>NC_079313.1:67205073-69605073 GCF_029931775.1 Euleptes europaea | reverse complement strand
AGAAACACAATGATGGTCTGTTTTTCATGGAGTGTCTCACAAAAATTTCCTTGCTGTCAGAATATGCTTTCAATAGAAAATCTTGTATTGCAGATACAAAATGACAAAAACCACTCTATGTGGCAAGAAAGGAACAGATTTCCCCAAATGCTTTTTGTCTGGATTATTTTGTGCTTTACATGATTCTCCACTTATGCTGTCTCAAGTTGGGAGCAGAACTGCAAATACAGCAAATGGACTGTTTTTGCAACAAAATTGGAGAAGCATAATGTACAGCTGGGCATGTGCTCAGGAATATTACTTGGGGATTGCACAAAAGGCCAGGATACCTGAAATCCTTTTTCCTAGATGAATGGTGTCACAGCCAAAAGGCACTCTCCACATGCTCAGAGGCAGTTTCTTGGTCCAAAAATGAGGGAAGAGAGTTTAAATCACTATTTTGTTATACTGTTGTTGGTCATGTTAAAAAAAGTTGTCTTATCACACCCTGAACCACCCCTTTTTGTATTTAATATTTAGCCAGATGAAGTTAGTGCTGCTACAGCCAAAAGACAACCAGTAGTTTCATTTACACGTTGACAGCCAGTATGGGCATCTAAAGCCCTGACCTGGATAGCCCCAGGCTAGCCTGATCTCGCCAGATCTCAGAAGCTAAGCAGGGTCAGCCCTGGTTAGTATTTGGATGGGCAACCTTCAAGGAATACCAGGGTCCTGATGTGGAGGCAGGCAATGGCAAATGTCTCTTGCCTTGAAAACCCTACAGGGTCGCCATAAGTCAGCTATGACTTGACGACAAAAATAATTGAGCACCTAAGAGCAGTGGCTACAATGACAGAGACTGAGCATGCTCTATTCTCCCTAGTTCTGCAGGAATTTTACAGTAGTGCAGATTTTCCCAAAGAACTGTACTCTCCCCATGAACAGGTTTTGGCCTGTAAGAACTTTCCCCCCTAATTTAGACTTATTTTGGCCACATTCTCTGTGGTGTAGATAAATGTTGTAGCAATTGCAGAAAACAGAAGGGCAAAAGGCTTCAGTAGCTGCTACAGAACATGCTCTAGTGTACTTGAGATAGATTTCAGAAACGAAATACTTCCCTGGACAACACTGCATGCACCCAGAATCTCATTCAAACTGTCTTCAGCCACTACGCATGAAGTGTCAGCACAAAAGAAATCTGTAGCACGAGCTGGCACTGCACTATGCATGGCACACATAATAGTGGAAAGCCCCACTTAAACAAGCGGTTGAGTGCTTGCGCAGTCTCCCACAAATAAAGTTCTTGACCACCAATATTGTGTTTGAAGTGGACCTCAAACCAGGCCTCATACTTTTGTAGTGAAGAGGAAAGAGCACAGCCATCTTGGGTTAAAGGTTAAATTAGCACAACCTCAGCACTTTCTGTCTTTGTTCCTTGCTTGCTGGGAAAATATGTTGGCTGGCATGCTTATCTAAAATTGAGCAAGTTTAGAGAAAAACGCAGTGTGCTAGGACTGAGTTGGCTGAGGGGGGCAATAACACACAGTACATGGAAGAAGTTACAATTTACAATTGCTTATTGTTAGACCAAAATCATCCGGACAACGTACGATCACTGCCCAAATATGGACGTAAGGATGTGTGTGTGTGTGTGCTTATAATTAAATAACCAAATATGGCTAAAAGAAGGTAGACTTAGTAAAACATTAGTAGAAAAGGGCAAGAGTCCAGTAGCACCTTAAAGACTTAACAAAAATATTTTCTGGCAGGGTTTGAGCTTCCGTGAGCCACAGCTCCCTTCTTCAGATACAGCTCGAATGTGAATCCATCGGTCTTTGAGGAGAGTGAATGCAGACAAGCATGAGTATGTCAATGTTAACAGTATGTCAATGTGAATAGCAGGCGTGATGGGATGAGGTGTGGTCTGCAGAAGAGTCTGTGATGGCCAGGGGAGAGATGGGGGTGGAGAAATCAGCCTGGGTCATGAGCTCTGAGTGCAAGGTCTTTATTCAGCCCAGGTAAATGCATTGACTTTAGTTTGAATATCAACTGTAATTCAGCAGTTTCTCTTTCCAGTCTCCATGTTAGTAAAACATGTGATCCTTTTGTGAATGTTGTTTAGAAGACTTGAGAGGGTGTGCCCTGTCCCCGCCCCTCTTTTCAAACCTGTCTTCTGGGTGAGGGCCAGGCGCCTATCACCCAGAATGCAGCAGGGCCCTCGACGCCCCAGGGAAGGCCGGGGGGAATTTGCACCCGGCCCCTCATTTCGACGCGCGAAGGGAGAGGCGGCGCCAACCGCGCGGAGTCCGTCCCAAGCGCAGCACCGCCTCCCTACCCGGCATGCCTTTCGCGGGGGGGGGAGAAGGAAACATGGCCGCCGCCTTTAGCCGGCGGTGAGGCGGCTGCGGCGTGAAGGGGCGGCCGCGATGCTGCTGTGCCGCGAGTGGGCCCGGCGGGTGGCGCGCTGGGCCCCCTGCGGGCAACGCCGCACCAAGACGGGCTACGGGCCTCGGCGGCCCAAGGGCCCGCTGCCCCGCACCCCCTGGACGGTTCGCGGGCCGCCGCCCGGCGCGAAGCTGCCCTGGTACTTACGGAAGGTGCCGCCGGTGCGGGAGCAGGTGCCCGAGCTCGACGTGGTGACGTACGCGGGCAAGATGTACCGCGTGCCCTGGCTGGCCAAGCCCCGCCACGAGAAGTGGGAGCGGGGCTGGCACGACCGCCGCCACGACGGGCCCTGCCCGGACGCCCTGCCCGCCTACAAAGAGCGGCCTTGCTACGTCTGCCAGCAGCTGACGCGCATGCTGGAAGGTACCGACGGCCGGGGGGGAGGGAGGGGGAGCTGCCCCGGTGGGCGGGGCCCGCTCTGGCGGGCGGGGCCAGGTCTCTGCCCCAGCGCCGTCAAAGCTCGCAACTAGGGTTGCCAACCTCCAGGTGCTAGCTGGAGAGCTCCTGCTATTGCAACTGATCTCCAGCCGATAGAGATCAGCTCACCTGGAGAAAATGGCTGCTTTGCAATTGGACTCTGTGGCATTGAAGCCCCTCCCCAAACCCCGCCCTCCTCAGCCTCCACCCCAAAAACCTCCCGCCAGTGGCAAAGAGGGACCTGGCAACCCTACTCATAACCATTGTTTGTTTGTTTTTAAAAGGGTCTGGGGGTGAACTATCGCCATTTAAAACCCGCCTTTCCTTCAGGGAGCCCAAGGCAGTGTACATGACCCTGCCCTTCTCAATTTGATCCTTACAACAACACTGTGAGGTAGGCAGTGCTGGGTGAGAGCGCGTGAATGACTGGCTCGAGGTCACCCTGGCAGCTTCGTGACTGAGTGGGGATCGGCATCCTGGTCTCCCCGCCCTGACAGTGCAGTCCTACGTAGAGCTGAAATCAGTGGAGTTAGGCAAGATGGGAGTCGCTCAAGATTGCACTGTGGGTCTGACGTGCTTGACCGTAATATCACACTGACACATTGTAGTTATACCACCAAAATGATACTTGTTGGGGTTAAATCGACACTTGTGAAATTATATTAATCCAGTCAGACATATATTTGCTCCTGGCAAGAATTTTCAGCAGGCTAAATTTTTGTTGAGTTCTTTATGCATGGAAAATAATATTCTTGTGACAATGGTAACAGTATGAAAAAGACAAAACTCACATTAGTACCACTGTGTTTGCTAATGTGTGGTTGCCTAAGCTAATTCTATACAATTGGCCATGTGGCATCAATTTTATCCATACTTGTCCAGATAGTGAAAGTCAGTTGACGAAGATGGAAATTTCAGTTATTCCATGAAACAGACGGGCAGTTCTGTTTCGTTGTAATTTCTATGGCTCTTTAAGAGGCTTATTTACCTTTTTAAAACAAACTTTGCCTCTCTCCTCTTTAAAAATAGAGAATACATCATTAGTTATAGAACATTACTGTATAGCAAATGAAAGTATAAAATGCAATATGGAAAATATTTAACAGTGAAATATGCCTTTGATTCCAAGGAGTAAAGCAAGCATCATGGCTAACGAAGACAAAGGTGATAGATGGTTTACCTCAGCAAATACATACCATAATGACTGACACAGCTAATGAACTGGAGAATCAGGATGAAAGAGTCCAAAATGCAATCTCTCATGCACGCTTCTGGGTTAGCAGTGAGGAGGAGATCATGGAAGAAACTTATTGGTAAGTTTCTGACTTGTTTCCTTTTTTGTTGTTGTTTCAGCACTGCTGTTGGGACAGACGTCATCTTTTCTCAAAACAAATTGTGTTTTATGACAGCTGAGTAGGAAATTTTTCTGTATTGAATGCTGAGACACGTCAGTATACTGTAAGAAATAATGCCTGCTTTGAGTCCTAAGAGGCTGCCTGCTGTACCTCTGTATGGTTTACAACTCTGCTTTCCTTCTGGTCAGCAAGCAGTTGTGCTTCATCTTTATATGACTGGAGTATTACATAATCCTGCTCTGTATCAGGAGTTATTTGCCCTTGGACATTGCCAGTTGTCTCTGTCCAAGTTCCTTTGACTTTTTTTACTTGCTCCCTTCAAACAGGACAAAACAAATGATTTATACAGAATCGGGGGGTTGAGAATTCATAGACATACACATATTAAAAATAAGGTTTTGTAGGTATAGTTATGCCTTTGATTTTAATTTAGAAGAAAAGTGTCTCATCTATTGGATGATTTGGCAACACTTTACTGGATGATTGACCTATACCTAGCTGCTGTGTAGCACTAGCCACTATGTTTGTATTAAGGTAGGAGGCTGGGAATTTGGTTTTACAGCTTCCTTTTAGATGAGAAGTAGCAGACGGGCTTAAAGACAGGTTTGGTAAATCAGTGCAAAAAAAGTGTACATAACTAATGTTGTAGTTGATACAAACTGTCTCAAAAATCCTACTATACTGCAAGTTTTGATTTGGACCTATAGACCTAACTAACTTCTGTTTTTAAAGCCCCGTACTTCTGGAAGACTTGCTTAACTTGTGCAGGGCTATGGCTACCAAACATCCCTTGCTGGCCAAACGAATGGTGACTCAAGACTATAGAGTGTCAGCAACGTGGGAAAGAGGTGAGTTAAAGTCCCGAACGCTACTGGGTCATGCTCATTTGGTATGAGTATGGGAACCAGTTGCTCAGAAAGACCAGGTTTAAAGTGAGGTGAGACTCAGCTGCTGAGTTCTTTGGATTGGATGGGAAATCCTCCTCCTCCTCTCCCACTCCACCCTGGTTTATTTTCATTGTCAATGTGGATGTTAGGTGGTGGCATGAGACAGCTGAGAGAAGGGGGAAAGGCGTGCAACCACTGGGTCCATTTATCCCCTCTTTCCGTTTCCCCCCTGATTTCCAAAAGGTGTGGTTCCCAGATTGCCTGACATTACACTGCAATTTCCGGAAAGCAGTGTTTTCTCTTTCATCTGTGTCATCTCACTATCCCATTGTTCCTCACCAACAAGGCAGATAAGTTGGGGTAGAAGAAGAAGGGGTAATTTGGAGGGGACCTAGAAGTCCTGATGAAGTTTTGTGTACTGTGCTGATATTAACTCTAATAAAATTAGTGTTTTTGATTTAATCTTAAAAAACTGTGTGGAGAGAGTGGTGGTGCTGGGGTGTCGATCTTTCCAGTTGCGTAGATCTCTTGACCCCTGTAGAATTGCCGTAGTGGGATTGTTGCCTTCGAATAAAGAAGGTCGGAGCAGAACCAACAGGTTAAAATTAAATCAAAAGAGTTTCCATCTAGACATTAGGAAGAATTTTCTAAAGAGTGGTTCCACAGTGGAACAGGCTTCCTCAGGAGGTGGTAAGTTCTCCTTCCCTGGAGGTTTTTAAGCAGAGGCTAGATGGCCGTCTGTCTGCAATGCTGATTCTATGACCTTAGGCAGTTCATGAGAGGGAGGGCATCTTGGCCATCTTCTGGGCATGGAGTAGGGGTCGCTGGGTGTGTGTGGGGGAGGTAGTTGTGAAATTCCTGCATTGTACAGGGGGTTGGACTAGATGACCCTGGTGGTCTCTTCTAACGCTATGATTCTACATGACAACAAAGTCAGTCTGTGGCATGAAACAGAGGGCTTTATTCTCTGGAGGGTCCAAAAATTGGTAGACAAAAAGATAAAGGAAATCCCATAGATCAAAATAGGTAGAAAGTTCACTTTTCTCCTGAAAAACTATTGTGAACTATCGATAATGGTTATTCCGCTATTGTAACATTGCTAGGATTGTCCTTCACTGGCATGAATAAAACAAAAACTTGCATGCTTCATCTATTTACATATTTGGCAAACCATTAATATATGCATCAATAGTATACTTTCTGAAACATTCTGTGTATCTATGTATTGAAACTGACCTGGATAGCCCAATCTCATCAGATCTTGGAAGCTAAGCGGGGTCAGCACTGGTTAGTATTTGGATGTGAGACCACCAAGGAAATTCAGCACTGCTACCCAGAGGCAGGCAATGGCAAACCGCCTCTGAACGTCTTTTGACTTGAAAACCCTACAGGATCACCATAAGTCAGCTGTGACTTGACAATAAATATATTAAAACTCATTATTAAACCTTACTAAAAATAGTAGGTTCAGATGCTGCTCAGTTTTAATGATGTTCCTATGAGTGAGAAGTAAAGTACCTAGTGCAGCCAAAATTTGAGAAGTGCAGTTGCCCTGTTTTGGTTCATAATTTTGCCATTTTAACCATTTTAATAGCAAATCCATTTTGTTGTTGTGATGTGGGGTGTCAAGTGAGAAAACTTCATTAAAGACTGATTTCACTGGGCTTTTTTTGTTGAAGAGGAATGGGGACTAAGAGCAAATAAAGAACTGAGCCTAAGAGCAAATTGATTGAATGGAAATCATTTGTGCAGTAGCCTTCAAAGTAGTCATAGTGAGTCAGTTCAGTCTTCTCTCTGGATTTCTGTTGCAGAAATAGCCTTACGTCTAAGCATGCCTTTCAAGCTAGCCATGGCAATAATTTGATGACACTGGGCACCCTACTCCTACCTATTCTTCTACTAACTTGTCTCTTATTCTGTAAATAGCTCGAGATAAGACATGCAAGAATAAATTTGGGATAGTATTGTTTGGTCATGGAGATTGAGGCCAACAAAATGGAAGCTAAAGAATAATGGCGGGATATAAAGGAAAAACTAATAGTGCAGATGTTTTCACCTGTAGTTAGTTATGAAGCTGGGTGTTTAGAGACTTGTTGGAACACAGGTGAACATCTGCAGTAATTTGTCCTAGGCTAACCCCCCCTTTCAATCCAAGGACATACTCATGGGTTTTCTAGGAATTTGTGATGATGCCCCAAACCTACTGTTGCAATTCTGAAACTAAGAGTATGGGGGTGAATTGAGCAACACCATAATTGGGGGTCCTTTAATACATTCTGCCAAGCAATGTGTGTGTGGAAAATGGTGACAACTTCCTTCTACATAGGGAAGAGAGAAAGCCTGCTTAGAAGAATGCCAGCAGCTGATCTCTTGCCAAAGGAGATTGCCCCTGGTATTAGATCCAAGATCAGCCACCTGAACATGGTGTTTCACTGATCCACTAAGAGCTACAGTACAGTTTTAACTAAAATGGTGCCTAATTTATATTTGGCCCAATATTCTCCTTTTTCAGAATCACTTCTTCTTCAGGTTCGTGGTATCAACGGGAAACTTTTGAATGCTGTGAATCCTTTGGAACCTGTAGCATCTAAGGATGAAATATTAGCCACTGAAAATGATGTTTTAGAACCCTTATATCCTATTGCACCCACAATAGACCTTCAAGAAGTTAATAAATATGAAACAAGAAATGATACAGGTAAAATTTGTGCCTGATCAAATTTATTTTATTTTGGGTGAATGTTATTCTACCAGCTGACATCTGTGAAAAGAATAGGGGCTGATGTCTAGAGTGGTGAATTAATGCATAACCTTAAGCACTGATCTTCTTAAATGCAGTTCAGAAAAGCCCTGGTGATCTTCAGGGATGAGCTATGAAACGGCACTAAACCTTAACCTGATTATTTGTACCATAGGTTTCCAAGCGGGTTACCCTTATCCTCATCCTCACACTGTATATTTTGCTCATGGTGACAAATACCATAGAATGCGACCAGCACAGCTTCGGGCTAAAATGTTGATGTTTGCTTTTGGGAACGCTCTGGCTAAGGCTAGGACACTATATGGGGTAAGTGGCAATAAGATGCTGATTAAATAACTTGGCTTTTGTCGCTTCTTCCTCAAAATCTCTGCTGTTTATTTCTCTGTATTTTCTATGGGCATGTCCACATAGAAACTTCCTGTACCTCTGGATTTAGCACAAGAAGAAAGAGAAGGATGAAAAACAAGACCTAGAAAAAGTACTGTCATGGTGCATGAGTTGTTTTTATTTATTTATTGACTTATAGCCCACCCTCTATCCCGAAGCCAGGCTCAGGGTGGCTAACAACAGTTAAAATATCATAGAATACAATAACATTCAAAATTCAATCCAGTATTAATTAACCAACCAACAATTCTAACCTAAAAACAAATGGCACTCAATCTGGGCACACGGGACCACAGCCGCCCTGGGGAGGGGCTTAAGAGATCGGAGTCCCTGAGTTCCACTGGTACAGTCGTGTCCTCTCCCTTCCCCTGAGCCTCTCTTGGAGGGTGCCAGCTTCTGGCAAAGCTCTCCATTGGGTGTGCTTCTATTAAGATCAGATCAGAGTTGCACTCACAAAGCAATGACCAGCACCTTGTCTTGGGCTGAATGCAAGCAAGTGGCAGGGCCAGCAACTGTCAGTTCTGTGAACTGCCTTGCCTAGGAAGTTTTCCAGCTTGGTTATATACATGTACTAATGCTGGACCACCCCTGCCCCATTTTTTAAAATATGGATAGTGATATTTTTCTGTCTTGACTTGATGTGTACACATCCCGAGAAGTGAAAAAATGATCTGGCAAGTATGACAAAGCTCATTTGGGGCAACCATATAATTGAGCTACAGGGATATGGAGACATTTGTTTTCCATCTGTATTCTAGTCTCCAAATGGGGAAAATCATCTAATCTAGTTGAGCTCGCTGTTTTATCATGCTTAAAATGTGGTGGTCTGCATCTTGATATCAGGCTCGGGGGAAGTAACTGTGAATTAAGCTTGTCTCCTTTTTAATACTTGCTTCTTCCCTCGCTTGCTTTTAGGATGAACCCAGAGTCTTGGAGAAACCCATTGTTGTCCAAAGTGTTGGCACAGATGGCCAAGCGTTCCACTTCCTGGTGTTCCAGTTAAACACCACTGATTTAGATCCTAGCCATGGTGTTAAAAACTTGGCCTGGATAGATGCAGACCAACTTCTGTATGAAGATGCCAGGTATCAACCAGAAATCAAGAAGAAAGTGGTCACGGTACGTTGATCAACATAAAGTGATTTCTTGCCCAAGTTACTGCAAGTAGAACTGGAGCAATGGCTTTATAGTTAGGTCAAAAGCTGTTAGTTCTGGGATCCTTAAGGGCGAGCCTGAATTTTTAGCGGGTAGCTTCATTTTATTCACTTATGAGGAAGAGAGGATCTTTCAGAGTCACTGAGTTAGATTCCAGTACTTCCTATTCAGGGCTCAGAGATTCGTTCATAAAACTTTGGCTATAATACAGAACATGATACGCCACCAGAGTGCTCATAACACATACTCGTATTCCTTAAGGAAGAACACCAGGCTCTGTAATGCAGGTGTAGTGCAAGAACCTCTGATTACGTGATTCTTTAAAATAATCTTGTACTACATCCAGATATGAGACGAATGTGCTGGTAGTGTACTATCCTCAATAAGTAAATGGAGCGCCTATTACTTTAAATAGGCAGCTTTGTTTGCACTGATGGGAAATTTTATTTACATTCACAAGCCCCATTAATGTCTGTGGGACAATGGGGTGTTTTAAAATCTACTGTTACGATCATATTTGTGCATATGTTGCTCTGTATTAAACTGTATGCCAGACATTGAAGATCCAGATGTTCTCTCTACAGATTCCTGCTGGAATACATGGCTATCAGCCAGCTACATTCAAGAAGTTCCTGGCATTCTACTTGCACGGTGTTGTGTGAGGCTTCTCAAAAGTCTTTAAATAAACCTGCCTCTGTCGTGTTTCCTTTGATGTTGGGCGAGAGGCTATTTAATTTTTGCAAATAAAGTTTTTTTTAAAAAATGAGCGTGTAAATGATACTTCATCCTTGTACCTCAAATATGTATGTGTTACATGAGCTATTTTTGCTGATGAGAGGGACTTGAGATTTGCCTTTGTTACTAAAAAAGCAGAGTTAGCCTAACTGGAGTCCTATATTTCAGCCATATAGCACTAGGTCAAGTTCTGTGTTCATTGGGGCTTACTCCATGGTGGGTGTGATAGGATTACAGCTGTAAGAAGGTAAACTCTTCCTTTTCTTACCCCACCATCTGAACTACTAAGTCTAGCAGGGGAGTGGATAGTTATCAAGGAATACTATTTATAAATGCTCTTCCGTTGCATATGACCCATCTCTTACTCCTGGAATTTCAGGTAATGTTAAGTCTTGGCCTCAAGGCAGCTACATTTGGCAGCAGGGCACCAAGTTTCTTTTTTGGGGTATTAGTAACAACAGGAACTAACTACTGCTGGATCTTCTGGTAGCATATTGCCATTGATCAAGCAAAAGGAAAAACGAGCTACCAAAAACAATTCTCATAAAACTCAAAGGGACACATTTTTCCATTTGAAATACATGATGGACATCATCATCATAATTGCTTGAGGATGGATATAGGTTTTGCTGAGTTCTGTATAAAATGCACACCCTCACCTTTAGGTATCTCCTTCCATAAGGCCCTGTGCACCACCTATGGTGGTTGGGTGGCCTGTCGGGCATCGACCAGAGCCTGGGGCCTTTTCCATCGCGGCCCCGGCTCTGTGGAATGGGGTTCCTGAAGAGGCGAAGTGAGGAGGGCTGTCTCCTTGAAGATCTTCAGGAGGCACTGCTAGGCCTCCCTGATTGCCAAGGCCCTCGAGGGGCTTTAGACAGCAGGCATCTTTTAAACTGAAAATGTTTTTAACTATCATTGTAAGCCACCTTGAACCATGAGGAAACATGGGATATAAATGTTTTAGTAAATAAGTACTAGTTCTGACTAGGGCTACTAGTCTAACAAGGAGGCACTACGTGAGGCCACCACATCGCTTTAGTGTACCAAAGAGGCGTGTGGCCCAAAGGAACTGAGCGGATTTTGACGCACAGAAATGGCTTGAGAGACTGAGCTTGCATGTTGATAATGCTTTTGCCATCTCAACAGCCACAGCCAGAAAGCCAACAGACGATAGCAACACAAGTCCTGTGGCTATACAGGGGGACCTGGCTGAGCTGTTTGTGTCTTCCAGGAATGACAAGAGAATGCATCAACAAAACCACCAGGAACAATCTGTATTCTCAACATGCCTTTCCAGCCTCTCGTTTCCCTGTTTTGAGCACAGACAAATACTCTCCTACAGTTTCTATACTATGGTGACAATTCTAAGGCTGGGCCCCAGGGACCTGCCACAGTGTTTGTGATAGGCTTTTGAAGCTGCTCCCACTCATTGATCTCTTTGTCTGAACTGTTTCAACAGGTAAAACACATGGCATGATGAAGCCTGTATGCTGTTCAAGGGGAGAATTGTTTTTTAAACAGCATGTTCCCTTGATGTGAGCCTGGTAGGAAATCAAACTCTACAGGCTGTGCTAATAGCGCTGCCAGGGGTTTGCATGTGCCTACAGACAACTCAATCTTAGCCTCCAGTTGCACACATTTTTGCATTCAGTTTGAGAAAAAGGAAAATGAGAAACAATTACTCTAGATATTTACACATTATGACATTGGTTTTTTGTTACCATTTGATGCAAGACTGGCTTAGATCATGTAATTTAACACCTAGCATTTTTGTGCAGTTTAGGGCCAAAGTAGATAAAAGGATACTAATTTTCCAGGATAGCCTGGAATAAATTAGCATATGCCAACAGACCTCTATGAAAGGTAAGTAAATTACTTGGATTGACCAAATTTGCTGTTCAGGGCTGATTTTGTACAATGTTTAAACCTTGTCCCCATCTGAGAATCAATTTTTAATAGCAGTGAAGGAAGCTACAGCCACTATTGCAAGACAGTTGAGACTGGTTCTCTTTTGTATTCTAAAATGAACATAAGAGCAGCTTTAAAAAAATAGCAGCCTCCCATGGTTAAGTATTAACATCTTAATTCTAAAAGCATTTTTGATTTTGACTATTGATTTCTTATTTGGCATTTAAGGAATTCACAAATGTATCATACTTTCTAGGAAAAGTAGAATGAGATGAAAGCCATTCCCTCTTTGCTCATTAATATTCAGTGCTGGTAGAACAAAACCACTTTACTCAAAAATAATACAGAAGAAGGATGCAGAAGCTAGGAGTGAAGGATGCGTGCAAGCAGGATCAGCCACAGGGACTTTGCTGAACAGCTGGCCAGTGGAATTCCAACAGCTGTATGCTGGCTGGCATACAGGAGTTGTGTGCTGGTTTGCTTGTTCTGTGCGAGGAGAGTGCACTGCAGAACCAATGGCTCCAATGAGTGGCTCCCATAGGACTACTAAACTGGTGGTCTAGGATTAAAGGATTATGGGAAAGGAATCTGAGCGCTTCCTTGGGGGTTCAGAGAAAACACCTGCAACTGCATGCAGCCTCTACATGGTGACCAAGAACTGAGGTGGTGTTTAGGGGTTGTCAATAGCTTTAAGAATAAAAAATCCCTGTGAGTAGCAGCATTTCATGTCATTTATGCTGCTGCTGACTGGTTTGTTGCTGAATTTGATAGATGCCCAAATGAACTATTGTTGGGAAAATGTGGCACTTCAAAGCATAGGATATCAAGATTGGCTATTATATCCAGTACTAACTGCACAATAGCAGTTACTACCATAACTCATCTTTTGCAGGGGGTGGGGAGAATAATTGAAGTGTGGACCATTGTGGGTCAGTTGGAGAGAGAGTAAAATTGCATTATTAATAAAGAAATAATTGGAGCCTTTTACAGCAGATCAAGAAATATCCAGTGCATAGCCTATTCTGGATCACTCCCCTCTCTCCCATTACAAGCTCAACATACATTATTTGAACTCTCAGATATTGGAATGGGAACGATCTTCCTACAGAAGGTAGACCTTAGATTGTACTGTCACAAACACCAGAGTAATTCTCACCTTGTAAATGTATTTATCCTGTCCCCTTTGAAAACATACAATGTACATGTGTCTTTTAAAATAACAAAAAAATATGGCTTGCCCTCCTCAAGCAAAGCTGAGCACTCAAAGTGATGGTATGTTCATCTAGTCATGCAAATTCCAGAGTAGTAGCCAGGTTGGTCTGTTGGTGACATGAAGAGACAATGTAATACAGCATAAAAACCTGTTTTGAATAGAAACATCATACATCATCTCTCTTGCATTTCATTGTCTTCCAACCTGTTGACTACGTTTTTCTCTACACAATTAGGTATCCACTAAGACAATACTTTATGCACCCAATGAAGTGGCCTCTACTCTGCAAAAGCATCTCCCATAATAGACCCTTTAAGGTGCTACAAGGCTCTCTTTTGTGGACATACAAATTGTGAAGAGAGAGCAAGCTGGACTCAAAACAGCTAAAGAAGAGGCCACAGTGCCTTTCTCTTTTTCTTACCCTGGGATGGCCAACTGTGTGTCACTTTCACTGGCTGGCATCTCTGTAGCTAGCCTAGAAACACAATTTGAAAATAAAACCCATTTTGCCTCTCCACACAACACCAGCGGTGTGAATGTGTCCTCTCGCATTAAAGAATTGGGTTCTTAAGTCCGTTGATGGGCATGTGGGGAAGGTGGGTTTACAATCTCGTTTCAACTTTCCTGGGTTAGTTCTGTGTCACTTATGAACAGATGTGTTCAGTGAAGCATGCTTTTAGTTCCACATTCACACACGCTTCAACATTTCCAAAACCTTAACTTGTCCATTTCACCAGGCTTTTCTTATTTCACTATATTGGTACCTTTTCTTCCCAACTAGGGCCCAAAGCAGCTTACAGCATTGATCTCCATACCTCCATTTTATCGTCACAACCACCACCCTGTTTCTACCCCCGCCCTATGAAAGTAATGCGGCTTCACCCATGCCCGGAAAGCTTCATTCACCCATCCTTTTTCCTTGCCACCAATCTGCCACCACCACTACCACTGCAAGAAGTAGTCCTTCAAAAGGGCTGATGCATATATGTGATTTTACTTAAAAATTAATAAAATAGACAAAATGTCACTAAAACTCCTTATTCTGAGAATCCTTATACTGGAGAACCAAGGATCATATACCCCTATGAGAGTACCAGTTTGCCTAGAACAAGTAGCATGGCCATGCTTTGAGCATTAACTGGTATTGGCAGCCTCAAATACATTCTTAGGGACACTGATTGGTTTTCTATTATATGCATTTGGCAGCTTTCCCAATGACTCAGACCTATATTAGAAATGGAGATACCAACTACTACAATTAAAGTAAAATTACACGGTTGCATTTTTTTCCTCATAACAACCCTTCCTCGACTCACCCCCCCCCCTCCACCATTTGGAGCAGGTGCGTGGATCAACACAAACTCTCCGTTCACAACTGCACAGCTTGTGATGTGTGTGTACCTTCATACTCATGAAATCTTCTTACCTTGTGGTACCAAGAAGACTTGCTGCTGGGGGGAGGGGAAGACTACTCCATCACACAACCAACTTCATCATGGTAAAGATTTCTGCTGCATCATGAGGAAACAAGGCCATACTACAGGGGAATTGGCTAAAGCTGCTGTGGAGAAGCCATTGCTGTGGCAGCTCTTCAACACTGGATAAGCTGGATAATGTCCCCGAGGAGAAGCTATCGGCAGAGGTCTCCAGCCTATACAAAAGGGCTGGAAGGGATCTTCTCAAACATCAAGTATGCCACACACAGATGGTCATCTATGGCAGTGGTTCCCAAATTTTTGGTATGGTGACACAGAAGTCCAAATTTACTTTATATGGTGATCCATCCAGGACTGACTCCAGATTTGTTTTGGTGCCCTAGGCAAAATTTAACCTCGGTACCCATCTACTCCAGCATTCCATTTCCTATAGTGCCTAACCAGATGTTTTAGAGAACCCAACAAAACT
Source organism: Euleptes europaea (assembly GCF_029931775.1). NCBI lineage: Eukaryota > Metazoa > Chordata > Lepidosauria > Squamata > Sphaerodactylidae > Euleptes > Euleptes europaea. The sequence goes on along the minus strand of NC_079313.1, from coordinate 69,589,926 downwards.
CACACAAAGGGTATCTCTGCGTCCCTCCCAAATGAACCCCAAGCAAGTGGGAGTTCATCTCCCCCTCCGCCAGCTGGGGCAAAGCCAGAGTTTGAAGAGGTGCAGTTGGGGGTGCTGGGCTGAGGAGATATGTAAAGATGGCAGTGAAGAGGTTGGCAGCAAGGGGTTTGGTGTAGTACATCTCCCACAGTAGGCAGAGGTCAGTGAGGCACTGCATGGGTATGCGCAAGAGGTCGAGCTGCCAAAGCACCAAGACAGAGCCCATGAACACACACGGCTCTTTCTGCCCTCTGGTTTTCCCAAGGCATGCGGAACAGCTCCCACTTACTCTCCAATCCTTCCTTCCCTTCTTCCAGATATGGTGAAGTTACTAGTTTTCAGAAGGCTCCCCCTACCCCGAATACTGACACAAAGAGGGAGGGGGAAGATGAGTACGTGAGAAGTTGGTGAGGAGGAAAGAATGACAAGGATGCAAAGGGCAGAAGCTGCCATTAGAGAGGGCTGGCCTGTGACCCACTTTTGGGTCCCAACCCACAGGCTGGGAAGCACTGACCTATGCCACAATCACCTCCAACTGAGCAGAAAAGCAAGAAACTTTTGCAGTTTGGAATCTAATTTGTTCTTTCTCACACACAGACACACACCCCAGCTGTCCATAGGCCACAAGGAACCCAAGTTGGTGTGAGCCAGGCTCCAGGGAGCTACTCTAGGCAACTCACAGGGATATTCGACTCCCCCTCACCTTAAAAAAACAATCAAACCTATAGGCCATCCCAAGCCATCTCACAAACTACTTTTGAAGTTTTATGAGTGGGTTACCTTATGAGAAGAGGGGCATGCCATTCAAGAACAGAAGTCTCAAAGTACCCTTGTGGATGTAGAATTAGTTGTGTGGTTCTTTGAATCTTGGACCCCAGTTGACACAATTTGAAATACTTGAGGTCAGGGAATTACGGTACCCATGGCAGGAGCTTTCACAAGTATTAAGATGCCACCTTGATAATAAAACACATTAGAGCAATGTTGCTGTGAAGACAGCCAATGTGCAGATCCTTCTCAGGCAAGTTGTGTTAAACTTTACAGCACTGTGAGATTGATTTCTATTACTTTCAGCTTTGGAAAAAAGAGAGCTAAAAGGAAGGGCGCTGATCATTTTATGGCTTTTTTTAGTGGGTGTTCTGTCTGAAGATGCATGATGTAGTAATGTATGAATTATAACTCACTCTGAGAGACAATCTTAGGGGTGCTGTGGCAATCTTTCCCTACATAGACCCCCCATTGTTAAACATTGCATAATGCTCAAGTTGTTGTTTTTTTACACATCTTCAGACTTGATGGGGATTAGTTGCCTCAGCATTAACTGCTGTCTTTTAAAAAAGGAATGTGAAACCAGGCCCTAAAATCCAGCACACCTACAAACAGGTGGATCTTTGCACTAGGCAGTAGCTGAACTTTCAGAAGGCGAATACCGCCATTGATCAGATGCTACCCACACCGATGCTTCTGGAATCACCACACCCAGGTAAGGCAGAAAACAGGTGTTACGGCAAATCACCAGTAACCAACAGCAAGGGACTGAAATCAAATGTTTATATTTATTACAGCATGGGGAGAGAAGGGGGGAAGGGGTCTTGCTTCATCTTTTAAAAACCACCTTGAACCAGTGAAGACAATAATTTAGCTATCACTTTAATACAATGAAACCCGTCAGTTTTCAATTAAAAAAATTAGAAAGGGTGCATTTAGCAATGTGACAAATCTTGATTTGATGGTTTAAATTTTTCTTTAAATATTATCCTGACTGTGAGACAGACCATTTACCCACCCCTATCATCTTTCTACAAAGAAAACACAATTAAGATGCCCAAGAAAAAGGCAAACATTTAAAAAAATTCATATCGTAGTACTAAAAAAAGTTTTTATCAATCACATGGTTTGTGAAGTTTTGTTTTTTCTTTTGCTGTTTGCAGTCAGAATAATAAAAACAAGCCAATGGTTCCCCCCCCCAAAAAAATCATTTCATTAAGGGGTGCGGAAAAGACATCCCTTTAATAAAACATTATCAACAAATATCGTACACAAACTACAATGTATAATAATTACTTTTCCTTTCCCCTCGCTTAATTTTAGAACCAGACTACAAGGTAAGAAAAAACACTGAAACAAGATACAATGTTCTCAAGAATCCGCACAAAGATAGGTAAATCCAGGGGAAGATAATATTTTACATAATATGAAATACATAGATCAGAAGTGAAGTTTTTTTTTTCATTTTATATAAAACAAAGACCAGCTACAAGGGAGTGTAATGTACAGAGATCCCAAGACTTGCGAGTTTCACTATACATGGTATGCTTTTCTGTAGTCACCTCCACCTTGAGAAGGTAAGGTTTCTTTTTGTTTGTTTGTTTTTAATTACAGAGAGAAAGGGAGAGGGGGAGAGAGAAAGAGAGAGCCTACAGAATAGCAAGTATACATTTTAACAACAATAATTACTTAAAAATATCTCCATCCAGTTCCAGAGCATATACAGTGAAACCCTAATAAGATCACATCATTTCATTAAAAAACAAATCAAAAAGAAAAACAAACAAACAAAACAAAACATGTTAAGAAGTTTGCGCTCACAGTTTTCGAGTCCCAGGTCAAGTTTTAAACCCCGTTTCCTTTTCTTTCTGGCAGACCAATCCCTCCCCAACATAACATTTTTTAAAATCCCCAGTACCCTAACCCTCCACACCCCATCCCCAGGGATTTTGACACTTTTAAAGTTTCATAAAGGGGCAATTCATAACATTTCTGTGTAACTTGGGGGGGGAGGAGGGGGGGCTAATACAGTGCATGCCACAGTCACAGATATCAAGATCACAATTAAATTTTTGGAGGATGTGATCCTACGAGGGGATCAGCTGCATTAGAATGAGGTGGAGGAAATCCTTCCCACACAGATCTCTTCTTGCTGGAGAAGAAGGTGTTGTGCTGCAAAACACCAAACAGAAAAACAAAACAAAAAAGAAGGGGGGAGGGGGGAGAGAGTGGGCAGTGGGGAAAGGCCCTCTGAACAAAACCCACCAATTTATTTAAAAAAACTGTCCAGTTTTATTAATTTTTTTCCAATGGCTACAGAGACAACATGAGATTTCATACCTAGACTAGCTTCCTTGCGTAGCACAGCACAAACATACAACAGGTTTAAAAGAATAATCAAGCAAAGGGGGTTGAATTGGGTGCTAGAGGGTTTCGTTTGTTTCCAAAAAAAATCAACAACAAAAAAAGTGTCATGTACATAGAATAAATCCTTCTGCAGAAGAAGGATCTTGTCATGTCTTGAAATATTTTAAGATTTGTCCTTCATTGTTTTATGGAATAAAAAGTTCAGCCTTTTTATTGCATGAAACTAAAAATCAGGGGTGGGTCCCCAGCTCTGCATGTCTCCCTGCCAAACACACCTAGCTTCTCTTCTTGCATAATTTCTTGAGAATCCTCCAAACGGCAGCTGACTTTTTCTTTATCTTGGAGAAGAGGATGCGGGGTGAGGGAGGAGGAAAATCACACACTCATCGTCATGCTGGGAGAATACTGGGGAAGGGAAGACAAAGAGAGAGAGAGAGAAAGAGAATGAATATCACACAACCAGGCAAAAACAAGAGCCAAATGCGAAATGCTGCAGAAGCAGTGGACGTGGCATATGAAAGACATGAGGGCTTATGAAAACTATAAAGCAACATAATTGGCTCCAATAAATCAAAGAGATAGAGAATACGTTAGGAGCTAATTTACAGGCACATAATCCATTCCCATTCCATAACCACCTTTGGAGAGGGGTGCCCAACCAGTATGTGATAGAATGGACGTTTTAAAAAATTTAAAATTCACACGCGTAAGTAATGATGAAAAAAACTGGTGCACAGAATCCTCTAGCCTCATATATGTAAATACAAGTCTTTGTTAAGAAATACACCATGCTGATCTTCAAGCAGAGATATGTGCAACCAAGTATCACTTGAACATGTACATTCCTACTGGAAAAGATTCAAAGTTAAGACTCTCCATAGTACACCCCCAAAGGAAATAAGGTCTTCTGGTATAGAATTTTTTGAAAAAAGTTGCTATGTTGTCTTCCTTCCCACTCTGTCCTGCCTGCATCTAAAATTAGATGTATACACTCCTTAGGGGACAGACCTATCTTCTGCTCTGGAACATACCATTTATACCAATGGTACAATTGGTTATGGTTTTCCTATTAGGGATGTACGTGTGTGGGAACAGCATGGAAAAAAATCACATGTGGATTATCAGGCACAACAATATTACCTACACTCCAACTCCTTAGTTCGTTGTGTGTGCTTTGAAACCAAACATGCTTCTTTGCTGCATGCCTTCTGGTATAGTTCAACGTAGGAACCATATTTCATGGATTTCTTTTCTCTATTTCCATCATGTACAATCCTTAATTGGGAGGCCCTTGCTACCATCTTATCTTTAAAAAACAACAACGCTAAACCACATTTACTTGCTCTATGCTTTCCAGTTCTAGGAACTCCTTATAATAACATCCTAGTTAGAGCATAAAACAGCAATGTTATTTATTACAACTAGTTCATTGGTTCTTAGGTACAGCAATTTACAGTGCAGAGTTTAATCTTTAAGCTCTAAATCACTGGTTCCCAAACTTTTCGGGCCACCGCCCCCTTGGTTCCACAAACTCAACCCCAGCACCCCCTACCCTACCCTATAAAAAGCATTATTCAAAATAGGGGTTTGCATGACTCACTAAAGAAGATAATAACAATAAAATTTCAAATCAGTAACTATTAGTTACACATCTATTCAAAATCAAATTAAAAATTTTAGTTGAAATTTGTTCAACAAAACTGATGAACTTGATCCAGTGGTACCAGCTCTTCAAAGTCTGGAAAAAAATCTGATAGTTTCCACTAAATTTGCCAGCATGGTGCCATAGTTTGATCTATTGTAAATTAGTGAACAACACAGTTGAAGGGGTCCACCTCTAGCGTCCCCCAGCTGTTCTCTTGCCTCTTAGTGCCCCCCTAGGTAATCCCACCACTCCCCAGGGGGTGGTACTGCCCACTTTGGGAACCATTGCTCTAAATGGTTTGGACCGAGCATTACTTGAAGGACCACCTAATTCCAATATGAGCCTTTACTGCATCTTTCGATTCTCCTTGGAGGCCCTGATCGGAGTGTTCTGTTGTACAGTGGAGTGGCTAATTGGACAGGGCCCTTTTTTTGTGATGGCACCAAAAATGTGGAACATGTCCATAGGCAGGTGAACCCTGCTCCTGTTCTGGTTTTTAGGTGGTGGGCCAAAGTAGTTCTCTATTGGAGAACAGTTAGGGTGCTTTCAATGCACTTTAATGATATTTTGCAAGTGGATTTTGCCAATTCACACAGTAAAATCCATCTGCAAAGTGCATTGGAAGAGGGTTGAAAGTACATTATTTGGCATGTTTGAAAAGTGGCTTAGGGTGCCCTGACAAACTCTGCACTTGGGCACTGCTGCTCTGAGTTAAGTTTATTGCTGATTGGCTTTTACCGTTTTATTAGCTTTGTTGCTGCAGCTTTATTTTGAAGTGGTTTTAATTTGAATTTTGCTTTGCAGCTGACTTTTTAAATCAACTTGTCCTGAATAGTAGTTATCAAAAGGCAGGATGCAAATATTTCAATAAATGTATAAACAAACGCCCCGCCTCTCTTCCACATCACCACCATTCACCTCGACATTTCAACAATGCTTTGCCAGGAATAGATTAAACATGGCCTCTGAGATTAAACCCTTTAATACGAAGAGGCGGCATAAGAGTGACTTACGTTGTCATTTTGGAAGGAATGGAGGAAGTTGCCTCCCAGTTCGCCATCATCTCGTGGAGTGCCTGGAGGATTGCTAATGCCACTTATGTTGTTTGGAGAATTCTACGGTTGGAAAACACACAGACACACACACAAATGATGTGAGAAGGGGGTCCTTCTAGCATGCTATATGGTGCACCTGCAACAAAAAAACTATAACCCTGCAAGAAAATGGACAGCTGAATATGAGACTTGAGGATAGGAGAAAATGTCTGCATGTTATGTACAAAAGGTTTCCCAATAAAACCCTGACAACTTATATAGACGGCAGTAGTCTGCATGCTCCTCCCCGGTCCTGCCCAGTCTTGGATTATCACTGATATTCTGCCCATCAAAGCAACAACAAGAACAAATCACTGGAGGTTTCCTTTGGCTAGCAAAACGCACACTTACTTTTGGAAGTCCATCTATGTCTCCCGACCCTTGTGAAAAAAAAGAGAGAGAAATCGGTTGTCAGTTGGAAGAGTTAAACATTCATGCTCTGAACTGGTGCCTCTCAAGTAGCTGCTCCATTTTGTACAGAAATGGTTGTCCCTGCGCCATTATCCCAAAAGAAGATGCTGCTGCAGGAAGCGATTCCCGGGCCTTCCAGGAAGCAGCTGGCAGTACATTAGTGAGCTGCAGGTCACAGCTGGGCTAATGCAAACCTCTTAACATTTGCCTCCAGAAAGGGACATGCTGGGGGAAGCCTCAGCTGCCATTCCTTTGCACGCCGAACTCCCGGGAGCAGAGCCCGGCTCACCTTCCTGCACGGCGCTAGAGTAATAGCCTAATCGAGTTGCTACGGCCTCGGCTCCCTCCCGCATGCTCCGTGACACTGATCAAGATGGAGTACAGCACCTCTACTTCAGCAAGATGTATAAGGCAAGCAAAGGAGGTTAATGGGTCTTTCTGCTGCTTTAATTAAAACACACACACCATGATGAGGTCCACACTGCTTCTCCCCCCCCCCCCGCCCGCCCTTTATCCATCAACAGGAGTCTGGCAAGCCCGCAACTAGCAGTCCCCACTTCCCTGCTTACTCTTTCTGTGCTCTGATGGCCTGAAATGGAAAGGTCATCTCAAGGCTGGGAATCTGTAGATTATGGACCCAGAACAAACCCTCTGGAAGCAAACAGGGTCCAGACCACGAAAAACAAAACTACATGCTAATAGGTAAGACCTTGCAGATAAGGAGATCCAAGAGCATCTCTACAAAAATTTGCAACACGTCTGGTGCTGCCGCTAGTGCAAATGCCCAATAATTATCTCTGACCTCTGCAAATGTAACTACTAAGATCTGCAATCACATCATCTCTCCTCCACCTTGGCAGCATCACCCCCTTTCCAAGAGGCTATTAATTTTTCACCCAAAGAAAGCTCCTTGCGTGTAACTTATCTTCAACCCCCCAACCACTGCGCTGTGTGGATGGTTTCTACACTCAGAAATTCTTCATTCTACACCAGTGTAAAGCAACGGCTTCTGCAGAATCAGGCATTCGAAAACGTAAATTGGAACACCTATATTACTGCACACTATATGCAATAAAATCAGATACTGTGCAACTAGAATTCTTTTTTGTGCTCTGAAGGATTTAGGATCTTGTTGGTGTTCTATTACATATTATCACCTTCCCTGGATTTTATCTTACATGTTTTCTGTAAGCCTTACCTAATGAGCCATTCATGTGATGGGGCTCCATCCCGCCCATGCCTCCCATTGGACCATCTGATCCAGGCCCCATTGGGAACTAAGAAGAGAAGGGAAAATAACACCATCAGTTATGATGCATTGCTCAGGTTATACAATAACAACATTCATTATATTTGCTGGTACCCTGGCAGCTGCAGCTTCAGAAGTCTGACGGCAGGATCGCTCTGAAAACCACATTCTACTGCATGCAGATAGCGGAGTTCTATTTTTGGTGGGAGGAATTATTCATTCATTACATTTCTATCCTGCCCTTCCTACAATAAGCTCAGAACTTATGTTTCAAGATCCTTCCACCATCAGGAAGAAACCCAAGTCAGTAGTGAGGATCTACGACTGCTGTCCGAGCTGGTGTCCCTTAATCAAAAGTAGCTTGAAAAGTGAAAGGGGTATTGCAGCTTTAACCCTGATGAGAATGGCCAGAAACTCTGGTCTTCTGAGGAGGAGAAGAACAAGGAAGAGTAAAAAGGGTCACCCAAACGGAGCATCTCTTGACCAGTGTGAATGGTAGTACCTTTGCTTTCGACACTGTTAGAGGGCATATGGCAGGCCTGTATCCAGCCAGGATTACTTCTTATCCAAACATATTTCTCAGTTGTATTAATGGCTGCAACTTCAACCCCTTGGGTGCAACCTGCTGATCCCTACTGCCATCAATGGCTCCCACAAATACATTTAGGGCATATCCAGCTTGCTCAATGCTAACAGAAGAGTTGAAGTTCCAATAGCATTACAACAACAAGCCTACAAAATCCAATTTGTCAGAATGTTTCAATAACCAGTCAAGGTATCTTTATAGACCTTACTTCACTGAGTTATTACATCCCTGCCCTTCCTCCACAAACCTCACAGCAGTGTCCACTGGGATCCTAGGTAGGGTCTTTTATCCAAGTACTGGCCAGGTCCAGATTTATTTAGATCCCACAAGTGCCTTCAGATCCGTTTCTGGGCCCAAGTTATTATTCCCTGCAGTCATCTCCCTGCTACTCCTAACTTCCCCTGCACTGGCAACCTTTGAGGCTTCAGGGCTTTGCTACTAATCCACCCACTATGTGATCCAGTGTCTTTGGATGATGCCCTCTGAGAAATGGACAGAGCACTTTGTGGTAATCATTCAGCTTGTGGAGTTTACAATGGGTTCCAGTCTGACAATGCAGGTCTGACCAAATTATCATTGCTCAGGCTCCATATCAGATAGGGTTGCCAGGTCCCTCTTTGCCACTGGAGGGTTTTTTTGGGGGGAGCCTGAGGAGGGCGGAGTTTGGGGAGGGGAGGGACTTCAATGCCATAGAGTCCATTTGCCAAAGCGGCCATTTTCTCCAGGTGACCTGATCTCTATCAGCTGGAGATCAGTTGTAATAGCGGGAGATCTCCAGGCATCACCTGGAGGTTGGCAACCCTAATACTAGAGCATGTCAGAGACATTCAGCCATGTACAACGAGGACTTTCATGGCAAAGCAGCTGGAATTGTGCAGGTACCTCTGACAAACATATGCACAAGAATACACAGCAAACGCTTTGGCTTCTCCCATTTCCAAAATAACCGAGGAAGGCACCTTAGAGCCAGTTTCAATTAAAGGCATGAGAAGCACCAGGGTCTGTGTGTGTTCCCACTAAATACAATCACTAACCAGCAGTGCGCATGACAGTCTTGACCAGGGACTCGTGAATGCAGTTTTAATAAGCGTAAAAAATTAACAAAGTCGCTGAAGAGTTAATCACTTTTTGATGGTTTGTTTTATTTCTGTTTTGTAACAAATGGCTGAAATCAATTAAACTGCTTTACCCTCAACTGATGAAGTTAATTATGATTTGTTATGGTATCTGATATGTAAATTATTAGAAAGCAGACTTACATTCGACCGACTGCCTCCAGGCGGTACGGGATTAATCATTGTGTAGATGTTGTCACTTGAATTTGTCGAATCTGTAGAACAGTGAAACCCACTAAGTCAGGGTGATTAATTCATTTCTTAATTAAAACAAACTCATGCCACTTGAACTCATTCTTTTGTGTTTTATCACCTAAAACTCCCTCTAAGTACCACCATTTTCTGGCTAATTTGTATTTAATGAAGATTCACAAAGTTTTTAATCACAGAAATTCAACTGTGAAAAGAATTCTGCTAGTAACCAAGGGTATTGGGGATTGCTTGGCAGAAGAGGTGTAGAAAGATAATTTGCTGCCATGTGTCACTTAACACCTCAAAATTAGCCAGTGCAATTATCTTACTACAGTGCCATATTTTTTTTAAAAGAAGAAATTACACAGATATTTAGCCATTTATTTTAAGAGCAGAGACCTAGTTTTTTCTTCTTCTAATCACTACATCAGTAACAGACAGGCAGCATTTAATCAAGCTGCAGAATACACACACACACACACACACAAATTACAAGCAGGCCAGGGTGACAGAATTAAAAAAAAAGGCAAGTGCTGTGCCTACATTAACATATGGATTGTTTTATTATGACCTAGTCTGAAATGTAGGTCAGAGTTCTCATAAAAATGCAGGAGAAGGAAGGCCGTGGTAATATTCCATGGTAGCTCCACCCCTGCAGCTGTGGTATACCACAGTGACAGGCAGTATGGCTACTTCCCCAGAGCCTACCCCCTCCACCTCTGCTTTCTTCCTACCAGTGACACATACAATGTGTAGTAAATCACCCTTGCTGGCTTGTCAGGAATATTCGCCAGCCCAGACACAGCCTCTCTCTCTCGCTCTTTTTCCTCCTTTACTATGAAGGAAATAGGAGGGGGATTTTACTCAGCCGCTCGGCAGAGGTGCATAGACAGGAAAAGTGCTCACTTCAGTGAGCTTTTTAAACTAATTGGTATTCAGAAAACACTCTGCACATTCATTTTATTATTAAGCTGTCCCAGACAAGAGAGGTTTCTGTAATAGGGGCAAGAGTGGAACAGCCTTAAGTAGGTTGGATTTAGGGGAGAGGGCAGATGGGTTAAGAGATGCTTTTAAAATCTTATCATAATTTCTTTCAGGTACAGAGAGATGCAGGTTGGTTTCTACATATCCCTGCAAAAAGAAAAAAAAGGAATTTTCCTTGTCGACCTACGTAGAGTACCCCCTGTCCCAATATGTTGTTGCATAAGGATTATTCATTGACCGAAGAGCCAGCTCAATCATTAAACAGGATTCAAATTGCCTTCTGCCAATACAGAAAATGCTGATAGCATGGATGAGTCTTCCTCATGTGCTCCTGTTAGGAAGTTCTCCACATTTTAAGCCTTGTTAGAACTCAAGCCATCAGCCCATGACAGGGAGTGAGGGAAGAGCCTGAAGACAAAATTGCTTCCTTTCCAAAAATGTTATCTGATTATCGATCATGCACAGTAGGCTTTAAAAGCAAATCGTGACGGCTGCGTGAAAATTGTACCTTGCTGCCTTGTTTCAAACCCCACAAGAAAAGAAGCCAACTACCCCAATTTGGCAACTTATTATTTTTTTTACATGGGGGAAAATTAGTGTTGCTTCCCCACCCACCTCCCTTACCTGCAGGGCTAGGCATGATGGGTGTTCCAGGAGGACCTCCGCCACCAGGGGGCCCCTGTTGACAAGATTAAACACACATCAGGAACCACTGTGATAACACAGCCTGCAATAGGTCAGTCAGATCCTGCTGCTGTCAGCAACAATGTCTCACCTTGGTGTTCAGCCAAGCATTAATCTCCTGCTAAAACCTCTGATGCACTCCTGTGTAGCCAGAGTGCAATTTCTTTGTTTAAGCCTCGGGGAAAATAAAGGTTTTACTGAGTAGTGCCTATGTGTGTTTGTGGGGGGGGGGGCATGCATCTGTGTAAGATGCACAGGCCAAATTTATTTGCCAGCATAGTAACATAGGGCATTCTTTCTATAACCTCTCCATCTGCAGAAGATGCAGACAGAAATGGAAAATTCAGAGCCTTTAGGATGCTGCTTAGATTTGCTAATGAGGTTATGATCTCACTCCTGACCAATTACAAATGTACACCACCCCTAATTCTTTGCAGCCAATCCCTCATGTGAGTTAAAATTGCCACTCCAAAAGAATAGTTAAGTGAACAATGAACTGTCATTCACACAGCTGGAGCAGCTAAAGCATTTCTTTCTATCCTTCCAGTGCAATCTTGTGTCAATACAAATCTTCGCTTACGCTTTAAACAAACTTTGTTCACCCTATCGGATGGAGCAAAAAAAAAAAAAAGTACTTCTTTGGTCAAGTCAGATATTTTAGAAGTTTGGCATCACCCACAACTGCATACCCAGAACATGGGATAACGCTGCTTCATCTTTGGACCTCTGCACTAACTGTAGAGTCAAGAAAGGACTTCAGTTGGTCACTCCGTTTTTATGGATAATCCAGATGATGTCACTGTCAGCCCACTGCACTCCCGCATGTTCTGTGCTGTATTTCGGTTTCTTAAAAGACTGGATTTGTGGGTTGCTGGTTTTTTTTTTTTTTACTTTAAACACAATTACAACACCAGTTGTCTATGGCCATTTATGCACGGGAGGTTTTGCCTTGGTTCTGCCATTCTCTAGATGCACATTTCCCCCATCAAAATTCTCAGAACTGAAAAATAAGCCCCCATGCAGAGTTTTGAGAATTTGGATGGGGAAAATGGGCATCGAGAGAGCGGCAAACCCAAGGCAAAACCTCCCGTTCATAAGTGGCCCTTGCACAGATTGGCCCTTTACATTTTCTTCTCATTTTAAAGCAGCTTCCATTTCCCAGCCCAATTGCTTACCTCCTATAAGCTACCACATTCCTGAATGGATTCATAATCAGTGCTTGTTTAGCAGGGGATTTGTTTTCAGATTTCTCTCTTTGCAGCAAGAGAGACACAATTATCAAATTATGACTAAGAAAAATAAAATAGAGTTAGGATACTATCCACTTTGACCTGCAAAGGGGGAAAACACTAATTAAAGCTTCCTTGTCCCCCCCAGGAAATCAACTGCATCGAAAAAGGAATTGATTATGGATCCATTTAGGAATGCCATGGCCACCGAGTTAACAGGAAGTATTAATTAAATTGGAGGAGCACAAATGCTCATAACCCTGTAACAAGAGAGGAAAGAAAATTTAAAAGGGGTAGTTGTAGGAAGAAGCAGGACCTACACTGAACAGAACTTTTTTCCAATTAACATTCAGTAGAATTGGGATGGACACTGCTGGACTTTTGTAGAGTGTTCTTTTAAGTGCAGCATGGAACCCCAGTTGCAGTACCACTCACATCCTTCAATGACACAAAAAGGTCAATACATGGAAGCAACTTATGTGGAAGTGTACCCCAAGTCTAATCCAGGATGCATATTTGTATGTCATAATGCTGACATATCAAATCATTCCCTATATAGGCACATTATGAAAATAAAGAAACATGAACTTACCACATATGTACCAGGTGATGAAGAAGAATATGGAATCTGTAAATAGATTAGAATACAGCCATTATTTTTTGGGAAGACATATATTCATGAACACCCCCTCCCCCTCTGGTACAGGTTAAAACATTCTGTCCCAGAATTCATCAAACTAAATTCCAAATTACAATAATGAAAATAACAGTTATTTCTATCTGGTACAGCTATGAACATAATTCTTCATATTTAATTTACAGAACCTTCAAAGCAGCAGAAAAGGAGAACAGAGGGGCAATGGGACATATCCCAGCATGCCTTCTGCCTAGGGTGAGATCAACTAGGTAGGGAGCAGAGAGGAAGCAACTTGCTTAAGGGGAGACAGTTTGAGAAATTAAGTATGAGAGGAAATGCAGACATGAAGGTCAAGTGAAAGAAATCAAGCCATTCAAAATATTTCTGTAACTCTTTCCTACAAATATAGAAAATCAAAACTTACTGAGTTAGCGCTGTTGGGATTGGGCCATGGTCTACCAGCTCCTGGACCCCTAGAGTTTGAGAGAAGATAACCCTTCAGTGCTGGGACTGGACAGAAGTTAATATAATTGATTACACGTCTAGAATCAGCGAGAGCATCAATGAAAAGCCAACAGCGTGGTAGATGCCTTACATGTTAATCCCAGGCATGCCAGGCCCTAGAGAGTTGGGTGGAGGTCTCATTCCGCCGCCATAGTTCTGCAATGATAACCAAGGATCAGTCTACCATAACGAGAAGGGAAACCGGAGAAGAAAAGAGAAAGAAAAAAAACAAACAAAAACGAGAGGGTTAGTTTGTGAAAATGAACTTTGATTAAAAAAAAAGATGATGATAATGAACATACAGGCAAAAAATTAGCAACTTTAAAAAAGTAAAACAGGGTGGTGGCATCTCTCAATTTTCTCTCTGCCAGTAGGCATTTGTTTGTTTTTAAGTTTTAAGAAGCCACTAAGTTCCCATCTCGTGGTAGAAATATACTAGGGACACTCTAGTTGGCAAGGCTTCTGGCGGTGGCCAAGGCAGGTCCATAAGGGAGTAGTTGCACCTGGAGAGTATGCGGGGTGGTTATTATGAAGAAGAATATGAACAAACGAGCAAACAAAAAGGAGTTTTCTTCCTTGGTACATGAAGCCAAAATAGTGGTTGAAATGAAATAATGAGATTGCTTGTTTCAGGGTGGGAAAGAGTACAGGAAGAAGCAGGAGGGGAAATCTGGCAGGCAAGAAAAGCGAGAAAGAAATGTTTTGCTTGAAGGAATGCAAGCCTATGAGCAAGCGATTGGGTGCACGGAAGAGGGATGCTGACAGCGCGAAGGTTCATAACAGCTTCCTATAGGAAGAACATTTGTTTAATCCTCACAGAAATCTATCTTCAACAAAATAATACTAGTCAGAAAACTGCATAAATTTTATATTTTTAAAAAACAGACAGGAAAGAGGTAAACTGTTCAAGGCAGAAAAAAAACATTGCTCCCCCATTACCCTGGCTACCCAAAAACCATCCTTTTCTCAATGCAAAATTAGTAAAGCCGTATTCACTTCCATGTATTCAAACCTCTTTATCCAACTCCATCTTGGGTCCCCCTTCCCAATGATCCAATATAATTGACATATAGCACCAAGGCTCATTTGTCTACATAGAGGTTTTGCAAAGGTAGATTTAGAATGAAGTAAACTTCAGAAAGGGAGCCAGTCCTTTATATTTTATACATGTGAAGTCTACGTTAGATGGTCAAACAGTGAAAAAGGAGTTTACAGTGAAGGATTAAATGTGTGAGCGCTTATTGAGACAACTATGAAAGCTTTATTCCTTCTTCCAAGGCAGCAAATCTAGATCCACTGGCTACTGGCAGTTCCTGAAAAGACAACTGGGCCTTGGCTGGCTTGTGGGTGCTAAGTCAAACATGGCTGTGTTCTAAAGTCTGATTTAGATGGCACAAAGCAATGTTTCTATCCCAACCATTAATGCAACGCCAGCCCCTCTTTGAAAACAGTTTAGAATGACAGCAACTAGTTTAATGACTGTTTATAAAGGGTGGCCTGGATCCAATGACTGGCTCTTGCAGAACACAACTTTCCTGCTCCCCCTTCTTCTTCTGCAGCCCTGTGTAACCCCCCCTCCTCCAAAGCACCACTTAAAAGTTGGGGGACTCTCAGAAATGGCCTCAGAATAAAAGCAGGAAACCAGCAAAAGCGTACTGTTTGCACAAGGACAGGTTTGTATACAAACCAATCTGTTGGCTATTGGTGGCGGGAAGTGCTGTCAAGTCGCAGCCAGCTTATGGTGACCCTTGTTGAGTTTTCAAGGCAAGACAGCTAACAAAGGTGGTTTGCCACTGCCTGCCTCAGAGAGGCAACCCTGGATTTCCTTGGTGGTTTCCCATCCAAGTACTAACCAGCGCGTACCCTGCTTAGCTTCTGAGATCGGATGAGATTGGACTAGCCAGGGCCATCCAGGTCAGGGCTGTTGACTATTACGGAATATCTTTTCCCACTCTATACTGAAGAGAACTGAAGTGTGGCTTTGTTGTAAGGTTTCTTGGGAACCCTAACTATTGAATGGGATGCTTCTTCCCCTTGTTTTCCTGATTTAGAGCAGCAGGCACCAAATATGCTGACAATTAAGAAATAAGTAGAGCCCACTATCCTGACAAGCAAACACCCTCCTTTTGCTGAATGCTAGACATCCTAGATGGCCACAGCCTCAGTTAAAAGCAAGACCAGTCACAGATAGACTGTAGGTTAAGCCAACTGGATAGAAGTGCAGGGTAGATGACCCCTTGCTTGCCTCAGCCTTCCACGACCATGAGTTCACCCTGTGTCTTACTGGTGGGGAGTAGGGACCTACCCTGCTGGGAACGAGAAGCAACAATCCTCTCTCACAAATCCTTCCCTAAAACAAACCGGACAAGATTTGTTTTGTTGGAAAGCATACTGCATAGGGAAGGCTTGTCTTTATACAACTTTCAGAGGGCTTTATAAAGCAACCCATTCCGATCAGCATGTTCCTTGCTGTCTACAGCTCAAGCACTCTGAAATCCAACAGTAGATTTCTGCATATTAGCAGATTTTTAGGATGACAGGCACCTGGTTTGTCTAAGACTTAGAGAACAGTCAAAACTTCTGCAGTGTTCTTTGTTTGGCTGATGCCACCATAACAGATGCAAGCTGTTGTAATCATACATAAGGGACTGTTAAGAGCGTTGTGCCTATCACTAACAGTGCCAGCCCATTAAAGCAGATAACAAAGCTACTGGAATATAAACTTGCCTGGAACAATTATAAGGCAGGACAATTTTCTCTTTCCTAGAGGTGCGCAGCTTCAATAGTGCTTCCAGTGGCCAAGTTTTCCCACTTTGCACCAGTATCAAAAAGTTCAGTTAACTTTTTTTTTTCTTCACAGTAACTCACCAAGCTAGTCTCAAATGTTATACTATGATCATTAGGATTTACTTGTTTAAATATAATGCTGAACACTAATTTGAGTCCATGGTACACTTGTGCTAAACCTTTTCCTCCAGTTAACAATGAATTCTTAGCTTGGGAGTAAAATCAGTTGCAAACTTACTATTGACCTGGCCAGTTCCTTCTCTAGGTCTAGCCTGACTCTTGTAGCTTCCTAGACCTCCTGCCAGTTCTCTGTGCTGCCTGCCATCCCGCCAGCTGCTGCCCAGCCACCACTAGTCCATCGTCAAAACAGGGTCTGCCTGAGCCCCTGAGCCCCAAACTTGTTCACTCAGAGGTTTATTCCATAGTGGCAGCAGAGGTACAGGAGTAAAGCTGACAGTATCACAAGCAGCTATCCATTGATGTTCCTTGTAATGAGCAGCAGCAAGAAACTCCACAATTTTATTTGATGCAAAAAACAAAAAAACAAAACCAACCCCAGAGAGGCCTTTTACTGGGGCACTCACAGGATTTCAGAAGGAGTATGATTTTATGTTTGCAGGAATGGGCAATCTGAAGGCTAGGAAAGTGCAAAGGAAAAAAAACACAGCAAATGCCTTATCAGAAGCTTATTTCCCATGTTAATTCTTCACTCAATATGCTGACATATTCTGCCTTGCTTTGAGCAGTATAAAGAATGTTGGGGGGCATGCAGATCCCATGAATTTTTTAAAATATATGCATTCAAATCTGTCATTGGCTTTTTCACAGTGTTACTTCAAATCCTGAAGAAAGATCCAGGCAAGGTGAGCCACGGTGTGGTACTTTCTGAAGGGACCTCAGGCATTTCCTCCCTTCCTGGTTTGAAGCAAACCATGTCCTGCTACTACGTCCAGACTGGCAAACTATAGTTTAGGTTTGCCCTACAAACCAGAATTGAAAACTACAACCCAATTGTGGTTTGCAATTCTGGTTCAATGACCAGAGCAAACCATAGCTTGCCAGTTCATATGTAATGGCAAACTATGGTCTACTACACACCAGGGAGGGAAGGAGAGGACCTCAGCATGTGAGGGAAGTAAATGAATCAGAGGTCATGCATGCCCAGGTCTTATTCCAAGGTTTTTGTGTGCCATCAAGTCACAGCTGACTCATGGTGACCCCGTAGGTTTTTCAAGGCAAGAGATGTTTGGAGGTGGTTTGCCACATCACGACACTGGTGTTCCTTGGAGGTTGCCCATTCAAATACTAGCCAAGGCCAATTCTGCTTCGCTTCTGAGATCTGACAAGATCAGGCTAGACTGGCCTATCCAGGTCAGGGCAAGGTCCTTTACATAGTGCCAAAAGATGGCTTGGTGTTACAGCTGAACCAAGCCGTTGTCTTGTTCGTTTCCTGCTCATTCATTCATTTCCTTCTCCATTTCTGGCTTGCTCTAACCGGTTTTCCATGACATTCAGATTAAGTAAATTAGGTTTAACTCGAACCTTCACATTATGGTTTGAAAACCAACTTCAAACCACAGATCCAAACCATAGTTTGAAGATTAATGCTAAATGTAGTTTGCCCGTTTGAGATATTAGGGTAAGCTCTCATAAGATGCAATTTGAAACACAGAAGGGAATTGTCATGCGAATGGGAGAGGTGGGTGTGCCCACCCATGGCAAATCATGGTTTGGAATATCCTCTGAAGTGAGCCATTGCATAAAAAGCTGAACCCACAAGAAGAGGTACTGAAAGTTTGTCCAGGTGATTCTCACTAATGGTAGCCACAGAAGACCAATTGAAGCCCACAGATTTTTGCTGCAGCAGACATGTCATATGGGAAATCGGCTGTCTTTAGCACCCAGCCAAATGGTGAAGAGATTTCACCATGCTTCTTTTACTGGCTGGAAATGTCAGGGTTGTGGAATAATTTTTCCCATCACATAGTCGGATCAGCATTGCCATGTGCCTGAATGCTGCAGGTGACCAGCTTCCCATGTAGTTATGAAAGACTGTTACTCCCTACTACTGGTATTAGTTTTATGGGAACACTGTCTTATATTTTATATGTGGTCAGGATTTTAATGTTAGCCTATATGCTGCATGTGTGTGTAAAGTGCCTTCAAGTCGCAGCCGACTTATGGCCACCCAGTAGGGTTTTCAAGGCAAGAGACTAACAGAGGTGGTTTTCCAGTGCCTTCCTCTGCACAGCAACCTTGGTATTCCTTGGTGGTCTCCCCTCCAAATACTAACCAGGGCTGACCCTGCTTAGCTTCTGAGATCTGACGAGATCAGGCTAGCCTGGGCCATCCAGGTCAGGGCATACGTTGCAGAGGGTGTTAGTTTTAACCGTATATTTCAAATGTTGTTAGCTACCCTGAGCCGGACTTTGGTCAGGAAAAGTCGGGATAAAAATCAAATAAAAACACACACACACACACACTGCAGTTAAGTGCACACCACAGATAATAGCTGTAACTGCTCCCAGATAAGAAAAACCTTTCTGTGCCCCCCTAAAGTTTTAACATGATGAAAGAAGGGGTGGACTTTCAGCTGGCAGGTTTCTGGATGAAGCAAGCTCACAGAACAAGGACAGCGACAGATTGCAAGGGAAGGTCCACACAGAAGCAGCAAGCCTGCAAAAGAAGAGGGGTGCAATCCACTGCGCCTCAGCACCACGAATCAACACTGCAACCAAAACAGGTGGCCCTTAGGAACCTCTCCAGGAAGACTCCCAGGTCCATATTATCAGACAACTAGACATTGACTGTTAGGAGCTCTTAGGCATCTTACAAAGCTGTCCAGACTTTTGAGGTTTAAACACAGAATCACGTAAAACGGATACAGGCAATGACTGGCCAACAGAACAGATCTGGAAATATCTTAAGTATAACTTCAGTCCTCCTTTCTCCCCCTGTAGCATGTAAAAGACACTGGATAGAAATCAGATACGTTCCTCGGGGCAGGCTAGGGGGAAAAGCCTTGATGGGCCACTCAACAACTCTGTAGCCTACATGTCATCTGCCACTGGTATAAAGAATGAAGCAAACAGAAGCCAAATACATCATAACTAATTGAAATATTAAAAACTGGTCACAGAAACACAAACAATGCTCTACCTGCTATTTCCCCCCCTTAAGAGTTAGCAGTTTTAAATGGATGGCTCTTTCATGACATAACAATATCCCAGTTAAACAGGTCACTGTTCATTTAGACTAAAAAGCAAAAGGTGGAAGAGTGTGTGCATGGTGGGGAGTTGGTGGGTAGGTAAAGCACATGAAGTACGTGACATGAAGATATTTAGCTTTGAAACCATAGCTAGATATTGGAAGGTGGGATTTTTCCAGACACATATAAACACACTAATGTAAAATGCATTACCGCTAATGGTGGGGAGAAAAAGGTTTGGGTGGAATGGAAGTGCTCCCAGCTCTTCAAGCCCCTGGAGGCTGCTTTTATTATGTTTTGCTCACTAACTTTCATAAAGTAGAAAAGATGTTATTTGGCACTGGACAGGGTAGGAAATGCTCTGCCCAGTTTTTACCTGTGGACCTGGACCCATGGGTCCCATTCCTCGTGGAGGATTCATCCTTTGCATTGGCCCTCCCATGTTGGGATGCCCTAGTGGGAGAAGAGATGAGAAGGCATTATTATAAAAGAGTAATGCATGTGGGAACAGCAAAAGCCAAATGACGGGAACTGGCCACAGATAACCCCCCGGAGTATTTACCTTGTTGTCGTGTGGGGTCCATTGAGTTGGGCAGCAAGGGCTGTGTACCAGGAACACCACCTGGAGGCTGGAGGAAAGAGGAAATTAATGGTGTGTGTGTGTGAATGAAATACTTAAAAATGCACAAGTAAGACTATCATGATTGCTTTGTTATATCCATTACAGCAATTATTAGAGAACCCAAATGGGCAGAAAAGCTCTGTGTATACAGCCATTATATTCACATTCAAAATGTTAACATTCAAGACATGGAACATATTTCTGAAGGATGGACAAACACAGGATGCCAAATTCAGTGTTCATCCCATAATGCAAATGTGGGAACAACGATGAACTTGCAGGGGAGAACTGGTGGGCCACCCCCTTCTATGTCTATTTATCCCTCCCTGCAAATGCCCACAAAGCCATTCTTGGCCTGTTTTCTTTCCAAAGTCAGGATCTTTCAGGCAGATATTCAGGGGTGGGTGGAGTGGGCTACGGTATAATAAAAAATGGTGGAACGTTAATGGTGACGCTCTACAGATATCACATTACCAGTGGAATACCTATGATTTCCAATGAGCACCATTAGAAAGTTACATTAACTTCCAGGTGAAAGGCTTTATGGTTTGTCTCTACTAATTCATAACTCTCAACAGCTTTTAAAAAGATCATGAGAAACTGTCCAATGAAACCTTATTTTGTTGTTTATTGATAGCATGTCCACTTTACACCAAACGTACTGTTAAAAACTAGTTTAATGTTTTTAAAAGAGGCAGGCTATATAGAAGAAGTCTTTGCTCTTATTACATATGGAAAATACATTGTCTCGTTTAAGCAGATGTTCACTGTGAGATTAATAAATCTTAAAGGGACACAGAAAAGGATCATCTCATTGCTCATGTGAAAAGTGACACTCTGGGGCTTTGGGGGGAGAACTAAAGGTAGTATAACACTGCTATAAGGGACACACGTTTGTTTTTCTGTCCCGCCACGTCTTTAATAAAACAGGTTTTTCAGGTTATTAAACTACTCCAAAACTTGTTTGATCAGAGATGCACAGAGGGTCAGGAGAAACCAAACACATCTCTGATAACAGCTCTATCAACCTTCCTCTCTGAAAAAGTTAACATCTGTACATAGCCTGAGTCTCAAAATGTAGTTCCTTTAATGAAGCGCTACTGATGCCAGTGTTATTTTGAGGCACTCACTTGGCAAATATGCTATGTAAATATATTAAAGTTATTTATTTGGCACTGGAGAAGACATTTCATCAAAAAGGATTACAGGGTCTCCCCTTCATTTCTTACTGAACAGACATGAATAGATTATGAGGATGTGCTTGCAAGTATTAGGAACACATTCACTCATTTTGTAGAATCCACAGCACTGCATTTCTTTTCTTGCAAAGGCATGCTCTGCTTAGACAACAAATCTATTTCAAGTTTACAAGATGCCTTCCATGTACTGATAAAGCAGGAAGGAGAATATAGATACCATCACTCTCAAGGCAGCAAACCACTAGCAAGCTTTGCAATAGAGGTTAGTAGCCAACAAGATTTGCTTGTGGAGTGGACCGCATGGAGTGTGACGTTCCTGCTTCTCTCACCTACTGCCATTCACTAAGCTCCCTGGCCCTCAGGAACAACACAGAGAGCAAAGTCAAGGTCTGGAATGGGAGGGAGGAAATAGCCACCTCCCCTTCTGAAATTACTTTCAGTCTTTGGAATTGTGTGGTTGGATACAAGCCAAGACTGCTTTCTTAAAAATATGGGCAAAAAATGCTCAAGATAGAAGTTTGGAAGTTTTTTGTTTTTGCAGCCTGGACACTGACTAATAGTACACAAGCCAGACATTTGAGCCATTTTAAAAAAATATCAAATATTGTATGTGGTCATTTACCCTGGCTCATCACCATGTCACATTTTCACTTTGAATGTTATAGTGAAAGTTCAAGATCTCTCAACAAATTCTGCTACAAAGTTGCCTATACTTTCGTGAGCAATTCCTGTGCTTCCTGCCCCTCTTTTAAACACAGGTTTGTGTGTGGATATTTACAAAATGGAATGACAAGTTTTGTGGAATGGCAGTGTCTCCATTCATAAGACTGGCACAGTCTTACAATTTAAACCCAAACGAAAAATAATTATTTAAAATTAGTGCTTAAAACTATGTGATACTACAATGTTTCACCTAACATATATGGCAATGTAGCATCCATAAGAGGCATCCACATTTCCAAGAAGTCTTGAATGCCTTCCCAGGAGAGGACTGCCTGGACCCATGCTACATGCTGAAGGTAAACCTCTTTGAGAGGGCCTTTAGTTTGCAAGTACTGCTATTATGGCTAATGGTACTGGAATCTGAATGGTACTGGAATCATTGAATTTTAGCTGTTTTTCTTAATATATTTTTGGGTTTTGCATCATGAGTTGGATCCCGCTAGCTGCAATCCTTGTATGAGCAGATCTTCCACCACTTCCTCCCCCCACCCCAGTCCCTTCTAACCCCAGGAAAGTTGATTCCCAGGGTCATTGGACCTATGTGTTATAATAGCCAAAGGGTTGGAGAGGAGCGGAAGGGTGTGAAATTTGCCCTCTCCTCTTGCCTTTTGTCAGTGTAGTTCTACTGGCAGAACACGCAGAGACAATTTTACCCTGTTCCTCCTTCTCACTGTTAACTCACCAACCCACATGGCTTTTATGTGGGCTCTAGGACCCAGGGAATCAATTTTTGTGTGGTTAGAAGGGCCTGCTAAGGAAGATGAGGAAGATTGGCAACTGTCAGTGCCTCCCCACAGATGGATTTCTAGATCCAACCCTATTCTGTATATTTTAATGGATGTGTATTCTAATGTTTTAAATGAATGAGGATAGATGGAAGGGCAGGACCACATGCTTTTAATAAATAAATAAATGATAGGGTCATTCTGCATGTAAAAATTTTAAGAAGTGAATAAAACTACCCCCAATAATCTCTTTTTGTGTGTTTGTGCATGGTTTTATCAGACTTCGGCCTCAATTATTTGGCTGCGTGGTTTCTCTCTCAGTAACCTTACAGTTTAACGCTTAACTGGAAATTTCACTTGGACTGTCCATCCAGCATTGTAGATTAATGTTTCAAATAATAAAATTAGCAAATAATATGTATATGGTTAGTGATACTTTGAATGTCATTCAGGTACTTTATGCCATGGGCTTGCAGGCAGAGCAAAGAATCTAGCTTAGCTGTATGCATGCACACATTAAGAAAGACAAATGTCAGTCAGCTACTTTCAACCTAAAGGTGAGAGAGCCTATGCAGGGTGTCGGAAGCCACTTATCCAATTGTCCGTCTCTTCAAATCTGCTAAGCGACTTGACAGCTGCACGATCTGCATTCACTTCCAGAACGCTACGCTCTAGGTAAGCAACCGACGGTGTGATCATACTTGGACCCAAAACAATTTAGACAGTTCTGAAACATTACAAAGGATGGGCCTAACAAGCCTCCTGTTTTCTGAAAAGTGTCCACAATTCCCCTCGAAACAAGCAATCTCTAACCAGAGTTTGGCAGGCTGACTTGGCTTGAAATTTAGGAATGTGTGAAACTGGGGAATGGAACTTAGTCAAGTGCAATAGAGTGAGCCTGCTGACATACTTTCCAGCTTTCTGTTGTCCCCTGGCATAGGACCTTTCAAGACAATCGCTATATAGTGCAATAAATACAGTTATGATGCTCAGGACTTTCTTCAGCTTCCACTTGTGCTATGGCACATGCCCTAGTTTTCTCACATCAGTCTGACATGTTCAATTTCTTGGAAAATTAGCCTCACCTTTCCTCTACCAAACTAGGGTGCCCGTTTGTATAGTGAGTACAGTATGCAGGGTGGTTGTTAGAGTATCAGTTTCCTTTCGACAATGCTCCCCCCATTCCTGCATAATTTGATGGAAAAAAGTACTAAGAAGCACCACACTGTATAATTATACATCACCCATTGACGAAAATCTTTGAGACGGTGATATCAACAGAAATTATGATTATTAGAATACGTGCATTCAAGTGTGTTAAGCACATATTCAAAAAGCGTCCATCATACATAAGACAAGCATCCGCTATATTGTCCCGTTTCAAAATATATCACAAGAATGCAGCATGGAAAACCATCAAATGGATTTTCAAGCAGTAACTTTCCATTCCCAGACAAGAAGCAAAACAACTTTAAGAAGGTCAGGCTCTCTCCCATATTACCAAAGCCTAAATATTAAAGAGGATCTTCATTTTCCTTAACATTACTAAGTAACAAGAATTTTCTTCAACGGGTGACATATCCTGTCCAGTACAATTATACAGTGTGGTGTTTCTTAGTACTTTTTCATCCAGCTCTACACACTTTGTTCCTCTTCGCTTGTTGTATAATTCTGTGAACTTCAATTTATTTTTAGATGCTGAGCATTCCCTTGCTGTTATCATGCAAACACAGGAATGTTTGTGTAGCCCTTTAATTTTTTTTTTGAAGCAGTGAACACCAGTTAAGTTAACTCCTTACCATAAGCTGCAAAAATATTAAATATTAAAACTATTGTTCAGTTTGCTCTTTTCAGGCTGTGTGCTCCACTATAATTCCTCTTACATTGAGCACAATTTGTGTCCCACAGCAAGGTTAGTCTGTCTCTATTCCAAAGCGCCCTCCCCTCAGCAACAAAACTACCTGCCATATATTACATGATGATGGGTGGAATGAATGTAATGATAAAATGTGTGGGGGGAGAGATAATATCTGGAAAGAACCTGAGTCACAAAGAGGTTCACATATCTTGTCTACCCAGAATTCTTAATTAAGCAGCAGGCAAACATTGCGCTTTAATTTTCAGAGATTTGAATAAGGCAGAACCATCAGCATGTAAGCTTCAATAAATTCCACATCAGCAGATCAGTAAGCTAAAGCTTTAGCTGATTTAACTGGCTACAGATGGAATTTTTTTTATCATCATGGAAGCTGAGAGGTTATTGGTTATTCTTGGAAGCCATTTTGGTTTTGGTGCCTACTATGACAGGGAATTAAAAATAATTTGAGATGGCATATGGGCACATTGCATGTTTTTGTTTATTAAACTCTTGTGTTTCTTCAGCGACTTAAAAAAGTGCCTACATTAAGATTTTGGCAGCATGCAAAGTTGTTCAAATATAATAAACTGATCAATCAAAACCTTTTAACAATCAACTACCTTTTCTAATGAGTTGATGGCTCTGTATCAGGGTGCATTTGAAACTACCCTTTCAAAACTGTAGTAATTTGCTCCAGCAGTAAGTTCAGGAGTCAAGTACTTCATGTCGGTAGGTGCAGAGACACTGACGTGAACAGGGGTAGCTTTCGCCCCACTGAGTTAGCAGGAAGACAGTACAGAAGCGAGGTACCGTACTGCAAGAGTAGATTAAAGCTGTCTTCGCGAGTTGAGTGTAAACACAACTTCAGATGCACTTATCTGAAGCAGCAATCATGCTCAACTCCAAGATCCTTCACGAAGAAACATTCTTAGCCCTGCCTTCATTTTAACGGTTCTATTTATAAAGCCACAAATAGGATAATGGCATTAAACAAAACATACTATACATTTGTACTGGAGGAAACTAGCCACATACACATTGCAAACATAACACAGACTTTACATACACACACAAAGGAATAATAATAATATTCAAGGTTGTACAATTATTTAAAAGTTATGGCCGAGACAAAGACCAAGCATTAATGTTCTTTAAAAAGTGAATGAGGTTAGTTTCCTACAATAATAATATCGCAGATTCTATTATCCAGGGCCCTAACATATTCCTCCTAAAAAAGGCCGGCATGGCATGAAACACAATGGGGTTGGAAAGCTTTTGATTCAATATATCCTCTGTGCATTTCCAAAACCCAAACTTGCATGAATTTTACCTACATGCCAGAAGATTGTAGGTGGCAATATATTTTCTGCCCCTGAGCTCCTACTATTTGCAATGTTTGTGCAATCACATTCCTTCCTGTTAGCAAAAGGCTACCAGAGATAAAGAATGCTTAAACACACCTTGAGGAAAGAAAGTGAAAGTTGTGTCAAAAGTTATTACAACCTCAGTGTTAAAAAGTTTGTTTTGTTCATTCATATGCATCAATTGTGCTTCAGAAAACATCTCAGCACAAAGACGTGAGGAAATACAATACCTGGTTTCCCATTCTGATGGGAGGCCGGGGACCTCCTGCGTATCTTGGTGACATAAAAGGCTGTAAGCATATAAAATCAGTTCAGTGGCAGTGTACACAAAAGTAGAAGTAAACAATAGAGCTTCTTCCCAGAGCCACGCCTCAAATGACCTATCTGACCCTGCCTTGTTTCTTCCCCACTCAAATCCAAATCTGATTAGCAGAACCCTTTTGAGGTGCACTCCAGGCCAACCGAATGGAAGATTTGATGTACTGTGTTCCATACAACTTGTAAATTAGACTAGACACATTTACACAGAAGCAATTCTTTTCCCAAAAAACACAACACTGTTAGTAAACAAGAAACATTTAGACTTGTAAATCCCTGGTGTTTGTCACATTTCTTATTTTGTATTGTTAAGAAGGCTTAATATACTTTGACACAACTAGACACAGTGGCTAAAATTAGCACCAGAAGAATACTGACTTAACATTAAATACTTTTTCACAGATTAGTCAACAAAAATCAGGTTTGGGGAAGGGATTTAAAATATTCCAGTAACTAGTGAAAACAAGCACTTAAACCATATAAATGAATATCTAACATAGTTCAGAAAAAATAATCCACTCAAACAAACAAAAATTAATTAATTATATGTCAATGAGCAAGTTTGAAACTGAAAGCTAGATTCTAATTCAATGTCAGTGGAATAAACACACCCAAGAGAGAAAAGTTCCAAGTGGGATAACATGAAGTAAAATCAACATCAGAGACCCGCAAGTGGGGACCCACAAGAAACTTGCAGAGAGGGTTCATCCCTTCCTCCCACCCTTGAAGCTCTCCCCAATGACTGCCTACCCTCCAAGCTCTTCCCAACAACCCCGTCACCCTCAAGGCTCTCCTCATCCACCAATGACTGCTGGATTCCTCCTTCAGAGCAGCCACCTCCTCTCACCGTCCCAACTGGGGCCAGGGGTGTGCAGCCACCGCACTGCCAAGGGACAGAGGCAGCTGCTGTGGGCCCGGTTGGGCCAGCAGGGGACAGAGGCAGCACACCCAGGCTTGGAGTAGCTGCCTCTGTCCCCTGCCGGTGAACACGGGCCCACAGCAGCTGCCTCCATCCCTCATCACCTGGCTGGGCCTGGGAACAGAGGCAGCTGCTGTGGGCCCAGTGGGGGTGGAGGTGGAGCGCCCATGCCTGGAGTGGCCGTCTCTGTCCCCTGCCAGCACGCCCTGGCCCAGAGCAGTTGCCTCTGTCCCCTGCTGGCATGGTGGCATATGGCAGCTGCACATGCGCAGACAACACTTTTTTTTTAAGGGGAGAATTTTACCTCCCTCCCATTTTAAATAAGTGTTCAAGTTTTTCCACAGACCTAGGGGGTCCTCCAAGTCTGAAGAAACATGTTGGGGGTGAATGTGTCCCCCTATATGTGGATTTAAGAATCCACAGGCAGGGGACACATGTGGGAATCAGGCATATCGGTACCTTGAGGCTATGTAGGCCTGCCACACTTCAACCACATGGGAGCCACACATAGCTAAGTCAGCTGAAGAGTGTGGGCCCCACACGCTTAAAGAGATAAATAACACAGACCACAAATACCATACCAGTGCCCTGTAATGTCTTTACCTGACTGTGGGGTCCCATCATGCTGTTGGGGTTATGAGGTGGAGGCTGTGCGTGTGGCGAGGGCTGAGAGCCAGGCGGTCCCTGTAAGGTCAGACAACAGAATGTGGTCATTTGTCAGGCACATGAATATGCAAGAGCAGAGCTAACTTAAACAACATTTTGGTGAATCTTTGAAAAAAAACAACGTTGAATTTCAGTACATTGCTAACTTTAAAATGAGGAAAAAATACCTCTCAAAGAACAACAAACAGTTACTGTAAAGCAAGAAAGGAGAGGCTTGGCAATGTGTCTGGGGTACCTGGCCTGTTAAAATTCTCTGGAGTCTTCATCCTCCCAAATTTCTAGTTCCTATGCCTGCACAGTTAATTTTCAAAATGCTACAACTGTTCCTCCAGAAACATTGAAACCATGTAATATTTAGTATTCGGTCTCCCTCCCCCTAATTTTCAAACCCAAATTGGAATTCTGAATAGTGGACACGCCAGGGCATTCTGGTATCTGTGACCCACGGGCTTGAGATCACTAACTATCCCACCACTGCCAGACTTGAAAGTTGACTCAAAGCTAGATCCTCCACAGCTCTGTGGACAAACTAGAATAGGGGCAACGTGCGGCAGCGCATAATCTGTGAGCAAATGTTTTCATTGCTGAACCTTAATAAATGCAAACTGTGATCTCAATTAACATAATCATCTCCAAAATATCTGAAAAAAATGCCTCATCCAGTCTCACACTGGAAATTGCACACATGGCATCTCAGAAATGCAACATGTCCACCAACTGTGCCCTGGCATCTGCCTGCAGTAATGCACGTTTTATTCAAATCATGCTAATTAGGGATTTGGGGTAAAAAAAAATTGTTTTGTTTTGGCTGCATGGATCGTGATGGGGTTTGGCCACCACAGTGCCTGTATAAGCTAACAAAACAATACATTACAACCAGAGGAATTTTTCATATTCTGCAAGTCTGCATCATCTAATGAATTTGGATAAATGTATGAAGAACACATGCAAAACTTACTCCCGCACAACACATCCCTATTAATTAGCAAGATTTCGTGCAGTTTTCCCACTTGCCTTTTGGGTCAACAGTTTGGTACAAGAGAGAACTAACAGGACGTTTTATAAGATTAAATGCACATTTCTCTGCTTGGACTGGGGACCAGGAGATTCACCATAACAGAAAACAGATTGTCCCCATTTTAAAAATCTTTGTAAGTGAGACTACAGTATTATTTCCAGATCACTAGTATCATCCCTCACTAGGTTGACCTAATGAGGTAAATAAAGGTGCTTTTTGGAAAAAGAAACTAGATTCTACACGTGCCTGCCATGAAAAGACTGATTTACATTAGTGGTTCACAAACTTTCAGGATCCAGTTGCAGAATAACTTCACATTACTGGCCTCCTTCCCAACATAAAATGCAGGAATCTCACAGTTAATATTGTACAAAAGCGATCATTTATTTTTCATACTGTTTCCAAATATATAGCACAACTAAGCAACAGGCTACATTTCATCTGACCGTTTTGCATATTATGCGGAGTCAAACCCAAATTTGCCATTGAGCCTCCCAGATCCTCCTCTCCCAATTAATTCTTCCTCCTCCTCCCTGGCCTCCTGACCCACCTGCAAAAGAATCACAACCCTCTTTGCAGTCCTGGTACACAATTTGAGAAGCAACTGCTTATGTGTACTTTTAACCCTAAAAATGCAGCAATTCTATAATTATTGGATCAGACACTTGTTTAATTTCCTCCATTTCCAAAAGAGAAAGTTTATTTCAAAAAAGCAAGCCCCAGAATATGAATACCCCAATGCACCGTTTTATGTACATATGTCGTACACGGAATTTTTTTTCTCCTGAAAACAAAACCCAAACAAATTGTAATTGGCCTGGAAAGCAAACAAGACTTGTAAGTACATTATGAGAAGCAGCTCCACACTTCAGGAAAAGCAGATGAACAGATGTTCTATACCTGCCATGTTAGTAATTTCAACAAGTGTTCGCCTTCTAGCTGCTGCCAGCAATGGCACGGTTTGTTACCATGAGCAATTTTCTTAATTAACAGACATTAATTAGCCATTTAGCAATTTTGCAAGCATTTGTTTAGCAGCTTTCCTAAACATGAATACCACTGTGATAATGGTACTGATTAGAGGATCCCCTAATTAACAGTACAGGGAAGGAAAATTGAAATCACATAAATTTAAAAGGGGAGGGGAAGTTAATGAAGGCAGGACATATTTGCACCTGCAAATCTTTTGTACTAGCGAAACTTGAGTGCAATATAAATAGAAGAGAAAAAAATTGTTAAGAGTTAACACAGAAAGATGCAAACCCAACTCTACACAGGAACAGACACTCTGCTGATACTCCAGGTTATGTTTACATGATTGTAGAAACTGATTTTCCATTGCATTAGTAAGACCCATTGTATGCAAGGTGCTAATGTTCATTTGTTAATTTCCTTTAAATTGAGGATTAAGGGCTGCTTCTCGCAAAGTATTTCTGCTCTAGTACAGATACATACCCAAGTACAAAGCGCACGAGCATAAATGTTGCGTGCGAAGGGCACAAGAGCTTTTCAAACGTAACTTTTCCCATTTGACACACTTGCAAGATGCAGCTGAATAAGAATTACAGCGCTCTTGATGGACATGGGTGTCCTTCAAACCCAATACAGTGCACACATATTTCATAGTTTGGTGTCGATATTCATTCAAGGTATGTTGAGAAGCAACATGCATACACTAAGCAGACCTTACTCTTCCAAGGTTTATTATGTAATCTATTTCTGACAAAACTGGAAGACTGGCCTCTTCTCTAATTCCGGGAAAACACATACATGTTTTTAATAATACACAACAGAAAATGAGGTTGTTAGAAGGTTGTAGTCAGTAAAAAAAATCATCCTCTGGAAATGATTTTGCGGGTAATAAACTGATAGAACTGAGATAAAATTTAGAAATAAATTACACTGTAAAATAACAGGTTGGTATGGATGGCGCTGTGATGTTCTGAACAATTTGGCTAATAAAGCTTTCATTCAGAATGTGATTTTCATTTGAATATGCCCTCTTTTGAACTAAACAAGAGAGTCCAACTCTAAGCAAAACTTCTGATTCGTGGTTTCCTGTGCAGGCTGGCAGTGCCGCCCGACCTAACAGCCCCATGGAGTCACAATACAATGGATGTGGCTGCCAAGAAGCCCCAGTGTGGGCTGCAGCTGCTCCTACGGCTGCTCATGCTATTGACTCTGCTTTCAACCACGGAGGCTGCCTAAGCCTGCCTGGGCCATCTATTGGCAGCAACTGCAGACAAAACCCAAAGATTAACATTCCAGGGGGGTTACCACACTTTGTATTCCCAGCGATGTATTAACAGTTTGAAAATGTTGTAAAAAAAAACATCGCTTTTGGATACTACGGCTTATAAATGGTTGGAAGATGTCTTCACAGCTAAAGGGGCCAAACAAAGTGCGAACATAATTTTTTACAACGTTTTCAAACTCTTAATACATCGGTGGGAATACAAGTGCGGTAACAGCCCAGGTCTACTTGCAAATCAGAGTGCCCGGGTCTCTGTAGCTGCGGAATCCTTACCATCTATGCACGTGATTCCTCCCCCCCCCCCCCCGCCAATATAGTAGGACAGGACATCCTGTGATTCAAATATGACATCACAGGCAAGATGTAAACACACAGTACTGGTAGGTATGAACAACTATTCCAACATGACGAATGCTGGCTCAGCTTCAAAGTTGAGATAAAAAAAACCCAACCACATCCAGACACATTTCGCAAATGCTCCTCATGTAAGATATGATACTGTTATTTCTTTGCTTCTGCGACACACTGCTTTCAAACACAGCAACACTGAATTTGGCAGTGCTACCAAATGAGCCAATTCCAAAACAAATGTACAGTCTCTGAACAACGGAGCATGCATGGTGTGTGATGTCATCATTATTGGCAAGTTATTATATCTGGGCTTGCTTCGATCTCTTCACTGACATTACTAAAGCTTTGTGTAATAACAATAACAATAATAAATATTTGTATCCTGCCCTCCCCTGGCGAACCGGGCTCAGGGCAGCTAACAGCATATAAAATAGAACATAATCACGATTATATAAAAATGTAATACAATACAGCATAGCCAATTTAAAATTCAACCCCACCCCAACGGCACCTAGAAACTCCACATTTAAGGAGGATGTTATCTAGAGGTGGTTGTACCTCCATGTCCTTCTCTGACATCTTTCAATCCTGAGCGGGGGGAGGGGGGGGTCTGGAGATGGAAAAACCATAACAAGAAAGAATATCCCACAGGGAAGGGAAGGAACAATAAAGGGAAAAAATTAAGAGGAAAGGACCCAGGAAAAGGACCCACATTAATCGTTCCACAAAGTAGAAAAACTACTCCTGTGAAAATGTCAGAATAAGAAATACTTTCTACAAAAGAAAGGTAAAGAACTGGGTCATTACTGACCCATGGGGTGACGTCAATCACATGACGACGTTTACTAAGCGAACTATGTTTACTGGGTGGTTTGCCATTGCCTTCCCCAGTCGGCTACACTTTACCCCCAGCAAGCTGGGTACTCACTTTACCGACCTCGGAAGGATAGAAGGTTTAAATCAACCTTGAGCCGGCTACCTGAATCCGACTTCCATTGGGATCGAACTCAGGTTGTGAGCAGAGCTTTTGACTGCAGTACTGTAGCTTACCACTCTGCGCCACGGGGCTCCTACATTCAATGAAAGGCACAGACAAAAAGATTATATTACTTTGCTTCATTCATCA
Source organism: Euleptes europaea (assembly GCF_029931775.1). Taxonomy (NCBI): domain Eukaryota; kingdom Metazoa; phylum Chordata; class Lepidosauria; order Squamata; family Sphaerodactylidae; genus Euleptes; species Euleptes europaea. Next base: position 69,557,284 of record NC_079313.1, on the reverse strand, counting down.
CCCCAAGTGATAACTTCTCCAGTTTTCTGAGGCACACTGTAGTTTTCAGGCAGAAATAATCTGCTGTTAATTGAAAAGGGTAGTGAAAAGAAAATGACAAAACCATTATCTTTCCCAACTGCATCATTAGCTAACTACTACAGGAAACCCAGCAGTTCCAAACACGAACAGCTTTTGGAAAGCTCAAAGCAGCTATTGCACTATTCAGCTCCTTCTCATATATTCATTTGTGGAAACAATCAAATAAATCGATTCTAAAGATGAAACGTTCATAGAACTGAGAACTTAATAGACTACAACATCTCAATTCCAATAATAGTATTTAAGCTCATTTCCTACTACAAAGAAAAAAACAGTGGCCCACAAGCCTGACCCTCTCCTGCATGTGCAACGAAATAACAGATTCCAGCCACAACTTAGTCAAGAATTACTTAGAGCAGCAGGACACAGATGGGTGTGCTCTATCTATGCCAAAGCAGCGCATAGGAGGAGCAGAGGAGCATGCCTATTATTCTGGGTGCGGCCGAACACAGGCAGGACAATGCTGCTGCAGTCGTTTGTGGCTTCCTAGAGGCACCTGGTTGGCCACTGTGTGAACAGACTGCTGGACTTGATGGGCCTTGGTCTGATCCAGCAGGGCCTTTCTTATGTTCTTATATACAATGGAAGCACTCTCTCAACCGTGGTTAAGAGTACATCCAGGGCTACAGGACTGTATTCTCTAATCTGGAGAACCAGGTTTGATTCCCCATTCCTCCACATGAGCAGCAGACACTGTCCACCCCTTCGGCTTTTGGATGAGCATACCTTGATAGGAACCTCGTGGTCTGGTGATTGTGGTTCGAGGCAAACAGATCCATCACTGGCTGCCCGAACCCTGCTGCTATCTGTAGAAAGGTTTCTCACTTCAGAGACCACTCTCCCTCGTTCGCCTGTTGACTGCTGAGCCAGTCTGCCTAAGAGTTTAGAGTGCCCTAGACGTGCTGTGCCCTGACCTGGATGGCCCAGGTTAGCCTGATCTCGTCAGATCTCAGAAGCTAAGCAGGGTCAGCCCTGGTTAGTATTTGGATGGGAGACCACCAAGAAATACCAGGGTTGCTGTGCAGAGGAAGGCACTGGCAAACCACCTCTGTTAGTCTCTTGCCATGAAAACCCCAAAAGGGGTTGCCATAAGTCGGCTGCGACTTGACGACAGTTCACACACACAGATGTGCTCTGCTCTTAGGGATGCCAAGTACTTTTCTGCCCCGCTCAGGATGATCTTGACCTCTGCGTGGAGGCAGGAGGAACGAGACCCGCCTTGTATGTTTATATGTGCCTTTGCTGAGATGTAATCTGTTCTCAGTAAGACATGGTGGTTCTTGATCTTTGGCTTGAATACCAGGAGGGCTCTCCGGATGGCCCGCAATTCCAGAAGATTTATGTGTAGGCGTCGTTTCTGCGGACTCCACCGACCCTGTGTGATATATTGGTTCAGGGTTGCTCTCCAGCCGTCCAGACTGGCGTCGGTAAAGATCTGTGTTGAGGAGCACTGCAGGCAAATCTGACCCTAGGCAAAGTTGAGGAGTCTGGTCCACCACCGGATTCTGTCCCTCACCCGGGAAGGACGGCTTAGACGTGGATTCCTCTTTTGGATTATCTGAAGTTGATACGGTTTTAGGAACCACTGGAAGTCCCACGTGGGAAAATGCATCCAAGGAACCGTCCCTATACACGACACCATCAACCCCTGAAGTCCGACCAGGGTGGACAGTCCTGATGACTTGTATAGCATCGTAGACTGCGCCAGCCTTGAGGTGGTTGCAATCTTGTCTGGGGGAAGAAAAGTCATGCGCTGTACTGAAAGCCTTCCGAGGGGGCACTCACCGAGATATTGTCTAGGTAGGGGAAAATGTGGATCCCCCTCTTCCCTGAGGAGAGCTACTAGGGACACCAGAAACCTCGTAAAGACCCTCGGAGCTGAAGACAGGCCTATGGAGGTCAGGAACGAGTAAGGCCAGAGGGCTTTGACAATAGACCGCAGAGCCTCCATCCTGAAATGTCTGAGGCGTATAAAGTTGTTTACATGTCTCAGGTTCAAGATGGCCTGCCAATCCCCGTTCCTCTTTGGAACGGTAAAGAAGACAGAGTATACCACGGCGCACTGCTCTGTGTAGGGTACAGGCTCTATAGCTCTGATCTCCAAAAGGGGGTCTATGGCTGCCTGGGCGCGTGCCACAAGTCTTCCCCCCAGTGGACTGGACCTGCAGTCATTGCTTTCCAGACCTTTCGTTGAATCTGCTGGATTTGTCTGCGTTCTGCTGAAACTGAGATACCCTGTGGAATCTGGATCCTTTTCGGAAGGGGCCCCGGCTGGGTTCCAGCTATTATGCCTGCCATCAGATCTGGATTGGGCCAGGGCATGAGATGTACGAAAGGAACAAAAGGAAGAAGAGTAAGCTGCCTTACCTTCCTACCTGAAGAATTTTGGTAGAGCCTTTTTCTTACCCTTTGTCTCAATGAGGATGTTGTCCAGCTTAGACCCAAACAGACGTCCTCCTTCGAAGGGATAGCCCAGCAAAATGATCCCCACTGGGGCCGACATTACAGGAGTCTGATTCACCCTCGTAACCCGTGAGGGCCGAACGGGGGTGGTGGTGTTGCGGTGGCCATTTTGTTTTGGCAGGCTCTTTTCGCGCCATCCAGATCGCTTGCCAGCTGCAAGCTTTGCTTGAGAGTGGCAGCTTCTGAATCCGGCTGCTTGGGCTGTTTCTCCCCTTTGCGGCTTCGCTGTGCCGCCTGCATTGTTTGTCGGGAGGACAGAAGACCGTCCACTCGCTCCTCGTCCCCTGAAAGGAGCTCTTCAGAAGCTCTCTCTCCTTCTTCAGACATGTTCCCTCCGGACGGGGGGGGGGGGGGGAAGAACAGGACGGGGCAACAGGGGAGACTTGTGGAGCACAAAGAAAGGGGTAGGGCACCACAAAAGGCACAGTAATAGATTAGAATTCACAAAGAATGAACCAAGGAAAAGTAAAAGTGAAAGTAAAAAGGGAACCAGAGAAGTAGCTATGGAGCTAATTCCTAAACCTGCTTCTCCCATGGAGGCAGGAGGAGAACTGGAGATCAGAGGGCGGTCCTAGCCCAGGGGACAGGAAGTAAAGTTTTAGATCCTGCCTCTCCCTGAGCATAGGCAGGTAAACACCACTGAAGATGTCCTCCGAGCTCAGTGGGAGAATACATATTTATCCAAACTTCTGTTTAGCCTTGTGTTGTCCGGCACAGGATTCTGAGAGGCTTTTTAAAAGAATTAGTCCAGTTCTGCAGAGATTTTGTCCATGAATGGCTGTTAACCATAGTAATTTAGAACAGACCTCTATATTCAAAGCAACACATCTTTTTCTTCCAGGTTAAGCACATAGGGAAAAACAAGGATGGCCAACTGTACCATGCCAAGCTTGTGAATTTTCAGAAAAACCTGGCTGGCCTTGGTAGACTATCTGATACAGCCAGGTCATTCAAGATTTTTAAATATTTGACACCATGGCATTGGTTAACCATAACATTTGTTAACACAGGCACCTCTCAACTCATCTTTTGCCTATCCTGGTGAAGTGCTCTATAAAAATTACCTGAGAAAAAAGCAAAATAGAGATGGTGAATCTCCCTTCTGCGTTTTGACAGGTAAACAGGAGTTCTGGAAGAGGGATGTCCCCTTCTTCAGGCACTAAAAGAAGGAAGGCAAAAAAATCCTGACCCATGCAGAATGGAATTTAGTCATTTACTTAGAGCATTTGTATGCCATCTTTTTGCCTTGATAGCAGGCTTCCAAGGTGGCTCACAAAAAGAAACGACTAGGTTACAATAAACATAGGATTTCGGGCAGAGGGAGCAGGAGTGACTGTTATGGAATCCTCCTGCTCTGACTGCTGATCTTCAAAAGCTCCACAAGGGTCATGGCCCCAGCTACCTGCGCCACCTGGAATCAGGGCCAGATAGCACCAGATGTTTTTGTCCAGAGAGGGTGATGTTCACCCCAGTTTTTAGCTGTTACTGTTGTTTTCTTCTCTAACAGCTGCTCTCAGACATGCAAAGGCCTGGCGCTCTGCTCTTAAATTCTTGTTCTAACAGTGCAGAAGAATAATAAATCTTTCTAGAAATGGCTGACTGGATGGAATTAGATGAGGTGGGACAGAAAGGAACCTTGAACACTTACCAAGAAGGTCCTTTCCGCTCTGAGGTAGATGGGCACCTTGAAAGCTCAGGTGATTCTCGTCCATTGCTAGGGGAGGCAGCAACTAAATATTTGCACTTCCTGTCTCCTGACGTGAATCTCCTGCAGCTTCCAGTTTAACTTTAGACAAACTAACTAGAGACAGGAAAGCTAGGAAAAACCTAATAACATCAACATACAAACTATGAAACTCAACGCTAAGAAGATGAACCTTAATTTAGGAAGAACAGGCATAGAAGGATAATGCTTATATAGCAGTCAGAGTTAGAAGGGATTAAAAAAAAAACCTAACTGTGTGGAATTGAAGAACGATGACTAGGCTCTTAGGGAGGGCAAGATGCTCATCTACCTCAGAGCGGGAAGGACCTTCTCGGCAAGTGTTCAAGGTTCCATTCCCTCTTTGAGGAAGGGCATCTTGAAAGCTCGGGATGTCCAAAAGCCCTACTGAAGGGTGGGAATTAGCCCTCATCGTCCATCACCACCTGCTTTGGTCTGACCAAAACCTGGGCAGCGTGTGTGAGGATCAAAAGGAGTTAAAGGATTGAAGGTACCTGTGTCCCTTCTGTTGCTCCTGGGCATAGTCCTTTTCTTGTCCTTGGACTCTGTCAGCAAATGATCCAGCCTCTCCCCGAAGAGCTTGTCTCCGAGACAGGGGTAACCTAATAGAACCGACTTGGATCGGAAACTAGCCTGCCAGGATCTTAGCCACAGCACCCTCTGGACGATGGTGTTTGCAGAGAGAGCTGAACGGTTAAGGCATCTAAACAAGCATCAGCTAAAAAGGAAGAAGCTTTCAGAATTCTGGATAGATCCTCTGTCACCCTCTTGTCTGGGTTAGGAATTAATTGGGCTAGTTTCTTAATCCAAACTTTGGAAGCTCTGGCTATGATAGCAGAGGTAGCATTTGCCTGAATAGCAAGGGCAGAGACTTCATGTACTTTACATGATTGAAACTCTGCCTTCTTATCAAGTTGTTCACAGATGGAACCTACACCGTCCTCAGAAACCAGCTCATTGGATTGCAGACCAGCCACGGGGGCGTCTACCACTGGCAGCTTTAGCAACTCCATAGCATAAGGAGCCATCTCATACAGTTTCCTGGTAGGATTAGAAAACTGTCTATTAGAAGAGGGGTTATCCCACTCAGCTCTAATAACCCTCTCAAAGTGTTTAGGAGGAGGAATCCTCAGATTTTGGGGGTCGTATTGAAGGAAATATTCCTTCTTCCCTTTCCTATTGGACATAGGTTTGGAATTGCTAGGTTGGTCAGGATCATCTGAGAGATCCAGGGCAAAAAGAGCTTTAGCTAGAAGGGCCTGGAAATCATCAGGAAAAGACAGCCATGGGTGCTGCTCCTCCACAATGGGGGTCTCTTCATTAGAGATGAATTCCCCTTCTTCCCTATCCTCCTCACCAGACTCGTGGTTAAGAGAGGCACATTCAACAACACTCTGAACATCTGGCGCAATAAAGGTAGACTTCACTGCGGCTTTGGTGAGCCATGGTCTCCTCTCCTTGTGAGTAGGCGCCTTTTTACTCATGTTTTTTTCTGCGCGGGGAGAAACCTTGTCCTGAGGTGCCTTTTTAACTGAGCTGGCAAAGGAACGCTCCCCTATGGTCAGCTGAGCGGCACGGGAGCTGCCAGGGACTGAAGCACTTTTCTTAACATTCCGCTTTGGTTTCCAGCCTTTTTTGCCAGGCGCAGAGAGCCGTGGCTTTTTAGGCTCCTTTTCTCCCGATTCCTGCCGTTCCAGCTCCATCTGATTGCTGGAGCGGCCATCTGAAGGCTCTCCCTCATTATTTTGAGGGCAGGATCGTGATCACCATCAGAGAGGAAGCCAGTGTCTGCTCCCTTGGGAGTATTTGTGGCAGCCATTTTAGAATCATCTTTCCTCAAGGACAGCAAGATGGATCAGAGCAATCAGAAGAGGAGGAATTCGAAGAATGGGACAGTCAAGTATAAGTCAGAAGAATAGCAATAGAGATAGTGTAGATTAGTATAGAAAAATAGAAGAAATGAAAGAGAAAGTAATTTTGCAGCAGCTAGGCTACTAAGGTGCTCTCTCCAGCAAGGCAAGGAGGAAAACTGGAAGCTGCAGGAGATTCACGTCAGGAGACAGGAAGTGCAAATGTTTAGTTCCTGACTCCCCAGCAACGGACGAGAATCACCCGAGCTATCAAGATGCCCTCTCCTCAGAGTGGGAACTGCCCATCCGCCTGACTCTTACAGTAAGGGCATCACTTGTGGAATGCCACTTCCTAGCCTTAAGCACAAACCTACTGTGCTCCTTCCCTGCTCCTTGGGAAACAGTACAGGCCCGTGTTCCCAGGATTCCAGAAGTACTCTAGTTGAGGTCAGAATGCAGATCTAGCACAGAAGGCTGCAGACGCAAGGCAGAAATGAGGCGGCTGCCTCTGTGATAGAAGAAAGCTTCACTTCTATCCACTGAGTGCTTCCACAGGCAGAAGCTTCTCTGCCTACAGAGGGCAATCTCTTTCACCTCCCCTATCCCACTGCATCCCAAAATTCAGTACAGGATCCCCCATGCAGGGAGTAACAGGCGAGTGCCCACATTCACCCTTACTACTATCCTGCATGCCATGAACTAGTGAAGGAACTATTGCAATGGCTTATGCAGCTACTAGGGCACAGAGGAATTATGGAGGAAATATACATACTACTGTAGAAATTCTCCTGCACCAGAGAAGGAAGGGGAAAATGCTCTTCTCCCTGAGCTGGTGTCTTGGTGAATCAATTTAATAATAAAACTCATGCAAAGAAGGGAGAAGAAGAAGAGGCAGAGATCTTACCTTAGCATTTTTTTTATTGGGGAGCACTAAACACCAATGGAACAGACTAGGAGAATGGACTCCCCTTACTAAGGGTAAACTTACTTTCTACTTCTTGCCTCAAGTGTCCACTTCTGGAATGTTCCTCTGCCCATTTCCAGAGAATTATAGAAGAGATTTAATAAACATTTTACACCTAAGTATATCATCTCAAGTGTGGGGACCCTTTTCTTGTGGTCACAAAATGTTTTACAATCCCTCATGGAGAGACATTAAGAGTGATTCTACTCAAATTACAAGTTTTAATTAAAAAGGGGTAAAAAATCAATTTCTGCTTTTAAACTAAACTGATTAGAAAGTAGGTTATTGCAATTCACAGCAGCAGAGCATTTCCTAATTCCTTAAACGAAAGAGACGGGTGTTGGAAGAACATTCATCTAAGCATCAAGACACCCGTGGTCCTTTATACAACAAATGCCTGTTTTAACCACACAATTCTCCCCACTGGACATCAAAAGTAATGGTTTGGGGAGGAAACACCAGTGGTCAATTCAATCCACTTCCCAAATGCAGTTTGTGTGTATGAGAGGAGAGGGGAGAGCTGGAAGAATACACCAGTGCATGCTGCAAAAATGCGAGAAATTATAACACACTCCCAGGAAATTCAAGACTCTGTGAAGCATTTTGTTGGCAAGCGACACACAGCAGTAAATCGAATCCTCATGGTCACATTAGCTTGCAAGAGTAATGCTCATGGCAAGTACCTCTGGATATTATAGCTGCAGATGCACGGCAAAGGCACACTTCTCAGCAAAAGTGCTGCATGCTCTTTCTTTCAACTTGCTATGCAGCAGTGGGAGGAGCTGGTGGCTTCGGGTTGGGTGAGAAACGGCAACCAGGATCTTAAAACATTTGCTGCTTCCTGTCTGCTACCCTGGGGCCACTAAAACTGCCATGCCTAGATATAAAAAACGACAGTCCTCCTCCAGTCCACCCTCTTTTGGTGCCCCACAACCAAACTGCCCCCTTTCTAGCTTTTACTGCTCAGCTCAAGACTCGTTTTCTACCTTATCTTAAAAACAAAAGCAGGGAGAGAGAAAGAGAGAGAGACAGAGAGTACAAGAGCCAGACCTCTGGATATTGTTATCTCTGTAAATATTTGCAGATGTTGTACGACCAGGGAGAACTGCAATTCAGCAGAGTGAATGTGCGCACTCTCTCTCTCTCACACACACACACAACACACACACACAGTTATAAATCAAGCACCAACTGAACTGCCTGCTTATGTTGGTTTAAAGATATAAAAGACAAGCAGCCCATGGGGTTGTTTATCTATGGAAACCAAACCAAAACCTTTGTTGGAAACTTACACCCGGGGTCTATCCTCACTCAGATTATTACAAAATGAAATGTGAATAAGTTTGTTCTGCACAGCCTGCATTATATTCTTCACAACTGAACTCTATCTGCAGGGATGTTGCACATTCCTATCATTTAAGCCATAATTATTTTGTCCCTGGGAAAATGCAATTGCTCCTAAATGCATTTAATAACACTGATGGCGGACGCAAACCTATTGTTGCACAGTCCTCTACATACAACTCCAGCAAAGAAAGGCACATTTTTAAAAGCAGTGACTTTGGGCACAGCAAAATGATTCCTTTCTGCACCAGTACCGTCCATCTATTGAAAACCTCTAATTTAATTCATTTTTATATTTAACGCTGTACATGCTAGATCAGGGCAAGAGAAGTACACAAGGAATGAAGAGGAGAGTGGGAGAGGATAATACACCACAATACAGTATCATATAATGGCCAAGATGCGATTGAGACACATTTTAACCAACACGTAGAAAGATTTGCTCCACTGTACTGGGTAGGATTCAAACCTTGGATAAATAAAAAAATATTCTGCATGAATTCCAAATTTTCCACAGGGATTGGGGTAGACTGTTGTGTTACCCTAAGTAGGCAGTCTCCACTTTGTTTGGGGGAATTAGCTGGAGACGGAGAGCGACATGGGTAACTGAGATCTATAACCTATGTATACCAGGATAGTCCTGGGTGAAAACTTTCAAATGAGCAAATTAAAATTGGTTTTATTAAAGAATAAAAATAGTAAAACAAGAAATATATTTTAAGCAATGAACATATGCACACAAAGCATAAAAGAGCTGACTAAGAAAAGGGAGGAAGTTGGATAGGGTTTCAGGGATGGGTGATAGTTACCAGTCTTGAAGGAACGTCCAGGGAAAGCAGCACTGAGGAGGAAAATGACCAGTGTTTCCAGGAGCAATGGAAAGAGCTCACATGCCAAGTGGGGGTATGCGCACAGATCCAGAATGAACACACTATAAATGGCCAAAGGACCAATATTTATACTCCAAAATGGGTCCTGAGCCAGTATGAGGTAAGCTGGCAGGAAAGCTAGAGACAAAGAATTGATCGCTTTTCTGGGGTTCGAACAAAAAGATAGGAGAGGTTTGATGAGTCATCAGGACCCAAGAGAATGCCTGGACTATTCTCTTGAATACTGACTGATTGCTGGGATGGGAGCATTGATTAAATCACCTTAGGGTGACACAATGGGGATTAGCTGGCCCTACTGTCCAGCCAGACACATCTTAGGGCCATGGGAAAAGTTCAGCATACAACTGCCTTCCTGCCCAGGCTTGACACACAAGATGAATCCCTAAACTCTCTGAGAGATCCATTTTTGTGAGGAGCAGTGTCTTGCTCTTATGCCAGTCTTTGTCCCCCTGCCTTCATGGCACCCCTTAGTGGGAGGAGGGGTCCGACTGCTTACAGCTGTAAAGAAAGTTCCTGTACACAAAGTAATTCTTCCTTGACCCCCTCAATTCATTAGGAATAATATTGGATAGTAGCCCCAGGGTGCCTGCTGGACTCACAAACCGTACCACGTAAAAGCTTAAAATAAAGGGGCCCGCGATTAAAGCCAGCCTTGTTAGTGTATCTCAGAGACTACTCTGCATGGGATGGGGCAAAAACTTCCAACAGAAAATTATGAGTTCTCAGAAGCAAAATCAGAGGGTTTCCTGCGATACAACACAGTCATAGGAATACTGGATTTTTGTTCACAGCTGAGAAGCTGAACAATCATAACAGGGCAGAAGTAATTACTTTGAAACAACTTCATGCCTTAATTGTTCTCCTAATGTTCACTAAACTTTATTAAAAAGTAAAGCACTACATGAGAATGAAATGTAGCTTCCCTCGCCAAGGCGCTGCTACCTATTTCTAGACTTGTAAATCTTGTCAATCCCACATGATCAGATGTCAAGGGCATAGGGGTGTCCCAGTTTTTTAAACCATTGTTGCAACATAGTTAGCAAGGTTTTTTTTTGCTGACTTTGGGCTTAAAAAACAAATTTACAGTTCATTTCTGAAAAAGGAGGTATTTTATACGTAGTTACTGATGCTGGAACAGAATGTTGTGGCACTGCATGGATTAGAGAACTTCAGAATACCACTAAACTATGAAACCTTTATTATGCAGCTTCTAAAAACAAACTCCAGTTTGGAACAGCTTGGATCCAAACCTCATTTTCTACCAAAAAAAAGGGGGAACAAGGGTGATTTTGGCTTATTTCCCCCTCCCACTGTAAGCCCTCCATTCTACCCATGTGCTTCAGCATGAGGGCTAACTCCTCAGGTAGCACTGCAAGTAACGCAGTGGGCTACAGCAGGTAAGGGGTCCTAGGAATGTTCTGTTCCTCTCTCTGAATTCCTCCCCATGTTGTTTTGAAGCCAAGGCCAGGTCTTTTGTTGCATCTCATGAACTAGGAGTCAATACTTTAAAAAGAAACAGCTGGACTGCAGCGAGAGTTGAGAACCTGAGCTTCCTGCATGCATGCATGCATGCATGCATGCTGATCGAAGATCTTCAGAAGAAGTTCTGTTGAAGATACCATGGCAGCAGAGATGCAACAAACTGCAGCCAATAGCAAAGCCTTCTTGGTGGTTGCACCAACACTTTCGAATCCCCTGCCTATGGAGGCTTATCTTACTAGATCAGATGTTTAACTAGCGCAGTTATTGTAATAATATTTGTGACGTGCTTAAAAATTAAACAAAATACATAAAGAAAGCCTCTGCCCAGAGGTCTTACAATAAAACTTGATCACTTCTACAACTCCCTAAATGTAAAAACATACACTGATGGAAGAAAAAGGACAAGAACAATTGGATAAATGCATCTTGAGATTTTTTCTTATTAAAGAGGAAGATAATCAAATTACTACTGATGGGTAAGGAATCCCCAAAACTGGGAACAATAAGAAAAAAGCATGAAGATGTGAAATGGAGGGACTAACAATAATAATGAACCAGAAGAATGTGAAGGCCAAGAGGTAGTAGAGAAATCTGAGTATAAATTGTGAGGGAATGTGAAAAAGGAAAGATCATCAGTGAAAAGCAACCTAAAGTGGGGAACTATCATCATTTGCCTGCAGAAATAAGACTATGGCAGCAGCATTCAACACAGAAGCAAGAGGCACAAGGAAGACTGACTAAAGTAGCATTACAGTAATGCAATCAAAGTAAAGTCAGAAAAAGAATCAAAATATAGGAAGAAACAGCAGAAAGACAAAATAGAATATGTGCAATATTTGAAGACTGAAACTGGCAGTGCTAATATCTGAGAAGAAAGAGAAGGATAAAAAATCCCACCAAAATCTCCAGTTCAAGGAGGGACAGACACAGCAGAAAAAATAGAAAGTAGAGTCCAAAGGGGGAAAAAAAGTTTTGCATTCGATTTAGCTTCAGCAAATGAGCGGGCAGCCAAAATAGCAAGATGACAAAGATGAAAAATTAACAAAAGAAGAGAAGATGATGAAAAATCAGAAATAGAAAAGAACTGAATATCAACAGCAAAGATAGGATAATTAATACTGAAAGACTGAATAAGAGGGCCATGGCCAACTCTGGAGAAACCCACATCCTCCAGGTGATTCAAAGGAGGATCTGGGATATTGAACAACAAATAATAATTGCTGGAGCAAACAAGACCTGTTCACCATGTGCGTTTGGCATCACTTACACACAGATAGTCATGGCCCAGTATTTTTCAAATTTAGTTCTCCTCCAGCAGCGTAGGGCCTTCATATTGGCCAGTCTGAATATATTTCCTTCAGCTATGGTCAGTGGCAGATATAAGAAAGTACCATGCGAGAAAAGGTTTTGTAGTTGTCATCTTAAAGAACCTGACTCTGTCCATCATATCCTCTTGCGTTGTCCATTTTTTTCTCAACAGCGTTTACAATTAATTAACCCTCACCTCCAAGTTCCAAAAAATTCAGCAGACAAGAATATCAAATTGTTACTGATGGATAAATCCCCGGAAGTTACCGAGCATGTAACTGAATTTCTTGCAATTGTCATAAAGACAGAGACAGACAGACAGACAGACAGACAGACAGACAGACAGAGAGAGAGAGAGAGAGAGAGAGAGAGAGAGAGAGAGAGAGAGGGAGGGAGGGAGGGAGGGAGGGAGGGAGGGAGGGGGGGAGAGAGGGGGAGAGAGGGGGGAGAGGGAGAGGGAGAGAGAGAGAATATGAGAATGATGGTTTAGGACAAGAATGATGACCATAGAAATGTGGTAGTGCATTTGTTATTAATGGGTCCATATTAATGTGTTTTTTAGCTTGAAATATGAGATCTTTTTAAAATGTTAGTTATATACTGATTTTAACTGTCATTTTACGATGGAACATTTTTTCTTTTTCTTTTAAGGACCCTGTATAAATGCATCTGCCAGTATGGTTATTATGCCAATAAAGGTTCATGTATGTGTGTGACTGAATAAGAGAAACTGAAAATACAGAATAAAAACTAAAGGGCCCAACAGAACCTTCAGAAACCCTGACAGAATGAGGGGAATGCATGGCTATTGCTCACAGGTAGACATATGCTGGAGGTGGTATGGTTCAGCAGCAGAGGGCCTGCTTTGAATATGGAAGGTCCCAGGTTCAATCTGAGGCACCTCATGTTAAAAGATCTCAGGCAGCTTGAGTTGGGAAGGATTTTTCTCTGCCTGAGACCATGGAGAACAGCTGCGGGTTAGAATAGTCCATTCAACAGAAAAAGAAACATGAATGGAAACACTGTAAGTACCCTTGAAGCATGTTCAGAAGTTGCAGCTAGTGCAGAATGCGGTGACTAGACTGCTGGTTGGGACCAGCTACCAGGACCATGCGACCTAGGTATTACAGCAATTACACTGGCTACTGATCTACTCCCAAGTCCCAATACAAGGTGCTGGCTGTGTCCTTTAAAGCCCTACATGGCTTGGGCCCAGGGTGTCTGAAGGACAATCTTCTTCCATACATTCCTGCTTGGGAATTAAATTACAGGGAGAGGTCCTCCTGACTGTCGCACCAAAGAAGCTCATCTGCTGGGTTCATGAGAGAGGGCCTTTTCAGTGGCAGTCCCATGATTATGGAACAACCCCCGCCCAGGGAGGTGTGCCTCACCCACTCCAGCTGAAGACAGTTTTATTTAACACTGCATTTGACTACTTTAGTTTTTATTTGTTGGCAGTCCAAATTGAGATTTTAAATTGGGGCCTTTTAGGGGTTATTTTTTATGTATATAATTGTTGCTTTATTTACATTGTACACCATCTTGACTTCCGTAAGGCAGAAAGGTGACTAATAAATGTTTTAAACAAATAAATAAATAAGTACAGCAAGAAAAATAACAGGGAAACTGGAAGAAAAACAGAACAATGTAATCCAATATCACCATAAGGGAGAAAGAGAATGACCAGAAGTATTGATGGTGGTGGTAGCAGTAAAGGCAGGAGAAAGAAGATGGTTGTTCTGTTAAACAGTAGTTAAGGAAAGTAAAACAATTTGTTGAATAGTAAGCAGAGAACCCAGACTGCTAAGAAACAACCAAACAACAATAGAGGGTGAAAAATCCAAACACAGAAAGAAAAATTATGCTCAAGCAATTTACCAACCAAAGACAGACAAGATATGGATGAGATTTCGCCAACCCAAAGCATTTTTTGAAATTTGGAGAAACTAGTAAAGGGCCCTTTTCTTCTGTGTAGGTTGTTCTGGAGTTGAATATGTTTACTGATTTTATTATCTTCTGCTTATTTACATTAAGGTTTTATTGTTGTGATGGTTTTTATTAATTGTATTTTTGTTTGGGTTTTTAAAAAACATGCTTTAGGGGTGATTCTGAAAAATCAAGAAGAGAAATTCTAAACTTAAAACAGCAAGAGGAATATAATTTAAAACTTCAGTTTCAAACATTATGGAGATTATATTGACCTATCTTACTACTTTTTTTACTTTTAGTAACCAGTTTACAAATAAGCTGATTTATGCAAAAAAATTGATTTTTTTTCCAGATGTGTTGTCAAACTCAATTAGATTGTTTCAAGGTGTGAAGCCCAGATGCACTACTTGTGCAAAAGCAACAGTCACAGATCTTGGTGAGCATTTCATAGTGTCTACGTAACTAATAAGGTCAGCAACCAAGGCAACTATACCCTACTTTTGTGGTGTTTTTATTGGGTACGTTTACAATGGAACGCTTTACTTCTCCCCTAGGGTTGCCAGCTCTGGGCTGGGAAATACCTAGAGATTTTGAGGGTGGAGCCTGAGGAGGGTAAGGCTTAGGGAGAGGAGGTATAATGCCATAATATTCACCTTCCAAACCAGCCATTTTCTCCAGATGAACTGAGCTCTGTTATCTGGAGACCAGTTGTAATCCCAGGAGATCTCCAGCAACCATCTGGAGGCTGGCAACCCTATTCTCCCCCTAATATTTGTATGGGTTTAATCTGATATGGTAGAGTCCCTGCTTAGTTAGTACTAGACTGCATGAACACCCTCATTCTAAAACCAGTTACTCCCATCCTTGTATCTCCTTAATACATGGCTGTTGTTTTGAGCACAGCCATCTCTGCTGTATGAACCTAAGAGCAAGAACCTGAGTGACTACACTAATCCTGACCTATAAGCAAAATGGAATGCTACCATCATATCCTATTTAAGTTATTTGACTCCTTTGCCAAATATGAGAACAGTGATTTGAACTCTGGACAAGGATAAGTAAGCTATAAAAGCTAACTGCCATAATGTTAATATGTTTGTATTCCAGAGTGTTAGTTTCCAAATGTTTGTTTGTAATCATAGCAAAACCAAACAAAATTTCCAGTTAAATAATCTGGATTCCAGTCCTATCCTGCATCTTGTATGTAGTCCTGCAATAGTCAAAAAGCCAAGGAAGGCAACAATAGCAATATATTTTTCTCAAGAGATAATTCTGCAATAGGAATTTGAGAAGGATCTAGCAATGAATATGTCTAGTGCCACTAGTGCTAATATGTAAACCATGTTCCACTATTGGCATGGCCACCAACGGGATTGTTTTCAACTACATTTGGTTTTAAAACTACTAACAGTGTTATTAGGTCATATATCATTTGCTTACCAATATCTGTTCCTAGACTTTTTCTTTCAGCATGGCTGATTTCAGCAACCTTAATTAGAGGGAATATATATATATATAAAATTGCTCTTAACAAAAACCACAGACCTGCCTATTATTTGTTATTGTCACTTAACTAAATTAAAGTTTATCTTCTGTCATGCAGTTCAGCCTCTCAAAGCTATTGAAAAATATTCACCATTGGGGGGACACAAAAAAGAAGACACACAGGTCACAATCACGCCTGTGGCAAAATGTATGCGTTTCAGATGCAATTTTACCAAAGCAGAGCACGTTTTAGAGGCAATGGTGGGGTTTTCATAAAAATTTCAAGCATTACTGGGGAAGACTGAGAGAACAATAAAATGCAGCATAAAAAAACTCCCCAACAGGTAATGTATTGGACCCAAGGAGGTATCAGCAACATATACTTAGTGAGAGGAATGCATTCCACATTTTCATTTGTTACACATACCAGCCAGAGGGGGGAAAAGTAATTTGCTATGATTAAAACTGTCTGAAATTGCAGAACACTTCCCCTCTCTCTTTTAAAAAATGATATAATTTTAAGATGCTAACAGGGAAAATTATATCACCAATAAATTCTTTATTAGAGGAATTCTAGAATCCTTCATAAAAGAGCACAGGGCTGTACTGAAGAGACTTCTGTCATTGAGCAGCAAACACAGCCAAGATCCAAGAGGCATTTTCTGTAGCAGTAGATAGCATCGTCTCCCCCCTACTTAAGAACTCCACAGTTAATCATGACAACATTAGCAGTAGGTGAGATGCATATTAAAAGGCATCAGGCCCTGCCTGGCTTTCCAAAGGATTAATGTTCAACTTTTCACTCTCAAACCACACGCGCCAACACTCAGGAATGCAAGCACATTTTACAGTCCTAATGACAGGAAACTTCTGTCATGTCTTGCTTCTCAGGTTTAGGATATGAAGAGCAGAAATAAGCAGAAAACATAAGAAATGTGTAGGATTCAGCATATCGTACGTTAGTTGTTAGGCAACTTGTGTAACAGGTGCACAACAGACAAAAGAATGGGGAGAGCCCAATATGCTGACCACAGTCCAAGGGGCCCAGTGGAGGATTACAGACAGGTTGTTAGTTATTTGTGTGTGTGAAGTGCCATCAAGTCGCAGCTGACTTCTGGCAACCCCTATTGGGATTTTCATGGCAAGAGACTGACAGAGGTGGTTTGCCAGTGCCTTCTTCTGCACAGCAACCCTGGTATTCCTTGGTGGTCTCCCATCCAAATACTAACCAGGGCTGACCCTGCTTAACTTCTGAGATCTAATGAGATCAGGCTAGCCTGGGCCATCCAGGTCAGGGCTGTTAGTTATTTACAGGAATTGAATTCTTAAGGACTCAAATGTTTAATTACAAAGTTTCTTTGTGTATGTCAGGTAGCCGCAGCTTCTGAGATCTGACCAGATCAGGCTAGATCTCAGAATGAGGTCAGATCTCAGAAGCTAAGCAGGGTTGGCCCTGTTTAGAATTTGGATGGGGCCCCTTTCCAAGAACTACCGGGGTTGTGACACGGAGACAGGCAATGGCAAACCACCTCCCAACAACTCTTGCCTTGAAAACCCTACAGGATCACTGTAAGTCAACTGTGACTTGACGGCACACAGACACACAACTTTTGTTTGAATTAATGTTCAAGGTTAGCTGCCACGTCCACAAGAGAATAAGAAAGACTTAATTTTAGGTCATGGAGTTGGACTGACTGAATTCTATTGAACAATGATTCAATTCCAATGGTTAGTTCACTAAAAACAAACAAAAAGCTTGGGGGAATAGCCAGATTTGTTGTTATATGAGATTTTCCAACAGGTAAACTCTTCACAACAAGACTGAATCATTATTTTTTCTCATTAGGGATTTGTGACTTTTTTCTCCTTGTTCCAATGGAAGTAATTTTTCAGCCCCCTACTGCCCTGCTGAAGATTCCTAAGGGCAGCTCAGTTATTTTGCCTAGAACTGCTCCCTTTAAGACTCCAGGTGATGCAAAACTGGGTCTGTACAGCCTTGCTGAAAAGGTCTTTCAGAGCTAGCAGACAAACTCTAATTTAATGACAAACTTTCAAAAATCACACAGGACTAAAGCTATGAAACAAGGGGCCTCAGCATGACGTCCTTGTTATCTTTGAATGAATATGTCAGCAAGTTCTCCTACTTCATACTCTTACCTTCTAAAATGTTAAGTGGCAGATTGGAAATAATCTTGTCTAGAGAATAGTTTGAATTTATATATAATACCTTTCCTGTTTCTCTAAAGTAACTGCTGATGGTTTTGCTCAGTTTTCTTCCACAAGTGGCCCAAAGATCAAGGGGAATGTATACTGGCTCTGCCCCAGTATAATATCTTAAGATATATCAAATATACAAACACACAAAGTCTATGCGAGGTTATCTGACACACTGTCCAATAAATTCTTCTTTAAAGCAGTATACTCTAAGCATTAGCAAGAAATCTTAGTAGTTGCACAAATTAACAAATAATAATCACTGAGACAGACAACTGAGGAAGAACAGTCCTCCTTAGACAAGTCTCCCATTCAGCATAACGATATAACTTATACACACAGTTTCAGTAAAACATACACCATAAACACATAACTATAATCAGAGCAATAAATACAGTAAAGAGCTGTTGTAAAGTTAATGACTGTATATGATACTTTTTAAATACTTCTAAATCTGCTGCACTTCTAAGCATTTTCCTTTTACAATTATTATGCTTAAACAGTTTGATTTAAAAACAAACGTACAGCTATACAAGCAACAGGTAATATTGACAAACAGAGATCCAAGCCAGATTTTTGCATGGGAAAAAAAACTGTGCTAGCACATTATTTGATGGAAGTAACACGTGCAAATCCCAGATTTGCTGCTAGTACAGAACTTGAGACCACACCTGAGGGCTGACTGCAAAAGTCAGAGCTAACCCCAAACAACATGAATACTGCAGTGTGACAATAGAGAGGGTTATACATTCACATTTTTCTTGTAAGCAAGGATTGGGTTGAAGAGAAAAATATTTCTGCAGTTTATGAAACAGAAATTTGAATGTTCTGCAATGTAAGTCCTTTCTACTTTTTAAAAAGTCAACTAAGTTTAAAATGCAAAATTTAAAATTAATCTTTTATATTCTAATAACCATATAAATACATATGGAGAGTATTTCTTGCAATCCAAATATATTAAATTCAGTTACATTAATTTAACAATAACTTTTCTAACATCAGTGACAAAAAACAATTGCCAGCTTACATAATGATAAATTGAACTTTTTTGTTGCGTCATAAAGGCCTCAGGAACAACTGAAGTATCTGATTTGCTCAAAAATGTCAGGAACTAGGGGAACACTATGTTGTTTCTGATACACTAATCTATACTAGACTGGTTTATGATTAGATCTTTTCAACATGGTAGGTATTTCATGTCAGCTAGCTGGGTTCACTCAGGGGTTGCTAACTATGTAACTCTGTAGTTCATTTAAAGGTAAAAGTAAAGGTCCCCTGTGCAAGCACCGGGTCATTCCTGACCCATGGGGTGACGGGACATCCCGACATTTTCTAGGCAGACTTTGTTTATGGGGCAGTTTGCCAGTGCCTTCCCCAGTCATCTTCCCTTTACCCCCAGCAAGCTGGGTACTCATTTTACCGACCTCAGGAGGATGGAAGGCTGAGTTGACCTTGAGCTGGCTACCTGAAACCAACTTCAGTTGGGATCGAACTCAGGTCGTGAGCAGAACTTGGACTGCAGTACTGCAGCTTACCACTCTGAGCCTCGGGGCTCCTGTAGTTCATTTAGAGAAACAGAAATGGCTCCATGCCTTTTCCTTTTGAGTTTGCATCCACTGACAACCCATTCAAAATATCCCTTGAACAACGAAGGACTCAGAACGCAGAATTTCAAAACCCAATCAGCACAGAAGCTGGTGTTCAAGTCACAGCGATTTCAAAGAGGAATTTGTACTCTTATGCCAAAGGGCTAGTTCCCCAAACTACAATGTCCCTAGCAGCTCCTGTGCATGTCTCTGGTTGAGCTCTAATTCAACATTAATCACCAGCAGCAACCAGTGTAAGTCTGGGCTCATTAGCATTTTACATTAAGATATACCATTTTGTGTTAACATCCACGCAGCTGTAATTTCCCCTTGGTTCATCTCATTTGCCCAGAGAGCCATGTAGTACCTGCCAGGAACATGCATCTATAGACCAGGCAGTACTTCTCATACCAATACAGGGACTGACCCTGCTCCCAGCACTCCATTCCCAGTATTATAAGCAGTTTTGCATAAGCCAACAGGCCTGCAAGAACGTTCTCTGCAATCTTGCTGCATGCTTTTGGAAGTTCATTGCAGGGCTGCAGCAGCCACCTAACATCTGAGAAATGATCAATGTGTGACAATACAGCAAGGTCTGAAAGTCCCCAAAGACTAAATGGAAATAAATTGTTCTGGATGGTAAATTTAGAAAAAATATACTAGCATTTGGAAAATGTCTTTTCCCTAAACCAGCACTGGTAACTGCAGATTAATATGGGGCCACTCTGCTAAGAGAGAAAACAGAGTCACATGGGTACAGAAAGATCTGCCTGTCAAGCAGCACTGGCCCTGTCAACACACATCGTTTTCATTGGTTCTGCCCCTGAACTTCTTTGTATTTTTTTATTTCCTGCATGTGTTTCGTTACCTGTAGGGGTCGCTTTGGTTTTCACCACTTTTTTTCTGGGTTTTTTTGGGGGAGCACTTTTATGTCACTGTTTTTTCCAACCCAATTCTGAGTTGGTTTTAGTTCACTTGTGTAATGCTCCATTAACAAGTTGTGAGCAACTGAGGTTTATACGGAGAAGACTGGAAACAAACATCTAACATGCCACCACAGCAGTATGTCTTCATTCTTAAAAGCAGGCTGGTGTTTCCTTTCTCATGTTCTCCCCTCTTCCCTCCTCCGGCTGTACTCTCCAGTCCTTCATCCCACCTCCCCGAAGGTAGTACAACGAATTGCCAGATGTTAGTTAAATAGCTAGCGCTGGCATTTTATGTTTTATTACAGCGCGACCAGTGCGATACAGTCTCTCTGTGTGTGTAAGGACAAAATCTTACAGCTCCAAAACAAATTATTCTTTTCATATTGTATCCTTAATAAGCCACAATCAGTCATCACCATAACACTACATGCAAGAAACAATTTATAAAATCAAGGCTTTGGAAACATTAAGACACATAAACTTGTATCTACAGCCAAAAGGAACGTTTCAAGCAAGATTTCCAACGTAAATATCACTCTTATGTAAGAAACTGTGCCAAGATCATCAGGTATGACATACTTATAAATGTCCACTTTGCTGCATATACAACATGTGGCAAGTTTGAGGCAGGTACCATGTTGCAATCAGCATTTGTGCACTCATCGAATGCACTGGCTTGCAGATCTGTGTATATACAATTTCCTGCACGGAAGTGACGGCCACCTCTTGTGTGATTCCGCCCACAGTCTTTCCTCACAATTTAGTATTTGCTTAACCACAGGATTGGAAACTAGATACATATGCAGCTTGTTAGCTAGGAAAAAATGCAAGGAGCATAGTTTAAAAACAACAACAAAAACAAATGAAAACCAGTCGAGATCACAATAATCATTTGGCTTCACAGGTCTCAATGCATTAGGGGGCAGTGTAGGAACACAAACTTGCTAGTGCTTTGTTATGGTGCATCCCTCACTAACTGCTGATGCATAGCTAACACAGCAACAGACATTGATTTATGTTCAACTTTCCATTTCATCAGGGAGATTCTCAAAATGCTACTCACAGAGTTCAAAATTCAGTAGGAAAATGCATAACTACCAAATGTGTCTGGCAATTACTATACACACAGCATACAGACAAATGTACGCAGAAAGAGTCTATCACAGCTTATAGGATTACAGAACATTACAGTGTGATTCAGGCAGCAATCCTGAGCACACTTACTAGAGAGTAAGCACCATTGAGGTCAGTGGGTCTTACTGGTGAGCAAATATGTCTAGGATTGCCCTGCACAACACAAGGAATCTCTTAGTCTGAATTCCCTTCCCTCTCCCCTTCATCTCAACCCATACATAATACAAAAGACAGCATTTGTTCACATGAAATGAGGATATTTAGGAAACATAACTGCTAACTGACTAGGGTTGCCAGGTCCCTCTTCGCCACCGGTGGGAGGTTTTTGGGGCGGAGCCTAAGGAGGGCGGAGTTTGGGGGAGGAGAGGGACTTCAATGCCATAGAGTCCAACTGTCAAAGCGGCAATTTTCTCCAGGTGAACTGATCTCTATCGGCTGGAGATCAGTTGAAATAGCAGGATATCTCCAGCCATCACCTGGAGGTTGGTAACCCTATAACTGACTTATGTGACGGATCAGGGAGATGAAGGCATGAACTGGGGAAAGTGAAGAGCTTGGGAGCCCCCAGTGGGCATCAGAATCAAGGTGGACAAAATTTAACCAACATGTGGAATTCACTGCTGCAGGTTGTACTGATGGCCACTAGCCAAGATGGTAAAACAATTCATGGAGGATAGATTCCTCACACACCTACCTTCTCCTTATGGAAGAAAAAAAAGAGAGGAGAGGCCAGGTGAACAAATGCCAACCATAACTCACCACCAAACCACCGACTTGCTCTTCCCCTTTGGCAGGGGAGGAGGAGATACCACCACTACCACCAAGTGGAAGACCATCTTAGGGTGCTTTGTCTTTGGCCCCCCAGAAGCTACACTGCCACTCCCCGTTTGCCGTTTTGGGACTCTGGACAAGAAGGTGAAAAGCCAGCAAATTCACTTCCCCTGCATTCTATGCTTCTGTGTCCCTAGCTTGCTGGTATTTTGATTGATAATGCAGGAAGCCAATGGAACAGCTCTGGACTTTTCGTAATGTTTTTCACTTCCTTGTGGTTTCACCCTCAGCGACTGCAAAGAGAACCACAGACCAATATAGCTGTGTTCTCAGTCACTTGTCCGGAGACCTGCATGACCCAGGCCCCAAGACAAAAGCAGGCACTGCCAGATGAGCAATCAGTCTTGCCTTCCTTAGTTACTATAAGAGAACAAAAGTTTTTGTTTAAAAAAAAGAGATCCTGGAAAGGACCACATTGACAAACTGAGAAAGTTTGAGGTCCTCTTTTCTGCAGGATTATCGAATGCTGTAGGGGATGTAATCAAGTAGGCTGACATCCATCAAACTGGTAAATAGAGAATATTGAGATTTCAGCCATCATCATTTCTTCCTAGTAGTTCTCAAAGTAACCATAAAAGTGTGAAAGGGAGTGTCTAAAATGTTTATTGTGCTTGTCCCTCTCTACCTTTGTCTGGATATATCCTTTCTCCTGACTGTCATCTTTCCTACTCTACCACCCCGAGCAATGCAAATGTTTGCTGATGCCTTCAATGACTCTACCTACTCTCTCCTACTGTCCTTTATGCCTAAAATTCCATGATGTGACATCACCAGTCTATCTTCCTTCAAATCCTCCCATGACTGTCTTCCATGATTGTTTTCATCTTTGATCCTCTTCCCTACTGCAATTAAACCCAAGTTCATGTAACTGTTTATGTACAGCCCCTGTCATCTTTCGTCTTCTTCATTTTATCCTCATTCTGGCTTCTGAGGAGAAAGAAGAGAATGATGTAAAATGCTTTGTGTGTCCCCCTTCCGATTGGTGAGAAAGGTAGGGGTTAAATGAAGTAAAATAAAACAAAAATAATGTAGACAGTAAGCTCCTTGGGGGAAGTGACCTGCCTTTTGGCTTATGCTCCTTTGTGAAGCACCATGCACATTGAGTTCTGAATGCAGGAGGGTCACCTGGCATTTCCAGGGAAGGGGCCATAAAGTCTATCATCTACAGAACTTTCTCCATTACTAACTGTCCAGGGTCACTTTCTTGACTCCGTTGCACATGTACTGCTACCCAATTAACCTTTCAGTACCATCACATTTTGCAATCAGCATAAAGAAATTGTAACAATTGTTGATAGTTTATTCTGGTCACAAAGTCTAACTCCCCAGTTGCAAATCAAACACTACCTGCAATCTCTCTTCCAAGATCAGAGCTAAGAGTATTGTCTTGTGACTGTTGAGACATGGTGAAGTGTTCTCTAAGGTGGAGAAGAATTGCTGTATTCTATCTTTGTACGACCAAATAGGATACTCCTCCATAGTACATCCCCCGTTATTCACAGACCTGTCCGTGTGATCATTTCATTGAACAACAAATGTAAATGGTTATTCCTCAGTTAAAGAGAAACCAAACAGATGCTTCAAGATGCTACTGCTTTTGTAGGGATGTAACATTATCCTAGCACCCTAACAGCTGATATACAGGACTGGGTTTTTGGGGTGCACATGTTAGCCTCCTATGAAGAAAGGGTCTTTGACAAGCAGGAAGGATCCGAGTCATTTGAATATTGTAGAAGAAGAAGAGTTGGTTTTTATACATTGCTTTTCTCTACCTTTTAGGAGTCTCAAAGCGGCTTACAAATGCCTTCCCTTCCCCTCCCCACGTCAGACACCTTGTGAGGTAGGGGAGACTGAGTTTGGTGAGAACAGTGACTAGCCCAAGGTCACCCAGCAGGCTTCATGTGGAGGAGTGGGGAAACAAACCTGGTTCAGCAGATTAGAGCCCGTAGGTCATGTGGAGGAGTGGGGAATCAAACCCAGTTCTCCAGATTAGAGTCCTCCGTTCTTAATCACTATACCACTCTGGCTCTCATAGTCATTTATGGAATATTTTCTAAGTACTCAGCTCATCCCCCATTGATTGCCATTTCTCCTTGGGAATTATGATAACCATTGAATGTAGAGTGATAAAACAAGCAGCAGAAATGCTACAGAAATATGTTACCATTTTGACTACTTGTAGAAATGTATTAACATAGAGTCCCCCAAATAATTCTTAATAAAATGCAATATTTTGCCATGGAGAAAAAAAGCAATTTGCTAGTGCCCACTGCAATCTGGGGGTGCAGAGCACACACTGGGCACAAGTGTCCTAGGCACCTACCAGTCAGTGCCCCTGGCATCACTTGTGACAACCGACAGTTACCCCAACTTTGGAGAACTTCTAAAAAGATTTTTAAGTTCCTTATTTTCACAGCATTTATGGGCTAAGGGCTCCCCACTGTGTCAATGCAGTGCACTATTGCTCATGTAGGGTACAACAGATTTATTAGCCAACCATGACGGTATCTTCTCCGATGGCGAGAAGCTCCTCTTATAAAGAATTTCCCTAGTCTGCGGAGTATTTGAGGTGACACACTCCAATGCAAATCCAAGCAAGCATGTCTACTGCACCCAAGTGCAGAAGATTGCCCCTTATGGGCAGACCATAGTAGGCTGCAGTGGCATAACGCCAGACCTCTTTGCCTCTCAGTTGACAGAGAAAGAGGTTTTGGAAGACCACAGGGATGACATATTGGGTGAAAGTAGATGCGTGTGTGATGCTATTTGGACTGAAATCTGTTGGGAGTCCCTGTGCTAACTGGCTTGTGCTACAGCCAAAAGGTTTAACATACTTTCTGTTTAAACTGATTATTTAACTTCAGGAACTTTACTTAGATTTGTTAAAGATTCTGAAGTGTTCAAAGTTTGGAACCCATGCCTATTAAAAAATACATCTCAAAGAACACTGGCAAATGGAACTACTCCCTGTCAAAACAGAACTAAATTAATATCCTGGCAACACATATGTTGTACCCAAGGCATACAAAACTTGGTTTGCTGGCAGATGTTACAATCTCATATCACCATCCATTTATTTTTCTCAATATCAAAAATGCTCACTTAGCCTGTTTTTACTACCTCAAATCAATAGTTTCTTGTTTCCAAGCGCACACATGGCCTAGAAAAAGATTCTTCGTTTTCAAAGCACTATTCCTGCCAGATAACGAGACTTCCACAGAATAAGTAGTTTGAAGAATGCAGGCTGCATAAAGTTGGCCAAGCCAAGCTATCTCTTGTTTCATACATCCCAAAAACTTAAATAGACAAACTAAAGTAAGTGCAAGTTATTACTTATGAGAGTGAGTTCATACTGTGAAATAATTTTGTAAAAACAGTTGCCATGACTCCCAACAACCTAGCACTCCCCATGACAACTAACCTATAGTTTAATAGCCCCTTGTCCCCACCAACTACCATTTATATCCAACAACCGCTTGCTGGGCTGTTTGGTTTCCCAAGTTTCAAAGGAGGGACTCTGTCTCTCACGATCACACAGGCAAGTCCAAAGAAACATTCTGATGTGTGCCAGATTATGAAAAAGAAAATGGGAAGAGGCGAACCAAACTGTTTCTCAAATGTTACAATTTCTAAATCCACAGCTTTTTTTAAAAGTAGCTTTACATTACACACAGTGGAAGGTAGGAATTCTGGAATAAGGTTATATGGAAGCATCACACATCTGCATATAGTTGCAAGTTCTTTAGAACATGGACATTAATAGCATTCTTCCAAGCACATACTAGAGCAGAGTTGGGGGTTTCACCCCACACACACAGAAGCCAAGACAGGCGTTTAAGCAAGACCAAACACACTTCCCAGCACCTGGGGTCAACTGGAGTTTTCTTTACATTCGATTTTGCTTACAGTTCTATTACCAGGAATCCTCCAAGGCTTATGACAAACGTTCATGAGAAGTACAGGGGGAAATCAGCAAAAAGAAAGATCCACACTTCTGTGTATGTGTCTTCCTCATTGCCAATATGCCGCAGTTTTGGCTCAGGCAAGATGTGCGTCTGCTTGTGGCTAAGCTTAAACTGCTTTTGTTAAAAGATTTCAGTGATGGCAGTTGGAAAAAATTAAGTGGTTAACCAAAAGGGGAAAAGAAGAGCCCAAATCTTGAGCATTTTGAATTATATACAAGTCTGTCTTGGCTAATACTTATCTTTTTCTAGAGGACATTAGGAAAACTTTTTATGATAATAGTAGTAACAGCAACAACAGCAGTAGTAACAATAATAATCGCAGCAGAAATAGTAACTCTTGTATTCCAGACATGGGATCAAACAAATACCCAGCAGAATACTACAACTGTTTACAACTAATTGGATACTTCTGGCTGTTTTATTTTAAAAGTGTCTTCAAGACTATGATCCCTTGGTGAGCTGTTTAAGAATTCATTCACATGCATACCCATGCAGCAGACAACAAAGTCAAGAGATTCAACTCTTACCTGAAAGAAACCTGGAGGAATGGGTCCCCCTGGCATTCCATCATTTGGAGGAATGTTTCCAAGTACCGGACTTGGAGCTGCAGCTGCGCTCTGCACAAAACACAAAGATACAGATGAAATTGCACCAGATTCAGGGCAGCAGAAAAAGAAGCCAACCCACCACACAGCTCCTTCCATCAGC
Organism: Euleptes europaea; assembly: GCF_029931775.1. NCBI lineage: Eukaryota > Metazoa > Chordata > Lepidosauria > Squamata > Sphaerodactylidae > Euleptes > Euleptes europaea. The sequence continues at coordinate 69,530,401 of NC_079313.1, read as the reverse complement.
GAAGGGCCAATACCATCATCATCAGGGCAATCTAAAGAGAGCAGACTTTTACACTTGGGACTGTAGCAATCCCCTATTCAGACGTGTGGGATGCCAATGAAGCCACTTAGATCGATGTGCAACTGGGGGAGGAGGGTGGCCAGGAAGGCCCTTCGTTCTGCCATCCATTACATTTATGCAACTGCCCACTTTAAAAAAGACTGGTTGAGAAATCAGCACATATACAAAAGATTTTAAAACTAAGCTAGCATAACATAACTCCAAAGATGTACTCAATAGCAAGTTTGTTTTGTTTTTTTTAGCAGAAGTCTAGTGGGGAGCATGCAAAAGCACACTCTAATGTTTAATCTGTTAGTCTGGTCTCCAGCTCAGGATAACCATGACTTTCACATACCAGCTCTCCAGAGAGACAGCAAAGCTTCAACCGTCTCCTCCTCCTTTTTTAAAAAAAAAATAAACAGAGCAACCTACCATACTATGATGTCAGTAACTGATACTTAAATTTGTATGTCAAGAACATCAATTACACCTGAAAAACTGTACCAAGTTTCTAGCAGCTCTGATCAAGAAGCATAGTAGCATCTCAATCTGAAATGTCATCTAACACTCAGCCCCTAAGTGGTTAACCAATCGCCCTTCATCAGAATTTTGTGCTGCATCCAGCTCAAGGACTCTATATCTTCACTGCTTTCCCCTCCCCACAGCAGGCATTTCCACCCCTAAGAAAGTTTATTCCTTGGGCTGAAACCCCACTGTGGAATAAGAGCCCTGTGGGCTGGGAAGCTGCAGAGGGGAGGGGGCAGGCAGAATCACTCTCTTCTTCCTCTTGCATCAGTGGAAATAGGCTCACAGAAGAGGCAGGAGGGAGCCATTTCACCCTCTTCCTACTCCCCACTGCAGCCTCCCAACTCACGTGCCTATCATTCTACACAGGTTCTAACAATCTTAGAAATCAACTCTCCAGGGGCTGGAAATGCCTCCTGGGGGCAGGAAGGAAAGAGGAAAGATCCATGACTGTCAGTGTCTTCCACTGTCAGACCGCTGGATCCAACCCTATATCTGAACATTAAATGTTACACAAAGGGAAGTGTTTCTTACTTGTAAACAATGGATCATTCCTTTCCTCCAAAATGAGCACAGAACAGTCTTTTAGTTTCACAATGGGGGTTACCGCACTTTGTATTCCCAGCGATGTATTAAGAGTTTGAAAATGTTATAAAAAAACATCGCTTTAAAAGGGTTTTTGGATACCACGGCTTATAAATGGTTGGAAGACGTCTTCACAGCTAAAGGGGCCAAACAAAGTGTGAACAGTATTTTTTATAACGTTTTCAAACTCTTAATACATCGCTGGGAATACAAGTATGGTAACCCCCTATGACAATGTGAAACAGTCCCAAAACCACCCCGTTGAGTGTCACAGCGGAGTAGGGATACAAATTTAGGTTTCCTGTATCCAATGCCAAAGCATTTCCTTATCATCCCACAAAATCTGACCTTTTATCCAATTCCCTAGATTTTTAAAGTGATCAAATAGATCCAAAGCCTTTAGTTGTTGCGCTTGTTTGATGGTTGGAACTACTGTAGGAGGCTTATATGGGATTTGGGGGGAAGGGGCTTACTCATATATAGGCTTCAGTTTAATTGGTTCATCATGCCTGGAATAAGAAGTTAGCAAGAGACTAGGATGGTGTCTGAAGCCCCTACACTTTTGGCTCAAAGTAGGAACAGCAACTTAGAAAGCCCCCCTTCAAAATAAGGTAAGCCTCACAGCTGCTGAAGTCTTCTTCAGCTTGGACGGTAAAGCCAAGCCAGAGCATTATCCCTTCTCTCATTTCTACCCCACGCAACCAACTTATCTGTCCTCCTGATGGGAAATGATGTGGTGGTGGCCAAGAGTCAGATGAGGGGAGGGGGAAATCTTGCTCCCTCCCTCCTTCCTTCTTCTACCTCAGTGCAGAAGCAGAGCATTCATGGTTTCTAACACATGCTGCAAATTACACTTCCCAGAATGCACCGTGTGGCAGTGATTCAGAGTTCCCGGAATGCATCCTGGGCACCTTGTACTTTTTGGAGAAGTGTACTTCTCCACACGTCCGAGTAACCTGAGGAAGGGATTGGGAGGGAAGGCAAAGGGGGAGGGAAGGGGGAAGCAAGAATTTATCCTACTCTCAGTTGCCTGCAGCAGTCACCATATCACACTCTCGACCAGCAGGTCAGATATGCTGAAGTGAGGAGACGGGCACCTAGAACTCCATGGCATTCCGGGTGACATTATCAGCAGTGCCTGGATGTTCTGATCCCTCCGAGCACTCACAATCAAGTTCATGATAAAAAATATTCACTGATTTATCTGCAAATAGGTTGATTCTGAGGACAGCGAGGTGGAGGTTTACTCCTCTCTAGGCACAACACTAACAAAACCAGTGAAAGGTTTTCATTAAACTGTATCTTCTGACCAGCAATGTCTCTAGTTCGACATCTATCATGACAAATCTCTCTTTCTGGTTAACTTAGTTTTGCCTAAACAACAAGTTGGTATTTTCCACTTTCGCCAAACCTATCAAGTCCACACCCAAAAGAGTACAGATCATCCGTCACTACCATCAGGTTGTTCCTACTCCACAGAATGGTTAGCGTTTCACTTCTTTTTCTATTTGTCTAAATAACAGGGCAACATCTAGGGCATGAAGGAGAGGAATGAAACAAAAGCTGTAGTTGAAGAGGAAGAAAAAGTCATTTCTACAACTGCATCAGGAAGCACATAGTTCAACAGCAGCAAGACTAAGGAAATAAAAATCTCATTTCCATATCTACGCCACCACTTCACTTTGGCCTTTCACCTATGGAAATAAACAAGGTTTTTAAATTAAAAACTGCCATATTCTGCCTCTTTTGAGCATAGAGCTGTACACCCTTAACCAGCTCACAACTCACTGTGTTTGCCAGTTTTTGCTCAGAAAAGAGAAAACATTATATAAGCTAGCCAGCAGCAGGAAGACAAAGAATTATTTCCTTAAGATGCACCACTGTAGACAAAATATTCTTTGCAGTCAAGACAAGCAAGTTGTACTCCAATGGTTATATGGTAGACCAAGCAGAAGTATGCCTTAATGCTTCCAAGCTTCTTACTATCTATTTTAATGAGTCAAAGGCACAGCTGTGATGAAAATTATTCCAGGTGTACCCTAGCCTTACAGGAGGACAAGTCCCCATTATCTTTGTGTGGCTGTTTTACAGTTACAGAGAAGTTCTTCCTAAAATATTTTACCAGAAAGACTGCACCAATGGAACTGTCCCTCTTCCAACAGTTGATCTGGAGGTGATCTTCTACAAAGTCCAAGGCATGAGTGCCAACAGAGAAACAACTACAGGGATGAAGCAAGCAAGCCTTTTTATTAAGGAGCTTCTCCAAGGGGGCCTCTCCAACTGATTTGTCTTAAAAATGACTCCAAAAGTTAGCTAAACCATTGTGAAACCAATTGATTCTGTTGCATTCCATTTTGTGATGAATCCCTCCAGGGATTATACTCTGTATCTATATATCTAATTTCCAACTGTGTCCCCTATCCGCGGATACTTAAATCCACAGATAAGGGGCACACTTACCCAAACAGATGTTTCTTCAAACTTGGGGTTCCTCCCCAAGTTTGCAGAAAAATCTGAAAACTAAAAAATAAAAATAAATGGGGGTTTAGATTCCCCCCAAATAAAAAAGTGTTCTCTGCACACGCACAGATAACACACCTACCTTTCGCGCCTGCCTCTGTCCCCTGCTGGCCTGGCTGGGCATGGAGTGCCTGCCTCCATCCCCAACCGGCGACGGGGAGTACTTGGGTAGGGGAGGCAGAAAGAGAGAGAAAAAGAACTGGAGTAGGGTGGCACAAAGAGAGAGCTGGGGTAGGGGAGCAGAAAGTGACAGCAAAGGAAGAAAAAGGGTGCCAGGATGGAGAAAGAGTGAGAGGCAAAGAAGCAGGAGGGGAAGAAACAAATGCCTCCCCCCACAAGTTTCTTGTTGGTCCCCACTTGTTATCTATAAACTGCAAACTTAAATAATTAAGTTCTTGCATCTACTTCTCTCAGACAGGCTCCCTCACAAGGCTATCTACATCAGTGGGCTCCAACATACCACATTTCAAAACCAATACGACCACTATAAGAAACGGGTTTATATCAGCCCTGGATCAGGACTGTCAGGTGGGTCATGAAGCCTCTCTTGCTAGGTCATGAACCCTATGGAGCTGCCTTTTTTGCTGCCGTTCAGAAAGACCTGCAGCATAGAGAGCAAGGGTACCATGCCGCCTGCCTCTCTTTGCATGCATGCTGAGAAGAGCAGCAGGATGGCAAGGTGAGGCCACACACTGTGACAGCGAGGATTCCTTCCAAGTCTCTGACCCTTGGCGTCTTCTTCACTACATAACAACTCCTGATGCTTGGATGCCTTTTGGTCTGCTACTCTTAGCCCTGGCCTTGACACTGGGAGGTTATAACTCTGGCTGCTCCTCTTCCTTGTCATGTGACATTGACGTCATTTGCTTGCACCACAGCAGGCCTTGAATCTGGAAAGGTTGAAGATAGCTTGTTGAAGATCAATTATATAGGGGGAAATGCCAGTATAATGTGATATTTTGCTATATTGCTTCCATGACTGTTTTTACAGACATACCCTGATACTGAAATTTAAATACAGCCATGTGAAATTAACCAAATCAAACTTTCTATGTGGACACATCCCATATGATGTGAGGGGAGAGCGTTCTATAGGAATACATAACCACAACCATGGAAATATTTATTGTTGTTGTTATTATTATTATTATTATTATTTCAATTAGGAACAGATGACCTAGAGTCTCACATGTGTTGGAAGCCTGACCTTCCACAGATACATCAGAAGAGATTTCTGTCTACCAAGTAAGTACCTTCATCTTTGCATCAAATGCTGCCTTTCAGCAGATTAGTAGCTTTACTTTTATTAATGAACATATTTCCATTCCTAATCGCTGGGAAGGAAAAGCTTGAAACAAAGTTATATCCAAGACAGAAAACATATAATCTGCCTTGGTTTGGCAGAACTGCCATGAAAATGACTCTTCTCTCTGTTTTAGATTCTCCCCCGGTTTATAAATGAATGAACAGATTCAGAACTAGCAGGCACATGCACACCCATCCCTACATACAAATGGCACCATGGTTGGCTTATGAGTTTGAATTTTAATCCTCTATTAGGAAAGTTATCAACTTTGCTATATTGTCCAGACTTCTGACTGTAGTTGAGCATAAATGGAAAGTCTGGATGTAAAACAATTCCAACAAATATTATCTTCTTTCTGCCCATGGTCCTTTAAAATATTACCAAACCAGTGATCCTTATAAACTAGCACACTATGTAAGAAGAGATATCATTTATTTACCCATCCTGAGGTTCAGTGTAAAGATAAAGAGGCTAATTTCTTCCTTGGAAAAGTGTCTTCTACTTTGTAAATACAATTAATTTAGGTCACTGCCTTGCTCTTGAACAACTAGTGATTAAACTACATGTGAGTTAAAATGGATTGTTACAGGTCCAATCTTTTGTCAATAAAAACAATATTTTAATATCTTACTCATTTACTGGTTCTGGATAACTGGTTGTGTTAGCCTTCACGATAGAGACCTCCTGAGTACATGGGGATTGACATTGGTCATGCAACAGGAAAAAATCCATCTGCATGAAAGCTTTATAGTGGCCCTATGAAATCTGTTGGCACCAGCAAACATGTACCTTTGGCATATAATTGCCTAACCAGGTGGCATCTGACCCATACTACAATGGAAAAACATACAAAAATTGAGATCTCACAAACAGTGTTGAACATGAAACCTTCAGTGCCTAAGTAATGGTCATTTTCATGTGCTTGTGATATCTGGATACAGGGATTTAGAATTTAAATCCCATCCCAGGACAATTTCTTTAAAGGTATCCCAATGTATAATTACTGAGCATCTTCGTGGAGGAGCAATCAGAAGCATTGCATGAAACATTTCTCACATTTTGAAAGCTACAATACTGGAAACAGCTTTTACACTAGAAAGATCAATCCCAATCTAACGTTAAATCTTGCAGCAGAAGGATATGGGACAATCTCACTATGGAGAAACTGACCTGCCAAATGCAAGCTTCTAAAGAACCCAGCTAAATCAGACCATTTTTGCCACCTGAGATGCATCTGTGGAACATGCAGATGAATCACTTTCAGATACAGTTTTGCTCAATAAACACCAAATAATTTTGGCATATTGATTCTTCATAATCTGCTTTATACTATAATTGCATTTATTAACTGTGTTTTGGTTGTTCAAGCTGGTTTCTCGTATTATGTGCTTAGTGAATTGTCCTTCTATTTTTCCATTGTTCAGCATAGTTTTTAACACACTATTACTAAAGTCAGATTTTAAGCTTTCTCTTTCTTTCTTTCTTTCTTTCTTTCTTTCTTTCTTTCTTTCTTTCTTTCTTTCTTTCTTTCTTTCTTTCTTTCTTTCTTTCTTTCTTTCTTTCTTTCTTTCTTTCTTTCTTTTAATTGGCAGTTTCTGGCTCCTCTTCTCCTCCCACCAGGGTAGAACAGCAACAGAGAACCAACATGTGCCAAAGTGTCAAAGAAGTGTTCTCTCTTTCCATTCTTTCTACTATCAATTCACAGTAAAAAAAACAACAACTGGGATAAGGAGTAATGTCTCACTACTCACAACAGGACTTCAATACGTTTATTATAACAGTTACAGTCCAATTCAACATTTCATAGGTTAGTGAAACTCAGCAGCTACTATGCACCGTTACCATAAGCGTACACACCTATATGCCAATAAAGATATTGAATTGAAGTGTACACACAACTCATCCCTATAAACTATTATACACTGAAATATGCAAGTGGGAAAAATGACACCCTTTCCCCAGGTGTTATTTTTTACCTCTCTAGCCATTTGCAGCCACTTTAACAGTCTCCAGCACTGTGACATTCTTTGCAACTGGTTCCAAAGGAACAGGAAAGATTCATACAACCGTTGCAGCTTCCCAAGAAACAACCAGTCTCAAAATTCAGCATCATTCAAAGCTGCTGGCAGGTCCTATAAAGATGACTCTCTGAAACCTGGTTTTAACATAGACTGACAAACTGGGGATACGTTTGTCTCATGCCCTTCCAAGTCTCTACCAGGCATAACAAAACTTGGGGCAGGAGGGGAGAGGAGAATAAGCCTTCTGATTTTTAGAGCAATGTTATAAATTCAGGTTTTGCTTGCATGGAATATAGTGGATGGCAAGGAATATCATAAGAAACGAATCATGGATTATGAAGGGAAGGCTTTTAAAAAAAAATCAAGGTTGTTTGTAATCCTGTGTCTCAATATCCATTGAGTCACATGTGGCAGAAATGACACTCTTGGGCAGATGAGAAAGAGAAGCATGCACATAACCCCTACATTAAATTAAAGAAACTCTGAACAAATGTGAGCAAAAAATGTTGAAAAGGAAAAGCAGGGCAATTTTTAAGGCTATAAAATGACTGGGGGAAATAAATTAATAAAACAATTTCTGGCTCTTTTTATACATCATAAAGAAGAAAAACAGCAAAACAAGCACAATTTCTCTCTCCATTGCAGACATTTTACAGAGCAAGTGGGAATTTTAATCTAAGCCCATTAAACACATGGGCTGTGGAGCAGCATTCTGCTCATGGGATGGGGCCTTCCTTTCTATTGCAGCTCACCTAAGCTGTTACTGAGAGAAAGGGGGCATTGTGGAGGGGTGTGGGAAATGGCAAAGGGAAGGCCCTGCAGAATCCTCAAAAATCTTGGCCACTGCTCCCCAGTGAGAGTGGAAGTGTCTTCCACTCCCATAAGATGCCCTTTGGACCCCAGCCATCAGAACTTCTCTGCAAAGTAAATTAGCATCCTTAATGAAAGCACGAATAGGATCGAGCTACACACTGCAGTGCACCCAATTCAATTTTTTTTAAAAAAATTAAGCATTCTATCACACAAAGTGCTGCTCCTTCAAAGACAGCAGGCAGAGCGATAAAACTGCCAGCCGACAGTTTATTGTTTCAAGCGATCTCCAGCATACTATAATCCCTTACTAGTGAGCCTCCCAGAGTTCAACAGATCTCCAAAACAGCTTAGAATAAGCCAAATCAGATACTCTGGAGTTGCCCAGCAGATCTGCACACCAGAAAAAAATAATAACCGGGGTGTATTACAGTTAACAGTGTCTGTTTACATTGCAGAAGTTTATCAGCACAAGCTTGCAGAAAATGCAGTACTTTAACATACTTGTGGGTTTTTTTAAAAAAGAGCCAAGGGTAATGATGAATGTATATAGGTTTGCAGTCATTCATTCATATCGGCACGAAACTCACCATGGATGTACAGCCAAAGCTATGGCAAAGAACCGGCAGGTATCATGGTCCCTTTGTGCGGTGTGTACAATCTCTCAGCTTGGACATATTGCAGACGCAGCAAGGCATCTGTTACATTTCCTGGCTGGCCTGGAATGCCCTGCACAGCTGCCAGTTGGAATGCAGGGCACAATGCAAACCTCTTCTAGCACAGGCACACTTCCCATCAAGTCGTGGAGTTATTTTTCGCAGATACGCACATGTCAATTCAAAGCACACATCGTGACACTTGGGTGGAACTTTAATTATTAAGTGCCCACCAGTGCCCTGAACAGAATGCAAAGCAAGAATCGCATCTACCAGGCTTGATGAATAATTTAGAAGGCTGCAGCGTGGCACCGTCTCTCTCTTCGAGACCTCCTTGCTTCATCACCCAATGGCAGCTGAACAACGACAGAAAGAGCAAAGCCCCAAGCCCATGGGCTGTGGGAACTCTCGGCAGGACCAAAAGTGGCACACAAGGGAGTGACTAATCCCATAGTGTGCAACAACGGGACATCTTATACTTTGCATGGTGAAAAATCGGTCCATTACAAAAAAAATTCAGTTTTTTCTTCTATGTTACCACATGGAATCATCAGTTTATTGTTTCCTACATCACTTTTACACACACAGCTAAAGGCATAAACCAGTGATTCACAGACTTTTCGGGCCACCACTCCCTTGGTTCCACAAACTCAACTCCAGGGCCCCCTACCCTATCCTATAAAAAACATTATTCAAAATAGGGATTTGCATGTCTCACTAAAGAAGATAATAATAAAATTTCAAAACAGTAACAATTAATTGCACATGTATACACAATCAAATTAAAACTTCTAAGTTGAAATTTATTCAACAAAACTGATGAACTTGATCCAGCGGTACCAGCTCTTCAAGGTCTGGGAAAAAATTTCACCAAATTTGCCAGCATGGTGCCATAGCTTGATCGACTGTAAATTAGTGAACAACACAGTTGAAGAGGCCCACCTCTAGTGCCCCCTACTGCCCTCTTGCCTCTTAGTGCCCCCCTAGGTAATCCCACTGCCCTCCAGGGGGAGCACTGTCCACTTTGGGAACCATTGGAGTAAACGCACCAAGAGACCGATCCTTTCTACAAAGCAGGGCACTAGAACTTGGTTCCAGTTCCCAAACGGTATGCTCAACTCACCAATCAGACAGAGGGCACTCAAGGCTTTCTTCCTCCCTCTTGCCTTCTCACATAGGGAATTTTCTCTTCCTGTTGTTTGTACAAGAACCAGAGTGCCAAGACTGCCAGTGTATGTGGGGGCCCACTAGGTCTTAAAGGCCTTCCTAGTAAGGTTCAGAAGGTGGACGAGGTGATGCGTGGCCAGGCAGGTGCTTAGCCACCAAGTACAGGCAACCCAAAGCTGCAAGTCATTAGCTAGATGATCTAGAGCAGGGGTGTCAAACATACAGACCAGGGGCTGGATCTGGTCCCTGGAAAGCTCTTATCCGGCCTTAGAGCCAGCCAAGGGAGCCACACAGTCCCGATCTGGGGTGGCGAGGCATGGCCTAGCCCGACAAAGTGACATTTATGTCATATCCAGCTCTCATAATAAACTAGTTTGACACCCAGGATCTAAAGTAACAAAAGTCAGGAAGCAGCATAATGAGTGTCTCCTTCTGTAATTCTGCAAAACAAAGTTCACAAAAACTACGGCAACAATGGTGAGAAACAGCAAGCATGTAACACAGACTTTTTAAAAAAAAGAATGAACAGGATGAAGAGACAGCTGGATCACATTGAGAAAAAGCGGATTCAAAATGAGGATATCGCAATACTGAGTTTGGAAGAGGTATGAAGAATGCATTTGATGAGGTTAACAAAATGGCATCGTTTCCTACATTTTTTCCTTATAATAATTTATTCAATAGACATGAGACTCCAGACACGCCTCTCTATGGCATATTATATGCAAGACACAGATTGTTATGGGGTGCAACAGGTAAACAGCCAACCCACTCAGCAAGACTTCTGTGCTGCTTCAGTCATCGTAAGATTACAAACACATGCTGTTTTCACTCATCTAGTTACTTTGGAAGCTGTTTGCTAACTTTCTCAATCAACATGCAGCAAGCAGGAAATAATTTCCACACTTGGCTGGCTGAAAAGGGATTACCTGCATCTAGAACTCCCTTCAACATTTCTGCAGCACAATTTCCCCCCACCAGTGAAACGGGGGATATCCAAACAAACCTGGCCCCAAAAGACATTATGAAGATAGGTACACTTTGCATATCCCTTGAGGAAAGTCCTTTGCCAAGCCTCTACAGCAGACACAAAGGTCTAAGAGTGGCATTAAGCGTTACAGACCCCAGGGGAAAGCTGGTGGAAAACAAGATCTGGCAAGTTGGCTATCCATGATGCGAACTTAAAGCTCTTACTGCTTGAATTGGCCCAATCACACGCAGTCTCCAAGCTGTATATCCCTGTTGGCTGGTGCAGAGATGCTGCATGCAACTGAACAGATGAACCCAATGAACGATTTTAAAACATTATGGAAGCCACATGGCCCACTACCACACAGAAGGGCTTTCAAACAGCCTCCGTGTGAAGTCCTATCATTTAAATTGGGACATAGAGCAAGATCTCCCATTGTAAACATGTTAAGAGAGTTACTTAAGTTTTCAATCAAGTAAGAGGCTGCCGATCCCAAGAACATTAAACAAAATGCTGAAATCAGCTTCTGAGATTAAGATGTGGTTTATCTTCCACAGTCCTATGTTCAGTTAAGGCCCCAATCATCATTTTACTTCAAGTGAATCTTGGTGGCACACAAACCCTGACAAAAGTGAAGATGGGGGAGCTACACGTCAAGATTTATATGTTACGTTGCTCACAGAAAAAGTTTATACAAAAAGGGCTCAATAGGCCCAAATAAACAGACTCAAATCATTAACACTGTATTGTCGAAGGCTTTCATGGTCAGAGTTCATCGGTTCTTGTAGGTTATCCGGGCTGTGTGACCGTGGTCTTGGCATTTTCTTTCCTGACTTTTTGCCAGCAGCTGCCTCCACAGCTGCTGGCGAAACGTCAGGAAAGAAAATACCAAGACCATGGTCACACAGCCCGGATAACCTACAAGAACCCATTAACACTGTGTTTCTAAGAAATGCTCCACAATGGTTGCAATTGCTGGAGAAGCCACTCGATCCACAGGGGAGTCTTGTAACACTTCAGGGAAATACTGTTAGCTTGGGACAAGGCTTAACACCTGCACATGTGGAAGGTATGCAGAACAGAAAACACGGTTCAGAACTTTTACTTTGCTGCAAACGTATCATAAATTACTGGGCAGTTTCTGATGCCCATTAATTATACTTAAAAACCAAAGCAACACAGAAGACAATGAAAATCTGGATGGATGAGTTCTGCTTCCAAACTTAGACATTCAGTCAACACACCGGCTTGGTACACTCCAGCAGATGCCATCTAAGCCTTTAAATCGCACACTAATTGTGCTAATTGAGCTAACAGTCGCTGTTTCGTCTCCCAGCCCTGAGTCAACCAGCGTCTTCTGGTACTGCTACAGAGATCCAAGCTGTTGGCTTTAGTGTTATTTTGTCAGCCATTAAATGATTCATCAGAGTCATTAATTGATTTATTACTGCTGCCTGCAAGTATAGCTTTGCAAATAAAGAATGATGTAGGTCAGAATGCAAAAGAAATTGAACAAAACAACATAGCCAGAAACTGGATGCTTAGATTATCCGTAGGAGCCCAACACTGAGATTAAAGGGGGGGGAGCAAACGGAGAATAAAGGAAAATAGATATTATTTAACTGTATAAAAACTCCAACTTAGTGGAAGTAGCCCTGGTTCTAAACCACAACCATCTTGCAACAGAAAGCATTCCACCATAATCCTCACCATTTACCGTATATACTCGAGTATAAGCCAGCCCGAATATAAGCCGAGGCACCTAATTTTACCACAAAAAACTGGGAAAACTTATTGTCTCGAGTATAAACCTAGGGTGGGAAATGCAGCAGCTACTGGTAAATTTCAAAATAAAAAGATACCAATAAAATTACATTAATTGAGGCATCAGTAGGTTAAAAGAAGTGCTAACGCAACACATGCAGTAACACAGTGCGTACACAACACAGCGTGTATATTATGAGCCCTAACACGCGCTCCTCCGCCCCTAGCCACGCCCCCTCATCCTACGCCGTGCGCGCACTCCCCCTCGGCGTCGGGCGCCTCCATTCTCCCCCCTCCTCCTCTTCCATCCTCGCCGCTCTGTCTTTTTTTCCCCTCAGCGGCGGCGGCCGCAGGAACTCTCTGAGGAGGAGGAGGAGGGGTTCGGAGGCGCCCCTCCCCCCACACTGCTTTCCCGCCTCATAACTGCCGAAGCCCCTCCTCCCAGCCGCCCTCACTGAGGGGGGCCGCCAGTCCGCCCTCCTTCCCCCCGAGGGACCCTTCCGTGCCCCCTCGCTTCCCCCCCACCCGTGAGGCGGGCGCGCGGCGCATGCGCGAAAGATATCAGCAGTCATCGGACCACCTACAGAGGCTGCAGGCGCCCGCAGGTGAGCAGGAGAGACTGGAGAACACCCGCACTGCACCGGAGAACAGGTAAGTGGGACCCTCACTCAAGTATAAGCCGAGGAGGGCTTTTTCAGCATAAAAAATGTGCTGGAAAACTCTGCTTATACATGAGTATATACGGTACTTCCCCAACTGAGGGCTGAGCTGGAAACGATGAAGAGGATGCCACAACAGCTGAAAAATGCTTGATGGGATGGGGTAGGGGATTCAGCCACGGATGCAAATACAGATATTAACTAATAAAAACAAACCATAAATGCCCTATTTATTAATATTATAATAAACAGGAAATCGGCAATGGATGCACTGGGGAGAGGGAATCGCACAATTCCTACTCACCACATTGGATCCTGCTTCCTTCCTCCCAATGCCTTTTCTTCTCCCCCTAGCACCCCCATTGGTCCTCCTCCCCCATTGGTACCACCAGCTTCCCCCTAACCCTCCTGATGCCATTTTCTCCCCCTCCCCTTGGCTGCTCCCTAATTTTTGAAAATGCCCTGTTGTATAGTGTTTCCAGACAACCCCGTAACAACAGTGATCTTACATGACCTCAGTCAGCATTTTTCTTTTGGAATACATGAAATGTACTCAGACATGATCTCTATGTTTTGGGGGATTTTAAGCCCCATTTTTTAAAATTGTGGTTTTTCTGTAAACCTGAGGGTTCCCCCAAGTTTGCAGAAACATCTCCACTTTCTGTAGCCCAGCCCATCATATGGATTTTTTTTAAAAAATGACTCACATTCTGGGGCCAACTTGACAATGAGATATATGATAAGTGGGGGACCCACAACGACTTGCAGAGGGCATCTCCTTTCCTCTGTATCCCTTCCCCCATTACTTCTTTTTGTCCTTCCCTGGCAGCTCCCACGGTGGTGGAAAATGCTGTCATAGGTTTTCAAGGCAAGAGATGTTCAGAGGTGGCTTGCCATTGCCTGTCTCTACGTCACAACCCTGGTATTCCTTGGAGGTCTCCCATCCAATTATTAGCCAGAGCTGACCTTGCTTAGCTTCCGAGATCTGATGAGATTGGGCTAGCCTGGGCTATCCAGGTCAGGTCAGTAGCCCTCATAACCTCTCCTCTTTTCCTGCTGTCTCTTCTTCTTCCCACCCACTCACTGGCTATCCTTCCTTTATCCCTCCCTCCCCCAGTCTTGAGCTTTCCCTCCTTCCCTACCCCTGGCAACCTCTCCCCAGGAAAGTCCAGCTGAGCAGCATGGTGGCTTCCAGCATCTGGGCAGGCCCCCATTATGTGGCAGCTGCCAGCACCAGTTACTGTTCAGAAGCCGCTGCTAGCACTGGGCCAGCACAGGCCCAGTAGCCCCCATTGCTTAGGCTCGCTTCCTTCTCTGCTTCCCAGTGTGGTGTAGTGGTTAAAAGCAGTGGACTCTAATCTGGAGAACCAGGTTTGATCCCCCACTCCTTCACATGAGCAACAGACTTTAATCTGGTGAACAGGGTTGGCTTCCCCACTCCTACAGCCTGCTGGGTGACCTTGGGCCAGTCACAGTTCTCTCCAAACTCTCTCAGCCCCACCTTCATCACAAGGTGTCTGTTGTGGGGAGAGGAAGGCAAGGCAAGTGTAATCCGGGTTGAGACTCTTTAGAAGTAGAGAAAAACGGGGAATAAAAAACCAACTCTTCTTCTTCTACTACTAGACAACCTATCTTTATCTGCCTGTCCAACTTTCTCTTCTTTGCTGTTGCTGGGCCAGGCCAAGTTGTGTGGTCAGTGAGTTCCTGGTAGTCACCGCTAGGCCTGTCCACAATGAGTCCTCCTCCACCAGGGACATCACAGTGGGGGGAGGGGCTTTTCCAGGGCTGTTTGGACTTCTCCCCCCCCATGGCTTTGCTTTATAGAAACCAAGGTTGTGGTTGCTTAGCAACCCCAGGGTTCAAGGGGCATTCTTAAAGTTACAATAATTGTTTCTGTTATGTTTGGGAGTTTTAATCCTCCAGTGTGTGTGGGTGCATTTTAAGATTTTAGATTTTTCTGCCACCCTGGGACTTCCTTCAGAGGTTTGTAAAGAAATCCCACTAGTCTGTCCCTAGCTCCATTTTGCGGTTCTATCAATCATGTCCTGTATGGTCTGGTCTGAAAATAAACTGATAAATCTAAAATTAAAAATGGGAGTTAGTAATACTCTGGCACTTGATCAACTGGGAAATTAACTAATCAAAACATACAAAAATCACCTTCTTTGTTAATATCTGTCTGGGATCATCAGGGGGAAGAGTGAAGGAAAAGTGACTTCTTAAACATGTAGCTGTCAAGGGCATTTTCCAGTCAACAATGCTGCACAAAGATCTTGCCAATGAAAAAAAAAGTGTGCTGGCAGACCAACCTTCCCAAAGTGTTTAGCTTACACCAACACACTGTGGGGGGTTCTATATAAGCAATCATTCCTGATTTTCCTGCTATTATTTTGTTTCTGGTACCACATATGCTGGGCACAAGGGCAAATGTTTGGCTTGTGTACATTGGTAAATGGGCATGCAGCAACTGTAGTCTGGGGGGAAGGAACAGAGCTAAGCATTCCACTTGACACCCCATCCAGGCACCGTCTGCCATCTTTTTTAAATAAGATGTGTGCTTTGAAATCACAAATGCAGATAGACTGGAGGCCAAACTAGACAAGACCAAGAAAGCAGTGATAAGAATCGGAGATAATTAAAAGCAGCTGTAAGGGCCTTGATTGGGGCAGGGCTACAATGCTGGGTGCAGGTAGACAACTCTTCCCCCATGTCATTTCCCAATAAAAATGCCCCACGCCTAGTTAGTACGGGGAAGGACGGACAGGCAAGCGTTTTAATTCATTAATTAAACTAAGCGCAAATTAGACATAATGGTGCAGAAAAAGATTTGCACAAATCTGCCCATTCAGATGAAAATAAAAAATAAAATAAAACAAGGTGGGGGAGGTCTTTTAAGAGTGTGCAAAGAAAGCAAACATGTGCCTCTTCCTGAACCTTTGCTGCCTCCACTGCTTTTAGCATTATTTCCCTAGTACCAAGCATAGTAAGATAAAGCATGGGAAAGGAAAAGGATTTAACTTTCTTGGTGTTCCTTTTTTTGTTAAAATGTAGACTGTTCTACTCCATGAACAGACAGATCCTGGTATAAATACATGAGCATAGTGGACACTGTCCTTCAGTGTTACTCCTCTGAAGATGCCTGCCACAGCTGCTGGCGAAACGTCAGGAAACCAACCTGGTTCACCAGATTAGAGTCCCCTGCTGATGTGGAGGAGTGGGGAATCAAACCCGGTTCTCCAGATTAGAGTCCACCGCTCCAAACCACTGTTCTTAACCACTATACCACGCTGGCTCTATTATGAATAGGGACAAGAGCTTCTGCTAATCTTATTAAGGCCTGGTCCTCTCAAGTGCCTGCCTGCCTCTCCAAGTTCTACAAAGAGCTCTAGCTTAGACAAAGCTGGAAGAGTGTGTAGAGTTTCCCAACTAAGAATATTTTGAAAATTATTTAAAGGTATGTCATGCCGAATATTACACCAACTCCCCCGCACACACACTCCATTTATAGTAACTCTACTGAAAACTAATGATTTTAAACTTGTTAGTAAACAATTTATACAATATGTACATATACCTAAATATAGTGGCTGGATCACAGACTGAATTAAGTTTGGCCTTATTTGGGGGGGGGGAACCAACCACCACTCCCTCCCTTTTATCTCCTACTGTGAGCTCTTTGTAAAAGAGCATTAACAAATCCAGACCCCTCCCCAACACAGCGTAATGCGGTATGATCCACTCAACTGTTTCAACACCCTACGACCTGATTCCATTGCATGTATAGATCAGGCCTCAAAAGGCAACACAAGCGTGAGATAGAGGGGCATGAACAGGACTGAGCAGTTGGTATAAGCTTCACACTCTGGTTTGAATGATATATGTTAACAGAACAAAACTGGGAGGGAGAGGAAGCAGGAGGAGGTTCCACGCTGCTAAGCCTTTCTCTCAAAGACTTCCGGAAGGCCTCAATATAACACAACCATCCTCACCCAGCCCCGACAATGTTTTGGTAAAGTATCTGGAGTGTGTCATTCCACCAGAAGGTAGTGATGTAATCGCCACAGGAATAGTTATTCTGCTCTTTTATCTCACACCTCACTACTAGTGTGATTTACACATAGGCAGACTGGGGCCTGCTACATGGAAGACAAACAGCAGTTCACTCTCCAACTCCAGATTAGCTATGAAAACAATTTGCCTCTGCATACACAGAAGCCCCACTCACTGGAAACCAGCCAGGCGGAGGGGTGGTGGTGAAGCAAAGGCCCCTCTAAACTTGCCTCTAAACTGTGCTCTGTACTTCGACTGCAATGAACCATTCTTTAATGCAAATCAGACAGGAAAAATGCAGAACCTGATGACGAGTCCTCTGAGAAACAAAACAGTCAACTGAGTAAATAACATGGTTGCCCCTCTTGGACGAATCAAGGATCACCCAAAAACCAAATGCTGCCTCTAAAATGTTGCACCTCCAAGGTATTTATAATTCTGACAGCGCTTTTCAGAGAATGTGCTTTATGACACTAATTTCATTTAATCCTGGTAATCACTTCATGAAATAGTTTAAGCACAGAAATAGTGACTTGCCTAAAAGTCAGCAGGTGAGCTTTTTATGGCTGCACAGCCAGCTTCCTACAGAGATGTGAAGGCTTTCCCCCCCACCCACCGTAAAAAAAAAAACCTAGAAAAATAGGGAGGGGTGATTACAAGGACTTCTGTTCCTCTACTTTTCCAATTGAAAATTTTGAAAATTTCCCTCTGGTACAGACTTCAGACTCCTCCCCATGCAGCTGCTGAGGATCCGCTGTCCAGCCAGGAGCAGCGTGTTGGGGCTATTTTGGGCAGCAGCAGACAGGGGGAGGGCAAGGAAGTCACACTCAGGACAGAAATCCCTTCCATTTGCATAAATTACTGGTGGCCCCAAGCCCACTTCTGTTCAAATAATAAATTCTCTTTTGTTTACTACAAAAGGTGTAGTTCTCTGTTTTCAAGTTTTCCCTCTGCCTCTCATGGCAAAAACTAAAGATACAGGAGTTAAAGAAGGCTATGGTACAGCAGTTTGCAGCTATCTCTCAAGCAGTGGGTATATTCGCAGTTTTGATTGTAGAAAATTAGAGATATTTATACTTCTAAATTTCATAAATATGCCAAATAATACAATTTGTATGTTAAGTTATAAATTATTAATTTATGTTGTTAAAATAGTCAATAAGTTTAGATTTGATAAGCACTGTGAACTTTTCAGTTTCCCTACAATTTCCCCCTGAAAAAAAATGGAAATACATTTCTCTCCAATAGCCTCAACATTTCCAGAAACGTTCTCTCTACCTATCCACACACACAACCGAAACTTTCCACTCCACAGCTGACCCCCATACCATGTTTTCTGTGCCACTATCTAGATCCAACTATTGATAAAGGCCTATGCTTCCTTCAACACCTCTGTGGCAGGAAGAGCTTCCATATTAAGCAGAGGGATTTTTGAGGCTTTTCTTCCTGGCACTATACAATTGCAATCAATTTGCTCTCTTCTACTCTAGAAGTGTGAAGGATAAGTACTCAGACCAAGTTCCTTAGAAGATGCACAGCACGCATTGATACATATGTTAGGTCCTTCTGCTTGGTGTGGACTTAGGGTATACAGACTAGTAACCACAACGGATCTCAACTGCAGCATTCCCCAGGTATTCCACAGACACATACAGGACCACAACGACCCTACAATTTGTGCAAGACAGGAAATTGAACCGACAAACAAGGGGAAAAGAAGTTCTGTATTCTTCCATAAGCCTCCTAACAGAACACAGCATTAAAACATAGATCTGGAAGAAAACTATAACATGGTCTCCTGAATCCCCCCCTTATATAGAGGAGCACTGCAGCTGAAAGGACTGAAAATTTAGTGAATGGGTGGTAAAGTTGGTACTAACAAGATTACCACTTACTTGCATCTTTCACACATTATCTGGAAAAACATGACAATGCCTTCTCTTCAAAACTACGGCTGTTACCGCACTAGGTATTCCCAGCAATGTATTAAGAGTTTGAAAATGTTATAAAAAAACATCACTTTAAAAGGGTTTTTGGATGCCACATCTGTTGGAAGACGTCTTCACAGCTAAAGGGGCCAAACAAAGTGCGAACAGTATTTTTTATAACAGTTTCAAACTCTTAATACATCGCTGGGAATACCTAGTGCGGTAACAGCCTACAAGTGTCTTTTAATGACAGCCTCTTAACTATGGCTGTTACCACACTTGTATTTCCAGTGATGTATTAAGAGTTTGAAAACGTTATAAAAAATACTGTTCGCACTTTGTTTGGCCCCTTTAGCTGTGAAGACGTCTTCCAACCATTTATAAGCTGTGGTATCCAAAAACCCTTTTAAAGCGATGTTTTTTACAACATTTTCAAACTCTTAATACATCGCTGGGAATACAAAGTGCGGTAACCCCCTATATCAAGTACAAGTTTGGCTGAAACAGCACAGGACCCAACAACACTATGCTACCCTAGTGTATAAAACTTTAAACCTGACCCAAGGAACCAATCTGTACTTTGGTATCATGCTTTTCACATATCTGACATTATTGTGTGTCCCCTCAGAGGTCAACATTAGTAATGAAGACATACCAGGAAGAGAGACCTTTGCAAGGAGGGAGATCAGTGCTGGAATACCAGTGGCTTCTTTGTGAAACATGCTCAGTTTACAGGTTGAAAGAGAGTTTATCTCCCAGCCACCTGCTTTGCTCAACCTGAGATCAGATCCAATTCATGTGTCTTCTCATGTATCACCTCCAAGAATAAAAGGTTGTTCAAGCCACACTCTGGTCTTGGCTACACATATGGAACCACACTGGTGCCTTCAATTATGCTAACCTCGTTCAATGACTGGAGTCAGTGATACACAGGAAAGCAGGAAGATGCCCAGCAGTTATCTAAGCAGTGTTTCCTGTTCCAGGTATGAGTAGAAATGCAGCAGCATTTGATTTTTGCGACTTGCAAAGTCACAAGAAGGACCAAGGAAACATTCCTTGAGAGATGTGGTCAAGATACTTAGATGACAGACAATTAGGCTGACCTCAGACATCATGACAAGTCTGTTAGTCCACGACAGGTACTAACACATCTTATCGTCTGCCTGCATGCTCCTCTCCCGCTTCCCCTTACCTGCATGCAGAGCACATCTGAAAGCTTCTTCATTCGGGAAACTTTGAATGGAGCACTAATTTTCCACAACATGTGAATGCAGGAGCCTCAGAAAACTGGCGCTTGCATCCTTCCTGCAAACCAGTACTCTAAGTGGGGGTTAAAAAAAGGCTTAGAATGGAGGACGGGTTCAATCACACTTTGCGCATGAAGGGGGGCATGTGTCAGCACAAGAACAAGCTGTGTTCATTCCAGGCAATGACAAACAGAGGTTATTGTTATGTCTGAATGCGATCTTAGTTGAACTTCAGTAAGATGCCTGCCTCAAAGCCAACAAGCACAAAGAACACCAGAAACAATACATAAGAATTAAATCCAAGGATCAGAGCAGTGCAAAGACAGAAATATGCTCCTTGTTGGCAACATGAACTGATCTACACCACACCACTTAAAACAACAAGCTAACAATCCCAGAGAAAGTTTCAAAAACAGAAGGCATTATTCATGCTATTCAGCAATGAACTTCTGTAGCATCCATCCAGGAAGGAGACGGGAATAGATGCACGTTGCTAAAAGAATATTGCAATTCCATTTCTGGTTGTGCAATGTACTACGTAACCTTTGTCTTGTCACTTATTCACCTGTAAAATGGAGTTCACTACTGTGCTACTCCCCCAACACGCAGAAGGAAGTTTAATTCAGTTTCTAGCAGCACTATAACTAAATTTTCACATGTCTTTCTGCGTATGATCTGGCCGTTGTCTATCACCTTTGCCATAATGAAAAATAGCCAGATATTTGGATCTAAAATACTAATTGTAATCCAAGCTAACTCAAAGTAGTAAGACACGATCTATACTACAATTCTGAGTTGCTTTAATAACTCAGTGATTGGTTTGACAAAAACTATTTCAGATATATTTACAGGATTAAAGACTTCCAACTCCTGATTAACTGCCCCTCTATTTAAAACAGAGACACTGAAAGACATCTGCTTGCTATTTTGACAATATACTGAATTCATAAGTATCTGTCGTAAAGCTCACTGGATGACCTTGGGCCATCCATTGTTTCTCAACCTCTCCTACAGCACAGAGGGTCAAATGGAGGAGGGGAGACAGACGTACGCAGCTCTGAACTGCCTGTCGGAAGAGCGGGATAAAAAAGTTTGTCTCTTGAGGAGCCAACAAGGAGGATTCCCACCCTTAAATGCAGAAGTGCTGGCAAGAACTGCATGGGTGGGGGAGGTCGATTAAATTTATAGTACAATTTATTTACCCTTCATCTGATTACCATCTTACCTTGTGTTCACTGATTACACACAAATGAAAAGACAGGGCTGGCTGCATGACCCAGTCTTGTGGGACAAGACAGAAGAAAGGAATGGTCTTTTTCAGTCATTACAATCACACATACTGGAAGCCTGGCAACCGCGCACGTGGGGAGAGCATGCTACACTCTATCCTCGCAAAAAGTATGATCAAATGTAGCACTCTCTCCCCATACGTACAGTAAAATGTAATGACTGAAAAGCGCTATGGTGTTGCGCCTTCCTCCTATGAGGCCGAAGCGCATCTCCGGGTGCCAAGCATTGAGGAGGTCCAAACTGACCTCACTGACCAATTTTAGGATCAGTACCAGTAGAGTTGCCAACATCCAGGTGGGGCCTGGAGTTCTCCTGGAAATACAACTTACCTCCAAACTACATAAATCAGTTCCTCTGGAGAAAATGGCAGCTTTGGAGGGAGGCCTGTATGGCACTGGGATGCTGCTGCACTCCCTCGTCTCCCAAAACTCTGCCCTCCACAAACTCCACCCCCTAAATCTGCAGGAATTTCCCATGCTGGAGTTGGCAACCCTAAGCCACAGTTTCTTGCCGTTTCTGAGATTCGTGATGCTTGGAATTGCTTGCTCTCTCATGACAATGGCACAGTCCCTTGACTATCCCCACACTTAAAGCGAGTGACTTTTTTCGTGTTGTCTAGCCTTCCCACAGTTGTATGCTTTAAACAAGAACTGAGCTCTGTTTGTGACAACTGTATGGCAATCTAACCACATTAGTTGTGTCAGGTATGAGATGAGTGCTGACTGGATACTTTTTTCAATGAAACCTCGTGCTACTGATGGTGGTAGTAGAAAGTGCTGTCAAGTCGCAGTCAACTTATGGCGACTCTATAGGGTTTTCAAGACGAGATGTCCACAGGTGGTTTTCTATTGCCTGCCTGCATAGCAACCTTGGACTTCCTTTGTAGTTTCCCATCCAAGTACTAACCAGGACCGATCCTGCTTAGCGTCAGGCTAGCCTGGGCCATCTATGTCAGGGTTGCACTACTACCAGGTCAGAATTAATTCTGGGGTCATGCTTGCATCACTGAGAACCCATTGTCCTTGTCTGTCTAACATTATGCACTTGCAAAAGAATGCAACAAACCAGCTCTAAAAACCAAAACCCCTTAATCAATCAACAGATTATTCACACGTCTCAAGCAGCAATATGAGATTTCTTCTGCGGCACATCACCTCTGTTCTGGGAGGAGTACTGGGGGGGGGGGGGCGGGAGTAGTTCACTCTCTATGCTCCTTAACCCATGACCCTCCACAGCTGGGGTTGTTTGCTAGTGGTGGCAATGTTTGTGAGTGACAGGTACGCCTTAAATACCTCACGTACCAACTCAAACTCATAAAGCAGCCCATTTAAAACTGCTTCAGGAAGACAACCCACAGCTGAAGTCTTTAACTGGAGCCTCAGACCTTTCTCTGGACTTTCTCTCTTCCCATTTCCTTCTGTCAACACAGAACATTTCTTTTAAAAAATACTTTATTAAAACAAACCAAATACAAACAGAGGTCTAGAACACAAACCACTAAATACATCAACATCAAAATATATAAACTTAACTAATTGCACATTCTACACAAAAATACATTCAATTTTTCAAACTTTTCGGACTTTTGGCCATGTAAAAGACAAGTTAGCTTACTTGAAAAACCATTTCTTCTCACCTGACAGTTCCAAAAGAATTTCCACAGCTATGTCACATGCACAATTTAAACTTTGTTGCAAAATAGATGGCAAGGGAAAGCACAGCGCATGAGGAGCCCAATCCACCCATTTAAGGAATCAGAATCACTTAACATGGGAAGCCACCTGGTCTGCAAAGCTGCAGCAAAGACATTTGCACAGCTACAATACCAAACACTTCCTAACACAGATATTAATCTCTATGGAAAGAAAAAGAAACAATCATTCACTGCCCTTAGATACATCACTATGTCCACACTCACTGAACATACACCTATCAGTGTACAGGACCAATGCACAGCTTTATTCCTTCTCTATATGTGCTCACATCACATGGGTACAGTGCTCATGTGCATACAGACAATACACACTCAGGTTCTATCCTTGATATTTGGAATGCTTTGTTTTGAACATTCCCGATCATGGGGACAGCCTATGTACATAGATGTAACCATGTGGAACTGAATGAGTGAAGGTGGGGCAGGGATGGGAGGCCAGCACACTTGGTTGCAGCTCCCCTCTGTGCATGTTGGCCCTGCACACAGATCAGTTGTGCAATATAAGACTTTCTTCAGCGCCCACAAAGGCATGACAAGCAATAGTTAGTAGGTCCTCCTGGTAAGGATCAGTGGGGCTGTGTTCAGATATGTCTTCCTCACACCTCAGCTTGAGTCACCTGAAAAAGGGTTACTGCACATCATGGGTATAATTTACAGTGTGAAGAGTCTGCTTTACAACAGAGGCCCAAACTAGATTATCTTCAGATCATTTTTGTTAAGATTCACTGAGGCAACCAGCTTGATCCAGACTATAACCACCACATCCCCCCCGACAAAGTGACAAGCAAAGAAGACACAGCTATACCTTTATTATTTATTATGATGAACTTGAAACAAAATATGTGTTTCTGAAATTCACTAGAGAAAGCTGGACACAGTTAGCAAGATAATGGCATGTTACACATCTTGATGGTTGAAACTTTTTTAAAAATTGTGCAGCTGCTGACAAGATTTAAGAACAAGTACCTTAACAGCTCAGATAGCAGCTTTTTAAAATGAAATCAGTATGGGAATTTGCCCCTCTGGATCAAAATGCTGTACTCAAAGAGTCTCTCGTTCAGTTTGTCCCTATTTGAGACATTCTCCCATTTGAACAGGTGGGGCAAATGGTGCTTATTTCAGCACTCATATCCTTTTCATTCTACCCCCTTGTCAGGATAATCACAAACTGCCATCCCTGCTGCTTCTCTGCTATGTTACAAGTAGCATGAAGCAAAGCAAAGCAAATGGGTCACACTGCTGAAAAAGCAAAGCAAATGGGTCACACTGCTGAAAATTGAAGTTAACCTCATAAAGCACGTTGTATATATTCCCACTTGAATCACAGACATAATTTCTGGCCTTGGGGTTTTCCCTTCTCAACCTAGCAGAGAATTTGGACAAGCAAGATTCAGTGGACTTTTGCCTCACCCAACAGGAATACCTGCTTCATGTCTTGGATAGACTTGATAGGTTGAAAGAAAGCTCAATACCAACCTCACGGACAAATAATTAACTAATGACAGCAGCCTCCTAAATAAAGAAGTATGTCAGGCCTAAATTAGATGCTACACAGAGGTGTGTACAACCTTCTCCCAAATGCCTTTTTTTAAAAAAAAAAGGAAAACCAGCTTCATAAGGGGACAGCTGATAGTGGAGAAAAGACATGGACTTCCGAACCCCTTTCCAACTAGTCGTTTTCTACTCCATCCTCAAGAGGGCCAAGTCTCCTGAAGCTTACACTCCAAGATGAAGATAATAGAATTTGGAAGCCAAAGGGTGGTCATTTGCAGATGGAAACCTAGCTGGGTCAAAGGAAGAGTCTGTATCTCAAAGTGAAGCTTGATGAACATTGTGGGTGGAGCAAACAGCAAAACACCAAAGCGAAAAGCAAAACAAAAAGCAGCTTGCCATGTGGATTTTGGCCCCTCACCCTAGTTTTAAATCCTTCCCCAAGTGACCCTGACAAGAAGGGTCTGAGAACGGTGAAACTTCTAGACAAAACTGTGAAACCAAGCAATCCTAACATGTAGCATTCTGAACATGTGGTTTGTGAGGGCAAGTATACTTTCTCCTCAACAGAAGGGAAAGGCACTTGGGGAATCATCTGGAATGGGGAAAAGATTAAGTGCCTTCGTGCCCCCACTCCCACTTCCATACTCTTAATCACTTCCTCCTCCCAAAAAAGGGAAACATGTGTTCTGCTATACATATTTGCATGTAATATGTACTTCTCTTCATCTATATTTAAATTAAATGACTACCCAGGCTTCTACGTCTCCACATTACACTGAAACATACACCAAAAAAGCGGTATTACAACACAGGCTTCAGGCTCAGAACCCCAGCTCCACTGCGAAGAAGGCCATCAATTGTGCTGTTCCAAGATGGCAGCGTCTTGAGGCTTTAAACCACAACGGACAGTGCTGTTGAGCTATATCATTATTCACTGCTTCATAAAGGCCACTCCATGAGCCTTCGAGAGAACTCTGAATCAGGGACTGCTAGTACATCTCTTAGTTTTACAGGTCAGGGGCTTGTGACACAAGAAAGAAAAAGTAATCAACCCAATTCACAATATTGCAAGGAAAAGAACATGTCGGCATTGGCCTCAGAACAGACCAAATGATGTGCATGCATCAGAAACCACATTTTCTTCAGCTCACTGGCAGCTAAAACAAGGCAAACATAACGTCACGACTATCTATCTGCATCTACTTTTCCTTGGGGTGCATCCATACCATGCATAAACAAAGTATCAGGGCTTTTCCCCCCCTTTTTTTCTATCATATATTAAGCCCCCAAAGACTTGTTTATCCAAACAGGTTGTTTAACACCAAGCAATCTTCTCAGCCAAAAATAAAACCAGATTTAAACTGATGAATATACCGTATATACCCATGTATAAGCCGACCCGCGTATAA
Source organism: Euleptes europaea (assembly GCF_029931775.1). NCBI lineage: Eukaryota > Metazoa > Chordata > Lepidosauria > Squamata > Sphaerodactylidae > Euleptes > Euleptes europaea. The sequence continues at coordinate 69,504,247 of NC_079313.1, read as the reverse complement.
GCTGAGGTGCCTAATTTCTCCCCCAAAATTTCTCCCTCCCCCCCCCGCAGGCTTACCTTCAGGCCCGGCGAAGGCGGTGGCGGCGGCGGGCCCCCCGCAGGAGGCTTTCCCAGGCCCTTCCAGGGCGGGGGGAGCAGGGCGCGCCTGGCGGCGGCGGTTCCGCAGCCTTCCAGCGGCCGCAGGAGGCTTCCCCAGGCCCTTCCAGGGCGGGGGGAGCCGGGCGTGCCCGGCAGTGGCCGCAGGAGGCCCTCACAGGGCGCTCCTGGCCGGGGGAAGCCGCATGGGCCCGGCAGCGATGGCGGCGGCGGTAAGTTGCCCCCTCCCTCCTCCCTCCCTCCTCTACCGTATTGACCCGCGTATAAGCCGAGGCTGACTTTTTCAGCCCTTTTTTTGGGCTGAAAAACTCGGCTTATACGCGAGTATATACGGTATGTACATAACATTACCTGATTTTACCACTGGGTTGGCAACACAAGGCAAATGCAACATCTAAAGCCAGGCCAAGACAGAACAGCACAAGGGAGCAAGAGGAAGGACAACGGTGGCCAAAAAAGATCTGATAGCTGCTTTTTGGTTCATCAACATAAATTTGTCTCAGCCGTGGCTATTATCAAATTGGCTCTGTAGAAATACCAGAGGGTGCTTCGTTTCAAGAAACATACCCTAGGGGTAGCTGGCAGTGGTGCCCATCTCTAGCAGAGATGGCTGGGTCAGATTGGCAATCTGTTTATCCAGTTTTCTGCCCAGAGTCTAGACTATAAAAGCATAAAAGAAAAGAATTACAGTACAGGTCAGGATTTAAACAGACTACATAAACAGGTAAGACTTAATTTAAGTGGACTCCAGTTAAGCCTTTTCATCTCATTAAAGCTGCCTTCATCTTATATAGCAAGGTTTTAAATTTAATAATAGAACACTACCACACCTCACTGTAACCCGATTAACATTAGAGTGAAGCGGTCTCTTGACCATTTCATACAGATCTAAGCAGGAACTGGGTATGTTGTTTTACTTTTAGAAATCGTCCCATTGGGCTAATATCTCTGTGCATTTCTGACTAGAGTGTATTAGTTATATGACTGAATGGTTTTGTTTTTTTAAAGTTTAACATCTTGCAAACTTAAAGTACATTTATTATGCTGCAGGATATACATTTATTTCATTTCATTCATACTTTGCTTTTTTCTTCAAGGAGGACCCAAAGTGGCTTATGATGTTCTCTTCTCTAAAGGCCCAAGGTCATCCAGCAAACTTTCATAGCAGAGAAGAGATTTGAACCTGAGTCTCCCAGATCCTAGCCCAACACTCTAAACACTATACCAATTAAGAAATGACCTCCCCAGTACAGTAGGAGCCAATAATATTTTTCCCCTCAATATCCAAAGCAAGAGGAAAATCAAAAATCCCATCTAGCTTCCATTTCTAACTATCATCCTTTAGCTTCTAGAAAGTATGAAGGTTGTATACAAGCTGCACCTGCGTCTCTTTTTGTATTTTCACATTCTATTTCTTCTTCCAAGGGCTAAAGACAAAGCTTAGCTGTAGAATTAATGCTTAAGATAAAAGTCAGTAAGCAAAATCATCCAGCAACTCTATTGTTAACAACTAGTGCAGATCTCTACTGTGTCTATCTGAATTTGAAAACATGACTGGTAGGTTTATTCACCACTGTTAGTCTTAACTATAGTTTAGTGTGACATATGAACATGGACATTCCAGCCTTTTAACTTGGTGCTGTCTTTGCTATACCGTAGGCAGATACTAGCCAGGTCTCTACAAGGGAAAGAGTGAGGGCAGGGTTGCCAGGACTATCACTATGGTCAGAAACCACCCACCAGCAACTTGCTCGCCCACCTCTGTTCCTTTGGGTGGTAGGAGAAAAAAAAATCACTAGTATCACATGCAGCATGATATCACTTCCAAAATAACCTGGAGGTGATGTCACATCACTCTAGGAATTGTTGGAAACTATGGTAAAATTCATAGAGTTCCCAGTGGTTCCTAGAGTGATGCAATGTCATGTCCAGTTTTTCCCCAAAAGTGATGTCACCATGAGCGCGACATCAGTGCCCCCCCAAGCTCCGGCTGGCAACCCTAAGTGAAGATCATGTGACCAGTATTTGCCAAGGCAAATCAGGATTTGTATAATCATTTGCGATCCAAATGCCAGTTTCACAAACTATCTTAGGTTAATATAACCCATGGTTCTGTGTCACATTTGAACTGACACAGTCTTTCCCAATCTTTTAACCATGGTTAGGAAATGAGTGCAATCCCTCTCACTTTCAGCATTACTTATGGTATAATGCTGCACCTGTACCAAGGTCATAAATAACCACTGATAGCTTTACACCAGTCTGAAATTGGTTTGCAAACTCCAGCTTTTAACCAACTAAGATTAATGTTAGCCTCAATGCAAATAGTGACTGGTCCATTATGGTTAATGTACAAATAGGAAGGGATAAGGATTTGCTAAGGGAAGAAAAGATGGTAGGAAGGAAATACAGATAAGCCTGCACAAAGTTCCCAATCTTTTAAACATTTGAGAAGCCATTCCTCCTCCCTAATATTTCCGGCTAGAATTCTGCCCAGGGAATTCAGAATACCCTTTAGGCAGATCTGGATATGCTATGATATAAGGTATTAAGGGAATCATTTCCATTTTAACAGGAGTACTCCTTAGTCTCATAGATATGGTACTAATAGCCTATAAATAATTATAATAGGCTGCTACACTCTTTTCAACAAACATCTAAAAGCATGTGTAACAATAAATTATGAATTCCACACATATAAGTTTCTATTAACTCTGTCCTTGACAATTGTTTATATACAGTGCTTAATTCACTTTTTTTCCAAACCACTCTGGCACCGTATGACGAACAGCTGTGATGTAAAATGCAAAATTCTGTGGAGTCTAATGAATAATACCACCATTACTTTATTTTGTATTTACCACTTGATGAAATTTATCCTTATATGAATTAGATGACCAAAAACAGTTTTGCTAAGGCACTTAAAGGATAAGAACATTTAAAGGATAAGAACATGAAACATGCTTTCATTCAAATTTGGCCTTGATCTACAAATTATTTTATATATTTGTAGAAGAAGAGAGTTATTGCTCTTTGTTAGAGAAGAAGAAGAGTTGGTTTTTATACCCCAATTTTCTCTACCTTTTTACGGAGACTCAAACTGACTTACAATTGCCTTCCCTTCCTCTCCCCACAACAGACACCTTGTGAAGTAGGTGGGGCCGATAGAGTTCGGCAAGAGCTGTGACTAGCCCAAGGTCACACAGCAGGCTTCATGTGTAAGAGTGGGGAAACCAACCCGGTTCACCAGATTAGAGTTTGCTGCTCATGTGGAGGAGTGGGGGATCAAACCTGGTTCTCCAGATTAGAGTCTGCCTTTCTTAACCACTACACCATGCTGGATTGCAAAATAACTTTGCAGGACAATGGCTCCAGGTTAAATCTCTAACATCTCCAGTTAAAAGGAACTCAGTTAATAGGTCATTAAAAAGCCTCACCCTGAGATCTTAGGAACCCACTGCTAGTCAGAATAGATTTTACTGGACTAGGTAGACCAATGGACTGACTTATTATATGGATCCTATATTATTATGTTCAGATTATAGCCTTAGAAATAATTAAGTTAATATGACTTCTCAATAAGTGATCAGGAGTCCGGTAAAGTCTGTTAGTGCTGAACTATTAAGTCATGTTCTAATCTACGTGGCAAGGACTGAGGCCAAAAACAGGCAGTTAGTAGCAAAGTAACACCCAAAAGATTCTCAAAATTTTTTAGCAGGGGAGGCAACAGAGCCAATGCCCAGTTTTCACTTGCACCTTGCAATAATAGGAGATCCCATCACCACTGTACTATAGAATAAGGTCAATCATTTCATAAAGAAGGGTCTGTTTATTTACAGGGTACTGGAGAAACAGTTTCTTGCACATTATGCCTTCCAATACAACTCACTTATGAGTAAAACACACACATACCAGAATGAGCTAAACATCAGTTATTCACATACCTAAATCCTAATATAAATAAACCAGAAAAAGTCATGATTCAAAATGAAAATATTGGTGTTAACAAGGCAAGTGAGAAGCAGAGGTTTGCCGTTGCCTTCCTCTGCAGAGTTTTCCTTGGTGGTCTCCCATCCAAGTATCAACACTGCTTAGCATTTGAGATATGACAAAATTGGGCTAATATACCATGCTGCCTTCCCTCCCTGTTTAAAGATACTGAAATATATCTTTAGAAGGGAATTAGACAGATTCATGGAGCCATCAATGGCTTCTAGACACATCTATTCAAAATCAAATTAAAACTTTTTAGTTGAAATTTATTCAACAAAACTGATGAACTTGATCCAGTGGTACCAACAAAACTGATGAACTTGATCCAGTGGTCTGGGGGAAAAATCCACCAAATTTGCCAGCATGGTGCAATAGCTTGATCCATTGTAAATTAGTGAACAACACAGTTGAAGGGGCCCACCTCTAGTGCCCCCCTGCTGCCTTCTTGCCTTTTAGTGCCCCCCTAGGTAATCCCACTGCCCCCCAGGGGGTGGTACTGCCCACCTTGGGAACCACTGCATTAGATAGACTACTGCTTGTATACCTTTTAAAATATACTATAAATAAGAGAATCAATGGCTTTTTAGGAAATGGGCCTGAAATATCCCTGAAGGGTTTAGCATCCCTCCACCACCCAAACATACATGGGCCCTTCTATGACAACAGCCCTGAAAAGGAGAGAAGAGGATTTTTATGCACAAATGCTGTCAAGCAGAATTTACACTCCTGATCTGCAGGGGGGAAGGGGCTGCGAAGGAAGGGTTAAGAAGGTTTTATTGGAGCCGGGGAAGGGAAGAAGACTATTGATGAATACAAATTCAGCTTGTATTATTATGTTTCAGCTCCTGACATAATGAAGCCTTGGGATTCCAAACCCAGGAAGCCCTTCAAAAGAAAAGACAAAGGTTTGTCTCTAAAATAAGGAACAGCTGGGGTTTTATTCTGTTAAAAATATAAACCAACATTATGCAATACTAAAAAAAAAAAAACCACCACCACCATTTCAGGGTTTTGTTTTGTTTTGCTAATACCGAGCTCATTTCTCCTGTAAAGGGTAGTCTAATAAAGCAGCTACATCAGGACAACTTCAGCCTCAAAACAAGATTTTAATCTTTTAAGATATACATCTATCCCCTTTTACCAAAAGGAAACCTCTTCAGTCATTCACAACTTGTTAAGTGATTTTTTTGGTAATACACTCAACAAGCCTGGCAATGTTACTTGCTAACATTTACAAACATCCTTGTACAAACACCACACAGAGATTCTCTGCTGGTCTTGCTTTGTCTAAATATATCCCAAGGAAATAACTTGGCAGAGTTGTAAAACTTCACAGCAACCAAATTAAAAAGAGGATATGAACTGTTTCACAAACATCCATAGATTCAAAGGAGAAAAGTTGGGGGGGGGGGGGAACGAAGATAAGAACAAAACCATTCTAGCCCTGCAATGTGTGAAAGCGGTTTGTTTTATTGTACTTAATTTATACACTGCCTTTCTCTCCAGTAGGGACCCAAAGCAGCTTAAAATTGTCCTTTTTTCCTCACAACAGTCTTGTAATGTAGGTTAGGCTGAGAATGTAGGTCTCCCAAGCCTCCATGATAGAACGGGGATTCAAACCTGGGGCTCCCAGAGATTGACACTACACCACACTGGCTCTTTGACATGTTACATCTTGTTAGCTCAGGGCTCAACTGATTTCATTATGGGCACTTAGTAAATTTGCTCTCCCTGGTGGGGGAAGTTAGCCTGAGAGAAATCAAGCACCTGTGAGGCGAGGCTGAGAGGTTATGGTTGCCATAGTAATGGCAAAATCTCTGCTGGGTGCAGTAGGAAGCCTTAATATCTTGTGGGTTAAGCTCCCCTTCCTTGGAGACATCTAGGCCTCCCACTGGAGCCGACCAAGAGGCTGTAGTTTTGCCCTTGGATGGGAGAAAGTGATTTCTCCTTGGAATCACACCAGCTCTGGGCGGCGGGGGGGGGGGGGGGTAGAGAGCAGATTATAGGCAGCAGATGGAAAGAATGGAGGAAGCCAGACCCACAAATGTTCCTGTTGGACATTGCTACTGGTACTGGTTTGTGGGGTGGTGGCTTCCCCTAGGTGGGTATTGACATTCAGGAGGCTGGACTTTCCAAGGAAAGCTCCTGGTGCTGCTTGCTCCACCTGTGGTTGGATGGAGGCAGCTCTAGCCTCTCCCCCGCCCCCCCATGGAACAGTGAGACAGGTCGGGCGCATGACAAGGGCTACCAGGGCATGGAGATACAGGCAGTGGGGTTCACAGTGGCATTTGGTCTGAGTTGTTCCCATTCTTCATGGGATATAAAGGATCTTTTTTAATCCTTGGGTCTGATGGTCTACAACAGAACTTTGTGTGAGAGAAGGGGGCTTTTGGATGCCAAGCCATGGCCACATCAACCTTGGAAGCAGATTTAGGTATGAACTTTCCCCAGGATAATTATCCTGTGTATATGTTTATTCTATGAGTGTGTGTGTGTGTGTGTGTGTGTGTAAATTGCCACCAAGTTGCAGCCTAATGGCAATCCAATAGGGTTTTCAAGACAAGAGACTAACAAGTAGCTTGCCATTGCCTTCCTCCGCATAGCAACCCTGGTATTGCTTTGTGGTCTCCCATCTAAGTACTAGCCAAGGCCAACCCTTCTTAGCTTCTGAGGGCTGATGAGACTGAGCTAGCCTGGGCTATCCAGGTCAGGGCACTTATCCTCTGGGAAGGGGGAAATCAGGCTGAAGCTCTACCTGCAAGAAAACATATCCCCATGTCTTGAGCTTTTCCTTATTTCCTTGGAGTACATAAAATGTTCAGTTACTTAAACAAATTAAATCTGGCCAGTTTTCTCGTATTTGTGTCTCCCAAATTTGAGTTTTTAAGATCTTGCAAATTGATTGTGGGTTTCAGCTTCTGAAGAGATCAAACTCAGACTTTGCAGAGATAAGTGTTGGAGAGAAACTCAGTTTTCACCATGGAATTTCAATTTGGTGACTGAGAAACCAAAAACGGGGGGGGGGAGTGTTGTATTTTTTTATCATGACTATGTGGGGCAGGATGCTTGGATGATGTCACAGGCATGGTGATAAACTGGGTCTGCTAAAATTTTGGGCTGGCCCCTAGCTCCAATGAAAATTTGTCAACACCTGTCAATATCATTAGGAGAAACTTGGCTGCATCTTGGATTAAAAGGAACTGGAAACTTTGAAATGAGCAGAATGCTTTCCATTCAAGAGAGCTGTCAGATTCTGGAACAAGAAATACGGTAGCTTAGGTCTTTACCAGCATCTCTTGCAATATGTCTTCGTTTTGCATCACCTCCTGATGCTACTCTTAACTTGCCACCCACCCAAGATGGTAATCTATTTTCTAACTTCATTTAATTTAAAAATATATCAGGGACTCTCAATTAGATAACTCTGCATCTTACTACAATTTAGGTCAGTGATCCCCAACATGGTGCCCCCCAATGTGTTTACTGATACTCATTTACTTCTTTGTCAAACAAAATAGCCAGTTCTAGCTTTCCTCTACCTTAATTAGAATGGGAGGTGCTTCAGAACAATTATTTGGGTCTGCAGGGAGCAGCCCTTCAGAAACAGCCGCCGCCATCATAAGAGGATGCTTGGCTTCTAACTTCCCAACATTTTATGATTGGCCTCAACTTACAGTACCAGCCATTTTGTAGCGGTGCACACTCCGCATTCTCAAAACTTCAAAAGAACCTACATGCTCACTGTGAATGGGGATTCCTGATTTAGGTTTCATTTTGGAAAAGGAAAAAAAAAGAAAGCATTGCAAGCTGAAAATATTAAATAATATTAGATGCGTATTTCAGTGAAAATGCCTTAGAAATGGCACAGAATAGTATTTGTAATGGACACTATTTTAATGTACTAAGCTATTTTTATCATTATTCTTGTCTCATCCATTATTGTTAATACCCACAATATTTACTTGAAAGGAAGATGACACAATGCAGGATAACACCCTTAAAATGTTAGATACACATACACACGAAAATTATTACTGGGCCTAGCTGTAACTGGTACGTGAATGTAAGGAACACACACACACTTTTTTAATGGCATACCTTTGGGGGGGGAAAACTAGTCTTGGATTTGAGTAAATACTGTGTTTTAATTGCTCGTAGATTTATTTATTTATTTAAATCATGTTCATGTCACCTTTCTACCCGATCAGGGTCCCCAAGGGGGCACAAATAAAAACATTAAAAATTTAAACAATTAAAAACAATACTTAAAATTGTAAAATAATTCAAGGAAAACATATAAACAAACAACACCCGCTTTACACCACTATACACTTCTGACAGGTAGAATGTTGAATAAACAAGAATTTCACATCATTTTCAACTGTTCTGTTAACCTCTTCACAGGAAAATCCAACTCAAAAGTATTAAGCTGCTTAGCGCCTCTGTACTTGTAATAAAAGCTGGTGGTAGAGAAGTGAGAGATTATTCAAAGTTCGTAGTAGCTAGTTTCGCTTACTATCCCCAATGGATGGATACTGTTACTGCATTTAAGAGCATACACTGTATTCATTTGGCACAGGAAAACAGGTAAACTTCCTTTCGTTAAGTCAACAAGAATAGTATGACATGGAACAAATGATCAGACTCTTATCGGTGGCCATGGTGGGGTGGGAATGAAGATCCCTTCAAAATACATTTCTTCCTAAAATATACACCACATTTGCTGTTTCATAGTTGTGCATCCCTATTGTGCTAACTCTCACAATAGTTCTCTATTGTGATATCTCCCTCTCCAAAAAAACTTGCATTTCAGTATACACTGGCACAGTGCTTCCCAAACTTTTTGAGTCATGGAGCACTTTTCAGGAGAGAAATTCGTCACGGAGCACTAATTTTCACCTAGCACCTATATTCTAAACTGATTGACAGTAGTATTTTTCTTTCCAATCTCTTCACGGAGAACTAGGAAATGTTTCTCGGAGCTGCACTAGCAGCTAGCAGAAGATCCACTTTTTTTTCAGTACTGTGCCACACATATAAACAAATTCAGCACATGCCAATAAAGTGATGAACATGACAAGAAAGGGGAAATGGGTACAATTGTGGATTATGGGGATGTCAGATGTTACGATTTTTGAAAAGACAATGTAGTGACTACTACAGGAAGCAACAAATAATGCAATAGGTCAAGAATGGAAAATGCTATTTTAATTTTTCAAATGATTACCCCTTTTAAAGTTAACTTTTAAATTACAACGGTAGCCTGCCTCTTTTCCACCATGAAACTCAAGGCAGCATATGCAGATTCGCTGGAGGTTTCCCATTTGGGAACTGACTTGACCCTATGTGCTTAGCTTTCAGCAAGTCCACTATAATACATGTTTTGTAATCAATTCCCACACTAGGTTGTGGTAGGAAGAACATACCTGTCTTGGATGGTTATTTTTTCCCCAAACCATAGACAACTGCAAATGAGGAAAATCACCCATGTGCTGATTTGGTTTGCTGTTGAAGGGTTACAGGAATTTTGTTTTCTTCCATGTTTCTGGAAGAAAACGAAATTCCTGTAACTTTTCAACAGCAAACACGGAAGAAACACGGAAGAAATGGCAATGTTATTTTGAATATGTTAAATGGAAAGAATATTAAAATTTCATAAATAGCGATAATATAGATAATGATTAGGTTATATAGATACAGGATTTATTAAGTATATTGTGTAACACTGAAATAATCTTATAAGAGGTATTAGATGTAAGAAGAAATCTATTCCCCGAAGGAATAGAATCTATGTGATTGTAAATGTATTTATGTGTTTTTTTCTTGTTAAAAAATTAATAAAATATCTTGGGAATTTCGTTTTCAACTAAGCCAACACTCTAGCTCAACATCAATTTCCAAACTAAACATTTTTAAAACTTTATGAGCTCCCAGCCCTGCCAAAAGGACTCAAAATCATTTTCACTAAGGCACATGCAATTAGCAGGCTTGAAAATGATGCAAATACATAGGTATTAATTAGCTATAAATTCCCATCTAATAATTCCAGCAGCACCAAACACCAGGCTCCCATCCAACAATCAATACTAGCCATTTAAAAGTGCCACCTGCCAAAAAAGTTATATAAAATAAATATATAAAACTTTGATTAGATTCTGCAATGGCTTCAGAACAATTAAACTACTATTAATGTACGAAGTGGTATTGTTTGGTTTTATTGGCGTGACAATTGACACCATCAGTATTTCTTTTCACACCCTATTCATGCTAGTTTCACTCTAACACTAGTCCAAGAGAGGAATTATGCCTCATTTTACTGCTATATCGGCTCCCTCTGGGCCTATTTCTTCTGTGAGTTATACAAGCTTTAAAGGAAAAGCTTACAACTCAGTCTTCAGAGTTTTAAAACAAAAGAAAAAAGGCGAAGCAACAAAGCTGTTGGGAGAGGTAAACTGCCAGAGTTTTTGCAAAGTTGGGAGTACTAAAGCAGATGGGCGTTCACTCGCTGCAACACTTCTCACTTCATATGCTATTACCGCCATGTTGCAATTACCAAGGGTCACTCAGCCACATGGCTGATCAGCATACCTCCCGTCTGGACACACACATGTACTCGCATTTCATCTCTTTTTATGTTTAAACATAAAAGCTTCACGAGAGAAAGCTAGAAGATAGAGCTCTTCAAAATCCATTTTAAGAGATTTTTTAAAACAAAAAACAAAATGGGGAGGGGGAGTACCACTCCTCTGAATAAAACAACAAAGAGGGGGGAAGCAAATTCAGAAAAATAAAGTTTAAGAAAAATGAGTAATACACTCAACTGGAGGCATCCCTGCAAAAGAAAGCAGGCTTTCCCTATGGAGAACTATACACTGCATATAATAACACATTATAAAAGCAGAGTAATACTGGTCAAGACCTCAACCCTTACTCAACAAAAACCACCCCATACAAGAGCAGTTGAAGTCCAAGAACCCTCATCATTGAAGGCCCTGGTTAACGTTGACAAAACACTTAATAGCCTTGGTCCCACATACCTGCAAAACTGCCTCTCTTGCTATGCTCCACCACCAAGGCGTTGTTTACCTGTACAAAGCGTTCTGAACGTGCCATCCTGCAAGACTGACAACTGTCCGTTCACGCATATTTTCTGTGGTGGCTCCCACCTTGTGGAACAGGCCCACCTGACAAGGTTAGGAAGGCTTCCACGCTTCTGTCGCTCCACAGAATGTGCAAAACAGTAATTTTCAGGAGAGCCTTTTATAAAGGGATTAGAACTGTAGTACAATGAAACTGTCCAGGAGGGCACCCTTATAATGAAATAGGATTGTAGTCCACTGCAGTAATTATTCTAGGTATCATCTTGCTTTTGCTGCATTGTTTCTCCCTTTGCAGTTTTACTGTACCTAGGCAGTTTGCTGTTCACAGTATCTTCTAATTCTATCATCCTAGTCCAGTTGTATTGGACACTGGCTATCTTATGCTGAATGCCTGCATTTTTAAAATTCTATCATTTGCCTTGAGTCTCAGTGGAAAAGGTGGGCTATAAAACAAACAAATATTAAAATATTTAGTGAATGGGTTGATTCCACTTTTGACTGATTCAGGTTTCCACCAGAAGTTTCAAACTACTAGGCTGTAGGAATATAAGAGCCCCGTGGCGCAGAGTGGTAAACTGCAGTACTGCAGTCCAAGCTCTGCTCACGACCTGAGTTTGATCCCAACAGTAGCCGGCTCAAGGTTGACTCAGCCTTCCATCCTTCCGAGGTCGGTAAAATGAGTACCCAGCTTGCTGGGGTTAAAGGGAAGATGACTGGGGAAGGCACTGGCAAACCACCCCGCCAACAAAGTCTGCCTAGAACACATTGGGATGTGACGTCACTCCATGGGTCAGGAATGACCCAGTGCTTGCACAGGAGACCTTTACTTTTTTTTTAGGAATAAGATTCCCTTTGCAGGATTTCATCGTGTCTATAGGATTCACATAACCCATCATACCAAGCCTCATGGTAAAAGGCATGTATGTTTCACAGTTTCCAATTAGCATACAGCACAACCATTATCAAAACTTCAGTATGTCTTGCTGCCCCATCAGCACAGCTCGACAAAGGACAGCACATTTGTTCACCTAAACTTTTAAATTGTTCACATAATCAAATGTCTCAAGCAGTTTTGATAAATTATGGTGTACTGTATGTCCTCAGGGTAGAACTGGGGTATGAGGGATATGCTGAGGGGAAAGCGCGAAAGAGGAACCGCAATACAAAACCTGCAGCAGGAAGAACTGCCAGCATTAAAAATAAACCCCATCATTCTGAAAAGGGAATTCCCTGGGGGAAAGTGGAGAAGGCTAAAGAAAGAAAAAGTATGAATTAGATTTAGAAATATAAGCTTCACTGATATCTTTTACTGACTTTGTATTTAGCAAGATATCTTGTCTGATTTGTGAGCTAGTAGTAAATGCCACAGGGAAGGGGGAAAACTATAATTTTAAGGTCCTAACTCTGGAAGCATTCCAGAATATAAAGAAAAATCAGAGCATATTATATTTTGTCAAGAAGTCACGACTATATTTTTTTTTTCTGGGGAAAAGGCCAGGAGAGGGAACTATATGTACTAAAGACTTCTCCCATTCTCACTGAATACTTCCAAGCACTTGAATGCCAAAATATCACATTTGCTTAAGCCTATTTTACTGCTAGCAGCTGTCTGTTATATGGTGACTGCTGGAGAGCTTGCCCAAGAGCAGGTGAGCACCATCTGCCTGCCCCTGACAAGATGCCCATTTCATTTAGACAAAAAGCTGACAGCTACATGGCCCACCATCTTCGTGCAATAATATAAAAACCCTTTTCTCAAATGCTGCTATAACCTTCCACAGATATTCAAATAGGCATTGTATACCTAGAGAAGCTGTAACACGGTGCTCCCATCCGCCCCCTTCCCCCCCTGCCCTCCAGCATCTCCATGTTTAAATAAATCCCCTCTCAGGCACACTGGTGAGCATGCTTTCAGAAAGACCCATAATTGGCTTGCCTACTGATCTGTGAAGAGTACATTTTCCACAAAAGCTTTCTCCTCGCCACCTCTTTTTTGAGGGGAGGGGGGACCTCCCTGTCCTCGAACAAAAACGTGTGTCAGGTTAACATAAAATTACCATTTTTTGCAAGTGGTTTTTGTAATATAGTCTACAAACCACGACTGATAAGTATTAAATACACCAACAAGAGGGAAAGGCCTTAAATTGAGGTGAAAGAGGTCAAGATGGCCGCTGCATTAACTACTGGCTGCTCTCAGTCATTTTCTATTTATATTTCAAACTCACCCTTCCTTTGGAAGTTTACTAAAAAAAAGAAAGAAAAGAAAAGCTGGTCACCATGTGTCTTTCCCTCCTCAGCACCCAACAATCAATGCTCAACTCCCTCAAAAAAGATTCACAAGATTACTACGGTTGCCAACTTCCGGGGGGGGCGGGGGGCGGAGTTCTTCAGCAATTACAGTTAATCTCCTGGTGACAGAGATCAGCTCCCCTGGAGGAAATGGCAACTCTATGATATCACATCCCCACAGAGCTACGTCCACTCCCCAAACTCCACTTTTCCCAGGCACAAGCCCCAAATCTCCAAGGATTTCCCAAGGAGGAGCTGGCAACCCTGAAGACTATGTACCAAAACATACAGCATTACCTTTCTTCTTGATGACTAGAAAATGCTCTAATAGTCTGTGCTGCACTTCCAACGTTCATTTCCACATGACTGTCTTTAAAATACAGTGGCAGCCACGCATGTGGGGCTGTTCATAAACTACTTATGCAGATGGATCTATTCTACAACACTGCCTCACTTTTCTGGAGACCATTTACACTGCCATGGAAATGCTTGACACAACAGGCCTAATCCATGCAGATAGCAGTTACAAATAGAACAACCCCCCCCCCTTAACAGTGTTTTTATCAGTCTCCACTTTGGGACAGTAACATTTTTATCACTTCAGAAGGCAACAGGTTAACATATGGCATCCTCACCCCACACTGAAGGATTGGTTTGTTTATGTGTGTGCAGTTCTAAAGTACTGCTATGGTCTAGACAAGGTCCTTGGTACATCACAGGCTCATTCCAAAGTCAACATGCGTTTTCCCTGTATGTTCTTATGATTAAGGCAGGCAAATTAGTAGAACTGGTTCAATTCTCTTTGGACTCCTCCAAGGCAGCTGGGAAAATCTTACAGGACATGATGCTCTCAAGCCACAGAATGGACCTGCCTTAGGGCCTCACCTGTGCATATTCTATTTGCTCTTTTGGGAAGAAAGGAAATCTCCAAGGATTGTGCATCAGTACCCCGGGTTTGTGTGTACGTTTTGGAGACTTGCAACGTTTCCCATGTAGTAAGAACGTTGGGGTGTACTAAGTGCCAGTAAAAGCTTTAGGGCAATGGACAAACACAAGAACTCATACATTTGTATCTCACCGCAGACCTGGTGTCTATGGGTCTGGATGTGTGGTTCTGGATAGTAACCGGGAGTGGGGGGGGGGCGTTTCACAGTGGTCAACCGAATTGACTTTGAGAACTCTGATTTGACTTGCCTGCAGACCACACAGTAGGCAGAAAGCTTTGACACAACTTGATACTGAGCTCCTTGCTTAAATCTATCAGGTGAACACTACCAAAGAAGATGAAGACTGGCTGTCTCACACAGGCAGAACTGCCCATAAGACTAAGGGCAGTAGGCTTGTGATACAATCCATTCGTTCACCCACCAACTGCTGATGTTTTCTATTTCTGCCCAGGTCAGAGTACAAACCCTTCGAGTCAGCGCTCAGGTTAAATCCTGAGGTGTAGCAAGCCGGTCATGGGAGTGGGGGGGGACAGCACTGGGCAAGAAAGGGCAAGCAACAAAAGAACTTGCCTTTGAAGTGCTACTGTGAACCAAAGGCAAAAGGAATCTCTTTCAATATGGTAGGCTGAGTTTTCTCTTTGGTGGCCCTGGCCCTTAGTTCTTCAAAACGTAGACACTTTTAAAAGGTCCTACTGCCTTAGAAGTGGTGTTTTGAGAAAAGACCTACCGCTGTGTAAAGACCTGAGAACACCTTTGGAGAATAGAATGAGATGTTATGAAATAGCCATTTTTTTAAATATGAAAGCTCAGAGATTTATAAAGAAAATCAATTTGAATACCTTCCTGGAAAAAAAAAATCTTCATGAGCCCAAGGATCTTCAGCGGTTAGGAGTGAGAGAATCTACTAGTTGTGTAATCATCAAAAGAATAGGTGTAAATGTTAAACGGTGCACATGTGCATTGGTTTTATCATTTCCACGCCTAGAATACTCTCAGTGATTCTTATGGCATGAAGCTTTCACAGGAAGGGAGAATGCACATGAAGCTGCATTTTGTCAAATCAGACCACTGGTCCATCACGGTCACTACCACCCTATCGCTCACTGGCACCAGCTCTCCATGCCCTCAAGGTCTTGCATCACCTATTAAATGTTCGTTTACCTGGAGATGCCAGGGACCGCATCTGTTACCTTTTGCATGCAAAGCTTATTGGTTCTACCAACAAGCCACACCCTTAACCAGGCAAATTATGGCAGCAAGAAGAAAAAGCAAGCTCAACCATGAATATTGGGCTACTGTTTAAAACTGAGGTAGCCCCCTTTTCCCCACACCAAATGAATTCTCTGTTTAGCTGTCATGCTTTAAATAGTGCAGAGCACCAGGAACGAACCTGGTAAATATGACAGGAAGTTAGTAACTTGTGATTCTCAAAAACTATGTGCTGCAATAGTATGTCATTAAAAACACACCGTCATCTTAGATGCATCTACCATTCTATGTCCTGCAGAACAGGGAAGCCCTGTATAGCACCAATCCCTCCCCTTCTTTCACCACAACAGTATGTCCAGCAAGGCAGTAATACGTAGGATGAGCCCACACTACAATGGACAGGTCCAAGGGAATTCACCCCTGAAGCATCACAATTACCCAAGATATATACCGTTATGTTAAGCCTTTACTGACTGGGCAAGGGAGGGCTGGACAGACACGAGGCAGCAAAATAAACTGGGATACTCTTTAGCGACCAGGAAGGTGCCTCCCTGCCCATTGCTCAGGGAGCTGATGGTTGAGTATCTCTTATTCAAAATCCTTGGGACCAGAAAAGTTTAGGATTTTGGATTTTTTCAGATTTTGGAATATTTGCATATACATAATGAGATATCTTGGGGATGGGACCCAAGTCTAAACACAACATTCATTTATGTTTTATATACACACACATAGCCTGAAGGTAATTTGATACAATATTTTTAATAATTGTGTGCATGTGGAGCATCGTGGGGAACCTGCCGTTGACACAACTGGCCTGCACACATGCCATTTTATTACCCTTTGAGGGCGTTCAAAAAGTTTTGGATTTTGGAGTTTTCTGGATATCAGATTTCTGGATAAGGGATAGTCAACCTTTTGAGTGGAATAATGTTCTTCAAAATTTAATGCAGAAATTACATTGTGTGTCTTAGAAACCAAGCATTTGGGAAACACTACAGCAGTAAAAAACCAGCTGAAAAGAAAGGTACTAGGGAACATTAATAAACTAGCCACAGAAGTTATTCCTGTCTGTACACTTCATGTTTTCATATTTTGATATTAAGTGACTGTTGTGAAAGTCATTTCTGGCAAATATGTTCACTTGTGATATAACTTAGCTCAGAGGAGATGGGCTGTAGTTTCCTTCTCTTTCACCCTCACCAGGATTTCCAGCTTTCCTTCCACATACGGCTATATTGTCAGGTTTGTTGTTTCAATGAGGCTCTTAAACCAAGATTTCTAAATCTCCCTATCTTCTCAGCAACTTTCCCCTCCTTCCCCACCCCCTCCCCTCCCTCCAGCTAATCCTCAAGACCAGTCTTGACTAATCCCTTTGAGCCATATGGAGCTTGAGCCATTGAGATCTCAACTATGCCCTCAGAATATTTAGCTCTGCCTGAGGCAGTACCTTTTAAGTACTGCAGGAGCAGCTGGTGGAAAGCACTTCGGAATGCATCCAGACCTTGCAGTTCCAAGAGAAGAAAGAAAAGGGGATCCGAACAGGTTACCCCCCCAAAAATTACATGCTCTTTCTCCACATGGAAAACAGTCCAGAAGAGCACCAAAGCTACAATGACAGGAAGGGTCAAAGGACCAGAATGCTGACACGCATAAAGACGGCATACCATAGAAAGTGTGAGAGGGATCAAGCACATTGTGTTCTTCTCAGTACAGGCTAGCAGAGGCTAATTTGCCTTGTCCTACTTTCCCTGAACAATTTCACCACGTTCATCCAAATTTCAGAATAACCACCATGCCAATTTGATGGGAAAGAGCCGCAAGAAGTCCCTACTGTACATGCATCGCTACACTTCCAGGTTCATCCATGCCCCAAAGCTAACAGCGTTTACTGATCCACCACATGTAGCAATATTGGTCATTAGTCACCTAAGACTATGGCATCAACAACCACACACACAACTTTTGTAAACTTTCCTAGTTATCTACAGCATCAAGGTAGTAAAACAGTACATTCTCCATGAAGGAAGCAATAGTCTGCTGTCACCATTTGTCATGGCACCATGTTCAGCTAAGAACAAACTCATCGCTGACTGCCATCTTATAAATGTCACAGTGTTAGTGAATGAAGTCAATATACCTTCTACTAAGGACCTGCAGCAGCAGCATATACTGTGCCATGGAAACACACTAAGGTCACCAGATGGATCATTGTTAATATGCAGAACAGAAGACTAAATCAAGGGCCATTATAAGTTAACTTCAAACATACCACCACAGCCACATTTCCTAGGTAAAACTGAAGTCTTAAAACAGCAAAAGTGAAAAGGGCAAAGCGAAACAGACAAAATTTCAATTCATTGTCAGAAAAAGACAGCCATGTTTATGTGCTTACTTCAGCAGCCCAATCTCATTTCTGTCTGCAGGAAGAAACTTTAGTGCCAGTGACCAACAGCTCAAGACCTTTTGAAGTAGGTCAACCAGCGCAAAGGGCCAGGGGGGTAAATCTTATGTAAGCTACCATGTAATTCAGTGCTATCTGCAATAAACTGGAAGCTGTCTTCATGCTTGTGGAAAGCAAGAAACTAATTTGGCATGGAGGATGGGCAGATTTCAGACAACTGGTAGGAGGATATAGGTGCTTTCACAATAAGACAGACGAAATAGAGCAGTGCAGTTCACAAACTGGATTAACTCTTAGGCACACTTGAGGAGGATAGGGGGTATGTGCACTTGATGGGAAATGGGATGAATTTGTTATGGTAACAAAAGAGTGGGAAACGTCTGCACGGATTCATCTGTACATTGTGCACGTGCGCGCACACGCACACACACACTTCCAAGGACAAATAATTACATTTTTTCAGTGTGTGCTAGCCAAGGACGTCTCATCTCCTTTTTAAAAAGGGGTCTTCAAGGTTTCCACAACTATGTCAGCCAACTACTTATTCTAGCAATCCATGTACTGTATCAGAGAGGATGAGCAGATTTTTTATCTCCAGCTTGATCAGTAGGACAGAGTTCTCACATGCAACATGAACCATTTACCAGCAGCAAGAACATGATTTTTGTTTTATATAATTAATTGACACAAATTCAATGTGTATAAATACTGTGTTCAGGTGCAACTGTTTATGTGGGGAGACATTACAAAATTTGGAAGACTGCGACAAGGTCCCTGACGGTACAGAGAAAAGGAAATACTTTTGATCAAGGGGAGATGAGGATAAATACGGTAATCATATTTAAATTGTACAGATTTATCAATCAAGTGATCTCCAAAGTGGCTTATATACAGATCAACATAATACAATGTGCTTTCCTTCGTATCTGCAGCCCCAGAACCACCAGCAACTGGAGCAGAGTTGGGGTGGGGAGCCATCTCTCTGAAATTGCTCATGCTCTGGCCAGTCATTGCACTCCATATTCTTTAAAAACTATACTTCCTTTCAGCCACAATGGAGGGCAGGGCCCCACTAACGTAGCAGCCTTTACTCTAGGGGTATATAAACCCTTGGAGAAGGAATGACAGAGTACTCCGAAGTACTCCATTCCACTAAGTGAAGAGTCTTCTTCCAATGACGTAAGACTCCTCAGAAGGGAATCCTTAGATCGAACCCTTTGTACAGCAACAGAACTGCGCCTAGTATTGATCTGTGGATGGATGGAATACTACTACTAATTTTTACTTACTTCCATTAATACCCCAGTTTTCGCCCCAATGGGGTACCCAAAATGGCCTGCATTGGTCTCCTTTTCTCCATTTTATTCTCTCAACAGGTTATGCTGAGTGTGTGTGACTGGCCCATGGTAAACCCACAAGCTGGGTTCTCTCAGATCTAATGCTCTAACCATTACCCCTGGGTTTCCCCCAATCCTTGTCTCACTCTAACCATTATACCACACTGGCTCTCAATAGACACATCTATAGTAAGAATTATTGTAGCTACATAGATACAGAAAAACATTCCGTACATCTCTTCCTGTAGTCCTACAAGTTTGAAATTAAAAATTGTTAGATGCCTCTTAGTTCAGCTTCTCATGAAAGCCATAAAGCTAAGTGTCCAAGTTCCTAAACAGGCAAGGTACAGCAAACCTGAACAGAATCACTCCAGAATGAAGAAAACAAGCCTATATTTAAAAGTATAGAACACGCAGAATCTAAACTTCTATTATCCATTACAGTATATACTCGAGTATAAGCCGAGTTTTTTAGCCATGATTTTTGGCTTAAAAAACTCACCTCGGCTTATACTCGGGTCAATACGGTAATTCGCCTGCCGGGCCCTCTCCCAGCGCGCTCCCACCGGCCAGCTGATGGGCGGGCTGTCCCGCCTTCTATCTAGAAACTTTGTTTCTGGATGATCTGGAGGTGGAAAGTTTGTAGCACAACAAATATCAAAATGATGATACCATATTTCATCCACCAGGTCTAACATAGGGCGAAAACGCATGGTCGCTTTATCCTTCTTTAATCCCCGTTTTAGCCAGGATCGAACACACATTAGGCGAAACGCATGCATTCGATCCAGGCTGAAACAGGGATTAAAGGAGGATAAAGCGACCATGCGTTTTCGCCCATAGAATCTATCTAGCACACTTTATCAAGCAAATGTGAGGGAGGAATATCTCACTTCCCTTCTTCTTCTTTCTTTGCTTCCCCTGGCAGTGCCTGCAGCTTTCTTTCTCCCGTTCCCTACCAACCCCTTGTTCCCCTTCCATTTTCAGATTTCTGTTTTCTGACCCCGCAGCATTACATTTTCTTCCTCCTATTTTTGCCCTTTTCTTACCCATGCTGACACCAAGACTCCATCCAAACTGCCCTTATAATCCGTTTTAGCAGCTGGTCACTAACGGATTTTTTGGGTGTCATTTTAGACACAACTGTTTTTGGCTCTTGGTGCTAATGGATTTTGTTTTCAGGCAAACCCACTTGTGTCCTGTTTTTTATGAAAACTGATTTCTCCTGTTTTCAGTTTTTCCTTGCGCTTCTGAATCACTCCAGGGTGTTGTTTAAAATATCTGGAGTGCTTCTGAAAGGACCGAATGCTGCATTCGGATGCATTGGATTGCTATGGTGCTATGACTCGATAGTGCTATAGCGCAAATCTCAGAACGTTTAAAAAAGGGGTGGGAAAGAATGCATTGCAAGAAAAGACAGAGCACTTTAGAGATGGCTCATAGACGGATTGAAATGAGCTGTATGAAATGCCCATCTCTGTGTCGCTTTACTCAGAAACGGGCCAACAACGGATGACATCCAGTTTAGAGCAGTAATCTGAAAGCTTGGAATCCTTGGAAGCCAAACGGAAGCTTGGAATCCTCAGCAATACTGGTTGCAAGCTGCCTAGCAACCTCCAAAATGGTTGCCAAGACCCTATAACATAATACTTGTGGCATCCTAGTGGCACACTTCCCCATATCTTGTAGAAACCCTCCCCCTCTCTGGCCCAAACTCTATGGCCCAATTCAGAGTTAGATTAGACTTCCAGATGAAGCTCAGAAAGATAGAGAAGCCCTGGACAAGTAAAGGGTCCTTATGGCAACTCCTACTTTATGTACAAAGGTGAGAGTAGCCAGGCAACACAGAAATATACCAGCTACTCTGGGATCCAAGAAAGACTAATCCAAAATGACAACATTCTGAAGAGCAGAGGTAAAAAAAAAGCAAAATAAAGTTAACAAGAAGGAAATGGACAAGAAGTAGCAAACCAGCGTCCTTTTTGAGTGGCTTCAGATCTTGGTGAAAGAGTGCCAATGCCATTAAGGAAGGAAGGAACCCAACCAAGAAGGTAAGTTCTATTAGGATGGACTTCAGGTACCCATCCTATTGAACGAAGGCTGAACTTTCTCCACATTATCTGCCAATCATATAGGGGCCACAAGACAAGGGAAAATGGTGAAGTCTCTGCCTCTTCCAAACATGTCACCCATGCACACATTCTTACAGTCAAAACTAAAGTCAGGTTTGTAGAGAAATGGATCATTCCAGTCACTCTTTACAGGTGCACTCACGTGTTCCTCATGAAGGTGTGAAGTTAAAGGAACATGAACTGGATCTCTTGTGACGTAATCAGTGACCATCCCAACAACAACATACTGGAATACATTTCATAAACCATAACAAAGGCTTTCTGGAGAGAACACTTACACAGTGCAATCCCTAAACAAGCCTATTCATAATCCTTGTCAGGTCTATTCAATGGGGCTTACTCTCAAGAAAGTGTTCTGCGGTTGGCACTGATATCCTACAAATATGAGTATGCTTGCATGTCTCATTTAAAAAACAAAATCACAATCACACTTCAGTCATGGAGGGGGGTGAGAGACTGAAAAAGAGGTACCACAGATCTTTCAACATATGGAGAAGCATACTGCAGCAAAAGCCTACATGAAATCCCAGCAACTCCCATCATGGGAAAAAGTTTTTCACAGAGCAAAAGGAAGTGACATCAGAGTCTGAGGGCTTTTTCTTACTACAGCACCCTGCTAAGCTTTACAAAGGGGCAGTGAGAATTCTAAAGGCTCTCTTATTGCAGAGAAGAGCCCTTCAATCTTCCCTCAGGCTGCAGCTTTTGTATGGCCTCTACCACAACAGCCTTGCATGGATTCATTAATGATTATCTAAGCTCCAAAAAGGAATTACTACTGATTTTACCTTAAGGCAAGCCCTCCCCTCCACAAACCACAAATCACTCACTTATCTGGGGGGTAAATAGGAGTTGTACAGAAACAACTTGGGAAAACACTTGTCATATACTTTGTGTGACGAGTACATTTGTGACAATGTTTTGAGACTCAGCCAAACAGTGAAGTTCCAGAAGTCCCCACAATCCCAAAAAACCCACAGGACGGAAGGAAGAACAACGAAAGATCTTGCATAGTGATGATGGCTGGGTACCACCACCCCGAGTTCTGAAATTCAGATCATTTATTGAAGGCCAGTCTGTCCTCACTGAAGAATACAGACAAGATCCAACATTTGCAGGCTACACTTCTTGCTTTCTAACAGGCAATGATGTCCCTACAAGTAGAGAGATAAGTAAATGAATAGAAATCAAGAGTAACTGCATGTTGTGAACAACAGCAGCAACAATGAAAAAGTGTAGTAACTGCACAGAAATACAAATGTACATATTTGTTCTTCCTGGGAGTTGTACGGTAGCACAACACATTCAAAGGAGACTGACCAAACCAGAAGCCCTATTTCCAAAACACCTGATTATCAGAAACAACAGCATTATCTACAGCAGAGCCATACAACCATAGCTCTCTCAATGACAACTCTTTGACTGGTCAGTACATTTTTGAGAATCCAAACAATCTAGTCTATCGGAGTCCTTGCCATTCTGGTAGCCAAATACTAGAGTATCAACACAGTGTAGGGGTTGGACCGCTGGGCTCGGACCTGGAAGACCCACGCTTGAATCCCCACTCTGCCACGGAAGCTTACTGGGTAACTTTGGGCGGACCAGTCTAACCAACGTCACAGGGTTATTACTGTGAGGATAAAATGGGAGAGGGGAAACCATGTGGGAGGGGGAACGTGGGGTAAGATGCTTTGGGTCTCCGATGGGGATAAGGTAGAAGTATTGTGTTGTGGTTAGAGTGTCAGACTACAATCTGGGAAACCCAGGGTCAAATCTTAATTCTGCTTTGGAAGCTTGCTGAGTGAACCATGGGCCGGTCACACATTCTTAGCCTAACTTACCTCACAGGGTTATTGTGAAGATAAACTGGAGGAAGAGAAAAGAGTGATGTAAGCCACTTCAGATCTCCTCTTGGGAGAAAGGCTTGGAGTCTCTCCCCTCTTCATCACCTCCTGTCTTGCTTGTAATCTGGCCACATTCTCAAGGTCACCACATTTATTCCAGCCATGCAATCTGCCACTTACCTATCACAACTAACAACTGCTCCCCTACAAGCATCTAAGAGGCATACTACTCCTGCTGTGGCAATGTAATTGCATGCATAATGGAACTACATTTGGGACTTCGAGCCACAATATGAAGAAGAGTTGATTTTTATATGCCCACTTTCTCTACCACTTAAGGGAGAATCAAACCAGCTTACAATCATCTTCCCTTCCCCTCCCCACAACAGACACCCTGTGAGGTAGGTGGGGCTGAGAGAGCTCTAAGGGAGCTGTGACTAGCCCAAAGTCACCCAGCTGGCTTCATGTGTAGGAATGGGGAAACAAATCCAGTTCACCACATTAGTGTCCGCCACTCATGTGGAGGACTGTGGAATCAAACCCGGTTCTCCAGATCAGAATCCACCACTCCAAACCACTGCTCTTAACCACTACACCACGCTGAGGGCTTACATGGGTATATATGGCACTCTCTTGTCTAGCATCAGAGGTAGGAACTTCTCAACATTAGAGGAGAGTGAGCTGGCAGCAAGGGTCAGCACAAGGAGGACAGAGGCAGAAGAGTGGCTGGGGACAGCAATCCCTTGCCTGCTTTCACCAAGTTTAAAAATATATATATTTCTAGCAATCAAGATCAGCTTTGCAAGAACTGAGCTGCTAGTAACTCCCCAAGTTCAAATGTAACCTGGCAAGGGCTTGAAGTGGGTCTATTCAAGATCAGAAGTTTCCAGCAGGACAACCTTTTCAGACTTAAAATACGGTGACATAAAGTGTACAACATGTTCAGTTCTTGTGAAGGAATATTTAAAACATTTTTAAAAAATACATACAATACTGACTTTATTTTTTGCATAGACTCCCATACCAGGAAGGAATCTACCACAATTTGGATTTTTGCATATGATCTGAATGTCCTCAAGACATTCTGTAGATCAAGCTGAGCCATACGTAGAAAGCTGAGATGATTCAGTGATTTGGAAAATTAGTTCAAGTTCATTTAAAATCTAGCACATAACTTTAGAACCTTGGCTTCAAAGGGTTATTTTTTTAAGGAAAACGGTTGCTGTTAAATTGTTATGCATGGTGAATAAGTAAAAAGAATATGGACTGAACTCTCATAAACATGGTTGAACACCATTAATATCCTACCAACAGCCCCTTAATTTTAGGAAGGCAGTTTCAAACAGCTCTACTATTCCCAGATCATCTCTACTCAAGTCCCTAATGCTACTTCTACATTAACTCTTTCCACTCACAGCCTAGCAGCACCCTAATCAGTTAACCAAATCTCCAAAAGTAAGCTTAAACTGCATTACATTGCAATGCAAGATCTATTTTGAAGTTTACATAAATTAAGCTGATTTGCATACAATTACCACTACATTTACATCTTTGACACATGTAGGTTCTCTTTTATTGCAGAATTTAGAACTTGCAAGCGTTTGCTGTGATGCTGATATACAACTTGTAAACCATCTGCCCTGACAGTAAGAGTAATACCAATACTTAGCACTTAAATAGAGCTTCAAAGAGTAATCCTTACAAACAACCCTGCAAAGTAGGTCAGCAGTATGATTCCTATATTGCAGGCTGGAGAGAAGCTGAGGAAGCGGCTTACTTAAAGGCCACTGATAATGAACACATGACTGAGGCAAGATCTGAGCAAGGAACTTCTTAGCTAAGAACATCGGGTGCTGCCTCCTATATCACATCTGTTCCGCTATCTGGAAAGCTGGCTGACCATTTAAATAAAGAAAATAAACAATTTCATTCCAAGCAGGGGACATCACCACCCTGGAAAACCTGCAGGAGTGCTTCCAATAACACACAACATTTCTTCATTTCCCTTGATCAGTTGTGACTCTTATTTAACCTGATCTCTTTGTGCTTCATATACCAACAGCTGGTGGGAAACTTGGCACTATCTTAACATTTAGACTTTTTATCCCAAGAAGTCCTACTGATAACCAAGGAAGGTACTTCTAAGTATGTGCTTTTTAAGGTAAGCATAACTCTGCAACCCCACAAACTATGGTCTAGCACCAAAGCTATTTAGATGAAGTGCATTACCTACCACCTGCACACCACACACAGCCCCTGGTACTATTAGGTACACACCCGCACACAGAGCGGGTCAGGACACTTATACTAAGGACAGCCACTGCTGCTGGTTGCAGGGTCAAGTTAAACTGCCATACTCCACAGTAATAAGCAAGGAGCAGCATGTAGCATTGAGACACCATGCATAAATCAATGCCCATAATTAAATACTCCTAGTTTATAGATTAAGCCATCGTTTAATAGCAAACTCTACTGAAATTAAGAGCTGTTCCCCACGCTGAGAATATGTGTACGTATAGCAAGTTTCATTTTTTTAAATCCTCAATTTAAAATCTAAAATGGCGAGAAGCTGCATACATGCAACGTACTTAATTTACAGGGTTTACTCCACTTGCCAAATGAACATTGTTTTGTAGACCTGTTGCCCTTCCACAATATGATTCACAAAATATCTATCATTTCTTTGGAAGAAATGCACCAGCACGAAGTGGGGGGTGGGGTAGGAACAGTTCTATGTACAACACATATATTGCTGGCCCAGTTAGAATTCCAAAACTCTGTCCTCTGTCTTTGGACCACAACATGAAGAGTAAATAATGAGACTGAAAAGAGGCACACTCCAAGGCCCTATTTAGGTATCCTGTTCCAGGAAAATCCTCAGCCCAGTATATGGCTGGGTGCATGCACCAACCTCCCTTGCTGTGGGATGAAAGTCACAAACACTGTACCATGTTTATTTTTATGGGGTACTCCCTGCCAGATCTGCCACTTTTTCTATGGAACACTGTATCTCCTTTGCTACCCAAACAAACATGATTCAGTACAATTCATGTGTTACTTTCTCCCACAGTGAGGGAGGGAGAAGGATACACTGGCCCTTAGAACTCCTATTAGGCTGAGAGTTTCTCCCTGGAGTGTAATGCCCAAACAGGCCCACAAGCAGTCATTGAGAAGCAGAAATAACTGACAAAAAATGGTTTTGGTGCCAGAAACCAAAACGCAACTGTAAAAAAGTTAAGCAGCAAAGACATATTATAGGCTGCTTTCTGACTAAACAGGCACGGTACCAATATTTTTCATAAATTGCGATGGACATTGAGGGCACCAGGAAGCTTCCACAGTCAAAGTTGAACCACACAGCAGTGCACTTCTCTGCTGTATGTAAATATTGATGCAACCTGAATTTCTACCGAGGTTAGGGGATTTGCAAGAGTCACAGTTGATATAGCTGGCTGCATAGTAAGGAGCATTGGCCAGCAGGATGGATTCACTGGGCAAGCAAGCAGTGGGGAAGAAGAGAAACTTTGCACATCTGTAGTAGAAAACAGATCATCATAACCTTTCCTCTTCTTACCTTGATTGACTGAGAATATAAGCGCATGACACGATGTACTCCACTCGGCTACTGGACCTTGCTGACACCCCTCAGCAACTAGAATGCCATGGCCAGTGTTTTGCATACCTTTTGGCAGGTATCCTTTCAGCAGAAAAGAAACCTTTGTTATATATAGAAGAGCACCGCAAATTAAGACCATTACAGAATCACTGTAATTTAAATTGCATACACTGAGGGGGATTCAGACCATAGATGCAAGGGCTTGCACTCATGGACCGTAATTTTTCCCTCTCCACCAGCAGCAGGATTTTGGGAGTTGTTCTAGGCTGCTGTGGGAGAGGGGAAAACTGCACTCTATGGGCAGAAGTCCTCATGCTGGCAGAAACAGTAGTCTGGATCCAAGCCATTCCAGTCAGGGCTAGTGTTATGCAATGACTAGGAGACGGCTCTGTGTGTGCGCGCGCACATGCCATCAAGTCACAGCTGACTCATGGTGACCCAGTAGGGTTTTCAAGGCAAGAGACATTCAGAGGTGGTTTGCCATTGCCTGCTTCCACGTGGGCTGACAGAGTTCGGAGAGAACAGGGTATTTCCTTCTCTGCAATGAGAGAGTCAGTGGGGTGTAGTGGTTAAGAGCGGTGGACTCTAATCTGGAGAACCAGGTTCGATTCCCTACTCCTCCACATGAAGCCTGCTGGGTGACCTTGGGCCAGTCACAGTTTAAAATCTAATCTCTGTCATGGACTTACTAAAGGCATTGGGCAAGCCACTCAGCTGCAGCACTCCTCCCCCCAACTACAATATGCGGAGAATAATACTTACAACAGCCCTGTGAGGTAGGTAAAGACTGTAACAAGGTCAAGTACATGAAGTACCCTGAACACCTGACAATGCTATACACATGCAAAGTATAATTACCTTTGATACTTCCAATTTTTAAGACTTGCAGAAGCAATATATTTTTGGATGGGATGCAGCCAATGCATTGCAGCACATCCTTGGAAATTAGACTGGCATAAAAGGCAGATATGCCAGGTCTGCCCAGTTCAGAAGGAGTGGAAAAGACAGTGTGGATAATCAGTAATCGGGTTATTCTTTAAAAATATACAATTAGAAAACATATGAAATTGAAATCATCTTTCTTCCTGGTGCCTATATTCTTGGTGACCTGGGCTCAGGATATGAAATGTTCAAAATCTGGGTGAACCAGAGTTCAATGATTAAAGCAGAATATTCCTTCAAAGTGTATCTAATATGCTTCAGTTGGTTTAACAGCCTTTGCCTTGAAGTATACTAATGGCAATATGACAGAACACTATCCAGATGCCCTCCAAAGGACTGGAGTCTTGGAAGCAGAGACACACACACAGGCCATTACCACACCAAGTATTTACAATGTTTATAGAAATGTCTTATCTTTGTGTGTTTGCACCCAAAACCTACTGTTTGGACTGGGAAATGATTTAAAAGCGTCAAATGTCCATGTTTTCAAAAAACACTTATATGACAATGTATTTCCTTACCCCGTTTCAAAGACGATAATCCAAGTGGTGCGGACAAGTTGCAGATGCTATTCATTCATCCGCCCCTCTGTTGGCAACACCCACTGCAAAGCCTTTCTCCTCCCATTCCACTTTCCCCCTCCCCTCTCCATCTACCAATCATTTTCTTTGCTTAAATTTTGTTTTTCTTAACTGCATTTGGTTTACCAAAGGAACGTTGAAACGTAGGACTAACCACATTGATTTGTGTGGGGTCCTGATTAAACTTTCTTCTGATATATTATTTCCTTGAAGTGCATTCTGTAACTTGCTTGTGGGACTTGGGGGCAGCAGGAGAAAAGAGTTTCCCGCTTGTGAGAACTTGAAAAAAAATGGAAAATAAGCGGCAGGGAGAGGGGGCCAGCAACAGAGAGAGAGAGAGAGAGCAGTTGGAAGAGGCTGCAGGGCCCTTTTAATTGGCAGCTAGAGTGCTTCTGTCCCCTTCTGCAAGCGGGTGGGTGCCATGGATCACGTGCACCACGCCGCCTGGCAGGGCAGGGCACTGAGGGCCCTGAATACTAGTTCAGTATTCTCTGAAAGGGTTCCCACACCACACAGTTACACGTACATGATCCCAATCTCCCTCCCGTTCCTCCTGTTCTTAATTTGTTTATTAATTGTATTTGTACTAGTGAAGGAATGCTGGAACATTGGACTAACCCCCGAGAGGATGGCGGCTCTGTGTTTCGCACTGTGCTTAGAACAGATGTTGTTTGTTTGGGGGGGATGTGTCTGCATGGACATTGTGGTTAGGGTCTTCATATATGCCATGCAAATGAGGTGATTCTTAAAATGGCATACAAAAGCAAGGAAACCTAGCCAATCACAGTGCTCCTGCGCACCAACACCAGTGCGCATGTGTTAAAACAAAAAAAGGAGGGGGACATATACATGACACGGCACTCCCCTGTGCTCCTCCCCTGAACTTTTCGCACAAACATGCATATGGTGATTAAATATGAATTTTGCTGAATATACATGTGGCTGGACCACAGCTTTCCAATGCACATGCACATGGCACACACGCAACCAACACAGATGGTATCTGTACATTTTTTTCCATTTGGAAGCAACAGTCTTCAGCAGCCTGTGGTAAACACTCTCCCCCTTTATCACAATCTCCACTTTAATCCGTTTTTAAACCAGACCTAAACTCGTACTCAGATGAATGATATTGGTAACAAACACTATCTTTCTCATTCTGATCTGGGCCACAGAGTGTGGAACAAAAAAATCCACACAACAGAGCCAGAGTCAGGTAGGGAGCATTTGTTGTCCAATTTTTAAAATCGGGGGATTAAAACTTCCCCCAATAATAGAAATCTCTATGTCTTTAAGAAATGAATGCCCACTTGTGAGACTACATTCTGAGATCTTGGTAGCCATTTTAGGGGGGGCACTTGGCAACCACAACAATATTGTTGTCCCATCCAAGCCTTGGTTTTTGTAAAGCAAAGGTAGGGGCAGCTGGGATGGACAGGGAGACCAAATCAGCCCCGAAAAGGTCTCTTGCCCCCTCCCCTGCAATGCCCCTAGATATGGGGAGAACACACTGGCAGCAGCCACCTGGACTCAAAGGCGGCCACCACATGAGTCACTAAGGTGACTAACTACAGCGCAATGTGACTGCACCCCAGAGCCACCACCACACAGCCTGCCCGGGTGACTTGCAGCTGCACAACTGATATGATTAACAGAGGCCTAGAGGTAGCCACCACATAACACCCCCCCAAGCAACTTGCTACAGCATACATTTGCAACTTGGCTGGATTTTTTTACAGGACAGGCTACCAGGAGAGGAAAATAGAGGAAGCTGAAGACTTGCAGGGGGTTAGATGAAGGTAGGTTGGCTTGTGGGTGGGAAAAAAAGAAGGAAACAGGAAAGGGGGAGAGGCTATGGTGCTGGCCAGGGGAAAAGAAATAATCGTGGGGGAGAGGAAAATGTGATGGCCCCACAAGTCCTTGCAGGTCCCCCACTTGTCATATATAATTCCGAACAAGACCATAGAGTGTGGATCAGAAACTCCACACAATGGGACCAGGGACAGACAGGAGGGATTTTCCGGCAAGCATGGGTGGAAGAGAAAGAAAGGTAATAGGTTGCAGGCATTGTTGGGGGGGGGGAAGAGGAAGAGTGAGGAGAGAGGGACTGAGGAAATGACATTCCTTCCATTTGTATGTATACACACACAATATTTTTTATTTGGATGATGAATCTTGTATAGGCTGGGGTGATGACGGCAAAGGGGGAAACAGAAGATTTAAAGGAATGGAAGTAAGGTCTTGGGGATATCAAATCCCATAAGAAGTTCCACAGAGCGCACATGATTTTTGCCCACCTGACATCCCCTGTTTTAGAGCCTTCAGTATTCATTGGCTTTTCTTTCCCACTCTGAGGGCTAGAATGTTTCTTTTAAAGAAGCCACAAGATTCCAAAAGTGTATGCTACATATGCAAAGTTAAAATAACATGGAACTGTATCCAAGCAAACTGTACTCCTCCTGTTTATACACAGACAGCCCCCCTGGAAACTAACGGCTTCAAACTCCAACTATTCATCATGCCATGGTCCCATAATTTTGCATACTATAGGGATGGAAGGGTTCAGGTCCACAGCTGCTGGGCACGTCAGATTTATGGAGTGAAAGCACCTGAGCTCTCTCTCTCCCAGTCCTTTGGGGAAACTCCAGTTTTTAAGGACTGATTAATGATACAACGCTAATGTAGCTGCCATATATTCTGCTTCATAGTTTGAAAAGTTCTGCATTGAGCAGATGATGAAGTCCATGGATTTGCCGTGATTTAGCACTTTCAGCTCCTGAGAACTAATGTCTCCAATATGTCAGTAAATCTACTAAATGAGGCAGTTTCTTGATGGCGATTTCTATGATGGATGCTCTGATATGGTGCCAAATTTTATCACTTAGCCCAAATATGAAGAGACTCGACAGACAAGGGTATATAGGAGGCTCTGATCTTGAAACTTATTTCACACACACACCCCATCTATTAACCAACATTCTTCTGCATCATTCAACACTCTAGTGCGACCAACATAACCCAGGGTTGGGGTATGCAAATAAAGAGCTGGCTTGCTTCTCAATAGTTCCGATTAAGTTCTGTAACTACACAGTCTGCCCTGTTTACCAGGGGATACTTCCCATTTTGTGGAATCTGCCCCGATAAGTCATGGTTGTCAATTTGTTCCCCAACTTTTGCCTTGGAGGAGATGCCTCATTAAAATGTCGGAAGTGTGAAGTGCTAGTGCTGCTATTCTTTATGGATCAGTGCTCTTGGACAAAGAATACCTTACTTTCTCTTGAATTAGTAAATTAGCTGTTACTCATTCCTATGGGGTAAGTAAAGCAATTCAGTTGGGGACAGTATTCCAGTGAGGCAAAGCTGGTCTATGCCATTACTGGAAGGCCCATCAACATGGATCCCACAGACAAGCCATTCCTTCACTGTAACGCAGTACAATAAGTACAGTAAGTTGGAAGAGTTAGTCATTGTCCTTCAGCAGGAGACAAACAGAGGCTGCAGTGGCAGACAAAAATGTACATCTTGCAACCAAAAGGGGAAAGTATAATCCTGCTATAGTAATAACAAGTTGCTAAGAAAAAACACTGGCAACAGAAAGGTGGTCTCTTTCAAAATGGTGTTAGGCTGCACCTTGTATTGGTATGCGGCATCAGCAACATGGATTGTGCAGAAGTGTATGCAAAAAATGTCTGGCTTTTGACATGGGAAAGCTATCTGCCTGAGTGACAGCAGTGAATGCCATCTGGGTTTAAGATGTCTATCCAAAAGCTCCTGTTCTTTCAAACCTGAGGTCTTTGGGAAGCTACAGAGCATCTCTAAGTTCACCACTACAGCTTCGTGAAGATGTGCTGCTTACCACCCCCTCCCCCTTTTCAAGGAAGTCTTGGGAGGTCATGTTTAGTTTGACGGACTGGCTTTGCCATCACAATGTCCTCCATAAGGAACAGAAGGGTAGGGAATGAATCTAGTAAATGGTGATGGGTAATGTGTCTGCAGAAAGGACTGGAATTCACCATTCTCTCTGCCCATACTGAACTCGAAA
Organism: Euleptes europaea; assembly: GCF_029931775.1. Taxonomy (NCBI): domain Eukaryota; kingdom Metazoa; phylum Chordata; class Lepidosauria; order Squamata; family Sphaerodactylidae; genus Euleptes; species Euleptes europaea. Next base: position 69,471,719 of record NC_079313.1, on the reverse strand, counting down.
TGTCTTTAGTGGGTGCATGGGCATGTCTAAATTATTTTTTTGCCGTCAAGTCACAGATTACTTATGATGACCACGTAGAGTTTTCAAGGCAACAGACGTTTGGAGGTGGTTTGCCATTGCCTGACTCCGCGTCATGGCCCTGGTATTCCTTGAAGGTCTCCTATCCAAATACTTGCCACGGTTGAGGCTGAGTGTGTGTAACTGGCCCAAGGTCACCCAGCAAGTTTCCATGGCAGAATGGGAATTCAAACCTGGGTTTCCCGGATCCTAGTCCCACATCTTAACCACTACACCACGCTGGCTCTCTGAATCTGAATAGCCTGGATAAATATGTCTAGGAGCAAAGTTTATTTTTCCTTCTTGCTGGATTTGCCAGTGAATTGAAATAATCTGAGAAAGAGAGAGAAAGAGATGGGTAATTATTGTATTTCAAGGACAGGAGCTGTGGATGTCACTGAAAAAGAACTGGGGTTGTAAGATGACCATTATGTCACAGAATGCCATAATTATGAGAGTCAAAACTGTCTTCTTCTTTTTGCTTTGTAAATGTAAAAATGAAAACCACAATTTGCAGAATTTCATTGCCTTACCTGAATTGGATTATGCTCAGAAATCCTGTATAATGGGAGTGTCCCAACTGGACTCTACATCAGAGGCGCTAAACTTGCCCACAATGACAGGGCGATACATGTACCAGCTAGATAGTTCATAGTGAAGAAATCTCAAAACTGGAATTTATGGACAGTAAAAGCAGTATTTGGCTCATTGGTTCTAACCAAACCTAAATCATTCTGACCTGACAAGACTATGTGCAGGTTCTGCTGATGACTGCTACTGAAAGTATCAATGTCTTAGGCTTGCTTTAGTTTATCTTTAGTTTATCAAAAACCCTTCTGCTATGGCAAACAGCTACTTAGGCAGAGTTCATGAGATAAAACCAAGTGCAGTGGGTAACAAAGTTTTAACAAGTAGCAGAAGTTCCACGGCTGCAGTAATAGATCAGTTTGTGATAACTTGCAAGAGCTAGCGCTACGGGTTCTGCAGAAAATGCTGACTCATATGATGACGGCACTGTTTTAAACTATACACACTAATGATTCATGTCCCCAAGAATAGCAATGAAAATTCAATTCTCCAAAGTGGAAACGGGATATCAGACATGATGAAACATTGCAAAATAGATCTCCTGTATGAAAAGCCCTTGCTTGAAGAACAGGGTCTTGCTTGCATGCCCAAGATATACCTGGGGTTGGGAAGTCAGCCCTCTTTGCTCTTTTTAAATACAGCTCCTAGCACACGCTGGAAAATATTATGTAGTTAGACACAAACTAACAAAAAAAAAAACCCCAAAAAAACCCCACAGCACGAACGAGTTTCATTGATCTACTGCAGGCATGGAAAAGGAAAGTTGAACGGGGAAAAACTGAAGCAACAGATGTATATGTATGGCTGGTTAAAAACTATCGAGGGAATATGCTAGTAGAAAATTGCTGTTCATTGAATAATACAGAAATGAATGTTTCCTGCACTGCTGTACTAAATCAAATACTAGCTAGTGAACAGATTTGATATATACAAACAGATTCTGGTTCGCCGCACAGATTTGGCCATTTACTGGCACAGGATGCTCAGAGTTAATACATTGTCTGAATGTGACAGTGAAATTACATGATAGCCTTATGTCATACACCGTTTTACAGCCTGAACGCAACCAATGATTAAGAGACAGGGTTACCAACCTCCAGGTGGGGCCTGGAGTTCTCCTGGATTTATAACTGATCACCAGTCTACGAAAGTCAGCCCCCCTGGAGAAAATGGCATCTTTGGAAAGCAGACTCTTTGGCATCGCATCCCTGCTGAACCCCCTCCCCAATCTCCCTTCCCGACACACTGCCCCCAGATCTCCAGAAATTCCCCAAGCCAGTGTTGACAACTGTATTAAAAGACCAGGAATGTTACATCTGCATTGGCCCAACAGGAGAAATAAGATGGCATCCATGACAGAGATAAAATCTATCCAAGGGTCATAAGAAGTCTCCCACATGATTGAGTAGTTACATTGTAATATCTCTATCTGTATTTGAATTCAAGCAAAGAACACAGTGGCAGTCCCATCATGATCAACCTATTATCTACATACTCATGAAGGTGCCTCATACAGAATCAGGAACAAGGTACACAAGTACAGGAGGGTATACAAAAAATAGGGGTGTATTGTAGCCTACAAATCGAAAACACCATCTGAATCAGCAATACGAAAAACTGGAACAGGCATACAATTATGAACAATATTCAATGTACCAATAACAAGTGTGTAAATACACTGAAAAATACAGTGTAAATGTTATTAGGTGTCAACAGTGCCCTCCCATCTGCTTCCCCCTTCCCCCAGATGTGGTCTCAAGTCTTGGGTGACACTCAGCCCCTAAAGTCAATGAGCATCTGTTCTCCTCCACCCTCTGCAATCTGCCCAAAACTGCCAGTTCGACAGCCATCAATCAAGCAATAATATGCTGACCACAGGACCCGATGGGACATCATTTTCCAAGTCAAATGCAGCAGTTAGCATAAATAACACACAGCTCTGCGGTGGGTTCCCCCCTCTTCCTTTTTCCTAATGATTCTGCAGCTGCTGCTAAGAACTCTGCATGCAATAAAAGTGAGAAAAATAGGCAGGACAGAATGGCAATTCTGCTCTTCTGAGTCATAACAATTATGACGTTGTGATAAGAACGGTTTTCCATGCATTTTAAAGTACCAGTAATCCTGTGCTGAGACCATCCCCAGGGAAAGAGGTGACAGATTGAGCCGGATTGACAGCTATTTCGCCCTGACAGCCAACCACAACTCAGCTCCCCTGAAGGCCAGTTCACCCCTGCACTGGTTACTTGGGAGTTCTACTCTGGGCTCATTAAACAATAGCACTTTCTTCATAAACCAGGAATTGTTAAAAAAAAAAAACCCACATAAACTACAGTTCATTTTTAAGCATGGTGAACAGGAATCTGGATAATTACACTCTAGTTAGGCGGATACTGAATCTCTCCCTCTCCCTGCCAGATCAAATGCTTTCTAGCAAACACGGTAACTCTGTACTACCAAGCCTTTCTACTCAAGTTAGGTTTTTCACAGCCATGTTTGCGGAGAACCAGTATTTTGTTTCCTGAAGCCAACCACTGTCACACATACACACACACACTTTAACAATCAAGTCACTAATACATGTGAGGCAAACTAGTAACAATGGCTTGGATCCTGTGCTTTCCTTCTGCTAGAACAGCTCTTGACTCATGGCTGACACTGCCCTGCACTGGGGCAGGCATTTCCTCTGAAGTAAGGCACTTTCTGCTCATTGAAAGACTGGCATTTCATGAGCAGAAAGCATCCAGTCTAGTGCACTCTGCGATGGAGAACAGCACTGCACAAACAGGAGCAAAGCATAGGGTCCAAGCCAGTAGCCATTTATTAACTGGTGTTACCATTAAATTCTCCTAGGCTAGGCATCATGTCACCGACCCAAAATCAGTTGCATGCAACCATATATTCTATGCAACCAGTGAATGAGAACAAAATATCCCCATTCAGTATACACTGGAATAATGTTAGACAAATACCGGTACCTAGATGTGTGTCCATATCTGCATGCATGGCTCCCAGATGGATAACCTAAGCGTACTTCCACATGGTAGCCTCCCTTGCTAGATTATAAAGATGCTATCTAAAGAAACTTAGACCTATCCAATTAATTTCCATGGAACTTGGGCTCACCTAACTTCCTGCTCAAGTTCTGCGAAGATGGTGTGATTGTATCAAGCTATGATGGGAGAATATGCTACAAAACATAAAGGCACTTTCACAAATCTCTTGCACATGTCTGGGCTTTGAATTGCCACATTCCAGTTATGCTGTTATTATTTAATGAAGGCCATAAATCAGCTTGGTTCTTCAAAACTTTCTCAGGTACATAATAGAGAGTACTTCGATTTTTTAAAAAATAAGAAGAATGAACCGCTGCCATATCCACACTTCCTCAAAGTGTAACATTTTTATTCAATACCTGCAGTCCCAGCAACACACACACACAAGTTTGTTTCCAATTTTCATTTCTGGCAGATTCACATAATAATAATGTTACGGTTAGCCATTAGACTACATGTAAATAATTTGTAGTTCAGCCCTTGTATCCATTTTCAAGGAGGGACACACAAAACAGACAGTAAAATGCAATGCCTGAAACAAGACATCTTCAATAATGTGTTTTACTATGTCTTTGTTGCATTCAGCACCCCAGTCACCTTGCTAAACAAAATCAGACTGATGGCTGAGCCAAGATTTGAACCCACCTCTTCCAAGCCCTAGTCAAACACAATATAGTAGACCATAACCACTCAAAACGAAGAGTAGCTAATAAAAGATGCAAACTTTATACTTTGCATGACACAGAAAGGAACGCTTATCTCATATCACTGTGCCCACAGGCCTAAATGCTCTTTGTTCCATAAATATTACGTATATTAACACCACGCACAGCAACTATCTGTTTGTCCTCAGACAAGCACGGACTGTGTGCTCTTAATTGCAGACTTAAATAAATGACATTCTATCAAAATTCGGCATATTCTGGTTAGTTTTATTATGTGCCCTAGCCGCAAAACAGAGGCAACTCCAATGCAGTTTGCGGGGACAATAGTATAATAAAAGACTTTTTAAAGGCTTGCAGATTATTCCAGTAAAAAGAGCTGCAGAACTATAAAAGAAATGCCACAATATCAGCAAAAGAGATGTGAATTTCCATATTCACATCTTGCCCAATTTGTTGTCAAATAGCTGGATGTTGCTCTATGTCAGGAATAGAACCCAGGTTAGCATACCAAAATCTCAAATTTCTGAATGCAAATTAAAGGTCAGTGAAGTCCTTGGTAGAATATCTCTCTCTATAACTGCAGTTAGTCAGCTAAATCTCTAACATAACACAGTTCCTCTATACTACTGAAAACCCCAGAATTTTCATTCTAAAGCAGAGAGGACATTTCTGGCCTTCAAGTTTGGGGAGAAAATTAAACTCTATAGACGCTTTCTTCTCAAACCTTCTGCATGACCAGTCTAATGGTACCCCAACCCCAATTTAACACTTGTCTAAGGCTCTTTGCAGTACAAGTAGTAGTGCAGAGAAGAAGAGCCTTCTTGCGCACATGAGTCTGCAAAAGTTCTGTTAGGTTGGCTACCATTCTGGCCACAACTGTGCTTCAGTGCGAGACCAAGGCACACAGAACCTCCAAAAATTTATGCAACACCATAAAGCAGAACACTATGGCTTTGATATAAGAAACATGTATGTGAAGCCATGCACGGACAGTGTCCTTTCTTGCTCTCTCCTTTTCCCTAATAATCCCCCCAAGACCTCCACAAACTGATGCTGGAGGTTGTAGGACTCACACGAATAAAAGCCATGCAGTCCAGGGCTGCACTGAGGAGGGGGAAGAAGGCTGGCTTCTCTCCTGAGGCTCTAACGAAGGGTTGGGGGGCAGCATCGCGTGAGAACTTTTTAAAAAATGTAGCCTCAAGTGCTTAACAGAAGTGACAAAGGGTATTTCCAGTAAGTACCTGAGGCGCCACCTTTGGATATGTTATGTCAAAGCTCAATTTTTATTCCTCTGGAACCAACCCTTCAAATTAACCCAGTGAGTGCTAATCCTGATCCTTCATTTTGCAAAGTAATCTCACAGAGCCTGCAGTATCCTCTAAATGACTGGCTCCGACTACTGGAATAAAAAAATCTATCCTGGAACATCACAGGTTGGAATACTAGACTTAGGGACCCGGGAGTCAAAGCTTATCCTAGAAACTTGGGTTAAGTAAACTATCCACCTACCTGGTTTTGTTGCCTTTGTGGTAGACACCGACCATGATTCTTCCGAAGGTCGCTCAGGTTTAGCGTGTCTAGTTTTGATGCCACACTGCTGTATTCAACTAGCTTCCGCATAGACTGCGCTTGTCGTTCTACTTCAGTTTCCATCACTCTCTTTCACTAAACTGCATTGTAGGGCAATGCTGCTTTTAGCTGGATACTTTTAATGCCTGTATCGGATTTTCTGTTCAAGCACTCTTATTCTAAGCGCTGGATGACTTTTTGAATCAGGTGGCATGTCTATATCTATATATATATATATATATATATATATATGATAGGACATCTAAAGATGCTAAGATTAATTTTGCTGGGAAGCAGCTGTACAGTTGTCCAATAAACAGAGGACAGGTGATTTTAAATGGTTATAGAGAAATAGACGCAGTTGAGGACTACACTTGTGTGGCACACAAAGGCACTAGTCTAACTGACTAGCTTTGCAAGTTTTGCTTTCCCAGAGTCACAGCTTAGGTTAGGCAATTATTTGGGGGGGGGGTGATCATCTCCCTTCACAGTTTGTCATCTCACTCCCTTAAGACCGTGTGTTGCTACCTGGGTGTTCCCGCAATCTTCTGCAAGGAGAGGAAAAACTTCAGGCCACTTAGATGGTTCCCAATGCTGATCCTGGCTGCAATGCAGAGATTTGCTTCTGGAATTTTCAAATGGTAAGTACATGAGGCACTATTGCTTGGAGCAATGGCATCTGGGGGTGAGGGATCCCCCGCCTCCAATTGGGGTCTGACAGCCCTACTCTAGCATCAGCATTTTGGAGGTCCCAAGGCACTGCTGGAGTAGAGGAGTAAGAATGATACCATGAACGTCCCTAATCATGTACTCTATAGGCCTCTAGCCTCTGCTTTTCCTTATCCCAAGCTTCCACCATTTTGTGAATAGCTCCCTTTAAAAAGAGGTCTTGGTTTCTTTTAATTCATTTGAGATGTATGTTTCTTTGGCCAGCTCTACATATGCTTTTCAGAGTGTTAAGCCACACACCTTCTCACTGGAATTATTTTGCCATTCTTTTGACATATATCCAATATTGCAATGCATACCTATATTCCGTACAGTTGTAATGAATAGAGAAGATATCCTGCTCCTAAGGGTTGGGGTACCATTGGTAATAGTGTGGGATAATCGGTTTTCTGGTGTGTGTCTATGCTCCTTTCTGTTTTATAGGATCCAAGTCACTAATGCATACAAAACTGCAACATCCTTAAAACAGAATCTTGGATGAAGATGTGTGGACTGTGCTCAACAAAATTGATTTATTACATACATGAAATGGTGTGGAAAGGCCCTTCAAAACCAGTACTGGTCAAAGAATGGGAACTATGAACTCATCCCAGCCTCCTTCTCCAAAGATCAGACTCCTAGTTTCCATTCCAGATCTATCATACAGTCATATTCCATAAACTTACATTATCTTCTCTAGCTCCTGACAAAATCTCTCCAAATTACAACATTCTGAGAGGAATACCAACATTGATAATTGGAACAGAGCATGTAATTTAGCTCATCTGCAGAACTCTAACTGTTGATTTTGAATTTTCAGGTCACTGAAACTGATTTTGGGTGCAAAGCTGTAAACTTCCTGATCAGGGCAGTTTAAAAATATTCTCCCTTACATAGTGAAATCATGTTTCTAAACAGTAACGATAAGCTAACCTGTCACGTTTCTATAACTTTGGGGAAAACAAAAGTGAAAAATCTACTCTTCCTTATTAAATCACTGACACAACAAAACATAGAAAAAGAGTGCTAATCAAAATTAGCCAATTCCACATGGAGAAAACTACAATGAAGGAACTTGCTTTATTAAATATATTATGGGATGCCCTAACACTAATGACACTACGCCAAGCACAAAATACATTTTGAAAGAATGGTTTTAAACATTATTTTAGGAGCTTTGCTGTAAAGACAACAGGCAGTATCCTACCACTCAGTGCACGGAACAGGGCTATACTATGAGATGACAACTCTTCCTAGACCACATTGTTCTAATTAGCTACAGAAAAGGCCCACTCTGCAAGCAGTGTGTAAATCTTAACTACTAACCATTTGGATGGTCAACCTTTCATGAGTAAAAAAAAAACACCACTGTTTACAGGTGAGTCTTTATGACAGAAAACTGTCCCAACCGCTCTTTCTTTCTGAGCCACAAAAGCTGAAAAGGCGAGTATGTTTGAATGTATGTAGTACACCCTACTTCTACTGACAATGGGTAAAGTGTAACCCACACAACAATGGACACTCTGTATTTTTGTTAGGCATTTCAGTATCTGTATTCCTAGAGAACCTCTCATCTGAACCTTGGTTACAAGGTCTCCAATTTTCTGAATTCTGTGCCTATACTGCATCCAGCCCCACGGTCAATGAAATGCTTTATAAACACACAAATTGATGCCGTTTAGATGAAAAGATTTCTACCATCTGTATGATCATACAGCACATATTCATAATTGACAACAGTGGTTGCTAGACAGTTTTTCACACCAAGCTACACATTCCTCCTACCAACAATATTGCTGCCCTTATTTCCTCACATAGAGATAATCCATTTGACATTGTTAGCAAAAGGACTTCCATCTCCTCTGCATCTGCCTGTTCTCGGGAATGCCCAAGGCCAAGCCTCCAGTAACTCATTTTAATTTCTGCATCTTCAATTGAAGAGAGAGAAAAAAAGCATATCCTTTGGGCACTGGCAAATACCCTTTCACAAGGAGTGTGTTGTGTATCCAGGAGCAGAAGACTAATTCAATTGACAGGAAAGGTCCTTCCAGCTAAGCATCTGACCATATGGGTGAAGAAACATCACACTGGGATCTAACTATTGCTACAGATACATACACACTTAGTCTCTCACTACTGGAACATGAGGGGCTTAATTTCGCACTGTGCTTTTTAAAAAGGTCTTTTGTTTTAATGCTTTAGGACCAGGAAAATGATTAGATGTCTCTTGGCTCAGTTAGATTCCAAGTCCCCAAGCTTGTCTTCTGTAGCCTACTTCCAGGAAAAAAATGATGTTTAAACACATATGACATGTATAAAAGGTTATCTTTTCCCTGACATTAGCCATAGGACTTCCTTTTATCCCCCCTCCCCACAACAGACATTCAGCATAAATACAGGAAAGGTCACACAAAACATTACTATTAGCAAAAGGGAGAATTTAAGGTTTAACACCCAACATTAACTCTGCCCTCTTGGACGGCCCATTACATGAGAAGTACAAACTCTCTGCCTCCCCCGCAGATAGAAATTAACAATTTAAAGAGGAAAGATGGCCACCTTAAAGATTAGGGGAGTACCTGTTATAAAAGACGATCAAAGTAAGACTGAAGGAGTCCTTGGGGAGCAGAGTACGGTATTCAGAAGATACACCTATCAGATACTTTGTACAGCACAACATTCTCCTTTGCAAAAATAGGTAACAACATTTTGACTCAAAAGCCATCCAGGAAATGCTTCAATAATGGGTATGAAGGTGTGTGTAGCTGACTAACTTTGCTATTGCCACTACTGTTAAAGAAGAGGACAGGCAGTACAGTGTAGTGGATAGAGAGTTGGGCTAGGGACTGGGAAACCGAGGTTCAAATCCACACTCTGCTACAGAAGCTTTCTTCTATGGGTCAGACCCACACTCTCAGCTTAATCTACCTCAAGGTGTTGTTTTGAAGAAAAATGGAGGAGGAGAATGATGTGGGCTGCTTTGGGTCCTCAAAGGGAGAAGGCAGGGCGTAAATGAAGTAAGTCAATCAACAGGATTCCTTAAATAATTATCCAGTAGCATTTTCTGGAATGAATTTCAGTTACTTCCATCTGTTTGTTCATACGGAATACCTGGGGGGAAGTGGGAATGGGGAGAGAGAGAATGACTACTTGGGTTCAGGAGATAAATGCCTTTGCTAACATAACATTCCTGACCCATGGGGTGAGGTCACATCCTGACGTTTACTAGGTAGACTTTGTTTACGGGGTGGTTTGCCAGTGTCTTCCCCAGTCATCTTCCCTTTACCCCCAGCAAGCTGGGTACTCATTTTACTGACCTCGGAAGGATGGAAGGCTGAGTCGACCTTGAGCCAGCTACCTGAAACCAACTTCTGTTGGGATCAAACTCAGGTTGTGCGCAGAGCTTGGACTGCAGTACTGCAGCTTACCACTCTGCGCCACAGGGCTCTAGATGAGGGTTAATCAACAGACTCAAGCTACAAAGGAGAAAGTTGTGTTGGTAGGTAGTTCAACGACAAGATGTAGTGTTTGGTCTGTGCTGCTGGATGGAATGGCAGGCATGCTGCTTTGGGGTTTTGTAACATTCAACCCCAACTATGGAAGTCCAGGTAGCTTTCACAGCACAAGGCATCGTTCTCCACTTTAACCTCGGTGTACCAGCTATATGTACACCCTGGTCAGAGACAGATGGCCCACAGACACCGATAAAATATAGGCTAGATTACTGCCATGCACTGACTACTCTTAAGGCCACTCAAAACCTTCAGATGATTTAGAATTCAGTAGCCTAGCTATAAAGCACACTGATTTAACTACATTATGGTAGAATTAAAACATCTTCACTAGTCGCTAGCATGTTTCTAGGAAATTTTAGGTGTTTGCTTTGGCCATTAAATTCCTAAATGGTTCAAGGACATAGTACTTGAAAGATCACTTCTCCCATATGAATTTGCCAGGCTCTTGAGACAGGGCCTCTTTTGCGGTGGCACTTGTCTATAAAATGCCCTTCCCAAACAGATCCAAGGGATGCCTATATTATCATTTAGGTGTCCAATCAAGCCTTCAAAAATGCCCAGAGCTGATATGGACATCCTTCATCCTTGTTTTACTGACATTTTAATTTATCTGTAATCCTCTGCTTTTATTATTGTGATCTGCTCTGTAACTTCTGTTTGTTATTTTGTAGTTTTGGTCAGCATTTGTTTTAACTTTGATTTCATTATTCATTGTTTCCTGGCCTTCAAAACTGAAAGGTTCCCTAGAACTTAAAAAAGTGGAATAAAAATAGACTACCCCTCCATGAATTAGTTTTAACCCAGTTACAGTGTTTTCAAAAACAGCTTCCTGGTAGTCAATGTCTGCTCGGCCTTCTAAACACATGTCATCTTGCCCAAGGTACTAATAAAATAATTTTCTCTGTAATGATTCAGCAAGGCACATTGTCCAGTTGTAGCCCATGTCAACCTACTCTGTGCTACTAATACAACTTTTTGCCCATTTGTTACTTCTACCAAAACATCTTTTGTTAATAGGAAGAATGTATATAAACATTTACTTCAGTTCTCAGTTTTTTTACTGGTAACATCCCACAAAAATGTTCTCAGGGTATGTATACTCCTCAACCAAAGGATCCTTCTGCCTGCCAATTTCAAACAGATAGGGAAAACTCTTCAAATGATTCTTATCACACAGAGAGATCTCAGATCCTTCCTTATTCTAGATCTCTCATGTTTTATCTAATTTAACCTCAAAAGAAAACAATTTACTGCCTTGCTTTAGGGGGATGCATTTTTCTCCCTGGCCTGTAGAAACACTGCCTGCTTTCCAGAGTGTACAAGCACAATGGTTGCCTCAATCTCCTGAAGGTATACTGCCTCCTGGTAGGGAAAAGAAAAGCAAGGTAGCGTCTAATTATTCCCCTGCCCAAAGTCTGCAGCATTGCTTACCACAGAATACAAACAAAAACTCTGGTTGTGTACCTAGAGAAGTAAAATTTTCAGAATTGTTGAAGCCTTGGGGGGGTATTGCTTTTCGGGGGCGAGACCCAGAAATGTTGGGGGGGGGGGATTTTTACATTTAAACACACACAAAAATTGACAATGTTGCTTGTGTCTACAGTATACATAAGAACCATCATTAGTTAATGCTGTAGTCTCCCATTAAAATTTTCATAGTACACGTTTTGAATAAAACCTGTTATTAAAAACATTTTAATGCCGCCTTTCCACCCATCTTAGGGCCCTCAAGGTGGTGAACAATCAAAACATTTAAAAAACCATTAAAACAAGCTTTAAACCATGCATGTACACACACCCCAATTAAAAACAACAATTAACTAGACGTATCAATGTAAGGAGAGTCAGTGAGGGAATGCAAAACCAAATAGAAAACCTGAAAATTAATTTCAGTCATTCAAAAATAAATAAATCAGGAGATATTTTTTTAAGTGTTCCCTCAAATTTCCCATGGGAAAAACTGAACGCCCACAGACATTTCATGCTATATATTTGGAATGAGTGAAATGCTTTTAAAGACAAGGTTTTTCTGACACAGGAGCCCCGTGGCGCAGAGTGGTAAGCTGCAGTACTGAAGTCCAAGCTCTGCTCACAACCTGAGTTTGATCCCGACGGAAGTGGGTTTCAGGTAGCTGGCTCAAGGCTGACTCAGCCTTCCATACTTTTGAGGTCGGTAAAATGAGTACCCAGCTTGTGGGGTAAAGGAAAGATGGCTGGGGAAGGCACTGGCAAACCACCCCGTAAACAAAGTCTGCCTAGTAAATGTAGGGATGTGACGTCACGCCATCGGTCAGGAATGACCCGGTGCTTGCACAGGGGACCTTTACCTTACTTTTCTGACACTAACTAAAAATATTTCAGAGGAGCTTTTTTTTTTAGTGCTCCCCAACATTTTCCATTTTTTCCCATGGAAAAATTGAAAGAAGTCCTTGAGAAAAAACATTTTCCCCTCACGTTTTTTTGTCCCACCCCACCCCTAGCCTTCATATCTGTAGCTGTGTCTAGTAGGCACACCACCAGAGCTGACAGCAGTATAGCTGCTCCTTACACATACTGAAGAAAAGCCCTCCGAGCCACTAATACAGTGAAATGGACAGGCAGAATGTCAGAACCTTGTACTGAAATACCTATTGAGGTATTGCTATTATACAGGAAGATCCACTAACTCTTCCGGTTAGAAGACAATCCTATCAGATATCTGCTGTAACTCTCCTCCCTCACTGCCTCTTCTGCTGCCCCCTGACTGTTAATTTATTAATATTTCTCCCCAATGGGAACCTGAAGCAGCTTACTTCATTCTCCTCTCTATCTTATCCTCACAACAACCCTGTGAGGTAGGCTAGGCCAAGAGAGCGTGACTCCCAAGGTCGCCCAGCAAGCTTCCATGGCATGAGTGGGGGATTCAAATCTGGGTCTTCCAGATACTAGTTTGATACTTAATAACTACACCACACTGGCTCTTGCACTGTAGAAAGCAGGCAGTGAAGCACCACAGCAACGGCATTTCTGAAGATTACACATAAGGGTGCCATAAAGGAAAAACAGAATATCTGACCAATCCTGCCGCAAGCACACCCACACAGAATAGTTTGGGCTGTTCTCAAACTAGAGCTTTAGTATACTTCAGTTCCTTTAAAGCACAACATCAAAGCTACCTCAGAGCAATTTTTTGTCTTACCTTAACTATGAATAAGGAACAGGGAACCACACATACACTTGTAATGGAAAGGCAAAAACTTCTCATTGGTGAACAGTCGAAGCTAAATGACTGCTTCTGTTTCAAAACTGGACAGAGACATAAGAATATTATCACTTTTAACTCTACGGATTAGAAGAAGGGTCCACTTGAAAATATGACTGATGTAAGAAATGTGCATAGGTACTGAGCTAATAAATCTTACTAAGGTGCTAGAAAGTATGGTGAGAAACGCCTGCTATACAAGGTACTTATAAAATCTTGCATCCCAGTGACAAGAATGCATAAATTATCTTAAATTGACGGGGAGGGGGAAGAAGTACCACAAGAAGACTCTGGGGGTTACCGAACTTTGTATTCCCAGCGATGTATTAAGAGTTTGAAAATGTTATAAAAAACACCGCTTTAAAAGGGTTTTTGAATATCACGGCTTATAAATGGTTGGAAGATGTCTTCACAGCTAAAGGGGCCAAACAAAGTGCGAACAGTATTTTTTATAACATTTTCAAACTCTTAATACATTGCTGGGAATACAAGTGCGGTAACAGCCAAAGAATGGATAGAGTCAAGTGCAGGGGTAGGAATGAAAACAATTGAGATCCATCCCTAAGCACCTTGGGCTGCAAAGGCATATGAAGTACATTGCAGGAAATCACTACACAGCAGCTTAACAACTCCTCCTATCAAGCAGGCCTGCTGATTTTGCTAGCATCGTGAAGCATGGATTAATACACTTTTCACAACTCATGAATGTATTGAATGACTCAAAGGGTCAAAAGGGCAATACAAGAATGCCACCATGTTATTTGCAGTACAAGACTGAGCCTCATCTCATGGCGGCCATTAACTGGATCTGGCTAGAGCACTGACCTGGATAGCCCAGGCTTAGCTCGACCTCATCAGATCTCGGAAGCTAAGCAGGGTCATCCCTGGTTAGTATTTGGATAGGAGACCAAGGAATACCAGGATTGCTATGCAGAGGCAGGCATTGGCAAGCCACCTCTGAATGTCTCTTGCCTTGAAAACCCTATGGGGTCACTATAAGTCAGCTGCGACTTAACAGCAAAACAACAACACCACAACAGAGCCCGATGGGGCTGCTGCCTGCCGAAGGTCAGTCACCACTGGGCCAAAAAGCCACCCCTTTCCCTTGGGGAAAAAATACGGTGTTAGTCTTTATGCCCGGTTAAATTGTATGATCTACTGTCTCTTAATAAACTAGAAGGGCAATCTTACACACGTAATTTTCAACTGTCGAGATTCTCAGAAAAATCCCCAACACTTATAAACAGCAAAGTTTTCACGCAAGGAAACAAAAGGATAACTAAAAGTCTTATGCTATGGTTCTGCAGATATTGACCTACAAAAGAAAAAGAAAAACACTTCAATCTCATCAGTAGTTTCCTCAGTATCAAGTTCTCTGTAACCACGGTAGCTTTATATCTTGAACACAAGCAGGGAAAGAAGAAGAGCTTGGTTCTTCTCAGTCTCCATTATGATGCTCATGAACATTACCACCGAAATACTCAAGTTACAACAGAAGCATAGACATCAGCAGTGTATCTTTTCCTATTTCTGCGTGAACTGGCTCCAAGGCAAGCTATTTCACTTGCTTACTCTTGAGTAGGGACACTCTCTAGCAGGCGACAATACACAGCAGAAGGCTACATCCTATTATAAAGGAATCTATTCCTCTTGATAGCTATAATTATGCCGTCTCACACAGACACAGTTTTATGGTACAAACTGCTGAATCCAAAGAGGGCACCAAATGGACAGAGAGTGTGGTGTACTGGTTAGTGTGTCAGACTAGGATTTTGGAGACCCAGAATCAAATTCCCACTCTGCATGAACGAAGTGGCCTTACAATATTTGCCAGAAGTCTGAATTTCCTTGCATAGCTGCTCTGGACCTCTTTTTAAAGCCATCCCTATGCATCTACCCCTTGATACACATGGACAGCCGTTACCCAAATAGGTAGCTTTCCTAAGCCGTTAAAAAGTCATAACAAAAAAAAACCTGTTAGAGAAGATGAACAGAAACTTCTATGTAAAGAAATTTAAAGTAATCTGAATGTACTTATTAGATGCCGTTTCAGGACAACTGCCCATCGACTGCTTCATCTTGCCAAGTGTTCACTGCATTTAGTAATGAAACTATTTCCCTGCTAATGCGTTTCTGGTGTATTCTTGCAATTTGTGGTTTAAACATACTCACACACCCCTAAAGATATGCCTCTGTCTCCAGAAAGGTCCGGCATGAGTACGAATCCCACACTGCATGGGTTTGCTGAGCCCTTTCTTCAGGTTCACTTGTCTTAAGTTCAGGCCTGACACTTCCAAATGAACACATATTCAGACCTCATCTATTTGCATTTTTTAAACCTCAAGAGGTTCTCAAGTCCCTACATAGATTTAAAAATGCAAACATAACTGTGGCACATGAAATGGCCTACCTATATGTCCCGGTAGATCGTTTAGGAGGTTCTGGCACAAGGCTAGCAAGACCATATTACACAAACAGTGAAGCATGTCTAGCTGTAGCACTGTACTCAGCAGATTTCATGATCATTCAGTTGATTGGTAAAGGATTTACTTTATAATTTAAGGGGGAAAGGCTGAAGTGCTCATATTTACAAAATTTGTTTAGTGAATCTCCCCTGCCCCAACTCTCCTAGTGGATATTATTTCAAATCAAGATCTTCTATGTTTTCATTGTTGCTACCATTCATCCTTTCCAGAAGGTAGGAATAAAACAGAACAGCTCACGGTTGTGTCTCTAGTCTAGATGGCCAGAACTCAAAACTGGAATTAGTAAGTACCCTAACAAGCTAGGTAGTATTGTGGCTTAACAATGCTCTACCTTTCCCCTTTCGGGGACAGAGGTTGCAGCGAAAACAAGCACAGTGGTCTCAGATAGAGTCCCAGGAGGGCATTTGTCCTGAATTACTGCCACTCCTGCAAATAGCCAGAGACAAAGCATGTCACCGAATGGCACTTTGAGCCTGATATGCAACACCTAACATCTAACACTGACAGCTCAGCGTTATTTGACCTACCTGAACTGTTATAGCCAGTTAAGAGACACCTGGTAAATAACCGTTACTTAGAATAGAGTGGTATAAAAGAGGGCAAAGTTTATTTTTCTCTCCCCAAAATGGTTGCAGTTAAATCTTTTCCTTTTCAAGTAACTTTCATAAGGAAAGCAGAAAGCTGTTCTTGCTCTTGAATCATATATATATATATTGCCACAACACCAGTGACTGTCTCAGTAAGAAGGCTGTTTACTGAACTGTAATTGGTAAAAACAAACAGGCCCTTCTTCACAAAATGTGTGTCGTGTATTTCATTTGGATGATCTGTCAACAGGTTCCCCATCCTCTACACAAAACCTAACTCCATCCACAAAAAGGCACATCTATTGAGCTTTGCTTCACATGTGACCTCCCATTAAGTCTCAGCACTTCAGGCTAATGCACTGTTAAATATTTCATACTAAAGCCATACAGGAGGCAGGTTGATTAAACCAAAAATCAGATACCTTGTACTACCAAACAACAGAAGGCACTAGAGGTTTTATTCCTCTGCAAAGGATTACCCTTCAAAGAGCTTTCAGATAACCCAAACATTCTCTGCATCTTTCTTGAACTGAGGCCATCACTAATAGCCACTTGGCTATTATATAAATGATTTTTCAAATGCTTCATATACATTACCTTTGTAATCCTTTCAACTGTCCAACATTGTAGGCCTGGATTTCTGACCAAGAGAGGGATAGAGGCTGACACAGCAGTTAAGACAATAAGCCTACCATGAACTTGGTAGATGGCCTCAGACAAGCCACACTCTCTCAGCCTCAGCTCCCCCACAACTACATGAGAATAATTACACTGGCTTACTTTACAGGGCTGTCACAAGGATTACAAGTAGATGGATGTTGTGGAGAAATGCCCTCTACCCAAGTATCCGCCCAAATATTTCACTGCCCTCTCTTTGTCCATGAACAGGACCCCAGCTGCTGGCTAGTAGCTGGCAGAGAAAAGCAAGTTGAAGGAAGGAGCCATTAGGCTCCAAGGACAGAAGCTCTTGGTTATGTTAATGAGTCTGGCCAAAGCAGGACAATGGCTTACTACCTCAAATTGGGCTGGCGTGTCACACCCAAAATGGGACTACTAAGAGCCAAATGGTTAGAAAATAAGTTGTTTCTTTTGGGGCAGGAAGTTCCAAATGACCCCCATGTATGACATACTCTCCCAAGGTACACTTTAACTTCTCAGGATATGAGGAAAAATCTCTGCTATTCTTCTATTTTGGGGTAGCCCAGGAAGGACTTAGCTTTTACCTAGGGACTCCATCTTGTCCACATCACAGGAACAATGGAAAGAAGCCCTAACCATGAAAACTAAAGAAATGCTGAACTTTAATTTACTGCAACTTCAAAGTCAAAAAACCTTTAATGGCATTAAAAAAAGCATAGAAAAAGCATGTTAAGATAGTACAATACTTATCAAGTTCAATATAATACAATAATAGAGTTCCACTATAGGCACCAAAGAACACAAGCAATTGGCATAGCTATTACTTGTCAGTACTAAAATCAATAGCTAAAATTTTTGCCAAATATTCAGCAACTGCTTCTGTAGAGTTGGGGGACTTATCCGCTAGTAAAAGTTGGGTTGTTCTATTCGCTGGGCCAGGGAGATTCGTGATGATTGGATCTATGAAACGATTTCTTAAACCAGAGAAAAAAGGGCAAATCAGTAAGATGTGAGTTATGGAATCGGGTTCGAGGTGGCAAAATTTACACACCGTATTTTTCGCTCCATAGGACGCACTTGACCATAAGACACACCTAGTTTTTAGAGGAGGAAAACAAAAAAAATCTCTAAAAACTTGTCTTATGGAGTGAATGCCGGCTGGGCGAATACGGCGCGAGCTGGCGTTCCCCGCCCCGATGGCCAGCTGGGAGGCGGGCGGGGCCGCCCAGAGATGGCTGGGCGCGTACGTGTCGGCGCGAGCCGGCACATGCGCCCAGCTGGCTCTGTGCACCCCGCCCGCCTCCTAGCTGGCCATCGGGGCGGGAAACGCCGGCTCGCGCCATCCCGACGCACACGCGCCCAGCCGGCATTCACACAGACACACAGACATTTCCCCTCACTTTTGAGGAGGAAAAAAGTGTGTCTTATGGAGCGGAAAATACGGTAATCTGTTTCTGAACTGGATATTGTGGAATCTCCCGGAGAGAACTGCTGAGGGAAAGATGTTAAATCTGGCGAGCATAAAAGCCGGCCGATGAAGGGGTTAATGACGCTTTGT
Source organism: Euleptes europaea (assembly GCF_029931775.1). NCBI lineage: Eukaryota > Metazoa > Chordata > Lepidosauria > Squamata > Sphaerodactylidae > Euleptes > Euleptes europaea. The sequence goes on along the minus strand of NC_079313.1, from coordinate 69,453,053 downwards.
ATGTAGGGGGCACCTCCGGGCATATAGGTCATCAGTCCATGGAAACAGGGGGAACATGTCATAGTGGGACCTGCATTTATGATCTGTTTTTCAATGTCCCTAATTCTTTGCCGGATGGTAAAGAAAATATGAGACTCACCACAATTATTTAGTGAATCTAAATTAATTCCTAAGGAGTTAATTTTTTGCCGAATGAATTGATACCATGAGGAGACGTAGGAATCTCTTAGCATGTCATGAACTGCAACTTCAAGTAAAGCTAGCCTGTCCTATTTCACCGCTGTTAGGATACTGAGTGTTGTATAGGGAAAGGGAACTGCACGTTTTCAAAATTTCTTTGTTCCTTTGCTCAACGTGAAATGCTTGAACAGAACACGAGCAATCTTTTTATTCATTTATTAAACTTTCTTAGATTTTAAATGCTCTAAATCTAACCTCTGAAGAAGCACCACACCTATTCCGTCTTAAAATGTGGTGACAGGGAGGGACAGCAGGTCAGCTCGTTATCCTTGGAGAGCAATGGTGTGAATTAGTAAAGGCGGGACAGACCGACCCCATCCTAACTGGTGGAAAACACAGGCAGGTGCGGCAAGTTGGCAGAACCCTGTAAAAAGCAACACAGGTACGGAGAGCGAGACACACAACTCCATTTAACAGGAGACATTGTCAGGGTTGTTCGTGGCAGCGGGTGGTTACCAGTTTGTTTTTGGCACTCCTGGGGAGCAAAGGGAAGGGGTTAGTGTCACCTGGAAACTTCGAATGGCCGCAAGGCCTTCCCACCTCTCCAAGGCCAACCAGAGGAAGCAGAAGATTTCATGTCTGTTCCTTCACATAGGTGCACTACTTTGTAAGCTGAAAGAGTACTGCCTACTATTACTACTACTATTCCAATGCCACGTTCTGAGCTCACAGCTGAGAAAGACAAATAATGACAGAGAATTTAGGTAGGCTTTGGGGCACATCGCTGTCCTGCTGCCAGCCCAATATTTGGTCCCATCTCATCCCTAACTCACAAGTTCGCTCCTACACAAGTGCATGAGAGCATAATTACGACTCAGCCTTCACCAAGAGACAGCCAGGTGAAGTCAACAATCAAGCGGCTCATTTGCAGAACAGAGCAGATGTTTCCAGGGCCCCAGGAACAGCAGCAACTCTCTCCCTCTTTCATCTTTCTTACTAACAAGACTCAACCATGGCAGAACTTGATTTTTTTTTTTTACCAACTTATGTACTTTACTACTAATGTGTATGTTAACATTTTAGGGATTTCTATTTTCAATAATTAAAAATTTTCAGAGTTTTGGGAAATAAATTGGTTTAAGGACAGCAGGTGTTGAGGTAACACATACAGAACAGAAACACACTCTGAAATATTTTTAAACACAAAACATTCCAACTGTAACCTAATTCCTAAGAAGAGTTTCCATTTTCTGGGCAAACTTGCCATTGGTACAAATATTTCAGAAGTACTTGTTTGGTTGGTAGGACTCCTGATATCTTCTTTTGGAACAGGATCCAACTTTCCAGTGTTAAGCTGTTTGAGAGTCTGAAAATTACAGTACCTGGAAAGTAGATTTTTGTACTAAAAATGTTTATTTTCTACCTACAAGAAAGCATATTTTGAAGCTAAGGTTGAAGGGGTACAACACCCATGGTCAAAACTAATTCATGCTCTTTTCCCTTTACGTCGTTAAAAGGAGTTGCATACAACACTACCTAGTTTCTCATGACAAATATCACTGACTGTATAACACCATATGGTACAACTTGTATATGGTGCTGTACTAGTGATGTGTGTCTTGTAAAAATAGCCACTATAATGGATCATCCCATGCATGTTTCCTGCAGCTTTCACTTACTTTACCTAGCTTTATATATATCCTGAGTTTATACCGGCATTTTATACTTGGAAAGAATAGGCTTTAGAGCAACATGTACTATATTATAAGAGCGTAGTATATTTCTGTTGTGCTCTTTGATATTTTTATTTTTAACTAGATCTTGTGAGTGCACGCACATGCATGATAAAGCAAGGTTTACTCATAAAATTTTAATCCTTTCAGGGCATAATATAACAGATAACACTAGGAGGGGAAAAGGCTTGTAGGAAGGACATCAATTTGATGGTGACTGACCCTGCAAGCAGAGGGACTCATACATTTGCCTGCTTGGTAAAAAAAAAACCCAGCATATAAGATGGAAGGCAAAATGAAAAGAACCAGGAGCTCGTGTCTGGGGAAAGAGGTTTCTGAATAAACACAAGGGTTGCTTTAATCTCTAACACAGAAGCAGAGGTACTTGGTTGAGGTAAAATACTAGAAGCAACTTATAGCCCATCCCTGAGCTTTCGGCGGCCGGAGGCGGCGTGGCTGATGTGCCACCGCAGCGCCTCTAAAGACGTTTCCCGGCAGCCAAAAGACCCCAAAAAAAGCCTTTTAGTGCCTTTTTTGAAGAATGGGCCTTTTTGCCCCATAGAGAAGAGCAATGCAGCGCCATTCTCAAAGCGGGCATTCCAGGATGAACAAGGACAGGAAGCATGCCCTTGGCATGCTGGGATGCCCCTTGGGACGCCGACGTCCAGGCCTCCCCACCGGCATTGGGACCACTCACGACAGCCAGCACAGGGGGGGGGGCAACGCTGGCGCAGCCCCTTCCTAGCCTCCTGAGGACTTTCATCCTCAGAAGTCAGGAATGGGCTGTTAAACTATTTACCAGCATGGTAAGTGGTCAACTTGCAATACAGGTGCCGTGTGTGGTACAGGCAGCATGAGCTTATGGTGTACCTGGACAAGAGTGGAGAGGCCACTTGGCCCAGATATGGCATAAAACCAGAACTACATGCCTGCGACTTGACTCAGGCGACTAGAGGCAAAGCACCACTAAGTTGCAGCCTCTGCACCCTAACAAATGCTCTCTCGTGCTTTGCACTGGAACAGGTGTTCATTTGCCAGAAACACTGGTCACTACTGGGATACAATATGGCAAATTCCTGTTTGAATTCTTACTCAACTGTGAACCCCAATATTTGGCCACCTCTCAGTCTTCCCTACCACAAAGAGCTGCTGTGAATTTAACATGCTGTTCCAAGCTTCTTTGGGGAAGGAACAAAATGTGATCCAGTACACAGAGAGCCAGCATGGTGCAGTGGTTAAAGAGACGGACTAGGATCTGGCAAATCAAAGGTTCAAATCCCCACTTGTGCCAGGGAAATTTTCTGGGTGACCTTGGGCCAGTCATACATCCTCAGCCTAACCTACCTCACAGGGTTGTTGTGAGGATAAAATGGAGAAGAGAGGAGAATTATGTAAGCTGCTTTGGGTCCCCAGTGGGGGTGAAAGGCGGGATATAAATAAAGTAAATAAAAATAACTCAGATTACATATGATGCCACAAAGAATAACTAGTATGTGCTTGCTAGTAGGCTAGCCCAAAAGCAAGGAAGTTGTGCCACATGCACAACTAGGTAAAATAATTATGTCAGGGACCATTTGACTGGACTGGGGAAAGGGAGGAAGAATCTCTCAGTTTAAACTTTTCTGCTTCTCATTTTTCAAAGTAGGAAAGAAGAGTTACCTTTGATCTGTTTCAGTTGATGCATACCGTATTTTTCGCTCCATAACACGCACCTGACCATAACACGCACCTGGGCAGGCAGCGCAGAGGAGTTTAAACACCCTCCCCCCTGCGCTTCCCGGGACCGGGAAGCATGGGGGGGGAGGTTAAACTAGACCCACCGCCCCCTTCACAGGAGTCCCGGGAAGGGGGGCGGTGGGTCTTTAAACTCCTCTGCGCTGCCTGCCCAGGCAGTGCAGAGGAGTTTAAAGACCCCCCCTCCCGCACTTTAAAGCCACCAGCCAGCTGGGAGGCCCCTCCCTTCCCCCAGCGCAGAAGCGGCGTCCTAGCCGGCTCCCGGGGTGGCCCTGCTCTGCGCCCCGCTGCCGCTGCGCTGGGCAGCTGGGAGGGACCTCCCAAAGCCCAGCTGGCCGGCGGCTTTAAAGCCGGCTCTTGGGGCGTCCGGGCTCCGCGCCCCGCTGCTGCTGCGCTGGAGCTCGACCGCACAGCTTCTGGCTGCAATGCCAGAGCCAGGCCATCCCGGGAGCCAGCTTTAAAGTCGCCAGCCAGCTGGGCTGCGGGAGGTTCCTCCCAGCCGCCCAGCGCAGCGGGGCACAGAGCCGGGCCGCCCCGGGAGCCGGGCTGGCGGCTTTAAAGGCGGCTCTTGGGGCAGCCCGGTTCCGTGCCCCGCTGCTGCTGCGCTGGGAGGGACATTCGCTCCATAACACGCACCGACATTTCCCCTCACTTTTCAGGAGGAAAAAAGTGCGTGTTATGGAGCGAAAAATACGGCACCTTGTTTGACTGCAAAAATATCTGCAGTAGATGACTATTATTTGACCACACTTATCTAACTTTGCCAATGCTACACGAAGGGCCTGCTTACTGTTATACATCTGCACTGCCCACAACACTTGGCCTTAGTGGTAGCCAACAAGTCACTTATTTATCAATAAAATTGGATCACATACAGGTGAGAGGGGAAAGAGACTGCTCCAACTCACCAACCAAGTTCTCCAATCTTTCCTGCTCTCAGCCACTTAAAGCAGAGGCAGCATGCGTGTGTGCACACCCATCCCCCCCCCCTAGAACTCACACACTCAGCAGCAGGTCACCAACGCTCAACTGGGAGTCTTAGTGGCAAAGCCTGGCAGGCACAGCTCTGCCCCCTTGTCCAGAACATATGTACACAACTTTAAAACCAGCTGTGGGCTCACCCAGCAATCACACCATGGGAAAACAAGACTTTATTTAGATTAAATGGAGGAGGAGGAGGAAGAGAAGAGTTGGTTTTTATATGCTGACTTTACCACTTAAGGAAGACTCAAACTGGCTTACAATCACCGTCCCTTCCCCTCCCCCAACAGACATCCTGTGAGGTAGGTGGGGCCGAGAGAGCTCTAAGAGAGCTGTGACTAGCCCAAGGTCACCCAGCTGGCTTCATGTGCAGGCGTGGGGAAACCAACCCGGTTCACCAGATTAGCCTCCACCACTCATGTGGAAGAGTGGGGAATCAAACCCGGTTCTCCAGATTAGAGTCCACCGTTCCAAACCACTGCTGTTAACCACACCACCACTTTGGCTTCCCTTTGGGGAGAAAGTTGGGATACACGACGTAAATAAATACATACTTTTATTTATTTAGGAAATTTCCTCAAGGAATAGTTACTGATCATCATATGCGACAATGAGTAACTTACTGTGTTAGTAGTCAAGATAAGAAACCGCACCAGTTATGCTTTCTTGAGGTAGAACAGCATGGTGTAGTGGTTAAGAGCAGCGGACTCTAATCTGGAGGACCAGGTTTGATTCCCCACTTCTCCACATGAAGCCTGCTGGGTGACCTTGGGCCAGTCACACTTCTCTCAGAATTCTCTCAGCCCCACCTACCTCACAAGGTGCCTGTTGTAGGGAGAGGAAAGGAAGGAGATTGTATGCCAGTTTCAGACTCCTTAAAGGTAGAGAAAATAGGGTATAAAAACCAACTCTTCATCATCATCTTCATCTCCACAAGTGCTGAGAATCTCTATTCACTGGCTTGAGGCAAGGCTAACCCACAGGGGACCAAGGTCTAGATCCAGTCTACATTGTGTAGATTGCAGCCGGGCTTGCTGAGTCTGACCCTGCAACATGAACTGGCCTCCAGGAAGCCTTGTAGGCAGAGAACACGACTTATGCATTCAGATTTAGGTACTCAGCATGGGAAAAATGCAATGCCTGTTTATTCACTAGATTTATTAATTACTTCCATGCGCTGGATGCCAAAAAGTACACACAGAGAGGGTCTGATGTCCCAAGAAGATCAGCATTAGTGTGCGTATATCATAGATAAGAGGCTGAATATAGGGGGGGGGGGAGTCTGCATCACCAGCGCTCTGTTTGTTGTTGCTTTGTTGACATGATTTACAAATCTATTCCAAACTTAAATATGCTTAATCCTTTGGGGCATGTGCTTTACGAGGGATATTCTTGTCACTCTCTGGAGACTTTCCAGATGTCTTCAAAGGGAATTCACAGCTTCCAAGACTAAAGAGGAAGGTGAACACTCTCATGCATAAAGCCAGTCCTAAGCCACAAAGGTAGTTTTTCCTCCCTTGATTTCTTTGAAATGTTACTGAACAAGGCAATTTATACCTTGCAGCTTTCACCTCAAAAGGGTTCAAAAGACCAGCCACCATTCAGTCTCAGTCATCACAGGGGTTCCTCAGCGGGCTGAGTGCTTCTCACACATTAGCCAAGTCTCATTTCCACTAACATTTCACCAGTGAGTGAAGAAGGAATGGCCATAGCCTTCCAAAACCAAGTGTCAGCCCCATTGGCTCACAAGGTCTCCATGCCTAGCTGCCCTCTCTTCTCAGACTCTCATTTAACTTGATAGTAATGAGTCATGTAGAGATGGCCACAAATGAAAGAAAGGATGTGTGTTGAAGACATTCAAGATCACAGCTACTGTGTTTTTAGGACTCTTTACAGACAAAATTAGTCCCTTTCTATTGCTCAGGATTAGTTTCTCCACAAAAAATCTTTATGAGATTGCCCTCATACCTTCCCTCAATGTAGGTACCATTAGAGTTGCTATTTAAATAGGGGAAAGATCATGGAAAAACCAAGGAGCAATGTAACATATATGCAGGAATCTCTTGTGACATAAGATAAGAACATTGCGGCTAGGCTTCCCCCCTTTGCTTCTACTTGATAGGTAAGCTAGCGCTTTGTTTAACAAAACCTACTGGTTGTTTAACAAAACCCACTGGTGTTTTATAAGCAGAAAAGAAATTTCAGTTTGTGTTAAGAGTATAATCTATAATTGTGACCCGGACTTATTTCTTACTTCTGTTACAATTTACCAGATTTTCTGACATTGACTTGGGCTGTTACCGCACTAGGTATTCCCAGCGATGTATCAAGAGTTTGGAAATGTTATAAAAAACATCGCTTTAAAAGGGTTTTTGGATACTACGGCTAAAATATGGTTGGAAGACGTCTTCACAGCTAAAGGGGCCAAACAAAGTGCGAACAGTATTTTTTATAACGTTTTCAAACTCTTAATACATCGGTGGGAATACATAGAAAATGTGAACAGCATTTTTTATAACATTTTCAAACTGTTAATACATCGCTGGGAACACAAGTCATCCTTGGCACATCCAAGTCTCCTTTGCCAGAAACATAATAAATCAGTGAGTGACAAAGCTTAAGCCGTCAGGCAACATAGCCCCACCTTTTCCTCTCCCTTAGACAGGAACACCACTTGTCCTCGCGGGGAATAAGAGCTGGAAGCCTAAAGTGAGAAATGGTTTTCCACTGTCACAGGCTGCATGCACACACTGCCTTGCTACCCTCCCCACCCAAATCTTAGCCAGTAGAAGCACAGGAAAAAGGGAGGCTTGGGATCCCTCATCATCATCATGCTTGCTGGATTGTGCTACCACAAAAGGCTAACATGGATACTATTTTGAGAGAGACGTCGTACACCTCTACTAGCTCTATGGTGGGTCCTACATGTATGCAGTATTGGAGTATCCTTGTGTATCACTCCAGTCTTAGAATCGTAGAATTGGAAGAGACCAAGGTAATCTAGTCCAACCCCCTGCACAATGCAGGAAATTCACAACTACTCCCCCCCCCGCCACATACACCCCAGTGACTCCTACTCCATGCCCAGAAGATGGCCAAAAAAAAAAAAAAAAAACCTCCAGGTCCCCTGGCCAATCTGGTCAGCACCCTCCCTTGAAAATCCTGACTATTTAAGGCATGTGCATAAGAAAATTAACTGACTCCACAACTGTGAAAACACAAAGGGAGGAAGAGGTGCAGAAAAAGTGTGCCAAAACTAGTTCCAGTGCTTGTGCATCAACTGCCAAGGAAATCAGGAGTAAGTTGGGCATATGGAAAAGCCCCAAGTGAAGACTTTTTTGTTTGTTTCATCTGGCATTCTCTCAGTTGCCCATCCTTCCTACCTTACATTTTAAATGATTTTTTCATATATGCATTTTAATTTTGGTTTTAATTATAGCCGACTTGGAAATCCTGACAGGACAGAAAGGCAGTAAATAATTTTTAAATAAAATAAAACAGTACATCAATATACTTTGGCACAGTGGTATCATTCCCAGAGTTTCTCAGCCCTTGCTACATATAATATCATACTATTAAGATTTACATCCATGTGAAACTTTTATTACTACACATATGCCATACAATCTTGGCAAAGGTATTCAGAAAGTAGTTTGTCTAACACATTCATTATCATTCAGCCACCTAAAAAGTCCAGAAAAGACATTGATAGATAAAGCAACAATAAATAGAGCCCTCATGATACTTTATTCTTAAGGCAAGATTACTACACATTTTTGCACATAAATGCTTTGGCAATGAATGGCATGATGCAGTTCAGATTCAATGCAGGTTTTCTAAATCCTCAACCACATTACAGTAAATCTTGACTTAAATTTAATGGAACTGCTAACCTTAATTTGAAAATTTACCATAATCCTGCTAACCAAGTAGCCAGAGTCTACAGTCTGATATAAGCACTTGATTCACAGGCCTGGTACTGGGTATAGAATGTTAATTCCTGAAAATCTCAGTTCAAAGAAGCACAAATTTCTAGACTTAATTTTTGTTGAAATGACACTGTAATACATACTGGTAGTTCTCATAAAATGTTTCTAGTGTTTCAGATTTCCATGCCCCCAAATGGCTTCCAGTTCTTCATACATGGGCTCTAGTAATCTCTGTATCTATTAATGTATTACCACTTTCTCCTATAACACAGTACCCAACCAAAAGATTTAAATTCCAGGGTATTTAATGCAAGCCAAAAGGACTATGCAGTTATACTCTGATCACACCATGTAAGATGCACTTTCAAATATGTGGGGATGCAAATGTTTGTGGGAGGGGGTAGGAAAAATTAAAAATCTATCAGAGGTACCCAGCTCCAGCTCTGTGTGACTTTCACAAGTCCATATTAGCTTAATTTATTTTAAAATATGCTTAATTTGCAAAATTTACATGGATACAACCTATCAGTTCCTAGAGATCAACCATACCAAAATCTACTACCACAGTGAAGCCACTGACAGCCCGCAGTCTGCTCTAAGGAGCTGCAACTCCAGGCTCTGCCAAGACTAAGACAAGAGAAGACAGCACCATTCCCAGAACGTACTGCCCCAAATTCTTGCCAGTAACAGCTCCTATCTAAGCATTAGAACTAAGAGCTCAAGCTCTTCTGATTACAAAAACACTCTCCTCACAATTGCAACAAAGGTGCCAAGAGCAGCAATACAGGGTTTCTTAGGTCCTGAAGCCATTCAAAATCACAAATAATATCCAAATGGGAACCAACAAGGATTCTTGCAAACTTGGTACAAAGTTCTCAAGGTTAAGAGAATTACTTTGGTGCGCACACCAAGAGAGAGGAGAGTTGTTGTTTTTATATGCCGACTTTCTCTACCACTTAAGGGAGAATCAAACCGGCTTACAATCACCTTCCCTTCCTCTCCCCACAACAGACACCCTGTGAGGTAAGTGGGGCTGAGAGAGTGTGACTAGCTCAAGGTCACCCAGCTGGCTTCGTGTGTAGGAGTGGGGAAACAAATCTAGTTCACCAGGATCAGCCTCTGCCGCTCATGTGGAGGAGTGGGGAATCAAACCCGGTTCTCCAGATCAGACTTCACTGCTCTAAACTACCACTTTTAACCACTACACCACGCAGCATGGTATAGTGGCTAAGAGTGGTGGTTTGGAGTGGTGGAGTCTGATCTGGAGAACCGGGTTTGATTCCCCACTCCTCCACATGAGCGGTGGAGGCTAATCTGGTGAACTGGATTTGTTTCCCCTGGATCAGCCAATGCTCACTAGAAGTACAAGGCTCAAAGTTGCAGAAGACTCTTCTCTAGGTGTAATTGTTCAAAGCAAGCAGGCCTCTGTAGTTTAGGCATGAGTGATCCCAAGGTATGGCCACTCATCAAACTTGCCTAGCTGCCTTGTTAAAACAAGAAGCAAAGATCTACTGACAAGCTGCCCAGGCTGTGTTTTGCTTCTGTGGAAACAAAGTTAGAAGAGCAGAGCAACCTAAGGACCAGAGAGCAGACTTGTAGGTAAATTATTACTAATGGTACCTTCTAGAAAGCAGCCTCTTAACTTTCAACTATCCTGCCAGTTGTCATGATGTAAAAGATGATTTATAGCATTAGACACGTGAAACCAGACAACACATCAGGAACGTTCTTCATACAATGGCCTTCAATCGCCTTGGAGTTGCAATGTAACTTCTAAGTTACAGAAGAAGGGGCAACCACCAACAAAAGGAAGATCTGACTTTGAAAATAAGAAATAGCTTGATGTGTAGTCAAAAGTTTTAAAAGGCAGCCCTGTTCTATTCCACATACTCATTCACTATGGATTGAAGACTTGTCACCAGATGCTTTCAGCCACCTGAAGCAGCTGAAAGCCTGAACGGTCTTTCTGCCTTTCCATCCAAGAAGCCACCCAGGGACCAGAGGCATACCAGATTCACTTAATTGCCATTTAAGAGAAATGGTGAACAACAGGACGCTCTCTACGGTTGCTAGCCAATTAGGGCTAACTCCCAAGATTTTTACTCTATGGAAAAACACAAGTATAAATAACATAAGTAAATACTAACTGGTTAGCCACTGTGTGAACACACTGCTGGATTTGATGGGCCTTGGTCTGATCCAGCATGGTTTCTCTTATGCTCTTAAATGAATGAAAAATATAGCAAAGTAGCCTTACAGGCAATTTTTCTCACTTGTGATCTACTGCCCTCCCTCACGGAATCGTAACAACAAACACACTTTGGAAATTTGCCAAGAGATTATTCCAGTTTACTAAATAACCCAGAAAGTTTTATAACAGCATTGCACCAAACTACATAGGAAAGGTGAAAGCCTGCCACAGGTGAGACAGACTGGCAAACAAGGTCACCGGTCAACGTATTTTGTAAGGAAATTCCTTCCTCAACAAACAATGCCTTGACTCAGGCCAGAGCATGGCATCTCACAGGTATTATTTGCTGCAGGGTTCAATTACAACAGCACATTTGAGCAGAATTTCTGCTATCCAATATGTGTGGGAGGAGCTTAACCATTCTGAGTTACCCCAAGTTGCCTTCTAGTTAGGAGGAATGTACAAGGGTCCCATTTCCTGATTTATCTAGGGACCAAGGTTTCTCTTATTCTCTCCTTCCCCTTTTTTGCTTTCCCCAGATTTCTTATTTCAGATTAACACAATGGGGGAAACATAGCTGAAGACTGTGACATAACGAACACACATGCTCTGATCCCCCTTCGAGCGATCCCTCTCAGTTCACGGGCATGACCATCCGCTAGGAAGTCCCAGCATCATGCAGGCAGTCTACGTATCAAGACTGGCATTTCAACAGTTAACTTTTCATTTAAAAGCAAAAAAAAAAAAAAAAAGGTGAATAAAGAAAAAGAACACCCTAAAAAGAGAGAGAGAGAGAAACCTTCTCCAGACTGTCACTTTGTGATAGTAAGAAGGAAATCTGTGACAGAAATGAGTAAACTCACACCTTTTATTGTGGAAGGGGGGAAATGCAGTGTATATACACACAAGGATGGTGGCCTGAGTCACAAGGCTAACTGGACCTTCTTCACATTGGTCTGTGAAAACCAGACAGGCTCCCCCCCCCTTTGGAAGATTTTGTTTTGGAATGCCAGTAATTCTAGTGGCAAGAACAGCAGCTTTATGTTCAGAAATGAGCCAGCTGGAGAGCTGCAGCCCTCATGAAATAATGAAATGCCAAACCAACCCCTGCATCTTCCACAGTCTCTCAGGTCACCTACCAGATTAGAAGGCCTGTTGCTAAGGCAACCATATCTTGCAAGTGCTAGCTGAACTTCCCCATAATTTTAACCCTTTAACTAGCTCGAGAAGGTAATGATAATAACGCAGCCTGAGAAACTTGGGATTTATTGTCTTCTTGACAAAAAAAACAAAACCCTTCTTCTCCACGTTCGATCTAAAACACTCTGGCTGCCTTCCTAGAAATTAACAGAAAATTATTAACAAATAAGGGGGGGAGGTACAGTCCACAAACTTTTACATGCACCTGCCAAGGTATATATACCAAAAAAGAAAGAATCAAGCTGTGAAATGGTAAGAATCAAAGCAAAATGGAGTTTTACTATTCCTTGTGGTCAGAATTTAGCAGGAGTGTATTATAGAACATGGGTAAGCCCTTCTGTGATAAACAGAAGGCAGAGTAAAGCTACAATGAGGGGGACAGATGGTCAGCAGCACACTAACACCTTCCAGTTGTCTAAAAGGAAACTACTGCCAAGTGAGAAGTCCCCCCCCCATTCCTTTCTCTCCCTCCTTCCCTTTCCTTCAAATATCTTCATGCAAGGCAGCTCAGCGGTTCAGCACATTTGTGTACCCTTGCAGAGTTACTTTCATACATGAGAAGAACCATACCATTTCCATATACATTCAGCCTGCACACTCAGGAAACATAACATATTAAAAGGAAAAACAACAACATGCAGGCTGTTATCAAAAAGACCTGCAACTGTCGAACTCAAGTAGGTGTCTTTCTATGATCCACCACCACACCAATATGAGTGGTCAACAGGTTTCAACATTTTAGTGATGCACATCTATGCACAAAACTGAATCAAACCACTCCTGTCTCAAGGTCAGTAGCAGCAGCAGCTCTCCAGGTTTCAAGTGGGGGGGGGGTCATTTAACATCACGGGCTACCTGATCCTTTTAACTAGAGATTGCCGGGGATTGAACCTGGGATCTTTTACATGCAAAGCAGATGCTCTACCACTAGGGTTGCCAACCTCCAGGTACTAGAAGGAGATCTCCTGCTATTACAACTGATCTCCAGCCAACAGAGATCAGTTCCCCTGGAGAAAATGGCTGCTTCGGCAATTGGACTCTATGGCATTGGAAGTCCCTCCCCTCCCCAAACCCTCCCCTCCTCAGGCTCCACCCAAAAAACCTCCTGCTGGTTGCGAAGAGGGACCTGGCAACCCTATCTACCAATGAGCCACTGTCCTTCCAACAATTGCTTGCTGTGATGAACAAGGAAAAAGCAGCAAGACGCACATCCCAGTGCAAGCAGCATTATGTCAACGGTAGGACAAGTGTCCCAAACACGGATCTTCCATGTTGTATCCCTAAGTGCTAGAAGAAAAAAATTAAAGCATAAATGTATAAAAGTGAGCTCCAAATGGTACTCTGAATTAGGAAAAACGTGCCTGAGGAGCCAGGCTTTCCCCACCTATCTAAAAGCCACAAAAGAGTGAGTTCAGTACATTTCTCTAGAAAGCAGTGTTCACAATGAGTGCAACCACCCTATCTTTTGTGGCCTCTCAGTTTATGTCAGAGGACAGGGCACCCTAAGCAGGACCTCCTAGTATGAATTGAAGCAAACACGTATGTCTATGGGAGGAGATCATGCGTATGGTACTCTGGTTCCAAACTATGTTGGTTGCTATGTGCAAGAAAACCCCTGTGGGCTAGGGGTTAATTACATGGGAAACTAAAAGGATTTGAGAGAAAGCTTCTTACTTTCTTCTATATGGAACCTAGCCTAAGCAAAGTCTAAGCAACCATTCACAGCTCAAGGAAGAAAATCTCATAATGGACACAGTGTCAGGGAATTTTACTATGCCTATATCCTGGAAGGGGAGGAGGACAAGGAGGGATGATTCATGTCATGGGGCACATGAGTGGCGCCTGTTAGGTCTCCTGTTCTTGCTGTTCATTAAGGAATTTAGAAAATGAAAGAGCAGTGGAGCCGCACCTTATTTTTCGTCACTAATGATTTGCAATGCAAAATTCATCATTAATAGATACATGAGTAATTCATGGTTAAGAATTAAGCAAGGAGACCCTGTATACATCAAATTAGTGAGAGCTACATATGAGTAAATAGGAGAATCTTTGGACTAAATAAATAAAGTTTACTGAATGTCAAGTATTAAGAGAAAACTGGTATAAAATGTTTTTTTAGATGTAACATCACACCTAAAGATATAGCAAAAGCCAACAAAAACTATAATGGGACATGTTGGAAATGTGATAATAGAGATGCAACATTTTATCAAATGCGGTGGACAAGGCATATTAGCTAATGATACATGCTGAAATGCAAAATTTTAAAAATTAAGTTTGTGATGGACTTGAAAAGTATGTTAGTAAATATTTTACCAAGAATATTTCAAAAACACATAATGAACTATTTAAATATATGGTGATGGTGGCAAGAGTGGCATATGCAGCAAAATGGAAAGCAGAGAAATGCCCAGATTTAGATGAATGGATTAATAGAATATGCAACTGTGGCAAAACTGACATCTTCTATACATGATAGGCCGATCTCAAAATTACAGGGAAAATGGCATGTTTATTTCAGTTATATAGCTAGAAATCTGGAACAGAACTAATCAAACTTAGATAAAATAAGAGAGCTTTCAGCAATAAGTAATAAATGTGCTAACAGATATGGAAGAGTATGTGATAAAGAGCAATGTAATTCAATGAGATTGACAACAGAATTGTAATTTTGAATGGCAAGCTTCACATATATTGTTATATCGAGTCTATGTTTTAATGTTTCTATGGTTCGTGGTTGTGTTTGTTAAAATAAAATTGTGTTTAAAAAAACTAGTGCATTAAATATCCTGACTGATAGTGGCACAGATGGTTTCAGGTGGACACAATACCCAGACAATAAGTTTCTTTGACACAAACATACAGGATGCATTATTCAATCTGAGTTGGCACTATGATTGTACTTAGTCAACATCAGTTGACAATTTTTTTTGACTGGGTAAACAGGAAAGGCTTTTTTTGTGACTATTGATAATGAAAGCTTGGGGGTCATTTATGATATGGGAACTGGAGTTTGTCCACATGAATCACAGTTTTGCCATAGTTGTGTATTCTATTAATTTATTTCATTCTTTTAATTTATACCATTCTGCTTATTCTTGGCAGCGCATTACGAGAAAATGGTAAATAAAGGCTCACCCTTTTCTCCCTTACGCTTGTTCATTCTGCTTTCCACACTTGAACCACTCCAGAGGTATCAACTCAAGATTCCTTCTGGTCTCTTCTAATATTCCATGTGTAATATGAAAACTTGGACTCTTTTGCACGACCAGGTTTTCTGAAACTTTGGTCTTTACTTTAGGTGATTTGCTTCAGATTAAGTCTCAAAGTAATGATACTTGTCAATATCTGTGATCTAATTTTCAGATAGCCTATGAGGATTTTCCTGCGGATATGGTCAGTGCCCCTGTCGATGCCCTGGCTGACCTCTGGAATGGGGAAATAACACAATCGCTTCTAGGTACCCTCTCTCAGGTCTAATAGCCTGCGAAGCCCCTTCATTTACTGAGGGGCTGTGGATGATGAAAAGACAAGGGAGATGACTAGAGCAACAGTGGAGACTCAGGATGAATCCAACTAGGCACATGCTAGCTAGAGCTCATTTTAAAGCCTACTACATGGCAGTGAAGTAACAATATTTCACCGCCACCATTGCATCTGCACAGCGTAGACCTGCAGAACTCTTCTGCGTAGTCAGGAGCCTATTGGGTCCCAGCCTCCAGGAGGAGGAGGAGAAGGATTGCTCTGCAGTCTACTGCAATAATTTAGACTCTACACTAGCAGTGAAACAGATAGTTCCAGGGTAACTTTTTGTCCAGTTGTGTGGAATGTCTTTCTTCTTCAAAATGTACAACACAACTTTCACCTCACTGCCTTCTCACATACCCCAGAAGGCTTCCTGAATCAAAAATGGTATCTGAAGATCATTCATCTTTGGACAGCAAGATAATATTGCAGCTGAGTATTACAAAGGAACTTCTAACATTATTAAGTTAAATAAGAAGGCCATGAAGTCTATTTTAAAAAATGCAGGGATTTAGTATTAATGGTAGCGGTGTGGGGGATTTGCCATTGCAGTCTCTGTTTTCTGGGGTTTTATTACTGAACTGCAAACTTAACCTGAATCTGGTCATCTGCCAACTCATATTAATATAAGGGATATGGATACAGGATGTTTGAAAAATTGCCCAACAGATTTTAACGGTGAATTCTCCCACCACAGGTCAGTGAAAAGCATCTCCTAAAGTTGAATACACTTATATACTTTGCGGGGGTGTTTAAGGGGTATGAGGCACAACATCCTCCTACTCCCATTTGCTAATTTGACATTGGCATTTGAACAGCACTTGGTCTGAAGACCAGGCAATTCAATTTGACTTCCAGAGTCAAACATCTTTAAGAAAGAATGGAGAGCATATATGGGGGGGGGGGGAGGCTTCAGCTGGCAGCTACACAGACACGCATCATGCAAGTTAACCATGTAATTGCCAGATTTTACATAATTTGACAGAAGCTTTCTACTACTCAATAAATATTAGTCCATAGACTAAGCAACTGCACAGAAAGTCTAGCTATATTTCAAACATTGCATTGCTCCCTTGTTGCTCTCTTAAACATTTCCAATCTCTTCCTCTCCTACTTACTAACTGCAGCACAAAACGAGGAAAAAAGGAAAGCCTCAAATAAGAATTTATTCTACTGAAAAATCACATTAAGTGTCCCACTGAATGCAGTGCTCACCTCCAAGTAAATCTGCATAGGATTGCAGTGTACGAGCATTAAAAATATCCAGTACAGATGTAAATATCCACGTGCCCAAAGGTAAAGCCAAGCCTGTAGCCCATTCTGGCCTTGGCACTCCTATTAGGAGGCACAGTGCATTTATTGTTATAGTCACAGCTATTGCCTATATGAATGAGGACAGGGTTACCCACACACTTTGACCCATATACTCTTAAAATACCACCTCAATCAATCATTTAGTCTGTTAGTTTACAAGCAATACTATTAAAAGTTCAATGCTTCTTCTTTTTTGCCGTCAAGTCACATCTGACTTATGGCGACTCCTAGTGGGGTTTTCAAGGCAAGAGACGTTCACAGGTGGGTTGCCACTGCCTGCCTCCACATCACAACCCCAGTATTCCTTGGAGGTCTCCCATCCAAATACTTGCCAGGTTCGACCCTCTTTAGCTTCTGAGATCTGACAAGTTGTATTTACAGATTACTTTACAACAGTTTACAGGATCATTTGACAAAGTATGCTAGTGATTTGTCCTGGGCCACACAAATGAGTGGCAGAAGTTGGAACTGACCCTAGGACTCTATCTAAGATTATTCAAAGAGCTGCACTGGTTCTTGATTCTTGCGCTTCTCGTGTAATGTCTCAATCAGAGGTGTGAAGATACTCACACCATCAAGCTATTATCCCAAAGGGATTGTCAGCATTGGCGTTCTTCCACCTCAACGTGAGGCCCAAGCAGATGTCATTCAAGCCTAGAAAACTTACAACTCATCAGATAAGGAAGAGTCCTAATTTTAAAATGCTTATCTTTCTTTTGAAGTATCAGTACACACAAGTCCTGTGTTTGCTTGCAAAAAAAAAACAGCCCAAGGGCCAAAGAACCAGAAAGGCATGACGCAATCAGTAGCAGATTCAGTGGCACAGTTCCTTCAGTGGAGGAGTCTGTAATACTGCGCTTTCATGGAAAAGCGCCCACATCATTGTGAAGGCAGCCAAACCTTGTTCCCCTGGGAGTTCAGGGGCCTTTGCAAGACTTATATTCTTCTGCTTTGAGAAGAAACGTATTGCATCAGTTAATGCAAGTTTCCAGAACTGTTACCTTAGCATAATATAGTCCAAACGTAGAATTTGATGTGGTTTGGAATCTGGTGGGGATATGTCATTAATAGAATGACATATCCCCACCCCACCGTATTAAAACACACTTCAAATTCCACATTCAGACTATAGTATGCTACAGTAACAGTTCTGGAAACTTGCATAAACTGACACAATTGTGGCCGGACAGATTGCCCAAATCCGTCATAAAATCTGGAATTTGATATGTGTTTATTTTTGGCTAGGATGGGGAAGCAAGTGTCAAAAAGCACACAGGAAGAGGTGGCAAAGAGCATTAACTTTTGGTGAATACCAAATCCTAGTACTCAATATCACTAGGAATTCAGGGGAAGGGTTGTTAGAAAAATTAAATCACCCAGCAGATTTTGACATAAAAGCATATGTTTTGGAATTTCATAGGCTGGCCCTACAAATGTGTATAATGACAAAGTATAACAAGTATAAGACTGCACATTCAAGGGGGAAGAGGGTATATATCAAGATCCATTCTTTCTTCTGAAGTGTCCTTTTTTCTAAATTGTTTTCCACTATATTGTATTTGTTCACTATTGACAATTTCATTCCTAAGCAAGCTTCAATATTGGCACCTGACCTTCCTTCATGCACCATTTTCTCATATATAATATTAGCACATTTTCTCATATATAATATTTGCTGTTATGGCTGCAGACATTTACTAGGCAGACTTTGTTTACGAGGTGGCTTGCCAGTGCCTTCCCCGGTCATCTTCCCTTTACCCCCAGTAAGCTGGGTACTCGTTTTACCGACCTCGGAAGAATGGAAGGCTGAGTCAGCTTTGCACTAGCTACCTAAAACCAACTTCCATTGGGATAGAACTCAGGTCGCGAGCAGAGATTGGACTGCAGTACTGCAGTTTACCACTCTGCACCACGCCCTGACCTGGATGACCCAGGCTAGCCTGATCTCGTCAGATCTCAGAAGCTAAGCAGAGTCAGCCCTGGTTAGTATTTGGATGGGAGACCACCAAGGAATACCAGGGCTGCCGTGCAGAGGAAGGCACTGGCAAACCACCTCTGTTAGTCTCTTGCCATGAAACCCCCCAAAAGGGGTCGCCATAAGTCGGCTGCGACTTGATGGCACTATACACACACACATAAATAAAGCGGCAGAAGTTTGGAGTCACCTTCCACTGTAGTCCCATGCAAAGTTGCATGGGGGCAAGAGTGGCTAAGGAAATCAGCAGGAATTATACCCCCTTGTATATATAAGTGTAAGATTAGATCCACTTGCATAAGAAGGGGTCAGGGTTGGATCCCAGCCCTCTACGTATGAGCTAGTTATCCAAAGATATTCATAGCATCCTAAGTACCTATTGTATAATTCAAAAACAGTGCCAGGTGTACAAAGAAAGGGCAGCTCCATGCAAGGCCGAAGTGTTCGCTGTACATACACCAATGGATACACTACAGCAAACACAAAGTGCCGACATATCAGGAGGGGGGTTGGGGGATCTTACCAGGCTTAAAATGAGGCCTAGGCCTCAATGTCACCTGCATGATGATGTCACTACCGGAACTTATGTCATCACGCAGGCAACCACAGGGGAATACTGTGGTATTTGGGCAAAAACTCTATGGTAGAAGCTGTTTGGGATCCCCCGCCAGGGGTCTGGTAACCCCATGACATATACATATCTAAATATGTGCACAAGAGGCTGGGGACTCTGTCCCAATAGCTGTGCTCAGTATATAAATGTTGTCCACATATTGTAGGTTTAGGGTTAAGAGAGGGAGCGTGACCAGCATCATCTACACGATGACATCAGCCACTGTATAAGAGGAAGTGCCAGAGTGAGGCTTTTCCTGCCCCCTCCTGTTCCTCAGCATCCAGGCAGTTAGTTTCGCCTCCCCCGACTGCTCAGCTGTTTGGCGGGGTGCGGGCTTTCTCTTTCATTCTGCTGCATCTCCGCGGCTTCCCTGGCCGCCCCAGCGGTGCAAGCCTTCTCTGCCGCTATGCCCGACATCCCTGGTTTCCCAAGCAACTTTTCCCAGCAGGAAAGGCAGAGAAGGCTTACACCGTTCGGGTGGCCAAGGAAGCCGCAGAGATGCAGCAGAACTAAAGAGAAAGCCCATACCCCCACCAAACAGCTGAGCAGTGGCAGCAGCGGGGGGAACCAGCTGCCTGGAGGCTGAGGAACAGGAGGGGGCAGGAGAAGCCTCACGCCGGCACTTCCACTTAAATGGTGAGTGACGACATAATGTAGATGACACTGGCCGCCGCCCTCAACCCCACCTCCCTAAATCTCCCGCTGGTTGCGAGGTGGGACCTGGTAACCCTATGTAGGTTTGCAGCAGGAAACACTGGTGTTGCACTGGTGCATGGACACCACATTGGCCTTGTGAAGTGTGGCACTGCCCATTTTAACCAATACAACAGAGTAATTAGAGGAGGGAAAGTCCCACAATATAGGGATGCCTAAGATCCCAACTGAAGTAACTCCTCCCTCCCCCCTCACTCACATACACTCTTTGGAAATATAGAGAATTCTGGGGAAAGTAAATATTTCGTGTTCACAGGTGGTTAAAAAAATTAAAGACAGAAGACAAAAAAACCACTTAAAGCTTAACTGATCTCCCACTCTCCCTTAGCAATATACATATTACCTCAAAGGCAGACAAGAAAACTCTCCTTGCACCACCACAAAAAAACGCATCATCAGAAACAATGCACATTAGGTGGTTAGATGCAGATGTCATCCAGTGTTGTTGTTTTTTTAAGCAAGACATGCCTTAAAATGCTTAATAAGGCCACAAAGGTCTTGGAGAAGACTAATAATTAGGTATAGCATGCCCCTAAAAGATGATGTTATAGTTGCCCCTTCTCTTCATTCAGAGACACTCACCTCTGAATCCAGCCAAGTGGCTTTAGAACTTGATTAGCTATGTATATCAACCCCAAACATCTGTAACTGGCAAAATTTACAACTAAGAATAAAGAAGAGTGACCTTCGCTACATTGACAGACATTTAGGTTCTTGTATTACAACCATGTGGACAGGCAAAATTCATTATCTGTAACAGCTTCCCCTTGTAACCTGATTAAAACACAAAAGGCATCAATTCTGTATCCCTTTGACCTGCCAACTATTTTCAACTTAAGCCAATGAGGGTAATTCTTTTACAGCAACATTGCTCCTCGTCCTACCAGTACTGAGGAGACAACACCAATACGCTCTCAGTTTTGAAAACTAGTATTTACTCTTGGGCTACAATTAAAAACTGATGATCTGTTAACACATACCTAAGAAAATAATCCCAAGCTACTGTCCATGCTTCAGCGGTAGCTGTTTATTTGCCAGTTCCGGTTGGATGCATTCCTGGAAGTTTCACAACAGAATGCAAAGGCTTTACTAATGGAAAGCCTATCTGGAAACTCACCTTCACAACCGGCAGAAGAAGATAAATTTGCATTCAAAGTAGATTCCGGCCCCCCAGGTTTGCATAGATTTTAAGTATGTTAAAGAACTTAGATATGTTGCATAACATTTTTGGCCATAAATTCTCCAAACAGCACCTTGAGCCAAGCAAACTGCTTGGAAACTGCACAAAGTTTGTGAACATGGTACCACTGAGTTTTCTCAGAACATAACTGTTCTAAGAATAATGAGAAATCATGTTGCATATGTGCAATCTTAGCTCTTCGAATGTTAGTTGCCTGTGGGAACATAAAATGGTCATTTTAAACTGGTGATGATGGGATTAGCAATTCTAGTTCTTTATGAATAAATTCCAGGCTAGCATCCATAATCAACATATAAGATAAACTAATTTTTAAACCAGCCCTACCAAAGGCACAGAATGAACAACTCACTCAACAAATACTACATACAAATCTATATGCTGTCGACAATTCAATTATTTTTAAACTTAATGGGGCTTTTAATTAATAACATTAAAATGTATTTGCATACTATAAAATGTGCAACAGATAAATCTTCAGTGTTGAAAGGAGTGTGTGAAACCCAAGGAGCAACCTCCAAGAATCACTGTCTGCATGGCCTTTCTAAGCTATTCAAACCTGGCGCACAGATCATGTGCTTAAGAATGTGCTTGTGGCTGAGGACATAGAATGACCAGGGGAGTTAATGCATATGAGGTTAAAGCGATGACATGGCTGAATTTAGCTGCTTCCTCTTCATTTCCAAAAGCTACACATCAGTAAAACTGGGAGGACATTTGTTTATTGATACTTTTCACATATCTAAAGGGTTCTGGGAGCAGAAAGGAAGCATGGTTCAGGGTGGTTAGACTTCAGGTCTGCTTTGATGCAGATTTATCGCACAACTTTGAATACCAAATGTAGCACTCTCTGTGCTTTTAGGTCCAACATCTGCAAACAAGACACCAAGACATGCCTTAATCCAGAGAAGCACATACAATTAATGTGATGGAACATTAAATATGAGAAGTATGCCATGAAACTATACTGCAAAGCATATAGTTCTTCCTATGATGAAATTAGAAAAATCAAACTCTCATTGAAAAAGAATACAGTAGTGAGAAGGTCCAATACAAACCTGGATTTTAATTATATTAACACATAACTGCAATTGGCAATTTGCCCTAAACAGCAAGGACCAAGGTTAAATGCTTATAACCCAGACACAATGGCCACAATTGAGCATCACCAACCAAAAATGCAGAGCTAGGGCGCTTTTCAATCTTCCCGTGCAGACTGCACCTGAAACCGAACACTACCTCTACCTGTATTACATGACCCCTGTGTACATTTCTTCAACAGATTCTCTCCATTCAAATGTAGATTTAGAAAGTGCTGGGGCAGAGGGGTGCAAATGCTATATTCGCAAGTCTGCCAACAAATCATGCCAGCAACTAACAAAAATCCATACCACCCCATTTTATAGGAATTTATTCAGCCTTCTCCCCCACCACCCAATCTTCAAACTTCATTGTGCTGAGATTAAAACCATGTGTTGTTTTCAAAAATAACGCTAGGAATACTACGTTAACTAAAATCCCTATCTTAAAATATTACACAGCAGAAAGAGAACAGAATACTTATGCTTCCAGAAGTGTTAATTAATGTATCATGCCCTTCCACCAAAAACAAGCCTAAAATGCATTTACATCCCCATTGTATGTTCTTCACAAGAATGATGAATGAGCACTTTTGCAGTGAAGAGCCAAACAATATGGTTTTCACCTCCCCAATCATTTTCTACAAGGCACGTACAGCGCAAATCAGCAAACTGAGAAATGATAGCCTGTTATTTCCATCAGATGATGCTAAGTGCACGCTTCACCTCGACCCTTCACCATTCTGCAGCCAAATACTAGCTCACCCTGCGTACTCGGAGGTGAACTAACTTTCTGAACAGAGTGCTCCCGTTGTCATTTACTTCTAACCAACTGCCCTTTCGATTTTTTTTTTTTAAAGCTTTTGAGAATGGGCAGGGGATTGACTTATGTAACAGGTTGCTGGGAGAGGTGGAGGTTGTCTGAAAGGGGGTAGTGTGGAATCCATTACTTCAGAGACAATGGAAGCTAAGAAACACACAAATACTAAAAATGGACAGTGCAGACAGCATGCTGAGATGAAGCAACATTAAAAGTTAAAATTAATTAGCTGGCACACTGACAGAGAATCCATTGTGCGGTACAATGAAGCAATCGAAAGTTCAGATCCTTATATAAGTAATGTTGAAAAACTCCTTGATGGCTGCAGGTAAGGACAGACGCAATGTTGGGACATGCCATGACACCAACCTGGCTCCAGCAAAAGGTTGTGTAATACAGCTCATAAAACCTGAGCCCCAAAATGCTTTGAGGAATGCCGCCCACAATTGAAGACAAAAAAGGGCAATATGGATGGGCACGGGCTAAAATATTTGCCACCGTCTTACATTCCAGATTATTTCAAGCAATCTATTTTAATACAGAGTGCAAAAAAGAAGCAGGGACCTTCGAAGCTTCGCAACACATCACCATAGCTATAAACATCAAATTTAGTTGCACTCTTCTCTCTGTAAGATGCAGGCATGCACCACAATACTACAGATGCAGTCCTACCCATTCCGTAAACCATGCGTCCCAAGACTTATTAAGGAGAGGCATACGTTTAGATAGGAGCATGAGATATTCTGCCAAGAATATTTCGTATTCAGCCTGGAGTGCAAAGAAAACTGGAGCAGAAACTTTGCAAGCCACTACACAGCACTAATTATTTTCACAACCCAACCCAAGCACCTGGATGGACATAGGATTCATTTAAAATGCATGCCTAGGATCTCCATGTAGGCTCCATTTAGATGAAATACTAAGGCATGGCCAGTCATTTAGGAGTGAGCCGTGGGCTCTCAATACTCCCTCCTCCCCCATCTTGTCCAATTCCAATTCCCTCCGTTTTTGTGATATGCTGAGAAACAGGAAAGTTGGGACCAGCTCATAGTATGCAGGGTGAGGGGAGAGGAGGGTCTTTGCAAGTCTGAGGCTTCTTTGCATAGCACCAAACCATGGTGATACACCTGAATCAAACTTGGATCTCAGAGTGAGTGGTATCTGATACACCTGAGGGGAAGTGTGATTTCAATTATTATTATTAACCTGACCATAATATAGAAGGTTACCGCACTTTGTATTCCTAGCAATGTATTAAGAGTTTGAAAATGTTATTAAAAACATCGTTTTAAAAGGATTTTTGGATACCACGGCTTATAAATGGTTGGAAAACATCTTCACAGCTAAAGGGGCCAAACAAAGTGCGAACAGTATTTTTTATAATTTTTCAAACTCTTAATATATCGCTGGGAATACAAGTGTGGTAACCCCCTTTGACTACTCAATCATCTGCAGGCTTATACACACATACAGTTGTGGTTTAGAAAATGGTTATTCAGATACCTTAGCCTATGACTGTTGCATGCTAGTCTTCCACTAGATTTGTCAGGGCCAGCCTTACCCTGAAGTCAACAATAAGCCCCCATGCAGAGTTCTGAGAATTCGGATGGGGGAAATGTGCATCTAGAGAGCGGTAAACCCAAGGCAAAACCTCTGTGCATAAATGGCCAATGTGAAGCAGCCAGTATGGATGGTAGACTCCAGAGAGGGCATTATTTTGCTAATGCCAGTCTCCACTGACATCTCATTTTTACAGAGTGACCTCATTCAAGGTGTGGGACAAAAAGGGACGCTTGGATAAGAGACACTGACTTTTCACTTCGGGTGTGAAAATGTCTAAGCCCAGCACAGTCTGTAGTACACACAAGGTAGTAAATATTTTTGCAGAATATTCTTTTGAGCACTGTTCTCCATCAGAACAGCAGCATGAATGAGATACACCAGTGCACAGTTATTTATGTATGTGTAACCAAAAAGGACACAAGTTTTTTGGCATCCGCCATCAAAACAGAACTAACACAAGAACAGATGAATCATCTCCCCATGGTGGTGGAGCAGTTCTTCTGTCTGCAGCTTAATATCCTAGCTCACACAGCGCAACCCACTATGTCTCCTTGCACATTATGTGTAAATTTAAACAACTGAATCCCATTGTGGCCCAGGTGCCACAATACAGAATTGTGCTGGAATTAGCCCAGTGGCTCACTCAGAAGCTCCATATATTTCCCCTGAAATGCACCTTACAAGCAGACACTACACAAGTCCTTAGCAAACCTGGAAGAGGTAGGCAGACATGCTTTACTTGAGTTGAGAATTATGTGGCTAGAAATCTCATCTAGTGCTTTGTTACCTGGGGTGAGAGAAAATAAAAAAAGGAAAGCATGTAAGTAAAAAATGGATTGGGAGGAAGAACACAGAAGGAAAAAGGAAGGACTGCTTTTGTTCCAGCAACCTCATCTAGCAGCACTCAAGAGACCTTGGCTGCCTCCTCAAAGAGCTCTGGCTGGCCCCTCAGCTGCTGAAAAGAGCACCAGGAAGCAAGTGGAAAAAGAAACCTGCAAAACAAAGCCTCATTTTAGGTCTGCTTTATCATGTGTTAAGAGCCAAGCAGAAGGTTTCTCCCAATTTAAGGAGGTGACTCAGTCACAGTTCAGGGTCTGGGATGAAAACACTCTGTTTCACCTTGTGATCCTTAAGCCAGATGGAGCAGGGTGCCACAAATTCCAGGCCATGAGCTTTTGGCCTGATTTATGTGTGTCTGCCAAATACATCACCTATTTAAGTTGAGAAGAAGGAAGGGAGACAGAGGAAACAAGATAGAAGCTTCTTATAAAGACAAGGTGTAACACCGTTGTACTTTCAGACATAAACAATCCCATATCAATGTAAAGTCTTCCCTCATTCTTTATATCTGGATAGTAAGAAAACAAAGTGAAAAAGAAGAAAATAATCAAAAGCACTCACCAACATGCATCACCATTTTGGTGTGCGATTAGTGAACATGGCAGAACATGATCTCAGCCATGTGACAATACCTTAGACTATAGATATCCATTCAAAAAACACCATGTACAAATGAAGGAAGACATGCATTGTTTCATACTGAGAAGGGTTAGCAATTTAATGACCACTGCAAGTAAGTGATCAGAAAGTACACTTACAGCCCATTCCTGAAAGGGAGGTAGATAGGTGGCCAGGAGCGGCACAGCTGTGCTGCCACCCACATAGGTTTCCTGGGCAAAAGATAGATATTTAAAATGCATTTAAAAAAAACACCATGAAACTCCTCCATGGAGTTATATGGGGCTACGCCAGCTATTTTGGTGATGTAGCAACACTGCAGCACAGAGGGGCATTCCCAGGCCAAAAGGGGTTCGGAAGCTGACTAATGTCAGCTCCGCCTCTGGGAATGCCCCCCTGAAGCTGGTGTGGGCACCCACTTTTTTACTGCCCACACAGCAGCACCGGAAGCCAAGACCTGTGCTGCTGCACAGCAGCAGCTCCACAGCACCTGTGTAAGTGCTCCCGCACTGGCATCAGTGCCATTTTATCATGGCGCAAAGTGGCACAGAAACCAGCGTGGGGTTACACCGGCTCCTATGGCACTTTGGGGGGGCCCTTCAGGATTGCATGGCTATCCAGCGCAAGTTAACTGGCTAATTTCCTATTGAATACTATTTTTACATCTCTTGGCTGGCTGGCCTACCTTGCAATGACTGCCTGCAGTTCCAGCTCAGGGCAACTTTTCAGAAAAATTGGCAGCTTCCTGATTCATAATACCCCTCAGTTTCCTTTAACTAATCACATGTATACCACATTTGTGGCATAGACTGTGTACAACTTAACATTTTCTCTACCACATGATACAAAAGGGTAAGTGTCCTTTAGTGTACCTCAACTAGCTTTAAGCAGTTAAAGCAGCAGCGGAAATAAGAAGCCTGTTTTGCCTTGAACATATTTTACATAAAGGGGCAGCAGTCCAGACAGAGGATTTCTCTTGTTTCAGAAAGTCTGGGGAGAAAGGTACATTGTTTACTCACCGAGAAGGTCCTTTCCGCTCTGAAGTAGAAGGTCATCTTGAGCTTTGGGTGTTTCTCGTCCCATTGCTTGGAGAGGCAGGACTAAAAAACTACTTCCTGTCTCGTGGGCGGGGAACGCCTGAACTTCCAGTTTTCTTCAACAAGCTCATAAGAGACAGGGACATATTAACAACATTTATAAAACGGGAACACAACTAACTGGTTTAACAATTAATGGTAACAACGGTTCTGTGCATCAATAACGGTTCTGTGCATCAGGAATTATTTGGCTGAGAATCGTTGAGCAGCCACCCTTGGAAGATGGATTTCTTCTGCGGAAGCTTGCTTTAAAAAGGTGGCTGAAGTAGCGGCGCTTTGCAATGAATGGGCCGTGATGCCGGATGGTACTTGGAGGCTGCTGGCCAGATATGCTTCCCTGATGCAACTGCGAATGGTCGAACTTATCGCTTGGCGGGACATACATATGCCCTTTTTGGGGGCTGTTATTGAGATAAACAGGAACTCTATCTTCCTGATAGTAACCGTCCGTGAAATGTAGATACTCAGTGCCCAACGGAGATCCAAAGTATGCCAGCTGCGTTCTTTGGGGTTAGTTGGATTGGGACAGAACGAGGGGAGATGGATCTCCTGCTCTTGGTGGTATTGTGTGTTTATTTTGGGAATGAAGGAGGGGTCGGTTCGAAGGACCACCTTGTCCTTGTGTAATATGCATAAGTCCTTATGTATGGAAAGCACTCTCAATTCTGACATGCGTCTGGCAAAGGCAATGGTCGTTAAGAACAATGTCTTCATCCTAAGGAGATGGAGAGGAACCTCCCTCATTGGTTCGAATGGTTTCTTGGTGAGGGCTGATAGAACCGTGTTAAGTCTCCAAGTGGGAAAATGATTCACAACGGGAGGTGTGGATTGAGCCACTCCTTTGATAAAGGCTTTCACCTGCGGATGTGAGGACAACGGAAAGCCGTCAAGTTCTGGGCACACGGAGGCAATTGCTGAGATCTGCTTTCAGAGAGTGGAGGCTCTGAGATGTTGGCGTACCCCGTCCTGTAAGGAGGCCAAAAGCTGTGGCAAAGATGGTGACCTGGGGTTGGCTGACTTCCGCCCATCGGGAGAAGGTCTTCCAGGTATATTCATATATCCTTTTGGTAGAAGGGCGCCTGGCCTGTAAAATGGTTGAGACTACATCTTGGGACAGGCCCAGGTCTAGAAGCCCAGTCCTCTCAACCGCCACACGTTCAACTGGAACCATCCTGGGTCCGGGTGGATCAATGGT
Organism: Euleptes europaea; assembly: GCF_029931775.1. NCBI lineage: Eukaryota > Metazoa > Chordata > Lepidosauria > Squamata > Sphaerodactylidae > Euleptes > Euleptes europaea. Next base: position 69,424,554 of record NC_079313.1, on the reverse strand, counting down.
CCTTGACGGAGGAGATCCTGGGTTATCGGCAACTGCCATGGAGGACAAATTGACATTTCCATCAGAGCTGCAAACCAAGGCCGGCGTGGCCAGTTTGGGACTATCAGAATAATTTCTCTCTCTGACTGTATCTTTCGGATGACCTTCGGAAGAATCGGCAGAGGAGGGAACCCGAACATCAGACCCTGTGGTCAAGGAGACAAGAGGGTATCTACTTGTTCCGCATTCGGATGGAAGAACCAGGAGAAGAATCTGTGGACTTGTCGATTTTGCACCGAGGCGAAAAGGTCCACTTCCAGAGTCCCGAATCGGTTGATTATTGAGAGGAAGATCTGAGGGTCCAACGCCCATTCCCCTTCCTGGATGGACTGGCAGCTGAGCCAATCTGCGTCTAGGTTGTGTATGCCTCTGACATGTTCCGCTCTCAAGACCTTTGAGAATATACATGGGGCGGACGCAAGTCCGAAGGGCAAGGATCTGAATTGCATGTGGAGGTTCATGTAATTGAACTGGAGGAAGCGCCGATGGGCAGCATGAATGGGGATATGCAAATAGGCTTCTGTTATATCTATGGAAGTCATGCAGGTGGCAGGGCGTAGGGCTTTGACAATTGATCTCAGTGTCTCCATGCTGAAATGTTTTGGCTGGACGAAGCGATTGACAAATTTGAGATCTAAAATTTCCCTCCAGTCCCCGTTCTTTTTTTGGGACTGTAAAAAATATGGAGTAGACTCCGGTTGAGCGCTCCTGAGGAGGGACTTCCTCTACGGCTCCTATTTCGAGAAGATGCAAAATGGCTTCCATGGTTCTTTTGTGCTTGTCTGTGGTCCGATATTGTGGAGACGTCACAAATCGATCTGGTGGCTTTCTGCGAAATTCTACTGCATAACCCTGCTGAATTAATTGCAGGACCCAGGAGTTCGCATGGACTCTGCGCCACTGTGGAAGGAACATTTGTAGTCTTCCTCCCACCACTGTGCCCTTGGTGTCACTGTTTGTTCCCCTTTGGGAACTTATCTGACTTGTTTCCTCTGAAGGGTTGGGACTGGGGAAGGCGATTGAATCTATTAAACCTTCGAAAGGAACCTCTCTGGGAGGGCCAGGAGGGACGCCTTTGATCCTGTCTAAATCGAGAAAGCGTGTGGGAGGAGCAAAAGGACTGTGGGTACTGACTATACCTATATTCCTTCCTATGGTTCTTCATCATGTACCTATTTTTATCCTTAGTGTCGGACAACTTCTTGTCTAATCTCTCTCCAAAGAGTTTGCCCGCCTTAAAGGGGTGAGCCAGAAGAATAGATATGGACCTATAGTCAACTTGCCAGGGTCTTAACCACAAGGCTCTCCTAATCGCTGTGTTGGAAGCTACAGCTCTAGAGGCGAACACTAGGGCATCGAGCGATGCATCCGCCATAAAGGAAGACGCCTGTAAAACTCTAGAAAGGCCCTCAGCCACCCCTTTATCAGCTGTGGGTTTGATAAGCTTCTTGATAAGTTTGATAAGCTTCTTGATAAGCTTCTTGGTCCAAGCATTAGTGGCTCTGGCTATAAGGGCTTCTTTGTCTGCTGCGGCTTTGGAGGGCAGGGAAACTTCCTCGGTCTCCTTCCCTGAAAGTCCGCCAGGGCAGCTAACAGGAGGAGCCCGTTTATTATGGCCGCTAAATGCTGCGTCGTGATCTGTATCGGAGAGCAGCAGCGGTGGCCATTTTAACTGCGTCTGTTTTTTTCCTCAAGTCCAATGCTAGCTGGCTATGCCGCTGCAGAGTGGACCGGGAAAACAGGGACACGAAAAAATGACACGGAACAATGAGGAGGGAAGGAAGGGAACAAATGGATTAAGACAAAAGGATTGAAGAATTCACCTAGCTAATCTCCTAAGGTCTAAATTCCAGCTATGGCTGGAACGTCCTCTCTCCAGCAAGGCAGGAGAATAACTGGAAGTTCAGGCATTCCCTGCCCACGAGACAGGAAGTAGCTTTTTAGTCCTGCCTCTCCAAGCAATGGGGCGAGAAACACCCAAAGCTCAAGATGACCTTTCTTCAGAGCGGGAAATAGAAATCAAGCCACTTATTGCAAAACACATCCACACACTGAGCTCCACAGCTGCCCATCCAGCACACTGTATCTTGAAACTTTGTCCTGACAGTCCTTTCTTTAGAACAAATGCCACTTCTGACATTTACAAAATTATGGGCTCTAATTTACTCTCCCTCTGCCAAAACAAGAGTGTCCTCCAAAGGGGCTGCAATCAGCAGAATTGTTAGGGTGCGGACAAAACCAGCCTAGATCCAGATCACTGCTAGGGTGAGGGAAAAGTTTGTTTCTACCTTAACAAGGTCACTGACAGCAACCCTATAACTTTTTCCCTAGACATATATGCAAGTCAGTCACTCCAATAAAAGAAGCTGGAGAACTAGCAAAGAGGAGAACACACACGCAAATCTTTTCCAGCTGGACTTCTGAAGTAGGTGCTCCCCTACACAAAAGAGGGAGCCATGCCACCATGGCAGATGGGTGTGACGGAGGGTCAATTCACACGAAGCACGGACATTCAGTCTCCTTCAGCTTCTATTGGACTCTGGAACAGTCGACCTGCTCCATTCCCAGGTGGCCAACCACACCTCTCCTCTCCTCATCTTGTCTAGTGCTTCAGGCACCAAAGCAAGCCCTTGCTCACTTTGCATCACTAACTTCCCATTTCCACTAACTTCCCATTTCCGACAGCAGCTGTTCCCAAATATATGGGTTGCCATTAGACAGCTTGCAAGAAACTGCAACTGCCAGAGGGTCAAAGATCGGCCTTTTAAGATTCAATGTTTTTGCAGTAGAAGTGGTGCTTCGCTTAGGACTGGGGTAGCAGAACAGGTGGCGAGACTCGGTGAATGCTGATAATCTATTAGAAAACTATGATTGGCTACACCAAAGTTTTTGTGTGGGTTTTTTTTGCCATCAAGTCACAGCTCACTTATGGTGACCACCATAGGGTTTTCAAGGCAAGAGACCTGCGGAGTTGTGTCACGACCCTGGTATCCCTTGGAGGTCTCCCATCCACATACTAGCCAGGGTCAGGGCTGAGAACGTGTGACTGGCTTCCATGGCACAAGCTGGGATTTGAACCTGAGTTTCCCAGGCCCCAGTCCTACACCTCAACCACTACACCACCTTCACAAAAAAGTATTACAGAAACTTCTCTTGCAAGGGGTTGCATCTGAGCTACCCCGTTCCCTACAAACACACCTGTTTCTAGCCTTCAACCACACTACTCAGCTTCAGATGCTGCTAGTGCATGTCTGTTAGAAACTGGGTACTGGACTGGTGTGTCCGGTGTGTGTGTGTGTGTGTGTGTGTGTGTGTGTGTGTGACAATATTGGCCATTCTACAGAATACAGTAGCTGCTGTCTGACACACTACAGACCCAGTCACCATAACTACCTTCATGTGGAGTAAAAGTAACTCTTGGTATATAGCCTCTGCTTTGATTTACAGGAAAAGTGAAGTATAAAGAAATAAATGATCTACAACTGCACTTTACAACATCCATACAATGTAGAAACTACTGAACTACTCACAGACCCATTGCCCCACAGCAGGACATGGAAACTCTGTTCTCACCCATGGTTTGGAAAAAGGCTGCCAGCTTGCAAACTCGCCACCTGCAAGCATGGAAACTTTCTGCCTTCTCAATGTTTAGCATCATGAAGCATGACAACTGTACCAATGGATAACTATGTCTCTCAACACCACTGCAATTCACAGCTGATTTCCAAACTCTTGTTCAGGTGATCTCCAATTAATATTAACCCTCCTTAGCAGAAAGGCAGGCCCACCTCCACAATTTTACCCCCCCCCCACACACACACGCGCGCACTATGGTATTTCACAAGCAGTACATCGAACTCTTTTCTTTCAGGATGCCATACAAATTATTCATATAATTCTGGAGTCACTCTTTATGAGGGGATATACACAACAAACCAGGAGACTGATATCCTCTTCATTTCAGACTATAAGCTATGCCAAGAACAACAACCTCCTGTTCCTGTTTGAAAAAACTGCACTAAAAGGAAAGAACTCTGTTCTCATGATAATTATATTTTGGTTCCCAGTATCAAAAAACTAACCAACAATCCCAACCTACAGCAATAAACCTCTTCCTCTTTTTTCTCACTATATGTGAGAAGAGAGGTCCAGAAATGAACCCCCCCCCCCAATTGTAGGCTCACCCAGAGACTCCCAAAGGAAAGGGATACCGAGACACAGGGCAGATGGTAAAGGATGTGAAGGGTGCACAGCAGATTATTCCTTTCACTGATCTAATTCCACCTGGCCTGAAGTCTCTGCACAAAACAAATACAGGGGCTTCCTTTTGTTCTGGTCTGGAATCTATCTTTCTGTCACACCCCTAATGTCAGGTGGGAATTTTGAGGGATCTGTTCATTGTTTTCATTCCCCATTCTGGTCTGCACAAAGCAGAGTCCAGCTTGGCCTAAGCATTTCCTCTGTGGCAGAAGTTCTGTCCCTCCAAGCCAAACAGACACAGCCTAGTTCTCCCCTCCTCCATGTGGTCATGGATAGCCTTGTGAATGAACCCCCCACCTGTCCATCTTCTCCTTGCTCAATCCTGTGCTAGAGCTCCAGAATGCACACACTGACTAGAGCTTTTTGGATCCGGACACTGCTCCAGACACAAGAGACGTTTTAAAGCAATTAGGCACTTTCCACTTGGCCGGCAAGGTCCCTTACCAAGTGTACGTAGTGGAGCAGCTAGGAGTTGGAGGGGGAGAGCCTCTGATGTACAGGAGGAAGTACCTGATCAAATCAAGTGCCAGGGAAAAGGAATGGCCAGAAAGCCAGATAAATAAAAAGCCTACCTGAGGTCATAACATGGGTGAAGATGATTTAAGACGAGAAGAGAAGACATGGTGAAGAGATCCAGGCAGGGGGCGGGAGTTGTGGGAGCCTGAAGGCAAAATCATGCCTACTCTGAGCTTTTTAAAGTAGCTACGAGCCAGCATGATATGACAGCCAGCTTAGTATAGTGGTTAAGAGTTGCAGACTCTAATCTGGAGAACCAGGTTTGATTCCCCACTCCTCCACATGAAGCCTGCTGGATGACCTTGGGCCAGTCACAGTTCTCTCAGAACTCTTTCAGCCAACAAAGAGGCAGGCAATGGCGAACCACCTCTGAATGTCTCTTGTCTTGAAAACCCTACCGGGTCACCATAAGTCAACTGTGACTTGAAAGCACACACACACAAGAGGCAGGGGGCCAGAACCCACCTGAACTGGTGTAGACCTGATGTTACACTGCTGTGGAAGGAAACAAAGGGAAGGAGGAAGGAAGAGAAGCAAGAGAGCACATGAGCTCTATTACCATCTCTCTCCTCGAATGCAAGGTAAAGAGACTGGCAGTGTGCATGGTTGATACAGAGAATCATACAGGGGGGAAAAACAACACACTGTCATTCCCAGGTAGAGCACCAGGCCATTTTTCCTCTAATGCAATTGGTGTCAATCTCACCAATTCAGCAAGAATCCATACCCTCCAACTGCCAAGGACATACACATCACTAGCCAACTAGAATACTTTAGGTCACAACACTTCATTTGTGGCTGAAAGAAATGACTTCCAACCATGGTTAACCCTTTCTGAAGATCTAGAAAGACAAATCCTTTGCGTAAGCATGATTTGGTTTTTAGAGACATAAACTAAGCACTGGCTTGTTCCCCCTGTCCTGAGGTCCTTAAGGTACCTGGAAAATAATACTCTGATGACCCACTATGATTATAAGCAAAGATTGATTTGACAAGCGTCGATGACAATAAATCAGATTACAGAGCTTTATTACAGCTTAACCTGTTGTGAACGAGGTATGTAGCCATCATACGGCATAACACCCTACTAGTACAATATGTCAAAACCCACCAACAAGTTAAGAGAACCTTATAGGTATTAGAACACACCAATAGCAATGGTTGGACATTATAACATTCGGAACAAAGGGTACTTCATTTTCAGATTGGAGTTGAGGTTAACTAGGCTGGTCCTCAGCAAATGTAAATTTAAAAGTTCAGTGGTACACCCTCTTTCCGAAAGCTTAAAAGCATACTGATATATGTACTGCAGAGACTATCATGCTGTGTAAAGCAAGCGGCCAAGTATGAACTGGCCCAAAGGGGAGCAAGTCTGGACAAAAGCTGGCAAGAACAAAAGGCATGAAGCACCCAGGTAAAGTCTGAATGACTACTCCAAGCAGATCCTCCACCAGCTCCCACTGAAATGGGCCAGACAAGGGCTTCAACAGCGCTTGTTAACAGGAGAGTTTGGCAAAAGTGGCCTACTCAAAATTCTAAATAGAAAAAGGGGTTGAGAGACTGGACTGGGTTTCTCCTGCTTATTTTCAACAGTCCCTACAATATATTTGTCCCACTGGCAACAAGTTCTCGATGCAGAAACCACCATACTGGTTTGCTCTACAGCAGCAAACATTTTCAGATCTTGTGCCACTCTTTAACTCCCATCTTTTGCATATGAATCTCCATTTCATTTTGTTTATTGCCCATGTCCATTTTGCCATGTCTGTTCCTCCCCCTAAAAAAACCTCTTTTCTTGCTCTCCCCAGCCTTTCTCCACTTTCCCATTCTCTTTAAAAGGATTTTTTTTAAAACGCACAGAGACAACAATCATGGTTTTGCCCAGCTTATGCCATGATCAAAGTTTTCTGTTCTGATCAACAGGTGAAGACCAGTGTTCTAGACAGTCTCACATTCTTGCTAATAGTAGCAATAGAAAGAAAAGTTGAACAATATTGTCCCATATTGCCTCTGAGCTGCACTACGGGCCTCAGATTCAAGAAATATCTGTGGCAACTTGAACTAGCATTTTTACCTCACCCTATTTCTGTTAATTCTATTTATACAGTTTTTATATACAAAATAATCCTGTAAACATATTTATATAAAATCTGGCAAGGAAATGCTTTGACAAGGTTAGTCAAATGTGTTAGTATACAGAAATGTTTCATGAGGTTGTAGAATGTGTGTGTCGAACAAACACCTGAAGGAAAAAAAATACCTTTTTAAAAACAGAATTTTGATGTAAAATAGGGGTTAGCACCCTGTTTGTTGGTCCTAAACTACAAAAGGAATCAATCACCTAACTCCACAGTTGCCAACACAAGAAACAAGAGGGGTGTGTAGAGAATGGCATATGGTTTATGTTATGAATTTCCAAGAATATATTACACTGTAGCCAGTGTGAACATGCCCTACAAAGTGACCTTCAGTCTTTGAAGGCACAGGAGACACCTTTAACCCCAATTTGCAAGCTGGGTTTCACTTTTAATTTTTCACTTTTCCCCTCCTCAGACTCTCCCAGCCCTCCAGTACAGGTATAACCTGCGATAGCCCATGTTGTGATCCAGTCATTGCACAGTTGAAGACTTTACCTGCACAGTTGAAGACTGATGTCCTAAAAAGCAACATCACCAACCCCAAGCCTAGGTCTGCACATGCGGTGTTCACTGGAGAGTTTTGTTGGGTTAAGAGGCAGCTGTTGCTAATAGCATTCAGTGAGGTCACCACCAAAACCTTTTTCACCTTTGCAAGCTGACCAACATCAGAACAGATTAAAACAGGCAAACAAACAATCACAACAAAAATTAAAATTAACCACAACATTCCAGCTACAAGTACAGTGATTTGTCTTTCCATACCAACAATGTCACGACCGAGACTCATGGGACCAACCTCTGCTGGGGACCTTGTGAGAATGTGGCATACATACCTATAGCCAGCATCAGTACCTGAATGCAAATTACCCTGGATTTCTTGGTTAATCTCCATCTGAAAGTACCACCAGTGACCAACACCCAAGCCTGGGAAACAGCAAATGGGCAACAAGGACAATGCTGGGATAATGGAAAAATAAGAACAGACAAGCCACTTGAAAAACCTCTTGCAAAATGAAAGACTCTCCCTGCTCCACAACACCAAACCATCACAAATACATACTGGCTACTACAAAAATACAAACTAAGGGAGGTCTGAGTACACAGACAGAATCCTTTCTATTCTTATTCTGACTGTTCCACCTGGGACCTTCTAGAGAGATTCATTTCACTCTCGATTACTCTGTGCTTTGCAGATAATGTCTCAAATATGCTTACATATTCGACTGAACAAGCGCAGGTGCTTAAACTCCACTCCTTTGGCGTCCTTCCATTCGCAAGGATCACGGAATCAAGCAACTGCATTCTGGGCCTATTCAAACAAGGTTTTCATCAAATGCCCACAAATCTGAAGTGGCAGTAAATTATGGATACTGGCAAACATGTCAATAAAGAGGTCTTCTCCAGGCATGACAGAATGGTGTGCCCTGGACACAATGGTGTGTGCCCACAAAAGGCACCAAATGCCACTGACGATGGCCTGTTGCAGTCATTCTGCACACAGTCCTCATGCAAGAAATTCAGAAGTGTAAAGGGGCATGATGCTTACAAGCCCAGCACCGCATACACAAAAGGCACCAATTGTGAGAAGCGATGATTTTACACTGGGTGGTCTTTGGGACTACCATGATTGCACAATTGCAGCATTTCCCTCCCCATAATTACATAAGAAAGGCCATGCTGGATCAGACCAAGGCCCATCAAGTCCAGCAGTCTGTTCACGTAGTGGCCAACCAGGTGCCTCTAGGAAGCCCCCAAACAAGATGACTGCAGCAGCACCATCCTGCCTGTGTTCCACAGCACTTAATATGATAGGCATGCTCCTCTGATCCTGGATAGAATAGGTATGCATCATGACTAGTATCCATTCTTACTAGCAGCCATGAATAGCCTTCTCCTCCATGAACATGTCCACTCCCCTCTTAAAGCCTTCCAAGTTGGCAGCCACCACCACATCCTGGGGCAGGGAGTTCCACAATTTAACTATGTGCCATGTGAAGAAAGACTTCCTTTTATCTGTTTTGAATCTCTCACCCTCCAGCTTCAGCAGATGACCCCACATTCTAGTATTATTAGAGAGGGAGAAAAGCTTCTCCCTGTCCACTCTCTCCATACCATGCATAATTTTATGGACCTCTATCATGTCTCCCCTTAACCGCCTTCTTTCCAAGCTAAACAGCCCTAAGGGTCTTAACCGCTCCTCATAGGGCAGTTGCTCTAGTCCCCTGATCATTTTGGTTGCTCTTTTCTGGATCTTCTCAAGCTCTGCAATATCCTCTTTTAGGTGTGGTGACCAGAACTGTACACAGTATTCCAAGTGTAGTCTCACCATAGATTTGTACACAAAGATTTGTACAAAAACACATTCCTTGCCCTGCCACCCCTTTGCTTCCCTGGCTGCTTGTGGGGGCAAGTAAACACATGAAGCTGCCTTATACTGAATCAGACCCTTAGTCCACCAAAGTCAGTATATTGTCTACTCAGACTGGCAGCAGCTCTCCAGGGTCTCACTTGGAGGTCTTTTTAACTGGAGATGCCAGGGATTGAACTTGGGACCTTCTGCATGCCAAGCAGATGCTCCATCACTGAGCCACAGCACCTTGTGAAACTTGCAGAGTTATGGTGTTGGGATGAGCAAAAGACTGAAGTTTTGGGCAGCAGCCCTTCCTTTGCTCTTAGATACAGTTCTACCCTAAAGTCAGAGTACCAGCTAATGAAAATGCCCTTCAATACCCTGTTCAAACTTTGCACCAAGCAGATGCCAGCTGGACCCACAGCAAATGGTGCTCAGATTTTCATGTGAAAATGTACCACCTGTATGCAGCCTGAAGTATACTAGACATTTTGTAGAACTGCTAGCAGAAATCCTGGCACTTTTCTTATTTTAAAAAAACTTTTCCTGACAGGTAGTAAACAGACTCTCGAGTGTCAAAGTTCCGTTGGCTGCAACTTTCTCATGAGCCAACAAGCTACCAAGTGACTGTTCAGAAGCATCTTTTGGAATAAGCACAAAAAGCTGCAAATCAGGATGTGACAAAGCTAAGCAGCACAGTTCATCCACTTTGCACTGTGCTGACAGCTTGACTTAGCCTTTAAGTTTCAAAAAAGAGCAGGGCGCTGCTGTACCCCCACGCATACACACACAAGGCAGAATGCACTTAGAAGCGGAGCAGGTGAAACAGCGGTAGCTTTATGATGGGGGGCAGAGAACCGGACAAACTGTTAGAAACATCTACATTCACCCTTCTTGAATCAACTCCCAAGACACACACAGAAAATTACAAACTAAAAATGCATAGCAACAAACTGGGGGTGGTGGAGGATTGGAAGCCGATTTTTTCACTACTCGAGATCAAATACGTAAGGGTGTAAAGAAAGTTGCATGCGACACAGCCAGAGATCTTCCTTTGGACTTATCTTAACGGTCCAGGCTGCCGAGTCACTGCGTTTACAGCAGGCATCAGGAGCTGTTAAAAAACCCAATCCCTTGGTGACGGGGGCCGGTGCCTCTGCCTCGTGGGCCTCCCCCCTTCTGCCTCTTGGGGGGGGGAAGCCAAAAAACCCAAACCAGACTACAACCCTAGTGAGGCACCCAGGAGAAGTGTTTGTCAGCAGGATGGCATGAGTGAACTGCGTGGGCTGCAGCAGCAACAGCCAGCACCCAACAGGAGAAATGACAGAGAGCATGGGGGAGGGGAGAGAGGGAGAGAAGAGGCGAGAGACATTCTTCATCTTCCGTATTTTTCTTTGTACTCCCACTGCCTCCCTTCCCCCCCTGCTTAATCCCCAGGGCAACAATCAGTTATGCAAATACGCCCTCCCCCACCTCCTTCCACATCCTAGCCTGGCTGCTCGGCATCTGCTCTAGGTCCTTCACTCCCCAAGCCGCAGCAACCTCGCTATTGTTCAGCCCATGCAACACGCCGCTGTCACAAATGGTCCTCTCTTTTGCACTTTCTAATCTTTATGCATATGGAGCATTTTCCTTACCCATAACCCCCCAAGCCCCTTTCATGCATTTAAAACAACAACGAGGCTCTCATTTAAAGGAGGGGGGAAATGGCCATATATGGTTACAGCAAACCCTACTTAAAATTACAGTTCATGGCATTTTCACATTAAAGAGGATACCACTAGCCATATACAAATATACATAAATACAGTTACATAAATATATATAAATGAATATACATATTTATATAATTTTATATATATATATAATTTTAAAGAGAGAGGTGGAAAAAGCAGGAAGCTGACTGCATAAAGAAATGATCTCTGGCCTCTACCAAAAGAGAAGATGCTTACAGTAGGGGCTGCTTTTCTCTCTCACACACACTCACACAAAGCTGTCTTTTCCATTTGGGACAAAAGCTTAGTGTCAATACAAAAAAAAAACTCAGTACAGTGAATTTCACATAATGAAGGCAGTCAGTGTTTGTTTACGACACCTTTCTCCCCATAGGACACCAACACCTAACATCATGTCCAAAAGGGCTGCTAAACCACCTTTTAAAATTATCTCCTTCAGCCTTAAGGAATGCACCTCTAAAACACAGGAAAATTTCTACAAGCAGCTATGAAGTTCACAAGGGATCCACGCCTGCTTTGCAAAAGTTAAGAGGGGTTTTCATTTAAACTGAGGAGCTAGACAACCCGTGATGTTATCAGAGTGCTGAATTGTAGATAAGAGCCCAAAGACACCACAGGCAGAAGTCACTACATTAAACCTTTGCCTGAATCAAGACATGACCATTGTTTACCCAAAATGAAAGTGGGAGGAGGCTCAGACTTAAAAAGGCTTCTTTTAAAATTAAGTCTCTCTTACACACACAAAATCATGGCAAAAATATACTGCTCTCATTTCATACATCAAAGGACATCCTTTGAAGTGCATTTAAAAAGTTACCTTCCACAAGAGACTTAAGATCCTACAGTCAACTGCTTTTGGTGAATGCTATCGCTTCCCCAGCCACACAACTGCTATTTGCGAAGGGAAATGCAAATGTGAACACCGTATGCGCAGACAAACCCAATAGGTCACTCAGACATTCTGCTTCAGAGCAAACTGTATATAGATGTAAATTCGGTAACCTGTGTCTGGACGGAATCATCAATATGCCAAAAAGAAAATCTACCAATATAAAAAGATGGAAGACTTATAGAGTCAGTAACCTACAACTACAGCTTCCATCGCCGCTGCCTATAACCAGCTGAGGCCGCTCTCCAGAAGGGAAATGAAGCCCTAAAGATAAAGCAGAGACAGAAGTCAACTTTTGGAAACCATCTGTCTTTTCATGGCAATTTCCATGAATTAGGAAGAGTAACGAAGACAGACAGCCGTGCAGGTCAGATGAGGGTTTGCTGCCTCAGTACTAAATGCTCCCCTCCCCATCAGTTACTCTCTTTGCCCCCCCTTCCCCACCCCCAAAATCAGAAAATCAACCCAAGCCTTTATTTTTTTAACCAGAATTGAGCCTAAGCTTTAAAAAAAACAACCCAGCTGAACCCAAATTAGAACAACACCACAAAAAAAACAAGGTTCCTGGTTCAAATTTAAAGTTTAATTGTGAAAACTCACTGGCTCCAGGAAAAAGGATCCACAGTTAACCCATGACAACAAGCGCAGGTATTACCTTTTTCCCTTGGGTTGGTCCAGGTTTTTGTCTCCCGCAGTTTTCCAGGCCTGGGAAGCAGTTTGAAGGCCTCAATCCACTCCAGCAGAAAGACTACCAACACGCATTCTGTTGGAGGGGACAGCAGCATTTCTGTGCAGAGGAAAGTGTTCCCAAATGCTGCTGTGTCCAAAACATCCTCTGCAGTTGTTCATGAGACCCTTTAGTTGTAACCTTTGCCTGAAGGGTCAGTCTCTGCATAGCTTTTCCTCTAAAAGCGTTCCCCCTTCAGCTGCTTCTGTGACTATTAGGTCTTTAGGGTCCCATGCAGGGCAGAGTCTAGCAGACTCCTGATAGCCCTGCCTTTGAGACAAGGGAGAAAAAACAGTCTAAACCAGGCCTGCACAAGCAACCTGTGACTCTCCAAAACATGTGCAAGCAATATATGGTAACCTGCCAGGTGTTTTTGGCAGTCTCAGGCAGGCAGCAAAAACAGGAAGCTTCCCCCAAGCCCAGAGTGAGCTCTCTTCAGCCTGATGGCGTCACAATTGGTGCAGGCATGGTCTGAGATTAAGTTAGACCTATTAATTTTCTCCATTTTACAAGTCAACATCATAATATGAATATTATTTAGGTTTTCCTAAGTCAACTTAAACAATTCAAGTGGTGCCAGACAAATCGCTTAACCTTTATTGGAACTACACTGTCAGCGACATCTGAATTTGTGCAGAGGTTTGACTCCTTTGCCTATTTCAAGGGGGGGGGGGTGGATTCTGAACTCAATCACAACATACAGGAAGCATATTCCTCTCTCTCACTTTCCCTTTTACTCTGATTTCCCCAGATCTCCCTATTCTTAAACAGAGGAGTGACTCTGTCAACAAATAACATCCAGCACACAATACATGTTAATACAAGATTGTGACAAAATACCAGTTTTTCATCCTCATCCTCTCCCACCTAGCATCGTCCACTTAACACAAAAACATGTGATACCATAAACACAGACACATGGGCACACAGAGAGTTACAACTGCAATCACTAAAAGATATCATTAAAAGTCTTTAGAGAGAGGGTCTATATTGAACTTGAGCCCCGACTTTAAATATCTCATATATTCTGTACGCTGCCCATTAACTGCAGTTGCAGCAACTCCAAGCTAAAGCAGCATCTATGCAAATATGTGGGGAGGAAAGAGGGACTTCAGTCCTCTCTCATCTGGCAGTTTTTCCTGCTGGACAATATCCCCTTCCCAGCCACTTTTCCCCATCTCACGGGGTGGGGGGGAGGGGGAGATGATAAAGCTATGAGGAAGGAGAACAGTTACAGGGGTTGTCAGCAGAAAAACCATCTCCAGCTGAATTTTGTTTAAAGAGAGGGAAGACACACTCACGGCCCTTAGAGAAAACATATGCACACATGTGCACTCACAGCATCATGTGTCATATGGCTCTCACTGGCCCTTGGAAAGAAATGCAGCCAATCAAACCAAAGCACATTTCGCTCACCACAATTCCCAAGCCTATACAGCATGCTGTAGAGAGCACAAGCTCTGCTGAATTTCTAAAACAACAAGTGCCAGGGCTTCAGCCTTCTTGGAAGCGGACACTCAGGCCTGAAAATCCACTCCTCCAGTCCCAAGCTGTATGAAAATTACTTGTGGTTAATCTATACTGAGAAAAAGGCACTTCACACATGCTAAGAGGGTGTCTGTGTTTTGATCTAGGACTAATACAGTTGCCAGCTCCGGGCTGGGCAATACCTGAAGATTTTTGAGGCGGACCCTGAGGAGGGCAGGATTTGGGAGGGGAGGGACTTCAATGCCATAGAGTCCAATTGCCAAAGCGGCCATTTTCTCCAAGTGAACTGATCTCTATCGGCTGGAGATCAGTTGTAATCCCAGGAGATTTCCAGCTAGTACCTGAAGGTTGGCATCCATAAGGACTAGTCTCTCAAACTCAGCTTCCAAAAGGCCCACAAAATGCTTTCCCCCCTCCCAATCCTTGCATAGCAATCCATTGATTTACCCTTTCAACAAACGCTACAATGAAACAGACTGCCATTTCCAATTTGCTAATGGACCAACAAGACAAGCAGAAATTGGCCCATCACAGGCCAGAAAATCTCAGGCCAGGGTCTGAACCTTATTTTTCCAGTAATGTCAATTCCACCTTAAAAGCAGTCCAAAGCACAGAGAGGTAAATTTCTGCAGTTTTCCTGATGCCTGCTGAGGGACTTGGAAAAAAATAGCACAAATCCTTAGGTCGATGCATACATGACTTCCTTTGAATCATGTCAGGCATAGAAGAAATATGAATTACAAAGAATGGCGCATAGTCAGATGTAACCAGTATAAAAGAACCATTCTATTAATGCACATGTGTGATGACTAAAGTCAACTTTACACCCCACCTCCTCTTGAAACATACAAAAATTGCTCCAACATGTAACATGACGCACACACACCCAACCCAATCAGTATGAATTTTGCTTTGGAGGTAAGGCAGAGAGATAACAAGGAAAAGAGACATAGTTTACAACTGCATCTAGCCAGCCTCTTGCAATGAGTGCAAGGATGCAGCAACTTTTATCTGGTGATTTTAACAGCCTAACTCAGTTTAACAGCCAAAACACAGACCCTTCCTCAACCTCTAGTCATGCACCCCCAAGTCTACTAGAAAAAGGGGCATCACCAAAAATGAGCTGCCATAGCCTAGCACTGCATAATAAGCAGCAGTGGAAAACCTTCAACTACAGGGACCTCTGGGACAGTCTGAAAGCCACACACCCCACCCCGTTATGCCCACAGTATTAAAGACAGTCAATGACACCCCCTCTCCCAGGCCAGTACACAGGGGAGGCCCTCTGAAAGGCAGCAGCAGAGTCAGAGAACCAGACACTGCCTGCGTTGCTTATGGCTCTCTTCAGTGATCTCTGTGCTCTGCCCGTCCCACAAGGCGCCCCATCTGCAATGAGCAGGAAGATACCAGAACAGGGCAACGTGGAGGGGAAGGGGGAGAAACGTGTTACATGGCTTCCTTGTGTTCAGGGAGTCACGCTCCCTTCACTCGCGCTCCCGAGCCCTGCTTGCAACCTGCAAATGACATTTCTACAGGGCTGCTTTTCCCCCCTCCGATCCGCAAGGGCACGTCTTTGACTTTCGAGGCCGAGAAAATATTCAAGTGCTCCCAACAAAAGCCGAGGCCGCCTCCAACGGCAAAGCGTGCCGAATGGTCAGGGCAGCGGCTACTTCCCTTCCTCACTCCTCCCACCCTGCTGTGTCAGGGCTTAAGGGGGAGAGCTTGCGACGGACCTCCCCATCATCCCGTCGCCAGGGTATAGCGCGCCTCCCCTCCCCCACAGCGAGCCGTAAACCAACAGCCATTTCAGTTTAAAGAGACAGGACCCCTCCTATGCCTCCAGCCGATTCGTCTCTGGTTGCAGCCATAAAATTCCTTCTGTCTCCTCCGCCCCGACATCCTGACTCTTACAGCCTGTCATCCCCACGCTATCGTGATGCAGATTCCAGAAGAGGCAGCCTCGCCATCCTGCGAGGCAAGTTGCAACAACCTCTTCGCTTTCAAAAACTGTTCTCAGAAACGTACAAACCCGGCCGTTTTTGTTTCGGTCTTTTTTTACACTGACTTGACCAGTTTCGGCCCAATTAGAAAGCCAGCTCCTGATCGTGGAAATACTGTCTGGTGGCAGTATTTGTATGTGCTTGTTGCCTGTTTACTCAGAACCTGAGGAGCAAGTTTCGCAGCCAGCTCTGATAAAAGGAGCCAGCAGCGGCAGATGCTATCCGAATCTCACCCCAATCATGGCTGTGGACAGACTTGCTGACTCATGGGAAAGAAACATGGCTGCCTTCAAATTTAGTAAACTATATCTTGAGTGAACAAGACCTGTTTTCATAAGCTCTTAAAAGGGAATCAATAGTCCGTCCCTAATTTCAGGAGCCAATCCTTCCAAATATTAAGCAGAAAGGTAACATTACAGATCGCTCCATGTCTGCGTTCTACATACCAAAGAAACGTGTTCGTACATGAAAAGAAAATGGAGCCAATTGCCATAAGTGGCAACAGCTACTTAGTTATACCCTCTGCCTCTCAAAACCAAGTTTAGTGAGTTTATCTTTAAAATGTTGGGAGTTCATTCCCTTTCCTCCCTGAACATGCAAGAACCTGACATAAAGTTTTACATTCTTTTATTCTAATATTTTTAATCATATCAAATATCATAAGGATTTACATTCTTTTATTCTAATATTTTTAATCATATCAAATATCATAAGGATCTATATTTGAATGGAAGAGCAGGATATAAATATTTTTAATACAAATACACAGATATCATTTGCATACAGGGCATACACCTATTAGTTTAGATTAAGTTCATGGTTTTAATTGTATATTTTAACTTTATACTATATGTGTCCATATTATACGTTATTAGCCGCCCTGAGCATGGCTTTGCTGGGAAAGGGCAGGGTATAAATCAAATAAATAAATCATTGCAGTGATGATCCAGCATCCATGCACCTACTTTGAAGAGATTGTAGTCTTCTTTAAATGGGAAAATTATGTCCTGTCTCCAACCACACAGTTAAGAAATGGCCCCAATTTTGTTTCCTGTGGTCAGCAGCCCCTCAGTGGTAGCTGCTATGGGAGAGGGGAACTCCATGGAAATCATCACTTAGTCCAAGAAAACTTATGATGCTCTTAAAATGGTGGGATGCTGTCCATTAACTTTTCGATTTTGATCAACTGATTTATTTACATAATTTTTGTATCCCATATTTCTGCCCTCGCAATGCTCTTAAAATGGTGGGATACTGTTCATTTACTTTTTGCTTTTTATTAGTTGATTTATTTATGATTTTTGCATCCCACATTTCTGCCCTCATAAGGGCCCCCGAGGTGGCTAACAATTTAAAACATACACGATAAAATTACATTTTAAAACCATTAAAATCAACCCTCCTGCCAAACACATATCTTTAAAACAATTTAAAAAACAGAGTTAAAAGACACATAAAACAGAGTTAAATTACATTGATTAGGATAGAGGGGTTATTGAGAGAATGCCAAACAAAACAAGAAAATATTGTCGAAGGCTTTCACGGTCAGAGTTCATTGGTTCTTGTAGGTTATCCGGGCTGGTGACCGTGGTCTTGGTATTTTCTTTCCTGACATTTCGCCAGCAGCTGTGGCAGGCATCTTCAGAGGAGTAACACTGAAGGACAGTGTCTCTCCTTCAGTGTTACTCCTCTGAAGATGCCTGGCACAGCTGCTGGCGAAACGTCAGGAAAGAAAATACCAAGACCACGGTCACACAGCCCGGATAACCTACAAGAACCAAAAAACAAGAAAAAGTCTTCACCCAAATCAAATCACACCTTAATTTGGCATAAAAAGGTACATAGTAAGGTTAAAGGATATTTATAAACTTTTGACAAAGATCTTCCGTACAACATTAAAAGTTAAAACTGTAATATAAATCCCAGGAAGCTAGCAGCCCCTGCAGTAACCTGGGGATAAATATCACTTAAAAGAAATCGAACTAGCTCCTTATCAGTGCCACCAGGGCAACCTGTCAGTAGGGGTTCGATGACCTGTTCCCGTAAGTCTTCACCCACTGGCGGAAGACAACAGCAAAGGGGGACAGATAAATCTCCCTGGGAAGAGCATTCTAGAGCTTTGGTGCCATGACTGAGAAGGTCCTCACCCAGGTTGCCACCCATTTAATCTCAGAAGGCAGGGGCACCTGATGTAGGGCCTTCAAAGATTACTACAGGGGTCAGGCAGGATCGGCAGTCCTTCAGGTATATTGGTCCCAAACAATTTAGGACTCTGAAGGTCAACACCAGCACCTTGAATTGTGCCCTGAATCAAACTGAGAGTCAGCGTAGATGGGCCAAGACTGGACTGATATGGTCATTGCAACCCACTCCAGTCAATAGCCTGGTTGCAGCATTCTACACCAACCGAACTTTTCAAACTCTTCTCAAGGGCAGCCCCACATAGAGCTCATTGCAGTAATCTAATCTAGATGCAACATATCACCTGTACGGCTGCAGTCAACAGATCAGTTACATTAATCGATTGCGCTCAAATTGTTAAAGTCTTATCTATTTAGTGTACAAAAGATATTTAGAAATCATTACTTTTTAAATACTTCCAAAACTATGTTGGATCAAATTGTTGAAGTCTTATCTATTTAGTGTGCAAAAGATATTTAGAAATTATACGTTGGATGGGCACCATCTTAGAACAGCACAAACTGTCTAGACTCAGCAGCCAACTTTGATTTTCTACTAGCCAGCCGCAAAATCCTATCTCACTACAATATTACTTGTAACAATAAGCTCTTCCTTGTATTAACTGTATTATATGAAAGGGAAGCAATGTTTTTAAAGTATCAGAATTACTATGTTCAACCGTTCTTAAAAGTGTGAAAATGTATTTATTTTTCAGTTGTGATTAATTTATTAACTTTGATCGGTTTTCCCTTTCAAATTCCTAATTTTTTTGTCAGAAGTTTCATAATTTATACCCAGGCTCAAATACTGTCTAATGTGTACACTAATTCACAAATGCATACAAGCCAGTTACTTGGGAATAAGCGCAAACTCTTTCTATAATATTATTGTTCGAGTTATGTCAGAATATATACAATATAACACACAAAGCAGAGAGAGTCTGTATGGAAGGCAGGACTTATATTAGGCCTAGGTTCGAATCCTATTTCAGCCAATATATCCAGGAGGTAGCTTCGCCCAATCATTTGCAGAAGGCTCATTTGCAACCCCCCCCCCACAAACCCCCAACAATTGTAGTTTGTTGTAGATACCTTCTTTGGAGCATTAAGCATGTTATATGCCTGCTTTCCCTACTCAGATCCAGATATCTCCACCTGTTATACTACAAGTGCATATCAAGTGCAGACAGAATGGAGCTGTTGCAGTTAGCTGATGGAGACACACACCCTGATCCCACTTTTGCTTCTGGTAAATAGGTGTGGTGTAGAGGTTAAGGTGTAGGAGTAGAACCAGGTTCAAAACTCCCCTTGCACCATGGAATCTTGCTGGGTGACCTTGGGCTATTCACACACTCTCAGCCCGGACCTTGGCTAGTATTTAGATGGGAGATCTCCAAGGAATACCAGGGTTGTGACGTGGAGGTAGGCAATGGCAAACCACTTCCCAACGTCTCTTGCCTTGAAAACCCTACATGGTCACCATAAATCATCTGTGACTTGATGGCAAAAAGAAAAAAAAAGCTCTGTGCACCATTTCCAAAACATGCAAATGCCAATTCTGAGCGCAGCGAGAAACAGCTACACCATGAGAAGCAATGGCTTTTCAAACCACCCTCAACTTTCATTAAAACACTAGCCATTTTCAGCCCTCTATCTTGCTTATGCTTAGGCATGCCTTAAGACTACAGGCATTTCTTCGGGTCCTTATTACCGTTACCCCAACAGTGCTACTGTTTTTGTATGAGACAGCAGAGAGGCTTTCAGAGTAGAAAGGGAGTACAGAAACATACTGCAGAAATTCTCAAGGTCACGGGGTAGTAAGTAGCAGAACTGCTAAGTTTTCCACACTACAGCTCTCCCCATTTATCTCTGTCACTTCAGAGAACCACACTCAACTCAACAGAGCAATCATATTTTTTTGCGCTTGTGCACGCCCCCAGCAAGGTGTGGGATAGGGATCAAATTTTTAGAACGAAAGAAATGACCGCTTGAGGGGAAGAAGAGTCAGTCCTCCCCCATCATCTGTTTCTGCCAGCAAATAATACACACATCTTGTAAAGGATCACAATGGATAGCCGTGTTAGTCTGTCAATAGCATGTTGCTTATGAAAGCTCATACCCTGCCAGAAATTTGGTTAGTCTTTAAGGTGCTACTGGACTCTTGCTCTTATCTACTTCTTGTAAAAGAATCAGACACAGAGTGCGGGGATGGGGGGCTAGCATCAGCATACCCCAAAGTGAGGCAGCTAGCTAGACCCACGGTTGCTGTCCCCACCAACACTTGCCTGCTTGCTCTTTCCTTCCTGCTTGCTCGGAAGCCCACCCGCGCTCACAGCTACTTGTGCTGGCCAGAGCAGTTGCGAGAAGGGAATGAGAGTTTGAATGTGTACAAACATTGCCTTTCATTCCACTTATATGTTTCCCACCATCATTACAAAACAGGCAAATGAATGTACAGAACCAGTAAATAGTCAAGCTTCCTAGGACCCAGTAATGAATATTCTTAGATCAAGAGATTGTGTTTAAAAGAGATGCAGAAAATGTGTTATAAAAGGTAGGAGAAAATCCAAGCTTCCAAGGTAAGGAAGGAAATGATCAACAGAACAGGAAAGTCCTAGTCACATTCGCACATGTTGCACCATCTTAAGACAATCTTTAATTGCCAGCTGCAGGAATTGGAGGGACTGGTTTCGCCTGAATTCTGTTCCTTATTAAGGAACATTTCTCATTGCTGCAAGGCCTTGGGACAAAACCCTTGTTTCGATAGTTTTAGTCCCACAGCAGTGGGAGAAGTCTTCCCTAGCTTTGTGTGTGAATTGCTTGAGTTTCTTTGTTTCCCTAAAGGGACCACAGAAAGGAAATGAAGGAAGGTTTACAAGGTTTGTATTTACCTAGTGCTACAAATCTGTCAGCCCCTTAAAGAGACACACACACACACATCCTTTCACAGACAAACTGGGGGAGGGCAAGGAAAGGGGATCAGCACAGAGGCACAAAACACATCATGCACTGAGAGGCCGAGAGACACTAGACCGTCTCAAAGCCAATCCAGACCAAGTGCCTGATTTTGCATGCTGCCCTGAAGCAAAATAAGGGGGAGGAGGGAATTAAGGGGGGTGCCCATGACTTGTACAAAAATAAGCAGGCTTTTATGTAGACAGCAACATGGTTCCCTAACTGGCTTTGTTTCTCAAGCCAGAGACTCATCCCCTTCTAATGATGATCAAAGCCTGCACAAAAAGGAGCCACAGAGGCAGGGAATTGGGGAGGGGGGGGGAAATGACTCACTTCTATGTCACTAGCATCTCAGCACTACACATCCGTTAGCTAAGACTATTCAGAAACATCTTTAAGCGGCGAAAGCTGGAGATAAAGAACTGCACAGCTGTCCCCTCCCCATGCCCTCTCTAACAAGCAATCCAAGCCAACAGCAGATTACAAGTGATCTCCAGCAAGTCAGAGTACAAAGTGAGGAAAGGGAAAATATCCAGGCCAGATCTCTGAACAAGTGGTTTAGTCACTATGCCAGGAAGGCCAGCTTGTAACACCCACAGGATCACAGGCAAAATGATCTGCCATACAAAGAGCTGCAAACACATGCATACCCTAGCCCCCCGCCCCCATTCTCCTGTCCCCAGACAGGCTATGCCTTTACTAAAAGAGCATGTTATTACTAGACACTAGAGTCTGCTCTACAAAGGTTAAGCACCCATCCTCCTTCAAGAAGACAGATATGTAACACCACCTCACAAAGTGAGGGCTACCTCCTCTTGTACATATCACAAAAACATTCTATGACTGACAGAGGGGAAAACTAAGCAGTCCAAAATTCACCACAACCCCTCCCCCAAAGATCTGCCTGATGGAAACCCCTTCCAGATTTAAAGAGAAAAACTTCAGATCTTTTGTGGAGAAGCTACATTTTGCTGCCTTCTTTCACAAAGAGAAAGTGTTGTGGGGTAGGGGAACAGTGTGTGTGTGTGTGTGTGTGTGTGTGTGTGTGTGTGTGTGTGTGTGTGTGTGTGTGAGGGGGGTGAAACGTCTGTTTCCATTTGAAACTGTCAAAATTAGCATTCAGTAATTAAAAATCACACCCTTTCTCTTAATAACCTAACCAGCATGATACAATCAGGTTGTGCCAACTCTTTAATCTAATTGACTAATTACAGATTTTAATTTAGTCAGTTACTGAACAACTGTTGACAATTTGTTTTCATTAGGGACAGACCAGGATAAATATTTAGGCTCCCCAATCACAGAGACTACAGCGTAAGCGCTTTGCCATGACCTCTGGTTTAATGCTTTCAGGGCTTAGTCAATATCAACTAAAAAAAGGAAGAACTGCTTCCCAACCACCACACATTCTTGCAGCTCCTGTGCAACCCTCGAATGCCAAAATAACTCCTGCTTTAAGGACACTAGTTCATTCAAACGACAAATAGGTGCTTGCCTCTGAAGCTACAAGGAAAGCTTTTAAAGCAGGCCAACCTTCGACAAAGAATTTAGATGAATGAGGGTGTTTTAATGATGCATTTTTTCACTTCTACATAGCAAAGTCATTACCTTGCCACCGGTTTATCTGCTACGGATTATTATTAACAAAGAGAGAGTCAACAGAAGCTCCTTTTTGAAAACCAAATTAAATACACTTAAGTGCCCACCTTGGAATAAAGAGGATCGTGTGGGTTTTTCCGAAGTACAAGAGATAATTCTCACATGCAGTTCCATGCACTTCTTATGGAGTGCTAGGGTTTGTGATTAGGCACACTTCACCAGTGTATGTACACATTTGAAAAACAAATACACACATACACACCTAAGCATGCACAGTCACTTCAAACCTCCTAGCGCAGGAAGTACATGCTGTACATCTATTACTGCCTGTCATTAAATTGTAAGATATTAAGTATTCCCAAATATGCAGGTTTGAGCAAAACCCAAGCAACATTCTAGATATAGGTTTTCCTTGCCGCTCCTGTCTCTTCCCAGGAAACAGATAAGATTCTTCGCTGGTAATAAAACTAAGCCAGGACTCTACAATTTACTTACTGTGGAGGAGGGAGCAATGAACCATGAGTAATTTTGGGATTACACAGCATACTACTGCTGCTCCTCCCCTTGAGTAAATTTAAAAGGAGATGTAGCTGTCATAGACCAACAACTGGATTCAGCGAACTGTATTTCAGGCTTGTCTTCCATCAGAAACTTCTCATTTTTGCCTATTCCACCCTCCCATGGCTGACCACATCCCACCTGGAGTTGTTCCTGGGGATCAAAACCCAAACGCAGTGTTTTGAGGAACACAGGAAGTGGCATCAGGAGGCAGGAAAGTTGCATTCTCCATGTGAGTTTGCTAGACAACTTCGTATACATCAGTCCGACATGGATTACACTCATTAGCAGTAACTCTCCCAGGCATCATACAGTGGTCCCTTTTGGTCCAGCTACCAGATATGCTTTTCGGCAGAGACTTAATCTCAAATTATGCGTGAGCAAAACATGTGCTTTACCATGGAGCAAAAACCCAGTCAAACACATGAAGCTGTCTTATACTAAATCAGACCCTTGGTCCATCAAAGTCAGTATTGTCTATGAGTAGATAATGAGTAGACTGGAAACAACTCTCCAGGGTCTCAAGCAGAGGTCTTCACATCACCTAATGCCTGATCCTTTAACTGGAAATGCTGGGGATTGAAACTGGGACATTCTGTATGCCAAGCAGATGCTCTACCACTAAGCCACAGTCGTGCCTGCTATCAAATAAATTATCTTCAGAGATACAACGGTGTATCTTTAGAAGAACTGTAGCAGGAGGGAGATAAACCCCCTACCCCTTGCTTCAGTCTTTACCCACCTCCCATATGCCTGAGTGTGAAATATACTCCCAAGGAGTAAGTGGGAATTCAACCTATAAATAAGCTGTTCAGACATTTTGCATGCACAGTTTACTCCTCTCCATGTAGTGTAAAAAGAATATTGTTCAGTTTGCACTTGAATCACCAGAAATTTAAACAGTGCTTTATACAGAAGAATGACCCCACACCTACATATAAATATTTAATGTACCCTGTGTTCCTATAGCTTAAGGATCTATGTGCCCTATGCACTCAAGGTGTCATCCCACAATCCACTGACAGGAACAGCCAAACTTTACATAGGTGCTCACAATTTTCTTTACTAGAAGCTTTCTACAGATGAATTAACCCCTTCATCACAAATACATCTGTAAAACACATTCTACTGCCCACAAGTATTGATGATAAAGGAGTTCATGATTGTAAACCATTTTGCACATTGTTCGTATTAAAAGGAGCTGGAAAGATGATACTAAAAAAACTGGAGCTGAAAAGGGCTTAAATATTCATTAAACTAAACACACAGCAATGTTGTGAGTTGAACTCAACATTTCTCCTACCATTACTTCATAAGCCTTCCTTCAGTAATTTGCTTCATCGTCCAGCTGCTCTTGAAATTAGAAAATATTTTTCATACACTTAACCTGTTCTGTGCATTGATACAGAACATGCAGTAAACTCCCTTCTGGCTCCTTGGACAAACATACCAACTTGCGCTGAAAAACATTCCTTTCTCAAAAATTCTTTTTCCTATTCTGGCATCTCAGTGTTCAGAAGATGCTTGTCCCCCTCCCCCCAAGATATAATACTCTAGCCCTGTTCCGAATAACCAAAGCCTTTCTGTTCCATTTGTTCATTTGTTCCATTTGTCCAAAGGTCTATGCACTTGCACCAGATGCTTCAGAAAACCGTAAACTGTCCCAGGGCTTTCATGGGTCAAAAATGTACCTTCTTTGTTTTCTGAAGTTCCCAGAAGTTAGGCTTCAGGGACATTCCAAGCATATCCTTCAGCCTGCTGAGAAGACACCAGTTGCTTGATCTGGACTTCTGCAACAAAGCAATGCAGGCACTTTCTTTGCTTTAAACTGTGACCTGTTAATTTAATTGGTTGCACCAACTCTTTCAGTCATTACCACCACCAAATTCCTGTTCACTTATTACATATACACTTTTGTTCAGTACACTTTCTAGGTTTACTAATCCAGTAATTCCCAGTCAGTCACTTCATGTGTTACTTCTCCCCATAGAAACTGTTTTTCCCCATGGGAAACAACGTGGGGACTGTCTTTCAGAAGGCCAGGCAGAAATGTTCAAGAACTGCCAAACAGGATTGTGAGAGAAACAGCACAACATGTTGAAGGGGTGGCCTTGAGGTTCAGAGATTCATGCCACAACCCCCAAAAAAACATAATTTGGTTGCTGTTTGCTCGCTCAAAACATGTTTAGGTACCACTCTTCTAACTTTCTCATTAAGTCACATAGCGAACGTAGACACACCCAGCAAAAATAAGTTTAAACACTCAAAAGTAGATGCACTGGGGGGTAGGAAAGCTGACAAGAATCTCTCACATTACAGATACTATCCAGTAAGTACTGCTGATATTCATACAACCTCACTATACTGCTAATAATAGCATCACTATCTGGTGGGAGAATTGCATTTTGCTAGAGACAAGACACTGCTGCTTGAGTGCTGGGGAGGAACACATGAAGCTGCCTTATACTGAATCAGACCCTTGGTCCATCGAAGTCAGTATTGTCTACTCAGACTGGCAGCGGCTCTCCAGGGTCTCAGGCAGGGGTCTTTCACATCACCTACTTGCCTAGTCCCTTTAACTGGAGATGCCAGGGATTGAACCTGGGGCCTTCCGCATGCCAAGCAGATGCTCTTCCACT
Organism: Euleptes europaea; assembly: GCF_029931775.1. NCBI lineage: Eukaryota > Metazoa > Chordata > Lepidosauria > Squamata > Sphaerodactylidae > Euleptes > Euleptes europaea. The sequence continues at coordinate 69,398,480 of NC_079313.1, read as the reverse complement.
AAGTCACGGCCCCTCACCGAATGCGGAGTTCCACCTACAGACATGCTACTTTGGTAAAGACACTTGGTTCGCCTCAAACAAATGAATGACAAGTAGCTCTTCTATTACTTTCCTAAACCCTCATCTGTACAAGCTGTTGGAAACACATGGCAAAAGCAAAATCTAGACACTTGAGCATCCTCAAAAGATGAACCAACTTTGTATCTTTGAAAAGTACCAGCATATCCAATAAACGAATGACAAAGTATGTAAATTTGGGTTACAAAAGAATTATAAGAACTATTAGCAGAGTGAAGCTGGAAAGCGATCCTGATATGCTGTGCTGAGCTCATACCCCAGAAAAGGTAGTATCTACCTCAGAGATCTGGGTTCTGAATGAATACCTGCTAGTGGTCACGATTTCAAAGGCACTCTCTATTGGATTAGATCTCCCACAGTCAGACCACTATAGGAGGCTGAAATGCATATGAGCTTCATTTTAGCAACAAGGAGGACCCATTGTGAAGAAATGGATTCTTGTCACATTCTCCTAGCAATTATGGTTAAGTCATGTAGAAAAAAATATTTATGTCACACCCACTGCTTCTGCATAAGTGAGCAACTAAATCATTCTTTTTTTGGAAGATTATAATTAACTATTTGACACAAAACAATGTTTGGAGATTTTTTTTAAAGGAAAGTTTAGATTGTATTAAAGAAGTTTTTAGTTTTAGTTTTTTGTTTTGGTGAAGCAAGCAGACAGGCTGTGGCAGTGTCTGGGAAATAGAATCTTTCTGGCACTGCCCACCAAATCTCTCAAAAAATTCTTTGGCTGGACCTTAAAATTCTAAAATGCATATTTTTCAATAATAATAATAATAATAATAAAATTTTAAATATTTATTCCGTTCTTCCGAAAGACTAAGATTACCAAGAGGTCAGTCACATTTTGTAATCTCCATGTGTACTTTTAAAAATATTTCTTAAAAAACCTCCTGGGTTGGAAGCAATTCTGAGTTTTTGCACCGTCTCTCAAAGTTACACTCAGAGGAGGCTGTGCAAACAGAATAATGCCACAAAAAGTATGTAGCGACAGTCAACTAGATTTAAGTTCATTTTCTGTAGCTGGAGGCCAAAATCGACTAAATTGGTTCTAGTGATCAAGTTTTCTGCAATTCCCCATTCTGTGTATTAGCTATTTGACAGAAATTCACTGCGGTATTTAAACTGGCAGTCATCACAGCTAACTCAAATTGTATTGGCTTTCACAGTGTTGAAACGCTGAACTGCAATCATCAATCGGCCAATTCCAAGATAACGCGGTGGTTGAAATTCCCTGTCATGCTGTACAATCCCTTTGTAGTTCACCAGCTCAGAAGATGCACAATAAAACCGGCAACAAGAGCGTCTGGCAACACCGCCACAATGTAATACGAGCATGCTTACCGAGGGGCTTTGCCTAGAAGCAAGATAAGGGCAGCCGTGCCAACAGAGCTAACCCTCTAGAGAGAGTGTAACATTTTCTTTTGGAAATGCACAGAAATGCTGAAATTGGAAGCACATTTTGGATCTCTCCCCTCTCTCTCCACCACCTGATGTTTTCACCAATCTAAAACCACTGAAATGCTGCATTAAAAACATGAAGATCGACTGCATTTCTTCTCTATCCAAAGACACTGGGAGAACTGAAACCAACTCTATAAAACTCAAGCTTTTAAAAAGAACTTTATTCAGGTGTTCAAATTAGCCTAGGTTTTTAACTAACTTTAATATGTGCTTCTAATGCAATTCTAGTGCAGACAGAAGATGAATTAGGTGCCTCCACACATCACAAAAGTCAGTCTAGAAATACAAGAGGCTGGGACTTAAGCTTGAAACATACTAAGGCAGCAGAAATGGGATGTTGACACACACTGGGCATTAAGTAGTCCCCTTTCCTCATGCTATAAAGCAAAAAAAAAAGTCTCAGAACACAGATAACTGTCCTCAGTTTCACGTTCCCAGGGTTAGCTGTTTTCTGGCACAAATTTGGTCTTCAATTCCCCTGCAGCGGGCAGATTTTAAGTTTTTTTTTTAACCGGCACTTGGGGGTATTTAGTGTTTAGCTCACAGTGAAAAAAGCACCAGTTTGTGTGGTCACCAAACATTATACACCCATCCCCCTTCGCTACAAGGTTCCTTTTTCTCATTATACGGCGGCTCGCAATTCAGCACCCGGCGTCCCAACATCTAGAACTCCTATCAAAGTTGTCCAGTACGGCTCAACCATCTCAGTACTCTCCTGAATCAATTAAGACGCCAAAAGCCAAGGAGAGTGAAAGCTTTTCGTTGGGGTTGGTATATTAAAAATGATCTTTGGGAAATCTCCTTGCCACTCCTGCTGCTTCCATTTATCGTATAACTGTATCGGAAAATGAAATGGAAATACTGCCTCATGGGCTGCTAATGTAACCTGGTTGCCCATTCTTTGAAGCAAGTACTCCCCCCAGCCTACTGATCTGGAGAGATTTGCTTCTTACACGTCCAAGTAGCCACACCTCAACCACAAACAATGGGAAAGGAGCATGCAAAGGAAACAGTGCCAGGTTTTAAATGCACTCACCATGAACAGAATGTCAGTGTCTGTCTTTCATACACCATGGGCCAGGCACTTTCAATGTTAATATTTTCACAAAGTAAAGAAAACACCCTGACTCTAATCTTTATCGTTATCAAGAAAAAAGGAATTCACAAATGCATATAATCCATATCTTTAAATCAGAGAAGTCACCCAAGAGCTAGTAAAAACTCAAACAAGATTTTTTACCAATCATTCTGGCAACACGTAATAGCAGTTTATTTTTACCCCATCTGCCACATTAGTCATCTGTCCACTCTGATCACAATTTGCGTAGGTCTCCAAGTGAAAAATCTTTTTTAGACTGTAAACAGCAGTGGCCATTAACATGTTCTCACAATCCTGCATGGTCCTCCTGGAGTCTCCATTTAAGTCTCCACACTGTGTCATTCCAAATCACACAGCCAACTTTCCTCGGGTCTGGTTGGGAGCCTTTTCTGAATGAGTCACCGTTCATTCATCAGCAGTTCAGAAGGCTGACCATTTAAACTACATGCAGGGGGATCTTCGACCACCAGCCTCCACTGGGGCCCTTAGATAGAAGGAAAGCAAGAGCAAACAGATCCCTCTCCTATGTCAGGCCAACAACAATTGCTCTTTAAGCCCAGGCTCCGCTTAGTAAGATTTTTATGTAAAGTGTTCCTCTGTTTGACACTTGGTCCAACTTCAGCACTAGGCATTCTGTGCAGGGAAAGCAAGTTAAATATCAGGAAAAGTGGGAAGGCTCTATATTTAGTCCGATGTTCTTTAATAGCCTCAGTATAACGAAGCCTCGTTCCTCCACCACCCAACACACCCTCCTATACAAATTGTATTTTCGTCACATCAAGATACATATGGAAAGATCAGGCAGCAACACCTCCCTTGGCAGCAGAACTGTACTCAAAACACACACACACAACTTCACAGTGGGTCAGAGCTAAGACATCTGCATTTTATCAGTATGCGCTTAGCAATTATGAACCATGTACCGTGTTTCAAAAAAACAAACTTCTATCCACACACAATACAGTCATATAACATACTATAACTCGATTGCTTCCTGGTCTCATTAATGAAAATACAAGACATACGGCTGTTAGAAAAAGCATTGATTCTGCACGGGGAAAACCCCATCTTTAAAGACTGGTGAATATATATAAATAAAATAACACTGTCATGGTTATATATTGCTAACTACTTTCAGGCCGACAGTCCTTTACAAATAAACAGTATAATGAATTGGGGGGGGGGGAACAGGGTGAACAGAAAATCTTCTTATCAGTCTTCATAATAAAACTAAAAAGGTAAAGTACTTAGGGCGGTTATGAAACTGTATTACACTGAGAATTTTTTAAAAAACACAATCAGGATTGTGTCTATTTGCTGTAAGCTTAAAGCAACATGTATTAAAGAAGTTTATGCGCATCATCTAATGCACTCATGCCTATTATTAGAATTATTACCAAGCTAAAAAAGATTAATTTCTCTAAATACATCAAATCCTCAAAAACTATTACAAGGCTACTGCTAATGTAACATGAATGTATCCTGGATGCCAGAGCTGCCCCTTCACACATGTGTTGCTCTGCATCCCTACCAAGGCTATGCCAAACTCTTCCACCAGCTCTCACGTCACCACATAAAACTGAGAGGTTTTACAAAGGCCACTGTAAGTCAGAAGCAGTTAGGGTACAAAAGAAAAATGAAGATACCCAACACACAGTGGGAAATTAATTATACCGTATAAAGCTGAAGTCCCTAATCCTAAACACATCTATGGGTATGTTGGCCCCACTTCTGTCAGAGGAAGCCATAAGCGTGTGCTATCAGGTTTTGAAGCCATAAATACCCTTTCAAGAATCGCCTCAGACTGACACTTGCAGGGACCTAGATGCAAGTGGAGCAATTTGTGGGCCATGTGACTATCAGGGCTTGAGGGAAGCAAGGGGAGGCTTGCTCCCACTAGGTTTCAGTCTCCCTTGCTGCCATCTCCTTGCTGCCATCTCCTCAGTGGCAATACTATTTGAGAGCTGCCAATTAGGAGCAAGCAGAGGAAGAGAGTACAGGGGGTGGAGGCTCCTCACTGTGGCATAACCCAGCCTCTTCAACGTAAGTCTTTTCTGCCTTGGAATTAAGCCAAGCCAGAAGTGCCATAGCAGAACGCAAACTCATGCTATTCTGATAGGGGAAGGACCAGAATCAGGAGTGAAGCCACATTCTGTTCCCACTCAAACAATATTCCTGAAAGCAGCAGATTGCCTTCCCATTCAAGTGAATGGCAGCCATTCACTGTGGAGAGAAAACACTAGTCCTTAAGGACATTATTCGGGTTGGGTCAAAACCCTGCCTCTCACCCCTGGCACTTACTTTCTCCTCTATAAGACAAACGCTACCCATGAGTTCTATGGAGAACATAGGTTGAAAACCAAAGCACACTTGCAAAGGAACAAAAGCAGACCCATACGTAGGAGCAAACAACAACTTGCACTTAAATCTGAGTGCTACAGTCCCTTTTTTCAGCTGTGAAGCTTCCTGCTAACAAATGGAGTAACAGCATACACTTCGCTGTAAAAGCGAGTGTTTACGTCCACAAGTCAGAAAAGTAACTTACAAGTCTGTCCACCAAGGGTAAAAGAATCTCCTTAGGGACAGGATCACACTGAAAATACAAAATCAGATCAATGCCTGACCCTCTGCCAACTTTCTGGGAAAATACGGTCCCAGATTCTGGATGCAGTGGCATCAGCAGGGGATAAAATTCAACTCCAGTTAGTTATAATGGAAGAATTTACTTTATAAAGAAAATTTCACATCTCAGAAGGATTTAACACAACCACCATAAACACTGAACGGCCACACACGTTTCATGGATCCTTCCATGTTTTGGAACACTAGGAAACCATATTACAAGAGAACATTTTACTGCCTCAGGGACTAAGGGTTGAGAACTACAGCCCCCACGGTCGGGATCCTAAGTATGCTTGCTCAGAAGCAACAACCAATTCACATGCTACTCGAGCAGCTGTGAAGCCACCATCCTCTTGCCAAGTCTTACACTACTCCTGCTAACAAAAAGCCATGGGAGTTGGGCAAGTGATGCAGCTCCTTCCACTAAATGATTACTCTTTCAGTGAGTGGTAGAAGTGTCAACGTGGGGAAAAACCGCATAATTCAAGCAAGCAACCAATGTGGTTCCTCCTGACAGATGCTATTGGAGAGGCCTGAAGCCAGAGCAAAGGAGGTACAGTAGTTCCCACGGTATTTGTAATTTATGAATATGGCCTAAGATTTACTGAATTGACTAGGACTTCCTTCCAAGCAAATGTGCTTTGAACCAGGCAGCCCAACTCATGCCCAACTCCTAATATCTCAATTTCTATCCTGCATGCTATTTTGAGGCTCAATCCAATAGTAATTTGTAGAAGAACCAGCAACTCACTTTTCATCCACTGTAATCCAGTTTTTGTTACAATTTCTGCAGTATGCTTGGGCACTGGAAGACAAAGTCAATCCAAGGGGCACTGGTGAGACAGAATTCCTTACCAGCAAACCTTACTTTAAGCAGCCATGAAGTATGTCATCAGAACACTATACCTCCTAAAATCTACCTGCTCCTGGGAATCGGCTCTATGCCATCACAGGTAAGCCAGAATTTATATATCAAAGCAGCCGACAAGTCAAAGTTTATCCAGAACTGTAGAGCAGAATTAGCTCGGGGCAATGTCCCCTCTAACAGGATAGGGTCAATGAAAAATCTTCTAGCATAATCCTCCTTGGGATCTGTAGTTCTGTGGTTATTCTGAAAACATTTTGTTCTGTCTAAAAAAGCAAACTCCTGATGCTTGTACCACGTACCTGCTGTGTAACCTCAGGGCCCCAAGTGTTAATTTGGAGAATAAATCATTTACTGTTTTAGATCGCAAAGAGAAATGCAAGATTTGTGCACCTGAAGTAAAACACTGGACGCAACACCCAAGATCCTCTACAAACCATTTTGCAGTGCTTTCCCCATCAAAATGAAAGAAAAGACAAGATGAATGAAGAAAAATTAAAAAACCTTTATACTGATATTTTGAACCAAGGCTATTTGTCTCTGTCTCTCTCAAGCAACCTTCGATTCTCTCTCTCTCTCTCAAGCAACCTTCTGCCTCTTAAGTACAAGCAGGTCTTAAAGAGCTTTTAGATTACACTCTCCTTTGGGGGGAAAAATAGATGATTAAACATTCAAATACAGCTATTTACCCATGCCAGAAAGTTTGCAAATGAGATTTCAACACCATAAGTATCACCACTTCGTCACCTTCATTTTCCTCACTATGAACCAGCAGGAGGATGCACAACCACGTAACCGGACCAACACGCGCTGCCTTCTAGTACTCAAGGTAAACGTCTGAACCACAATGCCATAGCTGTGACTTCATGCAATACTACTCAGCCAAATCTGGATGGCCGTGATAACACCATTCTTCCCCCTATCTAACTCCATTTGCTTTGGTGTGTTGTAGCAGTTGAAATTTAGGGCGAGAGGATTAAAAATTTGTTACTCACATAATCATGAAAGGCTTTTGCTTCACTTGAGTGTTCACAAGTATCTCGCCTTTCAGGAGCTGCACAGTAAAGGTCCCAAAATACACTGTATAGTAAAAGGAGAGAGAAGCCAATAACTATTATTTGTACAACATACAGTGAATGTACAATAGGCTTAATACAAACACTCTAACCATTCCAACAATTCAATAACAAGCAACACTCCTTTGCCTTATTCAATTGTTAGCTGAGGAGCATTAAACATGTTCTGTAAGAGGAACCCCCCTACACACAGCTAAAGATAGAAAAACATGGAAGTTACAGGCATTGAGTATGCTTTACACACTGTTTAGTGTGTCTAATAACTAATACTTTCAAAGCCACTCAACACTCATCTTTTTCTAAAAAGAGAGAGAAAGATCTTTGCCCTTGGTCATTAGAAGATGTTCCTCATGTTAAAATTCTACCATATTTTATCTTTGTTGTCAAACAGAACCTCATGTTTGGATTCCCGAGACACTACTGTGCATACAATTGTGCTTTTATTCACCCTCATTGTCACAAAATGTGTCTGACTGAAGCTGTTGTGTTGCTCTCTCAAACCTGAACACATCCCCTCCATACTTGGTCCTGTCTTCTAAACCAGAGCACAATCCATCAGAGCCATTTCTGACATGAAATGCCAAGTTGTCAATACAACATTGATTTCATCCTCAGCCTTGGCCATTACAAATATATAAGCGTCACCATTACTTAAGTTCACAATATCCAAATTCATGGTACACCCACCATGTAAATAGCTCTCATTACTCTGAACTCTGAGTTAAATACTGATTCAACCTTCCCATTAATAAGTAAGATAATTTAGAGGGGAGTTAGAGTGTCAGAAATGACAGGGGGAGAGTATTTGATATACATGGCATATGCAGGAGCTGTAAATATGTTAAAGACGAGTAACAATTCAAACAGCGTTAACGTTACTTGTAAGTTGCATTTTCCTCTAAAAGTCTGTAGCAAACTACAGACTCAACAGCAAAAACTTCACGAACTTTCCTTCTCAGAACAAAGAAGCTCTCTCGGTTCAGTTTAATCGCCAACCTCTTCTTACTCAGTTAACTATTACCCAAACAGCAAATGGTACTACCTGCTTAAGCAACATGTGTTCCTCCGCTCTCCACCTCAGCACACTTGATCTTTCAAACCAAGCCTGATATCAGGTATTTCATGCTGAAAGCATCCTGTACTGTATCGAACTACACTGGCACACTATCAATGGAACCCAAAAGTAACTCTTCTTTAAATCAATGGGATTTACTTTCAAGAAACATGTTCAGGGCCAGATTATAAGAAACACTCCTGTCGTCTATTATCAACTTTCCAATCCTAAAAGCGTGTGAGCTTAAGAAAAACAACCAGCTGCACTTTCAAACTTTAAGTGAACCCAGAAATCCATTCAAAAGATTAATAATTATCTTCCCAAAATGGGATTTTTTAATAACCCAGGAAAATTCTACAAAATACAAAAGTGTACAACTCTTCCTCCAGGCTGCCACAAATTCCTACCTTTTCCTGACAACAGCCTACTTGGGGGGGGGTGCAGTTTACACCTATCAGCAGCACCCCATGAGCCACTCTCATCCACCCCTTGTTGACCCTCCTTAGGGCTAAAGCCACCCTGCACTACCATCTTCAAGGAACTAAGGACAACCTTGTGCCTTTGTATAGGATGGTAAGAAGAGAACGAGAAGCATTTACTCTGGACAACATAGGCTCAGCTCCAAAACATTTCATTTCAAGACATTTCCCTCCTTCCCTCCACGCCAACTAAATACTACCTAGGATGACGAGACTGCAACTGTATCTATTTCTCAACATAGAAACATAAGATCAAGCCAAAACTTTTGCCTAGGACATTCTTTCCCACTTACAGACAGTTAAGCAGTGAAGTTTCTATTTTGGGGAAGAGAAATAAGCAGCATGCTCTTACCACCACCATGAATGTAAAAACCCTGGAGGTTCTCCTAGCGTGATGTTTTTTTCCCATCGGATCTGCAAACAGCAAAGCATGCCAATAGGTTAGGGGCAATACCAAGTGGGGGGAGGGAAGATGTTTCTGCCCCCCCCCGCCCCCTCCACCGCTCACCTCCCCTGTCCCCAAGGCGGCTGGGAGGCCAACTAGCAATAAATGGCAAAAGGTGATAAAAAATTCAAAATGGAGACCAGGGAGCCTGCTTCTGAAAACAAAGGCTATCTCAAGGGGGGGGGGTGAGGGGAAAGGGGTCAAAAGTAAACAAGAGTCACTCACCTCTGATAAAAAGGTCTGTGCTGATTTCTGTGCTCCTACATGCAGCAAGTACTCGTAGACATACAAAGCTAACCTGCAAAAGGGCAGAAGAAGAGTGGGAGGAAGAAAGCCGCCGCCGCTGCCTGGAGCAGGACTTGGTGGAATTGTCCCCCCTTCCACACCGAGCCCCCCTCGAGCGAGGGGACCAACCCGGTTCAACCCCAGGAAGCCGGGAACTCTGGCTTCCTTCCTGTCTGGGCCCGGAGCGAAGCCAGCCCTCGCCCCCCACGCCCCCATCCCACCTCGGAGAGAAGTTGCTCCTAGTTGGGCGCAGGAAACCCAACCAACTTCTGCAGGCACCGCGGCCGGCGCGGCCACCAGCATCCCCGGCCACGCACCCAAGCCTCCTGCAACCCAAGGAGCCCTGGCTGCCGCAAGGGGCTTCCCCTAACGGTGCCTGGCTGGGTCGGGGATGCACGGCGCCTGGAAGGGAGCTGCCCTCCCCCCCCCCAAAAAACCCCTCTGTTGCCCACGCTTCCGTGCCCCCCCTCCCAAACTTGAAGGCTGTCGAGGTGAGGAAGACTACGAAGGCGGTTACCCGTTGCCCGGACAAAGCCCTTCGCCCCTTCTGCTCGCACCGACGGACAGGCGCTCCAGACAAAAGGACATGATGCGGGCTTCCATGCTTCCCTCCACCTTCGCGTGGAGCCCCGCTCCCCAGCAGCCTGCTCGAGGGGGGCTCTGCTCCCTTCCCCCCCCCGCCGCCCAGCCCCAGATCGCAGCCTCCCGAGTCCCCCCAAGACAATGAAGGGGACGCGGGGGGGGGGGGAGAGGACGCCTGCCGGAGGAAGCCGCGCTCATCTCCCCGGGGTCCCCCTCCGCCGCCCCGGCGCTTACTTTTCCCGAGCCTGCCCGTCCGAGGGCACCGCCGAGCCTTTGCCTTTGGCGAACATGGTCCGCAGCGAGGACGAGGCGACGAGCGGAGCTGCTGCTGCTGCTGCTGCCTGCACGGCTCCGACGCGCTCCCGAGCCCCGCTCCTTCGCCCAGCCGCGGCTCGCCCAGGCTCTGCCGCCGCCGCCCGCTGCTGCTGCTGCTGCCACCGCTGCCCCCGAGCCGCACTGGTCGCAGCTGTCAAAGCCCCGGCCGCGACCCCATCGCCCTGCCCCTCGCCTCGGCTCCGGCTCCGCTCCCAGCTGCTCCTGCCGCCGCCGCGGCTGCCCCCGGCTCAACCGAACGTGGCTACACTAGGGGAAGGAACGCGGCGGGCGTCAACGTTCCACAATGGATACATCCCCCGGCCAATCGGCGGCCGGCCCCGCCCCCCAGCAGCTCCCTTAAGGTGGCGCCGAGGGAGAGGGGGCCGCGCCGCGGCGGAGGCGAGGGCGGCCGCTCCGGCGGCTTCCTAAAGGGCCCGGCTCGCCTCCCCGAGACGGGAGCTCCACCTCCCGCCGCCTGGGGCAGAGCTGGGACGCTCGCTTTCTTGCTCGCCCGGCGCCCTGCTCCGGCCAGGTACCCTCCCCTCGACCCCGCCGCCTCCCGCACCTCCTCCCGGTTCTCCAGCGCGGCTGGGGGTCCCGTCCCCACGATACGCTCGCGTGCAGTTTCTGGGGGCCGGCGTCCCGCCCGTGCCTACCCCTGCCTGTTCTCCCTCCGCGCCTCTCCTCTTCCCGGCCGCATCCTCGCGGTCCTCTTTCGGGTCCGCCGCCTCGGTTCCCCGTGGGCGCCTCACCTGCCCCCGAGCTCACCTGCTGCGAGCCTCCGAAGAGTGCACAACACACCCGCGTTTGGCCATAGCCTCAGGATCGCAGCGTTGCGGAGTACAAGTTCCAGAGGAGGATTTGCCTACGTATTTTGAAGGCACGCCTGCCGGGCGAGTGGCTTACTTAAAAGCCGGTCCTATTCGACTCGAGGAGGGGCTTACTCCCGAGTAGGGGTGCCCCTCGGGTTTCAGCCGAAGCATCACCGTGGTGCGGAGGGATCTGACCTTTGGCAGCGGGTCGGCTTAAATTTGGGCCTCTTTGGTAGCTGGGTCACGGCTCAACTTTCCCAGCCTAATCCTAAACACACGTTACGAGGAAGTAATGCTGACTGGGTTCAGAGGGGCTTACGTCCAAGGAAACACCATTTAAGATCACGCTGTAAGACCTCTTCTTGGTCCTCTGAATTCTCCATCCCTCTCACCACGCTGCTCACTTCGTCCCCTTGAGGCTATTTTGGCTTCACCTTGAAGGGGAGGGGGGCACAAGGCCTCCTCCCCGCTTTAGAGAAGTTGGAGTGGGTGGTGTTGGTGGTTTTGCTAAAGTCGTTGAGAATAAATGTTTCCTTGTGTTCGCATCCCCATAACACGAGGACCTATGCAAACGGCCAGGGGAGAAAAATACAAGAGATGGGGGTTTTGAGGCAGTTTTTCCTTAAAAAGAAAAGGGTAAACTGTATAGGAGCCGAAGGCTTTCACGGTCAGAGTTCATTGGTTCTTGTAGGTTATCCGGGCTGTGTAATTCCAAGACCACGGTTACACAGCCCGGATAACCTACAAGAACCAATGTATAGGAGCCCTTCCCAAAACACCGGCTTTAAACTATACAAACCCAGAGATGAAACTGAACAGCGCCGTGCGTGACCCACGAAAAGTGCCTCGTTTCCTTCGAGCAACAATAACTCCCCACCTCCCCATCCCTGTTAAATAGTTAAAGACCGACATTTGCGGCTCATGTCTTTCCTGAAGCCTAAAGTTAAAATCGCTTGAGCTCCTGGAATGATCCCCCCCCCCCGGTTTAAAATAAAAAGCCTATTGGTGCTTTTCTCTTTAAATGTGCTGTAACCCGTTTGCTACTGTCCCTTTAAAAAAGGCAAGCTGGAAAAAAAGCTGTGTGAGTGCTGATTGGCTGCCTGTTTGGATACATCCTTAGGGGGGACTAGAAACTGTTCGCCTGGGTTGGTTTTTTTTTTACTGTGCTGTTCCAATAAACAAGTACCGCCCCTCCCCCTTACATGCCTATCACAAAACAATTAAAGGCTAGGTCAGTGTCCTGGAGAAAAAAACAGTGGAAGAAGGAAAACTCAACCCCAGAGTTAATATAAACTACAAGCGCGCACACGCCTATTAAAGTTCGGCGATATTCAAAGGTGCATATTTAAAAGGCGGGCGGGGAAGCGCGGTCTTCAGCGTGCAGCAAAAGTCCTGTATGCATCTGTAGAGAGGAGTCTCCTGTGCATTTTGGGAGTAATATCCTTTTCGTCCTTTCTCTCTCTCCCCCCACCCCCCAAAAAAAAACTCCCAGGAAAATGATACAACCCGGAGCTTTGTACTCGCCTTGATTTAATCTGTGCTATGCGGGGTTACTGAAGCTTCCTGGGAAGGTAACGTTCAAAGAGGGCTGCAGAGCAGTTAGTCTGCTGTGGAAACTCGCAAGTTTTAAATAAGACCCCACCCCCCCAGCCGTAGGAGGTATGGAATACATAGAAGGGAAAAGGCCATCTCTATTGAATTTTTCAAAAGTGTTTCCAGCCATATTTGTAGCATAGGCTATGTGTGAGCCAGCAATAATTCAATTAGTTTGTTGGAGTGGTTGGGGTTGAATTTCCTTACAGCACTCTCCCACTCCTTTGGTTAAAAACAAGGGACTCCCCCTTGCTTTCCTGTCATTTAGTTGGAGCATTATTAGTTTAGAGGCTAGTTTAGGAGGGGGTGACCTTTGAGATACAGGGTGTGGATGGAGAACATTCAAATACAGACCTGAAGGCCAGTATTTCTTCTTAGTTGCATGTTCAGTGCCTGTATTGTTTTTAAAACACACACACCTTGGGATGAGTTCATCCCTATAAACAATACAACTGTTTGCCACCTTTTCCCTTCCCAAAATTAAACTTGGTAGTGGGGAATAAAGTAGCGGCATTGCTGTATAGGTTGGCTTGGTGGAGACAAGGCTCTTCATAACTATCAAAAAGGGCAGTGCAAACTTCTGTGGATTAAGGCCACTTTACCGGCGACATGAAGCAGATGGTGAAGATAATGGACATATTTATTATTCATATTGAGAGCCAGTGTTGAGTGCCAGAACAGGATCTGGGAGACCCAGGTTCAAATCCCCACTCTGCCATGGAAGCTTGCTGGTGACATTGGGCCAATCCCATACGGTCAGACCACCAAACTTGACTGGCAGTAGAAAGAGCAAGGGGCCTGTAGCACCTTAAAGACTAACAAAATTTCTGGCAGGGTATGAGCTTTCGTGAGCCACAGCTCGCTTCTTCAGATTTATAGTCACCTGACTGGGTCACTATAAAAATAAAATGGAAAAGGAGAATGATATAAGCCACTTTGTGTCCTCATTGAGGAGAGGGCTGTGGCTCAGTGGTAGAGCATCTGCTTTGCATGCAGAAGATCCCAGATTCAATCCCCGGCATCTCCAGTTAAAGGGACGAGGCAAGTAGGTGATGTGAAAGACCTCAGCCTGAGACCCTGGAGAGCCGCTGCCGGTCAGAGTAGACAATACTGATTTTGATGGACCAAGTGGGGTCTGGTTCAGTTTAAAGCAGCTTCATGTGTTCAAATGTTGGTTCTAAATAAAGATAAATAAATACTAGGGTTGTGCATATCGATATACCTGAGTCGAAAATAAACCCAAAATTAGCCGTTTCAGTAATATTTGGGTTTTGGGTTGATCGAATGCTGAAACCCGGGAATCTGCCTGAAGCCAAATAGGTGATTCTTGAAAAATTACTCAGGTTTTGGCTATTCACCTTCTGCAGAGTCTCCGTTTTGTGGCCCTTGTTGTGTTTAAAGGAGAGCTATCTCCTTTCTTTGTTATCCTGCCCCCTGCCTGGTTTCCAGGGCAGCAGGAGGGAGGGGGTGATTTGATTGTTTTGGAGGGGGGGCTTCTTCCATTTCTCTACTGCTTGCTGTTTTACAGTTCCACTGTTTGAATTTTGGGGGTTTCTCTACCTCATTGCTGGCTTTCACCTGAAAGAAGGGGGTGATTTGATTGATTGGGGGAAGGACCTGCTTTGTTATTGTCATCATTCTCATTGTTGCCTTTAAAGAGAGTTTTTTTGTGGCAGTTTGGTATCTTCTTGTGTTCTCTAGTCTGCATAAGGTTTTGGTGGGTTTATTGAGTCTAGCACACTCTCTTGGAAGGTTTGTTGTTCAGCCATTTTAGAGAAACCACTGGCTTTAATAAGTGCCCATTATGAATGTGTTGGGTTACTTTTTCCTCAAATTTAAACCATAGCAGTAAGACTGTAGTTTCTTACCAATTAGGCTTCTGTTAGGCCTTAAAAAGAGCGAAGGACATCAGTTTTCAAATACTTAAATAAATAGCTTAAAAATTAATTGGTAGGCTCTCCTGGCTCTATTGAGGCCAGCTGAGGTTAGAGTTACAGTTCCACGGTTAGGGATAGGGTTGCCAACCTCCAGGTAATAGTTGGAGATCTCCTGCTATTACAACTGATCTCCAGGCGATAGAGATCAGTTCCCCTGAGGAAAATGGCTGCATTGGCAAATGGACTCTATGGCACTGAAGCCCCTCCCCTCCCCAAACCCCGCCCTCCTCAGGCTCCGCCCCAAAAACCTTCCGCCAGTGGCAAAGAAGGGCCTGGCAACCCTAGGTCTAGCCCAGGAACTCATAACCAGGCAGATGTTTAAAAAAATAAAGTATTAACTCAAGGTTAGGTTAGCCCCCCCCCTTTTTTTTTCCAAACAAGACCTTAGTTTTCTTGGGGGAGGGTTCATAAAATGTTTTCAGGGCAGGGACTGATCATAGTACAGAAAAAGTAGCTGGGGCCTTAATTTCCCTGCTTTATAGATTGCCAGAGTTCGGCCAAGGGGAACAATTAGTGGCAGGGGTGTAGCTCAGAAGGGCCCCAGGGGCAAAGTGAAGGAGAAGACGGAGGGGGGAGAGCTGTGGCTCTCCCCCAACCTGCGCAGAGACCAGCCTCTGGCTGGAGTGGTGCAATGAAGAATCCACGCAGGACTCTCTTTGTCAAGGGGGCCTCTGGAGCTGCCCCACCCACACAGATGACTGCAGGTGCTGGCACTGGGCGGGGGTTTGCTGCTCAGGCTGTCCCTCCTCCTATTGTTGACCCTTCCCAGCAGCAGGAGGCGGTGGAGTAGCCTGGGCTGTCTCTTGGGCTGAGCTTCATGGATGTGAGTCTTTTGGAGCTCATCCCATTCCCCATAGGAAAACGTTGTAAACGTAACCATGCATTTTATGGAGGGGGGATGACCCGGACCACATAAAATTGGAACCCCTGACCCAATCTTCACCAAACTTTGGGGTTCATGCAAGGAGAGTCCCTTGAAGCTACCCTGAAAATCTGGGGACTCTACCTTCAAAAATGCCCCCTCAGGAGCTTTGAATTCCCCCCATAGACTATAATGGGCCCAAATGTTTTTGGTAAACCCAGAAATAAGCTGAATACTAATATTTACTGGTATGGGTATTCGGCTTATTTTGGGTTTACCAAAAAAATCGGGCCCAATAAACCCGAAATTTACCTTTTTTTTTTTTTTACAACCCTAATAAAAACTGGTCATCATTTGGTACTAAACTCCTTCCTGAAGGTCATTCGTAGAGAAATGGCACTGGTACGGAATAAAGCTGGAATTGAGCAGGGAAGGGTCTAGCCAAGCTGTACATGACAGAGGTGACACAAATAAATGGTTCTGGTTTTGTGTGGACTTTGGTTTGAAGCAGGGATAGGGAACCTTTTTGGCCCAGGTGCCAAAACCCTGACTGTGCCTACCTGTGAAAATGTTAGTGTGCCCACTATGAGTGAGGAGACAAGGGTTGTGTTTGGTTGGATGCACTGGGAGCAGTGCCTTGGGCAGACAACTTGAACACCAAGCAAAAGAGTCAGACATATCACTGTTTGGCATGATGTGTGCTAGGAGGTAGCCTGCCCTTGGCCTATGCTGAGCTGGTGGCAACGGCGGTTGCTGAAAGGCTTATGAGCGCAAGAAGAATCATAGAGCTCTGGAGCTTTAAAGCACCCTGAAATTAAAGTAGACCACCCTTCTGCATGTTGAGGTGCAGGTTTATGTCCCCTCATATTGAAAAGTTGCTTTCATAGGAACTGCTCCCTGGTCCCAGAATCCTTTCCTTTGGAGAGTTTCCAGAGTACAAAATCCAAACAAACAGGTATTTTCCATAAGGAACACATTTTAATCAGATGTTAAGTCGCCAGTGTTAAATCTTAGTTTGTGTGTTTCTATTACAGTGCCATCCTAAGCTAAGCCCATTGATCTCAATAGGCTCAGAAGAAGAGTAGGATGGCACAGTTAGTCTTTCGAAACTGACCTAAACGTAAGGGATGTGATGTGTTATGCTCAGTTCTAGCACATTGGGGCCATTCAAATTCTTCCACCCTTCCAAAATGGTTAGCCCAACAAAAGGTATCTTCTTGAACATTTTGCATCTTTTCTGCCTTCTCTTGAGACTGGTCCTGCCATCACTGTGGTAACCATCCTTTTCTGTAGTGCTCTTAAGACCTGAGTAAGGTTTTGAGGAATGCTGTATGTCTGTTGTATTATCTTATTTCAGAATGCCTATTTTTGCTCCATAGTAAAGGCACAACCACTCAGCAACATCCCTTCATTCTGATATTTCGATCTTTCACATCAGCTCTGAGTACCACAAAAAAAGAGTCTGCTGGTGCACTCCTAAGCAGTGACACCCTTCAAAGTCAGTGGGTTTAGCATAATGTACCTAGCATAAGAAGGAACTGCTGAGGCAGAATAGTGGTCCATCTAGTCCAGCATATTGTTTCATAGAGAGGGCAAGCAGGTGCCCTGGAGGGCCAAACAAGATGCCAAGGCCTTCCCCTGCTGCTGCCTCCCAGCATTGGTATTCAGAGGTTTGCTGCTTCTGTAGATGGAGGCTTCCTTTAATCACTATGGCAAGCAGCCATTGATGGACCTCTCCTCCATTAATCCGTCTAACCCCATTTTAAAGCTCTTGGCCATCACTATCTCCACTAGCAGTGAATTCTATGGTATAATTACTTGTTGAGTAAAGAATTATTCCCTTTGGTCTGCCCTGAAACTGTTTCTCAACAACTTCATTGGGTGCCTGCAAGTTCTAGGAAGAGGGAGAAAAAAACTCCCTGTACCCACTTTCTCCAGCCCATGAATAATTTTATAAGCCTCTGCCATGTTCCCCTTTACCCATCTTTTTTCTAGACTGAAAAGGCCCAGACTCTCCAGCCTTTCCTCATACGAAAGGTGCTCCAACCCCCTGATTATCTTGGTTGCCCTCTTCTGTATGTTTTCCACCTCTGCAATATCCTTTTTGAGATACAGTAACCAGAACTGTACACAGCATTCCAAATGAGGCTGCACCATAGCTTTATACAAAGGCATTACAATATTGGCCATTGTATTTTCAGTCCCTTTCCTATTAATTCCTAACATGGAGTTTGCCTTTTTCACCATTGTCATGCACTGGGTTGACAATTTCATTGAGCTTTTTGCTGCAACCGCAAGATCTCTTTCAGTCTCACCCAGTTCAGACCCTATCAGCATATATTTAAATTTATGATTTTTTTGTTCCAATGTGCATCACCTTACACTTACCCACATGAAACTTTGTTAGCCATGTTGTGGCCCACTTGCTCATTGTAGAGAGAGATCCTCCTGTAGCTTTTCGTACTCTGCCTTGGCTTTCACACCATCTTGAATAATTTGATATCATCTGCAAACTTGGCTACTATACTGCTTGCCCCTAATTCCAAATCATTTATAAACAAATTAAATCGCTATGGTTCCAAAACTGATCCTTGTAAGACACCATTGCTCACTTCCCTCCAGTGCAAGAACCATCCATTTATTTCTGCTCCCTGCCTCCTTTAACCAACTTTTAATCCATAAGAGAACCTGTCTACTTATTTATTTATTACTTTAGACTTCTATCCTGCCCTTCCCAGCTGAAGCCAAGCTCAGGGCAGGTAACAACATTAAAACCATAATACAAAAGCTATAATATATATACATCAGTAAATATAAACCATGGCTGTTACCGCACTTGTATTCCCAGCGATGTATTAAGAGTTTGAAAATGTTATAAAAAATACTGTTCGCACTTTCTGTGTATTCCCACCGATGTATTAAGAGTTTGAAACTGTTATAAAAAACACTGTTCGCACTTTGTTTGGCCCCTTTAGCTGTGAAGACGTCTTCCAACCATTTTTTAGCCGTGGCATCCAAAAACCCTTTTAAAGCGATGTTTTTTATAACATTTTCAAACTCTTAATACATCGCTGGGAATACCTAGTGCGGCAACAGCCCATGTTAAACAGCATAACCATAATAAAACAACAGATGGCGCTTGATTAGAGTAGCAACCACTGAGAAGCACTGCAGACAGACAGCCCCCCAAGTTCCTAAGATGAACAGAATGGCAGAGGGGGAGATGGGGGGGGCAGCACAGATGACATCCACGGCTGCCCTCAGTTGTAGGCCTGGTGGAATAACTTCTTCTTACTGGCCCTGCGGAACTCTTTAAGGTCCCGCAGGGCCCTGATGTTACTAGGAAGGGAGTTCCACCAGGCCAGAGGCAGGGCCAAAAAAGCTCTGTCTCTCATTGAGGACAGCTGCAGACTCCTAGGGCCGGGGACCACCGACAAGTTATTATCCATAGAACGTAATGTCTTTTGGGGGTGTATCAGGAGAGGCGGTCCCGAAGGTGCAAGGGTCCCAGACCATGTAAGGCTTTAAAGGTCAAAACCAGCACCTTGAACCTGATCCAATACTCCAACTGGAGCCACTGCAGTCGGCGTACTGGCTGTATGTGTTCCCAAAGGATATTCCATGACTTTTAGGCTTATGCAGGTGTCTTTAGATAGGTACCAAGTCAAAAGTCCAAATATATGATGTCTGCCAGGTTACTCTTATCCATATGCTTCTTAAGCTGCTCAAAGAACTCCAAGAGGTTGATGAGGCAAGACTTTCCTTTGCAGAAGCCATGCTGATTTCCCTCAGCAGACTTTGTTCCTCAGTGTGCCTAATAATGCTCTCTCTAATAACCGTTTCTACAAAATTACCCAGGACAGATGTTAGACTAACTGGTCTGTAATGTCCTGGATTCCCTTTGGACCCTTTTTTAAAAAATTGGGGCAACATTTGCTATTTTCCAGTCATCTGGCAAGAGCCGATTTTACTGACAATTTACATACATTTGCTAGTCGATCAACAGTTTCACATTTGAGTTTTTTTTTTAAGCCTTGGGTAGATGCCATATGGACCTGCTGCAGACTTCTTAGTTTTCAGTTTGTCTAGTAGTATTCATCTCTCATCACTTCAGTTTGACTCGGAGTTTTAGACACTCTTCCTAAAAACAGCGGCTCTGGTATGGGTCCATGTTCTACATTTTTCCACAGTGAAAACATCTGCAAAGAATGTATTTCTCTGCCATCTCGCCATCTTTCTTAAGCGATCCTTTTATTCTGTTGTCACCCAAAGTCCCAACCACCTCCCTGGCTGGTTTCCTTCTCCTGATACATTTGAAGAAATGCTTACTGTTTGTCTTAAAGTTTTTGGCCACCCGCCCCTCAAATTCTCTTTTTGCTCGCCTTATTGTCAGCTTCCTTGACTTGAGTCATTAACCTCTGCACTAGCAGGCTGCATGGTTACTTGAGGATGAGCATCATGGAATGAAGTAGGAGTTCCACATAGATGAAAATATGATTCTGCTGCAAGATGGTGCCCTTTTTATGTTCTCCCTGTTTTAGCTGCTTGTAGCGCAGCTGCAGGGGGGAAAGAACAGGAAACACATGTGATACTTCTAAACCCAGGACAGGGACTCTGCTTCTTTACAAAGAAAGCTTGGGTTCTGCCTTTCAAACGCCCCAGCTACAAACACGAGTTGTTCTCATACATGTGCCTTTCTTTAGAGATCATTTCACTCCAGCCTTGTAAGAGTATAACCTATCAGGCTGCCTTACAGCATCAGAGCAATGGTCCATCTAGCCAAAGGCCGCCAGTTGGGACTAGGGTTGTCAACAACCAGAAGAAAAAGATGCCCTGACCATTTAACAGAGGCTTAATATGTGGAGGGAAGGCAGCAGCTCATCAGATCTTGGAAGCTAAGCAGAGTCGGTACTTGGATGGGAGACCACCAAGGAAGACTCTGCAGAGGAAGGCAATGGCAGGCTGCCTTTGCTTCTCACTTGCCTTGAAAGCCCCTTTCTGTGGTTGCCATGTCGGTTGCCACCTAATGACACTTACGTATGTACATACTATGTGGAAATGGGCAGGTGAAGCTTTTTATGACACAAGTAAATAGCATCACCTAATAAATAACATCCCATTCAACCAATATTTAGGGGCAGGAGATTTTCTTTCCATCCAGGTTGCTGGCAATCCTAGCTGTGACTGGCAACAGTTGTCCAGGATGTTTTTGTTTTTGCTCAATCCTGCTACCTCAAAACCTTTGCCGACACTTGAACCTGGGATTTACATCTACGTGCAATATTTGTGCAGTTCCACTGTGGTTTGTTCCTTGCAGGTTATAAAAGTGCCTGAAGAACAAGCCTGGTTTGGTGCAAGAGGCTTGGAAGTGATGGGCTTGGGTGCTGCTTTTAGGCAAAATAAAAATAGAAATGTAGAGGCTGTGCTTTGTGGGAGACCAGAGCAGTGTATCTGTGATGCAACTGCCGAATCTTTCCATATACTGTCAGCAGCTATTCCAGAGGTCTGCATGCAGAAATAGTTTAGGCAGTGCAGCATCCCTTAATGTTTTTTGCCCAAGGCATTAAAATGTCCAAGATTGGTCTTGCTGAAGGGCAAACACATACAATACTTGTAGGCTATCCGGACTGTGTGACCGTGGTCTTGGTATCTTCTTTCCTGACGTTTCGCCAGCAGCTGTGGCGAAACGTCAGGAAAGAAAATACCAAGACCACGGTCACACAGCCCGGATAGCCTACAAGAACTGATGAACTCTGACCGTGAAAGCCTTCAACAATACATACAATACTGTGTGGAATGAAAGAGATGTAGAATCGGTTGTATCAATCTGTTCCTTTGCCAAATGTTTGAATGAAAGTGAAAAAGAATGGAGTTTGTGTAGCACCACAATTTAGAGGGAGGGCTAATTGTTCTCCCCGGGTTAGCACAACAGAAAGAGAACTGTTTGGAGCAGATTTTTTGAGCCCCTCCCTCGGCTGATAACATGCATAAACTGACCACTTTCCCCTCCCTGTCCTGGAAATGCCAATCAATATCATGACCAAGCAAATAAAAAAAATGAAAACAACAAACAGCAACTGCAGGCAGAGAGAATTAAGCTCACTCCAATCTTATCCTTCAGTGTGATCCCTGATCATGTTTTTCCGTCTCCCAAAAGCTGTCTTTTTAAATGCAAAGAAAAGCTTTTAGAAAATAAAAATGGATGACTATGTATCTGGAAGCAATATTTTTAATCCTCTCTCCTCTCTATTCAGTTTGCTTTGCTTCCAGGTATTTGTATTGCAAGACAGGATGCCTTTCTCTGGGCCCAGTTTCCTTTATGGTTGGGTGCTGCAGTGAAGGGGGTGGGGAGGAGGGAGCTCTTATTGGTGACATCAGCCTCCACCAAAAGGATTAAAAGACTGTGCCAAATTCTGCTTTGTGAGCTCACTGTGAGGAGAACCAAGTGGACGTACACATGATGGGGCTGGGAAGGAGCCAACCTTCCCTTTCAACATAAACAGCTTCCCAAAGTGGAAAGAGGGGCCAGAGATGACAGGCGAAAGACAGGAATGTCTGTGTGGAGCTGTGATATTTACAGGCATGACCCCAGCTTTCTGCAGATTCTTCTAATTAAATGCGGCTAAATATGATGGACGTTTTTCAAGTCGATCTGAAACCTGATCTTGCCCTGCCTTGTTCCGTTTAAAATCCCCCTAAAGAGATGCTGCCTGACTCCAGCTCCACTATAAAACACCAGGGGTAGAATAACATGGAGCCAAGTGAGTTGGGTACTTGCAAAATAGGGATTCAGATTCCTGTGGTGGTAACTGGATTCTTGGCAGCAACTTGACAAGCCACTGGGGTGCCTCCATTTTATTCCTGTAACGTGCGGGGGTAGGGTGGGGGGTATTTCTACTCTGTGAAATGGTTACAACAGTTACCCCCACCCATAGAGTCAGATTGACCCAGTGAAGTGGGAAACGCTAATCAAACTTCTGGCTTTTACCATACTGCTTAACCAGGTCAATCAGTTTGTGATGTTTTATACCCTCTCCTTATAATTTGTTGTAAACTACAGTGATGAAGTTGAGGTCATTTTTAACCCAAATGCACAAATTAGATGGAATAGACAGTATATCAGGCGGTACTGGCAACATGCTTAAAAAAAATTCTAATCAATTTTGGTTTCTGTTCTATTCCTGTACTGCCAATGAGAAATAAATAAAAGATTGTTGTTTTTTTCTTTAGCAGCTGGTGGCATCCTTGATGCCACCTCCAAGCATTTTTTAAAATCACTATGACTTACGTGGGGGCTGCTTGACCCTCTCAGTGGATTAGTATAGAATATTTGTTGCTCGTGCAAGGCAGAGGGGTGCATGCACATCACTGTGTTATAAAAGCAAAATTGGGAACCACCCAGACTAGGAAGCAATTCTGTGTCTGTTTCTCTGGGAGAAAGTGCCAATCGACTCGGAGGGTTTGGTGTGCATAGCATTAGGCTTTTGGAGTCGTGTGGTGACTTTGTGTGATTTAGAAATGGGGAAGAGGCACATTAAGTTAGGATCTGGGACACTCGGGCTCAGATCCCCACCCTGCCATAAAGCTGATTGAGTGATCTTGGGCCAGTCACTCTTTCTCAGCCTCATCTACCCCACACGGTTGCTGAGGATATACAAAACTAAACTGTTGGAAATGGGCCTGTGGTGGTATTGAGACAACTATGTTCCTGTTAGTATTTTCAACCCTGGCAAAATCAGTGTTCCCCGGATTTAGCAAATAGCCTTTTTTTTAAAACACATCAAAACCATCAAGAGAGGCAGTGTGGATAGTGGCTGTAACACTATTTTTTTGTTTTGGCTTCAATGTGCTGTCACTCTGGAAGCTACGAAGTGAGCATTCCAAAGTGTAAAAAAATGATGAGAAACTAAATTAATTCAATTTTTGGCCTCTATTTCCCTTGTAAAAGATAATGGTACCAACAAACTAATTCCACCTTTCCCCCAGTATGGCAGAAGAACCATGTAAATTAAAGCTGTTGGAGTAATAGTCTGAAGAATAACAGATTAAATATTAACAGGTAAACGGGACCAGATTGTATTAACCTGAGTTTTTAAATAAATGAAATAAAAATTTTTGGGCAGTAACCATACTGTGTCTGACTATGGCAAACAGTTGTGAACCAATCACCTGTTCAGTTTGGCACAGAACAGTGCAAACACCCACTGAACGGGTTTGTGTTGGAGTTTGCAAGGCCAAAAACTCAAACAGATCGACAGCTATTAACAGCTCTAAGGACTACTTAAATAAACACCAAACAGTAGGATTTATTTATGACTGATATATAATTCGTGGTGAACAGGATACAAGCTGTACTGATGGGTGTTCAAGCATCCCCAATCAAAATATGAAATTGTATGAACAAGTTATGTGATTGACATGCAGCATCAAATTCCTGGGTGAGTGAAAGTTGAATAATGTAACTGGGGGTGGTCCTAATGATTCTGGGGCCCTGGCCAAAGTCAAAGATGGGGACCCAGAATCACTGCCACCTTATCCCCACCACCCCCACTAGTATGAACCAAAAGACAGCCCTCACTCCCTGAGAGGCTGGAGAGAGACATCGTTGGAAACTAGCTGCCAGAGCCCCAGATGTAGCAGGCACAAGCAGGGCCACCGAGAGAGGGGGACTAGGAGGACAAGATTCCTGGGGCCAAGTCCGCTGGAGGGCCCCTGAAGCCAGCGTCATGCTTCATTCAGAACGTATCTAGATTTATTTTACTTCTAATGCAGTTTCCCACGGCAGCCATTAGGGGCGCAGGAAAGGCACAGCACAGTAAAGAATAGCAGCTCTGCTTTCTGCTTGTCATGTCTTTTGGCAAAGTTTACTACAAAGAGGCAAACTCTTGTGTATTCTGCTAAACCCATTAACCAAGCCAGCAGTGGAGCAAGGCAAGATCAACCAACACAGCTCATGGCTGTTAAGAGTCATTGTCAGGCTGCAACTTCCTAACAAGGCCGTTTTTTTCCAGCAGTCTTCTTCCTTCCCTTCTGTCCAGTTCCATAGTTTTGTCTGCTCATCCAAATCTTCCCTGTTAGTGTGTTGAAGAAAATAAACCTTTCCTCTTTTTTTCATCTTTTTCTCACTTTTCTGCTCCTTTATTTTGCTCTCTTCCTTTCATGATATGCCTTCATTTCTCTCTCTCCCCTTCTAATTCCCCACACCTTTATTTATCAGTCTAGGTCTCAACTCCTTCTCATCCCTGGTTGGCAACTTAAAGGTAAAGGTAAAGGTCCCCTGTGCAAGCACCGGGTCATTACTGACCCATGGGGTGACGTCACATCCCGACGTTTTCTAGGCAGACTTTGTTTGCGGGGTGGTTTGCCAGTGCCTTCCCCAGTCATCTTCCCTTTACCCCCAGTAAGCTGGGTACTCATTTCACCGACCTCGGAAGGATGGAAGGCTGAGTCAACCTTGAGCCGACTACCTGAAACCAACTTCCGTTGGGATCGAACTCAGGTCGTGAGCAGAGCTTTTGACTGCAGTACTGCAGCTTAACTCTCTGCGCCACGGGGCTCATCGTTGGCAACTTAGAACATATTTAATAGTAGTACAGCAGCAAACACCTTGTTAATATTATGAACAGAATTAATATTTCCCCATGATCTATCAAAGTATTACAACGCTGCTGCTCCCCTTTTCATGCATGTGATGGAATATTAATCTGTTTTAGTGGTTACACATGTGGAACAGAAGTCAGAACTCCCCCCCCCTCAAAATTAGGTTTAATTACATTTTAAACTCTGTTCAGGCTGTAGGTTGTTGTTATTGTATTGGTGGGACATCTAATATCCCTCTGTAAATGCTACTTTGCTGCTGTAGACATGAAACTTCATGTTATAAGATAAATGACATAATCGTTTTAGAAAATATGTCAGCAAAATCAGTCCCAATGATCCAGCACCAGTACATAATGAATTTGTCCCTGCTTTTGTGCTAGGTAAAAGTACAAGGGTAAACTGAAACAGATTTCTTACTGATTTACTTACTAAAGATTTATCGTGAGAGAATTTTTTGTGAACTAGAACCCACTTCATCAGATGTAAGAAGTGTATCTTATATTGGTAGACATATATACGTTGTGCAGTCCAGGGGCCCATGGTGGCTCCTGGCAGCCCTGGGCACAAGCTGCTACTGCCAAGCTGGCTGCCCAACCTCCAGCCAGGGTGGGCATGTGTGGCTGTCACTGTAAGATGGCAGGCAGCTCAAGCCCTGGACAGGACAGATGCTTGTAGTGGCGGAGGGAACCTGCTCTTTTTCTCCCCCCCCACCTCCATCGTGTGGGCAGGGCTGTGGATAGTCAGGCCCCCTCCAGCATGAGGCCCAGGGCAACGGCCCATTGCGCATTGGCTAAGACCATCCCTGAATGCAATTGCTGTTTTCAAATGCAAGGATCCAGGAGAGATTTAGGGAGCCACAGGCCTTTGAGTCTTAAGTTTGTCCCAGGTAAACTTATTAAACACAATGAGGAAGTTAACTTGGCTCGTGTTAGGCAAGACATGCGCCATCTACCCATTATGATTCCCTGAGGATGTCAACAAGTAACCAGAAAGGGTGATCGTGTACTTGTATTTTAAAAAATTCATTTATACCTTGCCTTTCTCCCCAATGGGGACCCAAGCGGCTTACACCATTCTCCTCTCCTCCATTTTATCCTCACAACAACCTTGTGATGTAGGTTAGGCTGAGAGTGTGTGACTGGTCCAAGGTCACTCAGTGAGCTTCCGTGGCATGAGCGGGGATTCGAACCTGGGTCTTCCAGATACTAGTCCAACACCCTTAACCACTATACCACATGGCTTGCTATTTTTTAAAACAAACCCTCACCAACAGCTCTTAAACAAATTAAGCAGCCATGGGATAAAATGAAAGATCCCTTTATGAACATACCAAGCTGCCTTGTACCAAGTCACTCCATTAGCGTATCTAGTCCATCTGCTCTGACTGGCAGGGACTCTCCAGGGTCTGAACGTCTTTCTCAACACCAGCTGCCTGAGATTGAACCTGGAACCTCCTGTCTGCAAAGGTAGAGCCACACCCCCTCTCCCTGGGAAAACAGAAGATGGGAAACAGGAGATAAGATCCAGTGGAAACTTTGCACAATGGAAAGAGAGAAGCTGCGGGCTCCAGCACAATCCAGTTATCTAGAGGCAAGGATGAATAGTGAAGTGGCCATTTTGAAGACAGTTGGATAAAAATGGACTGACGAGCCCTGAAAGGATTTCTCCCAACTGGCTAACTAGGCAAGGGAATAACAGATGAGACAATCTGTTAATAAATGCAAAGTAATGTACATTGATGGAGTCAAAGGAGGGACCAAATTGCAGGGAGAACTGATCCGTCTTAACTCGGCTGTACTTGGGGGAGGGGGAAACACCCTAAGCTTTACATATGTCCTTAATTTGATTTTGGAGCGATTTCTTCACAGTTCAGGGCTGACTCGAGAACAAACAAAAATTCAATTTCTCACTCTCTCTAAACTTGAACAGCCTTCTCCACAAAACCCAAAGCATTGCATGTATACTATGCCTCTAGGCATCAACCACGTTTTGCATTGCTTGCATTATTTGCGAAGGGCCAAAGATTCAAGCAGGTTACAAGGCTTGGACCGATTACAAAGACAACTCCTGGAATCTCTCTTCCCTGCACCACCTCGGTAGGGTTTTCCAGGCAGGTCTGGAGAGCAGACTATCAACCCGGCACTGCACTCCCTGCCCCTTGCCATTCTGACATTCATTTCTATGGAAACGGGAGCATAAGGAGGAACTGAGCGCCTGCAACCGAAACTAACAAGAACTCCTGATCACAGCTATTGCCTTTTAGTTACAGTTTCCATGAGAACAGATGTTTGGTCAGCATAAGCTGTGGGGGGGGAGTCACTTCTGAACCTTTTTGTCACTTCATACATATCTCGTTTTTGTTGCTCAGTTTTCACCCTCTGGAAAACTCATAAGTAGGCCTACACTAGCCTTTCCCCCTCCCATCCCTACATTAAGAAACTTGTTTCACTTTGTTAGCTGGTCTTGATGCTACCATTTGTGCATTAAAAAAAACTTGTATGTCAGCTGGTGTAGCCTGGAATAATTAAATGGCTTCTTGGGTCTCCTTGATCCTGTCAACATCTAGGTGAGAGGGCTAAACCTTTTCCTTTGCCATCTGGTCAATGGGCCAGTTGCCAGATTTTGATGCAGGACAGGATTCCTGTCCCTTGATCAGTTGTGCAGATGGGGAAATCTCGACAGGGGAAACTTCTCTTATCCCTGCAGCACCAAGGCAGGAGAAGGAGTAACTGTCAAACCTCTCTTGAGACTGTGCATATTTTTGTGTGTATTCCGAAATGCAACTTAAACAAGACCAGAAATAAATAAGGTGCAGAAAAGAGCAACCAAAATGATCAGGGGACTCCTCTATGAGGAGCGATTAAAACACTTAGGGCTGTTTAGCTTGGAAAGAAGGCAGTTAAGGGGAGACATGATAGAGGTCTATAAAATTATACTAGAATGATGGGTCAGCTGCTGAAGCTGAAGGGTGAGAGATGCAAAACAAATAAAAGGAAGTCTTTCTTCACACAACGCATAGTTAAATTGCGGAACTCCCTGCGGTGATGGCTGCCAACTTGAAAGGCTTTAAGAGAGGAGTGGACATGTTCATGGAGGAGAGGGCTATTCATGGCTACTAGTCAAAATGAATACTAGTCATGATGTATACCTACTCTCTCCAGGAACAGAGGAACATGCCTATTGTATTAGTTGCTTTGGAACACAGGGAGGACAATGCTGCTGCAGTTGTCTTGTTTGTGGGTTTCCTAGAGGTACCTGGTTGGCCACTGTGTGAACAGACTGCTGTACTTGATGGACCTTGGTCTGATCCAGCATGGCCTTATGTTCTTATGACCAACAGAACAGAAGAATTGTTCTAGCTGCACTGAATATGGTTCTTCCCTCCTCCACTTTATCCTTACAACAACCCTGTGAGGTAGATTGGGATGAAATAATTCATGGTGCAATATCACCCAGAGCTTTGAACCCAGGTCTCCTCAGCCCTAATCCAAGCCCAAACCACACGGGTTCTCATAGATTTGTAGAGTTCAGAATAAGTTCACATGCATTTTAGGGCCAGGATTAATTTCGGGCCTGAATTTTCGGGCCAGGATTAATTTCTTAAGATCTTTCTTCATTCAGAAATCATGGTTGTTTTCTTGAATGGTTATAAGACTAATTAACAAATTGAAGATTAACAAGTCACTGGGTCCCAATGACACACCCCTGAGATTTCTTTAAGCACTCAAATACAAAATTGCTGATTTAATTACATAAATATGCAGTGTTGCTAAAATCAGCTTTCTTACTGGAAAATTAGAAAATAACACATATTGTAAAAACAGATCCCAGGAGAACTAGGAAATATATACTTTTAAAAACACATCTAGGGGGAGTCAGGAAATTCCAGGCAGTTTAGCCTACTGCAGAAATTGATTGGAAATATTATTAAAGCCAAAATGATTAAGCATCTAGAAGAACACACTTTGTTGTGGAAGAATGAGCATGGCTTTTGTGAAACGAAGTCTTGTCTCATCATCCTTTTAGCATGTGGAGGAGGAAGATCCAGTAGACAGTATATACTTGGATTCCCAAGAAGCTTTTGACCAACTCTTACACCAAAAACTCCTGAGTAAGCTTGGCAGTTGTGGGATAAGAGGCTGGGTCCTCTGCATGGATTGGTAAATGGCTGTAGAACAGAAAACAGATGTCAGGTGTAAATGGACAGCTCTTACAACGAGAGGGAAGGAAGTTGTTGGGTTCCTCCAGGATCTGTATCAGGACCAATGCTATTTACACACACCCTCCTATGTTGTCCAGACTGCCAATTAAGGTCTGTCTCAGGAGCCCTTCTCTCTGTGCCTCTGAGGCGAGGCAGGTGACAACCAGAGACAGGGCTTTTCCAGTTGCGGCACCTCAATTGTGGAATGCCCTTCCTCTTGAGGCTCCCCTGTTGCATATGTTGTTATTGTTTTTTAGGTTCCTGTCCAAATGTTTTGGTTTACCCAGGCTTTTAGTCAAGGGGTTGACATTGTAAAATCCTTTAATAGTATGTTTTTGTCTAAAATAATTTTAATTTTAAACTGCTCAACAATATTTTTAGTCTTTGGCTTTTGGGGTTTTTAAATGTGTAACTTTCAATGTTTGTTTTTTATTATGTCATTGGTAAGCCTCCTGAGGCTGGGTCCCTAATCGAGGAGGCATAAACATCCCCTAAATAAATAAATTTAACTTGTTCATAAATTATCTGGATTCATGAATGAGGCGCTCAAGTTTGCAAATGATACCAAAATATTCAGGTTGGTGAAAATCCAAAGGGACTGCAAAGAACTCTATGCTGACTGAGTGGACAACAGATCGGTAAATGAGGTTCAGTGTCATTAAGTATGAAATTATGCACATTGGGGAGAAGAATCCTAATTTCACATGTGCGTCAATGGGATCTGAACTGGAGCTTACCCCATGAAAGAGACCGGAAGCTAGCGCAATGAAAATATCCACTCAGTTACGTGGCAGCAATGCAAATGGCAAATTCCATGTTAGGCATTGTACAAATGTACTTTGTCACTAGGTTTTACTGTGTGAAATGGCAAAGCCCACTTACAAATATCCGTGAAGTGCCCTGAAAGTGGACTGCAAGAGTGTGTGAAAGAGCCGTCTATAGAGCTGCTGCATTTGGATTACTGTGTGCTGACGTTCACCTCCATCTCAAAAAGGGTATGATGGACCTTTAAACAGTGAAAAAGGGAACAAACTAAATGATTAAGGGTGCACCTTTGTATGGAAAGGCTAGAACATTGTGGTTGTGTTTATTTTAGAAGAAAGCTGTGGGGGGAGGCATGAGAGAGGTTTACAAAATTATGCATGATGTAAAGAAAGTTAACCCAGAGAACGTTTTGTCTCTCATAAGAATTCAGAGTTGCCTTAAAAAACTACAACAGGTAGGAGAATTGGGGAAGAAACAAGACAAGACTTCTTTACACAATGCATAATGAATGTATGGAATTTGCTGCTACAACTTATGATGGCCACTCATTTAGATGGCTTTAGATAACCATAAGGGCTAAAATGGAATCTGCATATTTAGAGGTAGTATGCCTCAGAATAGCAATAGCCAGGGAAAGCTATTGACTTCTTGACTTGCTTTTAGGTTTCTTGGGGGCGGGGGGATCTGTTATGCTAGGATGCTGAAGTCAATGGCTCTTTTGCCTGATCCAGCAGGGGTCTTATATTCCGATCAACCACTCCTGTTCACAAGTTCTCCATTCTCTTGTTGGCCTTGGGTGTGTGTGTTCTGAACTGACAATCAAGAATCATTTATATCTGAGTCTAAAATAACTTTAATTTCTTGAATGGGGTCCTATTAAACTTGTTAGTAAACTGCCCTGCAGTAGTTTGATTAGCTGACAAAGACCATATGTAACTTATTCCTAAAGTTCCGCCCCTTGACCAAACAGCCTAATCCTATGCATATTTGCTCAGAAGAAAGTACATCTTCCGCTGAATTCATTCTCTCTCTCTCTCTCTCTCTCTCTCTCTCTCTCTCTCTCTCTCTCTCTCTCTCTCTCTCTCTCTCTCTCTCTCTCTCTCTCTCTCTCTCTCTCTCTCTCTCTATATATATATATATATATATATATCATCAAGTCACAGCCAATGAATGGTGACCCTGTAGGGGTTTCCAGGCAAGAGACATTCAGAGGTGATTTACCATTGCATGCCTCTGCATAGTAAGCATGGTATTGCTAGTGGTCTCCCATCCAAATACTAATCAGGGCCAATCTTGCTCAGTTTCCAAGATCTGACTACCCTGGGCTATCCAATTCAGGGCAAGAAACATTTAGGCTGTGAGATTATCTTCTGTGTGTGTCAAGTACATACAGTGTAATCCTAAAAAGATTTTCCTGAGAATAAACTCCACTGAATAGACCGGAGTAATTTTCTGAGTAGCCCTGCTTAGAAATGCTCTCATAGTGGTGTTCTTAGTAGCTTAGTACCAGAATTGAGTCTTCTTCAGGACATAGGATTGGGTATATTGCAAATTTCTCAAGCTGTTTCTGGAAAGAAAGGGTCCAACAAAATTATATGCCAACTAAATTTGGGATTTGCCAAGAAAGTGATTAGTTCTCACTTCTCAGGATGTATGATAAAAGATTAACTAGCTTACTATAATGTTTCTAAGATCAAGGGATAGCCAATACAAGATCTTTGTGGCATGCCTATGAATTCCAATGAGAATGGTAGTGGCCACTTTGGTCTCATGGCTCAATCAATATCAGAGCTACGATTGCCAGTCCTCTATTGTTTCCTACCACACCTCCAAGAAATTTTGTTTTAAAAAATGGTCAGTGGTGTAACCCCATCTCTCTCTAGGAATTGCAAGAAACCCTATGGTAAAACGAAAAGTTTTTGGTGATTCATAGACAGAACTGGTGTCACTTCTGGGAGGAAACCTGGAAGTGACATCAGTCCTCTCTAGGACTTGTCAAGAACTTGTCAAGAACTCTATGGCTTTATCATATTGTTTCTGATGATTCCTAGAGAGGACTGATGTCACTTCTGGTGTTTCCCCCCTGAAGTGACACCTTGCTGTTGGCAATGGTGCCGCCCCATGTCTTCTACTAGGATCAGAGCTAAACTAGTTCCAGATTATTTTAAACCGAAAGCCCATTTTGTTTACCATGTGCATACAAGACTGCTAGAGTTGCTCACAGCCGTGTCTTCTGCAGCCTGACAGACCCAAAATTAGCACATTAGACTTTCCCCAATGTGATAAGAAACTGTTAAAGGCTTAGGAGCCAATAGAATTTAAAATGTTTTTTAAAAAACTGGCAACCATACACAGAATACAGAGGGCAATTGTAAAACACAGAGCTGGAAGCAGCTTGGCTTAGCTTACTTCTGTTTGAAAGGTCACCACATGACACACACCACACCATCTTGATCTTCTGAATCTAATAAATCTTGCTGCTAAATAAGGAAAGTAAAAAATTAAAATGTCTTCATCATCTGGAGGGAAAACATAGTTCTACATCTAGGCAACACCAAACCTATGTATGTTTTTTCAGTGTTGTCAAAGGAATCTAGCTTCTAAATACTGAAAAATTTAGAACTTATGACTTTACTATCAAAGTTGTTAGATCTTGTACCCAAGTATATAAGCAGAACTGGTAATTTGGAGAAGAAACCCAGTAACATTTAAGTACAAATGTTATATAGAATAAGAAAAGACATACTGTTCCTATTAAACTGGTAGAATCTATGAAATATGCTTTGCAAACAAATTTAAATGTATATTTTAGTAGTGGCTCTATTGCAACAAAACACTAGTAGAGCTTTAGTTACATCTGGAAGTTCCAGAATCGTTCTAGTCAGCATTTGCTGTACCGTCTCTATTTCTCTGTGGAAGTTTTTCCTGTCCCTACAAGCAAATATGCCACAAAAGCCAAATGTAGTCTCAAAAGCTTTCTATAAAGCAGGGATGGGGAACCTCAGGCCCGGGGCCGTATGCGGCCCCCGAGGACATTTTTTGTGGCCCTCGGGAGCTCTGGGGCCCTGCCACAGAGGCAAGGCACAGGGCAGTCCTCCCTGAGGGTGTTCCTGGGGCTGCGGCTTACAGGGGCGCTGCAGTGCCCTTTGGACCTCCTCTCGCCGACTGTCGGCTGTTGGTCGGCGAGAGGGGAGGGGGAGGGATGCTTCCCCTAAGGCTGCCCCCTACAGCCGCGGAGTGCAGGAACGCCACGGCACATTGTAAGCCCCTCTCGCTGCCTGTCGGCTGTTGAGCAGGGGGGGGAGAGAGGCCGGCGGCTCCCAGCGGCAGAGCATGCATGTGGGAGCCGATCGGGCTTCAGGGGGGTCTTTTATGGACTCTGGGGGGGGGGAGGGCATGGAGACTGGGACCTAATCGCTCGGGGCTCCGTGTGCCACGGTGTGTGTGTGTGTGTGTGTGTGTGTGTGTGGGCGGGAGAGGTGGGGAGGCTGGGGCCCGGTTACGTGGGCTGGCGTGCGCGGGTGTGTGTGCGTGGAGGGGGGAGGCTTTTCTCTCTTTTCTTCCTCTTTTTCTGTCACTCTTTCTCCTTTCTCTCCCTCTCTCCCTCTTTTTCTGTCTCTTTGTTTGTCTCCCTCCGTCCTTTTCTTTTTTCCCCTCTGTCCTTTTTTTTCTTTCTTTCTCCCCCTCTCTCAATTTCTTTCTCCCTTTCTCTCTCTTTCTCCCTCCCTCCCTTTTCCTCTTTCTCTGTTTTCCTGCCTCCCTTGCCGATCGACTGCGGGCTGCGCCCCCCTGGCGCCTTGTTTGCTGGGGCCCACTGCTGGCTGCCCTCCCACCTGAGAGGGGGGAGTGGGGGCGCCCTGCAGGCCTTCTCTGTGTGGCCTCCCCTGGGGTTGCCAACCTCCAGGTGGTGGCTGGAGACCTGGCAACCCTAGTCTCTTCCCCCCCCCACCGGGAGATCTACACCTGGTATGGCCCCCGAATGATTTTATAAATGTGCAAATGGCCCTTGGCAGGAAAAAGGTTCCCCACCCCTGCTATAAAGTATTTGAAATAATTTTGCTGTTGCTAGAGCTCAATAACTCTAGTTACACAGGCCAGATTCTAATTACTCACTTTTAACCGTTTTAGGGACTGGTGCCAAATAGGTTTGCCAACCTCCAGGTGGTGGCAGGAGATCTCCTGCTATTCCAACTGATCTCCAGCCGATAGAGATCAATTCACCTGGAGAAAACGGCCGCCTTGGCAATTGGACTCTATGGCATTGAAGTCCCTCCCCAAACCCCGCCCTCCTCAGGCTCTGCCCCCGAAACCTCCCACTGGTGGGGAAGAGGGACCTGGCAACCCTAATGCCAAAGATTAATTAATTAAAACATTGATCTCCTGCCTTTCCTCTTGATTCAAGGTAGCTCACCTCACAATAATAACTAAAACATCCCCAGCTAACACCAAAGATAGCATAAGCCCCAAATCCCTTCCCTCCTTAAAAGGCTTGCAGCACTTCTTGAATATCTCCAAGGAGGGAGCCCATTCCACAGAGCCAAGCCAAGCGAGACTAGGGCTCTGTTCGATGCCAGAAGAGCCACCCAAGGGGTGGGATAGCCAACAGATAAGGCTGCAATTGGGCCACAAGAACATATGGAAGGAGATTGTCCTTCAAATATGCGAGTAATATTGTAATATTTATTTTATTCACAAGCAGAGCCTAAGTGGAAGCAAGCAAGCATTCCTACTGCTGGCAGAAAATTCTCCAGAGAGGAAAGTTGTTTTAGCTAACTTTACCTCCCTGGATCCGTTCCAGCTGCAGCCTGTTTCTCACACAATCATCTCCAGGTTTCTGCTCCACCCATGCTGGTGAGTTGCCCATCCAGGAAACACACAGAGTGATTAAGATAATTTACATTCTTTTGTTAAAGTTTCTCACTATATTTTTACAGTAATCAGGCCAGTCAAACTCCCAATAATATGCTAATAAAATGGGGGAAATACAGACAGCTGCAGCAATCAAGACATGAAGTTTTTTTCCTGGCTTGAAGATGCAGCGGGAATTGGGAAATATTGCCCAGCCTGACTTCTGCCTCCATGCAAATATTAAAGGTACAAAAACAGTAAAGATGACTGAACTACCTCTTAGGTAGCGATCACCTCGATATACTGGAAGCCCTTAATCCTAGTTTAATCATCTCACCTATTTATCTATGAATTATTTCTACTTCCCGAGGAGTAGGTGCCATTGAACACAGTGAAGTTTACTGTCAAGTAAACATGCATATGGTGGAGCTAGGAGAGTTTGTGTGCTCCATTCTCAATACCTGCTTTTGCAACCCTTCAAAGGGACAGTGGTTTAAGGCTATTAATAGCTGGTATTGTTGCTAAGGTATAATTTGATCAGTTTCTGCTGAAATAATCATTATAGTGGCGGTATGACTATAGAAGAAGACATTGCTGGTGATCCAGTACCACTGTTTCTAAGTTAATGTAAGTCAAGCTTACAGGTGTTTTTTAGCTTTTTGGAGAAAATGAAGCCTTCTATTTACTGAATGAGCCTAATACAGCCTGAATTCTGTGAAAAGGTTTATTAGTTCCTTTACAGTATTTTGTTCCTCAAAAATGAATTGGAAGATGGACCACACTGTTTGTGAAATGGCATTAAATCACTTAACCCGTTGGATTTTACTCAGCAGCAACAGATTTAGAAGTTATCCTGTCAAAGTGTGATCCTTCACTAGCTGAAAAAAAGAGCTTAAAGCTAATGTTGGAAATAGTCCAGCCCAAATGGGGGGGGGGGCGGGGAGGCTGTGCCCAGGAATGTTGTTAAATACCTGGGTAAGTCTTTGAAGTATTAGCACTGTGGGTTGTAGCAGGCGTCCTGCTAAATTGGGGAGAACTGATTTGAGGGGGGACATAATGTACCTATTACAGCTTGCTTCCTTCTTCAAGGTTTTTCAGTATTCTCTGGTAGAGTATGCAAGTATCTTTTTCAAAGGGATTCAAATGTACTGTGTTTGAGGTAGAGTGTTATGGTGGGGAGGGGAAGTAATTAATAAAGGTGCTTTCTTCAATGTGCTTATGAGGAAGTGCATTCTGTATAAATCAGCAGGCCAGGCTTCTATTTTCCTAGGATCAGGATATAAGAAATGTTAGAAATTCTCATTGGACTTGTTGACCCCGGCACTCCTCTTCCACAGTGGTCAAGGCCGAATGCTTACAGAAGTGGGAGAAGCTATTATAATGTTGTGTTTCTAATACTTCATCCCAGCTGCTGGGGAGTGGTTGTGAATATGTGTTGTCTGTGGCATTTTCATGTCTTGACACTGACTAATATTATTTTCTCTGAGTTTCAGAGCTGGGTCTATACACACAACAGAATAAGAACAGAGTACATTGCACTGTGGTGATAAAATAGAGAGTATCATCTCAGCCAGAGTGTCAGCGTGGTGTAGTGGTTAAGAGCTTCAGATTCTAATATGGAGAACCAGGTTCGATTCCCCACTCTTCCACATGAAGCCTGCTGGGTGACCTTGGGCCAGTCACAGTTCTCTCAGCCCACATGGAGGCAGAAAAAGGCAAACCACCTCTAAACATCTCTTGCCTTGAAAGCCCTACAGGGTCACTGTAAATCTGCCGTGACTTGACGGCCCTTTCCGCCACACACCATCTCAACCTACAGGTGTGGGATTACTTTTTTTTTTTTTTATTCCTTTGCATGGAGAATTCCCACAGCCAGTGACAGGAAAAACTTAGAACATTTACCCTGCATGTGCTAACTTCTTATTTGCACAGGGTTTTTTTTTTTTTAACATGGAGAAATATTAAAAATGTAACTACTTCATTTGGCAGCCTAAGGTGTTACAGCCCCCTTGTATCACTTCAAAATGTTACCATAATTAGGATAGACTTTAATTCTTATGACTTGAAAAAGCTGCAAAAGTACTATGTGTTTTCCCCCCTAGAAAACACTTGTGTGGGGGCCTCTTTGGTCGTTTATGCATGGGTACTTTCACTCACATTTGCCCCCTGTCTGTCTCGGTTGTTCCTTGGAGTTAAGCATGAGTTTTCCGTCCATTAGAGATGACCTCACTGCCAGCCCTCACAAATCCTGGGGCTTCCTGTTCTTCTGTTAACTCCATTCTTCCCTCTCCCCTGAGCTCAGCCCAGGTGAAATCCCCATGCATAAGGCAAAGTGCAGAACACAGAAGCTTGGTTTCTCTCACAGCCAATTACAAAGCAGTGTGTAAAGAGGCGGGGATTCAAATGCTTCCTGGGAGCTCTTTCTGATTAGAAAAAAAGGCTTTTTAAAATTGAGGCTTGGATTTCTCCCCCACCCCTTTCAGATTTCTCAGGTTTTTGTTTTTTCTTCTTAAAATGATTTTTTATGCAGCAATTGGGTTTTGGGGGGATTTTCTCTCACAGTAAACTCTACAAAATAAGCCAATTACAACGCAGCATTTAAAGGGGCAAGGACTTGATTTGAGCTTGGAGATTGCTGGTGCATAGATTCCCAACAGGAAAGTGTGGTTCCAGCAAGCAACGAACCTCAGGTAAAACTCCCATGCATAAATGACCTGTAGCAAATATGCTTATCCCTGAGCAGTAAAGTCACTGGTATTTATAGCAAGACATTGAGAGGAGGAACATTCTATGCTCCAGTGTGAAACCAAGCTTGTAAACTTCTGGTGCTGAGGCTTGAGCTTTGTTGAATACATTGATTTAGTTGTTGCATTTACAGTTGTTGTATCTACAGAATTTT
Organism: Euleptes europaea; assembly: GCF_029931775.1. Taxonomy (NCBI): domain Eukaryota; kingdom Metazoa; phylum Chordata; class Lepidosauria; order Squamata; family Sphaerodactylidae; genus Euleptes; species Euleptes europaea. The sequence goes on along the minus strand of NC_079313.1, from coordinate 69,360,596 downwards.
CTCAATTTATGTGCAGAGGTTTATTGGCTACAAATCACTTAGTTAAAAATAAATTATGTGAATAAGTTCCAGATCTGGATAATACTTAAAAAAAAATTTTTTTTTTTAAATCCTCCCTGAGCAAACATAAGACTGTGTTTTGGGATAAAGGACAGATGTTGTACAAAGTAATTCAGAGCAAACTTTGGTTTTAATGGTTGCAGGCAACCCCCTCCCAGCCGGTCTGCATTCTGGCTGTATCCCATAGGAGAGTTCCTCTAAAGGAGTGGGGAGTTTCCAGCAATTTCCCCTTCCTTCTGCAAACCTCCATCTCCCTCCCTGTGCAGTTCCTAGGGTTCCCTGGCCCCCCAGGAGCAAAATTTCAAAGATCATGCTGGACTGCAGTGAGAGGGGAAGCGTGAAAGTTGTGTTATGTGATGGACAGCTTCCAGTTCTGCCCTATGGGAGTCACAGCCAATCCCTGATCTCATGGGGGAGGGTGTATATAGATTCCTAGGGTTCCCAGCTAATGGGATGCCATGTTTCCTTGTGGGGTGGGAGTCTAAATCCTTTCCTGAAACCTGGGCTGCCATCCAGAGGTTCCTGGATGGAAATCAGTGAAGATATTCCATAGGATACAAGCAAGTATGTAGACATGCTTTTTAGAAATGCAGTTTTTGAAAATGCTCATAGTTTTCCTGGTATAGCTATCAATGTCTTTTTCCTTCCCTTTTGATAAAGGGCCCTGAACAAGAAAAAAGCTTAATTAAAACCCCTTTAATAATGAAAATGGCAATTCTAATTTTGTGGGGCGGGAGATGGTACAGTCTCCTGTACCTGACTGTTCACCCAATTATAGTTTCTGATCATTCAAGTCTTGGTCCTAGACAGTCTTGCCACTCTCTCTGGTAATTTGCCATGCTCAGATTGTATCGAGCTAAGCAAGCCTGCACATCTACTCATGTAGGCCCCAAGGAATTCTGTGTAGCCTGTGGAGAACCTGCTGTCTCATCTGCAATAACTGCAGATTGGGAAAGAGAAAGATTGTAAGTGTTGAATGGCAAGGAAGGGAAAGCAGGCCAGTATTATACAGGCCTGTGCAGACATCATGTTGCTAGTTTCCTAATTAATAGTCATTTATTAAGACGTATTATTGACTGTTCAGTGTATAGTTCTCCATCAGGATTTGCTTCTGACACCCACATCATGATACGGTAGTATCTTTGCTCATGAATTTATTAGGTTACATTTTAACTAGGAAGACAAGTTATTCTTGCCAATAGGTTTTCTGAACAGAAACCTGCCTTCCTAATAACTCAATTCAAATTATATATTTGTGTTTTGAGTGTTATTTTCTCCTCTGGGAGACCACATTGTTAATAGGAGGTGAATGGTTTGTATGTGTTTTTCAGTAATGCTTGCTTCTACGAGATGAAATTGTGACTTCTCTGTTAGCTGGTTCACAGAAATTATGACTGTTACCTCTGCCTAGGGTTGCAAACCTCCAGGTGGTGGCTAGCAATCTCCTGCTATTACAACTGATCTCCAGGCGACAGAGATCAGTTCACCTGGAGAAAATGGCTGCTTTAGAAGGTGGACTCCATAGCATTATACCTAGGGTTGTCAGGTCCGGGTTGGGAAATACCTGGAGATTTTAGGGATGGAGCCTGAGGAGGGCGGGGTTTGGAGATGGGAGGGACTTCAATGCCATAGAGTCCAATTACCGAAGTGGCCATTTTCTCCAGGGGAACTGATTTCTATCGCCTGGAGATCAGTTGTAATAGCAGGAGATCTCCAGCTAGTACCTGGAGGTTGGCAGCCCTAATTATACCCCATTGACTTCCATGATGGCAGAAAATGGGGTACACATTCAGTGAAGGTATAAGTAATTCCACACACAGGCATGATCCACTCATACACAAACATTTTAAAGAAGGCAGCCAAGGGTATCTAGACTAGTGTATATCATGCAAACTGGACATTTGCCAGATAGAAGGCTACAATTCCCCTTTCTGAATTCCATTTACTCCAGTGGGGTTTTTAGGTCTTCACACCTGACTTTCCTGTTCTGCCTGAACAAGATCTTGCTGATACAACATTCTGAAGCCTTGCTATCTGTTCAAACATGACAAAGAGTTTTTTAATCCTGGACAGGAATTATGTGCCAATATTCTTTCAAATGGCATTGCATGGCCTAGAAACTGGGCAGTGTGCATATAAAGAAAGTGTAGCCCTGAAATGTTTGCATTCAGAGGAGGGTTTCCAACTCTGGGCTAGGAAATTTTGGAGATTTTGGAGGACTAGCATGGGAAGGGTGGGGTTTGGTGAGGGGAGGGAGCTCAGAGTGGTATAATGTCATGATGTTCACCCTCCAAGGCTGCCATTTTCTCCAGGGAAATTGATCTCTGTAGTCTGAGTATTAGTTATAGTTCTGCACTTGATATCCCTGGATGTTGGCAGCCTCCATTCAGAGGTGGGTGGTTCATGTTAAAGTGTATTGCCACCGAGACCAGTTCAGCCTCAGATGAAGCCTCGTTAAACAAGTTTCTCTACTAAGGAGACCACATCTTTCAGAAATTCTGCATCAGGGAAGGGCTTTTGTCTCAAATCACCTCTGTTGTTTTCCCACAATTGGAGCATTTCTGACAGCCTAAGTTTATGGAGGCCTTTACAGCTCTTTTTATTTTGTTTTTAACAATGGCTCCATGTTTGACATTACAGCTTGCATAAATGTAAATATGGTAATGTGCAAATGAGGACTGCCACTTCCCTTTCCCTAGGATTGCCAACCTCCAGGTACTGCAAAAACAGAAACAGCACTGTGGCCAATGTAATTTGTAGTAAAAACTGGGCATATATCCTCTGTTACAATAAGAAAACCAAAGGACTCAAATGTGCTTGATGGCATAAACAATAGAACTAAACACTTCAAAGGAAAACCAGTTCCAAAAAAGCCAGTTCTTAAAGGCTTAAATTACAAAACACCACCGAAACATGATGGGTGTGATACACAAACCATCAACTAGTCCATAGAAGCATAAATAGTAATCAATTACAGCACTAATGTTGCAAGACACAGTCAATCACGATCAATTCCAGCACATTTCCAAGACGTGAAAAGGGAAGTCCGGTTTCTGACCCTTTTCAAGACGCTTTCTTCAGTTGCAAATAGATACGTGCTTGAGTGAAATTGACCAATTGGTGTTTAATGATCCTTCATTGCGATCCCGTACAATTGCTTCTTTGGCACTTTATGCCTAAATCATGTAAACGGTGACGCTACTCAGCAGACTTCCACGCATCTGCGATGCTTGAGCCCTTACAGTAGTTACAATCACACCTCCAGGTACTAGCTGGAGATCTCCTGCTATTACAACTGATCTCCAGCCGATAGTTCACCTGGAGAAAATGGCTGCTTTGGCAATTGGACTCTATGGCATTGAAGTCCCTCCCTCCTCAGGCTCCGCCCCCAAAACCTCCTGCCAGTGGCGGAGAGGGACCTGGCAACCCTACCTATCCCAGAAAAGGGGGTCCTACAAAAACAACAGCCATGGTACGTAGATGAGAAGTGAATCTGCTTGTTAAGGATACTGCCAGAGTTTTACTGGCCTTGTTCCTGGCCTGCTAAGAGCAGCCTGTCATGTGACAATTTAAACAGGTAGAGCTTCTCATATCACCTTAATTCCATGCCAGGAAAAATGTCATCTGCTAAATGTCTGCGTGTCATGCTGCTGCTGAAAGGACGGGAGTGTAGCCAGTCGCAAAGCTAGCAATTCCATAGCTTGTTGACCACCCACAAGATGTTTTTTTTTTTTTTTTACCTGCATGCACCTCTTCTCCCAAGCCTGGGGAGAGGAGGCTTCTCGCAGTTTATGGCGAAATTGCTCCCCCCCCCAGCTATTTTCAACCTTGTCAATGATAGCCCACTGACATTTAAGGATTGTTCCAAACTGCATCCAGGGAGAACTGTGCTATTACTATTTGGGGTTTCCAGACTTCTTTGAGGGTTTGTTGCAGCCATGTTTTTTAGCTGTTTTCACTGACTGAAGGCTGGTTTGCCTTCTGACTTTTTTTTTTACTTGACGCTAAGTATAGTTTAGTGGAGCCTAAAATTCCTTGCTGGCTTTTATTTTCCATTCGAGGATGGAGGTAGTGCTAGGGATGTGAGAAGGCCTGCTTCAGAAGTTTTCCCGCTAGGCTTTACAATAATCGAACCTGTTAAATGCCACAATACCTGGTAATGCAAACATTACTCAGAGTGTAAAGCCAAAAGTAAGGCTTTCCTTGCCTGGGCTAATGGACCTTTGGTATGTTTCTCATTATGCAGCTGAAATGGATATGCACAGTTATGTAGCAAAGCCTGCCTTAACGGCACTTTATGAGGTTAGGAAAAGATCAGGCAAAAATATACTCTGTGGGTGATGGGAGAGCAATTCTAAAGGCTCATAATTGAGAGTCAAATCAAAACCAGTTTTCTCTGGAACACAGAGGCATGGCTATTACGGTGCCAAACTACAACCTTTTTACCCCCCAGACGTCTCTTGCATACAGCTGTTCATAAAAATGTCAGATGCATTCCTTTTGGGGAGGGGAGGATACTGAGGAATACACGGCTTCTCCACTCTACTCAAAATACTGAACAACTTGGGTTTTTTAAAAAGCAACTTAATAGAATTTGAAAATATGTCTGAGGACCAGAACAGACATTCTTATGGCTCCTTTCTCTTTTACCTGGCTTAAGGACTCAATGTATGTTCCTTATGTGGCAGCACCAAGGGATGACTTGTATGTGCAAAATTACCATCCTAAATCCAAGGCTGCAGACAGACATCGTATGTATTGATTCATATCTTGTCTGATACCCTTAAAGGGAAGCAGGGCATACATGCCTCTGTAAGCTGCCCAGTGGCAAGGCTCTGAGAGGCAAGGCATAATGTTGTGAATTAACCCAGAGCTGGATAATCTGAGGTTTGTTGGATAGACTAATTACTTAGAGTCCTTGGAACTTTCTCTCTTAAAGTTTTGGTTCTCTTCCCCTCCCCCCCCCCCCAGCCCAGCTTTCTCTGTACAACCGGTTTAAAAAGCGGCAGCCAGGTTGTTAACCGGAGCCAGCCAGATGGATCATATTATGCCAATTCTATGTCAGCTTCATTGGCTGTCAGGCTGTTTCTGGGCCCAGTTCAAAGTGCTGGTTGTAATTTTTAAATCCCTACGTAGTCTGGGTCCAAGGCACTTAAAGGGCGCCTTAGTCCATTTGAAGATGTTCCAGTCAAGATGCTGTACTTCACGTTAAGATCTTCTTCTTGTGTGTGACTCTCCTTCTTCCATTATGGAAGTTTAGTGGGGGACTGAAGGAACGGGGCTTTTTCAACAGTGGAGCTGAGTTTACAGCCACACTCCCCAAAGGCACCTTGTTTTGGTCCTTCCCTAATTGTGTTTAGATAGCAGGTCAAAACTGAGCTCTTCAGGAGAGCTTTAGGAGAGCTGTGTTAGATTTATTGGCTATTGCTGTTTGTTGCTCTCCCTTCTTACCTGGTGGCTTGTGGTGACTTTTCTGCTGAGGTTTGTTTTGTAGATTTGATGTGTATATAAGCTGGTTTTAATTTGCTTCGTTAGTTGCCTTGTGGAATAGTCAAAAGGTGGGCAATAAATGTTACGTTTCTTGTTGGCTGCCTTGAATGGCGGGAACTTGAGATATGAATTCCTTTTAAATAATATATTAATAAAATGATACAAAGATGTAACAAAAGAATATATTGGGAAATTTCTCATAAGGGTTGCCATCTTTGACCCCCTCCCCACTGCTATAATTTGCTTATATTCTAAAACCGGTAGAGAAGAGGTAAGTAAGCAAGTATCTGCTAACACAGATATCTTAAAGTTACCACAAGTCCATCTTAAGTTTTGGTAACCTTATTGTCTGGCCTGAAACTTACTTATGTTAAACACCATATATTGCTTTCTGCTTTGGCTGCAATTTGTGAGTTCTGCCTGAGGTTATACTACTTATTACCAGGATGTGTTGAGGAAACCTGGCGAAGCAACTGACTCTCTACTAGCTTTTTTTACTCCTCATGCATACAATGCGATCCTAAAGAGAGTTATGCCCTCTGTTACCGAAACTGCTCTCTGATTGGGGAAATTAGCATGAGCAGCGGCACTAATTTATTTATATAGCGGAATTACCCAATGTATACCAAGGTTGTTTTCAGTGAATCTCAGAATAACAACAGACCAAGGAATTCCAGATTGTGTGTGTTAAGTGGCGTCAAGTCGCTTCCGACTCATGGCGACCCTATGAATGAAAGTCCTCCAAAATGTCCCATCTTTGACAGCCTTGCTCAGATCTTGCAAATGGAAGGCTGTGGCTTCCTTTATTGAGTCAATCCATCTCTTGTTGGGTCTTCCTCTTTTCCTGCTGCCCTCAACTTTTCCTATCATGACGGTCTTTTCCAGTGACTCTTGTCATCTCATGACATGACCAAAATACGACAGCCTCAGTTTAGTCATTTTAGCTTCTAGGGTCAGTTCAGGCTTGATTTGATCTATAACCCACTGATTTGTTTTTTTGGCAGTCCACGGAATCCGTCGTAACACTCTCCTCCAACACCACATTTCAAAGGAATCTATTGTCTTCCTATCAGCTTTCTTCATTGTCCAGCTTTCACACCCATACATAGTAATAGGGAATATGATGGCATGAATTAATCTAGTCTTGGTGGTCAGAGTCACATCCTTACACTTCAAAATCTTTTCTAGCTCCTTCATGGCTGCCCTTCCCAGTCTCAATCTCCTTCTAATTTCTTGGCTGCAGTCTCCCTTTTGGTTGATGGTGGAGCCAAGGAATAGAAAGTCTTGAACAATTTCAATTTCCTCATTGTCAACCTTAAAGTTGTGTAATTCTCCTGTAGTCATTACTTTTGTTTTCTTGATGTTCAGCTGTAGTCCTGCTTTGGCACTTTCTCTTTTAACTTTCAGCAATAGTTGTTCCAAATCTTCACTATTTTCTGCCAATAATGTAGTGTCATCAGCATATCTCAAATTATTAATGTTCCTCCCTCCAATTTTCACTCCACCTTCATCTAAATCTAATCCAGCTTTCCTAATTATATGTTCTGCATATAGATTGAACAGATAGGGAGATAAAATACATCCTTGTCTGACACCTTTGCCAATTGGAAACCATTCCGTTTCTCCATATTCTGTTCTAACTGAGGCCTCTTGTCCATAGTACAGGTTGCGCATCAAAACGATCAGATGTAGTGGCACACCCATTTCCTTTAAAACCAGCCGTAGCTTTTCATGATCCACACAGTCAAAAGCTTTGCTGTAATCTATGAAACACAAGCTGGTTTTCTTCTGAAATTCTCTCGTACGCTCCAGTAACCAGCGTATATTTGCAATATGATCTCTAGTGCCTCTTCCTTTTCTGAAACCAGCTTGAACATCAGGCATTTCTCATTCCATATATGGTAACAGCCTTTGCTGTAAGATTTTGAGCATCACTTTACTTGCATGAGAAATTAATGCAATGGTCCGATAGTTGTTGCAATCTTTGATGTCTCCTTTCTTGGGAATTGGAATGTAAATGGATTGTTTCCAGTCTGTGGGCCATTGTTTTGTTTTCCATATCTGTTGGCATATTCCAGATTAAAAGTGTTTATATATTCATTCATTCAGTGTTGCAAATACATACATACAAGAAACTAAGAATAAAAAGGAGGTAGGATTAGGGATGTTTCTCAAGGGAGAGGATTTTGTTGATTGGGTAATACATTACCGATCTAGAAGTGGAGATGTCAAAAATCTGTGGCATATAGGTACAAAATGAAATATAGCGGGGGATGGGAGAGGGATGTATCAGAGCCTTGAGCCAGCCAAGTCACTGGAAAGGAGGGGGAGCTCTGCAAAACTCAACACACACGGTAAAAAAGAGAAATAGGTAGGACAGAACCTTCTTGCTTTGTTGGGGAGGGCAAAATATACCCTTCTCTGGGGTGGGGGGTGGGTTGAGATTCCCCATATGGCTCCTATCTAAAACAATAGGGATCAAAGACTTCAGCTGCAGGGATCGGGCAGAGTGACAATTTGTAAACTAAGCTGGCACCAATGATTTGCATATCTCCGGGATGGCTTTACTCGATCTTCTCATGTTCTACAATACCTCAGGAAGGTGTGAATCTTTACACTCCGGGGATGCGGCAGAGGAGTTCTTCCTAGTTGTTAATGTAGATTGCGGCAGATGTTTTTCTCACAGGATACTGGGGGGGGGGACTGCAGGAGAGAGCGACGTGATGCCCTCACTTCGGCGTTATGGCTTCTCTTTGGATCAGGAGACAATCAGGATCATGGCTTCCCTTTGGCTGGTTCTGCAGGGGTGACCCGGTCTCTTGTCCTGGACAGCCTGGTAATGCAGTGGAGCGCTAGCCCAGAGCAACGGGCTATTAACGCTTAGACAGTACGGTGAGTCTCTGATGTAGTTGCCAAGACCAGGGCGGGAGGTCAGGCAGTGCATGTGGCAACACCTCCTAAACCCATTGAAGATAGTGGGATGTAGCTCTGCTAAGAAGAGTATAATGTGCTAAGGATTGCACTTATCATTTAACATTCTCTTCTGACATTTGAGAGAAACTGAGGTAGAACATCATAGCATGTTAGTATCCCTAGGACATTGCAGTTCCTGCTTCCACAACAGGTATGCCAGGCCATCACCTGGCACTTGGGTTGCCAACCTCCAGGTAGTGGCTGGAGATCTCCTGCTATTACAACTGATCTCCAGCCTATAGAGATCAGTTCACCTGGAGCAAAATGGCCGCTTTGGCAATTGGACTCTATGGCATTAAAGTCCCTCCCCTCCCCAAACCTCACCCTCCTCAGGCCACGCCCCCCAAAAATCCAGCTATTTCCCAACCTGGAGCTGGCAACCCTACCTGGCACTCCCAGGAGCTTAGGAGGTGGTACTACCATAGAGTTTTGGGGAAGTCCAGAATGTCACCTAAACTGCTGACGCTACATTTGAGATTTCACCTGGAAGTGGTGGGCGTATGCTGTGCAGTGTCACTCCCCCTCCCCATGTTTCTTTTGCTGGCCAAGAAGCAAGGGTGTGTGGGAAGGCCCATCCTCTAGGAGGTTGCCCACCTGAAACAGGCACGTAGTAAACCTTTTGGTCTTTGGGACAGAACTTGATCTCTGAGAAGAAAGATGCAGAGGCCTAGAAAACACGTCCTGTGAATTGAAGCCCTAGCCCTTCATCTCAGATAAGGGAATCCTCATTTTTGCTGATTCACGTATGGGGCAAATGTTAGGTAAATGTGCTTGTTACAAGCAGCAGGAAAGTGTTCTCTTTTCCTGTCTTCCCAAGTCACCTCCTAGGCTGAGTGTTTAGATGTTGCCACATATCCTGTGGGAGCTTCTATAGCCAATGGGAATACTGCCAGCCATAGGAACTGCTGCTTATGAAGTAATTTGGTCTTTCTGTCTATGCTGGGTAGGGATGCCAGTCTCCAGGTTGAACCTGTGGATCCCCGGAATCACAGCTCATCTCCAGATTACATAAGTCAGTTCCCCTGGAGAAAATGGATGCTTTGGAGGGTGGACTCTATGGCATTGTGCCCCACTGAAATCCCTGTCCTTGCCAGGCTCCATCCCCAAATCTCCAGGAGTTTCTCAACCTGGATCTGACAACCCAACCCCCACCAATGGCCAGGGGTAGGGTTGCCAGCTATGGGTGGGGAAATACCTAGAGATTTTGGGGGTGGAGCCTGGGGATGGCAGGGTTTCAGAAGGGACTTCAGTGAGGTATGATGCTATAGAGTCCACCTTCTGATGCGGCCATTTTCTCCAGGTGAACTGATCTCTGACAACTGGAGATCAGTTGTAATAGTGGGAGAACTCCAGGCACCACCTGGAAGTTGGCAGCCCTAGCTGGTGGGAACCAAGCAACCCTAATAACTGGGTTTAGGGTGTAATTCCATATGAAGCCTGGGTAATGAGGTGAATGGTGCCATGTTACATCACTGAACATCTTGATGGGACGCAAGGTCCCATCCCACGTGTTTTTAGTCAGGATCGGTGCTCCAAGCTCAGCACAGCCTGCAGGAAGAATGCTGTCTTCCATACACTGACATTTGAGTTGGGGCTGGAGAGTTTCGTTCGTCATCATCCCTTGTGAACAGAACAAAATGGAGAGTCTGCCTTTTTCTAGGGCAAATGGCAGCCCAGAGATTGGGTTTGGGTGTGGAAATGGCACTGGTTGGGGGAGGAGAAGCATCAAGGCCACCTTCTCTGGCACAGTGGTGCAATCCAACTGGAGGTCTGCAGTTAAAGGGTAAATTACACACACATTCTCAATGACTGCTTGGAAATTTGTTTATTTCATTTAATATCCACTTGATTCAAGGTGGATTACAGTATTATAAAACAATGCAAGAAAGACCAATATAATACATTTTTAAAAAAATGCAATATGAGGGGGAGAGGAAACAAAAACTGCCTGCAATTTTTCAGACTAAACTACAACCTTATTCTGTTTCACTACATCACTATTGGTCTTTGTGGAGATTTAGTGGGTTTTTTTTGGTGGTGGTGGGTTTGCAGTGACCCTACTTGTTCAAACAGACTTGTGGGTTGGGTAAGCAATCTACTTTGGGTGTGCAAAATCCTGCTCTGAACACGTAACCGGTAAAACATTAGCATATTTAAGGTTGCCTGATGCAGAGAAGCTACAATCCACTTGTACATTTTCCTGGCAATTTTAGGAAAGGGATTTTATTATGCAGGGGCAAGAAAAACTGACCTTCCTCAGTATCCTGCTTCTATGGAACTAATTTGGTCAGCCTAATAGATGTTTTGGCCCTAGGGATTCCATCTCAAATTTGGGAAATCCCTGGAAATGTGGGTGTGGAGCATAGGGAGGATGGGTTTGGGGAGGGGAGGAACCTCAATGTGGTATAATGCCATAGACGCCACCCTTCATAACAGCCGTTTGCTCCAGGGGAACTCATCTCTGTAGGCTGGAGATCAGCAATTTCAGGAGATCTCCAGCCACTACCTAGAACTTGACCACCAAGGAATACCAGGGTTGCTGTGCAGAGGAAGGTGTTAGTCTCTTGTCATGAAAACCCCAAAAGGGGTCGCCATAAGTCGGCTGCGACTTGAACGCACTTTACACACACAGATGCTATTAATCTCACAACAAAATAATGTTGATACTGCTTACAATCTGCAGGGTCTATGTGCAGCCATTTCAAATATATTTAATTCTATTGTATCCATTGGTTAGCCTTCCGTAAATCTATCTCATATTTGCAGTTAAATTTTAATCTCCTGATTTTATGATGATGTTGATGCAGTGGAATGAGAAGCTTGACTCCTGAAATTGCTTCCATTTTTTAAGGGCTGCTGAAAAATGCACTGGTTTAGGCTGTTTATCCCGCCCCCCCTTAAAATTGAAACAGTAGTTCTTTGTCACAGTGGTCAGATCAGCCATGATTTATTTGATACACAGGAAGCTAACCCAGCAGGGAACTTGGGTGTCGCTGCTTTTCTGAAATCATTTGAATAATGGGAGGGGCAGAAAACTGGCAATGTTGCTTTGTAGCAGAGCAGAATGGTTTTGCTCAACAGATAAGGCCCTTTTGCTTCTGATGCTGGGCTTTTCCACATATGTTTCAACTTCTTAATGGGAAAAGCCATAACTACAAATGCATTGATCTGGCCTGTTTCTTTCATTCACTGTGTTCTGTTCACTGGCACTGCAGCCAACTTAGAAAGGCATCTGGGGTAGGGGGAAGTGCTCCAGAAACGTATGCTGCTGCTGCTTTGGGGAAATGGGTGCTTCTTTTAAAACTGGCACTGTTGGTTGGGTTGCCTCGACTTGCCTGCCACCCTTCCCCTAGTTCTATGTCTATGTATGTCTATTTGCAAAAATAGTGTGACTCTTCCAGTATTTTATCTTGGCAAGAAAATTGCAAGGCTGTTCCTGGAATTTTGTATAACTTAGGGAAGTGGGGTAAAAAAACAACATTAGGGAGGGGCTGTGGCTCAGTGTAGAGCCTCTGCTTGGCATGCAGAAGGTCCCAGGTTCAATCCCCTGCATCTCCAGGTCAAGGGACTAGGCAAATAGGTGATGCGAAAGACCTCTGCCTGGGACCCTGGGGAGCCGCCGCTGGTCTGAGTAGACAATACTGACTTTGATGGACCAGGGGTCTGATTCAGTATAAGGCAGCTTCATGTGTTCAACATTATTTTATATGCCAGCCCATAGAAGGCATGTCAAAATGCAGGAGCATGTCTTAGGGCAGGGATCTCCAACCTACAGCTCTTGAGGCAAATGTGGCTCAGCGTGGACTAAAAGATGGGTCTTTAAAAACAAAAACAAAATCTTAAATTAAGGTATATTGGAGGGATAGGTGAGATGCTGTAATAACCAGTATGTGAAGGGAATGGCAGAAAGAGATTTTTATGGGACTAAAAGGCTTCTTAGGAATGTTTTTACAGAAAGGGAAATGATAGCGGAGAACAGTTGCCAGTGATGCAAGTGTGAACCATGTGCGGATATATGCTAGTGCACTAAAACAATCACCCAGGGTGCTCCTGGGTATATTTATAACTTATTGTAAGATATCATGCATGCCCTTCCTAATAAACAACTGTCAACAACTCGTGTGTGGGCTGCAGAAACATTGTGGATTATTCATCAGCATGTTTGAGTATCAGCAATGTAAAGTTCTACGTTTTCAATTGTGCAAACTGGCTGTCTTATACTGGCTTTTTGTTAATCTCTTGTTCTGAATTTTGACATGGTTTGTCTCGTTCATTATGAACGGCGGCAGGTGTACCCCTGTCTTAGGGGCTCATTTGTACAAATGACATGGCTGGCTGCAATGGTGTGTCATGTGCTCCTTGTTTTGCTTTTGATCCAGGATTTCTGCAATGACATAGCAGATGGAGCTGCTTTGGAAAACATGGTGGCAGGGATGCAAGGCTTTCTGGGTGTCCTATACACATCAGTCACCTCATAGGTGTGTGCCTGTGATTGCTGGTGTCACTTAATTGCACAGCTTGTCAGTCTTGGCTTCTCATAATCCTGCAGTGCTTTGACAGGCCTCCTGTTGTGTCAGAAGCCTTGTGTGCCCGGAAGGCATGTCCTCGTGGGAGCTTTTCACTGTTCCTCTGGTTCAGCCCTTCAATGCTTGGGGCAGGATGCAGTCCTCAGGGAAAAACAAACAGGTTTTTCAGGGCATGGATGGTCTTGCACACTAACAGAACTCTTGTTCTCATGTGAGAGGTCCAGTATTCCTACAATGGGTTATGGGGGCTAGTTGTACATGCTTGTTCAGAAGCTTGTGAGATCTGCTCTGTGTAGATGTGCCAAGCCAAGTGCATTTTCTGAAGTGATATTAAGTATCACCATTTAGCATTCAGCCCCTGTTAGTGGATAGCTCAGTGAAGATGTCAACCCAGTGTGCGGCTGCTGTAAAAAAGGCAAATTCCATGCTGGCCATAATTAGACGAGGAATAGAGAATAAAACTGCTGATATCATACTGCCCTTTTATCTGATGGGGTAGAAAACATGTAACTGAGCCTGAAACGGATTGCTTGGCAAGTAGTAAGTGCTGGAAAAGAAAATTAGATGGAGAAATGATAGAGATCAGCATTGCCTTTTCTGCTGTTGTCTATTGTGCCTCATACTTGATTAAGTAGGATATATTCCCCCCTTGTGATTTTTCTCTGAGCTTTGTGTAAATGTGTCATTCCCAGTGAGACTTGCATGAGGAATGGTGATATGGCGGGTAGCAGCAACCCCCCCCCCCCAGCTGTTGGTGTTAAAAAATAATCCCAGCAAATCCAGGGAAGCCATTTTGACCTTAGATAACTTACTGTTGGGCCAACTGCAGAAGTGTAGAGCTGTACAAGTCCATTCTCTTGCCCTGGAGCATAATGTCTGCTGCCTAAATCAGGGTTCCCCAGTGTGGTACCCCAGGGTGCCATGGTGCCTGCTGGTACTTACCTTGGTGCCTGACAAGCTTTTAAAAAAGTGGGTGGGGCCATTGTGAGGCAAGGCTTGTTATTGGCTTCCCTCATTCCAACGAAAGGGTTTTCTATTGGAGGATGAGGAGGACTGGTAAGCAACTGGATTTTCCTTAGTCAGTATGTGTTTCCATTCCCCCTTCAGGATTTCCTTCTTCCCAGGAGCCATGAGAAGGGAGGTATGCCATTTGGTTCCACCTCTAGAGACAGCCATTTGAGATTTGACTCCACCTCCTGTGGTAGCCATTTTCTCTCTCAAAATTCCAGAGGTGCCCATAGCCTGACAAAGGTTGGGGACCCCTGGCTGAAATCCTTGCTATTGGTAAAAAGAGTGGCCACTTGTATGGGAGGCCCATACAGCTTAATCTATTCCTTTTTTCTGTTAGGTTAGACCTAAGTCTGCATTTACCTATGTTCAATTTTTAAAAAATAACTTAGATAGTTATACCCTGCTATTCTCCCAACCCAGAGTGGTTTACAGCTATTGCCCCTCTTCAGTTTTATCCTTGCAACAAGAATTCTGTGAGGTGGGTTAGGCTGAGAGAGAGACTGGCTCAGAGTCTCCCAGGGAGATTCCATGGTAGACGGGAGTTTCGAACCTGAGTCTCCCAGGTCCTCGTCTGACGCTGTAACCACACTGGCTTTAATGTTCAACGAGAACTCTTTGCTTCTTGTTAAACATTATGTGGTCTTCTAATTCAACAGCAGATTTCAAAGGAATGGACAGGTATGCAAGTATGGAAGCCCTGCAAGAGATCTTGTACGTTGGGCTGGGATGTCGACAAGTTATTACACTCTCATGTCACTTGGCTGTGATTTAGACACGCCTGAAAGAGGACAAGATTGGGACAAGACTTTTCTTCTTTGATTTGGACTGTAGACTGGAAGTGTCCAGGGGTGGTCAGCTGCGCTGCTGTCCAACACAAAGGGGTAGTCTTTTAATAACACATGTGTACTCAGTGATTAGCCCACGTGAACTGGAACTTTGCTTTGACTGTTTGCTTTGTGTATTTTATAGACGTGTAAACAGCATTGGCTCTGCTTCTTTGAAACAGACCCTTGTTAGGAAGTGCAGGGTCTGGCAGGGGAAGGTTAAGTGGGTGTGGATGACTCCCCCAAGGCTGGGGAGGAGGCCCGGCTGTTTATATGTCCTGCCTCTGACTGTGTGTTCAGTTTATGAAACTCTTTCTTTACTCACGTCTGGTGCAATAGGGAATATCTAGGATTGTCTTTCCTGCCCGTTTAAAATATCTGGTCCATTTTCTTGCCTTAAAGCAGAGTTTCTGCCCAGAACAGGGTGGCTTGGTTAATCAGTGAGCAAAACTAAATCTTTTCAGAAACAACCTCTAAATTCTAGGTTGATTCATATTGCCTTTGTTCCACCCTAACTTTATGGCAAACCGAACCTCCGAACGTCTCTTGCCTTGAAAACCCTATAGAGTCGCCATAAGTCAGCTGTGGCTTGACGGCATGCACAGACACACAACCTTAGAGCCCACTTCTTCAGGTGCGGTGTGTGGACCCTCACTATGTTGTCATTTGATGTAGCATGAAAACAAAACAGCGTGGTCAAGGAGTCACGAATTGCATGAAGTACAGACTAACATCTAATTACATAATATTCAAATCTAATCAGGCGGTTCGTTAGGTATGTTAAGCTGATCTGTAGTGGGCACGGCACCCCAAGTTCTGCTAGGCTAGTTAGCATTTACAGGCTATATCCACCTAGTGAGGTTTCTTAGTTTTCCTGCAATGGCCGCCATAAACGCAGAAACATTTGTACTGGCGGTGAAGTGTCTGGCCACCTGTTTCATGAGCACTTTCCCCCATCCACAGCCGTTTCCCCCTCCCCACCTTGCCACCAGAGGGATCCTTGGGGGCTGGTTAAAAAATTGATATTTGCTACATCATTTTAAGATTAGGATGATCTATTACTACTGTCTACTAGTTCCTCTGAAAGTCTCTAGCTCTTTTCATTGTAGATGACTGCAGACTTTTATTTTTTTTCCAACAAAAGCCGAGAATTCAAAGGAACTAGTAGATTGTGACGATAGTTATTGCAGTATATGTTATTTCAGTATAGCACAATAGCAGTAACAGATTTCCCCCCCCCCCTCCAAAGGGCCTCCAGTGATGTGGGGAATGGCAACCACAGTGGGTTGAGGCAAGCAAAAGGTTCCGATGTGGCTTTTAAAATACACATGTTTCAGTCCAGATGTTTTTTGCCATCAAGTCACCTCTGACTTATGGTGTCCCCCCTAGAGTTTTCAAAACAAGAGATGTTCAGAGGTGGTTTTCCATTGCTTGCTTCCACGTCACACCCCGGTATTTCTTGGAGGTTTCCCATACAAATACTTTCCATAGTTGAGGCTAAGCGTGTGTGACTGGCCTAAGGTCACCCATAGAGTGACCTTATGGTGTAGTGGTTAAGAGTGGTGGACTCTGACCTGGAGAACCGGGTTTGATTCCCCACTCCTCCACATGAGCGGGGGAGGCTAATCTGGTGAACTAGATTTGTTTCCCCACTCCTACACACGAAGCCAGCTGGGTGACCTTGGACTAGCCACAGCTCTCTTAGAGATAGATAGATAGTTTATTTGCTGCCTTTGGCCAGATAAAACAATATACATGGACTAAAATGGTCTTACCGACAAAGGTTTACAGTCCGAGTCTTAATTCACTTAAAAAAATAAAAGTAATAAAATAAATAACATCCAAGTTACATCTGCCATTTGGACTAAGAGACTACTCTGTGGCAACTAATTTTCATTGCAGCCGTACAAACTTTTGCTACCTGAGAGGTGATTGAGGGATTATCTCCTTATAGGAGCTTTTCTATCTTTTCTCTTTCCCTGTTGGGTCCCATTCTCAGTATGAAAGGCTCAATAAACTTAGAACAGAGTATAGTATAAAAGTTACAGTTCAGGAGAACATGCTCAGTGGTTTCTAAATCCCCGGATTTGCAGGGGCATAGTCTCTCTGCCCTGGGTATCTTCTTGACAGCTCTCTTACAGCTCTCCCATGCCCACCTACCTCATAGGGTGTCTGTCATGGGGAGGGGAAAGGAAGGTGATTGTAAGCTGGTATGAGTCTCCCTGAAGTAGTAGAGAAAGTCAGCACATAAAAACCAACTCTTCTTCTTCTTCTTCATAAAGTTTCCATGGCAGAGTGGGGATTCAAAACTGGGTTTCCCAGACACTTCAACCACTGCACCATGCTGGCTCTCTCCAGTCCAGATATCTTGCTATTATTCTTAGACTAGGGTTGTCACATCCCCCCCCCCGGCAATGACAGAGGGGTGGGGAGGTAGGGTTGCCATCTCCAGGTTGAGAAACTCCTGGAGATTTGGGAGTGGAGCCTGGGGAGGTCAGGGACCTCAGCTTGGTATAGTACTATAGAGCCCTACCATCCAAAGCATCCATTTTTCTCCAGGGGATCTGACCTCTGTAACCTAGACAGTGACTAGAAGGCAACGTTATATGAATGTTCCAAAATGGAGAGACCCACTGCATTTTGGAAGGCAAAGGGGAGAAAAACCTTCATGTGGATACAGCTCTGTTCAACCTACAGGGGGAAGATGGATGGGGAGATAATGTCACCCCCATCTGGGGTAAACAAGTGCTTGGTTTTTTTTTTATCTTGCTATAAACCATGAAATGCAGGAATAAAATTTTATTAGCCTTCACAGTGCTGCAAGATTTTATTCTTGTGGCAACAGACGAACACAGTTACCCTTCTAGACAAACGTAAAGAAATTGCATATACACAGAAGAATCCTTGCCCCTTAAAAAGGCTTATAATCTGCTAAACGGAGCTAGGGAATAAAGACATCTCCCAGACAGCAGTCACATAGTGTCAGTGATGAGGGAAGGGCCTAGGCCAGGGGTGTCAAACTCATTTGTTACGAGGGCCGGATATGACACAAATGTGACTTGGGCAGGCCGGGCTCAGCCTCAGCAGTCCAGATCGGGACTGGGGTGGGTGGGGTGGCTGCCTCAGCTGGCTCGTGGGCCAGATAAGAACTCTCAAGGGCCCAGATCCAGCCCACGGGCCATATGTTTGACACCCTGGCCTAAATAGATATATGGCTAGTTCATGATGGGTAGCCGTGCTAGTCTGTGCAGAGCAGCAGAAAAGAGCAAGAGTCCAGTAGCACCTTAAAGACTAGCGGAATTTCTAGCAGGGTGGGAGCTTTCGTGAGCCACAGCTCACTTCTTCAGATATTCAGACTTTCTGGTAGGGTATGAGCATTTGTGAGTCACAGCTGTGACTCACGAGAGCTCATACCCTACCAGAAATTTTGTTAGTCTTTAAGGTGCTACTGGACTCTTGCTCTTTCCTACCACGTGGCTAGTTGTAGCAGCTGTGTCAAGTTGGTTCACATGCAAAGCAATGAGACTCTTGGGATCCTGGCCATAGTGGCTCTTGGCTAGGGTTGCCAGGTCCCTCTCCGCCACTGGCAGGAGGTTTTTGGGGCGGACCCTTAGGAGGGCGGGGTTTGGGGAGGGGAGGGACTTCCATGCCATAGAGTCCAATTGCCAAAGCGGCCATTTTCTCCAGGGGAACTGATCTCTATCGGCTGGAGATCAATTGTAATAGCAGGAGATCTCCAGCTAGTACCTGGCGGTTGGCAACCCTACTCTTGGCTGTGAACTGCATTGTTCGGTGTACCCAAAGCCTGTCCACATCAAGAGATCAAAGGCAGTTCTCAGCCATATGGGAGCATGCTGAGATATTTTCACTTGCTTCTCCAGCATTCTGGCTAACTCGCCCGCCTGGTAGCTTTTCTCAAACAGATTTGGAAGAAGATAACACTGTACAAGTATGCAAGGGCTTATACAGCTTGGAGCGTCAGACCAAGCAATAGCTCTAGCACCATCGGTGAGCTGGGAATTGTGGGTTTTCTCTGGTGGAAGGCTGCCTCCAGGCAAGGGAAGGAGGAGCAGAGCTGGATGAAGCTCTGAGCATTCCCATGCATATTAATTATGGAGACAGTATTCTACTTGCATTGAGCTTAACTCCCTCCCTTCCCCAGAAGACGAAACTCAGAGACTATTCAGGAGGTCAGAGTTAGCCGTAATTCTAGGGAGTGAGGCAGGAAGGACCCAGTCTGCATTTCCCTTAGCTCCCAAACCACTATTCTGTCAGTCTTAGACCCACCCTTTCCCCCACATCTGCAATGGGTTGGGGGGGGAGTCGGTAGTGTACTCTTCCATTTTTGTTCCATTCCATCCCTTTGTTCAGGGTAGTGTATGCCGTTCTCCCATTTTTATCAATGCAATAATCCTGTGAAGGATGTTCGGCTGAGAGCGTAACTGGGTCAGCCACTGAGCTTCGTGGCAAAATGAAGATTGCCGTCTACTTTTCTGGGATGTTCTATAGATTACTGAAATCATACAGTGAAGAACACTCTCTAAAAACGACACAGTTTGCACTACCCCAACTCACATAATTTTGTCAGATGAGTGAAATGAATTCATTCCATTACAGCTTTGGAGAGAATATGCTGACACAGCTTTTAATATTGACTGTGGTGGTAATTAAAGTCTTGGAGAATAAAAACGAATTAATGATACCTTTTCTGTGTATCAGCTTCAGAAGAATGTTTAGCAATTCTATACATATTGTTGTACAAAATGCTATTTCAATATTATATTTGTTCCTCTTTCTTATAATACAAACTTGAGGGAACCCAGAACATTTTTGATCAATGGATTCAGGACAGACAACAAAGTACTACTTTGCATGACATATAATTTATTTTAAGCAATTTGCTGCCACAAGACAGCTACTAGCTTATGATGGCTTGAAAAGCAGGCTAGACCATTTAATGGGAGGATACACTATTAGTAATGAAAACTAAATGAAACCTCCATGTTCAGAGGCAGTGTACCTTTGAATACCATTTGTTATAAGATATCAGCAGTGGAAAGCTATTGCCTTAATGTCTTTCCTGTTCAGTCTATTTAGGTCATTATACCCCATTTTTCTCCCCAATGTGAGCCCAAAGCAGCTTACAATATTGTTCTCCCCTCCTCCATGTTATACTCACAACAACAACCATGTGAGGTGGCTTAGGTTGAGAGAATGTCTGGCTCATGGTCACCATACATGCCAGAGTGGGGATTCAAACTCGGGTCTCCCAAATCTTAGTTTGGTGCACTGGCTTGTTGGCTTTTCTGAGACCTCGGTGGCAAACAGGATACTGGACTAGTAGGGCTCTTCTTGTGTTTTTATCTTTACAGGAACTCTGTACAGTAGGCTTATTTAGTATTAGTAAAAATACTAATGGGAGAGAAAAAGGATGTATATTCCTGTGAAGCACTGTTAATGTTGTGGAACACGCTGTATATACTTTCATTCAGTTTCAAGATGCATTTCTTAATTTTGGATGAATTTTGTTCAGAATATTCTGGTCCTGGATCCCAAGTTTTCTATGCCTTGTGCAGCAGTACACGTGTGATACTCAGCATGTGCAGGCATGCTGGCTCCTGAAGTGGTTGATCTAGATAAGTGTAGTGTTGTGCAAGATGGCAAATTCCTCTAGGAAGCTTGCATGTAATTTGTGTGCCTGGCACTCTCCTGAAAGTGCTTATTGCATCCACAGAGAAAGCTGACCCAGATAGTGTGTGAGAACAAGCACGGCTTTTTGCCTCTGGTACCAAGGAGGCCAAGGACCGTCCTTTTGTGGCAGCACCACCCCTATTTCCATGCCCTAGTGCAGCTGCCTGACACCTGAAACTCTGCAGGTGAAACTTTTCTCCATTACTGCATCTTAATGACAAGTTGCGCAGGACCTGTTGAATTTGTGCTTGCTATGCAACTGGTGAAGGCATAGGGGTCTGGCAGCTTCTGGACTACTGTCTGAAAGGGAGAAGCTGCCTGAAAGGGAGCTTTAATATCTGCCTGAAAGGGAGAAGCTGAATGGGTGAAGGGATTGCTTGGGGCTAACTTACACCACCGCTCAACTTTTCGTATGTCATGATTTGTCTGAGGTTTTATGTTCTATTTATCTGCTTCATTGATACCCACCGTTCTCCATAGTGGAGCCATAAAGCAGCTTACATCATTCTCCCCCTCCATTTTATCCTCACAACAGCCTGCCATACTGTCATATTCTCCATTACTATGTGTGTGAAAGTTGGAGAACAAAGAAAGCTAATGGGAAGAACATTGATTAATTTGAAATGTGGTACTGAAGGAGTGTTTTACAGACACCGTAGACCAGAGTTTCCCAAACTTTTTGAGTCATGGAGCACTTTTTAGGAGAAATTCATCATCACTAATTTTCACCTAGCACCTATATACTAAACCAAATGACACTAGTATTTTTCTTTCCCATCTTCATTTAGTACTAGGAGATGTTTCGCAGAGCACCAAGTATTCCTTAGAACACAATTTGGGAACCTCTGCTGTGGACTGTCAAAAATAAGGATCAGTGGGTTCTAGATCAAATCAAGCCTGAACTGTCCCTAAAATGACCAAACTGAGGCTATCATACTTTGGTCACACTATGAGATGGAAATGCTGAAGGCGGCAGGAAAAGAGGAAGACCCAACATGAGATGGGTTGACTAAATCAAGAGAGGCACAGCCCTCCGTTTGCAAGGCCTGAGCAAGGCTGTTAATGATGGGACATTGTGGAAGACATTGATTCATAGGGTCAGAAGCGACTTGACGACATTTACACAGACTGACACTCTAACCACTACACCACACTCGTATTGTTTATGCAATGTTTTGGGACTTTTTTGGCCTTTGTTAGCTACTTTGAGTGCTGCTTGTGAAAGAAGAATGTGGCATATAAATTTGCATAAATAAATTGTCCCCTTTTGCGGCACTGTGTGAAATATGGGGCTGCTATGCAAAATGCTTTTTCTTGGTCCTGCCAAAATAAGTATCCAAGCTGCGGCTTGAGATATTGCTTTTAAAGCAAGAAGGTGTAATAGTAAGGCTGGACTCTTGGGATTTGGGGATAAGTGGGTCTTAGATTAGGAGGGTCCAAAGGGTGCTAATTTCCCATGTATCCTTTCTGTTTGCAGGCGATGAACTGAAAGATCAGCAAAATGCCACACAAGAAGAACTCCAGCAGAAAGCGTGGATGGTTTTGGGGCACAGGAGGTACCAAATTGCTGAGAGCTTGCATTTGGGTAAGGCACAGAAAATAGATTGTTGGTAACTGTACAATAATTTGTTCAGCTGTGACCCACCGTTTTTGTCTTCTGAACCTTTGTGGGGCTGTGCTGACTCAGACCACTGGTCTGACATGGTCAGTATTGTCTACTCTGACTGGCAGTGGTTCTCCAGCGTCTCAGAGGTTTTTCACATCACTTATTGCTAGCTTTGCTAATCTCCAGGTGGGGCTTGGAGATCTCCCGGAATTACAACTGAATTCTGGACTACAGAGATCAGTTCTCTTGGAGTAAATGGCTGCTTTGTGTGGGTGGTCTCAATGGCATTATACCCTGCTGAGGTCCTTTCCCTCCTCAAACCCTGCACTCCCCAGACCTCACCACTCAAATGTCTAAGAATTTCTCAACCTGGAGTTGGCAACCCTACCTATTACTTTATCCTTTTAACCAGGTATAGCCAAGAATTGAACCCAGGACCTTCTGCATGCCAAGCAAATGTTTTGAGCCACAGCCCATCATTCGTTTTGACTTTGCTGTCGCTCTTGGTCTGGAAGACCATGTACTCCTGTTTGATCTGCATTGTCCTCTGAAGTTGCTGCTTGCAGTCCGGGGACCTCCTGGTGCCATCTGCCTTACCCCGTTCCCCATGTGTTCACCTTGCCAAGATAGTGCTTTTTAAAAGAAAACAAAATTTGGGCTAACAACCTACAAATAATGCAATTGGAATATGTAAAAAAAATTCAGCAATTTTGGGCTCTCCTGGAAAAGCTTGGAGAGTTCTCATTTTGGCAGAGTACTGAATCCCAGCCTTGGTTGTCTTTTGCTACACAAGAGCGAGCGAGAGAGAGAATATCTAGGTTGGATTCACCCCAAGGCATAGGTGAGTCATGGTACTAAGCAGTCTCCTGATTATCATATCAGTAAAACTCAGTGTGTCTCCATCTGATAATTTTCCTGTTGGCAGAGAAAAGAGTATCCAATCTTTCCTGATGGATTGAATGTTACCTGTTAACTGGCTCTGGCAGTAAGCTAGAGAGAAGAGCTGAACTCTGGGATTTTCAGAGCAATCCACTGAAGAGGTTTTGTTTGCCAATTCACAGCTGATTTATGGCGACCCTATAGGGTTTTCAAGGCCCTGACCTCTGGGATAGCCCAGGCTAGCCTGAGCTGGTCAGATCTCAGAAGATAAGCTGAGTCAACCCTGCCAAGTATTTGGATGGGGGATCTCCAGGGAATATCAGGGTCATGATCCCGGGGGCAGGCAATGGCAAACCAGCTCTGAACATCTCTTGCCTTGAAAACCCCAACAGGGGTCGCCATAAGTCACATGTGACTTGATGGCAAAAAAGAAAAGAGAGGGGTTTCAAGGCAAGAGACATTCAGAGGTGGTTTTCCGTTGTCTGCCTCTGCTTCGGTACCCTGGATTTCCTTTGATATCCCGGGCTTAGTTACTCCAGTCTGATCCTATTGATTTGAAATGGGTTTAGATTGGAGTCACTTCTCAAAGGATTGCACTTTGTGACTTAGGAACATTCTGAGGGAAGAAGAAAAATAGTCACAAAAGTAGAAAAGGTCTGTGAGGGATTGACTGAATGTAGAAATATAACCTGTGTTTTTTTTGAAAGCGGAATGGGGGAAAGGGGAGAGTTCTTTTGAGCCTATGGGGTAGCAACCATGTTTGTTGATATATCTATTAACATAAGACTAAATCTTACATCAAAGGGAGCATGCAGATGAGGAGTGTTAACCCCTTCCACAAACCAGGCTCACTTCCCACTGCCCCACTGCTATGGGAGCTTTTCTCCCAGCATAGCTGACTTCTGATATGCTCACAGCTGTTTTATGCATGAATAAGACAGACAAATGAGAACAATAAACATGGATGCCCCATCATGTTTCATTTGTTCCTAAGTGGTACAGGAGCTAAATTAGGCACTATAACAGACGAGAAGCTGGGAGATTCATGATGGGGACTTTCCAGTAACTTTTAAAGAGTAATTTCAGTGATGTAGTGCCAAAACTGAGATCAGGTGAGGGTGTGTGTGTGTGTTAAGTGCCGTCAAGTCGCTTCCGACTCATGGCGACTCTATGAATGAAAGTCCTCCAAAATGTCCTATCTTTGACAGCCTTGCTCAGATCTTGCAAATTGAAGGCTGTGGCTTCCTTTATTGAGTCAATCCATCTCTTGTTGGGTCTTCCTCTTTTCCTGCTGCCCTCAACTTTTCCTATCATGACGGTCTTTTCCAGTGACTCTTGTCATCTCATGACGTGACCAAAATACGACAGCCTCAGTTTAGTCATTTTAGCTTCTAGGGTCAGTTCAGGCTTGATTTGATCTATAACCCACTGATTTGTTTTTTTGGCAGTCCACGGAATCCGCAACACTCTCCTCCAACACCACATTTCAAAGGAATCTATTTTCTTCCTATCAGCTTTCTTCATTGTCCAGCTTTCACACCCATACATAGTAATAGGGAATATGATGGCATGAATTAATCTAGTCTTGGTGGCCAGAGTCACATCCTTACACTTCAAAATCTTTTCTAGCTCCTTCATGGCTGCCCTTCCCAGTCTCAATCTCCTTCTAATTTCTTGGCTGCAGTCTCCCTTTTGGTTGATGGTGGAGCCAAGGAATAGAAAGTCTTGAAAGGTGAGGGGGTAAACCTTTCCAATCCCAGTTTTGCTCATCAAAACACTCCCCCACTGTTATCTCTTAAAAAGATTGTTGCCCCTCACTATTTTACAGGTTTAATTCTTTACCTGTACAATTATAGTGGCAGTAGAAACCGCACTACATTACACACTTGCTTTGGTAATGAACAAAGTACTTGACAACCTGATTAATCAAAAACACAACAACCCTTGAGGTGACTTATTGGTTCTTAGACAGAGTTTATGTCACTGGCTGCAATAGTAGTAAAGATTTTGCAAGTAACTGTTTTAGTTTGTGAATTTAACTTAATCTTTTTGTAACTGGAAAGGGAAATGCAGGAGCAGCTTGCCAGTGTTTAGTGTACAAAATGGTCAAGGACATAAGGGTGTTTTCCACATAGGAACAGGCATGTGTAACTTCCCTGTTTCTGCTATGCCTGCTAATGCATTGCTGTGGTAATATGTCTTCCATGTGGCAAGTTTCCCTGTCCCCAGCCCTTCGGCAGTGGCCATCTCCCCCCCTCCCCTGCACGTCACCAGGGCCTTTTAAGTTTTTTTTTAATTGGTAGTTAAATATTGTTTTATTGATATATAATGTTGCATCAATATGTATAACAGGTTATCTGAATTCCCAGCTTTGGTTTTTAAAATGTTTCTAGCCCCTTTTGTTGCAGAGATATGGCTTTCCTTTTCTACATCTGCAGTGAAAGGCGCTAGAGACTCAGGAAGCTGAGAATTCAGTGGACTTGTTACACAGATTGGTACAACGTTATATCGATATAACAATATTTCAGTTGCTGATTAAATAAAAGAAACATGCCCCCTGGTGGTGGGGGAAGAAATGGCTGCTGTGTGGGCAGGACCAGGAAAATATGAACTTTTCCGCTCACATGGCAGTCATCCAGGCTCTGGTACGAACTTTCAGAAAACTTCAGAGGAAAGAACCTTTGGGGAAAATTGGAGGAAAGGCAGGGAAACCCTGGGAAGTGTACAAATGGATCATGATGCTGTGGGCAAGCAGGAGACCCCCCTCCCCCACTTCCAACAGCATTGACCCTGAGCCAAATAACCTGTGTAGAAATGGCCAAAGTAAGGTGGAATATGGAGATCCCTAATTCACTCACTAATTTGTGGTTAAGTCTGCAGCAAGTAGGCTTTCAATGGAGAGTAATATTGTATAATTATTATTAATACTGATTACCATTATAGTGTCGCACATAGGAATTAAGCACCGTACACAGTAATATGCACTGTACACAGTAATGTGCTCACTTCAGTATTGCATGGCTATACTTCTCTTTTCACTACTAAACTGATGATAATCCAGTGTGTTTTTAAACTTGTTCAGCAATACTGCAGTCTCAGGAAATCTTAGCCGTTCAGACATAACTAATGTGTCTTTAATTATCCTGTGTGCGCCTGTTTGAGAACATAAGAGACGCCTGCTTGATCAGATCAAGATCCACCTTGTCCAGTATTCTTTGAAAGAATCCTGGAAAGTCTTTAATGATCTTCGTGAGGAGGGTAAAGTACCGAAATCTTGGGAGGAAGCTCACATAACATTAATTCCAAAAGAAGGCCAAGGCAGACACTATCCTCAATCTTACAGACCAATTTCATTACTTTAAAAAAAAGAAAGAAAAAAAAAGAATCCTGGAAACCAGGAAACATTAGTGATCCCTGCAGAAACAGGAGGAGGTGAGTAGTCTGCTAGTCTCGCTTCTGCCCACTAGTACCATACAAAAGTTTAACAATTCTGTTTGAACTGATTGAGTTCTCTGACATATTCCCTTATCAGGTTTTGCAAAAACTTGGCCTTCCCAAAACAGAAAGTGAAATGTCATGATTCATGACCAAACATTCACGAGAACATCATGTTGAATGGACTAGAAAAAGTCTAATTGGGTTAATTTCCCAATATATAAAAACATTGTTGGATGAATTGGTTCTAAGTTGCCAACCTCACATATTATCAAGAAAAACCAAGCAATAGAAGGATGCTTGCAGATGCATTGATTAATATGTTTGGCCTTTCCTGCTACAAGGTGAGCACAATTTCTTTCCATCTTTGTTCATTAATGAACATATGTACAATCTCCAAAACTAAAACTGATTAGGGCTGCTGAGGGCGAGGGACTAGTAGGGGGGAATTGAGGGTTAGGTCACTGAGGATGGGACTGAGCCATGTTAAGTCACATTATTTGTTCTCAATATGATACTTTGAGTCTAGGTAGACTGAATGTGGCAGGAGGAATTTCTGTCTGTGGGCCTCATGCTGGCTGTCTGCAGCCATGATGTTTGATCTACTCTGTGTCTCCCTGCCCTTCAAGTGTTCTGCCTGCTTGTGGTTTTCAAGCACCTTGAATGTCTGTCTGTTCAAACATGTATTCAGCATCCTCCAGTCCTCTTTTTCAGACTTGAAAAATTGCTGTAAGGTGGGGCTGGGGTGGAGTAAGTGTAGCTTAATGAAAACCCTGAAAGACAGCTAATTAGTGTTGCGTATAGCCCCTTCAGCTGCAAACCAAAAGAAAGCATTTTCCTTCTGCTCAGGCTACAACAGAAGAAGATGGGACATGTGTCGAAAGTGCACCAACCCACCTAGAATTTCATCCTAACTTCATCTTGTTCCTTGAGTTGCATGTTCAGTGTTACTGTTCAGGGCTGGATCTTGGGGGGTGGGGGGGTCTGGCAGGGACACTTGCCCTGGATGCAAGGAGAGGGAGGGTGCCAGCACAGGCATGGGGAGAAGGAATGTTGCCGTGGCATGTGCCCGCCCACGGCCCGGTTGGTGCACGACGCCCACTGTCAGCTTGTATTGGCTGCTGCTCTTCCTTGCTTGCTTTCTGCAGGGGCAGCCGCCACACACCCTTCCTGGTGCATTTCTCTCCGCCCCTGGGGCCACCAGTGCCTGGCTCCAGCACGCATGTGTGTGGCACCCTTCCTCCCCTGGGTGCTCCTTTGCCCAGCTCCGGGCCTGTTACTGTTAGCAACTTTCCTAAGAAAGCTCAAGGAGAGCATTTCAGAGTCCATGAGAATCCTTGCCTTCAGTTATGGAGGTGGTAGGACTAGAGACTGGGTTAGACAGTGTCTTCTGAAACTTGGCTGCTACCTATAGCCTTACTTTGGCAGAGTCTAATGAAGACTTTTAAAAAGATGGCATACATCATTAATCCATATCTCGCAGATCAGGATGCCAGATCTTTTCTCTGAGTTTAGTTAAAGCTGTTGGCCATACTGAATGATCTGACATTCTGCTGCGTTCAGGTCCAGGGTTATGTAGCTGAGATTCAAGGAAGCCTAAACCTTGGTGCCATCAGCACCCAGGACATCTAAATCCTGTCCTCACTTTGCAAAACCCAAACGCCACAAAAATGTTAGAACATCTGGGATTGGTCTGGTTTAGGATGAATGGGACAGTAGAAAAAGTGTGTGAAAGGGAAGCTAGGGAGAGACCATGAGCTCCACTCCACTGTGGACATTTCTGGCCTCTTTTGAGTCTTCAGTAAATAGGTAAAATATTTCAAATTTCTCAAATCCGTGGTACCTCTAAAGCTTGGACTATATTGTTTTTTATTAAAACTGAGAAGGTTAGGTCCCTCCATGCTGTTCTGTCAGAGAGAGAGAGATTTCAGTCTGAAGCGCCCATTGTTAAGTGCAGAAGATTTGAGATCCCACTACCTTCTATGGACCCCAGTCTCCGGGGCTGTCACACTGGGGCTTATCATTCTTGAAACAATGGTGCTTACCTCACTGCAAAAGCTAGGGCTCTGAATAGATTGTGGAGCAGGAAGTGTGCCAACAAGAAAAGCAACGAGGGGCCTGCGGCTTTGGTTAAATAGCTGGAATTATGATGTCAGAACAGAAGAGGCTTTGCAAACCAAAGCTTTGGGATGCTGGACTTATCAACCCATAACTATACAGTCCTTTCTCAGCTGCACAATTCGTAGTTCCTAGTGTTGTGGCTGAGGCTTCAGTCCCATAGTGTACAGCCTAAGTAGAAGCAAGTCGATTGGCGTTTTAAAGCAACAGGTTTCTTAGCAAAGTCAGACCAGAGAAGCCACTGAGCTGCCATTGGTAGAATGTAAGAGCTGGGTTTGGGGTCCAATCCCAGCAAAAAGTAATTGGTGTGTTTGGTATCCTTGAGCCTGGAAGTGGCTGAACTTGTTGCTGCTTATGCTGTTAAGTACTGTCGTGAGGCTCTTGTAGTATGTGTCTGCCTTTTTCATCCCTGTGGTTGTTGTCAGAGAGGCGGCATGGGGGTGATGCGACTAGGCTTTAAAGGGTCCCTGTATGCAGCATGAGCATTTACCTCTCCTCATCTTGCTACCCTACAAGAATGATGTAACTATGTGTGTGTTAAATGCCGTCAAGTTGCTTCCGTCTCATGGTGACCCTATGAATCAGTGTCCTCCAAAACGTCCTATCTTTAACAGCCTTGCTCAGGTCTTGCGAACTGAGGGCTGTGGCTTCCTTTATAGAGTCAATTCACCTCTTGTTGGGTCTTCCTCTTTTCCTTCTGCCTTCAACTTTTCCTAGCATTATTGTCTTTTTCAGTGACTTTTGTCTTCTCATAATATGTCCAAAGTACGATGTAATTATGCTGGTGACTATTGTTTTGTGGGTAGAGACATGAGGAGCTGAACTTCTGATCCAAAGGCTACTCTCTGAAGAGCAGGGAGGCTCTTGAGAACACAGGAAATGGCTCTTCTGCCACTACCCAGTGCTGCGTTAAGGCCCACACTGCTGAAAAATGAGTTAAATTCAAATGCAGACAGGGATGCTGTCTTTTGGCTCCTTTACTTCATCCTGTGTTAGGATGTTAAAGCTCAGTAAGGTAAAGTCAGAAGAGGTTTATTAAGAAACTCCTCTGAATTTTCTAGCCTTTTGATTTGAACATTGCGCAAGTTGAGCATTCCAGTAATATCTGTCTGAGCCTTTGGCTCCAGGATACTTTCTTCTCATTTAATTAAAGCAGGTGGCATTACGTTTCCAAAATATACATTTCACCAAATGGGGAAACCACGGCAATGAGACATGCAGCAAGTTTCTCAAATCCAAGGCAGAGCAGGTATTATCTGATTTCTAGTGCTGTAGCTAAAATAATCTGCTCTTTCTATGGGATGTTAATTAAGAACAGAACGAACAACTGCTGGGAAGGAACTGGTATTCCCAGTTCCATGAGTTTGGCTACATGTCTGGCAACCACATGACATCTGAAATTGCTAGCAGTGTTAGTCATAATTATGGATATTTGTATGCTGGCTAAACCAAAAAAGGGGGGGGCTGAATTCATCACCCTGTGGAGTTTGGTTTTTTTTGCTTCTGCACACCCTGGGACAATACAAGGGATATACAGAGCACTAAAATTCCCCCTTGACTACCAGGAAGTGCTCCTCAATCACTTGCAAGCTTTTAAGGTTGTACCAAGCATTGCCCATGTATTTTTCAAATTTATTTTTGGGTCCGGATCCTTGCATTCACGGTGCACTTGGATCTGGATGATCCCAAGTAGAGCACAGCTTGCAGAAGGTATTTTTGCTGCTGCCTTCTTTCGGCAGTCCCTACACACCTGCTTGCCATGAACACAGACACAATGTACCGTAGTGCTGCACTTGAGAAGCGTCAGGAACAGTGTGGGATGTGGCATAGAGAGCTTCAGTGAAAGGACTGAGTTGGGGGAGACTGAGTTCTACTGTGTGGTCTTGCAAAAGCAGGAGAGGTGATATCTGTTAATTGCCCCTTTCCGCTGCTGATCCCTGTCTTTGCAAATCCTTTGACCCTTAGGAATGGGTTGGGGGGGTTACAGTGGGCTGAATACAATTCACAAACTTGGTTGGTAGAGTCAGAGAGCAATGTTTGACTGCATTTTAATGTCACAGGTTTGGGGCTGATTCTATTACCCCTCCCTTAACATACCTTTTCCCCAAGTGTTTTTAAAATGTCCAACATAAATGTAATACAATAGTTTTCAGCCAGCTTTGTGTGAGAGTATATAATTTTAGTTTTGGATTTGGATTAAGTCTATATTTTATCTAAAGGATGTCAAAATGCCATTTTTTAAAATCTTTAACAATAGTTCAATGCTACAGGAACACTGAACAGATGATATGAAACCAAGCTATAAAATCCCAATATGCCTTCATGGAGGTAAAAAGGTATACAGTATAAGAATCTAAAAGGACAACCTTCTTTTGCGATCCATTGAGTCCGGCTTACCTGACCTCAAAGAGCCAAGTTGACTTTTACCTGGTTCCCCTAAATGACCTTGTGATCTTCCACAGTTACAGTCTCTGGGAAAGTTCATATATGCAGCACGTAGCCAAGGGCATGTAATAAAGCTGCTGTCTGTGGGAGTGGTCTTTTGTTGATAAGACTAAAGGAACTTCCTCATTTCAGGAACTTCCTCATTTCAGATAAACATCTGTGTTTACTTGTCTCTAGGTAGTCTGGAGTACTATTGCCAGATGTCAGGTTCTGATCCAGACCATTCAGGACAGTTTTTCTCTTTGTTCATATTTATTTTAAAAGTTTCAGTTTACACAGTAATGCAGACCAAAGGAAACCGTTGAAAGTAAATTACAAACAAATAATATTAATGGTCTGTTGTATTACACTTCTTGAAAAGGAGAAATTAAGTGGAGAGAAGAGCAAGTGAAGCGTTCAGACATTCGAGCCAGCAATACTCATATGCTCTATACTCTATCTCATCAATTAAATTTTAAAAATCTACACCATTCTTAATGTGTTCAAACTCTAGACCTCTATCAAGCAAACACGATTTAATGAAGGACAGCCATATAGACAAGGAATCATCAGTTGGCAAGGTTGTTCCATTTAAGTTAGCAAGGTATGGGCCAATCTGAACTTGATGTCTTTTATGTACAAGAAGTGACTTAAATGACTGTTTTTTTTTTCCTCTTTTATGTTCAGGACCTTGTGGTGGTGCAGTGGTTATGAGAGGTGGCTTGGAGCAGTGGAGTCTGATCTGGAGAACTGGGTTTGATTCCCCACTCCTCCACATGAGCAGTGAAGGCTAATCTGGTAAACTGGATTTGTTTTCCCCGCTCCTACACACAAAGGCAGCTGGGCAACCTTGGGCAAGTTGCTGCTCTGTTAGAGCTCTCTCAGCCCCACCTACCTCACAGGGTGTCTGTTGTGGGGAGGGGAAGGGAAGATGATTGTAAGTCGGTTTGAGTCTCCCTTAAGTGGTAGAGAAAGTCGGCATATAAAAACCAACTCTTCTCCTCCTCCTCCTCTTCCTCCTCCTCCTCCTCAATGAGATGCTAGCAAACACTGACTGGCACTGTGGTGTCCATGGGAGCCATGAGGGGAAGTCCTTGGACGATTGCAGAGCTGTGCTGTTTTGTCTCTTACGCTCACACATTCTTCCTCTGTTGCCTATAACAATTGCCAATCCCAACTGATCAAATGCTTACTGAGCAAGGATTAAAAGAACACATAATGTACCTTACAACTATCTTTCATGGCTTTGCAGTAGATTGTAGTGTTTTGCTTGTTTTTAAAAATGTGGCTATTTCTGCCATTCTTTCTTTGTCCTAGATAGACAAAGCAGCCAAAAGTTGGCTGAAAGCTAATACCGACCATGTGATGTTTATTTGCTAGACTGGTATACTACCCGTGATGGAAACTCTCAAGGAGCTTGCCCCACACATAAGGGACAATATTGTCATTTCAGTTGGTAAATGAATTAAGGCAACAGATTCAAAGAATGCATAATACTTTGTGTGGTGTAATGGCTTACTTATTGTGATTGTGAGTGATGTGAAGTATCATGGTTCACGTTAGAAACCATTCACACCTCTTCAAAAGTAGAGAAATACATTCTTTAGGTGGATGCTGGGACATGAGTCACTAAAATGATGACCAAATTCTACGGTCTATGTCCAGAGTGTTTCCATATAAAACAGTACTATCTGCCATACACCAAGTACAGTGCAGGTGAGATGAAGGTGTTGACCACTGTGGATGTGGAATGAACGTGTTAGACAAGAATAAAGCAGGGAATAACAGTAGCAAAATGGAAAACAGGAACATTAATTATGATTGTGTGTGTATGTAAAGGAATGTATCAACTTTTAGCGACAATCTCAGTGTCATTAAGAGTCAGCAGTTCTGACTGGGGGCACTCGAGAATTTTAGTCATTACTTTATAACTCAAATCTCTGGACATGCCCACCAAACTCTGGAAGTCTGTTTTGCCTTCAATTCATGACTAGTTAGGGATAGTTGGTCCTTTCACCAGCAGTTGTGAACTAGTGGGAGGGGGTTCTCTGCTTTGTGATTCTGAGGGCATGTTTATAAAATTCAGTGTAAGTTTGACAGATTGCAGCTTCTTCCTTGGGGATTGTAGTTTGGGGAAGATGCTGAGAATTGTGCCCCTCACAGAGCCACAGTCCCGGGGGGGGGGGTGTTCTGTAGAGAGAGAGGAATGACTGTTGCAACAGCGCAGAGAGTCTGTAGTGCCAAGGAGGAGCTAATAAAGGTGCCAAATGGAAGCAGAAAGATCAGAAGGCCAACCAGGGCAAAGAAAGAGCAGCTCGCTAACTGGTGCCCGAATGGCCATCCCCACAATGCATTTGGCACAGAATACTCCTTGACCAAATCGCCACTCTGTTCTGTCAAGGTTAATCAATTTGCAAGGCTTAAAAATTAAACCCTGCCTATCTGTCAGCTGCTGCCTTGCTGAGGTATGGTGATAAGCTCTCAGTTAAAAGGAATAAAGAGCTCGTGAGTTTGTTGTTAAGATTAATGTTACAATATGGTCCTTGAGGCTGGGAGCCGGAGAGCCATCTATGATGCATCACTTCTGCTGTTAGCGTGAGGTGATGGAAAATATAGGTATGGTCTTGCCGCCAAGAGCCGTTTATTTCTGCCCCTTCCTGACTAGAGAGAAAGGGATTGGAAAAGGGATTCCAACAGATTTTTCAGTGCAATCCTAAACAGAGTGCACTGGAAATGTGTTATGTGGTGAGCTTGTCTCAGGCTCCACAGTGCAAAACAGGCTGAGTAATGAATGGCAAAGCAGTCGAAGGAAGCTTGAGAATTTAAATCTGGACGATGATAGGTTTTTTTTTTTTTTGCATATTTGGCAAAACAGTACTCTCCCCCCCACACACACGCACAGTAAGATAGCTGCAGATCAGTCATTCTTTGCAGATCAGCCAGCGTGGTGTAGTGGTGGACTCTAATCTGGAGAACCAGGTTTGATTCCCCGCTCCTCCACATGAGCAGCGGACTTTAATTTGGTGAGCCGGGTTGGTTTCCCCACATGAAGCCTCCTTGGTGACCTTGGGCTAGTCACAGTTCTCTTAGAGCTCTCTCAGCCCGCATACCTCATAAGGTGTCTGGGGAGAGGAAAGGAATGGAATTGTAAGCCGGTTTGTGTCTCCTTTAAAAGGTAGAGAAAATCGGGGTATAAAAACCAACTCTTCTTCTTCTTCTTCTTACAAGTTTATAATTTTCTTTCATCCCAAGTCTAAACATATTTCTGCCTCCACGCACACCTTTATGGTAGTTTAAACTTGTTAGGATTGATTTGCTAACATCCCCTCAGTTGAACACCAAAATAGAACACAGGCTATTGCAATATAAAGGGGTACACAATGCTATTGTATAGAACTGAGAATGTTGAACTAGGATCTTGGAAACCCAGTTTTAGAATCCCACTCTGCCATGGAAGACGGGTGACCTTGGGCCTGTCACACTTGCTTGGCCTAAGCAGGTATGGGCCTGAATTAGGGTCGCCAGCTGCAGGTTAGGAAATTCCTGGAGATTTTGGGGTAGAGCCTGGGGAGAGTGGGGCTTGCGGAGGGAGAGACACCTCTGTGGGATATTATGCCACAAAATCCATTCTCCAAAGCAGTTGTTTTGTCTAGGGGAACTGATCTATGTCATTTGGACATTAGCTGTAATTCTGGGAGAGCTCCAGGTCCCACCTGGGAAGCCCAGCCTGAATAGTGCCTTGCTGGGAAACCTGAGAATCTCGGTATATTGCCTTGGGTTCCATGATAGAAAATGTGGTAATAGATGAGGGGGTTTAATTTCATACATGACACATGATATAGAATTCAGATTCTAATTACTTACAAAGGACTCCGCTGCCTGGGCAAAGGGCAGCAGATCAGCTCCTCTGATTTGCTCTGTTTGTTGTAGGTCAGGTCAACGACATCCCAGCAGATGAGGCAAGCAGAGAGGACTGAGGATGTGGAAGGAATGTGTAGGGCTTTCGTGACTGAGGTCTGGTAAAGCTGATGGTACTAGCAAGCCCTGCGGTCTTTGGGCCTTAAGAAAACAACTGTATATAACCGGAAGAATATAAAAGTTTGCACACATCATCTGTTAGGTATTCAGCCTGAAGTCAATGGCTTAGTTACAGGTATATTAATGGGAGATAGGTTTGCAAAGGTTCTGAAACTCTGAGGAAGAGCAGGCAAAATGCTCAGTGGTTTTGTTTTTCTGGTTGTTGTAGTCTAAGTAAGCAGTGGTACAGCCTGAAGAATCTTACTCATCCTACCTTAAACCTGCACTGTTTCCTGATATCTTTACATCTGTTTCAGCTATCTTGGTACAATTCCTCTTCTGCTGTATTCAACCACAAACAAAGTATTAGATTTTTAAGAAACAGGTAGTAGTACACATGGGATTCCCCACTCCTCCATATGAGCGACGGACGCTAATCTGGAGAACCAGGTTGGTTTTCCCCACTCCTACACATGAAGCTAGTTGGGTGACCTGGGCTAGTCACAGCTCTCTTAGAGCTCTCTCAGCCCCACCTACCTCACAAGGTGTCTGTTGTGTTGAGAGGAAGGGAAGGAGATTGTAAGCTGGGTTGATTCTTCCTTAAGTGGTAGAGAAAGTCGGCATATAAAAACCAACTCTTCTTCTTCTTTGTGGGTCTACTGCTACCTTATTGAACAATAAGGTTGGAAGGGATCTATTGCTTATACCAGGGGTGGGGAACCTTTTTCCTGCCAAGGGCCATTTGCACATTTATAACCTCATTCGGGGGCCATACCAGGTGTAGATCTCCTGGTGGGGGGGAGAGGCTAGGGTTGCCAGGTCTCCTGCCACCACCTGGAGGTTGGCAATCCCAGGGGAGGCCACGCAGAGAAGGCCTGGAGGGCTCCCCCCGGTCCTCCCCCCTCAGGCGGGAGGGCAGCCAGTGGTGGGCCCGAGCAAACGAGGCGCCAGGGAGGCGCAGCCCACGGTTGATCGGCAAGGGAGGAAGGAAGGAAAACAGAGATAGAGGAAAAGGGAGAGAGGGTGAAAGAAATGGAAAGAGGGGGAGAAAGAAAAGAACAGAGGGAGACAGACAAAGAAAGAAAAGAGAGGGAGAGAGAAAAGCCTTCCCCCACACACGCCCGCCGGCCCCACGTGACCTGGCCCCAGGCTCCATGCCCTCCCTGCCCCAGAGTCCACAAAAGGCCCCCTGAAACCCGATTGGCTCCTGAGCACATGCTCTGCCGCCGGGAGCCACGGGCCTCTCCCCCCCCCCTTGCTGCTCAACAGCCGACAGGCAGCAAAAGGGGCTTACAGTGTGCCCCGGCTTTCCTGCACATTTATAGGGGGAAGAGGAGGAGGCGAGAGGAGGTCCAAAGGGCGTCGCAGCAACCCTGCAAGCCATGGCCCCAGGAACACCCTCAGGGAGGGCCACCCTATGCCACGCCTCCACGGCGGGGCCCCGGAGCTCCCAAGGGCCACAAAAAATGTCCTCGGGGGCTGCATACGGCCCCCGGGCCTGAGGTTCCCTATCCCTGGCTTATACCTAAGAGGATAATACCCATAAAATAAAAGTACGGGTTATAATGAAATCTATTTTTTTAGTTCAAACCATATGGAGAACAGTATTAAAATGAAAGGATTTGGGGCAGTTTCAATACACAAGAGAAGTTCTTAAGTTTTAAGAGGAGGAGTCCTGGTTCTTAAGCAAGCCTGGAACATACAGGAAGCTGCCTTTCAGTCAGACCATTGTTCCATTTAGCTCAGTATTGTCCGCACTGATTTGCCATAGCTCTCCATTGTCTTAGGCAGATAAAGGTCTTTCCCCAAACCAGAAATCCTTTAATTGGAGACTGCGAAGGTTGACCCTGGAATTTTCCGCATGCAAAATGTGTTCTGTGTCATTGGCCTTCCCTCTGGGCTGTGACTGTTCAGTGGTGACGGTACTCTACTTTCCATAGTTCAAGTCTCTTTCCTGGTTCTGGAAATTGGTTATATAGCTGAACCCTGGGTGAGGCCTTACACATATTAAGCCCTATGTCAGAATAGGGCTGCCAGGTCTCTCTTCGCCACTGGTGGAAGGTTTTTGGGGTGGAGCCTGAGGAGGGCGGGGTTTGGGGAGGGGAGGGACTTCAATGTCATAGACTCCAATTGCCAAAGCGGCCATTTTCTTCAGGGGAACTGATCTCGATCAGCTGGAGATCAGTTGTAATAGCAGGAGATCTCCAGCTAGTCCATGGAGGTTGGCAACCCTATGTCAGAAGCTAAAACCAGAGCAATCTGTACTTCTGCTAAAGCTAAGCAGAACTACATGTGATGCATGTCTGAGTGCAATACTGCTCAGTCAGTCATAGGCTTACATCTTTCAAACTATAACATCTCCCCACCCCCACACCCTGGTAACTGCATTTAGATTTTAAAAAAAAACTTGTCTCTGTCATCTGTCAGTATTTCCATTGCTTTTTGGTAAGGATTTACTTGGCCCATTTACAGAGCGCATAACTCTTGCTTTCTGTGAGACTTCCACACCTCAGTGGCAGTGGGAAACGCTGAGCGCAGATTGCATTTAAATGAAGTCTTGTGAAGGAGTTGTTCCAGACACTGTCTGGAGAGACTGAAATCTTTACCTGATTCCCTAAATGTCTGCAAATATTCAACCAAGCTGAGAGGGGCTGTTCTTCATTTAGGCAGCCTGGATCTTTGCCGGAGAAAGCATGCAGGGGAGCGGGTGTGGGGGATGGGGACTTGATTTACGGTTTAGGGAACTGTTCTCGGGAGAGCTGGGTAGACAGTAAGAGCAGCTCAAGAGTAAAAACATCCAGAATTACGAGCATCTTCCTTATGAACAGACTCAGTTTTTGTTGTGTTTGTAATAGTGAATTTAAACTTTTCCTGCTAGTCTGGTGTGCACTGGAACAATCTCATAGCCATTCTTCAATAAAAATCTCAAAATTTCTTTGAGACACTTCCCAGCTTCCACATCTGATTCGGCATGTTTGCTGTGCAGAGGATGGAGGGAAAGGATCTGGTTTTCGGGTTAATTCTTCTCTTGTTGCAATGCATACGTCATTGGGTGATAACATTACCATGAGTGCTAGGGGCATCTAGGATCTTGAAAATACTTTGGCCTTTTATGCACAGGATGTTTCCATTGTGATCACACACACACACACACACACACCCTGACTACTTACGGGCTTTATTTAATTATGTACATCTTTTCTGACCTTTAGAAGTCGCTTTGCTCTCTTCCGCATTTCCACCACATTTTCTGGATACTGTTTCTGGCGACATCCAGAAAACACGGGGAAAACGCGGGGAGAGAACGAAGTGACTTTTAAAGGTTGGAAAACAAGTGCATAATGAAAACAAAGCCCTGAAGTAGTCAGGGGGTGGGTGATCACGATGAAAACAACCCGTGCATGAAAGGCCTCTGTTAGATAGTGGTTCAGGTAAAGCAGTGCTTGTATTGTGGTTAAGTCACTTAAAGGGAGAAGAGAGTACCTTCTGAGATTACAACTGCCCTGCTGAACTGTGTTGAAAAAAAGCAATGGACTGATGCAAACTTCTTCATGGGCTTTATATTGCCTGTGCCAGGATTAGAGCCTTTGTTGCCAGAATGCATATTTTTAAAACACATTTTGGCTCAGTAGAGATCAACATCTGGCAGACTTCAGGTTGAATCTGGTGCTCTGAGGAGTGCCACCTGATAGCCCAGAGAGAAGGGAGGCGTGGCCATTAAATTGGCCAGCAAGCCACTCTAGAGGTTAAGGGCAAAGACATGTTTGGCATTTCTTTGATGCGTCTCTCTGGCAAAAAACGATGACCAAGACTCTATTGCAGATAACTGCTAAGGGGCAACTTCTTCAAATGAGTAATTATCTTTTGCTATTCCTGTCAACAGTTCTCTACCCTTATGCCAATCCCACTACCTTAGGCCTCCATTTCCTTGGGTTGCATTTTAAGAGCCTTTCGTTCACCGTATTCGAAGAGTTGACTGTTAAAACGAATCAGCGGTGTTACTTTTTACTCCAATTCAGCCAGCAAGATACCAGCATGTACAGACTGGCAGTACGTTGGCATAGCTTGCAAATACAAGTAGGTGTCCTGCAAGGCATAATTGCCCTGTACAATTCTAACCATTTCTTTTTCTGATGGTTCTTTGCAGTCATTCTGATATATTTTTACCAGCTGTTGACATCAGCACTTGCATGAGATCAAAATGCCACAACATCCTTGTGAATGTAAAGGGTTTTGTGGCTCTTGTGCTATGCTTACAAGTAACTGGCTTAATTAACATCATATACGCAGAACATTGGGAGAACTGCGCAAATCATTAAAGCGTCCATTTTATAAAGATCTCTGAAAATATTAATTGAATTGCAAGAGAGTTGTGTATCAAAGCACCTTATAGGCTTGTAAGTTACATTGCAGATATTTACACCAGCCCTAAGACTAGTATAATTGATATTGTTTCGTTTACATGAACAGTCTTCCCTTTCCCAAGGTGCTCATCCTCACCAAGAAATCTAATGCAAACTAGCCATTCAGGGTTATAGTCAGCAGCACTTCTAAGGTTGCCAACCTCCAGGTGGTAGCTAAAGATCTCCCACTATTACATCTGATCTCCAGGCGATAGAAATCAGTTTCCCTGGAGAAAATGGCTGCTTTGGCAGTTGGAATCTATGGCATTGAAGGCCCTCCCATCTCCAAACCCTGCTCTTCTCAGACTCCACCCCCAAAACCTCCAAGTATTTCTGAACCCAGAGATGGCAACTCTAAGCATTTTGCTTGTTGCTACGGTACTATGGTGGGGATTGCTGGTGGTCACTTTTGTGCTTGCCTAGTTTGTGTACTGGGGCATGTGTCCATAGGTTGCTTGGGACTGCTCATGTGTGCACAAGGCTCCTGTGATATGCTGGGAGGCCTGTCATACAGCAGGCTTGCTCAAGCTAAGTAGGTCTCTGGGTCTAATCAATGCAAGGATAGGAGACCTGGGAATCTTTGAGTTCCATGATTGAAGGAATATGGGGATGTAATATGAGAGAGAGTAAGCCGGGCCTTTTCCACTCTTGTAAATGGAGTTATAGAAAAAGTAAATTTTTGACATTCACAAATTTGTACCCTTATAAGTAACACAACAAGGGTTTTTAATAGTGTTAAACTATTAACCAACCCACAATGATCTTCCTAGCAAACCTGTTTTTTGTTTAGTATGTTTTTTTTCTCCATACAAAACTACAAGGTTTTAAAGATGGCAGGAGTATGATTATTGCTAATACTTACAAGCCTGGCACAGGCCTGAACTCTGCCCAGTGTCTCCTACATCAAACCCTAAAGTTCCAAAGCACTGAAGCAGAAATTCTGAGGGCTGTAGCAAACATCATGGTGTGGGCTCTGATCAGGTTAAAAATAGCCTTTTGCCTGATAGCTGGGATGAGTAAGAACTACCTCCAGCTGACCAGATAGAGAAGATTTTGCACAATGGAATAAACCTGGTGGTTCATTCCGCCAACCAGTGCATCAGAAGTGCTTTGTGAATGGGTAGGTCAGCTAGCAAATGCATGTGTGTGCTTATTTATAAAGCTGGGTCTGTTACCAAATAGTTAATGGGGCTTGCAGCATACTGAGTGAATAGAGATTAATAGTTATGCATGGTTGTATCTCCTGCTGCCACTTCATATGCTTTGTTAAGCCAGAGTTCTTTTACTACGTAAAGGTGTATGGTTTGTGTTTTTAATTTTGCAGATATATAGTTAATCCCCATCCCAAAGGCTCAGGGTGGGTTATGACTTCTCAGAAATCAAGATGGCACACAGATATTCTCAGTTCTGGAAAGCATGTTGAGATGAGACAGAATTGTCCTTCCCTGGCCTCATAAAACATCAGCTCCATGGTATGCCAGGATTTGAAGTGGGTTGGGAGATGGCTACAGCAACACTGGCAGGAAACTAATCCAAATTGGACAGAACATGGCATAGAGCCCATTTATGGGTTATGAAATGATGGTAGTGAAGGCATTTGTCTCTGCAGTAATTGAGTCCGCTGAATCTCGTCCAGCAGAGCTCTTCAAAATTGTCCTGGGCCTGTTAACACCTAGATTGGCTTATAGAGATGAAAGAATTTCAGTAGCCTGCTAACACTTTTGCAAGATTCAGGGCCATTTTCTGACAGTTAAGAGGCAACCCAGCACTCTTTTGATAAGATAACAATTTTACACCTGTTTTGGATCTGCTGTTTTTGGGCAAGGTGACTGAGTGGATGGTGAGCTGATCAAAGTGTACCTGAAAGTTGTCTTCTCGTATCTGTTTTGAATCTGGCTTCTGGCCTGGTTACAGGAAAGAGACTACTTTAGTAACACTGATGGATATTTTGGCTGTAGTTGGCTGGAGAACTTCTTCCTCTTGATTTTGTTAGATCTGTCAGCCACATTTTATGCCTTGTTAAACTGTTCAGAGCAAGGCTTTGGAATGACTGGAACCACCCTCCATTGGTTTCCGTGTTTACTATCAGAGGGAACAGAGTTTATTTCAAAGATCTGTGTGGTGTTTATCAAGGCTTGGTGATATCACCTATGATCTAACTGTTTGTAAGAGGCCTCTGGCTGAAATCTTTGGAGCTGAGCATCATCAGTATGGTCATGAAACCTAGCAAGAATTACATTGTGAAAACCTCCAGATGTAGTTGTCTCTATCCCTGTCCTGAATCAGCATTGTGAGATTGTGGTCGGATAGATGAGGTGAACAAATTGAACTTGAGTCCAGAGGTAGTGTTTGGTTAGGAAGGCATGTTTGGCAGGGTCGATTGCCTGAGGCTTAATGGGATCAAGCTGACCCTGTATGAATAATAGAATCATAGAGTTGGAAGGGGACATATAGGCCATCTAGTCAAACCCCCTGCTCAGTGCAGGATGAGCCTAGAGCATCCCTGACAACTGTTCGTCCAGCTGCTGCTTGAATGCCAGTGAGGTGCAGCTCATCACTTCTCTATGCAGCCGATTCCACTGCTGAATTACTCTTACTGTAAAATCCCTCCCCCCATATCCAGCCGGTACCTTTTCACCTGTAATTTAAACCCACTATTGCAAGTCTTATCCTCTGCTGCCAACAGGAACAGCTCCCTGCCCTTCTCTAAGTGTCAGCCCTTCAATTATTTAAAGAGGGCTATCATGTCACTCCTAACCTCCTCTTCTCCAGACTGAACATTCCCAAGTCCCTCTGCCTTTCCTCATAGGGCTTGGTCTCCAGGCCCCTGATCATCCTTGTTGCGCTCCTCTGCACCCTCTTCATTTGGTCCACATCCTTTTTGAAGTGAGGCCTCTAGAACTGCATACAGTACTCCTGGTGCGGCCTGACCAATGCTGTGTACAATGGGGCTATGACATCATGCAAATTAGATGTTATGCCTCCCTCCAGCCCAGCTGATTCGGTATGATACAGTGAAGATTCTGGGTGTTCTTCTGGGTCAAGCCATGATGGTGTTGTTTTGAGAAACAGATGCAAGCTGTTGCGGGAATGCTGTCATTTACACCTGGTTCAAAAGTGTTCTC
Source organism: Euleptes europaea (assembly GCF_029931775.1). Lineage (NCBI taxonomy): Eukaryota > Metazoa > Chordata > Lepidosauria > Squamata > Sphaerodactylidae > Euleptes > Euleptes europaea. Next base: position 69,318,014 of record NC_079313.1, on the reverse strand, counting down.
CCTTCTTGACTGTGCTGACCTAACTACATTGACTAATGGCTCTGTAACCTCTAGACTGAACTCCTGTAATATGCTCTGTGTGAGATGCCCTTGAAGGTGACTTGAAAACTTCAACTGGTATAAAATTTAGCAACCTTTCTTTCCAGCTGGGATAGGGCACAATCATCTGATTTACAACAGTTGCATTGGCTCTGATGTATTTCTGGGCAAAGATCAAGGTAACGGTCTTAGCTTTTACAGCCCTCGACAACCTGGGACTGCTATATTCAAGGAGCCCTTCTCCTATATAGGCTTGTTTGACTTAGCTTGGCCCAGCATCTCCTGTTGGAGATGACCTCCTTTCAGGAGGTGTATTTGACGTCCATAAGGTCTGTGGCCTTCTCTGTGGCAGCACCCACCCTCTGGAGTGGCCTGCCGGAGGAGGTACATTGGGCATGCTGCTGCCATCCCCTTGTAAGCCTTTGGAAATTTGTATTGTATCATTGCTGAGTTCTGTGGCTGAAATCCTACTGTTGCAGAGTTTGTTGTCCTGGGGCTTGCTTCGTTACTGTTTCTGGTTAATGATTATTAATATTGCAGGGCTTGAAGACTGTGAATTTTGAGGAGCTGACTTTTTTTTAGCTGGGTTCTGCTTATTTTATTGGTGTGTTCTGATTTTGTTGCTTTTTGTTGCTTTATGTTATGTTTACTGGTTTTTGAAGCCACTTGGTTTAAAAATTAAACTCCGCTTCTATTATACTGAAAGATAAAAAATAAATAATTGAGAGAAAAATTAAGTTGCATGGATGGTAGATGGCAATCCATGTTGCGTTCAAAGTCCATGATCCAAAGAATATATATACATATGTGGGGGAGAACGGTGTGCACATCTGGGGCTTTCTCTAGTATCATCTCCACAAGAACTTGGGTTGTCAGAGAAGCAAGCTGCTCTTAAAACAGAACAGAGGCCTGCCTCTTTTGCAGTTGGAGCTGCATCAGCAGGAATTTTAAAAAAGACACCCAGAGGTGCATAGCTTCTCTCTTGCATGCATACATACACTGTAGAAGAGCATGTTTGTGTTGCAGCCATAGCATAGAGGAGAGTCCACCTGCCAGAATCCAGGAGGTCGGTTGTGGCAAAGAATCAAAACATTGTTAATGCCAGCCTGGATACATAGATTTAATAGTGCAGACAAGCAGAAGAGCTTCAGAGGTAATAAGTAGGAACAGTGTGTGTTCATTCTAATTGATGTACCTTTGGGGCCACAGAGACAATTGGGCAAAAACGCAGGGTTGCTTTAGCCTCCTTTAGTCCCTGTTTCAGCCAGGATTCAGCCAGGATCGGATGCACGTTCGGCGAAACACGTGTGTTCGATCCTGGCTGAATCCTGGCTGAAACAGGGAATAAAGGAGGCTAAAGCGACCATGCGTTTTCGCCCAATAAGATGAAGAGTCTTTCAGGAGGGTCATGGATTACTTCTAAGAGTGCTCTTCAATACCAGTTGTTGCCTATAGGCTGCCATATCTAAATATAGGCTGGATCTGAAGAGAATCAGCTGAAGGGTTAGAACTTTTATGTGCTAGCAGCTATGACCAAGTCCTTGCAAGGCAGCAGTTTTATGGGCTTAATATCACATCTAGGGTAGCTTCTGTACACTAGTTTAACTAGCGCTCAAGTCATTTAATAATCTCTGGGTTAATTCATAGTCCAATAACCTATGTCAGATTAAATCGGACTCCTATAATGGTAAAGTAGAAGTGGTGTTAATTGAATGCCAGATAAACAATGCCCTAGGGGTACCAGAAGAAAATGCAACTCTGATCTGTTCAGTTCACCTTTGCAGTGTTCAATGGTCAGTAGTTGGAGGAACTTGCTGGTGAAATCAGAGAAGGGTGGGCTTGCAAAATTAAGCGGTTCAATTTGGAAGCTTTACAGAGCAATCCTGTGTATGATTACTCAGAAGCAAATTCCATTGGGTTCAGTGGGGCTTTCACCCAGGTAAAGCATGAATAGGACTGCATCCTTAATCTTTAGAGTAAGGTTTAAAACAGAAACCTGACTTCTGTCTGTTGATTGGTTCACGTATAACAATTTACAAATGAACTAGTAAGTTGGACTTCTTACAATTCAAGCTGAACATCTTAAGCCATTCCTGAACATCGCAGCTGCACAAAAACGTAATTTCTGATGTGCATGACTTAGGAATTCCTTGATGCTGCTGAACTCCACTGCCCTTCCCCAGCAGATGAGATGGTTCCTTTCTTCTAAAGTCTTGGTCTGGTTCTGGTAAATGTAAGGGGGAAACTAACATCATCCCTGATGTGGAGAGATACATCAAGCTGTGTCTGTGCTTGTACGCTTTGACTTGCGAGTTTCTGCTCAAAGCCTCTGAAAGCATGTAGAGAGAAGCAAAGTATTGGATGAGGTCTGTAGTGTCTCTTCCCAGTTCTGAACTGAGAAGTGTGGGGAGAACTTGGAAAAGAAGAGTAAACTGTTTCTCAGAAGCCTTCTTTTATTCTCTCGCATGGAGTGACATGAGTACATCTAAATCCTCAAAAATGTCTGTGCAATTCAGATACCGTTATTGATGATCTGGTCTGATCCTGCTCCTTCCACATTTCCATTCCTTGTTTTCAGGGGCTGTCAGTTTTGAAGCAATAACTCAACCTTAAGAAATGAGACATCTCTTAATCTCCCCCCTCCCCAGCTGGATTGTAAAGTGGACTTCGCTGTCAGTTAGAAAGTCCTTTATGTATGTGTCAGGTGAAAAATCAGGGATCAGAAAGAGCCGGCAGCAAAGTTGCCCACTCCAGCTACTGCTAGTTTCCTGTTTACCAGAGCAGCTGCGTGGAGAGTTTTATGAACCTTCAGCAAGGCAAGCCGCTGCGTGGTGAACACAAGGCAGGCGCCCAACAAGTTTTGCTCTGTCCTACACACACACACACACACTGCCTTTGCTCCAGCCATTTTCCAGGATGGGTGAAAGATCCTATAAATGTTTGTTCCTTCTCTTTGGAAAATGTAGGGCCCTTGAAGTTTGGTGGCTTACAGAAAAAGCCTAGGCTCTTAAAAGAGTATGAATGGTCTGTTTGCTCTTTTTCTAATCAAGTACTTAGAGATGAAGAAACTAACAATCTGCTTGCAGCTACTGTATATGCATAATTAATACAATCTTGTTATTCATAAACAGTAAGAGAATTGGGGATGTTCTTGTTGCAAAAATAATGAACTACGGGCTAATAACTGAAGTGCTATTGTGATTTTAACATACAGAGAGGTCAACCATGGTATTTAAGTATCTATTTTGCAAAGCTCTAGGAAGTGGTATGTTTTGGTAAGAAGCAGATGAGGATACCTTGTGATCTGCCACACACTCGTTTTTGTGGTTTGCTGAAATGTATGTAATTTGTCTCTAAATGCAATGAAACCAAGCACTATTTTTTTTAAAAAAATTGACTTAAGTAATCTCTCTGTTTATGAGGCTACACAAAATTAGCGGGATCTCATTTTCATTGAATAGATGATGTTGTCAAAAATATTTTTGTCCTTGGATTCAGGAAAGCCATCCAAGTTTATGGTTCCTTGGCCAAGTCTTGACAAGATTAATAACAGGACTTAATTATATAATAATTCGAAATGCTGGAAAGGGAAGGGGCAAACTTATGTTAGGTATTTTTTTTTAATTGGTTGCACTCTGGAGCCTTAGAAGAAAGTCAAAACTGGAGAAAGAAAATTTGTGATTCCAACTTGTGCCGCTTAGGGCTGAGGAATGTGTGTGTGGTTGTGTGTGTGTGTGTTGGGGAGTCGGAGCCCTCTCTCTTGCTGCTGCCACTGCAGCACTCTCAGGGTTACAGAGACGTGTGTAGAGAATCGTCTCAGCAATTCTTGTGTAGAGCAGGGGAAAGGGAGGGGAGGTGGGGAGAGCAGGGGCATTTTGAAACTGCTGGCTGCCGCTCGCCGATTGGCGGAGCCCGGCGTCTCAGCGTTCCAGCCACGGAGCACTCCTCCCTCCGCTCTGTCCATCCCGGAAGGAATTTCCTTTGCAGCCTGATCTATTGTTGTTGTCACTGCTCTTTGCTGCATGTTTTGGTCAGATCAAGTAACCATAGTATCAAAACTCCGTTCTCGTGTCTGCAGGGTTTTACGGCCTTCCACAGCCCTCTCTCCCACCACCCCACTTTCCCCTCTCTGTACGTTTCTTATTATGATTTCATATGACACTGGGAAAAGGGTGGTGGTGGGGGGCGTTTTTTCCACTGTAGAGATGGTTTCAATTAAAGGGTGTGTGTGTGTGTCTGTGTGGTTTCTCCTTTATAAAGTTTTCCCTCAATGATTAGATGCAAAGTTTGTTTTTTTTTCCAACCGAACTTTGTGCTTTTATTCTTTCCATTCGTGGGGGAGGGGGAGCAATGCTGGTATTCCGAATATCCCTTTCCCCTGCTGTTCCACCTCCCCCATTAGCCGCGCAGTGAGAGGGAAGCTGAAATGTACAGTGTCCTTTCCCTAAAGGTGGGCTCCTTGCAATTGTTGGGTTACACACCGAGCTGGCGGCGGGGGGGGGGGGGAGAGAGATCTTTTCCGCCTCTGCAGGAAGAAGCCTTTCATTCATAGGGTCTGGGTATTTTTTTTTAAAGGAGCCTCCCAGCCTTTTCCAAAGGTGCATCTTTTTTTCTTTTTTTTAACTCGAACTTTAACATTTGACTTCGAAAAGAATCTTTCACGGAGGTATTTTACATTTGCGCCGAGGATTCATACCCCTCCGCGTGTAGCCATTTATAATTGTGGGTGGTTTGTTTTGAGAAGGGGAAGGCAGACAGGGGTGTTTTCCCCACTGCCTTTTAACTTGCAAACAGAACCGGGTGGGGGGTGGGGAGAAAAATAATGACTGGGAATCCCGGTTCTCCTTTTGCTCCCCCCCCCCCACAAACAGGGTGCAGCAGGTTTGCTTTAGAGCCACTGCAATGCTTGGTCTACGGGGTGGGGGGGGAGGATGGGGGAGGGAAGACTCCGCGGTGGAAGAGACTGGCATTTCTGCTCTGCAACACCGGCTCTCGTCTCCTCCCTAGGGGTTTAGCAATGGCTAATTCCTCCTGAGGCTGACATTTGGCACTAGGGAGGGAGGGAAAGAGGATGCAGAGCTGGGGATGGGGGGAGGGAGAGGACGCTTCTGAGAAGCGGGGATGTTCAGCGCGCGAGGCGGGCGGGCGGCGGCAAGCTCGGAGCAACACTGCCCCCTAGAGAGCGCTCCTTCCTACTGCACCCACCGGCGGCAGGTTCTTTTCCCCCAAAACGAAACGCATTTCATTCCCCAATTTGGGGAGCGGGAGAGATTAATTTTTGGCAGGGAGCTGTGCGGTTTGAGGGGAGATTTAAACAAAAAACAAAAAACACCCCAGCGCGCTAATCTTTGCCGCGGCGTGCCCCGGAGCCCCCTTTTTAAATCCACGTGGTGCCACACACTAATTTGACTTTCTGAGCAGCGGCTTCAACCGGTTTATAAAACCCGGGGGTGGGGGGAAGAGAGAGAGAGAGAGAGACAAGGCGCATCCAGCGTAGCAGGTCTTTATTCTCTCTGGGAACACTGCTTTGTCTTGCAGGAACGGCGTGGGTCATGCAACGGATCGGAGCTTACATCTGTCATTTGCAAAGAGGCCGGAGATTAGCGGATGCAGCAATAATAATAATAATGATAATAAAAAATAAAACCCCGGTAACAAAAGGCTCCCGGAGTAGCCAAGGGAAGGTACCGCAGTTGCTGGGAGACTGTTGTGGAAGTCGGCTGGTTGCATCGATTTCGGAACAACAAAGGACGCGCGGGCTGAGCTGGGGGGGGGGAGGGAGGGAGCGCGTGCAGTCCAAACTTCCCTGAAACTAATTCGCAGTGGGTCGCCGTGTTAGTCTGTCTGCAGTAGTAGAAAAGGGCAAGAGTCCAGGAGCACCTTCAAGACTCACAAAAATATTTTCTGGTAGGGTAGGAGCTTTCGTGAGCCTGTGGCTCACCAGAAAATATTTTTGTTCGTCTTTAAGGTGCTCCTGGACTCTTGCCCTTTTCTTCCCTGAAACTGTCCTGGCGCTGCAGGCCGCTGGTCTCTGCTCGGAGGGACTCTGGCTGCTCCCCCTTTCAGAACGAGGCCGTCGACTACCCCTGCAAGGAAGCTTTCTGTGGGGTGGATGCAGGACCAGGCGCTTCGCAGTGGAGGGAGATGATTTGCGTGTTGTGTGTCTCTCGCACAAGTGGGTAGCGTTGGCCCTGGAGTTAGAGTTCAGAAACTGCTGGATTAAAGGACGGAATTGGTTTTTTTTTTTTTGGTAATTTCAAGTACTTTTTAAAAAGTCTCACATTCTGGGGCTCTTGGCTGTTAACTCAATTTTGATTTCTTCGCTTATCGGAGGAGGGATCCATTTATTTTAATGGCAGCCGGAGTTCGTGGTGGCTGTAACGTCTGGGGCATAATTGACATTCTCCCCCCCCCCCCATGGAGGGTATGCTTGTATAAATTACCCATATAATCACAGATCAATTTTGCTGCATTTATAGATTTGAAATCCTTGGAATGTTCCAGGTATGTCCAGGAGAGCCAACGTGGTGTAGTGGTTAAGAGCGGTGGTTTGGAGCGGTGGACTCTGGAGAACCGGGTTTGATTCCCCACTCCTCCACATGAGTGGCGGACGCTAATCTGGTGAAACGGGTTGGTTTCCCCTCTCATACACACGAAGCTAGCTGGGTGACCTTGGGCTAGTCACAGCTCTCTTAGAGCTCTCTCAACCCCACCTACCTCACAGGGTTTCTGTTGTGGGGAAGGAAAGGTGATTGTAAGCCGGTTTGAGTCTTCCTTATGTGATAAAGTCAGCATATAAAACCAACTCTTCTCCTCCTCCTCCCAAGAAAATACACTGGTATTTCTTCTATTAATATTTATGCTGGTGTATGTAGGTATTTTTTCTCTCTTCACTAGCACACACACACACATAAGGTACACACGTAGCCTTGGGCTTTAAGGGTAGTGCTAGGAAAGTATGTGTTCTTCATGCAACACATTCGCTACTTGGTTCTCTATCTTAAAGGCAGTGGTGTCAGTAGAAGTGTCATTTTTGTACTCCCCCTCCCCTTGGTGTGTCTGTAAAAAGAATGGTTTGTGGTTGAAGAAAGAACATATAGAGAGACAATTGCTTCATGGAGTAGTAAGTGGGTATATTTTCTTCTTTTTCTGACATGTAGTGGAGGGAGATATTTAAGTATGGCTGTTTCCTTTTGTTAAGAGATGCTTTTTGTGTACAAGTGTGACAGACAATGGTTCTGAAAACCTGAGTAATTCTGCTAAACATCCTAAGTAACCGCTATAGGCAGTTGGATGTGTTGCACTTTGTTTGCTGATCACTTTGCCATTGTTCTGAGGCCTTGTCTAATATAGGCTACATCTGACTCTGATCAGGGTGAGTGGGGATTAAGATAAAGGTGGACTGTAATGAGACATCTGACTGGACAGCACAAAGAAATGTGTGAAATTAAGTATTCATCTTTCCCCAGATCTCTTCCTTTGCTTCCCTAGTTCACAGTTGTTTAGCCAGCTTTGTCCATTCCCTTCCTTTCCTGCACAGCGAAGTCTTAACTCCACTGCCTTGGCATTTGTAAAGGAAAAGGATCCTGTAATTATAGAGACCTTGTTTATGGAGAGGGGAAATGCCAAGATTTTGCTCCTAGACAATGTGGACATTCAACAGAACAGAAAAAGTTCTAGCTCTTTAGATGGTCACTTTCTCAACTCTGGCATTTATTCTTCTCTTTCCTTTCTTTTCCTCTTCTACCCAGAATTCTATCTCTCACTTAAAAAAAAAAAAGTTCATTCATTCAGTCTGCTGCCAGTCTTTTTTATATATAATTTTTTTATTTTTATATTATTTCATAAAGTCCAACATATCAACAAGTAAAAAGTATTCTATAACATTAAACATAATCAGATATTATCATTGTTGATTTTTAGTAATTCAAATAAAACAATTGACCTCCCCCCATCCTCCTCCATCTATAATAAATTGTTTACTCTTCTGCCAATCAGTACTAATTTCAGCCTTATACTATGTACTAGATACATATCTCTTAAACTCCATTATATATTTACCGAAACAAGCAAACAAAAAAAGAGTAGGATTACATAATGAGATTAGTTCAATACATAACCCTTGAACCTCCCCATTTGAAATTCATTTTCACAGTATTTTTTCCAAGCCTCCCATTCCCCCACAAACTGCGTATTTTCTTTTTCGTTTATTAAAGCTGTTAATTTCGCCATTTCTGTTAATTCCAGCATCTTTAATATCTAGTCCATTTTACTTGGTATTGCGGCCATCTTCCACTGTGCTGCATATATCAATCTTGCCGCTGTAGTGGCATATATCAAAAAAGTCCTTTGAGTAAAAATATTGTCAGGTATTATACTTAATAGCATCCTCTCAGGTGTCTTAGGTACATTTTGCTGTAAGTCTTAATTCATTATATATCATATCCCAGTAGTTTTTAGCCTTCTCACATGTCCACCACATATGATGGAAAGAGCCTATTTCAACATTACATTTCCAGCATTTTGGTGACATTGAATTATAAGACAGTGCAAGTTTTTTTGGTGTTAAGTACCATCGATACATCATTTTATAAATGTTCTCTCTTAATGACTGTGAAAGTATAGATTTCATATCATGCACCCAAAGTTTTTCCCATTTATGTAACATTATATCATGTCCTAACATTTGTGCCCAACTAACCATAGTAGGTTTAATCTAGTCTGCTGCCAGTCTTGTACCGCTTCCATAATCTGTGGTCTTGCTCGTCTTTCTTCCCTGCCCAGCATTCTTACCTTGTAACCCCATTTATTTTCAAAGAACAGATAGTTTTATCTGTACTCACACTTTAATAACATATTCTCCCCTGTCATTTGTCCCTTCTTTCTCAGGTCATTTCCTCTTTTGCTTCTCCTTCACTTTCTTTTAACTCAGTTGCTGCGTGGCCACTGTGCCGCTGAAGTCCCTGTTTTCTTTCCTATTCTTGATCATCGTTGCTGCTTTGGGAGCCTGAGGACTAGGAACCTGAGTGACAACTTCTTGCTTTTCCTCTTGTGGATGTAAATAACCCCTTATATTCATAGACCCAATATGAGATTTTAGCAAACGGATTCTTCTAAACTGATCTTTCCTTCCCTCACAGAAATTGGACTGTTAGTGAATATTACATTGTTAATACTTGGCTCCTAAAATTAGGTACCACATTAACTAATTAATTAAAAATTAGAACTTGTCTTTCCTTTTCGAAACCAGTCCAGCCAATAACAAATCAATTTTAAAAATCTCACTTAGAACATTGAATAACGATACAAAAAAAAGCACAGATATCACATGTTACAGGAACTTCATTGAAACGCCTTTTGAAATGACAAGGTCTTTACAGCCCTTTTGAAAGAGAGTAATTATGGGTATCAAGGGGGAGCTCAATCTATAGTTGTGGGGTAGCTATGGAGAAGGCACATGAGTATTGTGGTCAAATGTGCCACTGAGGGAAGGTACTGTTAGCAAGTTTTGATCTGCAGGACATAATTGTACAAAATTGTTTCAGTTACATTGTTAGTTTTGCTGAGCAGATTGTATGTTTGAAAACTTCATCACAGCTCCTAGCAAGCTATTAATACCTCTTGGGCACAAGAATAATTTTCAGTGGTTTCCCTGTTCCCACCGCACCTGTCAGTTCAGTGTAGTGGCAACAGGTCTTCCTCATGGTGCATTTCCTTGCATTTTCTATGCCTAGTCCTCTATAGTGGCCATTGCCCCATCCATGCCACTGGAAGGCTTTTTTTCTTTTTTAAATTACTGATTAACCTGCTCCAAAAAGCCCTTTGGTGGCAAAAGGTGAAACAGCCACTGCTAGGTACTGCGGCAAGGAAAATGGCGCTGATGTGGGTGGGACCAGGAAGATCCGGACTTTCCATTCCACATGGCGAGCACCCGAACTTTGCTGCCATTTTTCCAGCGAGATCATAGTAAAGCAGGTTTTGGAAAGAAGGAAGAAGGCTGAAAGTGCTACAGTGCTGTGGGGAAGTCAAAGTGATGATTGATGATTTTATTATTGCGGCAATAGCCAGATAAAGGGAAGTCAAAGAAAAAAAGCTCACTTCCTAAAAGCATCCAAGCTAGGGCAGACTACCTGTTTGCAAGGTAGCTTAAGTGGATGTTGCATGAGACAGCCTTTTAATTGAATTGTTCAGAACTAGAAATCAACACAAGCAAGAAAAACATGCTAATATAATAACTAAAATATTGTAATGAGAAAAAGATATGATCTGCCAGCCGTACTGTGGAGAAACCTTGGTTGGAGGAAAGAGAATAAGAATTGTTTCTTTTACAATTTACCTCTGCAGCATTGTGTCCTGTTAGGAAACCTTTTATAGGAGCAAAGAATAGCACTATGCCATCAAAAACATGGTCTGTGACTAGGACCATGGGGCCATGTCTGCCCTACAATACATCTGTATTTAGAGCCATCCTATATTAGCTTTTTTACATGTTTTTGATGTATGCTCAGCTTCTGTTTTAATGTGGGTAGCAGTGTATGGGTGCCTGTATGCACATGTTTTAAAATGTATAATGGTCAAGGCGGCAATCACTTGCAAAGTGCAAAATGATAAAATATATCAAATACTGAAAGTGCCATTACTAACAGGTAGACCTTAAATGCAGTCATTAAGGAAAGACCTATGAAAAATGAATCCTTTGTGAGTTCTCTTTAAGGCTGCTACTAAGGGTACCTTGTGGGGTGGGGAGGTAGTTGTGAATTTACTGTATTGTGCAGGGGGTTGGGCTAGATGACCCTGGAGAGTCCTTCCAACTTTATGGTTCTATGATCCTTCAGCTGACTATTCCATAAGACCAGTGCCCTAATAGAAAAGACACAAGACTTTGCTGAGGAAGTGGGGCATGAGTACAAGTCTGTTACAGAAACCCAAGCTGGGTATATGGCACACATAGAAGGTGTACATACACGGGGGAGGGTCCTTCATATATGTTCATACATCCAAGCAAGCACCCAAGTGTTGAAAATTATTAGATTTAGTATTCTAATATTGTGCTGTTTGATTGGCACCTTAGCAGTGCAAAACAATATGGTTTTTCTACAGAGTAATGTTATGAGATAAAAAAGGTAAAGGTCCCCTGTGCAAGCATCGTGTCATTCCTGACCCATGGGGTGACGTCACATCCTGACGTTTTCTAGGCAGACTTTGTTTAAGGGGTGGTTTGCCAGTGCCTTCCCCCGTCATCTTCCCTTTACCCCCAGCAAGCTGGGTGCTAATTTAACCGACCTCAGAAGGATGGAAGGCCAAGTCAATCTTGAGCCGGCGACCTGAAACCAACTTCCATCGGGATTGAACTCAGGTTATGAGCAGAGTTTGGACTGCAGTACTGCATCTTACCAGTCTGTGCCACGGGGCTCCAACATATTCTTTATGAGATAAAGGTAACCTTTATTAAGATCCATGATTAATTTCTGGGATAAGGGACAGTTTGTTAAACTTGGAGAGGTCTGCAAAGTACTCAGCATCCAACCATTTATTTTATAGCTATGCTGCTAATGATTACAGAAACACAGACACAAGTATAATACAAATTCTTAATCCTCTAGTTCTGGAACATTCTTGGGTATGAGACAATGTTCCTTAAGTGATTTATTTTAAAAAAAGATTTTTGGGGGGCATTTCTGGCGTCTGTAAATGAAAAGTTTCATGAATGATGTATATTCTAGTCAAAAATGGTTCTCCCACTTACTACAACATCACATTAACAATCATTGTAAGTGATGCATTTTAGGCTAAAAGGAATATTTAGTATCATTTGTGAAATGCCTTTTACTTTGCATTTGATTGCTCCTGCTATGAAGTGGTCCAAACCTGTGAAATGCTACAGATCTGTGGTCTTTTAAAAATGATGCTTTGTGCTGGATGATCCTTTTGCTTGTTCTTCAGTAGTTGAGAGTGTGGCTAAACATGGCAGAAATGCCTTTGCTTGGAAAATGGTGTTCAGGCCACACCAGTGCTCAGTTCTTTCCAGAAGAGGGCAGAATTGTTAATTACAAAAGCTTTGTAAACCCAAACGGAAGGACTGCTTTGTTTTTTCCATTTGAGTTCTTCTCAGTCATTTGGATAACCCTGATCTGAGTAATGCTTGGATTATCCATATTGCTTGGAACAACAACCTCAGGCATCTCTGAACATTCTTGTTCCTGACATGCAGGTCTGCAGTTAGAATCTTGGTAGCCATGTAAACACTACAAAATAATATTCTACAATAAATTATTCACTTCATCTCCTGCTATAAAGGTTCCTTTGACCCTTCCAGCAAAAGAGTGCTGTATGTGGTCTTTACGCACTAGGAAACAGATCGGAGTTAGTACAAAGAAGGAAAGCCAAGCAGCATTCAAAAACAAGGAGAGCAAGAACAGTAAAAGTGAATGGAAGCTTATGGAGCATCCATAGTAGATGCAGCAATGACAAGGCATGTGACTTCTGTACACTTCCATGCTTTGTGGCAGTGCCATAAATATGAGAGGAGTTGTTGTTTGGATGTGTTCTGGGCTTGTGTTTCCTGGTTTAGCATGTACTAAACATTTCTAGAAAGGAGAAAAGCCCCGTTGTTAAATCTTGGGTAGAATGCTCTCTTATTTAGTTGAGACAAGTAGGGGACCTGCAAAGGAGTTATGAGGGGTATTCAGTTTCCTGACCACCACTATTTTCTCTTTCCCTTTCCGTCCCCTTTCCTGTTTCCTTCTCTCTTGCCTACCCACCAACCAGCCTAACTTTATCTGACCCCTGTCTTCAGCTTTCCCTCCTCCTTTCCTCCAGGCAGTTTCTACCCCAGAAAATGGTGGCCCAGTTGTATGTTGCTGATCGCTGTGTGGACCTGCTGTGTGGACTTGCAGGGACACCTCATTTCCCCCTATATTCCTTTCCCCACACTATTTTCTCTTCCTCCTTGCTACCTTTTTTTCCTTCCCACCCACCAAGCAACCTATCTGTTATTTACTTCATTTATACCCCACCTTTCTTCACAGTGGGGATGCAAAGCAGCTTACATCATTCTCCTCTCCTCCTTTTTGTCGTCACAACAGTCCTGTGAGATAGGTGAGGCTGAGAGTATGTAACTGTTCCAAGATCACCCAGTGAGCATCCACGACAGACTGGTGACTTGAACTTGGATCTCCCAGAACCTAGTCTAAAACTAATCACTACATTGCGCAGGGTTTCATGGGGGTGACTGCTATTGAATAATAGTGCATAGCAATCCAAAAGGACACCTCTGTACCAATACCTAAGGTTAGTAACTAAGCACAGACTATGGCTATATATAACTCTATGATAAGTGTATTTGAATGATCCACAAAGGCTACAAGGCCAATGTTACATGAAAATTACACTGGTACTACAAAAAGTACGAAAAGTACAGTCACATTCATTCCAAAAATACAATCTTCTTTGAAGGATGATGCACAGTGACGATGCCTAGGGAGACAATCGTTTCACAGTTCTTCATCAGTCCCGTTCCTGTACCAATAAACATATCTTACAATATTGTGCAATAAATATCTAAACTTCTATATTAACAATATTATCAAATATCAAATCATGCTTATTTCAAGTTGTTACTTACAGTCATCATATTTGCACACTTATTCCTTAATTTTAGCCTCAGTAGCTCCAATACTGTCTCCAATGATGATTAATCTTATTATTAAGTATAACAGTAACCACATACAATTTTTTAGTTCCAATATTTCCACAATGGATATCCATTCATAGGTTGCACCAACAGATTCACCTTTCCTCTGTTCCCAACTGGGATACAAGCAGTTGTGGAAAAGATCCACATCAGTGCAGCTTAAGAGTACGTTAACATGACATCACAGTAAATCCTTAAAGTGATACACACTCAAATGAAGCATGTTAAATCATTTACCAGATTTAAACCATATGGTTCTAGGGAATTAAACAGGTGTATGAAATATGCTTCCTTTTGCCTCAATAATCTTTCAGTGTCCCTTCTATCATATCGTTTACCACACAGTTTCCAGACTACAAAGAAACGCAGGTCGTTAGCATCATGGTGAAGTTTAGTGAAATGAGTCACAACAGGAGCTGAGCAATTTTCTGCCCTAATCCTTGACCTGTGCTCCGAAATTCTAGCTTTAATGGGCTGTGTACTGGACCCTACATAAATCTTCTGGCAAGGACAGATCAAACAATAAACACAAAATCGAGTGTTACAATTGGGAAAAATGCTTGGCTTGAATGTAAAGTCAGAATCAACCCTTCTGAACTCTTTTACTTCCAGACTTAAATTGCATGCCATACAGTTCTGACAGCGAAAATGGCCTCTCCTAGTATCAAATTGTTCTTGAGTAGACATATCAGTATGTACCAATTTGTCCCGTATGGACGTAGTCCTACAGTATCCTATCTTTGGTTTTTTCTCACAGCCAGGTATGTCAGACACTAAGTGCCAATGTTTATATATAATGTTAGTAATATGGCTGGATAAATGCGAAAATTGAAAAGCAAAGGTAAGTTGGTCATGCTGTTTTTCTCTCTCATTGGAATGACCATAAAGCAAATCATTCCTACATCTGGTTTCAGTTTTCTTTCTTGCATCATTAACAACCGAGGGTGGATAGCCTCTTTGTCTCAGTGCTGTAGCTAGACTGTCTGCATTTCTTTCATACTGATAGTCCCTAGAATTGTTACGCTTGATTCTTATAAATTGGCCATAGGGCAGATTTACTCTGAGGTGTTTAGGGTGGTGAGACTTGAAGTGGAGTAAAGCATTACAATCTGTCGGTTTCTTATAAGAACTAACTTGGAAAATATTGTTGTCACTACGCAATGCCATGGTATCCAAGAATGGAAGTTGTCTGGAGTCCATACTGCCAGTAAATTTAATAACAGAACAACTGTTCAGCCAATCAAGATATTTAGTGAAATCAAGATCTGAGGAGAATACATATACCATGTCATCTATAAATCTACGGTATGCCAGTATGTTGTCAGCATATGGATTGTTATTATGTATGTATTCCCTCTCAAAATCAGCCACGTATATGTTGGCAATGGTCGGTGCAAAAGCCGACCCCATGGCTATACCTCCTGTCTGTAAATAGATTTGATCCTGAAATCTGAAGAAGTTATTATTAAATGATAAATCCAGTAGTTTCATTTATACCAGTGTATAAATATATACCAGTGTACCAGTGTAATTTTCATGTAACATTGGCCTTGTAGCCTTTGTGGATCATTCAAATACACTTATCATAGAGTTATATATAGCCATAGTCTGTGCTTATTGAATAGTAGTGAGCAGCTGGACCTGGGTGAGTCATGGAACTTGTGAGATAGTAAGTCTCTTGGAGGTTGCTGGTGAGCATGGCCCTGATGACACTTCTCTTAAAGGCCAAAACAGTCCTGGAAAGGGCCATGCCCCTCTCCCTGCCTTGTTCTCACAGAAACCAAGGCTGGAATCGGCTGGCAATACTAGGGCGTTGCCTAGCAACAGCCACTGATGACATTCTTTTCTTAAGGCTACAGGTGCTGCTGCTACTATTTGGGTTTTTTAACCCCCGGTGTGTTTGTGTGTGTGTTTTCAGACTTTTCTGCCAACTGGAGGATTTTTGCAGATATGTAGAAAGATCTTCCTTGTCATGGCTCCAATCTTCAGATATAATTATCTACACATTTGGCCATGTTGAAAATTAGATATATCGGTTTTGAAATTGTTTAATTTGTTCAGGTCTCCCTGATTTAAAAACGAATTAGAGTTAATGCTAGTGAAATAAAGCAGCTTTGCAAGTTTTGCAAAACAATTTCTTTTTGTTACATTTTAATCCTCCCCCTCAAACTGGTCAGGGAAATCCGCAGGGTAGTTTTGAAGATAAATTAGGGGGAGAAGGACTCTCTGACCCAAGGTCAGACTGCGACCTTCATGGCTGGATGAGACTTTAAGCCATGCTCTCCCCACCTGTAGTCTGATATTCTGTTACATTGCATGACATGGCTATCAATCTGGCTATGAAAGAGTGCAGGGAAAGCTCATATGTGAATGTTAGGTGTTTGACCAGCTTTTTCAAACAGGCTACTTGTATATTCAAAAAGCAAGCTAGGTACTCAGCAGGCTGTCTTCATGTGCTATTTACCTGATGGCGTGTGTTCAATTTAAGATGCAGTATGCTTCTACTCTCTCATACGCTGCAGCTAGTTAATAGTCAGAACATAGGTACCGTGGCTATATGCTGTTTCTGCTATTGATTGAATAGGTGCCTCATATAGAAGCTTGCTTCCCAAGTGGTGATAATGCTGTCCATCTTATTTGGAAATTGGTTCTTACAAATTGCTGAATTTTCAAAATGTCAGGATTTGTTTTTTTTTGAGTGAAGTGTTCAGTTACATATTGTGACTTCCCTGATGTGCATAATTGTAGAGAAACTCATACTTTAAAATCATCTCTCTGAATCTCATGGAAGTGATTTGACTACCCTCATCCTTTGAATCCCTAGAATTCAAGCAATCTAAATTTGAGCCAAGCAAATCTGGATTCCGCAACCTGTATGTGTTCTACAAATCAAGCGCAGTGGCATGGTTTGTGTTCTTTTTACGATCTGTTAGTCACAGGGAAGATCAAAGTATTAGTTAGGGGCAGAGTTGTGTGTAAGAAGCTCTGCTCAGATCCGTGCTGGCTTCTGAGATTTATCAGACATTGTGCTGGTAAGTTTAGGATTTATCTTCACAACCATAATGAGGGTTTAAAGGGCTTAAATGTAAGCTGAGATTTATAGGATGCCAATTTTGTACCTTTAACCTAATACTGCGCTCATTTGTTTGGGACAGTGGAATATACACCTAGCCCTATCTAGTTCATTGTCTTTCTCACTCAGTTGTTGGGAGACAGAAGGACTATGCTGAATGTGATGGTATGATAGCTGTTTTTTTAAAAAGCTGGTTGCCAGGTGGATACTATTTTCCTAATATTGAAAATGATATGAAATAATTTGTTAGCTAAGATAACCAAGGATAGTGGATGCATCTGTGTTGGACTGCTTCTCCTAATATAAGCCTTGGGATTGATTAAAAGGGCAGCCATGGTTAAGGGTATTGCTGTGGATTAATTAATGCTTCCTCTGCAGCAACTACAAAGGGCGGAGTTGGTGACAGGACACAGGAATAGATTGACTTTTTTTAACCTCGTGCTGCTGCTTCTAAATTTTGTATATGCAAAGATTAAGCATGGAAATACATACCCAACAGTATATATATGTGTGTGCCTACATCATCTTGGTTCTTTCCATGATGGAGTCAAACTGCTTCCTTTACAGTTGTGTTGCCATATGCTCCAAAGATACTTCTACTTGGAGATGTTTCTCCATGTAGCTCTTCTTCCCATACTCAATAAATAAACAAACAAACTCTTGTCTCAGGCCACTGTTTCCTCCTCACCTCTGGAGGGCTTTTAAAAAAATGGGAATTACCAGATTTCTATAGCATTAAAACAATCTATTGCCACAATCTACTGGTTGCTAGTTTTTTTTTTTTTAAAGAGTAAGTCTTTAGCTCTTTTAATTGCAGAGTCATTAGGGGAAAGATGAGGGCTGCACCAGTCCTCATATCTCTGCAGCAAAAAGACTGGAGACTTACTGTCTTTGAAAACAAAAGCTAGGAATAAGCAGATTGTGGCAATAGATTGTTATAACATTATAACACTATAGCAATGAAGTAATTCATTTTTTAAAGAACCTTCTGGTGTGTGGGTGGGGTGGCTGCTGTGGGGGCTGAGGTAAGTAAAATGGCACCAGTATGACTGGGACCTGTAGAAATGTGTAACTTCCTACTTACACATTGTCCAAAGGCACTTTGACTGCAATCTCTCTGTCGCGCAATCTCTCTCTCCCATTGTACCAAACCAAACTTGGTAAAGATCACAGCAAATTGGGACAACAGGGGAGCAAGTCAAAGAGAGGATAGTATCCTGTGGATGCTCCTGAAAACAGCAGTTCTGTAAGGAAGTCCAAGCAGAGCAAAACATCCTTGTGGAAACAACCCAAGTGTATCTGTGCAGAGTAAATCTGACAGGCAGGTTTGGTTATGATCCAGCACAACTGATAACCAAGTAAACCAATCCACTCTCTCCACATAGGTTATGTTTATTTATTTATTTAAAGCCATTTGTATGCCATCTTTCTATCCAACTTAGGGCCCTCAAGGGTGTGAACAATGTTAAAATACAGATTGAACACATGAAGCTGTCTTATATTGAATTAGACTATTGGTCCATCAGTCTTTGTCTAGTCAGACTGGCAGGTTTTTCACATCACCTACTACCTGATCCTTCTAACTGGAGATGATAGGGATTGAACTTTGGATGTTCTGCATACCGAGCAGATGCTCTACTAACTGAGCCATAATATTTAAAATACTTTAAACATGCAAACAGACCAACAGGGAAGAGTACCATGGGAATTAGTGGGGAAACACCAAATGAAGCAACAATGTATTTACCCACTGGTGGGAGACAGTGATTGAGAGAGACAGACACACCTCTCTGGGGAGGATGTTCCAGAGTTTCGGTGCCATAACCAAGAAGGCCCTTTCTCAATTTGCCACCTATCTAGCCTCAGATGGTATGGGTACCGAAAGCAGGGCCTCTGAAGATGGCCAGAATGATCTGTGTCATGAGTCAGCCTGCTGAGGCTTCCTCGGAGGAAGGGGACCTGGAAGCAGCAGACAGTGGAAGGGAGGAACCACAGCAGGGAGAGCAGGCATGGACGGATGAATGTTCCCTGTGCCTACAACCATCCAGGACAGGGGACTCATCTGTGTCCAACAGCAGCCCTCCATAGCCTCTGGAGCAGTGACACCGAAAATGCAGAACGTTCCTACTTGAGCATAGGAGGAGTGCTAGGCTACAAGCACAACAAAGAGTACTGCCGGCTGACAGCAGTGAGGATAATGAACCTCCTCCAGCAAGGAGTGCTGAGTCAGAGGAGCCAGCAACAGCTGGTTCTTCCTAGGCTTTTTTAAGCAGCTGCTTGCATCCAGGCGGGTGTAGGAACAACTTGTGCTACCACCTTGTGCTAACTGTGACTTTACCTGTTTCTGAACTTTGTGTGCCTATGACCCTGGACTGAACCCTGATAGTTCTCTTTGACTATGTTTTTGCTACTTGGAACTATATAGATCACCTGGTGTTGACTTTGAACTGCTCCTGACCATGCTCATCCACCTCTGGCCCTGGGACATGACAATCGGGTAGGTTCATATGGGAGTAGGCAGTTCTTAAGGCATGCTGGGCCCCAATGCTTTAAAGTTCAATACCAGCACCTTGAATTGGGCCTGGAATCAAATGGGCTGGAGGAATGGAACAAGGCTGGAGTGATATGGTCCCTATGGCCACAACATTCTGTACCAACTACAGTTTTCAAACACTCTTCAAGGGTAGCCCCTCAAAAAGCACATTGCAATAATTAATCTAGATGTTACCAGGGCATACACCACAGTGGCAAGATTCCCCCCTCTCAGAAGGGCAGCAGCTCGTTCACCAGCTGAAGCTGGTAAAGGTGCCCCAGCCACCTATTTATCCAACAGGAGTCTGGGTCCAGCAGCAGCCCCGAGCTATGGACCTGTTCCTTTAGGGGGAGTGCAACCCCATCCAGAACCAGAGATGTCCCAGTTCCTGGGCCAAACCCTCACCCCTTTAGTAGAACCTCTGTTTTGACAAGATTAAGTTTAAGCTTGCTATCCCTCATCTATCCCCAAAAGGCTTCCAGGCACCAGTTCATGGTTTCTGCAGTCTCCCTGGGATCCACTGGAAATTCTAAATAGAGCTGAGTGTCATCTGTATACTGGTGGCAACTCAGCCCAATCTCCAGATGACCTCTCCCAGCAAGTTTATGTAGAATGTTAAAAAGCATGGGGGACAAGATGGGACCATAGGATACCAGAGGCCAAGGGCATGAGCAGCAGTCTCCTAGTACCACACTCTGAAACCTACCCTCGAGGTAGGACTGAAACCAATACAGAATGGTGCCTCCCTGTCCCAATCCTGAAAGGTGATCCAGAAGGACACCATGATTGGTGGTATCAAAAGCCATCGAGAGGTCTAGGAGAATTATTAGGGTCATGCTCCCACCAGGGCAACCAAGACACAATTTGATGATAAGGCTGTTTGAAAATGCTTTCTGATGATTTCTTATTACAACACAGGAGCTGTTGCCAGTTCTTAGGTGCTATCAGGTGTATGGTATGAGGAACAGAACAGACCATTCACACCATGCTATTAATGGGGTTTACACATAAGCAGAAGGGTCCTTATGTCTGGCAGGAGACACAGGGGAATTATACAGTGTAGGTCAAAATGTAGGGTTCTTCCTGAGGACAGAATTTATGCTAGTATTGTGCATAACTGGCAGTGGCTGTGTCCTTTAAATGGTTAGTTTGTGTCAAGATTACAAGTCTGTCAGATAGTTTGACAGGTGCAGGATAGATCAGTGAGATCTAAGGATGATGTAATCAGCCTGGAAAGTACCTGGGGAGCTAGAGAAAGCTGGCCGGATCCAGTTAGAGCCAGGTGGCTGATGCAATGCAGTAGCAATACCAGGATAATTGGATATCTACTGTGATTGGTGGCTGTATCCACCAGGTGTATATAATGAAGTGAAACCGCAGTTCTATGCGGGATGTTATGAGCGGAGAGTGTGAAAGGAGTATCTGTATATATTTCTGCACTGTACAAATAAACTACACTTTTTCTATGTGGCCATGGACTTTCTGATGGGTATCCTGGACAAGACTGCTAATCCTCTTGGCTTCCGCGTCAGGGCTCTGGGCCCAGCTCCTCTACGTTACAGGAGTGTTTCTGCTACACTGCGCAGGTTTTATGTGTGGTGGTAGTTAAGCAGAGTCCAGGATTTTCAGAAGCTACTAGAAGAGTGACGGCTGTGTGTAAGTAATGGCACAACAATCTTTTATCCCAGTGGATAAACTCACCTCAGAGAATTACCACGTTTGGTCTGTGAGGTTGGAGCAATATCTGAAAAGGGAGGATTTATGGAATGCTGTGGAAAGACTCCCTACTACAGCAGCCGAGATTGCCAAGGACATAAAAGCCCTTGCCAATATCACCTTGACGGTAGGAGATGACCAGCTTATTTATGTTGTTGGCAAAGAGCATGCAAAGTTGGCATGGGATAGTCTGCGAGCAGTGTATCTCCGGGACTCAGCTGGCACGCTGCTAGCACTAATGAGGCGTCTTTATAGATGCCATAAATCACTGCACACGCCGGCCGCAGCCCACTTGAAGACCCTAGCAGAGTTGTTTAGACAGCTGGAGTTGAGGGGAAAAGTTATATCTGCGGAGGACCGGGTGTATTTACTTTTGAGTTCTCTGGATGCTAGCTTTGATGTTTTAGTAACCTCGCTGGAGAGCCTGGCAGCAGGGCAATTAACCTATGAATACTTGACTGGACGAATTCTGGAAGAAGAGGAACGACAGCAGCCCAGCTGAGATACACCCCCGAGGTTAAATCAACGAATCGCCCATCTGCCGAGACCTCAGCCCCCCAGCGCGTTTTTCATCCCAGGCAGAGAGACTGGATAGAGTCTACGCCCCTGAGACGGGCAAGACAACCCCGAGACGGCAAGAGGTCTACTCAGCGCAGAGCCAGTGGCAGCAGCAGAGGGGAGGCGACGGAAGACAGAGTAGGAGCTACAAGCAAGATGAGGAATGCGTGATGTTTGTCAGAAAGTTTTCTTTGTGGGTCCTCACAACATTTGAAAAAAAATTGTCCCCAGTTGGCCAGGAATAAGCAACCAAAGAGACAGTCAGTGAATGGAACTTACACTGCTGTTGTGCTGGCAGAGGCTGGAGACAAAGAGAACATTTGGCTCTTGGACAGTGGGGCAAGTACATGTTTTGTTAACAAAGCTTCCATGTTGGTTAACCAAAAGCAGTCTGCTAAGTCTAATGTAAGTCTAGCAGATGGGAGACACTTAAAGGTACACTCTGAAGGGGAGGTGTTTTTCCCAGAGTCAAATCATAAGTTTCAAAATGTACTTTGTGTGCCTGAGTTACAGCATAGTTTGCTAAGTGTTTCTGTGCTGGCTAAGACTGGCTTTAAGGTGCAGTTTGAAGGAAACACCTGCCAGATAAGCCAGGGGGAGGTTGTAATGTTAGAAGGGCACTTGCAAAAGGATGTCTATGTGGTGCATAGAAGGACAGGAGAAACTTCTATGGTAGTGGAGTCTGTGAATAAAAATCCACATAATGAGTGCATACACCTTCTACATAGGCGTTTTGGCCACGCCTACTTTTCCATTCTAAAGAAAACCCTGAGTGTGTTAGGGAAGGATGACATTAAGTTGAATGGGTGTAATTCTTTCCTAGATTGCACTGTCTGCAAATCTGTTAAAAGCAGACGTAGTCCAGTGGCTAAGGTAAGCCAAAGGGTGGCAACCAGACCTCTACAAATTACTCATTTAGATCTCTGTGGTCCATTTCCTGAGAGTGTGTCTAAGAACCGGTACGCTTTATGTATTGTGGATGATTTTACTCGTTATGGCTGGGTGTATCTGCTGAAGCAGAAAAGTGAGGCATGTCAAACCATCAAGTATTGGATTAAAAGGGTGGAAAGGCAGCTAGGCCTCAAGGTATCCAGTATACAATCTGACAGAGGCGGTGAATTTGTCTCTAGTGCATTTACCCAGTGGTTAGAAAGCAAGGGAACTGAGCACAGATTGGCTAATCCCTGTGTTCCTCAGGAGAACGGTGTGGCTGAGAGGAGGATTGGCTATCTAAAGTCAATGTTGCAAGCTTTGATAGAGGATGCTAATCTAAAACCCAAGTTCTGGGGGGAAGGCATCAAGGTGGCTTGTTATTTGATTAATAGACTTTGGACCTCCAGCATTAACAATATTCCCTACAAGGCATTGTACAATAGAAATCCCTCTTTAAAGCATTTAAGAGTGTTTGGTACTAAGGCTTGGGTGAATATACCTTTAAAGAACCGCAGAGCAGGTGGCAAGAAATCCAAACCGCTGATTTTTCTGGGATATCAGAATGCAGCAAAATCTTATCGCTTTGCTAATGATCAGAACCAGGTGTCTTTTAGCAAATCTGCGAACTTCGGAGAATCTTTTAATTGGCCACGCTTACATGGTACTGAGAAGGTTTCTGAAGAAGTTTTATTGCCGGCTAATGGACAGCCAGAGGCAGATGAAAGTGTTTTTCCTGAAGTTGTTGCAAGCAGGGAAACAGTAAAGGTTGAGACTCCAGAAGGAGGGGAGTCTAGTGGCACGGTGGTCAGACGGTCAGAAAGAAGTAATAAAGGAGTACCTCCACAAAGATATGGTTTTGAAGATTGTGATCATGTTTACAGTATGGATGATGGTGAACCTGGCAGCTATGAAAGAATAGTAGCTGACAATGAAAGAGAAAAGCTATTGTGGTTCAGAGCAAGGAAGGCTGAAATGGAAGAATGTCAATAGCTCAAGGTTTCTCACTCTAATCTAACAGGTGGCAGTTTGTAAATTGGCTGCACCTGGATGTGATTCCAGGGGTAAAAATAAACAGACAGTAAAGGTGTTTTTTACTTGTCTCAAACAGAAAAAATAAAACAGTTGCTGGAAAGGTTTAGCATGCTTGATGCTAATGCAGCTGAAACCCCAATGGTCACAGGTTATTTATGTGAAGAGTCTCAGGAACAAGAAGAGTGTGACAAATCTCTGTATCAGTCCCTGATAGGAAGTTTGTTATATCTTGCTTGTTGGACTCACCCAGACATATATCAGGCAGTACATTGCCTGAGCAGGAAAAATATGTCACCAAAGCAGAGTGACTGGAAAGCAGCTAAGCGTGTACTCAGATACCTGAAGGGATCTGTAAACAACCAGTTATGCTTGAATGCATGTAATGGGGAACTGACTGCGTATGCAGATGCATCATGGTCAGATCAGGGGAACGCGAAATCAACGACCGGGTATGTGTTGTATTTTGGTGAAGCACCCATACATTGGAAATCTGTAAAACAGTCATTTGTAGCCATGAGTTCATGTGAAGCAGAATATAGTGCTGTGAGTGAATGTATAAACCAGGTGGAATGGTTTGTCTATCTCATGAAGGAACTCAATGTGTCTGTACAATTACCAGTAAAGGTGTATACTGACAGTCAATCAGCGCTACAACTTGCGACTGAGCAAAACTTTAAAGGCAGAAGTAAGCATATAAGAATAAGATATGTCAATGTAATTGAATCTGTGAACAAAGGCTTGGTATGTATTGTAAAGTGGCCAGTGCTGGTAATGTGGCAGATCTATTTACAAAAATTGTGGATTGCAATAGATTCATGAAACTAATCAAACTAATCTGAAATCCTTGAGAAGGAGTGTCAAGATTACAAGTCTGTCAGATAGTTTGACAGGTGCAGGATAGATCAGTGAGATCTAAGGATGATGTAATCAGCCTGGAAAGTACCTGGGGAGCTAGAGAAAGCTGGCCGGATCCAGTTAGAGCCAGGTGGCTGATGCAATGCAGTAGCAATACCAGGATAATTGGATATCTACTGTGATTGGTGGCTGTAACCACCAGGTGTATATAATGAAGTGAAACCGCAGTTCTATGCGGGATGTTATGAGCGGAGAGTGTGAAAGGAGTATCTGTATATATTTCTGCACTGTACAAATAAACTACACTTTTTCTATGTGGCCGTGGACTTTCTGATGGGTATCCTGGACAAGACTGCTAATCCGCTTGGCTTCCGCGTCAGTTTGCTTGCTGAAACTCAGCCTGCTTTGAGTTCCCAAGGCTGTCAAAGGAAACTGGAGCTGAAAGGGGGCACTTGTACCTGGGAATGCAGGCGGGGGAGGGGAGGATGATTTGCTAGCATGGCACAAAGGCGTAATACTGTGGTTGGGATTCCCATCTTCGTGTCAGAAACTTAAGCTGTCCCAGACTAGGCTAGCTAATGCAAGAGAATCAACATGGTTTTGATTTATTAGGCTAATTCTCAAGCTAGTGCCTCTTCCTCATCTCATAATGACCCATTTCCACTAGAGATGTGTGCAGAATGGCTTTTATTATCCACTTTGCAGATGGAAGTACAAAGTTTCCAGGCAGTAGAATACTCTCTGCCAGGGAAAGTGTGTGTATTTCTGTAAAGTAGGGTTCTTGTATCTTAGAAGGAATTGTGATCATTCAGCATCATTCATGTTCACGATATGTTCATGTCCAGCTTTTAAGAGCAGGTGTGAGCCAACTTCATGGCTTCAGATCTAAATATACTAAATAAGAAAATGGGAGCTGGCATAATTATATGAGTTGGAAGTCCCCAGTTTGGATCGCAGCTGAATCTGAGCCCTGAAATAATTGGGTGCAATTTGCAATCTGGTAATGCCCCCTCTCCCTTTCTGTAGTACACATTGAACAGCACTGTAACAATTAATTAGGCTGGATCTTCATGTTGCAGTATAAGGAAGCAGTGAGGTGCTAGAATGGATCATCATGCCTTCCCCTGCTCTACCCCCTCTTTGTTCCTCCAGTGGTGAAGGCACCCACCTGCCTTCCCGTGACTTCAGAGCAGGTACAAGCTGGCCACCTTTTGGAGGGCTGAGTAGGAATTATTTGCCCCTCTGGCACAATTATCCTTAGGTTGCTTTCCCCCCCTGAGTTACTTGAAACAGAATCACTGGGCTCGATCAAAGGGTAGGTTTGGTACCCCCTACAATGGAGCAGTGCAGATAAAGATGCATGAGTGGTACACAGTAAAGCTTAAGTTAGGAGCCTGGGCATTAGTTTGGTGAGTGAAGGGGCAGTCTTCAGACCAGAAACCCAGAGCCTACTTGCCTTCATGGGTCTGGGACAGGAACCCCCTTGAGGGATGTCGTGATCATCGATCCATAGACTTCATGGCTGGGGAAAGAACATGGCACACTTAAGAACACAAGAAAAGTCATGCTGGATCAGACCAAGGCCCATCAAGTCCAGCAGTCTGTTTACACAGTGGCCAGCCAGGTGCCTCTAGAAAGCCCACAAACAAGATGACTTGCCTTGAGTTCTAAAGAAGGCTTAGCAAGGAAGGAGCCTGAGCCATAAACACGTGCTTGGTGAGGGCTTGAAGCCAGGGTGTCCTCACCCATATAATATGGGATACACAAACAGAGGAGGCCAGACTCTTCTGTGACCCACCAACTGACCACTCTGCAGCTAGATTTGGAATGGGTTAGCCTGTGGGTGGCACAGATCCCTTGAACAATGTAAAATTAAGTTGGTCATTTAATTATTCTATCCAACAGTGTCCGCTCTCCTTATTCCAATCTGCCTTCATCTGTCTGTCGGCTCTCCTTATTCCGCCTGCCTTCATCTGTCTGCCAGAAAAAAGCAACACATTGGGCTGGTCGTGTTTTTCTTCCCTGTTAAACTAGCTTTCTTCTGAAAATGAAGGTTTTTGTGTGTGTCTTTTTTTAAATGTGAGGGAACATTTAACCACTGTATCCTCTATTTCCATTGTGAAGTTGGTCAGTTGGCTTTGCTGTGTCTTTCTGCTGCCTGCATAGTCCAAGCCTATGACAATGTATATGAAGAGCAGCCCAAGTTCAGAAAGTTGCAAGTGATCACAAATGTGTGCTAGCTGATGCAACTACTGGGAGTTTGTAGGGTAGTCATTCCCTGAAAGAACAAAGAAAACAAACAAATTGTACTCTAGTTTATGAGCTGATAGTAATTATAATAAGCAAATAACAATCTGGAGAACTCTTTGTTACCTCTATTATATCCAATATTTTAATGTATCTATTTCTGTAATACTGTGGGCATATCTGCCTTGGTTGCTATATAATTTCTAATTTTGCTTGGATTGCTTGCATTGATGCAATTTGGGTACAGTGTTACCACATGGCAAGTTGTGACCCTTCTTGAAGTAGATTGTCTCCTGGCTTCAGCTGACTGACCAACTTGTACTGTTGTCACATGTTGCGGGTTGTCATACAGGCCAATCACAGGTGTTGGCTGTAGATGGAACAGTTCAGGTCCTGGCGGACTCTCTTGTCATTTCGACCCTTTGTGGAGCATTGTGATTGTTTACTTTTCCTTTTGCACAGTCATTGACAGTGCCCATTTTAAGTAATATAAAATACAAAATATGCTTGTTACTTATCAAAGCATATTTCTTTCTAGATGGCAGGAGATAGAATTCAAGAAGATATAGCAAACCTGACAGTGTTTGCCTGTTCCTAGGGACCAGCCTTTTGAGTTTCTAATGTGAGTTATTTGGAAGGCGCAGGGGATCAAATACTCTGTAATAAGCAAAATGGACCAATGTTGTCCCTAGTTTAAAAGAGAAAAGCTAATGAAGTACAAAAATAGTTTGTAACAGATTTGATTTTGGCAGGTGTCTGTGCTGCTGGTTTCTTATGCCCTTCTTGGATGTATTCAGTCTTAGCTTATGTTAGCTGAATGGGCTGGAAAACATAAGAACATAAGAAAGGCCCTGCTGGATCAGACCAAGGTCCATCGAGTCCAGCAGTCTGTTCACACAGTGGCCAACCAGGTGCCTCTAGGAAGCCCACAAACAAGACAACTGCAGAAGCATTGTCCTGCCTGTGTTCCACAGCACCTAATATAATAGGCATGGTCATCTGATCCTGGAGAGAATTGGTATGAGTCATGACTAGTATACATTTTACTAGTAGCCATGAATAGCCCTCTCCTCCATGAACATGTCCACTCCCCTCTTAAAGCCTTCCAAGTTGGCAGCTACACCACATCCTGGGGCAGGGAGTTCCACAATTTAACCACCAGGATACTATATAGCTCTGCAATTGTGCACATGTATGGAGCTTGTGACTTTTTCCCAAAGGCGGTGCCTTAATTTTTAAAAATTTCCTAGGCTGTTATTGTTTACTTTCCACAAATTAGTATTCTGTGTAGGACCTTTATTTAAAAATATTTGATTTTGTAATCTTAAGAAACTTCTACAATACCCTTCAGATATAATTTATAAAACCTGTCCCTGCCAGACACCCCATCCCCAAGCAACATGATTGGCCTGTTGCATATGGAACACTATAAATTTACATACAACTAAAAACATAAAGGTGATTTTACATGTTACATTTATTTAAAATAAAGATCATGACTCATGATGTTATCAAGCACAAACGTCTGGCATGTATCATTGGTTTCTTGAGCTCCGCTTTACCAGTGGTTCTCTTCTTTCTATCTTAATATTTTCTTTGAATTATAAGAGCTAAAGAGTTTTGTATGAAAACAACTCTCCATCTAATGTTTATGTTATGTGTTCCCTTTCTAAAGCTCTGTAACCTATAACTTACAATGTTGACAGATTTTTTTGTAGCTTTTGAGCTTCCTTGGGAGTAGGCTTATGAGGAGCTGTAGTTTTCCTAATTAAGCTGTGTTTGTTTCCTAACAATGATCTTGTAAAGTGGGTTGCTTAGTTACAGTGTAACTTGTTCACATGTTGAAAGGGGTAAAACAATTAGAACCTCTTAAACACTTGACCTATGATCAAGTCTCCAAACTGAAGTTGCAGTGGTGTTCCAGTGTTCTTTTATCGCTGTGATATTTTGATGTTGTTCAGACACAATTAGCATAATGCTGTAATTACCGTCCATAGATTGTATTCCCTGAGCTGATGGCATCTTTTCATAAAGGGTGTGCTGACATGCTAACTTAATACACATGTGTCGTCGTCCCCCCACCTTCATTCTGCTGGATGAATACCCACCAACACGCTGTATTCTGTTCCAAATCTATTACCATATGCCTGTCTTTTTACAGTTCTTTGGTGCATGATGCTCATAGAGTGGATAATTAGCTAAGTGAATTAATTGACATTCATACATGCAATTAGCAAATGGTTACAAGCAAGCTATTCTCTTCGGGATGACTAAAATTTCTAGGGGACCAGTGTAAAAATACTGTAAAATCATTCAGAGTAAATAATGAGGTTTGATTACTACGCATGATTATGAAGACTGTTTCTTTCCCCAGCCATAAAAGTATATGCATTGTAAACAGGCCTGTGTGTGAGGAAAGAAAAGCAATGCTGTAAAGAGTTCTGGAAAGGGCCACCTCTGGGGAAATGTGCTGGATCCAGATAAAATCAGAGCCAGATGGATGGTATGCCATAAAGAGCGTGGTGATGGCTGCTTCAAGCGCTTCATCTTCAATAGGCAATGCGTGCTGTTGCTTAACAGGTTTTCTATTCAATATTTACTACAGAATGGTAGGAAATGTGCAGAACTGTCTCTAAATATAATATTGCTGAAACTCTAGTTTGATACTCTGGATCTAAGTCCTTATTTGTATATTCATAAGGAAGAAGTAGAATCACTTGTTGCAAAGGAAAGTAAGGGGTATTCAGCATAAGTTGACAGATAGGAGCACTTATCATCTGACCTGCGACATGTGCTATCCTAGAATTAAAGGACTGAATGGAGGGGCCATGGCTCAGTTTGTAGAGCATCTGCTTGGCATGCAGAAGGTCCCAGGTTCAATCCCCGGCACCGCCACTTAAAGGGACTAGGCAAATAGGTGATGTGAAAGACCTCTGTCTGAGTCCCTGGAGAGCCACTGCCGGTCTGAGTGGACAATACTGACTTTGATGGACCAAGGGTCTGATTCAGTTTAAGGCAGCTTCATGTGTTCAATGGAGAAGAACCTATAGGGCAGTTTCCCAAAAGTTTCTGTTTCAGAGTTTATAAACCGGGGTGGGGGGGAGTTGTAAACAGCCATATTGGTCCACACAAAATACAAAAGCAGGAAAAAAGTCTATGTAATAGAAGAAGAAGAGGAATAATTGGTTTTTAGACCTCAATTTTCTCTACCAAAAGGAGTTTCAAACTGGCTTACAATCACCTTCCCTTCCCCTCCTCACAACAGACACCTTGTGAGATAGGTGGGGCTGAGAGAGTTCAGAGAGAACTGTGACTAGGCCAAGGTCGCCCAGGAGGCTTCATGTGGAGGAGTGGGTAAACCAATCCAGTTCACCAGATTAGAGTCTGCTGCTCATGTGGAGGAGTGGGGAATCAAACCTGGTGCTCCAAATTAGAGTCCACTTCTCTTAACCACTACACCAAGCTGGATTGAGGGTGAGTAGGTGCTTGTAGCCTGCTGGAAAGCGGTTTCTGTTTTGTTTGTTTCTTTTGTCTGATTAATTGCTGATTGAGGAGATTAGAGTCCACCGCTCTTAACCACTACACCACACTGCCTCTCACTTTATTAAGGGCCAACTAAATTGACACGCAACCCTGTGCAAGCTTTTACCTCACCAGAACTTTCCATCAGGTTGGATGCTGCAACAGCATAGATGGGTGAGAAGCAGAGTTTTCAGGCCATGTTGTTATTGCTGGTGGTGGGTCACAGCAAATCCTCTGGAAAGAAGCACACGTTGGTAACACAGAAACCAGCAATGTCGTCCCACCGTGTTCTTCTCAAATGGCAAACCACAGAACTATTGGTTTATAAATTGCTGCTTAATTTCAGTTCCACTTCTCCATTTGCATAACCAAGGTAATTCGTCGAAAGAGCTGTATTCCGTGCTCGATTCATGTACTTTCACATGTGTTGTCAGAAAGGAGAGCCTTGCAAATGGCAATTCCTATAGGTCTCTGTTCAACTTACTCTAATTTTCAGACACTTGATTCAGTATTATGCAGTTTCTGGCCACAGTGGAAGCACAGAGGGCTGGTCTTTGTGATATGGCTGTTACACAGAAGCTGCTTGAAATAGTTGCTATTTTGCAGCTGCTCAATATAGTAACTATAAAGATTAGCAGTGATGTGGAAACTTTTTGGTAGAATGGGAGATATCCCACACATGGAACTTGTCGGTACTTTGTGGCTGCCACAAAGGGGGGCGGTATTCTGATTGGCTGTAGAATGTCATTCAGGAATTGCTGCATCCAGCATCTACATTCTACATCTGGCTTGAACTAAGTATGATTTGTTGCAAAAAAATATTCCTTCCCAGTTTCTGGATTCCTCAGGGATTGTGCATCCACCTACCACATTTGTGCTTAAATCTGTTGTAGCGGTTAAGCATCCTACACGGTTTTTAAAAGTCTTACGTAATGTCTTAATTTTTATTTTATTATTTTGTTTCTAATAAAGGATGCCGTAAGGAGGTAACATTTTAATGAATGCTATTTTAAAGTCGTACATGTTCCTTCCTCGGTCATTGGCATGATTGATTTTCTAGCCAGAGAATTTCCATGGACTTTTGGGTTTTGAGCCATAAATCTTCTGCAGAGAATCCAGGCATTGTCACAGCTCACTTAACAATTTATATTTAAAATAAGAGACAGGCGTGTGCCATTCTTCTGCCAAAGGATGGTCCGGTGTTGCAAGTTGTCTTGTCCACCATCAGTGGTGACTAGGGCATCATGAGCCAGAGGACTATAACAAATGTGTGCCCTGCAATGTTTTTCTCACATAATTACATTTGATGCAAATTGCCATATGAAAATGGTTGTCATGGGGCATTATTTCTGCAATGCCATCTGTATAATTTCTAGCATAACATTAAAAAAAGACAGGCTTTTGGAAGCATTGGAGATGATCATCAAATTTTTATTCTAAGATTTACCACTGAAAGTGTCTGCTGATGCTTCAGTATTTAAAAAAAGAAACACTGGATATTCAGGAATGAATTCCAGTGATGTTGAGCAGAAGACTAAATCTCTTTCTGTCAAATTCCAGTGCAATCTACTATTGCTATGTGGTCTTGGGATACTTCTGGTGTCAAGTAGCTTCCGACTCATGGCGACCCTATGAATCAGTGTCCTCCAAAATGTCCTATTGTTAACAGCCTTGTCCAGGTCTTGCAAATTGAGGGCTGTGGCTTCCTTTGCAGATTCAATCCATCTCATGCTCTTTTCCTTTTTTCCTGCTGCCTTCAACTTTTCATAGCATTATAGTCTTCTCAGGTAACTCTTGTATTCTCATCAAAGAATGATAGCCTCAGTTTAGTCATTTCAGCTTCTATGGACAGTTCAGGCTTGATGGTGATGTCCACGTATACAGTTGTCTATTTAGTTGTCTGAAATATGTGTTTGCAATAAACAACTTGTCTTCACAGAATTCTGTGAGTTGCCCTCATGCTTCATTTCATGCCCCTAGCCCAAATTTGCCAACAGTATAGGATTCTGCTTTGTTTCCTACGTTTGCTCTCCAATCACCTGTGATTATCAGCACATCTTGTTTAGGCGTGTGATCAATTTCTTCCTGGGCACTTGCATAAAAGCTTTCGATTTCTTCCTCATCAGCATCTTTAGTTGGGGGTTAAACTTGAATGATGGTTATGTTGATAGGCTTTCCCTGAAGTCTGATTGATATTATTTGGTCAGACTTTGCATTATAGCCCCTGACTGCCTGTGCTACATCTCACCTCACTGATTAAAGCAACTCTGTTTCTTCTGTGTTTGTCATTCCCCAAGTAAAACACTTTGTAATTTTCTGACAGAAAATGGCCGAATCCAGTCCACTTTCGTTCACTCTCTCCCAGGACTGAAATGTTTAAATGTTCCATTTCTCCTCCGAGGCAAGGGCATCTTATGATTGGGTGTTTTCCCGCTGCTTCCAGGAGGCAGGACCAAAGGAAACTTCCTGTCTCCTTGGCGGGAAGACCGCCCACTATCCTCAGTCTTTGTCCTGCCTTTGTCCTGCCGGAGAGCAGCGACCTCATTTAGCTCTAGCTTATTTCCTAAAAAAAATAAATAAAAAAAATAAAAAAAAATTCCCTTCGTGCCTGTTCTTCTGTTTTTGTCTCCCCGTCTTTTGGTCTCCCTTCCTCCCCCCCCCTCGTTTTCGTCTCCCCTCCTGTCCGCTAGTGCGGGTTAGTGAGGGACTGAGGAAGCCGGCCACACATCCAACATGGCCGACGCTACAGCGGAGAGGGAGGACGATCTCCTCTCCATTGAAGATTTTCAAGCTGGAGGGCTGGTCCACTCCGCCCAAGCCCCCTCCAATGACCGCACCGGCGGATCATTGGAAAGGGAGGGAGCCGCGGCAGCGCCTTCGGGAGAGGAAGGGGAGCCCGCGCCTTCAAAGAAAAAGGCGCGAAAAACCGCGCCGAAGAAGGCGCCGCTCCCGGGCGCTCAGAGAAGGAAGAGGCGCTCCAACAAGCCGAAGGTCGGCTCCCCCAGGCTCGCTCCTGCGTCCACCAGCAGAACGGCTCCAGTTCAGCCTGCAACCTTGATGCAGCCTTTGAACATCGTCGGATTACCGGTAGGAGGGCTCCAGGCGGGAGGTGGCAACCCCCCCCCCTTTGAGCGCTGGGGGTGAGGGGAGGACTTTTTCCAGTGAGGAGGCTAGTGACCTGGTCAACCTAGCCTTACAGAGGCAATGGCAAGCCTTCCAAGCCTTTCAGATGAGGCTTCCCCCCTCCTTCCCCTGGGTAGTCCAGCAGGCTTCCCCACACTCTTCTTCCTCCTACCCTGCTAGCACAGATAGAGAGGATATGGGACCTGTCCCCTCTACCTCTGCAAAGTGGCCCACTAAGGCTGCCAAGAAGGCCACAGTTCAGACCACAGTGCTTCAAGACGAGGACCCTTCCTCGGAGGAGGATCAGTCCTCGGATCCAGGGGAGCACGAAGAAGGTGAATACGACTCAGACGAAGACATCCTCCCCCCAGATGAGCAACAGCCAAGGCTGTTTTCTGGGGAGGACTTTCAGAGTCTATTAGCTAAGGCCCTTCTGGCACTGGACCTCATTGAGGATCAGGAAGCCTTAGAGGATCCATCCCCAAAACGCAAACGGGGAGTGCAGGAGTGCTTTCCTAGGAAAAGGCCCCAGACTAACACTGTACCATTTCCAGAATTTTTTCTGCAAGCGGTTACTGATGAATGGGATAACCCCACATCAGGGAAACAAATTCCCAGTACTGTTAAAAAGAATTACAACCTAGCACCTCATGCAATGAGCCTTCTCAAGGTCCCCCTGGTGGAGGCTCCCGTTATTGACCTTCAAAACCCCGGTCTGGTTCCTGAGGATGGGGCTGGTTCCATCAAAGACCAGCTAGACAGGAAAGCAGAATCTTTGACCAGGAAGGCCCATGAGGCTGCAGCAATGGCAATCCAAGCAAATGCAACTACTTCCATCTTTGCCAGAGCTTCTTACCTCTGGATAAAGAAACTTATCCAGCTGGTTCCTCAGGAGAACCAACGTGTGGTTGCTGGCCTGGATAGGGTCCTTAAGGCAACTTCCTTAATGGCTGATGCTTCTCTGGATGCTATCTCCTTCTCAGCAAAATCCATGGCTTCGGTCACCTCAGTCAGGAGAGCACTGTGGCTCAGAGCCTGGCCCGCCGATTTTAAGGCCAAGTCTACCTTAATGGCCTATCCTATCCAAGAGGGGAGGTTATTTGGCAAGAAGCTAGACAAAATCCTAGTAGAAACTAGGGATAAAAGACACGTGATGCCTAAGCAATTGAGAAAGGACAATCGCCCATCCGGTTATCAGTCCTTTCGTGCCCCCAGAGCTCCCTTCAGATACAGGTCAGAGTCCCGGAAAGGGTCCTGGAGCAACAATAGCTCCAACTCCCGAGCCTTTCGTAAGGGCGGCAGATTCCTTAGGCAAGGCCAGCAAACCCGGTCGGATAAGTCCGACAAGTTTGCCAAACCTAACACCCAATGACTCCAGCTCCCTTCCCATCGGAGGAAGGCTGCAAGCGTTCGCAACAAGGTGGCAACAATCAAACCCTGACAACTGGACTATGCCAATTGTTTCCAGGGGCTACCTCCTGGAATTTTCTACTCCACCTCCGGATCGCTTCATCCCTTCTCCTCTACCATCGAAAAGGAAGAAACATCAAAGAACTCTTCAGGCCATTCTCCATCTCCAACAGCTGGCAGCCATAGAGATGGTCCCTACCCAAGAAAGGTTTCAGGGAGTGTATTCCATCTTTTTTACAGTTCCCAAGGCAAATGGGGACTGGAGGGCAATTTTGGATTTGAAGTTTGTCAACCGCAGGATCCTGAAGAAGCGTTTTCGGATGGAAACAATGCGTTCCATTGTGGAATCCCTCCTACCAGGAACTTACATGACGGCCCTGGACCTGAAAGAAGCATACCTGCATATCCTCATCCATCCCATTCACAGACGATTCCTCCGCTTTACCTACGCCCAGGAACACTATCAGTTCAGGGCACTTCCCTTTGGTCTTTCCTCAGCACCCCGAGTCTTCTCCAAGATCCTTATCACCATCATGGCAACCCTCAGGCAGGAATCTATCCAAGTTCACCCTTACTTGGACGATATCCTGATATGCGCACAATCTCGCCACCAGTCCCTGGTGGATACCGCGAGAGTGGCACAAATCCTTCAGGAGCATGGATACGTCCTCAACTTGGAGAAGAGCTCACTGGAACCCTCCCAGAACATCATCCACCTCGGAGTCCAGATAAACTCAACCACGAACAGCCTTTCCCTGCCACCGAAAAGAATCCACAAGATAATCACCTTAGCCAGAGCCACTATACTGAACAAAAGATCCAGTCTAAAGGCGCTAGCAAAACTCATGGGTCACATGGTCTCATGCATAAACATCGTTCCATGGGCAAGGTTCCACCTCCGTCCACTCCAGTGGCTGCTCCGGCCTTTTCAAAGCCACATCACCCGCAAGACACACAAACTAATCCAACTGCCATTCTCTGTGAAACACAGCCTCCAGTGGTGGACCAACCCATCCAATCTGGGCAAGGCTCTGAAATACCTCCACGACGATCCGCTTCAAGTGTTCACGGACGCCAGTCTAGAAGGTTGGGGAGCGACCCTCAACTCCAAGGTAGCGCAAGGTCGTTGGTCACCACAGGAGAAGAAGCTCCACATCAACCTTCTGGAGCTACGGGCGGTTCGGCTAGCCTTGCGGGCGTTCTCAAGGGACATTCAACACCATCACGTCCTCGTGCGCTCGGACAACATGACCACGAAGGCGTATATCAACAAGCAGGGAGGGACCAGGTCCTCGGCCCTTCACCAGGAGACATCCTTGATTTTCAAGTGGGCACAGGCCAATGTGCAATCCTTAAAGGCGGAGCACATCAGCGGAGTCCTGAACACACAAGCGGACTGGCTAAGTCGACAGACAGTGGAAGAGGGAGAGTGGTCCTTAGACCAGATGACCTTCCAGGCCATCACAGACAGGTTCGGCCAACCCGTAATAGATCTCTTCGCATCCGCTTACAACCACAAGACCCCTCGGTTCTTTTCCAGGTACTTCCACCCAAGGGCAGAGGGAACAGATGCCCTTCTCCTTCCCTGGCCTCAAGGACTGCTGTTCGCCTTCCCACCGATCCCAATTCTTCCCAGAGTCCTGCGCAAGATTCGACAGGAGAAGGCCACGGTCCTTCTAGTGGCCCCCTTTTGGCCACGCAGACCCTGGTTCGCAACACTCCGCAGTCTCTCCATCCAGGAGCCCTGGAGGATTCCAACCTCTCCAACGATGCTTCAGCAGGGCCCTCTGACCCATCCAAAGCCCCAGTGGTTCTGTTTGACCGCTTGGCTCTTGAGCGCTCAAGACTCCTAGCACGCGGATACTCACAAGAGGTGGTGGGTACCATCCTAGAAGCTCGCAAGCCTTCGACACGGCGAATATATACTGCCTTCGTCAGATGGGGACAGAGAAAGAAAGTTAATCCCTTAAATCCAGGAGTTAGCAAGATACTGGAATTCCTACAGGAGGGCGTAAGGATGAAGTTATCAGCCTCAACCCTCAAGTGTCAAATCGCAGCCATCTCCACAGTCGTCCCTTCTGTAGAGGGTGTTCCGACCTCTCAACACAGGGACATATCTGCCTTCCTGAAAGGTGTCACACACATGCGTCCTCCGACCATCCACCGCTTCCCCACTTGGAAGCTGAACCTGGTCTTAAAGGCTCTCACCTCAACTCCATTCGAGCCTCTGCGGAAGATACCCCTCCAGTTCCTTCGGATGAAGGTTCTATTTTTAACGGCTATCACCTCGGCCCGCAGAGTCTCGGAACTCAGAGCTCTCTCGATCCACAAGGGACTTTGTACATTCCATAAAGATAAGGTCGTTCTGCAGTTGGACCCAGCCTTCCTTCCAAAAGTAAATTCCTCCTTCCACAGAGCCCAAGACATCTCCCTGCCATCGTTCTGCCCGAAACCTTCTTGTCAGGCCGAAAAATCATGGCACACACTGGATCTTCGCAGAGCCATCCGCATCTACATCGATAGGACAGAAGAGTTCCGGAAGTCTGACTCGATGTTCATCAATCTCTCCAACCCCAACAAAGGGTTAAGAATGTCGTCTGCCTCCATAAGCTACACTCTGCGTAGGTGCATCATAGAAGCCTACAAAGCTGCTAAGGTCACTCCTCCAGAAGGGATCACCGCTCACTCCCTTCGCAGTTCGGCAACCTCAGCGGCGTTCAACCGACAGGCTCCAGTCGACGAAATTTGCCGAGCGGCCACCTGGTCTACTATTAATACATTCATCAAGCACTATAGAATTAACACCTGGTCATCTGCTCAGGCGGCTTTTGGACACAGGGTCCTTCAACACGTGCTGGAAGAGAACTAACCCACCCTCTCTGGGAGCTCTAGAAGGTCCCAATCATAAGATGCCCTTGCCTCGGAGGAGAAGGATGCCTTGGTACTTACCGTGAAGGTTCTTTCTCTTCCGAGGCGAAGGGCATCTGGCCCACCCGGATGGAATATCTACTTGCAGACCAGGTGGCTCCTCGTTCCATTGATCAATAGACCAAGGAATACATGACGCTCACTCAGCTAACACCTGCCTTGTTAGCACTCAATCAGTGCATATGGACCTATAGTTCTCAAGTTTTTTCCGCCCGTTTGGCGGCACAGTTACCATTTAACCCTCCGGGGTCATTTAGGTTCACTGTTCAATGTTTTAAACACTCCTGTTTCCTCCCTTACATGTGTTCTGTTCTCAGTTTTTGTTTAGCACTTCTCTAGGAGCTAGGCAAGCCAGTAACTGAGGATAGTGGGCGGTCTTCCCGCCAAGGAGACAGGAAGTTTCCTTTGGTCCTGCCTCCTGGAAGCAGCGGGAAAACACCCAATCATAAGATGCCCTTCGCCTCGGAAGAGAAAGAGCCTTCACGGTAAGTACCAAGGCATCCTTCTCATTTTTATGATTTCGAGCTTACCTTGAGTCATACTTTCCATGTTTCTATTATACGCGTCAAACAGCTTTGGACTTTCCTTTTGCTTCCATTCCCACCAACAACTGAATGTCCTTTTGGCTTTAGTCCAGTTGCGACATTAAGAATACTGCTACTCGTGCTTGTCCTCTGCTCTTCCCCAGTAGCTGATTGAGTGCCATCTGACCTGGGGTTACCGGCTTCCAGCACTATATCTTTTTTCATTTTGGATTGTCTCAACATAGGGTTTTCAAGGTAAGAGTTGGTCAGTACTTCTTCTGTGCAGTACTAACTGGGGTTAGCTGAAGTGACACTCCCGTTGTCTATGAAACATCCTCCACCAGTGTCACCTTTCACTACTGCTGTTACCCAGTAGCTACCCTTCAAGGATTCTTTCCCCCTTTCACCATTGGAATTGTCTGTTCTCTTCTGCAGATGTGGCAGTTGATCCCTGAAGGGGTTGGATGCATTTTAGTCTGGTATCTCAGCTGTGACCATTCTGCTTTAAGTGATTCTGATCATAGGCATAAACTGGGGGGGGGGCTGAGGGGCTCAAGCCCCCCCGAACTTGGCTGGGGGACTGAGCCCCCCCAGGCAACCAGTGCTCACATGAGGGAGTCAGTCACAATGACAGCTGAAGCACAGTCCTGTCCTACCTTCCTGTTGTATCATATTACAATTTCCATGATTCTTTGGGGCTTTGTTCCTGTTTGCTAGTATGTATTTTTGTGTTTATTAAGAATTTATGCACTGCCTTAAAAGAGTGGGTTGTACCTAGGTGACGCAATCTGTATAGGTTTGCCACTAATCACCCCAACTATTGGGGTGGGTACGTGAAGGGAAATTGAGAAGGATAGATGGGATATGGCAGGAGAGGATGCTTGTGGGAGCAGCAGAAGGGGTAATAGGGGATTTGGAGAATATTAAATTTTACTGTAATTTTAAGAATGTATTGCTAATTAAAAGTTAAAATTGTATTTCAGCTGTCTGAAGATCATTTGTTGAAGTCCCCCTAAATTTCTGGGAAGCCCCTCCCTAAATCCCCCATGGCCCCTCCCTGTGATGTCACTGGCTCCTCCTTGTGATGTCATAGCAATGCCTCTTGCCCAGCCCAACCCCCCCCCCCGGGAAATTGGAAAGTCTACGCCCCTGATTCTAATAGGAGTTTAGCCTCTTGACAGAGTATTACAGTATTGCTCCCAGCTTCGCTGACATACACAACCCCCCTCATCACATTAAAGTGTGCATCTTGCTCAGGTGTGTTGTATTATGTAGAATTTAGATGCAGACAGTTGTGAAACAAATACTTATCTCTTTTTCTTCTTCACCCACA
Organism: Euleptes europaea; assembly: GCF_029931775.1. Taxonomy (NCBI): domain Eukaryota; kingdom Metazoa; phylum Chordata; class Lepidosauria; order Squamata; family Sphaerodactylidae; genus Euleptes; species Euleptes europaea. The sequence goes on along the minus strand of NC_079313.1, from coordinate 69,278,495 downwards.
AAAGCCCCATTTTGTTCACAACCCAACAGGCTGGCTGCTCAACCCTCACCATTTTTAGAGGAGAAGAAGTCCATCCTAGTGAAGCCTCCTCAGTACTGGAAATTCTCTGTGATGCAAGTTGGAATAGTGGAGGGGAGGGGGAACAAGATAGACCAGAAGTTCCTGGCAGTCATGAGTTTGGTCAAAGGTTCCTCCCTTCATAATGTAAGCAGCTGTCATGGTAGACTACATGTCATCCAGTCTCCTGTGGTATTATAGAACTGGTTCAGAGTTGTTTGGTGTGACTCACCTAAATCATCACAGAGGTGGAATAGAGCTCCAAACAGCCATGAGCTCTGCAAATGCATCGTCTGCAGACTCCTCTGTTTGTCTCTGTGTTGCCCAATTATTGGCTGTGGTTTTGTAAGGCGTTGGGGGGGGGGTAGGTTGTACTTTGCACTCACTGGCTGCTTTGGGCAAATTCGACTGCACAAATTGAATTAGAAGGAGGTAAGGAGTGGACAAAAGAAAGCACTGAAGCACTAAAAAGAAAGCACTAAAATACTGAAGCATGTAAATAAAAACAAAATTAAATGGGCTTTGTGGAGGAAAAATTGAAATGATTGCAATGTGCTTTAAAAGTGCAGGACGCTGTTTTCATTACATGCTTACGAAGTGGGACAGTATGAAGGAAAGGGTTTTGATGAAAGAGATTTGGGAAGTGGCAAATGAAGAACTGTTATGGTTTAAGTTCCACCTTAAGAAAACTTCAAATGACTTTTTTTTTTTGGCGGAAGTGTGTGTGGGGGTGTTCCATTCCCATGTGATCCAAGGAACAGTCCTGGCTGTGACTCTGTTTGGAAGGCCCAAGGGGACACACACGCACAGTAGGAAGTATGGGGCTGGCAAGCATTGTGAACAAGTGGCCTGGTGTTTTGTCCTTCACCTAAAGTCACTGCCTGAACTGATCCGTTCACTGCAGGTGCTTGCCTCTGTTGCACAGGAATTACCCCCCAAGCATTGCTGAGCTTCTTCGGAGCAGGTGAGAAGGGCTGGGGGGGCGGTCACAGGAGGGGAAAGAGAACCACCCTGAGCTGACAGGCTTGCAGGCTTGTCGGGAACTTTACGAAGGGGGTGGGGGAAGATGACTCTTCAGAACTTCGAGGTCCCTGGTGTTATGGAGGATATTTGACTGAAGGCTGCCTGAGCAGCGTATAGATATTTAGTGCAAAATACCTTTATGTCAATGCAGCTGCCTTCAGGCAGAACTCTCAACAGATTTGTTTATTGGTTTAGAATGCTGATTTTGTTCATAAAATTAACTTCTATGGCTAAGGGAAAATGTACACTTCTGTTTGGAAGATATTGTACGAAGCAGTGCGAAGTGTACTGTATTTTGGATTTTTAAAAATGTATTGAAGAGCATTTTTTTTCCTCTTGTGTAAATGGACCGCTTTTTACAGTTTGCATTTTCACTCTTTAAATAAGCTGAAATCTCATTTTTTAATAAAGGAACCCTGCCTTCCTGCTGTCTTCTCTGACATAGCCTGGCTACCCAGCCTGCAGGGGGTTAGAAGCCAAAGTATGTTGATGTCCAGGATCAGTGATGGGAGTGGAGCTTACAGGCTTTCCCCTTTTTCGATTGTCCGGTGTACAGTAATGCTGTGCTGTCTTGCTGCAGAGCCTTGGAAAGTTTTAAAAGTTGCTTTTAAATTCTCCTTCCAGAAATTTTCATCTGCTTCACGCATTCTGGATATAATTGTGGCACAGTGAAAACTGCTCATTGTTAGGGTGGATATGAGCCACACACACACACATGCCTTAACAACTTGCTGGATTTGTTGAGCATGGTCAATGCCTGTGTAGTGTACAGTACATCTGCTTTGCTCTGCCTGGGTTTTTTTTGCCTACCACTATTACAGACAGGGCAATCAAGAGTGGTGTACAGGCTATGTGGTGTTTAATAGGAGACAGTAAGGGTCAGGATAGGCACATAAACACCAGTAATGCACTGAACCTGTTTTATAAGCCACTTTGAGCCTCTGAAAATTGAATGAAAGGTGGTTTATAAGTGTATGCGTGTAGTCACCACACCCAGCCTAAGGACCTTGATAGGCAGCATCTCCTTGGTATCAGATTGATGGTGATCCCATGGTTGTGCCCATCTCATTATCCCTATATGATTAATCTAAATTTCACTTTTAGGTTGCAGTCCTAACTTAGGTTTGCTTAGAAATAAATCACAGTGAAATTAATGGGACTTGTTTCTGAGTAGCACCAAAGTGTTAATATGCAAAGTGTTTCTTCCAAGCATTCGTCATGTTGGCTTTATACAGTGAGTGAGGTCCATGTGTATTCTGATTTTCTGGAGGGGGAGCAGAGGGTGAATGAATGGATGCCACCTAGCAACTATACGGCCAAGTAAGGATTTGAACCTGTTGTGGTACTTGCTGGGCTGCACAGGCAGAATTTGTTCTTATACTGGGAAAGAGCAAGGTGTGCAATTCCAGGGGATTGTAATGTTGTTCCTCCTAGTTTTTAAACTCCAACAAAATGTAACTGATACTTTTGGTAAATTTTTAAAAGAAATATGATTTGATATCTATGGAAGGGCTTGGGAAGGTAAATTTTAATTGACATCTTAACAGAAAACCACAGCTTATTATGTTCAGCACATCACCAACTTGCCAGTTTATATTACTGGTGAAACTTTAGCTGCACCAGAAATATTTTGATCATGTACGTATGGAAGCCATGTGCGTGCACTCTCTTTCTCCATTAAAAATGATGATCAAAAAGCTGTAACTACAAAAAAAATTCTGATCAGTATGCTGACTTGGGGGAGTGGGGACACATTCTCCAAGTTTTGGTCAAATAATGAATCTCCATCCTAACGGCATTGCTCATTATGCAAAGACTCACCAGCCGTGCTTTTCACACACATTCAGCCCATTACTAATTGTTCATCAAGCACACAGTAGGGACTTTGAACTCCTTGCTAGTGTGGCTTTTGCATTTCCTTCAGGTGCTGCTGTTGCCGTTTTCCTGAGTGACTGAGCAGCATCCAGATCTTCAGGGGGAGAGGGGGAAAGGATGAAACAGTTAAATGTGTAGAGAGAAGGGAATGCCATGGAGAGATTTTGCTGGTGGAAAAACATGATATGTGTGTGTGTAAAGTGCCGTCAAGTCGCAGCCGTAGCTAGGCCCCTAGGAATGTTTACATATTTTGCATTCAACACTCTAACCTGTGGGATTCATGCGATTTTTTACTTGAAAGCAACATTGGGATAGACGGGATTCTTAAGAGAGAGTATGTAGCAGCCCCAAGTCTTGGATTCATCTTAATTTCATTCTAGATTGAAGTTTTTTTTTGTGTTTTTTGCAGGGGGTATACATTAGCAGGAAAAAAAATCTGTCAGAATGGGTTGCTCTAGTTCTTTCCTTTTGTAGATTTTGTGATGGTATGAGTAAATTGGGAATAAAATACATAAAGTGGCTATGCATTCTGACTGTATGGCACAGGGGTCACCTTGTTCTTTATCTTCTTTGCAGCAAAGAATTAATTTCCCTGCCCTTCTTGTACTTCTAGAGTTGAGAAGAGTTTGGAAGATAATAAGACATTGCCCCCAACAAGCTGATGGAATTTTTCAAAGTAGGTCAGGTTAATGCAGATTTGCTTGTTACTGTGGTTATTGCTTAATTATACACCAATAATCCCCCCTGAGAATTTCATGATTGCTGTTCATTTTTCCCTTTTTAAAATATTCCCAAAAAGTGTGGAAGATGCTCTGATAGTTTGAGATTGGAAGTGAATTAGATGAAGCAAAGCAAGATCTAGTTTAAGATATAAGGTGAGAAAGCAACAGTCTCCCAAGAGCTGTTTTTAAATCTGCTTCCTGCCACATGTTGTATTTATTTTGTTTGTGCTGGGAATCAAAGTATCTCAACCCTTTGCAGCTCTGTCTCGGCCAGGAATTTTCAACTTTGGGGGGGTTCAGGAATCCCTGTAGTGCGATATTCTGTGGAACCCCAATCCCCTCCCCTTTCTTCAATTACAAATTAAAAACAAAGTAAAATCTGGCGTTAATTATTTAACAATTACAAAAATCAAAGACAAAGCTTTGCTTTGGTCTGGTTAGACCTCACCTAGAGTATTGTGTTCAGTTTGGGGCACCACAATTTAAGAAGGATGTAGACAATCTGGAATGTGTCCAGAGAAGGGCAACAAAGATGGAGAGGGGTCTGGAGACCAAGTCCTATGAGGAAAGGTTGAAGGAGCTGGGTATGTTTAGCCTGGAGAAGAGAAGACTGAGAGGGGACATGATAACCATCTTCAAATACTTGAAGGGCTGTCATACAAAGGATGGTGCGGAGTTGTTTTCTGTTGCCCCAGAAGGTTGGACCAGAACCAACGGGTTGAAACTAAATCAAATGAGTTTCCGGCTAAACATTAGGAAGAACGTTTTGATAGTTAGAGTGGTTCCTCAGTGGAACAGGCTTCCTCGAGAGGTGGTGGGCTCTTCTTCCTTGGAAGTTTTAAACCAGAGGTTAGATGGCCATCTGTCAGCAATGCTGATTCTGTGAACTTAGACAGATCATGAGAGAGAGGGCAGGAAGGGTTTTGTCAGTGTTTGGTTGTTGTAGCCTATTATATTCCCAGTGTAATGCCAATTGCCACTTTGGGGTCAGGAAGCAATTTTTCTCATGCCAAATTCGCTAGGGATCCTGGTGGGGTGGTTTTTTTGGGCCATCTTCTGGGCATGGAGTAGGGGTCACTGGGGGTGTGGAGGGGGAGATAGTTGTGAATTTCCTTCATTGTGCAGGGGGGTAGGACTAGATGACCCTGGTGATCTCTTCCAAGTCTTATGATTCTATGAATTCTACTTGGAGTATTAATCAAGGTAATGTAAAATTGAATAAATAAACCACAGTAATACCTTGCCTATTTTTTACACCACTCACACATACAATAATTTCGGACATTTGGTACTGAAGATTTCAAAATGCGTCACAAGACTAGACTGTCCCACGTGTTACTTGTGGACATTGCCACTCCAGGTGTGGGGTGACTGACCAGTAAGTGGGCCCACCACACAAAGGTGCTTACAATAGGGTTGGCAAAAGGAAAGCAGGCCACATGCCACATGGCAAAGAAAGTTAAAGAACAAAACACTGGTAACCCAGGATCCCTGCCTGGCCAATCCGGTATGGAGGAAATACCTTTTCTGATGGAAATAATCAGTTGGATCCAAAATGTGAGCCGAACTTCACTCACTGAATTATCCCAGATGTAAAGCTGAATTTGACTGATCTCCGTGCCCTTTGTGTGTTTGTAAGTAGTTCCTCACATTACGGGAGCAAGGAAAGCAAATGAATGAAGCACTCATGATTGTATGCAGGGTGAAAATAATTATATAAAGATCTGTTCTCCAGCTGGTTTAACTGCAAGAACCTTATTCAAATGTCAATAGCTGTTTGATTCTGTTGTGTTGGTAGTGCCTTCACCTTAGTAGACATTCTGTATCACTTTGAAATGGTGTGAATTGCTTTATCATTGGAAAATTGAATTGCCTTGACCGGTGCTATGGAGGAAATATGAGAACCTAAGTAGAATAGTTTGGATGTTTGGTTAGATCCTTAAGATTTGCAATTTCAAGAACTGCAGATTCAATTGCTGCCAAGATGATGCTTTGGACAATAAGTTAGGGAACGCAAAAGAAACCCCATTCTCTCAACACACTTCACTCGCTACTTAGAGTGTTTCAGTTGTGGATAAAGGGAATCTTGGTATCACTTCTGGCAATGTATATCTGCGTTCATAAAACTGGCTTTCATGCTTCTGTACAATCGTGCACCTTGGTTGTTCCTGCTAGCTTTGTTTTCTACAGTCAGGAGAAGCATATTGTTTTATAAACTGGTTTGCATGTGTGTATACATACTTCACTTTATTCAGGTTCAACAGTCCTTATGTCATACATCAAAATACATTTTTGAATTAAAAACAACATCAAAGAAAAATTTAGCCACATCAACTGTGCAGGATTTACAAAAGCCCTTCAAACAATCTTAATGTATAAGTATCAGAAGTGGCTGGATATTTTAACAACCATTTCACAAGAAATTTCTTCATATCAACAGTATGTTTAGAACAATAAAAGAAAACATGCAGTATCAAAACAACCATTGACAAGGAACTGTAACAAAAACATTCTGAAAGAATCCCAGCAAAACACCACTTCATCTGTGCTATAGGTAGTGCATTATAGCGTACAAGCATTTATGACTATCTTCTATGCATACAGCAAAATCAGAATATATATAGCTATTGTATACAATGTGTGTGTTAAGCGCTGTCAAGTGGCAACCTGTCAAGTGGCAACCCTATGAATCACTGGCCTCCAAAACGTCCTATAATAAACAGCCTTGCACAGGTCTTTCAAACTGAGGGCTGTGGCTTCCTTGATTTAGTCAATCAATCTCATGTTGTTGGGTCTTCCTCTTTTCCTGCTGCCTTCAACTTTCCTTAGCATGATTCTCTTTTCTGGTGAGTCTTGTCTTCTCACAATGTGACCAAACTATTATAGCCTCAGCTTGGTCATTTTAGCTTCTAGGGAGAGATCAGGCTTGATTTGATCTAGAACTCACTCATTTGTCTTTTTGGCCGTCTGTCATATTGGTAAAACTCTCCTCTTCCTGTCAACTTTCTTCACTGTCCAACATTCACACCCATACATTGTAATGGGGAATAGTATAGTATGAATTGTCTTGTTCTTGGTCACCAGTGACGTATCCTTTCACTTAAGGATCTTTTAAAGCTTTTTCACAGCTGCCCTTTCAATCTCCTTCTGATTTCTTGGTTGCAGTCTCCCTATTGGTTGATGACGGAGCCAGGGAATAGAAAATCTTGAACCATTTCAATTTCTACATCATCAACCTGTAATTCCTCAGTAATAATTACCTTTATCTTCTTGCTGCTCAGCTATAATCCTGCTTTGGCACTTTCTGCTTTAACCTTCATCAGGAATTGTTTCAAGTCTTCACTATTTTCTGCTAGTAATGTGGTATCATCTGCATATCTCAAATAGTTACTGTTCCTTCCCCCAGTTTGCCCTCCACCTTCATCTAAATCTAATCCAGTTTTCCTTATAATATGTTGTACAAATAGATTGAAGAGAGGGTGATAAAATGCATCCTTATTTGACCCGTTTGCCAATTGGAAGCCTCTATGATCTCTAATACCTCTTTCTTTTCTGAATCCAGTTTGAACATCTGGCATTCCTCATTCCATATAAGGTAAGAGACTTTGTTGTAGATTTTGAGCATCACTTTACTCACTTGAGAAATTAATGCAATGGGCCCATAGCTTCTGCAGTCTCTGATGTCTCTTTTTTTTTTTAATCGGAAACTGATTATTTCCAGTCTGTGGGCCATTTTTTTGTTTTCTATATTTGTTGATATATTCTTGTCAAGAATTTGATGTACTCCATATCTGTGGCATGAAATAGCTCTATTGATAACCCATCTACTCTTGGTGATTTGTTTCTCCCAATTGCTTTGAGTTCTATTTTCACTTTTCTTTCTTAAACTGCAGGTTCTTTTTAAAAAACCTTCTTTGAAGGAATCTGTCATCTTTTCATGTCTTCTCTGTGGTTCTTCAGTGTATTGTTCCATCTTTCCTTTATTTTGTCCTGTTCAGTTAATGTATTTTCATGTTGATCTTTCAGCATGTCTAAACATGCTTTAAATTTCCTTTTGATCTTGTAGAACAGATCTCCCTTTCTTTCTTTTTTGTTCTCTTATGTTCTGTACACTGGTTATTATAACAGTTCTCATCTCTATGTGAGAGTTGCTGGAATGCTGCATTTAGACTTCTGATTCTATATCTGTCACCTTTTGATTCTTCCCTGTCTTTAGCAATTTTAAGAGTTTTATTAGTCATCCATCGAGGTTTTTTCCTTTCGTTTAGCTACATGAATAGTCTTTGCATTTTCTTCCTTGATAATATTTCTGGTTTCAACCCATAGTTTTTCTGGTTCCCATTTACTTGAACCTTGAATTTACTTGAATGCGAATCTGTTCTTTACATGGTCTTTAAACTCTTCAGGAATGTTGTTTAGATTGTATTTTGGCACTATGAATATTTTGGTGTTTTTCTTCGGCTTTAGTCTAATTTTCGATATTAACAATTCATAGTCTGTACCACAGTTGGTTCCTGGTCTTGTTTTAGCAGAGAGAATAGAGCTTATCCATCTTCTGCTTCCAATTATGTAATCTATTTGATTTCTGTATTGGCTACCCGGTGATGTCCTCATATACAATTGTCTATTTGGTTGCCTGAAACGTGTTTGCAATAAACAACTTGTTGTCTTCACAGAATTATATGAGTCACTCTCATGCTTCATTTTGTGCTTCTAGCCCAAATCTGCCAACAATATAGGATTCTGCTTTGTTTCCTACTTTTGCACTCCAGCCACCTATGATTATCAGCACATCTTGTTTAGGCGTGTGATCAATTTCTTCCTGGGCACTTGCATAAAAGCTTTCAATTTCTTCCACATCAGCATCGGTAGTTGGGGCTTAAACTTGAATGGGTGGTTATGTTGATACACTTTCCCTGAGGTTTGATTGATATTACTAGGTCAGATTTTGCATTGTAGTCCCTGACTGCTTGTATTGCATCTCACCTCACTATTAGAGCAACTCTGTTTCTTCTGTTTGTCATTTCCAGAGTAAAACACTTCGTAATTTTCTGACTGAAAATGTCCTAATCCAGTCCATTTTAGTTCACTCATTCCCAAAATTGTAATGTTTAAACATTCCATTTCTCGTTCTTCGATTTCAAGCTTACTTTGATTCATACTTCTCATGTTCTGTGTTCATGTTGTATGTGGTGAACAGCTTTGGGCTTTCCTTTTGTAGCCATTTGCATCAGCAACTTAAGGTCCTTTTAGTTTAATTCAGTTGCATCATTAAGAAAAGCATTATTTGCACTTGACCTCCGCTCTTCCCCAGTAGCTGCCATCTGACCTGGGGGTCCTGTCTTCCACACTGTATCTTCTTTTGTTTTAGGTTGTGACAACATAGGGTTTTTGAAACAAGAGATAATCAGAAGTGATTTACCATTGCCTTCTTCTGCACAATACTAACCAAGATTAGCTGAAGTGTCACTGTTGTTATCTATGAAAAATCCTCTGCCAGTGTTAGCTTCCACTACTGCTGCTGCCCTTCATGGATTCCTCTGCCCCCATCACCATTGGAACTGTCTGTTCTCTTCAGCCTCTTGACAGAGTCTAAACTTCTTATGGTATTGCTCTCAGCTTCACTGTCACCCCACCCCCACGTTAAGATGTATACACAATAGTGAGGGCATAATAGTGTAAAGTGCCCCATGACCAGCTGGAAGCCTAAATTAATTCCTGGAACCAGGGTACTTTTGAAATGGTTGTGTTGCAGTGATTCTTTGGGAAAGCAGACAAAACTGCTGTTGGAGACAGACATCGGAGTGAAGATGAAAGACAGGGGGGTTGCCGCACTTGTATTCCCAGCGATGTATTAAGAGTTTGAAAACGTTATAAAAAATACTGTTCGCACTTTGTTTGGCCCCTTTAGCTGTGAAGACGTCTTCCAACAATTTATAAGCCGTGGTATCCAAAAACCCTTGTGGGGGTTACCACACTTTTTATTCCCATCGATGTATTAAGAGTTTGAAAATGTTATAAAAAACATCTCTTTAAAAGGGTTTTTGGATACCACGGCTTATAAATGGTTGGAAGACATCTTCACAGCTAAAGGGGCCAAACAAAGTGCGAACAGTATTTTTTATAACGTTTTCAAACTCTTAATACATCGGGAATTCATAGAAAGTGCGAACAGTATTTTTTATAACATTTTCAAACTCTTAATACATTGCTGGGAATACAAGTGCAGTAACAGCCTTTACGTTTTCAAACTCTTAATACATTGCTGGGAATACAAAGTGCAGTAACCCCCTTGAATAGCTTTTAAAAAAAGACCCTCCCAAGTCATGTACCTTAAAAAAGAAACCTTCCTCCATGTGCATTTTAAGGTGGAGCGCCCCATAACGTGGTCTGTCTAGTAAACGTCGGGATGTGACGTCACCCCATGGGTCAGTAATGACCCAGTGCTTGCACAGGGGATTACCTTTACCTACCCTTGTAAAGGTCTCTTCCATGTGCCTGTGTGTTGTGTGTGTGACTTCTGTTATTTGTTGAAATAACTGCTTGACTGTCTTCCACATGATGTTTGTCATACTTGATTTGCTTACAAAACAGGAAAATGACAAATAGTTCCTGGAAAATTCAGAGTAGTTCAATGGTAATTTGACGACAGTTTATGTCCTTAAAGTGCCTAAAATTAGTCATCATTTGTTGGATACTTGTACACAGTAAGAATATATCCTATGAATTACAGCAAACTGAATTATATTTGAGACAGTGGCTGAGTTTATCAGGCAAGCTTTTCTACTTCTTACCTCTTGTTCTCATTTTAATCCTGTCTCCGCATTGTATAAATCCTGCTTTTCTTTATCTCTTTGACTACACAGAAGACTAACATGGCAGCAGGGGGAAAATATTCAGCTTGAAGACTTGTATTCAAAATATAATGGAAACAATATATATATATATTTTTGGGGGCTGGAACTAGGTCACCCAAGGGGTGACTATGTAAGAGCACCATCACCTAGGTAATATATCTTGTTGCCATGGTGACCCTAAAGGCTGCATCAGTCAACAGCTTTTCAAAATTTTGACAGCTGAGTGAGACGGAAGGTTTTAATGAGGACAGACACTTGGTTAGTTTCAATAGCCAAATACTCTAAAAATACTTTCCCACCTTGTTAATGTTTCTAGAATGTACGTTAATAATTTAGGCTCTTTCTATGCAGTTTCTGACACTCCAAAGCAAGTCTGTTGAAGTGTAACAGTGCCGGGCTGTTTCCTCATTTTATATGGTTCCCCTGGCCATGAAACCCCTGGGGTTATGGTGCGGTATTGGCTGGTCTTTTATATTAATTCTGGAATACCGATTATGTCGGTACAGAGGAGGCTCTCTCTCTCTCTCTCTCTCTCTCTCCATTGCTTTTTGAGATGGGTGATGTATGCTAGCAGGGCAGGCAACACCGTAGTTTTCATATTGGTGTTTTCAGCTGCAGATGTGCTTGTCTCATTTGTTTGCAACTATGAAACTGGCACTTAAAACCCCTTTTCACAAGGGAGGACTCTAAGCTGGTTTTAAAAGTCACATTTTTAATGTGTGATCATTAAGTTAATCAACATTTTTTTGGCTTTAACTTTGCTTTCTGGGAGGTTTTGTTTCTGCAGACAGCTCCCTGTTGGTCTCGGAATATACCAGTTGGACTGTTCCTTGTACTCCTGTTGACCTCAGTGGGTCCTCTCTTCTAAGATGGCAAAAACACTAAATTATTCTGGATGACAAAGAATTCTGAATAAAATATAGAAAGCCAGCTAGACAAAAGCCCATAACTTTAATAATATGAAATTCAGGGGTATTGTACGATAATATTTCTCAGAAGCCAGACAATATTTTTTATGTCTAATGATAACTTGCACAGCCATAACAAGTAAGCTCATTTTTTTAAATGGAATATATAAAGCCAGTTGTGTTGCTTCCATAGAGTCTCAAGGCTCTAAACAATATCATTCTCCCGCCTTACTGCAAAACAAACTATTTTTAAGGCGAAGAGTTAACTTTGCTGGTGAATGTTGGTTGAATTGTGTCAGGAGGAGAAAGAGCTCAATAGTTCCTATAAGAAGCAAAGAGCAAAGCTTTAATGAGGCACATTAAGTAATAAAGCTTTGCAAAGCATGCTAGGTGTAGCATGCTCATTCACATGCACAGTCTCTAAGCAAGATGCATGCTTAAACAAGACTGCTCAACAAGACACTGAGGCAGAGATTCTGACCTTTATGCTGTCCTGGGTGTGCATGTGTGTGTGTGGGGTGTTTAACCTGTGTTTCTCCATTAGTGTGGCCTCAGTGGCTTGTGATGTTAAAAAAAACCAACACCAGAAAATCATCAGTTCATTCCTTGAAATACAACTTCACGTAGCCTCATTTTAAATGAGAGCTTTGGTGAGCTCCACTCTCGGTTTCATGTGGGAGGAGCGGCGCTAGCAGAGCCAGCATGGTGTAGTGGTTAAGAGCAATGGTTTGGAGCGGTGGACTCTGATCTGGAGAACTGGGTTTGATTCCCCTCTCCTCCGCATGAGTGGTGGAGGCTAATCTGGTGGACTGGATTTGTTTCCCCACTCCTACACATGAAGCCAGCTGGGTGACCTTGGGCTGTTCACAGCTCTCTGAGCCCCACCTACCTCACAGGGTGTTTGTTGTGGGGAGGGGAAGGGAAGGTGATTGTAAGCTGGTGTGATTCTTCCTTAAGTGGTAGAGAAAGTCGGCATATAAAAACCAACTCTTCTTTTTCTTCTTTAATGCAAATACCCTGTGAAAGCCTTGTGCTCCCAAGCTTTCTCATGTGTACATTGTTTTTTATTTAAATGCATGAAGATCTGAAATTGCTGAGTTTACAACTGAGCAAATAACACAGATATGGCAGTGAGATATGTTGTTAACACGAACCAGGTGGCAACTGTTGTCCACTTCCCAGCCTTCTGAGATGGCAAAAATCTTGAATACAGGCTGTGCTGGAGTGCTCCCTGGGAGTTTATTACTTCAGGTATCTAATTCCTAAGTGTGATCCTGAATAGGATTTAGATATGAGAGAGAGCTAAACTCTCAAGTGTACTTGTTTCTGGTGTAAAAAAATTCTTGCATGCTCCTGTAGAAAAATGTGGGATGACAATTCCTCAGTTGAAACTGTACTTTGCTATTGTGATTCCTGAACATGGGCCAAGTCTGCTCAGCAATTCTTGTATCTTCCCTTGCTTTTCCTCTGGTTCTTTAATATGTTTTACCTAGTGCAAAAAGGCATAGATTATAAAGGAGGCACTATCAATATATGAATTACAAGGCGAAACAAAGCAGCACCCAACACCTCATTCATATGCAATACTGCTGCTTCAGTATGGGGAGGTGGGATAATGGGTAACTTTATGAAGACCTATGAAGGTGGAAGGGAAGGAATATCTCTGCCTGTTGGGTAGGTATCTCTGCTGGATGGAGCAATCATGTGCCTGCTCATTCATGTATATGTCGTAGGATAGCTGTCTATTTTTTATGTGAAAATGACCATGCGAGTGAGGGTAACTAAACATTCATGTATATGGTGTAGGATAGCTGTCTATTTTTTATGTGAAAATGACCATGCGAGTGAGGGTAACTAAAGCCCTCCTTACTTCAGTGCATTCTGTTGTTTTAGGATCTTCTTTTCCTAGCGTAGCTTCTTTCAAGGATTGGGGCTGAAAAGAAAAATGCTTTAAACAGAGGTGGGCAAGTTATGGCTTGTAGACCACATCTGGCCAGTGAGAGCATTTCTTTTATCCCTTAAGCTGCCTGCTTAATTTTATTATTCATTACTCTGGAATCTGGTTGTATGGTTTAAAGAGGCTCTACTAGACTCCTGAATTAGGTCGAGAGGTTCACATGAAAATGAAACTGACAGGGAATGTTTCCAATCAGCAGAGTGAAAACAGATATTGTGACAGAAGAGAATTCCTTAGTTATATTTCCTAAATCTAGTCCATTTGGCTGGGATTTGAGAGCATATTGTTACCTCAGAGCTGTTTTGTGTGTGTGTAAAGTGCCATCAAGTTGCAGCCAATTTATAGTAACCCCTTCTGTTTTCAGAGCAAGTGATTAAGCTGAGGGGGTTTGTTATTGCTTTCTTCTACAAAGTCTTCCTTCGTGGTCTCCCATCCAAATACCAACCCTGCTTAGTTTCCGAGATCTGATGAGATTAGGCTATACTATACCATTCCACATCTCCAGAGCTGCTTTATCATTAGACAATTCCAGAAAAGATGCAAAAGGCACAAGAAGAGCAAGTGGGTGTTTTTTATTGGGGCTGCTTGACATAACCTCTAGGCCTGATGCTTGCAATCAATCTGCTATTTAGTTACTATATCAGATTAACCATGTAGAGCATGCTGAACATAGCACATTATGTGTAGTTAACTTGCCATGCAGATCTACTTAGCTTTAGCACACTACTGCACACTACTCCGTCCTCTTTAAGAGCAGCTGCCATGTGGCCAGTTGTCTGAATGAATCAGGCCTTTGGGGGTATCTTGGCTCGCATGGCTTTTTGTATAGGAATTTCAAGCCCGATGGATGGTTTTGCATTTTTTATTCTCGTTTGCCTTCTCTTATTTTCTCCCCCTCCACTAAGATGCAAACATCTGTATGCTGCCTTCGCTAGGCAGGGGAAATAGTTAAAATTAGCCTTGAGCAAAACAAGCCCACCCCCCCCCATTCACAACAATACTGGGGGGGGGGAGCTGTGCATAAATATCCATTCTCTGCAGTGACACAGACGTACTGTGACTTCTTATGAGTGTTGCACCATGAATATTAAGTTGCCACCCTACACTTTCAGACTGCTGTCCTGATCCCGCAAATGCTTGAAATTAAGGGGCCCAATACTGTGTCTAGCTTTGTTACGAATGCAGAGTCCTCCCCTGCGGTGTGTTCCATAGCATTTTGTCTGCTGGTTTTTAATGTCTCCTCTGCAGAGACATGCAGTGACTTCAAAAATCGCTGACTGTCTCCAGCTTGGCTAGACCAGATTTCAATGGGTTGACTATCAAAGACTTCTTTCCCTTCTAATCACACCCCATGTTAAGACCTGATCTGGTTCTCCAAGCAGGATTTGTTAACTTTAGGGGAAGGTAGCTGATTAATGGCAAAGATCCTGTCCGACACAGCCTCTTATAAAAAGAAATTTCTTGTAGGAGACTGGAGCAATTAGAACCTGTCCCTTAATTCCTTTTTATGTAGCTAAATACATTGAAAAGAGGGCAGTTTAATATGACAACAAAGGTGATTTCAAGTTTCTGTCTTCATTATGTTAAGTGGTCTTCATTTTAAAGCCTAATTTCCAGAACCGAGACGTTTTGCTGTGTTGTAGCTGAGGATTCCTTGTTCTCCAAGGGGGGGAAGATTCAACCTCCACTGCCAGCTTGGCCTTAATTATACAGCTTGTCTAGTTAACAGCTTGTCACTTTTTCTCTCTTATTGTTCATATTGAATAGTCATTTATTAGTGTCATTAGCTTTCCTTTCCTGAAGGGCAAGTAAACAAAAGCCTATCTTCTGCAAACTGATCAAAACCTCTGTTAGAATTAATTCTCAGGCAAGGAAAATTAGCATTTTTGCACCGTTCCCATTTTTATTCCTAGGTGTACATTTCTTTTTACATTTTGAGCTAGCATCTTGGAGCTATAAAACTGCCTTGCTCACATAGATTGCTACTCAAATTTCATCTAGGCCAAAATGTTCAGAATTGATTGGCTACTAGGTGAGTATATTAGCCCTAAAGGGGGGAGCACTAGATCAAGCATGAACATTTTTATGGCATGGAAGAAACCCGTATTGACAGTGCCTCTCTGGTTGTGCAGTCTGTGACCATTGTGCAGGCTATTCAATGGCAGACAACTGTCAGTGGCAACACCCACCCCCAAGAGTTTTTTCACCAATTAAGATTTTTGTGCAAATACTTGGCCCATATACTTCAGTTCCAAAGAAAGAAGGTAACATGAGTCAGCCTATTGAGAGTCAGCCTGAGGCCTCCTCAGATGAAGAGGAAATAGAAGGAGGCAGTTTGAGAGCAGAGGAACAGGCAGAAAGCAGAACAGAGGAACAGCCACACCCAGAAGATAGCTCATCATGTCTGCAGCCTTCCAGCCCAAGCACGCCAGCACGACACCTTAAATCCTGGATCAGACTATCCATCCACCAGTAACACTTCCATCTTGTCTGGATTAATATTAGGCCACATCCACTCCAAAACTGCTTCCAGGCAATGGTTCAGGGTTTCTACAGCCTATCTGAGATCGGCTGGAAGTTTGAGATAGAGCTGTCATCTGCATATTGGTGACAACCCAGCTCAGATCTCTGGATGACTTCACCCAGTGGTCTCATGTAGGTGTTAAAGAGCATAAGGGACAAAATGGGACATTGTGGGACCTTTAGGCCAAAGGTCAAGGGGCTGAACGGCAGCCCCCTAGCACCACCTTCTGAAATCTACCCTCCAGGTAGGACCAGAACAACCACAGAATGGTGTCTCCCAATCCAAATAGACCTCTGAGCCACAACCCCTCCCAAGCAGAGGCTCTACCCCTGATCCACAGCCCCTGCCAAGGAGATGCTCCACCCCTGATCCACAGCCCCTGCCAAGGAGATGCTCTACCCCTGATCCACAGCCCCTTCCAAGGAGATGCTCTCCCACTGATCCACAACCCCTTCCAAGAAGATTCTCTCCCACTGATCCACAGCCCCTGCCAAGCAGATGCTCTCCCACTGATCCACAGCCCCTGCTCAGCAGATGCTCCACCACTGGTCCACAACCCCTCCCAAGGAGATGCTCTCCTACTGATCCACAGCCCCTGCCAAGGAGATGCTCTACCACTGATCCGAAGCCCCTGCCAAGCAGATGCTCTACCCCTGATCCACAGCCCCTGCCAAGCAGATGCTCCACCACTGGTCCACAACCCCTCCCAAGTAGATGCTCTCCCACTGATCCACAGCCCCTGCCAAACAGATGCTCTACCCCTGATCCACAGCCCCTGCCAAACAGATGCTCTACCCCTGATCCACAGCCCCTGCCAAGGAGATGCTCTACCCCTGATCCACAGCCCCTGCCAAGGAGATGCTCTACCACTGATCCGAAGCCCCTGCCAAGCAGATGCTCCACCGCTGGTCCACAACCCCTCCCAAGGAGATGCTCTCCCACTGATCCACAGCCCCTGCTCAGCAGATGCGCCACCACTGGTCCACAACCCCTCCCAAGGAGATGCTCTCCCACTGATCCACAGCCCCTGCAAAACAGATGCTCTCCCACTGATCCACAGCCCCTCCCAAGGAGATGCTCTACCCCTGATCCACAGCCCCTGCCAAGGAGATGCTCTACCACTGATCCGAAGCCCCTGCCGAGCAGATGCTGTACCCCTGATCCACAGCCCCTGCCAAGCAGATGCTCCACCGCTGGTCCACAACCCCTCCCAAGGAGATGCTCTCCCACTGATCCACAGCCCCTGCTCAGCAGATGCTCCACCACTGGTCCACAACCCCTCCCAAGGAGATGCTCTCCCACTGATCCACAGCCCTTGCCAAACAGATGCTCTACCCCTGATCCACAGCCCCTGCCAAGGAGATGCTCTACCCCTGATCCACAGCCCCTGCCAAGGATATTTTTTAAAAACACACAGTTGAATGTTGTTAATATCAACAGAACATTATAACAGTGTGTTTAACAGATTCTCTGAATTCCTATCTTCCACTTTTTGGGGTCAGTCTCTTGCCCTTTTTGTTGCAGATATGACTTTCCCTTTATCATTGGAAGAAATGGTGTTAGACACATACTTTTTTCAAAAAAGAAGAAAAAAAGCTGGGAATTCCTACAACAATGTAAAACAATGTAAAACACCCCCCCACACACACACACCCAACAGCCTTGTTGGGAAAATGGCTGCTGTGTGGAGGGAAAATCTATACTTTCTAACCCACATAGCAGCCATCCTGGCTTTGCTGCAGCCTTTCCAGAAAGCTTCACAGCAAAGGAGGTTTGGTAAAGATCAGGGAAAACCTGGGAGGTGCGTGAATATACCATGATGCTGTGGGGAAGCAGGCTTCAACGGCATCAAACCTGGGGCAAATAACCTTTGTGGCCGTGGCTATAGCAACGCACTTTGAAGGGGAGAGTCGGAGCAGCATTTGTTGTAATTGTCTTTAGGGGATGATGATCCGAATGAGTGCTAGATTTCTTCAGCAAGTAAAACGTGGGGGCTAATCCAGGGATAGTGCACATGATGCGCCCACCCTGTGACAGTTGAACAGGTACATGATAGCTGTCAACATATAACAAGCAATTTATATTTAAGGACATTCTGTATGCAGATGTGATTTC
Organism: Euleptes europaea; assembly: GCF_029931775.1. Lineage (NCBI taxonomy): Eukaryota > Metazoa > Chordata > Lepidosauria > Squamata > Sphaerodactylidae > Euleptes > Euleptes europaea. The sequence continues at coordinate 69,260,457 of NC_079313.1, read as the reverse complement.
TCCATGTGGGACACCATAACAAAATCTATGAAGGCATGGAGAAAATTGTGTAAGTGATAAGCCATTTTGCATTATTTGCTGTGTGCAGACATCTTGTAGGTGAATGATATCAAGGGATTTCCATGTGATGGCTACAATAAATGCCCTCGTACAAAAATATATGAAGCTGTGGGAACATGGAGGTGACCACATGTGGGCTCCTAATGCTTGTAGTAAAGTGGGCATGTAACTCCTTCGCTACAGACACAACTAGCCAGCTAAATCACATTTAGTACACCATTGTCAGTTTGGCAAAAATTAGCTGTGCTGTGGTAAAAGAACTGCCCAACCATTTCACCAAAAGCAGAACTCATCATGTATTCATTCCATCTATATATCAGCACCCCAGAATGGTTATGTGGATGTTCTTTGAGCCTTCTAAAAATAATTCGGATGGTCATTGCATGATCAGTTAAGGTGGCCATTCTCATGTGAGTGCAGAATCCATCACTAGAGCCAAGCTTCCCATGTGACAGGCTTATCATTTCTTTTAAAAAGGGACATCTGCAAAAGGGACATTTCATGCAGGCAACTGATGACTTGAACTGGATTTTGAATTCATTAGTCAGAACTTTACTTCTGTTTCCTATGAAATATGGTATATTATCTGTATTTAAAAGCTAGGATGAAACTTTTTTATGACACCTTTTACTTCACAATAACCCAAGTTCTGTAGAACTCTATACCAGAGGAAGCACGCAATGCAATTTTTATTCAGAAACAAAGAGAACTTTGTTCTGAATCATCTTCTTCCATTAGGGTAGCGTTTTTCACTAGAAATGCTAAGGAGAGTAAAGAGTACCAAAAATAACTTCCATTCAGTCCTGTGTGTAGAAAGTGTTTGTCAGTCAGAGCCTCTTCTTCAAGGCTGAAGTACCTCAAATTGAAAACTTCAAGGCGTGTGTGTGTGAACTCACTTGAGCGGCATTCTGTTCCAACTGGAGAATCTAGGCCACATTTACATTTGCATGCCCTTTATACCAACTTGGTTACTTCAACCACTGAGCCACTCCCTTTATCTAATCTAGTTCCAGGAAGCATACCTGTGGGCATTCAGGAGCTACAAGATAAAGAATCTGGTTTAGCCCCTTTTGAAATGTTGTGCTTTTCAGGTTTCCTTGTTTTGTAGCGTTTATTATATGCCAAATACTTGGTTACTGAAAAACGGGGGTGTTTTTTGTCTAGCTTTTTATGCTCATGTGATTTCTATGTTCGTATCGCCATCTGAATAGTGTGCCTTTCTCTGTACCAACAAAGAAAACAGTGGTTTGCTGTGGTAGTTTCTTACAGTCCTATGAATGAGGGCAGATGCTTTTAATTATTTTTCTTTTCTTGCTGAGTTGCATCTGCTTGGGTCTTGGGATAACACCTTTTAAATGGGAAAAGGCCATAGGTGCGTCTCTGTATTTTCATCCTATTGTGGTTCCATAGAGTTTTAGCAAAATATCTCCTCAAGCCTCTGGAAAACATGACACACAATAAATTATTGGGTACAATAAATAATGCTGCTACCATTTCTCCCCCTCCCTAATTAAATATCAGTCTTCTGCAGAGAAAAGGAGATGTTCTGGAGCATCAACTGTGTGAATAGTTACTATGCAGACAGAGCCAAACCATCATCAGAAATAGGATTATGGTAAAAAATGCTTGCCAAATATTTACCACTGGTTTGTAGGAGCTATTCTCTCAACTGAACCTCTTAATCTTTGTCCTCAGAAGACTAGGACAGTCATGTGGGAGTCGCTTTAGTACAGGAGCACATTAAATGTTCTCTTGTTTTAGAGGGCAGAAATAGCACCCCCCATACAAAAACAACAGATTCCCATTTTTATCCTATTTACTCCTATTGTTTACCCATCTGTTGCTGTTTAATTGCTGAAGTTTCCTTCTCATAGCTGCATCATTATCTTCAACTTTAGCTGCATGGGCAATCCTAGCCAATCGAGGATCATAGTGAGTTGATATGATGCTAAGTAGCCAATCAGATATATCGACATGAATGAGAGCTGTGCTTCCTGGATCAGCCGTATGGCCATTCCCACCTACCTGGAAAGCCTTTAGTGAATGTAATATTTTCACCTAGCCAGTTGAATTTAGCTGTATGCTGACATCCCTTAGAGCAATCAAAGTTAATTCATAGCAAGAACAGTGTTTGCTTATAGTGGATTATTTATGGTAGTCTTGTGAGGCAATCCTTGAAAAACCCACAAAAGTAGGATGTTTTTCAGCATTGTTGGAAGTGCATACCCAAAAAAGCACCCCCTTCAGATCACCCGTTTACGAGGTAACCAAGTAGCACCAGTGTTACACTAGAGGTGGTGATTTGTCTGCTGTCTCCAACTATACATCTGAGCCCAGTGTTCAAATTTCTCTGATTACCAATATTTCCAAGTGGCTACTGAAGAGTGATAATGCTGAGTTTATCCACACACTTAGACACATGTAGTCATTCACCTTCTTAGTTGCACAGGTGCCATTTGTTAAATATTTTAGTTGTCTTGTACCTCACATCTGAATCCATTTTTAGTTCTTGACTTTGGAAGAAATGTGTAGAAAAACTTTTAAAAGTTTGTTAGGCTTTTAATTCAAAAGCTTGCACAGTTTTACCACCAGAGTCTTCTGCAACGAAAAGCTTGGGTCTTTCCTGTTTCCATGCTGAGGAAATGTTTAGGAATGAAGTGCCATAGAGATATGTTGCTTGCTTGGCATCAGAGGTTTGGGGTGAAAGGTTTGGGGCCTAACTGTTTTCTGTCTTTCCGTAGCCGAAGCTGCAGTTAAATATAGATCTCATTTGTTCAGAGACCTCGAAATTGGCTTAAAATTGGATAGGGGGTTTGACTTAAGAGGCTACCAGCTACATGCAGAACAGACAGATCATTCAGTGCTGTGGAATTTTTGTGGCATGTCTGTTTGGTTAATTACCAGCTCAAACAGCTGTCTTCCACATTGCAGTCAGTGACTAGGAAAGAAGCTGGAAGTGATTTTGCTGCATGATGGTGAGATTTATTGAATTTAGGAAATACATCGCTGTATTTTTGCTAATCCAAAATTGGAAATGGTTCTGGGATCTCTTATATCAGTAGCTATGGAAACCGTGCCCTCCTGGAAGTACTGAGAAAAGTTTTTTTTTTTTTTTTTGGCTAACTGAAAAGAGGGCTCCAGAAAGATGGAAATGCTTTCAATGGAGACTTCTCCCTCCCCCATCTTTATTATTATGCTGAAAGGCTAATTCCTTGCTGCTGCGATGAGGAACTTGACAGTGCCTGTGTGTGAGACAGCTATTGCTAAGTCAAGAAGAAGAAAGTTCAGGAACAAAATTCAAGACTAGGGTCTGTTGAATTACTCATCTTTGGTGTAACAATAGTGGTACAAAAGGAAAGTCTTTGCTCAAAATCTGAAAATGTAAAGTTGGCAGGGATCCAGCATTCTCTTTCAGTAATCACTTAAATGGAGAAATCAATGCCTGCAATCCTGTGCAACATTAGGGTACTTCACTCTCAGTGAAATGGAAGAAAATTTTCAGGCAGAAAAAAAATTAACGATTTGTATATTAGAGATGAATTTTGGCTTCACAGAAATTCTGCAGAGGGAAAATGGTTTTAGGCTAGTAACCTTGAGTAAATGGTTCATCCAGAAAGGTCACATGCTGCAATATCTGTTAAGGATGCTCTCTGCATTTCATTGCAATAAATACTTTTACATGTCACAAAAACAGTTGTCTATTGAATTTGCAATTTTTTTAAAAAAACCAACAAAATTATAACATGTCCCTTGAGTTCGACAGCAAAACATAATAAGCCAATAAAACCATGCTACATTGTATGTATCAGCGCAGAAGAACATATATGATGATGTATCTGCCACATATCTGCCATCGAGGCTGCTTATTAATTTGCTCATTGAAATGTTATGATCTTTATTTCGATTTCTAGCCCATCTCATCCCTAGGTATCCTGAAAATTACTTTTTAAAAGTTGCATAACTCACATCTTCAGCCTTGATGAAAAAAAGCTTGGTTTTTGGCTGTTTGAAACCTAGTCCAAATAGCAGGACGGTTCCAGAGTCAGTGTGAGCTTCTTGGCAGAACGGGGACTTGAAGCCAGATCTGAGATCCTAATCTGACATCATAAGCTCTACACTGCACTACTGACTCGTAAGGGACGACATGATTGCTCTCTTTAAGTATTTGAAGGGCTGTCACTTAGAGGAGGGCAGGGAGCTGTTCCTGTTGGCAGCAGAGGATAGGACTCACAATAATGCATTTAAATTGCGGAGGAAAGGTGTGTGTGTGTGTGTAAAGTGCCGTCAAGTCGCAGCCGACTTATGGCGACCCCTTTTTGGGGTTTTCATGGTAAGAGACTAACAGAGGTGGTTTGCCAGTGCCTTCCTCTGCACAGCAACCCTGGTATTCCTTGGTGGTCTCCCATCCAAATACTAACCAGGGCTGACCCTGCTTAGCTTCTGAGATCTGACGAGATCGGGCTAGCCTGGGCTATCCAGGTCAGGGAAGGAGGAAAGGTACAGGCTGGATATTAGGAAAAGTTTTTTTACAGTTAAGAGTTGTTCGACAGTGGAATCAGCTATCTAGGGAGGTGGTGAGCTCCCCCTCACTGGCAGTCTTAAACAGAGCGTGACAAGCACTTGTCAGGGATGCTCTAGGCTAATCCTGCATTAAGCAGGGGGTTGGACTAGATGACCTGTATGGCCCCTTCCAACTCTGTGATTCTAAGGTTGTGGACTGGATCCTAATTTGGGAAACTTCTTTGCTAATTATAATAGCTTTTCTGAGAAGTGTTATTATATTATATGAACACCAAGAGCTAGATCAAGTCAGGAAGTTATTGTAAGCCCAGGTAACCCTGTTTTTGTTGTCTTTGAGTCACTGAACTTCAGTGTCAGTGAAGTGCCTACCCTTTGAGCAAATCCCATCTTTCTGCATTTCAACTAAGCAAATAATTGCTTGTTTTTCCTGTGGAAGCCGTGAATGGGGAGTCTGTTTTAGCAACAATGAAATGGCTTATGTTGAAGAAGGGTGCCTTTGGCAGAGACAAGTGCCGTTTCAGACAAAGGGGCGCTTCTTAGCCCAAAACTTCATTGAGTGTTAATCTCCCACCATCCTCCACCACTGCTGTTTTTATATATTGCTTATGATGATGCCACAGTGTGTCGATGGCCACTCGGCACATATATCAGTAACATCATCACCTGTGCAACCATTCCCATTATGCGCTTTACACTCTTTTTTTCAAACACTGTTGTTAATATCAGTGTGTGTATGGGGCAGGGGGGAGAGAGTAGCATGTGAAGCATCCTTGAGTTTTGCCCAGAGGAATTGCTGAGAGCTCTCACAGGCCTTCCCAGTTCTAAGCAAGTGAAATGCAGCAGGGCAGGCGGCAAGGGGAATCCTTTTCTCTCTTCCCTCCTCTCTCTCACCTGTGCATGCCTGAGATTTGCGCAGCATATTCTCACAAGTGATTCTAAGAATATCTTTAAGGCTTTCCCACACAATCACTATTTTGTGCATTATAATGCAGGAGTTAAATTTGTAGCATGCAATCCATAAATCTTCCTTCAATGAGCCCAATTGTTTCTTGGCAGTCTCATTTTCCAAAGCCTTGGAATACCACTGTGGTGATTCCCCTCAGACAGCTCACTGGTTGCCATTTTGATGATGCTGTGGTATGTGGTTGTACAAATATCCCAGGATCATAATTTGTGACTTAATTAGTAACCAGCAACACGACTCCCCCCAATCGTACTTATTTATCAGATTTTTATCCTACTTATGTACTGTTAAAGCATTTTAGGCAGCTCATGATCAAGGTTAAGAATAGAGCATCCAGCATAAAACAGATACAATAAAACCATAAATGTAAGAGAACTGTTTGTCCTGTGAGTGATAAAAAGCATTGGTGATTATGCGAGGCAGCACCTAATACTTTAAAGCACCTAATACTCCCCAGTCAGGTTTGTATGGGGAGTTCTGTAACTGGGAGGCCATCACAGAGAAGACCCTCCCTCAGTAACCACTTGTTTAATGTCTGAAAGCGGAGACACCAGGCAGTTCCATTCTCTGCCTGAAACTAATACTTTGCCTTTCTTGAGATTCCAAAGGGGATGCAATAATGTTGTGGGACAAGTATGGCATATTCTGGTGTTTCTTTCACAGAAGGAATCCCTGTATACACTTTGGCTCCCCGTTGGAAGTTTTTTTCTTGGTTTTGGCCTTTGATAGATTTACTGTGCAGCGTTTGTAATCATGGTGTTTTTTTGGTAGGGAAGAGGGTTGAGGAGGCTTGACGTATTTTAAAATTATACAGATGGTCTTATCTGGAAGTGTCTGTGACCGGGATGTGTCAAAGGCTAGATCACTTTTTACTATTGTCTCCTTTAAGAAGACTGGCTGAAGCAGAGTGACCTTGGGCCAGATACTCCCAGGCAGTTGTGGTGAGGCCACAATGAGAGGGATTCTCTGTATGCCATCTTGACCTGCTGGGGGTCATTGAGTGAGGGGAGGGGAGGTATGGGTTTTCCAGATGTCTGGCTGGGGGGACCACAGGGGTTCTGGGGGGGGGGTTAGAACATAAGAAAGGCCATTCTGGATCAGACCAAGGTCCATCAAGTCCAGCAGTCTGTTCACACAGAGGCCAACCATAGGCATGCTCCTCTGGTACTGGAGAGAATAGGTATGCATCATGACTAGTATTTTTTTTTTTTTTTTTTTACTAATAACCAAGAATAGCCCTCTCCTCCCTCGGTGCATATCTTGGTTCAAAAAGTTGCTGATTGTATAGCCATTTATGCATGGGAGGTTTTGCCTTGGATTTGCCACTCTCTAGATCACTGGTTCCCAACCAGGGGTCCATGGACCCCCAGGGGTCCGCGAGAACTAAATTAAGGTCCGCGAAACAAATTTATAAACCCATAATAAATTAATGTTTTCAATTAAAAGTTTTCTATTATAAAAATATATATTCAAATATTATTCTAAGTGTAATGTTTAACTAACAGTTATGATTAAAGTTTATTTTCAAATTCTCAGAATTTTTATTTTGAACCTTGGGGTCCCTGCACCGAACAAAAAAGTCCTAGTGGTCCCTGGTCAAAAAAAGGTTGGGAACCACTGCTCTAGATGCACATTTTCCCCCCATCCGATATTCTCAAAACTTTGCATGGGGGGCTTATTGTTGAGTTTTGAGAATTCGGATGGGGAAAATGTGCGTCTAGAGAGCGCAAACCCAAGGCAAAACCTCCCGTGCATAAACGGCCCATGTTATTTAAATGCACCGAGGGAGGAAACTGCGGCTGGAGGAAGCCGCCAGCGCCGCAGAGTCAGAACAGGCGCGAGGAGCGACTGGGCGCTTTGTCCTTCTCCCTCTCTCCTCTCCGCAGAGTCCGGCGGCGGCGGCGGAGCTGGAGCCCCAGCGGCGGAGCGCCATGGAGGGTCCCCGCAACGCCACCGAGGTGCCGATGAGCCAGATGGTGCTGCCCTGCCACACCAACCACCGCGGGGAGCTCAGCATCGGGCAGCTCCTGAAGTGGATCGACACGGCAGCCTGCCTTTCTGGTAAGCTGCTGCTGCTGCTGCTGCTGCTGGCTGCCCGGGGCAGGCGGAGAGGCGGGAGCCCGTGTCTTGGCCACCTCCCCCTCGGCTCAGCCCAACGTGTGTGCGGTCGTGCGTGTGGCCTCAACTTGTCGGCAGCAGGGTTTTAAGGTGGGCCGGGCGAATTCATGCCTTCTGCCAGGACTGGCGAGGCAAAACGGGGGAAGGAAGAGAGGGTTTTCCGGGAATGGGGGCTTTCTCTTTGCAGGGAATGGAAGGAACTAACCAGAGGAATTTGCTGCAATCAAGCACATTGGGTAATCTGGCTTGTTCTCACCCCCTGGATGTTCTTCGGTGGAGCCATGGTGAAATGAAAGCTGCATGCCTGATGCACTCTTGTTGGGTGTAGTGGTTATAGTGTCGAGGTAGGGCAGAGGAACACATGAAGCTGCCATATACTGAATCACACCCTTGGTCCATCAAAGTCAGTATTGTCTGCTCAGACCAGCAGCGGCTCTCCAGGATCTCAGGCAGAGGTCTTTCACATCACCTACTTGCCTAGTCCCTTTAACTGGAGATGCCGGGGATTGAACCTGGGACCTTCTGCATGCCAAGCAGATGCTCTACCACTGAGCCACAGCCCTTCTCCAACAGAGATCTCCATTTGAATTCCTCACGAAGCTAACTAGCTGACCTTGTTCCAGTCACTCTCACTCTGTCAGCCTAACGTACTTCTTGTGAGGGTAAAATGGATGAGGAAGATTTGAGTACACTACTCCAAGTTCCTTGAGTGAAGGTCAGAAAATGTGACAGATGAATTGAACTGTAGGATGTTCCCTCCCTGGAGTTTTTTCTCCAGTCCGTCTCTTATGCATGCATACACTTGACCAGAGAGTTAAGCCTAGTGATCAGCAGCTGGGGGGGGGGGGCACTAGATTTAGTCTCCACAGAACACCATCTGCCCTTGCTGGCTGTAGTTATCAATGCAATGGACAGAGGTGCCTGTGGAACATAAGAACATAAAAAAGGCCCTGCTGGATCAGACCAAGGCCCATCAAGTCCAGCAGTCTGTTCACACAGTGGCCAACCAGGTGCCTCTAGGAAGCCACTAACAAGACAAGTGCAGCAGCACCATCCTGCCTGTGTTCCACCGCACCCAATATAATAGGCATGCTCCTCTGATACTAGAGAGAATAGGTATGCAGCATGACTAGTATCCATTCTAACTAATAGCCATGAATACCCCTTTCCTCCATGAATATGTCCACTCCCCTCTTAAAGCCCTCCAAGTTGGCAGCCATCACCACATCCTGGGGCAGGGAGTTTCACAATTTAACTATGCGTTGTGTGAAAAAATACTTCCTTTTATCTCTTTTGAATCTCTCACCCTCCAGCTTCAGCAGATGACCCCGTGTTCTAGTATTATGGGAGAGGGACTTCTCCCTGTCCACTCTCTCCAAACCATGCATAATTTTATAGATCTCTGTCATGTCTCCCCTCAGCCACCTTCTTTCCAAACTAAACAGCCCTAAGCGTCTTAACCGCTCCCCATAGGACAGTTGCTCTAGTCCCCTAATCATTTTGGTTGCTCTTTTCTGCACCTTCTCAAGCTCTGTAATATCCTTTTTTAGGTGTGGTGACCAGAACTGTACACAGTATTCCACACAGTGTGGTCTCACCACAGATTTGTACAAGGGCAGTATGATATCAGCAGTTTTATTCTCTATTCCTCGTCTAATTATGGCCAACATGGAAGTTGCCTTTTTTACAGCAGCCGCACACTGGGTTGACATCTTCATTGAGCTATCCACTACCACCCCAAGATCCCTTTCTTGGTCTGCCGCTGCCAGCACAGATCCCATCAGTGTATATGTGAAGTTGGGATTTTTTGCCCCAATATGTATCACTTTACAGTTACTCACATTGAATTTCATTTGCCATTTTAATGCCCATTCTTCCAGTATGTAGAGATCCTTTTGGAGCTCTTCACAGTTTGATTTTGTTTTAACCACCCTAAATAATTTGGTGTCATCTGCAAATTTGGCTACTTCACTGTTTAACCCCAACTCCAGGTCATTGATGAACAGGTTGAAAAGCACCGGTCCCAACACAGATCCCTGAGGCACCCTACTGCTCACATCCCACCATTGTGAGAACTGACCATTGGAGGGAGCAGCAACAGAAAATGCTGGTAGTTCATTGGCGGGGGAGTCTACCCACAACCTCCATTTCCTTCCCCCCGTTGCTAGGGTTGCCAGGTCCCTCTTCGCTACCAGCAGGAGAGTTTTGGGGTGGAGCCTGAAGAGGGTGGGGTTTGGGGAGGGGAGGGACTTCAGTGCCATAGAGTCCAATTGCCAAAGCAGCCATTTTCTCCAGGTGAAATTATTTCTATCGGCTGGAGATCATTTATAATAGCAGGAGATCTCCAGCTAGTACCTGGAGGTTGGCAACCCTACCCATTGCCCATGCATAATAATGAGTTACTGATTAGAATAGTAAGATAAAATACTGTTCAAAATGAGGGGAATGACAGTTTGCCAGAAGTACTTGCGAGGGAGGTATATGTGTAAAAAGCCCAGATGTCTTCAGGCGAGAAAAGGAGATGGCACACCAATGACCATGGCTGTCGGATATTAATACGAAGTGTCCTTAACCTTCTTTTCTAGGCATCTGAGCTCTTCTGTTGGGATCGCCACTATTTAAGAACTACCAAGGAGCATGGTAAAGCTCCTGTATCCCTTCCTTTTGACAGGTTCTTTGGAAGATTTGAGATTAATTAATTCGCATGAACCTGCTTTTTATACTAAATCATACCATTGGTCCATCAAAGTCAGCATTGTCTATTCAGATGGACAGCAGCTCTCCAGGGTCTCAGGTGGAGGTCTCTCACATCACCTACTGCCTGATAGTAAAGTGGAAATGCCCAGGATTGAACCTGGGAACTTTTGCATGCCCAGGCCAGCAGATGCTCTACGAACCACACCCCCTTCCCAAACCTATCATTGTGCTCTACTTCAATTGACATTTTATACGCCAATAGGTTTGGGAAGGGCTGAGTGCAATCTAGTCCTGTATCCTACTACATAGCTCTACATGTCTCTGCATTGATCCTCCACAGATGAATCTGTACAAAAGAGCCTCATTGGGCTACATCATGGAAGGTTCGTGTAGTCCAGCTTCCTGTTTTCAACAGTGGCCTGCTACATATTTGCAGGAGATAAACCTAGTTGAAAGGCACATGTTCCCAACAAAGGGTATATATAGCATAAGAGAAAGAGAGAACACGTGGACCTCTGAACCTAGAGATCCCTTTTAGTTATTAGAGCTCATAGTGGTTGTCAGACACATTGTTCATGAATCTGTACGAACCTTTTAAAAGCCATCTAACCTTGTGGGTAGAGCCACATTGTGTGACTATCAGTTCCGTTAGGTAATTATCCATTATGTGAAATAGTACTCGCTAATGTCTAATCCAAACCTATTGCCCAAATTTCAGTATTCTGAGAGATAATATACTTTTTTCATACTATTCATAATTTTAATAAAATGTATGTGTTCACTTGTCATCTTTCCCCCCCTGTAAACAAAAAAACCTCAAATTCTTTAGCCTTTCCCCTGGAAAAAGTACTCCAGTGTCTGATAATTTTGGTTCCCCCTTTCTGTGCCTTTTTCAGAGGTATGATCTCCTTTTTGAGTTGGGTTGTCTAGTACACAGTATTCTAAATGCAGCCACACTGGCGGTTACATAACAGCATTAACATACTGGCAATTTCATTTTCAATCCCTTTCCTAATTATCCTTGGAATGGAATTTGCCTTTCCTTGCTGCAGCAGACCAAGCTTGATGTTTTTCACTGAGCTGTCTACCACAACCTCAAAATATCTTTCCTGTGTTGTCACAACCAGTTCTGGCTATATATGCCCTGATGGGAAGTTGGGATCCCCCCATCCCCCATTTGCACTTACATTAAACCGAATTTGCTGTTCTGAGGCCCTTTTATCCACTTTGGAGGGAAGATTCTGGAATTCTTCTATATGCTTCATACCCCACTTTTCTCCCCAGTTGGGACCCAAAGTGGCTTTACAGCATTCTCTCCTTCTCCATGTGGTGGTCCTCACACCATCCCTGTGAGGTAACTTAGGCTGAGAGTGTGATTGTTCCAAGGCTTCCATGGCGGAATGGGGAATTCAGACCTGGGTCTCCAAGATCATACAACCACACAGGTTGTCTCTTTTCTTCTATTCTGGTTAACTTTTGCTGTTGGAACCTGCTTGGGAGAAATTATGCCATAACCAAAAGAGACTCACAAAATAGAGAATTCTAACCTTAAATCTTAGGCCCACATTAAAAAGTTGCTCTCACTGACTGATATTGGCTCACACCAATTAGTCAACTAAAGCTGTAGTTGATGGATTTGTCAATTAAACCAATTAAAGCTTTCAGCCCTTTTTATAACTGATAGCTGATCTGGTAAAAACATTGATGCAAAGGAAAATTCCCTATCAGGGCATGACCTCATAATGCTGTGTATAATCCTATTTATACAGCTGCCTCCAAAGTGAAAGGATAACATCTTAAATATAATGACAGTAACGTAGCAGTTTTAATAAAATTAGAGTGAGAACTACCATGCTGTATGTTATAAAAGAGGCAGGGATCTTTGAGCAAAGAAAAGCATTCTATATATCAAAGAGTTGGCATTGAACTTTTATGAACCCACCTATGTCAAATTCTTATTTCTCATCAACATCCTTTTATGTAACTAGCTGACCATATATATGGGAATTTCCCCCTACCCTGTGTGAAAACATGATTTTGAGAGTACTCCTTAACACAGTATAATTTTCTGTTCTCGAGTGTAGTGCATATATTTTCTTTCTGAAACTCAGTTTTTTTAATGTTTCAATTCTAAGCCTGCAACTGTAATTATTGCAAGCAGAAAGAGCCCTGGTTGGTGCAATGATGTACATAACTAATGTTGTTTGTTTGCTTTTGCAGCCGAGAGGCATGCTGGCTGCCCTTGCGTCACAGCTTCGGTGGATGATATCTATTTTGAGCACACAATTAGGTAACTGCCTCATTTCCTTGCCTTTTGCAGTTTACTGGATTTTAAATGGATTTTTCCCCATGTGCCTTCAGCAAATGCTGAAGAAGTAGAAATCTGTGTCACATTAATTAGCTCTTTTAGAGTCTGGATAACCTCCCCACTTTTCATCCTGTGCAGCTAATGATAAAACGTTGTGAAGAACTGATAGGCTGGAATATAGTGTTTAAGCTGGGGGTGTTTCGATGGCGCTGTTAGGGCTGCCAGCTCCAGATTGGGAAATACCTGGAGATTTTTGGGGTAGGGCCTGAGGAGGGCGGGGTTTGGGGAGGGGAGGGACTTCAGTGCCATAGAGTCCCAATTGCCAACGCCACCATTTTCTCCAGGTGAACTGATCTCTATCAGCTGGAGATCAGTTGTAAAAGTGGGAGATCTCCAGCAACTACCTGGAGGTTGGCAACCCTAGGCGCTGTGCCAGCATCACAAAACATGGTGTCTGGGAATGTCCCCCCAAAACACTCCAGTGATAAGGTGTGGGCTGGAGTTCAGTCCAGGCACTATACTAAACCATAGTTTGCATGTTATTCAGAAGCAGACCATGGTTTCAGTTTCTACTCATAGAGGCAATTCATCATCAGAGTTGCTTGTTTCCTGTCTGTCCAACTCTCCAGCCTGTAGAGGTGGAACAACAAGAATGGTTGGTCATCTGAGGCATCACACCAAAATAGGGGTGTGATTTCTTAAATGCTTTAGTGACATACCTGGATGGAGGTCATGTGGATGGAGGTCATCAGGAAACCTAGTCCCAAATACAGGACCTAATTTGATATTGATCTAGATGGCACAGGGTAGCCTGATCTTGTCAGATCTCAGAAGCTAAGCAGGGTCAACCCTGGTTAGTACTTGGATGGGACACCACCAAAGAAGTCCAGGGTTGCTATGCAGAGGCAGGCAATGGCAAACCACCTCTGAATGTCTTTTGCATTGAAAAACCTACAGGGTTGCCGTAAGTCAGCTGCGACTTGACCGCACTTTACCCCACCAATTTTATTCAAGCTCTAATTTGAATTCTGACTCTGTTTTAGATTTAGGAGTGACCCAAGAATAAGCAAAGTACTTCTGAGCATTTGCAGAATGCCACCTTTGCTACTGACCAGACACTACTCTGTATGTATGACATTTGTGGATAGTGAATGCCTCCAAGACTTACAACAGGGGTCCACAACCTTTTTGAGCCTAGGGTCACCTTTGGAATTCTGGCACAGGGTGGTGGGCTGAATGGCTGCCCCAAGAAGCAGAACCAACCACAAAATGTCAGGGAGTGAGGTCATGCGTAACTCTAATAGTAATTCTTCAACATTTCAGGCAAAAGCACTGTTCATCAGAATGTCTACGAAAATGAACATATTGTTTAAAAATATTTTCTTGCATACATGCTCAGTCATGCAGTGGAGATCTTATGCTGTGGTTACAGATGCGGACAAAGCAATCTTCTAAAAATCTGCATAGCAATCGGAAGCTTTGCTGGGCAAAAGTCCCACCTGGTCCTGCCCGCTTTCTAAAAACACGTGGTGGGTGCCAGGAAAGGTGTTGGCAGGTACTGCAGTGGGGACTCCTGACCTACAATATTGGTTTTAGGCAGGATTGCGCCTCACCATCTTTGATTAGAAGTGAATCAGTGCTCAAATTTGAAATTCTAGCATCTTATGAAGTGAATATAGCCGTTTTTGTGTCACTTTAGGAATATATTTCTCCTATTAACCAATTTTATTTTTTCCCTATATGCCTTTTAAGTTAATATCACAAAGCTATGTGTGCTCAGGGGAGAATTATTTAGGGGAATGTATAGGTCTTATTTAAATTTAAATGTGTAGTTTTGGACAGAAGAGAGAAGAGGATAATTTGATCCATTCCTAGGGCTACTGTGAATAAATTCTGGCAAGTTCTTCATACCCATAGCTTTGGTGTCTAGACTGGCTTACCACATGGTCCCTGCTCCACACATATTATGGCACCCTTTTCCCACATGGGAGTCTCCATGCAGTGAGTGCAGTATGGATGACTAGTCACCTGGGTTTTTTGTAACACTGTTTTAATTAAGCCTGATTACATGCATAGTGTGTTACCCTAAGTAGGCAGTCTCCGCTTTAGTTTGGGGGAATTAGCTGGAGACAGAGAGTGAGAGGGGTAACTGGGATTGATAACCGATGTATACCGGGATAGTCCTGGGCAAAAACTCTCAAGTGAGCAGGCAGTTGTATAATTAAAATTGGTTTTATTAGAGAATAAAAATAGTAAAACAAGAAATATATTTTAAGCAATGAACATATGCACACAAAGCATACAAGAGCTGACTAAGAGAAAAGGAAGGAAGTTGGATAGAGTTTCAGGGATGGGGGATAGTTACCAGTCTTGAAGGGACATCCAGGAAAAGCAGCACTGAAGAGAGACTTTCAGAGGTGGTTTGCCGTTGCCTTTCTCAGCACAGCAACCCAGGAATTCCTCGATGGTCTCCCATCCAATTACTAACCAGGGACAACCCTACTTAGCTTCCAAGATCTGACAAGATCAGGCTAGCCTGGACAATCCAAGTCAGGGCAAAAGGTAGCATAAAGATATTTGAAATAAATACATGTGCGGAAATGGGCAGCTGAAGCTTTTCATGGCGTGAGAGTAACATTCCTTCAAGCCTCTATTAAGGGGGCAGGGACACTCTTTCATCACACAGTTGGCAACCCTAATACTGAGTGCAATTATAAATTAAGGCTGCCACCTTAATTGTTGCCCCATGTTGGCAGTTCAGAGAAGGGACTGTGTAGCTGCACACAGCCTAATTTGTAATTGTGCTTCTTTGCAACTTAGGCTGCATGCGGCTACACGGTCCCTTCTCTATTCGAATCATGTTTTACAAATTGGCATTGGTGTTACTTCTGTTCTTTCCAATGGGCATCCCATGTCATTAAGTTTGGCATGTAACCAGGTTTTTTCCCCTTGAACATTAATGTGGCACTGCCATCCCACTCAGTGTTTTGTCCCCCATTCTGCAGAGGAAGACAGTTGGTCTAAAAGTACTAACAGCACTAAATTTAATACTTGCCCCACCAGGAACCCCCCACCATTTATTTTTAAAAAAGAACTACCTCCCTCTCTGTTTATAAAATTAAATTAATCAGCTAAAAAAACTTTAAAGCTAATTTACCTCCCTCCCTCTCTCCTTCCCTCTCTCTGAGGATTTCCCTCCCCAGAAAACCGGCCTTGCTACTGCATCTCAAGCTGCCTTTTCAGTGTTCAGCTGAATATGCATATTCCCTTTTTATTTTGAGAAGATGCTCCAGTGAAGGCTTATTTTGCTGAACTCGAGTACACCTTATAACTTGACCTTACTTCAGTCAGTTTAAATAGGAATATTATGAATATGCAACAGACTTTTATCAAGCCAGTGATGAGACCTTGTGAATATTTTTGTGTGTGTGTATTTATGGGCTGTAAGCAAGCAAAGAAACAAAAATGGACATGCTTTTGCATGCACACACACACACACACACACACAGAGAGAGAGAGACACACACAAACTGAGTGAGAAACTTCAGGAATCAAAATATAGGCAGTTTTTAAAAAGGAGCCATTGTTTTCCGTCTGATTTCCCCCCTGAAATTTGGCCTGAATTCACCCTTCAGGTAGATTTTCTGCCAAATTTCAGTTTAATGGAACAAATATCTTGACTGTCTGATGAACAGAATTTTCAGGCATTACTATAGTAGAACATCCAAAAATGAATGTACTTTAACTATTATCTCTGTAAATGCATATTTTTCTGTCGAGATGGGTGAGATTCCTTTTCACCCATATTTTGCTTTCTTTTTCAACCCCATGCCTCTCTGTACTAGGCAGCTGCATATAGTCTCTCCCTGGGATTTGTGTGGGAAGGATGAAACCTGGTATGAAACTTAGCGTTACAGATGTTTTACAGCAATAGACTAGCCTGCTGATCTCCTAACCCACTGATGTCATGAAGTACTAGTGTTAATTAACCTAACTGACACAGTGTTCAAAAGGTATCTACAAGCCTGCTTTTCCTGTGCGCAAAGTTGATCATTCAGCCTTAAAGGACTGTCGTCCTTTTAGTTCACATATTTTCTTTTAATCTAGTTTCTAGACTCTAGAAAAACTAACCGTTCAGGGGGATCTCCACATGACTGTGAAATTGTATGAAGAATGGAGGGTTCTTTGTCCATCTGCTGCCCTGGCTTCTAGAAGACATGAGGTTACCAGACAAAGGGCTCTTTTATGGGAGTAATTGATTTTTTTTCCATAGTGCTCCAAAACTGAATGGCCAGGAATAGATTGCATTCTGTACGCCTCCTACCCAAGTGCTAAGAAGTCAAGAGGAAGGCCTTAGCACCCAGTAGTTCTTAAATTCTGTGTTCTAACCTCAAGCAGAGAGCCAGTATTAAAGAGGAGTTTGGGATTCAGTCAGGCGCCAGAATGAGGAGTGTAAGCATTCACACTGTAAGTTGTGTGATCTGTGTTCAGGCTCCCCTGTGCAAAATAAATGACAGTTTCAAAAGTTTTGTTTGGTCACATTATTCAGACCCTCTGTGTCTGTGCAAATCTCTGATCAATGTGGTTCAGCTGAATAATGCTTTTCTGTCTGTTGTAATGCAAATGCATTCCTTGATGGTAATACAAGCCAAATCTACATCATCATGCAGAGATGATACCAATAGTCCGGTCATGATTAGGGAATCTAGAAATACCAAAAATGCAAGCAAATCCACCACTTGCAAACCCTGCAATTAGTGTAAACTATGCAAACAGTTATTTTTTTAAAAGCTTGTTATGATCTTCAGTAGAAACAAGAATTTTTTAAGTAGACCAGAGCACTGAGATGGACAGAGGGGCTAAGTTGTGTGACTCATCCTTTGAGGATCAATACTTACTTACATTCTGCATTTAGTGAGACCTACAATAAGCATGTTGCTTAAGGGATGGTGGGCTGCATATTTGGCCCAGCACCTTAATAGCTTTGCAGTTGCCAGCTTTCTGGTTCGGTTTCTTGGCTGTTCATTCTTATTCAGAGTTGTCACCAAATTAGAAGGAAGATGATCCAAGGGTATCTTCAAGTCTTCAGTTAATGTGCTTTTATGCAGTGCAGAATCCAACTCTGCTCTCTGGACTCTACCAAGAAGAGTTGGGGTGCTTCTCACCCCAAGTGGTGGGGCAACAAGGATCTATTCCATATTGAGGTCTCCTCAAGGAAGCATGGACTCATGGGAGGAGCACAGAGTCAGCAGAGATGCCTGGCCACAACCTCATCCCCAACAGGCTGGTGAGGGGAGGGAAATGGGAGGTATGATCACCTCTGATGAGGCCAGGAGGGTCTCATTGCCTGGAGAGAGGGGTGGGGATTTCCCCTTTAGCAAGGGCAGAGCTGTCCCCCATCCCCGGGAGTTTCCCAAGTAATGGTGCTTGCTGAGTCAGGGGCTGGCTCTGGGCCTATGCCATTACAGGGTGGAGCTCGGGAAGCCAAGGAGGAGGAGAGCCAAAAAGAGGGTAAATGGGAGTGACTGGAACTCTTGCCTCAGACTTGCTCTGCCCGCATTGAGGCTGCCTATCCCAGAGGAGGGGAACTCTGGAGGGTGCTGCAGTGCCGGGGGTGGGTGGGGCTGACTCATCATGTCCTCACAGATGCAAACTGATTTGGAATGATGGTAGTAAATTGCTTTCTCCGTGATTGAAACAATGCGCCTTCACCCCTATTTCAAATATCGAAATAAACGTACAGAGAAAAACACAAATAGGATCAAAGACTGATAAATGTTATATTTTTACTTTCATTGCAAAACTAGCTTTTCACATCTTATATTTAGTCAAGGAAGAGAGAAGATCCATGTTAAAGAAAATGGGTTAGCAAGATAATCCTTGGTTGATAACTCTACGCAGTGTGTGATCTCCTCTGTGCACATACATGCTTTTTGAGGGGGAGGATTTATACTGGGGGGGGGGTTAGGCCAATTGAAAACAGTTCTAAAGGAAAAGCCAATATATCTGCTTATGAAGACAACTTGTCCCTTAAATACATTTCCACGGACTCCGTAAAACACAGTTTTTATAATCATCCACCTTTTGGTTTTAGTGGTACACTGTTAACTGCATTCAGACATTATACGCGTACTCAGGCTTGTTCATCATAGAACAGAATCATAGAGTTGGAAGGGATTATCAGGGTCTTCTATTCCAACCCCCTGCACAATGCATGAAATTCATGACTACCTCCCCCACACACACCCAGTGACCCCTACTCCATGCCCAGAAGATGGCTAAGATGCCCTCCCTCTCATGAACTACCTATGGTCATAGAATCAGCATTGCTGACAGATGTCCATCTAGCCTCTGCTTAAAAACCTCCAGGGAAGGAGCACTTACCACCTCCTGAGGAAGTCTGTTCCACTGAGGAACCACTCTAACTGTTAGAAAATTCTTCCTAATGTTGAGACGGAAACTCTTTTGATTTAATTTCAACCCATTGGTTCTGGTCCGACCTTCTGGGGCAACAGAAAACAACTCAGCACCCTCCTCTATATGACAGCCCTTCAAGTACTTGAAGATGGTTATCATATCACCTCTCAGTCTTCTCTTCTTAGGCTAAACATACCCAGCTCCTTCAACCTTTCTTCATAGGACTTGGTCTCCAGACCCCTCACCATCTTTGTTGCCCTCCTCATTATGAGAATGAGCCTGGTTTATCCTCTGGCTCTGTCAGTAGGATTGTTCTCTCCTCCCTTTGTATGCAGAGCAGACATTCACGACTTCCTGACTTGAGAGTAACCTGCAGTCTGTTGTGATGGTTACAGAAGGCACTTTCACCTTTTTTCTTTCTTTCATAAAAAAGAGGGTTGGGAATGTTCAGCCTGGAGAAGAGGAGGCTGAGGGGTGGACGTGATTGCTCTCTTTAAGTATTTGAAGGGCTGTCACTTAGAGGAGGCCAGGGAGCTGTTCCTGTTGGCAGCAGAAGATAGGACTCTCAATAATGGGTTGAAATTACAGGCAGAAAGGTACCATCTGAACACTAGGAAATTTTTATTTTACAGTAAGAGTCGTTCAACAGTGGAATCAGCTACCTAGGCAGGTGGTGAGCTCCCCTTCACTGGCAGGCTAGACAAACACTTTTCAGGGATGCTCTAGGCTGATCCTGCATTGAGCAGGGGGGTTGGACTAAATGGCCTGAATGGTCCCTTCCAACTCTGTGATTCTATGAGGGATAAACAATAGCTTAGAATCCTAGTGCACATCCCAATTCAGCCGCTGCAACAAACTATCATTTTTCTAAACTTCAATCTCAGTTCTGTGTGTGTGGGAGAGAGAGAGCATGTGAAGCCAAATTGGTGCTTGTGACACCTCAGGGCTCCTTGTGTATCAATACACTGCTATCACTTTGGATTTAGTAGTCCTAAATAAGTTTGATGTTGGGCTGCTTAAACTAGGCTTCATGTAGTGCATCTTCAGTAAACATGTGGCAAGAGGATAGTTGTGTTCATGATCCAGTATACCATCATATGGTATGTTTGAACACCTGCCGCATGAAGTTGGTTACCACACTTGGGAATCTGTTGGCTGCTTCTAGGAAGTCTAACAGCATGAAGTGAAAGGTTAAAGCACTCTTGGTTCCTCTTGCATAACCCTTCTCTTGATAGGTGCTAAGAAGGTGAAAGGGAAAATAGATATGCAGTCGCTCTTGAGAGAGCTTGTATTGAGGCTTTGAGCCTTGCTGGGATCTCTTTTGAGGGCTGCCTGTGGTGACCAGTCGTCCCTTTACTGAATAGTGGAGGTGGTTCAAGGTGTATTTAGCTGAGGGTGCAGTCTTATCCATCTGCCATTTCTGTTGAACCAGAAAACCATATAAGGTTCTTTGTGGGATCTGGGAGTGGGGAGGGACAATTTTCATCCCATAAGTTTCTTGATCTGTCTAGAACTGCCCTCAGTCCTTCTCTGAGCCATCCATGCGGCCTGGCTTCAGGAACTCATCTGACTATGACTTTCTGGCAGCCAGTGGAAGTGATTTAAGCAGCAAGTTATTTCAACAACTGGACCATGACGACAGTGTTGTAGAGCCTTGCCTTCCAATCAGGTAGAACTGCGTATTGGAACCACAGGATAGTTCTATCAATGGTGTTTTAATGCTTTTATCTCTTTTTGTCTCTCTTTTTTCTCTCTTCAGTGTTGGGCAAGTTGTCAACATCAAAGCAAAAGTAAACCGAGCATTTAACTCGAGCATGGAGGTTTGTATGCGTTAGCATGCCGCGGGGAGGGGTGTGCACGTTTTATTGTTGTTTCAGTAGCTGTTACCAGATATAACTGGGCATACTTTCCACTATTTCTGCCCCCAATAAATAACCAGCAGCCCCAATTCTGTACCAGATGCATTCGTATTCTGTTGGAATAGGTCGTGCAAAGTTTCACGGTTTAAGGTAATTTTATTTGAACATGGATGGCTGAGTCTGAAAGAGTTTCAGCAAGGGATGGGGAGATAGAGTTATGTGAAGAAGGGGATGAAAAAAGGAAAGGACATATCAGGAAAAGAAATGTGAGTTCTGCAGCTTGGGGTGTTCTTATGCTTTCCTATAAAAGCAAACTAAATTCCAGGTTTACACCCTGATTTCCTTCAGCCCCATCCCATGAGCTGCTTGATGCAGTTTGGGGAGTCTTTGTTTTGCTTGCGGGATATTCTATGGACCTTTTGGATTTCGGAGACCTGTGCAGATGTGTGCCTTCTATATCCAGTAGCATGCGGTGGGGGGTAGAGAGAGGGGAATTTATTGGAGAGTAGTTCAGTCATCTGTCCGTACTCTATTTGCCAGACATAAGATTGTGCTGCAACTGAATGCAGTCTCTCTATTTTTATTTACTATATCATGAATAAAAATAGGCCAGATCCTTCTGCCAGAAAAGTATCTGACCATGCTGACACAGTACATCAGCTGTTTTTCTTCTTACCTTGAGTTTGTGAATGGCTGGAGTATAACATCAGAAACAGCCCGAAGTGTATGTTAATATAAAATGATAAATATTCTGTTGAATAATATGTAAGATACAATGTTTGCTGGAGAGAAAACTCTTTCTTTCTTTCTTTCTTTCTTTCTTTCTTTCTTTCTTTCTTTCTTTCTTTCTTTCTTTCTTTCTTTCCTTCCTTCCTTCCTTCCTTCCTTCCTTCCTTCCTTCCTTCCTTCCTTCCTTCCTTCCTTCCTTCCTTCCTTCCTTCCTCCCTCCCTCCCTCCCTCCCTCCCTCCCTCCCTCCCTCCCTCCCTCCCTCCCTTCCTTCCTTCCTTCCTTCCTTCCTTCCTTCCTTCCTTCCTTCCTTCCTTCCTTCCTTCCTTCCTTCCTTCCTTCCTTCCTTCCTAAACAATCTATACATTTCTGAAGCAAAGAAAAGTTGCTTTTGCTGCCGTGCAGTCTGCCCCTTCATCCAGTGCGAAGTTCAGGGCCCCCACACTCTGTGTGGCTTCCATATTATCTAATTGTCCCCATAAACATAAGGGCTAGAATCTGCCTTTTAAGATGAAACCAAGCTTAAAAGCAGCAGTCCCCATGGAAGCCTGAGACCACATTTTATAGGGCACAGAATAGTAATTGTTGTGGTTTAGGCTGGACCCCCCCCCTTTCTTTAATTCTGTTAAGGTGTTTTTTTTTTTTTTAAATAATCCACAGAGCAAAGTCTATCCAAGCCCAAAAGACACCCTGATTCTCATTCCTTTTGTTTGCTACTTCTTTGTCGGAGAAAGGCACAGTCTGATCCACTCGATGTCTGGTTTTCATTTTGCTGCCCCAGGGGACAAACTTTTGTGATTCGTTTGCTTAGGAGAGCAGCAGTACATAGAATACAATAATCGCACTGCCTGTTCGCCTTTAAATATGTAGAAGTATGAATTGCCAAGCCAGAGCTAAGAACTAGAACAACACAGAGAGCTCTTGTACAAATGTGATGCCTTCAGATGCCGCAGAGTATTCTTTTGAGGAAGTGCATGTATCTTGCGGTGTGTCTAGTGCTTTCAGATTTTCTTTCTTGGAATGGAAATAGCTGTGTGTGTATGCATGCGTTTTATTGTCTCTTTACATTCAGGATCTCTCTTCTCCCCCACCCCTGGACTGATTCTAGGTTGGTGTACAGGTCAGCTACGAGGATCTTTGCAATGGGAAACAATGGAATGTGTGCAAGGCATTTGCAACTTTTGTTGCACAAAGCAAACCTCCCGCTAAGGTAGGGCAGATATCCCAGGGAACTCAATACATGGACTTCCTCCTTCGATATTAAGTCAGTAAGATATTTAGTCTGTTCAGCCTTCCCACGTTTTAAAGTATTGCTTTATACTGCCCCTTCTTTATTTGGAGTACGTACAAAAGCTCCTGTTGATTGCTTTGGCTATTATCTTGTGATCTCAATATCTATTTATAAGTAAATGGTAACATTTATTTTTGATTCTTTCAGTTTTGTAGGATGTGTTCTTAGTGCAGTGTTATGGATAGATACTCTAGAAATGTTGAGCCTATTATGCGACATTAAAAAAAATACAAATTTAACTCTGGGCTTGGACTTTTGCAATATATGAATGGACTTAAATTTTTATATTGAATAACTTGGTACTGGCAATTATAATTTGATTTGATTGGGGATTTTTTTTTTGGCATACCTAATTTGCACTGGCAGTGTCCAAAAGGTACCATATACCGAAATTACAGTCCTGAGCATGTGTAACAGGACGGAAATCATTGAACTCGGTGGGCTTTAAATAACAGGGTCTGGTTCTCACTGTGGTGGCAAATAGCTGCTCTGAGCCCGACCTTCAGGTTGGGTAGGGTGGGGTAAAAATGCAATAAATAAATAAATACATAAATAAATCTGTAGCTGGGCTGAACCACTTCAGGCTGCAGATGGGGGGGTTGCATTACTACATGCTCCTCCATACAAAAGAAAAATCTTTGCATTTAGTAAATAAGCATGTTCAGGAGAAAGGTAGGTTAGAACATAGTTTTTCTCTGTGGAGGTAACTCTTTTGTACAGATGAGCATTTAGTCATGTCAGCCTTAACCGGGAACGGAAAACAGTACAAATACCAATTCCTCCCTCGGCTGAAAAATAGGCTTAGCTCATGCAGGAAAGTTCTATAGCTAAGGAGGCTTCCACACAGGGATGGGATTTTCTGGTTTCCCCATTACTGGTGCAGCTGCAGATAAAGCACAGCAGAACATGACAGGAGCATTCATGTATTGTACTTCACGTATTGTGTAGCATTTTACCTGAGAACAGTGCACATATTGTACTTCTTCTGGAATTGTACTAGCAGGGGAAAAGGTTGCTTTAGGATGGAGTGTATCTGCATGAAAAATGCAATGGGGAAAATGTGGTTGGGGATTGCTTTGGGTGATCCTGCAGGTAAGTCCTGAAGTTCTTAGGTTAGATGTTCAACAGTAGTCTAGACACTGGGCAACTTTCAGTTGAACCAGAGGGAGGGAAGATCTGGTCTGGGTTCTTACAACTGGCAAAAGGTTTGTACTAATAGGTATATTGAACGCTTTCCCCACCTTATGCTTAGATCAAGCTAAAGCCCCTGGTTCCTCAAACAGAGGAGGAAAAGATTGAGTACAGCATTGCTGCTGAGCGCCGCCGGATGCGACTGGCCCACACAGACACCATCAAAGACCTTCTCACCAACAGTCCTGTTCCATCTGGTAAGAGACACTCACAGGCTCTTTTCTGGTGCTTTTGTTTAAAGGCGGAGATTGTCCAGGGCGTTGATTCAGCCCGGGCTGGAAGTAGCAAAGAGTGTTCATGAGTATCAGATAGGAATAGACAGCGGGAGTATGCCCAGAAGAGAGTCTACCCCTACACCTGGACATCTGGCGCACACAACAGTCCATTTAATGGAGGGGTTCCCATGACTAAATGGAGAATGAAATATTTATGTAGGTAAAGGGCAATGCATAGGTCTTAAGTTGTATTTGTTCAGGCTCTGTGCAGCTGCCTCTAGAGCACGGAACTGGTTATGTATACATTGTGGGCCAGGCACATGGGCATGTATCCAACCTTCAATTTACAGAAGGCACGCAGAGTTTCCCCATGTTTGTCTCTGTTCTTTCTTGTGGTCCCTTCCAGCCTCCAGAAGGATCATTCCTGGGGTTGTGGGATCCATGTGGGGGATTAGCCAGGCAGTTTGGTGGGGGTGGAGTGAGGAGGGACAAGGGGATGAAATGGACCCCTCAGTGGAGCTGTGCTTGCAGAAGAGGAAAGAGGAATGTTTTCACCTCCTTGTCCTTTTTCACACCAGCCCTCTTGACCTTATGGTGTTTGTTTGATTTTTGCCATGAGAAATATATTTTTTACTGTTACTGGGAAATGGAGTTGCTTGTTTTTCTGCTTTTATAACTTTATGCTCCATTATTTATCACATTGCTGCTAGCAAAATAGTTTATGTTTCTGGCTTTTTAATACTATGTTTAACTTAGCCCCTATCAATTTTTACCTACTGTTGACATTTTATGTTTGTAATTTATCAGTCATTGTATTGTTAGGTGCTTTAAACACATGTTAAAAAAAGGTGATGTGTATGTTTTTAAATACAATAGATAAAGCGCTAGTTAGGAGTAAATGAAAAGAAGGCTTGGTTGCTGCCTAAAGAAGATGGAATTGTCTGCCCTTATGGCGTAGCTGTCATAATAGATTGCTTGAGAGGCATGGTGTTAAGTAAGTGATATGCCCGGACCCCTGTTTGCCAACATCTGCTGTGCCATTATATTCATTTAGGCACATCATGCTTTACCACAAATGCTGATCTTGCAGGGCCTGTACACTTGACACAAAGCTGCTATTTTACAATGCCTGTAACTGCTTCTTCTCTGCCAGACCACTTGGGTTCCCCGCAAACACAAGAGAAGCGGGCTAAGAGACTTTTCAGCTTAGTAGTCCTTTGGGCTTGTTTAGCTTTTCATCCACCCTGAGACATTTGTACCTTTCCGTACTCCTCGCTGATAAAACATTGTGTTTTTTGGACAGAGGGTGAGAACAGAGAGTGCAACACTGTGGTACCCGCAGAAAAGACCAGAGTGGAGAGTGTGGAACTAATTCTGCCCCCACATGCCAATCATCAGGGGAACACATTTGGAGGACAGATCATGGCCTGGATGGAAAATGTAGCCACAATAGCAGCAAGGTGGGTTGCTTCTTGACCTTTGCTTGTCTGAGGGCCAAACTAGACGTGTAGCAGAACAGTCTCCTTAAATGTGGGTCTGTCTTAATTGTATCCAAAATGGTGTCTGAGGGAGTCCAGTTGCCATCCTGCCTTCTCTCCCTGGCTCCTTCATAAACTGCCCCTAAATATATATCTGTGGCTAGATCCCCCCCAATCCCAATTTGTATTGCAGCCAATTGGGATCAGAGAGCTTAGTGTTAAAGGGTAGGTGGGTATGCAGTGAGGTATCCTAACTGTTTGGTTCACTGTAAAGGCAACAAAGAGCACTTTTTAAATTGGTCTCCTACAAGATGGAGGATCTTTTGTCGAAACCACTCAGCTGGGGTGAAGGGAAATGGTCCTTCTTGGAGGACATCCACTTTTCTATACCCCAGACTGTATTCTGTATGCTGTCGCTTTGTTAAAAGCAGCACTCTGGCCGCCCCCTGGCTGCTGCTGAAATCCATCTCCCATCAGTCTGTGGGCAAAGATGGTGCATGTGCTCTTTGCCACCTTCCCATAGCGGAAACGTTAGTTCACCACATGCCTGTATCGTAGCAAGATGACAAGCAATTTAGCATTTTGGAACTGAATAGGAGCTGATGATAGTGCACACTGAAGAAAAGTTGAAATGGTACATTATCTAGGATGACCGTTTGTACATTATATCTGTGCTGCCATACTTCGTGATGACCATTGTGAAATTTACATGGACTTTAAACCAATTCGAGATGTTGATGCCCGACCCCCAACCTACGTGTGAAACTTATACCACGAGGCTGAAGAATCATAGTGAGAATAATTTGGACTGTGTTTTCAGTTTGTATGTAACCAGTTTGGATTCTTTTGTTTGCATATATTGTTATATTGTATATGATTGTTAGAAATTGATAAAGTTAGAATACATAGTAGTATTTGAGAAAAATCCCTTTTGAATGTGATACAGTGTTTTGCCTATACTGACTTTTGTATACCTTCCCATAATAAGCAGGGTTGCTGTGTCTCTCTGCACTAGGAACAGTTTGTTCCATCAGTGGCGGCCTCCATTGTGGAAGTGTTTTATCCAAAGCCTTAAATGGTGCCCAAGTTTGACATTGGCATCGTTGCAAGAGATAAATTAGGTGTTACCCTTTAGGTAGCACTGTGTCTTTATGAATTCTGGCTATTCTGGGTTTTGCTTTCTAAATCTATGGAGAAGGCTTAGACATGTGTTTCACAGCCTTCTCGCATTCCCTTATTGTTAGGAACTGCTAGTGTCCTCATGTGCCAAAGAGGCATTTTTCTGTAGTAAAAGGTCTGAGGAAAGAATTTGATTGTCTACTCAGAAAAAGGTCTACTCAGATTTGATTGTCTAGGCCTGACTCTTGCCATGTCATGGTGCCCGTGGTGAAGCAATTCCATGACTTGTGGGAGATCAGAACCTTTTCCTAATTGACAGTCCTGTGCAGATCTCCTGTTCTGCAGAAGACAACAGGGTGTGTGTATTAGTCTACCTCTCTGAATGCCAAATACGCTTGCAGCTGTTTATTTCCTTTCTAGCCGATTGTGCCATGCTCACCCCACCCTGAAGACAATTGAAATGTTCCATTTTAGAGGACCATCTCAAGTTGGAGACCGCCTCCTGTTTAAGGCCATCGTCAACAATGCATTCAAGAATAGGTATGCCTTTCTGTCCTCTAGAGGCAGATCAACAGAACCCTTACTTTTGATTGTCTCACTTAAACCATGTTATGCTTCACTGGGACAAGCACAAAGCTGTATTTTGTCTGTCCTGTGAACAGTGCTTTGCCTAAGATGAATGACAGATGAGAGCCAGCATGGTATAGTGGTTACGAGTAGTGGATGTGAATCTGGAGAACCGGGTTTGATTCCCTACTCCTCCAAATGAGCGGCGGACTTTAATCTGCTGAACTGGGTTGGTTTCCCCACTCCTACTCATGAAGCCAGCTGGGTGACCTTGGGCTAGTCACAGTTCTCTTCGAGCTCTCTCAGCCTTACCTACCTCACCAGGTGTCTGTTGTGGGGAGAGGAAGGGAAGGAGATTGTAGGCTGGTTTGATTCTCCTTAAAAGGTAGAGAAAATCAGGGTATAAAAACCAACTCTTCTTCTTCTTAAGATGTCCCCAGTGACCTCCAAATTTGACCTTTTTACTTGACAAAAGTCTGAGTAAGTCAAAGTCAGACAAGCCTTGTCCTGTGAGTAAATAACCAATAGTTCGAAAGCTACCCTTTAAAATGAATTTGGAATAACTTCTCAATTTCCTTGGAACTAGAACTTAGCAAAATTCCCCTTTTGGGTTAGAATCTCTTCCTGCTTGTCACAATGTTGTGTTTGATATTTGGACAATTGTTGCAGCTAAAACAATCTTATTCTTAATTCCAGCATGGAGGTTGGGGTGTGTGTCGAAGCTTATGGGCATGAAATGGAAGTCAGCCGAAGGCATATCAACAGTGCCTTCATGACCTTTGTGGTCTTGAATGGAGAGGGCCAGCCATGCACGCTGCCAATTCTGCAACCAGAGCCAGGGGTAAGAAGCCAGTGGCAACATGTTGGGTCCAAGAGGGATGATCTTGAATGAAATGAGTATTCCTGGGTGGATTTTGTCAAGTACAGACTAAAGCAAAATTGACTTTTTCCTAAGGGACACTTTGAAAATGTTATTCATGTGAGCTTAGAAGTTAGGGAAACCTCTTAAGGAAGGTACTTAATAACACTGAATTCATGATTTCAAGACACAAGTGCATATTGATAATGTAATTAAATTGAACAGGTTTTATTTCTTGCAGTGGAAAGTAGCAGTACAGATATGCATATATAACTTTCATCAGATTAGCATCCAAAGCACAAGTCAAAGCCTAGATGCCAACTCTGTCCCCATATCCAGTCAGGCAGGCAACATTATAGGACTTCACTCTCAAGGGCTCTTCCACCATAATATACATGCAGCCATCTGCCATTAGTGCTCTTTGACTGTGTGTGTAGGACAAAATTGTTCAGTCTCTATGCAAAATAATAAATGGACATAAACATGGCAACCTTCAAAAACCTGTGTCAAAACATTTCACACTACCAGGACACTGTCCTGCTGTGAGAGCCAATATGGCGTAGGGGTTAAGAGCGGTGGTTAAGAGGGGTAGATGCTGATCTGGAGAACCGGGTTTGATTCCCCACTCCTCCACATGAGCAGTGGACTTTAATTCCCCACTCCTATACATGAAGCCAGCTGGGTGACCTTGCGGTACTCACAGTTCTCTTCAAGCTCTCTCAGCCCCACCTACCTCACAAGGTGTCTGTTGTGGTGAGAGGAAGGGGATTGTAAGCCGGTTTGATTCTCTTTAAAAGGTAGAGAAAGTCAGCATATAAAAACCAACTTTTCTCCTTCTCTTCCTCCTCCTCCTCCTCCTCCTCCTCCTTGAATGCTGACTACCATTTGGCCAGTCTGTTGGTTACAGCCTCATGTTTTGTTCCTATGCAGGTGGTGTAGGTCTTCAAAATGTAACCTATGCATTGTATTTCTCTTTTGAATAGGATGGAGAACGAAGGTTCAAAGAAGCTAGTGCTAGGAAAAAAATTAGACTGGACAGGTGAGTGAGAGATGTTTTATTATTCTAATAATTTCCTGCCCTGTCCATGATTCAGAATGACACATGCAGCTGGGTTATACTGAATCAAATGGCTGGTCTGTCAGAGTCAGTATTGTCTACTGCAGGGGTCCCCAAACTTTTGGAGCCTGTAGGCACCTTTGGAAGTCTGGCATAGCATGGTGGGCACAGATGCAAAATGGCTGCTGCTAGAGATGGGGCCAGCACAAACTGGGTGCAGCAGTTTACCTTCAGTCACTCAATGAAGATCCTTGTGCTGTGGTGGCAGCTGCTGGCAAAGCAATTTAAAAAAAATCTGCACAGCCAATCAAATCTCCAGTGGCCAATCAGAAGCCTTACAGGGAAAAACCCTCACCTGGCCCTGTGCACTTCCTAAAAATACTTGGCGGGCTCCAGGAAAGGTGTTGGTGGGTGCCAGATGCCCAAAGGTACCTCTTTGGGGCCCATGATCTACTTAGACTGGCAGTGGCTCTCCAGGGTATTAGGCAGAATTCTTTCACATCACCTACCACTTGACCTTTTACCTGGAGATGTTGAACCTACAACTTTTTGTGTGCCAAACCGATGCTCTACCATTGAGCTGTGGCCCCTCCCTAAATCCTGGTTTGTATACAAAAAACCCCCTGCAGTTTGCTAAACAATATGATTTGGACAACACAACAAAATGCAGCCAGACTGAAGACTTCTGAAAGCAGAAAGTCTTCAATCTTGAGGCGGGGTGGTGGCGGGGCCTCTGTTTGAAAATGGTAAATTGTGTGTATAGTCACAATTTGGATTGGAGCTGTGCAAGAAGGAGGGAGGGGATTTAACTCTCCAACCCCTGCTCAATTTCACTAATTGGGAAAATAGAAGTAAGAGTGAACAGGGGAAGAATATGCGTTCAGTTTAGTTGCATGTCCTGAGGCTCAGTTTTAATAGGGGGTGGAGAATAAGGAATTGTGCCAAATTAAACTTTAGAAGTTAATAACTAGGCAGCCCGATTGTACACTGAATATAGTCTATGCTTGCAAAATATGCTGACTCAAAAGTGAGAGAAACCACACATTTACTGGATGCCCATTCAAATTCTAGGGTTCTGATAGCAAAACTCATTGAGTGGCAAGTAGTTTACTTGGGAGAAAGTAGAAGCAAGAGAAGAGATGAGCCAAGATTAGAGGGGAGATTCTTTCCCCTCCCCTTGGTCTGTTTTCTTTGTTCTGCAGCAAGTTCTATTTATAAAAGCAGCCCTCTCGAGTTCTGTGCCTTGTTCTCCTTCCATTTCTGCCTTACGGTGACATCAGAGCCCCCTCCGGCTAGCCTCCTGTTATGTCACTAAAACCTCACAGCGTATTTATAGCCTTGTTGTTTGGTTGTCTCTAATTTATAATTTATTATAGAACACAGACCGAGACCACATGCATTATCCTTAAGGCCACAGTTCTTGGGGCATTAGCACCAGATCAATGTGTTCTCTGGAGAGCAGTGCGAGAAGGCAGGCTGGAGACGGCATGCAGAATAGCGTGTGCTGTAAGAGACTCGTAAACCCGCTGCATTTCAAGGGATTGCTCTGGTTTAGGGGGCTGCTGCCTCTATTGAGTCCTTCTCAGACTTCTCTGTTACTTTTTCATTTTTATCTGTCACTTCTCTGAGCTTGCTTTGTAAACCACAGCTTCCTTCTCATATTGGGAGAGCATAACAGTTGGCGCAATTAAAAAACCCTACCCTGCAGAGTAATGTCATTTATCCTAATGGACTGGGAATATTCAGTGTGTCTGGGTAAGCAGGAGTGGTACTAGTGAAGGGCTAGAATGAAATAGAGTTTTGCTTGGGTTTGGCATCCCAACTGGAGTGGGATTTTCCCCTCATTGAAACATCTGCAAGAAATTTTCCCCAATCATCACCTTCCCAGGTTTTCCCACGTTCTGCTGCAATCTTTCCTGAATGTGGATTGTTCTCACATGGCTGTCTGGTTCTGTTGCTCTGCCTTGCCTTTCTTACTGCAGTGATGTTTTCAGGGGTATCCGCTTGACACCCTGTTCATCTTGCCTTTGAGTTTCTCCCCACTTTGCTATGGTCTTTCTCCAAACTGGTATGTTATGATGTTTTTGGAAAGATGGCAGTCAACGTGTCCTTGGATGCCATGTAGATGGGAAGGTGTGCATTTTTCCATGTCCTACCCACCTCAGCACCATTTTTCTTGCCTCAGCCCCCATGGCTGCCATTCTGCCCCACAGGAGAGCTTTTTTAAAAAAAACCAGGGATCACTAGAGAACCAGTGTGGTGTAGCGGTTAAGAGTATTGGTTTGGAGTGGTGGACACTAATCTGGAGAACCGGGTTTGATTCCCCACTCCTATATATGAAGCCAGCTGGGTGACCTTGGGCTAGTCACAGCTCTCTCAGCCCCACCTACCTCACAGGGTGTCTGTTGTGGGGAGGGGAAGGGAAGGCGATTGTAAGCCAGTTTGATTCTTCCTTAAGTGGTAGAGAAAGTCGGCATTTAAAAACCAACTCTTCTTCTAGCTCATGAAAGCGTTATAAAAATATATTGTCACAATTGAATTTTCGGCTTTTTTAAAAAAAAGTTTCAAGCCCTTTTTGTTGCCCAGTGAAATGCCCCCACCCCCCAGTTGGAAGCTGGGAGTTCAGATGAACAAGTAGGTTATGTCAATAGATCTTTATCATGCTATAATGTTAGCAATTACTGGTTTTTTAAAAAAAAGCCCACTGGTGGCATAGGGGAGAGATGGTGGCAGTGTACGGAGACTGAAGCGAGAAAAGTGCAGGAGCAGCTGCCGTGTGGATGCTCCATTGCCACTCTGAGAGTAGCAACAGGGCCAAAGTAAAATAGATTTTTAAAAAATCTCTTTTAAGGTATATATGTTGAGATTAAGAAAATAGTTTTTTATTGTGCAATATTCTGCAGAGAATTGGAATATGTGTGTTTTTGTATATGCGCGTGCTCATGGGATATTCATCTCTTGAGTTTTTAATTTAGCTGTACCTAGGGAAAAATTAAAATCTTGATTCAGAGGGAAAATAGCTTTCACTTTCAGTGTAAATCAATAAACCTGTGTGAACTTAACATTGCTGGTGGGAGCTGCAAGTATAGAAATAGCTTGCAATTCTGCACCCTGCTAGTAATTTAACACCCAGACAGTTGCTACAAGGAACTCTCCCACAGTCTGCTCTTTGTCACGAATGTTAACCTTGGAGCACCCGTACCTTATAAGAGAAGGATGGGCCTAGACTTGGACTGTTAGAGCTAGTGAGGATTCAGAAGTGCAGCTCCCACTGTTGAGGCAATGACCAGATTGGCACTCAGAGGGTTGCCTCCTTGGGTTGTTTGGTGACCTGAGACAAAGTACCTGTAGTGAAATACAGGTTGGGGGGACTCAGGGAATATACCTAGTAGCTGAAATAAGCTTTGACTCTTCAAGGTCACTTAAAATATGACCTTCTTTTTACAGAAAACCTCCTTGCAGGGAAAAAGTGTACCCCTGGAAACCAACTGTGATTATTTGGCTATGGTGAAATGTGTTTGGAAACCACAACTGCAAAATGACCCTATTTACCTTAAGGGAAGACTAGATTTCCCCCCACATGTGCTGTCAAGAAAAAGAAGGGGCATCTTAAATTCACATACAATTTCCAGTTAATGAGCAGCAATAAACAATATTATGTCTGTAATGTTTTTTCAGGGAGTTCCTCTAACATTCAGAGATGTTTTCCTAGGGTAAACATGGTAAATGATTGTGCAGCTTTTGCACACCAGAGGGTACAAATAGGGGTTTTTAACATAGGTAAAGTGAATGTTAGCAGCACTAGCTTTCAGTTGTTGGTCTACCAAAAATAACACACAGCACCTTCAAAACATAGTACCCTGTTGTCTCTGCTAATACAGGCATGTTTGGACTAAAATGGATGATTAAAAATTTAACCTGTTCACAAAGAGTTAATAATGCATTCAGCTGCTCTAGAACCTACATGCTGCAAATGTGCTCATACAGCAACTTAGAGGAGCCATTATCCTTGGCCCCTAATGCTACACTGGAGGGGGTGCATTCTGAATTCAGGTGCTTCTTCTAAAGTGATTTAAAGGGGTTCTATAGGCTCTGCACCAGGATGGAGGCTTTACTTACATTCTGGCAGTGCTGGCCTTGCAGGCTGCAAAAACAGGACACTTATCCATAATATGAATAGTATTTCTTAAGGGCCTAACAAAGAAAACACTATAAAATATAAACTATATATTTTTAAAAACCCAGAGCCTTCCATAGTGGTTTACAATTTAAATAATATAAAGCACCTGACAGGCATTGGTATCTAACCAGGTGTGTGCCATAGAATCATAGTGTTGGAAGGGACCACCAGGGTTATTTAGTCCCATCCCTTGCACAGTATAGGAAATACACAACTACCTCCCCCCACCCCCCACCTCCAGTTACCCCTACTCCCCAAAACCCTACAGGATCCCTGGCCAATCTGGCCTGGAGGAAACATTACTTCCTGACCCCAAAGTGGCAATCAGCACTACCCTGGGCATGCAAGAAAGGGCCATGAGAGTCAAACACTGATGCAAACCTTCCATGTATGGCCTTGGGACTGCAGTTAGTGTTGCCTTGTCTTAACGCATGGGTGTTTCTTTTGCTGTGGAGCAGAAAAGAATATGGACTATTCCATCATCTGAGAACTGTCGCTGGTGTGCATGGGTGCACACGTTTATCTCCCTCATCCACTTACCAATGAACTTTGCCTCATCTTTTCTTCTTTACATTCTCTTTGTCTCGTCAGGGTGAGACCTGTGCTCTTCACTTGGTACTTTGCACCTCTTTACTATGGGGCTGTCATCTCAAAGGCCATCGATCAGTGGTTATCAGTCAAATCTCCGCTTCTTATCTGAGGCCCTGAGAATCAAATTGTATAGGAGTGATACAGAACCAAGTACAAGTGCATCTCATGACTGTCGGCGCCCTGCAGTCAGCACTGAGCCATTTTGTACCCACTGAGTCCAAGACTAGTGTTGGGTCCAGAACAAGAGTCAGATAATACCCACTTGCTTTGGCCTTCTGTCTCAGTACTTAGCTCCAGTTTGTTTTTAAACATAAAATCTTGTTTGAAAATAGGCCTGGATTAATACCAAAGGTACTGTTTCCTGTACAGAGTTCTAACAAGTAAAATTTAGTGATGCTTCAGGTTAGAGTACTTCATCTAGGGAAAGGGAGCCTTGTGTGATATACATTGGGAGTAGGGTTGCCAGCTCTGAGTTAGGAAATACCTGGAGATTTTGGGGGTGGAGCCTGAGGGTGGGTTTAGGGTTGCCAGGTCCCTCTTCACCACCGGTGGGAGGCTTTTGGGGCAGAGTCTAAGGAGAGCAGGGTTTGGGGAGGGAAGGGACTTCAATGCCATAGAGTCTAATTGCCAAAGTGGCCATTTTCTCCAGGTGAACTGATTTCTATCGGCTGGAAGATCAGTTGTAATAGCAGGAGATCTCCAGCCACAACCTGGAAGTTGGCAGCCCTGGGTGGGTGGGGTTTGGAGAGGGGAGGGACTTCAATGGGGTATAATGCCATAGAGACTACCTTCCAAAGCGGCAGTTTTCTCTAGGTTAACCGATCTCTGTCTTCTGGAGATCAGTTATAATAGCGGGAGATCTCCAGCTACCACCTGGAGATTGGCAACCCTAATTGGGAGGTTGGGGGAACTTGCACCAGTAATTGTCATCGTTAGGTGCCTTGAGGTAAGTGTGTCGCATATATATGTGGTATGTAGTTTTTGATTGCCAAACACTTCAAACAACTAGGATATAGTTTTGTCCAGGTGTTTGCCTATCTATCATGCTCTTTTGTGTGCAGTTTACCAGACAGCCAAGATGCATAGTGCCAAAATATGTGTGCGAGGGAGAATGTCCTTAATAATTCTGATGATGTTGTGTGTGCTGCCAGGAACTGGCAAGAGTTGATGGACTGAAGAACTGTAGGTGATGCTGAGCAGGGAAGGACAACAGGGGATGTTTGTGGTGGCTGAAGCAGGAGCCTGGCAGGGCTACCCTGTGAGTGGTAGCAGAGCAGATGCTGAGCCATCTGACCCGGTGACTGTGGATGCGTGCAGGGACACTAGCTTTGTGAGGCCATCGGGTACCAGTCTGAGGCGGGAATGTCTCCAGGGCATCCCACGGCCCTAGTGGGGTCCTCACATGCTTGCTGGGGCTGTGCAGTTCATAATGGACGCTCTTCAGCTAACTCTCAGCATCCACGATCACCATGTCCTACCAGCTCAACAGCCACTCTGCCTCTGCTTGCAGCACTGCCCTGCCTCTGCCTCTGCTTCGCCCACCACCGAGATCCCCTGTAGCCTTCCCTCCTCCATGGCGTGTGCCATCTGTGGCTCTTCAGCCCATCTGCTCTTGCCACTTACTGGCAGCCCGCGCAGCACTATCAGCTGCATCATGTCTTTGGGCAGGAACAGCCATTAAACAGATGCATGCGGTAGTTGCGCTACCTGTAAGTGAACATGTGGGAAAGGTAATGTTTGGTTAGGCCCTCAGTCTCCAAAGGTCACCCTCGCATTGGGACTGCTGAACAGCACATGTTTTGCTTTACAAACTCTTTACAGCTTGTTCTTGGGCTATTTAATCTTGACTGTGGCTGTGTGACCATCTTGCCCATTAATCAGCTTCTGGTTATCTGGAGGATGGTGGTTTCTACACAGGGACAGGTTGGAGTGGTTTCTCCATTCCTGCTGATAACAGTGCAGCAGCAACAGGCCTTCCACATTTCCCTGCTCCAGCTCCCCAGTGGCAGCCAGGCCCCCCTCCCCTGGACCACGGGGGCATTCTAACTTTTTAAAAAAACCAGCAGTTGAATATCATTATATTGATATACCTTTATAAAAGTATGTGTAACAGAGTCTCTGAATTTCCAGGTTTCATTTTTCTAAAGTAAGTCTCTAGCCCTTTCCAGTGTGGAGCCAGAGTGGTGTAATGATTAAGAGTGCTGGACTCCAGACTGGAAAACGAGAACCGGGTTTGTTTCCCCACTCTTCCACATGAAGCCTGTAGGGTGGCCTTGGGCTAGTCACAGTTCTCTTTGAACTCTCTCAGCTCCACCTACCTCACAAGGTGTCTGTTGAGGGGAGAAGAAGGGAAGGCGATTGCAAGCTGGTTTGAGACTCCTTAAAGGAGGAGAAAATTGGAGTATAAAAACCAACTCTTCATTGTGGCATTATGTCTTTCCTCTTATATCTTTATAGCTGAAGAGGCTAGAGGTTTTTTGTTGTTGCTAAATTAAAACTGAAAATTCAGAGAACCTGTTACACATATGTTTATAATGGTATATCAATACAGTGATGTTCAATGACATATCTTTAAAGCCCCTTGTGGCTGGGGGGGTGGCGGCTGCAGCAGGGACAAAGTCAGAGAAAATAGCTGCCATGTGGGTGGTAAAATCTGAACTTTCCCATCCACACGTCAGTCAGCTAGACTTTACTGTGATCTTTCCCTAAACTTTGCAGCAAAGCAGGTTTGAGAAAGCTCAGAGAAAAGCTGGGGAAACTCTGGGAGATCCACAAACGGACCACGATGCTGTGGGGAAACCGGGAAAAAATGCTTCCCAGCAGCACTGAACTAAGGGCCATGTGGAAATGGCTGTTATCTGAATCCAGTTATTAGCAATGGAAAACACAGATTTACTTGATCTGTTCATTTTAAGGTTGTTTTTTTTTTAAGGTTTTGTTAAAACACTTCTGTCTGGTCCTTCATTTAAGCACATATTAATTACCTTTGTTGCCAATCATCATTACAGTAACCAGATCATTCTTTTGCTTTCCACAGAAAATATGTAATTTCCTGTAAGCACACAGAGGTACCTTTGTCTGTGCCTTGGGACCAAAGTAATAAGGTAAAGTGAATTTTTAGCTTTTCTGATCCATTGCAAGTTTCTAACTTCTGCTTCCAGAAAGATTCTTTTAAGGGCCCCATACCAGGTAGCACCCCCACCCCACCCCCAAAAAGATAAAAGTTCTGCAATGAGCCAAATGGCAGCCCATTCCCTCCGCTGCTATGTGGGGCTAAAAAATGGCATTCTTGTAACATCTGGAAGAGGATTAACGGCCACACTGCTGCCCACAGAAGTTATGGAAATCCCATAAAGCTGCTCTGTGCCACAGCTGTCTTAAGGAACAAGGGCCCTCTTGTGGGCAGTAGCTAAAAATGCTACCCATGAGTAAAGATGAAGCCAGGCTGATGTATTTTGGGATGGTTTGGAAATGGATTGACAGAATGCAAGCTGGCCTCGGTGTGCTAGTCAAGAATCTATAATGAGCTTTCAGCCATACTGGAAGCTCAGTCTGTGCCTTGGAAAATAGAGATTTAGAAGTGAACACATGCAAAGAGAGCCTTGCAGTACACATGGACACGTGAAGCTACTGCTTTATACTGAATCAGACCCTTGGTCCATCAAAGTCAGTAAGCAGAAAATACACTGAAATCTTGAATAATTATTTCAGTTAGAAGATTTGGCTTGCACGAACCCCTGATTTTATTTATTTATGGCAGTTTAAAATACATACTGCCAAGATACAATCACAATATAAGCCAGGGATGGGGAACCTCAGGCCCGGGGGCCGTATGCGGCCCCCGAGGACACTTTTTGTGGCCCTCGGGAGCTCTGGTGCCCGGCCACGGAGGCCTGTCAGCTGTTGAGCAGCGAGAGGGAGCGGGGGAAAGAGGCCGGCGGCCCCCAGTGGCAGAGCATGCATGCGGGAGCCGATCGGGCTTTGGGAAGGGGCCTTTTGTGGACTCTGGGGGGGAGGGCATGGAGATTGGGGCCCAGTCACGTGGGGCTCCGTGTGCTGCTGGGTGTGTGTGTGTGTGTGTGTGTTTGTGGGCGGGGGAGGTGGGGAGGCTGGGGCCCAGTTGCACGGGGCCGGCATGCGTGTGTGCATGTGCGGGGGGGAAAGGCTTTTCTCTCTTTTCTTCCTCTTTTTCTGTCACTCTCCTTTCTCTCCCTCTCTTTCTCCCTCTTTTTCTGTCTCTTTCTTTGTCTCCCTCCATCCTTTTCTTTCTTTCTCCCCCTCTCTCCATTTCTTTCTCCCTGTCTCTCCCTTTCTCCCTCCCTCCCTTTTCCTCTTTCTCTGTTTTCCTTCCTCCCTTGCCAATTGACTGTGGGCTGCGCCCCCCTGGTGCCTCATTTGCTCGGGCCCACCACTGGATGCCCTTCCACCTGGGAGGGGGGGAGGGGGGCACCCTGCAGGCCTTCTCTGTGTGGCCTCCCCTGGGGTTGCCAACCTCCATGTGGTTGCTGGAGACCTGGCAACCCTAGCCTCTCCCCCCCCACACCGAGAGATCTACACCTGGTATGGCCCCTGAATGATGTTATAAATGTGCAAATGGCCCTTGGCAGGAAAAAGGTTCCCCACCCTTGATATAAGCAGTAAAACCTAAGAAACTAGTCCCATCCTGTTGATTGTATTAACACACTCAGTGTAATCTGCCTTGAGTCCCAGTGAGAAAGGCAGACTATAAATAACCTTAATAAAATAATAAAATTTTAAAATTAGGAAACAGTTTTTCTGACATTATTGGCAACAGCTAGAGAAATAGCCATCCACATGTACAGATATCCCTCTCTGTGAACACTTTCCTTAAAAGGAAGGTGTTAACATGTATACAGAAGGAGAGGGGAAAGGACACTGTTTGGGTCTTTCTTGGGGGCAGAGTTCCATTGAAAGGATGCCAGCACTGAGAAGGCCATGCTCTTGGTAGCCAATCACTATGTTTTCAGGGACTGGGGATCTGGAATAAGGTGTTTGATGCTCTGGGAAAGCTTGTATAGAACTAGGCAGTCCTTCAGATACTATAGTGCAAGAACATTTATGGAAATAAATTCAAAATTAGTACTTTTGAGTTGAACTCAAAACCTAAGTAGGGAGTATTTTTTAAGCACAGGGGAGAAATATTCCTTATAATTAGAAGTTTATTTTACTGTCTCATTCTCATAATGTGAGGAATACTCAATATCCCTACAATTCAGTGAAGAAATATGTATTCCAAAAGTCAACAATCCAGAGCCAGATTTGAGATATATCCAAGCTCAACCAGTGTGGTGTAGTGATTACAATGTCAGACCTGGGTTTGAATCCCTGCTCTGCCATGGAAACTCACTGGGTGACCTTGGGCCAGTCACATGCTGTCAGCTTCTATATAGTACCTTACAAGATGAAGAAGAATAGTTGGTTTTTATATTCCAACTTTCTCTACCTTTTAAGAAGAATCAAACTGGCTTACAATTGCCTTCCCTTCCCCTCCTCACAACAGACAACCTGGGAGCTAGGTGGGGCTGAGCGAGTTCTGAGAGAACTGTGACTAGCCTAAGGCTGGCTTCACGTGGAGGAGTGGGGAATCAAATCTGGTTCTCAAATCTGGAGTCTACTGCTCCTAACCACTACACTATGCTGGTTGTTGTTGCTGTGAGAATGAGATAGGGAGAACAGTGTTGTAAGCTGCTTTGTTCCCCTATTTGAGAGACGAGCAGGCTATAAATATCTAAATAAATCATTATAGCTGATCATTGAATTTGAACCGTGCCATCGACTCCTTGTGTACTTCTTGTACTTTGGGAAGAAATTCTATGAAAATAGCTAAAAATCAACTAAAATCTCTGAGATTTCATAACGGTGAAATACCCGAAACTGCAGAATTCATATGTTGCAAAAAAAGCATGAGACACCATTTTGAAGATGTCTTCATCACTATCAGCTGATTCCTAGAGTACTTAAAGGTGTACTCTGCTGTACAATATATCAAAGGCCATAACCTGCCCTTTACACTTGATTACAGATTGAGATAAGAGTAATAGTGAGAGGAGGAGAAGGGCCAGGTGGAGGCAGATAAAAACAGAAAGAAAGCAGAATCTCTCTCCTTGATGTGTTGCACTTCTTTGTTTTTTCTAATGCAGGTTTACCTGAGTTACAACAATGTTTCTGCCCTGAAGACCTTAGTCGCCAAAGCAAACTGGGTGCTTGCCTCCGAAAGAGACAAGGTAACTACCGCTTTCCCAGTTCTGGCCAGGTTAAGTGCCCAGCCTCTTCCCAAGGACGTGCCTGGACACAGTGCCTG
This sequence comes from Euleptes europaea, assembly GCF_029931775.1. Lineage (NCBI taxonomy): Eukaryota > Metazoa > Chordata > Lepidosauria > Squamata > Sphaerodactylidae > Euleptes > Euleptes europaea. The sequence goes on along the minus strand of NC_079313.1, from coordinate 69,219,916 downwards.
CCTTGCAGAGACGCAGTTGTCACTGCACCGTCCAGACACAGCCTAGTAAGCCCTTCCACCGAGGAAGGAGCGACCATCCCCCAGCACTCCAACAACTAAACTAAGTCGCTGGGAAACCACAGTTCTTGGCATGGGGCATATTATGGGGATGTGTGCCAGTCTCCCAGGCCTCTTATCAGCCAGCATCATTCTAATGCTGTGAGGCATGGTGCCTTGCCTACTTGTTACTATTTCTAACGCTCAGCCATGGCAAAAACCTTTTGCCCTGGATGTTTTTTTTTCCCTTGCTGAGGCTGGGATACACTCTTTCCAGCAGGGAAGTACATATATCCTGTACCACAAAATAGCCTGCTATCCCCCATCACTAAGGCTATCCATGCCTTCCGTCCATTATCTGAGGACCGGGATGTTGCTTGGTGTCTTAAGAGTTGTGAAGCCTTCAGAAGAAAGGTTCCTATTGCCCCAAGTTCTGTCTGGAAATACCCTGATAGCTTTCCTCGAGAGTTCTGTTTCCTGTATCAGCTGAAACGTATAGCCACTGATGTCTTCCAAAGCTCTGCGTATACTTTGGAGTCTGCCAGCCCAATGAAAAAAGGCCAGCCCAGTGAAAAAAGGGGACTGAAGGTAGAAGTAGGGTGGCAGATTTTGTAATCTAGCTACAATATTCTGTTTGCACAGGGCAGGTGGAAAGTTTGGATGCTGCCTGAGAGAGACTCACATACCGTATGGATTCTGGCTGGGTGCCTCAGAGCCCTCTAGTCATTTCAGAGGACTGAGGAGGAATCCTGGTTTGCAGGAGGATACCAGGCAATGCATGTGTACTGCTGCCATGGTGGGAGGATGAGTGCAAGGATATATCAGACTACATAGGGCTAGCACTCTTAAATTCCAAAAATAGTTGTTTAAAAGCCTTACTGCTTGGCAACAGCAGTAGTAAGTGTTTTCATTGGCCTTAAAAGGGGGATTATGCATGCTCATGGAAGATCAGTGCATCATTGACTGTTAGCCATTATGGTTAAATGGTGTTCAGAGGCAATGTACCGTTGAATTCCCTTGCCGTGGGCAGATCATTACCTGATAGAGTTCAGACTTACTGCTTCCTCTTTCCTCTTCAGGGGTGCTAGACTCCTTGAGATGGTCCACTCCAGGGGGCTGATGGATCCTGATGGGTTCCTGTCACCACTTGGGGATTTTCTCACCTTGGTGGCTGATGCTTCTGTTGAGGCTCAGACCGCTCTCTGGCTGTTGACGCAATCGCCCCTAAGCGCCCTCTCCCCTGGACTGAGCCAGGCAATCTCCCTGGTTCGCTGGGGAGATGATGGTGATCAGCCAGGAGGGACCATGGCTAGAGTGCCACTGGCGGAAAGCTCAGAGCAAGACTGTTTGAATGGCATAGAGCCCATATTAGGGCCTGTTCTGTGGCAGCAATGACCATGAAAAGGCAATAGTTCTATGCCACCATTGGGTCTGCATGTAGTCATCCAACTGAGCTGCTTTGTGTGGTTCGGGGACTTTTATAGCATAGCCTCAGAAATTTGGACTCTGTCCACAGAACAGCCCACTGTGATCAATTTGCCACTTACTTTGCAGACAAAATCAGTCAGATCTGCTCTGGGTTAGATGTGGCGTGGATGCTGCTCCAGATGATGCGCCTTTGGCATCTGCTTGTCCGATTTATATGGATCAGCTTCTGTATCCCAAGGATGTGAAAAAGAGCCTTGGACAGGTGTGACCTACAACCCATGTTCCTGCTCTGCCCCATGGCCATTGACCTGTGGGGGTGCCACAGGGTTCCATTGTATCCCCTATGCTATTTAATATCTATATGAAGCCACTGGGAGAGATCATCAGGAGGTATGGGCTGCAGTGCCACCAATATAAAGATAATACCCAGCTCTACCTTGCTTTCCCACCAAATTCCAAGGATGCTGTTCATGTTCGGAACTGGTTCTTGGAGTCAGTAATGGGCTGGATGAGGGTGAACAAACTTCATCCTGACAAGACTGAGGTTCTCTGGGTTAGTAGAAAGGCAGAGCAGGGACTTCAGATCTTCCCTGTCTTGGATGGGGTTATACTCGCCTTGAAAAGCCACGTTTGCAGCTTAGAAAACCAGGTGGCTGCTGTGGCTCTTAGTGCCCAGCCCCGGCTAGTGCATCAACTGCAGCCGTTCCTGGGTCAGTCAGATCTAGCCACAGTAATCCATGCCTTACTTACATCTAGACTGGACTACTGCAATGTGCTTTACTTGGGGTTAACTTTGAAGAGTGTTCAGAAGGTACAACTAGGGCAGAATGCTGCAGCTAGACTGCTGGTTGGGGTTCACTATTAAAACACTGGCTAGTGATCCATTCCTGAGTCAAATTCAAGGTGTTGGTTTCATCCTTTGAAGCCTTACATGGCTAGGGACCAGGGTATCTGAAGGACCGTCTTCTCCCATATCTTGGGGAGATGCCCTCCTGATTGTCCCACCAATGAAAGCCATTCATTTGGTGGGTACACGAGAGAGGGCCTTTTCCGTGGCAGCCCCAAATTATGGAACAACCTCCTCGGGGAGGTGCTTCTGGATGCTTCATTGTCAGTCTTCGGGAGGCAGTTTTACTTAGGACTACATTTTGATTGATTTAGTTTTTATTAATGGCAGTCCTGTTTGGAGTTTTAAAACTGACTTTTATGGGTTTTAGAATTGTTGTTTTCATTGTTTTCTTTATAATGTTTTATTAATGTTGTAAGCTCCCTTGAGTTCCGCAAGAGAGAAAGGCAGCTAATAAATGTTTTAAACAAATAAATAAATTCCAATTGCTAGGGAGAAATAGCGGGACCTTCTGGAGGCGTCTGGTTGCCACTATGATTAGCAGGTGCTGAAATAGATGGACCCTTGGTCTGAGCAAGCCAGGCCCTTCTTGTGAAGTATTGCCTGTTGCACTTTGTGAGCTAGAGAGAAATGTTGCATGAGTGATGTTACTACAGGGCCTTTTGCGGACAATTAAGCTTTAGTCCTTGCTGAATCCACAAGAGGCTTTGGCGTTTGCAAGTGTTGTTACTTGTTCTCTCTCTCATATAATAATGAAATCCCTTTAGCTGTGCTATTGTTGAACTGGAATTAGGAACATCTTCATTAGGGAAGCTTTAACTGACTCTTGGTCTGCACTGTCTAAGGTCAAGATGTTCACGCTGGAGGAGGATAAGTTCCTGTCAATCAGAATAGAGATGACCACCTGCATTGATGCAAAGCAGGCCTTCCTGCTGCTTTCGGACATGGGGCACAGGCATGAGTGGGATGAGCATTACGTGTAAGTACTTTTTAGAAGAGGCCAGTTGCTATAGTTGCTCTTTTGTTAAGAACAAGGTCTCCAGTGTTCTGTTTTGCAACATAAGCCATCTTATTGCCCACTTAGGCATTATATTTGTAATAGCAAGGGATAGAAGGTAGTGTGTATGTTTAACCCCCCCCCCCAAAAAAAAACTAAGGTCCTTAGCTGGATTCTGTTCTCAGCACCGTGTTCTTTGTTCCTGCATAATCATAGGCTACTCTCATACCAAAATAGGCTATTGGATCCTGAGTTGTCAAGAGAAAGGTGGACTTATAAATATTTTAAATGAATAAATATTGAGCTAGAAGAGTCACCATACCAAAAATGAGAGGAGGGGTGGACAGGGAATAAGATGGCTCAGTATAATGTCCTCTTTCTCTCTGTCCAACACTCCTATTTTGAGCCTCTGTCCCTGGAAGAGTTATCTAATTCAGGAGTGGGAGACTTCAAGCTTGACTTCAAGCTATTTTTTTTAGCAGATCTCCAGGACCCACCAATTGGAACTAGCTGTGAAATAGCTGAGCCTCAGTTGCAGAATGGTTCCCCTAGAGGGCAGCGTCAGTCACAATTGCTTGCTTAGTACATGAGCCAAACACCGGGATAGCTGCTCATGAAAATACAAATTCACAACTCAGTTACTATGCATTTCGGGGTTCAGTATCTGTGTAACTTCACAAAGTGTGGCTTCCAGGCAACCAATTAATATTACCACTTACTGAGGCCGCAAGACATTACCATTCCTAGTGACACATTTTAAGCAGCCATTTGTGTTCACATTCTTATTTATGACTTTACTAGAGAGAAGCAGCTGCGGTGTAGCCAAGGAGGAAGAGAACTAGACTGCTTACCCTGATAATGGAAGCCAGACCATGTAGGGGCAGGAAGTTCCTGGGAAACATGCTGAGGGAAGAACATTATGTTTGTCCTGAGAGCTAAATTTAAGCCAGGGAGCAAAGGTAATGGACGTCTCCCTTTCATTCCTGAGTGAGGAGCTTCTGGAGATCTACCATGAAACCAGCCCAGGATCTACTGATTGATTGCGATCTGCCTTTTTCCTGCCCCTGATCTGACCGTTGTTTCTGTCTGGCTTTTGCACAACATGACCTAAATCGTTTCACGTATACTCCAAAATCTACCTGCCTTTATTTTGCTTGTGCACACAAGCAGCTTCATATTGGTTATGAGAATTAATGTAGGAATAATTACTGATTTCCTAAGATTTGTCTTTTTTTTAAAAATCCCTTTTTTGCAGGTGTGGTGAGCTGGTCCAACAAGTTGACAAAGATGACATGATCTATCATGTAATTAGTAGAACCATCAGCGAGGAAAACAAACCTCAGGACTTTGTCATCCTAGCATCACAAAGAGAACCTTGCAGCAAAGGGTACGTTGGCAAGAACTTCTCCCCAATTGCTAGAGCAACCACTGACCCTCAAAGTAATATCAAGGCTCATCTGGGCTTTCAGAATCTTTTTCTCGAGGCCTTGAAAGTTATGATGGTTTCTGATTTTTTAAAAGTTTATAAAAACCAAAGGCAACCGAACTAGACTGAACAGCTCTATGTGTTCCCAAGTAGTCTATCTTCAGGTAAGTAGCCCGAGGATCCATTATTCTTGTTTCAGTTTGAGAGTAGGGGGAAAATACTGCTAACTGCACTGGCCCTAACCAGATTTCCTTTCCTTCCAGTGATCCATATGTTGTAGCATTCAGGTCTGTCACATTGCCAACACAACCAGCAAAGCCAGAGTACACCCGAGGAGAAATCTTATGTTCTGGCTTCTGTATTTGGCAGGAAACAGAGGAGCTCACCAAGGTAAGAATTTAGACTTCCAGGAGTATAGTAGAGCAGGCAGGGCTCTGTTTGAATACTCCTCTTACACATGGCTTGAGGTTTACACCTCTAAGGCATCCTAAAAAAGGCCCAGACCACAAAGATGCTGCTTCACACATAGAAAGACAGCCAACTGGTTTGCCATGCTGCCAATGTAATGTTTGCAATAGGTTTTAGAGTTGCATTTATAATATCCAGAGTTAGTTCAAGACACGTTGGTTCTTAAAGCAGAAGATCCATGGTGCCCCTTTCTGTTGGAGTAAAAATGTAATTATTTACAATTTGCTACTCTGAGGTAAACTGTCTTACTCTGACTAATGGCAGGGCCAGTCCTGGTTATATCCTTATACCATCATGAAATAAGAATGTTTTACACAAGTTAATCTTTAAAACTGAGCTTGATGAGAAGAATGGGAGAAGAAACTCATTTTATTTTGGAATCAACTAACCCACTTAGGAACTAACTGACAAAATGTATTGGTTTCCAGGTGTCGTATTACAACCAAGCCACACCAGGTGTGTTGGCCTACATCACAAGGAACATTGCTGGGTTGTCCTTGAGCTTCCATTCCACCTTCCAAGCCTGTGAACAGTTCCTCCAGAAGCACAAAGATGATCTCTCTGTCAGACTTCAGAAACTTTAGTTGCACGGTTTTATCTTTGTATAGCCCCATGATAAACATGGCTGTAAATATCGAAGTGACCTTTCTGTATTAGTGATGGGAAAGAAACAGACTTGTTCAAATGCATAAATTACCTAGCCCAGGCTTGTGGTAGAGGCCCACCTTATTGGACTATGATCAGAATGAGAAATTGTATTCAAGAAAAGAATGACAGGAATCTTACAAGTGGTGGTTTGTGTGCCTTCTCTATTCAGGAAGTGAAACATGAATATTTTTTCTGGGATTATGTATGTCCTTAATATCTGTCTTGACTTCTTTTGAAGTCCTTTATTTAATTGATAGGAAAATCAGATTATAAAGGGATATATTAAAATGGACCCTCCCCCCTTCTATTGCCTTATCCAGCAGAATAGTTGCTAAATCTGTAAAAAAAAAAAAACTGTACAGGAAATAACTTTTCATATTGCATCAGTGGAAGTGAAACCTCCTCTCAAGTGCCTTGTACCAAGTGACTGAACATTCACATGCGCCAACAGTGCAAATTCACTGGAAGAATTATTCTTTATTTGAAGGGTTTACAGACTTTTACACAGGGCTTGGTGGTGGGTATTCTGAGCACTGAACTGCATCACAGTGCATCTACCTCTTGAAACCGTGGGTTGCCTTACTTCTGTGCACTTTACACAAATGCAGCAAGATGTCAAACTATGTCACATGTGAGGAGAACTGGAACAACTAGAATGTTAACAGTCCTTTATAAATGTCTCTTCCTTAGTCTTCCTTGAATGATGGAAGCTATTATTTCTTGATCAGTCCAAGCCTGATGGAAATTATTTTGCATCAAAGTTGTTGTTCTCACAGAATTCTGGAAGATGTTCCTTTTTTGTCTTTGATCACTAGACAATTGTTGCACTGAATGAATGATCACCTTTCTGTGCATTCTGTTTGCTGCTAGATCAGTTGTTTCTCTTACGATCTTCCATCAAGTCTGTCGATTTTGGCTTTGTTTTGTCTTCCATTGCGGTCAAGATTATGTAAGTTTGTTGAAATAAATGGCAAGAAAAGTGCATTTTTAAAAAAACCCCTCTGATTTTCTGTTTGTCATGAAGAGTCTGCTCCGTTACTCCCTAAAGGCACCTCTACTTCATAATTATTTGCAAATTCACCTCTTCATGCTCTCACCATGCTATGTAGGGCTGTATGTAAACACAACCAAAGCCTACACACACATACCAAGGTTTTGGTTGCAGCTGTAAGACTGGCAGTATATCAGTGACTGTCATTAATATATAAATTGGTCTGAGTGCCACAGAATATAGCAACAGCGTTAGTGGTGATTGTGCATATAGAATGGCATTCTATGACTAAGACACATTTCTATTGTTTCATTGTATTTTGGGAGTAGAGACGGGTTCTGGGTCTGGGAAGGTTGAATGCTGCTGCTTGTAATAGTCTGTTGCTTTGCTATATTTGTATCTTCGATGTTTCTGCACTTTATTACATTTGTGTTTCCACCTTCCTTCCATCGTGGAGCTCAATGTGATAGATATAGGGTTCTAGGAGGCCACCCAGGCCGGTTCTGACTAAATCCAGGCCTGTTTGAGGGTGTTGTGTCACATGCCCGCCATCAAATCCTAGGACCCCCTCCCCCCACTTATGTGATGAATTAAGTTGGTTCAACTTTGCCTAATTAGTCTGTCGAGATTTTCAACACTGGGTCTGTTTTTCAAATTCTTGGTGAGCCTGTCCTGCCAAATAGGATGATGTAAGCATTCCCTTTGAATGGACAGCATTATCATAAATGCAGCATCTCCCCCCCACACACACACCTCACTCTATGACGAATCTGTCAGAGTCCAGTTGGTAAAGCCACCCTAACTGCTTCCAGTTAGAATAATTCTTGTAGAATTGACTGTGAAAAGAGAGAAGTAAAAAAAATCAGCCCCCTTTTGCTCCTGTAGGGTACAATGTTGACTAAAATAATAGTCTGCACATGCTGTAGTTCCTCTGATATCAGTGATGGTATTCACCATTTGGAACTTACATTGAACCTGGGCTCTGGATCTCAATATTGAGGCCACACTTTAGACTGTCAAACCAGCTTCAAAGTAAAGGAAAGCATTACTTTCTAGTCACTAAATACATTCGTTTCTAGTCACCAAATTTCTAGGCTGAAATCTGTTGCTGGTGTAACCTACTGCTGTTCATGCTGTTTTGGGTAAATGTAGCTTGGACCAGGTAGTCAGAGTCTTTTAGCTAAGACAGTGGCCATTTTTGCATGGTAATTAGCAGCGCGTTCCAGGCTGAATTGCCCTGCATATTTTTTTGAATTTTGCACACTGAACTGTCATTCCGGAAGTGACTGCGAAGCTGGCGCATAAAGAGCCCATTTAATCTGACCTTCGGTGTTTGCCGTGAAGAATCCCCCTCACGGAATAATGCAAAACAACAGAGGCGCGTTAGCTATGCATATGATAATGGCTATGTCAACAGGAACAAAGGAGCAGGCGAGTGGGGGGAGTGGAACTTCTCCTTTTGCGTCGGGACCGTGAAAAGGCATTTTTAAAGTCGCATTTTAAAAAAGAGCTTTGAGCGAGCATCAAAATTGACCATGCAAAAATGGCCAGTGATAACTCAAAGTGCAGATTGGATTGCAGCCTTGCAAATGAAACCACATAAATCCCCACATTTTATTAGCCCGTATACTTACACTAAATATTCTATTACCTGACCTGAACAAGTCATTTGTAAAATCTCCCTTGTCCAGTCACTTGGATGTGGTTCTCTGAGGCAAACCAGCAATCTGGAGGTCAGTTGTAATGAACCCTGCCTTCAAACCCTGCCTTATGTTTATAGGAATCTAGTGCTTCTGATGCGTGAGATTTTATGCAAATATTTCACGGCCTTACATTGACACTCCTTGTATCTTGGTTGAGGCAATTATCTTGCAATCAAAAAGTAAAATTTAATACTCACGTGCCCTCTCTTTGAACTGAGATAAAACAGGATCATAAATGTCATAAAAGATTTGTTCAGGATGGCTATTCTCTCGGATAAACAGAAGATCTTCTACAGTAACTGGGTCAGTCTTTCCTTGCCATAAAGTCAGACTGTATCTAGGAAAATGAGACATTTGGCATGGGACAGAGATTCTCACAGGTTGTGAGGCTAAGAGCATTCAGCATAAGTATTCATGGCGGTTAACAGCTTCAGGCAAGGGCTTTGGACAGGGGAAACAGCAATGGGGGGATAAGGGTTAAATTCTTGCTCCTTCCGTAATTGATCTGAACAAACTGGCAGCCCACTGTGGCTGAATTTCAGTAAAAACAAAACACTGGGAGATCAATGAAGAAAATTAGGTCTAAGAGAAACTGGATGTGATGGCGGGAGACCTGTGAATGGCTCCCCCTTGGCTTTTAACACTTGTTAGCAGCTAGAGGGCAGAGGGATCAGATTCAAATTGTAACCGTGGTGCAATGCCATAAAACCCTTTCCCCCAAAGTCACAGTCTGAAATGCCAGTGCCCCATGGCTTCTATTAACAATTCAAAAAAAATGTGTAAGATCTATTTAGGCATACTCCATTGTCTTGTCTAGCAGCATCTTTAGGAAAAGCTGCACGTGTTTTGTGTTTGGGAATCTGGAGTTTCAATTATCAAGTGTTCTACTTTGACTGACCTACTAGATACTGGCTTGGATCCAAAGGTAGCAATCTATCAGTGCAGCAGCAGCAGCCACTCTGTCGGAATGGTCTTCCATCTGCGGAGGTGAGTTTTTCCGATTCCTCCCCTCCCACAGCAGACTTGCAGTTTTCTCCCCATGTTGCTCCTTCAAGTCCACCAGCCCACAGGAGCACAGTGATGGGAAGCACAGAAGGCTGCAGGAGAGATGGCAGGTTGGGACTTGCCTCCTCTAGTGCAACTCTGCTTGCGCTGCTGTTTAGGATCTAGGCCATCATTTGCTACGTTTAAATGTCCCAAGTCAACCCAAGGCTGCAGAAATATTTCCTGAATTGTGCAGGAGCTAAAGAATGAACTGGAAAGTGCAATCTCTTACCTATTAGACTGAGTCAGAAGCCATCTCAAATGAGGCCAGGCTGGCCTTGCCAGGACAGCTCTTATGGGGAAGGTGATTTGCTGAGGCAGCGTTCCCACAAGGCTGTGCATTTCCTCAACCATTTTCTGGGTGTAGGTCTTGTTTGGGAAGAGGGGGAAATAAAGAGCCGTCCAACCGGGAGAGAGAGTACAGTTTGGGAACTTCTCCTGGATGAGGGAGAGGAATCTAAGGATAGCAACAACAATATAGTTGTAACTTCACACGTGACATAAGCCATTCTCATTCCTCCCAAAATTTGAATAAGCCGGGCTTGGGTCATGTCTGGGCAAAAGGCTTAGATTTGGGGTTAGGGAAAAGGTGACCATAACACTCTGGACCCCAGTGTGCCCCTACCGTAATCCCTACCCTTATTACGTGAAATCCACTATGATGTGTTCATATAAGCTAAGATGCTGCTAGTCTACAAAGTGCGCCCTAAAATACAGACAGAAATCCTGCTTGGCTGAGCTGTGATTCATAGTTCTCCAGTGTGTTCTCAGTATGTGCAAAATTGGCTCAGGCCATTTATGCAGGGTCAATTTTGATGCTCGCTCAAAGCTGTTTTTTTAAATGCAACCTTTAAAATGCTTATTCACGGTCCCGACGCAAAAGGAAAAATCCCCCCCCACTCACCTGCTCATTTGTTCCTTCTATTAGCAACCTCCGTTTGCATAGCTAAGGCAAAATGTGAATTTTGCATGCTTCATTGAGGGGATTCTTTGGGGCGAGGGTGTTCAAGGGGCTCTTAAGAAACGCGAAGTAGGTATGCACTGGCTTTGCAGTCACTTCCTGAATGATGGTTCAGCATGCAAAACTCAAAAAAACCTGCAAAGCACTTCAGCCTGGAACGTGCTGCTAATTACCAAGCATACATGGCCTCAGTGAAGCTCTGGGCAAACACAGAAATGGCTACAGTGGGATGATCTCAAGCTTTTTCACTCGGGAAAATGCTGGTCCTGCTTTAGCTCAACGTGGGCAGGGTCCCCAAAGAGAAACATGTGCCTTGAATTCACAGCGGGAAGATGCCAGTTGGCTGTGGAGAAATTGTTTCAGGCATTTTGTAAAGCACTGATAAATGGCAAGACACCCGTTTAGTGCAGTGTGGTTAGTGAGCATTCCTTGCACAAATCAGCCCACTGGTGTCTTCATTTGAGCTGTTCCTCAGTCCCTTACGTGTGTGTAGATTCCACACAAGAAGTGGCACAGGAGCAATTCTTGGGTTTTGTGCCCACTTCTTTCCATGTATGGCTCGCCATGGGCGTCAAAACCCCTCTAAATCAAATAAATGTTAAAGGCGGACTATAAACGACACAAATAAAATAAATCATTTCCTTAGCACCGTTTTATTCTGGCTGAGGATTCACGGATACCTGGGTATTACGGGAGTAAACTGTAAATAAGATATTCAGTTTGTTGTTATGGCCTTTCATGTAAGAGAATGACTGTCCTGAGATATAGCGCTGAAGGTATTTCCTTCAAAAACAAAGAAGTGCAAGATACACTATAACCCAAAATAAGAAAAGAACATTTTACTCACAGGCTTGCATTGACTGCGGTGTTGATAGGAACGTTGGGACCTTTCAAAATATCAGCATTTATCCACACAGGCCTGTCAATAGCCACTTGAGAGGATTTTTTGGCTAAGATATCCAGGGATGGGCCAACAGCCTTGATGGTTTTGAAATCTAGCTTGATAGCTGTTTGGGGAAGGAAGAAATTCATGTGACCTGAAGCTCATTGTGGTCTCATTGTCTTTCATCCAAATCCATTTTACAAGGTAGCTGTGAAAATAAACTAATATAAGACTGTATTATTATCCATACTGAGACCTAGGACGGGAAATAAACAATTCCTCTTCTGTATGTCAACCAGACAATTACTTCAGATGAAACCTGTTTGAGCAGAAAGAGCCAGGAACTTATAATTCCCATCCCCCCTAATAGGCATCTCTCCTTGTATATAGTCAAAACATACCTTTGTTGGATGAACTCAGCACGGCCTCCAGCCATTCCTGTAGAGAGTTATCACTGTAGATGTCAGGTGGATGGGCCATGATGGGTTTGTCTGTTCTGTTGGGTGTGTTGTATCCTTCAGTAGTGACATCTGCTTCTAGGACCATAACATCACCTGTGTGTAAGAACATAAGAGCCTTGCTGGATCAGACCAGTGGTCAATCTAGTCCAGTGTCCTCATACAGTGGTCAACCAGTTACTCCGGAGGGCCAGCATAGGGCATGGAGGCAGAGATCTTCCCCTGATGTTGGCTTCCTGGCACTGGTATTCAAAGGTTTACTGCCTCTGAATATGGAAGTTCCCTTTAGTCACCATGGCTAGTGGCCACTAATAGACCTGTCCTCCATGAATCTGTTTAATCCTTCTTTAAAGCCATTTGTACCTACGGCTATCACTATATCCTCTGGCAGCAAATTCCACATTTTACTCACTCAATGAGTAAAGAAGTATTTCTTTTTGTCAGTCCTGAATCTACTGCAAATCAGCTTCATTGGTTTCCCTCAAGAGTTCTAGTATTTTGAGAGAGGAAAAAAAAGTGTCCATCTTCTCTCTCTGTGTGTGTGTGTGTGTGTGTGTAAAGTGCTGTCAGGTCGCAGCCGACCTATGGCGACCTCTTTTTTTTGGGGGGGGGTTCATGGCAAGAGACTAACAGAGGTGGTTTGCCAGTGCCTTCCTCTGCACAGCAACCCTGGCATTCCTTGGTGGTCTCCCATCCAAATACTAACCAGGGCTGACCCTGCTTAGCTTCTGAGACCAGACGAGATCAGGCTAGCCTGGGCCATCCAGGTCAGGGCTGTCCACCTTCTCTACCCTGGGTATAATTTTATAAACCTCTATGATGTCCTCCCTTTTTTTCATAGAAAGGGTGCTCCAACCCTCTAATAGTCTTGGTTCCCCTCTTCTGTACTTTTTCCAGTTCTGCAATGTTCTTTTTGAGATGTTGTGACCAGAACGGCACACAGTATTCCAAATGTGGCCATACAATAGATCTATGCCAGAGTGCTATAATATTGGTTGTTTTATTTTCAATCCCTTTCCTAATAATCCCCAGCATAGAGTGTGCCATTTTCACTGCTGTGGCACACTGGGTCAACACTTTCATTGAACTATCCATGGTGACCCCAAGGTCTCTTTCCCTTTCAGTACAGCAACTTCAGACCCCATTAGCATATACTTGAAGCTGGGATTTTTGTGTGCAAGTGCACACCTACATTAAACTTCATTTGTCACATTGTTGCCCACTCACCCAATTTGTGGAGATCCTCCTGGAGCTCTTCACAGTCATCCTTGGCTTTCACCAGCCTGAATAATTTTGTGTCATCTGCAGACACGGCCACTACAGTGCACACCCTTAGTTACAGATCAGTTATGAACAAGTTAAACATTACTGGCCCCAATACCAATCCTTGTGGGACCCCACTGCTTCTTACTTCCCTCCATTGTGAGACCTATCCCTTTATTCCTACTCTTTGCTTTCTGTCATTTAACCAATTTTTAATCCATAAGAGGAACCATTCTCTTATCCCAAAACTGCTAAGCTTACTCAGGAGTCTTTGGTGAGGTACCTTATCAAAAGTCTTTTGATCAAAAGTCAAGTATATAATGTCAAGTATATAATGTCTACCGGGTCACCTTTATCTACAGGTTTGTTCAGTTTCTCAAAGAACTCTGAAATATTGGTGAGGCAGGATTTCCCTTTGCAGAAGCCATGCTGATTTTCCTTCACCAGGCTTTGTTCCTAATAATTCTATCTTTGAATACAGTTTTTATTAATTTGCCTGGAACAGATGTTAGGCTAACTGGCCTGTAATTTCCTGATTCTTTTCTAGACCCCTTTTTAAAAATCAGTAAAATATTTGCTACCCTGCAGTCTTCTGGTAGAGTGGCTGATTTTAGTGATTGGTTACACATACGGATTAGTAGAGCAACAATCTCACATTTGAGGTCCCTAAGAACTCTTTGGTTTTTAATTTCCCCAACAGGTCTATAACTTCTTCTCTCATAATCTCAATTTGACTCAGCTCTTCAGACTCCCTTCCTGAAAACAGTTGCTGTGGCCTAGGTACATGCCTCACACTTTCCACAGTCAACACAGAGGGAAAGAGTTCATTTAGCTTATCTGCCATCTCCCCATCTTCCTTTAGCAATCCTTTTATTCCTTGATCATCCAAAGGCCCAACTGCTTCCTCTCTGGCTGGTTTCATGCTCTGGATATATTTAAAGAAATGTGCACCCACATGCACAATTCATAGTGAAGAAAGCCTGCATAAAATGACAACTTGCTATGGGAAGATTTTGCCAGAAGCACCATTTCAGATGATGGTTCTGTAAGATTCAGCAAACTCCAAAGCCAAAATCTAGATACATTCAAAGTTCAACTATGAAAAGCATTGTATTTTAAAAAGCACACACTGGAGCCACTTTAGTGTAATAGTTAGCATGTTGGGACTATGCCCAGGGACATCCATGTTCAAATCACTGCTATGTTACCACTCATTCTTACTTAGACTAACCTACCTCTTAGGACTGTTGTGAGGATAAAGTAGAAGAGGAGAGAACCATATATGTAGCCTTTAGCTTCTTGGAGGATGGGTGATTAAAAATATAATAGTTAGCAATTGCTGTGATTGCTTTTCTATCCTAATAACTAAAGCAAATGTTATCAACAGTGTTCAAGAAAGTATCCTTTGTAAAGCAAAGATGGAAGATGTATTCAACCATCAATATACAACTGATGCCAAAGGAGAAGGACAACCCAGTTTTGTTGACTGGAAAAACAGAGTTGTGCTAACAAAACACCACCTGGGAGTCCTATTGAAATCCATATAACTGAGTTTTTGATCACCATGTACATTTGTCCTTGGGGAGAGGCCTACAGATTTTCTTTCTCCTTCCAGCATTTTGTGATCCCTCTACACCGGGCAACTCAGTAACCTTGCCAACTGAAAGGCATCTCAGGGGAAACCTCTCTAGTCCACTTCCTCTATCAGGAGGGTTTTCAGATACTCCCAAAGAAGACTTGACTTCTCGGATAAAACATCTGATCTTGAGTTGGATCAGGGAAGACTATAAAACTGACGTGCAGGAGGAAGAGTTACGTACCAGCCTTCTGGAGCTTGCTTTTCTTCTCATTTTCTTATCATAAGGTGATAAGCTCCTTCAGGCCAAGAAAGCCAATATAAAATAGAGTGTTCCATGTTGATGGAGCTGTTTTATCTCTTGCGACTTGAATCAATCGCTCATTCTTATCTCTGCAGACTGAGCCATCCTTTCTCCTTATCATTACAGATTTCTATGCCACGATTAACTCAAGAATGATGCACTTAATATGTTAGTTTAGCAGAACTTGGAGGTAATACACTTTCTATTTATTGAACGAAAACAACCTTAGGTATATGCATTCTTTGTCCACAATTTGGCTTAATTTTCTTTTCTTTTCTTTTTTAAAGCTTGATTTGATTTTGATAAATTAATCCTGAAATTGTATTAGTTTTAGTTATTTAGTTTACTTTTTCACTTCTATTGGCTTTAATGAGAAAAAAATTCTAGCTATAACTTTCCCCCCATCCAATAGGTATGGAATAAAGTTAAATCTCTGTAAATCTAGGTTAAAGACAAATGTAATGTTTGTGGACAGCAGTGAAGCTTGTTTAGAAACACTCTTGCTGAATTCAGACTGAACATAAGAAAAGCCATGCTGGATCAGACCAAGACCCATCAAGTCCAGCTGTCTGTTCACACAGTGGCCAACCATGTTTTTCTTCATCTAGAAAGAAACCCATTCTGAAATTTTTTTGCAGTGGGACAATTTGAATGGGAAAAAATTCAATAATGTAAAGCGCTAATTCTAATGCATGAGATGTCACTGGCACACCTTTCCCCTTTCCCATTCTAGAGCAGATTTGTAACTAGCTTGGTATCTTTAATAAAGTGCGGATAAATTTAAAACACATATAGTTTTTTTAAAGGCCTAAAAGGTGGGGGGGATGGTCAGCAGTGAACTATGCGAATAAATTTTGAGGGCGGGATCACACTATGGGTGAAGAAACTGCTGTGACCATTATTTAAATATTCTACTATCGTTTCACCATGAACGTTGTCCTTTCTCCTCCAGCAGTGTGCCTGGACACTGCAGCTTGACTCTTTCTAAGAGTTTTTTTTAGGGGAAATGCTGTTCTCTATATCTGATTAACTGCTCTGGATGTGAGGGCGATCTGGCTGCAACATCTGTCACCCCATTGGTCGCCAGGGTTGATTTGGCTGATCTGACTGGCTAGGCGGGTGTCCCCTCCCTCCCTCACCGCTCCATGTCGTCCCTCCTGAAGCTGCGCGCTCGGTGGAAGAGGACGACCATCCCAGATAGATTAGCATGATTACCTGCTCTTTTCTATTCTTATCGAGAGAATTTATGTTTCCCCCTTTTTCTGCCCCGATAGTCTTTGGTGAATCTTGAAACCAGTTTTGCACCCGTGTAACGAAATTAAGACCTCCGTCCTAAGCCCTGCCTCTGAACAGTTTAAGATGGTGACTAAACCACATCTTGGGAGATATGCTGGTGCCAAGCCAGTGTGATTCTGGCTAGAGTACAAACGGGTAGCATCAGGGTATGTCAGGGGTACAAGGCTTGATCCACCACACTAAGCCTGCCCAGCCCTGGTCACACACACCCATCATCAGTGCAGCATGATGTCAGCAACAACTGTAGCACACTTTTTAGAAACCCCATACAACAGATAGAGAATGAAAATACAAGCCCCCCTTCCCCGAAGCCTGGTGCAGCTTACTATACTGGCTACCTGCTTTGGTCAATATTTCCTGAAAGATTGTGATAAAAGCAGTTTTGGTTGTGTGGACAGGAAGGTGCTGATGTCCACCCCTCTCCACCTTCATCTGGCAGGATTTTGTCCTCATTTCCACTAGTGTCCACCATTCTGCACCCTGTCATTGGCAGGCTTTTTGCCAGTTTTTTTTAAAAATCAGCAGTTGGTATATCACTACAGCGACATTCCACTACAGCAATATACCTTCTATGATGTAAAAATGGCAACAAAAAGCCTTGGGTGGGGGGAATGAAGGGTATAAGGGGGGAAATGTGGATAATATTTGCCATGCAGAGGCTTTGTTGTCACTTCAGATGTCTCGGCATCCACAGCAGCAATGAGTGCAAAATGGGGGATCGTCCCTGTGCGTAAGCAGCCTAAGGCCAGGGCCCTCCTAAGCAGCCGTGACTCCCATAGCTTATATGATTTGGCTGCTATTGCTCTTGCCTCCTTCTGGGCACACTTAGAACACGCACAGGGGGACTTTGGCGATGAAAGCCCCATACAAACATACAGGTAATGCTTTCCACAGACAGGCAAGGAGGACTGCCGACACTGTGGAATATTTCTAATACTGCTCTGCTCAGATCCATTACCGATTCTTTGTGCCAGAATGGACCCCAAAAGAGACCCTCTGCTTCCTCAGCTGGTGAAGAAGAAGAAGAATTGGCTTTTATATGTGGACTTCCTCTACTACTTAAGGGAGAATCAAACCAGCTTCCCTTCCCCTCCCCACAACAGACACCCTGTGAGGTAGGTGGGGCTGAGAGAGCTCTAAGGGAGCTGTAACTTGCCCAAGGTCACCCAGCTGGCTTCATGTGGCCCTTTTGTATTATGTCCTGAAACTAATCAATCCTATTGTATGTACCCTTTAAATGTACTGGTGTTTCCCCATGTCTGCATTCTAGCCTTGTGTCTCAATGGACCTACTGAACTCGCTGACTTTCTTAAATAAAACTTTTTAACTTGCGGTTATGTCTGGAGTAAAGTTCCTTATGAGAGAAATGCAATGAGGTGCTGGAGTCTTACAGACAATTGCTTTGTGCAGCCAGGGAGATATGTGAGTGGAAACATACAAACTAATGAAAAAAATGAAACAAAAAGTCTTGGTCATTACTATTGGAATTATAACAAAAATAAATAGGAGCACTAATGCCATCCGTTAATATTCATTATTCTGGTGCTTCATTGTCTGGTTTAGGGAGTTCAAACTGAGTTCAGACTCTGGGAAATTGTGGGGGAGAGACCAAGGAATTAATGAAACGGACAGAAAAAAAATCTAATTGTCAGAGTAAAACAGATTTTGCAACAGAAGATAATTTTTATGATAGGTTTTCATTTCCACAGTTTCCATGTTCTTTGCAGGTAGGGGAAAGCTTTGATTCTGAGCAAGTATCTCTTTTCATCAGGCTCTTTGTTTGTACTAGTACTATTCTCTCTCACACCTGATCGCCTTCTATGTTCCTTTAGTTGGGGTGAGTATCTGGAGAAATATCAAAATGGATGTGGGGAGAGGCCCACTAGGGCTACTTATGGTTGGAAGAGTGGGTTTTCATGGCTTCCTGTCCCACTCTGTGGCTAGCAGAAGCATATTAAGGAAAGACATTATGAATTATGTATTATGAGACGATAAAGGCTAAATGTGCATAATTCAGATAGCAAAACTTGGTTTCCTTGAAGCAGAATTACAATTTTGTTTTAGATTAGTGTATATACTGCCTGGAACTCAGATCGGGCTATGCAGTGTAGGAGCAACTTTTGCTCCGAAGCATAACATTGCTTTTTTACATTCTTTCTTACTTATCCTGGTATGTCTAGCTGTATACACCTTAAGTGAAAAGAAGAAAACTCAAATCTTACTCTTTAAGGCTTGTTCCATCTCGTTCTTCTTGTTTGCAGCATGGTACCAGCTGACCAATAATCCATCCTTTCGGTCTATTCTCCTCAGGTTTAGCAGATAATTCAACATGTCTCCGCCAGTGCTGAAGGCTGGCTTGGGTGCAAATTCTGAAAGATAAAGAGCTAAATATGAAATTGTAAGGAAATATGGGGTGCTCCTGAGAAAAATAAACAAGGTCAAAATACCAACAGACTAGAGCTAAGGTTAATTCTACAACAAAATATCCCTAAAACTTCAGAGATTATGTTAAGTATTATACCGGACTATATTATAACACAACGGACCTTTTTACTCTATGCCACCACAGCTGCGAGAATGGTCTATGCAGCTAAATGGAAAATGACTGAAATACCGGACAAAACTGATTGGATTCATAAAATGTTTGAACTAGCAGAAATGGCAAAATTGACTGAGTTAGTAAATCAAAAAGATAATGATGAATTTGTTAAGGAGTGGGAGGCGTGGATTGTTTATTGCAAAAATGAACTTAATGTGCAGAATGTTAAAGGTTATAACTTAGACTAAGTTAATTTTCTTGTTTCTACTTTTTTTCTTTTTTAATAACTAGAAGGTTTTATAAAAAAAATTAATAAAAAATTAGAAAATAATTGCTTAGAGGATTACGAAGATAAGTCAGAGATAGAAGAAGGAAGGGGGGAAGTTAAAGTAGGGGAAGATATTTGTTATATATATGTTAGTTTTAATTGAGAACTAGAAAAGATTGAAAGGCAATGTTAATTGATTGTATCGAATATATGAAAAAACAATAAAAACCTTTTTTTTAAAATACCAACAGACTAGAGGAAGGACATATCATAGGCTCGGCTCAGATCCTATGGCACACCATGGGAAAGGAAGCTTAACTACAGTTTGGAATCACGTTGGAGATTACAAACTGCAGTTGTGATTGGTTGGGAAACCAGAATCTGAAACTAGGTTTGGCCTAACTGTGGTCTGGCATGACTTCTGAACTGTTCTGCTCCCAGAATCCAGTCTTCACCTAGACATGGAAGGGTTAAACAAAAGCAAAAAAGCACCCCTAAAGTGCAGCCTGACTGTTTGGAAGCTTTGTTTGGAAGCTCAACTTACAAGTTGTGCTAGCCATGGTTTGATGTTGCGTCTGAACTGAGCCCCTTTCTCCTCTCCAGTGTCCAAAATTTATTTAATGAACCCTACTTGACAGATGATGAGAATGAATTTAGAATGAAATGAAAACTGTGAGAACAAATGAACTGAATGCTGTAAAAGCCTCTCATTTTATAAACTGTAAGATTAATACAAATGAATGGGAAGAATATAAATTAATGGGAAACATGTGGCTCAAGGGAATCTAGGTCTGGGTTTTGTACCAGGAAACCAAGTTTCACAACCTGGATATGTCACAGCGGTAGAGGTGCCAGCCTCCAGGTGGTGGCTGTAGATCTTCCGCTATTACAACTATCTCCAGGCAAGAGATCAGTTCACCTGGAGAAAATGGCCTCTCTGGCAATCGGACTCGGTGGCATTGAAGTCCCTCCCTTCTCCAAACCCTCCCCATCTCAAGTGCCACCCCCAAAATCTCCAGGTATGCCCTAACACGGAGCTGGCAACCCTACACCGTGGCCATCATTAGCTCTTGGTTCTACTTTCTTAACTGCTTTTTAGAATTCCTAAGATAGCACCTTCAGAAAAATGGGTGAAGATCCATGGTCTACATGTCCATGGTGTAGTTCAGATTGTAAGTACTGAATGGAAGAAGAATGGTATCCAGCCTGTGAAGGGTTATGGGTTGGTGATGGTATCTGGCAAGATTGTGGATAGTTCAACTTTACAGAGATTGGTGAGTTTTATTTACTTCATTTATACCCCATTATTCTCCCCAATAGGGACCCAGAACTGCTTACATCATTCTCCTTTTCCCCATTTTATCTTCTCAGCTACCCCGTGAGGTAGTGTGGCAGGCTACCCAGAAACAAACTGCAAGGCGGGGCAGGCCCTTGGGCCCAGCAGCAAGACTCACCTGGTTGGAGCAGGTTGGGACCAAGGGTAGAAAGGTGCAGTCAGGATAGCCTCCGCAACAGGGCAGCCTTTGTGCTTTGGCCCAGGGAAGCTCTAAAGGTGTGGAGGCAGCTAGCCAGCCTGGGTGGAAGAAATATGGCTCTCCAGGCCCAGGTGTTTACTAATTGGCTGTTCAGTTCCAGGAATGCCCGTTAGTCTGGAAGAACTTCTAAGTAAAGTGCTGTATTTTATTGGACCAACTGGTGTAGAAGAAAGCAAGCTTTCAAAACATACAGGAGTCTTCCTCACCATCTTCTGCCTGTTGAACATTACTGTAAAGCAAAACACTTGCATACTTCTCCATAAACCTAAGACGATCCAATGAAAGAGATCATTTTACAAGCTGAAGATGTAACAACGTCATTGTTCTTGGGCCCAATGAGGTAACTACTATCTAGAAAGCTGATCTGTGGCAAATTTCGTGATGCATAATTTTAAAGTCCTTGCTTGCATCCCCCTTTTCCACATAGTTGCCTCTTGCAACATGGATTCTACAACTAAAATGTCTAGAAGAGCCCGCCCTTACCTGCTGTACTGGCCTTCCTTGCCACCCTGACAGCGACACCTGAGAAGCCTAACTATGCAGTCACGGCCATTGTGTGAAACCCAGGGTCGCCCACCGGGCTTACAATTTTGGCTTGCTTGATTTAGTACCTGGAGGGGAGTCCCTGTTGACTGTCAGGTGCACAGTGAGAGCGATGCAGGCAGAAATCAGGGCCGCAGCACAGATCCCAGCAGCCACGGCTCCTTTCACGCCAATGGAAGGGCACTTCATCATGGAAAGCAAAATGCTGCAGACGTATACCAGCTCCTTGGCAGCTCTGTCGAGAAAATTGCAGCTTCTTTCCCAAAAACAAGTTGAGATGATAAATGGAGGTGGTAGGTGAATTCTGAATGATTAAATCCTGAAACCAGAATTCAGAACGCAGTAATCCTAATGCAGAAATCTTTCTTCTTTCCTGTCAATGTCTTCTTTTAATAATCCAGTGCTATAATCTGCTACAGCCTGGAGCTAATTTTTTTTTAATTTTAACACTCAAATATTGCCTTGGACTTGTTTGTTGTAAATACTATGGTACCTTGGAGGAGTTTCCTTCTAATATTTCTTTTAAGCAATCTGGTACTTTCTCAATGATTTTTTTTCTAACAGGTCTTCATGGTCTTGTTTTCTTCAGATAATCTGACTGTAAAATGTCCTCCTAATACTGCCTTCAACTCCTTCCTTGCAGGGTATTCTTCCTGGTAACGGCTGATTGCTTGAGTTGCAAATTTATGGTCTAAAATAATCACAGAAGGTTTTCTTTAAGCCACTTGTGAGCTCTATAACTCAGGAATAACTTTGCAGGCGTCCCCTGGTTTATATAGAATCTGCCCCTCCTCCTTTTGTGTGTCCTGCAGACATGGCGGTATTTTAAGGCCAAAGTCTCTCTCTTCAATCCCTGCAAGTGTGGGAAGATGTCCCCTCCCACCTAGAACTTGATACAGCAAGAGCATGGGTGCACAGGCAGCTGCTCTAAGCTGACTCAAGGATGATTCCTTCCCATCTTCAGAACGACACATACAAATGCGGATTGACACGAGGCCCCAAAGGAAATGCTTGCGAGCAGTAAATGAACCAATTCAGAATAGCACTGACTTTCACATTGCTAAGATTTCCTATTAGATAGGAGAACATACTCATCTGAAAAAGCTTCCGTTAAAATTACAGCTAGGGATTGCAGAGGTTCAGATCTCATAACTATTGAACTCATCCCACTGTACATACAGGAGCCCTGAGACATGCCTCTGCAAATCCCGCTAAAGCCCTTAAGCACTGTGCTTGCTTAGCATACCCCCAGGATAGAGCTGAGCTTACAGGACATAGGCTGGGCCAGATCCTCCGGTGCTTTCATACTTGTGTGATGAAAACCATGGCAACCAGGTTCAAGCTGATCCAGATTGCAGCCATACAGCCCGACCACAAAGGAAGTGATCTGAGTGGGTGGTATAGTTACAGAGAGTTGCTATGGCCAAGGATCTCATTTTCTGTAATCTGCTGCTTGGCTACTGCTGATCCAGGCCAATACACAATGGTGTTTTGCTTCTACTTGACCTGAAAACAACTGTGGTCTTGTTAGGGAAGGACCATTGTACTCTCATCTGAACTGGTTCACTTATCCAAACCATCTCCATAGGTTATACTGCAAGTTCAGTGTGCCTTATTGCTCATTCTATGGGCAAGCGGTATTTTAATTATTCCATTGTGCTGCCAGATTGTTTTGCAGTTTACAGAGCCTGCAATTTCCCCCCACAGCTAAATCAGAGGTTTAATCTTCCCTCAATGCCTCCATGTGACAGAGGAATCCAATGGCCACTTGGCTACGTAGGGCGAGTTGCAATGTTTGTATGTGCTGGGGCCAGTTAATAGTTTTGTGAATCACCAGGCTTCTTTGAACGAAATAAGAGATCAGCTGGTTTTCTTGTTTCCAGCTTTGCAAATTTCCTTGATGTGGTGTGCAGAGGTGGTACCTCAAACTGAAGCAGCAGCTCATAGCTAGAAGACCAAACTGATATTCATTACGAATCCAAACATTAGGCCCCGTATTTCTAACAAATCTTGGTGTTACTACAACGTTCATGCAACATGCATGTCAAGCAAGAACGAGACATACTGCTGTACGTATTTTTTCACAGCTGTCACCCCAAAGGTCGTCCCTTTAATTTATGCTACAAGACTATCTGCATGTGGTAAGGAAAGACTTACTTTCACACAAACTGGCTGAAAATATAAAGTCTGGTTTAAGATTGATGGCTCGGAGGGGCGGCTTTGAGCAGATTCAATTTAATTAATTTCCAAGGCCACCATGTGTCAGGAATCACAGTTCTCCTCAAAACTGCCCTTCTACTGCCACCTGCTGGTTACCACATTGGGACAAGCTGTAGAGTTGTTTGATTTTGTTGTACAATATTCTTTGTAGCGCTCTATGAATTTATTCTCAAGGCTTGAAACGTTGGGGTTTTGCTATCAGTCTCTCTCTCTCTCTCTCTCTCTCTCTCTCTCTCTCTCTCTCTCTTCTTCCTCAGTCTTTATAGCATCTCCATTACTTGAAAACAGCTCAATCGTGCATAACTGGCTTTCATATCCAGAATTACGTATGAGCCAGCCCTTCCAAGGTCTATGTAGACCATTATCTGCCTCCTCACATTTCTTCAGAATTGTGCTTCATCTAATGCTTGCTTTATGGCCATATCCAGATGTTTCTAAGGAATAGAAGATTTATAAAATTGAAGCATTTTAAAAATTAATCACTTTTAACCTATCTGAGATAGATCAAACCACTATATGGCATTCTGAAGTTTGCCTTTTGGAAATATTGTTATACAATATGAGTTTATGCTATCTTTGTGATATGCGGTTTTGGCCACCGTGCTGTTATTTCAGCTATTATTTCTGAATCTGGCATAGGGGTTATTTTTGCAGTAATTTAAAACATACCAACACCCTCCTTATCCCCCTTTCCGTATAAAACATTTGCAGTCTATACCTCATTAAAAGCCCAGGCAACTAACATGGCCTTGCGGTGCTGCCTGAAGATTTCTGGTGAAGGCTCTCTTCCACCTCCTCAGGGAGCCCAGTCAATTGAATGAGAGCTAAAGAGGAGAAGGAACAAGTTCTGGCTGAGAAGAAGAGCTGGTTTTTATACCCCGCTTTTCTCTACTGTGAGGAGTGTCAAAGCGGCTTACAATCACAGTCCCTTCATCTCCCCACAACAGGCACCTTGTGAGGTAGGTGGCTCTGAGAGAGTTCTGAGAGAACTGTGAGTAGCCCAAGGTCAATAGCAGGCTTCATGTGGAGGAGCGGGGGACTGAATCCGGTTCTCCAGGTTTGAGTCTGCTGCTCTTAACCACTACACCAGGGATGGGGAACCTCAGGCCCAGGGGCCATATGCGGCCCCCGAGGACATTTTCTGCGGCCCTTGGGAGCTCCGGGGCCGGGGGTGTGGGGGGGAGGCATGGAGGTTGGGGCCTGGTCGCGTGGGGCCGGCGTGCACAGGTGTGTGTGTGTGGAAGGCTTTTCTTTTCTTCTTTTTCTGTCACTCTCCTTTCTCTCCCTCTCTCCCTCTTTTTCTGTCTCTTTGTCTGTCTCCCTCCATCCTTTTCTTTCTTTCTCCCCCTCCCTCCATTTCTTTCTCCCTTTCTCTCTTTTCCCCTCCCTCCTTTTTCCTCTTTCTCTGCTTTCTTTCCTTCCTACCTTCCTTCCCTGTGGATCAGCTGCCTCCTGGCACGTTTGCTCAGGCCTACCGCTGGCTGCACTCCCGCCTGGGAGGGGGGGAGGATGAGGGAGCGGGGGCGCCCTCCTGGTCTTCTCTGCGTGGTCTCCCCTGGGGTTGCCAACCTCCAGGTGGTGGCTGGAGACATGGAAACCATAGTCTCCCCCACCCCAGGGAGATCTACACCTGGTTATGGCCCCTGAATAATGTTATAAATGCGCAAATGGCCCTTGGCAGGAAAAAGGTTCCCCACCCCTGCACTACACCATGCAGGTGGGCCACCTTGACTGGGGGAAGAGCCAGTAGGTGGCAGACTGAGAGCTGTGGTTTGCACACTGGACATAACAGAGGAGATGTTCATTTAGATAAGCGGGTCCTAGACTGTGTCTGCCCTGACCTGGATGGCCCAGGCTAGCCTGATCTTGCCAGATCTCAGAAGCTAAGCAGGGTCAGCCCTGGTTAGTATTTGGATGGGAGACCACCAAGGAAGACCAGGGTTGCTGTGCAGAGGAAGGCACTGGCAAACCACCTCTGTTAGTCTCTTGCTGTGAAGACCCCCCCAAAAAAGGGGTTGCCATAAGTCAGCTGCAACTTGACAGCACTTTACACACACACACGGACTGTGTCTAGGCATAGTTATGCTCACTTAAATTCCCTTGATTCACATGCTAGACTTCAACCTGTAAATCAGTACTGACCGATAAACAGCTTGGACCAGCCCATCCATGGCTTTTAAGCACAATGCCTTGGGACTAGAGAACTGAGTGTGGGGAGGCTAACTATTTTATAACCCTGATCATTTTAAACTAGTCACTTATTGATCTTGCCAAATTACAGATTACAAGCACTCGGTCCTATGAGCTCCACCTTTCAGGGCTGGGTTGAAGTTAACAGAGCTTATAACTGCGGTCTAAAAAAAGTTTTAAGGACCATCACAGATGTCATTATTGGCAGGGTCAGATTAAGACATGCCAAGACTCTAAACTATGTCATATAAAAGGCTCTATAGCATTTCCCAAAGAAACCACATTATTAATAAAATGTAAATTATTTTGTATTTAGAGACCCTACCCCATAGTTAGTTTGTATATAATTCTGGCTGATTATTGATTAAACTTATAATGACAGCTTCAGGTCTCTACTACAATGGTATATACATGTAATCAAGATGCAGACAGTTATACCATAGGAAATGGAAATGTTTCAAGTTTTGCCATGTATCTAAATCTCCATATGCAGGAAGATACTACAGAAAAAGATTGTGGTACATCCTCCTTGAATGGAAAGCCCACAGCAATCCGCGGCTAAGAGCCATGTTCTGTAGGCTAACCCGAAGAGGCTTTCAGCTTTGTTGTTGTTGTAATAAGCTTGGACTTTTGCCAGCAAAAGAAACATTCTGTGCAACTGAAAAGCTGGCTGTCTTCCCCACCCATACAGAGGGGCCATGATAAAGGGACCCACATTCTCCCCAGTGTTGAGGAACAGATGTGCTTCCCCCCAGTGTCTGCCCATCCATTCAATTTAGTTTCCAAACTTCCAGCTCAGCAAGCCGGGGCGAAAGACTCCTCGGGCTCAAGAAAAGTTGTGGGACAAAGGTGACAGGAGGGGCCGTGGCTCAGTGGTAGAGCATCTGCTTGGCATGCGGAAGGTCCCAGGTTCAATCTCCGGCATCTCCAGTTAAAGGGACTAGGCAAGGAGGTGATGTGAGAGACCTCTGCCTGGGACCCTGGAGAGCCACTGCTGGTCTGAGTAGAGAATACTGACTTTGATGGACCAGGGGGGGTCTGGTCCAGTATAAGGCAGCTTCATGTGTTCACCCAGAGGCCGAGTTTCCCCCAGACCCCTCTCAGCGTGCATCCAAAGGGGGTGTGATGGGGGATCTGTCGGGGCAGCAGCACCTCTTCCTCTGGCCCAGCTCGGGGTCCACAGAAAGCGGAGGGAGGGGTGCTAGCAGGAGCCAGGTCTCAGTCCTGTCCTATTACCGCTATTGGCGCTTCCAATCGCCTTCCCCACCCTCGGCCTCCAGCCCTCCGAGCTGACTGCAAGGGTGTGTGCCCCGCGGAGCATCCACTTCCTCGAGGGCAGGGGAGGGGGAAGATCCCACCCCGGATTTGCCCCCTTGTTTTCCAGTTGCTTGGTTGGGGACGAGCTGGCAGCTCAAGCACGTGCCATCAGCAAAGGGTCATCGCCGCCCGCTTGCGCATAGCCCTCTTTTTCTCCAGGGGAACTGATCTCTCTCGACTGGAGATCCGTGGTAATAGCAGGAGATCTACTGCTGGTACCTGGAAGTTGGCAACCCTAGCTGGGCTGCACGGCTGACCCCGGCGTTTGCCCCTAGCTGGTAGAAAACCAGTTTCCTGGTTTGGTACCTGGTCAAATAGAATTGCTAATGTAGTGGGTGGCTTTTAAGATTGTGGTATCCTAGTTGTAGTGGAGCGGAAACACATTTGGGTAATCCCGAAAAAATTGTGACGTCTAATTTTTATTTTTGCGTTACGGGTTATGTTTTACAGTTAAAAGTGTCGTGAGTCAGCCTGAGAATTACTCTTCAGAGGAAGAGGAGACTGAACAAGCCCTCACTCCCTCTCAAGAGATAACACCAGAACAGCAAGATGGGGCCTCTGAGCCAGAGGATCGGCCAGCTGAAACAAGAGAACAGGGAAGAGAAAGCCTTTCACCTTCAGGGTCTCCTCCACCAATGGAGAGAAGGAGAGTAAAAGGCAGAATGGCATTGCAGCAAAGGAGAAAGTCAGCCCGGCTTTTGGACAAAAGACGTAAGTTGGCGCAGGAGGAATCAGAGTCTGAAACCGACAGTTGAGCTGAAACACCTGGAGAGTCACGAAGGCAATATAAGCAAGACTGACCGTTAAGTGCCTCGTGGGAGCAAATGTTATTGCATGCTGACTGTCTCTTATCTTGAGAAGCTTCATTTAGGAGTCCGGTTTGCCGTGGTGTTGAACTTGGAAGAAAGCCGTGCCTGCAGCCAAGACCTTAAAGGTGAGGAACTTGTATCTGTCTGTGATCTTGTTCCTGAATTGTGTTAAAGAGCTGCCGGCCCCTCCCGGCAAGAGTAAAATACGCGTCAGGTCCTGCTTCCTCCAGCATTGATAAGTTGCTGTGTGGGAAGCAGAGACTCAGACCTGCCTGTACGCAACATAAAGTTTCTTAATTGCCCGCCTGAACCTTGTTGAAAAGTCTTATTCCTCAGAAGCTTGCTTTAGGAACCCCTTCTCTCATGCAGGGCAGTAACCCAGGGGATTAAAGGATGATCAACCCATAATTCCAGGCCCTTTCAATCCATGTTTACAAATGTACTAGTCTAATGTGAATATTTTTGTACTGCTAATACAGAATCAGGGCATACTCTGGATTGATAAGGGAATCTTTGTTGTGGCTCTGAAAGCACCTTATTGTCTCTTGTGCACATGTGACCATTGCTGCTGCGAAATAGCCATTGTTGGTCAAATCCACTTTACAGCCAATGTGTGTCGTTTATCAAGAGGAAAAGTGAAGGCAAACCGACTCCCTGCCTGTTAAGATAATTTCAGATGTGTTCACTTGTTTAATTGGCATAACAGAACCAAGTCATAATCTTCAGTGGGGAAAAGGTGCGATTCCTTCCACTTGTTGGAGATGGCCAAATGCCTTTTTAAAGTTAAGGACTTCAAAAATCTACCTCTCTCTTTCACGAGGCTGCCTTATACTGAATCAGACCCTTGGTCCATCAAAGTCAGTATTGTCTACTCAGACTGGCAGCTGCTCTCAGGGTCTCAGGCAGGGGTCTTTCACATCCCCTGCCTGCCTAGTCCCTTTAATTGGAGATGCTGGGGATTGAACATGGGCCCTTCTGCATGCCAAGCAGATGCTCTGCCACTGAGCCACAGCCCCTCCCTCCCACTTTGCTTTCATCCACAAATGTTGTCACATAGTGCTGTGTGTTGACTACTTTTAATCAACACTTGGATTGGAATTTACTTTTTTAGATTGTTGCCTTAGAAAAGTTTCTGATATTCTCAGGCAGGGGAAGTTTGCCTTGTATTTGGCTTGTCAGCCTGCCAGCAATAGGCATCCTTCAAAAGTGACTTCTAGATTATGTGCCCATTGACTGCCATAAATGGTCTTTTAAGTGATGATAAAGGTTAATTTCTGAAAAGATGTGGTGAATCATTCCTCTGGTAGTCAACTGCTAACAGTGGTGATGTTTGACTCATTGCTGCTTGAGTAGGAACAGCTTTTTGTGCTAAATGGAGCCAATTCATACCTTGCTTTGAGATACTGTTTTCCAATTACAAGATGTCTATTGACTCCCATTTGGATGAGTACTTTTGCAAACAGGGCCTTATTAAGTTTAAATATTTGCAGAGGATAACAGAGCTGTTCATAAAACATCCGCCACCGGCTGAAATCCTTTCTAGCCTGGTAATGGGCTTCTGGCTCTTAGGTATGCATTAGAATGAATAAATTCGACAGATTAAGAGAAACTGTAGCCTCTTGATCCTTAAGTGGCTTTTGAATCAAGAGGTTTGACATATTGATCATAAAGAGCTGGCATAATTGTTATGAATTTGAATAACTGTTCTTGAGTGTAATCGGATTGATTCTTGGGTGAGAAATAAAATTAAAATGGTTATAGTTAAGCCTATGACATTACAATTTTTTTTTTTTACTTTTAAGCCTTATATACAGGATACATGTCCTGATTTTGCTGTGAAATAAACAAGAGTTAACTCCCCCCACAAACTGACTATAAATCTAGATAGCTACCTTCTATTCATTGTGTCCATTGCTTTAATTTGTGACTAACCACATCTGACAGTTGCAATTGCTGGTGACTTCAAATACTAGGCTAGTGCAGTCTTCGCTGCAGTTCCTGTTTGTTGCACAGGGGCCTGCTGGGGCTTTGGGAAGGCAGAGAATGGGAGTTGTCTGTCCGGGTAGTATGGAAGTCTTCTCTAGAGTTATGCTGCAAACTGACATTAAGAGCCACACAGCTAACTATAGCTCCCAAGTAGTTTATATGCCCCTCTAATGTGAAGCCTTCATGATTATACTGGCACAGCCCCCCCCCCCCACTTATAATTAGTGATCACGTAAGTCATGGAGGCAGGCAAAGAAAACTTGCATACAGTGAGTTCTTGTATATGAATTTTCTTACATTTCCCACTCTGAACTTTCTTCCTAGAAGCTCCAGTGTTGTGCTTAGAATTCTGATTGGTTCCAGATTTCTACAATCCAAATCCTATTGGACTGTCTCTTGGACATCCCATCCTCTTGATTATAATGACTTACTTACTCGGTGTAATCTGCCTCGATTCCCAGTGAAGTCCTGGTAGCTTGCATGGAGAGCTGCCCCGCTTTGGTTTAACAAAAGCAGTCTAAAAAGCCTTGTGATTAATCTTGTGCAAGTAGCTCAGTAATATAGCGCATGAATCAAGCCTCAGGTTTCCACCAGTTATTTGGATGGGAATTTTTGGGTCTTATGCCTGCAGGCTGTTACAGTAGGCTATAGTTTTCCAGTGCCATATTTTTGCAGGGATCTTGTTACACAAACTGGTGTTTGGTTTCTGAAAATGAAATAGGTGCTCTGTTTATCTCCATAACAGATGCAGCCCTACTTGCCCCATCTTAAGAGGTGGATAGAGGTCATTCAGCAGTGGCAAAAATCAACTTGAAGTAACATAGCAATTTCCCTCCATTGTAATATGAGGGTCATGGGGTAAATGTTTAAAAAATGCATGTACCCAATTATGCAACCCACATTCCAGGCAATCAGTGTGGTTAATGTCTCATTTAAGCTAATGGTTCCAGATGTTGTCTTAAGCCTCTTAAAAAAAATCTGGCTTTATGGCGAGTTGACCTAATCATCTTCCTAGAAGGTTTATGACTGTCTGCGGATAGATCAGCAGAGATTTCTTTTAGGAGCCCTGAGACTGAACTTTGCTAAGGACTATTAGCTGTCTGTTTTAATTTAATTCCCTCAAAACATCCAGGAAGGGATTTGCAGATCCTTGGACACTAATTCCTCTAAGAAAAGTATGTTGCCGGTATTCCTTTTATAATACTGGATGGACCCCCCCCCCAGCATAAAATATAATTTAAAGCTAAAATAACTTTCTTGCGCCTTTTTAGTGTAAATAAACTGGTGGAGTAACAGAACCAGGGTGAAGCTGGGCCAAGGAGCCTGTGAACTGCAAGAGGCCACCTGCCCTGAAGACGCATGCCCATGGATGACAATCCCTCAGCCAGAGGAAAGTGCTTCATTTTGTTTTTCCTTTCAACTTGCTAGAGAATGCAGATCTAGGTCACTTTTATATCTAGTGGGTTGGACTCCATTCTTACTCCCTTCCCCATGCCCTCATGTAGAAACTCAGAGGCAAAACTGATTAAAGGGGTTTCTCAGAATAGTTCGTCAAGATGTCCAACCTGCTTGGCGAAATGGAGTTGCTGTGAATATGGGACTGGCTGTGGAATATACATTGAATTCAGAATACTGAGGATGGCAATACTGGGGGAAGAGCTGAATACACAGGATTGATGAAGTTAGCATGGAGGGTCTAGATTTCTGGATAGCAAGAGAGTTCAGATAGGTCTGAACATGTGAAGGTGAAAATATTGTACAGCAATCCCTTGTGTACCTCATAGACGATAACCCAAGAAAGCTATTTCTGCAATAAAGTTAGAGACAAATGAGAGAAACCCTGCATATATTAGCTTGTTGCATATCCAAGATCAATTTTTAAATTTTTATGTTGTTTTTGGCATGGACAAAGAAAGGGTGGGTATATAATCATTACCTTTTATTATGGTTTCCCTTTCAGGCTTTGTGATGGGCAGCAATCTTTCATAACATGTTTGGCTTCATTCAGTTGCCTCTTCCCATATTACTTCCACATTGGTTCTGCTTGTGCTTTCATCAATCTGACTATATTTGCTTTGTGTCACTCCAGCAAGCTGCTTAATGAAGAAACCATGCAGGTAGCAAGTTCCTTGTTAAAGTGTTCAGCCCTAACCACATAGTGAGCACATTGATTCATCTGCCATAACACATTGTTACTCTTGCTCTGCTAGTATCTATGCCCTAACTGATGGCAGCAAAGGTTTGGTGGCTTCTTTTGCTATGGCATGGAGCACTTGACTCTAATCTGTGTTAATCCTGATTGAAATCACAATTATAGGGGCCATCCATTCACTCAGGGATCCCAAACGTTTGAAACAGGATAGTGGCTTCCTCAAAATAGGTGCCTCAAAATGTTGGGAGGTTCCAAAGCAAGTGCCCTCCTCCTCTGGAAGCCACTGTTTTTGGGTGGATACTTCCTGCAGCCACAAAGGTGACCCCTCCTGGGTTCTTCTGAAGCACCTCATGTTCCAAGGAAGTGGAAGAAAGCCAGGGTTTGCTTTTTGTTTCCGGGAGAGATGCTGTTTGGTTTCACTTTCCAAATAAAGGGGTTGGTATTGCTTCCCATGCAGCAACAGGGAGTGGTTGCCAGGCCCAGAGACAAAAAGTTTGTGTTTATGTGCAAACCCAGGATACATGCTTGTCCTAGATGAGCTGGGCTGCTTATAGGTTAAGTCAGCCTGGGGTGTTTTCTTCTGTTCTTTATTCCCGAAATACAAGAAGTAAGTAGGCACCAGGAAACTCGTCAGTGGGTGCCATGTTGAGGAATCACTGCATCAGCTTACTGTATGGCTACTTTACAATGCAGAGGGCTACGGCAGGTGCCCAGTTGCTGTTGCTAGCAATGAAGCCAAATGCTTAAAGCAAATGATTTACACTGATGAGAAAAACTTCACAATTTAACTGCATTTCCTTTCCAGATCACAGTCTTCTTCATTTGCGTCACAGTTGCTGCTCCAAAATGCTCAATGGTTTGGACAAGTGTCTCAGATGCACCTGATAGAGCAAAGCTGTGGTCTAGGAGATGTTGCGTTTGCAAATCCCTGGTACAACTGCATGAACTGGACTCTACCTACAAGGAGCCAACTCACAAACTGAAAATCTACCATGGTTTATCTTCACTCTGTAATCTGTGCTGCATTGAACGTAATGGCTCGAGTTTGTACTATATGGCTGCTCACCTTTCAACACTACAATCACATGAGCCAATAACCCAAGCAATAGCTCAAGCTCTGCTTAAGTAGGCAGTTAAGAACTGTGAAAATATGGATTACAATAATTTAATCAATGTTGTATGCTAGAAATGAAGACTCCACCCCAGAACACTCTAAGGTCACCACATTCTTTGGCATTCTGTGCCACAGAAACCTCTGAATAATCATTTTCTGGAAATCTCTCTACTGGCTGCCTTTCCAGAAAATGATTATTTAGAGGTTTCTGTGGCACCGAACAGCTCAATCACTTTACAAAGTGTTTAATTATTATTACTTGCAGATAAGGTGGGTTATTAGAGTGGAAGGTGATTGAAGCCGGTAAACTAAACTAATAGGTACATGTAAGAAATGTATTTATTTCAGAAAGCATGTTTTAAATAGGTTTTAATATACTGGATTTCATCTAATCTTTAAATGAGTGTTTATTTTCAACAAGTTAACTTAATCTCATCACAGCAAAGTCACGAAACCCACACAACTCTCAGCAATGAGTGCCACGTACCTTTTGCATAGGACAGCCACAGCTATGCTTTAATCTCCACTGCTAGGAGCAAGTAGACAATCCATTTGCTGATCTGTATGAAGCTGCTGGGTAGTAACAGCGTGGGGGGGCTTGTAAACAAGGCCCCCTCACATTTCTGACTTTCCTATCACAAAACTATTAGCTCCAGTTGTGGCTGTACTGCACTGGACAAAACTATGGCAGATGTTCCCTCAAATACATATATTTAACAACAAAAAGAAGAGTTGGTTTTTATATGCCAATTTTCTCTACTTTTTAAGGAGAATTAAACCAGCTGACAATCTCCTTCCATTCCTCTCCCCACAACAGGCACCTTGTGAGGTTGGTGGGGCTGAGAGAGCTCTAAGAGAACTGTGACTAGCCCAAGGTTACCTAGCTGGCTTCAGGTGGAGGAGTGGGGAATCAAACCCAGTTCTCCAGATTAGAGTCCACCGTTCTTAACCACTACACCATGCTGGCTTTCAAGTAGTACATATGGCTATAGAATTACTGACCAACACCTGCATTGGTCTGTAGATACAGCAAGTTGTGTACCTTGAGAGAGAACCAAATTCTTAGTCTGAAAATTGGGTTAGCACAAGTATTATATTGTAAAACGAGGAAATGTGATAAATGCCAGTTCCAGTTCTGCAGCCTTCTTAATACTCAGGCTTTCACATTCCTTCCTATGGACTGGCAGGACACGTTCTAGTCTATTGTCATTGTGGCTGTAGAAAAGTGAAGTGCACATGTACAAGATGCTCCCAGTTTAGAAAGCTAAACAGTGCTTGTCACAGTATGTGCTGTTCTTGTCCTTTAAAAAAAAAGTTCATATTCGATCACTTAAGCCAGTGAACTTTCTTCCCCGAAAAATAATTTTTAGAGAAAGGAGCAAATTTTACCAAAACCAAAAAAGTAGGAGTCCCAGCTTTCACAAAGTACCTGCAAAAAATATATGAAAAGTTAC
Source organism: Euleptes europaea (assembly GCF_029931775.1). Taxonomy (NCBI): domain Eukaryota; kingdom Metazoa; phylum Chordata; class Lepidosauria; order Squamata; family Sphaerodactylidae; genus Euleptes; species Euleptes europaea. Next base: position 69,185,460 of record NC_079313.1, on the reverse strand, counting down.
CATCTTTTCTATTGTTCATCTAAAGGTTAATTTCAATAAAGCCTTTTTATAGGTTCACTTCTTTGTGTATGGCTATTTTGTTAGACACTGATTGTAAAGTGTTTGTTATTTTTTGAAAGGAAGAAATTACTGTTGCCGCTTATGTCAGACTTGCAGCCTGGTCTGAAATCTTAGGACAGAAACCAACAATTTAATCTGAAAGTTGCAATTAATAAACCACCTCAGTAGGAAGATGAGCGCCTGGTATGAAGAATCCTGAGGATCAAATAGTACAAGCTTCCTTTTCTTTAGCTTTAGTATCTTATTTGCAACAAAAATACAATCAGCCTGCCAAAACGGGGTCTATACTTTGCATACAGTTAGGCAACTGCCACTCAAGGGCCAGCCCCACCTTGAGACAGACTGATATGGATTAACTGTTACATTTTTAAATGTTTACAAGTTTATGTATAAGAGGGCTATTGCACTCCCCATGATGTACTTATTACCAGCGGGATCTGTTGAATCCAAATGAGGGATTCCCCTTAGATAAAGCAGCCCTCTGATTAAGGAGTTTGTGAGCCCTGCTCCTTTGACACTGCACACTTTTAACTTTATTGATCAATGAGTAACATGCAGCTCCCAGCTCAGCATCTTACCTTTGGTGTTGCAATGCTTGCAACAGTGTGGATTGGGTGCATATCTGGTATATCTTGTCTCTTTCTTCATCCTCATAATAAAGCTATGCAAAGTAATGTGAGGGGGAAAAACAGATTAACATGCACCCACAACACACTTTAAGCTTGCTAAGATTTTCATCCAGGTCATGCAGTGGAACACTGCAACTTTCCTTGTTTTGGGTAGCGTGAAATTTGAAAGGTTCTTGGCTATGATTAATTAACAGCATAAGTCACTGCTGTTTGTTTTGGTTGGTTTGGGGGATCTGATACTAAACCGTTAGAATGCTGACGGTTTGTTGTAGTAATTTGATTTGACACGCTCACATATTCGCTTGGGAGACGGACAGCCCCCAATATAACTAACATTTTAAAAGATTTTCCAGACTTAGCTCTGTTTAAAAGAATTATCTGTGTTGAACAGCAAGTCTGACACATGATGGAAATCTCTGGTGAAATGCCACTGCTAAAAATATTTTATTAAAATAGTTATACCCAACTTTTCTCCCAAATGAAAGTGGGAAACGGGACACATAATTACATAAGTGAAAGTAATAATGCAACAGAGTAACAATAAGACCAAACAAGTATAAAAACAAGCAACATAAAATCTTCATGATGATAACTGAGCCTCCAAGAACCATCTTTGCCTCCACAGATGCCAAACATACATGCCTCTCTGGAAGCCCTGAAATCTCTCTTGTTCAGTTTTATGGGCTGCTTAGAAACAGATTGGGATCCTTGCTTATTAGCTCCAAGAAGCAATTATATTTCCCAAGGGCTACTACTGAGAAGGTTCTCACACAAGCAGTAGCCAAGTACAGAATGGTGGGAGATGGGACAGAGAGCAGGAGGCGCCCAGAAGAATAGAGCTATGGTATGGATTCGTATAGGGAAAGATGATTCTTCAAGTATGCTGACTCTTGAAACTGGACTGTTGCATGCTGAACCAAGTGAAGTTTTAGGTTTTCAAACTAGGCTCCATGTAGAGCAAATCACAGTAATCAGTGCAGCCAGGTCAGCTGACTTAAGGCGGCAGGGGGTAACTTCTGAGATACATACAGAGTTGGAAAAAAGTATTTTTTCTGATAAAGCAAGCCTCAGTCCATCAAGCATGGGAATAGCAATACCATCCAAACCACCAGCCTTGCCTACCAGCATATCCAGAGAACAAGTGGCGCACTGCATCCTCTGGGCATGCCTCTTACCTACTAATAGGTAATGTTCTAATATGAAATGTTTTCAACAGACAATTCTTGCTTCTTCCTCTTTTACTCAATGACAACGAAAGCCTTGGAACTATTTTACAAAAAGACCCAGACACATTTTACAAGGAGCTCTACCAAATGCTGTTATTAAAGCTGTATCACAGCCAAACATCAGAAGCATTCCTGGAATTCTCTCCAGAGTAGCTCCTTCCAAGGCTGAAACTTTTGATATATAGGAAATACAGTGATAACAAAGTGGAAGTTTCCTAGCAAGATCTTAGCACTTGATTGGATGTGGCAGTTATTCACACCACGACACTGTCCTTGCAACCTTGATCATAAAGTTCATATCACTGGTATTTTAAAAAAGTAAAGTGCCATTAATGGCCCTGGCATAGTATAAACACAGAATTTAAGACACATCCTTTCCTGGAAAAGGCTTGATCCACCAAGGCAAAGGAGAAGGGAAGCAGAGAAAGGGGAGCACAAGACAAGGCAAAAGTTGAACTCACATTTCTAACAAGAGAACTCCAACCTCCATGATAAACTAAGGTGTCCTTTTAATAATAAAATAAGGGTATTTTAAAAACTAAGGGTACTTTCTAAATCAGCCTGACTTAGATGGCCCAGGCTAGCCCGATCTCATCAGATCTTGGAAGCTAAGCAGGGTTGATCCTGGTTAGTATTTGGATGAGAGACCACCAAGAAATTCCATGGTCACTATGCAGAGGAATGCAAAGGCAAACCACCTCTGTTAGTCTCTTGCCTTGAAAACACCATAAGGGGTCGCCATAAGTCGGTTGCTACTTGATGTCATTTCACACACACTCACTTTCTAAATAATTTCTTTTCAAACACCAGACAGATAAACGCCAATTTCAAACAGATGCAATTTCCTACCTCTAATTCACTAGGATAATATTTTCTTTCTGTATCCCAGGGAGGTAGCTCTTCAAACATGACCATTAAATGTTCAATAAATCTGAAAGAGATGGCACGTTACTCTGCTATAGCCACATCCTAACCCACCATTAGTATTTTGTTAATATTTTAGCAAGCACAAAATGCAAGACATACCACTGTAAATGTTCAAATCAACCTAACTTATAAAAACCAACATGATATTTATATTCTGGAATTCTTAAATAGACATATTCAGGGTAAGATTATAAAGCCATTCTCCTTTAGTTGAGATTAAGTAATCTTAAATAACAGCTTTCCCATTGCACTGTCTCCATAGTTACTATTGTAGATAAGAATCACACCATGTGTTTACATACTGAACTACTGGAACGCCCTTCAACTACCCAGGGCAAAATGCTCAGTTAAGATGGGAGATCATATTTAGGTCCTAATTAACATATCCTGGTCCTCCTCTCATGCACACCCCACTAATCATATCTCCTGATCTCCTGCTGTACTGCAATATTATTCCCACTCATCAGCCCATGCCAGCTTGTAGAATAACTAGCAAAACCCCAAGCTTCACACTGCTTATTGCACCACAAAGTCCAATTCTCCATGGAGACATCATGTACACCTGGCCAGATGTTAAACTAAGGGGGAAGAATTCCACACCAGAGGAACAGAATCCCTGGTTTCAGCCTCCAGCCCTGACTCAGTGGTGGCACTAGCGCTACAAGGTGTACCAGAATGGAAATGTTTAAAACATTTTTATGCTGCCTTTCCACTCGATCAGCGTCCACAAGGCAGTGTACATAAAAACAATAAACATTCAAGCAATTAAAATACAGTTAAAATTATAAAATAACAAACAACTGAACAGTGCTCTGCCGGGGCAATCTGCTGTACTGGGCTATTCCCTCAGGCTAGGGGTAGATTCTCCCTCACAGCAGATGGTGGCCAGTGTTTCTAGCCATACAGAGGCATCCCATTTCCCATCACAGCCTCTGTAGCCACAAGCAATTCTGGGAAAGGAAAACATGTCCTAAGTCACCCCTTTGATGAGGTCTGGCAGAGGATCATTTTTAAAACAGACAAACAAACCTGGATTCCTCATGAAAAGCAGAGATTAAATCACTTTGGCCATGTTCAGGATACAAGAACAACACTGGCCAGGAAAGGCTGCCATTTTCATCTAGACAGACCCTGGCACCAGTTTCACTCTGGGAGCTAAATTCATCTAAAGACATCTCAGCCAGGTTTGCTGATATTAAGTTGTCCTCCTTAGAAGATACTGGCAACAATTTGATATTGCGATCCTGCATCAGAAGAATGAAAGAGGGGAAAACACATACATTTTCATGCATATAAAGGGGCACCAATTTCCAAAAGGTATTTTTTTAGAACATAAAGCTACCTTGATAGCTTTGAATACAGCATCTTTCTGAGCCTGTTCCTTCTTCTCCTGCAATCTGGCTTTTCGCAGATCTCTCTCTTCAGTACGCTGCAAGACCAGCAAAGCTACATTAGAACTGTGAAAAGTCAATGATCCCACCCCAGGCCTGGTCTCAAAAGCATTCCTGAGAGATGGGGTGCAAATATTTTACAAGAAACAGATCTACAGTGGTGTTCCACCCCTCTTCTAACCTTTAGTCGGTCAGCTTTAGCTCTTGTTTCTAGGAGTTTCTTTTCTTTTGGATCTATTCTCAGCCCCTCCTCGCACCATGACACGGCTTCAGAAAAATGCTTGAGTTCCAAATGGCAAAGGACTCCTGGGAAAGTAACGGGATAAAAACCTCTAGCACATGGCAGAATATGCACATATCAGCAAGATACAATGCATGGGTGTAAATTGTCACTTTTCCAGTAAGAGAAGTAGTTGGTTTCCTCCCCCCCACCACTAGCTTCTTTAGGCACCTGAAAAGGCTATATCAGGCATCAGGGACCTTCATGGCCAAAAACACACACATCTGGGATGAAGGAGAGCTGCAGTGAGGAGGGGAATTGGGGGAGGCTGCCCCTTCTTCTTATACCCAATGTACTTATTTAGGCTTATTGAAGAGGCAAGCAATGGTCAGTTCATTTATGCTGGTCAATATCTTAAGGATCTAAGTTCAATACCAGGAAATGGGTCAGTGAACACAGAGACAGTGCGGACAGCTCGCTTTTGTCACTGACCTAAAGTAACATCCCTGCAAGGTTTTCATGCTTCTGCTTTAGTCTACTTTCTGTTCACCAAAGGTAGGCACTACTTCTCAGCATGTATTAAATTATTTATTTGTTTCCCTTATTTATAGCCTGCCTTTCTCACTGAGACTCAAGGTGGATTACAGAGTATGGACTATGTCATATCATTTTGAAAGTTCCTCTTCTGAAAAGCTTCCCTTGACACCCACCATTTTTGCACTGTTAAGCAAAGTAAACAATGTTTCTTGCTGCTACTGCTTTAAGCAGCACCACAATTTCCGTAACTACTTAGAGGGCACCATTTACCGATTATCACCATTGGACCTGGCAGGCTGTCTCACCTCTAATTATTGCTTTGAGGTGGTTGGGCTTGAGCTTTCTAGCTGCAATAGCATCACTGAGAGCCGAACGATAGTTGCCTAAACAAAACACAACGAGAAAACATGGATCATTACACTGCCAACGTTGTTTACCTGGATTTCAGTAAAGCTTCTGACACGGTTCCCCATGATGTTCTCATGGGTTAACTGGAGCACTGCAGACTGGACTCTATGATAGTTAGGTGGATAGGGAACTGGTTGGAGAACCGCACCCAAAGAGTAGTTGCCAATGACATTTCATCTGATTAGAGGGAGACGTCTAGTGGGGTGCCACAGGGCTCGGTTCTGGGCCTGGTACTTTTCAATATTTTTATAAATGATATGGATGAGGGGATGGAGGAACTATACATCAAATTTACAGATGACACCAAATGGGGAGGAATAGCAAACACCCTGGAAAATAGAGACAGAATCCTACGAGATCTGAACATTCTGGAAAAGTAGGCGGATGTAAACAAGATGCAATTCAACAAGGATAAGTGCAGAGTTCTACATATAGGTAACAAAAATGAGAAGCATATATACTGGATGGGGGATACGCTTCTGGGTAACAGGGTGTGTGAACAAAAATCTTGGGGTATGGATGGACTGTAAGTTAAATATGAGCAGTGGCAAAAAAAGGCTAATGCAGTCTTGGGGGGTTCAAGAGGCATAACATCCAAATCGCAAGATGTCATAGTCCTGCTGTGCACCTAATTGGTTAGGCAGCACCTGGAGTACTGTGCAAAAAGGATATGGACTGAATGGAGCAGGTGCAAAGGAGAGTGATGATGATGATCAGGGGCCTGGAGACTAAGCCCTATCAGGAAAGGCTTAGGGTCTTGGGAATGTTTAGTCTGGAGAAGAGGAGGTTGAGGCGGGACATGATCGCTCTCTTTATTTGAAAGGCTGTCACTTAGAGGAAGCTAGGGAGCTGTTCTTGTTGGCAGCAGATAGGACTCACAATAACAGGTATATATTAAGGGCAGAAAGGTATCCGCTGGATATTAGGATTTTTTTTTTACAGTAAATGGAATCAGCTACCTAGGGAGATGGTGAGCTCCCCGTCACTGGCACTCTTCAAGCAGTGGCGGGACAAACCCTTGTCAGGGATGCTTTAGGCTGATCCTACATTGAGCAGGGGGTGGTCTGTAGGGCATGTAGGTCTGTACAGCCCCTTCCAACTCTATGATCATATGATTTAAAAAAATTCTACTTATACAGGGTGTCCTGGAAAGGTTATTTCCTAAGAAAAATGAGACCACACTACTGCAAGACAGCGAGGGGTCAAATGTTCGGCAACAGTAATTTAATTAAACATAGCAATAAAAAGGGAAGGTAAAACTACAAGCATAATATGGAATTCACCAAACTACCTATTATTTCTATACTACTAAAACTACCTGCAATATTTTGTAATATTTTTGTATTTTTAAATTATCTGTGATACTGTTGCAAATGTTTCATGCATAATCTGGCTTCTTTCCAGACAGTTAAAGGTTATGTATCCCTTTGAAAACAGATCAACAACATTCCCTTATTTTAGTTATCTATATTACCTGCTTTAAAAAATCTCTGCCTGCATATACAAGACTGAATTCTGGCCCTTGGAACACATTAGAAAATAGCTGATGATAGACACATGTAAGCGTAGACACATGAAAACTTTGCCAGTTTGCTTCAGTGTCCCATTTGTGACACAGTTGTCTCTATGTTATAACAGGCTTCTGGCTCTTGGACCACTGTATGGACAGTAGAGGTAGCCCCAGACAACACAAAAGTTGAGCATTTTGCTATTTTTTTGTGTATTTTAGATTTAATTTTTTTAAATAACATTTTTAATTAAAATGTGTACTCAATTTTTAATGGGATATGTTTAGTAAATACAGTGATTAAATGGATAATACCACCAGATTTCTTATCCCTATTAGTCCCATTTTTCAGACAAAAGATTTGATTGTACAGTTCTCTTGATGAGTCCTTGATTAGACAAAGGACACTTTCACACAGCCCAAATAATGAACTTTCAATCCACTTTCAATGCACTTTGAAGGTGGATTTTACTGTGTGAACTGGCAAAATCCACTTGCAAATGATCGTTAAGGTGCAGTGAAAGTGGACTGAAAGTGCATTATTTGGGCTATGTGAAAGCGCCCAAACTGTTGGATGCACACCTGCTTTTTAATATTGATCTCTTAAGATATGGATACTTAGCAGCTCTTGCTTGTTTTAAAAGCATTTCAAAATAAGTCTGTGTTCACTAAAACATGTAGGAGTAGAACTCGGATATATATTTTTTGGCTACATATGAGGACAACATTTAATACAGTACATTACCCAAATAAAACTGGGCAGCAGCTCTGTTAGTATGAAGCACTGCATTCAATTCTTGGTCACTACATTTCTTGTTTAGTCCTTCTGTATATGATATCACAGCCTTCTTGTAATCCTTTTCCTTGAAGTAATTATTGCCCTCATTCTTATAGGTCTTTGCTTGCTCTAGCCAAAAAGAGAGAAAGAAACATCACAGATTTCAGAAAGGCACAATCACTGGACAGTTCCTCTACCCACCTACTTCAGTACTTGTAAAAGTAAGTGACAACCAAAATGAAGATGCCCAGTTACCCACAACAGTCAAACAGAAATGCATTCAGATTCTTTGAAAAAGTACTGAAGAACATTAAAAATTGTATCCACTGTTTACATTTAGAACATGAAAGCAAAACTATAAAAGGTACCTTCAAGAGTTTGCTCTTCATCAAAAATGATAGACTGAAGGCAAGCCAGGTCAGGATTCTGCTTAGGATCTATTTCAGAAGGAGCTTTCTTCATGAACACTGGAATCTTGTCAAATTCCTGCCAATAGGGAAAATGTAAAATAAGATAATAATGCTGCAATTGTTCACAAATGTAAGCTCCTGACCCTTCGAACCAGAAATCACCACAGAGTCATATAGAATCCAAGCAGATGGCTTTTACTGGTCAAAAAGGCAATACAGTGCATACAGGGAACTATGGCAGCTATGAGAGTCTCACTAGCTGAACGATAATATAAAGCAGTAAATGGCGGGAGATTACAAAGCATCAGCAACACATAAACAGAGTACACTTTCCCAGGAGTAGCATTCCCAGGCCTTGGTATGTGTGGTCGACCTTGAGGCTAGACAGTACAGCACAGACACAGAAACAATACTGAAACCGAGATAGCAGCCTGACATCCTGCTCCCCTTAAGGCCCCCTCCCAGTCTGTAAGGGGGCTGGTCTTGCCGGGTAGGCAGTGTGAAAGGTATTGACGAGTTTGGGGGCGGAGACATCTCGTGCGCGAACCCATTCGTCGTAGGCAGGGGGGAAGTGTTTCCAACGGACTAAGTACTGTAGGTTTCCATGGTGAATACGAGAGTCAAGGATTTTGGAGACCTCGAAGTGCTCCTCCCCCCCCCACCATAATGGGCTGCTCGGGAGGCGGATCGGGATGCCACTGTGGAGAAGCAGTATGGGGCTTCAGGAGGCTAATGTGGAAAACGGGATGCACACGCCTCAGGCTTTTGGGGAGAGCTAGCTCCACTGTGACAGGATTTATGATCCGTGTGATGGGGAATGGGCCAATGAATTTAGCATTGAGCTTAGGGCACGGACGGGTGGAACGTAGATTTTTAGTGGAAAGGTAGACCATTTTACCCACTCGCAGGTCACCCCCGGGGGAACGATGTTTGTCGGCTTGTGCTTTGTATTTGCGCTTGGCTCGATCGAGATTGCTAACGAGCCAGGGCCAGGTGGTACGGAGGGTGTGTGCCCAGGAGGCAACGTCAGGGTCTCCCTCCCCCTCCCCATTATTTCCGGGAGTAACAGGACTAAAATCCTGTCCATACACTGCATAGAATGGGCTAAAACCTGTAGATTGATGTACAGCATTATTGTAGGCATATTCTGCAAAAGGTAATAGTTCCACCCAGTTATCTTGGTGGTAGTTGACATAACAGCGTAAATAACATTCAAATACAGCATTAACACGTTCAGTTTGACCATCTGTTTGAGGATGGTATGCAGTAGACAATCCCTGTTCTACCCCCACCAACTTGAGAAATGCTTTCCAAAACTTAGAAACAAAACCACTGCCGCGGTCACAGATTATTTTGCGCGGAAACGAATGTAACCTGAAGATATGTGTCACGAAGAGGCGGGCCAGTTTTTGAGCAGAGGGGATCCCTGCGCATGGGACTAAATGGATTTGTTTGGAAAACAAATCAGTAACAACCCATAAGACAGTTTTTCCCCCGCTGAGAGGGAGATCAGTCATAAAGTCCATAGCAATCACTTCCCATGGTCTGTTGGGTATTTCCAGAGGTTGCAGTAGACCTGGGGGTTTGCCCTGTGATCGTTTCATTGTGGCGCAAACAGGACAGCTGCGAATAAAAGAATCAACATCGGACCGCATTCCCCCCCACCAAAATTGTCTGCGCAATAAGTGGAGAGTCTTTAGGAATCCAAAGTGTCCAGCTGTTTTTACTCCATGAGCTAAGTGCAAAACGTCTTTTCGGAGTGCTTTGGGTACATATAATTTTGAGTCTTTGTACCAAGAGCCCCCCTGTTCTATTACACCAGGGGGTAGGGAGTGATTAGATCGTTCTAAAAGGCAGTGGTCCCGAAGGGTATTCAACAAGGATTCGGAGATGGGAACCTTGGCGGGTACCCCCTCCCCCGCTACAGTGGTCTTAGGAACTGTTATGGGGGTAGTGCTTACGTGCGGTGGTGCGCAGATTGCAGGCGGCAGGGCAGCCGGTGGGGTTGGAGGGGTGGAATCGGTTCATTGGTGTTGTGGGGGCGGCTGGGTAGCTGATCGGGTTGGAGGAGCTGGAGAGCTGGATCTGGGGTGCTGTTGCTGAGATCGAGTTTGTACGGCCAGTACAGGAAGGGCTCCCCTTTGCGTAGGGGTGAACAGAGAGTCGGTTGGCCTCTCAAGTTTTATCGGGTATTGCGGCAACCGGGAGAGGGCATCTGCGAGAACGTTTTGTTTCCCAGGAACATGCTTTAGGACGAAACGAAACTGAGCGAAGAATTCCGCCCAACGTTGTTGTTTCGCTGATAGTTTATGGGACCCCGTGAGGGCAGCTAGATTCTTGTGATCGGTCCAAACCTCGAAGGGGATTTTGGACCCTTCTAAGAATTGTCTCCATAGAGTCAATGCATGGTGAACGGCCGCTGCCTCTTTCTCCCAAATGGGCCAGTTCAATTGTGCGTGCGCAAATTTTCTCGAAAAGTACGCGCAAGGATGAAGGAGACCATCCGGACCTTTCTGGAGGAGGGCCCCTCCCATAGCTACATCGGAGGCATCGACTTGCACAATAAACATTTGGTTTGGGTCCGGGTGCTGTAGTACGGGTTCGGATGTGAAGAGGCGTTTGAGGGCTACAAACGCGGCTTGGCATTGATCAGTCCACAGGATTTTTGCGGAGGGTGAGGTAGCCGCGTTTGCTTTCCCTTTGGTTTTTAGGAGATCAGTGATGGGTAGGGCCACTTGGGCGAAGTTAGGGATGAACCCTCGATAAAAGTTCGCAAACCCCAGAAACTGTTGTACTTGCTTGCGGTTGGTGGGGGGAGTCCAATCGAGAACGGCTTGGACTTTGACAGGGTCCATGCGAAGACCTTGGTGGGAGATTACGTATCCTAAAAATGTGAGCTGGTTTTGATGAAACTCGCATTTAGCCAGTTTTGCAAAGAGTTGGTGGTCGCGCAGGCGCTGCAGAACCTCTCGGACCAGAATTACATGCTCTTCCATGGTTTTTGAATAAATAAGAATGTCATCTAAATAAACCACCACCCCGCGATACAGTAAGTCATGAAGGATTTCGTTGATAAGTTGCATGAAGACCCCCGGGGCCCCTTTTAACCCGAACGGCATTACGAGGAATTCATACATTCCGAAACAGCTAGAGAAGGCAGTGAGGTGCTCATCCCCTTCTCGGATGCGGACTCGGTAGTAAGCTTCTACCAAGTCTAACTTGGAGAATACCCGGCCCTCCTGTAACTGTCCCAAAATATCAGAAATTAATGGGATAGGATAGGCGTTGGTTTGGGTAATCGCATTGAGTTTTCTGAAGTCAATGCATAGACGAAGGTCGCCCTCCTTCTTTCGGACGAAAAACGCGGGGGCCGAGTTCGGGGCATTCGATGGGCGAATGAACCCTCTGGCGAGGTTTTTGTCTAGGAAGTCCCGGAGGACAGTGCGCTCGGAAGCGCTCATAGGGTAAATTTTGCTTTTGGTTAAAGTGCAGTCCACCTCAATTGCACAGTCCGAGATCCGGTGGGGGGGCAAGGCATCACATTCTTTAAGGTCGAAGACATCCGCAAAGTCCCGATATACGTTAGGTAGGATTGGAGGTGCTGGGACCACGGAGGTTAATGCTGGGACGGGCGGATATAACAGCGCGAAGTTCTGCCGGTGTTGGTCGCACATGGGACTAGCGAAGGAGATAGTGTTTGTTTCCCAGTTAATACTGGGACAATGTCCTTTAATCCAGTTAATACCCAAGACTACTTCAAATCGGATAGGGGCTATAGTGAAGTCTATTTGCTCCCAGTGGGAGCCAATTCCCATTGCCACCCCTATGGTGCGGTGATCGACTGGACCTCCCTGGAAATGGCTCCCGTCCATTTGGGCGAATTGGACAGGGGCGGGTAAAGCCTCAGATTCGGCTTTGAGTGCAGCAAAGGTGGCTTCGCTTATGAGAGTGCGACAGCAACCGGAGTCGATGAGTGCTTTAACGGGTAGTTGGGGGCCACCGTTAAGGTGTTGTAAAACTGCATCCACGTAGACGGTGGAGTCCACTTCTTTGATCTTGGTAGGAGCATTCGGTTTAGCAGGAGGATCTGCAGAGGTCTGTGGAGACGCTCCACTCACCACAGACCGGAGCCGTTTTTTGACAAGTCGAGGGGAGATTCCAGGTTTAAGGCTGAAGAATTCCATGGGTTTTCCTCATCCGAAGAGGGAAAGTTGTCCCCCAATGGGGCACTTGTAATCCGAGACCCGGCGGGGTCGTTTGTAGTAGGCAGGGAGGCTGGGTCTCCAGCATGGAGTGCAGAGGGTGTGGGTCTTCCCGGAGCTGCGCTGCGGGTGGCCGCGGTGCCTCTGCGTGGTGGACGACCTCTGGCTCAATTATCGTGCTGGGACGAAATAATTCAGGGCGGTGCGGGCAAACAGCTGCAAAGTGGCCCATTTCTCCGCAAGTAAGACAGGCGCCTCTCTGAAATCGGGCTTCACATTCCTGAGGCGGACGTGGAGGATTTCGTGGAACGGGAGGTGGTGCCTTGGATTGGGGCTTTTGGGTGCCTTTTTCCTTGTGCTTTTGAAGGACTAGGGAAATAAAGCGTCGGCGGCTTTCCACTTCCTCGGCCAATAGAATCCAATCTTCAAGGATATCGGGATCACCCCGCATGTACGACCAGTTCAGAACATCAGGGTGTAAGGCTTCCCTGAAATGGTGAATCAAGGTGGCTTCGGGCCAACCCACAATTTTACTTGCCAGCCGTTGAAATTCATCGGCAAATTCTCGAACTGGAGCAGAGCCTTGTCTTAGTTGTAAGAGTTCCGATTTGGCTTGTTCCCCCAGAAAGGGGTCTTCAAACCTCCTTCTCAGAGCAGTCATGAAGTTGTTGAGGGAACGTATAGCACGAGAGCGGGTGTCGAACTGGAGAACCATCCAGTCAGCTGCTTTACCTGTGAGAAGGGAAGCTACATAGCGCACCCGGCTATCCTCCGTGGGGAAAAGTTGTCCTTGTTCTCGCATATAACTGTCCACTTGATGCAAGAAACAAGGCAGAGTCTCGAGAGATCCGTCGTACGTAGTTTTCAATTTGAGTTGCTTCCAAGGGCTGGGCGCAGGCTGACCCGGTTGCACGGGTGGTCCGGGTGGAGGAACAACGGGAGCTCCGGGAGGCAGGAGTGGAGCGGGCACATTAGCGGGTGGCTGGGCGGGCACCCCCTGACCTGGTATCGGAACGGGCTGAGCCTGGGCTATCAGGGTTTGCTGTAATTGCCTGTTATCCTGAAGCATACGCTCCATTAGCTCTTGGAGTTGATCAACACGGTCTGAGAGCTCTCGATTCTGGGCTCGTAAGAGGTGAACATCGTCGCTTGGGCCCCCAGTAAGATGAGGTTTACTGGTCCGGAAGCTCGTGGCCCATTGAGAGCTGTCTCCATATAGATCTTCGTCCTCAGACTCCCCTGAGTCTCGGCGTCGGTCAGCCAGGCGGCGTGCGCGTTGGGTCGTGCGCGACGGGACAAACGCCGGGGAAAAAGACAGACCTGATAGCCCCTGTACAGTGTCCTTGGGGCGAGTACCCATTTTCGCCCGATCCCTATCCCTTGCTGCTGCCGCTTTAGCTGCTTCAGCAGCTTCTTTATCTTTGGCGACCTTAGCCGCTTCGGCGGCTTCCTTATCCGCAAGAACTTTGGCGTTCTCAAGTCTCAGGGCAGCCTCCGCCGTAACGCGCGGTAAAAGTTCCGTTTCCAGGAGTGTGAGTATGGGGTCGGGTTCCCCGCCCAGCAATGGTTGTATTCGAACCGCCAGTGCGGGCGCATCGGCTCCAAAAGTCGAGGTCAAAGATTGAGCCAAGGTGGCTACCGGGGTGTCCTTTGTACATTCCACAAGGAGAAGAGCGGTGCGAATAGCGATCCGCTTGGCTTCAGCTTGACAGCTGGGCGCATCAGGTATTAGGGAAAAACCCTCTGGCGGGGCTCCTGCCATGGCGGAACTAGAGGAAAGAGTCTCTTGAGAAATTAAATTGTCCAAAAGTCCAGTTAGTACTTGTAAATCCTCAGTTGCCAACCGGGCATCGTCCAGTAATTGATCCAAGTCTTGAAGATCTAAACGAGTATCAGTATCTTCCGACGTCAACATCCAGAGAATCCCTTTTAGAGATCGCCACTGTTCCTGTACCAGTCCCCTCAAGCGGCAAACCTCTAGGGTAGTCCTAAAAAGTTCAGCGACTATGTCCTGTAACAGGGTGGGATCCTTCCGAGAGGAATCCAGGGTAGTAGGTCACTCGGAGAGCCTCCCAGCTCCCATCCAAGTGGCAGGCGAACCCCCCTGGGCTCCAGCCTGACTAGGAGTACAATGAAGAAGGTGAAAGGTGATAGCTGCCATAATGTAAGCTCCTGACCCTTCGAACCAGAAATCACCACAGAGTCATATAGAATCCAAGCAGATGGCTTTTACTGGTCAAAAAGGCAATACAGTGCATACAGGGAACTATGGCAGCTATGAGAGTCTCACTAGCTGAATGATAATATAATGGCGGGAGATTACAAAGCATCAGCAACGCATAAACAGAGTACACTTTCCCAGGAGTAGCATTCCCAGGCCTTGGTATGTGTGGTCGACCTTGAGGCTAGACAGTACAGCACAGACACAGAAACAATACTGAAACCGAGATAGCAGCCTGACAACATCCTTGTTATAACAGCCTTCAAACATGATGAGATCTATCAAATACAGGCAGCTCAAGTTAGCACAGGAAGGAAAGGATAATTAAAAACTTACAAAATATACTCCTCATTTGAATGATCAGAAGAGTTTGATTTTTCCCCTTTCACTACACTTTTGATTTTGCCCTTAGTCCTTTCTAAAGCCTTTTACTGTCAAGGCAACTAATTGCAGGATTGTTATTCCTTCTTGATATATTTTCAGTATTAGGGCCAGACAAAACCTCAGAACAAAAAATACACATTCAAGTCATATCCCTTCCATGTAAATGCAGTCCCCACCCCACACCCAGTTACCTAATTCTATGAAGTTTCTCTCTCCCTCCTTGCCTGTCTTTATTCACAGACAAATCAAGACAATCCGTAATAATTTCAAGGCAGGAGGGCTCAGCGCAAACACAGACCTCAATGCAAACCCAAAGGCAAAAGCAAGGCCCGCATTCTCGAGACCCTGCCACTTCTGTCATTATCTCACATGCAAGTTTTTGTGCTGAGCTCTGGCTGGAAACCTGTATTAACAATGTTTACATCCATATTCTCGGTAACACAACGTTGTAAGACAGATCGATATTATCATCCTATTACATGGGGGGGGAGGGCTGTAAACTGACGGCTATAAAGTTATCCAACGTTTTCATGGTACAGATCAGATGCGAACTGAGGACTTCCTGCTTCACAACTACCTACAACTCTTCCCCTCCATGTGATACTAGTCCTCATGAAGCCCCATCGCACCCGATTTCCTCAATGCAAGCTGGTCGCCCCGACTTGCTTCGGCATCTTTTTGGCCAATATAGTTCCAAGCTGCCCCCCTCACTCCACTTCCTAAATCATAAGAACATGACAAAAGACATGCTGGATCAGACCAAGGCCCATCAAGTCCAGCAGTCTGTTCACACGGTGGCCAACCAGGTGCCTCTAGCGGCCGAGCAGGTGCTGCTGCAGTCGTCTTGTTTGGGGGTTTCCTAGAGGCACCCAGTTGGCCACTGTGTGAACAGACTGCTGGTCTTGATGGGCCTTGGTCTGATCCAGCATTGGCCTTTCTTACGTTCTCTAGGAAGCCAACTGTCAGCGAGGGCACCCAGTCAGGCCCCTTCAGTTTGGGAGGAAGGTGCGAAAGCCGGAGGCACTAATACTTCCACTTCAAAGCACGCCTTCCTATTGTAAATCAACTATCTGTTCTGAAGGTGTCAATTCTGCCAGAACCCGGGCACCTCTAGAAGCTTGAAAGAACCCTGATGTTTTGCATTTCCAAGATTACGTGCAATCAATTCTAGTGTGTGTCCCCTATAAAGATAGCCTGTATTTTCCCCATCTGTATTCTAACCTTAAGTTTGTTTAGACCTACCGAACCCGTTTGCTTTCTTAATAAAACTTTAAACTCTCTGCAACGTCTGGAGCGAAGTTTACTGTTGCTGAGATGCAACGAGGTACTGAAGTCGGACACCAACAAACAAGACGACTGCAGCAGCACCATCCTGCCTTCCGTCTCTGGGGCTGCCCCTTCAAAAACTATGGAGCCCCCTCCCCTCCAGTTGTGGGGAAGCACACCAGCCCCCACAAGTCTCGCCTCCCCCCCCCCCGAGGAAACCCACCTCCTCCCAGTTCTCCGGGCTGAAGGCCCCCTCGTAGCGCTCAGGGCCCCGGAACTTATCCAGGAAGGCGTCCCAGTCGGCCTCATGGTCCCCCTCCGCCTCCGCCATCGGGGCACACGCGCTCCCGCGGCCGGCAGGAGCCAGCCCCGCCCTTCCGGAGGCGGAGCCGAGCGGGGAAGCTTCAAAACGTAACGGCAGTTGGGAACCTCTCTTCAGGCGGCCTCCTCCTCCTCCTGGGAGTGCTGCGCGCGCCCTTTGCGCGCAAAGCGAGGCCGCTGGAAACCGCACCTCGGTGATTGGCTGGCTCGTCTGCCTATGACGGGGGGCGGGAGGAGCCGGGGATTCTCCCCGCCCTCCCGGCTTTCTGGGTGCTGCGGTGTTCGGCTATAGAGCGGAAGTGGTGTCTGCGCGCGCATGCTCGCCCGCTGGGTGCTTTGGGAAAGATCTTCGGGGCGCCTGGGGCTGGGAAGTTAGCAGCGCTGGTTGGTGATCTGAAGAAGTGAGTTGTGGCTCACGGAAGCTCAGACCGTGCCAGAAAATAGTTTTGTTAGTCTTTAAGGTCCTTCTGGACTCTTTGCTCTTTTCTACCAGCGCTGGTTGGTGGCATCGCTGCAGCGGTGAGACTTGCAAGAGAGAGTCTGGTAGGTTAGAATTCGGTGGGCTTAGCTGGGCGGGACTCTGTTTTGGCCTGTTCTCTGTGTGTGTGTGTGTGTGTTAAGTGCCGTCAAGTCGCTTCCGACTCATGGCGACCCTATGAATGAAAGTCCTCCAAAAGGTCCTGTCTTTGACAGCCCTGCTCAGATCCTGCAAACTGAGGGCTGTGGCTTCCTTTATTGAGTCCATCCCTCTCTTGTTGGGTCTTCCTCTTTTCCTGCTGCCCTCAACGTTTCCTAGCATGACTGTCTTTTCCAGTGACTCTTGTCGTCTCATGATGTGACCAAAATACGACAGCCTCAGTTTAGTCATTTTAGCTTCTAGGGTCAGTTCAGGCTTGATTTGATCTATAACCCACTGATTTGTTTTTTTTTTTTTGCAGTCCACGGAATCCGTAACACTCTCCTCCAACACCACATTTCAAAGGAATCTATTTTCTTCCTATCAGCTTTCTTCACTGTCCAGCTTTCACACCCATACATAGTAATAGGGAATACGATGGCATGAATTAATCTAGCCTTGGTGGCCAGTGACACATCCTTACACTTCAAAATCTTTTTTAGCTCCTTCATGGCTGCCCTTCCCAGTCTCAGTCTCCTTCTGATTTCTTGGCCGCAGTCTCCCTTTTGGTTGATGGTGGAGCCAAGGAATACTGTTCTACACTTATACTTTAGGCTGTGGCTCAGTGGCAGAGCCTCTGCTTGGCATGCAGAAGGTCCCAGGTTCAACCCCCAGCATCTCCAATTAAAGGGACTAGGCCAGTAGGTGATGTGAAAGACCTCTCTACCTGAGATCCTCCGCTGCCGGTCTTAGACAATACTGACTTTGATGGACCAAGGGTCTGATTCAATATAAGGCAGTTTCACGTGTTCGTGTGAAACTCCCTGGAATATTTTGTGGTCACAACCTCACTGGCTACATAACCCTCTGGGTGTGTTCAGTGTTATTGACAGGTACAAATAATAATGCTTTGTTGTGCTTTCAACTGTACAAAAAGCTTCACACATTTTGTTATGAATGCTGAAAACAAGCCCTGTAAATGGATCTTTAGAAATGGGAGTTTTTCTGTGGAAAGATAAGGCACTGAAAAATTTTATACTTCAGAAAATTTTCTACCTCATATCACTGGGTGGAGTACTTTTCTTAACCTGAAGTAGGCCTTCTATCTGGGCCTTAATTTATATTTTAAATATCTTCCAAATAGCATGGAGTGATCTGACTCTCAAGATGCTCGGGTTCTGCTTCCTTTGGACTACTCACTTCCTTTTTTTTTTTGTAATTCTTTCTTTAGAAATCAAATGTGATTGTTTTGCAGCAACTTTCCATTCACATAATGGCTGAACTTAATAGCATTGTGGCCACTGTTCTCAATTGTTTTAACAATTGAGAACAATTATAACAACATCTATTGTCCAGTTCCAGCCTGTTCCCACAAAAATTACTGTGAAGATTCTCCCCATTGTCACAACTTGTGTGCTGTTGTACATGAGCACTGTGTGTACCTTTGCTGCCTGTTTATTTTGCACCCTGTTTGGAAGTTTGTAAAGCAGCTCTTAGTAGCATCTTGAAGACAGACTTGAGAAGTACATTCCCAGCTGGCCTGTGAGGTTTTTTCCTGGAGACATCTCAGTGCAATCCTTAGCAGGTCTAGGCAGAATCCTACTCATCTACTTATTGGGGCTTATCATCCAGAAATTATTCTTAAGATTATACTATCAATGCCTTACAAACTCACCAAAAGAAAATCAGCCAGAGCAGCTCTCTATTTACCCAAAAATGTGCCTGTATCTTGTGTCTTCGTGTGAATGTTCCCAAATGATGCAATATCTGCCTCTTGTACAAGATCTCTAGCTCCACTCAGGACTTAGTCCAGGGTTCACATATTTAAAAGGTTGGCTAAACCAGAGTTACACCTTCCAAGTCTTTTGAAACCAGTAGGCTTTGAAGGATTAATTCTGCTTAGTTAGTACTGTAAAAAGCACTGTTATTTTCATGAGAGCTAGGTTTTCTGGAAGAGTATCTCAGATACAGCATGCCTTAATACACCAGTTTATGTGATCTGAATGCCTTATTTGCTCTTTCCATCTGCAGATTTGAAAAAGAGGCTACTCCTGTTAGTATTGACATGGGAATACTTCTGAGAAGAGGGAGAATATTATTTTCTGGTGTAACAAACTGTATCAGTCTTTGTCGAAAGCAGCAACAGCATTGCAGGTTTTACCATGTCAAACAGAAGCGCCTATTGTTATCCCACCACTTTCTATCAATGAATCTGCGGGAGGACAGTTTGTTATCACAAGAGAGCAAGATGGGGGAAATGACATGTAAAAGTCAGAGGCTAATGTTACTAGGAGGCCTGATCTATCCTGCCAGCCCTGGTTGCTACCATTATATGCCGTATACTGTCCGAGCAATGGAGAAGCTCATCAAAGTGATAGACCGAGAAATGCAGATCATAGGGGGTCAGAAAGTGAACATGCCCACATTATGCTCAGCAAAGCTCTGGAGAGCCAGTGGAAGGTGGGAGCTGATGGGCAAAGAGCTCTTACGCCTGGCAGACAGACATGGCCAAGAATATTGTCTGGGACCTACTCATGAAGAGGCCATCACGGACCTCATAGCTTCTCAAGGCCGCTTGTCCTACAGAGAACTCCCCCTCTTGCTGTACCAGATAACAAGAAAGTTTCGAGATGAGCCAAAGCCACGCTTTGGGTTGCTGCGTGGTCGGGAGTTCTATATGAAGGACATGTACACATTTGATGCCTCTGAGGAAGCTGCCCGCCACACGTATGCTCTGGTTTGCAATGCATACTGTAATATATTCAACAGCTTGGGCCTGCGGTTTGTGAAAGTCCAAGCAGCCACAGGGAGCATTGGGGGGACAATGTCTCATGAGTTCCAGCTTCCTGCTGACATTGGTGAGGACAAGCTGATGACATGTACGAAATGTGACTTTTCAGCCAATATGGAATTGATAAACTCAGACCAGAGGTACTGTCCAGTTTGCAAAGGGGAGCTAGTTGAGACCAAAGGAATTGAAGTTGGCCATACATTCTTCTTGGGCACCAAATACTCTTCTGTTTTTAATGTGACTTTGCAGACTTCTCAGGGTAAGCCTACTCCAGCTGAAATGGGCTGCTATGGTTTAGGTGTGACTCGCATCCTGGCAGCTTCCATTGAAGTGCTTTCTACAGAGGATGCCATTCACTGGCCAAGCCTCATCACACCTTATCAAGTCTGCTTCATTCCTCCAAAGAAAGGCAGCAAGGAGGAGAAAGCGACAGAGCTCCTGGAAGAGTTGTATGACTGTGTTGCTGAGGCAATCCCTCAGCTCAAAGAGGAAATTGTGTTGGATGACCGGACTCATCTCACCATTGGTAAAAGGTTAAAAGATGCTAACAAACTTGGTTACCCCTATGTGATCATTGGTGGGAAGAAGGCTTTGGATAACCCTTCGCTGTTTGAAGTATGGAATCAGAAGACTGGTGAGACTTTGTTCCTCACCAGAGAAGCCATTATTGATTTGCTAAGTAAAGTGCCAACTTGCTAATTCTTGAATGTTTATGAATCTTGAGCTAAATGATTTTTAAATATACAAAGGAAAGTGAGGGGGTAAGGTGGGATTGCTAGTTTATAATGTCTAGACCAAGGACTAAAAAGAAAAGAGGTAATGACTGTGCCTCTGTTCCAAAGCCTCACTGACACTGTTTGACCGTTGACTTCAGCGTTGGCAGTAGCTCCCTCTGTGCCGTTGGGATGTTGTTCCAGCACTGTCGACCCCAGGTTAGCCCTTGGTTATGCACAGTAATATGCATTCTACCTGACTGTGGGCAAGTGGGATCAGGTAAATGTTAAAATACTTGGAAATAAAGTGCTTACCAAGGTCCTTTTCTCTTGAAGCAATCCTATATCCATCACTGATATGAAAGTTACATTGGAAAAGGATGAACACACACACACACACACACACACAAAGGGACAGTACTCTTTAAGTTTCTTCTAGGAGTTTCCTGGGTGGAGTAGGGATGAGATCCATATGGTCTGAGTACTTCACTGGCTTTCTCAATGTGGTGTGTCTTGAGTCTTTCTGATCTTTTGCTAGCTAAATTATATGAGTTCGAGCTACATTACTTGTATGCTATAGTGCGGTGTGTTAACTATACAAGCCTGGGGCAGGTTGACTTTTTTTAAAAAGGCTTAGCCGAAGAATATTTTTGATGAGATATTTGTACCCCAACTTTCATCTGGGTTTAAGGTAGCCAACGTATATCAAGTTGGAGTTTGTAACATTTTTATTTTAGAGAAATGGTGCATTTTTAGTTAAGCAGACCTTCAAGCTGTGCTTTTGATTTTAAAGTCAACTGGCCACTGTTGGTACTGGGTCACAGAGATGATGAACCAAATAACAAAATGGAAGGAGATGGCTTAGTCAGTCCTCTTATCAATTGTCGGAGGGAGCAAAATACATCAGTTGTTGGTCTGATAGCCTGAACTCCTACTTACCAAGAAGTCAGCTACTATCTCTCCTCTCTGCTCATCCAGTATTTTTGAATCCTGTATTGTAATCTGCCTCTTTTAACATTAACAACAACCTTGTTCGTTTATAAACATGGATCTTTAGTATAAAAGGAAAAGGCCCCTGTGCAAGCACCAGGTCATTCCTGACCCATGGGGTGACGTCACATCCCGACGTTTCCTAGGCAGACTATGTTTACGGGGTGGTTTGCCAGTGCCTTCCCCAGTCATCTTCCCTTTACCCCCAGCACTAGTTTTCAGCTTGAACTTCATTGCTGGTCCTAACCAATGCAGAAATTATCTTTCCTCTCCTGAAGCTCATGATGCATTATTGGCTGAAACTGTATCAGCAGCCAGCAGATCTCACTTGCTCCCTATTGTACCATGACTCCATAGGTCATTCCTGGTGTTACAAGTATCTTTCATGTTTTCACCCCAAAAAAAGTTCAAACTGTAATAAATTCTATGTGGTCAAGAAACTAGCTCCCAAAGGAAAACAGTTTTTGAATTTGGAATGAAGATAAGGTGGAACACATGGAGATAGCCCTTTTATCCATTGCTGTGCTCTCTTTTAAAACTATCTCATGCACTACCACGAAAAAGACGTTATTGCAAAATGTATACAAAACAGACTGTTCTGTATATTTACATATACAGAACTACTTTAATGGTGCCATGCTTTGTGGGATGAAGCCTTCAATGCTTTAATGGGGAATAGTATATTGAATCAAAGGTACTATAAGAAGGCTCAGTTTATTTTCATACATCTTTCTGTCTGCAACAAACTTAAACCTGCACTAGAAGAAAAAATAGTTACAGGCTACTGCACACCCTCTTCCACATATTATTTTCTGTGTTGCATTTTCTATTTTTGTTATACAAGTGTTAAGCCCTATGGCTGATTCAGAAATAAGACTGAATAATAGCTTCTGTATATTTCTTGAATGAACCATTCAAACTATCATCATAGATATAAGTGCTGTCAATAAGTGTTTACTTGCCTTTAATCTGATAGAAGTTTTAAGTGAATTAGAGAAACAAGACCAAGTTTGTGCATTTTTCTTAACTTCCCATTACTTAAAATAAAAAATTAGGAATAGCATCCAAATACGTAAGCCTTTGGTATGGGGTTTGGGGTATTAAATTATTCTTTATTAAGATATGTATGTCCTGCTTTCCCCCTTCATTTTATCTTCACAATAACCCTGCGAGATGGGTTAGGTAAAAAGAATGGCTGGTCCAGGGGCAACTAGTGAACTTCCAGGGGACACAAGAACACTGAAGTGGACCACTGGTTGATTGAGATTATTGTGTACTCTGACAGTGTCTATCCAAGGCTGCGTTCTTTCACTGAGGATGTTTCAGGGATTGAGCCTGGGGACCTTCTACAAAGCAGATACTCTCCCACTGAGCCACAGCAAAAACTATGCCATGATAAATTTGTTAGTTGCTACGGGATGTTTTGTTTACCTATGGCTTAGTTCTTCTTTTTGGTTGTTGCAAAATTTCTTTTCATCCTGCTGAATGCCTTGACCTCTGCACTGGTTGCTTTGGCAAACAACACAACACTGAGCGCTCAAGGGCTTCGCCAAGGACTCAAGACAAAGCTGGAACAAACTTGTACAGTTAAAACACCTGCTGAACTTCTTTTAGGCCTGCCTGTCTTTAACTTAGCCTAACTAGGGGTTAGTGTGTGTTTCTAAATGCTGCAGGTACAGCCAATTATTACGTCTAACTCTTGCAATGTGAACTAACTATTGCAGAGCTGTGAAAGGTACTTTAGGAAAAGAAATAAAAAAGTGTAGACGAGTGGCTAATGAGCTGTGATCCAGGAGGTATCTGGTTTTAATCTCACTTCTGCCATAAACTCACTAAATGGTCTTGGGTGACACCCTCTCAGCTGCAAACCTCCATTTGCAGCATGGGGGATAATGTTACTAGTCTACCTAGCATGACTGTTATAAAGATTTTAACAAGATAATGTGCACATTGTACACAGGACAGCAGAGTCGCTGTAGCCTTAGGGACCTCCTCCCTATCCCCCCCCCTTTTAAAAAGACTGCTTGCATTTCTTTTCCCCTTTTTGCAATATGAAGAAGGAAGAGTTAAATGTCTCTGTTGGATTCTGAAATGGGTAATATATGGCTGTATGAATAGCAAAAATAGGGGTAATTATTCTGGAACTGTACATCAGCAATAAATTAAGAGCAGCAGACTCTAATCTGGTGAACCGGGCTTGATTCCCCACTCCTACACATGAAGCCTGCTGGATGACCTTGGGCCAGTCACAGTTCTCTTAGAACTCTCTCAGCCCCACCTACCTCACAAAGTGCCTGGTGTGTGTGTGTGTGGGGGGGGAAGGTGATTATAAGCCGCTTTGAGACTCCTTTTGGTAGAGAAAAGCGGGTTATAAAAACCAACTCTTCTTATCAATAATTGCGTTGAGTTTGTGGCTTAGCAACAAGTGATCAAAAATGAGTCACTGTGCCTGTCCCTCCTTGGCCTCACATTCCTGCCTCACCTGTCCCTTCCAATAAATGGATTGGAATGATTGGCCTCACGGACAGTTGTTCAGACTTCACCTGTCTGCTTGCCTTTGCTCCCAGCTAGCCCACCCATGCCCATCTGCTATAGGTCAACCTCTACTGCTCTTCCAAGCCATAAAAAGTGCTGAGGAAGTTATCCAGGGCCCAGGAGAGGGAGTCAGGGTTGCTTGTACCAACAGACAGGTTATCTCCTTTTCCAGTCTGCATCAACACTGCTTTAAAGGATGGATGGAGGGGTGTAGAATGACACTATGTGACTCTTCCCTAGCTTGGAAAGGGTTCCTTTTAGCTATTCTACTTTTTAGAAATAGGGATACATGCATGCAAAATCTTGTAAGGGGAAAAGCTGCTGAGGAAGGTGCAATTTGGAGTGGGAAAAGAGTGAGAAGGGAAAGGGTAATCATATCTAGTAGCTTCTTTAATCTCTGTTTACACTTTGAGAGTAATATTTCTGGCTTACACAAGAGATAATATTACATGCATGTGTGTGATATGCCCTGAAGTGTCACATCTGAATGTAAGGAAAATGCAGGAGGTATCATTTTCATGAGGCAAAAATGTTCTTTTGGACTGGTGGCTTGACTAGATACCTTCTGCAGTGACTTTCTGATGGCAGCTTCCTGTGGAAAATCAGTTTATCACAGAGTATACCCACATGGAGAAGCTGTGTCCATTCCCAGTACAATATATGTGCTAGAAAAATGACTGGAGATTGCACACATGTGCCTCTTGGTGGGAAAGTGTCAACAGAATGGGGCAGTTAGCAACTTTGAGGAAATACTCAGGCCTTCACGCTGAACCAAAAATTATCATTACATTAAATTGAAATTTAATTGTAATTACAACCTTTTCTATCAAAAACAAATAAATTTATTCCCATTAAAAATGAAATGAACATATTTGCTATATTCAGATATTACATTTTTACATGGGTATACCCTTAAAAAGATAACATGATGTAGGCATCATACTCTCCAATAAATTTTCCCTCAGGTCACACTGATGGATCAGGCTGTGGATTGTCACAGGAGCAAGTCATGTGCTTCCATGTTCTTGCAGGCACATCTGCCTTTTAAGCATGAAGGATTTCATGCCCTTCGTCCTTTTCCAGATGAAACAGGAGCCCCCTCCTGAAAACACCCCCATTTCCATACCTAGAATTCCCATGTCTGAGTCCCCACTTCCTCCATTAGTGTACATTGTTGAAGATTCTTTACCCACTGTACATTTGCTCTGCATGAGCTTCCAAAGTAGCTATTTACATTTTTAATATTAATAACATTTAACCAATCTAGTGTTTAATCTTCCAATATATCTGACTGTACTTATCACAGAATAGTTGCAATGCAAACACATAGAGTAACATTTCTTAATGGTATGAAAGGAAAGTGGTAAATTTACCTTTGGTATCCACATGGGTCTAATATTTACATGCTTGTGCAGTATATACTAGGAAGATATGCTCTGGGCCCCTAACTCATAGATTTAATTTCTAGAGAGCCCAGGGAGTGAAGATTTTTTTTTTTTTAAAGCAACTCACATTAACAGCCGTTTTTAAAGGTATTCCCATAATTTCTTCAAAGGACAAACAGGAATACCAATAACACAGGTACCAAAACTGGAGTTTATCCGTAGTAAATAGGATTGGAGCATTCTGCAAAACCCTCTCATGTAAGGGGAATAGGCCTGCATAAGCTCATATCAGTGCCATGTTCACAATTATCTGATTCTTCTAAAGCCAGAAATTAAAAATTATACATAGAAACAAACTGGAGAGAATTAATGTAACTTGATTTGGGGGGGGATGGGCATCCTACATTTCCAACAGACAAAAGATACTGTCTTTTCTCAGAATCTCAAGATGCAAGAGGAAAAATCATTTGAAAAATATATGTTGAAATAACCACTTTCATATATATATTATTAACCAGTTTGACATTTTAAAAACAAGTTTTGTTCTTAGAACTCTATTGTTATATTACATAAAAACTACAGGAGGCTGATCTTTCGAGCCTGACAGCCAGTACCAGGCTACTTCATTTAAAGCAAATAAACATATTCTACACAAGGAGTGAAAGCAAATTAATCTAACATCCAACCACATTGGGATGGGCAGCCTATTCCTGAAAAGGGGTGCGGGGGCGGGAGATAGGGGGCGGCCAGAGGCTGCTTGCTGCTAATGCAGCAAGCTGAAAAAACAATAAAAATGTATTTTCCAGAAAACACCCTGTGGAACTCCATATAGAGTTCCACGGAACTGCGCCGCGATATTGCAGGCATATCTCAATGCCTACAAAATGGCATGTTTTCGACCCGAAAGGGGATAGGAAGCTGCCTAAAGGCAGCTCTGCCCCCAGGGACACCTCCCGGGGTGCTGGCACGAGCAGTTGCACCAAACATATGCCGCTGGGGAGGCAGCACTGGTGCAGGAGGCTTGTGCTGCTGCGTGGCTCCCCAAGGCCAGTGTAAGTCACTCTGCGCCAGCATCCATGCCACTTTGCATGGCACGAGTGGCACAGACACTGGCGTAGGGGTCACACTGGTTCCAATGCGGCTCCACCCCCCCTTCAGGATTACACAGTTAGTGACTGTGTAATCCTAAAAACACTTTCTGGGGAGTAAGTCTCATTGAGTATACTTCAGTAGGATTCTGAGTAGATCTGCTTATGATTGCACCGTGAGGGTCATATAAAGAAATGCCTGAAAGTAGATTTTCAGTGTGAAAGGAAATATGCCCTATTATTTTTTCTTAGAAGGATTAAACATCCACATTTCAGACCGAATTAAAATGGGGGGGGGGCAACACTTATGAATATCAGTCCACATACCTGAGGTCTTCCATGTACATAGCAGCAACAGTACTACTTGGCTCCGGAGAGTACATCATTTTATTACATAGCTCTTCATAAAATATTTTCTCTGCCAAACAAAACGAATGAATTCTTGTACTAAGATAACAAACTGAGTGGAAACTTAGTTTTGTACTTTGGCCCGGAAACCAGCTGTTCAAAAAGAGAGCGAGCGTTCATTCAGTTTGCCTTTTTTAAAGTCGCATTTAATTGTCTCAAAGAGTAGCTTCACCAGCTCCGTCTTCCCTCTGGCCACCATGGCTTTCGACAGTTCAAGCACCTCAGCTGTGTAATGGCGGCACACCAGCTTAAGCTCCAGCTGTAGTCGCTGCTTTGGGTATTTCTCCTCAGCCTTCTTTACCCAAAGCTCTACTTCCTGCGTCAACATCTCAGTGTTCATCCTCTTCTGACTGAACAGGCTGAGCAGTGTTTCCATCAAACACCGGAAGCTCTCCGTGTACACAGAACCCACATCATCCAACTCTATTGCCTGTTTGAAGCACGTAAGGGCATTCATCTCTTCATTTTTGATCCGTAGACATTTCCCCCTCAGTAACTGGATTTCAGGGAGGACGTTCCCCATGTCCAATTCCATAGCTTTAGCAAAGAACACAAGGGCAGTATTCAGGGCATTTTCGTCAACTAGGAAAAGCTCCTGCATGGCATCTACTCCCATGTAATAATAGACCTAAAAGAAGAGCAGAAAAAGGGGGTACAGTTGCCAACTCTGGCTTGGTAAATTCCTGGAGATTTGGGGGTGGTGCTGGGGA
Organism: Euleptes europaea; assembly: GCF_029931775.1. Taxonomy (NCBI): domain Eukaryota; kingdom Metazoa; phylum Chordata; class Lepidosauria; order Squamata; family Sphaerodactylidae; genus Euleptes; species Euleptes europaea. Next base: position 69,157,737 of record NC_079313.1, on the reverse strand, counting down.
AGGCAGAGTTTGGGAAGGGGTGGGAGCTCAGCATGGGTTCAATGCCATAGAGTCTCCCCTCTGAATCTGCTATTTCCTCCAGGATAACATCTCTGTAGCTGAAGAAAGTATCTGAAATAAGACCGTATTTTTAAAAACATGAATGGATTCATATGAAGAGAGGTGTTACCTGAGATATGCAACACTCAGGCTTTTTATAAATCAGCACTAGCAACTGTTAAAGTCTAGCAAAGCTACAAAAGATAGCAAAGCTACAAAAAGCCTATAGGCTATATGCCTTGCATCTACTGGAGGATTTTGGCAAACAGAAGCGTTTATGTCAGTACAACATGATTTCTTCACCTTCCTGCTGCAGCCCCAAGTGGCCCTGAAATGCTGCTCTGGGGGGACCGAGACCCCCCCCCCGAGCAACATAAGGAGGGCGTCAGAGGTCTGCAGCAGGAGGAGAGAACTGGTGAACCCCCCCTTCCAGATGTGGACATCCTGCAGTAGATCAAAGCCACTATCTAGTCCCTGCACTTGCTCCCTAATATCTACAATGTGCATAAGTGGCCACATAGTAATAGAGAAGGGGACTCTGTGGTGGACTTGATATTGTCTGCTAATCTACATAGTCCATCTCTGAAGAGGTTCATATACACAGGCCCTTTCCTAGGTGTTATTTGTGTTTTTAAATGCCTATAGTCATGGATAATCTGGCCATTTTGACTACATTTTTGCAATATCTCTGCTGGGGCATAAGGGCTCCATCAGCTTCAGCATTGTACTGTCCCTCAGAACTGCAACATGATCTCCACATTTTATTGTCCCTGTTTGTAAAAATAAAAGGAAGTATAAGCAATGAAAAAGTCTGAAGAATGTGAATGCCTTCACTCACCTGACCCAGGTCAAGATACGTCTTCAGGCATGGATGTACCTTCATGACACTCTCAAGATCAGTTTTGGCATCAGAAAGATTTTTCTGGTCTGGCATTCCTCCCAAGCCCATCTTTACACGTTCCAGATCACGCAAATATAGTTTAATTAGCATCTAAAAGACAGGGATATTAAGTCATTGGCTTCTTCTTTGTTTTTGTGCATTAGTCTGTGTTTTTCCTAATAAACCTATCAACACTCAAACCCCAAACCGTGCCCTCATTCCGACAAGACACAAGGCTCTTTTCCTGAGATGTGGATCTGTGGCTAGCCAGAAGCCAATACAGCTGATAATTAGGGTTGCCAGGTCTGTCTTTGCCACCGGCAGGAGGTAAGGTTGTTAGGTGCCCGATGGTGGCGTGCAAACCCCCGGCAATTCGCCCCTCTGCCCACCGACCACCTGAGGGTCGGTGGGCAAACATGCACGCACATGCACACACCGCGCATGTCAAAATGGCCAGATTATCCATGACTATAGGCATTTAAAAACACAAATAACACCTAGGAAAGGGCCTGTGTATACAACCGGAAGTGCCGCATCGCAAGGGGCCTTTTCCTCTTAGTTTGAGCGATAAAGGGCATACGCAATCCCAACCGCAGCACCGTAGCCTCCCGCCGGAGGAGAGAGGGGACCTGGCAGCCCTAGCAGGAGGTTTTGGGGGCACAGCCTGAGGAGGGCGGAGTTTGGGAAGGGGAGGGACTTCAATGCCATACAGTCCAATTGCCAAAGCGGCCATTTTCTCCAGGCGAACTGATCTCTATCGGCTGAAGATCATTTGTAATAGCAGGCGATCTCCTGCTACCACCTGGAAGTTAGCAACCCTACTGATAATGGACAAAGCAGGCATTGACTATAAGGGCCTTACAGAAAGCTACCAGAAAAAAACTACTTCTTTTTAACATTACCACAGAAAAAGCTGGTCAATAACACTGGTATATACTAGGAAAGCATTATTTTGAAGGCATGCAACGTACCTTAGCACGCATACAGTATGCTTGCCAGTTGAGTGCTGGGTCTGGCAGCGCATCTAAGGCCATGTTGCAGACAGCCGTTGCCATCTCTTGCTTACCAAGGAAGTGGAAGATTTTTGCCAGACAGTTTAAAACAGGTGGATTATCTCTCGCTATTTCTATTGCCTTCAAAGCAAGCACATCCAAAAGATATTTTTCTATTGGTGAATTTTCACCCGCTGCATGGATTAGTCGGTTATAAACAGGAGAAATTTACTTGGTTAATGTTCACATAGGGGACACAGCTACAGATTATGGCCTTTAGAAGGACTAAAAATGCTAGAATCCGATTTGGGACAGCGTCTACTTTGGGGCAGAAAAGAAGTTAATAAAAGAGAAGAAAAGTCTTTTTCATATTATCAGGTAAGTAGGAAGACAGAAATTGTAGGTTATAATTTGAGGTGTTTAATATCTTTCCATAGCCATATATTTCTGCATGAATTTTTTAAAATGGGAGATCTTACTTCTCAGTACTTGGACGATTTTTTTAAAATTGTGTGATGATTACAGGAATGCTTGCACAATTCTCTAGGAACTTTTACGTTTGGCTGCTGAATGGCAGAGAAGAGCTTTGTCTAGATTTGGGTCATTATATAAGTGGTATTTAGGTGTATTGTTTCTGTTAGTCAGCTAAAATTACAGTTGGTGGAAGTATGCTCAATAACTATAACCTCATGGGCCAATTCATGTTTTGCAGCATGCAGGGAAATGTATTTGTGTCATTACTGTATACATAGGAAACAGAAGTAGGGAATGGCTACCTCTCTTACTTATAAAAATATTTCCTCAACTCTATTTTTTTCTCAGCTCCTCCAAGCCCAGGTCCAAACATGAAATGCGAAGATTCCATTTAAGGGACTCTCCCACCCAGGTATTCAGAGCAACATGAGGAATAACGGGTATGTGTAGGATTAATTTTTTTGAAAGTAAAGGAATCCTGGAATGCTGTTGGTCTGTGTAACAGCCACTTTCTCTGTATTTCAGCAATGATATACACATCTACCTTTCCAAAGCAGTCCAGGGAGCCATTTCCAGAGTAACCGCAGTCATGAATACCCATGGGGGTAGTTGAGAATGTTTCTGTCCTTTCAAGTAATATCCCAAGATAACACCAGGATAGAGCTAAAATGAAAAGAAGAAGAGTTGGTTTTCATACCCTGCTTTTCCCTACCTTTAAGGAGTCTCAAACCGGTTTACAATCTCCTTCCCTTCCTCGCCCCACAACCAGAGGCGGATGTACCGTGAAACTAATGAAGCTTAAGCTTCAGGGCCCCTAATCCCGGAGGGGCCCCCTGAAGCAACTTTTTCTTTTAATGAGTGAATTTCTGAACAAAATAGATGGAGTTTTTTTTAGTGATAGAATCATAAACCAATGGATTGAAGTCCTTAATACTGACCTTAGAATATGCTCTAATACCCATTTCGTGTGGCCTCAAAATGTCCCTGTAATTGGTCAAATTTCAAAATTTTCTTGGGGGGCTTGCAGCGCCCAAACCATCAGCTCTTTGAGCTCACCAGAATCTATTCATAGCCTACATTTTGGCAGCTGGATCCTCAAATCCTTTGCTGGTGCACGACTTAATAGTTCCATAGTTTTATTTCATCACTGGATGGCCCATTTTCAAGGGCTCCACCCCACCACCCTGTTCTCCGCCATTTGGGCCTCGATGTCCTCGCAAGGGCAGCAAGGACCTTTGGACCCTGTTGGACGTTGCCCTATTGGTGTTGGTTGCGAAGGGGGCCCCCATAACAGTTCAAGCTTCAGGGCCTCAAAAATTAGGTCCGCCACTGCCCACAACAGACACCTTGTGAGGTAGGTAGGTACTGAAAGAGTTTGGAGAGAACTGTGACTAGCCCAAAGTCACCCAGAAGGCTTCATGTGGAAGAGTGGAGAATCAAACCCCTGGTACTTCCAGATTAGAGTCTGCCGCTCTTAACCACTGCGCCATGCTGGCTCTCAAAAGGAAAATAGCATTCAGATCATATCAGGAGTTTCTTATATCCATGTATATCCATATAAGGAAAAATAACATATCTTATTTCCCTGCTGAAGATACAAGCCATTTTTGAAAATTAACAGCAGCTGTAAGAGTTACAGCAACATAAACAATAGGAGTGTGTACGTGTTTGTGCATAAAAAGCTTATTTTTTTGCATCTTGGCTATGAACCTCGACTCTTTTAGCCAAACAGCCCAATTTCCTAATTTGAATACAATAGTTTTACCTATAAACTGTTGAAGATGTGAATTATACACAGAGCTGTTGTCATACTATAAAGACTATTCTTACCTCTGTAATTTAAATTAGAAGATTTGAGAACTTGTTGCAGCAAAACCAGTGTCCTGTTGAAGGCTGGCAGCCTTTTCCCCTCATCGTTACCATTGTTCAGCCACATTCCATCCAATCTGCAACAGAGAGGGAACTGCTATTTCTACTTGCACTGAGTTTTTAGATTAAAAAGGATAAAAATATAGGGAATATATAGTCCCCTTTCTCCCTCTGTAAATCCCCAGCACAATTACAAACTCCTTGGAAGTTTTTTCTGTTTTCCCTAAATTAGTTTGCAATAAGCCTTCTTTTGCCACTTAGCAGACTTTTTCTTTGGCACTCTAGACCTACCCTTTGGCAGCTGCTGAAACAATGTAACTTTACTAATGTCAGTATAATTAAATAATGTCTTCTTGAATAATTATTCTGTAAGGTTCTTAAGGCATGGTCAGGAAAGCATTTGCCAAGGGTCATGGATGCCCTTATGGATATTTAAACTACATAACTTTAGGGACTAGGTATATGTGATGTCAGCATAGCTAGTATAGTAGATTACCACTTACCACAGGGGTGGGGAACCTTTTTCCTGCCAAGGGCCATTTGCACATTTATAACATCATTCGGTGTAGATTTCCTGGTGGGGGGGAGAGGCTTGGGTTGCCAGGTCTCCAGCCACCACCTGGAGGTTGGCAACCCCAGAGGAGGCCACACAGAGAAGGCCTGCAGGGCGCCCCCACTCCCCCACTCCCAGGCGGGAGGGCAGCCAGCGGTGGGCCCCAGCAAACGAGGCGCCAGGGGGGCGCAGCCCGCAGTCAATCGGCAAGGGAGGAAGGAAAACAGAGAAAGAGGAAGAGGGAGGGAGAAAGAGAGAGAAAGAGAGAAAGAAATGGAGAGAGGGGGAGAAAGAAAGAAAGAAAGAAAGAAAGAAAGAAAGAAAGAAAGAAAGAAAGAAAGAAAGAAAGAAAGAAAGAAAGAAAGAAAGAAAGAAAGAAAAGGACGGAGGGAGACAAAGAAAGAGACAGAAAAAGAGGGAGAGAAAGGAGAAAAGAATGACAGAAAAAGAAGAGAGAAAAGCCTCCCCCCTCCACACACACACCCGCGCACGCCAGCCTGCGCAACCGGGCCTCAGCCTCCCCACCTCCCCCGCCCACACGCACACACACACACACACACTGTGGCGCACGGAGCCCTGAGCGATTAGGCCTCAGTCTCCGTGCCCTCCCCCCCCAGAGTCCATAAAAGGCCCCCTTGAAGTCTGATCGGCTCCCACATGCATGCTCTGCCGCCAGGGGCCGCCGGCCTCTTCCCCCCCCCCCGCTGCGCAACAGCCGACAGGCAGCGAGAGGGGCTTACAATGTGCCACGGCGTTCCTGCCCGCCGCAGCTGTAGGGGGCAGCCTTAGGGGAAGCATCCCTCCCCCTCCCCTCTTGCCAACCAACAGCCGACAGTCGGCGAGAGGAGGTCTAAAGAGCACTGCAGCACCCCTGTAAGCCGCGGCCCCAGGAACACCCTCAGGGAGGACCGCCCTGCGCCCCGCCTCCGTGGCAGGGCCCCGGAGCTCCCGAGGGCCACAAAAAATGTCCTCGGGGGCCGTATGCGGCCCCTGGGCCTGAGGTTCCCCATCCCTGACTTACCATGTGGATTACCACTTAATTTGTATAAAGTGGGGAGTAGGGCAATTTAAACTGAACACGGACGCTGAGCTCTTCTCCTACCATGCTTCACTCCTGAAACCACCTTACTTACTTGTTACATTTTTAAATCCCTGTTGTAAGGCAAAAATTGGATCACAGGAATGAAATGATGATTAAATACAAAAGGTGTCCTTTCCCCCAACGGTCTCACTGGCAGAAAATCAACCAGGGAAAATGTTGGAAAATGTTGCATAGGAAAAAATGTCAAGAAGGGGTCAAGCTCACAGGACTGTGAGGAGAGGCTTTTGTGGACTCCTCTCTTCAATCCACCAGCATCAAAGTCCACAGGCAGGAATCAGACTCCTCCAAAGGTTCTGCCAACCCCTGCTTTCTGTTGGTTCTACATGGACTTGATTGACTCATGATACAATTCTGCTTCCCAGTTACTTTCTACTCATAGTTCACAACAAGCATCCTAGAATGATGGTATATTCTTGAATCATCTTGTGACATGTTATACCAAACGTTTTGACAGCTTTAGTTTAAATATTTACAGTCATACATTTCTGAAAGATGCTTTTGGGAAGCTTTCTGGCAGTCAACTAGTTTTGTCTTGTTTATGCCAGTGACACTGTTCTTTTCATGAGAATTGTTTCATTATTGCTTCTGAAACAGCCTTTTATGCAAAAACGTTTATGAAGTTTGCTGTGTGATAGCATACGGGCCTGCCTAAAACTCCAGGACTGGACCTGGCAACCCGTTATGCAAGCGCACTACTGATTTCCAGCCGCGCGCCTGCCCCAAACGCTACTGGGCGGTCGCGGTGCGGTTAATTTGGAAGCTGACACAGCCGCTCTCGCCAGCCCGGGCAACCAGCCGCTAGGAACCAGATGCAAAGGACAGTCTCCAGTGAACCTGAGAGAAGCCATGTTCCTGTAAACCTCTGTTCCAGCAGCAGCCATTTCGCGGAGAGCTGACAGCCACGTACTCAATGCAAACTGCTCCCCCTCCCAACTTCCTCCATTGCTCAATGGGTCGTTAGCAGCGATCCTGATATCAAGATGAGTCATCCCCCCAGTCCAGCTGCAGCGATCCCTGGACGTTTGCATAGATCGCTCCCATTGTTCCTGAATGCAAATCACATCAGCAAAGAGATTCCAGGCCATCACAGGTTGCGAAAGCCATTGGACTTAGAATAGATTTCTAAATTCTCACCACCCCACCCCGGCAGACACATATTAATCCTTTTGTCACCTTTTGTCACCTGGGAACCTAGGAGGGGTGAAATCCCTCTTCCTGCCCCCAGAAAAATAGTATAACTGGGATGCCCCTAGCCCATTATGACACCTTAGGTCTTTCCTGGCACCTTTGCCGTTACTCTGTTGGTTTGGTCTGCGCAGCCTTACCACGCTCCCTCCCGCCTTGTTGGCCAAGTCTACCGGAACCCCTGCCCCTATCTCGGTCCTCCTTTTCAATCTGTTTGTAGCCTACGTGAGATTGGACAACACCTCGTCTAGATACGGTAAATATTTGATCAACAATATCCTGCCACATTGGCAAATGTCTCTGTACTCCTCTCTTTAATTTACTAGTCTCTCTGTATGTTTGTGTTGCACCATTTGAATGCTTGAAGACATAAACACTGTTTAAGTTGGAACTCCTAGTCTCTGTCTTTATTCAAACGTCTCATTAAACGGATTCTGGTATAGTTGAGTGCGATACCGCTATAAAAATACATAGCTACCGATTGCTCAGCTAATTTCCCCATATAAAGGAGCAATTTGGCTAACATGTGTAAAATAGCTGGGAACACCCATGGATAAAATCTCTTGGTGTCTTTGATCTGATACTGATTGGTTCAGAGCTATATGTGGGACCAGCTGCTAATCAATGCAGTATGACTTCATTCAGAAATAATGACAAACTGAAGTTTCTTTGCTACACGAACAAGCTTGGGGGAGCCTTGATCTTGTGCACTCCCTCCCTCCTTCTATTTGCACATAGCCAGCTAATGGAGTTCTGCTTTTGTGGCGAATCATCTTTTGTCACTGCAACTGAGTCACAGATTTTGATTTGCCCTCTTTGATACAAACCAGGATCCAAAAACAGGACCATGTTTTGGAATCTTAGATTGCCAAAAAAGAATACAAACCATAGTTTGTGGTTCAGACGTAATGACAACGATGGTTTGCCAGCAAAAGGTGAAGTCTTTCATTAGCAGGCCATGAGAGTAGTTATGATGAGGGAGCATGTGAGCCTGAGGATGCCCACACTTGTGTGCGTGAGACAACAAACTCTGAATCATTACATTTAAACCACTTCTGTTTATAATATAGCAGTCCAGAACCTTAGCAGTAGGGGGTAAAAAACCCTATCCTTATATATTTTTTTTATCAACAGAGTGCTCATTCCAAATGAATAATTTGCTATGTGCAGTGGAACTTTTGCACTTACAGTTAATATGTTCTAAATGGGTTGGGCTGTTAACTGATTCTTGAGCAAACAACAAATACATAATTACTCTACCTTTGAATTTACACATGATATGATCTTGGCTGGGCCCTTTGAACCAAAGCTACAGGATACTGCCCTAGATATTTAGTTTCTTGGCTGATAGTAAACAGAGGGAGTACTTCAAATTTGTAAATGAATTAAAATATGTCTTTCCTTTAACGAATACTTGAATTTGCCTGTGCAAATATGTCTCCGAAAAAGTGAAATTCATTAATCTCACACTGTAGTTCTTGTATTAAGTAAATTACAGTACAGGTCTGTAAACTACCTAGAATAGCAACTAAACCCTACACTGCCCCAAACTCAAACACTCATCATCACTTTTGCTTGCAGGATCACAGCCGCATGGAACAGCAGAAACAGAAACTTGAGACTGCGTTCCAGGGCAACTCCCTGAGAGGGATGGGTACTGGCCCAGTGACTCCACCATCTCCATCAACAGGTGAATCCTACCATGCTAGAAGCCCCGAGGGGAGTGTGGACATATAGGAACTCCCAAAAAAATACCTAGGTGGTGCCCACTGATTGAGCCCATTTGCTCGTTGTTGCTACTGCAGAACATTACTCATTGTCATCATGTCTGTTTTGGCTCTTTCTAGGCAGCCCTCCAACAGAAGTGAAAGTAGGGTTGCCAAGTCGTCCCCCCGGCCATCAATGGGGGATGGGGGGATCAGGTTGCCAGATCCAGGCTGGGAAACTCCTGGAGAATTGGGGATGGAGCCTGAGGAGAAGAGGGACCTCAGTGAGGTACCATGCCATAGGGTCTGTCCTCCAAAGCAGCCATTTTCTCCTGGGGAAGTGATCTTGGTGTCCAGGAGATCTACTGTAATAGTGGGAGATCTCCAGGTGCCACCTGGAGGTTGGCAACCCTAAGTGGAAGCAAGGATATGACGACCCCCTCCCCCTGTTCACAATGCAGTGCCAATGGCCTGCTGAGCCTACAACATGACCAACAGCTGCAGCAACACAGTAAATTTTACCACACAGTCAAACTACTTCTAGCTGCCCTACTATTTTTTTTCTCCTCTTGTTCTTTGAGAGATGGATTGAAGGCTGCCTTTCTTTCTGGAGTCCTTTCTTACCTGATGTGCAGTGTGGCCATTGTGAAGTACCAACTTCTTTTCTCCTCCAAAGGAATCTGCAATAGAGAAAGGTCAGTAGAAAAGGAAAAGCTGCATTCCTGCAAAAGAGCTTTGCGGATACAAGCTCCATGAAGCAAAGGATTCCAGCAGCCAGCCCTGTTCTCACTATGCTCAATAATGCCATTCTTGAAGCACTAGCTGTAAACATAAGGCAGGACCCCAGTCTTAAAACAACAACACACAAAACATGCAGTGGTTTCACCACATACAGTCAGAACATCAGCTGCTAGAAATTAATGTTCTTTACAAAAGCAAAGATTAGCTGCAATCATATTGCCTCCTTCCACCCCCCTTTAGGGCTTACTTAGAGTCAGTCTTCCCAAAATCTTTATGACAGCAGTCTTTTTTGTTGCTGAGTAAAAGTTATTTTCCCATAGTAGATGGAGCAGGGAGTCATTTAAATCATGGCTGAACACTGGCGTATGCTTCAAAGGAATTATGTTTGAGTGTTCCTGGTGAATACAGTGATTGTACTGCTTTGTGCAGTTTCACAGATACATCTTTAAAAAATGAGTGAAAGGAAAAGGCATGGCAAGCAAACAGTGTGCAGACTACAAAATATGTAGAACACACCTGAAAGCAAATCTGTCATTATTTGGCCAAACTACCACAGAAAGGCTGAAATCCTTGAGGTAAAGGAGTTTCTTTCTTGCCCTTGTATCTGAAGAAGTGAGCTCTGTCTCCCAAAAGCTTATACTGAAATAAACGTTGTTTGTCTTTAAGGTGCTAGTGGATTTACAATAGAATAATACAGTTACCCAACTGGCCAATCCTATGTACATTTACTTGGGAGTCAATTCCAGGATTTACTTTGAAGTAAGCTGAATTGTCTTCCCTGAAATGAGGCCTGCAGCCATGACCAACAGGTGGAATTTTCTCAGCTCACGGAAAGCTTGAGCTGAACAACTCGTAGAGCAACATTTTTATTCAGCCTTGAAACAAGACATTTTTAGTCTGGCTTTTAAAATCCCTGTCTTTGGTTCTTTTCACATCTTGAGAAGTTTGCATGCTGACGATTGGTAGATTAAAGATAAATACAGTCCAGCCTCAGTGTAAACAGAGTTGCTGTTGTGAATTGAGGTGATGGATTCTGGTATGAGTTTGCATGAGTCAGATAAAAATTTCACAGAACAAAAACAGACTGAGACTTTCTGTTTAAAACGGGTGGGGAACGTCAGGCCCGGGGGCCGCATAAGGCCCGCGAAATCATTTGGTCTGGCCCTTTGTGTGTCCTGACAGATCTTTGGCTCAGAAAGATCTAAGACTGGCGATCCACCCCCTTCTGCGGACAGGAACAGATGTGAGTTTGTTTTGCCGAGAAAAGGAACTTTCTTTCCTCCTTGGAGAAGAGTCATTAGCTATGGAGCTGTTATGACCGCCCAAGAAACTGTATTAACCCTTTCCCACCTGGGAAAGAAATCTTTTGCTCTGTATTACAAGAGGGCTGGGGGCAGAAGTGGCGACAATGGAGGGGTTAAAGGGGGCAAGGCCAGAATGTGCGGCCCGCGAATTATGTTATAAATATCCAAATGGCTCTTGGCAGAAAAAACCACTCCTGGTTTAAAAGAATCAAAAACCTTTACTTCTAATAGGATCGGGTAAACTGGGATACATAAAATAATAAATCCTTTTTTACATTGTTAGTTACCTACAAACTTGCTAGATTTCTCCAGCAGGAATCTAAAGCTTAAAGATGACCCTCTCTGCTCCTGAGAGAGCAGAGGTGATCCATGCTGCTTCTGTGAAATCCAAAAGGTGTCTGTGTGGGTGCTTGGGGCAGCTTCTCTTCCTGTCCTTAACAAAGAAGAGTGATTAAAACACAATTGAGTCTATGTGACTTGGGGCATGTAGTCGATGGTGATTTACTGACCATCTACTTAAGGTCACAATGAAATGACATAATATTCCTGAGTCTGTCTAAACATCAATACAAACAAAGTTAACTCTTAGCTTTCCTGACAGAGACGAAACTCGCTTCCTATACCCAACAGTTCCATCCCAGGCACCTGCTCTTTCTGCGGGTGATTCCAGCAAAAGAACTATAAACTGGGCATACAAAAGGTTGCACCTTTGTTTAGATAGCAGACAGGACCCAAAAAGCATATATTCCAAACACTGAAACTAGTAGAAATTGGTACAAGGAGCTTGGGGTATTTATTCATCCACTTGCAGCCCACATCTAGACCCATCAACCTACATTTCCCCTTTGTAGCAGTGCCAATATTTTGTTTGTCCATGTTGCATGCCATAATAACTACTGTACATTAAGATAAAGGTTGGTATTCTGCGCAGTCATTGTAAATCATATGAAGGAGAAGAAGAAGAGTTGGTTTTTATATGCCGACTTTCTCTACCACTTAAGGTAGAAGCAAACCAGCTTACCATCACTTTCCCTTCCGCTCCCCACAACAGACACCCTGTTAGGTAGGTGTGACTGAGAGAGCTGTGACTAGCCCAAGGGCACCCAGATGGCTTCGTGTAGGGTTGGGGAAACAAATCCAGTTCACCAGATTAGCGTCCGCCGCTCATGTGGAAGAGTGGGGAATCCAACCCGGCTCTCCAGATCAGAGTCCACCGCTCCAAACCACCGTTCTTAACCACTACACCATGCTGGCTCGGATGCGTTCAGAACAGTGGCCCAGCAACAGTGGCGGCGGCAGCAGTTTGGGAACACTGTTCCCAGACCTGAATGTGTGAACAGCTGCAAACCTTGATTCTCTTTGGGTCTTACTCAAAGCCACATGCACAGCTATTTACAACATTTTTGAAACTTTGCAGCATTGCATCCAGTTGCAGAATCCAGTAATTTACTTAGATTTACCATCTCTCATTACTGAAAGTTGGGAGGCATCAATACAATCCCTGTATTGATGCCGATGCTTCTGGGGTAAACCAGGAAGTGATGTCATCACATTGTGTGTGCCATGATTGTCCAGATCACCCCCCTTCAGTTGACCTGCTTCCATACACCAGCCAGCTGAGGGGCGGCGGGCCGCCCCATTAATTGGTGGGCAATTGGCTGCCATAACCAGGCATTTGGCAACCCTAACGAGGCAGCCTGTATCTTCTCCCTAGTGGGCTAAATTACAGCTTGGGGTATGAGCACAGACATTATAGCTAAAAGCATGGAAGAAAGAATTAACTCTCCCTACACCAAACTACGGTTACAATCCAAATAGAGTGGGGATTGCTATTAAGCAATAAAAAGTAAAGATGTGTCCTTGAATTTGCCAGCATCTCTTAGCAACCATGCTTGAAAAATACTTCTAAGGTGAAGGTGGATATAGTGCAAATCATGAAGACAAAAATGGAAAATGTATGTATTTCTAGTCTATGGTGCCTGTCCATATACTTAGGGCCAGCATTTCTGAAAATCAGATACTTATAAACACAAGAAACTGCTCTATACTATTGGTCTGCCTAGCTAAGTATCTGGACTTGTATTGGCTCTCCATAATCTCAGGCAGAGAAAGGCTTTTCCTAACTCCTGCTACCTCAGGTGCTTTGACAGAAAAAGAAAGGTCCTGAGCCTGTTCACAATTTTAACACAATTAGCCCAATACTGTGTTTTCTGACTGGAAAGGCCTAAGATAGAGGTCTAATTCATTTAAACTGTGGAGAGCGGTGTCGAAACTGGAACTTCGTGCTTGCAAGACATTCAGTTCTGCCACTGAGCTATGGCCCACACTGTCTGCTCGAACCACTTCCCTCCTCCCCTGCCCTGAATAAGCCAGGAACATAAAAAGATATGATTGCCTACCAACCTCTTTTCCATAAGCAAGAGCCTTCCCATAGAGAGTGAGGCCAGCTGTCAGTTTCCCCAGCTTCTCCTCTTCCTTCATCAGTCCAACATCAAAGGCGTAAGCGTAGCCCTGCTCTGCTAAGCACCGGGCAGCTCTGAGCTGGGGATCCCCTTGTGTCTTGTCTTTGGAATCCAAGCCCATGAGGAGGGAGAGCCTTTCAGTGCACTTAGCCTCTTCTTGCTCATTGTTCAGCTGGTCGTACACATAGGCCAGATTGGCCCAGGCGTTCAGATTCTCCGGGTCCTCCTGAGCGATGTGGAGGAAAATCTCCTTGGCCTGCTCCACATCCTCCAGGTAGAAAGAAAAGACCCCAAGGAGGTTTCTGATGGCAAACTGCTGGGAGCCAGTTTCAAACTCTAACTCATAGGATAAGCTTTCTCGTTTTAACTTCAAGTCTCTCCCTTGGAAATTCATAGGTGAAGAGGATTCAAAATTCAAGTTCATATCTAGGTGAAAGTGACCAGGAATATAATCCATCTCATCAATGAGTGTATCAATATCCACCTCGGGTTCTTCCATTTTCCCAGTAAAAAGAATATCAGCCGCTCCGGTTATCCTTAAACAACTGGTGTTTGCTTCCCCGCTTTTCTTTTCTTGCTCCCACACAGTATGTTTGCCTTTCCACCTCCTCCACCTCGTTCTTTACCTGTATTTCTGGTTTAGCTGATTCATGTGGTGTCTAGAAAAGGTTCTGAAAGGGAGGAGTGCAACAGAACACTTGTCATTCCCTCGCCAGCCTGCTGTTCAGAGTTGTCCTTTGTGCAGTGAATGGCAGAAAGCCAAGGCCAGACAAAGCCCTGCCTCGATTGATCCTCCTTGTTTGTCAGTAAGGGGCAAGGCAGTGAGACCTGGCGGGATGTCATGGTGTGTGGATAGTACAAAGATCAGCCTCTTGATGTCATAAAACATTCGTTAGCCTGCAAAGTGCCACAAGAACTCTGGTCTTTTATGCATGGCTGTTTCACTTGCCATCAACGCTCCGATGACTTCGGGTCTTTGTTTGGAATATGCATGCCGTTTCCAACCATCAGAGGTCACCTCGCTCCCTTCCCCGCATTTTGCCCGTGTTTTGAGGGACCTGTTTTATCTCAAATTCAAAATGCGGGGAAATGCAGGGGAAGAGCGAGGCAACCTCTGATAGTCAGAAAGAGCATGCATAACCCAAACAAAGATCCAAAGTCGTTGGAGTGGTGATAGCGAGTGAAACAGCCATGCATAAAAGACCTCTGTTATTTTGGCCTCTTTACATTGCATTTCAGAGTTTATTAAAGTTAAACCTACACTTCCTAATATACTTTTCAAAACAGGCTAGGCTAGGGTTGCCAGCCTCCAGGTACTAGCTGGAGGTCCCTTGCTATTACAACTGATCTCCAGCCAATAGAGATCAGTTCACCTGGAGAAAATGACTTCTTTGGCAATTGGACTCTATGGCACTGAAGTCCCTCCCCTCCCCAAACCCAGTTCTCCTCAGGCTCTGCCCCAAAACCTCCTGCCAGTGGCAAAGAGCGACCTGGCAACCTTAGGCTAGGCCCAAGAGATAGTAGTATACCAAAGACCGCACAGCAAGCCAAATAATATGAAAAATCACAAAATCAGACTTAAATACTCATTACATCTATGTCCCACATATATTAAATCTAGCATAAATTATATCACATAATACATGTATAGATGTTAAGCATATCATACAGTGGTTCACTAAAAGAAAACATGCAACAACAATCCAGCTAATATCGGAGGATAAAGTTGTAATAGTAACGCCTAGTCAGGCTCAGGATAAGAAGTTCAATGGTTGCTGCTATAATTCAAAACTGTAGAGTATTCAGACAAAGTTCAAATAGAGTTCAACATGAAGCAGCAACTCCCTTCCTTGGCTGGATAGGTTTCATCTCTTAGAAGGCATGCCAAATGCAGTATTCCAATGTTGTTCATCAAGGCATTAGTCAAAATGAAACAAAGATGAAACAAAGAATGAAATGAAGGGATGACAAATGTCCAGGACAGAAAAGTCATTTCATCCTTTTAGCACTTCTTCAGCCTAATAACGCTCAGGACTGCTGTGACATGAAAGCTCATACCCTGCCAGAGAATTTTATTAGTCTTTAAGGTGCTACTGGACTCTTGCTTTTTTTTCTATTGCAATTTGGATGTTATGCGTCTGTTGATACACTCCAAGACCGCATTAGCCTTGTTTTTGCTGCTGCGTCATACTGACTTTAGCAGTATGATATTCAGCTTACAGTCCACTTGAACCCTTAGATCTTGATCTCACGCAGTGTTACCCAGAAGTGTATCCCCCATCCAGTATGCATGCTTCTCATTTTTGTTACCCAGATGGAGAAAAATTAGACATCTTGACACCAATGAAGAGATAACGCTGGCTTTTCCCTTCCTGTCATGTAACTCCACTACTATGTGACTTTCTGTCTCATGTTGTGGCATGGTGAGTCCTAGGCTGGGGAAGGTTTAAGACATTATTATAGAGGATGTTTCAAAATATGGGGTTTAAAAATGTTTTTATATTGCCATTGCCATTTATGTATTTATTTACGCACTAATGTAGCATTCACCAGGGATGCAGCTGCGTCAGAAAATATTTTCAGTGCATCCCTGGTGAATGCTACATTACAGTGGATTACAATATCCTACAAGGCTTTGCCACCTAGTGACACAGTCTACAGCCATGGAACGTACTTTTGAACCACTGATACGGTGTGGGACTTTAGCGGCGAAGGAATCCAGTGTGGGTTCTAATTGTATAAACTTTCTTATAAGTTCTAGAGACGCTGCAACAATTTTTTGATATTGTATTAGATCATGTGAGTAACATCGGGCGTAGCCCACTGTAATATTGTTTGTACGATTGGGTAATTCAGTTTGAATTGTTTAGATAGACATAGTTGCTTTATGAGCATTGTGGAAATATAAAAAAATATTAACTAGCATTAGTGTGGTTTGCGTTACTGAAAACCTTTTGCCTTCGGGGTCTGTTATACATTACTTTCTTTCAGTACGTCCTATTTTGCTTGTATTTCAAGAGATCAGACTCAAGGCAGTTTACAAACGACGGCTGTATAAAACTAGTACTTATAAATAACATAGAGTGGTTGGCTTTTTGCAGCTCATGTGGTTTGGCAATGCTTTTGAACAACAAGAAGAAGATATAAAGAAACATTAAACACAGGGACTGCCCATCACTACTCACAAGAAAGTGCAGACAGGCGGGTTTAGAGAGTTGGGGGCAGAATGATGCAATTGTTATCTACAAGGCTATAAATCCTGCTCTTTCCTAGGTTAAATAATACAGTACTATGACATCAGTTGTAACGTTTGAACAAAGACATTAGTTGTTAACTATCAGAGTAAGTTAAACACGTGTGCCCCACTCACTATTACCCCAAAGCGCATGTTTTTATCAGCATCCAAGTATAAGGAGCCCTAAATTTGCTTCCAATCCCTGTTCTGATCACCATGCTAATCCAGATGACAGACTAGACTCTAGCTGTATCAATGCAGGCTCCAGTTAAAAAGAGCTATTGTTGTGTCCACTTATGGTACTTCTTGGGGTACCTTTTACCTACTTGTAATTTAGTGCCGCAGCACAAGCAAGCTGGGGAGGAACCTGCTATCTAGACAAGCACTAAATCACATCAAGATCCTTTTTCTTCCATGGTGGTTCTGATGATGAGCTGGACCAGCTGCTTGAGCATGGGTAGATAGCTCTTTGTGAACACGGCAGGCTGTCTTGAACACTTGCCCCTCCCATGGCAATAGAAGCTCAAGCGTCTGATGTTGCCATGGCAGTGAAATTCCAGAGCTATTCTTAGCTGTGGTCACCAATCAAGAAGGTGGTTCTTCCTGTACTCCAGACCCCAGAGGATGTAGCATGGAACCAAAGGGCTTTACAGGAGCCCCATTTGGGTCTCAAGCAGCCAGGTAAGGAGAGTGTCAACAGGATCCAGAAACTGAATTTTATTTAGTGACTTGTTTCTACAGATAGGGCAGAATTTATGCCAGGACATGTGAAGCAAGAAAAATGAGAGTGCCTCTGAGCATGTTCAGAGTGCCTTTTCCTGATCCTTCAGTAATCATATCTTGCCTCCAGATATCTGAGATTTGGTGCAAGAGTTTATAGCTCAGACGTCTTGATTTCCAGGAAGGCAGAAGGAAGTCAGGCTCCTGGGAAAATAAGTACTAATTACTTACCAGAGGTTTACAATTTAGAGATCACCCTTGCTTGGTGACATTGGGCCAGCCACCACACTCAACCTAATCTACCTCATAGGGTTATTGTGAGGATAAAGTAGGGTTGCCAACCTCCAGGCACTACCTGGAGATCTCCTGCTATTACAAATGATCTCCAGCTGATAGAGATCAGTTCAGCTGGAGAAAATTGCTGCTTTGGCCATCAGATTCTATGGCATTTAAGTCCCTCCTCTCCCCAAACCCGGCCCTCCTCAGACTCCACCCCCAAAAACCTCCCACTGGTGGCAAAGAGGGACTTGGCAACCCTAGTTATGCCACTTTGGGTCCCCATTGGGGAGAAAGGTGGGGTATAAATGCAGTAAAGATATGTCTGTTGATATTGGTTCAAACTTCAAAGTCATGAAACACCCAGGGGTCACAAGAGACACACAAACATATTCTTTCACACAGACCCTTACTACATACATTATATCTCCATAAACACCTAAATACAAAAAGCATACCCAATGGTCCTTTAATAGAAACTATATTTGTTTGCACACAAAACATATTTTTACAGGCTTGTGATGACAGTTTTGCAGAACATTCCAGTAAAGTTTGCAATTCCTTTGGAAGACTAATTAAAAATGTCCTTCTTCAAGTGCCTTAAAATATTATATTAAAGTACTTCACTGCCCAAGATTTATTTATTTGTAGTCTGCCTTCCTCGGAGACTCAAGGTGAATTACAGGATATATTACAACCAGGCTCCATAAAACATTTGGTAAACAATGCAACAGGACTAGGATTACAGAATTAGAAAACAATGCAAACAACAAATTGTCTAAGACAAGGTATACCATAAACAATGCAGAAAGTGGAATTACAAAGGCAGTAAAAGCAAGATAATAACATGTCTTCACTACATGGGAATCGGTGTTATTTCATGTAGAAAATCTGGGATGAATATAATATGTTATATGTAAATGTTTAAAATAAAAATATTATATATTTTTAAAAAGCAAGATGATACCTACTGTGTCTCAGGAGGTGACCTCCATTAAGGATAATTCTCCACTCCACCCCCCATCCTTCAGTCCCAGCCCCACTATGACTATGTTATATTACTAGGAATCGTAGCAGTTGGACTCAAATGTTATCATATTTTGTTATCTGTTTACTGATTTTTAAAAAAATAAGGAATCTTTGCAGTTTGATTTAGATATTGTTATTGTTCAAATGTTATCATATTTTGTAATCGGCTTACTGAATAGTTCTATCATACTTGTAATCCACCTTGAGTCCCGGTGAGAAAGGCAGACTATAAAATGAAAACAAATAGATAAATAATTTTGCCATTAAGGCTGCAATCCTGAAGGGGGGCGGGCGAAGCTCTTTAGGAGCTGGTGTGAACACCTGAACATCCATGCCATTGTGTGTGTGTGAAGTGCCGTCAAGTCGCAGCCGACTTATGGCGACCCCTTTTTGCGGTTTTCATGGCAAGAGACTAGCAGAGGTGGTTTGCCAGTGCCTTCTTCTGCACAGCAATCCCTTGGTGGTCTCCCATCCAAATACTAACCAGGGCTGACCCTGCTTAGCAGCTGAGATCTGACGAGATCAGGCTATCCTGGGCCATCCTTTTTACCATGGCTCAAAGTGGCATGTACGCCAGCGTGGGGGCAAGCACGCCGGCGCCAGGGAGCTGCGCCAGCCTCTGCCACCAGCACAGCCATGCCGGCAGGAAATTTCTGGAAGGGAAAGCCTGCGTTGACAAGGGGAGGGGGGTTTCCCAGGGACGGAGCTGACATTAGTCAGCTTCCAAGCCACTTTCAGCCCAGGAACGCCCCCATTGCCATTGAAGCATTGCTAAGCCACCTTTTGTGGTGGCACAGCCCCATTATTTTCGATGGGGATATTTTTGCCTTTTCCATTCCCCACCCCCTTTTAATTTTTGGTTTGTGACTGGGAAGCCTCTGAGGGGGCGGGGCAGTTACACCACTCTTGACCACTGCATATCCACACACCCCTCAGAAATGGGCTGCCTAAGGCTCTGCTCTGTGAGTGACTTTCCCACTTGGCTCTCTTTCTCTAGCCACTGTGGGGACTTACAGATACTCTTAAACAGCATCTGTTAGTCCCCACAGTGGTGTAATGTGGTGTAGTGGTTAAGAGCGGTGGTTTGGAGCGGTGGACTCTAATCTGGAGAACCGGGTTTGATTCCCTACTCCTCCACATGAGCTGCGGATGCTACTCTTGTGAACTGGATTTGTTTCCCCACTCCTACACATGAAGCCAGCTGGGTGACCTTGGGCTAGTCACAGTTCTCTCAGCCCCACCTACCTCACAGGGTGTCTGTTGTGGGGAGGGGAAGGGAAGGTGATTACAAAGATGGTTTGATTCTTCCTTAAGTGGTAGAGAAAGTCAGCATATAAAAAACAACTCTTCCTCTTCTTCTTCTCTGAGGATGGAGGGATTAACCCCCTGTGTTCTCCTGGGTAAGCATGTTTGAGTTTGAAATGGAATTATTTCAGAGATTAGTAGCATCCACATTTTAAAGGTAGTAAAAACAATGTTAATTCTTGCTAATTTTACCTGAAAATAACAGTTGTGTTTTTGGTTTTTTTGCTAGGCAACACCTGTGTTCCTGACTTTTCTTACAAATAGCTATATTACTGACATCTGTTATATGAGCCCAGTTTCTGACTTTTCTTACAAATAGCTATATTACTGACATCTGTTTTATGAGCCCAGTATATTCACAATTGTTACACTTATCTATTTAACTAGCTTGATTTGAAAAATATTCATTATGCAACAGAGATAAATTATGATAGCCAACATACCCTTCACTGATTCACTTTCATGAGGTCTGTTCAAAAAGGCATTTATCAAACATTAAATGAATTGCCATTGGACTTACTATTCCAGAATCTTACATATATCTTTATCAAAGATAAATGCATGTTTTGTAAAGTAAATCATCCTGTCTCAACATTATGTGAGCCAGACTGAACTTTGAAGCACAGCCTCACGGACAGGGGTGTAGTGTCTATTTGCTCCAGGCAAAGAAGTCTAAACTAGCTCTGTCCAGCTCCTCCACCTAACTGAAGGTAGTACTGTATTAAGGCTCAAAGTGTTAATAACTGTTCCAAAGGCTCTTATGTCACATGACTTTGATTCCAATGGCAACGTAAGGACCTTTTGGCTCTCTGCAGTCCAATTTTGTTGTAACTTTTTGTATTTCTTTGGCTAGATTTGATGTGTCAGCGATTTATCCAGACGTCAAGAAACCTAGCACCTACCTGCAGGCCCCTTACTCCAAAACTGTCTGTTCAGACTTGGTAAGTCTATCTATAGATGTATACACAAAGGGAAATGATTCCTTGGATTTCCATTACCTTGGAGTCTCTGTCTGGGCAGCCAGCCCTTTGCTTCTTCCACATGGCAATAGCCGCCATCCAAGATGGAGTTGATGTGGGAGCTCCGTCCTGCAAGATATCCCCAGTTGGAATTAGCCATATTAAATAGGAATGTGGGAAACACACACACACACACACACACACACACACACACTGTATTTAGGGTTGCCAACCTATTACAACTGATCTCCAGCTGATAGAGATCAGTTCACCTGGAGAAAATGGCAGTTTTGGCAATTGGACTCTATGGCGTTGAGGTCTCTACCCTTTCCAAACTCCACCCTCCTCAGGCTCTGCCCCCAAAATCTCTTGGAACCCTACCTGTACTGCAAAGTAGGAGAGGGATTTGGAAATGGTAGAAGAAATCACAGCATCACTGAAGGCTTTTACTGAATGTTAAGATCAATTTCCAGTGTTGTGTTAAAGCAGATGAAAGTGTTAAACTTTAAATAATCCCATATTTCTCAACTCCATGTGCTTCATTCTGCCTTCACTCGTCCAGTGATGCAAATTCTCCACTTCCAGTGCATGAACTCCTTACAACAATGTAATGGCATGCCAAAGTTATATTCCTTCTGTTCACATGCATTCTATGTGCTTTATGTCTTGAAAGATATGGGAACATAGCCATTACTTCCCTGATAAGTGAGTGACTACTGTATCCCAAGCTATGTACAATTTTAAGTAGAATCAGAGAGTTGGAAGGGACCTCCAGGGTTAATGATACTGCGGGAGCTCCCATTGAGCTGGGCCCCTAGTCTACAGCATACTTGGTCTAACTTCTAATCTAGCCGTGGCCATGTTCTCCAGCATTTTACTCCATTTTTTCAAAGAAACTGTACCAATGCAAAAAAATATCAATCTTACATTTCCTTTAGAACCGAAGATTAGGACCTGGCACCTACAGCGTTGACCAAGGAGGCTTCAGTTCTATCTCTATGCAGAAACTCTCGTTCTCTAACTGGGCAAAAGCACAGGAAGCAACAAGACTCACCGAGATGCCACATTTTAATTTTAAGGAGATATGCAAGAAAGGGAAACTCCTGGTGAGCTTTTGGGTTTTGTCTCTTTACTGCATGTCAGTTGGAGCGAGGGCTGAAAATCTTAAGCGGATCGTTGCCGATTCAACTGGGAACTCTAAACAAAGCTTCCCCCCCACAACAGCTGCACCCTCAGTCAGTTGTGTAAATTCTGCTATAGATGGCCCCCATGCGCTCCCTTGAATCTGAAGGCTGCTTTCCAGACAATCAGTGATTTGTCTGCATTATAAGCAGTGTAATCTTAAGCCCCGTGGTGCAGAGTGGTAAGCTGCAGTACTGCAGTCCAAGCTCTGCTCACGACCTGAGTTCGATCCCGACTGAAGTCGGTTATAGGTAGCCAGCTCAAGGTTGACTCAGCCTTCCATCCTCCTGAGGTTGGTAAAATGAGTACCCAACTTGCTGGGGGTAAAGGGGAGATGACTGGGGAAGGCACTGGCAACCACCCTGTAAACAAAGTCTGCCTAGGAAACGTCGGGATGTCACGTCACCCTATGGGTCAGGAATGACCCGGTGCTTGCACAGGGGGCCTTTACCTTTTTAACCTTAAGCCCATTTATGAATGCAGAAATAAGTCTTCAAGTGAGTTGTACAATCCTTATGCCCAAGTAATTGTAGCCCTAGGGTCACAAGTAGACATGGCAGAGATCATAAATTATCTCAACATCTTTAAAACTGAATTAAAGCTACATGGGGCCATGCCAGTAGGGGAAAGGGTGTTTAACCCTTCTGTTCAGGCATAGTTTCTCTCATTGAAACTGGGTGCCCTGTACTATTGTTAGCTCTTTAAAGAAAAAGGTGCTTGTCTTTTGCCTGTTTTTTAAAAAGAAGAACTATAGCTCTGTGTGTGTATGTGTGTGTGAGTTTTGATTAGTGAAACCAGGCAGAGGTCGAACAGTTAAATCATCTCTCCACTCCTTACATGGCCCTGATCTGGATGAGGGCACAGTCAGCTGTCACTCAGCTTTAAACAATGCTAGAAAATTTCAGTCACAGATGCCCCAGGGTCTTGTTTACTTGACCCTCAGCCAAGAATGTTGTCATTATTAAATATGAGGGAAAGGCCCACTGACTTTGATGGATCAGGCAAGTAAGAAGGGGACCCTGCCATTCCTCTCCATTTCTGAAGGTTGCTAGGTATTCAGAACCGCAACGAGGAGAGGTAATTTCAGTGAACCTTACATCCAAATAAGTATGTTTAGAACCCTAATTTGATCATTGTTTATGTGTAGGATTGTGCAACTTGATTGTCATGTTTGTCTCCAACTGCTCCGCAGAAGCAAAAGAAAAGGCAGACTTACTGTTCCGACTTCACTCCTCCTCTGATCCTTTTTCCTGGCCCACCCTACAGTAGGCAGCAGGGAACACTGGGTAGTGTGGAATGTGTGAGAGCAGTCCTCTGAGAAACGTCTGTAGCCTTAGGGAAAGGCTGTTTGAGCTTCCCTCAGGATTTTGCTCATGTTTTGCCTGAGGAGGAACTTCCAAATTTCTCTCAAATTTAACTTTTAGGGGAATGTAGGTAGCATCCCTAACTGTGGACACATCCACCTTGGCAGATGGAGGGATAAAGAGGCACACATGCAGTCTTGTAACCCTTATGATGTGCTCTTCATTCTCTTGCCTAGAAACAAAAACTGGGCCCTGGTACTTACAACTATAAAGATTTTCTGGAGCTCCAGCAGAGTCGTCCATGCAGCATGAAAGGAGCTTGTGAAACAGGAGAAGCGAGGTTTAAGGCCCGCATCAGGGTATGTATTGACTTCCATCCTGGCAGCAATTATGTCATTTGAAAAGCCTTCAGAAAAACAAAACAAAAACAGAAGGTTAGATATATCTTGTCCTAGACATGTTGTATTGTGAGAGCCAGCGTGGTGCAGTGGTTAACAGAGGTGGTTTGGAGCGGTGGACTCAGATCTGGAGAACCAGGTTTGATTCCCCACTCCTCCACATGAAGCCAGCTGGGTGACCTTGGGCAAGTCACTCTCTCTCAGCCCCACCAACCTCACAGGGTGTCTGTTGTGGGGAGGGGAAGGTGATTGTAAGCCAGTTTGAGTCCCCCTTAAGTGGTAGAGAAAGTCGGCATATAAAAACCAGTTCTTCTTCTTCGTGGAGCACTACTGGACATTAATAATAATCAGCTTGACATTAGATCTAGAACAAAGCCTGAATGTGAGAAGCAGAAATAATAAAATTTACGATCCTAGAGGTGTCTGGCTGCTGGCCCGGTGCCAGACACCTGTTAAGAGCAATGGTTTCCAAACCCAACCAGGGACACTGAGAACTTTGACATGAACGTGATCACCAGTCGAACTGTGGTGGAACTTCTTGGTTATGTAGAAGCAGAGCCTCCCTCACTGGATTACCTCATGTTTTTGCTTGAAGTTTAGTGGGCATGCCAGGCCAAATATCTTTGGCCTGTGCAGTAACCACTTGAGCTACAGGGTCATCATCTGTTTGTGCCTGGGTGATTAGGCTACCTTTGTAACTCATTATATTTATCCTAAAAGAAAATGAGGTTTCTTTCTGATGGGAATTTTACCCTTAATAGAGGAAATGGATCGTTGAATATTAATGGAATCACCGGCAGAAGCTAATTAAGGTTGCACGCACACAAAGAAAGACACGCAGTCATTTCTCTTAGTAAAAATCACCTTTACTTACTAACTTCAGGAAAGGGTAACTTGGATGTAAAATAATAAATCTCTTTCTACATTCTAAGTTTCCTATCACATCCCAAAGTGGGAGTTCTATAGTTTACATCTTCACATGGTCAGATCTAAAGTCTAATTCTAATGGCGGAGGCTTCTTCTAGGTAAGACAAAGAAGAAGCTCCTGGTATGCAAATACCTTTACAACTGTCCTGTTTAGCCAATGGCTATTTGACACATACTGTAGGTCACATCACCTTTGATCTGGTCAGCTTGGTTACAAACAGTTTAACCCTTGAGTGACTGAAATACAATGAAACTCGCTATTCAAAACCCAACAAACCCCTTTTCGAGTTTACATAGTATTCAGGCATACAAACATAAAGCATCACGCAAATATTCAAATTGTTGCTTGTGTAGTGGCTTTGTCAAAATGTCCGCCACCATCTCTTTGCTCTCACAGTACTTCACTTTCAAAAGTCCTCTTTGTTGCTTGTCTCTCACGGAGGCAGTCTTGTATTGAAGAAATCTTCTTCCTTTCCTGGCGCTTTCGCTGCTCAGTATTGCTATGCAAGCTTGATTGTCCTCAAATGGTTCACTTCCTTCCAGACTCATATATGATGGGTCAAGTGGAATATTTTTGGTTTTGCACTCCATCATATCCATAAATTGTAGGAATTTCAGTATTTTGCTCCTTTGGCTGATTGAGAATCCATTATCTTGATCTCTTTCAATTTCCATTCCAACATAATTTTTCACTTCTCCAAGTAGTTTGACTTCTACTGATTGGTTCAGTTTGTCTGCTATTTGCTTAGCAGCTGTTTCTGTATCACAACAGATTAGAATGTCGTCTACAAAAATTAAAATATATTGCCATCGATCATCTACTTTCCTGCTGAATAAACATCTCTCTATGTTTCCTTGTTTGAAGCCTTGAGCTTCCAGTAAGGTTGTAAGTTTGTGGTTCCATGCTCTTGCAGATTGTTTAAGTCCATATAAAGTCTTTTCAAGTTTACAAACTTTATTCTCCGTATTACTGTCCATTAGTCCAGGAGGTATTTCCATGTATATCTCCTCTGTTAATTCTCCATTTAGAAATGCTGTCTTGACATCCAGTTGTAAGACAATTTTGTTCTTAGATGCAGCTATACTCAGCAAAGTCTTTATAGCTGTTTGTCCACTAACAGGTGCATACGTTTCTGTGTAGTCAGTCCCATATTTCTGGGTAAATCCTTTTGCGACTAATCTTGCTTTGTACTTGTTGATCTTTCCATCAGCATTTTCCTTCAGTTTGAAAACCCATTTACATCCCACTGCCTTCTTTCCAGGTGGGAGTGTGGTTAATTTCCAAGTTTTATTTTTCTTCAGCGATTCTAGTTCATCTCGAATTGCGTCAAGCCATTTGGTCCGCTCACCATCGGGAAGCTTTTCCAGCTCTTCCCAACTTGAGGGCTCCATCTGACCTTTCACTTCCGCATAGAGATTCAGTTTAGGCGCTGGTATTCCTTTTGTAGTCCTTGTGGATCTTCTTAGGATTGGAGAGGGTGAGGTGGTTCCATCAGCACCGGGGTCATCCCCTTTTGTTCCTGCAGTCTCTGGGTTGTCTGCAGAATCAGGTGGTATGATTTCCCATGCTGTAAACGGAATCCCCTTTTCTTCCTCTTCACTGTCCTCTGGATTAGATGAGTAGCTGGTTTGCTTTCCATTCATGACATCTCTCTCATCTATGTACACTGCATTCAATGCTTGAACTTTGAATGTCTTTGGATTCATTACACGGTATCCTTTTGGGAGATATCCTACTAAGATTCCAAGTTCTGTTGTAGGACTTAGCTTTCCCCTTTTCTCTTTCGGGATGTAAGTATATACATGACTTCCAAAAGCTTTCAAATGTCTTAGACTAGGCTTTCTGCCATTCCATCTTTCATATGGAGTCATGTTAATGGTACTAGAAATTGACCTATTGTAGAGATAGGCTGCTGTACTAACACATTCTCCCCAGCAGGGGTCAGGCAATCCTGCCTGCAACAACATACATCTCGCACTTTGCATCAGAGTTCTATTAAATCTCTCTGAGAGTCCATTGTGCCGTGGGCTATATGCAACACTGGTCACATGTTCAATCCCTTCAGATTCAACAAATTCCTTCATTTGACTATTAACGTACTCAGTTCCTAGATCTGTGAATAACACTTGAATTCCTTTATTAAATTTGTTCTTCACCATGGCAGCATACATCTTAAACTTATCAACTACTTCAGTCTTTGATTTCAATAAGTAGACATATGCATATCTTGAATAACTGTCTATAAAATGCAGAACATATTTAGATCCTCCAGCAGAATCTTTGATTGGCCCAATAAGATCAGAGTGAACTTCATCAAGAATTTCTGCCTTAACATCTGTGCCTCTCTGCACGTGCTTTGGGGCAGTTCCTTTCCCTCTAATGCAAACGCTGCATCGCTCCTGGCTGGCAAAGCATTCTTTTACTGCTATATCACAGTCATTCAGCAGTTGCTTCACAGATTTGAAATTTCTATGCCCTAATTTCACATGATATCCATAAACACAGTCCTTATGATCACATTCCTTAGTTTTCATCTCATTTGATTTTCCATTATATGCAGCTAAATGCTCCGTTTCTGAATCGCAGGCCTCATCCTGCGCTTCCTGCAATGCCTCATCATTGCAATCTGAATCAGAAGTGTCTATTTCATCTGCTATGTTAACCAAACAGTAATGAGATCCTTCTGCTTTGGTTGGATAAATCCGTCCTTTAGGGTCAATTAACCAACATCCATCTTTCTCCATAGTCACTTTAAAATCTGCATTATTCAGTTTCCTTACAGACATCAAACATTCTTTGGCATTAGGCACATGATAAACATCAGTCAAATTCAGTTGCATTACATTTCCACATAGGCTCTCTATATACACAGTCACAGATCCCTTTTCCTTGCAAGTGATTGACTCTCCATTGGCAACTGTAAGTTTCTCATTGCATGCTTCCATATGGTTAAAACATTCCCTGTTAGACCATAAGTGGCAATCCGCTCCTGAATCAAGAATAATGTCTCTAACATGCTTGGATTCAGTTTTAGACTTTAAATCAGTACAAGAAGCTTGCTTAACCATAAGCGTGGTCATTTCATTTGGCCTTTTAGTTGTACTCTGGTTCCCTCTTGTGGCTGGTTGGCGCGATTGCTGCCTTTCCGGCCTTTGTTTGAATTTCGCGGGCTTTTGGTGAGAAGAAGAAGAGGGGGAGGGGGATGAGGGGCCCCCCTTCGCCATGTTTTCTCGGCATTGAAAACTTCTGTGACCAATTTTCCCACACGTAAAGCATTTAAAAATCTTTCTTTCATGCACATTCATCACTGAGATCCCACTTGATACTTCATTTAAACGTTTCTGATCATTTTCAAACTCTTTCAGTGCACACACAAGATCATTAAGGTTCAGGTCCTTTCTCCCTAGCAGGTTTCTCCTTTCAGACTGAAATTTGGGATGAAGACTGGCTAGGAAAATTGTTATAAAGTCTCTTTCTGACACTGTTTCGCCTGCAATACGAATTTCAGCGGCCAGGGTCTGTAATTGTCTTAGATGCTCAGTCAGAGAAATATTTTCTGGCATCCTGCTTGAGAATAAGTTTCCTTTCATTGCCATGAGCTGATTTGAGGAAGTTACAGAATACTTTGCAGATAGCTCTTTCATTATATCTTTGGCCGTTTCATTATTTAACAGAATATCAGATTCGCTTTGGCTTAATGTTCCCATTAAGAGGCAGACTGCTTGTGCATTTGCCCTCTTAAAATCAGGGTACTCTGGGTCATCTCTTCCTGGCTTTTCTTTATCTAAGACCCATTCAATATCCATAGCTTCAAAGGCAAACATTACATTTCTCTTCCATAAAGCAAATGGTGTTTTTGCTATGGGAGGTATAGTCACAGTTTGGGGGCCTTTTGCACTCACGACTCGTGGAGTTGCGTTGGGAGCGGCTGGAGTTCCCGTGCTCGTTGTAGCTCTGTCGTCTGGGTTCGACATCCTCGCAGCTTTCCTCCTCTCAGATTACAGCACGCTGGGTCTGAGTTCCTCAGGTCTCACACGAATAAACCGCTGAGCTTTTGCAGAGAAAAGATCCCTTCTGGCGTTTTGTAATCCGTTTGGCTTCCCTGGAAAAATCCTAACTTAAGCTGTGCGTGTTTTGGCTTCTCCAAAAATCCATTAATAATTCATATTAATATTCCAAACCGTCTGATGCTACCAATTTGATGGGAATTTTACCCTTAATAGAGGAAGTGGATCGTTGAATATTAATGGAATCACCGGCAGAAGCTAATTAAGGTTGCACGCACACAAAGAAAGACACGCAGTCATTTCTCTTAGTAAAAATCACCTTTACTTACTAACTTCAGGAAAGGGTAACTTGGATGTAAAATAATAAATCTCTTTCTACATTCTAAGTTTCCTATCACATCCCAAAGTGGGAGTTCTATAGTTTACATCTTCACATGGTCAGATCTAAAGTCTAATTCTAATGGCGGAGGCTTCTTCTAGGTAAGACAAAGAAGAAGCTCCTGGTATGCAAATACCTTTACAACTGTCCTGTTTAGCCAATGGCTATTTGACACATACTGTAGGTCACATCACCTTTGATCTGGTCAGCTTGGTTACAAACAGTTTAACCCTTGAGTGACTGAAATACAATGAAACTCGCTATTCAAAACCCAACACTTTCCAAATACTGTGACTTTATATTCAGGGGTCATCTTAAATTCAGGGTTGTCTTTCTTTCGGCTCAGTATGGTCACGCCACTAGAAGAAGAAGAAGAAGAGGTTAGCCAGTCAGGACCTAGATGTGCAGCTGGCCCTGGATCTGGCTGTGCTCTTCATGGAGGCTGCCCTGTCAGGTACCTGTGAAAGAGGCAGTTCCTGCTGGCCAGTGCTGTGCCCAGGATATGACGTCACACTTTACAGGAAATAAGCCTGAGAAGCAAGCACAAGGTGTACCTCTGCTTTGTGTCTGCTTTGGTTGCAATATGGACTCCTCCTCTGTGAGTTAGGGGTCTGGAGGAAACCTTCCCTACTGGGAAAGGTTGAAGGAGCTGGGTATGTTTAGCCTGGAGAGGAGACAACTGAAAGGTGATAAGATAGCCATCTTCAAGTATTTGAAAAGCAGTCATATAGAGAATGGTGCAGAGTTGTTTTCTGCTGCCCCAGAAGGTTGGACCAGAACCAACATGTTTTTTTTAAATAATATTTATTGTTGAAAATCAATAAAAAAAATAGGGGTACAGAAGGAAAAAGGGATGGAGAGGGGAAAGAGAGAAAAAAAACAGAAACAAAAACAGCGGTAAATTGTTAAAATAATATTTAACAGTATAGCGTCTTATACAACCCCCTTTCATCTTTATTAATACCATTATTTTCTAGTAGGGTGATTTTAAGCCCCAACTTAAATCTACTATTGTAACTGCCTTATTGTATTAATATTCAATCACAATAAAACAGTTGGAAGCTGAAGATTCAAAGCAGGTTGTTTTTATGGGCAACATAACAAAATGCTGGTGAAAATTGCCTAAAGCGCAGAGCAATTTCCATGCACATCAAAGGATTGCAAGCATGGATATAGACTTTGATGATGGGTGGTTACAGAAGCATAATACACACGTAAGACTGAACTGTCCAATAAACCTTTTGGACGTATAAGCAATTATTTGCATATCCAATAGAAAATGCTCTTCAAGGCGTTCCCTAATGGTTAATGAGGAAGCACAACTTCACATTCCAAGATGACATGTCTTGTCTTAAATCAAAGCTCCAGGCTTAATTAAGGAACCTGCCTGTACTCAGAGGGAATGATCTCATCTAGTCAGCTGCCTGCAAACTGCTTGCTGGGTCAAGCTGACCCAAGCCCACAGCAGTGAATTTCTCTTTGACCAAAGAATACAGGTTACCCATAATGCATCGTGATTCTAGATCTGTATATAAGAATATATATGTGTGTGTGTGTGTGTGTGTGTGTCATATTATGTAAATATGCATATATGTGACAGCATATATGCTTTCTCTATAAACTAAGTTAATTAGGGCACTACACTATGGCTCCTGGAGTCTAGTTGTTATTTTTTGGTTGCAATATAATCATAGAAAGGTGTCCATTTGTCTCTATTTTGGTTTTTTCATTCGTTTGTAAAGTTTCAGTCAGTTGTGCCATTGTTTTATATTCATAGGATTTATCCAACCAGATCTCTATAGTGGGGATTCTATTTGTTTTCCATAGAGATGCTAATACTACTCTTGTGGCTGTGATTAGATATTTCAGCATATTCTGTTGGTCTTTGTCAATATTGTCTGGAGTTTTACTTAATAGAAATAATTTGGGGTCATATGATATATTTTGACCAATAATACCTTCTAAGTTCTTGTGTATCTTCTTCCAAAATTTCTGAACTAGATCGCATGTCCACCAACAGTGATAGAAAGTGCCCCTAGTTTTACGACATTTCCAACATAGGCCAGATGTCAGGTTGTTCATATTTTGAATGTCACTAGGTGTAATGTACCACCTATGTAGCATTTTCAACCAGTTTTCCTGAATCCCAAGACATAGGGTAAATTTGAGGTTCTTACGAAATAGTTGTTCCCATTCATCAATCGTTATGGTCTCATTCAAATTCTCCATCCATTTAATTTGGCACAACATCACTTGTTCGTCTTCTGTATCATATACCACCAGCAGTTTATAAATTTTACCTAATAAATGCTGAGCTGGTTTACATATCATCTGTTCAAAATCTGTTTTCATTTTCAATACTCCCCGAATTAAACAGTCTTCCTTGAATCTTGAAACTAACTGCTGATAAGTTAGCCATGGCATCTGCGGATGACTATGATGTATCTCAACTAATGTTTTCAATGTACCGTCTATTTTCACCAAGTCCTGATATTGTATTGTCCCATATTTTTTCCTGTCACTTACCGAGCCAAAGACATTAAAAGGAGCCATCAATAAAGATCCAGAACCAACATGTTGAAATTAAATCAAAAGAGTTTTCTGCTAAACATTAGGAAGAACTTCCTGATAGATCAGTTCCTCAGTGGAATAGGCTTCCTTGGGAAGTGGTGGGCTGTCCTTTGGAAGTTTTTAACAGACGCTAAATGGCCATCTGCTGAGATGTGAAATGGTATAGTATAACCCGATCTTGTCAGATCTTGGAAGCGAATCTGGGCTGGAACTTGGAAAGAGGACCTCCAAGGAAGACTCTGAAGAGGAAGGAAATGACAAACCACCTCTGCTTAATCACTTGTCTTCAAAACCCCACCAGGGGTTGTGGCTGTGACTTGACAGCACTTTACACACACACAGATGGCCAGCTGACATCAATGCTAATTCTGTGAACTCAGGCAGACCATGAGAGGGAGGGCAGGAAGGGATGAGTCAGTGCTCAGCTCTCCTGGCCCTTTCTTATATGCCCATGGTAATGCTGATCACCACTTTGGGGTCAGGTGACTGAGTTTCCCTTCACTGAGTGGAGGACAGTGCCTCTGTTGCTCTGGTGACCTATTTTCTGTTCCCTTGCCAAATTGTATAGATGCCTCATTCCTCTCTTCCTGCCGTCACTCCAGAATCTACTATCTGCTTACTTCTTTAGCAGCCCATAAAGGAATCTGAAACCCACTACATATACACCTCTGCAAATGAGGTCAATGTGTTTGTAGAAAGGAAAAATGAAAGGTTTTATGGCCTTTGTATGTTGAGAGGTTGGTATGGAGATGGGCTGAACATTTTCCTACCCACACATATTTTGCGTGTGTAAAGTGCTGTCAAGTCGCAGTTGACTTTTAGCAACCCTATAGGGTTTTCAAGCAGGAGACTAACAGAGGTGGTTTTCCATTGCCTTCCTCTGCATAGTGACCCTGGAATTCTTTGATGGTCTTCCATCCAAATACTAACCAGGGTCATCTCTGCTTAGCTTTCAAGATCTGAGGAGATCAGGCTAGCCTGGGCCATCCAGGTTAGGGAAGACATATTTTACTCCTTGTGAATCTGAGAGGTGGGAATGCAAAAACGGATAGAGGAAATGCCCACTGTGGTTAAATACTAGTTTTTTTTTAAATCCTCATCACTAGATAGATAACAGTATTTATGAAGCAAGAGTGGAGTAGTAGGTAAAATACAACTTATTGCTACAGAGGTACCTGCTGGAAAGATAGTCAGAGCTCCAAAACACCTTACAATCACAACTTTCTTCATTGGATTATTGTAGTGTTTCCTTCACTACAAACCATCACAAAGAATTCCTAGCTATATTTTCTAAGTTACTATAACAGTAAATGATTGTATCAAAGGTGATATATTAACAATATTGGATACCCAGCCAGGATCTAAAGAGTGTTTTCTTACATCTGTTCTGGGGAAAATTAAGGATCCAGAGCACTTTGCCTAAAAAGCGTGAACCAGAAAAGTTTCTTTTGCTGGAGACATCTAGAAAGCTGTCTGCAGACAAGGACCAGGTTAAGTATCAGTGAAAACAGTGACTTTCTAGGGTTGCTACTAGTTCCACCCCCCCACCCCCAGCAGGATGCCTTTGCCTGCTGTGACAACCAGAATTGGGCAAGTGATGATTTTTCCCATCTCTGCATCAGCAAAAACAAAATAGGCAGCCCATTCCTGAGCTCTGGGGCCAAAAGAGCTCAGGAGGGTTGCAAGTGGCCATGATGGCGTTTGAGCCGCTTGCACTGGCACCTGGGACACTTGCTCCGCCAAGGCAGGAATGCCGGTGTTGGGGCGTTCACACTGGCCTTCCTGCTCTGGTATGGCAGCGCAGCCTTGGGGCGCTGGCTTGGCATCCCACCGGTGTCCCACTGGCACAAATCCCCGTGCCATCATTCCAGGGGGCGTTCACAGGGCATTCCGGGGGGCAGAGCTGCCAGGAGGCAGCTTCCTGACCCCTTTCAGGCCAGGAACGCTCCCTCTGAAACAGTGTTTCTGCGCCAAATTTTTCCTTGCACAGCCTCACTGTTTTCAATGGCGGAAATGCCCCATTTTCAGGGGAGATTTTTTAAAAGGCTTTTAAAATCCTTTCAGTGGCCAGGGAACGGCTTTGGAGGCACTGCAGTAGTGCCTCAGCTGTGCTGCCCCTGGGCGCCAAAAAGCTCAGGAATGAGCTGTTAGACTTACTTAATAATGATGTGACGGATATTAGGGACCTTCTTGGTTTCTGAGACCAGGGTACATCTTGGTCCATCTGTGATTAGGTAGTGTTGATTGTCCAGTCATTCTTCTTTCTCTTATTGGTCATTTTCCTAGGAGTGTTACCCCGGCCCAGGAACGTATGGGAATCCTTATACATGTCTAGAGGAGAAGGAAAAACGCTCTGTGACTGCACTCGGAATAATGGACAGCAAAACTGCAAAATGCCTCACCTTTCTCAACACGGCAAGCTTCGACTCTTAATTCTTCACTCAGCTGCTTCTTATCTCTATGGTCTTCCTGTTTGGTAACTACCAACACCATAGAAGAAAAAAAAAGTTCAATATTGTTTTGCAACATGGAAGGAGTAATTGGACAGAGCATGAAGGCAAAGTCCTGCCTCTGTACCTTCTCTCTCTCTTTTTTCTTAGGGTGATGGTAATAACAAAATAACTAGTTACTGTTTATTGTTATATTATGTATGCGTAGGTTACACATGAGGCAGGAGACAGAGTTCCAACAGCAACCGCTTTATTCAGCTAACAGGGAAGAGAGAACTAACTTAACTGCAAAACACCCCAATTTATATACAGTTCCCAACCACCCGGAGCAATCCCCCCCACCACAGTTTGTGGTTGGACTGCCAAAGTCCCCCGTCCAATAGGAGAAACAGATGATGGAGCCTGGAGCAGAGCCTCAAGCTCAACACAGTTCAGCCTGGCTGAGTTCAACAGTTCAGCATAGTCCTTGCACCAACTGAATACATTACAGTTAGACCCGGGATAATTTGCACCTTTCTCTACATTATGCTTCGCCCAGATGAGATCTCCAAGACACTGAGGCCTGGAGGCCACTTGTAGTCTCTTCTTTCTGTCTCTTGAAGTCCCTCTTATATTGCTAGAACAAATAGGACTGGTGTGCAATCCCAGTAGTAGTATTCCGTCTAACCTGCTGCACAGAACATTATTTTATGATAACAAAATGTGGAGATACTGATTACCTGTGTACTGGGGAAAGCACCAGGTTTGGAGGAGCAACATAAAAAACTAAGCTCAGTTGCTTTCACTCCAGCGTGTTCCACCGCTCAAGACTTGAGCTCATATTATATTTTTATAGGTAACTGCTTCTGCTATGAAGTTGCAAACCACCCTGGGGGCACTGGCTACCAGGCCAAGCAAATTGACTAAATGGGAAGCAAGCATCTGCCAAGCAGTAACTGCATGCTGTCCTTCCTCTAGAGACAGACAGCAGGAGCCATGAGATGAATGCTGCAACCCCTCCCCACCCAGATCGGGCTAGACCCAGGAGATGCATCTAAGGAAGCAGTTCTCTATATAAGTAGCCGGTATAATTGCAGATGATTCTGAATGGGCATTTGTATTGCAGCACTCATCTGGGCCTTGTTGAATTGGATGGCTTTATCTTTTGATGTCGATGGGCCTGCAAATTCACATGTAGGGCCATTGTACTTGTTGTGCAAAACTATAGTTGGATTGGGACCAATGTATTCCCAAGAGTTCACTTGGCTGACTAAATAGTTGCTGCACTTTGCATCTGTCAAATATGTCCAACATTTCTAAGAATGTTTTCTCTCAATTCTTGGTTGGCTTTAGGGAAGTGGTTTGGGACCTGGCACTTATAATCTCAAAAATGGTATGGACGAGATGCTGCAACGAGTAGTCAGCATAAGAGGTCCCTACGACACCTTCACCGGAGACAGGTCGAAGCCTATTATTTGTGGACATCATGCTACTGAAGTACATATGCTCATCTTAGTTTGCACGAGGTTTTCAAAGCATCATAGTGTTGGTTTGTAATTCAGGCAAGAGTTGTCGGTCTTCATTTTAACATGTGAGCCTTCAGGAATTTCGTGAGCGCCCCCTCTGCCTGTTTTACAGAAATAGAATTAAACAAGTGGGGACCCACAAGGACTTGTGGGAATCATCTTATTTCCCTACCCCCCACTATTTACTCTTTCCCTTTCCTGAAAGTTGCCATAGCTTCTCCCTTTTTCTTGTTCCTTCTCTCCTTCCCACCCAACAGCTGACCCACAACCTCTGTCTTCAGCTTTTCCTACCCCCTCCCCCAGCAGCCTCTACTGAGGAAACCTCTGGCACATTTGTGGGGTGCTGCCCACTAGGCCAGGCCAACTTGCATGGTAGGGAACTCTCAAGGACTTGTGGGGGTCACCTCACTTTCCCCTCTATCATCCTCCCCACACTATTTCCTCTTCCTTCTTGCAACTCCATATCCTCTCCCCCTTTCCCTGCATGCAGACAATACTCCATGCTGAGCAGGGAAAATGGGGAAATAACTCCCACCTCAGCGCTGTTTCCATATGGAAAAACTGCTTGTGGGGAGGACAGGAACCACATCTGATAAATTCACTAGCAGTCCTAAATTGTGATTTTAAATGTTTTTTTAAATATATTTATGTGCTCTTTTATGAATTTTATCCATATTGTAAGATGCCATGAGCTCCATAAAGAAGAAAGTGGGCTAATAAATGATTTAAATAAATAAGCATTTCTGAGCCTGTTTGGGCTCCCTTTTATTTTCAAAAGCCATTCCTTGCAACTGCAGGAAACCTGAAGTAGGCCCTGGAACCTGGGCTGAACTCTTAAAAAACCTGTGTAGTTAGAAAGATGCCTTTAGGGGTTCAGACACAAATGCTGTGCATTTGTTTCTGACAGCCTGTGATTCGAGTGCTGAAGAGGCCGGTGGAATCGTGATACAGATGATTACAGCAGCCCGCACTTCTCTCTTATTATGTAGTTCACATTATTTAAAGGCTGGGTGGTCTTTGGCTAGAACTTATGATCACAGATCTATGGTGTGGCCTCACTTGGAATACTGGTAGTTTATGCATGGGTACTTTCACTCATGTTTGCCCCAGGTCTGTCTCGGTTGTTCCTTGGAGTTATGCATGAGTTTTCCATCCATTGGAGATGACCTCGCAGCCACCCCTCACAAATTCTGGGACTTCCTGTTCTTCTGTTAACCCGATTCTTTGATCTCCCCTGAGATCAGCCTGGTTGAAATCCCCATGCATAAGGCAAAGTGCGGGACACTGAAGTTCTTTCCTCGGAGTTCTTTCTGAGCAGAAGAAAGGATTTTAAAAACGAGGCTTGGGTTTCTCCCCCCCCCATATCTTTTAGAGAGTTCCATGTTTTTTTTTTGGTTTTTAAAATGCTCTTTAACACGGCAGTTGGGTTTTTGCATGGATGGGGGGGCGTGTCTTTTCTCTCACAGTAAGCACTACAGCAAATTACAAAGCAGCATTTCAAGGGGTGGAGATTCAAATGCTTCCTGATTTGAGCTTGGAGACTGCTGGGGCATAGATTCACAACAAGAAAGTGTAGGTCCAGCGAGCAACGAACCTCAGGTAAAACTCCCATGCATAAACGACCACTACGTGCAATTTTTGTTGCTGTATCTCAAAAAGGGCCTGACCTGGATGGCCCAGGCTAGCCTGATCTCGTCAGATCTCAGAAGCTAAGCAGGGTCAGCCCTGGTTAGTATTTGGATGGGAGACCTCCAAGGAAGTCCAGGGTTGCTGTGCAGAGGAAGGCACTGGCAAACCACCTCTGTTAGTCTCTTGCCATGAAAACCCCCAAAAGGGGTTGCCATAAGTCGGCTGCGACTTGACGGCACCTCACACACACACACACACACACACACACACACACACACACACACACACACACACACACACACACACACACGCATCTCAAAAAGGACATTGTGTCAAAGAGCTCCCCAACCTGTCTCCACCAGTTGGAGGCTGCTTTGGTTTGGTCAAAAGTTTTCCAAAAGACAAAACCTTGAACTCCAGGCTTTCGCCCCAAGTCCAAGGAGTAGCTGTCACCAGCCCTTTCAAAAGTTTGAGCTCCAGGGAGAAGATAAGGGCAATCCTCTCCCAACTCACTCCAAAATTAAGTGCAACGCTTACCCTGCAAGGTAGAGGCCTGCCAGGGAAAGATTACACTCCTAAAAATGTCTTAGGTTTTTGGTAGGTGGTTTTTACACTCACACAAAGGCACTTAGAATTTAGGCTTGGAATCCCAAAATCACAGACACAAGCCATTTAAAGGCTAACAATTTATTTATAAGAGTCAAGCTGGTTTACAGGGGGAAAAAAGTCATGAAGTGTTAAGCAAGAAAATAATAAACTATTTAGCTTAGCTACTTAATACATTCAAAAAGCCTTTTTGGTTCAAAAAAATTGGCAAAGGTTTCTTGCATCAGGTTTATAGTTACCAACTTCCAAAGATGCTTCCAGTATTCAAGAGTTTCAAAAGGTTGTCCAAAGGTTTCTCCAAGCAGGTCAGCTTGACCAGAGTTTCCCTGTAGGGCCAAAATCAAATGGGTTGTGATGCAGCCAGCACAGCCTTCCTGCTGTGCACCCCAAAGCGTGCATAGTTTTCTCAAGGGTTGGTTTGTCCTTATATTCGTTTTCTCAGTGGCATGAGCTCATAGAGGCCATTTGAGAAAACGCAAGCACTTAGCTGTTAATTAATCACTTGGTCAGAAATTGCTGACTCATTCAGAGATGTGTTCAGGTGAGGAAGCCTGCAGAACTACCTGCACCTGGACATTGTCATGATGGCTGACCATTTAATTACCATGGCAATGCACGGCCTTGCATTCCAAAAAGGGGAAAGGTTAACTAGCACCAGCTGGGGCTTACTCCCTCCACAGAAGCAATTTTCAAAAGGAAACTTATTTTTCTGGTCTAAAATCCCAATAACCAAAAAAATCATGAAATCCAAGAAATTGAGAGACCTCAACTTCTTGACACATTGATCAGCTAGAAAACCAAGATGATGAGGCTGGAGCACATTTCATTTGAGAAAGACTAAAGTGACTAGGATTTCTGAGGGGCAGCATGATAGAGGTTTATAAAATTCTGCCTGGGGGAGAGAGAGTGGATAGAGAGCACTTTTCCTTTCTCTCTGAAAATAGAACTCAAGGGCACCTAACGCAGTTGATGCGCAATAGATTCAGAATGCACATAAGTAATTCTTTACACAAGTGATTAAAATGTGGAATTTGCTGACAGAGGATGTAGTGGTGGCCTATAGGCATAGATGGCTTTAAAAGGGAATTAGACAAATTAATGGCGGATAGGTATATATCAGTGGCTACTAGCCATAGTGACTAAAAATAACCTCCACATTCAGAGGCAACAAACCTCTGAATATCAGTGCCAGGAGGCAACATCAAGGAAAGGCCTCAGCTTCTGTGCCCTGTTGCTGGCCCTCCAGAGTAACTGGTTGGCCACTGTGTGAGACGCGATTCTGGACTATATGAACCACTGGTCTGATCTAGCAGGGATGTTATGTTCTTATGAAGTTTAAGCACTCTATGTACATTGTCTCCATAATAGTTACAATAACCCTGTAATGGAGATCATATTGCGTTATCTACCCAACTAGTATATTTTACCCTAGCCTGCCTCCAGGGAGCTCAGGATGGCATGTATGGTTCTCCCTTCCCCATTTCACCCTCTCAATAACCCTCTGAGGCAGGCTAGGCTGAGGGAGAGAATGATTAGCCCAAGATCATCCAATTAACTTCATGACTGAGAGGGGACTTGATCCCCAGATCCTAGTCTGATCCTCTAACCACTACACCACACTGGTTCACCTCATCACAGAGGAAGCAAAGGCTTAGAGATTCCTATAACTTCTGCAGCCTGGTAGCTCAAGGAAAATTTATGGGATGACCCATTCTTCTGAATTCTTTGTTTGGATTCATATTTGATTATTACCTTTCACCATATGAGGAAATGTATAGGTTGACAAGGAAACATATGGGAAATATCAGCCAGCGTAGCCAGGCAAGAATCTGTGCAGATCCTTCACCCAACAGCCTCAGATCCAACTGGACTGAATCCAGATTAAATCTGCATGCAGTATAATGGCAATTCATTTGAATTGGACCCCAACCAATTCCAGCTCAGATTACTGAGTTCACATGGGTGTGGATGTGTGGTATATTCCATGAGAGCAGTGTTACGAGAATCACTTGTGACAGTTACTAGTGAAACAGCACAAGTTCGCTTGACATGTTTTGCTTCCTGAGGCAGGTCTTCTATTTTACATTGGTAGAAAACCACCGTTGAGTTGGGAAAGGGCAAGATTAAAAGCTTCCTGGAAGAACTGGAGTCAAAGGAGAAAAAGAAACATGGCGTGTTCAGCAGCCTTGCTCGGAACCCTGTTATCCCTCCTGAACGGCTCTTCTGGGAGACTGTTGGCCAGTGTCCGCGTACTGCAGTAAGTGATTTTTCTCTGGTGTCTCATTGGCGTTCAATATTTGATTTTCTCTAAATGCAGCAATCAAATTAGAAAGCGGTATGAGGCTGAATAAGGAAAAGGTTACTTTTTCTTTTTAAAGGCAAGGAACAAATGTGCTTTAGTACAACTCAGAGAGAGTCTTAGTTCATCGGCTCATGAGGGAGGTTTTTGGGGTGGAGCTGAGGCAGGGATCGTGTGCATGTGGCTGCACTGACGTGATCGTGTCACTTCCAGTTTACATCTGGAAGCACCACATTGCAACGGTCCTTTTACCACTCAAACTGGGAGTTTGAATAGTAAAAGGCCTGTTGCAAGGCAGCATTTCCAGGTGTAAACCGGAAGTGATGCGATCGTGTTGGCGCGGCTGCTCATGCAATCCCTGCTTCCAAGCCAGTCACTGGATTGGCAGGCAATTGCCAGCCAATCTAAGCGACCTGGCAACCCTATTGATTGGTCAACTAGAATCATGCCAAAGTGGGTCACTGGAAATAAAGGGAAGATCTTTCATTCTAGTTTTGCCCTATGTCTGGATTACATCTAACTTTGGGACACCTCTTTGTTCTGGGTGGGCCATGTTGGCCGGAGCTGCACCACTGCCTGGGCTGGCCACTTCAAACCCAGTTCTGCCACCACCAACAATGTTTGGGGTGGCTGTGCTGCACCCAGGGCCACTGAGGCTGATTTTGAGGCTGGCTATACAGGCCCAGTGCTGCTGCTGAAGCCATGGCTTGATTGGGATGATGGCCTGCTCCCTGGCTTCCCGCCAACCTTGCCAACAGAGGAGTACATGAGAGTATGCCAGGTCCCACAGGCAAAGACAGTTCCGAATGCCAACTGTCACAGCTGCAGGTCTCATGGCATCAGTCAATGATTTCATTGGCTGTGTCAGGGAAACAGCAGCCTTAGGAAAGGTCAGAGAATCTCCAGCAAAGATCAGAGAATCCCCACTGATCTGGAATGGTCACTCTGCAAGCCCAGAAGCTACAGCCCCAATCATCTGGCCAGGCTTGCACAGGAGGAGACCCACTGAGGCCAGGCCAGGCAGGGATGCAGGGGAGAGTGGGTGAGGGGTGAGGAAAGTACTGGGGAATATAAAAGAGGGCTCCATAACCAGGGCAGGGAGGAGGATGAGACGCTGAGCCTATACCAGAGGCACAAGCTATCCTGAAGCGAGAAAGGTTGGACTGGGGTGTACTGGCCCTTGTCCTCTTGATCCCTTTCTGAGGCCTGGGGAGACCTGGGGGGGCAAGACACAATGGCTGAGGGTGGGGCTGCTGGAAGAGGGACCTCACAGTTGCTATATGTGTGTCGGGGTCCCTTGAAGTGTTAATTTTGCCATAGAGATTATCAACTAATTAGGCATAATGAGTACAAGATTATATAATATTTATTAAATAATGAGATTCACCAATTAACAGTGTTTTATTTGCTTCTCACTTTGCTGTAGATCGTAGGGCCAGGATCTTATGACCTGAAGCCCATTAAGCGATCTGAATTTGAAAACCAACCACCGTTCTGGACGGGCTCAAAACGATTTGACCGGAAAACATACCGACTCCTTTTTGGAAATGCTGTAAGAAATGCATCTGGCAGGAACAGGCCTCAAACATTCTACCCCCTTGGCTTCCACCTTTAAAACTCACTCATGGTCACTTCAAATGTTTCACTCACTTGTTACACTTGGAGCCTCCCAAAATATATTTTCCATACGACAGTGTATCCCAGCTAAAACATCTGAAATCTGCTCAGTAGATGGATGGCCATTGGTGCTGCCATGGATACTCTCCATGTGACTGGATCTATCCATGTAGCAAACGATTTTCAGATGTTGTGATTCCTTGATTATCATTGCAATGTGGACATGGTTTCCACTGGCCTCTTGATAGGGGTTTGTGGGTGGCTATAATGTATGAATTATTCTTATCCTGGTAGGTATAAGTGTTTTCCATTTAATTCTTCCCAGTCCCACTGTGTGATAAATTCTACACTAAGGATCCACCACTATGCTCCCTCTTTGTGAATTTCTCTGCTGCATATTTCTTTATTATTTCTTTATGTTATTTATAGTCCACCTTTCTCACTGAGACTCAAGGAGGGCACATAATAGAAGTCAGTACAGTTAATAGGATGGGGAGACATAAAATAAACAATACAATAGGACTATGATCTCAAAAATCTGAAGCCAAGCATCTGGACTAAAAAAGACATATTAAACAATGCAAGAAATGGTGCTACGGTGAGAGCAAGATAAAAACGCACAGCAATAGATAATACATATTAGTGGTATAATCCACACCACAGTCCTTTCTATTGAAATGCCTCTTGGATCATTCTGTTATAATGC
Organism: Euleptes europaea; assembly: GCF_029931775.1. Taxonomy (NCBI): domain Eukaryota; kingdom Metazoa; phylum Chordata; class Lepidosauria; order Squamata; family Sphaerodactylidae; genus Euleptes; species Euleptes europaea. The sequence continues at coordinate 69,115,325 of NC_079313.1, read as the reverse complement.
AGACCTATTCCTTTATAAATGCCTTGCTGAAAATTCTGGTTTACTCAGTTTGAGAAATACCAAGAGTGTGTGAACCTTTCTGACCTCCTCAGGCAGGCCATTCCGTAGGGTGGGGGCCACGACAGAGAATGCATGTAAGTGAGCAGTTGTTAACCATTATCAATGAAAATGAATGACTTGGGGTCCCACCCACAAACACTATCCATGTTCCTTAGAAACTACATTCAGCCTGAAAGCTATGATTCTTCCAAATTATGTTTTGCATGGGAACACGCATGGGATACACAAGACCTTGCCTGTAGGGGATGCTGTCTTTAGAAGTGTTTAGGAGGTAATATAAGGCTGTCTCATTTACAAGGTGTTTAAGTTGCAGACATTTTCTTGGGGGTGGGGAGCAATAGGATTTTGCTGTATTTTGTATGTTTTTAATTTTTGGAATTGTAAACCAGCCATAATAGAAAGGCAGGCTATAACTATTTAAATTAATATGTCCAGGCTGGCGCCCAACAGGAAACAAATATATTCTTTAGCTGCCCTCTTTATTCTTTTTCAGTAGAACTTACTACAAAGTAATCTTGTATAGGGTTAGGGTGCATGTGCTCAATTAAGCTCTTTGATTTCCACAGGCTCAGATATTACCTTACACTGGGTTGGACTGTACGCTTGTGGGACGGAATCTTCTCCACACAGTTCTATGGAGTCAGTTCACAGGCTTAAACTTCATACAGTAATGATGTGCCAAAGGGAGGCTTTCTCTTTTACCTTATGCCCTTTCTTGTATCATCTACACTCATCTTTTTCTGGGTTCCTGTGGTGAGCAGGAACAAAGCTGGATGGACTCAAGCAGTCAGGGAAAGCTTGCATGTGAAAGAGTTCACTTCCACTTAAGGCAATAGCCAGGGACTCCCAGTTTTCCCCCTTGATGCCGAAGAACAGGGAAACTTAAAAGAGGTCAAGAATGAAGGTTGTTTTATAATTGACGGGGAACATTTCTGATTGTTAGTGATCCTGGTGGTAGACAGGTGAATTTCCTTGCAACTGGTCTGATATTTTGTTGTGATATGGAAGTTAACTATTTGGGATGCACTGCAATTCACTGGCAGATTAAATAGGTATAACGAAGAGGCCTCGCTAGTGGTCTGGCTCCAATAACTGGAGTTGCCAGATATGTGAGAATTCTTGATGTCTGAGCCTCAAAGGCATCTGGATGACGCACAAGAACTTTTAAAAACTTTGACAGATGCACATAAACAGAAACACAGCATATCTGGCAGACAGAGTGTGTTGGGTAGCTGGCACAGAGGCGGTACCGTCACTGCTCATCTAGTCATTGCTCCAAGTGTGAGGGATGATGGCTTTATAAAGGGGTGCTCTGACTGCAGGATTCCCCTTGGGGTAGCAGCATTGATAAAAACAGCAACATATGGGATTTCTAGGCCTACTGAGTGGAGTGCAGACTGCTTGCTTCCCGGCAGAGTCAATATGGATAAGGAAGAGAAAGAGACGGCCCCTGACAATGTCTGTTACAGGATCTCTGGCAGAATGACACATGCCCACACATACGCTCCACTGTTGCCGCCACCATGGTGAGCCTGGAGTATTTCTGCAGCCATTTCTGCTCAGGTACAATCTGTTCTTCCTGTCTGCAAGACAAACAGAGTGCTGAGAGTGACAGGACGTGTGTGTTTTAACAGAAAGACTGGCTAAAAAGCTTTAACGGATAAACATGCCAGAAAAAAAAAAGTATTTAAAAATGTCAAAAGTTTGCCCCAAGCATGTCCGTATGCATGAATGCAGAGCTGGTTACACGTGCTGGTAGAAAAGTGATGCAATCAGGGAAAGCAAAATTCATTCCACTACCAGAAGACGTGACCTGCTCTTTGATAAGCATCCTTAAATTTTTAGGGGCCAATTTGCAACACAATTGAGAAATGAGGAACAATCTGTGAAGAAACCTCATAGCTTCCTGTTTTGGAAAATATCCTTTATGGTCTTCAGCATGTATCCTCAGATGTTTCCTCTAATATCATCAGCTGAAAGGAGTCCTGTTGCTTGGCAACTCCAGAGACCTTAGATGGCCATCCCAGTGTTTCTTACTCAGCTTGTCTCTGTGTTGGCACAAGGAAAGCAAGCTGTGCCCAATTTTATTTTTGCCAGCACAATTTGCCCTCTGCTAGTATCTCGTGTTATTTTTCTTGCTGGGTACATCCACTAGTTACATGAGAGAAGAGCACGTGCATCTGCTTTGTCTGTATCAAAGCCAGACCTTACGTTGACTTCAATAGAAGGACGCACACATCTGGACATTCATACGAAACTTCTTCATTGCTGAAATCTCAGACATGATAAGAAATAGTCACACACATGTGAGGAACCCACAAGGAGTCGTGGCGGGCATCTTATCTCCCCCTTCTCCCCTATTTCCTCTTTCCCTTCCCTGAAACCCCCATAGCCTCTCCCCTCTTCCTGCCTCCTTCTCTCCTTTCCACCCACCAGCTAACCTACCTTTATCTCCCCCCTCCTGTCATCAGTTTTTCCTCCTTCCCTTGGCAAGCTTTCCCAGGAAAAAGTCTTGTCCAGTTGCATGGTACCAACCACCAGGTCAGGTGGGAAACCCACAAGGACTTACAAGGGGCACCTTAGTTTCCTGTCTATCGCCTTCCCCACACTATTTCCTTTTTCCCTCCTGGCAGTCCTCATACTTTCACCTTTCCCTGCTTCCTTCTTTCATTCCCACTAACCAACCGTCCTACATTTTATCTGTCCCCCATCTTCAACTATATTTTTTACTACAGTTATACCTTGCCTTTCTCCACAATGTGGACCCAAAGCTGGTTATTTCATCCTTTTCTATTTTATTTTCACAGCAACTGTGTGAATGACGTTAGGCTGAGACTAGCCCATAGTCACCCAGCAATTTTCCATAGCAGTGGGGATTTGAACCTGGGTCTCCAAGATCTTAGTCTGAAACTCTAACCACTACACCACATTGGCTTTCATGGGGTGGCTGCTGTTAAGCAGTAGCAAGCAGCCAGGCCTGGGTGAGTCATGCAAGTCATGTGGTAGCAAGTTGCCTGGTGGTTGTTCCTGGCCCTGATGAGTCTTCCCTTAAAGGCCAGAACTGCCCTGGAAAAGGTCCTGCTCCCTCTTCCTCCTTCGCAGAAACAAAGGCTGGTGATACTGTTGTGGTTGCCCAGTGGTTGCCCTGTGCTGGCCACTGAGGGCATTCATTTCCTAAAGCTACTGGTCCTGCATCTATTTTTTAAAGCCCTCATTGTATTTTTTTAGATTTCAGATTTTTCTGCAAACCTGAGGTGTTTTTTTAAATTGTAGAAACATCTGTTTTGTCTGTTCACAGCTCCAGTCTCGGGCTTTAGGCATTCACAGATTTGGCCATTTTGAAAATTAAATATTTTTAGCATGTTTGTATTGGTGCCAAATGTCCCTTGTTTTGAATGTCAACTATAAGCATCGGGTCCTTTCCCAGAGGTGAATGCACGTCTGAGACCACCTGTGCATCTCCCCTTTGAGGTCCACTTTAGACTCTGCAGTGGTCATGCAAAAAGTAGAAGCATAAGAATTTGCTGAGCCCCTGGTTAGCAGTTCTTACCTCTGAAACTGCTTTCTCTGTACTTTTCCATTCACAGAACCCAGTTGGTGTTGGCCGCTATGATGTCATGAAGCATGAGAAATACCCAAAGAAGATCAGATACCGTTCACTTTACATGAATGATGCACAGCGTTACCTTAATGACTTGGAAAGAGACAAGTGCCTACAGTAAGTGGAGTCTTACAGTTGTACAATGGAGAAAAGCAGCAATTGATTGTACCATATCCACAAAAGAAGTATCTTTGGAATTTTGCAAAGGAATGAAATTCTGCAATTGGTCAGTTTACCTGGCAAAATCCACAAGCCTTGTTCTGGGTGCCAAGTTTGGTCCACAGGGATGGAACTCAGGAAATATCAGTGAACAATGAAGCCAATGCTGAGGGACAGGGAGCTGTCCAGAGGCCTCATTTAGACCACCTCTAGATGCTGAAACGTACGTCTATAAGGACATAATCTTCAGGGGGGTGTAGTTCTCCCAGCCCTCCAACCTACTTCACAGACAAATTCTATTAGGAGGGAACAGGATGTCACTAAGTATTTCATTTCAGAGGGTAGCTGTGTTAGTCTGCAGTAGAACAGCCAGATTCAAGTCCAGTAGCACCATAGAGACTGACAAGATTTTTAGAGTATGAGTTTTGACTCTCGAAATCAAGGATTTAATCTCTTACATTACTAAGGGTGGCAAAAGCTTGCTGTATTGCTATTGCCTAGACGGGACTGAAATGGGAATCCTAATATTTATAGGTTTCCCTGATTTCAACAATCTAAATTGCATACAGTGGGGCAGAAAACAGATAAAGAACAAGAACACATGATTCAGTTTGTTTTGCACACAAAAGGGAAGGGTCTGGCTCTTGGCTTTCCTCCAGAGAGCTTTCCTCATATTAAACACCAAGTTCCAGCCTGGTCAGATAGGGACTAGGATACCACAGGATAGCCTTCTGCAAAGGTACCCCCCCCCCCAACCCAAGCGTAGTCTGTCACAGGGTTGTTGTGAGCTAAAGTGTAGCTCTGGGCTTCTTGGAAGAAGGGTGAGATGCAAAACACGTCTGACATTCTTCTCACCTCTTCTTTTTCAGGGAGAGGATCACTCCTGTTAATAAAGGCCAGTATCCTTTGGAATAATCGCTGCTTACTGAAACCAAGGACAATTAAGCAATCTGATTATCAGCCACAATGCTATAGTTAATTCTCAGAGAAATTCTGCCAGCATGACTGTGGAAACCCAATAGCTAAAAGACACCTACACATTTACATCACAGAACTATCACGGACACATGTGCAATAATCCCCTTATGATTACTCATACCATTTAATCAGGGAATTTGGTAAATGTGCCTTTTTCCAAACCAGCGTACTGCAATAATTATGTTACTATTAAATTGTTGGCTATTGCAATCAAAAATTTGCCACTTTTATTATGTAATAAAAGAGGGGTAAGAGTTTGGAATTATTTGTTTCACAAAGCAAGTATGTTGTAATATGTCAATTAAAAGGTAAAGGTCCCCTGTACAAGCACCAGGTCATTCCTGACCCATGGGGTGACATCACATTCTGAGGTTTACTAGGCAGACTGTGTTTACAGGGTGGTTTGCCAGTGCCTTCCCCAGTCATCTTCCCTTTACCCCCAGCAAGCTGGGTACTCATTTTCCCGACCTCGGAAGGATGGAAGGCTGAATCAGCTTTGAGCCGGCTACCTGAAACAGACTTCTGTGGGGATCGAACTCAGGTTGTGAGCAGAGCTTTTGTCTGCAGTACTGCAGCTTACTACTCTGCGCCACGTGGCTCCTAATATGTTAATTGGTGTGTGTAAAGTGCTGTCAAGGCGCAGCCGACTTATGGCGACCCCTTTTGGGGTTTTCATGGCAAGAGACTAACAGAGGTGGTTTGCCAGTGCCTTCCTCTGCACAGCAACCCTGGTATTCCTTGGTGGTCTCCCATCCAATTAGGTGTCTCTAAATATGTTGTCCAAAGAGCCTGGTTTTGCAACCAGGTATTTGTTTTTCAATCCTGATATTTAAAGTACACTGCTGGTATTTAGAACATGTGAACAATAAATGGTTAAATACTTTCTGGTATATGCCCGGAAGTATCTAACTCCCAAGCTTTCTTGTATGTGACAGTACTCAAACGTATTTCAGTCCAGTTTCTGATCTTTTGTTCAGAATCTGTAACTGAAATGGTTTTGCTACAGGTATTATATGCAACATATCTCACCAATCTCAAATTGTCTTGGTCACTTGGCCAGACAACTCACACAGGGGGAATGCAGCCCTGTCAATCTTTCTGGATCTTTCAGATGATTCTGATTCCATTAGCCATAGTATCCCTTGAGCCAAACCAGCAGAAATGAGGATCAGAGACACTTCACTCTGTGAGCATAAAGTATACCATGTCCCCCCACCATCCCCTGGTACCAGTAAGGGAGGGTGGCAACAGGACCAATAGAGGGCCAGTGGGGAGGGGATTCCCCCCCGGGTGTGTTCTTTGCAGGTCTCCACTTGTATCTTTCTAATATGCATGTACTCTAATGAAGTTGGGCTCTGTTCAAAGCAAGGCTCCTGCTCCATTATATGTACAATACAGTCTTTTCAACACTTCTTTATTCAGTCACACCAAAATAGTATTTTTATTGTAACTGTACACATTTTGTCTCAAAGTATCAGTGCCGACAGTGACAATACCAGCAGCAACATTGTATTTGTATTAATGAGATATCTGAGCTAGCAGTTGTACAATAAGGTACAAAAAACCACTTTGCGGAAACAACCAGTGCTGAGAAAAGTACAGTGGATAACCAAAAGTAGAGACGTAGTACAGATTAGACTCTTTAAAAAACTTTTCAGGCAAACTGAACCAATTTACACACAGACAAACGGAAAGCCTCAATACAGTTTAAATCACATCCTATTTCTGGATTCACAGAATACTCATTGGCATAGCCATGCTGGCTTTTTGCGGTTTCAGTAATTTCCCATACGTCACATGCATTATGAAACAGATTCTCCAAGGTCTGGGGAAATCAGTACATAAGCGTAAACAGAACCTTCACCCTCACGGAATAATTGTTGGATTGTTGAAAGCCTGCAGACTTGCACATAAATGGTTAATTTCTTCCTGAACTCTAATAAAACCACCCGCTGAATATTATGACACCATGGAGACTTGACAACATGTCTCAAACCAACATTTCTCTGTAGATTCAAATAAATATTGCAAGCAATCTTTTAAAATTATACCTAACTAGTCTTTGGGTCAGCCTTTGGTTAAACCGGTGATAAAATTAAGGGGGAAAGCTATCAAAAGCCTGTATAGCCGGTTAATGTTCATGATGGGAAGGTTCATGGCCTCAGCCAGCTAAACTGGATTTACTACTATGGCATTATAGTCTTGAAGCACTGACTGGGAATGGTGGTGGCTTGTCCCTCACCATTTGAAGCAGGAATATGGTAAAGAAAAATGACAGCATCGCTTCACTTCTTGCGCTGCCCACCTCCCAGTTTGGTTTCTGGATCTTTAGAACATGGAACATTTATTTCCTTTTATCTGGCTCTGACACACACATATGGAGAATTAGTGGTCTGGAGATTCTCACGGCACCCTTACATTTTGGAAGTCTGTCTAACTGTTGAAAAATAAATTGGCATAAGATGGCTGGGCTTCCTCCAGCTGATAAGGCACTAACGAAACCTTTACTGGAAAGAGAAACCCAAAGCAAATAACTTGAGATTGGAATGGTCACAATTCATCCAGTTTTCATGTACTACCCAGATGCCATTATAATTAGCCTGCTGAGATTCCAGTATCTTTTGTGGGGGGTACCTATTTTTTTAAAGACCTGATTTGTGATTTAAAAGCAAACCCTTAAGTTCAACTGCCACATCAAGCTGTCTGAACAGTCAATGTGCTATTGAGGTTTCCCAGGGCTGCTGTCCCTTTAGAATTTTACCACTTCTGTCTTATCCCAGCTAGATTACTTCTGGCTCTTTCTAAAGGGAGAAATCTCATAACATTTCTGAATCAACTGTAAATTATCAGTTCTTCCTCAAGAGAAAGTGGGCTTATGTACTGTTTCACAAATTTTTTAGGAAGCAAAAGTCACTGTTCTGCATTTTTAAAAAAGCTTTTGATTATTTCATAATCACGTTGTTATGTGTGAAACAATTTTTAAGACTTATGAGCAGGGATTGCTACAAAACAAAACGAACAATTAATCATTCACACAGTAGGGCCCATGCACCACAGAGCTGGCCAGCTGGCAAAGAACAGTAAACTATTAAGCAGGCTGAAAACAAAGGAATCAAAAACAACAAGGCAGGGAAAAGTGGGACCTTTGGTGAAGGGGCTGTATTTCCAAGGAGCCATCTTACTATATGCCCTGTGAGAATGGGGAATATGGCACCCCCCTCATTTCCATTCTGTTTGCTGCCAAATAGGCATCCTTCAGCAGTGCAAAAAGGTCATAATATGGAACCACCCTGAGTGATATCAGCAAAATCTGTCAGTAGTAAAGGCAGGCAACAGATACCACCTGATTAACTGCATATCAACTACTACACAACTCCAACACCATATTTTCTTCATATTACATTAAAAAAAAACATAAAATAGGAGGCACAGAAACAAACAAAACATTTTTTTGTTCAGTTACAAATTAATGGCCATCTTCTTGGCACTCTTGGATGTGAGACCAGTCCTGTACTTCCAACAAGCACATTAGAAACCTGGTAATCTAGCTTCTACGACTCAAGGTTCAAATCATCCAAGAATGTTTCACGTCTTGTAACTGAAAGCATCAACACTAAAAAGCAGCATGTAACAAAAAATAAAACCCAAATGCAGCAGCCTGTTCCAACAGAGGCAGCAGACATCCTGCATGAACAAAGCAAAAATACTTTAAAAGCAGTGGTTTGATATAGACCGGGGGGGGGGGGGATATTAATCTCCTCCCCTCTCAAAGTATGCAAGCAATATTATTTTCCTGACTGCATGGACACCTTGATGGAATAACAAGTGAGGTGAGAAACCGCTCACACTGGCTCAAACTAACTCCAAGCCATGATTTCCAAGGTGTTCACACATAAAGGCTTATTAATTGCAAATCTAATGCACATTTGCTTTTGAGTATTCAAGCGGAAATCTCTTTCTCGATGCCAAAACTCCCATAAAACTCCACCGGGATTTTCTAGTCATCAAAAATGATACTGCAATTCTACATTACTGTTCTACTTAAAGATTCACTTTTCTACTTGCCTCCTATAGTATATAATCAAAGGCAGGAATGTCTATTTTCAAATCACAAATACCGTATATACCCGTGTATAAGCCGACCCGCGTATAAGCCGAGGTGCCTAATTTCTCCCCAAAAATGGGGAAAAATTAGGCACCCGCGTATAAGCCGAGGGTCGGCTTATACCCCCTCCCCCCCCCAAGACTTACCTTCTGGGCTCCTGGCGGTGGGAAGCGGCGGATCCGGCGGGGGCGGCGGAGCGCCCTCCCCGCGGCCGCAGAGGGCCTCTAGAGGCCTCTCCCGGCCGGGAGAAGGGGCGGGGGGGGCGGAGCGCCCTCCCCGCGGCCGCAGAGGGCCTTTAGAGGCCTCTCCCGACCGGGAGAAGGCGGCGGGGGGGGGAGCGCCCTCCCCGCGGCCGCAGCAGGCCTCTAGAGGCCTCTCCCGGCCGGGAGAAGGCGGCGGGGGGGGGGGGGGCGGAGCGCCCTCCCCGCGGCCGTAGAGGGCCTTTAGAGGCCTCTCCCGGCCGGGAGAAGGCAGCGGGGGCGGCGGAGCGCCCTCCCCGCGGCCGCAGCAGGCCTCTAGAGGCCTCTCCCGGCCGGGAGAAGGCGGCGGGGGGGGCGGAGCGCCCTCCCCGCGGCCGCAGCAGGCCTCTAGAGGCCTCTCCCGGCCGGGAGAAGGCGGCGGGGGGGGCGGAGCGCCCTCCCCGCGGCCGCAGAGGGCCTTTAGAGGCCTCTCCCGGCCGGGAGAAGGCGGCGGGGGCGGCGGAGCGCCCTCCCCGCGGCCGCAGAGGGCCTTTAGAGGCCTCTCCCGGCCGGGAGAAGGCGGCGGGGGCGGCGGAGCGCCCTCCCTGCGGCCGCAGGGGGGCTCTGGAGGCCGCTCCCGGCCTGGAAAAGATGGCGGCGGTAAGTTCCCCCCTCCCTCCTCCTTCCCCCCTCTACCGTATTGACCCGCATATAAGCCGAGGCCGGCTTTTTCAGCCCCTTTTTTGGGCTGAAAAACTCGGCTTATACGCGAGTATATACGGTAGGTATGTCTTTGGGACAGCAACAAAATATTTTGTATGGGAGCTGTTAGTTTTTGTGAAATTACATTTCCCTGATTGCTTGTTGAGGTTAGAGATTTAATGTCTTGCAGCTTTGGAGATTTTATCATACACCTCTGGAAAAGCATCACTGCATTGAAGTTCCTTCCTTAGCTTGCGGTATAGGGAACCATCAAACATTTCCCAGAATTCTTCACGGGTCATATAGCAATCTGCATATAACATCTGAAAACTGAAGCAAACAAATAGAGTTGTTGCATCTAAAGATGACAGCAAATTATTCTACAATCAGGCTGCTTTACCAGCATAATGCACTTTGTTCTGATATTATACCAGCAGAGGAACCTTTCAGCCCAATCTTACACATTCCAGTAGCAAACTTATGAACCAACTCTGTACTGTGGAAGAGCTTGTTTTTCTGAAGACTTCAGCCTTGTCAGTAACAGACCAAAAAAATGAAGCTTAGAAGCTGTTTATAAAAACGATGTTTTAGTTACCTATCCCTAGAACAAAATTGTAATTTTTAAATTTCAAACATAAAACATAAGCTAAAATTCATTTTGTGTGGCCACTACATCATGTGGGCAAACTAAAGGTTAATTACTAGACACTTCTAATAATTTTTCAGGGCTTAAAACTTCTTACCCATGTATACTTCTAACAAACTTTTCCATTTGTCTGGTAGAAGCCATGGCATCAAAGTGTTTTGTTTGGGGTGCTCCATAGGACCCAACATTTACATACAGCTCGGTTTCATCTCCTTTTGGGTGAATCATGCCAGGGTTATTAGGCAACATGAAGGGACACAGCCACAGGGGATAAACCTACAGGAAATGGGGAAAAAGGTCACCCTATTAGCACCACCACCACCACAACTACTTATTTACTAACCGTCAGTAGCAGATTTAAAGACATGTGGTCCATATTGTCATAGGTATATAACTCCATATCCAATCAAAGTACTGAATAAAGTTTTGTATGAATGTTTGTCACTCCTTCATATCCTACTTTGGGCTAGAGAATACTGTCACAATGCAGACACGGGAGGTTAATAGTTCAAATTTGATCTAGTTATGATTTTTCATTGCTCAGAAATTCCCCTGCAATGCCTTTCCCACATAGATATTACTTTGGAGAAAGGAACCTCTGCAAGGTTGCTTGCCATAAATACCCGGAACCAGTATCACCACAATAACCTCTCTTCTCAAACTTATTTGCATTATTACAACCAATAACAAACTGCTGCATACTTCCTATTGTTACCTACTATTGCTACTTCACATTTTTAAGTTTAAACTCAAAACATTTCCAATGCTCCATATCAGGGGTCCCCAACCTTTGTGAGCCTATGGGCACATTTGGAATATGACATGGCTTGGTAGGTGCAGCAACAAAATGGCTGCTACAGGAGTTGGAGCCAGCCACAAAATGATCGCCACAGCTTAGCTTCAGTAACACAGTGCAGATCCTTGTACTGTGGTGACAGCTGCTGCCAAAGCAACATTAAAAAAAAAAAATCTGCACAGCCAATCAAATCTCCAATTGTCAATCAGAAACCTTGGTGGGCAGTAGCCTTCTCAGACCCCACTCACTTCCTACAAACACTTTGTGGGCACCAGAAAAGTTGCTGATGGGCACCACTGCTGCAGTTTATCTCAGACAAATAGGGGGCTGTGCCTGTGTATACTCTTTGAAGCCTGAAATAAGGGAAACACAGGCAGCTGCTGCAGAACTCTGTTCCATGTCTTTGATTAGAAACAGCAACAGCAGTATATAGAAACAGGCACAGCTAAGACGCAAAGTACCTGAGACACACCCTCAATTATTATACATTACAGTCTGCTTTCAAATTAAGGTTAGCCAAATGACACTTAACAGTTATGTCAATCAATGGCTTGTTGCTTCCTATATGGTAGGTACTTCCATGCCTTCTGAGTCCCGTGGCTGGCAGAATGCTCACTTTAACACACATGAATACATAAAGCTGCCTTATACTGAATCAGACCCGTGGTCCATCAAGGTCAGTAATGTCTACTTAGACTGGCAGCGGCTCTCCAGGGTCTTTCACATAACCTACCTGCCTAGTCCCTTTAACAGGAGATGCTGGGGATTGAACCTGGGATCTTCTGCATGCCAAGCAGATGCTCTACCACTGAGCCACAGCCCCTCCCCAGGTGCTTAGTCTGAGATTTAGGATATATGCTCTTACTTTGATGTCACTGTGGTAGGTTTCAATACATTTTTCAAGACTTTTAATAGGGATCATCATGTCTTGAACCACATGATGCTGTTCATAGAGCTTTCGAATTGCTTCTCCTTGAGTCAGTTTTAAGAGAGAGATTTTAGGAGGTACCATCCAACCAAACAAGTAGCGAAAAACAGGATTATTTCCAAAAGGTATGATGTCCTATACAATGAAAAACAAACACATAGTGAGCAAACTGTACATGATATGATGAGAATTTTAAAAATCAGTGAACTGCACTCTGCCTGTAAAGAAAGATTCTTCTGCATTAATGTTAAGCAGTTCATTGAAATACAGTAAGTTGAAGTTACAGTAAATAGGGACTTGGCTAATGTGCAATTAATTACCCACGCTCCTGGCACTCTCCTTCCTCTAAGGTCCACTGAGCACTCTTGCCCACTAGACAGAGTAGGAATGTTTTACCCAGTCTGTTCAATTACCTTCAATAATCCTCCCAGCTGGCTCATAGAGAAGGAAAGCAGCTCCCTTTTCTAGGGGAGCTCCCTAGAACACCTTACCAAATAGACCAATAAATAACATTTGTAATAGCATTCTGGAAAAGTGGGGGACAATAATCTTTGGGGCCAATCAAGGAAAGATGAGCTGGCAGCAGGGGGCCCAGACTTGCTTGCTGGCCTGCTTGCTTTCTAACTGCCAGCTGCGTCCTCACTAGTCTGCTTGTGGGCCCAGGTAGGTGGTGGCCACTGCACTACCAGCCTACACCCAACAGCACAACCCCTGCCTGCCTTCTTAGCTCCAAATCAGCCTAGTAGCAGTCCTCACTAGTCTGCTCACTTCCTGGGCCAAACAAGTGAGTTTAGGTGAGGCAACCTGTCAGGCCTCTGACCCATCTTGATTTTTTCAGGTAGTGATAAATTGCAGAATAATCTGCTCTGTGATGGGGATGGAAATAAAGCCCCCTCACCCCAGTACAACACTGCCTCTTTTGCCACACCCTCTGCACTCGCATCCCAGCACTGAGGCAGCTACCTGGAGATGAGTAAGCTGGCTGTACAAACACAGCGAATAAATCACACCACCAAAATTGCAGCCCCACCCCCACAAGTGAATATGGGGCAGTGTGTTGGCTGCTCTTTCTCCACAGCCAACTTGCTCTCCTCCAGGCTCTTGCACCATCTTGCTCACTGTGACATGCTGAACACAAAATGAACACGCAGAGAGGGAAGGTGATGCACACTTCATTCCTGTAGGGGCATGCAGATATTTCTGCTGGTTGGCTCAGAGCAGGATCCTGCAGTTACGATTGCACACAGGCTTGGAGAAAACTGTCCTGTCTCTTTAATAGGGCTTAATATAACCTTCATCTGCAACAAATAGCAGATGTGCTTTAACTCCATATGCCATGAAAAACTTCGCCTATTTCCACATATTACACCTCTATTAAAAAGACAGGATTTTTTTTCCTCCAGGCCATTTGGCAACTGAAACTGCAATAGGCAGCCAGAGTGCCTTTTACTTTCCCTGTTGCCTTTAAGACTAGCAGTGATAACTTGGAACCTCCCTTTGCAACACTCTTGCCGTGGGAAGGCTCAACACCATGATGGTTATATAGCAAGGTTATGGAGATGCAGGGGTTCTGTGCTTGAAGCTGGGTCAAAATATGCAGCTGAATGGGGTGTCTCAGAGGGACAGTCATGTATCAAACTGACAGCCAAGTAATTTAAATATACAGCTTTTTATTTATTTATACTAGCATCTTTAATATTATTGTATGTGATATTGTGCAGTGGGGTCTAGGGCATACTATTGTCATGTAGCTCTCTTGGTTGATGGGAAATGAGAATGTGGCTCTCCATAAGACATGGAGTGAGTGCCACTGCAATACGCTTATAACTATGGGCTGGCAGTAGGTGTGGGAATGAGATTTGTCACCAATTGCTGACTGTCTTGCTATACCTCAACAATACTGAAAGATGCTGTAAACGCATAAGAGTTGGTTTTTATACTCCGCTTTTCTCTACCTTTAGGAGTCTCAAAGCGACTTACAGTCACCTTCCCTTGCCCTCCCCACAACAGACACCTTGTGAGGTAAGTGGGGCTGAGAGAGTTCTGAGAGAACTGTGACTAGCCCAAGGGCATCCAGCACGCTTCATGTGGAGGAGTGGGGAAACCAAGTTCACCAGATTCGAGTCCACCACTCTTAACCTCTATGCCACGCTGGCTCTCAAAGTGTTCTAGGATTGGCTGTATTGTCCAAGTGAGCAAAAGGCATAGATTAAAAAGAAATTTATTTGGCTTTTTCTTGGAAAAAATCACTTTCTTAGCTCAATGTCATTTATTTTGAGTGTGCTCTCTCAGCAACTAGGTTGGTCATTACTCAAACGATGGATCAAACTGAGATAACATCAAGTTAAAAATGAGAGAGAAAAAGAGAATGAACAAACAAAAGATGTCTGAGTTTGGTTGCCAGCGGCTACATATGCAAATAATAATAAATCTATACAATTACATCCTACCTGGAGTTCCCAGAAAATGCTCCGTGTATGCCTGTGATAGTAATGTCTTGTTGGAATATACTCTACTCCTGTCTTGTTAGCCTTCAAATACTTCTCCACATGTTTAAAGAACCATGGCTTATAGTAGTTCCCAATGCTATTAATCTGAACACAAAGAACAGGAGTACAGTGAGAAGGTAATGCTGACTTGCTTCATGATGTGTTAGCATAATGCAATATACCGTTCCATATTGGCTGTCATTACCAATAACAGCAATGACCAAATTCCACTAACCTCAAATAGCAGTGTGGCCATTAATTATTCCTCCGCGAATGCACCCCACCATATAACCAGTGATAACCAAGGGATGACAGTACTCCCCTTCTCTCCCATCCTATCAATGTGAGTAATTTTTACAAACACACCAAACCTAAGATTATACCACCCGGATCTTAACTAGATCCTTCTCCAGTTAGGCTTAAACCGCATAACGGTGGAAAGGTGTGCCCCTGGGAGAAGACAGGGCAACAAGACTCTTGACAGATTTCTAAGAAACTGTCTTATCAACACAATCTGCACATTTCAGCCACAGATTTAAGATAGGCAAGTACTGCCTTATCATAAACATTTATATCCCATCTTTTGCCCTGGCTCAAAGCAATTTACAATACATAATTAAAACCGTAAAACCCCAAATTCCTCCAAACCTAACAAAATGCCTATAATCTACCTACTATTGAAAGCCTTACAGCATCCCCTAAAAGTTTCCAAGGACAACCCATTCCATAGTGTTAGAGCAGCCAAAGAGAAAGTATAGGCCCTTGCTGATGACAAGCTATAACACAAATTTAAACTAGCTCCACAGTCATTCTCCACTTCAAACAATTCTAGGAACTATAATATTGTTCGGTAAGAGGGCTAGGACTAGAGATGAACGATTTCTGGACATTTTGAAGCCTTGGGGTTGAAAAACATTTTTTCTAGGAACCCCCCCCCCCCGAAATTTTAGGTAAAATTGAAATATGTGAAGTGTATTTCCTATCAAATCTAAACGTATTTTGCTGATTTAACAATATAAAATATAGCATTTAGAAACTGAGCATACAGAATTGTATTTTTATTTATGGGATTTAAAATTATAAATGCCTTGGTTTTCTACAAGCAAAACTGCAAACATATAAAGAGAGAAAGCTGCATTCTTTGCTAGCCACATTTTAAAAGGGGGGAAATTTTTCATAGTCTTTTTTCCTTTCCTTTCATCCCTTAGAAGCTTCTTGATCCATTGATCTTGAGCCGCATATATCTAGTGTTTGAGGGATAACAAATCTTGTCACTGACAATGTAGCATAGTCTTTTTTCAGTGCTCCCCAACGTTTCCATGGCAAAAGATTTTTCAAAAAAGCCCTCAGACTTTCATGTTATACATGCTGAGTAAAACCTTGTCTTAAAACAGACATTTCACACATTTCAAAGAAAAAATCTGTTCATAGGAGGGTTTTTTCTAGTGCACCCCAAATTTCTCAGTTTTTCCTTAGGCAAAAAGGCCATCCCCAAGTCCTTTTCCCCGCAGGCCTTCACATCTCTAGCTGTCTGACAGAATTCTCAAGATTCTCTCCCTCCCAGAAGACTCTAATTGTCCATGACAATTAAACTGTTATAAAATTGATACACACCTATAATGTCACTGTCCTTTACAAAAGGGAGGTTAATTTGTCCCACCTTGTTTCATCTTAACATAAAGGATAATTATGTTACCTTGCTCTGATCGGCTTCATCAGTCAGAATTCCTGTCATTACAACAGCTTCTTCCAATGAGTACACCAACCCCTCCACAAAGTGGTTTTCTTTCTTTTCAGATTCTTCAGTAAATCTTTTGCATATTGCCTTCAATCCTCTCACAGGTTCATAATGCAATTTTACATATTTTTTAACTGGGACAATGTTTATTTCGGCTGCAACCAGGAAGCCCAGGGTACCACAAGACCAAGGCACTGCGTAAAATAGGTCTAAGTTCTCCTCCTGCCAAAAAAAAAAGAAAAGAGAAAAAAAAAGAAGAATCTACAGTAAGTCCTATGTTAATACAGACATAATAAGAGATGTAAATTATATGTCTGAACAATAAGCATTTGTTTAAATGTATATAGAAATATATAAATGGTAAACAAAAAGGCCAATGATGAGCAGGGGAGTCTTACTGCGAGCAGACAAAAACCAGAGGATCAGCAGGGTCATCCTCCTCCCTGTATTAGAGGCAGTTTCTTATTAACGCTTAAAGGCTTAAATGATAAAGCTTTAAACACTTTAACTGGTTGCTTTTTGAAATTTACATTCCTGGGCATAACATCATGTCTCTTACCGGGGTACATCTCACGAGGCTTCCATCAGCAAGTACGAGTTCATAGGCCTTGCAGGTGTGCTGAAACAGTCCATAAATGTGTGAAGACGTCTCAATGCCAGTTCCCATGATCAAGCCACCTGAGCAAAAGACCATGTACAGGAATCAGCTAAAGCATTCTTGGCTCTGAGCTGAAAGCTATTTAGAAACTTATTGATAAATCCCTCTAATAAGAATAAGCAATGCAAGATCGGAAACATCAAAGATTCAACAAGAATTTTGTTTTATTAGCTGAGTATTTTACTCTGATATAAACCTGTGGAATTGTATCAAGTTACTTTACGAGCAGCAGTTGTGCTTTGTAAGTCCTCTCACCTACGGTAAGATCATCAAGCTCTGGTACCACTGGAATAGTCCAGCCCAAGGAGTTGAGATGTGCTGTTAACTGACCCATTGTAACCAAGGGTTCCACACGGACAACCTAAGGCAGAACACATGTTACATGCCAGTTTGAATACTGTCAGAATATAAAAAAGCATTTGAGTTCTGCTGCTTGCACACCAACCATCATGTGGTTGCACACTATCATGTGCATTGCACACCAAAAGCCACCCTAGACTTTTTTTAAAACAAGAAAATATCAAATATAAGTATTGTGCAGATTAGTATTGTTAAAAGCATTTGGTTATAACTTAGGAAAATGAACTTAAAAGCTATCAAACACCTAGCTAAATGAATGTATTTCATACAGAGCAGCACAAGTTTTGAAAGCAGATATATCAAGTAAAGCTGCATATCGTGCTTTGAAACAGAGGCAGACCATGTTCCTCTCTGCCCTGCCTATCACATATAGGTTAATCTGAAAGAACAGTGGTGAACATTATGACTCCCTTCTGGATCTTGGACTAATGCTCTGCCTTCCTCCACACACTTGGCTGATAAATCTACCTTTCAGTACATGGGACTTCCTTGCCATGTCCCCATTTCTGCAAACAAGGAAGGTAGACCTCTGAATGATGAGTCAGTGTAAAAATATTTTAAATATTTAGTAAGCACTGGCTGCAAGAGTTGTAACTTCTATCAACTGAAGTATGGCACCCTGGGCTCTGGCCCTGCTGCTAGGTATTATGCTTAAGAACATGCCTACAAAAATTAACAGTATACTAGGCCTAGGCAGTACACAAAGCCTAGGCATGGTTGGCCAGAAGGCGTACAGAAGAGGGAGAAAGGAATATGGTCACAACAGTATTCTCTGTGTGAAAATGGCCATGTAGGAGGCAGAATGCACAAATGGATACATAAATGCATCTGTAAATCTGTATGGCTTATTTCAGGGCTTCCAACTTGCGCATTTTTAGAGCTATTTTGGAGTGGGTAGGAGTAGTAGTTACTCATACGAAAATGCACTTTGAACAATGCATAGACACTGTCAGTTACTTTGAGTTCTTCAGCTGAGTATTGCACTAAAAATAGCTTAAGCTGAGGCTAAGAAGCCTTGATTTAAATTAAGTCTTGAATATTGAGTTTAGGAAGCAAAGCTTTGATACACATTCTGGTCAAATAGAAATAGTTTTGAAATTTAAAAAGTGATATAATGTTTGTAGAGGCTGGCTAAATATTCCAATGTGGTCATGATTTTCCTTTATATTCTGCCCTTTTAGGTGTCTAGAATTAAACTATGGTTTTTAATCTCTTCCTTCTTTCCCTGTGTTCTAGCCCTGCAGCTGAATCATGGCTACAGAGGAGAGGCACTCCACACATTCACATTTATATGATTTTGGGTTGAATACCAAGGTGAAAATAAAATACTGAGGCAAACCCCGGCTCTATTAGGATTTACAGAACCTTGCTTAACATCCAATAAACAGTGGGTTTCAAGTCAATTAAGTATTACTTCTATTAAGATTTAAAAGCCACATGAAGTGAAAAACCTGTGTTTAAAAAGAACCAAATTAATTAAACTGGTGAGAAAGGAAAGAGGAAAGAAGCAAAGAAAGCCTGCACACCTGTACTGGGAACAGATCTTGTTTACAGTTAGGTCATAGGGATAATTTTTCATTGATAGTTGAGGGGAAATTTAAAAAATTGAGGGGAATTTAAAAAGGAAGATACAAACATTTTATGTAAGTGTTGACATGGTTTTCCTGCCTCTCCCTTATCTGGCACCTCTTTTGCAATAGAGATGGAGAAATTTTATTTTTCACTGTGGGATTCTGTTATACCCAAATAGCTGTGCAAACCTTGTTGAGTTGGGTTTAAAACCTGGCTTAAGAACTATAGATTACAGGATCATGCAAAGATGTTTTAATTGTCCATGAGTTTTTAGGTGGGCTAATATGCCAGTGGGTGAAGACTTCTAAAATTTTTGTTTGGTGTTCCATTAATGATCCTTCCTTCCTGCCTTGTGTTATTTAATATGTATTTTGGCTCCGTTTATATTTTATTATGCTGTTTTAATTGTTAGCTGCCTTGGTGGCCCTGCTTGAGCAGAAAGGCAGTATATGTATGTATGTGCATGTGTCTGTGTAGTAAATAAATAACATTGGAAATAAAATAAATAAATGAATGTTGCAGGCTAGAGATTTTTGCAGGCTCAGGCTGCTTCCACACATGACTTCCCCCACCCCCCATGGAGAGCAGGAAGTTCCTTCCTTTAAAACGAATGTCAATATGAGGTCATGCTCATTTTGAGAACTACTCTAGCTTTTCCCCCAGATAAAAGGGATTTTTAAAACCCTCTCTTTGACTTAGTTCAAAGGGAGAACCAAAGGGCAGAGGAGTAGCTTGCCTGCTATACACCATTCCCTCACATAGCCTTAAAGCGCACTTTCCCTTCACCAGGCTAGCCCCCTTTCGCAGTCCTTACAGTATAACTGGGCCGGGGAAAGGAAACTGAGGGCAAAGAAGGTGTTTCTGGGCTGTGGCTCCTGCAGTCGCAAAGGGGAATGGCCAAGGGGCAGTAACAGCAGGCAAAGAATGGGTCTGTGCCCCCATGTGTATACAACCTTACTTGCTAGGCTAAGTTAATGAGAAGTTGCTTAAAATGAGACAGGACAGATGTCAAACTAGTTAAGAGTAATAACAGTGATGAGAAAGATCAGTGCAGTACCACATAGTCATTGGTGTGTGGCGGGAATGGGAGAGGGTGAAAAGAGAATGCTGAAACGAAATGAATGATTGTTTATTCTAAAAGTCTATTTCCATGCTGATTTAAAGTGGCATAAATACTCTGCCATTCAGGTGCCAGATCTCAAGTGATATATACAGAAGTCAACGACGAAAGAAGTCACTTTCACAACAAATTTATTTTTCTGAGTAATGTTACCAGATGTCCCAAGACTTAATTACAAACTGTGCCAGAGAAATGTAGAAAGGAAATCAGATTTTTATAAATAAACGCAACTTTCCTTTTTCTGCAAAGTATATGGAGGTTCATAGATGAGAATAGTACTAGGAATATCATTTTTGTTTGGGTATGTATAGCATGGTATAGTTTTTAGAACAGGAGTGTCGAACTCAATTGTTACGAGGGCCAGATATGACATAAGTGTTACTTGGTCAGATTGGGCCATACCTCGCCAGTTTAGATTGAGAGTGGGGTGGTGGCTGCCTTGGCTGGCTCATGGGCCAGATAAGAGCTCTCAAGAGGCTGGATCTGGCCCATGAGCCTTATGCTTGACACTCCTGGTTTAGAATATCAGACAAGGATCTGGGAGACCCAGGTTCAAATCCCCACCCCGCCACGAAAGCTTGTTGGGTGACCTTGGGCCAGAGACACACTCTCAGCCTAACCTCCCGCACACAGTTGTTTTGAGAATAAAAAAATCAACAAGAACTAGGTAAGCCCATTTAGGTCCCCACTGGGGAGAAAGGTAGGGTATAAATGAAATAAGTAAATCACTAAGCTACCAAATACTTAAGCTTCCAAACAAATATACTCTTATTAAAAGGGCAAATAGGCATCCTCTGCAGAGAACATGCTGTTAGGCAAAGCCATGTTTGATGTTGCTTTAATTATTTCACCTAACAGTCAATACAGAAAGACACTAAGGAATTAGCACTTTTTATAACAAATTTTGGCTTTATGGCCACTCCCAGCATTAGGTTTCCTTATTTTCATTCCAAAGTTGAAATGACTTGCTAGAAAATAGTCTAAGATATATGTTTAGTATAAAAAATGATTACGAGAAGTTAGTTTCAGACCTCAAGAAGGGCATAACAATAACCATTCTGTTAGAATTTACAGAACCTTGCTTAACATCCAATAAACGGTGGGTTTCAAGTCAATTAAGTATTACTTCCATTGAGATCTAAAAGCCACATGAGGTGAAAAACCTGTGTTTAAAAAGAACCAAACTGTGAGTTATGGATCACCATATGTCAAAATGAACAATTAACTACTTAAGAGTTCCTGTGTCTAAGTTTAGATTCTCCTTGTTATAAGCTAGCATCTAATCAACAGACTTAGGGATATTAGAGAATAATGTAAATCACAGTGTATACAGGACTACAAGAACTGGTGGCTTTAACTATATGTTCCAAACACCTGAATCCCTTAAAACAAAACCCCAGCTTAAATATAAAGATAACTTTCAGGCTTACCTGTCTTTCAGTATCAACCTCAAGAATATCCATCAAATTGATGGATATGTTCTTATGAGTCTTCTTGTACTTTCCAACACGAAGAGATACCGTAAGCCAGCCAGGACGGCCAGTGCACATGTATGTTTTCTGGCCTTTTTTCCACTCTCGCACCTGCATGAGAAAAAAAGTGCAAGTTATTCCCATCACACATCTACTTACAAACTGTTTTCCTGACTTGAAATTGTTTATAAACAAAACTGACACGTTACACAGATCATAGCAAAACCCACAACCAGTGCTTCCTTATTTATATTACCTTGACTATCCTTAAATAAAAGTTACTGGCTGTGGGTTCTCCCTCACATTTACTGATTGTTCTCTTTATGATTTCCCAGTTTTGTAAGGTACCTAGAAATTACTTCCTTTCAACCTAGAAGATCAACACATCAAGTAATCAACACATCAAGATCAACACATCAACCACTACAGTTGCAACAGGATCTTGCTCTCCCCCTCCTTTCCCTCCCAAAAGTCACAAGGAAAACATTGTGTTGTATAAGCACAATTTCTGGCAAGTTGGAGCATGCAGTGCAATATATTATTAATAAATTAATACAATTCCTTTTTCAATGCTCCTCTCAAGTAGGCTTCATTCTCAGCGCCTTACCGAAACTTCCCCGCACTTTATCGAAAGCGCTTTTCTCCTTGTTCCCACATCCCTCAAGTCTCACCTGTGCCTGGATGTGGCGGACACGTTGGCCGTGCTGCAAAGGAGCACTGTGAAGCTTCTGTACCACCCAAGCGCGGAACTGATAGTAGATGTCAAAAAGGACCGAAAGGGGCATCAGGAAGAGGCACACAAAAATCCAGCGGTGATGGACCAGCACGTACTCGAGCCCCTTGTACCTGGCCCACAGCAAGAGGAGCAGCAGCCCAACCCCTAGAGACAGCAGCGGCCCCATCCTGAGCCGGTCAGCGGTTCACACCGGCGCTAAAACCACCCTGAAACCTCGAAACCAACCTGCTCAATGGCACCGCTCAACTGCACCCAACGCCTCCTCCCCCTCCCCACGGGGCGCTTTAACTCTCTGGCGCCCCCTTCCCGAAACCGGACGCGACACCTGTTCCCACACGGGGTGGCCGCAGGGACTCCGCCCCGCCCTCCTCTGTCTGTCTGTCTGACGACCCCCCCCCGACTCCCTCAACGCCCCTTCCCCTGCCACACTTCGGCGGCGGAGGCCCCCCAACCCGCTGCCCCGCACCAGCCGCGGCCACTCCCGCCCTCCAACTGCGGAGTCAGGAGAGGTCAGCAGGAAGCCCCTTTGCACAGTTTGCGGGATGCGTTCAGAAAGCGCGGTCGGAAGACCCCTCCCCCTGAACACCCCCTCCGGCACGCGGACCCTTCTCGGACGCCCGGCTCCCTGGCCACATGCCCGCTCAGCCAACCAGCGACGGGGATCACGGACTGACCCGACTGACCGTTGACTACCCTCCCCCACCAGTCGAGCGTTCTGCCCCCTCACGCCCCAAAGCGCACGCGAGCGTCCCCCCCCCCTGCCAGCCTCCCGCTCTAACGGCCGCGGCTCCGCCACGCAACTCGAGGGCTAGCGCCCTTCTCTCCTGATTGGCTGAGCCGCTCCCTCAACAGTGTGGAGAGGGACGGCGCCCGACCACTAGGAAGGCGCCGTTGGGATCGGATGAGGCGCCGCGCAGGGCGATTGGCTGGAGGAGCGAAGACGGCCTTCGCCGGCGAGGAGGGAGGCGGGGGCGGGCTGCGCCGGCTTGTTGGGTGCCTGTGGAGGGAACGAGGCCGCCTTCCCCTTTCGGTACGCCCCCCCAACGCCACTGGCGTACCGAATAGCAGAGAGTGGCCTCGCCCTGTTGGTACATGCAAAGCAATAATTCATAGCGAAACGCCCCATGAGCATGTGGAGAATGTTTTCCTCCCTCGCCCACTCCCAGAAAAAGTCCCGTGTTAAGTCGGTCGTAACAAAACAGATTTTTGTAGATAAGCTCCCGAGCATTCCTGCATCTAAAGAAAGGGGGGCTTTTTAAAAGCTTATGCAACAATAAAGTGAAGGCTCTGTTGTCCTTTCTCTGTTGTCCTTTTGATATGCCTGTATTATTGTATTAATTCCCAATGACAATAACACAGTAGGAGGTTGAGAGTTCAAAGCAGTCTGTTTATGAGGCCCAATATACACACCCGGTGAGAATGGCTCCAAATGCGCAGGACAATGCGGACACCGGAACAAAGGATTGCAACAACGTTTATAACTTCTGGTCAGGGGTGTTACAAATATGTAATATAGTGCATAGAGACACAAAGACCCAATAATGGATACATTTGGATTAGCATATCCTATCAGTGTGGTTTTGAGGCGTGGATTTAGGTGACTACATGATCTGTAATGGAGAAACGAAACTTAACGTTCTCATCTGACACCCCTAAATCACTGCCTTGGGCCTCATTAGGGTGGCTAGCTGTACCAGGCCTGCAAGGATGATCTCACTGGCACCTGAATCGTAGTGGATGCCAGTTTATGCTAACTCAGTGATCACACAGGAGGGAATAGGAACCAAATAATAATACTTGACCCCTTATACATGGGGTATTGCCATTATATATGTGTGCAGAATATGGATTGTGCTAGATGCTAACCCTTATACCCTTAGCATCTTTATAAGTGTGAGTATGCGGACTGAGTATAAAAGCATACATTTCCAATAACAACGAAGATTATAGGCATTACACTTTCTACCTACTCCCTGAATGATTTCAGCCACTCCCCATATTTACAGACTTTGTTTTAATGCCCTGTGATGGTTCCATTTAGAAATTAAGCAATGCATTAAATTCCCATGGGCTGGGAAACTGGCACTCTGGGCTGAAACAGCAGCCAAGCATTGGTAGGGAACCATGGGGTGTGCTGGCTTGCAGCTCATTGCTTGCAACACTGTAATCATAGCTCCTCTCTTGCGGCATGTTACATCATAAAACAACCCATCTGCAGAATCTGGTGCAAGGGACAGCTGCAAAACAAAATACCACCCCTTCTTTCCCCATCACAAGGCTTAAATGGAATCAGGCTTCAATCTCAAACTTTGGCCATGTTTTCGTACCATCTCTCATCCTGGCCCATGTGGACTAATAAAAAGTGGTTATGAAAGGGCCATCCCAGCTGCTCAAGGCAGCACAGTTACAACCGCGTTCACTATGCAAGAAACAGAGCCTCAGTAAAGCTTCCTATGTTGCTTCCAGCATGCTGTGTAAAGCAAGGTGGTTCTATTCATGTAGAATAGAATGTAAATAAAAGTTCTTATATCTGAGCTCAATTGAGAGAGTAAGGCGAAAGCTTCAAGATCAACCTTTACAGTAATTAGTTTGTTCAAACAATATGCAATTAGATTCTTCCTGTAGTTCTCAATGGTACATTGAGTTCCGTCAATAATGGTTTGGGGCGCACTGTTACTAGCTGTCATGTAGTGATTTGTGTTATTAACTTTCAAAATAAAAGACACCAAATACTTGGACACAGTCACAATATTCTACAATCAATCTTGGCGCCTTGTAGGTTCCACGAATACAGTTTGACATGACCCAGTATTAAACTACATGGTAGATTAGGTCCCCCCCCCCCAATCTTCTCACCCTTAAAAGAACATTGCTATAATGCAAATTTCAGCTGTACTAAAATAGTCAAGGCCTACATTTCTGTGGGAGATACCTCCAAATTCTACAACTACAGATGAATGGAGCCCTCGTCTCATTTGTAATTAGGGTTGCCAACCTCCAGGGGGTCTGGTAGGAAAGAATACCTTTGCTGTAAGCAAAATCTTCACAGCCAGAATGTAAGCAAAATCTTCACAGCCAGAATGTATGTTCAAAAAGGAACGTTTTCCGGATAATTTCAAAACGTTTTTGCCCACCGCTAGGGGGCTTCTTCAGCCTGGAATTCTTATAACGTTTTCATTCGTGTAGCTTTGTAGGCTTCATATTGCAGCAATGCCTCTAAGGGCTGTGGTTTTCTTACAGATAGAATTTTGAACATACATTCTGGCTGTGAAGATTTCGTCGTGAAGCCACGTTTTTCAATGCAAGCCGGAAGGCACTAAGAAGAAATTGCTTTTGATTCACTATCCATTCGTGAACTTTGAGTTTCATTCTATAACCTTACAAAGTGTTTGAGAACTCTGTTCCAATTTTGCAAACACATTTTGTGCTATAGATAATTGGATATATGTAAATGTTGTCATATGTCATGTATAATTGTGTGTTTGGTAAACACTTGGTAACACGTGGTGAGCACTTAGTCATTCAGTTGTAATTGTATTTTGTAGAATATAGAAGAATTTTTTGAATAGAGTTGAGTCCTTGCTGTTAATTTTGCCATCCTCCAGGGGGTGGCTGGAGACCTGCTATTACAACGGGTCTCCAGGTGATGAAGATCAGTTCAACTGGAAAAATGGCTGCTTTGGAAGGTGAACTCTATGGAATTAGAAGTCCATTGAAGTCCCTCCCCTCCCTAAATCCCGACCGCCTCGGGCTCCACCCCCCAAATCTCCAGGTATTTTCCAGCCCGGAGCTGGCAACCCTATTTGTAATTAATTTGCATTCAGTGGCTCTGCTTCTTGGATGAATGCTGGAAAGATCTGTCTAGGAAAGATAGCTGGATCTCCCTGCAATAAAAGAGTAACAAATAGGATTTGGCCTTTCCGAGTGATTTGTATAGTCCTTCATGATGTAATCTTGACACAAATGAGGCATGGGAACAAGTCTTGGGTTTGCATGAACTCCCTCACTTGGTAGAGCATTATGCGTTGAATAGGATTTATGCATACACACCCTGTCAAACTTGACAGGAGATGAGGCATGTACAAGCCCAAGACTCAGTCTTGCACCCTGTTTCACACAGAATCTGTATATCAGGGATAGGGACTGTGTGAATAAACTCATTTGTTTATTAAAGCCAGAACTGGTCTTGTTTCCTTGTCTCGTTGCATAGCGTGAGATCTATGCCACCCTGACCCATATTTTATTTATTTAATTAATTTAAAACATTTCTGTGCTGTCTTTCCACTCTAATAGGCTCCCCAAGTACATCGAAACATGAAAACATTTGAAACTGTAAATCAGTATTTGAAATATTTAAACAAGTTTTAAAAAACATAGACATACAATCACAACACAACCGAGGAGGAGGGCCAGAAAGAATGACTGGTGCATGCCAAACCAAACAAACAGTCTTCACCATCTGGTGAAAGACAACGATAGAGGGAGAAAAATGAATCTCCTTGAGGATGGAGTGCCAAAGTTTTGCTGCCCTTTCTTAAGTTGCTGCCCATCTAGCTTCAGTTGGCGGGGGCACCTGGAGCACGGCCTCCTAAGCTGACTGGAGTGGCGGGGTAGGTTCATAAGGGAGAAGGCGGTCTTTAAGGTATGCTGCCCTCAAATTGTATAGGGCTTCAAAGGTCAATACCAGCATCTCAAAATTGGGCCCAGGATTATATTGTCCAACCAGCACAGCATAGTGGGTCCCACTCGGAGTCCTCAGGGGAATGGAATATAAGGTATAGGGACGCTTGAGGCAGGGCCAGCAACCCTTCCCCCCTCAAAGCTCTCTCCTGATGGATCAACATTTTATCTATCCAGCCATTTTATCTAGAGTGTGTGTGTTAAGTGTCGTCAAGTCGCTTCCGACTCATGGCGATCCTGTGAATCACAATCCTCCAAAATATCCTATCTTTGACAGCCTTGTTCAGATCTTGCAAATTGAAGGCTGTGGCTTCCTTTATTGAGTCAATCCATCTCTTGTTGGGTCTTCCTCTTTTCCTGCTGCCTTCAACTTTTCCTAGCATGATTGTCTTTTCCAATGACTCTTGTCTTCTCATAATGTGACCAAAATACGATAGCCTCCTTTTATCTAGAGACCTCCCTTAAAGTTCTCTCTTGATTGATCAGCACCAAAAAGCCCTGCCAGCCATTTGGGTGAAGTGAGTGTGAGTGTGTGAATGCTGTGCATGCTTGTAGTTAAGGCATATTCTGTAATCAATAAAGCTGCCGCTGTGTTTTTGAAGCACTCAGGAATTCTGTCTCTTTCCTGATACCTGAGCACGAAACAAATCCCAGCACAGATTGGTAGGTAGATAGGCAGAACCCTATCACCTCTCCCCTGTTTCTCAGCATCCCTGTCATTTATTTCTAGCAACTGCCGGAAGCTTGGGGGCAGGGACATTGGGAGGCATTGTCAGATGTGCTATGACATGACTTTCAGGGGACATCATGTTACTCTAGGAATCTCCTGAAACTCTATGATAAAATTTTATTTTTTTCCAATTTGTTTCCAATTATGAGTAAAAAATTTAATTTTTTTCTCCCACTACCAATTATGAGTGACAGTGGGCAACAAGAGTTGCCAACGAGAGGTCTCCCACCACAGCAGGAGACCTGACAACCCAGTGTTGGAAGGTTTGAGTTAAAGAAGTATTGTTTAATTTAAATTACCTTGCATGTTCTGTTCCTGAATTGTCTCTGCAGGCAGAGTTTATAAAGGGGGCACCCAACATGGGGCTTAGAAGGGAATTTGCAAACCGATTGCTGTAATGGATATGTGCAAAAAACTGGTTTTTTATGTGCTTAAAACTATTCTGTTAACTGATATTGATTCTAATGATGTAAATGGAGAGATAAAAAGTGCTGTAGAACTATAAGGTGCAATTGCTAAGATGAAAAGGATAAGGGGACAAGAGAAATAAATGTTTCCGTGTGAATTCCAGACTCCCGGAGAATAGGGAAGGAGTGCTAGAAAAACAGGTTACATGGAAAGTGGGAAGCAAGATGCAGAAGTCATAGCATTGCTTGGGGAAGAAGCAAATAATATAGCACAGTGAGAAAAAAGAATGTTAAATAGTGTTATGATCAAGGTTCCTGAACCCAGGGCAAACTATTTATTTTCCCATGGAGGGAGAGGCAGAGAAAAAACAGGAAATTGGGGTCAGCGGGAAACCCGGCCATTTCGCCTACCTGCCAAGGGGATCTAATGGATGGGTATCATAAAATTAAATCAGGGTATGCGGGAGACCAGGAAGCAGGGACATATGGGTGGTTGTTGGTGATTGAAGGGAAATCTTGAAGTGTCATCATGCCCCTCTAGGAATCACCAGAATCTTTATGGTAAACCATACAGTTTCCAGTAATTCCTAGAGAGGACTGATGGGGCAGGGGTGGGATGGGGGCTTTATTTGGGATTCATGGTCTTGGAGTTGCAGATCCCATATGATGTGTAAGGCATGGAGGAGGGAGATGAGATTTTAGCTCTTTTGTGTTGGATCAGCACATGAATCAAGAAGCAATAAGAGTTTTTACAGTACATGATTTAGTCCTTGGCTGACTCTCAAGTGTTACAGGATTGCTCTAATAAGAGATGTGCCTTTCAGAGAAAGAACTAGGTGAATTTCTCCTGCAGATTTTAAGGATTTATGGCTACATTTGTGGGAACTAGCTGCTTTAGGCACTACTGAAGAAACTAGTGGCTCATCTGTGTCACTGTTAGCACTTGTGAGAAAGAAGATTTGAGCGCTTAGGATAATAGTGGATTATAGAAAATTAAAAGTTGTCCAAAAAAGATGCTTACTCATTACTGAGTGTAGAAAACACTTTTGCACTGTTTGCATGGTCTAAATGGTTTTCTGTTCTGGATCTAAATAACAGATACTATCAAGTACCAGTGGAACCAGCACATTATCAGAAGACAACTTTTACCACTCCATTTGGAAATTGGTGATTTAAGATGATGCCCCAAAGATTGACAACAGCCCCTATGACATTTCAATGAATGCTGGAGAATATGATACACAGTTTGAATTTAACAGAAACAGTTGCGTTCCTGGATGATTTAATTATATTCTCAGTTATTGAAGAATAATATTGAAAACCCTTCAGAATTATGGGTCAAAGTTGGCTCTTTCTAAATGCAGTTTATTCCAACTTTCAGTTAAATACCTCAACCATACAGTATCTGCATCAGAAACAGATAAAGGGGGAAAAAACAGATGCTATTACCACTTGGTCTGTGTCTACTACCATCAGAAATAACTTGGGTTTTCTGAATATTATAGGACAATGATATTTGTACAATGATATTTTTAGTAGTAGTAGTAGAAGAAGAGTTGATTTTTATATGTCGACTTTAACTTTTAAGGAGTCTCAAATCAGCTTACCATTTCCTTCCCTTCTTCTCCCCACAACAGACACCTTGTGAGATAGGTAGGGCTGAGAGAGTTCAGAGAGCTGTGACTAGCCCAAGGTTACCCATCTGGCTTCATGTGTAGGAGTGGGGAAACAAACCAGGTCCATCAGATTAGAGTCCGCCACTCCTAACCACTACACCACACTGATAGGTAGTTCTAAAGGAAGCAGGAATAGTGGAAACAAAAATAACATAACAACATATAAAGAGCCATGCTAGATCAGAGCAAAGGCCCATCTAGTCCAGCATTTTGTTCACACAGTGGCCAAACAGCTGCCTCTAGGAAGCACACAAACAGGAAGACTGCAACAGCAGAATCCTGTGTGTGCTGCCGAACAACTGATTTAAGGAGGCATACTACTTCTGGTACGGGAGGAAGTAGATATCCATCATGATTAGTAGTCAGTCCTCCATGAATCTGTCCACTCCCCTTTTAAAACCTTCCAAGTTACTGGCCATGACCACATCCTGTGGCATCCGGTGACAGCGAGTTGTACACCGCCACTGCTCATCCCAGCCTCATGTGATCTGGCAGCCTTCCGAGCCAGGTTGTCCCACGCATTTGCTGCTGGGATCCCCAGGGCCTTCACGGCCACAGGAACGGCCATCTGTGAAGAGTTCCTGTGAAGTTCCTGTGACTCGCCCCGGTGGCTGGAAGGATTCAGCTAGTCCGGCCGAGTTGCGTGTATCCCCCCTTCCCCTCCCCCCTCTTCAGGGGGACAACCTTTTCTATGGTGTAAAGACAGAACACACAGCCACCCATTGGGAAAGGATGGGCCAATTCCTGCCGGCCACCCCCGTCCCCCGTCCTCCAGCTGCCATGGACGGGGCCAATCCCCTGGATCTTGCAGCCAAGAGTTGCCTCCCCAGCCCTTCTTTTGGATGGGGGGGGGTTACTGGGAGCCCCCGGCCCACCCTGCATCTTGTGTCAAGGGAAAGAGTGGTGCTTGGGTGCAACTGGGAGGGTTGTGGGGACCCACAAGGGTAGCGCTGTCAACTACTCGCCAGTAGTCTCCGAGCCATGTGATGTGTGCTTTAGCCATTCTCCCGACTCCTCTGGGAGCTCTCCCATCCTTCTCCCGCCCTGCTCTCCCTGCCTCCCTTGCGGCCCTGCCCTTCCCCCTGCACTCCTCCCTCTGAGGCGGGCCTCCCATCTCATGGCCTGCCCCTCCCATCCCCATTCCATGGCCTGCCTCCCCCCAGCAAAATCCCTCCCCCAGAAGTTGCCCTGCGGACTCGGCTGGGCCTGGCTGGCCTCCGGCTGCTCCGCGGTGTTCTTGTGCCGCCGGGCCGCAACTCGGCCT
This sequence comes from Euleptes europaea, assembly GCF_029931775.1. Lineage (NCBI taxonomy): Eukaryota > Metazoa > Chordata > Lepidosauria > Squamata > Sphaerodactylidae > Euleptes > Euleptes europaea. Next base: position 69,084,269 of record NC_079313.1, on the reverse strand, counting down.
CTCGCTTCTTTTTTTAACGTTTGCCTTTTTCTTGGCGGTGCGCGCCACCATGAAGCCCCTTAGGAGGCCTCCCGGCTGCGCCGTTGCTGCACCTTGGTCAGCCGCCGCGGGCCGCCTGCGGCCTCAGGAATAGGCTGTAAAGCATATGAACCAACATAACTACTAAAATAATGCTACTTTTCATCCCCTTGGTTACCTAAATACATATTATGTTTTACCCATGTCTGCCGCAGGGATTTTTAGTGACATGCTGTGAAGAAATTATATATATATATATATATATATATATATATATATATATATATATATATATATATATATATTTCTGTGTGTGTGTGTGTGTGTTAAGTGCCGTCAAGTCGCTTCCGACTCATGGCGACCCTATGAATGAAAGTCCTCCAAAATGTCCTATTTTTGACAGCCTTGCTCAGATCTTGCAAATTGAAGGCTGTGGCTTCCTTTATTGAGTCAATCCATCTCTTGTTGGGTCTTCCTCTTTTCCTGCTGCCCTCAACTTTTCCTATCATGACGGTCTTTTCCAGTGACTCTTGTCGTCTCATGACGTGACCAAAATACGACAGCCTCAGTTTAGTCATTTTAGCTTCTAGGGTCAGTTCAGGCTTGATTTGATCTATAACCCACTGATTTGTTTTTTTGGCAGTCCACGGAATCCGTAACACTCTCCTCCAACACCACATTTCAAAGGAATCTATTTTCTTCCTATCAGATTTCTTCATTGTCCAGCTTTCACACCCATACATAGTAATAGGGAATATGATGGCATGAATTAATCTAGTCTTGGTGGCCAGAGTCACATCCTTACACTTCAAAATCTTTTCTAGCTCCTTCATGGCTGCCCTTCCCAGTCTCAATCTCCTTCTAATTTCTTGGCTGCAGTCTCCCTTTTGGTTGATGGTGGAGCCAAGGAATAGAAAGTCTTGAACAATTTCAATTTCCTCATTGTCAACCTTAAAGTTGTGTAATTCTCCTGTAGTCATTACTTTTGTTTTCTTGATGTTCAGCTGCAGTCCTGCTTTGGCACTTTCTCTTTTAACTTTCAGCAGTAGTTGTTTCAAATCTTCACTATTTTCTGCCAATAATGTAGTGTCATCAGCATATCTCAAATTATTAATGTTCCTCCAATTTTCACTCCACCTTCATCTAAATCTAATCCTGCTTTCCTAATTATATGTTCTGCATATAGATTGAAGAGATAGGGAGATAAAATACATCCTTGTCTGACACCTTTGCCAATTGGAAACCATTCCGTTTCTCCATATTCTGTTCTAACTGTGGCCTCTTGTCCAGAGTACAGGTTGCGCATCAAAACAATCAGATGTAGTGGCACACCCATTTCCTTTAAAACCAGCCATAGCTTTTCATGATCCACACAGTCAAAAGCTTTGCTGTAATCTATGAAACACAAGCTGATTTTCTTCTGAAATTCTCTCGTATGCTCCAGTAACCAGCGTATATTTGCAATATGATCTCTAGTGCCTCTTCCTTTTCTGAAACCAGCTTGAACATCAGGCATTTCTCGTTCCATATATGGTAACAGCCTTTGCTGTAAGATTTTGAGCATCACTTTACTTGCATGAGAAATTAATGCAATGGTCCGATAGTTGTTGCAATCTTTGATGTCTCCTTTCTTGGGAATTGGAATGTAAATGGATCGTTTCCAGTCTGTGGGCCATTGTTTTGTTTTCCATATCTGTTGGCATATTCTTGTCAAGATTTTGATGGACTCCGTTTCTGTGGCTTGAAATAGCTCTATTGATATCCCATCTGCTCCTGGTGATTTGTTTCTCCCGATTGCTCTCAATGCAGCTTTCACTTCACTTTCTAAAACTGTAGGTTCTTCTTCAAAAGATTCTTCTTGGAAAGAATCTTTTATCCTTTCATCTCTTCTGTATAGTTCTTCAGTGTATTGTTCCCACCTTTTCTTTATTTTGTCCTGTTCAGTTAATGTATTTCCATGCTGATCTTTCAGCATGCCTAACCGTGCTTTAAATTTCCCTTTGATTTCTTGGATCTTGTGGAACAGATCTCTTGTTCTTCCTTTTTTGTTGTTCTCTTCTATTTCTTTACACTGGTTATTATAATAGGTCTCTTTGTCTCTACGTGCTAGTCGCTGGAACGTTGCACTTAGACTTTTGATTCTGTTTCTGTCACCTTCTACTTTTGCTTCTCGTCTATCTCTGGCAATTTTAAGAGTTTCCTCAGACATCCATCGAGGTTTTTCTTTTCTTTTGACTACAGGAATAGTCTTTGCACATTCTTCCTTGATAATATCTCTAGTTTCCACCCATAGTTCTTCAGGTTTACATTCACCTGAACTTAGTAATGCAAATCTGTTCCTTACATGGTCTTTAAACTCTTCCGGAATATTGCTTAGATTGTATTTTGGTGCTATGAATGTTTTGGTGTTTTTCTTAAGCTTTATCTTGATTTTCGATATTACCAATTCATGATCTGTACCACAGTCGGCTCCTGGTCTTGTTTTGGCCGAGAGAATAGAGCTTCTCCATCTTCTGCTTCCAATTATATAATCTATTTGATTTCTATACTGGCCGTCTGGTGATGTCCATGTATACAATCGTTTATTTGGTTGCCTGAAACATGTGTTTGCAATGAACAGATTGTTGTCTTCACAGAATTCTACGAGGCATTCTCCTGCTTCATTCCGTGCTCCTAGCCCAAATCTGCCAACAACATTTGATTCTGCTTTGTTTCCTACTTTTGCATTCCAATCACCTATGATTATCAGCATATCTTGTTTAGGTGTGTGATCAATTTCTTCCTGAACACTGGCATAAAAACTTTTGATTTCTTCCTCATCAGCATCTGTAGTTGGGGCATAAACTTGAAGGATGCTTATGTTGATAGGCTTTCCCTGAAGTCTGATTGATATTATTCGGTCAGACTTTGCATTATAGCTCCTGACTGCCTTTGCTACATCTTGCCTCACTATTAAAGCAACTCCGTTTCTTCTCTTTTTGTCATTCCCTGAATAAAACACTTTGTAATTTTCTGATTGAAAATGTCCTAATCCAGTCCACTTTAATTCACTTACTCCCAGGACTGAAATGTCCATGTGTTCCATTTCTTGTTTAACAATTTCAAGCTTACCCTGATTCATGCTTCTCACATTCCATGTTCCTATTATATGCATCGAACAGCTTCGGACTTTCCTTTTGCATCTATTCATGTCAACCACTGAACGTCCTTTCGGCTTTAGTCCAATCGCATCATTAAGAACAGCGCTACTCGTACTTGTCCTCTGCTCTACCCCAGTAGCAGATTGAGTGCCATCCGACCTGGGGGTCCCATCTTCCAGCACTATATCTTTTTTCATTTTGCATTGTCTCATCATAGGGTTTTCAAGGTAAAGGATGGTCAGAAGTGGTTTACCAGTGCCTTCTTCTGCGCAGTACTAACCAGAGTTAGCCGTAGTGGCACTGCCGTTGTCTACGAAAGATCTTCCGCCAGTGTCACCTTCCACTACTGCTGCTGCCCAGTAGCTAACCTTCAGGGATTCCTCTACCCCCATCCCCATTGGAACTGCCTGTTCTCTTCTGCGGATGTGGCCATTGATCCCTTGAGGGGGTGTATGCATCTTTGTCTGGTGTCTCAGCTGTGACCATTCCGTCTTGAGTGACTCTGCTAGGAGTTTAGTCTCTTGATAGAGTCTAGACCCCTTACGGTATTGCTCTCAGCTTCCCTGACACTCACAAACCCCCTCACCACATTAAGGTGTGCATCCAGAAGGATATATATATATATATATATATGTGTGTGTGTGTGTGTGTGTGTGTGTGTGTGTGTGTGTATATGTATATATGTATGTATATATATATATGTATATGTATGTATATGTATATATATATATATATGTATATGTATGTATTTGTATATATATATATGTATATGTATGTATATGTATGTATTTGTATATTTATAATTGTAAACAGAAAAGTATATGTATTAGAATAAATTTGAGGTCTTTATGTGTAGTAGAAAGCTGAACACCTGGATCTTGTCTATCATGGGGACTGGGTTGGATATTTGCAAGCAGCCTTAAGTAGCTTGGAACCCAGGAGGCATAAGGCACACACACTAGCTAGCAGGTTGCATATCTTATAGAGAAAAAGAGCATTAAAAAGCAATCCAGTACTAAGGCTGCCAACCTTCAAGTAGCGCCTGAAGATCTTCAGCTATTACAATTGATCTCCACGTGACCAAGATTAGTTCCTCTGGAGAAAACATCTTTTTTGGAGATCAGACTCTATGGCATTATATCCTGCTGAGGTCCCTCCCCTCCCCAAACCTTATCCTGCCCAGGCTACCCCCACCCCACCCCCAAATCTCCAGATATTTCCCATCCTAGATCTGGCAACCCTAGTGAGTACAAACACACTCTGCTTGATGGTGTCTCCTTTTGCAAGGACAACCATGAACATTCTTTTCGTAATCTAAATGCATAAGAAGACATTCAGTGTGTGTGGAAAAAAATCCAAAAACCTGAACATAAATTATGCCTGAGAAAGAAAAGAGAAAAATGTACAGTATTTGTCCCTCCATTCCATGTATCACTGCAAGACCAGAGATAGTGCCTGTCACACAAAAAGCCCCAAAATAGAGCTGTCTGCGGCAAAGGAGATTAAGGAGGGAGGGTATGACTTTCAGGAAGAAGAGCCTTTGAGCTCTGTGGCAACTTTCTTTCAAGTATCATTGCAAGCATCTTTCTTGATTAAGCAAAACAACGCTCTAGCTTTCTGTAGCAGCCTCAAGGCCTTGAGGACCAACACAGACCTGATTTATGCCTTTGTTGGCTAGTGGCTGACCGAAAGGGCTGAATGTGGGAATGACAGCAGCAGTGAGAGAACACTTGAATATTGGGTTGCCAGAGATCTTTCCCAGTCCTGTAACCCTTAAAAATACAGCTGCCAGCAATTGAAACTTGGGGCACCAGCATACAATGTTTGTACTCTGCTGCAACAGAGAGGGGAGTATAAAAGGACAAGTGATATTCTGTTTTACAAACCAGAGACAACAGTTTTTTAAAATTAAAAAAAAATTAAAGACATGTTTACAATATCTCATAACTTTGTTTCATAGGCAAGCTCATTGCTTATTGCAGCCTTGCAGTTGTATTGCCAGCACCCCAGACCTAATCGAAGTCTTGTCTTGACTGAGAGCTCTGAAAGTTGCCAAAATTGCTCAAGGCAAGTACCCAGGCATGCTAGTTACAAGTCTAGACAGCCTCTATACCAAAATGGAAATCAGGTTTAAATGCAGGAGTTCTCCTCTGATGAAACTCCCCAAGGGTCCACCTCCAAATCGTCAAGAATTTCCCAACCTGGAGATGGCAACTGAAGCTATAAAGTGAGCTGGGGGTGGGAGTTGGATTGAATGAGAATGTTAAATGCAAAAGGGGAAGGGGCTGATAAAGTTGAATGAATGGGTGAGAAAGAGACTTTGAGGAGAAGGAGGGATATAATTCTGAGAAACAATCATGGGCCATAAACAGAATTGCTCCCTGGTGTCCTCCTCCACATTCTGTGAGCCCCTTCCCCCGCCAGCTCCTTGGTTTACCAGAGAGCTAGGCAACATGAAGTGGACTGGAAAATGACTAGAGCAATGTTGGCGGAAGACTCAGGATGAATCAGACAGAGCACGTCATAAAGCCCATTTGCAGGCCTATGAGGTGGCGGTTATGGCAGCGAAGAAGACTTTCTTCTCTGCCACCATTGCATCAGCAGAATCTTTTCTAGTTCAGTGGTTCATGACTTGGTAACACCTAAATCCAACCTTGCAGGCCCCCAGCTGTGATGTTTTTTGCAGCCCCCCAGCTGTGAAAGTTCTTTGCTGACAAAATCTCTCTCATCCATTGTGATTTGGAGGCCAAGTTGAGGGCAGAGCCGGTACCTGAAGTGTCAGAAGCGCCTACTTGTCCTTTCATTACAGATAGCTTCAGACTGATGCTGCCTGCGGATGCTGACAGAGTCCTTGAGCGTGTGAGGGCCACCACTAGTGCTCAGGACCCCATTCCCATCCTGGTTTTTAAAATCTTGCCAGGAAAAGGTATTGGAGCCATTAGTGGAACCTGTCGATTCTTTCTTTTGAGGGAGCTCTCCCTAGGCTGTTAAAGGAAGCAGAAGACAACCCAGAAACTACAACTAGCCCAGAATGTCGCTATTGTCAGGGAACATATATTGCCCATTTTGAAACACCTACACTGGCTCCTAGTATGTTTCTGAGTTCAGTTCAAGGTGCTTGTTTTGACCTTTAAAGCCCTTCACGACCTGTGACCGGCATATTTGAAGGACTGTCTCCTTCAATTGGTCCCTGAGTGCCAACTACAGTTGTCAAGCATGCATCTGTTGGCTATCCCATCACTTAAGGTGCCCTGTCTGGCATCGATAAGAGCCTGGGCCTTATCTGCAAGGCCTGCCTGTTTGCCAGGGCTGTTGAGGGAGTCTGAATTGGCAGGCAGCTTTGAAGAAGAAGAAGAAGAGTTGGTTTTTATATGCCGACTTTCTCCACCACTTAGGGGAGACTCAACCCGGCTTACAATCACCTTCTCTTTCCCTCCCCACAACAGACATCCTGTGAGATAGGTGGGGCTGAGAGAGTGTGACTAGCCCAAGGTCACCCAGCTGGCTTCATGTGTAGGAGTGGGGAAACAAATCCAGTTCACCAGATTAGCCTCCGCCGCTCATGTGGAGGAGTGGGGAATCAAACCCAGTTCTCCAGATCAGACTCCACCGCTCCAAACCACCGCTCTTAACCACTACACCATGCTGGCTATTAAGGGGGATGTGGGGAGAGATTTGGGGGTTGTTATTTTATTGTTGCTTTTAAAATGAAAATGTTTTTAGCTATTATCGTAAGCCGCCTTGAACCACGAGGAAAGGTAGGATATACATGTTTTAATAAATAAAATAAATACATGTCCAATGTATATTAAATTGCTTTGAGTTCTGGCAGGCGTTGGGGAAAATCTTGAAAAGGAGGAAGGTGATCTCCTGCAGAGTGTGCAACAGGGCATTATTCCTCTTGGCTAAGGTTGCCAGGTCCCTCTTTGCCACCGACGGGAGGTTTTTGGGGTGGAGCCAGAGGATGGTGGGGTTTGGGGAGGGGAAGGACTTCAATGCCATAGAGTCCAATCGCCAATACCTTAATTCAACACAGCTGGGCTGTGTGTATGCAGCTTTAAATGTAGGGCTGAGTTTGTCCTAGGTTAGATGCCTTATTCAGTCATCCATTAGAAGCAGGAAGTCATACACTGTACGAACTGGTATGTTTATATATTTGTTTATAGACAATGTTTATATGATTTTCAGACCTTATGTGGAGTGTTTTCACTATGCAGTGTGGTATATATTAAATTTTTGCAGAACAAAAGTTCCAGTCGGAACAATCAACATAGGATCACCACGACCCAAGAAGCAGACGTGAAATGGGATGAAATACCGGAACCCCATTGTCGGTGGCCTCTATGGACATTTCTATTGTGTTGTGTTATGTACCACAAATATTGAAAAGCCACTTTATTGTGAAAAAATTGTAAATTGTGATACTTGTTAACAATTGTACAGCGGCAAGGCGCTCCCTTGCTAGCTGGCTACACACTGTATTTTACAAGTGTCAAGGACCTAGATAAAGGTTGCACTATTCTGAAATAGGCTTAACAGCTTTTTTTATGCCATAAGTGCTCAATTTTTTTTATTTCACAGTCTCTTTTGGGGCACTAGTTATTTCTGTTTGACTACCAAAGTACCTGGAGGTTGGCAACCCTACTCTTGGCATTGCAGTTCAGGTACAGGGGCAGGTCACATGCCCAGTTTTATGGAGAATGAGCAGCAGACTCATAATAGGATGGCCTGGTCAAGGTTGGAACTATCTGCTGCTAAGTGCTTCTGGACCGAACTCGGTGTCTTGTTGCACAAACCTCTGTGTGTCTTCTTAGCAGTAAGGCTCACTAGAGACCATGCTCTTCTTCTTTTATGTGTTGTTGTGTGTTAAGTGCAGTCAAGTCGCTTCCGACTCATGGCGACCCTATGAATGAAAGTCCTCCAAAATGTCCTATCTTTGACAGCCTTGCTCAGATCTTGCAAACTGAAGGCTTCCTGTCCTGAAAACCTCCAGACTAACAAAGACTACAGTCAACAATAGCCATGCAGATTAGCTTTGGATTTCACACATTAACAGATCACTTCAGGATACAATGGTTCCACATTAACATACCACACCCTCATTAGCACATTATCTTGATACTTACAGGACAATGATTAGCACATTACCTTTGATACTTTTTGCAGGACAATGATTCAGCTCAAACCCAACCCCTTTCTGACTATATATATTACTCTTCCTACACACTTGACAGAGACACTGTCCTTCAGCGTTACTCCTCTGAAGATGCCTGCCACAGCTGCTGGCGAAAGGTCAGGAAAGAAAATACCAAGACCACGGTCACACAGCCCGGATAACCTACAAGAACCAATGAAGGCTGTGGCTTCCTTTATTGAGTCAATCCATCTCTTGTTGGGTCTTCCTCTTTTCCTGTTGCCCTCAACTTTTCCTAGCATGACTGTCTTTTATAAAGGACTTTTATCTATATGGGACGGTACCGGTACTGGGCATAAGAGGGCGCTGCTTAGTTATGCTCCATAGTCTGGGCGTTAGACGCTACTCAGTCTAAATCAACTGCAACATCGCGCTTTTCCTTTTCCTCCTTGTGCGATGAGTGGGATGAACTTGCTATCTTGCAAGGGAAAAAAATACACGCACAAAAAAAGCTTACGCCTATGATGAAACGCCGTTATTTTAACCCGTTTCTCTGGTGGGTTCCCCGGCCCCATCCCCTCCACAGTCTCCCGCAGCAGCTGCGGGAAAGCCCTTCATTTCTCCGCTGGAGGGCGTCGCTGCAGTTACCAAAGTTAGCTGCGCGGACTGGCTTTCCTGGCTAGGACTTGTGGTTGCAAGTCCTGCTTTCTTTGGAAGCTGTGCTTCCCCTATGGTTTCTCTCGCTGCCGGCTTTTTCACGCCTCGCTTTGTAAACGGGGTGCACTCGAAGCCGTGGGAGGAACAAGTAAGTGTCCCGTTCCTGGATCTTCCGAATCGGAGGGTGTGTTGGCGGGGAGCGAAATGTGCGGAGTTGCCGGCGATTTTGCAACATTGCCCTGGCGCTGAGACGTGCCGGGGAGGCTTTTGATTCGTGCCGATGGGATGCTGCAGGCTGTCTCCTCCAGCTCTTTGAAGCTGCCCGAGCCGTTTAAATGTTGTTGAAAGTTAAGCGTCGATTGCCATGCAGCTGCTTAAGAGGTGCCAAGTCCAGATGCAGTGGCCACTTCGGCAAATGTGGCTGCCTAGGATTGTTTTACCTGGATGCTTTTGCTTTGAGACGAAGCCGGCTGCGATAATAGCATTAGCCGAGGATTTCCACCTTCGAGTGAGTGCATTCCCCAACGAAGCAAAACAGTTGACCGGGGTGGGGGGAATCCCATTTCCATCCAGGCTGGATCAGAAGCGAATTTCTTCGCCTTCTCCGTGATACATTTCAGTGGTTGCTAATAGCGTTGAGCGGACGCAGAAAGAAGAACGATTGGCGGGGGAAGATGGCATTACGCTTGTTTTTTTGTGTGGGACGGAGATTCAAAAGTCATTTTCTTTGCTTATGTGTCTGGATTTTGTTCAGTAAAGTGTGCAATGCACAAACCTGAATCTGGACTGAAACCAGTTTAGACCCAAACGGGTTTAAATATAAGCACCCTGGTTTGTTTGCTGATGAGTCATGAAGATTAGGAGAGCCTTTCGGTCACATTTGGCGTAATATTGTGTACGCAGTTCCATTGTTTGGTTAACTTGTTCCCATAAAGCAGAGAAACCCCTTGGAAAATGGACACATAGTAGAAACAGAAAGTTGCTGGGACTTTTAAGGTCTTCTAGGCGACTCCACCCTGGTGCTGATTCTGGATCTGCTATAAAGGTAAAGGTAGCCCCCTGTGCAGGCACCGGGTCATTCCTGACCCATGGGGTGATGTCACTTCACAACGTTTACTAGGCAGACTGTGTTTACGGGGTGGTTTTCCATTGCCTTCCCCAGTCCTTTACGCTTTACCCCCAGCAAGCTGGGATCTGCTATATCCAGATGTTATCAGTAGATCAACTCCCATGGTAAGAGATAACCGTACAGTGCAGCGACTTTTAGAACAGAGGGCCGGAGTGGTTAAATCGTACCATGCAGGTGTGCGCTGAAAGAGTTTGAATTCATGCAAATGATGAGTTTACAATAATAGACAAAGCGGGAGTCACCACTGAGCTACATTGACGCACTAATCCTCAACTCAGGATAGGATTGCTAGCTGCTGTGTGCAAAATATCTGGCAGAATCTAAAGATGTCTCAGCCCTGTTGTTCACAGAATATATAGCACACACAATATATAGCATCTTTTTTGCCTCCCACTTCCCTCAGGAAACAGCTTTCTTTTCTTGAGGTCAAGGGTTTGTGCTCATTATGCAGAATGAGTAGATGACAAGCTGTCAAATGCCTCCATTGGACTAATGGCGTTCGAAGTAACTGTCTACCAAGTTCTTTAGAGAGGGTGAATATAATCAAAGACTGGTAAGTAAGTGATAAAGATTACAGGAGACTGTAGATCATATTTAGAGACTCCCAATTATATCCTCCCTGGGCATTCTGACATAGAACATCTTAAATTTACCTCCATTCAGAATTGGGTGTGTGTGTGCATGTTCTAGTGGATGGCTGGAATATTTTCATCAGTCATTAGTACTTTTGTGGACAGGGTTATGCATCTAAAGTGTTTCGCTAGATGTTACCAGGTGCCCCTTATTCGGATATCGAGATGAAAAATATTTGGATTAGGCTAATTTGTATCTCAGTTCAAATTATGGTCCTGGGTTCAAAGAACAAAAAACTGCGCTCTACTGAATCAGATCATTGGTCTATCACGGTCACTATTGTCTCCTGTGACTGGCATTACTTTGCCAAGGTTTCAGGTAGAGGTCTTTCTCATCACATATTACCTGATCCTCTATTTTAAACTGGAGATGCCAGGGATTGAATGTGAGGCCTTCTGCATGCAAAGCAGATGCTCTGCCACTGAGCCACAGCCTGGCCGCAGTGGACTACAGTCATTGTTGCACATGCTAGGAATGCTTAAAAAATTATATCCTGCTTTTCTTAGAATCATAGAGTTGGAAGGGACCACCAGGGTCATCTAGTCCAACCCCCTGTACAATGCAGGAATTTCACAGCTAGCTCCCCCACACACCCCCAGTGACCCCTACTCTTCCTGAGCAGGGACCCAAAGAAGCTTTTCACACTGTTCCCTTCTCCTCCACTTAAACCCTCACAAGAACAACCTTGTGAGGGTAGGTTAGGAAAAGAGATTGTGACGGGCCCACGGTCACCCAGTGAGCTTCCATGGCAGAACAGGGGATTTGAACCCAGGTCCTAGTCTGACACTAACCACTACGCCCTCCCAACCCTCAGAATAGGTTCTGTACATATATACCTGCTGAGCAGGTGGTCATCATTGGCAACTTTGTCAGTGCCAGACCCCTGTCAGAGGTGGAACAAGGTGGGGGCAGATATGCATTTTGTGAAAGCTAACCTGACGATCATTTGGCTCTCAGCAGGCACCCGGGCAACAGGAACTGCACATGTGACATCCTTCCCCGTGCAAATTGCCATGGCTGGACTGAGGAGGAAAATTTAATTTCTCCAAGAAAACAAATACATGAGTAAATGGCAGAAGTTTAGTCTGAACCGGCAGCATGCGCAGGAACGTCATCACATCTTGCACTCATGTAGGCTGTTGCCTTGCCACCCAAACCACTTAATTAATACTCACCTTACTTACTCCACACCACTGTATGTCCACATACCTGACTGGGCAGGGTAAAGCAGTAGAGTGAAGAGGTCCGCAGCCCTACTGAATGAACAATTCTGTGTTGTAAAGCATGGAGCTTAAAGTGTCGAAGTATTCCTGACAGAGTGTTCTGTTTCAGTAGGCAAGAATGGGACAGCCTGGTTTTGTCGATGGTTTCAGTGTACTGGATTGCCATTATTTGCTGCATTGCTAGTGAGACATTCTGGTGCAGTGGTTTGTAGCGTGGTGTAGTGGTTAAGAGCAGTGGTTTGGAGTGGTGGACTCTGATCTGGAGAACCGGGTTTAATTCCCCCACTCCTCCACATGAGTGGCTGAGGCTAATCTGGTGAACTGGATTGGTTTCCCCACTCCTACACACGAAGCCAGCTGGGTGACCTTGGGCTAGTCACTCTCTCTCAGCCCGCCTACCTCACAGGGTGTCTGTTGTGGGGAGGGAAAGGGAAGGTGATTGTAAGCCGGGTTGAGTCTCCCTTAAGAGGTAGGGTGGAGAAAGTCGGCATATAAAAACCAACTCCTCTTCTTCTTCTGATCACTTGGCACCTGGGCAAGCAGTAACTTTCTCAGTCATTTCAGTGTTGAATCTCTGGGTGTGTACCCAGTCCCATGAATACCTGGATTGTGGTCGGCGTGTACAGGACTGGGATGGTAGTCTTGCTGAAGTCAACATAACAACATTAGCTTAAATCCAAGCATGTGTTGAAAATGGATCAGCCTGTTGGAGGAAAGGGAAAGGAGCTTGCAGGATATTTGCATATAACTGGGAAACTGAAGCATCTTGGAGGGTCCTGACATTGTTAAGAAGCAGCAGGCAGCCATGTATATGGGCCCTTCTGCTGGATGTCCTGCCATGATCCATTGAGCACTGAGCCCATGCATGCATTGAAGCTGGCTGCCTTTCCTTGAGCCCCTGCTGCCAGCTGGGCCTCAGCCTAGACCTCATCCACAATAAGAGAGTTGGCAGATGTGCAGTCACGTTGATGGACTCATTTAGCACAGTTCATCTCTTGCGTCCTGAGGGTCACATAGTGATGTTTACAACAATTGAAACAAAACTACACACAATCTCAATGCAGCATTGGGATATTTTCAAATAACACTGTTGACATTCAGCATTGAAAGCTACTTCGGGGGGAAAATGCATGCTGTCTTGCAAATGAGTTTTAAAACAATAATGTAAATAATGTGTGTGTGAGTGTGTGTGAAGTGCCATCAAGTTGCAGCTGACTTATAGCGACCCAGCAAGGTGTTTTCCAGGCAAGTGAGAGCAGAGGTGGTTTGCCATTGCCTTCCTCTGCAAAGTCTTCCTTAGTGTTCCTCCTTCCTAGTTAGGGTTTCCAGGTCCCCCCTCACCACCAGCGGGAGCTTTGTTGGGGCAGGGCTGGGGAGTGAGTGATTTACACATGAACAATGCTGTGGCGTGATCCCGGCACTTCTTGATTTACCCCAGAAGTGCTGGCATCGTGTAGGATGCTCTAGAACATTCCTCCCAAAATTCTATGGAAACCATAGAGGTTTTTTGGGGAGAGTGCTAGAGCATCCTCATCACGATGCGGGTGCTTCCAGGGTAAACCCGGAAGTGACATCATCACGTGCCACATGCGCGGGGATCAACCCCCTTCAGCTGGCCTGCTTCCGCCCACCGGCCATCTGAGGGGCAGAGGGCAGCCCTGTTAATTGGCAGGCAATTTCCCACCATAACCGGGCATTTGGCAACCCTATTCCTTGTACCAACCCTGCTTAGATTCTGAGATCTGATGAGATTGGGCTATAACATGCCACCTACTCGCCTCTAAGTAACTTACCAAAAACGATGTATTTGTTGCTTGTTTTTTCTAAAACACTTAAAGCAAACTTTACAGAGACCCAGAGCGGTACAGTGGATAGAATCCTGGACTCTCTCTCTCACACACACACGTGTGTGTGTTTGAATCATTGTTCAGTCATGAAGGCTGCGGAGGGATCTTGCTCTCAGTCTAACCTACCTCACAGAACTGCTGGGAGGGTAAAAGGGAATAGCGCCCCCCCCCATGTATACTGCCTAAAGTTCCTTGGAAGAAGGGATGGATATATCTGTAATAAGCAAAATTATTTGAACCAGTAATATTGAAAAACAGTGGTATTAGGAAAGCATAAATTCAAATTTCTGCAAACAATGAGGGCCAAAGTAGGGTTGGGGGGTGTACCACAGCCATGCTCCCTCATTAACTTCTGAAGTGGAAGGTGGAGGATCTATTTTTTTAAAAAAATGAAAATGGAACGCACAGGCAAGGATCGCTAAACCTAGCCCCTTCCTGCACTTTTCCTCGCTGTGTTCTGTTGCTTTTGACACTTTCAAGCACTTCTTTTATAGCCTGTCTCGCTTCAGTTATTGAAACTTGGGCTGGAAGGGAAGAGCTGAGAGCACCGGAGTGCCGTGAGGGAGGTTGGGGGAGGGGCAGGGCTTAGCAGATGCCCCTCACCTCATGGAAGAGCTGAGACAAGACCCTCAGTTTTCCGATTTTTATTTGGCAACCATTGTTATGAGGGATCCACTCTTCTACCCACCCCTCCCCAGCTCCCTTCTTTTCCTGGTCGCGTGGGCTGGGGACGCTGGAAATGTCGTTGTTTCAGCTGCAGCTTTTATGCAGGGAAAGAGAAAGAGAGAGAGAGAGAGAACTTTATTCTGCAAAACTGTCAATCTCTCTTATTATTTTGTAAGCGGTAAAAATTGCGTTAAGCTGTTAACTTCCCCCACAAAAATCATTCCAGAAGGCTGAACTGGAAGGTGTTTGCCGCGTTGCTTCAAATGCAAAAAACAAAAAACAAAAAAAGTTATCTTGTCTCGGCTGAATTACAGAAAAATTCTCAGGTTCCAGCTCCTTGTATTTGGTTTAATTTTTCCAGCCCTCTGATTCACAAGGATAGAGTCCTGTTTACCTCATGACCTTGCATTTTCCCAGCTACTAAATTTTCACCAATAAGTAGGGTTGTCAGGTCCCTCTTTGCCACTGGCGGGATATTTCTGGGGCGGAGCCTGAGGAGGACAGGGTTTGAGGAGGGGAGGGACTTCAATGCCATAGAGTCCAATTGCCAAAGCAGCCATTTTCTCCAGGTGAACTGATCTCTATTGGCTGGAGATCAGTTGTAATAACAGGAGATATCCAGCTAGTACGTGGAGGTTGGCAATCTTACCAATAAGTGACAAAGCTATATAGGCCCCTCTCATGGATGTCAGCTGATATTGTGGCTGCGGATTCAGGAAGGCATTAATTACATTTAGCATTTATAGAGCACATTCAAAGTGCTTCATATTAGCGATAAGTGGCCAGCCTGCAGCCTGAATGGCACAAGTGACCTGGGCAGGGAACAAAGACTTGTGGCTCTCCTGGGGTTGGATCCAGCCAGCTTGCTTTTGTGGTCAAAGCCCCCCCCCCCCCAAGTCCTTTTTCACCAGCGGAAAAGCTGCTTGGGTCCAATCCCTGGATTAGAGAACCAGAGTTTATCACAGTACAATCCTGTTTATCCTTCTAAGGCCACTGAAGACAGTGGTATAACTCTGCTTAAGATTGCATTGCATGGCACAGTCAGGCAGACCTGAACCTCCATTTGCATCCCCCATGCTATGCAGGCTGCCTGCTTCCTTACTCAATGTCTGGTTTGTTGCAGTGACGTTAGAGTGGACCACTAAAGTAACTTTTACTTGATATATAGCATAGTGGCCAAAAAGGTTGGCCACTATGCCAAATATTGGCCTTTTATGCAGGGACGTTTCCTTGCGGTCACCCTGTCAACTGCTTCAGGGCTTCCTTTTGATTATGCATGCCTTTCCCGCCCATCAGAGGTTGCCTTGCTCTCCCCGTGCATTTCGCCTGCATTTTCTAGATTTGGGCTAAAACAGCATCTGGAAAACATGGGCAAAACATGCAGGGAGAGCAAGGCGACCTCTGATGGGCGGAAAAGGCATGCATAGTCAAAAGGAAGCCCCAAAGCAGTCGGTGGGGGTGACTACGGGGAAACATCTCTGCATAAAAGGCCATTATCTCAGCAGACTCCTTAATTATCTCATTATTACTTCCCCAGATCTACACCATAAGGCGGAATTGATATTCCCATAGGGCAGACTGAAGACATCTAACATCAACTGTGTTCGTTTATGCATGGGAACTTTACCTGAGGTTTGTTGCTTGCTGGACCCACACTTTCCTGTTGCTAATCTATGCATCAGCAGCCTCCAAGCTCAAATCAAGAAGCATTGGAGTCCCTGCCCCTTGAAACACTGCTTTGTAATTGGCTGTAGCGCTTACTGTGAGAGAAAAGTCACCCCCCCGTGGAAACCCAAACGCTGTGTTAAAAAGCATTTAAAAAAAGAGAGCTCTCTAAAAGGAAGGGGGGGGGGGGAAACCCAAGCCTTGTTTCTACAATCCTTTCTTCTGCTCAGAAAGGACTCTAAGGAAGTGGGAAGCAGGAAGCATTTGAATCCCTGCTCCTTGACATGCTGCTTTGTAGTGCTTTCTGTGAGAGAAACATCACTCCCCCAAGCTTCTGTGTTCAGCGCTTTGCCTTATGCATAGTGATTTCACCCAGGTCAATCTCAGGGGAGATCAAAGAATAGGGTTAATAGAGGAATGGGAAGTCCTGGGATTTGTGAGGGCTGGCTGCGACATCATCTCTAATGAACAGAAAACTCATGCATAACTCCAAGGAACAACTGAGACAGACTGGGGGCAAACGCAAGTGAAAGTACCCATACATAAACGACCTGTGGCTCAGCTGAGAGCCTTTCCAGTTTGCACTTTTAGGAACCTCCATGGTTTTCGTGGTGTATTTGATAGTTTCAAAATATCTGCCTCTCCTGCCTTCTTTAAAATAAAGATCAGCTGCAATCCTACAGTATAGACTCAGTACTGATTGATACATTATGTGGGGTTGCCAACTCTGGGTTGGGAAATTCCTGGAGATTTCAAGGTGGAGCCTAGGGAGAGCAGGGTTTGGGAAGGGGAGGGACCTCAGCAGGGTATAATTCAACACAGTGTACAATCCAAAGCACCATTTTCTCCAGGGGAACTGATCTAGGTAGTCTAGAGCTGTAAATCCAGATCTCCCAGCCCCACCTGGAGACTGCCAACCCTAACATTATGTTGGGCCTTTGCCTGGTGGGGGAGCAGCGTGTTACTTTCGCTCTGCCATGCTGGTGATGTAAAATATGAGCTGGGAGAAGGGTTCCAAACCTTGTTGATACTGTGGGCTCTTTTGGAATTTCAGGAAGGGTAATCTGTGCCATCACAAAAAGGCTGCCATGGATGGCTGTTTCCACCCACCCTTTCACTGGGAGCCTTTTAATCCCCCCCCAAAAAAAACAGTACTAGCATAGTATTATATTGATATGTTATTGTAACAACAAGTGTAACAGGTTCCCTGAATTCTCAGCTTTTGTTAAAAATGTAAGTCTTCAGCCTATTCCTTTGCAGAGATACAAGGGAAGTCATATCTTTGCAACAGAGGGAGCTAGAGACTTATTTAGAAAAAAAAGAAAAGCAATCAAGCGGGGGGAGTTCACAAAATCTGTTACACCTATTGTTACATCAGTATATTTAATGATATTTCAGTGCCAATTTAAAACAACCGTAAAAGCCCTGGTGGGGGCCACTGCTGCGGGACCAGAAAGATTGTCAGGTCTGGCCTGGCAACCTACTTGAAAGGGCATTCATATGGAGGCCCAGGAGCTTACATTATAGGATCTGTACAGTAAAGAGTGAGGTTTCACAGACTCCAGGTGGTATATAAGAAGGGGGTCAGAACCACTTGCGCCTATGTTTTTCACTTGTGTTATTGGATGCTTTTAATTTGAACTATTTTTAAAGCTCAGAGCATGCTGATATTGACCATAACGAGACACTCGTCTATACGCATTTAAATTGGGGAAAATATATTAGCAGGGTCTCTTGGGCGAGGCAAGTTGCAGGGGAAGTAACGGTGGAGCTTTTTCATTAATACGAGGAGTGAGATGTTACTCTCGGCTTTGAAATTTCCTGGCAGAATCCTGGCATCTACAGATACTCAGAGGCTTTCTCTAAAGAGTCAATTATACAAAAAGTCTGATCCCATTATGCAATTTTGCAGGCAGATTGTGCGGTTAATTAATTGGTGTTTGTTAATATAGTATGTGTACTGGGGCCTATGTAATATAACAGTGAATTTCGAGAGTGTTGTTGCACCCACAGTTCTTATAGACATTCCTTTGAGTGAGTAGCCATGTTAGTTGTGAAATAAGAGTCTTTTGGTTCTCCTTAAAGACTAACAGATTTATTGCGGCATAAGCCTCCATAGACTAGAGGCCATTATTAAACAGACGTGTTTTCTAGGAGCTAAATTAAAGGGAGAGATGGATCCCTGCTCACACTGGGCCAGGTCATGGTCTGAAGGTCTGGGACAGAATCCGCTCTGAAGTAGCCCCATGTTTATTTGAACCAAAACATCTTTTGGGCTCTATCAGCACGTGCATAGAGTTGGGCACTGCATTGTATTTGCTAACCAGCCTGTCTACAACTTTAATAAACCAGATGTTATCACATCTCTTCATTAAACATGGATAAGATCTTACAGGGTTTCTTTCATTGACAAATAATTCAACTTTCCATCTAGCTGGCCTAACTGATAAACTGCTGCATGAAATGTACAGTTTCACTTGTTTGGAAGATACTAAATTAATCTTGGATTTTTGGGCCTTTATCATGCTGCATCATATTTTTAATTACACATTTTGGAATAAATGAAAACATATGGCTATTCACTATTAAATATAATAGCCTAACAGGACAAGTTAGTATATATTTTCTCTCTCCCCGTGCCCTAATTTTATGCTCTATTTACTAGATTATAAACCTTCAGGCAGAGCCAAGTTTCTTTTAAATAATTTTGTACTGTACCTGCTTGTTGTTAGTGTAACGACAACAACAATTCTCAAATGAGAGATAGTAAAGGTTTTTCCTCAGTAATGGAGCATTTACAGTTTGCAAAGAGCTGCTAAATAATTCAGCTTTTGGAATACTTTTCTTCCATTTCACTTTGCCCTTTTATTTCACTTATGATCATGTGTATTATGATTAACGTCTGATTCACATAAAACGTTTTTGCATGGTGATCAGTTCAGCTATGCAATTACAACCATCATATTATGCTAGAGGTCTATGTGTACATCTTGTGCAGCTTCCATTTCAAAATGTAATATTGCTAGCTTCAGTGCTCTTGGGATTTCTAAAGACAGAAAGGTGTCCATCTAGTAACTTCACTACAATAGTTCTTTCCAGATCTTTGAAAACCTGCATAGCCAATTTGTGGAAGAGGAGCATGATTGCGTCTCCTGCCCTTTCCCCAAAACATGTTATTCGGAAGGTCAGAATTGAGCCTATGCAAATACACATTTATTTATTACTTTTTAAACCTTCTTTTCTGTGGAACTGGACTCAAGGTAGATTGCAATGACAATAAAGCAACAAGAAATAAAGTAGTGTCAGAAGAACTGGGAAAAAACTGTGAGGGGAAACAAAAAAACCTGAAGTGAAAACTAAAGGCATAAAAATGCATGTGGAAATCCGGGGGGGCCACAACTGAAACAACAACAAAAAAACCCATCAGAAAAGTCCCTTGTCTGGTATAAAATCCAGAAATAAATCTACAAAAGAGATCCTGGTATTGTAGTATTCCAACAAAATTAAACCTGGGGTTGGTGCTATTGTCAACTTTTTTCACACCAAAGGTGGCAAATATATTCCAGGGGCTATCCAGGTTTTTAACCTGAAAATTACCCCAATTATCCTCTTTGGTGTTGCCATCTGGATAACAGTCATCAATGAATCTATAGATTGTCCACTGCTTCAGTTCTTACGAAAACTCCTAAATGCCCCTCGATGTATTGCTGGCGTTACTCTTCGTTCCGAGTTTGGCCAAATGTCACTTGAAGCTAGGGCGTGGTTGGCCGCCTTTAAACTACACCTTAAACTGTGCTTTAGCATTGAGGGGTTCCTAGCTTCTCTGAAGCATGACGCTTTTAAATCCTCATGGCAAAAAATCTTAGATGAGAAACTGTCGTTGTTGGGCTTCTCGCAGGATATGTTATTAGATCTTGGGAAAACTGAAGCTTTTACCAAAATTAAAAAGCGCATTAAAGAGCTCGATTATAACAGCACTACTTTTCATGCTCATCGCGTCTGTTCATCCCAGTTCTTCGGAATACCCCCTCCACGTGGTCTGCCTGCCTATACATATTATCTGACAACTCCTCGTCTCTGTAGAGCTTTTTGCTTGGCTAGATTGAATGCTAACCCTTCTATGGTAATGCAGGGCAGAATTCTGAATATACCATAGACAGGATCTGCTCTTGCTCTTCTGGCTCTATTGACTCATTAGCCCATGCCCTTTTGGAATGCCGTTTTTACGAGGAACATCGATCGCACTATATTTCCCCCCTTTTAATATACAAATCCAATGTCTCTGTGACTGACATAATGCCCTTTTTACTAAGCGATAGGGACCCCAAGGCTACATTGTCAGTGGCAAGATTTGTTTCAATCCTTGTTAGATATATGCTGCTTACTAGATATATGCTGCTCAAGATCAATTGATCAAGGAGCTTCTAAGGGATAAAAGAAAAAAAAAGTATTGTAGTATATTCTTTGATTGCTAACCCAGTTGTGTGTCTCCATCAAATTCACGCACTAATGCTGGTGCGTGTATTATGTGTATGTGTGTAAAGTGCTGTCAAGTCGCAGCCAACTTATGGCGACCCCTTTTGGGGTTTTCATGGCAAGAGACTAACGGAGGTGGTTTGCCAGTGCCTTCCTCTGCACAGCAGCCCTGGTATTCCTTGGTGGTCTCCCATCCAAATACTAACCAGGGCTGACCCTGCTTAGCTTCTGAGATTTGATGAGATCAGGCTAGCCTGGGCCATCCAGGCCAGGGAGAGTGTATTATACTATAATGATATTTATAAGGCCACCTGAATGGTTTGAGACTCGGCACTATAATTAGTTTTACTGTGTCACAAAATGAGATTGGAACTTACCTAACCGCTGCTGTCATCCTCCGGGGCCCTTCTTTGGGTGTCCCTGCCATCTGAGGCTAGATGCGTGGCAATGTGAGAAAGGGCCTTCTTGGTCTTGGCACCAAAATTATGGAACACCTCCCCAAGGAGATCTATCTGTCCCCCTCTATCACTGTCTTCCACCTGTGGGGGAAGTCTTCTCTGTTTCATGTGGCATTCCTTCACTGAGTCTCCTTCTTGTGTATGTGTTTAACTGTGTATGTAGTCTGTTTTTATACTATGTACTTTTAAAGCATGTTCTGATTATTTGCCACCTTGGAGACCCTAAACTGGGTGCAAAGGTGGCATAAAACATTTAAATAAATAAATATGTTCAAACTTTATTAAGCAAGAAGAGGACATGGATGTTTTAAAAGTCATTCAGTGAACCCTGATTAACTCTTTTTAAATTCATGGGAGAGGAGGGTAACCTGCGTACTGATTGGATCAGTTATAATGGTCTCTCTTTTCCCTTTTTGTTACAGCTTGAGCCAGGGAATTGAAACTTTTTCTTTGTAGTTTTTTGGATGATCTAGAGGCCTCTGACTTTAAAATGGCTACTGCTTCTTTGCGTCATGGAGTTACCATCACTGGAGCTATCCTGCTAGTGACAGGAACACTGTGTTTCGCTTGGTGGAGTGACGGTGAAATAGGGGCCACATCGAGCAGTGACCCCAACGTCATCCCTCATGGAGAAGCTGAACCAGTGACAAGTTCTTCCTCCTCGAATGCAGTTCTCAGGTCTATCAGCTTCTTCTGCTGTGGGATTGGTGGAATCCTTCTCCTTTTTGGTCTCCTCTGGTCAGCAAATGCTGGAATTGTCTCTCGGCGCTACCAATACCATTTTTCCAGAGACCTTCATTACTTCACCGTTGAGCCTCTTGAAAAACAGACTTGCAGGTTAGCAAGATTTTTGCAACAGTGCTTGATAGGGATAGGTTAGAGTCATGCATTTAGCTGGTTAAGAAGATTTGTCAGCTGCTATAAAATATCGATCAAATGTTGCAACTGTTAGGTTAACAAAGAGACAGAAGAGAGCACTAGGAATAGTAACAATAGCCCTGGTTTAAATTACTCCTGTCACCCAGTGTGGCTCAGTGGGAGCAGGGGTAGACCTTCTGGAGAGGGGTGCTTGCCTGTCAGGAAATGTGGGTGTTGGACATGGGATTCTGTCAATCAGACTCCAACAAAAGACTGAGCCATATCTGTCTTTTTCTATTAGGTTTTGCCCCTGCCCTTCTTGTATGCTCTGGGCAGCATACACGGTCTTCCCTTCCTTCATGCATCAAGATCTATCTACCAAGTGCTATATCGAGAACTCATTCAGTGACTTGTTGCATTATAAAATCTAAGACAACTGAACTGCTAGATTTTGACACTGGAATCCAAAAACTAGAAACGTGTTTTCTATGCAGGACTGACATCTCAAAACATGATGATAGATACCAAAAATATGTCTCTTGTGCTCAGGAATGTAAAATGTTTTTTTCTGGTCTAACCAATAGGGTTTCTAGTATGTGTCTGTATGTATTATACCTGAAAATATGCAACAGTATCTACAATGTAAAGATAAAACCCTTCATGACAGCATCACTTTTCATTTGTTCCATATACAGAGACAGATGTAATATCTTCTATGACTAGCCTTGTGTCAAAGTGTCAAGTTGTCTCCTTGAAAAAGAGGAAGTGAGATGATCAAAGGTTATGTGAAAGTTTTTACCTATACACAAGCCATGTTTGCTCAGGAAAGCACAATGGAAAAAGTAACAGCAATATACGAATGGTGGCCATGCAATTCATAATCACCAATGGGAATACAATAATTTTCATAGGGGATACCCAACACTGTGGTAGAACATACCGGTAAAAATGCATACTTTATAGATATAACCGAACTGCAATCATAGTCAACTGTGGGGACATGTTCTTAAGACATTTTCACACATGATGCTTAAAACATTTTTGAATTTCCTGCCTTTGTAGTTCAAATATAACACACTTGTAGTGCAATCCTGAGTTACACTTTTCTGGGACCATTGAAGTCAGTGTGCTCAGAAGGGTGTAACTTTGTTTAGGCTTGGACTGTTAGTAAACTAAATGTACATTACATTTAGAAATTGCTGTTTTCTACGTTCTGCCTCTTGTTAACCGTTCACACATGTGCTCAAAGAAGCTCAGAAATTATTTTAATGTTGTGTGAAAATGTCCTTTGTGAACTTCTGAAAAGTGATGATCTGCTTTCCCCCCTCTTTTTCAAGCATGGGATAGTGGCTTCGAAATTCTAATATGGCTAGCGAGTCTTGCTGTGCATGCCTTTGTTAAACCTTTTCAACCAACCAAATGCCTTTTTTAAATCATAAAAATAAGAATTGGGGTTTTTTTTGCTCTTTGTTATGTTTCAGCACCTGGGAAGCCAGCAGCATCCCTACCTATGAAGAAGCCTTGAATTGCCAGCCTGCTGAAAATGCCCCCGACTACATACAGTCTCACAGTATGAAAGAAAACAGGCCATCCTTGTATCGAGTGGCAGATGAGAATGACCTGCGGTATGGCAGCCGTCGACGTAGCTCTTCTGATAGTGCTTTGTTCCGGAATATTCTACCAAGGCTAGAGGCAGGATCTTGGGATGACGCAAGCATAGTCTGTGACACTCCACCGCCTAGCTATGAGAGTATCAGCTCATGCGATGGATGATCTAGGGGTCTGCTTCACGACTGATTGGGAATCCTTAGATTGCTCTCGAGTTCTTTTCACTGCCACCTGTCTTTTTCCTTCAATGAATTAATTGTGGCAAGCAGGCATGGAAAAGGTTAAATAGCTATAAAAATGTGAACTACTGCTTTATCTTTTGTAGGAGCTACTGCCTAATGATCAGAGATCAATCTCAGCATTGCTTTCTTTAGTGTACGGCAGATGTGTATACAATAAGCCTCATGTATCTAAGTGCCCTGGAGGTCCATCCAAAGTGCATATGGATAATTAAAATTTCAGCTCTGTGGAACTTCTGTTGACATACACATACAGCTACAGTATTACAGACCTGCAAGGGTAGAATATTGTGAATTTAATTAACCAGGCTCTGTGTAAACGGCATGTGGAAAGTGGAGAGTTCTAAAGTGTTCCTAGCTAATAAAATGTTTGTCAATTGAAAATTACATATGCATTGTGGTATGTTGGCAAATTTTTTTGATTTCTACCAAATTTCTTCCAGTTTTATTAGAAATGGTCAGGTAATGAAATTATTCTGACTGTGGCTTAAATTGTATTACACGTACAATCTCGAGTATGAAATCTATCCACCAAGCATCTTCAACATCCTTTAATACAACATATCTCAAATTGGGGTTCAGAGACTGCTGGTACTCCCGTTAGTCTCTGACTCCCTCACAGGACTAGGAGCACTTCCCGTGTGAAAATGCAGCCCCATCAGTTTTCCAGGAATTGGGGGTGGGGGGGAGGAGAAGGGGAAAGAATTGCCTTCCCCTTGTCAAAGGGCAGGAGCTCATAGAGCCACCACCCCCACCTCCCACAGGCACATAGCTTCCAGATCACCTCAGATCTCAGATTAGAAAAGACACTGAGAAGTTGTTGGGATTCTCTAGCTCAGCCCTAAGAACCTGGGTGTCAGAGTGGCACCCAGGGTCAGTGTTTCTGGGGCCCCAGGCAAAACTTGAGGATCAGGGGGCAGCATAGGCCTTTTATGCAGGAAAGTTTCCCCGTGGTCACACCCACCAACTGCTTCAGGGCTTCCTTTTGCTTAAGCATGCCTTTTCCAACAGTCAGAGGTCGCCTCCCTCTCCCCCTTGTTTTGCCTGCATTTACCAGATGCTGTTTCAGCCAGAATCTGGAAAATGGGGGCAAAACGCGGAGGAGGGGAACTTCTGAAGGGCAGAAAAGGCAGGCATAAGCAAAAGGAAGCCCCAAAGCAGTCAGCGAAGGTGACTGTGGGGACATGTCCCTGCATAAAATACCATAATTTAGTCAGCGGGGAGGAGAGCGGTCAACTGCAGGGTGTTCCCCCCCCTAACCTACAGCTGAAATGCTGTCTCATTACTAATGCTGATTTATCCACCCCTACCCCTCTGCATTTCACACCTAACCCAATCATGCCTGCTAATGTCATTAACCTGTTATTGGCATTACATGCTGTTGCCATTGGGTGTCTGAATTCTTTCTTCTCTACTTAAGGATAGATGGACTCACATTCTAGCTGTGTCTGAAGAAGAGAGCTGTGACTCTCAAAAGCTCATACCCTGCCAGAAATTTTGTTAGTCTTTAAGGTGCTACTGGACTCTTGCTCTTTTCTACAGCTAGAGAGATGCTTCTCTGAATCCACAGACAATAGCTAACGGTAGTTTTTAATCCAGTATTGGAATTTGTGTGTGTGTGTGTGATGCTGGTCTTTTTATGTTTCTGTGAACTGTTTTCAAGGCCCTTTCCCACCCATATTCATCTGGCCTTTGGCTTGAAGTTATTAACCAAAAAGGAAGTTCCTTGTTATCTCCTCCAGCCAGGAGATTTATTAGAACTTCAGGTCAGGGTCTTTTGAGTTGTGGCCCTATAGAATCAGCTGCCCTCTGAGACCTGACCATTTATTTTCCTGTTGTTTGATGTGTGTGTCCCCCCCCCCCGCAAAAAAGTTGTGTATAATATTCTGAATTATGGAAGCTGTGATCTCGTCAGATCTCAGAAGCTAAGCAGGGTCAGCCCTGGTTAGTATTTGGATGGGAGACCACCAAGGAATACCAGGGTTGCTGTGCAGAGGAAGGCACTGGCAAACCACCTCTGTTAGTCTCTTGCCATGAAAACCCCAAAAAGGGATCGCCATAAGTCGGCTGCGACTTGACGGCACTTTACACACACACACAGAGTCAGGGCAATGATATGCTGCAATTATAAGTGTATGTATAGATGTGATTGTATTGCAAGAGAAAGGACAGAGTTCCCCGGTTTCCATACACTATAGCAGCTAGAGATAGACATCTCACAGACCATCTCAAAACCAGTAACACTGTGGGGAAATGAGCATCAATAGAAACAAAACATATAACTGAAAACAAGAGAATGTTGTTGGAGAGATAATTAAACTAGGTTTTTTAAAAATATCTGCTCCAGTGGTCATCATGGACCTATGCCAGGTCACACCAACCAATGTTGATATCTGAGTCAACAGAAGAGAGCGTTCTCTCGAGGTAAGAACAAAAGCTTGATGTTTTGTCTGTAATGCTGTATAATGTGCACAAAATGTACAGGTGCAAATTAAACAGTTGTTGAAACTACCACAAAGTGTTAGGAATTCCTGTTGCCCGGGAGAGAACTGACCCTGAGTGAAAACACAGGGTGGGATAAAAATATATCAGTTAGATACTTACCTTCTGTGGAAACCTAGGAGTTAAGTATGAAGAACTTATTTTTTGCAAGGTTTCTTTTGTTGGCTAGTTACGGAGAAGTTATTAAGACTTAATCATATGTTTACTCTGGGGTGATAAAGTCCTGTAACTGTGACTTTACTGTTTCATTTTCACATGGGAATGTATTTGTCTCAGATTGCGCACCCATGAAAATCTCCAGCAATCATGTACAAGGAAGCCTTTCAGAACAGACATTTTATTTGACAACATGGTAAACCTGAAGATTTTTCATGGGAGCAATTTCAAATACATGGTGCTATGTGTAAAAAGGAGATGACTAAAGTCACCCAAGATGAGGACTTTGATTTGGGAATGGATAATCGATGAATAGTTGCTAAGAATAGAGTTTTCTTTCTGGGCATTTCTTCTCCCTGTTCTCCTAACATCTGTCAATTACTGCACTTTTTTATTTTCCAAATTATTAGTAATCAATTTATACTGGCAAAATGAGTTTGATTCATATCAGATGTTCTTCTACTCTTTGTATAACTATTTATTTCATATTTATAATTAGTTTCCTTATTTTATCAAATTCATTACTTTTAATTTGTATATAAAATTGCTGTTTTTTTCCTGGCACATTTCTTTGCACATGTTGGCATAAATTCAACAGGTAAATCTGTATCTCTGTTGGAAATAGAATTTCTGCCTACTATGTAACTATTTAAAGGCGAAAGGCTCTGTCAGAGAAATGGTACTAAATCTATAGCTGCAAAAAATTAACTATTTACTTAACTGGTAGCTGTTTTCTAACAGCAGGACTTCTAGAAATAATTCACTACTGGGGAGGAGAACTCCTCTTTCAACATGGCCGTACCATGCATGTGTAGGCTGCAGCTGTGCTCACAGTTAGCTATGAACACTGGCTGTAACCTAGTTAAGGGCATAGAAAACATAGCCCATTTTGTCTGGCCTCTGTGTATTGTGTGATCAGATGGAAAGAAAGGATTGATGGGGCTGTGGATTTTTTTTCCTGTGAGAGGGTGTGATAGGAAGACTTATAGAGTTGAAGATAGAATTTGCTGCATTTCTTAAGGAGCAATTCCTCTTACTGAATTTAGTTGAAGAAAGGCATCACCCCTGAAAGTAACTGGCCCTTGCTGATGAGGACATAAAGTTGGTATGCCTAATGAAATATGGATAGTCAATAAAATAAGAAGGCATTTTTATTTGCTTTCCTTGGTGGAACACTATAAAAATACCGAGAGAGCATGAAATGGAAACAGGAAGAGTTTGCTCTGAGAATGAGGCTGCTGCCTTTTTTTCTGGTGGAGTTTCCATGTTTTCAAGCAACTTGCAGAAATTTGGCAGGTGGGACATTTCATCTCTGTATTCCCATGGTGGGTAAATCTTCACAGGTTGAATAGTACTATAAACAGCAAAATAGTACTATAAACAGGAACCCTGTCAGGAAAAAGTGGCAAATAGAGATGTGGACTGTTCCAACATTATAGACCTAAGCAGACGTGGCAAGTTCACTACAACAGCCATAATTGCTAGGCCTGAGCACTGACTGATGGCTGCAGTCTGGACATGCAGACCCAGGGCTCTTCACAGGCTTGGAGAAAAAATGCCCTGTCTCCGGGGCAGCAAATGGCACATGGCACAGTGGAGCATAGGAATAGTCAGTGCTGGGGCGCTGGTTAATACCTTGGGCAGCACTGAAAGTAGGGTTGCCAACCTCCAGGTGGTGGCTGGAGATCTACTATTTCAACTGATCTCCAGGCGACAGATCAGTTCACCTGGAGAAAATGGCTGCTTTGGCAATTGGACTCTATGGCATTGAGTCCCCTCTCCAAATCCTGCCCTCCACAATCTCCACTCCCAAAATCTCCAGGTAATTCCCAACCTGGAGTTGGCAACCCTAACTGAAAGGCAGACTGGAGCAGCAGACAAGTGGTAGTGGGAGGTGCACAACTGCCTTTTCATAGATGAACAAAGTTGAAAACAGGACAGTGGATTTGGTGATGAAGTAACAGCGGATTGCCCTTTTCTTCCTCTCCCTATGCGTCAACCGCCTTAACCACACTCATGTTTCATATTGCTGGCACACAAGCACACTCTCCCGTAAAAACAACAATATTTGGGAGGCAGAATATAGAAAGAAATGAAAATCTCTCTGTGTGTCTGTCTGTCATGCACAGACACAAAATACAAAGTCTATAAACTTATTATCTAACTCCAGTCTATATCTCTCCAAATCTCCCTAACTCCTTAGGATGAATACACCCCCAAGGCACCTAAACTAAATATGCTATGTCTCAGTCTCTAGTTTAATCAATCATGAATATACTTCTATTAAGCAAATATATACAATAGGTGTAGAGCGGGAATCAGCTGGACAAAGAGGTCTCTGGAAAGGGTCATAGGTGGTATCAGCATGCAGAGCATCAGCAGCAAATGGTCCTGGGATGTTCGGGGAGTTATAATGTAGCTATGCCTGCCTTTCAGTTCAAATGTGCCAGTGTGAAACTGCTTCTTTGTGTTGTCTCTGCTTCAGGATTCCACAACAGACCTCCGTCATAGGCATTGCCCTTTCTCTTGGCAAAAACCATAGCAATACCACCAGGGGACACTCGGCTTCCTCTCCCCAAGGATGTGGTGTAGGGTTGCCAGCTCCGGATTGGGAAATACCTGGAGATTTTGGGGCGGAGCCTGAGGAGGGTGGGGTTTGGGGAGGGGAGGGACTTCCATGCCATAGAGTCCAATTGCCAAAGCAGCCATTTTCTCCAGGTGAACTGATCTCTATTGGCTGGAGATGTTGTAATAGCAGATCTCCGGCTAGTACCTGGACAATGAAACGAAGGCCATTTATACATGGTAACCCTGCCAACTAGTTTGGGGCTTTGCCTCGATCATGCATGCATTTACCGACTACCAGAGGCCGCCTCACCTCACGCATTTCCATGCATTTTGCCTGGGTTTTCTGGATGTGAGGGGAGAACAAGGTGACCTCTGACAGTCGATAAATATATGTATAATCAAGGCAAAGCCTTGAAGTGATCTGGGGGATGACCTCAAGGAAAGAGCCATGCATAAATGGCCAAAGTGTTTGGGTAGACATGCAGGTTTTTTGTGCATGATCTTCAGAATCCTGACTCTGTGTATCAAGATATGGAATTAAGGCTTTTAAACAGCCCTTCTGATCCTTTAAGAGCAGCATGCTGTACAGAGGCCAAAGCAGTTCATACTTTCCCCACTATATTTATCTGTGAGTCACCTGCATCATTTCTTTTGTTAAATATACTGAAGCAAAATCAGAAAATAAGTTGGCAAACTACCTGATGATACAGTGTTTTTAGGTTGCCCGCAAGCCTGGAGAAAATGCCCTATTCTTTTAACAAAGTCTTGATGTATGAAAATGAGCAATGGAAACTTTTTACATTAAAGGGACAGAACAGTTTTTCTCTAGACCTGTTGGCAGCCCTATTTATTATTGTACTGAACATCAAAATCCACAATATAAATCTGTAATGAAGATGCTTTCCAACTCATCATTATTCAGGGAACAATATGTTAATAGAGTAAGTATCGAAAAATGCTAACTAAAACACAAATATGTAAATTAAAAATACAAAAATACTAATGAACAGAGAAACAGCACACTTCGGTTAAGGATACTTAGAATAAGTCACTAAAGTCATCAAACCTTAAGTATCAAATATACATATGTATTTTGGAGGTGTCTTCAACAACCTGAAAAAACCTTTTGCAAACTCCTCATCTGAAATTCATAGGCATTGTGAACACAGTGGTATCTTCTGTCACATGTTCGATCACTTCTTCCTTCAAACGAAAGAATAGGTTATGTGGGTGTTAGACAATGGATCTGGCAGCTTCAGGGATGCAATTAAGTCCCTGATATTTTTAGCAGGGTTTCACCCTTTTATTGGTTGAAGAGAAACGTTCTGCTCTGAAATTAACCTTACACAATATTAGATTACCCTCCTAAAATGATTTCTTGTTTTATCTTTCTTCATACTGTTCTGTTGCCTAACTGAAAGTGCAATCCTTTCCTGGGAGTTAAGCCCCACTGAATAGACCTTAATAGAATTCTTAGGCCTGCTAAGGATTGCTCTCCAAATGTAGTCCATATTTATAAAACAAACCAAGCTCAGCCCCACCCCAGTTCTCATGAAAAGGGGAGTGCCAGTTTTTCTACTGGTCTTGATCCTATGCATTTGGCAGTTGCCTGACATATAGACATTGCCTGACATTTATTATTATGTTTACTAGTGATTCTTTCAAAGGAGGCAAAATATGCTGTGATGAGCGCAACTTCTCAGGGGGCTTCCACACAACCCTAGTATAGTTGTGGTAACACTTTACACTTCTGTTACTGCTGTAATTACTGTTGAAAGCTGTCTTTACACTTTAGGATTTGTGATTCCTCAGTGGTACTACAGTGTTACATCTGACACATTTATCCCTGGAAAATCCACAGGCTTTGTGAATTTACCAGGGGGAAACATATGGAAGGGACAATGTGAATTGTTCTGAGAGGCCAAGTAATTACCACTTTCTTCTAGGACAGAAATAGAAGAAGAGTTGTTTTTTATAAGCCAACTTTCCCTACCACTTAAGGAAGAATCAAACTGGCTTACAGTCTCTTTCCCTTCCCCTCCCCACAACAGACATCCTGTAAGGTAGTTGGGCATGGGAGAGCTCTAAGAGAGCTGTGACTAGTCCAAGGTCACCCAGCTGGCTTCGTGTGTAGGAGTGGGGAAACCAACCCAGTTCACCAGATTAGCCTCTGCCACTCATGTGGAGGAGTGGGGAATCAAACCCAGTTCTCCAGATTGGAGTCTACTGCTTCAGACCACTGCTCTTAACCACTACAGCACGCTAGCTAGACCATCCTTATCAAAGGCAACATTTTCCATGCTTCTTTATTGTAAGGGAATATGGAGTCACCATTCTCAGCCCAAGCTGTGAGAAGAGGAAACTAGTCCCGATGGGGTACGGTGACAGCACAAGAACGGAAGCCACCTGTTTTCTATGCCACGTTTTGTGCAAGCAATGTTTTCCAACTTGGCCAAGCAAGACCCTGTGTGTAGGTCATTCATCCAGCCTGCAACCAACTCTTGGGCTCATCAGTTGCCTGCATTCAATTGGGCCGGGTTGCTCACATTTTTTGAAAAAAAGCAAAAGTTCAACTGTGCTTTGATAAGGCTGTGCTTGCTTTTTAAAACAGGGGATGAACCTTACAGGAAACCGCAGAAAACGACTGTCATGCCTTTAACCTCAAAGTGACTCAGCGAAGCTGGGAATAGATTTAAGATGAATTTATATATTCCTGGCGCTTGCCAAGAAAGCATGCAGAAAAAGCCTGCATTTTGTCAAAAGTGTGGTTCTCCCCCTCTTCAATACACCATTCTAAAGGTATCATCTTGGGGACATACGTAAGACGCTGTGCCACAGAAAGGCAATACACAAGTACAGAAATAATTTCCAAATACAAACACGTTTGCTTTTTGTGTGTGCAGCAAAACAACTTGAAGAAAGAAAATTAAAAATGCAACTCATGCTGATATTGACAGTTGCTCACCACCCACTTAAACTGGAATCTTCTATTCAGAATATTAACAATGTGGTTTATCATCCCGTTCACATTATTTTTTTCTTTGTTGCTTTTGTGAGACTCTTTTATATGCAATATAGCTTTTTGGGAGCATTAGGTGGTGTTCACCACATAATAATCAGGCCCAGAATGGGAAAAAAAGGAGGCATATCTATGAGGCCCTGCCTTGGGCATGGAACAGAGGTGTCATTCCAATAGGGTTGCCAGGTCCCTCTTTGCCACTGGTGGGAGGTTTTTGGGGCAGAGTCTGAGGAGGGTGGGGTTTGGGGAAGGGAGGGAATTAAATGCCATAGAGTCCAAAGGCCAAAGGGGCCATTTTCTCCAGGTGAACTGATCTCCATCAGCTGGAGATCAGTTGTAATAGCAGGAGATCTCCAGCTAGCACCTGGAACTTAGCAACCCTACATTCCAGTGACATATGGGGCACCCATGACCCCTTGTTCAATGAAGTTGCACTGCAAAAGAGAAGGTGGCTCATCTGCCGGACATGCACTCCATTCTCCTGTAATTGTTCTCCAAGAAACTTTGCAGATTTTCAGGAACTGTAAGGTACCAGGGGCGGACTGGCTATTTAGGCTCCTGGTGGGTGGCTGCCCTGGAAGGCTGATGGTGCTCAGAAACAAGCAGAGCTAGACCTCAGCAGTTCCACCAGCACAGCAAGAGTCAGCTAGTGAGCTGCATAGGATTGCCAACCTCCAGGTCAGCTAGTGAGCTGCATAGGATTGCCAACCTCCAGGTTCTGGCTGGAGATCTTCCTCTATTACAACTGATCTCCAGGTGACAGAGATCAGTTCAGCTGGAGAAAATGACCACATTAGAAGGTGAAGTCTATGACAGTAGAGACCATTGAAGCCCCCCCCCCTCTCTCCACAGGCTTCAACCACCAAATCTCCAGGTATTTCCCGACCAGGAGCTGGCAACCCTAGAACTAAGACAGATCATTGTTGCTGCTGAAGGGTCTGAGCTGAGTGGCCCCATGCAGTGCTGCTCAGATTGGCTAGTTCCTGGGCCATTTTAACTTCCCAGTTTGCTCTGGTAGGTACTGGAGCGGCTGATTCCTCTCTTCCTCACAGATTCACAGCTCCTCTGGGCTGGCTGTCACTCAACAAGTAATCTTGTTCAATAAATATTCTCATTGGGTAACAGGAATTAAAATGGTGGACTAAAAAAACAACAAGCCTAAAAATATAAACGGTCAGGAGATTTTTTTGGAAGAGAAGGAGTAATTTAACCATGTCAGAAAGGTCTACCTTGGGTTTCTGTACACAGCATTTTTTTCTGGTGTAGTTGCATGAAAAGCCCACTAGATAGCAAACTGCTACCAAGATTTTTTGCTTTTACAACTCTGAAAGTGGGTGGGGGATAGTAAGAGAAGGAAATAAAACCCAAGCAATCCAGAGGAAAAATGAATGTATCAATCAAAATGTCCATCTGTATATGTAAATTTCTTATAGGTCTGCTCAGGGGGCATCTCATGCTTGCTTACTTGGGAGAATGAAATCCCTGTCCAGCGGCACAGACCTCTGAATACGCATGCATGGCTTTGGACTCTGAGATATTTCCTGTCATTTGGGAAAGGGTTTTTGGGATGACATTAGTACATTATCCAAAACCCAAGAGGAGGCAAGAAAAAAATTAAGATCCTTAATTTTAAGAATTTGAAGAATGTTTTAAAGAATGGCGAGAGGATGAAAATCCTTTGGACTGTTTAATCTGGGAGGAAATTTACTAGCAGATTTAGGGCTGTGAGAATGTGCTGGAACAACATAAAAGATGGAGGGAAGCCTCCACTCTACATCCATGCTTTAACAGACCACCAAAACTAGCTGAAGGATGAACATTTTAATTAAAATGATCCGTAATGAGTGAGAACGTGTCTTGATGAGTGGTGATTATAATTTGCTAGTGCACCATCCATAACTCTGATGGGCAGCATTTATTTTCTCTGAATAAGTCAATTGGAGATATTGGTTTCTGTGGAAGAAAATACAGCAGATGTGGCTCAGCTGAGGTGGGGGCAAAACCTGTAGCCACTGGCTAGAGTAGCACATTTCAAAGAAGTCATCGTGTGAGGCTTCCGCCTTCATCTACCTTTTCATTGCAACGATTCATTCTCCAAAGCCTGGGGCACTGCCAATGTTGTCAATGCAAGGACAAACACAACTCTGAAGACCTTATCATCCAGCCAGAGAGACAGGTAGTCATTTTCCAACCCAAGACCCACATTAAAGTTTGTGAAAAGGACTGAAATGGGAAGCAGCCTGTACTCACCTGTTCTGCTGTGGCATCTTTATGTTTATCTAGTGCACCATTCAGGCACTGAAACCTGGGAATGGGCTATGACTAGAAGGGCACTAAGATCTCCCTCCCTTGTCCACACCCCTTGGCAAGGCATCCACAGCCTTTGCACTGCCTATGCCCAGGGGGAAGGTTATAGTCAAGCGGATCTGGGCAGTGTTACTCAAGTGTGAATTTAGGGATCTTGTTTGCATTCATTACAAACCCATTAAAAACTGGCTGGCTCAGACCTGCACAGGGCTGGTCTGAAGGTACAACGGACTCTCTCATCTCTCTGCTGCCTCTGGAGCAGAGCACCTGAGAGTGGGGATTGGGGTCTGGGTCTAGGACAGGTGAAGGATTCCCTGTATTTTTTTTTTAAACCTTCCCCCAGCCAGACCTGTTCCCATGAACTAGATTACCTAGGCACTGGCTTGAATTTTGATTTCCCTTTCTGAGGTGTGTGGATTTAAATGGCTGAAGATAAATCCTTCCGTTATGGGCTCATCGTCCTGGGCTTCTTTCTGGTGATGATTGGCATGTTCATCATGAGTGTGGACAAGCCCCAGATCTACATCACCTTCTGTACTCTGGGGGTCTTGGTCATAGCAGCAGGGATCACTTGGAGCATGTGCCAGTGCTACCCAAAGGTAGGGGCCAGTCTTAGTGTTTTTGGTATAATTGTCCTTTAAATCATCTGCATCTTTTAAGCTCTGAGCCCTTGGCAATTGCTGCAGGCACTTAACGTTCTCCGTTCTGTACAGAGACTGTTTGCCTGTTGTGCACTACACGAGAGCATTTATTTACAAAGCAGGAAATATGGGTTCCAATATCTGCTTGACAGATTAATTATTTGATATGTCAGTTTCCATACAGTTACCACAAGGATAATGATGCTTTCAAGGACTTAAGATCCCAGGGTAGAAATTAGTAGTAGCAAATAATTCAGTGGGAATTCTGGAAAGATCAATTTTTCAAAGACAGATGTAGAGACGTTTTGTTATCTTCAATGGGGTTATGGCTTGAATTCTCCTCTGGAAAGTCTACTGTTTGAACTAGCAACCCCAAAAGCGTTTTTAAAACAAAACCCTTTCTCCAGGGAGTCCAAACCATGTCTGCTCAGATTTTTGAGGGGCATTAGACTGAAGAGAGTCACTTTGCCCAACCTCACATGGAGGGTTGAATGCAAAACTATACATTATGTGGAAAAGCCATGATAGGATTTCCCAACATTTTCTTTTTCAATGAAATTCAGCTGCTGAGAGCTACCATTTGAACTAGGGGTAAGGGGGTAAGAAGGAGGGGTTAAACGATTTCCCCTCATGTTGCTTTACAAATCACAATAAGCGTCTATCTCTTTTTTTGCCCTGTGAAGCAAAAATACAGGTATGTCATGGAAGAGGAAGATTTGATCAGGAAAACAACAGGGGGGGGCAGGGTTTTCAGAGGGCTTTTAACTGATTTTAGCTTTTCTTAAGCTCTCTGATGGTTGTTTTAAGAATTTGTTTTAGATTTTGAATGGCTTTATGGCATATTGTATTGAATCATTGTTGGAAATTCAGTTCAGCTATAAAGCAAAAGCAGGGTATAAATGCCTTTAATAAGTAAACAGATGGGGGGGGGAGGTTCAATGTCCCTTTGCCTTTGCCACTGCTCTGACCAAAATGGAACATTCTCTTGGTGTTTCCATTCCATTAAAAATGAAATATGAAGAGATCCAGGCATCAAGCTCCCTTTATAATATGCAGTTTAGCCCTAGAGGGGTTCTGAATTTGGGTTTCCTCACCATTCCAAGCTCACCATTCCAGGTGCACCAGTATAGTGGCCCCCAAGGCAAATTAGATGTGATGGAAGCAGATATCTATGTTAGCACCAGAACACTACCAAATTCTGTAAAGTGAAAAAGGAGAGATTTCACTTGGGGTGGGGGGAGCAGTACTGAACTCCCCCCCATCAATAGTTTCTCTCAAAATAGCTTATATTCACCCATGTTTCTTCTTGTGTGGTTTCAAGACTGGAAGAAAGTTCTATGATGAGAATAACAGCTGGGGAGAGGCAGTTGTGGGGAGATTACAGGCTTGAGATGGTTATCACATCCTCTTCCCATGCTGTGCTTTCATTTGCCCCTAAGTACTTTAAAGAAAGTTGGCATGACCCACACATGGGCTGTGCTGTTGGACATTCATTGATTTATTTAGTAGAGGATATAAATTTCAAAGAAGGGGAAGTCCATCTTGTCTACCAAACTGTGGCCCATTTTTGTGAAATGTTCTTGTCTTACAACTTGGTGACAAAGACCCTTGAATACGTTTGATGGGGGGGAGGGGGAAACATACTACAGTGATATACTAACATCTGTAAAATGAAAACATTTTTTAAAAATCTCCGGCACAATTTCAGCGGTCTCCTGAAAACCACTGTGCTTTAGAGGCTATTTGCAATAGTTCATTCCAATCTCTGCACCTTGCTGGAAGCTCACAGCTTCTGCCATCATCCTTCCACATTCACATTTCCTCTGGTAAGCATCCTTAGCCCTACCGTGTTTCCATTAAAGTGGGCAAATAAGATGAGCTCAGCCAACAAACTTCCACAAGACAATTAGCATTCAAACCTGGGTCTCCCAGATACTAGTCCAACACTCGTAACCACTGCACCACTGGGGATGTAAATGTGAACGGTGAGAAGGCCTCAACTGTGAGATTTTGCTGAAGGCACAGAATAATTCTAAGGATTAAACCAGATGTGA
This sequence comes from Euleptes europaea, assembly GCF_029931775.1. Lineage (NCBI taxonomy): Eukaryota > Metazoa > Chordata > Lepidosauria > Squamata > Sphaerodactylidae > Euleptes > Euleptes europaea. The sequence goes on along the minus strand of NC_079313.1, from coordinate 69,047,271 downwards.
TATGCAGGCATGTCTGCTTTCCTGCCACCTTTCCCCCTTGGGAAGTGGTGAGTTTGAGGGGATGAATGGCAGGTGTGAGTCTCCCTTTCCTTATATTTCTGCTCAAAACCCCATCCCATCTGCTTTTCTTCTTGCAGAGAAAAAGCAATTTTGGGGAGGGGGCTCTGAGTGGGAAAGCAGCTGCTTGCACCCTCTCAAGGCTGTATTTGGTTAAAAAGAGAAAGCATACCAAGGACTGTGTTTCAATCTAGTGTGAGCTGAAGGCTTTTCTAGTCCAGGAAAATAAACTGCTGCCCTTATATACTTGCTCTGGAATTCAGTTTAGCACAGTGATTACACCAGTACTACACGGTCCCTTTGCAGTACACAACCTGATTAGTGAGAAGAAACTCTGGTGAAATTATTGAATCCAAGTTCGAGTCACAAGTATTGGAACAAATGTTACTAACACTTGCCTGCTGAGGAGATTCCCCTTGAGGAGCATCTTATACATACACCAAATTCATGTTAAAGTGACTGTTTGCAGGAAAATTTAGTTAATGTGCATATTTGTGTGTCATCTCGCATCTAAGGAAAGAAACAGGTAGAAAATTTCCCCTTGTTCAGTGAAGCCACCTCCCCTAACTTCCCCACTTTCCCCCTAGATCAGAGTTGTTTCTGTTGACGCAGAGTCTGAACAGTTCCTTGCAAAGAAACCTGCTGCTTCATCTGTGGAAAATGGGATTCCAGAAAAGAACAGGTATGTCCGAGGAACCGAGCCTATAAACGTCAACTCAACAGTTTGTAATCTCATGTTTAATTAGAACCCTAACTGGTATACAGTGTAATCTGCGTCTCTCAGAGAACAAGGTCAATGTCTGGAAATACTGGTGGAAGACAGTGAAATGCAAAAAACATATTACCGTATTGTCCGGCATATAAGACGACTGGGCGTATAAGACGAACCCCAACTTTTCCAGTTAAAATATAGAGTTTGGGATATACTCGCCGTATAAGACTACCCCTCTTCCAACGCACACCAAATAAAAATTAAAAAAACATCGGATTTGATTTCAATATGGTAATTTTAATTCAAATGCTTATGACATGCAGGTACTTAGCAGGAAAACTGTCACTTATAAACATAAGGCTGTTTGTCATCAAACATGTAAACATAAAACAGTGCAAGTGGATTAAACTTTTCCTAATTCACTCTAAAGCTGAAAGGAAGGATAACACAATAAACCCATGGGAGCTGCCATGCTGTTTGTTTTCTAAGCTGTCAACCAAACTGGAACTGATGTTGATAGGAGGAAGATAACAAACAAGAGAGAGAGAGCAAGTGACGGGCAAGTCCCTGGCGAGTTAGCAACGCCCATCATAACTGCAAGCTACGGTATTTTTACAGGTTTTGCTGGCGTGACAGTTTCCCTTTAAAAGCCTTCAAAATCCTCCTGTTCGTCATCTGATGTCATAAGTACATCAATGACATCTTGTGATACATTTGCAAGGCAGTCATCGTATGGATCGAATTCCGTATCAGATGGTGTGGTCTCAGCTTCGGCTTCCTCTTCATCTTGCCACAAGTAGTCGTCCTCCATACCATCTAATGAATTTGATATGTCACACTTCTTGAAAGACTTGATTATTGTTTCTGCATCAATATCATTCCAGTGTGGGATATGTTTTATGACAAACTTGCACAAAACATCCAACTGTGGAGCACGCATGTTTCCTCCTTTTGTGAATGACTTTTCACCGCTAACCATCCATTCATTCCACTGTTCTCGAATGCCATCTTTAAATGGCTTGTTTAGGCACACATCCAGTGGCTGTACCAACGATGTCAATCCTGCAGGAATAACTGCCGCATCTGTGTTTAGTCTTGCAAGCCTTTGCTTGGTGCTGGGAGTTAAATGAGCCCTGAACATATCCCACACCAGTAGACTATGTTTTTGAATAAGTCCACCTGGTCGCCTGCTCCATACATTATCAAGCCATAGCTTTACCCCTTCTTCATCCATCCAGCCTTTTTCATTCACATGTACAAAACAACCAACAGGGAACTTGAGTTTCGGCATTGTTTTTCTTTTAAAAATAATCATTGATCCCAGTTTGGCGCCATCAGCTGTGCATCCTAGTACCACTGTAAAACTGGACTTCTCATGTCCTGTTGTTTTAATTAAAATTATTTTTTCACCTTTTTGATGGACAGTTTTGTTTCCAACCATATCAAAATTCATTGGAGTTTCATCCATATTTCCAATACTACTTAACACATAGCCATGTTTAGTGCACTGTTGTATTATGTATCGATGGAAACTATTTACTTTGCTATCAAGATCTGCAGGTAATTTTTGGGCAATTTTCGTCTTTTGCCTCAGTACCATATTATGCCTTCCCATGAATCTAGTACACCAGGATACAGTGGCCTTAAATCTGTTGCTGTGATCTGGGTTAGATTTGGCCCACTGAAGTGCAAACAAACGTATTTTATTTCATGTCACTACATAACCGTTTTGGCGATGCTCATTCACCATGTCTGCTACATGTTTTTCGAGTTCTGGCCAATGTGGGGTGCCTCTTCTTAATGCACACTTACCCGTTGGCATACTCTTTAATGCTTTTTCATTTGCTTTCCAGTCTCAAACCATCTTTTCTGTTACTCCATATTGTCTTGCAGCAGCGCAGTTATTATGTTCCATGGCAAAGTTTACAACTTTAAGTTTGAAACTGGCTTCATATTTCTTTCTTCTTGCTGGTGGAGCCATGATGGGGTTTTGACTGTTGGACATTTGTATACCGTATATTTGTATACAGATACTGGCGATTGGCTGGTTGTTGTATACAAAGCCTGCTTGGATTTGTCAGCTCTCTGCCTGCCCAGCCCTCCCTGTCTCCAAGACTATCAGAGCGGTAGCGCAAACACGCCTCTTTCACCCGTCTGGCCTGCCCTTGTATCCTATTACCTGTACCTCCTTCTCTGCCTCTCAGATCTCGCTCCTGAGGACTGCAGTGAAGGGGCGCAGGCGCGCATGTGCGAGATCTGAGAGGCAGAGAAGGAGGTAATAGGATACAAGGGCAGGCCAGACGGGTGAAAGAGGCGTGTTTTTCTGGGCACAGCGCCGCTCTATCTCTTTTTTCCATACCCCGGGTGTCCCGGACGCCTGCAGCTTGCTCCGCCCTTTACTTACACCTTCCCGGTGAGGCGCCCCCTCACCTCGTCATCGGGACCGTGTTAAGTCACTTCTTTCCACGAATCCTGGTGAGTGGATTTTCTTCTACCGTACTTGTACAGCTCTGCCCTTGCTGCTTTCATACGGTCACCGCATACGGTGGGGATGTGGCCATGGCCGTTTTTGAGCTCCCCCCACCATATGCGGTGACCACAGATTCTCCAGTCTGACTCAGAAGTTTCAGCACCCGCCCTATAAGATGACACCTGGTGTAAAAGATGACCCCCGACTTTTGAGTAGATTTTCCTGGGTTAAAAAGTCGTCTTATACGCCGGACAATACGGTATCTATTTCAAATAAAAGAATGGTGTTTTATGCATGGTCGCTTTAACCTCTTTTATTCCCCGTTTCAGCCAGGATCAATTTTTTCAGTATGCACAATATCTCATTCCTTGGAAGCTCAATGCTGTTTCGATGCAAAACGAACCTGGCTTTTCCCATTCCTCTTCTGGCCCAAATTAAACCGTTCATCCTGGCTCATTCCAGAGTCACAGAGCGTGCATACTCCGTTCTCGGGTTGAGCTTCCCCAGACCACCACGCCCCACCCTTTTCCAACCCCCTCTTCAAAGCAGCATGCAGGGGAAAACAGAAGATTGGCTTCTCTCACAGCCAATCACAAAGCAGTGTGTAAAGAGGCGGGGATTCAAATGCTTCCTGCTACCTCTGAGTTCTTTCTGAGCAAAAGAAAGGCTTTTTTAAAACGAGGCTTGGTTTCTTTAAAAAAGTGAAAAAGAATTCAAGACCACCTTTAAGATATGCCAAACCCATTCTTTGATAGAAAGAGGAGCCAGAGAATACCATTTTGTAATGATCTGAACCTTTGCAAATGACAAAATACAAATTCAGGATTTTTTTACTTATTGAAACATCCAGATATTGCAATAATCATATGTGAAATACTCTTGTATAAATAATTTAATAATGTATATTATTATTTTCAAAAAATCTGATCTTGGAGCAAGTCCACCAATTGTGCATATGATCAGTACAAAAGCTTGCCCCAAACTTTTCAACAACTCTTTCAACCACCCTACACATTTTTTATAAATATTACGCAACTTGGAAGATGTAAGGTACCAACATAATTTTATAGAAGGATTCTTTAAAATTAACACAAGATAAGACTGCAGAACCTTCTTTAAAAATACAGTGCCTAATATCCAAAAGTATTGTGTTAGCCATTCTATCCCATTGCATTTTAAAATTGTTCTCTTTTATGATCCTCCAATTAAAAAAATACACGGTTTCTTAGATTTAAAACAGTGCAATTCCTAAACCGAAAGTATTGAAACCAAGGTACTTGGTTCAGTTTGGTTCAAATCATTCAGTTTTTTGGGGGTTGTTTTAAGATATCTAATGGTAAACACTGGTACTACTATACCACATGTAAAAATCTAGTGATCCTCCATGGGATTGTTCTCGAGACAGAGAGCATGCTGATTATAAATAATAGAAGTTATAGCTGAAAAGCTTCTTATACCTATTCAAAGCTACCAAAGTTGCATCAATTAAGATAATCCATTGTAGATCGGGGCATTGTTTATAGCGCTTGGAATAATACCAAGGTAAGTATTTATCCAGCGAAACCCAAGAGCCAATACATTCCAAACAACTGCTTGTGTAATAGTAGATGGTTATATTAGTCATGTGCAAGCCACCTGTCTCACCTGTGACACCTGTGTTTTGTAAAGACATCTTAAGAAGTTCTGGCTTTCGTATTAGCTCAGAGATAATGGGATAACAATTCAACGTTGTTACAAGAAAAATAGGTACAGGAAGATTTTCAAATAGAGAAAAGAAAAAAGAAAGATATTCATTTTAATTACTGAAATTCTGTGTGATTTCGCACTAAAAATGGCTGGAGACAAAAGGAGTTACCAGTCATTCCCCTGGGTTATTCTTTACTCCAGAGGATTTTTTTAAAATGCTGGGGTGGGGGGTACATGTGACAGATTATAATTTCTACTTTGAATGTAGCCCTTTTCAGCCCTGTGGGTTCTAGTATATGTATTCTGAAGTTGGGATATATGTGTGCGGCCCCTTTCAGACAAAATGATGATTGTGTGTATAGGGAGGATCATGTGTAGTGTGTTCTCTCCATATCCACAGTCAAACATAATGCCTGAGAAGGGCTAAAGTCTAAGAAAGAGCTACAATTAATCATGAATTAGGGGCTTTTTAGGGAGCTTCACAATAAAACCTAGCAAGAATAGAAGCAGCAATGCTCATAGTCTATTGGCCATGGTTCAGAGTCTCAGTTATCCCTGTCTGCTGAGACACTGGAGGAATGATTCCAGTTCTAAGAGTTACAGAAGTTCCTCCATTCTTCTATAAGGATCTAGATAGCTGTGGTACATTGGGAGCTCTCTCAAAGGACACTCGGATAGCATAACTTCTCCTCAGAGCAACACTTAGTCTTGCTTTTCCAGCCCTGCTTATCATGTTCTGGCAATGCTTCTGATACTCTTGGAGAGCATCACTGTTCAGTGATAGCTACACACTCTCTCAATCCAGCACTGTTTGTGGCATCAGAAGATGTACCCCAGCTGAGAAAGGAAACCTGATTTTTAGGACTTGTGTTGAGCTTCAAAATGTCTTATGTGGTCTTATGGAATTGGTTCCATGGTCAATATGCTTGTCATCTTCCTCCTTCAAAGGCCTCACTCAGTGGAGCAATTTTCATAAAATGAGGGATTCTAGCACAGTGGTGAAGTAAACACTTCATATCCTTAAAGTGGTTCTGTCCCAAACATCTCAGTTTTAGAAGGATTTGAAAGTGTCTCTATCTGAAAACATTGGAAAACTATTCCCAGTTAGAGCAGGTTGTACTGGGAGAGAAGGACCAATGTCTGATTTGCAATAATAAGGCAGTTTAATCTGTTCAATCAGGAACTTTCTCCCAAATTCAACCAGGTGGGAATGAATGGCAGATAAGGAAGTTAGTTCACTTGACAGCTCCACTCACATGAACACATGCTCCTGCCTTATACCGAATCAGATCATCAATCCATCACGATCAGTATTGTCTACTCAGAATGGCAGCGGCTCTCCAGGGTCTCAGATAGAGGTATTGCACATCACCTACTGCCTGATCCTTATAACTGGAGTTGCCAGGGATTGAACCTGGGACCTTCTGCATGCCAAGCAGATCCTCTGTCTCTGAGTCATGGCCTCTCACCCAACTCCTGCAACAGACCATGCAAGCTAATTAAAGAGTCTAACTACAGAAGTCAAGTTGACTAGAAAAGTGGCTAGGTGCTCTGAAAATGCCTGGAGTTCCTATCCTTGTGGGAGTTCCTTGGTAATGCGAAAAGATGAAACAAAATGGCATCCCACTTTCTTCTGTCTCCACACAGTTCCCAGACTCCTTATACCACCCAGAAAGAAGCTGAAATCTATGAAAAAAGCCTGCCATCTTACGAACAGGTCCAAATGAAAGCGGCAGGTGCTGCAGAGTGTTTGGGAGTTCAGACTACTTCAGACCTACTGGCCAGGGTAGGAGAAGGTACCCAGCTTGTTGTACAGGCCAAAGCAGAAGTCCACAGGGATTCAGAGAGCAATGGAGGTATCCACAGGGACCCAGAATCCCAGAAGAATCCCACAAGGTTGTACCAGTGAGTCGATTTTATGATTTGTTCAGGGGCACACCACCTAGCATCTTATGGTCACTAGTCTACTATCTATTATTTCTGAATTATGCTAGAGATTCATAGCAGTAAGGTCAAGAATAAATAATTAATTAGAAGCCAGTTCGCTAGAGCACAGAGTGAGTGGCCAAATGCGTCTCTTTCCTGGCTGAACAGATAATGTGTCATTAATTCAGGATACCATTATTCTGTAAACATGATAGGCCTTCCTTGTTTAATTGACTGTATTTTCACATGTCACAATTAAAAAAATATTAATGTATACATTGCTTCAACCTAGATATTGTTTTACTACTATTAGAGTATAAAATATGAGATAGATTCTCACATGCCTACTAGCTTTCCTCTTGGCCAAGAATGGGTGCTACACAACTGAAAAGCTGACTAAAACAATGAATTAAAGTTCACACAGCTGAGCAGGTTTGCAAACGTAGGGCAGAATGTCATCTGATTAAACAAATCAGAATTAATTGTACTCATGTTAATGAAATCTTCATAAATTTGCATGCAGATGAAATATTTCTGAAACGTTTATGCACACATGTCACATCAAGTTCCACCTTAGAAAAGGCATTCCTTCTCCTGTGTCAGAAAGAAGAGTTAATGCCTCTTCTAAAATGGTACCTGCCAACTACATTTCTTGGGTTCAAAATATTTTCTGTATAAAATCTGCCTGCTGATCAACTAGGGCATCTTTTTAATTGACCGAAGGGTCTTTAATCAGTGAATCAAACCGATGAATCTACTAAACTTTGCAACTCTAACAGAAGGAGAAGAAATTAAGGCTGCAATTCCATGCACATTTACCTGGAAGTAAGGCCATTATAACATAGTGGAACTTGCTTCTGAGTAGACATGCACAGGCTTGTGCAGTAAATGTCAAACGTTTTTGCTTTCACATTCAGCTGAGTTACATATATGACACATGCTAGCATTTCATCCATTCAAAACTACTTCATCCATATTACTGCTGTTGTTATGCCATCTGGTTACGGTAGTTTCACCTTATTGCTGTGTCTGAAGATCAGAATGTCGGTGTTGAAGTGACATAGCCAACAGCAGTTTTTCTTTAGCCCTAGTAAGAAGAAACTAAATAAGAAAAATAATCATTTCAAATCTGGGAGTGTGCTGTTGAAAGTCTGGCATACACCTGACCTGATTTACTGTAAACTTGCTAGTTGAAACACAAAATAGCTCAAGAAGCAGCCTTGAAAACGATGTCCTTCAATAAACTTTTTTTAAATCTTCCAGCCAACCTGAGGTGCTGAACCGGCAGGCGCCATTAGCTTCTCTCCAAGAGGACGTGGACACATCTTCAGTGGAATCGACTTCCAACAGCCCATTTCTACAAAAGTGCAAAGATACCCCAAAGCTCTGCTCTCCACCAGAAAGCCAGCTCAGATTCAAACTTCCTTCCTATGAAGATTTTGCTTTGATTGATTCCCTCATGAGAGACAGTCAGGATCAGTGCAATGAAAAGACAGCACAGCCAAACAAAAAACATCAGTCTGTTTCTGCCATAGATGGGGCACTGCCTATGGATTTGGGGGCGGGGCTATTGGAATCCAGATTCATACCCAGTATGGAAGAGGGTGATTTGTATTATGGAATATATGAGGGATCAGAAGATATCCTTGTATCTGTGGATACGGTCTTTGAACCAAAGGACTCACTAAGCAGTAAGACAGGGGAATGTGATAACTAGAGATGAGCCTAAAATGTTCGTAGGAGTCGAAGGCCACTAGGGAAAATCAGTCAATCAGTTCAACAGCAGCTGATCTTCATTTTTAAACTAAGGAGGTGGGAGTGCATTTTTCCTGCACTCTGGAGGTTTGATGGGAAATGTTGCGTGAGAACCAAAAAGTAATGGGGATAATGTGGAAGAAAAAGTAGAAACAAGGTGCACTATTGACAGTCAAAAGAAAAATGGCGGGGTGTGTGAACACATGAAGCTGCCTTATACTGAATCAGACAATTGGTCCATCAAAGTCAGCATTGTCTACTCAGACTGGCCGCACCTATCCAGGGTCTCAGGCAGAGGTCTTTCACATCACCGATTGCCTGGTCCTTTTAACTAGAGATATGGGGGATCGAACCTGGGACTTCCTACATGCCAAGCAGGTGATCTACCACTAAGCCACAGCCCCTCCCCTGTGTTTGTATATATATGTGGGGTGGGGTAAGACCTAAAGTGTGATATGTATGTTTCATTCCAAAGACATCCAGTAGATTTAGAGGGGGAAAAACCTTACTCCTGTGATATGGAATAAAATACATATCTAATAGCATGCATATTGTGTGATCTACCAAGTCATAGTCTACCAGCCATATATGGCATCCCTAAGCCTCCTGTTATTCAGTTAAAGCCTTTTTGATGACACAGTACATTGCCATGGGTTGCAATAAGTGGGTCACAAGTTATGGAGGTCTGATAAGGCCTTGTAAACTTGACCTCGTTCAATTTTTTAAAACATAGCAGAGGTGCCTTCTGTTTGGCTGCATTCAGAAATCACAAACAAAAATTGGTGTTTGTGATAGGCATGAACCTAGTTTTTTGTTGGGCTCACACACCAGTTTCCACCTCCTTTTACATGGTGCCCTAATAAGAGAGAACTGTGGCTAATAGGGTTGTGCATAGGGTTTGGGGTCGATAGAATACCAAAACCTGGGAATCTGCCCAAAGCTGAATAGGTGATTCCCAAAAAAGCTGAATAGATATCCAGCTTTTCCGGGTTTTGGCTATTCCCCTTTGCTCAAATGCACAGCTCTGTGCTTTCTCCCATTTTTCTATCTTTGTTAGGCCCCCATAGTTGGGGCCCTTTTGAGGTAGGGGTCGTGTAATCAGAGCCAACTTGGTCTGACCAAAGTAGTCTGGAAGGGTCATTTTAAAAGACAGGGCTCACCCAGTCCCGACTGGAGGGATATACCCTCCAACTAAAAAACGCCCACTTCTACAGCTACTTATTAGACTTTTGAAGAAGACTCCTCCTCACTCGCATGGATGAGCAGTCTCCTTCACAAGAGATGCCTTGGTCATGACTTTGGCTGGCTCTGATATCACCTCCCCCCGAAAACCCACTCTCAAACTGAAGGTTGCCATGAGTAGAGGCTTCATTTCCCCACACCCTTCATTCCCCCACACATTTCTTGAAATCAGATTTTTTATGACTGTAATAAAGAACTGTTCACAGGATGTCATTTGCCACCAAAAGAAATGTTTTCCGTGCCTTATTTTTCTTGCATGTAAGCTGTTTTCCTCATTTTGGAAGCTCATTTGCATGGACATCATGCTATGCACCTCAGATACCATTGGAGCCCCAGACTTTGAGGCACCAGCCTGCCAATCGGCTCTTTCCACCAGTCCTTGACAACGCTGAACGTCTGAACCTGAAAACCGATGGACAGCTCGACTTGCAAATGCCTGGAGGATGCGGGCCCATAAAATTGCATCCCCTGTCCCTACATTCAACAAACTTTGGTGTCCATCTAAGGAGAGTCCCTTGCAGCTTTGTCACAAATTTGGTGACTCTACCTCCAAAAATGCCTCCACAGGAGCTTCGGGAAAAAATCCCCATAGACTATAATGGACCTGAATTTTTTCGGTAACCCAGAAATAAAGCCGAAATACCCCTTTACCAGTATGGGTATTCAGGTTATTTTGGGTTTACTGAAAAAAATCGGGCCCAGTAAACCCAAACCGCAAATTTACCGAATATTTTTTTTTGCACAACCCTAATGGCTAAGAATCCCTGTGAATAGGAAAGAAACACAGCTCAATGTGTTAAGGCATCTGCGTTCAGATGTCATGACTAACAGGAGTTAGTTGAAGACTTCCATCTTCAGTCTCAGTGAGCCATGGTAGGGGGAGGAGGGGAGGAGCATGTTTTCCTCACAGTAAATCATAAACACATATAGGCAGCCTGTCATGAAAAATTTCCTGTTTGTGGTGTCATGATACGTCCTTCTTCTTTGAATAATGTCCTAAATGTTAGAGTTCGTCAAGGGATATTATGAATCCCCCCATAATTAAGATGGTTTATAACCTCGGGAGAGCAAAATCAACTGTTTGATATGGTTATGAGTGATTGTACAATGAATTATGAAAGAAACTGCTGATTTTGTAAAAAATCCTCATCCACAATTCCATAATCAGTAAAAACAAGCTCACATCCAATTGGCAGATGAACCTTGAAGAAGGGTTTTGTTTTTTGGCTTATGTTTGTTTGAGGCCTTCTTATATTTATAGACTTCTGGGTATCATACAAAGGGAGAATTTTGCCTACTGGAAGATGTGATTGGTGTGATTACAGGTCATATTCACCATTACATTGGTTGCTTTGTTGGGGACATTTTGGATAACGATGGAATCCTGCTTCAGTTCAGAAGGTTGGATGGTGTCTTTTAATGCCCCTTCTGGCTTACAATTCTATGATTTTTTTAAAAAATCAAGATGCTCATGGTAATGCTCCCCAAAGATTCTGCAAAAACCCATCTTCCAACTCACTGAATGAACACGTACACAGATGCAACCAGGCCCCAATGGAAAGGACATTGTACACAGAGGCACTCTCTCTCTCTGTATATCCTGCAATATACAGTCCTTCTTTTATCTCTTCACTCATAATTACAGGAATAATAATACTATTATTTTCATATGAAACCACTGGAACATGCATACATTCTTATATTTCCTAAGTAGTGCTAAATCTCCAAACCCATGGCACTTCAATGTTAATTTAATGTCAAAAATTCGTTATAGGTTGAAGAGCACTTCTGTGTGGATGCTCAGCCACTTCACTGCTCATGCTTCATTGACTAGTGTGACCTCTTTGAAGCAGCTGGCATGTGCGAGCGGCAGCCAAACAGAGCTGATCATGTGCTCTCAGCACCTTTGCGTTGAAGCCCTGCTTTCTGCTCTGATTCATGCCTCTTGGCCATTGTAGGTCAGCTTATTGCAGTGGAAAATCAGGAGTGATTTATGTCAGTTTCCAAAGCCTGCCAACAGCTTGGCTTGTCAATTTGCTACTTCTGTACAGAGATGAAGTCAAACTTATAAGCAGTTGTCAGTAAGGATCAGAATCCCAACTCTGTCATATAAACAAGCACTGGGAGTCGAAGGGGGAAAATCCATTTTTATCACCATTTATTCACCAAGATGGTTGCAATATGCCTCTCTGCACCATGAACTATCACAGCCATGAGCTACACCTACAAGAGCACAGAGTCCTTGATCTGTCATAGAACACTTACTGTACCTGTCCTTAATTCATTAGAAAACTTATGAGGGTCAAAGTTAAGCTTATGAGTTTGCTTTTGCCAATTAATATTGCTATTGAACAAGCCTTAATTTGAGCCATGGTTCACTGGGCATTGCTCCAGAACTTAGATTCAGTGCCAGGTTTCAGGACACATTAAGGAAAAGTAAAATAAAAGAGAATGCCTATTTAATGAAGCATGGTCTGCTTGGGTGATTGCTTAGTTCACATACAGTTTTAATATGTTTGTATGTTGTATTCCACATAGATAATAAAGTTTTAATAAGTATTCATTCTGTAAGGAATTCCTCCCTCTGTAATTTATTTGTACTTCCGTTTTAATAGGTTTTTAGGAGGTAAAAAAACTACCTAGTTTTTTGTAAAATTGCTGAAGATAACATTTCCTATACTTTTCATCTCTCACAAATAGCTCAGACATAATGCTGTAGGTGAAGACAAATAACCAAGTAAACCCTCTCATAACACTGTAATTCTCATACTCCGTGAGATCAAACTGGATTGTCTCTGTTAGAATTTTCTGTATGAGATAAAACTGGGTTGTCTCTGTTAGAATTAGGTTCTTCCTTACCTAGCATAATAACAACTTATATTAGTGACAGTAGTCAAAAAGGGCAAGAGTCCAGTAGCACCTTAAAGACTAACAAAAATATTTTCTGGTAGGGTATGAGCTTTCGTGAGCCACAGCTCACTTCTTCAGATACAGCTAGAATGTGAATCCATCGGTCTTTAAGTAGAGGAACAGTATGTAAATGTGAATAGCAGGCTTGATGGGATTAGGTGTGGTCTGCAGAAGAGTCTGTGATGGGAGAGATGGGTGTGGAGAAATCAGCATTGGTAATGGGCCATGAATGCAAGGTCTTTATTCAGCCCAGGTAAATGCATTGACTTTAGTTTGAATATCAACTGTAATTCAGCAGTTTCTCTTTCCAATCTCCCTTTAAAATTGCTTTGTAAGAGAACTGCTACTCTTAAATCTGCAACAGAATGTCCTGGAAGGTTGAAATGTTCACCCACTGGTTTTTGAATATTGTGTTTTCTGATGTCAGACTTATGTCCATTTAATCTTTGTCTAAGAGACTGACCTGTTTGTCCAATGTAGATTGTGGAAGGGCATTGCTGGCATGTGATGGCATAAATCACATTAGAAGATGAGCAGGAATATGAACCTGAGATAGTATGGCTGACATTGGTGGGTCCAGAGATGGTGTTCCTAGAATCTATATGAGGGCAAAGTTGGCCCCTTGGTTTGTTGCAGGCCTTGGTGCCAGAGTCCATGTTCTTGTTAAGTAGTTTATCATCATGGGTGAGAAGTTGTTTTAGGTTAGCTGGCTGTCTGTAAGCAAGAAAGGGACACCCCCCCAGTGCTTCAGCGAGGGAAGTGTCACAATCCAGCATTGGTTGTAGGTCCTTAATAATACGTTGGACTGGTTTTAGTTGGGAGCTATAAGTGACAACCAGAGGTGTTCTGTTGTCATTCTCTCGGGGCTTATCTTGTAGTAAGTTGTGCCTGGGTATCATTCTGGCCTTCTCAATCATCTTTCGCACCATATCTGCAGGATATTGTAGTTGCAAAAATGTTTGCTGTAGGTCTCTCAAGTGTGTATCTCTGTCTGAAGGATTGGAGCAGATGCGACTATAGCGTAGGGCTTGGCTATAGACAATGGATTGTCTGATATGGTTGGGGTGGTGGCTGGACGCATGTAGATACGTTTGCCAATCTGTCGGTTTCCAGTACAATGTGGTGCTTGTGTGTCCCCCGTGGATCCGTACTGTGGTGTCTAGGAAGTTGATTTCTTGTTCGGAATAATTCATAGTTAGATTGATGGTGGGGTGGAAGTCGTTGAAAGCCTGGTGAAATCTTTCAAGGGCTTCTTTGCCATGAGTCCAGACAAAGACAAACAGGTCAGTCTCTTAGACAAAGATTAAATGGACATAAGTCTGACATCAGAAACCACAATATTCAAAAACCAGTGGGTGAACATTTCAACCTTCCAGGACATTCTGTTGCAGATTTAAGAGTAGCAGTTCTCTTACAAAGGAATTTTAAAGGGAGATTGGAAAGAGAAACTGCTGAATTACAGTTGATATTCAAACTAAAGTCAGTGCATTTACCTGGGCTGAATAAAGACCTTGCATTCATGGCCCATTACCAATGCTGATTTCTCCACACCCATCTCTCCCCTGGACATCACAGACTCTTCTGCAGACCACACCTAATCCCATCAAGCCTGCTATTCACATTTACATACTGTTCCTCTACTTAAAGACCGATGGATTCACATTCTAGCTGTATCTGAAGAAGTGAGCTGTGGCTCACGAAAGCTCATACCCTGCCAGAAAATATTTTGTTCGTCTTTAAGGTGCTACTGGACTCTTGCCCTTTTTGACTACTGCAAACAGACTAACATGGCTACCCACTGTGAATTAGTGACAGTAGTGTGCCAGATGTGCAGTTCTCACGATTCACCAACTTCACACAGTAAGGAAGGAAGCTGGCCTGTCATTCAGGCAAAGAATCTGTGGGCTTTTGGAAAAACTGACCAGTATCAGAGAGCAGCAGGGTGCAGGAGCAAGGAAGAGGGAAATAGCTGATCTTGAGTTTCTGAAATATAAAGGGTAGGTCTACACACCAGAAGCACAGGACTCTTGCCATAAAAAGTCCTATTTTGTGTTTCCCTGCTCCTCTTCAGTAATATGTGCTTTAACTTACCCCATGGCTTGAAACCAATATGCTCTACCATGTCAGTAGCTGCTAATGATGGTGGGCCTGTAGCTCATGGTAGAACAAGGGCTTTACATGAAGGAGGACCCAGATTTAACCCCTCCATCTCCAATTAAAGTATCTCAGGCAGCAAGTGCTGGGAAGTCCTTTTTCTGCTTGTGACCCTGGAGAGTCGCTGCTAGTCAGAGTAGACCATACTGAACTGGATGGACCAATGATCTGGTGCTATATGATGTAGAGCAGTAGTGGGGGAAACACAACGGTGTAATGATGTCAGAGGAGACCATTTCTCTGACGGATATCCTGACTTCTTCCACTTCACTAGCTCTAAAGCTTTGCTGAAACATGTACTTGCTGTAAATTGCATTAACAGAGCTAATCCTACTTGTACTCCATATAAACAACCACTTGAAATGACCTGTTTATACTAAATAAAAACCTTCAGATTATGACCGCAAAATGTCCTTCAAAGTTCTGTCTGTAGCTCACAAAGGTTGCAACCCCAACCACATTTGCAGGAGGTCCATCTATTATCCACTGCATCTACTTTCATGAATGTTATAGGGAGAACGTCATGCGTCCAGCTCTGGGCCATTTGAATAGCTTTGATCCACTTCTTTTCACAAAATTTGTGAACGATGATGCCTCCATCACTGAAAGGCTAGGCTCATCTTGCATTCAATAGCTCTTCAAAACCCCACCTGTTGTAACTCTTTGGCTTTTCAGTGTTTGCAGAGGGAATATTATTGAGCTTTTTATTCTGTGTTGCCAGAGCCCTTACTACTTGCTATTTAAAATAATATCTCACCTATTATATCAAATTCCCATCCAATGTATGTGTGGCAAATAAAGTTCAAATTATTCTGCAATTTGGATGCTTCTGTGAAAAGCTGGGCTGCAAGTTAAATGTAACAACAAGAAGACAAGTTGGTTTTTACACCCCACTTTTCTCTACCTCTAGGTGGCTTACAATTGCCTTGCTTCCTCTCCCCACATCAGACAGCTTGTGAAGTAGGTGGGCCTGAGAGTCTTCTGAGAGAACTGTGACTAGCCCAAGGTCACCCAGATGGCTTCATGTGAAGGAGTGGGGAATCAAACCCGGTTCTCCAGATTAGAGTCCACTCTCTTAACCACTACACCATGTTAGTTCTCAAAGAAGAAGTACGGTCATAAAATCAGCACTCCTTTCTACTGTCTCTCTTATTTATGTTTGTTCGATTTGTAGTTTGACCTTCCACAAAAGTGCCCAAGGCAAAAAATAATCAGAGATCAAATTTTGCTTGCCACGCATACAGGGGAATTATCTCTCTCTCTCTCTCTCTCTCTCCCTGTCTCTCTCTCTCTCTCTCTCTGTGTGTGTGTGTGTGTGTGAGAGAGAGAGATTTATCAGTGCCTTATGCACTGACTGCTCCTTGCATTTATTTCCTGCATCTCAGCGAGATTCCAAATGCAGAAAAATAGAGCTATGCCACACTAGCAAATTTTCTGATCATCTAGCACTACATTATGTGCAAAATGTCTTCTATATAGAAACACTGGAAGGTGAAAACAATGTCAGAGCCAGGTGGATTGTGTATACATTTCTGAGGGATACATGTTGGGTGTGGACAGGAGAAGAGTGTTTCCTAAACATTGCATACAGGGGATTAGCTCTGTAAAATACAGAAAATGAATCCACCTGTTTAGACCTGCTTGCCCACCCCTGGACAGGTCTTTTAACCTGCAAGGAATGTTATGGTTCTCACCATATAAGATATTATATTATGCTGCCTCACTACTACTATCCATACTATAAACTATGAAGTTAGAAGAGAATAAGTCGGCAAGCATGGCTCAAATATCTTCAAGTTTACTTTAGCTACTAATGGTAGGATCCTACACTCTCTTTGAGCACAAAGACACTTCTATCAGTGTAAGGGGGGCAATTTTTATGGATTTCCTCCACTGCAAACCCCTCATATCACACCCTGAGCTGTTCCTTGAAAACTATGGGTAGCTTTTCAGGGAACCCAGAAAGTTACAGCAGGAGGGGAAAGGCAGGAAAGTTCTGTTCTCTGCATGGAATTCTACTTGTGAATTGAAGGATCCAAGCATAACAGATTGTGCAGCAATAACATGGACTTGCAGAGAATTTAAACCCTAAAAAGGTCATCTAAAATGTTTAATCAACAATCACATACTAAGTTGACTTCCTATTCCATTAGATTCTGAGAAGTGGAAAAATCTAAAGATACTGGTAGAACTCCAGATTTCATCAACTTAATTTATCCAGTTCATTAACAAGACTTGTAAATATCTTTAAACTATGGGAGGACAGACTTTGTTTATGGGAGCTGCTTAATTTTTTCAAGAGCCTTTAGAGCTAAAGTGTAGATGACTGGGGAAGGCAATGGCAAACCACCCCATAAAGATAGTCAGCCTAGTAAGCTTTGGGATATGACATCACCCCATGGGCCAGGAATGACCCGGTACTTGCACAGGGGACTACCTTTACCTTTTTAGAGCTACAAGTCATATAATGTCAGCTTGCACAAAAATTACAGTATTTTAGAGAAGGTCTGCAGTGCTCAGGTGGGGAAACCTTTGCTCTGCTGTTCTCTTAAAGCAAAACACTACTTCCTCAAAGTGTACTTTGCCCTACAGGGGGAAAATGTAGGGCATTTTCTCCTGCTATTACCTTTATGTTTCCCCTAGAAGAGGCAAATAGCAGTTTTGATGGAGGGGGAAAGAGTTAATAAGTCTCTCTTTCCCCATACTTTGCATGTCTGCAAGACTATGAATATTACTTCTTCCATGCATAGTAAACATTTCCATGAGGCAATGTGCCTCATGGACAAGGCTGCTTTTGGCTGAGTAGCTCAGACTCAGTTGGGGTTAAATATTGTAGGAAGAGACATTCCTGCATGAAGTTTTAAAAAATGCAAAAAGAAATCCTGAAGTGTTGGCTGCCTATTTGCCAGAAAGGCTGAGGCAGTAATCATAGTCCTAGTAAATAACCTTGACATTGAATGCTGGAGCCAAAAGACTTCACAGCGTTACCAGAAATAACTCACCTGAGAAGAAATTTAAAAGGGGACGTTTAAAAAACAATTTCTGAGTTTCTCAGGCAGTGCATGAGGTTCCTGATTGAGATGATTATGCCCTAGTAATAAGGTCTGTTTTTTTCATGGAATGCTAGGGTTGCCAACCTCCAGGTGCTAGCTGGATATCTCCTGCTATTACAACTGATCTTCAGCCGATAGAAATCAGTTCACCTGGAGGAAATGGCCGCTTTGGCAATTGGACCCTATGCCATTGAAATCCCTCCCTTCTCCAAACCCCACCCTCCTCAGGCTCCACCCCAAAAATCTCCAGGTATTTCCCAACCAGGAACTGGCAACCGTATGGAGAGCCTCTGTACATTGAGGCATAATCTGGTTAGTGAATGTTGGGGATTGGTTTCTTTCCAAATTTGGGGAAGGAATAGGGTTGCCAATTCCAAGTTGGGAAATTCCTGGAGATTTTTGGGCTGGAGCCTGAAGAGGGCAGGGTTTGGGCATGGGAAGGACCTCAGCCAAGGTACAATGCCGTAAGAGTAAACCCTCCAAAGCAGACATTTTCTCCAAGGCAGCTGATCTCTGTAGTCTGGAGATCAGTTGTAATTCCTGGAGATCTCCAGGCAATGACAGGCAACCCTAGGTAGGAAAAATATCCACATCATATTGAATCTTAGTACTGAGGTACATAAGAAGGCAGGAGAAGGGTCATGATAGTGAGAAGTGAAGGAGAGAGAAAAGAAATAAAGCTAAGGGTTTCTGCCTGTTCTATAGGGTAGATGGTGACATTGCTAATACATTAGGAAATTACATAATGGCTTGGATCCACTCAAGGATTTCCATGGACTGAAGGGGAACAATTTCCACCAATTCTGTCCTGCTAAAGATTTTCCACTCCCCCATGCTGTTTCTGGGGGTCCCCTGTCTCCCAGAAACCATATTTGGGGGGCATTTTGCACTGAGAGGTGGAGGGGAGAATCTCTTACCCCACTGATAGATAGCCCTTCTATCAGTGGACAACAGCCATGGAGAGGAAGGGTTGAGAGAAAAGATAAGAAGTTCAGTTCTGGACATGGTAAATTTGAAACAGTAATAAGACATCAGGCAGAAATATCAAACAGTTAATTGGAAATGTGAGATAGCTGGATAGAAAGATAAGGTCAGAGTTACAGATGCAGAGCTGGGGGACATGTACAAGTGGTACTGAAAGCCATGGTACTTGAGGAAGTCACCCAGCAACAGCTTACAGAGAGAGAGTCGATGAGGGTCATGGACAGATCCTTAGGCAATTTGCAACGGAAAGAAAAGAGCAGAGGAAGTAATCCCAATTATGAAAACAATGGATGAACAATTAGGTCAAGAGAGAAACAGTGGACTACTGGGTCACAGAAACTGGAGGTGTAAAATGAATCAAGCAGGAAAGAGCAAGCAATTTGTCAAAGGCAGTAGAGAAGGAGAGAGGTCATCAGTGATTTCTGGTAAGACCAGATCAACAGAAGTGCTGTGCTGTGTCCCCGACCTTCTGGAGAGAAGAGCCTAGACCCCGGATTATGTCATCGGTTACCAGGGACCAGAAGAGATGACCATCCACACACCCATCATCATCTTATATCTAAGGCTGAATTTGGCCTTTGTGAGGATCGATAGACCAAGAGAACGAGGCCAGATTCAGATAGAGGTCTTTCTTCTGCAGACCTGGGGGGCTGCCCTAGATTTGCAGAAAAAAATGTGAAAATATGGAGGGGGAGGTTAAATCTCCCCAAGAGATAAATGTTGTCTGCACAAGCTCAGTGTCCCATTTAGGGTGGCTGAGGGATGGGCAGAGGAGTAGTAGCTGCTGCCACCTGAGCCAGGCAGGTGAAAGACAGAGACAGGCAGAGATGCTGCTGCATGTGCCAGGCAGGTGGGTAGGAGGGGGGGCGAGGAGCACAGGAGAACTGGAGTTACCACCACCACTTGAGCCAAGGAGGTGGAGGCAGTGGCACTCCAGGTGGGTGGGTGAGAGGGAGGAGGAGGAGGAAGGAGCTGTAGCCAGGCAGCTGTTGATGTCAGCTCTGCAGTTAGACGAGCTGGTAAATAGGCTGACTGACAAGTAGGTGGCCCAGTGAAGAAGGTGGTACAAAAAGGATGGGATTTCCCCTGCATGAGTCTCTCAACATGGCCTGAGATTAGGACCCGCAAATCCACAGATTAAGGCTGTGAACAGATAAGACAAATACTTTTACAAACCTGGGGAAAAAAAGGTTTGCAGCAAAATCTGACCGCTTAAAAAGGCTTCCTCGGGAGGTGGTAAGCACGCCTTCCCTGGAGGTTTTTAACAAGAGGTTAGATGGCCATCTGTCAGCAATGCTGATTCTATGACCTTAAGCAGATGATGAGAGGGAGGGCATCTTGGCCATATTCTAGGCATGGAGTAGGGGTCACTGGGGGTTTGGGGGGGAGGTAGTTGTGAATTTCCTGCATTGTGCAGGGGGTTGGACTAGATGACCCTGGTGGTCTCTTCCAACTCAATGATTATATGATTCTAAGTATATTGGGGGTTAACCCCTCCCCAAATAATAGAAGCAGCACCTGTAGCTTTAAGAAATGAATGTCATCTGAGCATTCTCAGTAGGCATTTTATTGGTCTCTAGGCCACCACAACAATAATGCCAGCCCTTAAGACTTGGTTTTTGTTAGGAAAAGGTAAGGGTGAGGGTGCAGGACCCTCCAGGGCTGTTTTGGCTACCCTGATCCCCTTAACCTGGAGTGAGGACTCATTAGGGTCATGCCCAGCAGCAACCATTGGGTGGCTCACTACCATGTGATTTGTGCAACTTACTCAGGCCCAGCGGTGACCACCTGGTGAAGCACTTTTATGTGACAGCAGTCACAGCACGACTCACCTGGATGACTTGTTGTTACCATGCAGTTTGCACATTTCCCCTGGGTCCAGCAGTGACTACCGGACAACTTGATGCTACACAACTTTCGTGGCTCTAGCAGCAGCCACTATACAACTCACTTGAACAACTTGCTACCACAGGAGTTGTGTAACCTGGCTGGACTTTTCCCAGGAAGAGGCTGCCAGGGAGGAGGAAGGGAAAGCTGAGTGTCCAGTGTAGTGTAGTAGTTAGACAGACTAGGATCTGGGAGACCCAGGTTCAAATCCTCTCTCTGACATGGAAGGTTGCTGGGTGACCTTGGGCCCGTCACTCTGCCTAATCTACCTCACATGATAGTTGCGAAGATAAAATGGAGAAAAGGAGAACAATTTAAGCTGTTTTGAGTCCCCATTTAGGGAGAAAGGTGAGGTATAAATGAAGTAAATAATAAATAAAGCTGAAAAGTATGAGGGGGAAGTCAGGTAAAAGGTAGATAGACTGGTGAGTGGGAAGGAGCAAATGGAGTAAGGGAAGGGGAGAGGATATGGAGGTTGCCAGGAGGAGGAAAAAGAAGAAATAGTGTGGGGAACAGGATATGGGGGGAATCAGGTGCCCCCTGTGAGACCTTGTAGGTTCCCTGCTTGTGCTGCTCTAATATTTTGTACCATTGTGTTGAATTTTAATTAATTTAAGCCAGTTTGGAAGCCAGTCATGTCTGAGCAGTAGGGGTGTAAATATAAGTAATGAATGAAAATGAATGCAGTTGATTGCAAAAGGTGAAAGACAGATTGCAAGGGGCTGAGACAGAAGAAAATTGATACAGTGGGAGTTAGCAGCACACTCTAGGACTTTAGAGACAAATAACTGAAGGGAAACTGGACAATAGTTGGAAAGGGAGGCTGGGTCAGAGGGCATTTTGAGAATGGGGGATGCAGAATAGGGTAGAAACTCTCAGCTTCTCCTACCTCAAAGGGTTGTTGTGTGGGCAAAACTGTGTGACCTTATCTACACTACTCTAAGTGCCTTGGAGGAAGGACAGGATATACATATGAGAGAAAAGTAAGTGAAATCCAGAAGCTGTTCTTAATACAGAACTTAATCTGCTCTGAGGAAAAATCATCTGGTTGTCTGGGACTCCTGTTGCTGTTTAACACTGAACATTTAGTATATGGTTCTGCAACTGGTAATCCAGTGGCAGTCTCTGCCCTCTGCTGGCAAAGCCAGTTTTCATACTGTACTAGTTACTTAATCTAAAGCTTCATATATAAACTGGAAGCAGATCACCAGCTGATGCACAGATTTCTATAATGATAAAATACATCTCTGTTTTATTTTCATTTCATAAGAACATTAGAAGAGCTCTGCTGGAAGTCCCGGAATCATCAGCCTTTCCTCATAGGGATGTGATTCAACCCTCTGATCATCTTGGTTGCCTTCTTCTGTACTTTTCCCAGCTCTGCAATATCTTTTTTTTTTTTTTTGAGATACAGTGACCAGAACTGCACAGTATTTCAAATGAGGCTGCACCATACTGGGGTATTATATTATTGGCTATTTTCTTTTGACCACTTAATTAATCCCTTGTGTCAATTTCTTGTTATCCTTGTTTTATTTTCAATTTTCTTAGCTAATATGTCCCAGCACTGGATTTTGCTCTTTGCTGCAGCACCATCTAGCTCAACCCTAAAATCTCTTTCCTGCATAGAAATTGTCATTGGTGCATTGTCATCCCAATGTGGACCACCCCACTGTTTTGTTTCTTAAAAAGGGACACCTTTATTGTGGTATTAGCCTTCATAGGCAAGATCCTCCTTATCAGATGTATCAGTTGGTGAATTCCCACTGTCCATGGTGAAATCTGCCACATACAGCCAGATAAAACCCCAAACTTGTAGCCATCTTTGGCACCCCTGAGTTTTGTTCCATCATACAAATGGACTGTGATGGGAGTTTCCATAGCTAAGAGCCTACTTGCTAACAGTGATGTAACAAACAAATCCTGTGATGTAACAAACAAAACAAACCTCACATAGATCCACCAGTGAGCTCTACAGACTGCTGGACTTGATGGGCCTTGGTCTGATCCAGCATGGCTTTTCTTATGTTCTTATAGGGACCACCAGGAGATTGTTATTTGCAGAGTGCAATGTTCTTTGGGGGATAAAATGGGGAGGTGGTCCTGGAGATACAATGACAATGGCTCTCCAATGGCACCCGTCTGACTACAGACCATAAGGATTTATTTAAACCAATCCAAAGAATTACCTCCATATGACCTCCCCATGTCTACCGCCAAATGCCTTAACAAGATGGCATAGCATCAAAGACTGTTGATAAATCCAGTGAGAGCAACACAGAGGCACAGCCCTTGTCTGCATTCCAATTGAGATCATCAATTAAAGCCACTAGTGCCATCTCTGTTCCATAACCTGGTCTGAAACCAGACCAAAAGAAATCCAGAGCAGATAAATCATCCAGGAAGACCTGGAGTTATTCTGCAACTGCTTTCTCTGTCATCATGCCCACAAATGACAAAATAGAGACCAGGCAATAACAAGCCACATCCATATCATTTTTTTTAAATAATGGAAAGAAAATTGCCTCTTTGAGTGGCTGAGGAAAGGCACCCTGAGTCAATGACTGATTAATGATGGATATCAAGGCCCCAATAATGTGATTCTTACATGATTTCAGCAAACAGGATGGACAAGGATGCAGAGTACAAGTGGTGGCCTTCTGATATTCCAAAATCCTGTCAATGTCCACTGTGATAATAATCTATAAATGGACCAGATAATTCACTGGAGACTTCTTGTGTCTGAACTATATTGCAACCAGTGTCCAAATCAAAACACATTTGAGAGTGAAAAACTTTGCAAAAGTGCCATAACTAATCATCAGATCCTGAGAACTGACAGGCTCAGACTTTGGAGTCAATAAGTGTTGAAGTACTTCAAACAACTTAGTATGGTGTCAACTATCTGATTAAATGGTAGCAAAGAAGTTGCATTTTTGCTGCTCTCATTATCACTACAACAAGCCCAATAGAACCATTGCAGAATCCAGTAAGCCCAATAGAACCACAAGCCAATGTTGCCAAGTCAAACAGAACCAAAATCAAATCAGAGAATCCAGTGGAAATGCAAGGTTGGGGGCACTTTTGCAAGCCCAGCAGAACCAATGGTAATGTGCAGAAGCCCAGCAGAGCCATGGTCTCAGTGCAAGCCCAACAGAACCAGTGTCAAACCAGAGAATCTTTACAGTAGAAATCTTTACACTTTTGCAAGCCCAGCAGAATCAGTGACAATGTACAGAATGCCCAGCAGAACCCAGGGCCACTCTGGCAGTGCAAGCCCAGCAGGAGTAATTTCAAATTGGAGAATCTCTGCAGTGGAAACTCAAGGTTGGGGTCCCTTTTGCAAGCCCAGCAGAACCCAGTGCCACTGTGGCAGTGCCAGCCCAACAGGAGTAATGTCAAACCGCATAATCACAGCAGAACAAATCCAAGGGAGGGAGAGGGACACAAAGCAACTCTGGCAAAGAAAAAAAAACAACCTTTTGAAACTGACAAACAGATTTGAAATAGGCAGAAGCAGCCTGGCAAGCTCATAGAAACTCTGGGAGGTACAGAAACAAAGAAAAACCGGGGGAGGGGGAGAGAAAAAACAATGCCGGAAGCCTGTAAACTCTGGCTCCCGATCTTCTCGGTTAATCACAAATATTTCCAGGATTTTTTTGGGACCATTTTTGTGGTATCCTAAAAAATTCTCAGATATATTTGGGATGCTCAATGGCTCAGTGGTAGCGTATCTGCTCAGCATACAGAAGGTCCCAGGTTCAATCCCCGGCATCTCCAGTTAAAGGGACTAGGCAAGTAGGTGATGTGAAAGACCTCAGCCTGAGACCCTGGAGAGCTGCTGCCGGTTTGAGTAGACAATACTGACTTTGATGGACTAAGAGTCTGATTCAGTATAAGGCAGCTTCATGTGTTCATGTGTACCCCAAAAATACCAATATGGTATTTTCTAGGTATATTTTCAGTTCGGTTTTACTCGAATGCACAACCCTATCAGTTTCTCATCCCTACCAAGCATTGGTGCCATATTGTCTTGAGAAGGCAGTGGTCAGATCATGGCACATGCTGAAAGCCCTCAAACCAGACCTCCATCAAAGGCTCAGCACAAAAAATTGTCTGAAGTATGTCCTTTGTCAAGCAGGGGGCCTGTTACAACTTAAGACAGACCAATAGTGGCCAATGAAGACATGAAACCTTGAGCTGGCTGGGACAAGGTGCTGTTGGTATGACTATTGAAATATCCCAGAACTAGCAGTCTAGACATCTCTGGCCCCAAGCCTGAGATACCTCCACCAAGTCAGACAGAGTGGCTGAGAGGAACTAGGCAGCTGGTAAATAAGTAGAATGCCCAGTCTATCCCTGGAACCTGTCATATGGAACAGACAACCAATGCTGACAATATGGTAGTTTGCACCAGGGCTCTGCAAAAAGGGAAAAATGCAAGGAGGATGATAGCCATCAGTTGGCTCTTGGTAGGAGGAGGAGGAGGAAGAAGTTGTTTTTATATGTCCACTTTCTCTACCACTTAAGGTATTGGAGGGGTTTTCTCTTGGCTAGGCTACCTGATTCCCCCTCTGTTGTTTTGGTGGTTACATTCTGAGGACAACTCTACTTGGATAGATTATGTCCATGTGGGTATGGGACAACTGAAACTTTATCTCATAAACTGAGAGATTTGTGTATACAGCCAAGACAGTTTCCAATTTTTCCCTTGTTTCCATGTCTTCCTGTTAGCTGATACTAATTCTGCTATTACTTTGGCTGTGGCTAAATTTCTGGTTGCAGCGGCTTCTATATGAGGATGGAAATAGAGGGTGGAATTTGTAAGACTGGTTCTGTCCAAGATTGATGGGTCATCAGATTATTAATAAAAGAAAGAAATATATTCAACACTTTGCTATCAAACCTAAACTTTTTATCTGATTTAACAACATATCATGTACTGCTTAATTAGCATATACAATTGTACTATTTGGCATACATATGGAACTTAAAATGTTTTCATTTTCTTTTCTTTTTTGCTGACAGGTAATTTTCATTCTCTATAAGGACATTTTTCAGTGTCTTTCAAATTTTCCCAGTTTTTCCATTTTCTCAGACAGTTCCATGCTGTACATTTTGAATGAGAAAAACCTTGCCTTATGAAGCATTTCAGTCTAAAAGATGAAATATTTCTTAGGAGGGTTTTTCCCCCAGTGCTCCTCCAAATTGAAAAACAAATCTTCGGGAAAAAAACATTTCCCTTCCAAAATGTTCCATTTTTCTCAGGCCTTCACATCTCTAGTTACACACTAATAATCTTTACCTTATGTATCTAGTGAAGCAGGCTCTTGCTTACAAGCAACCCTTATAAACCAGTTTCTAAGGTATTAAAGCAATTTATTGTTGACATTAGTAGATATAACTGACATTCATCTATTGGGCAAAGAAAAGGAAGTCACTGAATAAAACACATTCCAAAACAGTTGGCCTTGTTTTTGCCAACGGAGTTTTGTCTGTTTGGTGCCCAGAACATTTCTTTCCTCACATGGACTAGAATGAGAACATCCAGGCAATTTGCTCTTCCTACTTTGCCTATATAAGTGACCCAGAAGAAGACTCTGATCTTCATGGTGTTGAGCATGTGTTCTCAGCTTCTGAATCTGACCATCAACTTCAGTTCTCTACAATAAAAATCATGATGGTTTCAGGATACCACCAACGGCCAGGATCCTTGGCTTATCAGTTTGTCTATTACATGGGCAAGGAGCCAACCTTGCAAAAGAGGTATCATTGCAACAACAACAGCTGTGTGAAATTGACCATAAGTGGGACAGGGCTTGGGAGTAAAAGTATTATTTGCTCCCTCCATTTTTCATTACACAATGTGACTTCAAATAAAAGGCAGGATGCCTTTTCAACATCCCCCTTTGTGCTAATTAAAACCGATCAACCTTCAACAAGATCTCTCGATCCTACAAGTCTAGATGAAGTCCTAGTCTGTTCAAGATTTTGTACATCAGGAGTTCATGCTGTTCACTCACAGTGGATTTCTTTAATGAAAAGGTGCATTTTGTTATTACTGTCCAAGTAAGCAAAATAAGGATATTTTTATTGGTGAGGGATCTCTTATAAAAAGCAGAGCCATTTCATAAGAGTGTGAGTCTAAATACCTTCCAAACAGCCAACTTTAACTGCAGTTTTTTTTTTAAAAAATAAAATGTTTCACAGCCTTGCTTTGGAAGTCGCAGGGGAAGCACCTATCTTTCCTCAAAACAGGGCACTGGAGAAAAAATGTAGTTTCCCAGAAATAAATTTTTACCTGGGAATATGTTTTTCTCTCTATTCCATTTGTACAGCTTTCATGTGCGAGTACCATTGAATGAACACATGAAGCTGTGTTATTCTGTGGTCCTTATGGACCAGCATTATCTACTCTTATTGGCAGCCATTCTCCAAAGATTCAGACAGGAATCTTTCCCAGGCTTGGTAACTGAGGCCTTTCTGATTGGAAATGTATACATGTATACAAAGGATGTGCTTCATCAATGAGCCATGCCCACTTTCCTCCATTATGGCTTGCCTGAGCCAGCAGGACAGTGGAATAGCCTTAGACAAGTGGCTCTCCCGCCATGCCCATGCCATGGCCTTCTCATTAGCAGCCCCTTACTCTTGAGGAAACTATTATTCATGATGACACTTCTCCCAGGTCAAGAGAAATGATTGACAGGAGAAGGTGACTACCCACAGCCTCCATGGCAGATCTGCCACTTCCCCTATGGTTCCTTTTTCTGCCCAGCACTTGGCTGCCTTCATCCCGTACAATAAAATACTTTTGTAAACAAAATGGCTCAGATGGAGACCTTTTCGATATGGTCTATCATCAACAAAGCTTCACTACGAACTATTGGATAGAAGCAATTTTCATTGCATTGATAAATAACTGAATTATATTGCTGGTTCATTTTTCCATATTCCATTTTTTATACATTTGTCCCCAATAATTATATGTCCACTAGCAGTCTAATTTCCATGGATGAGTTGCACTGTAGGCTAATGTGGCATTCCCAACGTGGGATGTAGAACAAAACGTTAGATCTCTACTCCGCTTATTGACTCACCTAGCTGATCTTTATTGCTAACATCCTTGTGCCGCAATACATCCATTCAAGAGATTTATTTGTTTATTAATTTTTGCTATTTGTGGCCTGCCCTCCCTGGCCAAAGCCAGGCTCAGATCCAGAGCCACTCAAAAGGCCCTTGAGGTGCCAAGGGTTGCAGGTGGGGTGTGGATAAATGTGTAAACAAATATTGTGTTGCTATGCATTGGTACAATACCTTCCCCCGTGTGAAGATGAGCTTAGGGAAGAGAAGGGAGTCACAGCAAAACAGGACTTGTGGCACCACCAACTTCGGTAAAAGTTTTGTTGGAACCCATAAAGGCCACTTGTGCAAAAACACTTCTGGGCCATGCAGTATTTACCTGGACTCCATACAGTCTGGTCCACTGTAGTCCAGTAACAAACCTCTGCCAGATGTCACCTCCATCAGCAGGTAGATTGTCTTTCACAGCTGATGGAGTATTCTCCATTGGGGACCCACATTTATGGAATTAATGATCACTTTTATCCTATATTGTGAACTACAGTTACATAGCCTGGTACAAACTTGCATGTACATTGTTTGATTTTTCTACACTTAATTAGCATGTACTTTGAAACTAGTTCACAAATGCTTTATTCATTATTTGGGGCCAAATAATAACACGGATGCCTTACACATACCTAGCTTACACTCATTCATACTGGTCAATATGAAAACAAGTGAACACCTGCTGCATCAGATGTGATGCTCACATACTAAGTAAATGGCTAAGTAAAGGATGCTTTACCCCTCCTCCCCCTCCCTTTCATGTGTAGGACAGGCACAAACAACTATGGAAATGTACGTGATACTCAACAGTCCTTCCCACAATGATGTCTTGGCCAGAAAATAAGATTGCAAAGGCAGAAAATTGTGCATGCAGTGGGCTGTATTGGAATGGATGACATAGTCTGTGAGCATCATTTTGAAGTTCAAGAGGGGCACTTTGCATTCGCTTTCTGAAACATCAGCACACACACACAACCATATTTTGGAATATTTCTATTGTAGCTTGTGGTTTTGTTTAGACTCTTTGATCTCTCAAGCACTTGAAAGTGACGAGGCTGGCACATGTCTCAGATTGGCAGTCTCTTGCCACTTTTGGTTGGAGTCCTGAAACAGATTGTTCCAGAGCGGAGGAGAAGTACAAGTAGCGCTGTTCTTAATGATGCAAGTGGGCCAAAGCTGAAAAGGCACTGAGCTGTTGATGTGAATGGATGCAGAAGGAAAGTCCAAAGCTGTTCGAAGCATATAATAGGAACATGGAAAGTATGACTCAAAGTAAGCTCGAAATCGTAAAACGAGAAATTGAACATTTAAATATTCCAATCCTGGGAGAGAGTGAACGAAAGTGGACTGGGTTAGGCCATTTGCAGTCAGACAAAAGCGTTTTACGTGGGGAATGACAAACACAGAAGAAACAGAGTTGCTTTAATAAGTGAGGTGAGATGTAGCACAGGCAGTCAGGGGCTATAATGCAAAGTCTGACCAAATAATATCAATCAGACTTCAGGGAAAGCCTATCAATATAACCATAATTCAAGTTCACGCCCCAACTACCAATGCTGATGAGGAAGAAATTGAAAGCTTTTAAGCAAATGTCCAAGAAGAAATTGATCACACACCTAAACAACATGTGCTGATTATCATAGGTGACTGGAATGCAAAAGTAGGAAACAAAGCAGAATCAAATATTGTTGGAGGACTTGGGCTAGGAGCTCGAAATGAAACAGGAGAGTGACTCATACAATTCTGTGAAGACAATCACTTCTTCTTTGTGAACATATGTTTCAGGCAACCAAACAGACAGTTGTATACATGGACATCAATGGATGGCCAATACAGAAATCAAATAGGTTATATCTATTGCTAGGGCAGAGTATGGAGAAACAGAATGGTTTCCAATTGGCAAAGGTGTCAGACAACAATGCATTTTATCTCCTTATCTGTTCAATCTATAGGCAGAGATGGACTGATTCAATCAAGGAAGGCATGGCCCTCAGTTTGCAAGGCCTGAACAGGGCTGTTAATGATAGGATTTTTCAGAGGACATTCATTTTTTTTTCTTTTTCTTTTTTTTGCTTTCAAGTCACATCTGATTTATGGTAATCCCTGGTGGGGGTTTTCAAGGCAAGAGATGTTCAGAGGTGGTTTGCCATTGCCTGCCTCTGTGCCACAGCCCTGGGATTCCTTGGAGATCTCCCATTCAAATACTTGTCAAGGTCAACCCTGCTTAGCTTCTGAGATCTGAGGAGATGAGGCTAGCCTGGGCTATCCATGTCAGGGTCATTAATTCATAGGGTCACCATAAGTCAGAAGCAACTTGACAGCACTTAACACATATACACACACAGTCACACTAAAGTCAGGAGAACTAATTTGCATCAACTACTGAGGACATTTCATACATTTAAGAAAGCTTTTTAAAGCTGCTGGACTAGGGCTTTAGTGCATATTTGGGCGCCCTTGGTTAAGAGCAGCAGAGTCTGATCTGGAGAGCTGGGTTTGATTCCCCGCAACTCCCAAATGAAGCCTGCTGGGTGATCTTGGGCCAATCACTCAGCCCTACTGGGTCACCATAAGTCAGCTGGGACTTGACAGCATGCTCGCATGCACACATCAATCAATATTGTGTGTTGTTGAATGAATATTAGTCATAAGAAAAGCCCTGCTGGATCAGACCAAGGCCCATCGAGTCCAGCAGTCTGATCACACAGTGGCCAACCAGGTGCCTCTAGGAAGCCCCCAAACAAGACAACTGCAGCAGCATTGTCCTGCCTGTGTCCCACAGCACCCAATCTATTGGGCATGCTCCTCTGATCCTGGAGAGCATATCATAGTCTGCTGTTAAAGTACTAGAGAGCGGTAATTTGTTTTAGCTCAGTGTCTGCAAAGTTCCTTGCGCACCTTTTTGTTGCAAGCCTTGCAGGACACCGCCTGTCAGGGCCCCCCACGGCCCTCGGACCTCTTCCATATCGTTCTAGGTGCTTTTCTCTTGGAGACACGTGTCCGTGCATGCGGTACATACATTTGCCTTGGCCGGGCTGTGGAGGGGCATGCCCTTGCCATAAGACGCCCAAAAGGGGGGGTCAGAAACTTCATCTCGACGGCTGAGAAAAAGCTCCAGTTCATGTTTAACGGGATAGGGATGGTCCGACGGGGCGACCGTGGCGTGACCCGACCCATCCACGCCCCAAAGAGGCACATGAAGATGTGGGGGGGGGGGAGTGGGAGCGTGTGCACGCGAGGAGGGAGGGAGGGAGGGGGGGAGGGGGGACGCGCCTGCCATTGGCGAAGCCCTCTCTCGCTCGGCGGCATCGCCACGGCGGGAAGCCCAGCTGGCCGGGCGGAGAAGCGGCCTCGCCGGGCTCCACGGGGCAGACCGGCCGGGGTCGGGATGGGCGGCGGGTCCTGCGCCCACCTGCTGCTGCTGCTGCTCCTGCTGCTGCTGCTGCTCGTGGCCGCCTTCGCTCCGGCCGCCGCCGCCGCCGCCGCCCCTCCTCCGGCAGGCGGCCGCCCGAGCCGCTCCTCGGCTTCGCAGGGGGAGAAGGGGGCCGCTTTCGGGGGACGCCGGAGCGGGCTGGCCGCTTTCCACCGGAGCAACCAGGTGGGCCGGCGGCCGCGGGACTCGCGGAGGCGTGGCGTGGGCTGCCTCGTGCTCGGAGCGGGCGCCGCTTCTTGCCGAGAGAGGCGGGCGGGCGGGCGCTCGTGGGAACGCGCGGCGGACGCGTGTCGGAAGGAAGCCCGCCTTCTGGGGCTTGGGAAGGGCTTCGGTCGTGGGCGGGAGGGGAGCGGCGGCATCGGCTGCCCTCCGTGCTCAAGGAGCTGGGATTGCCTTTGGCGCTTGACCCGGGCCGTCCAAGGGGTGACGGCCGCCCTGCCGAAACAGCAACGTAGGGTTGGGGGCAGAGAGAGAGAGAGAGAGAGAGAGAGAGGGATCCAGATGCATATGGGTAGCCGCGTTAGTCAAGAGCAATAAAATCAAGCAGGAGTTCAGGAGCATTTGAAGACATGTATGCATGGGAGGTTTTGGCTTGGCTTTGCCCCTCTCTGGATGCGCGTCTTCCCCATCCGAATTCTCAGAACTCAAAAATAAACCCCCATGCAGAGTTTTGAGAATTCAGATGGGAAAAATACGCATCCAGAGAGCGGCAAATCCAAGCCAAAACCTCCCATGCGTAACTGTTGTGTGTTAAGTGCCGTCAAGTCACTTCCCACTCATGGCGACCCTGTGAATCAATGTCCTCCAGAACGTCCTATCTTTAACAGCCTGGTTCAGATCTTGCAAACTGAGGGCTGTGGCTTCCTTTATTGAGTCAATCCATCTCCTGTTGGGTCTTCCTCTTTTCCTGCTGCCCTCAACTTTTCCTAGCATGACTGTCTTTTCCGGTGACTCTTGCCTTCTCCTAATGCGACCAAAGTAGGACAGCCTCAATTTAGTCCTTTTAGCTTCCAGGGTCAGTTCAAGCTTGATTTGATCCAGAACCCACTGATTTGGTTTTTTTGGCAGTCCACGGTATCCATAACACTCTCCCCCAACACCACATTTTGATGACTAACAAAACATATTCCAGCATAGGTTTTCATGACCTTGAGCTGCATCTGACTCCACAAGGCTTATTCTGGAATACCCTGTGTGTTACTCTTTACGGTCCCCCTGGAGCCCTCTTTTAGTAAGCGAGGGAGCCAGCAAAAGCCCTGATAGCGAAATTGAAAGCGTGGAGCGGAGCTGTGGTTAATAGAGAGGAAGATTATCTCACTAGTTGCCTGAGGGCAGGCACTGCTTTCATTATAATCCCTTCTGTTCTTCCAGGGCTGAGCCACAGCCTTCAAAACCGGTTCCAGGGAGCAGCACCAGCAAAAATTCAGCCACTGTGGCAGTAGGGCGAGGGATTGCATCTCTCCCCCCCCCCACCTTTGTGGGTAAAGAGTTTCCCATAAGGAAACTCCATGCTTTGGGATTTCAGACACAGTCAGGCACATGGTTGAGCGCGGATGTTAAAAGCATTGTCATGATGGATGGGTGGACCCGAATGCCACTTCAGTAGTTAAGGACTTCTCATCAAGGTAGTAACCATGTGGCAGTGCCCAGGCAAAGAGGTTTCTTGTTGAAATCTGGTGCCAAATGATACCCCTCTCCCTTTAAAGTCAATGTGGGTTTGTTCTGTCTGTTTTGATGAAGCAGTATCATCCTGATATAAAGAACTTTCACTCTGTCTTGTATGATATTGCAATGGTTTTTCTTTTTAAAAGGGTTGCTTTAAGTATTGCCGTTAGAATATTTGGCCAGGTATCAGCCAAAGCATAAACAGGTCAACAAATCCTAAAGAAAAAAATTCTCTGATGTTTTTACCACAAATGTACATCTGTACCATTTCCTCCCACTTGTTTCCTGGTATGCTTGTGGCAATTCAGATTTTGTGGTCTTTAATGGGATGTGATTATTGAAATCTCTGACCACTTAATTTATATATATGTGTGCGTGTGTAAAGTGCTGTCAAGTCGCAGCCGACTTATGGCGACCCCTTTTGGGGTTTTCATGGCAAGAGGCTAACAGAGGTGTTTTGCCAGTGCCTTCTTCTGCACAGCAACCCTGGTATACTAACCAGGGCTGACCCTGCTTAGCTTCTGAGATCTGACAAGATCAGGCTATCGTGGGCCATCCAGGTGTATGTGTGTATATGTGTATATATGTGTGTGTGTGTGTGTATATGTGTGTGTGTGTGTGTGTATATGCATATATACATATATACATACATAATTACGAGTCTGACACCCAGGGAATGCAGGAAGTTAGGTATCCTACATTTTTACAAGGTGGTTGTTTAATCTTTAGGCTGATTTTAGGCCTTGCTTATTCTAGATTTCTAGATATTTAACATGCATGCTGATTATTTGAAAAAATTGGCTATTAACCTCCTAGCCTATTTATTTTTGGCATATTAAAAATAAAAAGGTTGCAAAGAAATTTGAAACATTAAACTTATTACAAGCAAATATGGACAGGAGGAGCATGCTCTTGTTTAGGGATAAGCAACTCCTGGCATGTGGGCTGAGCTGTTGCACAACCAGACCATTTCGTTTGGAACCCAGGACCAGTTCTTCGCCCAGGCCATTTGAGGCAAGGCCCTGAGTCTCTGGCAGTGCTGGGGGGGACAGCGGCATGGCAGAAAGTAATATTCTGCCTTCTGCCCATCGCAGCCTCCCAGATATGTGCAGTTGCCATCTGGCTCCACAGAAAGCCCCTGAGGTGCTGGCAGCACTGCTGAGATCTGGCATGTGCCTAGTGTGTTTGGTCAAGTAGAAATCTCTCTCTCTCCCCCCCTCTCCTTTAGTCTGCCAGTACAGCAACATCTTCACAGGTAGATATGTTTATTTTCAATAGACGGGCCAAAGAGGTTGCCAACCCCTGCTCTACTGCCAAAAAAGGATTTTAGAATAAGAGAGAGAAAAATGTACATGTTGGGATTTGTTTTTCAAAAGTCTTTTAAAAAAATCTCTCTTATACAAGCACCCTTATATACACAGAAGCTTGCAGTCGCTGAAGAACTATGCATTACATTTCCCCCACGTCTGTGCAATTAGACTGTGTCTGGTTCCATGCTGGGAACTCAGTTCCCAGGTATACACAGGCCTAATTCAGATAGAGATTGTGGAATTTGAGGAGGGCTTCTTCCCCCCCCCCCCGTGCTGTTTATCTGATCTGAAAGAATCCTGAGGGGTGCTGCAGTTTACCACATTGCGGGGGGGGGGGGCTTTCCCCGTGCACTGTTTCAGGTCAGGAAAGTGGTGCTGGGGGAATGCTGAAGTCCCTTCTCTTGGGTACGGTGGTCCCTGTTCAAATAAGACCCATGTGTGCATGGGACTGGGAATGGAGTTCACAACACCTGTCTGATCATGCAAACGCAGAGAGGAGCAGGGGGAAATATAACATGCATTTAGACATTTAGTTCAGCCAGAATTCAAAACTATGGTTTAATTAAACCAACGATGGTTATTATGATAGTCCAAATGTCCTTATGGTTGGTTCTTGTGGGTTATCCGGGCTGTGTGACCGTGGTCTTGGTATTTTCTTTCCTGACGTTTCGCCAGCAGCTGTGGCAGGCATCTTCAGAGGAGTAACAGTGCTACTCCTCTGAAGATGCCTGCCAGCAGCTGTGGCGAAACGTCAGGAAAGAAAATACCAAGACCATGGTTACACAGCCCGGATAATCCACAAGAACCAATGAACTCTGACCGTGAAAGCCTTCGACAATGTCCTTATGGTTAGTTAGGAATCCAAAATTATGGTCTGACGTTCATTTGTTAATTGCAATTGTGTGAGAATGTATATAGGCTTAATCCCGGTTTGTTAAGTCTGACCCAAGCCACAGTCACTCTTTAAACATCTCTTATGTGGAAAACTACCTGTACATGCAAAGTGTGTGTAATTAAGCACCAATGCTTGCATGTGGAATCTAGATTTTGCATGAAGGGGTTTGGAGAGTAGGAGAGAAAGAATCATGTTTTCTGCTCTTCCCTCCCCGGCTGCTTTTCTCAAGGGATTTCACATATATACGCTTGTATCTGAAAGCCCAAAAACCTCCTGGGGGATTTTTGTGTGTGAAAAACACAGAGGAAGGGGGGGAATAAATAACCCTTCCACATACTACTACTCTACTCAAATGTACCTCCCTGGGCTGATTCTCTTTGTGTGTGCGTGTGTGGTAAAAGAGTAATTTAGTGTTTTGGTAGTTGGTATGCACATCTGTATATAACATGGAGCTTGTCGCTTTTGAAACACAAAAAACAAAGGCTAAATTAAAACTCGAAATAGAAGGCTTAGGATGGGGAAAATATTCTTGAGGAGAAAGTTATGGAGAGAGCACTCATAAAGCTGACTCTGGCTTCTACAAGTCCAGCAACCTTGGAATACAGAAAAGAATTACTCAAGAGAATAAAACAAAGGCAAATGTTCACCTAACACAGAAATGAAATTCTAAGCTAAGACAGGGGAAAGGAGCTAAAGCTGAAGAGAAATATTCCTGAGGAGGAAGTGAGGAGAGCACTCACAGAGCTGATTCTGGCCAGAAGAGATGAAATGTGGTCACCCTTTCCCTCAGGACACGCACAGAAAAATAAAATCACCTTTGAATAAAGTGCCAGAATGTTCCAAAGCTGCTTCTGTTCAGGTGCAGAAGCAGAATATTTCTGTTCCTCTTCCAGTCTGGTGTTCATAAATGCCATGAAAAGCAGCAGGGAGGGTAGTGAGCATACAACAAATATAGCATTCTGTGCATGGGTTGGAGAACAATTTTGCTGCATGCATGTTTTATAGATAGTGAAATGTCATCCAGGCCAGTGGGTCTTGTTGGGGGGACTTGCAGTTCTAGATCATCAGAGTTTCATTGTTCCTCCCTGTCCTGCCTGTTTCTACATGTTTTAAACACAGGAGACATGGCGTTTGCCTGGACATTATATTGTGGTGCTTAAAGAGGAAGGCCTTAAACTCCAAACAGCACGAACTGCCAAGAGTCTGCAAGCCAGAGCAGCCAAGCTTGGCTACCTAGCCAAAATCCTACATATTTTTGAGGAGTTATTCCAGGGCTTTCTTGTGAAGATGAGCAGTGATCTGCTGCACATGGTAAGTCACTCTTCCCACTGATATGGTACTTATTGATTTTTTCAGATGTTTAGGCTGCCTCTCAGCCATAGCTGTTGAAAAGATTAGCAAAACATATTGCATAAAATACAAAATAAGAAAACAACCAATAAAAACAAAGCAAAGCTTCTTTATGTTCACCTAAGATCACAAAGTTGCACAATGGCTTAGAGTAGGGTTGCCAACCTCCAGGTACTAGCTGAAGATCTCCCGCTATTACAACTGATCTCCAGCTGATAGAGATCAGTTCAAACCCCACCCTCCCCAGTTTCCACCCCCAAATCTCCAGGAATTTCCCAAACTAGAGTTGGTAATTCTAATCATAAGGCTTCTTTTTGCTTTACATGATTTTATAATTGAGTAAACACCCTTGGCTTAATTTAACAACGCTGTTATAATCAGGGTGATTAAAAAGTGATATGTGTGGATCCCACCCCAGGCCACATAATGCATGCTCATGGGTAAAATCTGCATTTTATTCTGCAAGAGTGATTGTGAATGTGAAACAGATGGTGATAGTTATTCTGGTAATAAATACACAGCAGATCTCAATTTGTGTTAAAGAAATTTTTCATACTTTGCTACACAGACGATGGTCTCAGGAAAGTCATTTTTTTCAAAAGATCAACTCTGAGGGGAAGAACATACTCATAAGCAACTCTGCATATTGCTGGGGTTTTGATAGGAAACATAGAAGCTTCCCGTCCCAGTAGTACAGACTTGAGTAATTGACTGGAAAATAATCCATCTTCCCAACAGTGAAAGCTAATTGTGTGGTAGACTTCAAAAAGATCATTACTAGCAATTCAGGAAGGAACCCATACTTTATTTCAGCGGTTCTTAGCCCCTACCGAGTCTATTTAAGATTGCAGCCTTGGAGGCCAATCCCATACAATCTCATTTAGAAACAAGGCCCACTGGATGCAGTATTTGCAATACTAGAAGATGGCTGCTATATAAATTCACTCCGATCATACATATATTTTATATTTAAAAGCTCATTTGAATATGCACATCAGTCTGCAAACCATCAAAATGACAACTGGCTTTGATCATGTTGGCCTGCCTTCTACTTCATTAAAGCAAATTTCTGAAGAGTCAACCTAACTATGACAGTAGGGCTGCCAACCTCCAGGTAATTGGACTCTATGGCACTGTAGTCCCATCCCTCTCCAAATCCCGCCCTCTGCAGGCTCCGCCCCCAAAAGCTCCCGCCAATGGCAAAGAGGGACTTGGCAACCCTATGTTCAGAGCTAGATGAGCTCATGTTCTGACAAGGGGATGCTTCATTCATTACATTACTCATGTGGATTTATATTGCATATGCTCAGTCATTGTATCTGTCTTAAAACATCTATGACATGACTGTGCCATAGGTACTTGCAGTCATACCCATCTGGCATTCCCATATCAGTTAATGTATTTTCCTGGCACAGGGTCTAAAATGGCCCTGAACATACAGGTGCTCCTTATACATCGCTAATGTTATCACTGTGCTAAAAACAATGGTAGTTTTACATGGTTGCACAGCCAAACATCCTTCAGATAGCAAACTTTCCTCCTCTTCTTTCCTTTGTGCAGGCTTTGAGGCTTCCACATGTACAGTACATAGAAGAGGACTCCTATGTATTTGCTCAGAGCGTTCCCTGGAATCTTGGCCGAATTATCCCAGCGCAGTACCGATCAAATGAGTACAACCCTCCCAGTAAGCACATTTGCCTCCCAACATTCTCACATCAGTACACCAGCTGTGAAAGATTTTTTGAGCCAGGAACAAAATCTGTTGTAAATATATGTGCAGAGAGCAGGTCATTCACCTTTTTGCCCTGTGAAGAAATAGAGAGTCGCACCGACAACAGCTACATGTCAGAGCTGGAAAACAGTCGGTGTGAAAGCTTGAGTCAAGAGGAATCTTAATATGTTTTGAGTTTATAGTGTTTTATTCTGTGGGGATAACTCAGTAGTTAAACAAGACGCAGCCGCATTCTGGTCTGAGTTGCTGCTCATCAACAAGCTGCAGTATCCAAGGCATAGCTAGTATAAAACCGTCTTCACCCCTTCCCCACAGAGGTGCTATGTTTTTTAACAGATGCACAAAAGGTTGGCATTCTCACATGCAGCTTTTTCCAATGTGGAGATGCAGGGATGAGAAGAATGACATGGGAATGGCACTGAAATAGGGAGATGCTAATTGTAAAGATTAAAAACACACACACCTGCAGGGAGAGGAGAAAAGAGGTCAGCTAGATGGAATTCAGCTGCTGCTAGCTTGTTGCCAGTGAACCAGCAGGCTCATCCTCCCTCCCCTCCCTTTTCATTTTAAATGCGGTCAGTCTGATCTCTGTAAACCAAATAAAGCCCTGTTTGGACAGTGCTTACCAGGAGTGGAAAAAGTGGTGCTGCAGTTTTTAAGAGGCAAAAAGAGAGAGGAGCCTGAGAGCAAACTTTTGGGATGAGCCAACACCTCTTAGAATTGGTTTAGTGCTGGTAATGGCCATACCCTTGAGAGAGAAGCGGGGGAGTGGAGGAAGAGGAGCCTTGTTGGGAGTCTTGAGGCAGGATACCAGGGCTGGCTGTGTAATTTCCTCATTTCCCGAGGAGCAGAAATGGGTGGTTGTAAGGCCCATCTCACCACACAGGCTTAATGCTGCGTTTAGACTGTATTGCTGATCTGAAGGGTTGCCATTATTTCTTTGAATGGAGAAAAAAAGAGGGGTTATAGTGTATGCCAACTCTAGTAATCATGTAAAAGGAGGGAGAACTTGCTAGGAAAAGTACTCTAATTGCAAAAATCTTTCAAGTTATTTACTCACATTCTGAAGAATAAATAGAAGCACAACTTAGAATTCAATATCATCTTATTGTAATCCAAAAGAAGCACAGATTCTCTTGTGCCTGTTGATGAAGTGGACTCTGGGATGTGCTGAGGTAGTCTACCAGACCAAAACGCTGCCCAAGTAGCTGCACAGTCATTCTTTCAGGGCAGGTAGAGACTATTTCTGCTGCTTCCTACAAAAGAATACAGGAGCCACAGTGGGGCAGACATACATTTACAATTGCATGAAAAAATTTTTGATAGAAGAATGTTCCAGCAAATGCTGTACGTGCTTGGGAGGCAAGCAAGCGAGACCAGAAATCTTTTTGCCTCCCTTCTGGACATGCTGTTTCTGACTGCCTTCCCTCACTAGATGAAAAAGAAAAAATGGGGCTTACCATAAGTTTCCAAACTCTTCTTAAGAAAGAAATTCAGTCAATCAAGAATGGCTGTGGATTTTGACCCTCAGTGATGTCTGCAGTGTCCTCTTGGATTGTCGTTTTCCATTCTGAGGGTGTCTTTTTATTTACTTTCCCTTGTTCTCTGTTTAGGGATCATAAGCATGTCTCAAGGAGCAAGCTAACACTTTCTTAATAGTTCCTCAGAAACTTCTAAAAAAATACCAGGTTACATTTGTTTCTGGAGGTTGGGGTCCTTAGCGCCTTCTCTCAGAAGACATTAAATCCTGCCTTCTGACATAGAAACACAGGGATTAACTTGCTTTTTATTTATTAATTACAATATTAAAACCCTGCCTTTCCCATAGCTCATGGCCACTTAGAAATTCAAATCCAAAACATACAGAAAATAGTAAAACCCCACATAACCTTTTCCCCTCCTCTGCATTTCCATCTGTAGGAAAGAAGGGAAACGCATGTTGAGTTCAGTATTCCTTTTTTCTTCATAGCCTGCTATCTGCAGGACAGTTTGCCTGTAAAACTGGACCAGTTGCCTTTGTAAGTTGCTCATACAAGATAAACATCCTCATCTCTTGGCAAGAACTGCAAAAGGCCTGCGTGGGCACTTTCTCTTGGCATTACTGACGGAATGTCTCTCTGCAGATAAGGGTGACCTGGCTGAGGTGTATCTGCTAGATACTGGTGTCCAGAGCAACCACCGGGAAATCAAGGGCAGGCTGTTTGTGACTGACTTTGAGAATGTCCCAGAGGAGGATGGTACTTGTTTTCACCGGCAGGTATGTGGGGCTGTAGGTTCTGTTTCATTATTCACAAATGTTGATGGCTTTAGTTGTTGTGTTCTCCTTCTATAACTGATAATGTTGGAATTGTGTGTTCCAATAATACACAAATAATTTTGGGCCAGGTCCTTCACACAGGTCGTTTATG
Organism: Euleptes europaea; assembly: GCF_029931775.1. Lineage (NCBI taxonomy): Eukaryota > Metazoa > Chordata > Lepidosauria > Squamata > Sphaerodactylidae > Euleptes > Euleptes europaea. The sequence continues at coordinate 69,006,511 of NC_079313.1, read as the reverse complement.
CATGGGAGTTTTACCTGACGTTCATTGCTTGCTGGACCCACACTTTCCTGTTGGGATTCTATGTACCAGCAGTCTCCAAGCTCAAATCAAGTCCCTGCCCTTTAAATGCTGCTTTGTGATTGGCTTACTCTGTAGAGCTTACTGAGAGAAAATCCACCCCCCAAACCCAATTGCTGCATAAAAAAACATTTTAAGAACAAAAAACAAAAAACGGAGCAATCTTAAAGGGGGGGGAATCCAAGCCTAGGTTTTAAAAAGTATTTCTTCTGCTCAGAAAGAGCTCTGAGGAAGCAGGAAGCATTTGAATCCCCACCTCTTTACACGCTGCTTTGTAATTGGCTGTGAGAGAAACCAAGCTTGTCCTGCACTTTGCCTTATGCTCGGAGATTTCACCTGGACTGAGCTCAGGGGAGAGGGAAAAATCAGGTTAACAGAGGAATGGGAAGTCCCAGGATTTGTGAGGGCTGGCAGCGAGGTCATCCCTAATGGATGGAAAACTCATTCATAACTCCAAGGAACACCCAGACAGACTGGGGGCAAACGTAAGTGAAAGTACCCATGCATAAACAACCAATGATTGGCTTGAAGAAGCATCAGTTTATGCCACATCACACCATCGTGTAATTAAGTTTCTATGTTTCCTCAGGGTCATTCCTAGGGTTTCCAGCTCTGGACTGTGAAATGGAGATTTGGGGGGCAGAGACTGAGGAGGGTGGGACTTCAATGCCATAGAATCCAATTGCCAAAGCGGCCATTTTCTCCAGGTGAACTCTATCAGCTGGAGATCTGTTGTAATAGCTGGAGATCTCCAGCCACCACCTGGAGGTTGGCAACCCTAGTCATTCCTTCAGATAAATTATGCTAGTGAAAATGGGTGCATGTGCCAAATGGCTTTTAAAAAGGGGTCTCTGTTACTCAGTACTGTGTTACTTATATGAATCCTCATTTATCCACTAAAATTTCATTTGTGGATTGGACCAGCCTTGGCATTCTCTGACCCAAAATGTTGGAATCCTCTTCCTTTCTTCCAGTCAGCATTCTCATCTGTACCTTACCTCCCTGGTCTCCTCTCTCCTCCAGTAACATGAGGGAAAGGCCTCCGAGAGAGATAGTGTGCACATGCCTCCCCCCACCCTCCGGCATCTACCACCAATGGAGCTGGTGAATTGCTAAGTGGCAGAGGATTCAGGGAGGCATTTAAAATATATATATAATTCTTACCTCCCCAAAATTTGCACCCTTAATTCAGCATCTGAGACTGAGCATTCAGTCCAGCTTACTGTGGATTGTTCAATTACAAAGGAGCTTTTGTTCAAATGCCATGAATCAGCATTATTTATATGTTCGTAGTGTGTACAGTTTTAGAGCCTCAGTAGCTTATACAGAAGTTGTCATTATTCTACTATTGGCATGGTATACCAGGTGAAGTTTATGGGTACTACTTAACCTGAACTGCATGTCTAGGGTTGCCAACCTCCAGGTACTAGCTGGAGATCACCTGCTATTACAACTGATCTCCAGCCAATAGAGATCAGTTCACCTGGAGAAAAATGGCTGCTTTGGCAATTCTGCCCTCCTCAGGCTCTGCCCCCAAAACCTCCTGCCAGTGGCAAAGAGGGACCTAGCAACCCTATGCATGTCTCATGTATCTACTACAAAAGATAGAGTTTTGTGTTAGAAACAAGATGTTTCTGACTCACTTGCTGTTGGTAATTCCATTTGGTTATGACACAGGGCTGACATTTTTTTTAAATGGGAAGCAGGAGCAACGATCCATTTAACAAGACAATAGATGTAATGACAGAAAGTACTAAAGGCTGAGATTAAGAGAATCCCAGCATCTTTTATTTTTTAGAAAATGAATGTGCTTTGTCTCTGGAGATCTGCTCAAGGTAGATCTATGGTGCCTTCTCTGTGTGGCACAATCTAGATACCTGCTGAAAGCTACTAGGAGTTTTCTAAGTCTGGTGACTTCTACATGTCCCATATTGATTCCTGCCAAATATTGTATGTGTAGCCATGTGCCTGTGTGTACAATAGCAACAGAATGAGAATGTGTCATCAGATTTTATAAAATTAAAATGAAGAAAATGGGATCTTTACCAACAGAAAGCGTGAATTGTGAGGCCCTTGGACAACATTCAGAGAGAAAATTAACATGGCATTGTAAGGGCTGTTTAATAAATGGTAGGTTCAAGTAAAGAAACCAAGTGGATAGATTCTTTCTAATGAGAGTATCTATTCTTCTTCTGACTGTAGCAGTATTTAATCCATTCTGTAGTATTTTGCAGTGCAGAAAGTACACATCTCATTTGTCTCACATTTGGTTTGCTTAATTTGTATTTTGCAAAACCATTTAAGTTAATGGAGCCAATCTTTCCTTTGTAATCAGACTCACATGAAGAGGTAATAAGAGGTGGATGTAGCAGCTTATGATTTAGTGAGAAATACTATTTTGCTTCCTGACAGGCCAGTAAGTGTGACAGTCATGGGACTCACTTGGCTGGAGTTGTAAGTGGGAGAGATGCTGGTGTGGCCAAAGGAGCCAGCGTCCGTAGCCTCCGGGTGCTGAACTGCCAGGGGAAGGGCACGGTTAGCGGCACTCTGATAGGTGAGTAGCCCAGCAGCTCCATGCCTGAGCTCAACTCTGAAGTACAAGACGTACAGATCCAGCAAGAAACTTGACGCCGCTGCAAAAACCGTCCAAAGGACTCCTATGAGCTGCAATGAAAATGGGAGGGGCCATGGCTCAATGGTAGAGCATCTGCTTGACATGCAGAAGGTCCCAGGTTCAATCCCCAGCATCTCCAGTCAAAAGGAACAGGTAGGAGGTGATGTGAAAGACCTCTGCCTCAGACTCTGGAGGGCCACTGCCAGTCTGAGTAGACAATACTTGCCTTGATGGACCAATGGTCTAATTCAGTATAAGGCAGCTTCATGTGTTCATGTGTTAGATTAACTCCAGGTGTCATAAGTTTAGCTCCTGGTTTTGGGACATTTTTAAGAAGAAGAAATCTGTAGAATATGTGCTGGGAGGCTGAGTTCTTTTGAGGTTTCAGCCACTGGACTTTTGGCAGATTCCTGAAGGCAGCTTCTGGAATTATACTTTCATATCATGGAAATGGTCCTGCAAGTCACTCCATCTTGTGGAAATACAGGAAGGGTTTATAACCTTGGTACTATTGATCATGGAAAAGCAGTTAAGCCACAAGAGTAGCAGCGACAGGCTGCACGGTCACTTTCCTGCACACAAATATCTATCTTCGTTTCATTGCAGTATGTAGAACGGGGTGTGGGTTACATGGACTGGCATTGCAATTCTGGACTGTAGTCTGCTTATTTCCCTCCTCTGCTACAGATGATCAGGATGTGTTTCTCTACTTATGTATCTGCAGCAGAATTTTATGCTTAGCCAAAGGACCAATTCATGTATACTGCTTGTCAGAGTTTCATTACAAAGAGTTGCTACTAAATATTGCAAGAAAATATTACTACCAAAATTAGGGAGTTTGTAGCCTTCTTCTGGTGACTGAAGTGTCTTTAGGAAACCTTGGAAGTGAGTTGCCTCTTCTCACCTCAAGTTTCCCCTTTACCTAGTCTCGCTTTATGTTGCATCTGATGACAGTTGTCATTTTCATGGCACTGACAGATAGTGTTGCATTGGTGAGATATCCTGGTTGGTTCTCTCTTAAACAAGAAATGAATTTCTGTTCATTATTTATCAGGCTTGCTCAGTTGTTGGTTTGCCTTTGCACAACAGGTCTGGAGTTTATTAAAAGGACCCTGGTTGCCCAGCCCTACAGTCCTCTGATTGTGTTGCTCCCCTTGGCCGGGGGCTACAGCCACATCTTGAATGCAGCTTGTCGCCTGATGGTGCGGATGGGAGTGGTGATAATTGCTGCAGCAGGCAACTACAAAGAGGACGCTTGTCTATATTCACCAGCATCAGAACCAGAGGTATGTACAGCGGTCAATGTTACTCAGCTTGGTCTATATTCACCAGCATCAGAACCAGAGGTATGTACAGCGGTCAATGTTACTCAGCTTGGTCCATGGCTATCAGATTGTGGTTCTCCAGGCCATGGTATTGAACCCACCAGCTAGGGCCCTCCAGTGGGTTACGGAGCCCCTCTTGCTGGGTTGTGAACCCCTGTAATTTTTTTGCTACTCTTTTGGGAAGATATGCTTCACAGAATGCAAGGGTGCCATGCTTTCAGTCTCTGTTAGCATACAAACTGAGGAAAATGGCAGGACAGCAAGATGAGGTCATGCAGTGGTGAAGAGGATTCCTCTATGCCTCTGACTCTTCAGTATGGTGCACTTCCTGGTGCTGGGCTTGTGTTTCCTGTTACAGCTCACTTGGTCTGCTGCCCATGACTCTGGCCTTGACACCAGTGAGGCATAACTCTGGTTGTTCCCCTTCCTGCCACATAATTATTGATGTAATAGAATTTCCTATCACATGCTTGCGGCTCATTGGGTCACAGGTCTAGAAAGGTGCCTCTCACTGTTCTAAGCTGTAGGAAAGGGCCCCAGAAGTGGTTTTATCATATTCAACAAAGTTTTGGTTTTTTCACCATCTGAGCTAGCAGCTATGGTGTTTGAATCCACTGTAGTCTTAATATAAAATATGTTCTGTACAGGCTGATGAAGCTATTGTCTGTGAAACGTGTATTTGCATCCGGAGGGCACGTACTGGTGATTTTCAAGCTCATTGATGCAAGGCTCGTCGCCTTTGTGTAATCTACATGCTGATTTTATTTGATACAGCAAAGTCATTTTCGACTGTTTTGGACTGCTATCTGTTGCACTTGTTTTCATTTTGGTTTATAGAGAATGTTCTGTTTTTTTAGGAGTTACGTTTATTAGTAGTTCATTAGCAGTGTATAGTTTTGTTAATTATTTTCTATATAGAGTCATCGTGCTGGTTTTTTTCAGATTTCTGTAGGCCAAATTCTATTGCACTGTTCTTTGGATGTTTGTGTTGATAGTACTTGACTTACACTATGTAATCTTCCTTGAGTCTCAGTGAGAAAGGTAGACTATAAACAAACAAACAAACAAACAATGTGATTAGACTATCATAGATCTAACTCCACAGATACATCTTCCATATTGCCTCAAATACAATAGTTTTCAGTGGAGGCAATTAACATTCAGCTACCAGTCATCCAAGTGGACGTCAAGATATCAATTGTAGGAGAACCATGTGATATACACACGTATATGAATCAGCTCAATATTAGAGGGAATGTTGGCATTTCATGGAATTGAACAGTGGAACAGTGGAATGGACCATTGTTGCTGATTTAAATTTTCAGATCCATGGATTGAAGGTTGATTGATGGAAATGGATTCAGTGTCCACAAGAGGTTGAGAAATGGCTGTTGTGTCATTGTAGATTATCACTGTTGGAGCCACCAATGCCCAGGATCAGCCTGCTTCCATGGGAACCTTGGGAACCAATTTCGGCCGTTGCGTAGATGTGTTTGCACCAGGAGATGATATAATCGGTGCCTCCAGTGATTGCAGTACCTGCTTCACATCACGAAGTGGAACATCCCAAGCAGCTGCACATGTAGCAGGTAACATTTTATAAGACAATGTTAAACAGCTCAGCGGTTCATATAATTCCCTGGCAAAAGGTTCTAGTGGGATGTGCCTCATTGCATATGTCTTTGAATCATCAGTGAATAATATTTTTTCCTTCTCAACAGAAGTAGCCCCTCAGATTTACAAAAATCAGACATTACCTGAATAGTAAATCAAACTGTCTCACATAAAAGACCCAGTCATTCAATAACTTGCTCTATTTCTGCATTTTCACATCACTTATAGCTGCCTTGTATAAGATGGCTACCATGTAGAGGCTACTGGATGCCACATCCTCATGGCAGTTGCTCCACGTAAGGAGCTGTTTAGCAGATCTGGTTGTGTGAAAACCTTCCATTATATGGACTGACCTCTGAGGGGAATGGTTTTTGATTCCACAAATATGATATGGGACTTTATAGCCCACCACTGCTATCTTCAAAATACTCAAGAATGAGGTACCTTGCCACTGAAATAAAAATTATTTTATACCTACCACTTATACTCCACTGCCACCATTTACCAGTGAAGTAAAACATACCAGAAGAAAATCCCTTTCTAACACAAAGCATGAGATAAAATTATGATGAGAAAAGCTATGCGACGTTGCCCAGTGGTCCTAGATAGCAACATATTCTTTGGTGAAGAGCAATGGCCTTGAATGGCCTTGGCAAAGCCAGTGTGAAGCACTGGCATAACCTTTGTGCCATACAATATCCTCTTGTGCCCTCTACACCAGTAGATTTTTTTCTTTGTCTCAGTCTCAGAAGGCAGCTTCATGTAAGCACATCCTTATGCTTTCATTAAACAGCTAGAAATGACAGAGAGCTTGTTATGGTATGACAGTGACAGGCCTAGCGGGCTGCTGGGCCTCAGGGCTGAGTGCAGTTTAGAGGTATCAGCCAACACACTTCCTTGTTAAATGGTTATATACATCCTGAAGGGTTCTGTAAAATGCGGATCTGTACAGGGGAAAAAATGTGCAGCTTGAGGGGGATAAAGCATTAATTATGCAGAAATAACACATCACATTAGTCAACAGGATATCCTAGAGGAAAGTAGTCCCAAATGTCTGAACAATTTTTATTTTTATTATTAACAGAAATAAAAAAGCAGAGTCAACCAAGGTTAAAATTGTAGAAAGGATGTAAGGGGAATTTTGCTGCTTGCCTCCCCATTCGCATCTCCCCGTGCTAGCCTGGAGCTTTAGTGTGTGCTCCTCCATTTACTTCAGTGGAGTTTGCTTTATATTTGGAACTTTTCCCTCCAGTGATGTGAACGGGGCATCTCTTGGGTGGGTAGGGGCTCCATAACTGTGTGTGCATTTCAGAGCCCCTGTGTTTGTTGGTTTGTGTAAAGCGCCATCAAGTCGCAGCTAACTTATGTCAACCCAGTAAGATTTTCAAGGCAAGAGACTAACAGAGGTGGTTTGCCATTGCCTTCCGTTGCATAGCAATCCTGGTATTCCCTGGTGGTCTCCCATCCAAGTACTAACCAGGACAGACCCTGCTTAGATTCTGCGCGCTGCTGAGATCAAGCTTGTTTGGGCCATCCGGGTCAGGGCTCAGAGCCTCTGTGCCAACAGCAAATTAGTAAAGTGAAGCAGTATATTTTACAGGGCAACCGGGCTACTTGAAAATTTTGCAATTTTGGTATGCCAGTCAAATATTGTCAAATATTCTATGATGCTGAGAATCTCAATGTCCACAGGTGACAGCTTATTTATTTAGTTACTTGAAAAACCCACCTGTAGCAGTCTGAATAGCCCTGACTAGCCCAGATCTCGGAAGCTAAGCAGGGTCAGCCAAGGTTAGTACTTGGATGGGAGACCAGGGTTGCTATGCAGAGGAAGGCAATGACAAACCATCTATATTAATCTCTTGCCTTGAAAACTGCATGAGTTGGTTGCAACTTGACAGCACACAGTTATTATTATCCATCCCTAGTTCACCTTTCTTCTGAAATGGGACCCAGAGCAGCTTATTGGTTTTTTTAAAAAAACAGATCATAACAAAACCACAAATTAAAAGAACGAATTCTAACAATAATAGGTGGAACACAAAGTTTAGATAAAAGCTGGACATGGGGACCATGCTGTACACTCACCACTTGCCTGCCCTCAAAAGCCCTCTTAGCTCCATTTTGCAGAATTTCCTGAAGTCCCTGGAGGGTGGGTGCCTTCCTAACAAATTCAGGAAGCCATTCCATACTAGACGGCTATTGCAGAAAAAAGACAGAGTGAGCAGAGTGAGACCTCAGCTACTTACACGAGGGAATGGTCGAGACAAATCTGCTGGGATGACTGGAGTTGCTGCATGATTCATATAAGAAGAGACGGTCCTTCAGGTATGTGGGTCGCAGATCATAAAGGGCTTGAAAGGTAATAACCAGCATCTTGACTTAAACATGGAGACCAATGGGCAAACAGTGTAAAGATTTCAGTATGGGAGTACTGTGCACAAAATGGCTTCAAGGACAAAGTCACCTTCAAGGACAGCCCCATGAAGTGCATGTAACAATAATCTAGTGTAAAGGTTACTGAGGTAGAAAGGGAATGACTAGATTGGCTAGAGCCCAGAGGAGGAAATAGTTAAAAATTGTAATAGTTTGTTACATTAAAAATATCTTTGAATCTGTTAACTAATATGTTTTTGTAATTAGAATGATCAAGCATTTTGATATGTAAAGTATTTTTAAGTCTTTTAATCTTTTCAAAACACTTGTCTTTTCATTTTTCTTCTTCTTTCCTTTCCCCCTGTACTTAGACCGAGGTCTTGAACAATAAAACTTAAATAAGACCCATCTCTAAAAACACCTTCCTTCATCTCTTCTCTGCAGCCTCCAAAAAACGAGCAACAAAATAAGTACGCTGAGGTTCAGAGTCCCACTTGACTAGTCAATGAACTAAATCTGTTTTACCAAATGGACAACACATTTGCTTCCCATCTTCCTGCTTGTTGAAGCAGCAGACCAAGCTGAGTAGCCCTCCACTTGGATGTGCAATCCAACTAAGTTAAACGATTTCAGTCCAATTGATTTTAGACCTGTCTTCTGTTCCATCCTAAGCAGTTACATTCTTCTAAGACCATTGACTTCACTTGCATTAGAAGGATTGTACTGTAAATCTCCCATTGAAACTGGAATTATGTATGTAAACTAAATTACACTTTTGGCTGCATTGTGTACTGTATTTCAATTTTCTTCTGAACATGGATGTCTGATAAAGAAACTGCATGACTGAAAACCAAACAGTTGGCTTATTAGCAGATCTGTTTATAAAATACTTTAATATCGTACATCATGAATCAAGTATAATGGGCAGATGTGAGAATGGAGAGAAAGTGCAGGTATCTGAGAGTTCTAGTTTGGTTTCCAGAATTACAAATCAAGGATCAACCAAGATACTAGCACTCTGGTGCCCAAATTCTGCTTAATACTGAATTCTGGAATACTTTGGATTAATACCATAACATTACACTGCAATACATTAATTTGAATTAAAGCCTCGTTGCTTTTGTAAAATAAATTTGTTATTGTACTATGCAACTTAATATTTAAACTTGCAGGCTTCTATGCACCTATCACTAGTGGAAAGGAGAATTATATATGCCAATGGGTGCTCTACATATACACCCCCCCCCAGCTTGATTCAGAAGATAGGGGTATGAGCATCTAGACTTTTAAAGGAGTGCTGCTGATCAGCTTTTTGGGATGGGAAATAAAGTGCTGGATGCAGGTCTCTCATTTAACCCTGCTCATCAGATGATCAGCCAGAAGGGCTGTGAGGTCTCAGTTCTGGATGCTATGTTAACATACTGTTGGATTTTCATAAAATTGTGTAGCAGAAAGTATAAAAGACTTATAACCTCTGTTTAGTTCTATATATGAGTTGTCCCTGCCAGATAATAGAGAATATGTATCTGTGTTTTTCATAGGTATTGCAGCCATGATTCTGAACACCAACCCTGCTCTGTCTGTCTCTGAACTGAGACAGAGGCTGATCCATTTCTCCATCAAAAACCTTATCAGTGAAGCCTGGTTTCCGGAAGACCAGAGGCTGATCACCCCCAACAGAGTAGCTGGCATTCCCTCCAAACTTGTAGCAGGTAATGACACTTAATTCACCAGAAGTACATGCTTTATGGTTTGAGAGATTTCTGATAGGCCTCCAGTTAGGCAAGTCGTGACCTGGATGGCTCAGGCTAGGCTGACAGAACTTGGAAGCTAAGCAGGTCCAGCCACGGTTAGTACTTGGATGGAAGACCACCAAAGGAGTCCAGGGTTGCTATGCAGAAGCAGGCAATGGCAATGCCACTTCCGAACATTTCTTGCCTTGAAACCCCAGCTGTGACTTGACGGCACTTTCCACCACCACAACCAATTAGGCAAAACGTATAACACCCCCCCCCGAAAGACCTAAGAGTGGTAACACAGCACACATTTGTAAGTCAGCTTTCTAGTGGTTCTCAAACTACTTGTTTCCTCTCTAGAACTGATCTTTTGAAGGTATAAGCAGTATTCCAGGAGGTTTAGGGTGAAAACCTTAGTCCCAGAGAACATGAAGTACCGCTAGGAATAAATAACAACTATTGGCCACTCTCTTACAGATGAGCAGCTCTATTGCCGCTCTGTGTGGTCACCCTTATCTGGTTCCACTCAAACAGCTATTGCCCACTGCAACAGCAATGAGGAAATGTTCAGCTGCTCAAGCATATCCAAAAACAGCAAGCGACGAGGAGAGCACATTGAGGTGATGTCCTGTGATGACATGCTATATTGTTTTTGTTGTTTTCTATGCAAGCTCACATTTAAATGGCAGGATACTGACATTTTCAGCCTTTCCTTATCTCACTGCTGTGCTTTCTAAAAACAGGATCATGGAGGCAGAAAGGAGTGCGTGGCTCACAATAAGTTTGGAGGTCAAGGCATTTATGCTGTAGCCAGGTGTTGCATTTGGCCCAAAGCTGGCTGCCAACTTAACACCTGCACCCAGGCTGCAGAGGATGCAGCAATGAGAAGTGTCAGCTGCACTACGGACAGCCATGTTTTGACAGGTATGCGATGACAGCTCGTATGGCAGAATTTGGTAGTGGTGTTACCACTTTTGAGGCATCTTTGATAGATTATTTTCTAGATACCACTGCCTCGTTCCAGCAAGAGAAATGGGTGTATGGAAGAGAGCTCCCATGAATGGATCTATTTGCTGGATCAGGATCTGTGTGCATAATTATGGGCTGTGCATACAAATCTCCTGTCAGGGTCTGTATGTAATGCCCAACCAATAGTTGCCACAGGTTTGTTGCATGACTGTCGCATATGAATCCAGCGAAATATATCTCCATTCGCACTTCACCATGCGGATTAACACATGGGCAGAATGTTCTTGGTTCGCTCCTCCCTTATCTCACAATATTTTAATCCGAGACTGGATAGTCAAACGCATGACGCTAGTCCATCCCACTATAAGTCCGAAGCAAGTAGCTGCTGGAGGCTCCCCGTGCATTTGAGCCACCCGTTGCTGGCAATTCGCCTTCCCTTTTAACTAGTGATGCATGTACAGAAACAGCAGGGCTGCAACCACGTAACGTTGGATTTTGTGCTATAGCAGTAATTTACAACTGGATTTTCCTGTATGGACATGCAATGGTAGTACATCCAAACAGATGTGGCTGCAGCCCAGGTATTTTTAGTGGCAGCTCTCTACAGAATCTCCTTCCCAAACAGGTTAGGGAGCCACTACAATATACACTTTTGTTACCAACTTAAACCTTTAAAAATTTTTCATGGCTTTTAGAGATTGATTTTGGTATTGCTTCTGCCATTTAATCAATGGTCACTCCTGACTCATATTTTAGGATTTGGTGTGTGTGTGTGGGGTAGATTCTGTGTTTTATGCTTTTATTTTAAGCCACTTTGATGGCTTTAAATCAAAACACTGGAAATAAATACTGAGATAAAATGTATGCATCTTCTCATCAATGGGATGAGAATCTAGGATCGAGAATTCTAAATCTGGAATTCTAGGATCTAGGATCCACATAGTTTGCAATAACTGATCACCTAAAATAAAAATAAATGAGAAGACTTCCTTTAAAATGTATAGTTTCTAAATTCCATAAAGTTAGATAGGTAGAATGATTGAAGACTGTTTTTTAAATACTTGCAGCCATATAGGTGCATATTCCAGATGGGTGCAATTCTAGATAAAGGTGGATTTATTTATTGTCACTAATGGATATACCATAATGCAATCTAAATCGGCAGGTTGCAGCTCCTATTCTTTGGATCATGATTTCAGTGAAAAGGTCAGACCTGTACTAAGGACAGAGAGCAACCATGACCAATGCATAGGTCAGGCAGATGCAATTGTGCATGCCTCATGCTGCCATGCACCTAGCCTTGAGTGCAAGGTACAAGAATACTCTCCTGTGGATTACACAACTAAGGTAAGCAGGGGTCAGTCCTTTCGGTTAAAGATTCCCATCCAGTTATGGTAACGGTGGGTTGGGGGGGGGCTTGAAACTCCCAATTGTACAGGCTTCTCACCTTCTGCTCAAACTTTTGGCCCTAGTGCAGATCACTAAGGCCAGCTCCTGAAATTAGCTTTTTACTGGCGCTGAACTGGTATTAGACCGAAAGGTGGGTTAACAGCCCTACCACCTTGTGTAGCACTGCCAGCAACTTGGGTAGCTAGCCTCTTAGTAGTATCACACTCAGTTGCTCTCTTCATTGGTCCCAGAGCTTCACCCCACTGCAGTTTCTTATTGTGTACATAGCACCATCAATGTGCCAGGGGATTTACCAGGTGTCACAGGCAAAAAGAGATACTCTCTGCCCCAGGAATTTATACCCTACACTTGAGTGCAATAGGAGTAAGAGATGAAGAGCAGGTGCCACAAAAATGACAAATACAACTGGAGAGGGATAGGTAAGGAAATGTCACAGCATTTGTTTATAGTTCAATTTTGTTGTAAAGGATGACATTCTTGGCATTATGCCAGAAACTTCACAGAAAAGATGGGTTTTGGGGAGGAATTTGAAGAGAAAAAGATGGCCTCAGGTACCCATGGTGGTGGTACCACTGGGTGCCGGGGCAACAAATGAAATGGGTGGATATTTAAGGGAACAGATCTCTGAGATTACCAAATACCATTCGCTTGATCAGTGTTTTCCCCTAATCCGGAAGAAGTCTTCCTTGTTATCGTTGAATATCCCTTTCTTCTTAGGTGATGGTGACTTGTGATGATGGCTGGACTCTGACAGGATGCAATGCATATTCTCACGGTCCCAATACATTTGGTGCATACTCCACAGACAACACCTGCATCGTTATGAGCAGCCCACATGGCAAAGGAACAGTGGCTGTTGGAATCTGCTGCAGGAGACGACACTCGAAAAATGAGAATCGGAGTTCCAAGTATAAATGACACTTCTACTATGTGTGGGACCTGTTTCAAAGTTAGGACATAACTACAGAAAACCTACCCCATAACACCACCCTGGTGAGCTTTCCACCACACCCAATTGTGCCTGAAGAAATTAATCTTCACAATTGGTACTCCCCAGGCAGCTAGAAAGTGACTGTGGTGTCACAGACTTGTATTGAGTACCATATTAATATAAAATGTAGATCCCCAACCCCCATCCCTGTTGCCAAATCCACTCTGAGGAGATGGGTCTAATGGTTAGTATCAACACACACAAAATAACTTTGGGCCATGAGCTTTGTCAGTGCTAGTATTATCTGCTGCACTGCTAGCGTCTATAGATTTTAAAAAATGTATGACTTGGTGGCAGCTGTCACTCTTAACATCTGTTCAATGTGTCAAAACCAGTAGGGTATAAGACTGATAATGTTCATATACCCCTTAACTGCAATATGAACCATCTAAGTAGGCAGATTAACTAAGGATGCTATGGATGGACTAGATGGGTTTTGTGCTCAAAATAATGGAAACAAGCATATATCATTTTTCTGCTTCCAAAATCTTTCAACAACTTTAAAGAAAATATTTCACTGGAAGCAGGGATAAAGACTAGGAACAGGATGTGGTACCAATAGCAAAGATTTTTGCCAGAAACTGAAACCTGGCCAAGAAGAAGCCATTTTGTACACAATTAAAGGCAAGATCAGTAACACTCAAAATTCCACCCTCAGTACCAGGTTCCGTGTTTTTGAAAGTCTTGACCATATTTTGGAAATCAGTGGGTTTTTTAGAGTTCTTTTCCATGCTGTAGTTAGTTCCTATGTTAAGCAGGCCCTGCACCTCTCAGACTCAACTTAGCCTGTAACCCATTTTGTGAATATTAGTATTCACCACCTCACACACGGGGAACTTGTCAAGGTTGGCAGCACAAAAAAGAGCTGCTGCTGCAGTTCTCAGATAGAAGAACAACTGAAAAGTTTAAAAATCTATTTGGACACCAACATTCCTTTAAAGCCCCATAGAGAACTCGGTGATCCTGCTACAGCTTGATTGTATGTGTGCTCCAAATGCAGATCTAGATCTCTTTAACATTGCTAATTCCAAAGTGCCTTACAGAGCTCATTCCAAGGAATAGTTACCAAACTGCCTTCATTGCAAACTTAAGCCCTCTGCATGATACAGGGACAGAATGAGCAATGGCTAAGTTGACTTTGGATGCTGCAATTTTAAAATGGGGGAAGCCATACCTATATAGGATGGTGTGCTTGCTCAGAGAAGGCAGCTACCGCTTAGATTTTTGCAGTTGCGGAGACCAAATTCTACTGGCAACTCTTCCAGGAAACCCACACCATCAGAACAAGCTGCACATCCAGTCTTCAGGTCAATGTTACACACCTGAATGAACCCATGTAGTTTTTATATGCTATCCTGAGTGGGGCAGGCACTACTGACATCAATGAAATCAAAAACCTTGAACGAAAAATTTCCACTGAACAGACAGAAGGTGCTATTTAAAGCCTGTGAAAAGGGTTGTATTGCAGGGCTCCAAGAATCCCTTTGCCCTGATGTGGGTCTAGTTTAAAAAAAAAATCTAAAAATACCCGAAGCTTGTAAAAGCCCTTCAGAGAATCAGGCAATCAAGTACTACTGATTGACCTTTAGCTGCCCTTGAGATGCTGTGAAGTCAAAACAAGTAACTTTATCAACAGTTTTTATCAAACAGCTTGGTTTACTGATAAACCAATTAAATTTTTTTAGGATCCTTTTAAAAAGGCAGATTAGTGTTGTATACAAGTTTTCCCTCTTCCTTTGCCTCTTACATTTGTTAGTCGCTTTTGCAATCAAATCTGTAGCTGTATGCTTAATTACTATGTTCTAAATAGCTTTTCCCCCTTTCAGGACAAGCGTGTCATGAATGACCAACAGCATGTAATATTCTCTATGTTTTGGGGTTGCACATGTGAACCTACGTATTGTAATTCATAGCTGCTTAAGGTAGAGAAAAGCTTTCCCAGTGTTGTGGATTTTACCTTTGTATCTACAAACTATTTATTCTTTTCATATAGTACATTTTATAATAACTTTTGGTAAAAATAAAGTTTCATATAACCTTATATAGAGAAGAATAATGGTTGCATTCATTTAAGGCAACTTAACTATAGGGAACACTGTACATAGTTAAAACCTTTTCAGAATATATTTATTTACAACCAGCTCTAGTGGGTGGTGGAAAAGAGTAGTATAATCAAAACTTTGGTAAAGAAACACTTCAGTCTCCAATGGAAAGTCCAGTGTTTTCCAACTTTAGAATTCATGCATGTTTATGATTCTCCCATTTCAAAGTTACGTACGGCAAAAAGATCAATAGATAATTATTCTGAGGGAATTACCCAGTTAAGAGAAATGAAAAGTATACAGGTGTGTGGAGCATTAATCTTCAATATCTTGCCACATTTTTATCCCATCTTTCCTCCGAGGGGTTCATGTAGCTTGCACAGTTCTTCCCTCTTCTAAAACCTTTTGTGAGGTAGGTTAGGTTGAGAGAACAAATGGCCCTGAGTCGTTCAGCAAACTCTGTGGCTGAGTGGCGAGTCTTCCTACTCCTAGCCTGACACACAAAATACTATGCCACACCGTCTCTTAAAAAGAGACTTCCAGCATGCCCCATATCTATTTTGTATTTTCCCTTCCACTGGTCAGGAAACCCCACTCAGCTGGGGACAGGGGAAAAAGAAAGAACAGGAAATGTCTGTGGGGCAGAGATGGCTGGTGAGGAGAAATTACCACATACAGGAAGCAGTTTGAATAAGAAACAAGCTAGTTGCAATTAAGAGGGCAAATTCTCTGACTTTTTCCTAGCTACTTTCTAGTGTGTCAAGGAGACAGATTTCTATATTCCTCCTAAATTCTACTTGATACAGATAATTTTGTGGGTAAAACAGATGTAAAAAAACACACAAAAAACTTACCTCTTTGCACAATCTAATGATCAGACTGGGTTCTGGTGAAAGGAATAAACTTTATTCCATCGACTAGGATTTTCCCATGAAAACTGCCTTTTCTAGTACCAAGCGCCTTAAGGAATTACCTGGACAAATCCACACAATGAGCACCTACAGTTGGTATTGTAGTTGCCCCTGTCCCTACAGAATATTCTGTTATTATGTATAAAATCCATTTTTCATCCAAAAGATTGGCAGTAAAAGTGATCACAACATAGAAACATGTCACAATTTACACAGCAAACTAGATTTGTTGCATTATTTTTTTTAAAAAAAATATTCATCAGCAGGTTCAAATGACAGCAGCTGGAAACCAAATAACTGACAAAGTATCTTACTTGAAAATGATAATAATCAACTTTGTACAAGCAGGAAGAGGAGCAGGAAACAGCCCACAATGGTTTTAGGATATATAATGGCAAAATAGACTATCTTGTGATTTTGCAGGCAATGCAAAATCACATGCAATGCAAATACAGCTGCAACCTGTGGTAAGAAAACCAGCTTTTCCATAGGAAATAATGGAAACTTAACTTGCTTTGGATAAATAAGAGTGATACTTCCCTATAAGATGATCTCTGTATACTTGCTCAGATTAGTTGAAGCACTAAGGGTGGGAGGCGCCATGAATATTTATTAAAATTTTAAAATATTACAATTAAAATTTTCTAGAAACTTATTTGGAGGTGTTGTATAAAATGTTAAAGTTCTATCATATTTCAGTGAAGACACTGTTCTGACAGAAGAAGCCCAAAAGGTGTCACCACTTTGCACATGCAGCACTAACAAATGCTCCTTTGATTCTCATGATGTGGCAAAGAATTGCAATTGAAAGATGTACGGCTGTTTCCTTCAACAGTGAAATGACTTCTTAAATTCACTACTAGTGTACAACAGTGAAGAAAGCTGTATGTCAAATCAGGTTTTGCAACAGTACATAAAAGCAAAAAGAAAAAAAAGGCACTTTTTGGCTGGTTGTGCCTTGGACTTGGCAAATCTTTTCACAATGGCAGTAACCCAGGCACTCTTTACATTTTCCACTCAATTCATGCGCATGGTGCATTTTGTTCAAATTAAGGCAAAATCCATGAACAAAAGGCCAAAAGTAGTGCAGAAAACTGAAAAGGAAACTCAAAATTGGCACTACAGAAGGTAATATGCAGAGTTAATGGCTAGAGATCACTTAACTGCACTTCCCATGGGAAAACAAAAAAGTTGCACTCATGTAGATCAACTGATTTCCAGTTATTAAGGAGCAAATAAACCTGTGGTATGTCTGGTTCAGCAAAAACAAAACTATCCTTTGCCTGTGTTAAAACTTTTTTTAAAAATTCACATGTCCCCATGTCATTCAAGGAATCATATACAGCCAATTCCAACTCTCTTTCAAAAGCATAAGCAAATGATTGCAGATCACAGCATTAAGACCACCATTTATTCAATATGTCTCCAAGAATTAGCATGATGATTTAAAGGAAGCAAATAGCAATAAAATTCTGTCTTAAAGTGCTTTTTCAAACCTACTCATCAACAGTTTTTCAAAGACCCATTGATGCCACAATACATACGTGTATTCTTGGAATAAACAAAGCTCTTTTATTGCTCTTACCCATTTACTTATGACATCAGAGAAAAGTCACCAATTCCAGACTTCCTTGTACCAAAACCATTCCATAAGGAATAACCATCCTTACACAAAAGGGCTTTTAATTAACCCTTTCTGTAAAGCCCTATACAAATTACATGGGAGACATATTAAATACAAAGGTTCTTGTGTAAACTGACTCTTAACTAATATTTTACAATGCCAAAAGAAAATCATCACACATTTTTACATAATTTTGAATATTCCTATTCAATATTTTCAGAAAGATTAAAAATTTGCCCTCCATACCTAAAGGCAGTCTTCATTATTTTTGTCTTCTGTATAAAAACCAAAAGTTTTTTGCAGCATCACAGAAAAGCAATAGCTATACATTCACTCATTAAAGGTTCACATAATAAAAATTTCAACCACTTGATTTTTTTCCTTAAATTGGTAAAAATCTTTGACAGACCTCTCTTTACCCATGCCTGGACTAGCATCCCACAAGAACTGGCAAGGATGTCGGGAACTCCTTGCAGTCTTATGCTTAAGCTTCTCAGCTGAAGAATTAACTCTTTAGAGAGAAGCATGGCCACTGATTCTTAGAAAGCCTTCATTTCAGGTTCCACTCAAGATGTAAGCGATGGGATTCCAGCAGGATCAGAAAGGCCCCAGATACTCAGTATTTCCACTGAACTTCTGTTCTTCAGTTTGCAGCTACCTGCTAAGGGTCCACATCATCAAGGTCACTTTTAGGTTCGCCAATCATCATGGGAGACACCGAGCCCTTTTAAAACAAACAAGTCAGGACAGGATTATGTGACTCTTCAAACGGTACATAATGAAGTTTCAGTTGTATGGCTGGCATTCAGAACTTTTCAGGAATCAGTTTGCCCACAGATTATCAACAGCTCAGTTCACTAAAGGGGAAAGTGACAGTCGCATACACAATAACTGTGAGGCCCATTGTGACGAAGTCTGTCAACAGGCACAATTTCTCTAAGCTTTCATGATGCTACTGGCAGAGTTAATTATAATAAAATCTGAGTATTACAAAAGTTTGACTGTAAACCAATTTTTCTAAGGAGGTACAAAATGGACTATTCAAGGCATTCTGTTTACCTGTTGTAGATGTCTCCCTCCATTCTCATTGGCAGGACTGCTCTCAGATCCATTACTGCTTCCTGACTGATCCTTTTCATTTAACAAGGCTGTGGCATATGCCAATGTGTCCTAAAAGGAAGAGCACAGACAGACCTGAGACATGCTATTGTTTTCGTATGACCTCCAGGAAAAGCAACCAGCAATATCTAGGAATGGGTATTTCTTGGGGCTGGTCTAAATGTTACCTCCCTTACATGGGAAACTGCAGAAAACATTTGTGTGATGCTCCTCGCACAGGAGTACAGCACCTGCAAACCACACATGGGCTGAGACTGATCCTGTCAAGCACCAGCAGCTGCCTAAGAAATGCAGTGTCAGCGTGGACAGGTTTCCTATGAACGGCCCCAGAGCCCATGAAGTCAGTTTTTACAGGCAGCACAGTTGCTGCACCTTGGACAAGTGCTTAACAATTCAAGCCTAATTGAAGGGTGATAGTCTACTACCGGGGATTAAAAAAAATTAAAACAGGGAAAGAAGATTATGGAACAGTTCAGTCCAGTTTCACTAGGCAAACTATGGACTACTTCAAGTTAGCCAAATACACATTTGAGGTAAGTTAAGACTCAAGTCAAACTACATGCTTGTAGTTTAAGTTATCTACACACTGAAATTGCACTGCTTTTGAAAAATAAACAGAAAAATATTGCCCATCAACTACTATACAGCACTGGCTAGAAGTGTATGTAAATGAGCTAAGTTTCTCGACAGCAATGAACATTTCACCACTCCTCTGTATACAAAGGTAACTGCCACCCATCAGATCAGGAGATTCTTATGAGGGTTTTTTCCCCAAACAGTGCCAAATATAGTCCTATACCTGTGCAGAAATAGTGCGCTGAAAGGTTTTGGCGGTTGAGGTTTCATTTGATACATTACTCTGTGGAGCCCAGTAGTGTTCAGACATCTAGAGAAATGTAAACACATATTACAATTGTAGAGTCACTGGAGTTTAAGTGTTCGAGCTACAGACTGAGAAGAAGGAATCCAGCTTTCATGAAGTTTATGTCATTACCAAGGGTCATGAAACATTCCTCAATCTTCGAGCAGGAAGTTGGCATTGCCATGACAAAATGCCCCTATTTTATGAGAAGGTAAATGGCCTTTGTGTGACAGCTGCTTAAGAGCCTGGAACACTGGAAGCCCAACATGACCAGCTACTGAGAACACAGGAGCTAAACAGAAGCACCCCCATTACCTAGATGCAGCAAAGAAGGGTCAGAGTTTTTGCCCAGACAATGAACAGTACCCTGCCTGGTGAACCTACAGAAACCTGCAGAATATTACTACCCAGGGTGACTGAATTACTCAGGACACAGCCTTTCATTCTCTCCCCAGAGCAGTGCTTCAACACGAGCAATGTACCAGGTAGCTACTGAAATCAGATTCCAGTTTCTTATTTGTTTGCCATTATTAGGTTTCAAATTTGCAGAAATTTCCCCCCCATGCAGCACTTAATTATGGGCACTTTATACAGAGATGTTAAAATTTAAATTTGCTTGTAATACAGTCATGTAAATGAATCTTTCAATTTTGTAATAGCAGCAAGTTTCTTAGCTCCAGTTAAATTACCTTTATTTGAAGCCACTGTACTGCCCAACTCCAATGATGTGAATTCTCTTTGAAATAATCTTTAGCGGCAGAGCACCTTTGAGAATAAAATAAACAAATAAATAAAAAGTATTGTCATGTATTAAAGCTACCTGATATTCAAGAACTGCACTTCCCCTACCATCAACCCAATCCAGCGTGCAGAACAAAACAGTATGGAGAAAGGTTAAATATTTCAAATTTATTAAGGCTATGTGTAACACGCAGCCACATTTTCACAAAAAAATTCTTCCTTGCCAGGCCATGCAGAAATAACTTACTTGTTGCAAGCAGCTAGGTTAGTGGTCATTTAGACACCTATTTAATATAACAATTTGCAGTGACTGAATACATATAGAATACCAGTTTTCAAAACCCGCAGAAGGGGTGTTAGCAGCTCCTCTACATTATTCTCTCTGAGCTACTGCCATAGCAGGCATAACATGGTACTTCTGAGTCCCCTAGTTCTATTTGTCTAGGCTGCTAATGTGCAAAAAGTGACTAAACATAAGTATTTGTGGGTGATTGGCTAATATCATTTTTGAGCTATTAACTTTAGTGGAGTTTGCAAAACAGAAAGCTATGACCATATGGCCTGAGCAATTAATGCCCACTTGTCTGATTTTCCCTGCACTGCTACTTTCTCCTCTGCACTACACAGTAGCTACTAGCTCTCAGGACAGCTTCTCAACCATCTTTCTTCTTGCTATCATAAAAAAATGGTAATTGCCACAAGACTAATTTCAACCAGTGGTTTACTGAAGAACAAAACTACACAGGCAAGGAACTGTGGAGTAGTGGTTGTCCTATTTCCAGCTCTCTACCTGGCTGAAAGATGAATAATCTGTACCTTTGGGCGTTCCCAAATGTCACAGGTTTAGACCAAGTACAACTGGTTTCACAACAAATGTCACAACATGGATCTCACCAAGTACAACTGGTTTCACAACATGGATGAAATTATCTTTGAAAAAAAATGCAATTGAATGCTAGCAGTTCCATACGCTCACTAAAGAAAGCTTGGGGGCAAATGTAACTAACGTGACGCAGATTTTTGCAGTGTTCTGGATACATGTTGCTGCATGTTCACTTAAATGAGGCTCAAAAAGAAGTCAACTTGGTTTGGCTAAAGTCCAACAAAGGGCATATAGAATGAGCTCTTTATGACACATGAAAAGAATGTGTGAGGTTTTTATAGGCCAATTTGTCAGTGAAAATCCAACCAGCCACTCTGAAAGGGATGTTGGCTGGTAAGGCTGGGGCTGCTCTGCCAGCATAAGGTGGTGGAGGGCTGAAGTTGACACACTTGGTCAAGAGTTTAATCAGAGTGGTTTTAAATGGTGTGACTTTTAAAGGTTTTATAATACTTGTTTTTATCATGTTTTATTAATATTGTAAGCCGCCTTGAGTTCCACAAGGGAGAAAGGTGGCTAATAAATGTTTTAAATAAATAAATAAATAAATATTAGATGATCCAATACAGGCAGAAGAAAACCTTTTGATTCTGCTGAGCTGATCCATGCTTCTGTAACTTCAAGGCTAGATTACTGCAACACAGTCTGTGTGAGCTTGCCGTTGAAAATGATCTGAAGCTCCAGCTGGTATAAGCATCCAACTGTTTGCTTATATGTTGGCTGGAGCTGGGAAATGGGAGCATATTAATCTTATCTTGACACAAGTTGTCTGGGCCATGTTTTTGGATCCCATTCAAGACGCTGGTATTAAAGGCCTAAAGTCCTGCATAACTAGGGTTGCCAACCTCCAGGTGGTGGCTGTAGATCTACCGCTATTACAACTGATCTCCAGGTGACAGAAATCAGTTCCTCTGGAGAATTTGGCCGCTTTGGCAATTGGACTCTATGGCATTGAAATCCCTCCCATCAACAAAACCCCGCCCTCCTCAGGCTCCACCCCCAAAACCTCCAGGTATTTCCCAACCTGGAGTTGGCAACCCTATGCATAACTGCATAACTACATGCTGACTTGAGGGACACTCTCTTCTGGTATGAGCTCCTGCACCATCTCAGGGTTTCCTTCTCTGAGTCCTTCCAAAGGCTATTGGTTTAGTTACCACTCAAGGCTGATCTTTTAGGTATCTGCCCCAATACTTTGGAACAGCCTTCCAGAAGAAAGCCGTCTACAGACAGTGTAAGGCCACCTTATTTAGACTAGACTTTTAAGGATAGTAAAGGTCTTGGTGAAAGCTATGCTATGGAAGTTGTTAGGGCTTTCATGGATGCTGTCTGTGTGACATTTTATATTGGTTTTAATGTTTCTGTCAACTCTCTTTGGCCAGTGATATAAAAGTTATCACGAGTCACTAAAGTGGCGAGATAAAAATGCTTTAAAAATACAAATAAACACAATGCCTGTTATATGGATTCCTACCGTTCTATTTTGACCTAAAATTCAAGGCTAAAATGAAGTAGCAAACACTTGATTAAGGCTGAAAAAGCGTTTAGATACATGTAACCATCGACATAAACAGAGTTCACCAAACTTTCACTTCTGCTGGCTGTTACACTTACTTCTGAGCAAGAGTGACTAAGAATTTGACACACTGGTAACAGCGGCTGCTGTCCACATGGTTACTGTGATGCATCAAAGCTGTTAAAGGAAAGAAAATGTTTTAAGAAACAGGACTTTAGAAGTGGACTCTTTTATACTGCAGGATAATTAGATACTATGACTTATGTATCAACTTGACTTATCCTCAACTTGAAAAAACCCCTATCCCTAGCTCAACTTGAAAAGCTCACCTCTATTTCTTAAATAAAAATGGAACAAATGGTGGAACTAACACCTAGAATTAAAGAACCATTTAAAGATAATTATATTGGCTAGTAATACAGCCTCATTACAGTAGATCCGACAATATTTTAATCTTCTGATGCCCCTGTAAAAAGATGCCGTAGACAAAGGGATAAAAAAGCACTTCAATTCCCCAGCTGTAAATTCAACGTAAAAATAAAGTTTGCTTGAAACGAAGCGAGCTGAACAGTTCTTTGAATCCTGTGAACTACACACAGCAGATTTACTTGCCTAGCAATCCATTTTCTGTTTCAAATGCAAACTTGACCCGCTCTATTTGTAAAGGATCTTCAATAACCTGCAAAAAAAGGGAAAAAATAGTTTGAGAGATTACAGTGATACTTGGCGTCTATATCCCGGTGAGAGAGAGTCTGGCACTTCAGATTTTGGTGCCACATTATTCAGTCAGCAGTAAAGGGAGGCAAATAACACTGACCATCATGTTTGTTCAGTTAAAGTACAACACAGTATTGTTGTCAGTCATGTCCATTGTCCACATTTGAGTTTGCTTGTGTGAACAAAACGAAGTATATTGCCAGAATACTCTACATAGCATCTTGACTCTTCTGATTTATCCCTAAGCAAACTGTATTCGCCAAATAGCAGGTTATGGCTGAGCCAAAATTAAATTGTACCTTAATAATTACATTGATGCTTATGGAAGAATCAAAGCGTATCTTTAGCCCCCTCCCACTGAAGTCAGTTTGAATTAAAAGTGTGAACAGCATGCACTGTTATGCCAAAAAGACAAATAATACATATATTCAAGTAATTGCAAAACTAGACCTATTAAGGAAATAAGTCGTGTGCTGAGACTATACCACTTTCCAGGACAGAGATGAGGAAGGGCAAGATTGAATGCTCCCTCAAAGTCAAACCTCATCTAAGGAAATCTACCAAGTCAGGAAGAAGGCATCAGGAAAAACCATTCCTCCTCCATCCTCGTCTGTCAGCAGAATGGTAGCAGGATGCAACCCACAGTCACTTACTTAATCCAGAGTCACTTACTTAACCCACTTACCAATATCTCATGAAGAAGCTGGAAGGTGTTTTTCAGTTCATGAGGTGGAGCAGTCTCCAACTGATTCTATAAACCAAAGACATACAGCCTCAGGCAGGTGGAAGAGCATGTGCATGAGTATTAGTACATTAAAAAAATTATCTGAATTACTTTAGCAGACTACAGGCTACTTTGTCAGAAACTCCTGCAATCACAAAAGCACTTTTAAGCAAGTTGTTTTACATCTCAGTGATTGCTCATTTGTTTTTATGTGTGCATTCTTCCTGAAGATCTTGGCTCTGACTAGGGAGCTGTAGGAGTGGCAGAAAGAATAACGCATGTAAATAAAGAAAGCTTGTGCAAAGCTATGTCTATGAAGACAAGAAGTGCAGATGTCCTGCTTCCCGATCCCCCCACCCCAAGCTTTCTGGCATCTCCACTTTTCCAATGCGTGGCACAATGTTCAAGTTGTCAGGAATCATGAAAATAACAATACTAATAATACTATTAATACTAATAATTCAAGATACTCAGAATATGAAAACAAACGTGGAATCTACACCCCTTCCCCACCACACATCTGTTAAGGTCATTGCTAACAATCTTCCTTTTCATACTTTACACAGTGTAAACTCAACTGTGAACTGGTTTTTTTAAAATTCTGAACAGATGGCATTTAGGGACAGATGATACCATGACCAGGTAGATCATATAAATATTTTAAATAAATATCTTACATGCTGTTGGTTCAGTCATTCATAAGCATGTACGACACTTACAGCCCAATACTAACGGGGTGGTGGTGGTTAAGGAGTGCCTGGGGACTGCGCCGCCGTGCTGCTTTCAGAGTGGATTGCTGCCAAGTGCAGCAAGCCAAAAAAGCAATTTTGAAGAAAACCCCATGGAACTCTCTACAGAGTTCCAGGGGCTATGCCTGCCATTTTGCAGGTGTAATTGAGCGCCTGCAAAAAGTGGCATTACTAGGCCGAAAAGGCCACCCTTGGGAATGCCCCCTTTGATGCCAGTGCATGCCCAAGCCAGAAAAATGCTGCCAGCAAAGCTGTGCCAGTGCTTGAGCATGGCGCTGCTGCACAGCTCTCCAGAGCTGGCATTAATGCCCCTGTGCCAGTGTTAGTGCCACTTTAGCCAGGGCAAGTGGCACTAATGAGGGAGCAGAGATCACGCCGGCTCCTATCTCCTTTCGCCCCCCACTCCTTAGTTGAGATTGGGATGTAAGTTTCACAGAATCCAAACTAATGCTTCAGTGTAGAAACACTGAAACAGATTGCTTTTAAAGTTCACTCTGACTGACCTCTTCTTACCTTAATTAAATGTAGCATGGTAAAGGAAAAGTGCTCATTACAAAAGCAGCAGTATACCACCATCTCAAGGAGAACCATCAGCGATCCAGTTAGTTCCCTCAAAGCATGCATCACCTAATGATGAAAGAACACTCAGAACACTAGACAGCTATGATTTTTAAAAAGTGATGAGTAGGTTTCTTTTTCTGGAGGGAAGGATTTCCCTCCCTCCTTTGCCAACTCTATCAGATTGCCATTTTATAATGTATTTGATGCCTCTTCACTTGGCTCCAGTGGTTTCGAAACATGCAATATTTTAAGATCACTAGGAAGGATGGTTGGTTGGTTGCCTTACAGCTCTGCCACGTTAACAAAATAATCAAATAACTGTTTGCAGACAAACTGTAGATCTAAAATAGCTTACCTCCATTAGGTAAGGTTTCCCCTCAGAGAGGAATAGCAAAGCTTCCACCTCTTCATGGAGGGCCAGAAGTGGCCCTGAGGTGGTCACGCCAAGAGGTGAATGCAAAGTGAACAGACCAGGAGCTTTAGAGAAAGAGAAAAAAAAAAAACCATGCACAATCACCACATGCGTATAAGTTGGGAAGACATCTGTCTCAGTAGCAACTTTATATGCCTTTGCTATATAGTCACTGAAAACTAGCACTAAAACTATTAGGGGGTAAAGTGAACACGAACACATGAAGCTGCCTTATACTGAATCAGACCCTTGGTCCATCAAATTCAGTACTGTCTACTCAGACTGGCAGCAGCTCTCCAGGGTTTCAGGCAGAGGTCTTTCATATCACCTACTTGTCTAGTCCCTTTAACTGGAGATGTGGGGATTGAACCTGGGACCTTCTGCATGCCAAGCAGATGCTCTACCACTGAGTCATGGCTTAATTGCTTAATAAACAAACTGAACTGTATTACTGAGACAATTCATCAAGCTTGGATTACCAAGGCTAGTCCAGCAGTACTTACCCACTTTCCTGTGTGAAGAGACATCAGAGTGCAAAACCAGCAGGGCCACAGTATTATGGAGGAATCCAAACTCACGTGCTTGTGCTGAACTCCATCTGCGATTCTGTATTGGCAGAGAGGATTTCAAAAAGTCAAAGCAATTTAACAAATCATAGTTAAAAAGCACACAATAAAGAGCTGCTTTACATCTTTGATCCTCCTCTGACTCATGAAAACTCATGCTGGAATAAACGTTCTTAGCCTTTAAGGTGCCACTGGATGTGTTCTTTTACATCCTGAGCCCAACAAAATTGCTGAACTCCTGTTCAGACAGTCACACCAACAGAATTCAAGAGGTGTTCTTTCGAGGGGAGTTGGGGGGTAGCACAGGCAGAGAAAATACTGGAAAAGTTACTTGTTTGTCCTTGGGCAAGTAATGCCCGTGCCCAAGTACAAAACTATGCTGTACTTTAAGGAGTCCATCTCTTCTAGCCTTTGAGAGATATGAGACCTCTGAAGCTCCAAGAGAGTGGCTAGGTAACTTTTAGGGCACTTAGCGCAAGACCATTTTGTGCCATGCATGACTATATCACAAGCAGTACCTCTATTCAGTTCACGAAAGAAAAAATATATATTCTTTTATCAATTACCAGATATCAATATTTTCCAAGAGTGAGAAGCTCATCACATAGTGAGCTCAGAACTGTGCTTAACTGGCTGTGCTGAGAGTCAGGAATAGCTGCCATTATGTCAGGCTGCACACATTACTCTGATCCTGTTCAGCCTCAAGGGCCATTAAGCTGCTTTGTGTAGGGAAGCGGGATCCAAGGGAAGCAGTGGGAGGGAGTCTACATTTTCGCTTGGCTTCCTGTTAGAAAGGGAGGACACCCACTGCCATTTCCTCTGGGCTCTGAAGCTGAAAGGCTAGCGATAGCACTGGTAATTGGAGGGGTGGTGGGGGCTGCAAGTTTCCTTGAAGCCTCAAAAGGAGAGCATCACTACAGAACATACAAGATAGAATGCAGCAGACAGTCTGCTCACGTTTTCAGAACGTTCAACGCATCTCGTTACCTGGTTATTTTGTCGGTTGGGGCCAAGAAGAAAGTTGATCATATGTGTCAAGGCAGAATGCCTGAGGAGGAGATCGCAAGCTCTTAAACCCTGCTATGAAAAGACAGGCAGAACAGAAAGTCACATTTTTTTACGCGCCTCTCTAAAAATGTTCTGCAGTTAAGTAATTTGCATATTTTAAATTAAGTCTCATTACTATTCTTTCAAAATTTTGCCATGAAACACTGTCTTAAAAGCACTGATTAAATTCAGCTGTGGTGCTTTGAAAGGCTTTGAATGGCTCTTTAAACACCAGACTGAATCCTGACCCCCTTTTCAGCTTTTGTGCCATATTTAAATAAGAAAGAAAGAGAAATGAGTACTCTTAACATTCCCTGGTGATTTATGTATGCCACATGTATAATACAGTTCTGAACAACATTCAAAACTCAATAAAGTAATTTTAAAATTATTTTCTTCCTAAAATTTTATACAAGTTCTAAAAGATAACTACTAGCATTTCTGTATGATAATTGCAATGTTTCCTACAACAGCTTATTATCCCTTTAAACTTTTGTAAAACAGAAGTAATGGAAGGGTGTTTATGTGGGTTACCTTTTGCACAAAATTGTTGAACAAAAAGAAGTACTGGGCACAGTTTTTACAATTTTCAGGGACATCTTTGTCCAATAGACCAAGAAGCACTTCCACTAACTGATGAAGACGTTTTAACTGCAAAAGAGAAGAGATAACAAGACTTAAAAATGTCTGGGAATGGCAGTTTAAATTAAAGCATTTTCAGTCAATGGAAATAAAGCATGCAGTAAGGTTAAGCTAATATTACCTTGAGTGATATTAGGCAGCTTATTAAAAAATGACAGCAAAAACTGAGTATTCCACAAAGCCTGCTGGCAACAAGACTAGCTGGATAGTTCTGCTTTAGTTGGTCATTTTGGATTGCTTCTTTAATACTTCACTGGACAATTTTTTAAAGAACACTTCATAACTCAGACGTGACTTGTTCACATAGGTTTCAGCGTATGCAACCTCACTATAGGAGGACGGGGCAACAGCTCAGTAAGTTAAATGCTTAACAGATAAACTTAAGAAGCTTAGCAAAATTTGCACATAGCATGATGTGTGCATGCACACAA
Organism: Euleptes europaea; assembly: GCF_029931775.1. Classification (NCBI taxonomy): domain Eukaryota; kingdom Metazoa; phylum Chordata; class Lepidosauria; order Squamata; family Sphaerodactylidae; genus Euleptes; species Euleptes europaea. The sequence continues at coordinate 68,977,875 of NC_079313.1, read as the reverse complement.
GGAGATAGACAGAAAATGCAAGTCTCCAACCACTCGCTTCTGAGATTCTAACAGGCACTGTATGCACATTTTCAATCACACCACTTAAGCCACAAGGGCTAGAAACTTCCTTTTGAAAAGTTAAAGCAGAGTTTCTCATGACACTGTAGTCCACCCTTGCACACAAGAATATCCAAAGGTCTTTGGTTCTTGTAGGTTATCCGGGCTGTGTAACCGTGGTCTTGGAATTTTCTTTCCTGACGTTTCGCCAGCAACTGTGGCAGGCATCTTCAGAGTAGTAACACTGAAGGACAGTGTCTCTCAGTGTCAAGGGTGTAGGAAGAGTAATATATAGTCAGAAAGGGGTTGGGTTTGAGCTGAGTATTGTCCTGCAAAAGTATTGTCCTGTAAGTATCAAGATAATGTGCTAATGAGGGTATGGTGTGTTAATATGGAACCATTGTATCCTGAAGTGATCTGTTAATGTGTGTAATCCAAAACTAATCTGTATGGCTATTGTTGAATGTTGTCTTTGTCTGGAGGTTTTTCAGGGCAGGAAGCCAAGCCTTATTCATTCTTAAACTCTCCTCTTTTCTGTTAAAGTTGTGCTGATGTTTATGAATTTCAATGGCTTCTCTGTGCAATCTGACAAAATAGTTGGTAGAATTGTCCAGTCTTTCAGTGTCTTGGAATAAGACCCTGTGTCCTGTTTGTGTCAGTCCATGTTCAGCCACTGCTGATTTCTCAGGTTGGCCAAGTCTGCAGTATCTTTCATGTTCTTTTATCCTTGTTTGTATGCTGCGTTTTGTGGTCCCGATGTAAACTTCTCCACAGCTGCAAGGTATACGATATACTCCTGCAGAGGTGAGGGGGTCTCTTTTGTCTTTTGCTGATCGTAGCATTTGTTGTATTTTCTTGGTGGGTTTAAACACTGTTTGTAGGTTATGTTTTTTCAAAAGTTTCTCCATCCTATCAGTGACTCCTTTAATAAATGGCAAGAATACCTTTCCTATGGGAGACTGTTTTTCTTGAGTTTTCTGATTTTTGTTTGGTTCAATGGCCCTTCTGATTTCATTCTTGGAGTAGCCGTTTGCTAGCAGTGCGTGATTTAGATGGTTAGTTTCTTCCTTGAGAAACTGTGGTTCACAGATCCGTCTTGCACGGTCCATTAATGTTTTGATTATTCCTCTTTTCTGTCGGGGGTGGTGGTTGGAGTTTTTGTGTAAGTAGCGATCTGTGTGAGTTGGTTTCCGGTAGACCTTGTGACCTAACTGAAGGTTTGATTTACGGATGACAAGGGTATCAAGAAATGGGAGTTTACCCTCAATTTCCTTTTCCATGGTAAACTGAATGTTTGGATGGATATTATTAAGATGGTTTAGAAAGTCCATTAATTTTTCTTCACCATGGCTCCAAATGGTAAATGTATCATCTACGAACCTGAACCAGACTGTAGGTTTGTAAGGTGCTGACCGTGCAAGACGGATCTGTGAACCACAGTTTCTCAAGGAAGAAACTAATCATCTAAATCACGCACTGCTAGCAAACGGCTACTCCAAGAATGAAATCAGAAGGGCCATTAAACCAAACAAAAATCAGAAAACTCAAGAAAAACAGTCTCCCATAGGAAAGGTATTCTTGCCATTTATTAAAGGAGTCACTGATAGGATGGAGAAACTTTTGAAAAAACATAACCTACAAACAGTGTTTAAACCCACCAAGAAAATACAACAAATGCTACGATCAGCAAAAGACAAAAGAGACCCCCTCACCTCTGCAGGAGTATATCGTATACCTTGCAGCTGTGGAGAAGTTTACATCGGGACCACAAAACGCAGCATACAAACAAGGATAAAAGAACATGAAAGATACTGCAGACTTGGCCAACCTGAGAAATCAGCAGTGGCTGAACATGGACTGACACAAACAGGACACAGGGTCTTATTCCAAGACACTGAAAGACTGGACAATTCTACCAACTATTTTGTCAGATTGCACAGAGAAGCCATTGAAATTCATAAACATCAGCACAACTTTAACAGAAAAGAGGAGAGTTTAAGAATGAATAAGGCTTGGCTTCCTGCCCTGAAAAACCTCCAGACAAAGACAACATTCAACAATAGCCATACAGATTAGCTTTGGATTACACACATTAACAGATCACTTCAGGATACAATGGTTCCATATTAACACACCATACCCTCATTAGCACATTATCTTGATACTTACAGGACAATACTTTTGCAGGACAATACTCAGCTCAAACCCAACCCCTTTCTGACTATATATTACTCTTCCTACACCCTTGACACTGAGAGACACTGTCCTTCAGTGTTACTACTCTGAAGATGCCTGCCACAGTTGCTGGCGAAACGTCAGGAAAGAAAATTCCAAGACCACGGTTACACAGCCCGGATAACCTACAAGAACCAATGAACTCTGACCGTGAAAGCCTTCGACAATAATCCAAAGGTCTCTTAGGCTATGGGAGTAAACATTCTAAAGTACTGGTGACAAGAAAAAGCAAATGAGGAAAAGATGCAATTAATGAAGGAGCAGCAGGCTATATTTTCAACGTACGATAGGTTTCACAATCCAATTGTTAACCATACAGCAAAGTTACATTTTACTGACCTTATCTTGATAAAACAAGGCACTGTCTAAGGTTTTTTCAAGAATAGTGGCTACAGCAACTCGGACCTCTCTTACACTGCATTCAAGCAGAAAAGTCCTGGAAAGATAAATACACAGACGTGGTGTAAAGCTGAAAAGGACATGACCACCAAGGCACAGCCCTCTTATCTGTGCATTAGCTGAAATGGTTATACTTTTTAAAAAAACATTTCTTTGGGATTGTAGAACTGCACAGACTGAATTTTAATAGCCAAAGTGAAGTTGCCTTATAGAATGTAAATGATATCTATAGGTCTCTGACAAGAATTCTTCAAAATCAGCAGGATTAAACACTCTAACAAAATACTTAGATTAAGAGGAAGCAATAATTGACTGCCTGAAGCAATACAGATAGGCCTTCCACTTGGAAATAATTCACTGAGCCAGGGCTCATTTGGAGCAGGCACGCGTGTGTACATATAGTTCAATTAGAGCATTGCATTTGACCAAAGATTTTATATTTATGTCATACATTATACCTAAGGGTCCCAGTAAACAAATTCAAGAAGCTTTCTGTACATAGAACAGTGTCTTCACCTTATAACAGAGTTGCACTTACCTGTAACTGTTGTTTATCAAGTGTCTTCTGTGCAGGCACAGATGGTAATGCACAGGCCAGCCATGGAGAAAGAATCCTAAGCTTCAGAAGCTTCGGCGCCTTTGGAGCACTCCCCCTCCCCTCCATCTCGAGCTGGGCTCCTTTGCTGCCCAAACGGTCACATGACGGAGCTGGGGAAAGCACACTTCACCTCACTTCTCTGTTCGCTGCCGTGGAGTATGACGTGATACAAGCTATAAGCCCACAGCAGGGAAAAGAGGGAAGGATGAGTGCCTGCAGAGAAGACACTAGATGAACAACAGTGCAACTCTGTTTTCATCATTGTGTCTTCTGTGCAGACCCGCATGGGAGAGTAGCAAGCTCACATACCAAGGAGGTGGGTGTGGGCTGCTGAACGGAAGAGATATTGTAAAACTGCTGCTTCACTCCTGGAGTCCACGTTGATGGAGTAATGGCCTCAGGAACGTGGAAGGGTTGACAATGTTTCTGCCTTACAGAGATCCTGCAGGTCGACCTGGCGAGGAACGCAGCTGATGAGGCTTGAGCTCTGGTCAGGAGTGGACACTCTTTCTTAGCATTATCATAAGCCAACCTTACAGCATAGACCACCCACATAGAGATGGTCTGTAACATTGCTGCTTTGTCTGTTCTGGGGCCTTTGCCTGCTTCAAAGAGGTTATTGTCCTGTCTGAAGTACCTTGTGTGTTGTAAATAAAACAGTAATGACCTTCTGACATCAAATGTGTGTAGTGCTCCACTGTTTGAGGATCTGGGAAACAAGTCGGTAGGATAATGTCCTGGGTCATTATGGGAAACCACATTGGGAAGGGGAGTCTTGGTGATGTGGTGGAGTCAGCAATTGATGCCAAGTGGAGTCAGATTGCTGGCGCTGAGGAGAATTTGGAGACTGATGCTGAGATGAAGGTGCCTCTCAGTGCCGTGGTGACTTTTTAGCTTTGAGGAGAGTCTATCAAAGTGTGTTTGGCCTTTTTGTTGGCTTTCTTATTGGGACGCTCTGAGGCTGCCTTTTGTGCCACTGGCATCGAATTCGAGGGGTGCTTAGAGAGTGCAGCTGGCACCAATGCCATGGACAATGTGTGTGACCTTTTTTTTTTTTGAAATTTTTTTATTGGTTTTTATAATATAAATTTTCCATGTTAACAAACAACAATATACGTAGTATTAAAAACTAAATCATAGGTAATGTTGTTATAATTGTTTAAGTACTAAATAAAAATAAAAAATAAAGGAAAATTTATTGACTTCCCCATCACCTCCGTCCGCCTCTTAATAAAGTATTCTATCCCATCGTGATATGGTCTGATCTTAATTATTCTTATATCTCAATTAGGTTTCAATCACATTATACTATCAATATAATTGATTACGTTTCTTTATGTTAACAATGTCATCTAGATCAGATTAAAAGGTATTCTTCCATTTTCCCCAGTCCTAGTTCATATTCACAATATTTCATCCACGCCTCCCATTCCCCCATAAATTGAACATTGTCTTTTTGATTTAAAATAGCTGTAAGTGTTGCCATTTCCACCAGTTCAAACATTTTCAAAGTCCAGTCTTTTTTCCCAGGAGTGTCTGCCCCTTTCCATTTTGCTGCATAAAGCAGTCTTGCAGCTGTAAATCAAAAAAGTCCTGTGTTTTAACAAATCATCAGGTATCATACTTAATAGCATCATTTCTGGTGTTTTGGGTATGTTTTTTTGTACTATTAGTCTTAATTCGTTATAAATCATATCCCAAAAATCCTTAGCTTTGTCACAAGTCCACCACATATGATAAAAAGAACCAACTTCTTTATTACATTTCCAACATTTAGGGGATGTCACTTTGTAGATCTTTGCAATCTTCTTAGGCATTAAATGCCATCTATACATCATTTTATAGATATTTTCTCGAATTGACTACGCATTTATTCCTTTCAGGTCTTTCGCCCATAGTCTTTCCCATTTGTTTAGGGCAATATCATGTCCCACAGTTTGAGCCCAATTAATCATTGTTGGTTTGATTATTTCCTGCTCACAATAAATTGTTAAAAGAAGATTATACATTTTAGAAATCAGTTGAGTATTATTATCTAATAGCATCCTGTGAAAAGATGATTTTTCTTTAGAGAATCCATTCTTCATATCTTGTGTAAATACTGATTTAATTTGATGATATTGAAGCCATTGTAAATCGTCTTTAAGTAACTGAAAGTCTTTTAGTGAGCTTTTCTTTCCTTCCCAGTTAATTAACTCTTGGTAGGTAATAAATTTGTCCAATCTAAGTGGGCGTAATGTCAACATTTCTTGAGGTGATATCCACATCGGTGTTACTGGTTCTAGAATATATTTATATCTCATCCATATATGAAATAAGGAGGACCTGATTATATGGTTACGAAATGATGCTTGTATCTTAATTTTACCATACCATAAATAGCCATGCCATCCACTTATATTGTTAAAACCTTCAAGATCTAACAAACACGAATTGGATAAGTTCATCCAGTCCTTTAGCCATACTAAAGCGGCCGCTTCAGCATAAAGTTGAAAGTTAGGTAGTGCTAAACCTCCTCTAACTTTAGAGTCCACCAGATGTTTATAAGCAATCCTCGATTTTTTCCCTTGCCAGATGAAATTTGATACGTCTTTCCTCCAGGTATCAAAGTATTTAACATGTGATATTATAGGCAAATTTTGGAATAAGAAAAGCATCCTTGGTAAAATGTTCATTTGGATTGCTGATATACGTCCCAAAAGTGACAATTTTTTATTTGACCAAATGATCATATCAGTTTTTATTTTGTCCCATAGTTTAAGATAGTTATTGGTTATCAAGTCTTTATTCTTTGCAGAGATCCAGATTCCCAAATATTTGATCTTATTAGCCTTCTCCCAACCTGTGTATGATATAAATTCCTGTTGTTCTGTTTCTGATAAATTCTTAAATATTGTCTTTGTTTTTTCTTGGTTAACTTTAAATCCCGATACATTTCCAAAATCGTCCAAAGTTTCCAACAGTATCTTCATTGATTGTGTTGGATTCTCCAAGATTAACAGAAGATCATCCGCGAATGCTCTCAATTTGAATTCATGTTTTTTAATTTTTAATCCGTGAATGTCCTCCATACTCCTTAGCTTACAGCATAGTGATTCCAACACCAACAAAAATAATAATGGAGACAGAGGACATCCTTGTCTGGTTCCTTTCTTGATTGCGCAGTTGTCGGACATCAATTCATTCACCAGAATTTTTGCCTGTTGGGATGTATATATGGCCGATATACCTCTCAAGAAACGGTCTCCAAAATTTAATTTTTCCAATATCTTTTTCATAAAGTCCCATGAGACCATATCAAAGGCTTTCTCTGCATCCAAAAATACAAAGGCCACCGTTTGTTGAATATTCTGGTCATAATATTCCAATGAATCTAATAAAACTCTTATATTATCTTTAATTTGCCTTCCTGGAACAAAACCTGCTTGGTCTTCATGTACAAGGTCCTTAATAAAATGCTTTATCCTATTCGATAAGACCGAAGCATAAATCTTATAATCCACATTTAACAGCGAGATAGGTCTATAATTTGAAGTTTTTTCTGGATCTCTTCCTTCCTTAGGTATCAACGATATAAATGCATGTGACCAAGTCTCTGGGGATGCTCCCTTATCCAAAATTGTTACAATGTGTGTGACCTTTTGTGGGGCTTCTCAGAGGGTTCCTCGGTTGCCTTGAGAGATTTCTCCCACAGAGCTGCTTTAAGATGTGATGTCCTTTCATTCCTGGCCTCAAGTGAGAACAGGTGACACACCTTGCAAGTCTCCATAATATGGCCTTCCCCCAGACAGAATAAATACTCACTGTGTTTGTCATGTTGTGCCATCTTTGTCCCACACTGTTGGCACTTTTTAAACAACATCATACATAGTTTTAGAAGATTCTTGAAGATTTTCTCAGGAAATGTTAGATGCTGTGAAGCAGCTCTTGAAGAAAACATCCTCTTTCCACTGTGGCAGAGAGAACTGAGGGAGGAGCACTCTCCCCACCTCCATCACTTGACTGTTTGGGCAAGAAAGGAGACTGGCTCTTAACTCAAGATGGAGGGGAGGGGGAGTGCTCCAAAGATGCTGAAGCTTCTAGGTGCTTAGGAGGCTGTTTTCTGCAACTGGTCTGTGCCTGTGCAACCCCATGCTGGGCTGCACAGAAGACACAACGATGAACTTATATTTTTGCATCAACTGCAACATAAAGTCCATCTTTTCTGAGCATGAATAAAATGACACTGAATGCTTTAATATACAACTATGGTCTGGGTCCTACAAATACAACCAGAAGGCACTCATCTCCTGACTTCTTTCCTTCAGATGTTCCTCAAGACCTCCAAAAGGCTGATGCAGGGGATGAAGGCTGCAGTTACTTATCATCATCCCACTGGTTCTACAGGCAAAAGAGGAAATGGAATTTCATCTGGTTCTCTCACTTCACTGCAGCCCGCATGACATTTTGTCAATGAAGTTCCGACAACCCATCATCACTATTTTGGAGGTCTCAGGATGCTGCCAGAGCAAAGGGGAGATGGGAAAGATCTGTATTTGTGAGCACCTTTCACACATGATATTTACATAGCAGTGGATTGAACTAGAAATATGAGAATGGTACTAATTAATGTTATATTTCCTAATGTTATAATGGAAGTAATCTCGCTACTTAAAAAAAGATACAGTACAAGTTTTCCATAGAGGCAAAGCATTATACCTTACACATATTAAGCAATTTCTTTAATTTGCAAATGGTAGCTTGATTAAAAGAAATTGAAACCTAATGCTGCAGAGAACATTTAAACTTTGTTTTTTGCTTCCACAGAAAATTTTCCTAGTAAATCATTATTAAATCCAACATCTGAACATGTGGCATAAACCATCTGGATACATGCCAATATAAGTAACCAATACCGATATGCAAAACAATATTTTGTTATTTAGACACCAAGAATGCAAAGATGAATACACTTGCTCTTTTTGGGTTACTTAACATAAGACATCTATTATTTAGAAATTTACGAGCCTGTATTGATACTTACTTTATGAGCTCTCGTCCTTCTGCCCCAACAAAATATTCAACCAACCACTGACAAGCATCAAAACTTTTAGAGACCAAAGCATCAATGGTTGCAATCCATTCTTCTGTGTCAACCCTTAAAAACAAACACAGCAACATCAGTAAGTAGCAATATGTGATATTCCCCCTTCAGTAAGTACCTTTAAAGGGAGTGTTACCTGAGCTTTTTCTTAGTTCGCAGATATGTTTGGAAGATGAACTGGACTGCTAGTTGTAAACTCACTCTTGACATAGATGGGTAGTGGGGATGTTTTAATTTTGTCTGAGAAAGAGAGAGAATACACAATCACATTAATTGTTTCAGCTATATTTCTTAAACACAATTATCAGATAGGTAGGAACTCAAATGTTACCAAGACAGCCATTACAATGATAAGGAAAGGTGAAGAGGATTCCCACTCAATGTGCTTAGGCAAATATCTGAAGAATTTCCTTTTCCACAAACTCCATAGAGATCAGTAGGGGGAAAAAAAGATTAAATTAACTACTCACAGCATTTAATGAAGCCAGTGACAGGACAAAACTAAAATAGTCAGTGCTGTAGACATCTCTGTTCTTCATAAATTTCAGGTTTTCATCCCTCACCATCTGTAAAGATACATATGACTGGTTTTATCAATGAAAGCCAAGGGAAAAGTTTAGTTTCTAAAACCCTTCCACTGTTAGATTAATATAGCTATTCTTAGAAAAGCAACATGTGCTAAGGGGGAGATTAGACACAACATGTCTCCATTAACAAAGTATAGATGGACTCTAAATTGGCTGTCTTTTGGGGACAGACAAGAAAATTCACTAAGCTGCTCATTGGGTTGGATCCCGTCTATATTGTGTGCACAGAAGTGTGACTTCCCCACCTCCCTTCTTCTGTGTGAAATGCCCTCCAAAATGCTGCTCTTGGGAGATGGAACACCCCTAGAAGTAGCATGAGGGGGACGTTGGAGGGCTGCCACAGCAAGTGAAGGAACAGCAAAAATTGCCTCCCTCATTTCAAAGTGAGGAATTATCAGGAACAGAGACTATTATCAATGTGAGAAAGAATACTGTACGTCCTTCTGGTTTAGCGGTCTCAAAGTTATGGTGGAACTGGAAAAAAGTATGTAAAGGGACAACCATAATTACCAGAGTAAATGGCAGAACCATGGAGTCATTCGTTAAAATTGACTGCCGCTAGGTTTACAATGGACAGTCTTCAGAGAAAGCTGTCAACTTATGGAAAATCACTGCTACAACATTCAGACGCCACCATTAATTAAACAGCTTTAAAAAAGAGGTCCATCAATGGCGGTTACCGCACTTTGTATTCCCAGCAATGTATTAAGAGTTTGAAAATGTTATAAAAAACATGGCTTTAAAAGGGTTTTTGGATACCACGTCTTATAAATGGTTGGAAGACGTCTTCACAGCTAAAGGGGCCAAAGTGCGAACAGTATTTTTTGTAACGTTTTCAAACTCTTAATACATCAGTGGGAATACACAGAAAGTGCGAACAGTATTTTTTATAACATTTTCAAACTCTTAATACATTGCTGGGAATACAAGTGCGGTAACCCCCAATGGCTAGTTCCCAAATTTAAAGCAGTATTTTCCTGATTACAAGGGGTGGTAAGCACAAACATCAGGCAATGTCCATCTTCATGCAGCTATTTGTGTGAGCTTTTCAGGGGTATTTGGTGCTCTACTGCTGGGGACCAGATGGGCCTCTGTTTTGATCCAAAACAACATTCTTATGTCCTATTTTCTCTCTCTCTCTCTCTTTTTTTGTATTTCATGGGGGGGAAAGAACCATTATTGAAAAGACCTTAAGTGCTGCAATTTTCTCGTAAGTGCTGCAATAAACATTAGATTTACACAGTAAAAACTGTCTTTAAATGTTAAATAGATAACCATTAACATATGTAGATGGTGTAATAATAAATGCTAGATACAGCTTAAAGGAGTCTTGCACATTTCAACATATTAATAATATTAATGAAGTATTCATTTAGTGCCTTCAGGACTACTTGCGAAACACTTCACATACATTACTGCAGTAATCCTTAAAAATATCTTGTAAGAAAGGGTGGAATTAAGAAAAGCTCCTCTGATTTGGAGAGCTCTCCTTGTTACTAGTGCCACCTGTGAAAGGACTTGGGGGTGGGGTGGGCTTACAAAGCTGTTTGAATGCTTTGCTACATTCCTTGAAGCATGATGCTAGCTGCCTGTTCTGACAGATGCTTTGCTCTGAATCTTGTGACTAGCAGCTGGCTAGGTGCCTTAAGTGGTATCTCTCCTGTAAGACAAGCTCTGAGGTAGCAGAGTGGGCCGGATGGCTAGGGGGAAAAATTCCTCTTGAAGTTGCCAGCTATTAAGCAGTAATTTTCCTAAAAGCTCTGGTAAGGAAAGACAGAAGGAGCAAAAAGTTAGGAGACAGAAAAAGATTTGATAAGGAGAACCGAATTTTCTATAAGTTCTGAGGAGGTAAAAACAAAGAACCTAGCTGCAGAGCAGACAGAACTGGAACTGTCAAGTTTTCTCTCCCACTTGCTGATATATCATAATCAGCTAATTTGCATGGTCCTGCCTACAGAACAAGTGGGAGAAATCTGGCCTGGACTCCCCTTTCCACAGAGAAAAGCTTGTAATGCAATGTTCCACAGTCATAATTCTTATCGTAGCTATATCTATATTCATTTTTTTCTTTTTAAAAATTCGTACAAAACATATTTCAATCTTCACAGTTTTCTGTTTTATAAAGAGGTAATTAAAGTAAACAGTGCTGCCGATCTCTTTTGGTTTGGGGGGGCTGGGTCTTCTGCTCCCAGAATAAATTCCTATTTATTGTCAAATGCTTCCATTCTTCCCTCAGAAAGAAAAGTATGTTAGCCATGTCATCTACACACATGACTGTTTCAAAAGCAAAGCCTATCGAAATCCTTACCTTGAGGTATTTCTTGAGGTATTCCTATGTTCAATCAACTTTCAACCTATATTTCATTTTCTGAGTTTGTGAAAACTGAAAGCTTCTACAGTATATCCAGCTATCCTTAGTATTTTTACCTGATATATCCGAACTGGCATTTTCTCTACAAATAAACCCTTTTTCTCTCCTTTTTTAACTAGCTTGGTCAAGATGGACAGACGATCACTACTGGGTCTATGGGGTCGGGGTGATGACTGTGGTGAAATTTCTGGTGAAGATGGTGCAGATCTGAGAAAAATGCATGCAAGGGTAAAAAGGTTACAATGCAATCTCCAGGCTCCTTGACAATATAACTTGCAACAGATAAACAACACTCAAGTGTTGACTTCATTCAGTAACACTTTTGATAGTACTTTATATTAATCCTTTGTATATGAACGGCCTGAACAAAATATTCAATTAATTGTTTATATCTGTTGACTAGGGCCAAAGTAACATACTATCTGTACAATCCACTTACATCATTCTAAAGTCCACTGACTTCAATGGCCTTAGAATGGTGTTATTCTGCTTCCGACTGCATTGTATGTATTTAAATAAAAATGCCAGTGTAGCTCCTACAGGATGCTCTCTGCATTTTGTGCACTTCTGTTATATGGAGTCAGTATGTCGGTGCTCTGACCTGGATTGCCCAGGCTAGCTTGATTTCATCAGATTTTAGAAGCAGAGAAGGGGTGGCCCTGGATGGAAGACCACCAAGGAAGTCCAGGGTTGCTACACAGGTGCGGGCAATGGCAAATCACCTCTGTTCATTTCTTGCCTTACAAACCCTATGGGTCACCATAAGTTGGCTGCCACTTGATGACACTTTCAGCCACTTCCATGTCAACTCCAGGCCCAAATCTCTCAATGGAGGCCACTCTTTATATCATCTTAAGGCATTCAATAGATGCTGCTTCTCCTGGAAGCAGAACTGTGTGCAAGGGCCTGGGAACGGGAAACCCCCCTTTTTTTTTATTATGGAAAGGATGTTCCATGGGATGCAGGATTACAGTTTAGAAGTTCAATGAGTTAACTGTTTAATTATTACCATGGGGTATATCTCCTGAAACAGATGCTTTTGCAGCATCCTCTCTATTCTCTTATATGATTTTTATCTAACTATACAATGAAAATAGCTTTAACAACATGACCATGAACAAGCAGAAACAAGACAAAAGAGAAAGTCACTGACAACAACTATGCTGGCCATTAGGATGACATGGGTAATTCAGGTTTATTGAGGCTAGTATTAAAACTGAGAAAGAAATGTTGTAATTATTTCAAGGTTAAGCCTTCAAAACAATTCAGTACTGTACTGCCACCATTTCCTGTATATAGCTGTCTCCTAAACGTTTGAGCTTTCTCTGACCCATAAAAAACATCTCAGAAGCCATTCTGAGCCAAACATCTACAAACAGTAGGAATTTTTTTTACAGACACATAACCTTCTGATTAAAAACCAAACTATTTTTAAGGCAGAGCACTAGTGAAGAATGTGTTTGTCCATTGATCAAATGGGTAAAGTCAGAGGCAGGCAAACTTACAAGGAGAGATCCTCTGCTTCCTGACGCACCACACTGACTCGGCTTTTCTTTGGCAGGACTGGAGAATTCTGATCAGAGACTCTCTGATAAAAGAGCATGTAAGCATTCCAGTATCGACGGCGAACATCAGGATATGGGTTTGCTGTAAAGAAATTGAATTATTTGACCCCTGAAGTAGGAATACAAGATCAACTCCAATTTTTGAGTTTATTTTTTATTTATTTAGTATATTTTATTGCAGCCTTCCTCCAGGGAGTTCAGGGCTGCGTACACAGTTCCTTCCTCTTCCTGTTTGGGTTTGTGGCTCAGTGGCAGAGCATCTGGGACCTTCAATGCAGAAGGTCCCAGGTTCAGTTCTTGGCATCTGGTAGCAGGTGATGTGAAAGACCTCTCCGAGACTCTGGAGGGCTGCTACCAGTCAGAGTAGTCAATGCTGACCTTGATGGACCAATGGCCTGATTCAGTATAAGGCAGCTACATATGTACATAATGGAGAGCATGTTTCTTGACCCCTTCACATACTCTGGTTGTTCTCAAGGAAGCCATGCTTATCTAAGAAATAATATACTACATGTTTAGTTCAATGTGCATGTGTATGCACACATTCTCTATATGGAAATGCTCTCTCTGGGTAGGAAAAATGTGCACGAGTGAATATTTGTGTAGCAACTCTTACACTAGACATATTGGTAAGAACCCATTTGGCCAATATAAGATGAACATTATGAGAAGGACTATTTGCATTCTACATTTTTTACAAGCACATAAAATAAAAACTTAATTCCTTAGAATCTCAGCAATTTTTAATAAATGTAAGATTTTCAGAACAGGCGTCTGAGTACATGCAGGCAATGTTGAAGGAGGTCTATAAAGACACAGGAAGAGGCTCAGAAGCTTCTTTTATTTTCATCAGATTTTCAAAGCTCTGCATGGTCCCGAACAATGAAAGCATATTAGAGTTATTTATATATGTTCTATGATTAACCAAACCCTGAAACTAGGAATTTTTAAATGCAACTGAAAGGGACATATAAACTCCAAATTAATACTTACATTGATCATAAACTTTTGGTCTATACTCTCCACCAAAGCATTCATATTCCAATGTTTCATCATTCAACTCAAATTCTTCAACAACAGTATCATTAAATTTGTACCATTTTCCTTTTCCGCATCCCCTGGGTAACATAAAAACAGGCAGTGTTACAGCATAAGAAGAGCTATGCTAGATCAGACCAAGGCCCATCAAATCCCACAGCCTGTTCATACAGTGGCCAACCAGGTACCTCTAGGAAACCAACAAACAAGACGACTGCAGCAGCATCCTGCCTGTGTTCCACAGCACCTAATAGGCAAGCTCCTCTGATCCTGGAGAGAATAGGTATGCATCACGAATAGTCTTCATTTTGATTAGCAGCCATGGATAGCCTTCTCCTCCATGAACATGTCCATTCCCCTCTAAAAGGCTTCCAAGTTGGCAGTCATCACCACATCCTGGGGCAGGGAGTTCCACAATTTAACTATGTGTTGTGTGAAGAAATACTTCCTTTTGCCTGTTTTTAATCTTTCACCCTTCAGCTTCAGCAGATGAGCCCACATTCTAGTATTATGAGAGAGCGAGAAAAGCTTCTCCGCCCGCTCTCTCCATACCATACATAATTTAATAGACCTCTTTCATGTCTCCCCTTAATCACCTGCTTTCTAAGCAAAACAGGTGTAGGCATTTTAACTGCTCCTCATAGGGCAATTGCTCTCGCCCCCTGATCATTTTGGTTGCTCTTTTCTGCACCTTCTCAAACTCTGCAATATCCTTTTTTAGGTGTGGTGACCAAAACTGTACACAGTATTCCGTGTGGTTTCACCATAGATTTGTACAAAGGCAGCATGATAGCAGCAGTTTTATTCTCTATTCTTTGTCTAATTATGGCTAGTATGGAATTTGCCTTTTTCACAGAAGCTGCACACTGGGTTGACATCTTCATTGAGCTAACCACTACCACCCCAAGATCCCTTTCTTGGTCTATCGCTGCTAAAACAGATCCCAACGGTGTATATGTGAAGTTCGGATTTTTTGCCTTAATATGCATCACTTTACACTTGCTCACATTGAATCTCATTTGCCATTTTAATGACAATTCCTCCAGTTTGGAGAGATCCTTTTGGAGCTCTTCACAGTCCGATTTTGTTTTAACCACCCTAAATAATTTGGTGTCATCTGCAAACTTGGCCACCTCACTGTTCACTCCCAACTCCAGGTCACTGATGAACAGGTTGAAAAGCACTGGCCCCAACACAGATCCCTGAGGGACCCTTCGGCTCACATCCTTCCATTGTGAGAACTGACCATTGATTCCTACTCTCTGCTTCCTATTTTTCAGCCAGCTCTCAATCCATAAGAGGACTTGTCCTCTTATCCCTTGAGTATGAAATCTGCTTAGCAGTCTTTGGAGGACAACTTTGCCAAAAGCCTTTTGGAAATCCAAATACACAATGTCCACAGGCTCATTCCTGTCCACATACTTATTGACCCTTTCAAAAAACTCTAAAAGGTTAGTGAGACAGGACCTACCTTTTCAGAAGCCATGTTGGTTTTTGCTCAGCAGGGCTTGCCCTTCTCTATGCTTTTCAATTCTATCTTTAATAATGCTTTCCATCAATTTACCTGGAACAGACGTTAAGCTAACTGGCCTGTAATTCCCTGTAACCCTTTTTATAAATGGGTGTTACATTAGCCATTCTCTAGTCCTCTGGTACAGAGGGTGATCTCAGGGACATGTTATTACACAACGTAGCCAGAAGAAGTAAAAATTCCAGCCTTGTAGAAGGTACATTCAAAGAACTAATTGAGGCTCTTCTGTACTGCTAATCCCTGTGCAGTCTCATTACCTCCTGTCCTTGATGAAGGAATAGTAGTGCCCTGCATGCGCCTGCCCGCTGTGTACAACCACGCCAACCAGTTCATAGTTTTCTGTAGGGGCAACTTTTTTCCGGGGAGATCCTGCACCTCCCTGATCTACATTTCGCACACTGTCACCAACTTCTGCAGAAGAATCTTGGCGAGCCATTCCTGAAACAGTATAGGGTTCCATGTTCAGCATCCAGGGGAACTGTTTAAAGAAAATACTTCAGATTAAACTTGAATTCCTTATTACATGTTAATAAATGCCCTGCAATAAACTAGCATTTAAGTTTATCATCATCATCATCATCATAAACCTTTAATGGCTTAAAAATTATTACAATTGTTACAAAAAGGGATCATAAAACATAAAATCCGTGAAATAAAACAAAGAACAATGTAATCAAATATCAGAGCTTGCAAGTTTTTGCACTTTCATCACATCTACTAGAAAATTGGCAACACCCTCAGTAATCTCCGGTACTGAATCATTCAATAAAAATTGACATTTTACTTTATTAGACAGGTGATGTTTTGAATATAACCAAGTTTTTAACCATTTCCCAGGGGATGTTTTGTATAGAGAAGAGTCAAACAGTATGTGTTCAATTGTATCCAGGGAGCTGGAACCACAGGGACGAATCCATTCTTGTATTGGGATTTGGTGGTACCTTCCATACAGCATCCTTGATGGAAAGGCATTGACCCTAGCAATAGAGAATGCTCGACGGAGGATAGGGATATCCAGATTGTAAAAGTAGTGGGTGATACTGTCAATTTTATTCATGGCAAACATCAGGTTGGATTGGGTGCATCTTTTGAAGCTCCATATCTAAGAGACGTTGTTTAATAATTTTAAAAATGTGGGCTTCAGTAGTTGGAGCCAAATCTTCCAAAGAAACACTGATAGATCTTATTTTGGTCAAAATTATACAATCCCAGGAGGTATTGTGAAGTTCTTTTAACAACAGTGATAAAAGGGAACCACGCTCAGTTCTAAAATATAGTTTGAGCCAATATCAAATAGTTAATAACCAAGCCTTGGTTTCACACAAATTTTGGCCTAGTTCAGAGCAAATTGCATGATAAGAAACACATTTAGGGAGACCCAGAATTTGTCTAAAAATTTTTGCTTGAACAGATTCTAAATCACGATTAAAAGCATTGACCCAAATGAGAATACCATACAAAGTCTGGGGTAAAATTTTGGAGTTGAATACCTTGACTGCTGCAGGAACAAACTGATTGCCCTTATAGAAGAAGAATGACTTCAGTAGACTTGAAGAGATTCTCCCTAGTTTGGCAGTCCTATTTCTGTGTACTGCCCATTTAAGGTTATAATTGAAGGTAATACCCAGATATTTGTAGCTCTTTACCTGTTGAATTTTGGCCTTTCCAATGTGCCAACTAGAGGGCGACCAATTCTTTGAGAAAACTAAGACATTAGTCTTAGAGTAGTTAATTTTTAGATGACAATATTTCTCAAAGGCCCCTAGATAACGTTTGAGTCCAATTTTAGAAAAGGATAAAATAGCGGTGTCATCGGCATATAAAAGGATAGGTACTCCTTTACCTCCTAGTTTTGGACGATGACCATTGATAGGTTCTAAAGCACAAGCCAAGTCTGAAAGAAATAAATTAAAAAAAAGGGGAGCAAGGATGCATCCTTGCTTCACTCCTTTATTAGATGGGATTTTTTCAGTAAGTCCGCCATTTGAGGAGTACTTTACTTGGCTTGTTGTGGATGAATGTAATTTTTTTTAAAGGAATAAAAGACGAAGATCAATTCATAATCTAATCAGTTTAGACCAGAGTTTATCTCTGATGATTGAGTCAAAGGCACTGTTTAAATCAATGAAAGCGACAAAGAATTTCTTATTACCCAGTTTCATATACTTTTCTGCAAGTGAGGCAAGAATCAGACAGTGATCCAAAATTGATTTATTTTTGGAAAAGCCGATTTGCTCTGGGCCGACGATGGAGTTATCCTTTACCCATCTAAGGAGACACTAAGTGCTTCGCATACAATTTGCCCAAGACTGATAAAAGGCTAATGGGGCGGAAATTTTCAGGTAAAGTAGGATCACCCTTCTTATAAATAGGGATTATTATTGAATTAAGCCAGGACTCTGGCAAAATGCCATACAAGTCAATAGAAGTAAATAATTTAGCAAGAAGTGGGGCCCACCAATCGATAAATTTCTTAAACAATTCAACAGGGAGACTGTCAGGACCTGGGGATTTGCCAGACTTCAGGCTACCTATTAGCTCAATAATTTCTTCCACTTCCACAGCTAGCCATCTAGGGTAAGTGGAAGGGATAATTTCATCAGGGTTGAGTATAATATTGATGTGAGAATTGAATAACTTAGAGAAATGTTCTACCCAAATTTGAGGTGGAATACTAACTTCAGGTAGAGAGTTGTTATTCGCTGAGTTTGCAATTGCCCTCCAGAAAGCCTTGTCATCTCGAAATTTAAGGGACGAGAGCAGCTGGGACCATCTACGTTGAAAATAAATTTTCTTTTTCTCCGTGATTAGATTTATGTACAGCTTTTTTAGATGTAAAGTAGTCACCATACCTACCATGGGAAACATTCATGCTAGCTTTCCTAAAAAGTGTTCTTAGCTGTCTTTTATATAGCATTTAAGTTTAAAAGGGTCATGTTCCGTGGAACAGAGGGGGTGGACCAGCAAGTTTGCCAGTTTTTCCAGAGCCTAGCAGGAAACTTCAATATAGTTTCCATGGACTTTCAACTCAATAAACAATTTAAGTTATTTTGGATGCCTAGCAAACAGCTGAACCCACAGTCTATAAAAGAGAATGTTATACTGCTGGCAGTGTACCTACTTGGCATAGGAGAAGAAATAAAGAAAAAAGTAGCCCACAGATAAAGAGCACCTATGCTTACTTTTATCTGTTCGTCATATTTAATGGAACGTCCACTTTCCCAGTCAAATCCAAATCTCATGAGGTGGATCACCAACACGCTGGGCAGAGCTTTAATGCAGGTCCGTTTCACTGTAGTTCTCTTAAAAATAGAGAAGAGTCACCTCCAGCTATATATTCACTTTAGCAACTAGTACACTTCCTGTTCAATGAAGGTATTTTCACAAGAGTAGATTTATGTTGACATAATAAAAGAGCCAGCCAGTCACTTCTAAATACCAAAAAATAATTCATTTAAGTAATTAGGTAAGTATTCATTAATGGAAAAATTCTGGTCAAACAAGCCTTAAAACAGACAAATACATTTTTTCTTGCTCTTTCCTCAAACAACAATATTCCAAAGCTACACTATTTCATTCATTGGTGGTCTCTGCTCACCAAAGCTAATTTTTTCTTTGCAATGAAATCAATACTAAAAATTTGATATTAGATACCATAATTACTTAAGTTTTTTTGCAATAAATTTACTCTAATACAAAAAGACCATTGGGTAGAGAGCGTATTCTAACAGAATTTTCTTCCAAGTGATTCTAGAATGATTTGCACAGAAGAAAATGTAAGAGATGCTTTATAGCAAGAGCTTTCAAGCTGTAACTTGCTGACAAGTCACATAGATTCTCTACGTCATGAATCCCTTATAATGCATTCATTCCACAGCACACTTCAGCCATGAAACTCAGAGGGGACCTGGAAGAAAAACAGAGTTTCACTTACTTGTAACTGTTGTTCATCTGATGGATCTTCTATGCAGGCACACATTGGGACTGCGCAGACGCAGGCCAGCCACGGATAAGATTTGTCAGCTTCTAGCAAAATCTAAAAGAGAGTGCTCCCCCTCCCCTTGGGGCATGCAATCTCCCCGCCCACGGTCACATGACCCAAGGGGGAGGGAGCACTCTTCCCTCCAGTTCTCCAACCTGCCGCCACGGAACCAACCACTGGTCTAGCGGAGAGGTCCCACAGCGGGGAAGGAGGGAGGGATGTGTGCCTGCATAGAAGATCCACCAGATGAACAGTTACAGGTAAGTGAAACTCTGTTTTTCATCTGCGTGGCTTCTATGCAGTCCCACATTGGGAGAGTAGCAAGCTCGGTTACAGTACGGCACGTCCCACGGCTGCATCTCTTGCCAAGTCCACATCCATAGCGTAGTGTTTCATAAACGTAGAGGGCGTGGACCAGGTAGCAGCCTTACAGATGTCCCGGAGATCTATCTTAGAGGGAAAGGTGATGGAAGCCGCATATGCTCTGGTAGAATGCTCTTTGATCACAGGAGGGCACTCCTGGTGAGCAAATTCATATGCCGTTTTGATGGTTGACGTGATGCACCTCGAGAGGGTCTGAGGAGAAGCATGACGACCCTTGCGGTGTCCGCTGGAGCAAACAAAAAGGTTGTCATCTTTACGGAAGTTCTGAGACCTTTTAATGTAAAAAAGAAGGGCTCTACGGACATCGAGGGAATGTAATGCTCTATCAGCATCAGAGGATGGGTGAGGGAAAAAAACAGGAAGGACAATGTCCTGTGTAAGGTGGAAGGCTAAAACAACCTTAGGTAAAAAGGAAATCTTAGGCTTCAATACTACCCTATCCGAGTGGAACATAGTATAAGGAGGGGAATGTGACAGTGCTGACATGTCGCTCACCCTCCTTGCCGAGGTAATGGCGACTAAAAAGGCCACCTTGAATGATAGTAAGGCCAATTCACAAGTAGCTAATGGCTCAAACGGAGGTCTCATGAGTTGTGAAAGGACTAAGGATGGACTCCACTGGGGAACTGGTGGAGTGACAGGAGGGTACAAGTTATTGAGACCCTTCAAAAACTTTTTGGAAAGGGTATGAGAAAAAACTGAGAAGGTGTCAATCTTGTTTAAATAGAACTGGGCGGTGGAGCTGTATGTGACGATCTGAATGTGCTGTCCGTCCAGGTGCCCTGTGAATGAAGACAGAGCAAGATGGATAGCACGTAGCTCCAACAAATTTATATGCAACCGTGATTCTAGGGAAGACCAAGTACCCCGGGCTGTAAGGTCACAACAATGAGCTCCCCAGCCTGACAGGGAAGCGTCTGTGAACAGGAACCTCTGAGAAGGGCGATGAAAGGGGACACCCGAGAGGATGTTGGCATCGTGTGCCCACCATTGCAAGGAAGAAATAACATATCTAGGGATGGAAAGGCGTTTGTATTGGGGATCAACATTGAGCCTGAACACCCAGAAGAACCAGTTTTGGAGCGGGCGCATATGGAGCCTCGCAAACTCCACCACGGCCGTAGTAGAGGCCATGAGGCCTAACAATTTTTGTATATGATGGGCCGTTTGAAACCATTTTTTTGTGAATTTAGCCACCATTTTTTGGATGGCGTGAGCCCTCTGTACAGGGAGGAAGGCTCTGGCTTGGACAGCATCCAACTGTGCCCCAATGAAGGTTTGTATTTGCACAGGTACAAGCTTAGACTTAGAAAAATTAACCAAAAGACCCAGATTGTTAAGGACTGAGAGGATTAAGTCCACCTGTGTGGCCAATTCCGATTGTGAAGGACCCACTACCAACCAATCATCAAGGTAGGGAAATATTACGCAACCCTTCAGAGCAAGGTGGGCTACCACCACTGCGAGGCACTTCGTAAATGTCCTGGGGGCTGTGGACAACCCGAAGGGCAACACATTGTACTGGTAACATTTTCCATTGCATTCAAACCTTAGGTATTGGCGACACTCAGTATGAATTGCGATGTGGAAATAAGCATCGCGGAGATCTAACACCATGAACCACATATGTTTATCCAGGAGGGGAAGCACTTCTGGGAGCATGAGCATATGGAACTTCCTGGTCCTAATAAAGGCATTAAGGTCCTGGAGATCCAGGATAGGGCGCTTCCCCTCCTTTTCTTTTCATAAGACAAAAGCAGGAGTAAAACCCGCGATTCCGTTTCGAGGGTGCAACCTCTGAAATGGCTCCCTTGGACAGGAGTGGTAACCTCTTGTACGAGTAGGTCTGGGGCCGGCGAAAGGGAGCGGCCAGTGGGCCTGTATGGAGGTAACATATCAAATTCTATGAAGTAACCAACATTTATTATTTTGAGAACCCAAACATCAGTGGTAATAGCAGACCATGAGTGGTAGAAAGCCGACAGGCGATCAAGAAAGCAAGCAGACATGTCTAGTCATGCCTGCTTTGTTGAAATGGCCGGGAGACCCTCTGGGGCCTTTACAGACCCTGGGTTTGGGTGGGAACTTCCTGTCTTGCTGCGGGCGGGGAAAGGACGGGCGGAAGGAGGGTTGTTGGAAGGAACTCTGAGATGATATGGGCGGGAAGATTGGTTGGCTTGACGGCCAAAATAACGCCGCTTAAAATCGGGGGCTTGGAGAGCAATCCCTAAGGATTTGGCATTTGTTTTGTTCTTTTTCAGGCGATACAGGAAAGTATCAGTTTGGTCGCTGAACAAGGATGTCCCTTCAAAAGGAAGATCCTCAATACGGGCTCGAGTGTCATAGGGGAGAGCAGACTGGCGCAGCCAGGCATGCTGGCGAATGACAATGGCGGAGGCAATGGCTTTACTAGAGGAATCCGCCACATGGCGTGCAGCTGTAAGCTGTTGCCTTGCGAGGGACATGCCTTCGGACTGAATGGCTACTGCCAAGGGACGTTGATCGTCGGGAAGGATGGAGATTTGAGGGGATATATGATCCCAGAGGGAGTATTGATACCTGGCCATGATGGCAAGGAAATTGGAAATGCGGAGGCCCACCACAGTGGAAGTGTAAATTTTTCTGGCAAGGGTATCTAGTTTACGGCCTTCCTTATCCTGCGGGGAGGTGTGTGCTCCAGACCTATATTTACCAGGCAAAGCCTCCACTATTACGGAATTAGGAGGGGGATGCTGGTAAAGAAATTCTCCACCTTCCCTGTGAATCTTGTAAAGATTCTCTACTCGTTTGGTGGAAGAGGGGACCGAAGCAGGCTTAGCCCAGTTGTTACGGATCACTTCCAGAATGCTCTTTATCATAGGAAGGGCCACGGGGGCTACGTCAGGGTTATGGAGGATATCCATAATATCATCTATAGGGCCGGTCCCCTCAGGCTTAAACTCAATTTTGAGAGCTTTCGCCATGTGAATGAGCTGCTCCGCATATAAACGGACATCTCCCGTAGGAGAGAGCGGCTTAGAGTCCCCAACAGTGTCCTCGGGTGAGGGAGCTGAAGTGCGGGATTCCTCATCCTCATCAGGGGAGTAGGAGGCGTCATACTCGGATGGATCAGTGTCCCTTGACATAGAAGGAGACCTGGAGAGGGGAGGCTTGCAAAGCGACTCTTGCCTTGGATGAATGGAATCATTGGAAAGATCATCAGGACGACGAGACGGCATGTGTCGACGCCGACGAGAGCCTCCAGAAGGCGAGCGTGACTGGGAGCGTCGGTGACGATGGTCGACCAAAGAGCCCGAGTAGACGGAAGGAGTAGGATATTGGTGTCGAGAAACCTCTCGATGCCGACGAGAGGGAGACCGGCTCCTAGAGGAGTAGCGGCGCCTCTGACTGATCGGACTGCGTGAACAAAGTGAACGGCTATGTCCGGTGTTTGGCTGTTTGGATGAAGAATGGCGAGGTTGAACATCTGTACCAAGTGGATGAAGTGAACGGCAATGTCCGGTAACTGACTGTTTAGATGATGACTGGTGTTGTTGAACGGCTGGGGTACGTGAGCGGGATGAACGGCTATGACCGGAAGAAGACTGTATAGATGAAGACCGATGAGAGTGGGAGCGGCGAGAAATGGATCGGCGCCGACAACTGGATCGGCCCTGACGGCTCCGACGGGACGAACGGCTCCGACGATGGGATCGACTCCGACGAGAAGATGACCGGCGTCTGCAGGAAGCGGATCGACTCCGACGATCGGCTCGACATTGAGAAGAAGATTGACATCGAGAAGAAGATCGACTCCGACGGGTAGATCGGCAATGGGCCGAGTTCGACCGACGCCGAGTGGATCCGAACGAAGCCGGGGATCGAGACTGGTGCCGAGAAGTCGATCGACACAGAGGCCGTTGGCCAGGCTCGAGATGGGTCGAACCCTTCGGAGACTCCGCTTGGTTCCTCTCAACCAAACGTTGGGAGTCTTGATGAGCACTCACAGGAGGGGGTGGTTGATCGGCACCGACCTGGAGCTCTGTAGGTTCTGCCCGAGGCCCTTTATCAGGGCCATGGTTCTGTAGGTTCTGCCACGAGGTCCGTGGGGACTTGTTAAGCACCGGAGGCACATCTTTATAGAGGTGAAGGAGGTGCTGTTTGAACTCAGCCGAGTCTTCCTGGGCCCTGCTCGGACACGGAACCAAGGGGGTAGCCAGGGAATGAGGAGGCGAATCCTCGATGGTAATGGGCTGCTGTGCAGCTTTATCGGGAGCTTGTGACTCACACGGACGAGGCGAGCGAGGCGACTTGGCTTGGGATCGGTGTCGAGGGGATGCTGAAGGCGATCGGTGTTGAAGGGACTTTGGTGACCTCGAAGGTGATCGACACTGAGGCGATTTGGAGCGGGAAAACAGAGTTTCACTTACCTGTAACTGTTATTCATCTGGTGGATCTTCTATGCAGTAACACATCCCTCCCTCCTTCCCTGCTGTGGGACCTCTCCACAATCATGTGATTACTGGTTCCGTGGCGGCAGGTTGGAGAACTGGAGGGGAGAGTGCTCCCTCCCCCTGGGTCATGTGACCACTGGGCAGGAAGGCTGCATGCCCCGAGGGGAGGGGGAGCACTCTCACTTTCGATTTTGCTAGAAGCTGACAAATCTTATCCGTGGCTGGCCTGCGCAGTCCCAATGTGGGACTGCATAGAAGCCACGCAGATGAAACTATCTCACAGGATCATTGGAAGAATTAACTGTGACATACCCAGATTTCCCTGGAGAAAGGAGAGGACAAAAATGTGAAATACACCCCTCAGGGCTAGAGTTAGATTCAGTATTACGACCAAAGCCCCACCATAGGGGGGAAATCGATGTTTTAACTTTAAAGTAGGAAAAAAGCAGTACCTTTTCTTTACATTTCTCACAGTAGTAAGCATTACTTCCTTCTAGAACTTCTCCTCTAACGAACTGATCCAGTGAAATTTCCAGGCTTTGGCATGAAGTCACTCCTAGATTAAGAGCAACAAAAGCTTCCTCCCTTTCATACCTGCAATTAAAAGGAGAATAAAAATAAAAACTGGTGTGTAAAACTAAACATTTTCTGGTAAATCAGTTTAAAAGAAGTCCCTCATAAGGAACATCTTCAGCAGTTGTCTGCTGTGAACACACTGCTGCTCACCTCTTACCAAGGTGAGCTATGAGCTCACATTCCTCTTTCCATGTGAATTCCCACTTCCCTTGTCAGCACTAACCATTGTGCAAAATTATGTCTACGCAAATATTAATCTTAACCAGTTTCAAGTTTTAGCTAGGATCAGCCATAGTCAATATCCTTGTAATCAAATCTCTAGCCATTTCTGACAAGGGGCATGGGATTCATGCAGGAGAGAGGAAGAAATACAGCCAGGATGCTAAGAGGAATGTTTCTAGTGTCAACAAACGAACAAAACTTTCCACTTTTAAATGACTAACATTAAATTGTCCTAGAATTCCATGCTGATATATTATTCACTGGTTATTCAAAAGATGGACATTAAAACCGTTCCAAGAAAGCTACCGTAGTCTTTTACATTACTTCCACCATGCCTTTCTTCCAACTCATGGTAACCCTATGAATCAATGACTTCCAAAACGTCCTGCCATTAACACCCTTGGCTCAGGTGTTGCAAACTGAGGGCTGTGGCTTCCATCTAATAGTGGGTCTTCCTCTTTTCCTGCTGCCTTCAACTTTTCCTAGCGTTATTGTCTTTGCCAGTGACTCTTGTCTTTTCATAATGTGACCAAAGCATGATTCCCTCACTTTAGTCATTTTAGCTTCTAGGGAGCAAGCAGTTCAGGCTTGATTTGATCTAGAACCCACTGATTTGTCTTTTTGGCTGTTCACGATATCCGTAAAACATTCCTTCCACACCACAGTTCAAAGGATTCAACTTTCTTCCTGTCAGCTTTCTTCATTGTCCAACTTTTACGAATACACAGTAATGGGAAATTCTGTAGTATCAATTATCTGGATCTTGGTCGCCAGCAACACATCTTTATACTTAAGGATCTTTTCTAGCTCCTTCATGGCTGCCCTTCTCACTCTCAATATTCTTCTGATTTCTTGGTTGCAGTCTCCCTAGGAGCTAGAATGACCAAATGGAGGCTATCGTACTTTGGTCACATTATGAGAAGACAAGACTCACTGGAAAAGACAATTATGCTAGGAAAAGTTAAAGGCAGCAGGAAGAGAGGAAGATCCAACGTGAGATGGATTGACTCAAACAAGGAAGCCATGGCCCTCAGTTTGCAAGACCTGAGCAAATCTGTTAATGACAAGATGTTCTGGGGGTCATTAATTCATAGGGTTGCCACAAGTTGGAAGAGCCTTGATGGCATTTAACACACACATGCCTTATGTTTTGCCACCTTCAATAGCCAATTTAATTAAAAGGCTAATCTAAATAGTTCCACTTTTCAGAGCCTCTGGAAATGTAACAATGAAGGTTCTCCCAACATTATCTAAAAGTCTTTTGCAGCAAATGAGGGCTATCACCAAAATGTTCTTCTGTGGGTGCAAACTCTTTTCACCTGCCAAAAGATGGAATTCTTAGCAGACCTTATTTGGCTATGCAGAGTTGTTGCAGTGGCACATAACGGGAGAGATGGACCAGAAAATGTGAGTCCCAGGCCATGAAGGAACTAACTGACAGACAATATTTGATACATTGCTCTATATTTGAAACTAGACAACTGTGGGCAGGACACCCAATTTACTCACCTATGAGGGCAGTCCTTGCAGATCTTTTGATCAGAGTAGATGCCCTGGAAAGTGTTCTTAAATATTTGGTCTCGCCCTATTTTCTGTAAGATATTGAAAGTGCCAGCAAGAAGTTTATAAGATGCACATGAAGCTGTCGGTTAAAAAGAGTTAGCATGCAATTATAACTCCATGGTAGCAAACATAAAAATAACCTTCAGGTATTCATCCATCTGATCTATAAGACTGGTGAAGAACTCATAAGCATCTTGCTGTTCACGTACATAAAGCTCTTTGTTCCACATCTTGAAGATCTACAAAATTTAAGTGCATATTGTACTGTCATTGCTTCAGAGCCTTCTTCTATAAGTCCTTGAGGTAATTTAAAATTCAGCAGTAATAGAAACCCAGCGATATTAAAATGGTTTTTGTCTCTCCAAATATAATGCAAGTTTTCTGACATGGCTGGGCTAAAATCCACATGTTAAATCTTGGTGAAGGGGGAAGAGGAGAGAGGCATCAATTAACTGAACCAATGAAAGGGAAAAAATTACCTTCCAGAAGTTTTCAGGTACATAATACTGTAGTTTGCTTTCCATCAGATGACCAAAGAGAGATTGAACCTGATAGAATACGCTGTCATCAGGGTTTTCCATATCATCATCAATCGAAAGCAAAGCCTGTAAAAATATATGTAACAAAGTTTTTAAAAAATGCATCACATTGAAGAACTAACAAGCAGAGTTACTTCCCAACGGAATGTTCCTCATCTTCCCTTACGTAGCTGCTAGATAGCATACTATGAACAGGTTGCTTACCTGTAACTGATGTTCTTTGTGTGGTTACCTGTGCAGTCACACCAAGCATGCACAGACTCAAACTAGAGAAAATTCCACAGCTAAGCTTAAGAAGATTTTTTTAAAGCACTGGCAATACCCATGTTTAGAGAAGGTGGAGCTGAGTTCTTGCTCAGTTCTTCCCCAAAATGCAGGAGACAAACAGGAAACACCTGTTGCGGGGAATATGGGTAGATCATGCGATTGCACAGAGGACAACTCAAAGAACATCAGTTACAGGTAAGCAACCTTTTCTTCTTCATGGTCTCTGTGAATCACATTGACGGGATAAGACTACCGAGCTGACCTATCTGGAAGTGAAACTACACGTACCTTATGGAAATAAGGCATTCAGTACAGTTTAAACAAAAGCCATGTTCTTTCAGACCCGAATGTCTAAGGCAGAGTGATGTACAAAGGTTGAGGATGTGGCCAGGTCATTGGCTTCCAGACATCTGAAATAGATATGCCTTCAACAAAAGCATTAGATCTTGCCATGTCCCTAGAAGAGTGGCTTGTAGGATGGTCTGGTAATGGCTACTTTGCCAGCTAGTAGTAAAGTGAGAGTCACAAAGATATCCACTTGTTTATGCTTTGAACCTCCTTTCCCTTTAATTGTGACATAAAAAGACATGGGGATTCCTATAAAAGTCTGCTGCTCTGCTGAGACAGAAGGCGAGGGCTTTGTGTTCGCAGGGCTCTTTTCCCTACTGAGGAAGCATTTTTGAATAACACTGGTAGAACTATGAGTTGGTTGAGATGAAGAGCTTAGCACCTTTAAAAAATAAAAGGGGGATAGGGGCACAAGATCACCTTGTCCAGGTGAAATGGCCCCAGCATCTGAAGGGGAGATGAAGGGATCACTTGTGAACTGAGAGGCCCGATATGATCAGGGCATGAGCTTTCGTATTTTCAGCCCCCAGGAGTGTTCTGTGCCATAAACAGGGGTAGAAAAAGGATGAGCAAGGAAAAGGGGCAAATGGAGACAAAACAAACACACACGAAGGTCTCCTGAATCCCCAAAGAAAAGAAATGACTTGGAATGGGAAAAAATATGCAGTACCTCAGGAAGTCCTGGCTGCATATAGAGCTGCTGGAAGACTGCATTCATGTAACAAGTGGCTCCACCGTTCTTCAGTCCCACAAATCCCGAAACAGATCGACCATCTACTGGTGGGAGATACTGGAGGATGTGAACAGAAGGGGAAAGAAACTGGCTTAATTTACCGCATAGAAGATTAAGTATAAGCTAATATAAAATTCTATCCCAAACTGAAGATTTCTAGTTTAGAGACTTAAAACTGTCTGGTCACTTCCCCGTATTACTATATGTCATTATTGCATGCTGGTAAGACGAGTTTGGTCTGTTGTTTATTAATTACACAAACATAATTTCAGTGAATAATTCTACTTGCATCAAAGTAACCACTTACTTACATCAAACTCTTTGGAAAGAGCTGGATCGAGCTGGTGATGCATAGAAAGCAGTTCTTTTGTAATAAGCTGAAGA
This sequence comes from Euleptes europaea, assembly GCF_029931775.1. NCBI lineage: Eukaryota > Metazoa > Chordata > Lepidosauria > Squamata > Sphaerodactylidae > Euleptes > Euleptes europaea. The sequence continues at coordinate 68,948,998 of NC_079313.1, read as the reverse complement.
TTGGAAGGTGAGCTATCAGCCAACATCACAAGCACTTCATATGCTGCTAATCGACTATTCACTGTGCTGCATCTACAAAGGGAGTAATACAAAGCATCAGTGAAAACACTGCATTTATTTTCTTTTCCAGTAAATTATTTGTTACATCAAACGACCTACTTCCAGCAGTTACTGAAAAGAACTGAAACCAAATCTAATGCCTATCTGTGCAGACCAACTTTAAAACCATTATTCATTTTGCAGTCTACAAGGGATCTATTTATTTATCATCACATTAACTTTTTAGTAAACGACAAGTTCTAGAGCATAGATAAAAGGAGGATTTGTGGAAAAAACTGGTTTTTTAATTAAATCCCCAAATTTCAGGGAATGAAATAATTTACTTTAATTGGTGTAATTTACATAAAATTAAATAGTTTATTTCTGGATGCAGCACTCAAAACTAGGGGGAAGGGGGACTGAAGAGCAGTGTACATCTGAGCAACAGAAAGGTACCTCTTGGTATTGTACTGTGTGAAACCCTGTTACATTCATTGTGTTGTGGGCGCTGTGAACGAATTCCGCAGATATTCCTTGTACTTCTTAGAGGAACAAATGCATTGCTATTGAATTTGGGGCTGAAATGTCTGGACTGCTTCCACACAGATAATAAATACCAGATATGCCTTATAAACACTGGAAAGGAGTTCATGACTGGTTGTTTAATACCGTCTAAAGAGCTTAATGACTTCAAATTTGAAAGCAACACCTCCTTGTAAAAGTTTAATAAAGGGCCTATGGGAGCAATACAGAATTATAAATTAAGTATACTTTCAATGTCTTCCCTAGTAGACTCCTCAGGGACCATACTAGTTTCCTGCTACTTAATTTCCAATAGTCTCAGGGAACAGAGACAACATCTGAGTGCTCCTTTCTTCACTTGTTGAAACATTAGTGATATGTTTAAACGTAAAACAAGGAGACTTCAAATGACTTTTATTATTGTCAATAAGCTGAGAGTACAAGCTTTGAAGACAATTTCCTCCCCACAAGTCTGCAGTTCTTGTTTACCACCAACAATGCACAAATACTCTCTTTACTTGGGGTGAAAGTCTTGCTGGGTAACAGCAGCACTGCCAGCTTGAGAATGGCTGTTCAGGATAATCCGAGATGCTCGGAATAGGAAGTCATCTAATAATGGTTTGATTAAAGAAGAGCCTGTGAAAACAGCATACAAAAAAAGGCAGTGAGCTGTCTTGGGAGAGATCACTGTTCGGTGCCATAGCATATAAGGTCCCAATTCAACCCTCTGAAACATCCAGTTATAATGACCTCCAGTAGCACAACTAAGAAGCCTCCTTAGAGAACAACTGCTAGTTAGAAGAGACAGCACAGGACTACATAGAATGAAAACAGAACACCGCCAACCACATTCATTTAAAGGTGTTGATTTAGGTATATTTTAGGTTGCTCTATTCAGAATTAGACTATCTGTTATCCTCCTTAGAACTTGTAAGTCAAAATGCAGGGAAAAACTATTTAATAAAATTATACCCATGGCATGTTTTTACAGACAGCCTTTTAAAACACAGAAAATCATTCCATGGTGAATGAATCATGCCATTATTTGCAGGTAAGCAGTCTGGTTCAAAGATTTTCCTTCTCGAAATGCCACTCAAAATATCACAATGCATCACTTACAATATCACAATGCATCAGGCAATGTCTGAGAAGACAGCTTTATAGTTTGACAGATCTTCCCATGAACAAAAACTTGAAATTTGTTAGAAAACACCAAATGGACAGGTACCTACAGCTGTGAGGTGGCAAGGTGGCAATGACCCATGGCTACTTCTAAAGATAAACAATGCCATGGCAAAAATCAAGACTTCAGCCTACAACAATCACTGATTTTAAAGTATTTCTGGATGCACTGCTGCTCCTGGACCTTCAACCTTCTGAAGTACCCAGCAGTGCTTTTTACCAAAACATCCTGGAGAGAAGGCTGTAGCCTCTCTTTTGCTATCAACTGGTTTACCTAGATGACTACCAATCCAAGGCTGCCTTTCATTGGCAGGAAGCCGAAGTCCGCCAAGAATGCAGAAGCCCAATTACTGATGGGCTGGCTTTTCAGGAACACACATTAATGTTCCAGAATAAGCAGTTAAGACACTGAGAGGTTTTACAGCTAAGGTTATGCTGCTAGAGTACGTGTTTGATGTTATTAACAGTCAATGCTTTGGGAATAGTGAGCAAAAAACTGAAAATGAACTACAATAGTGCCAAAACACTGGTAACCCTGAAGATGTACCATGAGATGGCTGCCCACACTGCCAAACATGACAACAGAAAGCCATTCAATTTTGATTAGCAGGGGAAGGACCATTCTTTCCTCACCTCCTGGCTTTCCACAAACTATGCAAAACTGAATTATTCACGAGGGCTTTCCTTCACAGTTACTGTACTGTACAAAGTGGTTCAGAAAGCTACTTGGGTAAAGAGTTAGGGACTGTGGTCTATACTACTGTGTACAGTTTATACTCCCTGTTGCTGTAAGTAGGATCCTACAATGTAATCTGTGCATTGTTTAATGTATCATGTTAACACTTATGCTTTGCTTCAGTTTTTTTGGTTCCACATTTCTACAATCCAAATCCTACAGCATTGTTCGCTGGATATCCCATCCTGTTGATTGTATTGATATACTCTGTGTAATCTGCCTTGAGTCCCAGTGAGAAAGGTGGACTATTAACAGTGTTAATAAATAAATTAATTTACTGCTTCCCTGCAACAAGATTCAAGGCAGCCCCTGAACTGACATACTGCTGGTCCAAACAGTGAGGAAGGAAGAACAGGGAATAAAGCTTAATGTGTTCTAGAAGTCCATAACTGAAAGATATAGTTACCAAGCATTTCCTTCTCTGCCCCACACAACGACAGCAGAGTCTTAATGAGCCTCAAGTGTCCAGCCAATAAAACATTGTCAGCTTCACTAGTTTCACACTCTGCTGCACGGGCTGGTTCGAAGTTATCCAACCAGGTGATCTCATCCTCCAACATGGCAGCTGGGCTAATCTTTAGCTGTTCCATTTCTGAAGCTAAGTAGTGAAAACAAGGGGAGGAACTTCAACCCACAGATACCACTGACAGAACAACACAAAGGCATCAGTTTAATATGGTTTAACCTAAGAACAGGTATCTAGTTTAACATGAACTTGGCTCTACGGGCTGAAAATGAAATGACATGATTAAGCCATGTTGAGAACATTACAAAGATATAACACAGAACAATACCTGAAGTCATTAATGCCAACACTATTGAGCATGGCAACAGATCAGGGACTCTAATGCAAAATTAAGCATTTAAGCATTTAAATTAAGCTTTTCAAATACTCACTGAGTGCCTTAATGGACAGCTCACTCTCCTACACATTTTCCCTTGATGGGAAGAATACCATAGACCTATCCTGTCAGACTATTGAAGCTCTAGAAAGCAGCATGAAAGAGAAAAGGCAGCTCTGTGGTGCAATTTCCACCCACAAGAGCAGAGCTATAGGTGGTTCCTGAGCACTGCTGCTTTTAACCTGACAAATACAGAAAATGCCACTCATCTTTTTTCTCAGCTAGTAATCAATCAAGGCAAGTAACAAATTATACATTATAAGAACATAAGAGAACTACTGTTCTAAATCAGACACATAGTCTATCTAGTCCAGCATCCTGTTTCACAGTGGCCAACCCTTGAAGGCCCACAAGTAAAGCACAGAGGCCAAAACCCTATCCCCGCCACTGCTGCTTCTGAACACCAGTCCCAAATAAATGGTTAACAGAAGAAAGAGGAAGAAAACACAACAGCAGCAACAAGGATTAACTTAGTTTGGTAGCAAAGTAATTTATCTTTTCTCCAGAAGCACAACCACTTCCTGAGTCCTCCTTGTAGGGGTGATATACTTAAAGTTCTATTTCTGCATATGGGCTATTTTCTTACATATTTTACTTACATGTGAGATCATCCAGTAATTGGCATCTAAGATCAAAGTACTCTGTACACTGAGCCAAGAGTCTAAAAACAAAATAAGACAGTTGATACTGAGAAGATTTCCTAATAAAGCGTTAGAAATATTTTGCAGAAATTTTAATTACATGTACTTTATCTGCTGTAAAATAAAGATTTGTCAGGAAAGCCAGCATGATATAGTGTTTAAGGTCTCAGTCTAGGACCTGGGAAACTATACCATGGTCGAATCCCCACTTGCGCCACGGAAATTTCCTGGGTGACCTTGGGCCACTCACACACTCTCAGCCCTGATGCTGGCAAGTATTTGGATGGGAGACCTCCAAGGAATGCCAGGGGCGTGCTGCGGAGGCAGCCAATGGCAAACCACCTCCAAATGTCTCTTGCCTTGAAAACCCTATGGAATCGCCATGTCAGCTGTGACTTGATTGCAAAAAAAAAGATTTGTCAAGGGTCTTAGTATTTTTATTTCAAGATGGCAATAATGCACTGCTCATGAGGACAATGATGTCGAGCCACAGGTAATATGCTGAACAGCTTAAAACACTTTTGTAAAAGCATGCTGAATTTTTGCTGCTTATATTTAACGCTGAACTTTTCCTCCAATAATTTCCAAACATTCGACTGTGTGAACCATTACTACTTACTTAAATTCTAATGTAAGAGAAAAAATGCTGAAGTTTAGGGATTGGGCTGCAAGCTTTAAATAATGGAGACGATTGCCTATACTAATTATTTTGTCAACTTTCTATTATTAAATCCAAGAGCAAATGAGTGGAGCAGAGAACCTGCCTCTAACATTTGGCAGTGCTAGACCTCCAAACATTCATCTAATCTTGTTATTTTCCCTGGGCACATCAAGGTTTACAGCTTGCTATAAGCTTCAGCAATCTCACTGATGCCTAATTATATGAAAGCACCCACAAGGGGGACCTAAACACACCCTAATTCTCTCCTGATTGTCATTTTTTTTTCATTTTCACAGTTCACTGTTCTTATCTTAAATAAGCATTTCAGACAAATGCTTGGAAAAACATGCCTCCTCCAACTTGCCTCTGGTTAATTCCTCTCATGATGCTGGTAGGTGACCAAAGGGGCAGCTGAGCCGTAAGGATGACGCTCAAGAGAAACTGGTTTGGCTTCTGCACCTCCGGGTGAGCCGATGTATCTGTCTGACTGAGAGTGTACAACTGGTCACAGGCAACACGACGGATCTGGAACAGAGCAGGAGCACCCATCAGAACTTGAAACAGTTAGCAGTTTTTCCTTGTGTGAGTAGCTGTACCCATTAAGGATGCGAGGCATGAATAGAACACACAATAAACCCTGCCAGAAAACTCTTCTGAATATAAATGCAAACCACTCACTTCAGCACTTGGAGAGCCAAGCAAGATGTCTATGATGAAGTCAGCAACGCAGGGAAGGTTGTAGAAAGATCCTAAAAAAAACAACCACCCCTGGGTTATTAATTTGTTACACAAAATAGCACTTTATTTAATACCGCTCATGTTAATATACATTTTACTTAAAATATTTATTTAACAGCATTATGGAAAAGACATATAAAAGAAATGCCTATTAAAAAAGCAAGGGGAGAGTTGGATGATGCATGGAAGAACTGGGTATTTGCAACAAAACAGAACGTGATGATAACATATAATATTAAGGCTTCTGTAGAGCCCTGCAATTAGCCAGTGCGCCCCAGATTTACCCAGTTGCTGACTGCGAAGCTGTAGGCATGTGACTAAGAGAGACAAGGCCTCGCCAGCGATCAGTGCATCTTTGGTGGATACAGAATGTTGCCTCACGCAGATCCCAGCATGCAGAGCAGTTGGCTCTCCTTCACTTCCTGAACTGCAATTGCTTCCTATAAAGCAAGGGTAACAGGTGAATGGATTGCAAGGATTTTCTCAAAGCTTTTCGAGGCTCACATTGATTTAGACCTCTCAAGTGAGGACAGACATAAGAGAACTCTGAATACCACATTGCTGAAGATGTCAGTGAGCAAAACTTGGTTTTTTTTATTCACTTAAGGATGTGGAGTACCTGAGCTGCTAAGCCGGTTACGAATCCCAGCAGGAAACAGGGTGTTACTTTCTTTTATAGGCTGGCTGCTTCCCACTAGGTCAAGCCGTCCTGCAGCAGCCGCCCACGAGAGACGCATGAAACAAGCCAATGTGGAAGTGAAGTCATTTGCTTCCATGGTCTGAAATAAAAGGAAATTTCTTCCTAATTTAAAAAGCTTAGCATGAAGAGGCACTTGTAGCTTCCTCCAAATCCAATGAGGATGAATTGAAGCAGGAGGGTGGTATATTTATAATACTTTTATCCACCTTTTCAACTAAGGTTTGCGAGATTTCACTAGAGGTGGGTAAGCACGCGTGTGAGAAAGAACCTCTTATCCCTTATCCCTGCCCCTCTAGCTTGGCTAGGCCTTAGTATTCTTGCAGCAGAAACTATGATGTACACTGCTTTCCAGTCTTGGTTCCCTAACTGATCTTTTTTCCAAGCTCATCGTTCATCCTAAAACTGTCTTTCTTTCCTCTTCTGGAGTAACTTGAGAATTTCCTAAATTGCCCCCCATCTCACAAATGAGGTTGTGTTATCTTAATGCTTATTTCCTCTGCATTCTCTACAGTATCCACACAACAGTCCTCAGAATAGGAAGAGGCCATAAGGCAGTAAAGTAGACACCAGTCAAGGGGAGGGGTTTCCAAATGTGAGGTGTCACCACTGAAAATCCCCCATTGCTGGTAGCTACCAGCTTCACCTCTGCAAGTTGGAGAACACAGAGTAGGGATTGGGAAGAGGATCTTCACTGGCAGGCTGGACAGTATGGGAGGATGTGAGGTACCTTAGCCCCAATTTACACATTGTACTTTAAAGAGTACTCTAAATTGTGCCCAGAAAAACCAAATCTACTAGTGCAGATCCCTCTAACACCTGACAACAGTCTGGCTTCCAGATCTAGAGAACAGGAAAACAAGAATGTTGCTTCCTGTTGTAGCCACACTGCCACACTTACTTGTATGGCAACCCGTGCAGCAGGAATGATCTCCTCCACTCTGATAGAAGACCTATCTGAAACAGACAGCTGCCGGTAGGAAGACTTCTCTGGGGTTCCACAAATGGACATCTGTCGGGTAGACTGTCGGCTTATATTTCGGAACGGGCGTGAAGAGAGTGCTTCTACTCCATATTTAGCCAGATCCTCATCAAGTAAGGTAGGCATTGTTTGCCCAACAAGCAAAAACCTAAACATAAAAGCATGAAATGCTATTCTGAACAATGAAAGTAATTGCATATGAAATTCTAAAATGTCTAAGTTTATTAGTACCATATGTATCTACATTATCACGTACCTTGCGAGCTGCAGACAGATGGAATAAACTCCCTGCCTGGTTTCATAGTCTACTTCTGAGGGGATGGAGTCTCTTTGCATAACATTCACCACCAAGCTGGAAAACACACATTCAATTTTATTTAAGGTTTTTTCAAGATAGACTTTCCCCTCACACATGATGGTTGTTTGAAGTAGATTTAGCAGGCTAGCATCTGTAAACTGAAGATTTTTCCACACAGGCAAAGATGAAAGTTGATACTTGAAAGCTGCACTTGAAAAGATTCAAGACTCACACGCTGTTATTTTTATCAGTATAACACAACCATCCTTGTCTCACAACCTGAGGCTGGCTATCCCTATCTAAAGGTAAGTATAGATTTTGAAGGCAACGGCACAGTATGTGTCTAGTTATTTAGATGGCTTTAATGATTAGCTCCTAGGTTTCTCTGAATTATGAAACATGGATATTTATGGTTCTTAAATGGACCACCTAATGGCATGGGGTGGACATAGGTGGGAAGAAGTCTTACAAAGTTATCACTACCAGTAATTCTTATGGTTTCAAAAACTAGGACACATGTTACATAATGAATTTTCTCCAGTGGCAAATGTGGGAGTTTTCTGATCTGATCTGGATAATGTGTTCATATTCCAAATATTCTATTGTTGAATTATATTTTTCTAAGTTAGTCAGATATGAGAAAGTAAATGGAGATGTTATCTGAATCCTTTTAAACATGCCATTTCCTGAAAAGAACTTGGCAGATACTGGCTATGAATGGGCTCCTTATATGAGACACACCCCAAAAATCCTTCCTATAAAACGTATTGGTATACGGGTGTGTGACAGAAAAATGAAAGAAGGCATATTATCTAGTAAAACACAAACTGAAAGAAGGGAAATTATCTAGTATGATTAAAATGGATTTTGGCTGCCCCCATAATACTTGCAATAACTTCTTAAATATTTCACCACAAGTCTAATTCACAGAATTCAATTTCCTTTGAGCTGTGAATATTTAATTCCACACGACTAGAAAATGCCAAGGGATTGCTCAGTTGACAAATTTTCAAAGGACTAACCTCAGCCCACCTGCTCTGAGAAAATTTTCACAAAAAGATTTGGCACAATTTCTTGCCATCTCATCATCTGCTGTAGGCATTAGCTTGGAACTCAGGACCTGAAAAAAATTAAGATATTTGAGAAGTTGCACTTTCTTTAGGCTAGGCAATCAATAATGCCTCTCTCATACACACACTGAAGGGCACAGCATAGTTCTCTGTCAGGTGTGCAACAATCTGTGAAGTCAGCCAAATCTTTGGATACTTAAATCTGGTAACTGGAGCAGTGAACGGGCAAGACAGGCTTTTCCAAAAACTCGAAAAACATCTCAGATCTGCAGAAAAAAATGTAACATCTAAAAAAAAATACACTGGGGGTTAAATTTTTTTAAAAAATGATAAATGGAGCACCTGTAGCTTTAAGAAACGGATTTCCTCAGTGGCTGTTGCTAGGCAATCACAGCATTCCAGGCTTCAGTTCCTGTGAGTAAAAGGCAGGGAGAAGGGGCAGGGCCCTTTTCAGGCCTATTTTGGCCTTTGAGGGAGAACTTACTGGGGCCAGGCCTGGCTAGGGTTGCCAGCTATAGGATAGGAAATTCCTGGAGATTTTGTGGTGCAGTCTGAGAAGGGCAGGATTTGGGGAGTAATGAGGCCTCAGCTGAATACAATGCTATAGAGTCCACCTGCCAAAGCAACCATTTTCTCCAGGGGGGACAGATCTCTGTTGTCTGGAGTTCAGCTGCAATTCTGGGAGATCTACAGGTGCCACCTGGAGGTCAGCAACCCTAGGCCTGGAAGTAACTTCTGAGTGACTTGATACCACCTGACTTTCAGGACTCAACTAGGCCTTCTGATAAAAAACCAGTGTGGTGTAGCCAATAGAGCTTCAGAGAAGGGGTTGGGAGAACCAGATTCAAACCTCACTTGGAAGCTCACTGGGTGATTTTGGACCAGTCACATACTTTCAGCCTAAGCTTGTTATGCAGATAAAAAGGAGGAATGGAGACTAAAGTAAGCTGCTTTGGTCCTGCTTTGCTCCCCACTGTAGAGAAACACTGTAGTTTTCCAATGCAGAGGTTGGCCGGGGGGGTGGGGGAAAGATGAAAACTTAAGACAGAGGGACTGATAAAGGTAGGCTGGGTGTTGGGTGGGAAAGAGAGGATTGCCAACTCCAGGTTGGGAAATTCCTGGAGATTTGAGGGGTGGAGCCTGGGGAGGGTGGGGTTTCAGGAGGGGAGAGGAAAATCAGAAGGGTATAATGCCATAGACTCCACTCTCCAAAGCAGCCATTTCCTCCAGAGGAACTAGGGTTGCCAACTTCCAGGTGAGGGCTGTGATTGTATCTGCTCTCAAGGTGACAGAGATAAGTTCCCCTAGAGAAAATGGTGGCTTTGGAGGGTGGAGCCAATGGTATTTTACACTGCTGAGGTTGCTTCCCTCCCCACAAGTTACCCTCCCAAATCTCCAGAAATTTCCCAACCTGGGGCTGGCAACACTAAGGGGAGCTGATCTTTGTAGTTTGGAGATCTGTTGTGATTTCTGGAGAGCTGCTGCCACCACTTTTGCTGTGGGAGGGGGAGCAGGTGGGGGGCCAGAAGAGTGATGGGGGGGCAGAAAGAGAGAATGATGGGGGGAAGGGCAGAAAGAGAGAAACGAGTGATGGGGTATGGGGGTGAGGGGCAGAGACAGTGACAGGCATGGAGGAGAAAAAAGGGGTGGCAGGAGGGAGACAGGACAAAGAGTGAGAGACTGAGGGAAGTAGGGAGAGAGGGGAGGAAGCAAAGGAGGGGAGGAATGGAATAGCTGTTCCCACAAGTTTCTTGAGCGTCCCCACTATCCTCTAAGAGTGTTATTCAGAATTAACTGACTATACTATAGGACTTTTTCCTTTTATCATATTAGTCAATTTCTTTACAAATATCCCTCTTGAAACACATTAATTAACACAACAAGGAATCCTTTAGCACCTTAAAGCCTCATGAAGTTCTTGCAAAATGTATTTTAAAGGCCAGCAGAAATCTCTTCCATTTCATGAGAGCAATTATAAGATATTTTAGTACAGATTTAAAAGATTGCTATAAGGGCGATTCCAAGATGGTGAGAGAGTGGGGGCTGAGTAGTTGTAAAATGAATGTTTCATTGGGAAGGAGGAAAATATGTACCTGAGCAAGAGATTAAAGAGTCACTAAACAAGGTGGCCACATGAAAGTCATGTGGGTTTGGAAACAGAATGCTAATAAACAATGGGTTTTTTTTCTCTTACTGGATTGAATTTTCCCTGCCTACATTACTGAACCTAGACCTTTAAATAACAAATACATCTCAGATTGTTGCAGGCTCCATAAAAATTGACTTGTTAACTACTGTGCCAATTACGGTAAGAACAAGGTATACATTTTCTTTTACTTGAAACACATGTATACCTCCCGCACAGACATACTCTTACCTCAAGATTGTAGAGCACTCTAAAAGTAGACATTCCTGGAGCAAAAGACCTGAAGAGGCTTTCAAGTATTGAACTAGCAGTAGGCTGGTGTTGATGCTTTGTAGACAGAGATGGGGATTTTGAAGACTGAGAATTTGATTCAGACAATAATGTTTTCTGAAAAGAGAATGCACAAAGAACCGTGAATGGCAGGCATTTTTAAAGCATTGCCTTTTATAACCATTGCAAGCATTTCCAGGAGTCCTGAGCTTCCCATACCATGAAATTCCCCAGTTGGACATTTTGCTAGCACCTGAAAACTGCCATTTACCTTTTTCTGAGCCCCAAACAATTTAACAGAATTTTTGTTTATCATTGTTCTATAATCTATATCTCTTTATTTAAAAATTGAGACCAACTGAATATGCTCCCTAACCCATACCGATTTTATGCAGCCTGGAATTGGATCAAGCAGTTTCTTTTAAAAAGTAACTGTATTTAGAGAGTGAAAAGCAAAAAAATTCAGCAGCAAGATTTAAACCAGGCTGCTCAAAATATTCAACAAGAATGACCACCAAACAAAGCACACAGTGTTCTTAGCTCCCCTTTTTGTATACCTTATAAGTGTTGTAAGTTCTAAGAGTCTACTTGCCTGTGAAGGAAAATAACCAGCATTTCCATCTACATCTATAACTGTAATTTTAACTATAACAACTACAGCCCATAAAACCACATAGGTATATATGTTCATACAGGGCTAATTCTACTGTAGAAATTATTGCAATCATCAGCACTGTCCATATTTCAAAGAGGGTAAAAAAAAGGGAAACAGGGCTTTGTTTCCATGTACCAATTCTGTGGGTGCAGTGAATGAAAGTCATAAGAAAGGCCACGCTGGATCAGACCAAGGTCCATCAAGTCAAGCAGTCTATTCACACAGTGGCCAACCAGGTGCCTCTAGGAAACCCACAAACAAGACAACTGAAGCAGCACTGTCCTGTCTGTGTTCCAAGTCACCTTCTATAACCCATTTAAACATGCAGACTGAATCTAAGAAACAGACTTGTAAGTTCAGCTGAGGCAACTAAGAAGGTCTCATTCCAGTTTGCCAATACCTTACACGTAGTTAGTCCAAATGCTCTATAACTGCTTGTACAAGATTACTATAGACAATAATACTCTACACAACATAGGATTCTGTCTCAACAGGGCTAAGGACTTGCATGATAGCAAAGGGTTACATGAGCTCATGGCTTAAAAAGAAGCCCATTAAGGGCAACAGATTCTGCAGCATCTTTTAAGCTACATGAAGCTAATATATGGTTGTGCTAACACTGCACTATTTTCCTGCCCTCATAGTGATGGAGGTAAGCACATTAGCTATGCTGCGAGGGTCCCTAGAAGGAAAAAACTTGTATGGTGAGCACAGCACTTTATATTTCCCAAGATTAATGTACAACACTACTCTCAATATTAAAAATGAATTTAAGTTAACCGGTGATTGTTCACAATTGACTCCAAAATATTTAGAGAGCTTCAGTAGTTTTTTGTTTTGGTTATAAATTATTTTAGTAATTCAAGCCATCCAGGTCATTTAGGTAGGGTATTGATTGATTCTATCACAAAACTTTCAGTTCAAATGACAAATATCAGTACGTCTATAGAGTTCTGATTTTATATGGGAAGTAGCACAAAAACAAATACCTTTCGTCCTAAAGAATCTAGCTGATCAAGAGCTTCTTGAATAGCTGGATCAGTAGGAATCAACAAAAGAAGCCGCCTTACTCTCAAAGTTATCCTAGAGAGTGAGATACAAAAGGAGACAGAGCACACTTAGCTATAACTGGAACGGAATCTGTACTTTTATAAATGCCTTAGCAGCATAAGGATTCTGCAGCGCAATGCATTGCTTACCTTGGCTCCTCTAGATTAGCAAGCTGGTAAAGCATGTCAAATACATTACACACCAGAGCCATTACTACTCCAGGGAGGGATTTTTCCTGAGGATTAAGAACACACACAATTAGTTTTTCCCCCCTGGAACCTCTTAAGCGATTTATATGGTTTTCTATTTTTAAGTGAGCAACCTAAATTTAAAATCTGAACTAGGGGCATCATCTGTTTCCAGTGCAAGGCAGCAATGTTAATACTTACACCTGTTTATCTCTTCCCTGTGCATACCAAGCTCTGTCAGGCTAATATCAAATTCTGACAAAGTAGTTAAGACTTTCGCACTGTCAAATAATTTTTAGACATTTTCAAGCAAATGGCAGAGTCCACAAATGCTTAGATTTTGGAATATCCAGCTGGGTGATTAAGCATGACTAAGAAATAACTGCACATCAGCAGTCCCAACTCCAAATATATCTCCCAAAATCTAGTTTGATAACACAGGTGCGTTATTAAAATTTCTGTTTACAGTTAACCATATAAAACAATTAAAATGCATTCATTTCTCAAAGGACTACTTAAGTCTCCTAGCTTGAGCAAACCAAAATTAAAAGTAAGGAACAGATTTGTGTGTTTGCCCTTTCTGTTCACTTTGCCAAATATCTTAACTCAGAAGTACAAAACATTAGGAGTTTACATCAAAAAACTGCCCACAGAACTACTTCACAGTCCATCTTTCCAGTTCATCTGCAAGCTTCATTCTCTGAGCTTTTTTCTTAAATTTACAAATGGAGAAATTATTGCAGTTATCCTTTGTGAAAGGATTTGACTTACAATTTCTGGCAGTGAGTGGCTAAGCAAAATTCTTCCAGTTATAAATTCAGTGCATTTTTTAATATGAATATGCAGAGAGCCATGAGATCAGCCTTATAAAGCAACCATGTAGTGCAGAAGTGTCAAATATAAAGCCCGCAGGCCGGTTCTGGCCCCTCGAGAGCTCTTATCTGGCTCGTGAGCCAGCCACCACCCCCGGTCCCAATCTAGGTTGGCAAGGCTTGACCCGGTCCAACCAAGTGACATTTATGTCATATCCGGCTCTTGTAACAAAATGAATTTGACACCCCTGATGCAGTGTGCTACTTGGAAGGCCTGTAACAGTCTTTTTCATGCAATTAGAGCAGCTGGAAATGAATCACAGGGCAAGAACAGAAACACTGAAAAGCACTTTTCAGTAAGAAAAGAAACCAATTCTATTTGACGGCACCATGAAAATTACTTTAAAAGGTGGGAGAAAAGCTGCCTTTCAGCCCCTCATTCTGTACCTGTTCCATTGCATAGGATGAGCTGAAGACATTACTACTGTTGCTGGAGTTAGTGGAGGAATCTGCAGAGCTCCCTGATGGGGTGCCACTTCCTGATGTCTTCACAGTAAGGGCTTGCTCATCAGAAAAACCCAACTGGTGTAGTAGTTTTTGATCTTTATTCACTGTTAACTGAAATATAAATGTCTTTCTTAGTCTTAGCAATACACACAGATTTGGAATATACAGGATATTTTTATTAACTTACCAAACTGTCATTTGCAAATATCTGAATGTTGTCCACAGGAGAATTCAACAACTTTGCTATCTTCCACCTGACACTCCCTATGGTTTCATTGCTATGAGCCTGTAAAATAAAGTTAAGTCTGGTTCATTCAGGACCCCTGTTCTTAATTTCAGCTCAAAGCCAGTGACACATGACAGGCCAGAGCACATAACTGTTCTATGAATTACTACCCAAATCTCATTCAATCGCAAATCCCGATTCTGCGACATGCTACACTCCACACCCAATCATCTTTTCTACTTGAGAGATTTTACATCCCTAAAAGTATGCAGATTAAACAAAAACACACAGCAAAATTGTGCAAGCATACCTCTACTGTAAAGGTATCTTTGGTAGACTCATATGTAATATTAAGTGTTAAAAGATGTCCATGAAAGGAGGCACCATGAGGTAGAATAGTTCGAGGAACAGAGTAAAGGTCCTATGGAGAGAAAGTAGTAAAAAGGAAAGTTGGACCATGTTATTTAACAAATTGGAGGAAGAATTTAAATTCAAAATGGCCTTAAATGCGGTAACAACTATATTGGGACAATTACTAGGAATATTAATTTTGTAGCATTTTAATAGGAGAGTGTTTTTAAAAATATGGCTATTTTTACTGGCATTTTGTGAGGCAAATTTGTCTTTTAAACTCAGGGGGCTGACTTACTTAAAGAGATACAACATGTCTGACAGAGATGAAACTTGAACTCTGACCACCCAGATCCAAAGCCATTCCTGATCACATGCTAGATTTAACTAAAAGGGTATGGTACCAATGTAACTTCTCTTTACCTCTATAGTGATGACATAGCGTTCTGCCAACAGCAGCAGCCTCTCAATTATTATAAGTTTCGTTGACCTGCAGATTGTAGACAAAAAATATAAGTGGCAAAGGGTTGAAGAAAGTCCCAATCCAGTTCTTACAGGCCAGCAGCCAACATGACACAAAAGGTAAACAGTCTTTTACCATCAGGAGATATACAGCCCCGACATTCTACATTTAAGGGACTGTTGATTAAAGCGTTTATACCCTGCAACATCCTTTGTTGAAACTTACAAGAAGCTTACAGCCAAGGTCCACTGGATCATTATATACAATTAACGCTATAACGAAACAATAAAGCAGATAACCCACTAAAGCTACCAGTTTAAAGAAAAAAACAAGAATGGAAGAAGGACAGTTAAAACCATGGACAAAGAAACCAGGTGAAATCCTGCCTAACACTAAAAGCAAACAGTTGTGTAGAGAAAGTTCTGTAAATAAGCGCCACTGTAGAACAAGCCCTCTATCTGGTTCAAAATTTCTGGAATAAACTATGGTGGACTAGAGGCCACTTCTGCAGATGTAATGAGTAGACCCTCACTTTATGCTGGCAGTATGAAAAAATAAACAACAAGGTCAAAGGGGCAATGAAATGCAAGTAGTACAAAATGAAATGTAATTATGTTAAATTAAACTCTACAAAGAAAAATATGGAGACTATTCACAAGTTAAAATCCCTAATGGTGGGGATCCTCAGGTTTTGCTAATTTGATAATACTATTCTACCTCAGTTGGCCCCAATTCAGTTGTTCATCAATTACATTTCTTCCTAATACTTCCTACTTTTCATGTCCCCTTTGACCCAGCTGTTTATTTTTTTAAATACCAGCTGATAGCTGTTCAAATCACTTAGGAAGGGACCTCGCCATTGCAATTGCCTTTACAAGGATGGAAACTATATTTATTTTTAAGGAAGTACCCCCTAGCTCTAGCTAGATCCTGCCCTTCAGTGAGATGCTATAAACCATGAAAGGCAAGGTTAGGCATGGATGGGTGAAGGTGCTCTGCTCTTTGCGTCTTGTCCACATTCTCAGGCTGCAATCATGAAACCTTAACCAACTAAACAAGTGACTACACAACACAACAATCTGATATTGATTGAAATGTGATGGCCCAACCCCCCCATAACATTAGCAAAAAGTTTGTTTCTGTTTTCTTCTTAGTTTCCCCCCAATTTTTTCAATGGAAAAACTGGAGGTTTTTGAGGAGCACTGGGGAAAAACTACCTATGAAATATTTCTCTTTTGACTGAAAAAAACCTCATCTAATAAAGCATTTCACTCATTTCAAATGTAACACATTGAGGGCTTTCTCAATTTTTGCAATGAAAAAACATGGAAATTTGGGGAAGCACTGGAAAAAACCACATATACTGTAGACATATACATTATTTGCAAGATTTTTTCGTTTAAATGTAATAATTATGGCAATAATTAATAAATGATAATATATTTAATGATTATACATTTTTTAAGAGTTCAGTGTTTTTATAAAGTTAATATCCAAACATGCTGGCAGTTCTATCTATTGTGACTGTGAGGATTTCTGTCCAAATAATATATTTTTTCTTTTACTACAAAAATTATTTCTACATTTACCTTTTATTTTTTTCGTACCTTCAGATGTCAAAAATTAAAGATTCATATGCTAAGGTGCAGCAGCAGTTTGCAACCCTTTCTCAAGTATTTGGTATACTTGCAATGAAGATATTTATAATTTTAAATTCCATAAATACACCAAATAGTACAATTTTATATGCTAATTTATAAATGATGTATTTTATGTTGATCAATCAAAGAAGCTCAAGTTTGATATTGAAATATATGCAGCATATTACCCGTTTCCCCAAAATTTCCTTTTCTGAAAAAGAAATCCAGTTTTTTCCCTCCACAGCTTCAAAATGTCTGGAAATTTTACATCTCTTGATAGATGTAACCTATCTGTAAACCTGTCAGGTTTCTAGTGTTTGAGTTTTAGCTGACCTGTGCAATTTTATCTGTAAAATGAACGGCAGGCCTTTGAAATAGGTTTTTACCATCAGGGGATAAATAGAGATGACCCTGCATCATCTGGAAAAGCTATGCTGAATGCAGGGTTTCTGGACGCTTTGCTACTCCTGTTTTCCATCACAGTAGTCAACATATTAGGGAAACTGTGTGACTGCCACCGAGCACAGCAGCTAATCCTCTCCTCTCTGGTACCTTGTGTCAAAAGGAGGATACATCATGCAACATCTTTACTCTTTTAGTTCCACCCCACTGCTCCACTTGAGCCAATGAAATTAAGCAGGGTGAGTAAAACAGACAGCCGCTGATATGACATTACTCACATATTAAACTGAACATGTATATGTTGCAAAAAGTTATGAAGAACGGAGCCTTGACTACTTACCGCGAGGGCTCCTTCTTTTCTGAGGAGAAGGACATCTTGTAGCTGTGGGTTATTGTCCACGCCCTATCTGGGGAGGCAGGACCAAAATTGATTTCCTGCTGCCCCTATCAGGACACTAACCCCCTGCACCTCAGTCACAGGCTTGCCTAGCTCTTAGACAGGAATAAACAGGGTATAATAGAGCAAACCGTAACATTAACCAATAAACACAGGAAGGAATTTTGCTATAACTTGTCAGACAGGTATTGAGACCAGAACCTAGGTCTGAAACTGACTGTCTTCTGAAGGTATGGTCGATAGCACGTTGACTTGACTCTTCGCCCGGGTGGGCAAGATGCCCTTCGCCTCAGAAGAGAAGGAGCCCTCACGGTAAGTAGTCAAGGCTCCGTAATCCTCTGAGGCGAAGGGCATCTTATAGATGTGGGACCTATAAGAGCTCCCATCAGGGTGGGTTACGTGCTTTCCCCCACAACGTGCTGCAACATCCTGCGGCCAAATGCCGCCTGTGCCGATGACCATGTACTGATTTTGTAATGCTTGACGAATTTTGATACATTCGACCACGTGGCTGCACGGCAAATCTCGTCGACTGGAGACTGCTTGTCAAATGCTGCTGATGTAGAGGCGCTGCGCAGTGAATGAGCCGTAATTCCCTGAGGAATAGGAACCCCCGAGGCTTTGTATGCCTCTACGATTGTGGTCTTTAAGGCATAGCTGATGGATGCCGCTGACATTCTGAGACCTTTGTTAGGATTGGAAATATTAATGAACAAGTAGTCCATTCTCCTCAGATCTGATGTTCTAACAATGAAGATGCGCAAGGCTCTACGCAGGTCGAGAGAGTGCCAAGATCGCTCCTTTGGACAAGACGGCTTTGGACAGAACGATGGTAGAGAAATGTCCTGACCGCGATGAAAAGGGGAGTTAACCTTGGGGATGAAGGTAGGGTCTGGTCTTAAAACCACCTTATCCCTGTGAAAAATGCAAAGGCCCTGACGGATGGCAGGGCTCGCAGTTCCGAGACGTGTCAAGCCGACGTGATGGAAACGAGGAAGAGTGCTTTCATCCTAAGAATCCTCAGAGGGACTGTCCTAAGGGGCTCGAAGGGTTCCTTCGTTAGGGCCTTGAGAACGACGTTAAGGTTCCAGGTAGGGAACCGGTGAATGGTAGAGGGTCGAGTCTGGGACACTCCCTTTAGAATGGAGACGATGTGTCTATGCTTGGATATTGCCACTCCCTCCAACAGAGGAATCACTGTTGCTATGGCCGCAACCTGTCGACGCAGAGTAGAAACTGGCAAGTTTAGTTACACTCTCTCCTGTAAGAACCCCAGGATGTTGCTGACTCCTGGTTGAAGAGGGTTGAACTTCTTTCTACACGCCCATCTAACAAACGCCTTCCAAGATGCGGAATATATACGGCGGGTCGCAGGTCTGCGTGCTTCGAGTATGGTGTTCACAACCTCTGCAGAGTAACCCAGTTTGACAAGGCTCATCCTTTCAAGTGCCAAACGGTCAAGCAGAACCAGTGGGGTTCTGGATGGATCGGGGGCCCTGGCAGAGGAAACCCCACTGCACCGGAATCCTCCATGGTTCTTGAACTGCTAATCTTCGTAGGGTGGCAAACCATGGATGGCGAGGCCAAAACGGGGCCACTAGGAGTACGTTGGCTTTTTCCGTCTGAACCTTGCGAAGGACCTTTGGAATAATTGGCAGGAGTGGGAAGGCGTATAGGACAGCCCTCGGCCAAGGATTGAGAAGGGCGTTGATTCTCTCTGCACCTGGGTGGAAGTATCTCGAGAAGAATCTTGGAAGTTTGGAATTGCCTGACGAGGCGAACAAATCGACCTCTGGAAGACCAAATCTTTGAGTGATGAGACAAAAGGAGTCCTGGTCTAAGGACCACTCCCTTTCGTTTACTTGTTGCCAGCTCAGCCAGTCGGCTTCCACATTGAGGGTGCCCTTTATGTGTTCCTCTCGGAGTGACAGGACCCTGAACTGGGCCCACTGGAACAGTCTGCTTCCTGATGCAACACAGTTGACCTCGTGCCCCCCTGCTTGTTCAGGTGGGCCTTGGTAGTTGTACTGTTCGTCCTGACCAGGACGTGGTGGCCGCAAAGGTCCGCTGAGAAGTATAGTAGAGCCAGTCTCACTGCTCTTAGCTCCAGCAAGTTGATGTGCTGAGTCGACTCCTGAGCGGACCAGCTCCCCTGGGCAATCTGGCCATTGAGAGTGGCTCCCCACCCCTCCAGGCTGGCATCCGTGAACAGCTGGAGAGGGTCCTCGTGCAGGTATTGTGAGGGCTTGGTTAGATTGTCTCTGGATGCCCACCAGTGCAAGCTTCTGCGGACCTTGATAGGTAATGGGATGAGTCTGTCCCTCTTCTTCCCACATCTTCTTGATGTGGACGAAGTAGCCACTGCAACTGTCTGGAGTGGAGTCTGGCCCAGGGCACCACCGCTATGCACGAGATCATGTGCCCTAATAGTTTCGCTAGGGACATCAGTCTGACCGACGTGGACTTGGCGGCAGACGACGCCAGAAGGACAATCTTTTCTACCCGTTCTTGGGATAGGGTTAAGGTATTTGTCTGAGAGTCTATACAGACTCCCCGATGCACCAAGGTCTGTGAGGGACTGAGGGAACTTTTCTCGAAGTTCACTAAATACCCATGGTCCTGAAGGATCTGTACCACTCTGGTGGTGTGAGCCCGGGATTGTTCCCTGGATTGCGCACAGATCAGGATGTCATCCAGGTACGGGTGTACCTGGATGGACTCCTGTCTGAGGGTGGCTATAACGGTCACCAGGGTCTTGGTGAATACCCGGGGGGCAGAAACCAATCCGAAGGGGAGGGCCCTGAACTGATAATGGTCGTGGCCGTGGGTGAACCGAATGAACCTCCTGTGGGTAGGGTGGATGAGGACGTGGATGAGGACATTTGAGGTAGGCCTCTGCCAAATCCACCGCTGTCATGAATGTCTGAGGCTGGAGGGACTCCACGATGGATCTTAACGTTTCCATCCGGAAATGTTTTCGCCTCATCCTCCTGTTTATGTACTTTAAATTGAGGATGGCCCTCCAGTCCCCGTTTTTCTTAGGAACCGTGAAAAAGATGGAGTAAACCCCAAGCCCCCTCTCTGGGGCAGGGACCTTCTCCACGGCTCCTATTTGCAGCTGATGGTGAATGGCTCTGGTGGTTCTGGCCCTTTTCTCCTGTTGTAGGAGCAAGGGGGAGGAAAGGAAGCGATCCCGAGGTAGGGAAGAAAACTCCAGGAGGTATCCCTGGGAAATTATCTGGGATACCCATGAATCCGGGTTGGATTTGGCCCATATGTGGCTGAAGGCCTGGAGTCTCCCCCCTATTCCCAGTAAGTCACTGGGAGTTGTTGGTTTTGGGGAACTTGTCCCCTTTGTCTGGTCTGTTCTGGCCTTGTCTCTGGAACTTCCCCCCTTTCCGAAAGGACCTATTCTGGTTCCAGGAGCCCTTTCTATAGTCTGCCCGGTATCTGGGAGAAACCTTCTCTCCTCAAAATGGCGTCCGCCATTCTCCCCCACTTTCCTTCCCGATCCTAAGACTAAGGGGACCGAAACGACACCGGGGAGGTTAGGGCGGGCGGGTAAGGAATGGGTTGGAGGGCTGAGGAAGAAATTAAGGGCAAAGATAAATAGATCTCCTATTCCTAAGCCTAAACACACAGAGCTGTGAAAATCACTGCTCTCCCCACTAGGCAGGACAAAAGACTGAGGTGCAGGGGGTTAGTGTTCCGATAGGGGCAGCAGGAAATCAATTTTGGTCCTGCCTCCCCAGATAGGGCGTGGACAATAACCCACAGCTACAAGATGCCCGAGCCTCAGAGGAGAAGCTTCATTTTCAGCAAAAGTCCCTTAATACAGTTTTATCCCAGTTTTTGCCCAGCAAACTGAGTCACCGCGAGGTAAAAACAGTAGCCTTATTCGAGTGCTGCCTTAATTTTTGGAAACTGGGACTCATTTTTCTAGAATATGACACATGCAATATGCAGAACACTGAATTCTAGGATTCAAGAGTTCTCTGGTAAAGGGTGGTGAGTAACAGTCAAAGGTAAGAATGAGCCAGTCCTGCAAATGATTACTATTCTCCAGACTGATCAGAACTCCAGTGCCCAAGGACAAAGGGGAGAATGGTGGTGTGGTCCATTAGGGCAATCTGGAAATTGCACTGGTTTGTGTACTTGTCCGTATGTCAGGGCAAGTGAAACCTTTCAGTTTCTTGCCTTTCTTGCTACTGACTGCGCTACAGCTCGCTATATGTTTCTACTACTCACATGGTGGTTCAGTGCACCCAAGCTTAAACGTAAGCTTACCTGTAGGGAGACTGGACAGATGTTGCCACTGTAGGCATGGCAGTTGCTGTTAACATTTTGGTAGCTCTGGTTACTGCATGTGTCAGTGTTGGGCCACCAAGAGCTGAACTGGCTGCCTAGGATGGGGGGAAAAAAAGACCTTTTACTATTTTTAGAGCAAAGTGGTTACTATCAAGGTGGGCAAGTTATTCAGCAGTGGGAATATGCAACAAGCTGAATGGCTGTTATCTAGACTTGATATATGTTATTAGCAATAAGAATGTTTAACAAGCATAGTTCCTGGTTGCAAGAGATAGGCACGGTTTAATAACTGGCCAGTGTCTATAAATATTCATTGTATAAATATGCTTCATTCAAGAAGGTGGCTTTTATGGAACACAAGGTGAAACATTTGGAAATTCACTCACAATTATCTTTGAAAAATACAAAGCATACCAGCAAAAATATTTAAGAAATAAGGCTGCCTCTTACTTCTAATCTTGTGTAACAATCAGCAATAAATTTCTTATGGAGCGATACGGAATCCTGAAAAAAATAAATAGTAAAAATATTTTTAAAACCTTTCAAAATTAACAGGTCTAATCACATAAACTAGTAAACTTAAGAATGAGTGAGGTTGAGGGAGAGACAGTAAATTGATTGCTCAACAAATGTAAGTTTGTTACTTCATCTCGTTTTCTAGCATTGGTATAGCTATAATTGTACACTCAACTATTCAGGGCGCTTACCTTTTTCAATCTAGGATTTAGATTAATGTAACTGTAGTTTATTATCAACTGAATTGCTTCATTAGCGATTTCTTCATCAGGTGACTCCATTGCAATTTTCCAAATAAAATCCATTCCGATTAATTCCAGTTTTTCTACATGCTATATAAAAAGGGGGGGAAAGCACTGATTTAACATATTAAAATACAATATACTGTTAAAACTGTTTATTTTTTTTAGCTAGTCATTTCCTTTCCCCAACAATTACTAGTAGGCAGCTTTACTGTTGGGATCACCCTCTTCCTTCATGTATGCCAGTGTGGTGAGGTGGTTAAGAGTGGTGGACTCTAATCTGGAGAACTAGGTTTGATTCCCCACTCCTCCACATGAAGCCTGCTGGGTGACTTTGGGCCAGTCACAATTCTTTCAGAACTCTCTCAGCCCCACCTACCTCACAAGGTGACTGCTGTGGGGAGGGGAAGGGAAGGTGGATTGTAATCTCCTCTGAAACTCCTTCAAGGTAGAGAAAAGCGGGGTATAAAAACCAACTCTTCTTTTTCAAAATATTTATATCCCAACATTCTCCTCAGACCCAAGGCAACTTCACTAGGCATCAAGTTGCAATAGAAAAGTAAAAAATCATATCCAACGATTACCACACAAAACATATGTTAAAACAGAATTGTAAAAACTTTCCTGAGCAATGATTTTACACTCCATAGCAAGCGCTCAGAAAGGGAACAGTCTTGCATGCCTTCCAAAAACTAGGAAAGGTGCCCCCTGCATCCTCTCTGACATGTCATTCCCTAGTACCGAGCCCCATTACAGAAAATGCCCCCCAATGAAGTCCAACAGCCGGTCAGACAGTAAAGGCCTTTAAATGTAATAAACAACACTTTGAATTATGACTGGAAGCAAACAGACAAGTGAAACTACTGAAGTAGGATCAAGTTTGATTTGACTGACAGTCCCATTCTGGGCAGAGGCTATTCTTGACCTTTGTCCAAACTCTTGCTCTGCCATCTATTTCAATTACAATGGCTTGTATCTAAAGTTGCCAATTGCCTGGAGAAAAAAATGTTTGACCCCTTAAATAGAGGCTTAATGGAATGTTAAGAAGAGCTTCAACTTCCCATCTCCACACATTAAGCCTCTATTAAAAGGGTAGGACACTCTTCTGCAGACCTGTCAGCAACCCTAGTGGTATCTATCACTTGGTTCAACCAAGTTTGAAGCCTTCTTTTGATGGAAGAGCCCATGCATCTCTGGAGCGGGAGTGGATTCCATATTAAGCATAGAGGTGGGTTAGGCTCACTGTAACAGGCCATTATGGCACACACTAATAAAAAAATACCATGCATAAATTTCTAATCATCTTCCTCCTACATGACTGCCACACAGGAGGTTGGGCAATATGCTCCTACCTACCAATTAGCAAGATTCACCTGTCATGTAATCCATCTATATTGTGCCAGCCAGTTCCGTAGTTATACAAAATTTTGAATTGCGTGTTAACAGGAATTGCTGATGAATACCTATTACAGATTCTACAAGTTACTGTCTACAGAACAGAGGAATCCTATGCAGAGTTACTGTCATCTGAGGCCATCTGACCTCAATGGCCATGGACTGGAGTAACTCTTCACAGGATTGCACAGTTATTCTCTCCGAAGACCAAGTTAACTGACACAACCTGATGGGCAAAGAGACTTTCCACTGGTGAAGTAGTATATTTTGCTGATAGGAACAAGGATTTCTGGTTAATTCTCTGTTTAAACTAAATTCTTAACATAGTTTACAGAAGTAAGACAGTCGGAACTATAATAGTTTAGAAAAAACTAAACTAAAACTAACACCCCCAGCTTAAAAGCAGTTTTGTTCAGCAGTGCCAAAAGAATCATTATGGCTGTAAGTCACATTAGCAGACCACTTTCATAAGCAGCCCAGTGCCTTTTCAAAATCTCATTGAGATTGTATCCTTCTTTGAGTGCATGTTTTACCTTAAACACCATGTGATACCAATGAGACAGTGGCTAATCGAGAGTCACCAAGTGAACAATATGGTTTAGCTAGGTGTCTCTGGCCAAGTCCAGCACTATCCACTATATCTCAATGGAAGAAGAAGAGTTGGTTTTTATATGTCAACTTTCTCTACCACTTAAGGAGGAATCAAACCGGCTTACAATCACCTTCCCTTCCCCTCCCCACAACAGACACCCTGTGAGGTAGGTGGGGCTGAGAGAGCCCTGAGATAGCTATGACTAACCCAAGGTCCCCCAGCTGGCTTCTTGTGTAGGAGTGGGGAAACCTACCCGGTTCACCAGATTAGCCTCCGCCACTCATGTGGAGGAGTGGGGAATTGAACCCGGTTCTCCATATCAGAGTCCACCGCTCCAAACCACTGCTCTTAACCTCTACACCATGCTGGCTCAAATCTGAATATTTTTATTATTTTAAAACAACATTAAAATAGCAAAGTTTAAGATCATTTGTCTTTTACACACTAAAAATACAATCACTAAGCAGAAGAACAGAATAAGTGCAAATTTAATGGTTGGAACGGTATGGCCAAGAGACCTTAAAAATGGTTTGAACCCTCAAACCCATGTAGTCTTAGGACAAATTCATTTACTTAGACATATGAGATCCAGCATCTAATATTGCCACCCTCCATCACTACTACTGTAACACCCACTAGTTTCTCAAAGCAAACTTGTCAGCTGAATTATGAACTGCAAGCTGGAGCAAAGGAAAACTGCTTACCAGTTGAGTTCCTTGTCGTTTCAATCGGTGATCACAGAGGTTCACGTTTTCAAAAAAGGTCTTAAACAAACCAAAACCTGTTTTAAAAATTAAAATTTTAAAGGAAATCTGCTATTTTTATTTAACATAAAGCATCAAAATATGGTTTACAAAACAAATGCTTTCAGGTCAATGGGAAGTGGGCCAGAACTCATTAGCCTCTGAAACAGGTAGTATTGAAAAATGGTACCAGCTGTATTTCAAAATAGCTGACAAACATATATTGTTTTTCTTTCTGAACTCTGGGGGAACAAAAATACTTACATACCATTCATAGTAATTTCATAGGACTCCAGTTTAAGAATTTTTTCTTTAAAGAGTTGCTGCTGCACATCGCTCTCAAGGTCATGCTGTCCTTTTGTAAACCATTCAAAACACATCTGTGAATGAAGTATGGAACTCGGTTCACACTCTGTGTTTTTATATAGAACTTTACCCTATGTATAATAACTGTTGCACTGTAGATTTGATCAATACATTTTTATCCCACCCTTCCTCCAAGATGCTCGGAATTATGTACATGGTTCTCTCCGCTCATTTTGTCCTCACCATTATAAGAACATAAGAAAGGCCCTGCTGGATCAGACCAAGGCCCATCAAGTCCAGCAGTCTGTTCACACAGTGGCCAACCAGGTGCCTCTAGGAAGCCACTAACAAGACGAGTGCAGCAGCACCATCCTGCCTGTGTTCCACCGCACCCAAAATAATAGGCATGCTCCTCTGATACTAGAGAGAATAGGTATGCAGCATGACTCGTATCCATTCTAACTAACAGCCATGAATACCCCTCTCCTCCATGAATATGTCCACTCCCCTCTTAAAGCCCTCTAAGCTGGCAGCCATCACCACATCCTGGGGCAGGGAGTTCCACAATTTAACTATGCGTTGTGTGAAAAAATACTTCCTTTTATCTGTTTTGAATCTCTCACCCTCCAGCTTTAGCAGATGACCCCGTGTTCTAGTATTATGGGAGAGGGAGAAAAACTTCTCCCTGTCCACTCTCTCCAAACTATGCATAATTTTATAGACCTCTATCATGTCTCCCCTCAGCCGCCTTCTTTCCAAGCTAAACAGCCCTAAGCGTCTTAACCGCTCTCCATAGGACAGTTGCTCTAGTCCCCTAATCATTTTGGTTGCTCTTTTCTGCACCTTCTCAAGCTCTGCAATATCCTTTTTTAGGTGTGGTGACCAGAACTGTACACAGTATTCCAAGTGTGGTCTCACCATAGATTTGTACAAGGGCAGTATGATATCAGCAGTTTTATTCTCTATTCCTCGTCTAATTATGGCCAGCATGGAATCTGCCTTTTTTACGGCAGCCGCACACTGGGTTGACATCTTCACTGAGCTATCCACTACCACTCCAAGATCCCTTTCTTGGTCTGTCGCTGCCAGCACAGATCCCATCAGTGTATATGTGAAGTTGGGATTTTTTGTCCCAATATGCATCACTTTACACTTACTCACATTGAATCTCATTTGCCATTTTAATGCCCATTCTTCCAGTATGCAGAGATCCTTCTGGAGCTCTTCACAGTCCGATTTTGTTTTAACCACCCTAAATAATTTGGTGTCATCTGCAAACCTGGCTACTTCACTGTTAGTTTGCAGTTTGTCTAGACGTTCTAAGACTTCCTGCCTTGTTACCACTATTTGCCTCAGTTCCTCATTTTCCCCTCTCCAAAATCTCTGTTCAGGAGAAGGAATCTGCCCTGTATCTTCAACAGTGAAGACAGATGAGAAGAATTCATTTAGTTTTTCAGCAATCGCTTTATCCTCACTTAAGAGTTCCTTTACTCCCATTGTCATCCAATGGTCCAACAGCTTCCCTAGCTGGTTTCCTACTCCTAATATACTTAAAGAATTTATTATTGTTTGTTTTGATGTGTTTAGCAATTATACATACTAACATTGCTTTTGTGGATGCTAATGATTCAAGAAAAACTTATTAGTACAATTGTCAGACTTCAGGTAATATTTATACCACAGTCAATGACATAGCAACTATGGCTGAACGTAGCAACTTAATTTTGCTACAAGTTTAATTGCATAATTTTTTTTTACTAATAAATCCAGATTTCAGCCCTTGACTACCTCAACACAGAATCAATTTAAGATGTATAACAATCAGTCAAAATGGCAGACTGAGGGATACTTTCCTCATGGGAAAAAAAAAGCCTGAGTGAAACTGGACCCAGGAAACCTCATTATTGTGCTAATTCAGGATGCATTTCATTACTAAAAGTACATAGGTGCTATATTACCATAAGAACAATAGGTGCTACATTAATATAAGAAAAACTTACATAGGAATTTTATTCCCCACTCTATTTGAAAGGATCTCACCTCTCGATCTAATTCACAAACATCCTGGCCAGTCACAAGACATTCCCAGATTTCTCGAGCACGATTCCATCCCAAGTAGAGGGTGGCTTCTTGAAGGAAAAATGCCAGAAATTTCAAGTGTGCTTCTAAATACTGAAAAGAGAATGAAAGCAACTGGTTTTAATTGAGTCTCTCTCAAGAGGGGCTTTAAAATTTATACAATTTATAAAAATATGTATGACTTATTTTCTATGTATAACGTAGGTTAATAACCATCTGTTAAGACATTGGCTTGGATCCACTAGTGATTTCTGCGGATGGAAGGTATTTTCATCCCCAGAAAGCAACTTCCTCACCTCACCCCCCTCCTCCTGCTGCAGTCTAAAACGGCATCTGAAATGTTGCTGCTAGGGAACAGTGGGGGCATCAGAGGTCTGCCATGGTGGGGGGA
This sequence comes from Euleptes europaea, assembly GCF_029931775.1. Taxonomy (NCBI): domain Eukaryota; kingdom Metazoa; phylum Chordata; class Lepidosauria; order Squamata; family Sphaerodactylidae; genus Euleptes; species Euleptes europaea. Next base: position 68,920,851 of record NC_079313.1, on the reverse strand, counting down.
GGGGTTGGCAGAAAATCCTCCATGAGACCCAAGCCATTAACTCTTATGTGGAGTTTCCCCAACTGTTCTGATTTTAATAGCACATTAGTACTTACCTCCCGATATGTATATCGTCCATCTACTAATGTTATTCCAGCCAGGCCCCCAGGACCTGCCACTGAGGCAGCCAATCGGTGACATGCTATTAAACTTCCTGTTACCAATTTCACTATCTCGAAGTTTTTCTTCAGATCCTGAATAATGCTCTTAGCAAAAATGGAAAAGATGTATTAAAGGGAGAAATACCATTTAGGAGTTCAATATTTGCATAGACGATTCACTTCTTTATCCCCTGCACATATAGCCAATGAGGGCCTAAATTTGTTTCTCTTCTGCTGTCATCATTCTCCCATTCACTCCCTTCCCTTTCTTTTCCCTTTCCTCCCTTTTCCCCTCTCTGGTTGCTTTCTCATGCTTCTTCCTGTCTTACTGTTTCCATCCCTCTGTGGGGAAAAAATGAAAACACTGCTAGTTGTTGGCCTGATATTACCATTCCATGGTTCACTGCACCAACAGTTGGAATATCCTTCCTAAGGTATAACAGGATAGTCAGGTGCCATCTGTATAAAATGTGTATTAATCTAGCCTAAGTCGCTTCCGACTCATGGCGACCCAAGAATGAAAGTCCTTCAAAATGTCCTATCTTTGACAGCCTTGCTCAGATCTTGCAAATTGAAAGCTGTGGCTTCCTTTATTGAGTCGATCCATCTCTTGTTGAGTCTTCCTCTTTTCCTGCTGCCCTCAACTTTTCCTTGCATGACTGTCTTTTCCAGTGACTCTTGTCGCCTCATGACGTGATCAAAATATGATAGCCTCAGTTTAGTAATTTTAGCTTCTAGCTTGATTTGATCTATAACCCACTGATTTGTTTTTTTGGCAGTCCACGGAATCCGTAACACTCTCCTCCAACACCACATTTCAAAGGAATCTATTTTCTTCCTATCAGCTTTCTTCACTGTCCAGCTTTCACACCCATACATAGTAATAGGGAATATGATGGCATGAATTAATCTAGTCTTGGTGGCCAGTGACACATCCTTACACTTCAAAATATTTACTAGCTCCTTCATGGCTGCCCTTCCCAGTCTCAATCTCCTTCTGATTTCTTGGCTGCAGTCTCCCTTTTGGTTGATGGTGGAGCCAAGGAATAGAAAGTCTTGAACAATTTCAATTTCTTCATTGTCAACCTTAAAGTTGTGTAATTCTCCTGTAGTCATTACTTTTGTTTTCTTGATGTTCAGCTGTAGTCCTGCTTTGGCACTTTCTCCTTTAACTTTCAGCAGTAGTCGTTTTAAATCTTCACTATTTTCTGCCAATAATGTAGTGTCATCAGCATATCTCAAATTATTAATGTTCCTCCCTCCAATTTTCACTCCACCTTCATCTAAATCTAATCCAGCTTTCCTAATTATGTTCTGCATATAGATTGAAGAGATAGGGAGATAAAATACATCCTTGTCTGACACCTTTGCCAATTGGAAACCATTCCATTTCTCCATATACTGTTCTAATTGTGGCCTCTTGTCCAGAGTACAGGTTGTGCATCAAAACGATCAGATGTAGTGGCACACCCATTTCCTTTAAAACCAGCCATAGCTTTTCATGATCCACACAGTCAAAAGCTTTGCTGTAATCTATGAAACACAAGCTGATTTTCTTCTGAAATTCTCTCGTACGTTCCAGTAACCAGCGTATATTTGCAATATGATCTCTAGTGCCTCTTTCTTTTCTGAAACCAGCTTGAACATCAGGCATTTCTCATTCCATATATGATAACAGCCTTTGCTGTAAGATTTTGAGCATCACTTTACTTGCATGAGAAATTAATGCGATGGTCCAATAGTTGCTGCAATCTCTGATGTCTCCTTTCTTGGGAATTGGAATGTAAATGGATCATTTCCAGTCTGTGGGCCACTGTTTTGTTTTCCATATCTGTTGGCATATTCTTGTCAAGATTTTGATGGACTCCGTTTCTGTGTCTTGGAATAGCTCTATTGATACCCCATCTGCTCCTGGTGATTTGTTTCTCCCGATTGCTCTCAATGCAGCTTTCACTTCATTTTCTAAAACTGTAGGTTCTTCTTCAAAAGATTCTTCTTGGAAAGAATCTTTTATCCTTTCATCTCTTCTGTATAGTTCTTCAGTGTATTGTTCCCACCTTTTCTTTATTTTGTCCTGTTCAGTTAATGTATTTTCATGCTGATCTTTCAGCATGCCTAACCGTGCTTTAAATTTCCCTTTGATTTCTTGAATCTTGTGGAACAGATCTCTTGTTCTTCCTTTTGTGTTGTTCTCTTCTATTTCTTTACACTGGTTATTATAATAGGTCTCTTTGCCTCTATGTGCGAGTTGCTGGAACGTTGCACTTAAGACTTTTGATTCTATTTCTGTCACCTTCTACTTTTGCTTCTCGTCTATCTCTGGCAATTTTAAGAGTTTCCTCAGACATCCATCAAGGTTTTTCTTTTCTTTTGGCTACATGAATAGTCTTTGCACATTCTTCCTTGATAATATCTCTAGTTTCCACCCATAGTTCTTCAGGTTTACATTCACTTGAACTCAGTAATGCAAATCTGTTCCTTACATGGTCTTTAAACTCTTCCGGAATATTGCTTAGATTGTATTTTGGTGCTATGAATGTTTTGGTGTTTTTCTTAAGCTTTTTCTTGATTTTCGATATTAACAATTCATGATTTGTACCACAGTTGGCTCTTGGTCTTGTTTTGGCCGAGATAATAGAGCTTCTCCATCTTCTGCTTCCAATATATAATCTAGTTGATTTCTATACCGGCCGTCTGGTGATGTCCATGTATACAATTGTCTATTTGGTTGCCTGAAACATGTGTTTGCAATGAACAGATTGTTGTCTTCACAGAATTCTACGAGGCATTCTCCTGCTTCATTCCGTGCTCCTAGCCCAAATCTGCCAACATTTGATTCTGCTTTGTTTCCTACTTTCGCGTTCCAATCACCTATGATTATCAGCATATCTTGTTTAGGTGTGTGATCAATTTCTTCCTGAACACTGGCATAAAACTTTCAATTTCTTCCTCATCCACATCTGTAGTTGGGGCATAAACTTGAATGATGCTTATGTTGATAGGCTTTCCCTGAAGTCTGATTGATATTATTTGGTCAGACTTTGCATTATAGCTCCTGACTGCCTTTGCTACATCTTGCCTCACTATTAAAGCAACTCCGTTTCTTCTTTTTGTCATTCCCTGAATAAAACACTTTGTAATTTTCTGATTGAAAATGTCCTAATCCAGTCCACTTTAATTCACTTACTCCCATGACTGAAATGTCCATACGTTCCATTTCTTGTTTAACAATTTCAAGCTTACCCTGATTCATGCTTCTCACATTCCATGTTCCTATTATATGCGTTGAACAGCTTCGGACTTTCCTTTTGCATCTATTCATGTCAACCACTGAACGTCCTTTCGGCTTTAGTCCAATCACATCATTAAGAACAGCGCTACTCGTACTTGTCCTCTGCTCTACCCCAAAAGCAGATTGAGTGCCATCCGACCTGGGGGTCCCATCTTCCAGCACTATATCTCTTAAGGGGGTGGATGCATCTTCGTCTGGTGTCTCAGCTGTGACCATTCCGTCTTGAGTGACTCTGCTAGGAGTTTAGTCTCTTGATAAGAGTCTAGACCCCTTACAGTATCACTCTCAGCTTCCCTGACACACACAAACCCCCTCACCACATTAAGGTGTGCATCCAAGGCAGGGATACCATAAAGATACCAGACTGATAACAGACTGCAGGGATACCAAGGCAGGGATACCACAAAGATATATATATCTTTGTGGTATCCCTGCCTTGTGGTATATATATATATGTGTGTGTGTGTGTGTGTGTGTTTGTGTGTGTTGCTAGCCTGATTTCCCGGAGGGCAAGGCATAAATTAAACAAAATAGTCCCACCAGACTTCCACCACAGTGCCAAGCCCTTCAAATAAAATGCAATACTTCCACTTCGGGTTAATATAGTTACCAAGCTTAAAGTAAAGACAGATCACTTTACTACTACAAAGTTTTAAAATAACAGAAAGTCAACATTAAAAAAAATTCTTCTCCTTTCACTTGAAGATTGGGTCATCATCACTAACATACAACCCTTCAGTGTCCCCCCACATTTCCATTCAGACTCCTACATCCTCCCTTTATTGGTCATACAGGAGTGCCACAACAATGCTCTTACCTTATCTTGTTTTTGGTAGGTTTGCTTAATAAAAGAACGTGTGATTTCATGGAGCTGACGTAAAGCTGGTACCACCCATACAAACTGAGGATTATTATGCTGGGATGACTAATAAGAAAAATAAAAACTAGTCAAACATATATCCTCACTAAAGAAATAAAAACAAAAACTAGGAGTCAGCACTCTCATTTAGTAGATTTCAGCCTATTAAGATATCTTCTATCAGCTACACCGTATCCACAGTGGTCAGCTAAGATAATTCATAAACTTTCTTCAATTGGCATCAATTCTGTGCATTTAATGGCTCTAGGGTTGGACAGAGCAAAAGCTATAGTCCACCAACGCTTGAGTGATATGGAGTTCCAATCGGACATTGCACAGGTTTCTGGGGTATATAGGGATTTATTATTATGTGGTGGCAAAGCCATGGCCCCTTTAACATTATATCACCTCAACTGAGATGGGCATTCTCCAGAGCACGATTTGATGCCCTCCCCTTGGCTGTTTTCCTAGGTAGATTTCTAAATCAACCTAGAGCTGAGAAAATGTTTATGTACAGCGGGAGAGGAAGAATCCTTGGCACACATTTTATTACACTGTGAATTTTACCTGGAATTTAGAAGAACTATAATCGACCCCTGGTTACAACAATTTGGCCTTTTACATCAATCTACAACCAATGAGAGTTCAATCATTCAATTTCTGCTCAAGGATAAAAATCCCGCTATATCTTACGAAGTAGCTAAATTTTGTTGGAAGGCCATTACTAAAAGGAATGCTCAAATTAAAAAGGGTTATACTTTTTGTGATGCACCAGATGATGAGTAATGCGTGAAGCATGGTATAATGCATTTTTTTCTCTTTTTTTTTTTAGTATTTTAATATGCTGACAAATGTATTTTAACTTGTCCATTTTAGGATATTTTATTCAACTTTCTATCCCTTCAGTTATCAGGGTGTGTGTGTGTACACCTGAGCACGATTTGATGCCCTCCCCTTGGCTGTGTGTACACACACTGATAACTGAAATGATAACAAGTTGAATAAAATATCCTAAAATGGACAAGTTAAAATACATTTGTGTGTGAGTGTGTGTGTGTACACACACACACACACCCCTGTACTGTTTTGTAATTTTATGCTGGCCATTGGCTGTAAAAAATAAACAAACAGTAGATTTCAGCCAAAGATATGATCAGTTTTGAGGAAGGTAGCAATGATGGTCTCATCAGTATTTACAATATTATAAACGGTGACTGTTCTCAGTACAGCATCCATATGAGCTAGATCTTCTGCCTTGATTCTCTGATTGTAGCCAAAAATAGTCTGAGGGGGTTCATGATCAAACAATGATTATTCAGCCTTAAAAACAAACTGAGGGAAAAGACACATTTTGAAGACAAACCAACCCTCTTAATATCTTCTATGCACTTGATGATGTAGCTTCTTTTTATTGCCTCCTTCACTGCATATGCATCACTAAGGATTGTCAAATGTTCCTCCAAGGCCTGTTGAATCAAACTGCTAGGTAATGTCGGAAGATGAGCCAAGTCCCAGAGAACCTCGAGAACCTACAAAAACACACACACACACACACACAGAGAGAGAGACAGTTACCATCATACATTGCAGAAACTGGCATCTATGTTCTCTTGACAATGGAATATATTACTCATGCCTTTCCAGTGGTAGCTTCTACACGCGCTTCCCGGCCAATACGTCCTATCAAGCTCAATAGTTTCTGTCTCACTCTATCACTCTCAGATTCCCAACTCTACGAGGAAAAAGAAAACACCAGAAAAATTATGAAACCATCATCAAAATACTTCATTTTAGTTTGCCTGTTATAGCAATTTTACATTAGCATCATTTAAATCAGAGCATATATTTTAATAAAGAAAGTGGAAATGGATCGATGGATTCACAACTAATTCTACAATCTTGAATTAAAGACAATGATCAAATCTTTACTTGATCTTATGACTTATGAACATATCCGAAAACAGTTAAAATCTCAGTTCATTGCTATGACAATGGGTGGTCGAATGTGAATTGAAAATCTTAGCTATTCAGTCAAGATGAACATCTGGCAGCAAAAATCTGAATTAAAATCTTAATGTATAATTAGACAGTCAAATATGATCACCAGCAATCTTTTAAGAAAATATAGGTTTACCACTTACTATTGATATAAGCACAACTAAACTAATGTGGGTTTGATCTCTCTATGGTTTCTCTAGAATTCCTACGAATGCTTCCCAATTAACTAATTAGCTGACTGCATTATCAATTGTTTGTAATGGTACTTGATCCTAAATTTGAAACTGGACTGGGTCAGGCACAGGATGCCGATATCTATAATTTTCAGAACCTTCTAGGCTTCAAAAATACATTTCAGGTTTTTTTAATGGCAGTTTCAAATCTCAGCCAGGGCAAGCCTCACCTTCTGAATAAGGACAAAGAGATGATTGAGCTGGTCTGAACTGAACTTCACAGCAGCTGCTGCAATAATTGTGTGGATGTTCTCTATCACAGTTGTTGACTGTCCTGACTTTTGAAAGAGAAACAGAAAGAATATTGATAACTGTGTTATTAGAGAGAAAGAACATAAAGAACATAAAGATACAGATTTATAGTTAAACATGAAGGGTTGGATCCATTCCACTTACTGGAGGAGCTTTCCTCCATTGGGAGAGGCATGTTTAGCAGAGTCACGGGATTCAACTCAGTTGGTGTGATCATATGCTTCTTTTTTTTTTTACATGGGAGTACTCAATACACTAGGAATTACTTTTCACACACACACTATTGTGTTCCAAATGTATTCAGAAGAGGAACAAGCCTTGTTGTGCCAGAGCAGAAACAGGTAATGCATGAGAAAACCATATCCTGACAAAGCAGATTGTTAAAATATCACTGTCAAGCTCTGCTGTTCTATCTTTTAGTGATGGAACAGTATATTGTGAGCAGTGTTGCACCAACTGCAACTGTTAAGAGTAGGTACCTTTTGCTAGGAGTGCCATTTAATGATGACTCAATCAGAAACACTTTCAGTTTCAAGTTTTTTAAGTATCCAGGAGGCAGAAGGAACAAGTATAAATACAGAAGCTGGGATACATATAACAACAGGACTACCACTGGATAGTTCTTGAAACATGAATTGCTCAACTGGAAAAAGGAGTCCTCATTCTCAGAGCTCCACAATATTCTGCAGAAATGAATGCTCTCAGGACACATCAGAAATTGGCTGTCTCATTTACCGTCCTTCAAGAATGCTGAATTGACTTGTCCTAGTTAAAGGTAATTTGCTGACATGACATCAATCAGCTCATTAGAACAGCTCAGGAATGGATATGAAACCAAAATTTTAGCATAATGTGAATATGAAGACACAATGTATAGGACGTGTCCTACCAAGTTATCAGCCAAATTATTGCTGTTTCATATTAGAGAACAATTGTGAAGTGACCTTGTCAAAAGCAGTGTGCAACATCACAGAAGTATTCTTGCTTTAAAACATCCCATGTACATAAATCTAATGACACCCTGAATCACAGAAGTCACCTGAAAAGGGTCTCACAAAGAACACTGGACACCTTGGGATCAAGGACCCAACTTTAACCTTTGAATGCAACTATGGGTCCCACCTCTCTTTCTCTCGCAAAAAAACCAAAAAAGAGGCTACGGCACTAACAGCAAAGCAGCCCACCTTTGGTGGTTATATCCCAACAGCTGAATACCTGTGATCTAGGGTACTAGAAACAGATGTCAAGGACATTTTTAGATAAGACTTCTCTGTGGATGCACAGTTGAAAAAACAAAGGTGTAAGTGTTTTTTAAGTAGTTATCTAGCAGATTCTCCAGCAAGATGACTGTGTTAAAAATAAATGCTAAAATGAGTCATTTTGGGTTACTGAAATGGTGTCAATGACTAAAGAACCCTGTCACCATTGTCTACGTTGCTGCATATTTATACCATAAAGAATCTAAAAAAGGAGGGATGGTCCTTGTGCTCATTAAATTCTTCAGACTAGCTTCTTCACAAACTTTTGTACCCTATGTTTCATTAAGCACTTGTATAATCACCAGTTGTTGTATACAATACATTATTCTGTCTCAGTGTGTTCACTTTATTAACAAGCACAGAAATGAAGTTGAAGGAGAAAGAACAGGCTGAAACCTATGTGATATTAGAATAAAAATGATCTGTACAGAGAACATTACTGCTTGTGGCGCCCATGAAGATGAATGCAACATTGTACTATGCATTACAGACTGGATTTTAAACTGGTCTAAGTATCACATGCCTTCTTGACCTTTCCTATTTCAATGTTTTTGTTTGTTAGGTAGTATACTATTGAGCTATGTCTTCTTTTCTTGGTAAAATAAAAAAGCAAGATAAGGAAATCATTAGGGTTTAATATGAAGGCAGGGAAGCACCAAACATATTGTCTGCTATGGGGCATCCTGCAGCTAATTCTGAACCTGGGCCTCATACAGATCTAAACCCAGAGAACAGGGCCAGGAACAGATAGCGGGCAGTTTACTAGAAACTGGAGGAATTCCTCCCATTAAAAATGTTTCGGGAAAGACCGATTTTTTTTGTAGGGGTGGGTGGAAAGGGAAAGAGGAGCAGGAGCCACTGCTATTTGAACCAGGCAGGAGGCGGCTTGGGAATCACTATCATGTGAGCCAGTTAGTCAGTCATTATAATGGCTCACAAGCTGTAAAGCAGAACACCCCCCCCCACTGTTACTGAATTAATTACCTACATAAAATCTCTACGTGCTTTATTCAACCTAGTATATCTAACAGTTTTAAGGGTTAGAATCTGAGTAAATTATATACCAGACGTTATCTTGGCCTGTATTTTCACTGCAGAGAACAGAAACTTAGCTACAGATACAGTAGTTCCTTGGTCAAGCCCCACCCATAAAATTGAGAGACTTCTGCTCAGAGAACAATTTTCTTTTAATCATCCAACACAGATTCCAATAAATTCAAGTGTGCCTGTACATATGAAATAATATGTGAGCCAATTCTACAATGAAATAACATGTGAACCAATTATTCAATCCAGTTATCAAAGCAGGGACAATCTCCACCAGTAGGTGGAATGTTTTTATATCTTCCTGTCATCAATGCAAATGGTAGCAAGTTAAATCTACCCAGCATAAACAAATGGCGATATCTGGTAATGGTTCATATTGATAAGTAATGTGCATATTGACGTGGGATCGCTGGAGCTAAATTGAATGGAAGGGGAGAACATACTCTGCAGGCTTTAGCCAATGCTTCTTGAAAATATCCTTTATACGGTCATTGATAGCCTAAATATCTTTACTGATCCCTGTGCAGGGTGGATAAAAATCAATGATTATTTTTTAAAATAAAAAAATGTGATTTTAAAAATTTAGATCAGATGTTTTAAAATAAAATGCTTTTTGAGGAAAAATCTATCTAATGATAGTTTTCTATTTAAGATAAAAAAGAAGGAGAAAGACCAAAAGTGGTCAATTTCCCATCTACTGGGTTAAGACAAGCTGGCAGAGGCAGCAGTGCTGCAGACAGGAAGGAAAGGCCAGGGAGCCCCCCCCCCACCACTATAGGGACCCAGTAGGCAGAGGTCAGGGCACTGCAGGTGGTCAGGTGGAGCAGTAGGAACAGTGCCCCCCACCCCAGTCTTGCAGGTTCCCCCACTTGTATTTTTAAGATTACATGGGCTGATTCATGGAGGAGATGGTGCAGATGCTCTTCCTTTTCTCCAGCCAGCTGAGCCTGATGTCCCACTGGCCCCCTTCATTTTCTATTGATAATTTGGCAGAGATTGAATTGTTACAGATGCATTTGAAAATTATGCTTCCCCTTACAACACCATCATAAAAAAATTAAACTGAGACAAAACACTGCACATTCTCACCTGTATTCTCCAAATTTTAGTCAGCTCATCTAATGATAGCTTGCTACCCAGCAGCTCAATTATTCCCTTTATACGATCACAATATTGTGCCTGATCTATGTTACCTAGAAGACGAAACACAGAACATAGTGAGTCTTGACATAAAGAATGCCTCATCAAGTCCCGATCTGGAAGTAGCACATACACAATTATTTTTCTAAAAATGGAGATCCAGCAAAATAAACACCTTTTCAAGTTTTCATCCTTAATTTCACCTCAGGAATCCTTGCAACACAAGATTTAAGCTGGTGGCCCCCCTCAGGCAATGGTCAAAAGACAATAAAATACCCTAAAAAAGCACCATCCTTCTATAGCCAAAGGAATACACTACAGAACACCTGGTACCAGGTGGAGAATGCCACAGTCAGCAAACCATCAGTAAGAGCACATTCATTTACAAGTTTGGCAACAGCAGCTTAGAAGGTTCTTCTACATGCCGTCAGAGTTTTATTTATTAAAATATTTAGATCCTACCTTTTCTCATGGAGGCTTACAAACAACAGTTCAAAGCATCACAGTTTAAAAAATACAAAATAAGATGAAAGCCAATGCTGTGCAGTCAGTGAAATGTCAGACTAGGATCTGGGAGATTAAAGTTCAAACTTCCACTCTGCCAACACCTTATTGGGGTGACTGTGGCCCAGTCACACGCACTCAGCCTAACTGACCTCACAGGGTTGTTGTGAAATTAAGATGGAGGAAAGGAGAATGGTGTAAGCCACTTTGGGTACCCATTAGGGGGAAAGGCAGGGTATAAATGAAGTAAGAAAGAACATAATAAAGGCCATGCTGTATCAGACCAAGGTCCATCAAGTCCAGCAGTCTGATCATACAGTGGCCAGCCAGGTGCCTCTAGGAAGCCCACAAACAAGACAACTGCAGCAGCATTGTCCGGGCCTGTGTTCCAAAGCACCTAATATAATAGGCATGCTCCTCTGATCCTGGAGAGAACAGGTATACATCATGACTAGTATCCATTTTTACTAGTAGCCATGAATACCCCTCTCCTCCATGAACATGTCCGCTCCCCTCTTAAAGCCTTTTAAGCTGGCAGCCATCACCACATCCTGGGGCAGGGAGTTCCACAATTTAACTACGTGTTCCTTTTATCTGTTTTGAATCTCTCACCTTCCAGCTTCAGTACGTGTTTTAAAGATTCTTAATGGTATAAACTTATACCTTAACTTCCAAATATTTCCAGGTTTAGAATGGCAGATAGTTGAATCCCAATGAACTCAACCAGGGATGCACAGAGGCCCAAAATAATCCACCACGGTCCCCTCTTAGATTTATGTCAGGTATTCAAACAACTGTGTTCACAACACAGAGATTAACAGAATGGAAATGGAATAATTCTATGACATCAAAGGGACTCAGGGAAATCTTTTGCTAAGACTACCTACTTCAAACATACAGATAAAGCGTAAAATGGAACTACTTATCCACAGTCTTACCTTCCAATGCAATTGACAAGACAGAGTTTTCCACTAGCCAGTTCAATAATCTATCTGTATCTATTGCATTCTTCACTGATTTGGATACAGTACTGTCTTCAATAAGCTTTGTTACCTAACGAAGAAGGCAAACACTATGCTTACATAACAGCTAGCCAAATAAAAAGAGAGAAATTCAGTTACAAGAAGTGAAGAAATCAAAATACATACTGTAAGGGAGGGGAAAGCTGAGAGCCCTTATGGTCATGGTTCACAGGAACCAACCTATTAGGCTTAGTTCATGGAAGGTATGTAGGCTAGCAGTATATTTGTCACTTACCATACAGGTATACGTCAAATGGAATTACACCCTGGCATTTTTCAAGAATTTGGTGACCAAACCACCATTAGGCTACCAAGTTTGGTACAACCTATTATTTCCCCCCCCCCAAATCATGCTAGAACGATGTTCATAAAACTTTCTATGAATTGTGATGGTGAGCAGGGCTAGCATCAGCATAACCTGAGGCGGGCTCTAGCAAGGCAGACTGCCACCGACCATCAGCCCACATACCTCCTTTGCCACCTGTCTCTGCACCCTTCCCTTACCCAACTGCTTACAATTGTTCCTCCTGCTGTGCTCCTGGCTACCTGAGCTGCCCAGTACTGGCAGGGAAGAGTGTGTGGGTGGTGCAAGCAGTGCCTCTAATGGTCACAGCAGCAGCACTCCCAGCTGGACACACCACCCAGTGCCACTGAGGAAAGGGCATGAAGGTGGCTGTCATTGTGGGCAGTGGGATTAATAGTGAGTGAGCAGGGGAAGGATGCACAGGCAGGTGGGAGATAAGGGCACCTCATGGATAGGGGCAGGAAGGGAGATGTGAGCAGGGGTCCCAGTGGTAGGCAGAAGAGGGGAGGGGGTTCCAGAGCACTCTCTGCCTAAGGCCTCTTGAAACCTGAAACCAGTCTTCATGGTGAACCTGTCATTTACTGTATGGATATATCAATACTGATTAATTTTTTAAATCTGGCTTAATTAACTTACTTCTTTGAGCGAATTCATTTTTGCACTGAAGTGTGGTGATTTCAACATACGCAATAAGATGTCTAACCGCAGGTCATCCACTACTGTTACTAAGTCAGGTTGGAAACGCATACAAAGGAGCTTGATGGCAGATAAGAGTTCGGGGATACTGACCAGCCTCTGTGAAATATATGAATTAGGAATGCTTGGTAAAAGGTTTCATCTTAAAAATGAATTCTGATGACAGGTAAGCCACCACATAAAATAATCTCCAAACTGCTACCAAAACTGTACACAGGACATGGCTATAGATTGTTCTGGAAGAGGACACATCACTTCTTTCACAGCAAGTACGAACACCATTGATAATGTTTAATTTAAGTATTTATCTATAACTGCTTAAAGAATCATGCAATTTTGTGTATCCACTGGCAAGAACAAGCAAAGGTCAAAGTCAACAAGATGCTAGGAGCTTCCATGTTTTCTTTTCTTAGTAAATAACAGTCCAGCAAGTTTTCAATTCAGATTGGGACAGCGGTATGTGTGTGTGCTTGTGTGTGTTTGTGGGGGTAGAAATTCAACCCTTTCCCTTTGCTCTGTTTCCCCAACCTGATATGGCCCCACAGAGATGTTATTAGCTCCACTGAGGCAAAGATACAGCCAACAGTTTTCATACATCTTATATTCGAATAGCAAAATCTGACGATACTTAAATCTGGTGATTGCAGCTGTGAACAGGCTATACAGACCTTTCTACAAACCAGAAAAGGGCCCCAGGTTGCAGAAAAATGTGAAATCTAAAAAAAACGCATACATTCAGGAGGTCTAAAAAACCCAAAAATGATAAAAGGAGCACCTGTAGCTTTAAGCAATGGATTTTCTTAGTGGCCACTGCTAGGTAACCACAGGATTCCAGGCTTGGTTCTCTCAGTAAAAGGCAGAGGGAGGGGGTAGGGCCTTTCCAGGTCTAGTTTGGCCTTTGAGGGAGAACTCATTGAGGGGAGGCCAGGTTAGGGTTCCCAGCTCTAGGTTGGGATATTCATGGAATTTTGTGGCGAAGTCTGAGGAGGGCAGGGTTTGGGGAGTGGCAAGGCCTCAGCCAGATATAATGCCATAGAGTCCACCCTCCAAAATAGCCATTTTCTCCAGGGGGACAGATCTCTGTGGAGTTCAGTCCTAATTCTGGGAGATTTCCAGGTCCCATATGGAGGCTGGCAGCCCTGGACCTGGCAGCAATCTCTGTGTAATTAGATACTACCCAACCTGCATGACTCAATTAGGCCTGGCTGCTTGCTACTCTTCAACAGCAGCCACCCTATGAAAACCTATGTGGTGTAGCAGTTAAAAGCTTTAGAGTAGGGTCTGGGAGACCCAGGTTTGAATCCTCATCTTGCTGAGGAAGCTCACTTTGTGATTTTGTACCAGTTGCATATTTATTCCTTTTCCTTTATTCCATTCTTTATGCTTGTGGACCAACAGGTCATGAGCAAAACAAATTCAATACGTTCCATAATACATAAATAACCAAACATACAAAAATATATCCAAACAGTACAGTTAAAAGGAGGTATCATTAAAAAACATAATTTTTTTGCCACAGCGAGGGTTACATTTGGATCAGTATCAGCCAATAACTTTGGACCAGTTGCATACTTTCAGCCTAACCTACCTCACAGGATTGCTGTGTGGATAAAAAGGAAGAGAGGAGAATAATGTAAGCTGCTTTGGTCCTCGCTGTGGAGAAAGGTAGGGTATAAATGAAGTAAATAAATAATAAATATAGCTGAAGACGGGAGGCAGATAAAAGGTAGGTTGGTGAATGGCTAAGAATAAGGCAGGTACAGAGGAGAGGATATGGAGGTTGCAGAGGAAGGAAAGAAGAAATAGTGTGTGGAGGGGGATACAGGGGAAAGTGAGGTGCCATCCAAATCCTTGAGGGTTCCCTACCACGCAAGTGGGCCTGGCCCAGTACCAGCACCACACAATTGGACCATAGTTTTCCAAGATAGAGGCTGCTGGGGGCGGGGAAAGCTTAAGATAGAGGGGCAGATAAATGTAGGTTGGCTGTTGGGTGGGAAGGAGATAGGATTGCCAACTCCAGGTTAGGAAATTCCTAGAGATTTGGAGGGTGCAGACGGGGGAGTGTGGGGTTTCAGGACGGGAGGGACCTCAGAGGGCTACAATGCCATAGACTCCACTCTATAAAGCAACCATTTTTATAGTTGCCTGGAGGCTGGCAACTGTAGAAGGAGAGAAGGAAGCAGGAAAGGAGGAGAGGCTATGAGAGCTTTTAGTAAAGGTAAAGAGGAAACAGTGAGGGAGGGGCAAATGAGATGCCTCCCGCAAGTCCTTGCTGCTTCCCACTTGTTTACTCTAGTGGACAAACAGCAGCTTCACAGGACTATAATGAGAGAGGAAAGAGTTAAAAATATTTCCCCCTGTGATTCCAAGATTAGGTTGCTACAAAAATGGTAGGGGTTCCAAACGCAAAACTCCCAACGTCACTGTCCGGCTTCACCCTATGTGACAATTCCAACTCCAACATATGTGGATAGGTACAGTGACAATTACAAGACATCAGAAGTCTAACTTTAGACAACTAAAGCTATAAAATATTTGTTCTTTGGTGAAATAATAATGTAGGAGTTCAGCTGCTGCAGATATAGACCAAATGGGTAAAAACAAAACAAAACAATGAACTCAAGACACTGCAATTAATTGCATTACCAGAAAAGCCTCTCAATATTAAGCATTCATCTCTTATGAATACTAGCACTACAACACTCATTAGTTCGGTAGGATATGGCAAAATGGTACAGGAACAATAACACCAAAAAAGTATACTTAAATGACACCACAAAATTGTACTGACAGTTTTTGGCTGTATTTGGTAAATCAAGTTCTACCTTGTCTTTCAGGTCCTTTTCCTCTACATTCTGTACATATTTAATCATGTTATGAATTACTGGATCCAGCATTGGCTGTCAAATGAAAAACAACAACAATAATTCAATATGTTACAGAGAAAACAGAATTATCCAAGATCTTTAACAAGGAACATACCACCAGAAACTTGGGGCAGATCCAAAGAGTTGGGTACAGACTTTTCCAACCCTTTTAAACCTCAACCCCCACCCTCACCCCACTGCTACTTACGGACAGGAGATATTTCACAATCAGCATGGCAAGAAGGGCTCCAGAAATCAAAACCCCTTTTTTCACTAGCAGAAATGTTTCCCACTTGCGCATAGGGCTTTTTGGATCACTGCCTAAAGCTAACGTTCAGTTACCTAAGACAAGCTACGTACAACTTTAAACAGATGTCTACCAGCTTGTGGTGAGAACCTCTGAAATAAGTAACCAAACACACATGACATAATATGTTATTTAAAAAATTAGGTCATAACGCCATGCCATTTTACCTGAAGTTATATCCACACAAGCCAATTGGTGCTCTTCTTATAAACATAATTTTAAATGTGAATTACAAATGTAACACAATATCCTGTTTTACAGGGTTTTTTTTTTTTGCTATCAAGTCACATCTGAGTTATGGCGACCCCTGGTGGGGTTTTCAAGGTTTATCCTTGATATCCTGGGCTATCCAAATTAGGGCCCAGTTTACAATAAGCCTTGTTAAAACAAGATTCAAAACTGCGATTGCATTTATATGTTCTTAAAGAATCTAAGAGACAGAATAGTTCATTACCTGCACTACTGAAGAATTGAGATATTCTGCGCAGACCCCCAAAGGCTGAACCAATGAAGAAACTGCCTGGAAAAGAAAAAGGAAGAGTAGGTATTATGGAGTACACAAAGTAGACACAAGGCCACTCTGACCTCAGATATATGAGGAACATACAGTATAGAATAGTAGCATCTGCTAAAACTGGACTTATAACCACGGCCAGACAGCAGATGCAACTCATGGGTGAGGTTGGTGAGGAAACCTTTTCACACTGGCAATGGAGAGTTACATTTATAGTTATAGCAATGCTACTTTTAGGAAAATACATTATTTCATCCAGCACCTGTCAGTCAGGACAGGGATACTACTTCAATACCAAGTACAGAAGCACTGGACTACAACAAGTCCCTGTGAAAGATTACTAAAACAGAGAAAGATAACCAGAAATTTAACTTACCCCAAGTTCAATATCTTCTGAATGTAATTTAGACTGAATTGCCAAAAACCCACCTAACTCTGCAAACTAAACAAGCAAACAAAATCAGAATATGAAAAAGTATTTAAATATACTGATATATCTTAGCAAGCAGAACATTATTTTCAGCACATATACATAAAAGCAGCCTGAGATACCTCTGAGAGGGACAAGATGAATATATACATATTTAGGTCACATAGTCTATCATTGGAAAATTCAGCACAAAGGTCTAGTAGCTTCACCATAGCAATACGAAAAAGGAAAGCCAATTCACATGTAAGATGACAGAAAGAGATAGATGAATCTCTGAAACGTATTTATTAGCAATTTAAGTGTGAAATGCAAATATGCTGCTGAAACAAACATCAAGCACCTTGGAAATTAAATATCACCAGGTTAAAGAGAGGTGAAAGGAGAGAACAGAGAATTTTGTACATATGAGAATGCTAAAATTTGCAGAACTTTACGATGGTTTTATCCAAATCCTGCAGTCAGATTTAAATACACCCGCAGCTCTTAAGTCAAGAAAGAACCAGTGTACAGAGGCAGTATCAAATGAAATGATTAAAAGAAAATCTGAAAGGAGACTTTGAACTCATTCCCATGATCTGAAGCCAGTTACCAACTTATCTCTGTATATTTATTGTTCTACAGCATGTTTGTTCCCCCTGCACTAAAAGAATATCAAACAAATTATGCAAAATTCAGACACAATAAGTGTGTGTATATGCGTGTATGTGTATATGCACATTTAGACATATGTACATAGATTCAGGAACCTTTGCACAGGATTCTAGACAGTCATACAAGAATAGTGACGATGATTACTTAACTCTAGGGACAACATCATTCATGTGCATTGTTGCTCAGACCATGCAGCACCCTTCCCCAAATACATTTCACTAGCTTCCTATTCCTTTATGTACATGGCACCAACTTTTAATTTTATTTATTTAAAGTATTTATAACCTGCTTTACAAGTCACAGGCCATCTTTAAACCTTGCTGCTGCCTTACTCCTCCGTGACATTGGGTCCTCATTTTCTTTTATGTTCCTGAGCATGACCTCTTCCAAACTCCTGGGCTACCCAAGCACCTCCTGTGCCAATATGATACTTGTCTTTGCTACCCCCATGCATACTGTGCTAGAGAAGCCTGAATCTTTTGTTTGGCAGAGCCTTTGACTACTTAACTCTCATACCCAACTGAAACCAAGCTTTAAATTCATTTGCTAACATTTCATCCTCCTTCACATTCCATTTTCTTTTCCCCTTTGCTACTTCACCATGCAAGCTGAGAGGCTGGTCTATTTTTGAAACTATGTAAAGTACCATGTGCAGTAACAGCTCAGTAAGAGTAAAATATTTTTATATCTACCTACCCTGTTCACCAAGTCCACTAGCCATCCATGTGGTTCCTAGACAATGAGAAGAGAACAAATTAATAACATTTTCTCAAGGTAATCCTGTACTATACTGATATTTTAGTCAGATGTATTTCATTTAGGAATCTACACGACTTCAAGCACAGTTTCTTCAAATACAAAGCCGAGTGTTTGTAGAGTGTTCTCATGAGCACCATCATTGCCAATAATCAATTATAACAGGTTATGTATGGCAGCATAAGGATTGGAGATTGAGATTGCTGTTATAAGCAGTTATATTTAAAACACATAATGGAGAAGAGTGCTGTTAAAGACTCTTGCACTGATATGAAGAACCACTCGCTGGGCACAAGGAAACCAAAACTGTCAAGTCCTATGACAGAAATTATTTAGTCACACAAAAAGCAAAGGAAACCGCATTACTTTCACTCTGCCATTACTGAGATCTAAGTTAATCATCCTGTTAGTATGGCATTGCTGTACTGTGGCCATTACTAACACTTAACCATAAGCCCTGGATTTTTGCTTACACATTACTTTAATTCCAAAACTATCAGACATAAAGTCTACTGGTCATAAGCTAACTCAAAAGCTGTTAAGATACCCAAAGGCTCAATCCAGATTAAACGCAAAGCCATGATAAGTGCTAAACATAGCACACAGACCGATGTCTGACATCCAAACGTGCAACATGCAAACCATGGTTTAGAACTGCTTGACCACCTCCTCTCAGCCTCATATGTGCATTCCCATTTCCATGGCACAGCAGCTTTTGGAGGTGGAGTATTAACCATAGCTATGGTTTTATTTATATTGACATGCCACAAAATCAAAGGTGGCACAAACAATGGTTTCTGGTTTGCTGGCCAAATGCAAACTAGGGCTTGTCAATCTGGATATCACAGAAACCCATTAGTAAACTCTCATAACTACAATTTGACATTTTGTCTGAACCAAACTAAAACTAATATCACTACACCAAGTCCAGGTGAGACACACACATTATACAGTTGCTTCAAAGCAACAGAAATTTCGTATTACTTCATAGTAAGAGATGTGAAGTGTATAGACCTTCTGGAAAGTAGAAATGGGGGAAACAGCATACATGTTTCCTTCACCAAATACTTCTGCCCAGTTTCTTTGGCACACTTTCATTCTGTTTTTGAAATGATACTCATTGTCAGGATTAAGAGCCTGGAGCAAACAGGAACAAAAACAAAGGAACAGAATTAGCATTGTAGGAATACATCATTTTTGAGAGTTCGTGGTTTATACTGTTCTCCCTCCAAGGTGAAATGATTAAAAGAAATTATTAAAAGTTGACAGAGAAATTAATGGAAATTAACAATGAACATTTTCAACATAAGAAGAGTCCTGCTGGATCAGACCAGTGGTGGCTCTATTCCAGGATCCTGCTTCACATGGCAGCTAACCGGTTGCCCTGAAAGGCCAACAACAAGGCACAGAGGCTAAGGCCTTCCCTGATGCTGCCTCCAAACACTAGTATTCATAGCCTTACTGCCTCTGAATATGCAGGTTCTCTCTAGTCACCACAGCTAGTAGCCACTGATGGCCCTTTCCTCAATTAATTTTTCTATTCTTCATGAATTTTAAGCCATCTATGCTCATGACCATCACTACATTCATTAGCAATGAACTCCACAACTGACTATGTCCACTTGACAGGTAGGAAATTAGGTCTGAGTGTTTCTTGGAGCCATCCTACCTTGCAGGCCTGCAGCAGGTAGACCCACCAGTTAACTCTGCTACCCAGGGGAGACTCGCTTGGAGGTCAGATTACACAGCAGCCTCTGTCTGACTGAGAGGAATCAGGTCTCACTCAGAGAGGGCAGGATCATGCACTATTGGAAATATTCCCACTATCACTCTAAGTCCAGTAAACACAGAAACAGATCATAGTTAAAGCACAGTTTATTCAGCAAAGAAAGACAGACAGAGCACTGCAACAAACCCCCCGTCACCACCCCAAGAGGCAAGAGACTAACTCCTTTCCCAAAGACTAAGTCCTACCCTGAGGCAGGAAAGCATCTGCCACAGATGGAAGCCAGAAACACCTATCCGGTCTGTGTGCTACAATGCCTGGCTTTCTGAAGCTGGCTGGCAGCAACTCCCTCTGCACCAGGGAGAGGGTTGATGACCCCTTGCTACACCAAGTGTCTTCCTTTTATGGGTTGTCCAAGCTAACCGTTCCCCATGTCTACATTACATCACCCGGTCATATTCAACACTTGCGTATCTGCATGCTCACTGTGTGTTCACTGCATGCTCCAGGTGTTTTGGGAGGATAGATCAGGACAGACCCTTCTGGGGTCTTATCTGGACTTTTGACACTGCATGTTCCTCTAGGGTGGGCCTTTAGGGTGAACAAGAGGGTCTTGCTCTACTATAATAAGCAAGTGACCCTCAGGCCTGATAAGCCAGTCTCCTGGCTATCTCTTGCTGACACTGCAAGTTACATGTCATTCTGGGGAGACAGGCTGTCTCTGGGCTTCTAGGAAAGGCAGAAAAGCCTGGATGATTCAAACATGGCTGTGCTTCAGACAACAGAAAGGGGTCAGCAGAGGCCTAGGAAATGGCTCAGAAATAATAGGAAAATGGCTCTGTACTTGGGAAAA
The DNA here is from genome assembly GCF_029931775.1 of Euleptes europaea. Taxonomy (NCBI): domain Eukaryota; kingdom Metazoa; phylum Chordata; class Lepidosauria; order Squamata; family Sphaerodactylidae; genus Euleptes; species Euleptes europaea. The sequence continues at coordinate 68,900,001 of NC_079313.1, read as the reverse complement.
GTAACCCTACACTGCAGGGCTGGTTTTCTCATTTGTCATACTCATAATGGAATATATTTTTAGTATTGCAAAACTTGAATATCTTGTATAACATGCATGATAAAAGTTAAAAGTTAAATAAAACCCCTAAAATAATAATGGTTGTAGCTATGGTTTGAAAAGTCAGTTATCATGCCAAACTAGAATTAATACACACCACATTTTACAAATCCACCTTTACTATGTCTAATTCTTGTTTGTTGCTTGGCTGACAAACCATTGTTCCCAATTCAGATATCCCTTCAAACCATAGTTAAGCTTGATGTCTAAATGCAGCCATTGTCTATACTGAATATATTCCAGACATTTCATTCCTACAGGGTATCTAAGATGATTAAATATTAACTTCAACCACGGTCTTGCCCTGAACAGCTTCAGGGAGATAAATTAAGTAATTACTATACCATGGTAAGTACAGCAAGGAGACCAACAGGAATAGGGTCTTGCTTTATTCTCTCAGCAGCCAGATCTACCAGTAGCATCAACATGTTGTAGATTCCCTCATGAATTTCTGTACCCCATTTATGAACAGCACTTGATGTCAATAGCTGCAAAGGAACACAGTATGTTAAAATGACAACGATCTACAGAAAAAAGTTTGGCCTCAGGCACTGAACTATTTTTAGAACTTTTATTTAGCAAGTTTAGCATTCAGGCCTGAAATCTGTTAAGAGCAGCAGATAACTTCCTATAGCATTTCCTCCTCTTTTTTGAAGGTTTTGTTTTTTGCCATAGGATATTCAGAGAAAGCAAAATCTCAATAACTTTCATGGAGATATGAGCCAGTGGTTCCGAAAAGAAAATCTTCACTCTGGATTTCACTGTCCCATCTCCTGAAACTCCTGTCCTCCTCTTTATAGGATTATTCAGTGCTCTGATTACTTTTGTCTTTTTGCTATTCCAATTACTACTCTGCAAGAAGACATAACAAAATGTCTGTGATATGCACCATGCAAAAGAAAAATCAAATGCGGCTCTTGAAGAGTAATCTTGAAGAGTAAAGAAAAAACAGAATAGGAGAATTTATCAACCACATACATTACTGCAACAGTAGAAATCAACAACCATTTAACTCTGTTAGAAGCTCAATGAAGGATATTTATTTAAGGTCACTGTACCACACCTGAAAAAATACTGATCTGTCTAATTATTATGCAAGCCATAGCTGAGTTAATCATCATTCTTCACCTCTATCTGATTCTTCATCTTTACCCATTACAATGTCTGAGACATCTGTCAGAATAAGACATGTTTTCAACTGGACACTATTTCTTCTCCAAGTCAGACCAGTTTAAATTGTGCTTTTTCTTCCACCCACCTTTTTAAAAGCTTCAGGCATACATCTATCCATAAATCTCCTGCAGTTTTCATCAGAATCACAAAGTCCTGATTTAAAAGTGAAAAGAAAAGGAAAAAGTTAGGATGCTGACAATTTTTGCAAGCAATGGGATAAAATTTCAGTAATTTCATAAATAATAGGAAGGCTACCCACAACAGTCCCATTTATCAAGATGTTTTGGTGGGTCACCACAGATATTAATTATCTTAATAATTATTAACATTTAAGAGAAAAGAAATCCCAATAAGAGGTGGGTTGGATCCAGCCAACTTTTTCACTCAAACTCACCTAATTCCCCTCTTTACTACAGACACCATCCTACATGGCTTTTGTCCAAGCAGATCCCATGAACAGCAGCATAGCCTTTTTGGTGGTCAAAAGGGATCCCCTTCTCCCTTTTTCACCAGTGGAAAAGCTGGTTGGATCAGACCCTATATTTGTAATAAAGAACGATGGGCATGTCTTTAAGAAAGGTGGTTTAAGCATTTTAATAAATGCATTTAGAAATAAGACAGCAGCTTGGATCTTGCCTAGATTTCCATGGGTAAAAGGGATGGAGGATTGATCATGCCTCTCTCCCGCAGCTGCCCGAAATGCCCCTGAAATTCTTCTCCTGGAGGATGGGAGGGAATTAGAGGTCTCCCGCAGGAAGGGGGGGGATTAAAAATTGCCTCCACTTGCACCTGTGTATTTTAATGCTTTAAGTTTAACACTGAAGCAACGTGTCTGCCAACTAGGCAAGGGGAAATGAAATAAATAAATCTGCAAGCCGTTGCAGATCAAGACCAGAATCTAAAGAACCATGACAATAGTTCCCAGAGCTTAAGAAGAAGAGTTGGTTTTTATATGCTGACTTTCTCTACCACTTAAGGAAGAATCAAACCGGCTTACAATCACCTTCCCTTCCCCTCCTCACAAAAAACACCCTGTAAGGTAGAAGGGACTGAGTGTGACTAGCCCAAGGTCACTGTGAGGTAGGTGAGGATGAGAGAGTGTGACTAGCCCAAGACTGCTTCTCTTAACCATCATGAACTGAGGTATTTCAAAAGTATTTTTTTCTTTTTTTTTCAATAGAATTTTTATTGATAGAAAAAGAAAACATTTTTTAACAACAACCAAAAAGTTCAAAAGTATTTTTGAGACATGGTATGGGGAGTCTGCTGTTGAAAGAAAAAAAGATTCAAATCCCACAGGGCCATTTGTTATCCATTTGCAAGTCTAAGCGTCGTTGGAGCCAAGTCCCTGGCAAGGAATACCAGATGGGACAGTACAACAGCAAGTCACAAGGATAAGAAAAATTAAGCAGAGAAAGGGTCCTGTTAGATGTGGCAGAACTCTGTGACTCACTAATGTGGCATGAGAGGACCAAATTGTCTCTTCAACCTACAGAGACAAGGGGTCGAATTGCCTACACACAAATTAAGGTTTAAACAGAGCCTGACCTAACTGAGATTCAAGTAATGGTGGAAAGTAATACTTCAGAACATGACAACACGGCGATTTCTTTGGCTTCATTCAGCAAATAAAAGTTGGACAACTACACATACATAAATTGGAGAGACCTCAACTCAACCTTAAATGTTAATATCTAAAGATCCTAGGCCAGGGGTCCCCAACATGGCACCCACCTACAGTTTCCTGGCAGTCACTACGTGTTTTTAGAAAGTTGGGTCAGGTGAAGCTCCTGCCCATTATGGCTTCCAATTGGCTGTGTAAATTAAAATAAAGTTGTTTTAGAGGCAGGTCCATCGACAGTGCTAGTTTTGTTCTCTCTCACTTGTCTTTCCCAGCGTATTTTATAAAATGACTCCTTTTGCCCCCTTCTTTCTGTCTGTGTGTGTGGTTCCCTCTCCTGTGGCGGCAATTTTGTGGCTGGCTCTGCCTCCCATGGCAGCCACTTTGTGGTTGTGAAACCTTATGTTCCAAAGGTGCCCACAGGCTCCAAAAGGCTGGGGACCGAGGGTTTCCAACCTCCCAATGCTGGCTGAAGATTTCCTGCTATTACAACTGATCTCCAGGTGACAGAGATTAATAAAGCCATATACAAGTAGAATGTAGCCTAAAGATTAGAGTCTATTTTTGAGATGACTAGGAGGTTACACATCATTACAGCATTAATTGGTGATACTGTCATGTACTTCATGCTGAGCAGCCATCATGGTGCTGTAGGAGCCTTACAGTCAAACTACATTATAATTTCCTGGGAGGGGATCACTGCACAAGGACATGTGTTTTTAACCAAAAAAGTGCATGCGTAGGACAATATTATTACCTGTAACTTGGTGTTGGCATTGGTACAAAGCTACATATCCCTATAAAAGCAAATTTAACTGTAAGGAGAAAAGGAGTATTCTTCAAGGAAAGCCCAGGGCATACCTTTTAGCTCAGTGGATTTTGCACAAGGCATACATTAAATGAGGGGGCAAATGTATGTAAAGAGAATCACACAGAATGCTTGAATTGGTCTATGAGGCTTCTCACTGCAATGTAATACAGTATGATGTCCTTAGCTGAAGAATTTTTCTTGGATAGTGTTCAACAAACCAGCCCAGGCCTTGACAAATTTTCTTTGGCTGTAGGAGCCAGCCCATAAATTTAGGAGCCAGACTCATTTTTCCAGGCTTCTGAATTCTAAACTCTTCAGTTTCTCATAATTTTATTAAAGCTATGAAAAAAATGTTGTAGTGTATAAATACAGTGTTACCACGTTTGTCATCACCACAACAAAAAGCTAACATCTAACACTAACCAAATTTCTCTCCAATTTCTCATAATTGCATTACTACTTTAAAACGCTTTGTTTAATTGACAATATGAGCCAGTGCCGAAAGCAGCTGGTTATTAATTTAATCAATCTACCTCCACCAAATGGTGTGTAGTTAATATATAAACAAGCAATGCGAAAAACTTGCACATGTATTTTTATGTCATACAGCAAAACATATTCTGATGTGAAATGATAAGTTTGTACTTCTCATGAGGATCACTGAGAGACACTAGAATGAAATCACTGCTTTTCAGCACATTGTGACTAGGTGTCACAATGAAATTTCTAGGCACCATAGTGACTGAGGATTTGACAAGCCCGGACGTAGACTGATTGAACACCATACCTCTGCATCTCACTTCAGTAACTAGGCTGCTCTTATAAGGCAGTAGTTCTCAAATTTTTCCACCTGGGCTTCACCATCTTCTAAATTTATACCACATTCCAGGATATGGTTGCTACAGCAACATTTAAGAACTGGTTTATCAGCAATAAATTTGTATTTGCTGTAATATAATAAAAGGGCCTCTGAGTATGTGCAGTTTCTCACCCTCAATCACTTGCAACTGCAGTGTATCCCAACAAAAACATGAGAGCGCATGTATTCCAAAGCATATATATCTCACAGATACCTGGACCTAAGCGCAAACCTCACCCCACTCTGAGCAGTCTCTACTGTCTACAGTTGGAATGGAATAAACGCCCTGCAATACATAAGTTCAGTAATTATTTTTTCCTCTCACTGGCACTCCAGCCAACTTCAGTGCAAAAAATAAAACAGCTTTTCTCACATGACAAGCCCATTAGGGCTGCTCTGTAATATATACATATAATGTAGTAAACATGCTGAGAATATAAGGAATGCCTTTCCCTTGCTTCCGAGTACTTGCAGCCTGACACTATATATACTCAAAAAGGGGAGGGAGCAAAAGAAGACTCCAGGGCCCATGACTTGATTTCCATGCATACATGAACCTCATCACCTTCCCCTGTGTAAAAGCATAACCCATGTATCTTTTAACAACAACACAGATAGCTGGAGAACAGGCTGCTCCCTGCCACATTAGCTTCCACTCTGGTTTATTCCACTAACCCTTTTCTCAACTTTCCTTGCCCATCCTATACCCCAGTCAACCACTCTGCACACAACCTCCATTCACCCTCTTCCCCAAGGACAACTCTTAACCTTTTCCCTGCCCAAATAAAAACAATTATCCACATTCAATGTTCCAGGAGATACCACAGCTGAGCGCCTAGAAGTTTCATGCATATACTTGCAAGGTTGCAAAGTGTCCATGAAATGTTACAAACAAAACTTCTGCCACCTAATGCAAGTATTTCCATATCAAAGAAAGACTACTACAAGCCTTTTCCTAAGTTACAGGCTCTTTAGTTTCTGCTGCAATAAACCAAGTGGCTACACTTCTAAAATATTCTCTAGAGGGCTTCTTCACAACTAGCTCATCAAAATTTTAAAAAACAGACTAATTCTTCCATCATGCTGCTTCCTCATGCTAACCAGCTCATAAAATATCAGGGTAAAAACATTTTTTTTCACAAGGGCTAAATTTGTGTCACTTTTTACATATTCTAAGCAGAACAGTACAGTGGCTCAAAATTAAAATTTTATAGGCAACTAAAAGAAAACAGAAGAATAGACAGAACAGAAAAATGTATGGCACACTGCTGAAAACATGACCGCCAAGGTGATGCTTACCAACAAATAAAAATTGCATTAAAAACCTGCTTGAAGAATTTATGATGGAAACAAGAAGCCAACCTCTATATTAGCAGAGACAACTATTATTTGTTTCCCATCAATATATGAAAGTTAATATCAAAACTTATAAGGTAATAAATAATTTTTTTCCATATGTTTTATTTTAAAACAGTTAACTTACCCAGCCTTGCTAGATAGGTGGATGCAATTAGACACTTGCCAAGGGATTCTTCCCGCTTATATGGGATGGACCAATGATCTGTTAATACTCTGCTCTCCAGTTCATACAGATTTGTTGTGGGAAATTCAATACCTTCTCCTGAACAGTTCCCATTTTCATCATTTTTCTGTTAAAAAAGAAGCTACATATGAAGAAGCTACCTTTAGCATTCCAGTTATTATTATCAGAAGCATATTATTAATGCCTGAAAAGCAGGGATGTCAGGCGAGTAGCTATAAGTATTCCAGCTCTCAAATCAGAACCTATAACCTCAGTTTTTGTGCTCTTTCACATTTCCACTCTGAGCAGAAAATGAGAGAATACTGGAAAAATGGCTAGCACTGACATATTCCCTCCCATTTTGTTTTCTATGTTGCTGAATTTGAAAATGTCAAACCCACCACCATTTATTTGTTTGTCACAACTACTAGAAAGCTAGAATGTACAATATAAATTTTACAATGGATACAGAATAGTATGACAATCCAGATTAGTGTTGCCCATCCCCAACAGTAACAATGGCTGTCTTGCAGAGGCTTCCCCAGAAATGCTACACAGGTTTGGGGACCGCAATTTTGCCAGATCCTAAACAGCCATGAACTCATATGTTCGAGACAGGAGGGAGTGCAGGGTCCCTGTGGAGAGAGGTCAAGAGAGTTCAGCATCCCTGTCCGACTTCTTTAATTTTATGACGGAGATTGGTCTCCTCATGATGAACTTTTGTATGAAAGAGTTGGATTTGTTGCTCCCGGGACTGCGACCTCTGGGTGATCAATTTATTTCAGTTTGTTGGCTGAGGTAGGACTTGTGGTATCAGTGCTAAGTGGCAACATTGTGCAGGATTTTTTTTTCTATACTTTGCGTTCTATTATCTATGCACTTGCCAATCATTGGTGTTGGTGGTTGGATATACAATATTGTTTTGTGAATTTTGTGGCCATCGTTGCTGTGACTTCATGTTCATTGCTCTATACAGCATGGGTATCAGTTTGACATCAGCATCCCCAACAGGCACAGCAGGCACAGATATGTAACCCATCACCCTCCACAACCTTGTGAGAACTGCAGTCCCCCCGCTTGTGTTAGTGGTGATGATGTAATCAATCACCAGAGTTTTGTTTCCCATGGAGTCATTTCCACAAGTCAGAAAAAGCCAGAAATCAACTTGAAGTCCAACTCCCCATGCTTTTTCTTTCATCTTCTTACTTCTGCAATCCAAGTTATGTGTTAGAGGGAGAGAGAAGCGTTAACAATGTCTCCCCGCTTTAGAGATGAATTGACATCAAGTTTGAGTACTCTGGGTCTAAAGGTATTCACAGTCCTGCACAAAAGCAAGAGTCTCTGAAGTTGTCCGCCATATACAAGATGGGTGGATAAAAGTTGGCCACTGTCCCAGCTTAAGATTTAGCCTTTTCAAAAATTGCCAACAGGATGCAAACTGGTGCCAGCCACATATTTAACAATAAAACCCCCACAGGCACATACCTACTAGAACAAGACTGAAACCATGACTCACTGTGCACGACTAGTCACCAGTCTATTTTCTATCAGTGTGTATACTTGGACAAGAGTCAAAATCTGTGACTTAGCAGTCTTGGGTTCCGTTTCCCAGTACTAGTATACCATTTCAATTATTGCTTTCATTTCCTGATCTAACAAGAACCATCACTGTATAAAAACCAACTGAACATTTATAAAATGCTTCCTATTTGCGTGACAGCACATTAAAAATGCAGAAGTAGGAAACAATTATCTAGGAAAACATCTCCAAGGAAGTGGCAGAAGGAATATTAAATAATAAAAATTGCCCATTTCACTAGAGTACTAGAAACAACACTGTGATTACAGAACTACATCTATGAGAGTGCCAAACAGTGCTGTACGAAAAGCTAACAGATAAGGTCAGTAACATATGCACAAATATTGTGAGGAATGGAGCAACGAAAGCTATCTCTTCAGGTTAACAAACTTTCCCTGACGTTTTCACCTGACTCAGATGTTCCCAGTTCCTCCCTCATGTACTTTGCTATAGCTTTTGGATCCATATCAAAAACAAAAGATTAGAGTGTTCTACTGGAAGCCCACCTTCTATAAGGCATTCCTCTGAGACAGGCTTCCTTATGGCTGCAGCCAGATCATGCCCCTTTTCCACAGCACCTCTACTGCTGTGAAATGAGCTCCTTCTGGAAATCTGTAGATGCCCATCACTGCTGACTTTAACAAGGGCTGTGATGATCATGCTGTTCTAGAGTGTGAAGTTTTTGCTAGGATGTTCTTTATAAGTTTTGGCCCCAATGGGTTTGAGGTAGGATGTTTTAATTGACTTCTTGGTTGCTATGACCTCATGAGTTTTATGTAGTGTAAAAAAATTAATCTTCTTAGCCACCTCAGGACCCCAGGAGGAAAAGGAGGATATATTTAAATGAAAAGAATCAAGGACTGTAGGTCTTTCTTGCAAAGGATACTTTCAAACCCAATCCTTCAGAAACAAATGTTCATGAAAAGGCCCGGCCAAAGAGGTGCAATGCTTCACCAAGTTTGAAAGACTTTGCCCTCAATTCAGAAGTGAAAGATGTCAGTGACATCAGCATACAAGAGAACTAAAATTTTCCGCGAGCCCAAAGGGGGGGATGACAAATGCAGAGCCAGATAACTGCAGGATGATAACATTTAAGTACAAATTTAAAAAGTAAAGGGACCAGCACACAGCCCTGCTTTACCCCTCTAATTATAGGAATTTCCTGTTAGTGAGCCTGAGGTTCCCACCCTCATTTTGGCATAGATGTTAGTATGGAATGCCTGGAGAAGAAGCAACAAGCGCTTATCTATATTTGTACAGGCCAACTTTGCAGGGTAAATGATGTGATTGGATGCCACCCCATTCTCCAACCTGGCCTAAAAAGACTTGCTGTATAATTTGGCAACTGTATCCAACAAGCTTTACTCCCTTTTTTAGATATTGGGACCACAATACTTCGCTTCCATCCTGATGGGAAGACACCAGCTGCATTGATCTGAGTAGATAATTTTGCTAAAACTGGGGGCCACCATTCAGGGGAAAGCTCATACAGCTCAGACAGTATCAGGTCTTCCCCTGTGGACTTGCCCAAGGCAAGCAATGCAATAAGGGCTCTGATATTGGGCACAGTAATGGGAGGCCATTGTGGTAAGCTGGATAGGTTATATGGAAGTGCCTGTCGCTGAGCTACATTTTCCAAATTGGCAGAGGAGGCCCCAAATACTAAAGTGGTCATACCGTATATACTCGCGTATAAGCCGAGTTTTTCAGCCCAAAAAAAGGGCTGAAAAAGCCGGCCTCGGCTTATACGCGGGTCAATACGGTAGAGGGGGGAAGGAGGAGGGAGGAGGGAGGGGGGAACTTACCACCGCCATCTTTTCCAGGCCGGGAGCGGCCTCCAGAGCCCCCCTGCGGCCGCAGGGAGGGCGCTCCGCCGCCCCCGCCGCCTTCTCCCGGCCGGGAGCGGCCTTCAGAGGCCTGCTGCGGCCGCGGAGAGGGCGCTCTGCCACTCCCGCCGCCTTCTCCCGGCCGGGAGAGGCCTCTAGAGGCCCTCTGTGGCCGCGGGGATGGCGCTCCGCCCCCCCGCCGCCTTCTCCCGGCCGGGAGAGGCCTCTAAAGACCCTCTGCGGCCGAGGGGAGGGCGCTCTGCCGCCCCCGCCGCCTTCTCACGGCCGGGAGAGGCCTCTAGAGGCCCTCTGCGGCCGCGGGGAGGGCGCTCTGCCCCCCCCGCCGCCTTCTCCCGGCCGGGAGAGGCCTCTAAAGGCCCTCTGCGGCCGCGGGGAGGGCGCTCTGCCCCCCCCGCCGCCTTCTCCCGGCCGGGAGAGGCCTCTAGAGGCCTTCTGCGGCCGCGGGGAGGGCGCTCCGCCGCCCCCGCCGGATCCGCCGCTTCCCGCCGCCAGGAGCCCAGAAGGTAAGTCTTGGGGGGGGGGAGGGGTTATAAGCCGACCCTCGGCTTATACGCGGGTGCCTAATTTTTCCCTATTTTTGGGGAGAAATTAGGCACCTCGGCTTATACGCGGGTCGGCTTATACACGGGTATATACGGTACCATTGTTTTGCAGGGATTTGAGCTTCTAGCAAAGAAGGGAGGTTGCCAAGGCCGAAAGAGACGAGTTCCCAAAACGGGCCTCCCTCTTCTCTTGTACAGACAAACCTAATTCCTGCAATAATAATTTGGTATGCTCACGCTTTTTCTGCTTGAGGTTTTTGTAGGCACACCTCAATGAGGTGAGGAACTTGATAAAATCTCCTCCCTGGCGACTATGAGCTTGTCTTGTATAAAATACTAGCTCTTTCTTGGCCTTTCTACATTCGAGGTCAAACCACCCATTTCTAGAAAAGGTAGTGGTTTTAATAGGTCTGTTATTGCAGAGTGTGGATCTAAGAAGTGCTATTAGGTCTTCAAAGAATATTATGGCATCTGATTCAGCCTGTAATAACATTTGGTTTCTGGAACATATATCGTCTGTCTCCAAAAAATCGGACTAATTTGGCCTGAAGTTGTAAGAAGACTCAAATGGTCTGCACATTTAGCTGGTTCTTGTCTAAGGGGTTGGGAATCAAGAAAAGGGATCAAGAAAAATATTGTCCCCAAATATGAGCATAAATCGTAGGGGGCAGTGGTCACTCTGAACCCTAACTCCCACATCAAAATATAAAATGTAACTCATTAAAGAAGGTGAGACTGCAATATGGTCAACTGCACTTGCCTGGAAAGAAGACAGAAAGGTGAAAGGGCCTCCCGAACTATCAAATTTAGTACCATGCAAAATATGCAGTTGATGAAACTGCTAAAAATTCAAAGAATCTTAGACCAGGTTTATTTAGGATAAGATCCTGTGATGTCCGATCCAATAGAAGATCTTGGTCATCTCATAGACTGTTTGGTGACTAGTCATGCACAGTGAGTCATGGTTTCAGTCTTGGTCAAGCTGCGTGTATTGGCTGAAAAAAAGTTGAAATGGAGCATAAATGGATCTCTAGTCGCCCAATGTAGTACCTTCAAATATCTTGGGATGACTTTTACCCAATCCTTATCTTGGAAGGAGCACCTGACAACAATCAGATCAATAGCCATGAGATCAATTGGTCCTATTTTGGAGATTTTATTTTTAAAAAGGAGGGTTTCTTATAGTTCCAGCTATAAAACCTTTCCTCGCTCAAGTCATTTCCCAACTATTATCTGGCACTGAAGTTTGGGGTTGGAGTGATCATTTGATTTCCAGCTTGGAATCTATCCAAAATTATTTCACGTGGAAAATCCTTGCTTTACCTAAAGGAACCCCTGCAGCTCTGATGCAGGCAGAACTTGGCTTACCTTCAATACAAGCCAGCATGCATGTTGCCATATTAAAAATACTGGAGACAGCCTCGTAAAGTTTCCACCAACATACTTGGCCATCTTAGCTTTGAGGTGATTCTTTCAAATAATGGGGCCTGGTCAACATTTTATAATAATATCCTCATTCGCTATTCCATCACGAATGATTCAAAGGGTGTTCCTATCCCAGATTTTACTATGCCCAAATCCTGGCAGCCTCTGGTTTATGTATTTGTGGATCCTCAGAACTCAAGGACCTCCCCCATTACGTGTTGTATTGTTCCCTGTACCATGAACCCAGATCTAAATTTCTTGCCTTATTTTTATCTAATATTAGCTGTATTAATGATCAGGAGAAGCTTTCTTTTCTCCTGTCCGACACTGATGATACTGTTACTTACAATATGTCTCTTTTTGCCCTAGCAGCCAGGAAAATACGAGTCAGTATTGTAGTTAAACAGGACAATATTTGTATCTGATTTAAATTTATTTTTGTACTTGATTTTAACTGTTTTGTTGAACCTGATTTGACTTTGTCTGCTTGATTGTAACAGACTTTTGCTATATACAATAAATCTGTACTTGATGAGAATCAATGGAATATTTCCAGTGAAATGGAGCTGCAGACATACCAACATAATCCTGCAGGTAATAATTGCAGGTTTAACAATCTAGCTGATTATTGGCAGGCAAAGAATACCATGCATTTAGAACATGGCCATATCTCATTTGTCCTGCCTTACCACATAAAGACCCTGGCTTTGATTCTATCAATCTTTTCCACTAATAGAGAGGCCCTCTTGCAGAGCAAGATCTCCTCCAGTATAATATCTCTCTTACAATGCTCTACTGTTAATGGAACAAGCTCATAGTATCCAAAAATTCTTGGAACTGCACTCATCTTGTTTCTTGCGATGGTGGAGAAAAATTAACTTAAGGAACAGAAGTTGTAGGAGAGACTCTACAAAGACTACAAATTTCCAGAACAATGACACAATGTTCACACCAAGAAGTACGCAATTAAAGTTTTTATTTTGTTTTAAAAAGAGAAATGTGTTGCTTTTCTGTTAAGGCAGGCTTATTTTGGTTTAAATTTATAGATATTTGAAAAATATCTACCGTATATACTTGCGTATAAGCCGAGTTTTCAGCCCAAAAAAAGGGCTGAAAAAGCCGGCCTCGGCTTATACGCGGGTCAATACGGTAGGGGAGGGGGGAGGGAGAGAGGAGGGAGGAGGGAACTTACCGCCGCCGCCATCGCCATTGCTGCCGTGCCCACGTGGCTTCCCCCGGCCAGGAGCGCCCTGGGAGGGCCTCCAGAGGCCTCTGGAGGCCCCGTCGCCGCCCCTGCCGGGCGCAGCGAGGCTCCTGCCGGCCGGTGCCGGCCTGGGAGGGTCTCCAGAGGCCCCGTCGCCGCCCCTTCCAGGCGCAGCGAGGCTCCTGCCGGCCGGCGCCGGCCTGGGAGGGCCTCCAGAGGCCCCGTCGCCGCCCCTGCCGGGCGCAGCGAGGCTCCTACCGGCCGGCGCCGGCCTGGGAGGGCCTCCAGAGGCCCCGTCGCTGCCCCTGCCGGGCGCAGCGAGGACCCTGCCGGCCGGCGCCGGCCTGCGCACCTGGATTGAGGTAAGCCTGAGGGGGGGGAGGGGTTATAAGCCAACCCTCGGCTTATACGCGGGTGCCTAATTTTCCCCATTTTGGGGGAGAAATTAGGCACCTCGGCTTATACGCGGGTCGGCTTATACACGGGTATATACGGTATATTTTTCCTTGCAACTACAAATTCATTTCATCGAACTTTGCAAATAGTTCTGATAAGCAAGCAAGGCCATTACCGATCTCTGAGTTCACCACTGAGCAAAGCACTTATGTCCTCAAGAAACTCCACAACAGTGTAAAAAAGGATGTAAAAGTGTCACACAGTTGCCTTTTGATAGCCAATTAAATGGGCAGAGATGCTGGATAACGAGTCTCAGTGCCTCCTCTGCCCTGGACTTCTGCTTAGCACTCAGCTCTCCTTCTCTCTCGCCTCCCTCTGCGCTGTCAGCTTCATCCAAAAAATCCTCCTCAGCTGGCCATTCCTTCCTATTTAACCCTTTCTCCCTGAATATCCTACACCTGTTCCTTCCCAGCCACCACCCTCCTCCCCAGGTTCTCCCCTGTTCCCCTTGTCAGCCAGGCCTCCCTCATGCGGGGCCTGGCTCTGCCACCTGTGCTGGCGTTACTCATGAGGAGGGCTTCTCTCCATCCTCCCCTCTTTGCCATCAGGCTCTGTTGAGGAATGGCGTCTTGCTGGTCCCCTTCCCAACCTGTGTTCCTACTGGGTTGCCTGCTGAGAGGGGGTGGTGTCAGCACCTGCCCTTAGCAGCAGGGCTGGGAGCGGAGGAGGTGGCGGGGCCTGTGCTGTCTCCCTTGTCCACACTCTGTCCCTTCCCCTGCTCGGCTGCCCCAGATCGCGCCCATTCTCCTGGCGGGGCTGAACTAGCCTGGAGCTCTCTTAGTGGTGCCCCCCGCCCCACATCAGGAGAGGCATCTGCGTCAATCTCAGACCGCTCGGTGCTGACCCATGAGGTCACGGCTACTGCAGCCTTGTCTGCTGTCGCTGCGATGGCTTCCTCATCGCCAAAGTCCGGGGAGGCTGTGCCTGACGTGGCTGCGGCTGCAGAGGCTGCGGCTGAACCCGGACAGAAACAAAGAATATTCCAATAATAATATTCTTTTCTCCTGTCGGACTTTGAAAAAATGTGTATCTCCATAAACAAAATTAGCTATTAAGGATGATTTTTCTATGGCTTTTCTGAATGCATGCTAACGTATGTGTATGGTAAATACACAGCAAATTTGGTATCTATGTTTGTTAAAAAGAGAAAAAAATACTTGTTTTATAGCTGTAGGTTCCCAGAAAAACAAACATATAGGCATGAGTGTGTGACATTCATGCACACAATATATGCTCTCATCTAATCCTGTGGCTAGAAAATGAATATACAACAAAGAATATTCCATGAATAATATTCTTACTAATGAAAATATGAGGACGAAGGAAATTTATAGCATAAAATATTTATAAATAACTACCTAACAAGCATACACAAACCTTCACATACCACAGATGTACAGTAACTAATTTATAAGAAAATCAAAAGCTATTACCAATAATTGGCTATCTTGTGAGTTGTGACAACTCAGAATCATAATTACAAACAAATGTGATCAAAGGAAATAACTTTGGAATTGTTAAGAGCAGCAAAACATTAAAGACGAAGTGAGGAAGGTGTTTTGCTCTAGGCCCTAGCCTGGCCAATTGTAAATAAGTGAATAATGAGGTCGAAGGGGACCACCTCCACACACCCTGCTGTCCCCTTGCTTCTTAGCGCTCCCCTAGGAAATCCCCCCTGGGGGCAGTACTGCCTATTTTGGGGATCACTGGTCTAAAACATTAGATTACAACAGGGTGGACCCTACTCCTATCCTACAACTTCACTGTACAAAGTTTATTTATTAAAATATTTATACCCTATCTTTACTTTTGGCTCAAGCTTCAAGTCATCCTAATCTCAGGAATCTTCCTCCACTGCAAGAAGAGCCATTTAAGTTGGAGGAATGTTGGATTTATCCAAAACTAGAATATACAACATATTTGTAAATATATATTTATTGTTTAAATGTGTCTCAGTTGGTGCACAATTAGCATGATATACTGGGTATGGCAATACACTATTGGCAACTGCAGTGTTCGCCAAGTTTTAGAATACCTGTACTCTTCATCCACAGAACAAATGTCTTGACATCCAAAAGTGTATGAAATGACAGATTTGTACACTGTTACAAAATTATATGCGGATACATTTTAAATTATGACTTCTTGTATTCCCTGCAGCATTTCCACCTTTGGATATTTTAAAATTTTAAAATTCACCTAGTCAACTTTGGATATTGAACAAAGGAAAGCAAGCAATCCATGGTGAAACAGAAAAGTACAAGCCTAAACTGAACTTATTTGTACAAAAAACTTAGGATTTGAGATGGGGGATGAATGTCTGAAGAGTACAAATAAAAGCTCCAAAAGGTTAGATCCTCCCACATCTTTTCTTACAAGAGGCTACTGTTCTTAATCGAAACACGTTCCTAACGATTAGCTAGAATTAACTTCAAACACTGGCGATTTCTGTTTAGCTCCATTTCCCGAGTATTTCACTTCCTTATTAAACAACTGTAGTTGAATAGAACTTCTGACTGGGAAGATTACCAGAAGATGCCGCTGCTGAATGTTATCTGAAAGATGCTTCCTGCCCAGCTGAGACATTTGTTCCATGCATAAACTGCCTACCACCTCCATCAATGATAAACATTTCTTATCACATCAAGTGTTAATCTTCATTTGGAGGTTATTTCAGTAAGCAGCAAGCTATTTCACATTGGATTTGGAAATCCTTAAAAATTGGCAATCAATATGACACTATACTACTTAAGGCTGGAAGAGTTATTAATTATTTTTCTTCAGTGTGACTAACAGTTTTCAACAGTGAAAAAAGTTGTCTGCTGTATATGTCAAAAGATTGGGAGAAAGACAAATGGTTAGGTTCCAGAAGAGTCTCTTCTTTTATGTCAATAAATAAAAGTGCTGGGAGCTAAGAAACAATTGGAATACTAACATCATTGAATGAGGATCCTAATGACACATTGCCACAAATCTTTTACTGCAAAACTGTTTTATACTAAAATTTCCAAAGGAAGCCACATTACACAATTTCCAGAGAAGCTTCACATATCGATATACCGTATATACTCGGGTATAAGCCGACCCGAGTATAAGCCGAGGTGCCTAATTTCACCCCAAAAATGGGGAAAAATTAGGAACCCAAGTATAAGCCGAGGGGGAAATGCACCCCCTCCCCCCCGCAGGCTTACCTGACCGGGCTCCAGGCGCGCAGGCAGGCGGTGGCCCCCTCCCTGCGTGCAGGAGGCCCCGCAGGGTCAGCTGGCAAGCGGGAGGACCGGCCCGGGTGAGGTGGGGGGGTGGGGGAGGGAAGAAACCGCCGCCGCCCAGCAGAAGGCGGGGTGGGGGGTGAAGAAACCGTTGCCGCCGCGCAGAAGGCGCGATCGCGCAAAAGGCGCGATTGGGCGGGGTGGTGTGGGAAGAAGCCGCCGCCGCGCAGAAGGCGCGATCGGGTAGGGTGGAGAAGGCGGGACAGCCCGCCCATCAGCTGGCCGGCGGGAGCGCACTGGGAGAGGGCCCGGCAGGCAAATTACCGTATTGACCGAGTATAAGCCGAGGTGAGTTTTTTAAGCCAAAAATCATGGCTAAAAAACTAGGCTTATACTCGAGTATATACGGTACCTCTTCAATGGCCACTATTTGTAAATAAAATGTTTGATTAAAGACCACAAGAAACTAGCCAAGGTAAGTGTTTTACTTTGGATTTAACTAGTTTCAACGGTAGAACTCAGCACATATTAACCATCTTAAAGCTCCATGTTTTACAGTTAATAATGCTAGATTGTAAAGATTTTTTTGCATTTGTTGATCATTCTCTTAATTAGGGTGTTTAAAAAAATAACATTATTGTTTTATTGATTATAGGCTGTACCCAACTACTCTGATCAGCATGGATCCTTCCTCGAGAGGAAGAGGCTCTTGGCAACTATAAACGTCAGTAGTAAGTGGCAGCACACAGGCACATATATTGTAGGTTACATATCAGGGACTCCAGCTGCATTCACTGATTGGCAATATCAAGACTGGTAGGCTCTTCCAAATGATGTAGAGCCTTGAAATTTAGTACACGTGCAAGCCAATGCACACAGATCACAAGGAAACCTGAGGCATGAAAATGTACTTTATAACAGGGCCAACCATTCCAGCACATAGCAAGTTGCGCTATTTGTGCTAAGAAGTGTTAGGATGTAGGCTCTCCTCAGGCTGGGGAGGGGTGCTTTCACTTAGCGACCACAAAGTTATATGGCAGTAAGGTGCATGCTTCCTTTACCTATGCGCAAGAGAGGACCAGCAGCATCAAAATTACTACTATACTCCCCAGCTCTCATCTATTACATATTGCCCAGTAGCACTCACTTTTCTTACTCTGTAACACAGCCCATGGGAAGTTGCATGCAATTCCTTCATTTGTGTTGTAATATGACCAGCCTTCCCCTTGCTCTCTACCCCACCTGGGTTCTTAATACACTCAGAGAACTTCACTCATGAAAAACGATTTCAAATTGATGCAAAGAGGTAGGGAAGTAAAGAAGGACATTTAACTCTTTGCCTGCTAGTCTTTTTTACATTCTGAATTTCACACACACCAAATTGTTTCCCTGCCCAATATGGTTTCATATACATTCCGGAAAGAATAAAAATGTATTTTGCAAGAAAAGTCTTGGAGTGACAATTAGCAAAAAAAAAAAAAAAAAGGGCCTACAGCAGGGGTTCCCAATGTTGCTGACACCTTTCCTGGTGCACAAGAAGTATTTTTCGAAAGTGAGCAGGGCCAGGTGGTGCTTTTGCCTAGCAACGTTTCTGTTTGGCTGTGTATATTTTTGAAAATGTTGCTTTGGCATCAGCTGCATCCATTGCACAAGGATCTTCACTGTGTGACTGAAGGTAAGCTACAGTAGCCATTAGAGTTAGCATTAGAAATGTGCTAATTGAACACAGACAGCATTTGCTGGCTTTGTGTGGTCTAGTAATAACTCAAGCTATAACTGAAGGTTAATAATTAGGCTTGATAGAGAAAGTAAAGCAAAAGCAAATTCAATACAAATTTGTTGCACTGTATGTACTTAACTTTAATGTAAATGATAATGATGTTGCAACTATTTACTGGGCCACTAATATTTGGAGATCTGGATAAAAACTAGACGCTCTTCTGTTTCCAGAAAGGATAACTGCCGTCTGTCTCACAGGAATGTTTGAAAGATGTATGTATGTAAGGAATGTTAAGAGTTCTCTGTGCTCTAAAAGCACTACATATTAATAATTAATTGCTATACAACATTTAATCATGAAAAAAGCAATTGAGAATTTCAGAGCATATTGGTAAAGGATAAAACCTGCCTAAGCAATGTTTCTTGCAACAATTGCACATTTATGAATTCACACTAATGATACTACACACTTTTGGTAGGAAGCATTCTAAAGTGCTCCTTGCAAGAGCCTTTCTGAAGTTACTATTATATTATAGCAGAACTACTCTTCAGTGAACTGAGATGAGAAAAATGGAACAGAAAAGACGCAGATCAGTGTTTTGTTTTAAACTACAGCAGCTGATCTGTGGGTGAAGCAAGTGCGTAGTACACAAACACTATTAATGGAGCCTATGTCAAAGAAAACACGAAAATCTGCCTCATGCCATGTTGTTGCAAGGAAAAACAGGTCTGCTAATCGCGTAGGGTATCATTGAATAAGGTGAGTTGCAAGAAGCTGTTGACAAGCTTAATGTCTTTCCATACATTTCCCACTAAACAGAAGAATGAATTCCAAGGGGTGAGTTGGAGTTACAAGGCACAAAATATTATTGCATATTTGAACATACAGAAGACACCAAAACAACATATTGCTAAAAAAGAAACAACCACTTAACAGACAGGAGGAAAATAAGGGAAAATGTAAGGAAATTAAATTTATGGTGGTAATAGCAAATGCTGAAGTAGCAGTAAAATTTACAGATTAGTTTTTAAATGGAATTATTGGGCAAGATGTTTGTTGCTTTTAAATGTAACGAGATCTACCTTCTAAAGATTTGATATTGGATATGTAAAGACAGCTGAGTATTTTATTGCCATGTGATTGTTTAACAATAGGAAATATTGCTTTTTACTCTAAACTCCTTCCTTAACAGGACATGATCACTGATTCCTTTCCAGACAAATACAGTTCAGTTGTCAGCATTACTAGTTGAGGGAATTTGGAAATACCCAATACCAGGCAAGACAGGCAGTAAACTTACTGCCAGAGTTGACAGCACTCTAACAGCCTGCCCAAGTCCGATATTTCCAGCATGCAGTCTTGAGTCTTAGCTGGAACTTATCTATCTGAAACTGAAAGCTCATTATTTTGAAAAATGACTGATACAGCAAATATTATTTCTAAATTCCTGTGAAAAGATTATACAGACTACAGAATGGTCTATAAATAAAGATAGGTATGTTTTATTTAATGTCAGTCTCTATGTACTACTGCATGTGTTCAAGTTCAATGTTATTGCCTGGGGCCAAAGGCCATTACAAAAAAAACAATAAAAATACCATAAAACTGGGTTGTGGTCAAGCATTGTTAAAAGTTACATTTTAGTAACAATTTAAATCTCAAGGGGTGTGTTTCTCTAACCCATAGGATCTTGTCAGAATACTAAACATATTACATTTTTTAAAAAATTAACGTGTAGACAACATAGATAATAAAAAACTGCTGCTCTTTCAGTTAAGCTGACAGCTGTGAGAAATTGACACAAACTGTGCTCAAATAAGCCTGTCCACCCCTGTACATCCCACACAGGGGGAAAAAATCTAGTATCTAACATCTCTTACTCAGGTAGAGATGAAGATAAAATGGACGTGGACAAAATGTGGTGCAGTGGAAGGAATATTGGTCTGGATGTAGTAAATGCAGGTTCAAACTGATGCAAATCCATACAGTTCATTCATATGTTGGTCTTGGGATAAAATCACTGTCACCTAATTCACACTATGACTGGAAGGATAAACATAAGGATTCTCAAGCACAATATATATACTAAACAGAAGTCTAAACATTATATGAAATCTGAATCAAGCGTAGAGGTTAGATCTCAACTAATTACACACCAAGTTCATTAACATTTACGATGTTACAATGATGTCTGTTTGTTGATGCCCCAGATTCTAAAGGGGCATAAGCATAAGGTGGGAGCAGCTTCTACAAAAAAGGGGGAGAGGGACTGAAGGAAAAAACAGGGCCTAAGGGTCAAAGGTGCCAAAAAAGATATTGCTGGGTAACCTTTTTGTAAGTTCCATTGCCCCATCAGCAGCTCATTTTATAAACCCAGTTTATTCAAAAACTCTGGACAATAATTCACTGCTCGCAAGATGAACTTCAAGTATATAACATTATTAGCGTAAACTGCCACTTATAATAAAATATATATTACGCACCAAGATCTTAATCTATAATTTTCTGCATCAATGAGTTTTATTTATCTACCTGTAATTGTGTTTAATTAAAGCAAGTCACCACTGGGAATGAAGATCAGATACAGATCCCCTAGAAACTGGTCATGAGACAATACCAAAAGCTATACCAGTTTTAAAAGGAGCAACTTTCCCTACTTCAGTTAACTAAGCAAACAATAAAATCAAACCCTCTCCCTTTTTGGTGGCGCCCACTCCATCTACTTTGTTTCTCCACTTTTATTTACCATACACTGCTCTGTACTAAGAAAGCAATTAATACAACAATTATGAGACATTACAGAGACATAGAAAGTTCATTAAGAACAGTAACAAACTAGTAGTCTACACCCACACATTCTGTGGAGCAAGACAGTAAACATACATTAATTAAAACAAATACCACCATACATTTCAGTCAAGGCCTAAGCTCAACTTCCTACAGGCTCCTCAATAGGAAAGACGGTACTAATTATCCTCTTCTTTACAGTCTAAGTATGAAGGGTCAAAGGGTCTGCAGCTATTTTGTGTTTTACCATGCAATCCTGAAAGGAGGGTCTGAAAGGGATGAGGAGGCAGCATAAGTGCCATTTGCGCTGCTGCAGGGGATTCGCGTGGCAGCGTGAGCTGTTGGCGCTGGCGCAGCATCACCAACAGCGTATCTCCTGTGCAAGACCTCACACCGGCAGCAAAGGGGGTGTTTCTGGGGGCAGAGCTGCCTTTAGTCAGCTTCCAAAGCCCTTTCGGGCCAGCAATCGTAGTCCCATGAAACGCAATGGGAGAGTTTCACAAGATTTCATCAGAAATTTCTTTTTTGGCTTGCTGCACCGGGCAGCAAGCAACTCAGGAGACGGCGCAGCTGTGCAGTCCCTGGGCACACCCTTACTACCACCCCCTTCAGGATTGGGCTGCCCAGGTATAATTTCTGTCTCATATCAAAAATATTTTCAAACTTTATACTAACTTGCACTCAAGCTCTAAGAATGGCTCAATGTTCATGAGTGTAACTAACACCCTAACTAGAACCTTAAAAAGGTTCTGGAAAGACAAAAAACATATTTTCCTATGTAACAACAATTCAAAAATATAGAATTTTTGGCTAACTGTAATGGTCTCTCCTACACAACAGCAAGGAAGACTTATGTAGATTTCTTCCACTCTTGTGTTTTTTGTACCATCAAGTCACAGCTGACTTATGGCGACCCATAAGTATTCTGCACTCTAAGCCCACTGAAATCACACCAGAAAGGACATACCTGAAAGAGAAAGCTTTGCATGTGTTCAGAAAGACTATGTGAGGAACCAAGAACAGAATAAGATGAACAACAGAATCTGAGCACATAAGAGTTCCAGATGCACCTGAGCTTAAGGAATAGTGATTAAGAGGAATCAATAATTCTTTTGGCCACATTGGCAAAAACAAATATGGTTTCTAAAACAGAACTGCAAGAAACTATTTCTATGAAGACCATTAACGTTAACCTTTATAGCATCAGAAAGACATGCACTCAAACCAAGACTGAACCTAGTTCATAAATCCTTATGCTCCTCTTGTAATTCAAGAATCTAGTTATTATAAGGCACACTAAAATTAGGAATCTAGTTATTATAAGGCACACTACAATTGATCTTAGCCAAAAGGTTGAGAAGCGATAAAATTATAAAGAATACTACTAAAATTAATCTCAGCGTTCTAAATGTGTTCGCTGTTGCAGCAAAAATAATCAGAAGATTAGTACTCCTTAAAAAACAAACAAGATTTTATTGCAGCATGGAGCAGAACCCACTTTGTGAGATGCATGATTTGCTGATGCAAATTTTATATATGAGATCATAAAAAATAACCAGCAAGTCAAAGGGCCATGAAATGCAGCAAATACAAGGTGAAATAATTCTGTCAAATTCAGATGTAATCAAGAAAAGTACACAGAAAATTTGCAATAACAGTCACTATCCATCTCTCTATTTTGCTAAACTAGTTTACACTCGAAACAGCTAAGGACACCTAAGCCTCACCAAGACAGTTCACACCTACAGTAAGATCTTTGACCGTAATAAATGATTCTGTTCTGCCTATATTTAAATAAGAGCTCCCATGCTATATGAAAATCAGAGTTTAGTATCAGTACTATGCAGTAAAAAAATGACTAAGGCAGAAAGAAGCTCGCATCACAACAGTGAAGACAACATCAAGTCCTTTCTAGTCTTGAGGCTGCATTCCTCTTGCCATGTCAAACCAGGACACGCACATGGGATTATCAGTCAACTCTGCTACACTGCAGAGTCATCTGACAGATCTTACTCGAGATTCATGAAAACCTGCCCCACCCCCCCACCCCCCGACGTTGGGGAACTCCAGTCCAGGGAAAGTCAGTGACAAGGATAACCCAGCGCGCAAAAGACCTTACTCAGCTGAGGTTGAAGAGCCCCATGCCTGGAAAGGAAACTGGGGGTAAGAATCCGAGGACGGGGATCGGCGCGCGAGCGAAAGGGGGCAGCGGGAGACCTCCGTTCCCCTCGCTCCGAAGGGAGTTTTCTTGCAGACCGAAGGCGGGAGCTTCGGGCAATTCCTAGGGCTTTCTTTCGGTCGTGAGGCGGGAGTTTCCAGTCCTTCCGAGCCACGGGAACTGCGAGCGAACAAACGGAGAGGAGGAGGAGGAGGGAGGGGGTCAGGGAACAAAACGCCCCCGTCGCTGACAGGCGGGAGGGCTCGTTCCGTGGGCGGGATCCCGCAACGCTGGTCGCTGAGGAGGCACCAACAACACGCGCGCGCAGCCCCCCCTCCCTCCCAACGGCCCTCCCGCGACCGTTACCTCGTTCTCCACCACCTCATGATAAGCAGGAGGCGGGTCGAAGCCGCCGCTGCTGCCGCCGCCGCCCCCGCTGCCGTCGCCGTCCCCTCCGCCGCGGGTGCCGCCGCTTGGCTGGGGCCCTCCCGGGCCGCCGCCGCCGCCCCCGCCGCCTCCCGGGCCGCCGCCTCCGCTCTCCATGGGCTCATAGTGCAGGCCGGGCCGCTCGTTGGTGAGCAGCGCCACGGCCTCGTTGATGTCGTTCTTGGCCAAGCGGAGGGCCCTGCGGATGGCGGCCGCGTCCGAGAAGCCCATGCACAGCAGCGTCGTCGTGTGCTGCTCCTCCTCGCTCTCCATGGCGTCCCTCTCGGCTCCGGCTCAGAGGCTGCTCCCGCTGGCGCGGCGCTTTCCGCGGCCAGCTCTGCGCGCCGCCATGTTGCCGGCAGCCTCCTTCTTCGGCCTCCCTTCGCCGCTACCGCTATCACCGCCTCAGGGCAGGGCGACACACGGCCGAGCCCCACACCCACCCGGAAGCGGCGCTCGCCGAAGCCCAGATACGAGCGCGAGGAGAACCGCCGCGGTCACGTGCCGGGGGAGGCGAGGCGAGGCCGCTGCCCGAACATGAATGGGACGAGGAGGAGGGGGGGGGAGGTTGTCATGGCAACCCTCAAAGGCGGCGGAATTCTACAGGCAGCCTAGACAGAAACACCCGCTACACGTGTCGGCAACAATTGTAATGAACTTTATTTTTTAAAGCAAACAATATAACAAAATGGCGCGTCTGGAGAGAATACAAACTGTAATATTTGGGTTGGTCCTTTTTGTGTGTGGTAAATATCTGTGTGATGGTTTTTGGAATTTTTCTGTGAACCGACGGCTACGTATAGTAATTTACTACACGTGTATAGCGAAGAATGTTAAAGTAGTAAATGCTGTAAACAGAATAATAATAGTGATACTGGAAAGCGGTAAGTTGCTGTTAGGCGTCACTATTTGACGGTATTTGTTAAAAAATATTTAAATTTGTTAAAAATATATCCCACCTGATCTCTCTAGACTCAAGGCGGCTAAGTTGCAAGGACACAAGGAACACTACAGTCCGTCAACAAGATAAAAGTGCACAGACTAAATTGGTCATAACGGTTTACCCACCACCAAATACCCTCTGAAATGATTACATTGCCGAATGCAGTGACTGAAGCCGTCTTCGTCACTCGCTCTGGTTAGCCATTCCAGAGGACTAGGCCTATTTCAGGGGTGTCCAAACTTTTTTCAAAGAGAGCCAGATTTGATGAAATGAACATGCATGAGGGCCAACCATTCTACCTGACATTCTTAATTAAATTAATTAAATGCAAATTAACTATTTTATGCAAAGTTTATTGCAAATGGCATACTTATTATGCCCATAACCACAGACTGCACCACAAAAACCATGGCTACATTCCTTCCTTTCCCCAAAGCCCCTTTCAGCTCACCGGACGCCCCCCAGCTTCTAAATCTCCAACCTTCCTTCTGTAGGGAGGGAGCAGGAACTCTTCCTCCCCCCCCCCCCCGCTCATGTGCCTCTCTGGGACTGTCGACTCTCTCCCTTCAACCATGCCGGGGGTATTCTGTCCTCCCCTTATCTGAGCCAGGAAATAAACTGGGTTTCATTCTCATGGAGTCCAAGATTCAAACACTCTGACATCTCCCGTGCAGGGAGGAATGTGGAGTTTTTCTCCCCATGAGAGCCAGCATGGTGTAGTGGTTAAGAGTGGTGGTTTGGAGCGGTGGAGTCTCATCTGGAGAACCGGGTCTGATTCTCCCACTCCTCCACATGAGCAGTGGAGGCTAATCTGGTGAGCTGGATTTGTTTCTCCAGCTCCTACACACGATGCCAGCTGGGTGACCTTGGGCAAGTCACAGCTCTCTTAGCCTTATCTACCTCACAGGGTATCTGTTGTGGGGGGCGGGAAAGGGGAGGGCGATTGTAAGCCACCCTTAAGTTGTAGAGAAAGTGGGCATATAAAAACCAACCCTTCTCTTCTTCTTTCCTTCTGACCTCTTTGCTCTCTGCTCGGGGCTTTGACCTCCGGAATGAACACAGGTGTCCTCTGCAGACTTGGCCCCGACTGAACGTGCCTCGTTTCCAAATACAATACATGCCAGGAGTCATTTATTTCCCCCACCCCATCCCTTCTTTCGAAGCAGCCACTTGCCTTGGAGAGAACCTGCTGGGGGGTCTGACTCCAAACACTCCCTGCCCCCAAATCCAGTACCCTCTCCCCCTTGCCTTTCCTTGACTCAGTCTCTCCACCCAAGACCCATCCAGTCTCTCTCCTCCTCCCTCCCACCCACCCTGCAAATCTGGATCCCTCTCGAGACCTCTGCAATGCATGGAAGGGGCTGCATCTCCCCCACCCCAGCCTTCTGCAGAGAGGAAGGAGGAAAGAGGAGAGCCAGACAGAGCAGCCCCCCCCACCCCCAGGCTTTTCGGTGTTTGTGTGTGGGGGGGTGTCTTTTCTCTCCCAGATTGGGGCCAGCCTCTGACCTCCCTTGCATTTCCCTTCCCCCCCCTCTGGCCACCTTTCCCACCCTCGAGTCCCCCCCAACCAATCCTCAGGATCCCCCTTGACTCACTCAGGAGGAGCTGCTGCTGCTTTTCCACGCGTCAGAACAACAAAGGCCGTGTCCCCACACGCGGGCTCTGGGTAAGAAGGAAGTGGCCTCTCTAGGGTTGCAGACTCGCTGGCCTTCATTCCAGGAGGTGGGGCTGAGACAGCCAATCGAGGCGACCCTCTGCCCAAGCGTCGCCCCCTCGGTCGGGGATGCAAAGCACAGGCGCAGCCCCCATGCGCCCCCTTTTCTCTCTCTGCAAAACGGGCTGGGGGGCGTATTAAACCGGCCCAGGGGCCGCAATTGGCCCCCGGGCCGGACTTTGGACATAACTGGCCTATTTAAAAAGCCCATGACCTCACTCTTGTCATGTTGACCGTCCTAAGAGAGGGCACCATGAGGGTGTGGTTGTCTGAAAAATGCCACTGAACCATGGGGGATATACTAAATCTAATTAGATAAATATGAAGACCCGCACCACAAAGGGCTTTAAACGCAATAACCAGCACTTTGAATTTGGCCTATAAGAAAATAGATAATCAGTACAGTTGACCTAGCACTGGAGTTGAGTTTTTGAGCGGCTGACCCCAGTGAGGAGCCTCACTTTAGCATTTTGTACCAACTGAAGCTTCTACATCTTCAAAGGCTGTGTTAAGCATGTTACCGTAGTCCAATTTGAATGTTATGGAAGTATGGATCAGTGTGACTAGGTTGGCACAGTAAGGAAGGAGCCAGCTTATGAGCAAGATATAATTGAAAGAAGGGGCTCCTAGCAAGTGTCTCAGGAGTTTTTGGGAGAGCAAAGGGAAAATCCCAAAGAGGCTGGGATTTCTTGCAGCATGCGCCCAGGGCTACTCCGTTTTCTTTGCTGCTTGCTGTCTTAGAGCAAGTAACAGAGGAGGAGGGAGAGTGAGGAACCCCAGGGTGATCATGATAAGCTCCACTTTCAAAATGGTGTGGGGCAGCTGAAAGCTCTATGCTAGCCCCCCTTCTCCTTTTTTTAGCCCTTTAAAGGGTTTTCCCCCTTTTCCTATCTCATCTGTGTATTCAATCACTGCACGGGGAGGGAGAGTGGGCATGAGCATCATAGCCCTTTCCCCTGCCTCCATGAAATTGCTGAGTAGTCTGCACAGGTTGATTGCATGGAGGAAGTGCTGTGTGTATACCCTCTCCCCATGATCAGCGATGTTCTAGAATCTCTACATCATACAAACAGGTCAGTCCCTACACAAAAGAATAAATGGATGTAAATCTGACATCAAAAATCACAACACTCAAAAACCAGTGGGAGAACATTTACTCTTCCAGGATATTCTGTTGCTGACCTGAGAGTGGCAGTCCTCAAACAGAGAAATTTCAATGGGAGATTACAATGCAGTGTTGCTGTACTTGAGTTCATTCACAAATTCAGGACAATGGACCCCCCCCCCAGCTGAATAGGAACATAGGGTTATTATCTCACAGATGCTAATTTTCTGCCCCTAAGCATTTCTCCCCTGCTCTAATCAAGCTGATTACATTTTGTATTGTACCTCTGCATCCTGGCTTCTTTCTTTGCAACACCCTTCTCACTTGGGATATGAGGACTCAGGAATCAGATACTTGTATCTGACGAAGGGCGCGTTGACCCTGGAAAGCTCATACCCCGAAAATCTCATTGGTTTCTAAGGTGCTACTGAATCTGAATCTAGTGCCACTGCTGATCATGAGGAGGGGGCTTCCTCTATCTGCTTGCCCAGTGCAGGCCGCTTGGTGATTGCATGGAGGTGGGTAGGCAAGCCCAGCACGCTTGTGACCGTTCTTTCTCCCCCTCACAGTGAGTGAACACAGGGAAGAGACATCTGCTGATGGCTAGTATAGTTTGCTAGGGAACAGGAAAGTGAAGGGTTGGGGGGGCTTTCTGGGCTATGGGGCACCCCGGTGAAATTGCAGTTATGCCTGCACTTTTTCAAAGGTTTAATGAGTCTCATCAACACTGAAGGCTGCAATCACGTATATACGCTTGGAAACAACACCAGTGGGAATCAGTGAGATTTACTGCTGAGTGTATGTTAGGATTATGGTTGTAAGAAACTTTCCCTAGAATAACTTACCCACTTGTCTGTTTATGATACAGCTTCATTACTGATCTATTACTTTGTTATGCACTCTGCAGAGGCTTGTGAATTGAGCTTGGAGGCTGACATTTATAATATATTCCAGAACACAAGATAGCCTGCCAATTTTTTCCAGGCCAATGAATATAATGCAGCTTCTGATGGAAGTAATTGTTGTCCTACTGCTGTGTTACAACGAGACAAAATAAAAATACAGGAAACATATAAATGGTGCTCTATTCTTACCGGGACCCCACTGAGAGCACATATGAAGCCAGTGGAGTACTGCATCAGGTTCAAGGTGCTGTTTTTCACCTTTAAAGCCCTAAACGGCCTGGGACCATTGTATCTTTGGGACTGTCTCAGTTCAGTTTCAGTCACCTTTAATGGCATGATAAGGGACTGTTTCTCCTGGTACATACCCAAGAGGGCATTACTCTTTGCTAATGACAAGTTTCTGTTGTTCCCCAGCCCAAAGAGTGTCTGGCTGTCCTCAACTAGGGCCAGGGCTTTTTTGGTCCTGGCCCCAGCCTGGAGGAACTCTCCAGTGAGACCAGGGCCCTGCGGGGCCTGGTGCAAGGTAAAAGAGGTGATAGGAAAAGTGGGCAGATGTGAACCGGATGCAATTCAACAAGGACAGGTGCAGAGTTCTACATCTGGGTAACAAAAATGAGAAACATGCATACTGGATGGGGGATACACTTCTGGGTAACACTGTGCATGAACAAGATCTAGGGGTACAGGTGGACTATAAGCTGGATATGAGCAGTCAGTGTGATGCAGCAGCAAAAAGGCTAATGCGGTCTTGGGGTGCATCAACAGGGGCATAACATCCAAATTGCAAGAGGTCATAGTCCTGCTGTACACCACATTGGTCAGGATACACCTGGAGTACTGTGTTCAGTTCTGCAGGCCTCACTTCTAAAAAGGATGTGGACAGAATGGAGTGGGTGCAGAGGAGAACAGTGAGGATGATCAGGGGCCTGGAGACCAAGCCCTGTGAGGAAAGGCTGAGGGACTTGGGAATGTTCAGTCTGGAGAAGAGGAGGTTGAGGGGAACATGATTGCTCTTTTTTAAGTATTTGAAAGGATGTCACTTAGAGGAGGGCAGGGAGCTGTTTCTGTTGGCAGCAGAGGATAGCACTCACAATAATGGGTATAAATTGTGGGTGGAAAGTTACTGGCTAGACATTAAGATTTTTTTTATTTTTTTTTTACAGTGAGAGTAGTTTAGCAGTGGAATCAGCTGCCTCAGGAGGTGATGAATTTCCCTCTTTAAGCAGCGACTGGATGAATACTTGTCAGGGATGCCCTAGGCTTATCCGGCATTGAACAGGGGGTTGGACTAGATGGCCTGTATGGCCCCTTGCAACACTGATTCTATGATTCTAACCTGAGAAAAGGGCAAGCAGGCACAGGAGGGAAGCCTGAAGTCCGTCCTTTCCTCTCACAGTACTTACAAGAGTCTGCGAACAATGGACACTGGAACAATGGAGCAGGTAAGTCCCCCAATGTAACATGTAACTGTAAGTCAGCTTGGGGAACCCTCTACCTGCATGTATCATATTGATAGACTATTTGCAGAATTTAATCTTGACCTCCAAGGGTTCCCATGTAGAATGTTGTGTTTCTGGATAGAAAAGGTAGTGAAAGCTGTGAAATTTTTATTAAAACAAATAGGTTGTAGTGGGTATCACATTTCTCCCTCCCCCACTATATCATCTTTCCCTTCCCTGAAAGCCCATATAGGGCGAAAACGTGTGGTTGCTTTAGCCTCCTTTATTCCCTGTTTCAGCCAGGATTCAGCCAGGATTGAACGCATAGCCTCTCTTCTTCTTCTGCTTCTTCTCTCCATCTAACCCAACAATGAACCTACTTTTATTTGCTCCCCTGTCTTCAGCTTCTGCCCCCTGGGTTTTTACACAATAACAGCATTTCATCTAAATACAGTAACTCCTAAATTAATACTTTGATACTAAGTCATATCTATAGTTACATACTTTCCCAATTATATATGTGCATTGATGTAATCTACAGGAGTAGCCATGTTAATCCATTGTAGTGACAATCCATGGGAGCTTAATCCACAATAACTTGTTTTTGAATAAAAACTTGTTAGTCTTTAAAGTACCACAAGACTCCTTTGGGCATCAATGTGTGTGCAAATATGACAAGAACGAAAGGCCAAATGTGAAATATATTTCAATGGCATGAAGACTGACCTAATTTTTTTCTTTTCTTTTCAGATTTGGATATCAGGGAGCCAAAAAAATGCTGGTATTCCCAGTTTCCCAGGTTCCAAATACTGGTTTGGTATTTGGATTTGTTTTTTCTTTCTTTCAGGATTCCAATATTTTTTGGCTCCATTATTCCCTTTGGATAATTTTCCAGGGAGGCTGCAGGGGCTGTTTTTAAAGCTACCAGCACCAAAATGGCAGTGTGCCTGTCCTTTAAATAGCCCCCAAATTTCAATTGGCCCCCTGAATGAGGTGCCCCCAGCCATACTCCACTGATTTCTATAGAATGTAAAAATGTAAAACCTGAGAATGCATACCAGTGTACAACCAGAGAATCATCCAAACAAAAAAGAACAGGAGCACTGTTTCTAGCCTAGCAAATGTAAAACCAGAGAATCTAACCAATTTACAACCTGAGGATCTACAGCAATATAAAATGCAAGAACCCATGCCAATATACAACATGAGAATCTACAGCAATGGCAAACCTGAGAATCCACCACAAAAAGCAAACCTGACACGAAAATAATGAACATAACTTTGCAAAGTCAATAAAAACAATTTAAAAGGGAATAATCTAAGACCTGGGAAGACACAAATACTCCCCCCCCAAAAAAAAACCCAGTTCTGGGAGCCTTCAAATGCTGGCTCCCAATACTCCCAGTTAATCCCAGAAACCATTTACTGGTATTCCAGAAAATCAAGTGGCCAACAGTAAATTCACAGGTAGGTGACCCTCTCAAAAAGAAAAGTAATTACATGCAGTAGTATTTTGACACAACTGGCCAAATTGTAGTAATCTGAAGCAGAATGCGGTCTTGTCAGCTTCTGTCTACAACTGGCAGGCGCCTTTTGCTCTGAATTAGCCTTTGGACTTCTGTTTGCATCTTTCTCTAACATCTTTTGCAAATGTTTGGCATTCCTCATGGTGAGATCACGCTGCTTTATGTATGAATTCTGTCATGCTCTGAACAGAGAGAGAGAAGGGAGAAACCAATAAAAAGGAATAATTGTGTTTGATTATTAACTTTTCATTTTTATTTCAAAAGTCCAGAGATACATCAAAGACTAACAACATTTATTTCCCTGTGAGCTTTCTTGAGTCACAGGTAAGCTGTGACCCATGAAAACTCATATTGAAATAAATGTTGTTAGTCTTTGAAGTGCCATTGGTCTTTTGTCTTGTTTTGCCAAAACAGATTTAACAATTTTCAGTATTTCATCATTCAAAACTACAGTGTGAATAAAGAGAGGTAATAGGTGATTTTTATATTAGAAAAGCACAATGAAACAATACTCACAATGTTGCCACTAACATGGGGAGTATGGAATCTGCCACACTGTGCTTAATCTACTAAGGGTTGCTTCACAATTCACAGGGCAGTAATGTTTGCTGTTTCCTGAAGTAAGTACATGAAGAATTGAGGGAACAAACGTCCATCCTTTATACTCTATGTATTTGTGGCAGGAAACATAAACATAACCGTGTCACACAGAACTTGCTCACCAGCAGGGCTTCACTCTTTTGCACTGGGCTTTGCAGCTCTGACTTAAATGCTTCTCTAATTCATACTTCAGAACAGTATCGTATTGTAGAGATACCAACAGCCCTGAAGAAAAGTGTCCTGTCCTTTCAATAGAGGCGATGGACAATTGAAGCTTTTCATGGCATGGAGGTAAATACCTTCACCTGGTAACATTTCATTAAGCCTCTATTAAAAGGACAGGACATTTTCCCTCCATGCTTATTGACAACCCAGCTATCGATTTTCTGTTTCCACAAGGCAAAAGGTACCCAGTTTCTGCTTCTATTTCCACAAGACAGAAGGCACCCTTTGAAGATGTCTGAAAGGGCCTGTAACACCCCTTTTCTTTCCTCTCTGGGCACAGGGTCCTTATATCCGTGCCTAGATCTACTCAAGTCAGTAACAGACAGAGCATTAGGCACACAGAGTAGTTTTGAACTCATTGTGTAACACTAGTCTAGTGCATTTAATTCCAGAAAGGTAAATTTTATTGATAACATTGTGCACTGAGAAGAAAGACAAGAACCAAGAGCAAAGGCAGGATATAGATGTTTTAATTAATACATAAAATAAATAAAACAAACACTAAGCAATTTCAAAAAGGGGAATAAAAATGTTTTCCCCCTAAATTTATCAGTCTAGCATTGCATTGTCAAAAGCTGTAAGTGAGCCCTACATTTAAACAGTTAGAAAACTAAGAAGGAAATACATCTCAGTAGACTTCCCTTTCTAGGTGGGAGGGGTCTGGCAGCTTTCATAGGCAAATGCCCCCTTTGCACTAGGGGTGGGAAAGAGTTTGGACTTGAAAGTGGGTCCAGTCTAATCCCAGGAGTGTTAGGCTTCACGTTGCATATTCATTTAACAGCAAACAACATTATTAGGGTTCCCATGGAGGAGAAAAATACTTAAATACATAATCCATGGTCATTCTTCTGATCCAGTAAGTTTCAAGTGTGTGCCAACATGAATAATGCTGCTGAGTGTGCAGGCACAAAAGCAGCAGATGTACTCTTAACATAGTCGATCTTACACGATGCACGGCCTACCCATGATGAACCACTGGCACACAAATTCCAAGCAAGCCAGTAATTATGAGCATGCATCAATAGTGGCTACCTGGCCAGCCACCATTTTGTATGTGGCCACAGCGTAGATGCAAAATTAATTGAAATGTTCATTTCTAGTTGTGATCAAATCACTGAAGCATGTGACTACAGAAATCAAGGTAATTATACATTTTGAGCATCTTATTTAAAAACATTAAATTGTTCCTGATTTCAGCCTTCTCCTACCTGTAAAATGGAGATAGTAATAACGTTCTACTTCCAGCGTTGGTGTAGAGATACTGATTTTTTCCACAAATCACTGCTAATTACAATTAACAGTTTTGCTTCATTACCATGCCTCACTTGGGGGTGGGGGAAAGCAGCATAGAATAAATCTCAAATCAATATTCTGCTACAAGAAAAAGTAATTCATTTCTTCATACATCTAATGAAAGTAGAGGATAAAAAAATATGCATCACTGTGATATCACTGCCCTCTTCTGGATATTGACAG
This sequence comes from Euleptes europaea, assembly GCF_029931775.1. Classification (NCBI taxonomy): domain Eukaryota; kingdom Metazoa; phylum Chordata; class Lepidosauria; order Squamata; family Sphaerodactylidae; genus Euleptes; species Euleptes europaea. The sequence goes on along the minus strand of NC_079313.1, from coordinate 68,866,630 downwards.
AATGCTAGATTGTGCCGACACACAACCATTCTCAATCACTGAGACTTTTTAAAAAAACTGTAAAGTGGTATAAACATTTAAGTAGTAAACTAAATAATTCAAGTGATCTAATACATAAATGATAAAGAATTTAGCTGAAATTAGAAGTCTGATGGTAACATTAGAAGAAGAAGAAGAGTTGGTTTTTATATGCCAACTTTCTCTACCACTTAAGGGAGACTCAAACCAGTTTACAATCTCCTTCCCTTCCTCTCCCCACAACAGACACCCTGTGAGGTAGGTGGGGCTGAGAGAGCTCAAAGAGAGCTGTGACTAGCCCAAGGTCACCCAGCTGGTTTCGTGTGTAGGAGTGGGAAACCAACCCAGTTCACCAGATTAGCATCTGCTGCTCATGTGGAGGAGTGGGGAATCAAACCCAGTTCTCCAGATTGAAGTTTACTGCTCCAAACCACTGCTCTTAACCACTATACCACGCTGGTTTAAAAGATCATGAAATCCCTTTGGGATTTCTAACTTTGACTAGATTATGTGGCCCAGTTCCTGATATTTGTGGATGGCAAGGATTGAAATGATAATCTGGGTTTTGGCCTGATTTTAGGACTGATACACTCCTGTTTTGCCTTTACAGTGCAAATGTTGAACATTTTTATAGGGTCTAATGCCTGGATTTTCGATTCTTGCCCATTATCTTGGCTCATTATCTAGCTGGATTTTTGATTCTTGGCTCATTATCTAGCTGAGGGAGAATGGCTGGCTGGGTCTAGTAAATTCGGATGGCCCAGGCTAGCCTGATCTCGTCAGATCTCAGAAGCTAAGCAGGGTCAGCCCTGGTTAGTATTTGGATAGAAGACCACCAAGGAATACCAGGGTTGCTGTGCAGAGGAAGGCACTGGCAAACCACCTCTGTTAGTCTCTTGCCATGAAAACCCCAAAAAGGGGTTGCCATAAGTCGGCTGCGACTTGACGGCACTTTACACACACACAGTGAATTCCTCATTGAGAGAGAAGTAGTCCTTGTTGCCCTGAAGGATGCAACTTGGAGACCATTCTTTAAGAAACTCTTTCTGGACTCTAATGATGTTTCTAACAATGAACTAGTCATAAATACCCCCCTTAGTAAAGGGCTTGATCTGGTGGATGACTTTCATTGGAAAACAAATGGCTAGGGGCAATGGCATTGATTCACTGAACCTCTCAGTTACTTTTCAAAACCAATTACCATGTTTGCCTTCTGAATGGCCTAGTGAAGATGGGAGATGGAGGCAATTTAGTTTGGTGGTTCCACCCCTACCAGTCAGGTGGTATTAAGGGAGTACTCCTCTGTGCCGTGACATTTATGTGCTAGAGTTCAGTAGGACTTTATACCCCCCAAACTGCAGTTTAATACATATATGAAAACTCCTCAGGTGGCACCACTTCCAGCTTGGCTGTTTTTTCTCTAACTAGGCCATTGAGAGCACCTCTTCACCACCTGGATCCCCTGGGGTTGGCCAGGGAGGCGCAGCAGAGAATCTCCCCACTTAGCAAACTGTCTGCCCACCTCCATGCCAGCTGGGAAGAGAGGGAGGAGAGCAGAGGCAAGGCTGGCAGCCACACCAGTCCTGGCGATGCAGGCAGCTTCTCTCTTACTGCTCAGTGGCTCAGCAGAGGAGGTGTCTGCACGTGCACAGATAACATCTCCCTGGATTTGGGAAAATTTCTGCAAACCTGGGAGGGTCTCCAAAGTTTGGAGAAAAATCCCCCTTCTGTCAGTTTGGGCCCAAACCATGGATTTAAGTAGCCACAGATTGGCCTATACTTGACTATTAGTTATATGACACATGGGGACCCACAAGAAACTTGTGGGAGCAGCCATCCCATTCCCCCCACCTTTGTTTCTTCCACTGACCCCCTACCTCACACTCTTTCTCTCTCCCGCTACCCCTTCTCTTATTCTCTCCCCCATCCCTGTCACTTTCTCTCTCTCTCTCTGGACCCCCACCCCATCAATCTCTCTTTCTGTCTCCACAACACCATCACTCTTTCTCTTTCTGCCCCATCACTCTTTTTATCTGCCTGCTCTGATGCGGGAGCCAGCGGATTACGCAGTTGGTCCAGAAAAACACCACCAGAACACCTGGCTACTAGAAAAGCAGTGCTCGTTTATTTTACAGTGCATAGATATAATACAACTCCTTATACACTCCTTCACATATAGCATTCCCACACATGGGCTTGATTCCCATGTGGTTATATACATACTGCCACCTCAGGCACCAATCACAGTAGTTGCTTAGTCATGCACCTGTTGCTACTGCATTGCATCAGCCTGCTGACCATAACCAGTTCTGGTCAGCTCCCTCTAGCTCTCCAGGGAGTTTCCAGACCTGTGACATCATTCCAGATCCACTAGATCTAAATGCAACCTGTCAAACTACTCTGACAGCCTTGCAACTCCGACATGCTCCCCCATCACTCTCTCTTTCTGCCTCCCTACCCCAGCTCTCTTTCTCTGTCTTTCTGCCCCCCACCCCATGACTATTTTTCTTTGTCTCCCACCCTGGTTGCCCCCCATCGCTGCCGCTGCAGGGCCTGATGCAGCCTCTTTCACCCCCCACACGATTGCTGCTCTGAGCAACTTGCCTGGTGAGTCTCCAGGTGGGCACGCTGAGGCTTCTCCCCCTACCATTGCTGCTAGGGCTCCCAGGTCTCTCTTCACTACTGGTGGGAGGTTTTTGGTGTGGAGCCTGAGGAGGGCGGGGTTTGGAGAGGGGAGGGACTTCAATGCCATAGAGTCCAATTGCCAAAGCGGCCATTTTCTCCAGGTTAACTGATCTCTGTTGGCTGGAGATCAGTTGTAATAGCAGGAGATCACCAGTCACCACCTGGAGGTTGGCAACCCTAATTGCTGCTCTCAGCAGCTCACCCAGGGCAGCTCCAGGTAGGCCCATGGAGACTTCACCCTGCATTCTCGCTCTCACCGGCTTGCCCGGCACAGCTCCTGACAGACCCTCTGAAGCGTGCCCCCCATCATTGCTGCTTTCAGAGGCTTGCCCAGCGTGGCTCTCAGCATGCCTGCTGAGGCATCCCTGATCACTGCTTGGCTTCCTCCTCCCCACCAGGCCCCTTGTTTTTTTTGGGGGGGGATTAACCCCCCAATTTCATTTTTTTTAGTTTCAGATTTTTCTGCAAACCTGGGGGGGGGGTCCCAAAGGTGGAAGAAGTTTGCAGAAGTATCTTCTTTCTGTGTGGCCTTGATCCACAGATTTAGATATTTACAGATGGGGAAATAGATATATAGAAATAGGAGATATAGAGATATATGAGAAATAGATATATAGATTTAATATAAATTAGCTTAGAATAGTGATTTAAGAATATTCATAAAGATTGTGTAAACTGATAGCATAACTTGAGAAACATGGGGAATATAATAAATCTACAGAAGCGAAAATTAATAGCCAGTCTGTACAGAGTAACAACGTAACATCCAGATACACCAGCATAACTGTGGAATACAGCATCATATTTGGAGATATGCTGGCATAGCCTCCTGCTGTATGCTGAACTGGGATAACCCTGGAGAGCTGCACAGAGGTAGAGGCCAGAAATGGGATGCATCTAGATTGAGGGGGGAGTTGGTCTCCTAAGCCCCCACAGTGGCTTGCAGGGTAGATTGCAGTGAACATTCGAACTTTCTCCACTGAGGGCCCCTGAAGGGAGAGGAGGAAGGGGGACGTGGCACCCTTGCCGGAGGCCCTTGAGAGGTGGTGATGAAGCTGTGGGGGCCACAGCTGCAGCACTGTGCAGGCAGACAACTGCTGAGTAGCCGGCAGAACCTTCTGCCAGAAAGTGATGTCATCACCAGTGCCCCCACCCCCGCTAGGTTCAGCTCGCCACAGTAGCCGTGTTCCTGCATGCTGCTGTAACTGGAGCGTGGGCAGCTGTCTCCCTGCCTCCTAAATGCCCTATGAGTCCACTAGCACCTTAGAAACCAACACATTTTTCCAGGGTATAAGCTCTGATTAGTCAAATATCGCATGAGTCCGATATGGTATCTGATAGGATTGCCAATCTCCAGGTACTACCTGGAGATCTCCCGCTATTACAACTGATCTCCAGCCGATAGAGATCAGTTCACCTGTAGAAAATGGCCACGTTGGCAATTGGACTCTATGACATCGAAGTCCCTCCCCAAACTCCACCCTCCTCAGGCTCCGCCCCAAAACCTCCCCCAGTGACGAAGAGGGACCTGGCAACCCTAGTATCTGATGAAGTGAGCTTGGACTCCTGAAAGATTATACCCTGGAAAAATCCATTAGTTTTTGTGGTAGTACTGGACTTGAATTTTGTTCTGATATTACAGACTACCTCAGCTACCACCTGAAACCAACACCCTATAGTAAGGGAGCCTCTCTCCCTTCAACAGCGATCTGTGATGGGGTTTTTTTTGGGATATTCCCAGCGACATACTCTGAGCCACTGTTGCTAAGCCCTCTCAGATCACATTCCACCCCCTGGTGCAGGTGTAAGTGAACATGCTGGTGTAAGCGCCATTGAACTCAATGACAGTGGAAATCAAAGTCTGGTGGCCTGGTTTTCCACTATTCCTATGTAGCCACAGTGCAGCTCATGCTGACAAATAAGGGAACAATTCTAAGCAGAACAACTTAGAAGCCTACTCAGGTCAGTTCAATGGGGCTTGCTCCCAGAAAAGTGTTCTGAGGCCTGCACTGTCTGTAGGCAATTACCATTCAATAAAACAACAAAAAGGGGGGGGGGAACTCAACCAAACGAGTAGACAAAGCTTAAAAGGTTGAGCTACAAACTAAACAACATAACAAAATAATTACATTTATTTCAAGGTGTACACAGTAAAATTGTTAAAAAGACAGGGCCTAGGATACAGGCTACGTATATAAATATTGGTTATAAAATTCCTATGCACAATTGACGTAACAATGTAAATGACCAATGCTTAACCAGACACATTTTGGCCTAAGTAGGCCTTCCTCAGTGGTCATAAATAAAATTATAGAAACACATCTGGAAATAAACCTAATGAAATATTTTTATCTGATATTTTGTGTGGCTTGATGTGAATTCTTAACCTCAATTTTGGGTCTTGCCACAGGGGCAGCTGCTCACACAATCTGATGCAAAATGAATAATGCTTCTGGTTGTGTGTACATCAACCTGTGATGAATCTAAACTGGCAATCGCCATTCTCCAATATACTACATAAACCTTAGCAGGACACCCGTAGCTCAGATGATAGGGTGTGCAGCACGGGGCTACATCCCTCTGCCATTATGTCATGCGCACACAGAGCACAGACATGGGAGGGGGGGGTTGGTGATGGGAACTCTAGAGAAAGGCACTTTGCACAGAAAGGAAGCCCTTTGCACAAACAGCTAAGGTTGCACAAACACCTAGGGTTGAGGTGAATCATTGCTGCAGATTGCTAACACTTCTCTTTATAGACCCCCTCACAAGAATTCCACCTAAGGACACAAACACTAAAGGCCAATTTACACCATCACATGGATCAGACACATGATGGCATTTTTGTGCCTCCCAGATGTATTTGGGCTTGATTCTGATTGCAACCACGTAACATTGGGAGATGGAGCATCAGCCATCCCCTTGCACCATGTTTGCATTCTGTCAACACTGATATTTGCTGCAAAAATAACAACGGACATAGCTATATTTGCAACAGATCAAATAGTGGCTCCCTGTGGTCATTTCAGGATGAGAAAAGGGTATGGGAAGTGCCCCCCGCCCCCCAGATATGCTGGGAGCATATGAGTATGATATTGGTGCGATGTCATGCAAGTATAGCCCCCACATGCAAAGGAACACAATAATGTGTCTGGATGACTACCAGCCACTTCCTTCTAACCATTGCTACTGCAGGACAAACAGTTATGGCTCCTTTTGCTTGCAGGATCAGAACCACATGGAGGAGTCTGGACAGACTCTTCAGGTAGAGTTCCAATGCAGCACCCTACAAGGGATGGATAAGCTTTTATTTAATCGCATTTGGATTGGGTCTTTCTCTCCAATCAGGGACTCAAGAGGGATCATAGATGTTGAAAACTGTATAATTAAGAATCTTTCAGGATGTTTTGCAGTCTCAGTTAATATTTTGATGTTTCAAATAATGGCCAACAGTGCTAACACTTTGATGTCTGTGATTCTCATTCTTTGACCCAAGGAGGGTTAATGACTGAAATTTACTGCTCTGATATGAAGAAATGAGTAAGAAATCATTAATTAATATGCAGTAGCTATGACATTCTACTTCCCTGAAACAGTTCATTCATAAGATGCTAGGTCACGTTTTTCACTTAGGCGCTATTTACACAGCCCAAATAATGCACTTTCAATCCACTTTCAATGCACTTTGAAGGTGGATTTTACTGTGTGAACGCAAAATCCACTTGCAAACGATTGTTAAGGTGCAGTGAAAATGGATTGAAAGTGCATTATTTGGGCTGTGTAAATAGCACCTTATCCTCCATGGAACAAATGTGGAGACTTCTTAACTGTTGCCTTGTTCCACCAGATGGCGATATTGGATAATCTAACAAGGTTTACTGCAAAATGGCAACAATTGAAGTTCCCCTTTTTTTGGCTCAATTTCAGACAATTTATGCTTTTCCCTCTTGCGTTCAGTTGCTGTTAAACTTGATGTCCTTGTTACTATTTTCTTTTTCCATTGGAGAGCACACATTCTGTGTAGTATATCACTGTTTTGCATTTCAAAGATACGCAGATTGCATTTCAGCACTTGAAAGAAACAGTTTTGCATTTAAAATTAATGAGGAAGACCACCAGATCTTAATTTCAGTTGCATGGGGAAGCAGAGAAGATTTGGTTTGTGGTAACCCCAGGTGGATGTTAAATTACTTCTTTAATATTGCAAGTATATGAGAGGTGATACTGCTGCTAACTTTGGAGGGAAAACAGCCTTTAAAGCTATTGACTTCAGCAACTATATTCCTTTCAATGACAGTTCATATATAACCTAAATTTCTTGAAGGATCTTATTTATGTGGGCAGGTATCAGTTTGTGGGTGAAGCTGTTTTGGTCTATGCTATCACATAGAAATCCCATCCGCAAATGCTGAAGTCTCAGTATAAAGAGTCAGATTACATGGCTAACATCTAAACCTCAGGTCATGTTTTTTGTAGCAAGAAGCCAGAACTTACCAGCATCACTATTTCCTTCTGCAATAACAAGACCAGGATATATATTAGAGTGGCTTGATGAGACAGTTGGAGCAAGGATTAGAGAGACTGCATGTGAGAACAACAAAATACAGGCAGGAATATTATGGCCATTTATGCATGGGAGTTTTACCTGAGGTTCATTGCTTGCTGGACCCACACTTTCTTCTTGCAAGCTATGCACCAGCAGTCTCCAAGCTCAAAACAAGAAGTTTGTGAGTCCCCACCCCTTGAAATGCCACTTTGTAATTGGCTGAAGTGCTTAGAAGTCGCCCCCCTGGAAACCCAATAAAAGGCATTTTAAGAACAAAAACCAAAACCAGAGCTATTTGAAAGGAACTGGGGCGGGGGGGGGGGGGGAGAAACCCAAGCCTTGTTTTTAAAAGGCTTTCTTTTGCTCAGAAAGAGCTCCAAGGAAACAGGAAGCATTTGAATTGAAGCACTTTACCCCCTTGACACACTGCTTTGTAATTGGCTGTACTGTTTGCTGAGAGAGAAACCAAGCTTCTGTGTCCCACGCTTTGCCTCATGCATGGGGATTTCACCCAGGCTGAGCTCAGGGGGATGGAAGAATCAAGTTAGTAGAGGGATGGGAAGTCCCAGGTCTGGCAGCGAGGTCATCTCTAATGGACAGAAAACTCATGCATAACTCCAAGGAACAACCCAGACAGATGGGGGTGAACATGAGTGAAAGTACCCATGCATAAACAACCTATGACTCTCTCACACATCCTCTCCGGCAGACATCCAGGCTTTTCATTCCAGGCTGGAAGAGTTCGATCAAGACTTGAGCATTTGTCACTGCTGTCTTACGCAGTAACAGTAGGAAACAGTGGTCCATGAGTGGATGCGTGGAAACCTAAGGAGGCAGCCACTTTGAGAAGAATTGCTTGGCATTATGTAAAGGTTCTTGTAATCTTGTAGCATTGTTCACATGAAGTTCCAAGCAGCAGATATTAAAACTTCTATGAACCAGTTAAGCTGACATCCTTGAACTCACTTCAACACACTCAAGGAGGGGATCCGAATTGGAGCCAAATTGGAGAGGATGCAGAAAGGCATCAGGAGGAGGGTTCAGATTACATCACTGTAGGGTTGCCAGTTCCTGGTTGGAAAATACCTGAAGATTTTGGGGGATGGAGCATGAAGAGGGCAGGGTTTGGAGAAAGGAGGGACTTCAGTGCCATAGAGTCCAATTGCCAAAGCGGACATTTTCTCCAGGGGAACTGATCTCTGTCCCCTGAAGATCAGTTGTAATAGCGGGAGATCTCCAGCCACCACCTGGAGGCTGGCAACCCTACATCTCTGTCATGCTTGAACTTGAGCCTACTGGCCTGGCTGTCAGCTACCATTAGGAAGTCTGCAATGCCTACAATGCTTATTAAATCATTGTCAGGGCAATTGGATCACTCCACCCCTCCTAGAAAAAATGCCTACAGAAAAACAAAACATGCCTTTACATGTTTGACTATATTCTTTTAATCAGGTAAAGGTAGTCCCCTGTGTAAGCACTGGGTCATTCCTGACCCATGGGGTGACATCACATCCCGACATTTACAAGGCAGACTATGTTTTATGGGGTGGTTTGCCATTGCCTTCCCCAGTCACCTACACTTTGACAGCTGTGAAATTCATCCATAGTTCCTTCCCTCAATACCCTCCCCAAGAAATGTCCCCAAATAGCAGAGTTGGTCCAGAGTTTCTACATTTGCGTGAAGCTCAAAACCATAATGGATGCCTATAAATGACGTGCCGAACAGCATCCGCAAGAACTTCCTACCCTCAAAATCTCATACAAAAGTTGGTTAACAGCTAAATATCCATTAATAGCTTGACCAAACCACATACTAAACCACCAGCATGCCCATCACTTTTACAATCCTCTGGAAAGTCAATCCAGTAGCAATCCAACACTAATTCCCATAACTGAGAAAGATATATCCTGTTTCCTGCATGTTCTTGTTGAAACCCTTCCAGTGTTACCACTAGGGTTGTCAATTCTTGGTTGGGAAATTCCTGGAGATTTGGGGGTGAAGCTTGAGGAGGGGAGGGTTTGGAGAGGGACCTCCACCGTTCATAGTGCCATAAAGTCCACCCTCCGAAGCATCCATTTTCTCCAGGGGGACTGACCTCTGTAGTCTGGAGATCGGTTGTAGTTCCAGGAAATCTCAAGACCCCACCTGGACATTGGAAACCTTAGTTACCTCCCCTCCACTTTCCTAGATTTCTGGGCACCTGTGGAGAGAAGGCTCAAGTGTATCCCCAAACAGTAAGCTTTAAAATAGCTGGCACTTGACTCTCAGTTGTATATATCCATACATTGACAGAACCTTTTGACTCACCATTCTTTCATATCAGGACCAGGGATTATGGAAACTACAGTGGGTGTTTCCTTTGGTGGCTGAATGTCACAATTACATAGAGAATCCCAGTCCCAAAATAGTTAGCAATAGACTATAACTGAAAAACTGTGGAATTTCTTGTTTGTGTAGATGGGGTTTGTTATCTCAAAAGATAATGAGTTGTAAATGTTGATTGTGTAAACAAGCACTCAGTGTTTCATAGCCGCAACTGTATTTGCATACCTACACGGTAGTAGCAGGAACAGAAGGCTGTTTGAGGTCTGGCATACGCAGTGTTTGAAGAATCCATTTTAGATTTTTTGAATGGCCCATGAGTAGATTTCATGTTTTGTGAAGCTTTGAGGGTGGAATGAAACCTTCAGCTTATCTCAGAGTGAGTGATCCAGGTGATTCATGACATTATAGATGCCAATTTCCACAACTGTACTGGGGTAGCTGTAATCCTACCAAAGACAGCTTCTATCAGACATCAGCTGCCAAATGCACAGTAGAATTTATGGTCAAGTGGTAATTTGTATTCGCTTCATGACTCTCCATATTTTGCAACTTCTTTGATGTGGCTTTTGATGCAAATTAAAGAGCTGATGGGAAACTACAAGCTGTCTTTGTTAAATTATATGATAACAGGTTGAAACACTAGACAGTTGTTGGGTAGAAGCCAGAAGTACAGATCAGTCAGTCTAAGATTCATATCTTATTGGATCTTTCTTCTGACACATTTTTTTTTAAAAAGTCCAGGGATCATAGGTGTTTAACTTCTGTTTTGGAGCATGACAATATCGATTATAGACAGGGACTCACCTTCAAACTTTTCAAAATATCAAACTATGGGATCAGTTAAGAAGAAGATGCCACAAACAGGGCTGACTTCCTGAATTAGACAATTCTAGGGGGCAGCAGCCGCTCATGTGCTGGTTATATTGGTTATATTCTCACAAGGATTTATCTGCCCTACAGCTAAATAATTTATAATACATATCTCAATCCATATTTGCTGGATGGCTCAAGAAAATAAACCCCGCTTCATTTCAGCTATGCGTCTGGTTTTTGCAATATTTCTTCTAGCTAGGGATGCCAGCCTCTAGGTGGGACCTGAGGATCACCCAGAATTACAGCTCATTTCTGGACTACAGAGATCCGTGCCCCCGGAGTAAATGGATGCTTTGGATGGTGGATTCCTTCCTTTAATGGTACAGCTCCTAGCCAACAGGCTGTGAGCTAACCACACTGAACTGCTAAGTAAAATTTTAAAAGTTATTTTATTTTATATAATTTATTTGATCATACATATGTTCTTTAATTTATCCTTGTGTCTCTTAAAATCAAATAAACCCAAAATAAATTTCACTACTGGAACTGTGACAGCTGGATCACAATCACCCAGAAAAAATTGTAGCTTATTAGCTACAGGCATGTCTATATCAGGAATTAATGGCTTGATCAGCTGTATTCTTAAATGCTTATATCTTCTACAATCAAATAAGACATGCTCCATGGATTCGATAGAACCTGTTGCACATCCACATGGATGCTTGGAGTAGGGCTTTGTAGAATAGCGCCCACTCAAAACGGCTGTGGGTAGTATATTGAATCTTGCTAAAAAGAAAGCTCTTCTGTAAACTAGGATGGTTAAGAAGTCATTATATGGACAACAAGAGTTTGAATATATAAACCCAAAAAGAGCAGGAGAGCACACATGGCAGGTACGGAAAGCAGGGCTGTTTAGGTCCCACCGGAACAATCTTTTTTTCACTAGAGAGCAGGCTGTAGAAAAAGACATAGTTAACAAAAGGGTATTTTCCAATTTTAGCCTCTGAAGTTTAGCATCTACATTCCCAAACCAGGGATTCAGATATGAGTCCTTGGATGAGAAACTTAGAAGGCTACCCTCAGGAAGAGCAAAGAGAAATTTTAGTCGATAGCTGAAAACTAAAGCCCATGCTCTTGCCTCCAGGGAATGAATTCCCAACTCTACTCTAACAGCAATCCCTGCCACGCACTGAAAAGTACCCATTAGCTGTCTTAGAAACCTATGCAGAATAGCATCAAGTTGCTCGCCTACTAAAGTGGCCCACAAAGGAACACCATAAAGAAGCTGGGTAACTATTTTTGCTTCAAAGAGTATAATAGCAGAAGAAATATATTGTCTGCCTCTAGAAAAGAAAAGAAAAGAAAAAAAGCTGAATTTCTTTGGATGATTTTAGGAGGGTGGATTCTATGGCATTGTATCCCACTGAGGTCCCTGTCCTCCCCAGGCTCCATCCCCAAATCTCTAGGAGTTTCCCAATCTGGATGTGGCAACCATACCCCCCACATTCCTTGCCGATAGCCAGGAGGACCTGGCAACCCTATTTCCAGTTCAATATTCAGTGAGGAAAAAAGGGATTTCTTATGGCAGGGAACATTGAGGATCTAAAGATTTGGAGTGTGTTTATGAGGGTTGGCATGGGGAACCCATTGTATTCGCTGCAAACCATCGACTAGATTTAAAAAGGAAAGTTATCTGGCTTTGTTGTTTGTCAACATTTCATATGGCTATATTTTATTTTTCATGGTCTTTGGGAATTCCTATCAAGTCTACTAAATGTCATGAGGCAACATTTTCCCCAGATTAAATGCATTATTGTATTTTTAATTGCAAAATGTCTTTAGGCAATATGAAAGCTGCTGACAAGCTCTAACCATTAAAAAAGAGCTCACCAGGCTAAAGAAAGTACTGTGCTATCAACCAAGCTATAGTAGACTATGCTACAAAGCTTACTAATTCTATTGATGTAGCAGCAGATAAGCCCAAATCCAACACACAAAGCCTACCTTTAGACACCCAATAAGATCATCTTGATCTTTTGTTTTAGAGTCTACGTGGCAAGGCCCATATCAATGCATTGGATAAGGTGGAATGTTAGAATGCCCCAGGGAACTTTGTGGATTTAGCTGTACAGCTTCTGAAATCTGATTTAAGAAGTGCCTGGTAGCATTTCTGTTATTTATTGTACTTTGTGAAGTAAGGAAAAAGCCCTAGTGAATGTATAGATAAATGAACTGGGTTGCTTCTCAAGTGCTTCTTTCTGTATATCTACAGGTCAGGAAGCTATTGTTGGCACGAAGCCAGGAGATGATGTCATTCCATCCAGTTGGAACCAATATTGTAAAGCAATGTGAAGTCATTGTTAGTCTGTGAAAGTATGTTCTTTCTGGTGAAATCTGCTGGCAACTTCTCACTCACAATCCCAGATTTCAATGGTTGGCCACCGTGTGAACACCGTGCTGGACTTGATGGACCTTGGTCTGATCCAGCATGGCCTTTCTTATGTTCTTATGAATGATACAACACACATTAAACCTTTTTCAGCCACTGCTTGCTTGCTGGCTTATTTCTTTATTTGTAATATTTCAAACCCGCCTTTATCCATTGACAGACTCAAGGCAGTTTGCAGTGATATTTAAAAATCAAACCGCTTACAACAACTTTTAAAAACAGCACCAGTACTTATTCTAATCAGCAGTCATTATATTCCAGCAGGATCAACTGCCCAACCCCTCACAAACAACATCATCCTGCCATCCTTCTTGAGTAATTCAGCCTTGCAGAGCTCTCAGCTCACAAAAGACTAAAAAGTGTGGGTATCCCCAAGAAGACTAACTTCTTGAAAAAGTGCAAGACTGAGCTGTTCTAAGAAGCTGGCAAGATGGAACACTGAGCAGACACTGGTTGGAGGAACAGGTACATACTGGGAGAGTGTTGGTCCTTCAAGGACACAGGCTGTAAATGGCCTTTTAAGTAAGAACCTGCACCATAAGCTGAACTCAGAAACCAACAGCCAACCGATGCAATGATCTCAAACTTAGCTTGTATCCAGTGAGTTCATCTTAATACTTTAAAAATGTTTAATTTTCATTTTGAATGTTTGTTGGAATAATAAAATCATAAACATTGGTTAAACACAGAACCCTAAAACAATCCACTAGGACATAAATTGCCTTAGCTATTTGTTCAGTCAACAAGGGTAAACGTCAGGTTAGATGATTAATATGCACCTCCTAAGCAAGCGTGAGACAAACTATGAATTATTCAAAAGAGGAAACACTTCAAATGCTGAATGCAGCTTTATCATTAGGACAGAACCAACAGGGAGTTGTGCTTTCTGCAAAGATTTTTGGCACAACTGAAAAGCCTCTTTAGCAACTTGCTTTTGGTTGATTGCCTCAAAAAGGGAATGTTTTATTATTCAAAAAGAGGACAATGCTTTCTGAATTGGCTTCATCTGTCTCAGTGACATCAGCACACAGCCAGATCTGATTGGCTCTGTGTGTCATGACTTTATTCCATTCACTATGTGATCCCTAATGGCTAGGTTTACCTTGGTACTGATCCAGAAAGCAATGATCTCTCTTCCTATTGGCTTCATTGCCTTTTGTAACACTGGGCTAGATTGGATTATATAAAAATGCTTTAGCCCACTATGTGAGTTACGGGTGAGGGTGAATATGCCTGTCTTGCCCACCACTTCTGGAAATTACATAGATATTGAAGAACAGGACAGGTTTCCGTTCCATCCCCAGTTAGTTGGTGTCTGGGCCACTTCTATGTTGAGCAATCTGGCCGAGTGTCATGTAGCTAAATCTGATTGGTTACCACACAGCATGATGTCATTCCATCTATCATGCGATGTTAGCCAAATTGCTTGGTTATGAATATTTAAATGGGGAAATTAGCGTTCAATAACCGGCTATGGGCATAACTTGTGTCTATGGGAATCCAAACCATGAGTCAAAGAATAAAGTGGAGTCAATGGATTTTAGTTTCAAAGGTTTACTTATTATTAAAATAATGTGTGCACAAGCACTCAAATATCATATACACACCAACATACCGAGCTAGGAATTAAAGAGAGGAGTATAGAGACGTTTGCCAATGTGGCAGGCCCTTCGATGACGGGAAATACTGTACCTGTCCTGTAGCGGAGTTGTCCTGGGTTCCGTAGGCTAAGAAACTGGGAATGCGGGGGAGAAAGGGGGGGTTCCTGAGGTTCGACCAGCAAAACGAACAGAGAGCGTGGTCAGGTTGTGCAAAACCCAAACCACAGAGTGACGGCAAGTATGCCAAGGGAAGACCTAAGGTAACGTATGGATTGCGGGGACCCCAGATATACTCTCTACCAGGGGCGGGGTAATGAGATTACCCTTTCGTGGTTCCTATGTAAAACAAAAGGTGATAAAAAGACTAATGGTCGGCTGCCGGGGTGAGGCAAGAGGGCAATTGAGAAAACTATCCTATTTCCATTGATTTGGCCAAACCCAGGAGGACCGGGAGTTGCTTGCAGATTGGATTAACGATCTAACACAAAGATGCGCATAGCTGTGTCCGGGGCGTGTCACTTTGCATAGCCAGAGGAACGATTTTTCATTGGTATCTCGATGTCTTCCAATGGGCTCTCAATCATGCTGATGAGGTTGGGGGGGTGTTGGCGAAGAATACGTGCTTGACAGCTCCCTGCGAGATGGCTTCTACTGGAATGGGGCACACAGGAAAATGGATTCCCTCTGGTTCTCTCCGAGAGGCTTCTCCGCCTGTGGTTCCTTTTTGTCAATTTCACTGGCTGGCGCGGGAGCCTTCCCCATTGCGTTTGGGGCTTGGCGCGTCTGGAACAGTGTGGGCACGCATCAGCTGGGGCTGCCATGACCAGTCCGGGAGATTGGCAACCCGTTTGGTTACAGAGATCCTTGATTAAGTAGCATTGTCCTTGTGGCTAAGAGAAGGAACTGATGATGCAGCAAAGAAAAGGGCACTGATGCAGCAGTAGAAGGGGGGATAATGGCAATGAAGGTAAACATTCTTTGAGTTCAGTCCCCCCACCGCCCCCGGACGTGTTGACTGCACTACATTCATCCAGAAATCAAAATGAGAGAAAATTCAGTCCATCTCTGCTTATTAACTCCATTCTGCTGGGCTATTGTAACTATGTCTACAAACACATACAGAGTTTGGGAGAGGAAATACTTTGGTAATACATGGGGGCTCACCTAGGGTCAGTGAGGTAAAGTTAAAAAAGAGTTGGCATTGAACAAAGAAGAAGAAGCTACTTAACCAAGAGAAACTGCTTTGTCTTTAGAACTTTCTATCAAGGGAAGTACTATCTTCACAAATTCCTCACAAATTTGAAACCAATTTAAAGAGTGTTAAGAAGCCAGCCTAGCAAGTGAGTCTTAAAGTCGATATCAGTGCTATAAAGAAGTGCAGATTTTAGAACTGCAAATCACACACACTGTTGAATCCTTGTTTCTTATGTAGTATCTGAAACTCAGGATAATTTCCAGAGAACTCTATAGATTTCACCATAATGAGATCTTTTAAGCCCCCTTTGCAGATATTACATTTAAAGTGAGGATTCCGAAGAATGAAGAATTTGTGCTGAAAACTGCCTCTTTTGATTTTCCAAACTGATTCTTACTTGGACTTGTCCAGCGAATTACCAGAAGGATAAAACTGATATTTTCTTCTCTACTTGGGAACCTCAAGCACATTTACTCCAGATAGGGTGAACTCTTCATAGGAATTCCAGTAGCTCCTCCCCCAGCCTGTGAGGTGCTTTGATCAGAATGAGTCAACAGTGAAAGATAACCCCCATATTCTTGCACGCAACTCATAATGCTTTTAAACACGTCTCTGTGAAGTCCAAAGACATTCTCAGCTGTTGATAGATTTCATGGAAGGTTTGATCCTGCAACTTGCAATTTGACACTTTTAATTCAATATGTTGTGTGATGCAACTGGATTATTTTACCTTATGGCAGCAGCAACCCTGGGTCCAGGAGTGATAGCCAGCACCATGCAGACCTAAAAAAAAATTTAAAACCTGGAAAAAGTAGCTATGTAGATATCACAAAATACATGCACATATGTGTTCTATGTGCACAATATGTAGGGTTGCCAGCTCTGGGTTGGGAAATACCTGGATATTTTTGGGGCAGAGCCTGAGGTGGGCAGGGTTTAGGGAGGAGAGGGACTTCAATGCCATAGAGTCCAATTGCCAAAGTGGCCATTTTCTACAGGTGAACTGATCTCTGTTTCCTGGAGATCAGTTGTAATAGCAGGAGATCTCCAGGTACCACCTGGAGGTTGGCAACTCTAACAATATACTATACAAGGACTTTGTCTTCCTTCCATTTAGTTAAACTAGAAGCTCTCTTGCACAGCAAACCGAAGATAGGAGTTGCCCAGAACCTTTATTACCATTTATTTAAGAAGCAGGTTTAATGTGAAGTGGGAGGGGGAAACAAACATTCACAATGCTGAAGAATCCCTTTGTTCTGATATGCTTTTGTTTATGTGCAGATTTTATTTTTGAGAGGTACAAGGCCACAAAGGCTTGGATCGTAGATTTCTAGCAAACAGTATGAAAAACACTGTCAGAAGCAATCAACATTCTTAAAGAGGTAGGCCATTAGCAGGGTATTTGCTAACTGGAATCACTTTGGGATATATGATTGTTTCTGACACCCAAGCTGATCAGACCATACGTATTTCTACATCCAGCAAATCACTCATGACAGTTTTGATAATTTGAATTTCTAGGCCCAAATCAATGTATGCAAAGTTGCTTCAAGAGCTTTGGTGAATTAAAACAACAACAACAGAACTCTTACCTGGGTCAGGATGTGAAAATGTAATCACACGAGTCGGCTGACATACATGTCAGTTAGTACAGGGGGCCCTTTGGTGGGGCTTGCAAGTCTCCCTGTTTCCCTTAGGCTTAATTAAGGAATGAGAGGAGGTCTTCCATGTGAAATTAAAAATTAAGGAGGAAGTCACTGCAAACAGGACAAGGTTGGCATTGTAAAAGAGTCCTTCTGGACTCAACTGGGATGTTTAGAACTAATTAACAAGCCAGTTGTGGTGAACTCAGGCATCATTTATAGACCCATCACGTGCTCCTGTAGGCACCAGCAGATTCAGCAGGTATGTGCTTTCCTCTTTAATTTATTTAAGTGTGAGAGAAACACATGAAACATTAAAACGCCTCTCTTTATAGAATGGCCTTAAAAATGTCAGGTGTTTTCTTTTGACCAGGATGTCACACCATCAACTCTGTGTGTACCATTTCAAGTAGGGGTGCATGCTCCAGGTTGGGAAATACCTGGAGATTTTGGGGGTGGTGCCTGAGGAGGGCAGGATTTAGGGAGGGGAGGGACTTCAACGGGGTATAACGCCACCTTCCAAAGCAGTCATTTTATCCAGGTGAACTGATCTCTGTTGCCTGGAGATCAACTGTAATAGCGGGAGATCTCCAGCCACCACCTGGAGGTTGGCAACTCTAATTTCAAGGTATAGACAGAAAAGATTGCTCCAGTGTTTACTGTGGTGTAGCATAAGTCTAAAATAACCTATTCATGTTAGTTTAGATTTATCATGTTACACTATCTCTTCTGGACTTTCTTCTAAGGATTTGTATGCATATAATTACTGATGGGAGTAGGATTGCCAGATCCCTCTTCACCACCGGTGGTAGTTTTTGGGGGCGGAGCCTGAGGAGGGCGGGGTTTGGGGAGGGGAGGGACTTGAATGCCATAGAGTCCAATTGCCCAAGTGGCCATTTTCTCCAGGTGAACTGATCTCTATCAGCTGGAGATCAGTTGTAAGAGCAGATCCCCAGCTAATACCTGGAGGTTGGAAACCCTAGATGAGAGTAACCTGCTTTTTATCTCACATTGGAAGTGAAACTTTCACAAGACATTGCCAAAAAACCATCTTTCTAGTTCCAGCTCTATGATCCAGGGGAGTGGGCGTGAAAACTTAGTATTCAGTTCTCTACAGAATTCAGCAAAATTAACAATTTTGAGTTAATTCATATCTCAGGAACAAGGGCACTAGAAGCCAACAAATCATGTTAGCTGAATTAAATGAGCTGTATCCAAGTGCTGGAATCTACAACTATCACAACAAGGGAATTATAGCAGATTCTTAACTCATAAGGATGAAAGGAAGAACTGGATAAGCCATTAATTATCATAAATAGACTTTTTGGGGCTGTTAGGGAATTCCAGGCCAGCATCAGATGCATCCAAATATGTTTTGATTTATAAGGATACCCATTGGGAAGGGTAATGCTACTCCCTATCACTACACACATGGAGTGTGAGGACGGGCTGGGGACACTATTGCCTTAAACAAAGATATTTCTTGCAGGAATCTTTTGCATTATCTTTGCTGGCACTCCTTCTGTCTGGTTGGCAAACTTCATTGGGACAATGTGAGCAAAACTCTTAAGACTCTTCATCCTAAATTTGGGGAGCTTGTATTTGCTTATTCCAGCCCCATAATGCAATGACTATTTTAGGTATTACACTCAACTTACATTTCTACTTGATTTCCACTGTTGAATTCCACTATCCCCCACACCCATGTCTTTCTGAAGTTTGTCAACTATGGACAATTAATGCCACCACTGGGGTGTATGTAGGGTTGCCAGATCCCTCTTCGCCACCGGCGGGAGATTTTGGGGGCAGAGCCTGAGGAGGGTGGGGTTTGGAGAGGGGAGGGACTTCAATGCCATAGAGTTCAATTGCTAAAGCGGCCATTTTTCTCCAGGTGATTTGATCTCTATCATCTGGAGATCAGTTGAATTAGCAGGAGATCTCCTGCTACTACCTGGCAGTTGGCACCCCTAGGTGTATGCTTTTGTATATGCCTCGTAAAGCCTTAAGCATCAGAAATGGCTATACAGAGGATATGAGGATTCAAAAGTGAAGCAGGTGCTCAGATCCCATTTTCTTTTTTGCAAGGCTGTCCAACCAACTTCCTGAGGCAGGCACCACTGGTTCAGGTCATACCTCCTTCTTAAAAATAGCACTTTTACTTATAAGTCGTATACCCTTGACCAATGAGCGACGTTTCGTCTTGAAAATCATGGCGGCGGTGGATATACGAGATAATCTCCTGGGAATTTCCTGGGTTGATAGGGCCTGGATTCCAATATTAAACAGTGGAAGTGTATTCGACTACTTATAAGTCAAATTAGTAAAATGAATGTATGTGTCCTTCTGGTCATTTTGCTGATAACAGGAGGTAGGTTGCCAGCTTTGGTTTGAGAAACTTCTGGAGATTTGAGGGTGGGGAAGGAGGGCAGGGACCTCAGTGGGATATCATGCCATAGAGTCTGCCCTCCAACACCCTATTTTCTCCAAGGGAACTGATTTCTATAAGTCAATTTCCAGGTGCACATCAGCATATAAATCTCAGTAGGCTCAAATTCTGGGAAAGGCCAAGTGTTTTTATTAAATCCAAATGGCATCTACCAAACCAAGGAGAAGGTTCCAAAATGAATTTAGCTCAGAGACCAGCACATGGGATGCTCTTGGGTAAACCAGTTACATTGTGCAGAAATGTCCAAAGTTTTTAATCTTAAGAGTTACGTACAAAAATGGTCATACTGCTAAGAAAGGGACAAACCTTACCAATGTTCTCCAATCAGCCATGATCACGACAGCATATACCTTCTCTTCGTCATTTCTTTATAACTCCTTCTCCTATATTCAGTCAATGTTTGGAGGGGGGGTAGGAGGCTTGTGGAGGGCTCCAACTACTTGTGCCATGAGCCGGTGGGTTGGATCCTACACCTCTCTTCCACTTGAACTGGGTATCTGCTGATTCCTCCCTTCATCTGTGGACTTCTCATGGGCACCTTTTCCTGCTTTCGAGAGTTTGCTGAACACCAGGATCAGGCTGCAGCAGGAAGGAGGGATGGGAAAGTTCTGTTACGTAAGTGCTGCTTGTGATGGGATGCTTAGGATCCGCTCCAGTGTGTATGGGCTCTGTCTACACAATCCGTGCAGACTGGGCATTCATTCTGCAAACTACGTAAAACAGAATTGTTCAGAAAGGCATTGCTATAAAGGAAACTGGGCAATATTAGAACAGCTTGGTTCAGGAAGGCACTTTTACAAAGTGGACGAAACTGTGAACTGTACCACTGTGTTCGGTATGTATTTTCTGTTTGTTGTATGTATGTATTATTTATTTTTATATTTCTAGCCCGCCCTCCCCCGGCAAGGCCAGGCTCAGGGCAGGTTACAACACCAAAATTTCCAGTATAACAATAACAATAAAATATATAAAACCATAAAACCACAGAACAACCCGATTAATTTAAAAGATGGTCGCCGTATATAAGTGCATACTGTAGCAGGTAAGGCCAACCATAGTATATAATCGGTTGGCTATTCACCCTTAAATAGGTCATAAACTGAGGGTGGGGAGTAGGGAGGCCAGCGCAGATCTTACTTAATCTCACCTGCGGCCGTCCTCAACCATAGGCCTGGCGGAATAGCTCTGTCTTACAGGCCCCGCGGAACTCCTTCAGGTCCCGCAGGACCCTGATGTTATTCGGCAGAGCATTCCACCAGGCCAGGGCCAGGACCGAAAAGGCCATAGCCCTGGTCGAGGACAGCCACACATTTCTCGGGCCGGGGACCACCAACAGATTATTGCCTGCAGAGCGTAATGCTCTTCGGGAGGTATACCAGGAGAGGCGGTATCCTGCTCTCACTGCACTGCCTTATACTTATGTAATACCATTTTCTGCATTGTGTAATATATCGTGCCTAATATTTTATGGCCCTGACCTGGATGGCCCAGGCTAGCCTGATCTCGTCAGATCTCAGAAGCTAAGCAGGGTCAGCCCTGGTTAGTATTTGGATGGGAGACCACCAAGGAGTACCAGGGTTGCTGTGCAGAGGAAGGCACTGGCAAACCACCTCTGACTCTTGCCATGAAAACCCCAAAAAGGGGTCGCCATAAGTCAGCTGCGACGTGAAGGCACTTTACACACACAATATTTTATGCTTGGTTTTCAGATTTCAGTAATTCTAGTCCTGTTACATTGCTTATTAGATGTCTAATCCTATTGACTGCATTGATTCACACTATATAATTCACCAGGAGTCTCAGCGAGAAAGGCAGACTATAAATAAAGTAAATAAATAAAAATAGAGTGGAATATGGAAGAGAAGAATTGGGCAGAAGCAGCTTGTTATACATAGGTAAGAAATGCTGTATCCTCTTCTACACAGTTCTGAAACTCACAGCCGTCCTCTCATCCATCTCACCTGGTCATCCTAGTGTGAAGGGATACAGGAATATTAGCGCATATCTTCACGTGAAATCTAACTGCCATAGTGTTTCATATTTTGCATCAGTGCATATAAACACCTATACAAAGTTATTGTCTGAAGTTACATTCTTTGAACAGCTTACTACCCAGTAATGTCACTGCCTTGTGTGAAATTCCTTTTATTTTATTTTATTCTATTTTATTTATACTTCACCTTTCTCTATGTTGAGGGCCAAAAGCAGTACACAATGTTCTCCTCACTTCCATTTCATCCTCACAACAACCCTGTGAGGTAGGTTAGTCTGACAGGGTGTGACTAGCCCTTGTTCACCCAGCAAGCTTCCACAGCAGAGTAGGGCTTCGAACCTAGTTCTAGACAAATCTAGTTTGCATTCTAACAACCACACCACAGAATCCCAGAAAGTTAAACATTGCAATTCACTGCAATAACTCCAGAATAAATCATTTGAGAGTATGCACCTAAATTATCAATAAGGATAAAGTTGTTTCTCTAATATGCCTAAAATGCAATGACAAAAATTCATTGCACGTGTTGTTTGAATGAATGATGATAACCGTCAGAGTGCAGGATTCCCAGCATTCCTGGCTGCTGGGTAGTAACCAAGAGTTCTTCAGCAACTGAATTCAGAATCTCTTCATTAAAACTCTTCCACCAAGTTTAATGGAACATAGTATAACTCCCAAGGTACCCTTCTGCTGGAGGCTCAACATTTTCCAAATACATATGGAAATACTTTGACTTTGCACCCCTCTCTCAGCCCCCTCCAGTTTAAACCTCCATTTGTACTGCATATTAAAAAGGAAAACCTTTCAAGCCCTGAGCAATGTACACCGTTCAGGAATACATGAAACTCAAAGCTGCCCATTAATCACAGTCACGTTTCTGCTTTGGAGTGGAAACTATGGATGTTGGTTGGACATTGTTCGATGGCTATGTCGATGGGAGATTTCCAACCTTTGGAAGTCAGAGTTCATGAGCTGCCTCAGGTAAAAAATGAAATTGAGTTAATGGCCTTCATCTTATTTCCTCCCAAGGGCACTTTGCAAAGTCTGTACTAATCTTAGCACACAAATGGATTTCTGAAGGTGGTCCTACCAACCATCAGAATGATGCAGCCAGTATTTGGTTTTGCACCGGCTATCGCAATACAGGGTCAATTGTATTTTGAGAGCCATGTGAATTGACTGCTCTTTTGGAAAATCCTCTCCATCTGTACAATGTGCAGCTCTCTATCACTGGTAGGAATGAAAGAAAAATACCTGGAGAATTCCAGAACAGACTGGAGCAAGGCAGATGTATACCCTCCCCCTCAAAGCAGCATGTTCAAGGAAGAGTTTTTGGCAAGCATTCACCACTTAGAGGGAGGCAGTGTGCAGAGGTGGAGGTGAAGAAGGAGAACTTAAGATCTAGAGATCTCCATGAATCTTATTGTGTCTTTGAATCACATGCCCCTTTTGTTGCACCTATTAGAGATGGGAGGTATCAGCCACACTTCCTATTTTTTCCTGTGGTCTTCAAAAAATAGGCAGGAACACTGCATCCTTCCCTTGAGTACTTTGTTGCTTTTTCATATTATCCTTGGTGAAAGTTGAAGTGTGAGCAGAGTAACACATTACTACTGACTGCCCAGAGAATACTCAGGTACTCTTTCTAGGAGATCCTACTCAAAGTAAGCAAGAAGGTTCCTTTAAAAGAAAAAGTTCTCCCACTAGTCTACATTCCAAGAAAGGATGTACAGACCTTTCCATCTGAGACATCTAAAATCCAGATCACCCACTGAGTACGAAGGAGGATGGCTCGTGAAAGACCCAGAAACCGGAATTATTTTTTTTATACAGAATGGCTTCTCTTTGATCCAACTAACACAGGCCAGGAGGGTTGTATGGAAAAAATGTTTCTCATTAAAACAAGAAATGAATAAAATTGAACAACCCAGAATTATGATTTAATTTAAAATATATGTTTTAATTCCCCTCCCCCCCTCTGCAGCGTTCCAACATGAGAGGTGGCTTTGTGACTAGCTTGTTAAACAGAATCCCTTGGCTACTGGCCCACACACATTGTTAAGCAAGCTAATCTTTATATACATGCCTCTCCTTGGTTTCCTCTCTTTCTCACTCCCGCCCACACCAAAACGTGGCATGAGAAGACAGCCAAAATACAAGCCATAATGTAGCTAAGCAGTTGCTGATTTATGGCTGGAGAACATTCAGAATAAGGGAGAGGAAGGATAGCAAGCCATTCTCTGGCAAAGATGATGCCACATCCTTGTTTAATAAGAAAGAAGAATTACAAGAACAAATAATTTGCATAAAAGATATAGATCCCTGTGCTATATAGCATAGTAAGTGAAAGGCACCTTTCAGCAAGCTAGCGTGATGAGTGGTGGACACTTATCTGGAGAACTGAGTTTGATTCCCCCACTCCACATGAAGCCTGCTGGGTGACCTTGGGTCAGTCTCGGCTCTCTCAGAACTTTCTCAGCCTCACCTACCTCACAAGGAGGAGGGGAAGGGAAGGTGATTGTAAGCCGCTTTGAGACTCCTTAAAGATAGAGAAAAGTGGGGTATAAAAACCACTTCTTCTTCTTCCACCTCCTCTTCCTGCATTATTTTTGGTCAGCCTGACCTGAAGTTTTGTTTGCATCTCAGGTGTCACTAAGTCCTTTGGAAACCTGCTGCAGATTACAAGTCCTCAAAGAAAGAATTGGCAGCTGTACCAAACTCCTACAGTGATAATTAGGGTTGCCAACTGCCAGGTAGTAGCAGGAGATCTCCTGCTTATTCAACTGATCTTCAGCCGATAGAGATCAGATCACCTGGAGAAAAATGGCCGCTTTGGCATTGAACTCTATGGCATTGAAGTCCCTCCCCTCCCCAAACCCTGCCCTCTTCAGGCTCCGCCCCCAAAATCTCCTGCCGGTTGCGAAGAGGGACCTGGCAACCCTAGTGATAATGAGAATTAATAAACATAGAAACAACATATTAATCTGTTGCAACAGCTTATGACTAAATGCAGTAAAGGGAACTTGACATCCCATTACTAATCAATTAACCCTATTAGTCTACCTGTCCTGAATTCAGCTCAGGCCTGATTTAAACACGATGATGGCAGATCTTACATGTACTCAGGATTTCATTTATTGAAACTACTTTGGGGTCTTAACTACTTTGAGTACAACTTTAGCCCCCATAGTCCAGGAGGATGTTGCATGACCATGCTAATGTTGTACACTAGGGTTGCCAACCTCCAGGTACTAGCTGGAGATCTCATGCTAATTCCAGCCGACAGAGATCAGTTCACCTGGAGAAAATGGCCACTTTGGCAATTGGACTCTATAGTATTGAAGTCCTTCCCGTCCCCAAACCCCGCCCTCCTCAGGCTCTTCCCCCAAAACTTCCCCCTGGTGGCGAAGAGGGACCTGACAAACCTATTGTACATATATCAGCACCGTTTGAGTGAGATGCTGGGTGTGTACAAGATCACACAGTAATTTCTTCTAGTCTGCCAGCATTGCACATAAATTAGGCCTCATAACATTTTCTTAGGATTACCACTCTTCATCCAGGCACATACAGCAAGAGTTCCTTTAGAAGCATTCTGAGAGGTTGTTGCAGATCTGTGGAACTTCTTTATTATGGTGGTGAAATGCAAGAATTGGGGGTGGGGACCAGCTTGCTGTTGCAAGAGCAAAACTGATTGCAAATGGGATTTTGGGTTTCAGCAAATGTATCAATTGGATAATTTATCTATATTTAATATAATATTATTTGCTGTGAATTTCTTGGATTAGAGATTAGCTCTGATTTAAGACTGTGGTTCTATGCAACTTTCTACAGAGTAAATCCCCTTTAATTTAGTGGGGTATACTTCTGAGTAAATATGCAGAGTTGGATTGTAAATGATTGCCCTCTTCTTTTAAAATTAAGTCTTCCAAATTTTGTGAAAATTCAAGCAAAGCAACATGAAGATATAACATTTCTGGCACTCTGATCCCACACTTTGAGAGAGCATACGATGTGCAATTGCCATTTTGTCTGACAAGAACTACGTGCTTATATTACAGCTTCAGTATGTGAAACGGGTACCCCAAAATTCTGTTTTGTGGGTAGCATGCAATGAAGCTGCAAAATACCTGCATTGCCTTATCAGACAAAATGGCAGTGGCACATACTGAGATGATCATGTGTAATGTATTCTTTCAGTACACAGGATTGGATCACCAGAAACATAATGCCTGAAAAGGACTATACATAATGCTCACACTGTATTCTGAGCATACAGAGCCTGCTTAACACATAAATTGATATTTGGGGACATGAAGTGTATTGAGTGCTAATTACAGACCAAAATTTGTTTCAGATTTTAGAGGTGAGGTCTATTTGTTGCATTCAAAGCATTGAATTGGCTCTTAAAATGATCATAAGCGCACACATTCATACTTCTCTTTAACATGAAAAAGCTTGAGGAAAATCTTTATGGGTTTTTTCTAGGTTTTTCCCCCAAAAAACATTTCTTGACAATAGTACTAACTCAGTCTGATTATGTCCTGTTAAAGCCATAGATAATTTTTTTAAAGACCAGAAAAATTGTTTTTTCTGGAAGTGCTGGAGCAGTCAGATAGCACAATAAAGCTTTGTTTGATCTTGCAAAGCTATCAATTTACATGCTAGCATGTGTCAAGCTTGTTTTTGGAAAAACTGGAATGACACCTGGTTTAGTTTTAGGCTCCTCTTTATACAATTTCAAGCAATGGGTAGTCTTCCTGGAGCAAAAACTTATTTTTTATTTTGTAAGCGACCTTGAGCAGGTTCCTGGAGAGGCGGCATAATTTTTTTCTAAATAAGTAAATAAATAGTGATTCAGGGACTGATGAGTTATCTTGTTCTCGATGGAGTTATGCTTCCCCCAGTTGAATGGATTCATGGTTTGGGTGCTACTAGATTCATGTCTGGAAGGCACTGGCAAACCACCTCTGTTAGTCTCTTGCCATGAAAACCCCAAAAGGGATTGCCATAAGTCGACTGCGACTTGACGGCACTTCACACACAGAGAGATTCATATCTACAGATGGAGGCTTAGATTTTCTCCATGGCATGTGGCAACTTTCACCAGCTCAAATTGTTGCATCAGGTAGATCCTCATTGCCCTCAAGCCCCCGTCCCTGCTTTTCCCCTCCATAATGACAGCATAGCTGAGGCGCTGCTGTGGCGCCTCCAAAGAGGTACCACAGAATGCCCCCTGGAACAACGGCATGTGGACTTGCACTGATGGGACACCGGTGGGAGGTCAAGCCTGTGTCCCAGGGGCAGTCCAAAGAGGCCAGCGTGAGCGCCCCAGCACCGGCATTCGTGTTAGTCTTGGCGGCGCAAGTGGCATGGATGTTGGTGCGGCCACATGAGCACTCCCTGAGGACTTTTGGCCCAAAACCTCAGGAATGGGGTGTAAGACCAGCTCTTCTCTGCCAGTCACATCATGCTTGAAGACCATTTTACAGTCATCTCTAAGAAAAAGGCTGAATACCAGCAGGAAAGGGTCAGGGTCAGACATACACAGCTTAATTTCATAACACTCTCTAAGGACTCAAAGGCAGTCTTAGAGAGAAGCTAGACTATTCCTTTTGCCTAGCCCCAAACCTCTGAACAGGAGCCCAGTCATTAATCATGGTTCACTCAAGCATTAATACTCCACCAAGAGGATGAGGCTCATATTAGCATTCCCAACTAAAAGATTTTCAGTTTGAATGGTTTGAATTTCCTGCTGAAAACCAAGCTCAGGAGGTAATCAAGGTAGCCTCTATCACACTTGTAATTCTGAGACTTTCCTTTGGAGTCCCAGAACCTGCAGACTCCCTCATTCTTACCTTTTGAGCAATCAGGGAGCACACTTGTAGATTCTCCTTCATTTTCTGGGAGACAATATTTTTTTTGTTTTTCATTCAAGGCTCTAGAACTATAATTGTGGCCAGAATCTGTCCCCCAAACAGTCTTTATATCTGCTACAAACCCTTGGAGTTTTTTTTAGCAGTGGCTTAAGCTGCAGTCATAGATCATGGCCCTGAGGGCTTAAATCTCTGCTCAGAAACTGCTTAAATATACCCTGCTTTACTATTTACCTCTTGTCTTTAGTGATATGCATTTCTGTCTATATTTTTGGAATTTGGAATACTTACATTTTATTGTGGGCATTCTAGTACTGGGTAAGGTTGCTGTATGCATGATATTATTGTGCCGGCTTGAATATATTAAGTGTTTCCATCCATAAATCTATCTTTCATTTCACCATATTTCAGGCCTCAGTCATTTTTCCAGACTTGCATGAGGAACCTCATTGCTTTGACAAACGATCCCTTAATTACTCTATGGGTCATTCTCTCAAGCTCGGTGTAAAATTCAAGCCAGCAGGTGGCAAAAGGAAGGTTTCTTCCTTATGCTCAGGCTTCCCTAAGTGAATTTGAATCAGATTGGACAGCGGGTCTCATTTTCACTGACATGTTTTCTAGGACATACGTTTTCTTGACCATACCGACTTTCCTCAAAAAGCATGGGCATGAAAGCATGAAATTCACATAGTTACATGTGCTCTGATCTCATCTGGATCAGAATATTGTAATGTGCTTTGCATGGAACGGCCTCTGAAGACCAGACATTTCTATTTATTCAACCTGCAGCAGCAATTAGACTGACTACCTTAATTTACAGGAAACATATTTTGTCAGTTTTAAAAGAAGTTCATTGGCTGCCAAGTATTTCTAAGCACAACTCAAAGTGCTGGCTCTTACCTTTAAAGCCCAAATGGTTTGGAAACAGGGTATCTGAAAGACTGATTACTCCCATATTAACAGCTCACCTATTACAACCTTGACAGAGGTTCTGCTCTGTTTGACTCCACCACCTTCAGATGTGAGGTGAGTGATAACCTGGGTCATAGCCTTTTCTGTGCCTCAGTTTCAGAATTCCCCCATGACAGTTCACTTGACTTACAGCTTATTAAGATTTCCCCCCTATAACTATGCTGTTTTAAAATGAGTTTTAAAAGGACACATGCTTGATGTCTGCTTCTTAAAATATTTTATTCCTGATATCTTAATCCTAATTGCTGATGTATAATATTATGGGTTTTGTTGATTTCAGCTAGATTATTATATGCTTTAATTCAGTTGTGATCTGCCTCAAGGGTTTAACAAAGACAGAATCTAAATATTTTAAATAAACAGATCTGGGTTAGATGTCCTGGTAAGTCATGTTTTACAAATGTAGCTGCCTCCCTTAATACAGTGGTAGCATGAGATGTTCCTAATAGCCATTTGCTGAGGATGTACAGGATGCTAGGATTTACTGGAACCTGTGTTGGTGGATAAAAAAAGTGTTCTCTGAGCAGAAGTTTGAATATGGCACACGAGAGGCTGATTTGAATTCCTAACACAAAACTGTTTTAGTTTTTTCTTTTGGGGAAATGATCAAGTCAGATTGTCAGGGAGGTTTCAGGTTTAAACACGGAGGAAAAGGCAACAGCATTGAGGGAAACTTTGTATAACTTTATTCAATAGATATTTTGTTACCAGAATGTAGCTGTTGGGTTCACAGGCAGGTGTTCATAACTGTTGAGAGAGATATCACTTGGCTGTCACTCCTTAAGTAAACAGTCATAAGCTTCTTTGATACAAAATTTCTAAGATTTAGAAGGGCAAGCCCTGCTGAGCAAAACCCAACATGGCTTCTGCAAAGGTAGGTCCTGTCTCACTAACCATTAGGGCTGTCAAAAAAAAAAAATTCGGTACAGTTCGGATTCGGCCGAATTTGACCCTTGTGGGTTCGGTACGTGCCGAAGTCCGAACTCCCCCGCTTCGGATCCCCGGTAATTCGGGGGGATCCGGAGTTCGGGGGAAAATTCGGCCCCAGCGCGCCTTCAGAGGGATTCCCTGAAGGCGCGCGGGGGCCCTTTAAACTGATCTGAGCCTCCCAGCTGGGAGGTGCAGATCAGTTTAAAGGGCAGCCCGCCCCCCTTCAGCGGGCTCCGCTGGAGAGGCTCAGGCTGCCCTTTAAACT
Source organism: Euleptes europaea (assembly GCF_029931775.1). Lineage (NCBI taxonomy): Eukaryota > Metazoa > Chordata > Lepidosauria > Squamata > Sphaerodactylidae > Euleptes > Euleptes europaea. The sequence goes on along the minus strand of NC_079313.1, from coordinate 68,836,872 downwards.
GATCTGAGCCTCCCAGCTGGGAGGCTCAGATCAGTTTAAAGGGCAGCCTGCGCCTTTCAGCGGGCTCCCCTGAAGGGGGGGGCGAATTTGCCGAATTTATTCGCGAACTCCCGAACTCGCTGAATTCGGCCCCCCCGGTTGCCCGCCAGTTTTGAGTTCGGATCCGTCCGAACAGAAAATCACCGAATCAGGGGAAATTCGGTTGATTTTCAGTTCGGACCGAACCGAACTGACAGCCCTACTAACCATTTAGAGTTTTTTGAAAGTGCCAATAAGCATGTGGACAGGAATGAGCCTGTGGACATTGTGTATTTGGGTTTCCAAGAGGCTTTTGACAAAGTCCCCTGTGATGGATAAGGGGTTAATCTGCAGCAAGAGCTGACATACCAAGAGTGGGCGGAGCCAGAGAGCTGACACTCTTGAGCTCTGAGGGACAGAGAAAGCATTCGAAGCTTGGGACCCAGCCTGGATAGGAGGCTGTGAAAGTAGTCAAAGCTTGGGACCAGCCAGAGAAGGCTGTGATAGATTGGAAGCTTGATAGCAAGACTGAGCGGAAGCCAGACTGTACTCTGTGAACCTGAGGGGTTCTGTTAAAGCCGAAGCTATTGAAACACACAACCTGTGGTAGTGACAGGAGTGAGAATTGGGTTAGAGAGGGCCCATTCTCAGGTCACAAGGGGAATTAGTCTCTGAGGTAGAGCTATTCCAGTAGCAGGGAGGTGTGGAGGATTACAGCCACTGGTGTGGGGTAGTCAGGGAGAGAGCTAGGCTGGGGACAGAGTCTGAGAGTCTGAATCTGAGTAACAGTTTTGAGGGACAGAACTAAGCTTGAAACTAAGAACTGAAGTAACTTGAGTGGAGAAAACATCTAAGCTATTTCTCTGAAGTAATCTTGCGTATATAAATCTGACTCTGAGTTTTCCCTCCAAATTCTGCCTTTTCCTTGAAAATCAATCTCTGTGAGTTCTGTTCAATAAACTTTCCTGTTTTGTCTGTTTAAGTTAAAAAGCCTCTTGTGTCATATTTCTCTCTGAGGTAAATACTGGTGTGGGACTGGAGGAGAAGGAAAATAATCTCCTCACAAATATACTCAGGCCAACGCTTTTCCCTCAGCATATACGGCCGGGCTGATAGAGTGGGATATTCAAGTGGTTGAAAGGGGTGTGTGTCATAACCCCCACCAAAGACTGCTAAGCAAACTTGATAGTCATGGGATAAGAGGACAAGTCCTCTTATGGATTGAGAGCTGGCTGAAAAATAGGAAGCAGAGAGTAGGAATCAATGGGTCCATTTAACATGGAGTCACCACCTGGAACCTGATAGTATTTAGCTACAGAACAAATAGCTATGCAATTATACCCTTTTCTCCAACAGTAAAGACAACTTTGCTTCTCTTGAGCCTTTGGCCTGATATTGCAGGGTCCCAGAAAAATAGAGCCAGAAGAATTCTTTACAACCATGTTATGCTAGGAGATTCTGGTTTTTATTTGGTGGTAATCTTGATCAATAACAGCCAAGTCATCTGCAAGAGAAAAATGAATGTGAGCAACATTACAAGTTTATACTCCAGCTGTGCAAGAGAATCTTGCTTTGCTTTCCTGTCCTTGCCTCCCCAACTTTGTCAGCAGGAGGAATTTATGCTAATAAATGCCAGATTGTTTTCCAATGCAGGTGTTTGCAGAGTGATAGCCATCTCTTTCCAATGACCTCCATCTGCAATACATCTCATCATTACTAGCCAGGTTATTGTCGTTACTGGAGAATGGGAACTCCTGTGTGAGACGAGGGAGCGAGAATGAGAGAAGTAATTAACAAAAACCTATATTTCACAACCACATGATATTGTTCAGCAGGGCTTATTAGAAGGCTAAAGGCAGCTTTGGAAATATCATGTATGTCACTAAGATCTCATAAAGCTTCACAATAGAGGCGCTTTCTATAGTCAAATATGTGCAGATGCAGTTACAGAGTGCTGAAATATCTCTTGCCATTATGAGGTTGTGTTATTTAGGTCCTGTCCAAACACTGTGATCGGGGGAGACACCGCCTTGAATTAGTCCATCGTCTGTCTCATTAACTGGATGGCTAAAGAAAAATAAACTATTGATCTTGTTAAAAAATAGTTTTCCAGGCTAAGCAGTGCAAAGCATTTTATCAGGGGATCTGTGTGGGTGTAGGGAAGGATCCCTTTATGTCATGCCGGCAGTTTGATGGTAAGGAGTTTGTTAATGAGTGAAGCCTATCCACTATGAATATCCATCTATGAGTGGGTATAGAATTTTTCAGATATTGGGTTCAATTAAACATGAAACAGTGCTTGTATAACATGAATAAACTAATGTACAATTGCATGCCATAGGACTGAGCCCAGCAGGCAGGATTGTTTGAGCTTTAGGATGGTGCTATTTTTGACAAGATGGGACTACATTAAAGCAAGCGCTCCAGGGCATGCATGTGCAGTGCTCATGTCTAGTGCCATCTTGTTTTTCCTCCAGGTTGGTTCTGGGCTAGTGTTAGTGAGGTTTATGGTAGGGTTGTGGAGTGGCATCTCATTATTATGGGACAGATTGGCAGCAATGCTATAACCCACAAATGTCATTGTGGAGACGACACTTCTGTGCTCAAAGAAAGCAAAGAGAAAAAGCAAATAAGCAAATAAGTGCAATTCAGTTTGTTCAAATATAACATCTTTGCTTGCTAGTTTATTGATGTCAACTTAGATTTCTGTCCTGATATTTTTTTTAAATTAGATTTTAGCATGAAAATCCACCCATCAAAGTATGCCACCCGATCAGTACAAAGACAACTTCCAGCGGCACTGATGATGGTTCCCAGATGTTTTCAATAACAAATCTGAAGATCTGCTACCTAAATTTTTAGCTCAGCATTGACCGATGGTAAATTAGTAGTACATACTAACCCTAGTCAAAGGGATTGTGTTACACAACACACCAACCATTCCATCTACATCAAGAGTCTGATGCTCTTGGTAAATACTGCTCAGCCTTCCCTTTCTGTCCCCCTCCCCCCAAGAGCTTCCAGGGTACATTAAAAAAGAAAACATTTGCTTTAGTAGAAACACATTGCCAAGGTACTTTCCCATTAAATTATGCTGCATAAATTAGAAGATGGGTAATTACCTCAACCACAAAGTCATTTTCCATTCCTGAAGTCAATTTATAGCTCTAGGGCTCAGGGTACTGCATTTTCCTTGGATACTAAAGAGAAAACATGGGGCTAATTCAGCTCTTTGGTGAGCAGACTACTCCTCAGCTGATAACAGATCCAATACAGCATTTTTTTCTATGATAATTCACACCAACAGAGGGTGTGGTGGCATAATGCGACTGGAATTCGTTATGGGGGTTACCACACTTTGTATTCCCAGTGATGTATTAAGAATTTGAAAATGTTGTAAAAAACATAGCTTTAAAAGGGTTTTTGGATACCATGGCTTATAAATGGTTGGAATATGTCTTCACAGCTAAATGGGCCAAACAAAGTGCGAACAGTATTTTTTATAATGTTTTCAAACTCTTAATACATCGCTGGGAATACATAGAAAGTGCGAACAGTATTTTTTATAACGTTTTCAAACTCTTAATACATCGCTGGGAATACATAGAAAGTGCGAACAGTATTTTTTATAACATTTTCAAACTCTTAATACATCGCTGGGAATACAAGTGCAGTAGCAGCCTGATTCTCTAAGGAGTTTCTCATTTGCAAAGGATTCAGTTCTGAATGGATACCACAATATTCACTTTCTCAGTATTGGGTTATAGATTTCAATCATACCAAAATTCCCTAAACTCTGCCCTCTCCAGGCACCCCCTCCTCCAATTTCCCAAGTCAGATTTGTTAACCTGGCAGAAGTGGAGCTAGGCCTGAAAAGAAGCAGGTGAAACATAAGTGTTTTATTTATTTTTATTTGGATATTTATATCCCGCTTTCCCCCCCAACAGGGACCAAAAGTGGCTTACAGCATCATTCTTTTCTCCTCCATTTTAGCCTCACAACAACTCTCTGAAGTAAGTTAGGCTGAGAATCTGTGACTGGCCCAAGGTCACCCAGCAAGCTTCCATGGCAGTGCAGGGATTTGAACCTGGGTTTCCTAAACTGTAGTGCAATGCTCTAACCACTACACCATGCTGGTCCTTTTGTAATTTGTAAGTCACAATGAATAATACGGGAAGGGCAGTATGGAGAGTGTAGGGAGAGTTTCAGGAAAGGAAGGAGCTCAGTGGGGATGTGATGCCATATAGTCTGTCCTCCAAAGCTGCCATTTCCTCCAGGGGAACTGATCTCTGTATTCTGGAGATCCGTTGTAGTGCCAGGAGAACTGCAGTTCCCACCTTGAGGTTGGTAGCCTTGCTTACTTCTGAGAAGTCCTGTTTAGGAGTGCTCCTGAAGTTTTTTTATTTTTGTTGTGCTCTTCACACAAGCACTTGGGAAGTGGCTGCTCCTAGAGGGGCAGAGTCTGGCAGGAAAAAAAAATAAGGCCTTGTCTACTTACTAGAAGTTCTGACCATGGAGTTCCTGGGGATTCCTAGGGCTGCTCAGAAATGACAAGGGTATCTCTAGCAATTGGCAGAAATTCTATGGTCAGAACTTCCAATAAATAGACAAGGTCTTATTGTCGAAGGCTTTCACGGTCAGAGTTCATTGGTTCTTGTGGGTTATCCGGGCTGTGTAACCGTGGTCTTGGTATTTTCTTTCCTGACGTTTCGCCAGCAGCTGCTGGCGAAACGTCAGGAAAGAAAATACTAAGACCACGGTTACACAGCCCGGATAACCCACAAGAACCAGACAAGGCCTTATTTTTATTTTTTCTCCCCAGGAAGGTAGTCCTTTGGCCTCATTTTCCACCTGCCAATCAGCCGAGCATTGGCAGGCAAGGGCTACAGTTGGCTGGAGGTCTCCTGCTGTAAGCAGGGAAATAAGCAGGGAAATGGGAACCCTGCTCCTGAGAACACATTGTCTGCTCAGGCCAAAGTGAGCACTTGTCACCCCTGAAGCAAGTATGGCTGTGAGAAGGCTCAGATAATTCTTTCTGGACTAGACTACACAGCAATGTGTCTGGGACAGGGAGACCCTTTTCCACATGGCAATAGCCGCAACTTTAGCCATTTTTTTTTAAAAAAACTTTAATTGTATAGATTTTCCCCATTAGAATTACAGACATGGGAAAGATTTGAGGGGGGAAATTAAACAAAGAAACTTTAGAATGTTTTTTCTTGCATTTTGTCATGGCTCTTCAAATACAGCTGCCTAGAGAAAATTGGTTTGATCAGGTGGAAACAGTGGTTTTGTTTGAATCAAGCAGCAGTATATCTGCACAGTGTCCAAATGGTAGGCTGCAAAGAGTTCCAAGTAATTAAGTCCCCCCATACAGATTGAGCAAAGTGTACAGAACAAGCTTCTGGTCCCTCGTCAGGCTTGGCTGAGGGGATTTCTTGCAGGTTTCCCATGGCCTCTTCCCAACAACTCTTTTACAAGCAGGTGGTGGATACTGCTTAGGTCAGAATAATTTCTCATCTATGTCTACATAAAAAAAAAAAGGAACAGATATACTGGTTTCAGCATGATCATGGCCACATGCAATTAAAATCCCCAAACCAGTGAACTTTGGGTGAGACACCTTTTAAAACAGTCACTCAAAGAACATTGGGCTAATGGAATATTAATGTGTTCCAAATAAGACTTAAAAACAGTAATGCAGATTGGGTACGCACATTAGATGACTAATTTTCCAGCTCAAAGGGCAACATTGACAAAGTAACTGTCCCCAGGTCCAATATTAAACTTGGAAGATTCTGGAACTGTATAATCTGGAAACTTTCTTTATCCTGCAAAATAAATCCACAGCCTCCCTCTGAGTTATACACACTGGATGGGGATAGGGTAGAATCATTCCTAAATCTGCCTGTGGCTACAGAGCCTGAAGTGACTATCTACTGGTGTAGCGACACCATTACATTGGTGGACGCTAGTCTCTATGAGAGACAGAAGGCAGAATGGCAGAGCCCAGTCTCGTCAGATCTCAGAAGCCAAGCAGGGTCAGTACTTGGAGGGGAGGCGACCAAGAAAGACTCTGCAGAGGAAGACCAGCACTGCTTCTTACTTGCCTTGTCAGTTTTGACTTAGTAGCACTTAAGGTATTTACTCTCCATGTAGAAGGAGGAAAAGAGGGCATAGCAGAGAAGGGGCTGGGAAGGAATGGAGCTGGGGGTATCTTATGTTTCCCCATGGCTTGTTCCCATGCCCTGTGATGCCACAACATTATACCTGCCCAAAAGATGGGTCATAAATTAAAACACTAACTGAACTCAACAGAGAAATCCAAGGACTGCTCCCTCCTCCCTCTGCCTGATAGCTAAATGCAAGATATGAATCTAACTCCACACTCAATCAGGGCTCACTACCAGCAGTATATCAAGTTTAGCCAGGGAACCCACACGAAAATGTGTGGCATGGGGATATATCAATCTGTTCCCATGTTGTTAGAACTGTAAGTGGGAATGTTGGGAAGACTCTGCCCAAGGAACAATCCAGAACAACAGTAAACAAAAGATCAGATTAAAAACACTTGAGTTCTCAGAACTCTTTAAAGGTCCTTCAGGACTCTGTACACTCTCTAGGAATCATAGCGTTGCAACTGAAATCACAAGGACAAGGCACTCCAAACATGTAACTTAGGGCAGAAGTGTCACAAAGAAGGCAAGAGCATGCCTCAAATGAGGTGTCCTGAATTTCGGCTTTAAAAGCCCAAGATCTGGCAATGGCAATTTTAACAAATCTGCAGATAGGGATAAATATCCTTCCCCCAACTGGCTTATGGGGGCTCACTGCCTGGCCAAGTTTTTCTAGTGGTTGCTATTTGTTAGTATTGGATGCCATCTTGTTTATTAATTGTATAGAGTACAGAATTTTTATGAGGTTTTAAGGTATGTTTTAATTGATGTTTTATTATGCATTGTTGTAACCTGTTCTGAGCCTGGCTTGCTGGGAATGAGGGCGGGCTATAAATATGAGGAATGAATAAATAGAATTCCCTACCAGCAGTGTGACATTGATTAATACTGGGACAGAGTAACCAGTTGTGAAGGACCTTAAAGCTAAGAATCTAAACTAAACTAAGCTTAGAAATAGGCAGTAAGTGTAAATACTTCAGTTATAGGTATAAGATGTCCAAAGCAGCTAGCCCAGTTGGACTGCCTTATTTTAGATTAATGACCGTTTCCCACTTGTTTTCAAAAGCAGCCCATGTAGAGTGCCTCATCGTCATGCCTCTTTTGCTTCATTGTCATGCACCAGCATACATAATCAGATGGGGAAATTCAGAAATGCATGCTAGCACTTGGTACTGGTAGTGTTCTGAAGAGTTGAACTAGGAGCAGAGCAGTTCTTGCATGGACAAGCCATAAGAAGAGATTGGATAGGCATCTGCCAAGGATATTTTACACTTAATTGTCTTTACTTTTTGTATGCATATAGATCAGATGATCTTTTAATATGCTTTCAAGACCTCTCGGTGATTCAAATATTAGACTATGAAAGCCAAAGCTCATAGTCACAGAAAGTATTTTATTGAACATTTCCTAGAGCTTTAAGCAGAGTCCTATATACTTCCTCTGGAGAGAGAAATCTGATTTGGCCTCTCAGAGACTAAGGGATAACTAGGGCTCTACAGTAGGCCAGGGGCTCGGTGGCCCCCTAGATGTAAAGCACTACTGTGCCTGTCAGCTTACCCAAAGGCTACGAGTGATGATTGATGGCGTTAACTTTAAACAGCTTGTCTGCAATGTTTTTCGAGCATTCATCCTCTCTGGATCACCTGCTGCCTCATCTGCCAGAAGATAAACCCAGAACAGAAGAACATTACCTCATTAAAAGAGCTGGCTTACTATAATTGAAAACAGAAGCCAGGCAACACCTCCTGTGTATTTTTTTTTTTAATACTTAAAAAAATCCTTAGTGGAGAATTAGTTTCCAGGCACATGCAAGAATAATATCCATTTAAAAAATTAATAAATAACCATTTAAGAGCTACTTTATTATTTTTGATGGGAACAGCTTTCCTTAAACGTTTTGAGGTTCTTTCATGAATGATTATAAGCATTTGTACATTTGTACTTCTGTACATTTGTATCAAATGTAAGTTTTTGTGGCATGTAGGATGTTCCAGTGCTTTACAAATGCCTTGAAAACAAGAAAGGAAAGATGTGGGGCACATTCTGTAACTTCAGAGATCTAACCTCCAAATCTCTGTAGCTAGCCCAAGAGGGTGGATTTATAACAGGGAGCTCTTGCAGCGCTAAAGGCGAGGATTGTACTGTCTGAACAGGCTTCCCAGTTTACCTTGATCCTGTAATTTATTCCTGCTGTTTATCCTAAATCCCAGTGAAGAGTTGTGAACTAGCCTTGGGACAGTGCCTGGTCAACAAACCACGTTTCTGCTACCCTTCTGTACCATCTATCCAACTCTTATTCTGTCGTCTCTTAGCTGTTCTAATCAGTGGTCTGTTTCCTACAGTGGCTGACCACTTGCCCTATAATACCCACAGCAGGAGCACAGAACCTCCTACTGATGTTTCCTGTGGCAACTGGCCTCCAGAGGTATACTGTCTCTGAACATGAGAGCTCCATTTAGTCATCAAGGCTAACAGCCATTGGTGGATTCCATGAATTTCTCTAATTCCCTTTTAAAGCCATCTATGCTAATATCTGGCACTGCCTTCCATGAGTTCTACAAGTTAATTATGCATTGTGTGAAGAAGTGTTTTCTTTTGCCTAGCTTGGGTCTAATACTCATTAATTTCATTGTAAGAACACAATCCCCGATGTGTTGAAATATGTGAATTGATGACTCAGCTACAGCTGGCCCTCCCTGGATTTTACCTGTGATGAATCCTTGCTGGGGTCTAATCTTGACACTGCCTGTAGTTCAATAGTGGTGCTGCAAAGCTTTAGAATTCACTGGGCCACAGCAGTGAAAAAATAAAACATATATAAGAAAAAGAAATGTTTATGTTTGCAATGTGAAGGTTTGCCAGAACTGACATATGATCCACCCTTTGCTTGCAGGAAACACCAGCAGATGACTATACCCAAGTCTACACTAGTCTCTTGGGAGAATTGGCACTTTGAATAACCACAGATTTATAATTTAAACAGGTAGGAGACAACATTCCACTATTGTACATGTCCACCAGTTTTAGGAGTTCTACCTTTTTGTTTGGATATAAGTGTAACCGCAGCTGCCTAAAAAGGGGGGGAACTATGGCTACAAAATTAGGGGGGAATTGATCACCTGGGCCCCTATGCAGCTGTGTGAGGCATGTGATTTGGTGGCTCTTGGCATTAGGGTTGCCAGCTCCAGGTTGAGAAATATCTAGACATTTTCGGGGCGGAACCTGAGGAGGGTGGGGTTTGGGGAGGGGAGGGACTTCGATGCCATAGAGTCCAATTGCCAAAGTGGCCGCTTTCTCCTGGTGAACTGATCTCTATTGGCTGGAGATCAGTTGTAATAGCAGGAGATCTCCAGCTAGTACCTGGAGGTTGGCAAAACTACTTAGCATACCTGAGTACAACACTGGGGTAAATACAGTGCTTCTCAAACTGTGCACTTGGACCACAAAGTAGTTTGTGACTCTCTCACAGGTGAGTCTCAAGTCAAGAAAGGAGGAATAAGGTGAGCAGAGAGATGAGGCTCAATGGCAAATTTGGGTTTGTCTCTGCATATTGTGTAAAATGGCCGTGGAATTCAGCTTGTTGTTTAGTAATGCTATATAGTATACAAATTTCATGGCCATTTTACACAATATGCAGAGTAGGGTTGCCAAGTGCCCAGTGGTAGTGGGTAAAATCCCGCCAATCCACCGAGCTGCCCGCCGGCCAGCTGATGGAAACCATAGAGTTTTGCCCGAGATCGCTAGAGCGTCCACGTCACTTCCGGGTAAACCTGGAAGTGACCTGTGTGCTACAGCCACGGCCCCAGAAACCTCCCGCCGGTGGAGCTATGGGGCCTGGCAAGCCTAATGTAGAGACAAACCCAAATTTGCCATGGAGCCATCAAAAACAAAATGTAAACTTGATCACAGCTACTTGATGTGATATTCCTGGATTTTATGTTGGAGACAGAGAAAGTCGCAAGGGGGTTCAGAAAACTACAGTTAATTTAAAAGTGGGTCCTCAAAAACATGGTAAATTTGGAAGTCCCATTTCACAAAGTGTCAGAAACGTTGGCTTAATATATAAAAACCGCATGTCATGCAGTCCGACTTTGGTGAGGCAGCAGAGATTGCAGAAAGGCGATGAACTCCTTCTTCCAAAGTGTGATCTGATGTCATCGGTTTAACTCTTCCAGCAGCTGCAGTCCAAGTAAAAAGGAGTATTTGCCTTCTACAGTTTAATTAACTCAGGACAGATGAGATTTGAAACCCTGCACTTTGAGATTAAGGGTCTTTTCTTTCTCCTCGAAGAGGAAGAAAGCTGTTTCTGGAGATTAATTTCCAAGGACTTTCTTGAGATTAACTTTCCCAGATAATTTCCTTTTCTTGTTTGCTTCTAGAAATGACCTCCAGCTGCACTATAGGAGCCTTCCTGCACTTCTATTATCAATTCCTTCAAAAGAAGCAATATTAAAACAAGTATTAAATTGAGTGTTCTGTAGTGAGTTCATTTCCATACCAAGTCTTGTTTCATCCTTAGCAAGATCGATCATCTATACAGCACTTTGTGTAGCAAATTCAGCATGTCTGTACCTAATTGCTTATTCATCGTCATAGCTTTCTGCATGTTTAATCACTATAATTCCTATTTTTTTACAGCACAGAAACTGGAGGCTAGTAGCATCTTTCCCTAAAGCTATCCTGTGAATGTATGGCCCATCAAGCAGTTCCTTGGTCTAATTTAATCAGTAGACCATTTTGCAATCCATTACCTTCATTGTTTCAGTTCATAACCTGAAGCCAGGACAAAGGTTTGGTTCAGCACAACCCTAACCATGGTATGGTGCTATGCAAATGAGCCTCTAGAGCCTTGGTCTGAATCTCACAGTTTCTCCTCCTCTTCCTCCCTCCTTGAATGCCATAAGACAAATTATTTTATTGATTTATTCATCCACTTACATAACTCTGAGCTAGAGAGCAAGATAGCTATTAGCAAATGGAAGCCAAAGGTAATTCTGAGAGTATTACACATACAGTCTTTACTTGGAAAACCCTAACAGAGAAAGCCTGTGCAACCTATTACTGCATTTTCTACCCCAGAAGCCCAATAAATGCCTTGAATGATCTATCTTTGAATTCTGTCTTTCACCCCAGTTGCTTCAAACTTCCCCGTTAAACTATCTGTTGTTTTCTAGCCACATGTCACTGTGATTGCTGGAAATGACCAGGTATAGGGGCTGCTAACACTGGAGTATTTTCAGCCTTTTGTCCAGTCCTCATTGCAGAGGTAGGCACTTTATTCTCACAGTGCAGATCCTTCTGTGTGTTTTGATAGCTTAGCAGAGAGGAGATGCTAAACAGATGGTAATTCAATCCAAAGTTCCCTTGTACCGAGTGTCCCAGCAGCAAAACAGTTAAAAGAGTTTGGCTGAAAACTCAGGGTAGGGAATTGAGAGCTGAAGCTGAAATTCAAACCTTAAACACAGCATATTGTGTGAAGTGATTTTAAGGATGAAGTGCCAATTTGAACATTTGCCCAAAATCCAGTCCCTAACCTTTGAGATTCAGAAAAGTTCAGGTGCAAATCGATTTTTATTTATTTATATTTGCATTTCCACGCACCTTTAGACTTCCTGCTTTTAGCCAAGGTTACAAGTGTGAGTTCCATGGGCTGCAAGAACATCTGTTTCCAACGTCATTCCAATAAGAATCGGAAAGCAGGAAGCAGTGGAACCCTCCAGAGTAAAACTATCACCATGAGGTTTCTCATTTAATTGCAGGGGATCTGGTTTCTAGGTGTTTGGCCAAACCATGAGAGTTGCTGAGGCACCTCTTCACCACTTAGGTCTCGATGTTGTGAACTTCTCTTCAGTAGTCAATCTGTGAGACTGCTGCTTGATTCTACACTGAAGGATGTATTCTGCCATGCAGCACTTGAATTCAGAGCCTCTTCCATTTTTTGTCTGTTGAACATAGCGTATTTTTAAAGTTATTTTTTTAATCAGTTTTGACTAACCATAAAAGATGGAAGTAATGAAAAGCAATGTCCATGCACATTAATAGCAAGCAATAAAATTAAAAATTATATTGCAAAGCCATTTCTACCTATGTCTACACTGTATCCTGCTTTGGCAGTGTTCCATTAAAGAAAAAAGACAAGAGCAATGGCGTTAGAAGTGGAGATATTGCTCAGCAAAAACAGTGTGAGATTCTTGCTATGAGGGAAGTTATAGGGTCTACAATTCCAAGTAATGAAACAATGTAATCCATCTTCTATGAAAACAATAAAAAAAATTAAATATACAATTCCAAGTAATGTTCTATAGCAACACTATTACCAATTGGCTCAGTGCTGAATTTTCTCACATGCCCCATGGCTAAGACCACCCATGTATATGGTTACATTTTTTTGTCCCCAAAATTGCTGGTTAGGGTGATGGAAGCTTCTGCTGAAACCGTCCCCAGAAAAAAAAATTGCATTTCACAAGAACAATGACACTCTGCAATGGCAAGCACTCCTGTTTTGCCCCCTCCTCTCCATAGCTGCTGCTTATATCTACCTTATCTCTACTTTTGCCCTCTATCTTTACTTGAATAGAATTGTGGTTCTTGGGGGGCCACTGGGCAGGCTTTTGCAACAGTCATCAGATAACTTTCCCAAAGACTATTTTCTCTGTTTGGATGCTTTAAAAAATGGCTGTTAGACCCAAAATACATGCTACCTTATTCGTATATTAGGTTACTTCTGTCTGACTACTCTTTATGCCCTGGCTGTAAAATCTAGACCAGTTCGTCACATAGATTCTTCTAACCAAAAGTACACCTTTACTGAACCATACACATGATTAGGAAGATCCACATGACAAACCAGCTAGAACTGTTATCTAAGAATGCAGAGACCATGAAGAACAAGACTTTCATGGCAATGTCACCTGTAGACTAGCTCTCAGTGCTTAGACAGTGTGAAGCTGCCTTATGTTGAGCCAGACCAATTTTATGACAGCTTAGCCAAGGTCACCTGGTGGCCAGGGTGAGATTCAAACGGTCTATTTTAAATGCCACATTAAAAGACTGTTTAAGAAGAATATCTGTATCACTTTGGAGATGCATTCTAGAAGTGTTAGGACAATGTATTGACAGCAAGAGAATGAAGTCTAAATTAAACACCATTTTTACTTTAGTGAAATAAAAAAAAGACGGATGTGACTGATATGCAGTTTCTAAAGAAAAGCAAAGGCACCCTGTTTGTTCTGCAGGCTTTAAAACCCTGTGTAAGAAAGCTTGGAACAATTGTTGCATTGTTTGTGTTGCTTGTTCTTCTGTGAAGGCATATTATTTGTTTATACAAAATAGCAAAGGATGGCCTGGGCAAGGTCATCTGCAGTTGCTTCCCAGGAACGTTCCTCTGGTCCATACCCTTCCGGTCAATGAGGTACTGAATCTGACCTCAATGAATTCGGGAATCCAGAATCTCAGGTATCTCATATTCCTCATCTCCATAGACCAGTTTTGATGATTCAATATAATGCTCATACTGAAAGTGAAATGCAATCTTCTGCTCATCACCTGGCCAGATCCACACTAAATTAAGTATGCTCCCTGAAGGTCAGGCTTGGTATACCTAGAGGCCCCCCTCAGTTGCTCCAACAACTCAGGGATTAGGGGCAAATTGTATACAGGTTTCAAATTGTAATCTTATTGAACACATTGTAATCATTGCAGAGGTGCAGCTCCCCCCACTACTTCTTCATTAATCAAATAGGGGCTTCTATTGGAGAAGTGCGGGGGAGGACATATGAACCCCTGCTGCAGATTCTTGGTGAGAAAAAAATTCAAGGGTTCAGAAATATATATGGCTCATGGGCAGAGGGGCTCCCAGCACCAGGTGTGGATTCTCGTATGTGCTGAATAACCCCTGTGAAGGGTTTTGAGTTGAGAGATTATGGAGACATAAACTTGAAAGACCCAAAGGTTTGTTTTTTTTAAGGACTTGATTGAATTCTTTAGTTGGAGCTTAATGCTTCTTCGCTGCTGAAACCATTCGTTAGAAGTGAACAAAACTGCAATCTTTTTAACAATCACATTTGCGAGAAACCTTGCACTGTGCAACTGTCACACTGATTTGTGGAATATGTACAGCGATGGCTCATAGCACATGTAGCCGGCTTACAACTGGAGACCTCAGTGCAAACAGAAGGCTTGTACCAAAATAGTTTATGATGTGTTTGAGTCACTTCCTGAGTCCCAGAACCTGTGCACTTAAACACACAAGTCTCCTTATACATAAAGTGAGTCAGGGTCTTTATTTGCTGTATGAAAAGTGGACACAACCCCTTCAGCTCTACCCTTTCCGACTGCCCACATTTCCTCAGGCCCGCTACATGGGGCAGGGAACGATTCCTTTTAATTCCCCACATAAACACAACATTGAGAACATAAATATAACACAAGCCTTCAGATATAAGAATTTATTTGCTTAAGGAAGTGTTTCCAGAAAATGAATCAGATCCTGAGAGCAGGATTAGAGCTAATTTAGCCACATAAACCTGCACCTTTTGGGGCTGGCAGCACAGGATATGAACATGAATGAAACTTATTAAAAATATGGGTTGAAAATAAAAGTCCCCCTTAAATCTCTCTTATTGTATAAGCTGCTATGAATTAAAGCCTTTTCAGGGTGATTTTCAGTCATCAGCATAATTATGTAGGAACATTTTCCAGACCAGCAAGAGCCCCTGCCCCACCCCCAGCAACAAGTATTTTAACAACCTGCAAATCAGGAAACTTCAAATCAGAGAAGTCAGCTGAAATCACCAATGACTAGCAGGGCAGTTCACCTTGTACTTGTACTCTGACAGAATAAAGTGTACAGTAAGTATACTGTCCACCAGGATTTGAAAAAAACCACCACACTTTTATTCAGTGCTGTTCAGATGAAATTTTGGAACAGTGGACCCTTTTCTCCTTTACGATATTCAATTCTAAATGTGTGTGTTGGCCTATCTACCTGCAATACTAGAGCAGCCCCTATAGTCTGGGCGTAGCCAGCATTCAGGTATCAGCCTGAGGACTGATACCTAAACAGTAAGTTACAAGGGAATTACTAATCTAGAGGGGTTGAGGTGTAGTTTGACCTAGGAATGCTGTGAAATCGTATGATTGCTTCTTCTCATGTTGGGAACTCAACTTCATTGAGGTCAATGGATATAGAAGGATGTAACTGTGCTAGGATGGCACTATAAATGTTTCATTGCAAAGTTACCTTTTATCATGCCTCTGATAAACTCACATCTTTTATGCATGGCTGTTTCACTCGTCGTCACTCCAACGATGGCTTCAGATCTTTGTTTTGATTATGCATGCTGTTTCTGACCGTCAGAGGCCACCTCTCTCTCCCCCTGCTTTCCCCCGCATTTTGCCCGTGTTTTCAAATTTGAGATAAAACAGGTCCCTCAAAATGCAGGCAAAACTTGGGGAAACACAGGGGGAGAGCGAGGTGACCTCTGACGGTTGGAAACAGAATGCATAATCCAAACAAAGACCCGAAGTCGTCGTCGGGGTGATAGTGAGTGAAACAGCCATCAGTTGCAACAGTTATTTGGTAGCCAAGTCAACTGTGACCTGCACATCGGACCACAGTGCATTCAGGGGTAGAAAAACAGACATTCACTGAATACACATCTCACCATTGAAAAGAGGGTCATGTGAACCAACCAACTCTTCCTTATGTAGCACTATAGGGAAGCTAGTAGTTGCATCCATTTGACAAGGAATTGCTGCATGCAAATCAGTGTGAAGTTCAATAACTGCATCCAAAATAATGCACAATGTTTAATGCCTGGAAGTGGAAAGATAGAACTACTGTCCTACAAAAAACCAAGCACTTGCCTGGCTTGGGAACGGAATGATGTGTGTGCTGTTATGAGGTAAACACATCCTCTTCAAAGAGTTACACTCACTGCTTTACTTAACATGTATCTGGTAATGGCTAGTCTCCCACTGGTGATGGATCTTGTACTCCAGCTGCTGGAAGAGTAATATCCCCTTCTGCTCAGCATGATGGAAGAGCAATGAAAACATCATCTTAATAGAAAAAGTATGCTTTCACAAAGCAGTGGGGCACATTTGCCTAAGAAAGACCTTCTCTTCAAGGGCACCACTAACTCTTATAAAATTTAATAGGGAATAACAGCTTCTTGTAAGCTATTTTAACCTCTCAATAGAATTTAAATTATAGACACAGGAGCTGGACAGAATACAGAATGTCTCCCCTTTCAAATCTGAAAAAGTTTAATTTTTCTGTGTTGTATTATCCAAGCTTTTATTTAAAACAAAAGTGTTGTTCCTGGGTTTGGCTATCCCATTTGTGTACAAGATAGTTGGTTTATAAGAAACAATGCAATGATGACTAATAATAATGTCCTGCGACCCCCGGAGCCCCGGGAGTCGCCGGACTTGGCGGGGCCCCTCCTCCGTCCCCAGGGGGGGACAGGCCAGGGGAGGAGGCATCGGAGCCGCCGCCGCTTGCGGCGGCGGGGTTCGGGACGACGGGGAAACAGGCAGGCGGCGCGGGAGGACACAGGGAGACAGGGAAGAGACCCAGCTTCCCCGAGAACTCACCGGGCCCCCCCCGTCTCCTCCACAGGGGGCCGTGGAACTCGCCGGCGGAGGGATGGGCCGGAGGGCGACAGCGGCGGCGGAGGGGGAGAGGGGCGGCGGCCAGGAGGCAGCCCCGAAGAGGAGCGGAGGGGCCGGAGGCCCGCGGGCCAGCTGACGGGCGGCCGCGCCCGGAGCGGTCGGGGGCGGGGAATCCCAGCCCCGTGTCGAGAGGCAGGGAGGGGGGAAGGGTTGAGAAACCTGAGGGACGGCAGCTGGGGGGAGGCGGGGAAAGTCACGGGGACGGGTGGAGGGCGGCACCGGGAGGGAGGAGGATAAAAGGGTGGAGGACGCTGAGGCCGAGGAGGAGCAAGAGAGGAGGGGTCTTTTGGACGAGCGGCTGGGCAGGCGGCACAGCGATCCTGGCTTCCTCTGCGGGGGAATTGAAGCCAGACCCGCTCCTGGAAAGGTCTGAGGCCAAGGAAGCTCCTCCACCTCGAACTCCTCCCGCCCCGGCGGGAAGCGGACCGAGCGCAGGGGGGACTGGGCGCCCCACAGTGGTGGAGAATGCGGGCAGTGGGGGCCTGGTGAAGCGACCCCCCCCACATATCCCGGCCCAACCAGGTTGGCGGCCCTCACGACCCTTGTTACGCCCTCCGGTCTTCGCCGTCCCCAGGCCTACTACCGGAGCCGTGATGGAACCCACAGAGCCGCCCGGAGCGGCTGGCACGGACTTCTCCCAGTTCGGAAAGTGGATGGCGGACCACCAAGGTCGCCTCATGCAAGAACTGTGGCAACAGCAGCAAGAAGCCCAGCAACGGATGATGATGGACATGGCCCGCCAGACCCAGGAGGCCCAGGCCGTTCTGATGCGGGATGTCTGTAAGTCTTTGGAGCTGGCCAGAGGGAGCGGGGGAGATGGAACAGGGGGCAACCCGCCAGGATCTACACCAAGAATGCCCCCCATCCCTTTGGCCCGGCTGGGACCGGAAGACGACATCGACGGATATTTAGATGCCTTTGAACGGACGGCCGAAGCGTCGGGGTGGCCCAAAGAAAGGTGGTCTTTCATAATTGGCCCCCACCTGACCGGCCCCGCCCAGGCTGCCTTGAAAGCATTACCCAAGGCCGAAAGTGCTAATTACGACCAATTAAAGAAAGCACTTCTGGCTCGCTATGCTATCTCGGAAGAAACCTACCGACAGAAGTTCCGCCAGCTAACTTGGAAGAAGGGGGAACCAGCCAGAGCTTTTGTCACTGCCCTTAAAGATGCGGCTGAACGTTGGCTCCAACCGGCAGTCACCCCCAGCCAAACCATAGTGGAAAGAGTGGTAATGGAACAGTTGGTGCAGGTTGTGCCCCCACGAGCCAAGGACTGGCTGGTGTGTAACCGACCCAAAACCCTGGAAGATGCTACAACCTTATTGGAAAATGTGTCCGCTCTAGAGACCCGGGAGCCGATACGGGACGTCCCTCGAGGAGGCAGTCGTCCGGTGGGAGCCCCCAGTCTGGCCCGGGATGGACGGGCCCGTATCCTACCCCGCTTAATGCCGGGGGGGAACCCCCGTGGCCCGCCAGGGATCATGGGGAGACCCGGGAGCGGACCCGGAGGAGGCTTGGGCGGGCAAACCCGTCCCCCAGTCCGAACCGAAGGAGTAAGTGGGGAGACGACAGGGAAAGGCCCCTGCTTCACTTGTGGACAGTGGGGACACTTCAAGCGGGAGTGCCCCCTCATGGAGTGCGACTTCGGGGGCGAATATGCTTTACAGGCCGGGGTACCCGGGGCAAAGCCCAAGCCCCTCTTGGTGGACCTTCAGTTGAGAGGATGCCCAATCCAGGCCTTGCTGGACACCGGATCATCCATCTCAATGGTCCTCGACTCCTTCTTGCCCCAGAATCTACCTGTGCAGAGGATTGCAGCAATTGCGTGTTTCCACAGGCATGTGGAAGAGTACCCGGTGGTCCAAGTGGGGGTCGAGTGGAACGCCCGTTGGTGGCGGATGGAGGTGGCGAGAGTCCGAACGCTCCCCTACCCCATGTTGATTGGACGAGATGCACCCTGTTTCGGAGAAATGATGGCAAGCATCGGGTCCCCGACCCCGGAGGCAAAGGAGGATCACGTCAGGGTGACAGAAGTCGAAGACGAGGAACAGCCAGGGCCTTCCAGCGCCGGCGGGGAGCAAACACCGACGTCCAGGGATCCCCTGACGCGCAAATGGGAAGGGGATGGCCAGTTCGTACACGCCCAGAACCAGGACCCCACCCTGGCAGCCCTGAGACGGTTGGTGGCGGTGAGTGAAGGGCAGGTTCGGGATACCCGAAGGGCGGGACGTTGGCCCCGAATAATTGAGAAACGAGGGCGGTGGTATAGGGTGGTCCTAGATAAAGGGGCGGAGGTAGAACAGCTGTTGGTCCCCTCCGAATACCGGGCCCAACTGCTACGGTTAAGCCACGATCACTCCTGGGCAGGCCATCAGGGGGTGAAGAACACCTTACACCGCCTCCTAGGGCGGTTCTTCTGGCCAGCCATTTCCAAAGAAGTGAAAGCTTTCTGTCGATCTTGTCCCCATTGTCAGCGCTGGACACCTCGCCCACCGCCTCGAGCCCCGTTACAGCCCCTTCCCGTGATCAGAACCCCGTTTGACCGCATCGCCATGGACTTCATAGGGCCACTGCCACGGACCCCCCGGGGAAACCGGTTCATACTCGTGATTGTAGATTATGCTACAAGGTTCCCCGAAGCCATCCCGTTGCGGTCCATGCAGGCGATGGGGGTCTGCCGGGCTCTGATCAGGTTCTTTGCTCAGGTGGGGTTACCAAGCGAAGTATTAACCGATAGAGGCTCCTCCTTTACGGGGGGCATCACCCGGCAGTTGTGTAAAACACTCGGAGTCCAGCAAATCTTCACTTCCGTGGCCCATCCCCAGACGGACGGGCTAGTAGAGCGGTTCAACCAGACGCTGAAAAACATGCTGAGGAAACTGGCAGGAGACCACCCACACCAGTGGGACCTCTACGTAGACCCCGTACTGTTCGCAGTCAGGGAGACCCCGCAAGCGTCAACCGGGTATGCCCCCTTTGAATTGTTGTACGGACGGAGACCCCGAGGCATCTTAGAATTGGTTGGGCAGCCGTGGAGGGGGCGGGAAGAAGGAACAGAAGGTCGAGAGGTACCGGAATACATGCAGGACCTACGGGAGAGGTTAGCTGTAGCTCGAGACGTGGCCGCCCAAAACCTGCAGAAAGCCCAACAAGAACAAAAGGCAGCCTACGATCGGGGCACCCAGGAACGAGAATTCCAGGTAGGAGAGCAAGTCCTGGTGAAGGGAAGGATTTTCGGGGTCGGCGAAACCGATCCCTGGAAAGGCCCCTTTGAGGTGACCAAAGTAATAGGTCCCTGCACGTATGAGGTGAAGTGCGGACAGCGGGGACACCAGCGAAAACAAATACACATAAATGACCTAAAGGCATGGGTAGACAGATCAGGAACTATAGGGATGTGCCAGTTGGGAGAGGAACCCCTAGAACTCCCCGATGGACAAGTTCCTTGGGACGAACCGGGGGTGAGGATGGAACGCCCTCACATAGATCAGGGACTAACCCCAGAGCAGCGAAAGCAAGTGATCCAACTACTCACCGACTTACCTGTGATCTTCGCCTCCGACCCCGGACGCACGACGATGGTCTCCCACGAAGTACGCACACCGGACGGGAAGGTGGCCCGATCACCTTGGCGCCCCATCCCCCGACAGCGGTGGGAAGCCGTAGAACGTGAAGTAGCCAAGATGTTAGCCTTGGGGGTAGTGGAACCTTCGCGAAGTGCCTGGCGAAGTCCAATAGTGCTGGTGCCGAAACCCGACGGGACTGTGCGGTTCTGCGTGGATTACCGGAAGGTCAACGACCTAGCACAGTTCGACGCTTACCCTATGCCACGTTCGGATATTCTCATCGACCAATTGGGGGCTGCCCGTTATATCTCGGCCATAGACCTGACGAAAGGGTACTGGCAGATCCCCATGAAACCAGAAGACAAGGAGAAAACAGCTTTCGCCACCCCGTCAGGCCTCTACCAGTTCACGGTAATGCCATTCGGCCTTCACGGCGCGGCCGCCACCTTCCAACGGTTAGTCGACTGCGTACTATCCCAATGCCAAGGATTTTCTATGGCTTATATTGATGATATTATCGTGTTCAGTTCAGATTGGGACACCCATCTACTCCATCTGCAAACAGTGTTGCAGTCTTTACACGACGCGGGCCTTAAAGCCAACCCGGCCAAAAGCCACATAGGTTTCCGAGAATTACGGTACCTGGGGTATATCGTGGGGAACGGACAACTCCGACCGTTGCCTGAGAAAGTGACGACATTAGCAGAATCCCCACTCCCACGTACAAAACGGCAGGTGCGCCGGTTTCTGGGAATCGTCGGGTATTATGGTAAATTTATACCCCACTTTGCCTCGCGGGCTGCTCCACTGACGGATTGCCTGCGAAACTCGGAGCCTAACCACGTCCGATGGACGGCAGAACGTCAAGAAGCCTTTCAAGATCTGCGGAGAGCTTTGTCTTGTGACCCGGTTTTGAAGAACCCCGACTTCTCCAGGCCATTCCACGTCCACACCGACGCCTCCGACGCGGGCCTCGGGGCAGCCTTGGTCCAAGTCCACAACGGGGTGGAGCACCCCGTGTTGTACCTCAGCCGCAAGCTCCAGGCGGCCGAACGCCACTACGCCACCATTGAAAAGGAGGCCTTGGCCATTAAATGGGCCGTAGGAGCCTTACAATATTACTTGACGGATAACCCCTTCGTCCTGGTCACCGACCACGCGCCCCTGCGCTGGATACACCAGATGAAGCACCATAACCCTCGGATCCTGCGGTGGTACGTGTCCCTACTGCCGTTCCAGTTTACAGTCCAACATCGGCCAGGGACCCACCATCTCCTGGCAGACTATCTCTCCCGCGTCTTCGAACCGTCTCCGAAGGCCGGTCCAAGGGGGGGGATGTGTCCTGCGACCCCCGGAGCCCCGGGAGTCGCCGGACTTGGCGGGGCCCCTCCTCCGTCCCCAGGGGGGGACAGGCCAGGGGAGGAGGCATCGGAGCCGCCGCCGCTTGCGGCGGCGGGGTTCGGGACGACGGGGAAACAGGCAGGCGGCGCGGGAGGACACAGGGAGACAGGGAAGAGACCCAGCTTCCCCGAGAACTCACCGGGCCCCCCCGTCTCCTCCACAGGGGGCCGTGGAACTCGCCGGCGGAGGGATGGGCCGGAGGGCGACAGCGGCGGCGGAGGGGGAGAGGGGCGGCGGCCAGGAGGCAGCCCCGAAGAGGAGCGGAGGGGCCGGAGGCCCGCGGGCCAGCTGACGGGCGGCCGCGCCCGGAGCGGTCGGGGGCGGGGAATCCCAGCCCCGTGTCGAGAGGCAGGGAGGGGGGAAGGGTTGAGAAACCTGAGGGACGGCAGCTGGGGGGAGGCGGGGAAAGTCACGGGGACGGGTGGAGGGCGGCACCGGGAGGGAGGAGGATAAAAGGGTGGAGGACGCTGAGGCCGAGGAGGAGCAAGAGAGGAGGGGTCTTTTGGACGAGCGGCTGGGCAGGCGGCACAGCGATCCTGGCTTCCTCTGCGGGGGAATTGAAGCCAGACCCGCTCCTGGAAAGGTCTGAGGCCAAGGAAGCTCCTCCACCTCGAACTCCTCCCGCCCCGGCGGGAAGCGGACCGAGCGCAGGGGGGACTGGGCGCCCCACAAATAATTATAAAAGATGCCAAGAATGCAATTCTAAGCAGGCCTACTAAGAATTCTACTCAAATTTATTCACTGTGACTTACTCCCAGGAAAATGTTCTTAGGATGGAACTGTTAACAAACCCTAGCATGTTTGGGGACCTTTCTGACAGGTAGAAACAGAGCCATTGCAAAGCAGAACCCCCAGTTCACCAAATCAGCCAGATGGCCAGATTAAAAGGAGACTGTGGTTAATGATATCCAAAGAAGCTGAAAGATCCAGGCCTTTTATGCATGGCTGTTTCCCTTGCAGTCACCCCTTTGATGACTTTGGGTCTTTGTTTTGATTATGCATGCTGTTTCCAGCCGTCAGAGGTTGCCTCGCTGTGCCCCTGCGCTTCCCTGGGTTATGCTCGCGTTTTGAGGGTCCTGTTTTATCTTGAATTTGAAAACACGGGCAAAATGTGGGGAAATGCAGGAGGAGAATGAGGCAACCTTTGATGGTCAGAAAAGGCATGCATAATCAGAACAAAGTCCTGAAGTCATCGGAGGAGTGACGGCAAGTGAAACGGACATGCATAAAAGACCCCAGATAAACCAGCAGGGGGCATAGTCTTTCTGCTTCTGTCTGAAAGAAAATTGTCCACCAGGGCAGCCAAGGCAGTTTTCACCCTTAAATTGGTTCTGAAGCCAGGTTGGCAGCTCATCTGCCCAGAAGCCCCTGAAGCTGTTCAGTCTATCATCTTGCCAAGAATGGCACATAATTATCCATGTCCAGAAGATTCAATTATTAGTTTTTAACATTTTTCATAGTGAAGTCACAATTAGTAGCAGTAAAAATCTGTGAGAAAGGCCACAATGAAAGAAACAGTGGAGAGAATCAGCCTTTTCTGGAAGGAGGCATTCACTACTCCCTAATCAACTCTAACCAGAGCTGGCCAAAAATCAGCCAGAGTAATGAGACAATGAGCAAACATTTTGTTAGCTGGACTTCTTTAAAAACAGCATAAACTATCAATAACAGAAAACAACTGAAGTAAATGTGAATGATAGCTTTGCTTCCATTGAGTCTAACCAATCTAGACGTCCTGCTTCCTATGACACCTTGAGCAGTCAATACAGCTATCATTGGAGAGCAAGCTTAGAGTCTGGTTTCCTTCTAAAAGCTGAACAGAACATGTGATGAGGGAAGGGATTTGCAGCCTAGAATTGGCATTGGGGTAGTGCACAAACACCTGGTTGCTTTAAATGAAACAAAATCCTCTGGGCCTGATGAATTGCACCCAAGGGTACTCAAAAAACTTGCAGATGTAATTTCAGAACCTCTGTCCATTATTTTTGAAAAGTCTTGGCAAACAGGTAAGGTGCCAGAAGATTGGAGGCGGGCAAATGTTGTCCCCATCTTCAAGAAGGGGAAAAAGGAGGATCCAGGTAACTACCGACCCATCAGCTTGACTTCTATACCAGGAAAAGTGTTCGAACAAATCATCAAACAGTCAGTCCTTGAGCATTTATAAAGGATGGATCTGATCACTAAGAGCCAGCACGGGTTTCTCAAGAACAAGTCATGTCAGACTAATCTTATCTCCTTTTTTGAGAAAGTTACTACCTTGCTAGATCAGGGGAATGCTGTAGACATAATTTATTTAGATTTCAGTAAGGCTTTTGATAAGGTTCCACATAGTATTCTAGTTGACAAATTGGGAAAATGGGGGTTAGATCCTATTATTGTTAGGTGGATCTGCAACTGGTTGACAGACCGTACCCAAAGAGTGCTAGTTAATGGTTTCTCATCCACTTGGAGAGGAGTGACTAGTGGAGTTCCTCAGGGATCTGTGCTGGGCCCTGTGTTGTTCAACATCTTTATAAATGATTTGGATGAAGGAATAGAGGGGATGCTTATTAAATTTGCAGATGATACTAAATTGGGAGGGGTAGCAAATACGGTAGAAGACATAGCCAAGATGCAGGATGATCTTGACAGGCTGGAGAAATGGGCTAGAATTAATAAAATGCACTTCAACAAAGACAAATGTAAAGTTCTGCATTCAGGTAGGAAAATCAAATGCATAATTATAGGATGGGGGAGACTTGTTTGAGCAGTAGTGTGTGTGAAAAGGATCTTGGGGTCTTAGTAGACCAAACACTGAACATGAGTCAGCAGTGTGATGCGGTAACTAAAAAGGCAAATGCAGTCTTGGGCTGCATCAACAAAAGTATAGTGTCCAGATCACGCGAAGTGATGGTATTGCTTTACTCTGCTCTGGTTAGACCTCAACTAGAGTACTGTGTTCAGTTTTGGGCACCACAATTTAAGAAAGATGTAGACAAGCTGGAACGTGTCCAGAGGAGGGCAACAAAGATGGTGAGGGGTCTGGAGACCAAGTCCTATGAGGAAAGGTTGAAGGAGCTGGGTATGTTTAGCCTGTAGAGGAGAAGACTGAGAGGGGATATGATAACCATGTTCAAGTACTTGAAGGGCTGTCATATAGAGGAGGGTGCCGAGTTGTTTTCTGTTGCCCAAGAAGGTTGAAATTAAATCAAAAGAGTTTCTGTCTAGACATTAGGAAGAATTTTCTAACAGTTAGAGCGGTTCTTCAGTGGAACAGGCTTCCTCGGGAGGTGGAAAGTTCTCCTTTCCTGGAGGTTTTTAAGAAGAGGTTAGATGGCCATCTGTCAGCAATGCTGATTCTGTGACCTTAGGCAGATGATGAGAGGGAGGGCATCTTGGCCATCTTCTGGTCACTAGGGGTGTGGAGGGGGGAGGTAGTTGTGAATTTCCTGCATTGTGCAGGGGGTTGGACTTGATGGCCCTGGTGGTCCCTTACAACTCTATGATTCTATGATTCTAAGTTTCTAGCTCACTGTGAGGACATATGGAAGTGACTGGGGTTGGGCTGGAGCTCAAAAGCAGGGAAACCAACATTTTAATAGAGAGCATGGGGCATAACTGTAACCATGTCCAGGGGTGGCGGCCCCATCCCTGCACTCACCTGCTCTGGAGGAAACTCCGGCAGGGAACAGCCTCGCCCAGGCACTACTGAATCAGGCAACCCAATGAGGGGCTGTGGAGAAAGTGAAGTGCCTGGTTGTCTTATAGAGTCCAATAAAGACAAGTAGGCGGAGGTTAAAAGCAACAGTTCTTTATTTAACTAAACACAGACCTGGGGTGAAATAACCCACAAATAAGATGCAGAGTTACTCACCAGAGAAACAAAGGAAGCTTAGTATCATTTATGCATTCACATGGGGCAGGCCCATGGCTGCTGACAAGCAGATTGATACACAAAAGCACCAATGCACATTAGGTGTCTACTCCACTCTAATTAGCATAGCCTATAGATATTGCCCGATGGTGTCTCTAAGCAAGTGATCTTGGAAGTAGGTCTTGTGATCTTGGAAGTAGAAAACACATTCCTAAGGATGAAGGTAATTCAGAGCTCTCTACTGGTGAAAGGCCGTACCAGGCACATAGAGCATGATTTGTTGGTTCATGGCTCCCGGATGCCAACTTCCCCAAAGCTTCCATGTGTGTGCATATGAGTACATAGTATTTTATACCAGCCCTTATATCTGGGCATTACAAAAGGAGCAAGGGTCAGGCCACACCTGGAAATGTGCCATCCCTGGCCTCAGAGCCTGGAACCCGTGGAGTGCACCTCAGAAGTGGGGTGGGGCTCTGGCAGCAGACTGCACCTGGGAACTGGCCTCTGCAGGCCAGCACAGCAGCTCTTAAAACCTATGGGGAGGGCAGGAGATGGGAGGGCCCAGCTTTGGCTTGGCCAGGACAAATATCCTAATTTCTTTCTATTTCTACACAATGCTAGGAATAAATAGAACTCATACACATGAATTTCTTTTCTTTGTTAGTTTCCCCGAAGTTCGTGGAGTCTCTTTTCAGGCATTTCTCCATTTGTTTGGGATGGCCTTCCTGCGGATATGAACCAGGTCCCTTTTCCCTCCTAGCCTTTCAAAGAGCATGCAAGACTTCTAAAGGGCATTGTCTTTAATATCTGCATTTCTATTATGAGTTTGAAGACTAGGCATTGAGTTTTTTGTACCTCATGGGCTAAATTGTTAGTACTGTGATTTATTTTAATCTACCTAATTGAATTTTAATGTTGTTTAGAAATTTGTTGTAAGCCACCTTGAGCCTATTGTAAAGCCAGGGAGGCTATTGGCCAGGTTTCCTTCACTCAATGCAGACCCAGCCCAGAAGAGAGGGTGCTGGGGGAGTCCAGGGTAAGCCTGCTCTCAGACAACCCTTTATTAGGCAAGCCCAGGGACAACTGAGGAGGAAGGACTATGCCATGCTTTTGCACCCAAAGGACTGGTACAAGTAGGGTTGCCAACTCTGGGTTGGAAAATTCCTGGAGGTTTTCAGGGTGGAACCTGGAGAAGGCAGAGTTTGTGGAGGGGAGGGGTCTTAGTAGGGTATAATGCCATGGCATAGAGTCCACCATCCAAAGCAGCCATTTTCTCCAGGGGGCTGACCACTTCTGTCTGGAGATCAGTTGAAATTCCAGGATATCTCCAGCCCCCACCTGGAGGTTGGCAACCCTAGGTACAAGGGAGGGATCAGGGTGCATCCTTGGGCTTAGGGTTGCCAGGTCCCTCTTTGCAACCGGGGGGAAATGTTTGGGGTGGAGCCTGAAAAGGGCAGGGTTTGGGGAGGGGAGGGACTTCAATGCCATAGAGTTCAATTGCCAAGGCAGCCATTTTCTCCAGGGGAACTGATCTCTATCAGCTGGAGATCAGTTGTAATAGTAGGAGATCTCCGGCTAATACCTGGAGGTTGGCAACCCTACTTGGGCTTGTTGAAGAGAAGATCCTGGAGGATGTGCCTGTCCCAGACTCTGGCCTGCAAGAGTCCAAGATTGACAGACTGGTAAGATTTATAAATATGAAGAACACAAACTGTCAAAGGACCTTAAAGCCAAGGTCCCATTTAAAGGGCAGATCAGGCATGACAGAACCAAAAAAGGCTGAAGTGTGAGTCCTCACTAGGGTTGCTGGTGGCGGGGGGTCCCCTAGTTTTGGCCCTCTACCCCTGGTGTGTTCATTTGGCCAGTAGGGGTCTTACCAGGTGCAAAATGAGGCCTAGGCCTCGATGCCATCAGTGCATTGGCGTCACTTCTGGAATGGTCTGACCAGCACCTGGTTTGCCTTCCATTTCCTTTATCCGACTCTTTGAAACTACAAGCAGCTTGACCTAATTTCTCAGAGATAGAAACTTCCATGATTTTTTAACACGGCATCAGCCTGAACCATTGTTTGAATTGAACAAGAAACTGTTTAAAGGGATCAGTTTCTTGACGCAAACTGGCTTACAAGCATCCAGTTCCTTGTATCTGAAATAATGGATACATCGTGATATGAAAAGTCAAGTACTCACAGAACAAATTCTGTTGCAACAACCTGTGTTACCTTGCTGCATTTCCAGACAGCCTCTACAGCTCTCTTCAGGTACTCAAAGTGAAAGAGTTTTTTTTCCTCTGTACCTCATGCCTCGTTCTGGACTCCTGCAGTCACTCAGTATCCATCTATTTTTTCAGTTAGCCTTTAGAATAACAACATATGCAATGGGTTTCTTTAACTTTATCTGGCCAGGAAGTTCCTTTGCAGAGAATTACTCTTGGCAGGAATCATTTTGGCTCACTTGCTTTGCTCATTTGCACTGATGAGATCATCTGAGTGTGCCTGCATGCTTTGGTGATATCCCAGCAATGGGCCTTTCCAACAATGAGAAGAATCATCCCCCTACTATCCCATCTGTATTTGCACAGAAACGTTTCTTTTCAAAGCATTAGGTCAGATAGTGAAGTCCTATGAGGAAAAGCTTAAAGGAACCATGTGTGTTTCGTTCCAGACAAAACATTTAAAGGGATTACATTTGTTAAATACTGTGATTTTCTGATATTGTAGATCTGTTTCATCAGTCAAATAAATGCATCAATTTAATAAAGCAAATTAATTAATTCATATTTACAGCTGGAGTAAACCATAAATGCCAATTAGTCATTAATAGTAGGGCACCTAGGATGCAACTGAGTTTTTCATCTCCTCTCCTGTCTCTACACACTCTTGTAGACCTTCATACTGAACTGAGGGGCTGTGGCTCAGTGGTAGAACATTTGCTTGGCATGCAGAAGGTCCCAGGTTCAATCCCCGGCATCTCCAGTTAAAGGGACTAGGCAAGTAGGTGATGTGAAAGACCTCTCTACCTGAGACCATGGAGAGCTGCTGCTGGTCTGAGTAGACAATACTGACTTTGATGGACCAAGGTCTGATACAGTATAAGGCAGCTTCATGTGTTCAAACTGGCTGAATGTGTTTGTTCCCTAACTTAGAAAAGGCAATAACCTGGGTGGTGCTTAACTGTAGCAGGTAGCAGTTGTGAGCATATTCATCTCCTGGCCATGCTCTGGACCCTTTCCTTAAAGACTATGCCAGCCTGAGCAGCAAACTAAGATCTAAAGAATAATCTCAATGGATAAAAATGGAACCCATGAATTCTGATCAGGTGGCCCATAGTCACAGTATTCTTATTGTGTCAGGGTAGTTTTGCTGAGTTAAGCACTCCAGTCCTCTGTCAGGATATCTCAGGCCTGGTCTACACACACACAGCAGAATGAGGGAGCAGAGTGCTGAGGTGGTAGTTTGTACCACTTCGGGTGATAGATAAATAGATAGATAACATATGTGGGAAAAAAGTGTGTGAAAGGAATCTGTCTCCTTGATGTGCTATTTTTTGTTTGTTTTTATATAGAGGACAGTTAGAGGAAGCTTTTATATAGAGTACAGTTAGAAATATGTTCCTTCTCCTCCCCTGAGTCTGATGTGGTACAGCCCGGTCCACCTCAAAATTTTACCACCTCTTTTGTGTTGCATAGATAGATTAGGTATCATTCTCTAGTGGAATGAGGTAAGAACAACCATAAAGACTCCAAACAATGTGGAAAATAAAGTAAAACACAAAATGCACTTGGAACTTCATATTTCAATCCACACTACTTTCTGTATAGCATTAAAAGAGATTTCCAGGATCTTTGCTTCAAAAATCTTGTCATGCCGCCTGGCAACAATGGTCATGGGTGAGTCATGGGAAAAAAAAGCTTTTGCTGTCTTTTAAAGCCCCTTGTAAAAAGCCAGTGTCTTCCAGGAGCAGGTGTTGGGAAAGGCCCTTCTCTGCCTGAGACCCTGGAGAAGAAAACCCTTCTCCCTTGCTGTTCATTTCCCTCCTCCAAAATCTCCTCTGAGCTCACCAACCAGAAGGTAAAACTTGTGGCTGTGAGAAGTTTCCGTGGGTGATCTGGAGAATGGGATCGGCAGGCAGAGAAGCGTCTGTTTCATTCCTCACTTCCTCACTCTTCTAAATTGCCCCACTCCAAGCTGCTTTGTTTTTTAAGAGAAAGATCTCAAAGCGCAGTTACAGATATACACTTACAGATATACAAGTTTGAAGCTAGGAGAACGTAGAGTGTTCCTCCATCTCCATTGATTCATTGAATTTTCCAATGTGAAAAAATGAACGTTGATTCACACAACCATTTCCCCCTGTGCACAAGCAATTGTTCTTCTTTTGCCAAGTGCGGGAAAGAAACCTTTTTGTGAACCAAGCTGCGTTCCACAACAGTTGGAATCATGAAAGTTTGAAATGGTTGCCAGCTGTTGGATTCATAATGCTTCTTCCCACAATTATGGTGGCCAACCTGCTCACATGTAAGGAAATTCAACTGTGCTCTCTAATCAATTCTTGCCCTGTCAACATCCAACTTCCACATTATGTATACCCTATTATGCTGTGAATATCTGAACTAATTCATCAGTTTTTGCTGATCTTCCATTCCTATCTTTAGGTTTATGTTATGTTGCCTTGAGCTTCTCATTAATTCTTCTTTCCCTCCTTTATATTTAAAAACCTAATCTGCTCTGCTTTATGACTTGGTTCCCATGCTCCCTTCTTTTATAGTTCTTGGCCTTGGTGCATATCCTCTTGGTGGCTCCCTGATAACTCCGTGAACTCAGGCTTTTGCTAAATAATAGGCTAGCTTTTACCTTTTAGAAAAGATTTCCTTTTCTTTATTGAGGCTAAACAAAAACAAGGAAATTAAATTAGATACAAAACTATGTTTCAATAATATGAAGATTGTGACACAAGCCAGGAAGTCCAAAGATAAGGCTTGACAAGATGCCATCTACTTAGGAATGAAGAAGTACAGTAGTTGACCACACTGCTGTATTTTCCCTGCAAAAGACAGTTCCCAGTGTAGGGGACAGCAACCATCTCGTTTCAATGGAGTATCTTGAAATGACATTGCCTGAAACTAGGCTGAACAAATGTTTTATAGGAAGGCAGTAGGTATAGACAGCAAGGACCAGTGGCAATAAGCACATAGAAAAAACAGTCAATATGGCATCAGATTTAACTTCTTGCCTGAGGAACGAGGTTATTTGGTGACTCAATATGGCTATAGGTTCATTCCGAGACAAGATCAGACTCGGATCCCTCTGTTCAAATCCCCACTCTGTCATGAAGCTTGCTGACCTTGGCCCAGTCAATTTCTCTCAGCTTAATTTATTGTAGTGAGGATAAAATGGAGGAAGGTGTAATGGAAGGGATGGTGTACTGCTATACAGTAGCCTCAGCTTCTTAAACAAAAGGTGGGATAAGTGTACTAAATAAATTATTATTTACAGATTCAAAGAAAGAGGAACCTTGTAAGTTGCCAGAGAAGTTCCAGAAACCCAAGGCATCTAGATAGAAGCAATGATCCTGGTCAAATACATTTCTAGATTTTTTAACCATTGATATTCATGGGGTTAGGGTTAAGAAACTATTGTCCCTAGATGCGACAGTGTTCAGTTATTAGACTTTCCTATGGGTCCTCAAGCTTACAGATACAAACATATGAACACCATGGATGCTCAGAATATTCTGTGTGTACATCTCGAGAGCGAGAGAGAGAGAGAGAGAGAGAGAGAGAGAGAGAGCACATACACACTGGCCATTTTTGCATGGTCAGTTTTGGTGCTCGCGCAAAGCTCTTTTTAAAAATGCGACTTTAAAAATGCCTTTTCATGGTCCCGCCGCAAAAGGAGAAGTTCACCAAGCTATACTAGGAAGGAAACTGTTCCTGAACGATACCTAACTTGTGTGACTCCTTCTTTGAGTCCCCAGGGAAATGTCCTTTTCAGGCTAATCATTTGCGTTATCTGTTCCTTGGGGCTATTTTCAGGAAATGGCACTGTCAGAAAGAGGTTATCTATGCAAGTTGAAAGGCGGGTGATTAAAGCTTAAGGCCACCTCAAAGACATTGCTACACAAAAGGCAATGGCTCTTTTCCTTTTTCAAACTGCCATTATTTCACCTGTCACTCAGGAAGGCTGTGGCTTGGAAGTCTCTTGCACTGTATCTCACAGTATCTTACATCTAACTGATTGGGTAGTTCATTTTGCCTTAGGCTTTTAGGTGCTCATCCCTCTGGAAACATCTGCTGTAGACTGTGGTGATACTCATCCAGGTGGGATGAAATGTCCATTCCTTTGTTCATTGATTGACAGCTGGACTGTAATTGTCCCTTTACAGGCAAGCATTTCCTTGGGCTGTTCTGCCTGCAATTCTGATAGATGACATCCTTTGTAGTTTTCCCACATGATGCAATTCCCCCTCCCTCAGTGCTCTTACCTGGAGGTTCTTTGGAGGAAAATATTTTCAGAAAAGAAAGACTGGAGCGAAACTGGGTGGGATAAACTGAAGGTGCTGAGATTTCTGATTTGGGGAGGGGGAGCGGATTGAAAGGTATCATGTCAACCTGCAACCTTCACTTCTTGTTCTAGTTTAGCTTCCTGTTTTTAATTCTGTTGTGGCCACCTTGAGTTGCTGCATCCTAATAAAGCATTACATTAAAAAGAAATGGCCTAAAACGTCTGCTAATAGTTATTTAATGGTTGCATTATTTGGGGGCATTCTGGCTCAGCAGCATGCTATTTTGGTTTCTGTAATAACGTGCAAACCTATTTAGATTAATACTTTTTTTTTAGCACAGATGTCTGACACAGGTGACTTATCAGCTTGCAAAGAGCTAATCCCCCTTTATATGAAATGACCATAGCGGCCCAGATGTTACCATAGCGTGGAATTCTTCTTCCATGCTTTAATTGGGGACATGAACCAACCTGTACTTGAAATGCCATATGAAATTTACTGGGCAACGGATTGGCAGCAAAGCAACCCATTAATCTTTATCTCAGGAACCCAAAGCCCCCCTCCCTTGACACGGCTTCTGCATTTCCCATTTTTAGAGGAGGTGTTTCCTTCCTCTAGGTCAGGATTCTTTAAGGTTTTTCCTTGCACTGGAGTTTGATTACTTAATCATATCTTTTGTGATAACATTAGAGTGAGCTCAAGTGGAAAGTTTTCATCATGCAACAACTTGAGAGCTGGAGACTGCCCAGCTGAAAGCAATCTGGCGTTATCAAGAACTTGGGACCAGTTACAAATCTGCTCTAATTTATATCCGCCTGCAGCTGTGCACAGACTATTTGTTCTGCAAGTTGGGGTTCCACTGAAAGGCCCTAACTGGAAATTACATTGAGTTAGAGAGCCCTCTTTGAGACGTCGTTCCTCTCCAGCCTATATGACAGATCTAGGTTGCACAGCTGTCTCTATCTCTGGTGGCAATCCAGCTCTGGCTGAAGTCAATGGCAACTTTCCTTGCAGTCTTAATGGAAATGGACTACGCTCCTATGTAGTGAGTCCAATTTTGTTTTCAACCAGACGACAGAATATTGCCTTGGTTTCTCATGGCTTAATTTCTAGTGAGTTAATTCCAGCACTTTAGAATCAAAGCAGGAAGGAAGCCAAAGGAATGGATCATCGAGTCCATGTCCCTATCGAATGTGAGCTTGTGTGTGTGTTTGCATGCGTGTATGTGTGTGAGAAAGAGCGAGAGAGAGAGCCAATCTTACATGCTGAACCAAACAATATGAATGAATTCCCTGTGTTTCTAAAAACAACCAGGTAGGTTGAGCTCCTAAGACTTAAACACACATGGGCAAAGGACTTCAGCTTCTCCACAAGGGAAGGGGGTGTGTGGCTTTCCTAGTAGCGGCAGCCCCTTGTGCCGCATGGAGCACAATTTCAGTGGGTACACCAACCTGTGAGGGCAGCTTCCCAGAGAGGGCTGAGATAAGCAAGGTTGGTTCTAGAGAGTATGTTGTCCCAAGCACAATACACTGTGACTACCTCCTCCCATGCTGCTGCCAGTCACGTTCAAGTCATCTTGAACCCAGGTGATGGAGGTTCAGATGATGCCATCTCTTTCTGTGCTGCCAATGGCTGGGAGTGAACCTCGGTCCTACAGTGCAACAGCATGCTCCTCATCATGCTGCTCCAACCAGTCGTTTGAGTGGTTTGGCCACAGAACCATCCCTGGAGATAGGAAGGGAGGGCATGAGGGCATGAGCCAGGGTCCTCAAAGAGCATGCAAGACTTGGCTGTTCCAAAGGGCATTGTGTTGAATTTCTGCATTTCTGTATGAGTTTGAAGACTAGGCATTGAGTTTTTCTGTACTTCATGAGCTAAATTGTTAGTCCTGTGATTTATTTTAATCTACCTAATTGAATTTTAATGTTTAGAAATTTGTTGTAAGCCACCTTGAGCAGGATATAAATATTTGAGGACCGTAGAGTGTATTTAAATGGGTGAGGGATTACATTCTAGCTTCTTTTCTCGATTATTGCTTCACTACCAGCTATGATAATGTTAGGTTGGCTTTTCATGTCATATTTATTTTTGCCTTGTTCTAGTATTCATGCTGCTCAGATATATAATAAGGAGAAAATTCTGGCTGAGTGGTGAATGAAAAGTTGAAATGAATGATGCCTCCAAAGAAAAGTGAGTCTCTTTCTTCATATAATTGAAAAAAGTTATGTATGAATCATGTAATACCAGTTCTAGACTACAAATTCCAAAGGTTAATGAATCAGCTGCCTGTAATGTTTGTACTGTGACATGGTGTCCAAATATGCTATTCGTATTGGCTTAGTGCTTTAAGCCTGAACTCTTTACCATTTGGTTGTCATTATTTAATAAAGGTCACTGTGGAAGAAAATGATTCAAGGAAAAATATTGTTGATCTAGAAAACCTGATAAACAGCTGGAAAGCTCTGCACTGAATATCATTTTCATGATAAAGCAAAGATTCTTCTCAGGCGCTCTTTTTTCTAACTTTTCTCAGGATATTGCAAACGTGCATAAAAAGGATGCCATTTTGATCAAGGTTCTGGAACAGAGAAGACATACATACAGGCAGCTGTTGATTTTGCTCATTGGCAGGTTGGTATCTACAGAAGGCCCTGCTCAGATGAGTGAAGCTATTGTGGCAGAGAGTAGAGGGAGAGACAGTCTCATAGATATGCGGGTCCAAGTCCATGAAGGGCTTTGTATGTGATAGCCAATATTTTAAATTGAACCCGGTAACTGATGGGCAGCCAGTGGAGAGACTGTAGAAGGGGATTAAAATGCATATTCCATATAGCTCCCAATAATAGCTGAGCTGGGGCATTCTGCACCAAAGGGAAGTTTTCAGATTGATTTTGAGGAGTGACCAATGTACAGTGCATTACAGTAGTCAAGTCGCAGTGTCACTGTGGCATATATCCAGGGGGCCAGATCAGGCTTCTCAAGGTAAAGGGGCATTTTTCAAGCTAGGCTGAATTGGAAGAAAGC
Source organism: Euleptes europaea (assembly GCF_029931775.1). NCBI lineage: Eukaryota > Metazoa > Chordata > Lepidosauria > Squamata > Sphaerodactylidae > Euleptes > Euleptes europaea. Next base: position 68,801,654 of record NC_079313.1, on the reverse strand, counting down.
CTTTCTTGCAACTGCATTGATTTGCTTCTCCAGAAATAATGTTGGGTCAAGAACAACCCCAAGGATCTTAACTAGGGCTGCCGATTTCCCCCCGAATTTTCCCCGATTCGGGGGTTTTCAGTTCGGATGGAACCGAATTCAAAAAAGGCAGGAAAACGAAGAGCCAAATTCGGTGAGTTCAGGCCAATCACTGAATAATTTTGGCAAATTTAGGGGCTCCGAATCAGCAGAATAACTGTCAGTTAGTAAGCAACTAGCAGCATTCTCCCGCTGCCAATCGGTGGCCAAGTTGGGTCTTCTTCTGGCCAATCAGTTGCGGTTGAGTGCGTGAGCCCAGCTGCTGCATGGCCCGGGGAGAGAAAGAGAGAGCGTCTGTTTGTGTGTGAGAGAGATCACCGTGGTGGTAGGGGGTGCGTGTGAACATTCGCGGCTTTCCGCGGCTCCGGGGGGGTTATTTTTTGGGGTAGAGGTCACAGACTTTCAGGGTAGCTTGAGGGGACCCTTCTTGCAAGAACCCCCAAGTTTTGTGAAGATTGGATCAGAGGGTCCCGAGTTATGGGGCCCGGAAGGGGTGGCCCCCCCCAAATCGCCGACAGGAATAAAGCCACTTAAAGCACATTGGCGGCATTCCGCAGCTCCGGGGGGGGGGGCATTTTTGGAGGTAGACATCCCAAACTTTCAGGGTAGCTTGAGGGGACCCTTCTTGCAAGAATCCCAGGTTTTGTGAAGATTGGATCAGAGGGTCCCGAGATATGGGGCCCAGAAGGGGTCGTCCCCCCAAATCGCCCACAGGAATAAAGCCATTAAAAATACATTTCACGCCTTTCCGTGGCTCCGGGGGGCATTTTTGGGGGTAGAGGTCCCAAACCTTCAGGGTAGCTTGAGGGGTCCCTTTTTGCAAGAACCCCCAAGTTTTGTGAAGATTGGATTAGAGGGTCCCGAGATATGGGTCCCCCCAACTGCCCATTGGGATAAATGGGATCAGGCGATCCTGAATGTGCATCTCTACAGAGTGGCAAATCCAAGGCAAAACCTCCAGTGCATAAATGGCCAGAGAGTTGTGAGAGATCCTGAGCAGCTGTTGCTGCCCTGCTTCTGTTGGAACAGAAGACATCCACAGTTTGACCCATTTTGGGGCTTTTATCTATAACTTTTTTCCTGTGTGTGTGTGTGGGGGAAAGCAGATTCTGTGTGTGCGTGTGAGGGGGGAAGCCAAAGTGGGGTGAGTTTGATTGCCTCTGTGTGGGACTGTGCTTTCGCCTGTTTTCATCGGTTGCCAACTTCGTCTGGAGTTAACCGTGGGTCAGTGAGTCTCTTTCTGGCTGGCTGCTATTGTTTCCAATGGGCTGTGCAGCCGCTTCTGTTGTTTCCAATGGACTAGCCTGTCATTCGTTTTAGTGCATCCCCTGTATTTTCAGTGGAGTCAATGTAAGTCAACTGATATTCCCCTCTCCCATTATCTTCAATGGGCTGGGCAGCCTCTCCCATTGTTTCCAAGGGGCTGACTTGTCATTCCTTTTAGTACATCCCTTTTAATGGCTTTATTCCCCCGGGCCGGGGTAATGGTACGGCCCAACTGCCGAGGCAGCCAGACCCCCGGCCGGGCAGATGGGTGGGGCGACCCCTTCCAGGCCCCATATCTCGGGACCCTCTGATCCAATCTTCACAAAACTTGGGGGTTCTTGCAAGAAGGGTCCCCTCAAGCTACCCTGAACGTTTGGGACCTCTACCTCCAAAAATGCCCCCCCCCGGAGCCATGGAAATGCGCGAATGTGTTTTTAATGGCTTTATTCTGCTAAATTTTCACCCGAACTCGGAACTTGGTGCTGAATTCCATGGATCTGAATTGGGGGAGTTCGGACTTCGGCATTTCTCGAATTAAAACGGGCCGAATTTTGCCGAATCTGAATTTTACCCAAAAAAAATTTCAACAGCCCTAATCTTAACTGAGTTGACAAAGGACAGCTTAACTCCATTGAAAGTCCTTCAAGAACTCTGCCTTCCCAACCAGCATTACTTCAGCCTTTCCAGGGATTAGGTTCAATTTGTTCACTCTTAGCCATTTAACCACAGCGGCCAGGCAGCTGTTTAGGACACTGCATCCCCAGGAGATTTGCATAAGGATATATACATAGCTGAGTATCATCACCATATTGATGACAGCCAACCTCAAAACTATGAATGATTTGTTCTAAGAGCTTTGCATAAAGATTGAAGAGCATGGGGGATAGGTTTGCCCACTGTGGGACCCCATAGGATTGGTCCCACACTGATGAAAGCTGGTCTCTAATGGCAATTCTTTGGGTCTGGCCCATGAGGAATGATTTGAACCAGTCCAGTGCACAATCTCTGATGCCTACCCAAAGATTCACTGCAAAGGATTAGGTCCAAAGTGTGGCCTCTTTCATGTGTTGGGCCAGTCATGATTTGCGAGAGACACAAGGCGGACAAAGAAGCTATAAAATCCTGGGCCGGCCCTGGTGAGTTATCCTCGGCATGGCTCTGGGTTTCTACATCCAAGACCACCTCTGCCGATTCAGACAAGGTGCCCACTGGAGAATTAGGCAGCTGGTAAACAAGCAGAATACTAATCTATCCTCACTCCAGTCATGGCTTGCACCGGAAGTCTGTGGAAGTTGAAGTACTCCTGGAGGATAACGGCCATACCTCCTCCCCAGCTAGCTGTGCATGGAGGACTGCATAGCCAGGTGGTGGTAGTTGTGACAGACACACCCCATCGTTTTCTTCCAGCCATGTCTCTGTAATGCAAGCCAGTTCAGTTGCCTCTTCCTGTAACATCGCATACAGTTGTGCATTCTTGCACCTGACTGATCTGGTATTTCATAGTGCTATAGTGTACAAGAGGAGGATATAGGGTCCCTTGCCTCATCTACACTTGGGAGGGTATGAAGGTTAGATAGGTGAGCTTCCTTACCACATACTTCTTTGATACATGCCACCCCCATAACTACCAGCTCCCAACTGCACTGAAATATTTGATTCATCGGACATTTTGCTGTAGATGAAGATTGTCCTGCAAAACAGTAATAAACCACGCAAACACCCAACAATCAACATGCTAGTGACTGCACAGAAACTGCTACAACAGACCAGGTGTTTAGTCATGGCGAATTGATGTCAACATTGTTCAACAGGTGTAGTTCTATGGCAGTAGCCAGTTACGTAATTGGTGAAACTCTCTGTTTTCAGTAGAGGTGAACCTTCCGCCAGTTGTGCACTGTGGTGCCACTGCAGTGACATATCCTAACTCTCTGCTGAGCCAAGTCTGAAGTCTTCCATTGGCCTAAGGAGACTTCCCAAGGAGAAAGGTTGCTTAGACTAGAGGAAGGCCTTCAATTTGGCTGAGTGGAGTGGGAGAATACCAGCGTTTTCCTTGGTATGTTTTTGGAGCATTGGTGTTCACTGGAACATCAATATATCTGGAAATACTTGAGTATCTGGAAATGCTCAGGCTTCAAGAAACATTGCAAGAGCCAAAATCTGTACTGTCTTATATCAGTGTGTAGAATCTGGACTGGGACCCTTTGATTTTAACTTGATGTTGTTCCTGATGAGCATGACCCAATAAATTTAATCATATTTAAATACCGTTGATTTTAGCATGAGATTAAACAGGGCTTTAGAATTCTTCCATGTGAATCAATAGGATTTGCATGTGTTTAACTTGGCTGCATTGTGCTCAGATATTCCCTATGCTGTCTGTTTTTTGAAACTTAATTATCTTTATGTGGACCTCTATCTATCCTGGGGTTCATCGGAAGATGCAAGGAGTGAGGTGCAAGGAGTGGCTGTGGTTTTGCATGCTGGCCCCAGGTTCAATCCCCCATCTTCTTTTCAAAAAGGATCCAGTAGTTGGTGATGTGAAAGAAGCTGGTGATACCTGAGCCACTGGAACACCACTGTGATTCAGAGTAGATAACAGTGACCACGATAAACCAACAGGCTGGCTTAGTATAAGGCAGCATCATGTCCTCAGGTTTTAGAACTGGAACCTGTTTGGAGTACCAGGTTTGGGGCTTATAATATATTTGGTAATAGTAAAGATAATGGCTCTGAATTTGTGCAGAACACCTTTCCTTTCCAGCAAGCACAAAAAACCTTTTCCCGGATCTGAGAAGAGGGAGAGGCACCCAGATTAATATGAATGTTTCTAGCAACCCCAAATTAAGCAGTGTGTTCATGTTGTTGGAAGGAATGAACTGTGCAATGTCACTTAATGCTAGCACAGGCTTTGGAGGGCAGGGGAGTGCAGTAGAAAGTTAGTACAGGGATAGATAGTATGCTCCCTGACCTTTCCTTTGTTCACTCCTACTGCTGTTTCTTTGTTACTCAGAATGCTATTCTTAGGGATTCCTTCCTTCCAGACACTCTCTTCTCTCTCTCCCTTTGTCCACAATGAGGGCTGGACATGAGGTTCTACATCATAGGTGACATATATACCTAGAACCCTTTACTCTGCTTTTCCTATCCAGTATGGAGTTATCTTACAATAAAGAACTTCTATTTCTTTTCTAAGTAACAACCCTAAGTGTGAACTTATTCCTCAAGCAACCAAACTACAGAATTCTGCTGTACACAGACTCTGCTCTGCTTTCATATGCGCACAATGATTTTCAGACATTGAGCATATTTTTCTATTTGGGATCATAATAATAACCATCATAGACCCACTGGACTACTGATTTCACTTGCTTGGAAATTTCTGATTGTAAAAAAGAAAGATGTAACGATTTTTCAGTTCCTGTAAATGTTAGCTCTGCCGTGCCATTTCCAAAGTGACTTTCATTGTTTTCAAAGCCTTCACTGGTGTTCACTGTTCTTAAAGTGGTTTAACAGATTCAAAATCATCTTTGCAAGTAGGTTGTTCTAAAGTCCACCACTGGCCAATATGCTCCGTATGTAGCTGGAAGATACCGTATATACTCGCGTATAAGCCGAGTTTTTCAGCCCCAAAAAAGGGCTGAAAAAGCCGAACTCGGCTTATACGCGGGTCAATACGGTAGGGGAGGGGAGGGGGGAGGAGGGAGGGGGGAGGAGGGAGGAGGGAACTTACTGCCGCCGCCGCCGGTCCCACGCCGCTTCCTGCTGCCAAGAGCGGCCTGGGGCGGCCTCCTGCAGCTGCAGGGAGGCTGCCCCGGCCCTTGCCAGGCCTCGCCGCCGCTGCTGGTGGCCGAGGGCGGCCGCCCCGGCCCTCGCCCGCCCTCGCCGCCGCTGCTGGCGGCCGAGGGCGGCCTGGGGCGGCTGCCCCGGCCCTCGCCAGGCCTCGCCGCCGCTGCTGCCGGCCGAGGGCGGCCTGGGGCGGCTGCCCCGGCCCTCGCCCGCCCTCGCCGCCGCTGCTGCCGGCCGAGGGCGGCCTGGGGCGGCTGCCCCGGCCCTCGCCCGCCCTCGCCGCCGCTGCTGGCGGCCGAGGGCGGCCTGGGGCGGCTGCAGGGAGGCTGCCCCGGCCCTCGCCCGGTTGTGTCGCCGCCGCCGCCAGGCCCGCGCCGCTTGCTGCCGGGAGCCCAGGTAAGCCTGCGGGGGGGGGAGGGGTTATAAGCCGACCCTCGGCTTATACGCGGGTGCCTAATTTTTCCCCATTTTTGGGGAGAAATTAGGCACCTCGGCTTATACGCGGGTCGGCTTATACACGGGTATATACGGTAGTACTATTTGTTCTTTTGACAGAACAATAGAAGTCATTAATACTTTTCAGTACCACTTATCAAACCCCAGATCTAAATACTTAAAAGAGTTTTATGTCATTTCACAATATATTTCTCCAAAATTTAGGCTTATAATTTAAGCAGTCTCAAATTAAAGAAGACATGGATTTTGTGAAGTGAAGCACAGGAGATCTTCATGCTTCCCATGGCAGGACTAAATTCACTGGAAACAATGGACTGGCATAAGAAAAAAGGCAATGTTGGCTGATTCCTCACCCTTTGTGCCACACTGGACACCGTTCCAGAGGGATGCTAATCTTAGGGTTGCCAACCTCCAGGTACTAGCTGGATATCTTCTGCTATTACAACTGATCTGCAGCAAATAGAGATCAGTTCACCTGGAAAAAATGGCCACTTGGGCAATGGGACTCTATGGCATTGAAGTCACCCCCCAAACCCTGCCATCCTCAGGCTCCACTCCTGCCGATGGCCAAGAGCGACCTGGCAAACCTAACTAATCTGCAGGATGAGCATTTCAGGTCTCTGCTGTAGGAAGGAGATGGGAAGGCCCCATTCCATGTGCAGAACTCTGCTTATTGTTCTTAGGACTTAAAAAAGCCATTTTTGTCACTGAATCCTATATCGTTGCTGATCAGCCTTATTGTCCATGTAAATGGAGAGAAATTGAACATATGTGTAAATAAGCATTTTGCTTTTGATCAAGTCATCTTTATTTTGCAGGCCTACTCTGAACACAGAATGAAAATGACCGAGGCGCAGCCAAAGAACATGAAGCGCCCAGATGCTTCCTAGCAGCAGATCACAGGATGTTTTTGGAGAGTGGACAATATGTCAAGACAGTGCCAGCCATAAAAATATTAATTAAAAGACATTGCCACTCCAGTGTGGCTTTGGATTTAGAGATGTCCTCACGTGTCCTCCTCAGGAAGACTGGGAAATCTACAAGCCTTTTCTTCCAAGCTCAGCACTCAAAGATCAAGGAACACAGAAGAGAGGGGCCCTGGACACCCCAACTCTTTCTGCTGCTTGACTTTCTATTTCTACCACTTTGCGCATTCTGTTTGCTAACAGAGGGGTGAGCAACAAACTCTTAGTCCTTCAGTGGTAGAAAACCATTGAGGTAAACTCTTTTTCATGAGACACCTTTTAAAAACCCAATTCACACTGAACTTTGAAGTTAATGAGATGTTCTCCATTTAATCTAATAAGTGTGAAATTCATTCTAAACCAGAAACACCTATTTTTTTTTAAAAAAAGAATGTGTTTTTTCCATTAAGACTGTTTTGACAAGATTTGTCTGAAAAGTATATAAGGGATAAAAAAGAACAGCATTTTGAAAATGGCAGGAAAAGTTAGGTACTTAAAACACATTTTTAAACAACATTTCAAAGTGAAGAAAGAGGCATGTAATTAATGTCCTTTTACTGTTTTCTCTTGCACTTTAAAACATCTGGACATTAGTGTTGACAGATAGAGTCCTTAATCTTTTTCACTGTGTGCTTTAAGCCATATTTTTCTTCTCTACTTTAGTGGCACCTGAGGAAAAAAACAGCCCAAATTGCAGTCTATAGTAGTTGAAAAGGAACCAGTCCAATGACTTTACTGCTAGAGCAACATAGAACAGCAGCCATGGATGCCTGAGAATCAACACCCTTATGGCCCACCTACATCCATCTTAACAGCTGGCACTGGGCAAAAATGACTCCATCTGTGTACCACTCGAGTTATTAGTCTCTGCAGGTGAAATGTGGAAGGGATTACAGTGGTGCAGTCAGTAAATTAGGAAGGAACAAGTGTCACATTAAATTTAACTTTTTGAATTTGCTTACATAAATTATGGAGGCAGATATTCAATTACAGATTATTCTGTAGTTTGCCTTGAGTTTCAGTGAGAAAGGGGGGGTCTATAAATAAGCTAAATAAGTAAGTAAATTTCATATGTCTGGAACTGACTGCCTTTCAACTACTTGGTTGGTATTTGGTGCCAGAAATCAATATGTTATTTTTTCAAATTCAAGATTCACATTTCAGCTAAAAGTGAGCTATACTATAGATGATCTACCACCAGATAATAGGGATTAAAGGCATAAGACTTATTTGTAGGCTTATACCCACAACCACTTGGGCATAAGGCATCCACAGGAAATTCCTGTACATCCCAGCTGATAGTCTGGGGCTAGTGATAGATAGATATTTACTGATACGGTCTATTTGACCAGCCAAAGTTAATACATAAAATTATCTGACTTAATAAAACTGCAAAACTAATATAAATTACAAAATAGTCTGGGGCTAGTGAGTAATGCACATGTTCCAAAAGGGGATTGACTGGGTGGAGACAGTAGAACAACCAGATTTGAGTCTCCATTCCAACTCGTATCTGACGAAGGGAGCCTTGACTCTTGAAAGCTTATGCCCCCAAAATCTTGTTGGTCTCTAAGGTGCTACTGGACTCGGCTCTAGCTATTAAAAAAGGCAGATCTTAGCTGCTCAGAACCCATATTTCCTTAATCACGGTTATTTAAACAATTCATTTTAGATCCCTAGCAAGAGCTGCACAGCCTTAATTTGCAGGCCTGCTCCAATGTATCTGTGCAGTCAGGAAAGATTTAGCTTTAGCTCTCTTTCTAAACAGATTGGATTAAAATATAAAATGTAAAACCCACATTTTTAGAAATGTTTTCAGACTTTGGTCCACTGGGGGTGCAAATTACCCAGTTCAGGAGGGGGACGTGCATTTTTCTTCCTATCCTAAAATCCAATCCGAAACACCTGTAGAAAACAAAGTTCATCTGGGTAAATATGTTTTGACTTCTCCCGTTGGTTCACATTGTTTCAATTACATGGTTGTTGTAAGCCGGTTTAGAAAACCTTTGCCAAGGAAAAAAAATTCTCTGGTTTAAGAACAGAGGCCATTGGGATGGATCCCAAGATGCTGTTCCACTGGTGGAATGGCAGTTTGCTCGCGTGTGCGGGGGGGGGGGGATTTTCTCAGTTTCTGTCTCCTGGAGGTCCCTCCTCAGCCCCATGCTTTTCGGGAGGCTCTCTAACACCCAGGACCTGAATTTTGGAGGGCTCGATAGGCTGCAGTGGAAGGGGGCAGGCAAGGAAGTCCTGTTCTGCAAACGAAACTCTGTGTTGGACTACCTGGAGAGCTGCTGCCAATTGGAGTAGACAATACTGACCTTAACAAAAATGATCTGACTCAGGCTCCAGCTACACATTACAAAGTCTTCATTTTTGGAGGGGACTTTGCATAACACGTGCACTGAGAGTTTTGATGTCTCCTAGACACACAGCAGCTGTTTTCCATTTGCGACTACAGCAGGCTGGGAGATGGGGCTTTAACCTCTCCCCCTTGCTGTTTTCTCATCCTCAAAACTGCTGCAGGGAGCCTCTGTTGGCTCTTATTATGAAACCTGTGTGCAGCCAAGTAATGTGATTTTTACAGAAGAGACAATAGCGGCTCAGTGGAGCTGTTTGAGGATGCAAAAGCAGCAGAGGGGAGACAGGCTGAAGCTCCTTCTCCCTGCCTGCTTTGGTTGCCAACAGAAGAGAGCCAGCGGGCACCTGGGAAGAATGCAAAGTCCTTGGGTTGTTTGCCAACAAACACAAGAACTTTGTCATGTGTGATGCCCTCTGAAAAGCTGCTCCTGGAGGTAAAAACATGCAGTGAGGTGGGTTGCAGTCAGAGGAAGGAAGGAATAGAAATCATGGACACCTCCTTGTGTGAATGGAAATGCCCTTTATTCATACAAGGGTAGAGGTTAGGTCTAATCCAAAGCCTAAAAGCTTGTCTCAAAAAGATCATATGTCTCATTCAAGGATCATATGCCTCATTCTGTCCACAAAATGCACACTGAAGGTTCATGCTGCCACCATTTACCTCAGAGCCATGAGGAGAAGAAAGAAGGAGTCAGGAAGCAATTTTCCTCCAGGCCAGATTGGCCAGGGAGGTGGTTTTTTTTTTTTTTTTGCCATCTTCTGGGCATGAAGTTGGGGTTACTGGGTATGTGTGTGTGGGGAGGTAGTTGTGAATTTCCTGCATTGTGCAGGGGGTTTGACTAGACGACCCTAGTGGTATCTTCCAACTCTATGTTCTATGAGATTTAATCTTTAAATTTCCACTTCGTTTCACTATTTGAAACCAGATCCCTGCTTTGCTATTGGCATTTTAAAGGAGAGCATATGAGTTTTCAAATCACAGACACGCAAGACCCTTTCTCTCTTTTATTAATCCATAAAATATGTGTTTATTCCCTTTTTCCTTCCTCATTCTTCCACTCCCACTAACCCATGGGGCCAGGCCTATTCACAAGGTACAAAGTCCATGGGGCCAGTCAACACACTTGGGAGCCTCCCCCCCACCGGAGCTTCCAGTTCAAACTGGAACTTTGGGGTATGGAGAGAGGGGAATTAACTCTTCCCCCACCCATTTCCCCACCTGAAACACTGCAAGGAGCTACATTGTGCTCCACAGAGGGAACTAGTGTGTAGCCATCATATATATTATATATGTTTCTCCAGTGGGGGGGGGAATAGTGGCTCCGTGGGCCGTTTCAGGTCTAGGAAACGGTGTGGGTGTGTTTGAGTACGGAGGCTTATGCCTCTTCTCCTTCTGCACTGTAGCTCTGATCTGAACTTGACCCTAGGGTTGCCAGGTGCCCACTGGTGGCGGGCAAACCCCTGGCAATTTACCCCTCTGCCTGCCGACCACCTGAGGGTCGGCGGGCAAATGTGCATGCGCGCGTAGATACCGCGCACGTCACTTCCAGTTTAGAACTGGAAGTTCCTCCTCGCGAGGGGCCTTATACCTCTTACACGCGCACATTCCCGATGTAAACAGAATAGCCTCCCGTCGGAGGAGATGGGGGGGGGGACCTGGCAGCCCTGCTTGGCCCCCATGTTCCTGGGAATTGAGTTCCCAACTCCCTCAGCTTGAAATTCCTCATGAACAAGAACTTTGTAATGTGCCAGTCAGCTCCTACTTTCAGGATCAAACTACACACAATGTTTCCTTCTGTGTTCCTTTCAGAAGACTTTTCTTGTTTTCCTACTGCAGCCATGTGTCTGCTTCTCAAAGAGGAGGATGGCATAGGGGAAGGGAAGGACCTTTTTGCTGTTATCCCCAGTATATGCAGCTAGGGTTGCCAACCACCAGGTACTAGCTGGAGGTCGCCTGCTATTACAACTGATCTCCAGCCGATAGAGATCAGTTCACCTGGAGAAAATGGCCGCTTCGGCAATTGGACTCTATGGCGCTGAAGTTCCTCCCCTCCCCAAACCCCACCCTCCTCAGGCTCCACCACAAAAACCGGTGGCGAAGAGGGACCTGGTAACCCTATATGCAGCTCTCATTTTGAAATTTAATAAGCATTTGTGAAGATGGGAGGGGGGAGCATTCAGATAATCGTCCTGCCTCCAACCCCCTTTCCACTCCCCCTCACCATTTGTGATTGATTCTTCCTCTTCTTAGTCTTGGGTGAGAGGGGGAAAGGCAAAATGACAATGGCTACCATTTTCCCTTCAGGAACTAACAGAAGAGGTGGTACTGGTGTGAAGGAGGGATACAGCAGAGGGGGAAAGGAGTAAAAATCCACCTTCTTGTAGTATTGAGGCAGGGGAAAGGGGAAGTTTGACACCCGCCTTTCCACAGTTTAGCTCAGGGGTCCTGAGAAATTGTATCAAAGCTAGCAGCCAGAAGTTAGAGTGCATTTGTGTGGAGGCCGCTCTTTTCAGAGTTGGAGAGATCTGGCAGAGCTACAGCCTGCATCCCCCTCCAACTGTGGCAGGGCCCCAGACCTCTGCCTCAAAGACCAGCCCTGACACAGTGCCCGTATCTTTGCAGACTGTCTGTGTATCAACAAAGGCAATGGGACCAGAACAAACAGGGTAGCCCTCTCTTGTGGTCTCCCATGCAGACACTAATCAGATCTGCTTAGGTTAGGTTGTTACGACCTACTAATATTGCTTCTCCACATGCCTTCAAACTGTCTCTTGAGATCATTAAATATATACGTCAACAATTCATAGCATAATCCTGAGTGCCAAGTTATAGGATTTAGCTAGTGGGTTGCCAGGTCCTGCCTGGCCACCGGCAAGGGATGGGGGCATATGGTTGCCAGATCCAGGTTGGGAAACTCCTGGAGATTTGGGGGAGGAGCCTAGGGAGGACCAGGACCTCAGTGGGGTACAATGCCTCAGAGTCCACCCTCCAAAGCATCCATTTTTTCCAGCAGAACTGATCTCTGTAGTCTGGAGATGAGCTGTAACTCCAGGGGATCCCCAGGCCCTACCTGGAGGCTGGCATTCCTAGGCTTGCCAACCTCCAGGTACTAGCTGGAGATATTGTCGAAGGCTTTCACAGTCAGAGTTCATTGGTTCTTGTGGGTTATCCGGGCTGTGTAACCGTGGTCTTGGAATTTTCTTTCCTGACGTTTCGCCAGCAGCTGTGGATGCTTGCCACAGCTGCTGGCAAAACTTCAGGAAAGAAAATACCAAGACCACGGTTACACAGCCCGGATAACCCACAAGAACCAACTAGCTGGAGAGCTCCTGCTATTACAACTGATCTCCAGCCAATAGAGATCAGTTCAACTGGAGAAAATGGCCATTTTGGCAATTTGACTCTATGGCATTGAAGTCCCTTCCCTCCCCAAACCCCACCCTCCTCAGGCTCCGCCCCAAACCTCCTGCTGGTGGCAAAGAGGAAACTGGCAACCCTAGGCATCCCCAATTTTATCCATATGCATAGAGCAAATCTTCTCTCTATTGTAACAATTAGGAAAATATATGGAAACAACATCGAAAATGAGCATGGTCAGCTTATTGTGGGAGTTGCTAAACCATTCTCTGCCAGATTTTTGAAGCTTCACAGTGCTAACCATGGGAAATGACACCCCCCACCTGAAAATTACAACTCTTGGACTTCACTTATCTGTGACATCCAGACACATAAGTATTAAGCTAAGGGGGATGTTGTGTTTATTCTCCACAGAAGTTAAAGAGACCCTGACCTATTTTACTTGGGGCTCTGTCTATTATTTCATCGAAAGGTCTCTTGTATATGAGAAAAATTAGGCAAAAAAGAACAGGAAAGGCAGAGCTTTGGAAATCTGTCCATAAATGGACATTTTCCATCCATAATCACGAAGTCATTCGAGGACATTATTTGAGCAATCTCCTTCCAGCCTGTGTTAGCTCATGCAAATATTTGCATAAACACTCGCAAGGCAGATTTCTAATGTTGCCCTTTCCCTCTCCATTGGCATGATAAAAAAGATAAAAATAGCCAGAAACAATATGAAGGCTGCAGCAGCAAACTATACTTCTACAATTACTTATACTATAGAATCCAATGGCCAACCTGGGGATAAGCAGTTTCATATTGCAGTTCTTGAAGTACATTGAATGCCTATGGCCAGGCCATTCCTTGCTGCCCTACTCCTTGATTCTCCAACCCTTCCTCCTTGTTTCCTTTCTCTATGCACTATCAAACTTTGGATTGTAAACTCTTTGTGGCAGGGAGCTGTCCTCTTTTGCTTCTGTTATAAAATGCCACAGAGCAGTACAAACAAACAGTAGTGCCAAGGATAGCAAGGCAACTTTGTAATAAGCCAGAGACAGACAATAGTTTTTCCAAAGAGCTGAAAGTCTGAATGACAGAAAAATAGTAGCCCGGGTGTGCACTCATTTTTCTTTTCTCCCATTGTCATCATTGACCCATCAGGTCTTGCAAGCTTCTGAAGCACTAGGAAAATCTGTTTACCAGAGATAATAGTGGGATTCAAGCAAAGCCTTTAGGATTACCACTCTGGTCATCCTTATCACTCTGGGCACTCTTGGGCAGTGCAAACACTCAGCAAACGGAATGGTGGTACCCTTGAGCTGTGATCTAATTCATTTGTTAAATGTTGCATCAGGATTAACTTTCGCTCCAAAACCTCCTCAATCTATGCACATGTAGATCCTTGTTTGGGGTTGAATTTGTTGTGTTCATTTGTCATCACGCCTGAATATCCATCTCCCATTTCCCTATTTTTCTTCTTTTCACAAAAAATGACATATATTCACAACAAATCAGAAACCTGGCCCATGAGTGCACCAGCAACGTACCTCGCTATTTATACGTGTCGAGTACACAAGCATCCAAAACGAAATAAAATTTTTGTTCCCACCGCGCCGCCTTTCTCCGCTTTTTTTGATAAAGCTCGCATGATTTCTGTTCCCACTGCACTGCCTTTCTCCGCTGTACTCCATAACGGTAGCGGGGAAGGCAGTTTTAAAAATGGCGGCCAAAAAGGGAAAAAAACAAAAATTGTACTGCGTGGCGGGAGTTCCACTTGGGAAAGCGAAACTTGCCGCCATCAGGACTTGCCGCCATCCCACCCTCTTGACTTTTGGAGCGAGGAGCCGCAGCGAGGGGGAGGACAGAGCGGCCAGGAACTTTTCTCGCCCCAGCCGGGGATGCCAGCGCCGCTGCCGCCCCTGAACCTGTCTCTTCTCCGAGCTGCTCCTCCTCTGCTGGCATGAGCGCTGGAGCCAGCGGACGAGGCAGGAGGCGGCCGGGAGGGAAAGCGGGGGGGGGGGGGGCTGTCAGCAGGAAGTGGATAGTAGACTGATTGCATGTTTGCACTTCAAAGCTCCGCATGAAGAAAACGTCTCATTTCAATAATTTGCCGTTTAAGCAGATCCTCTAAACGCGGAGAAATTCTGCTGTGAAGACATCTCCGAAATCCTTCGGTTGAGATGAAGTGCGAACATGCAAGGAAACCCCGCATAAATCGGAGAGGCAAACGTGCAGTGCGGACATGGCCCAGGGCTGCCAGCCTCCAGCCTCCAGTCCCAGGATGTTGTCTCCCTGCCAGTCATAGATGATGGAGCCATTGGTGAAAGAGATAATCTCTCTGAGGTAAAGGGATGTGGTACCTTAGAAGGGACTCCTTCCTTGGTGGATGAACAGATATCCTCATGTACTGAGGATATGCCTCTGAAGGGAGGGGGGCTTCTTGTAGTGGGCGATTCAATCCTTAGAAATGTAGACAGCTGGGTTTCTGGTGGACGCATGGACTGCATGGTGACTTGCCTGCCTGGTACAAAGGCTATAGACATTACCTGCCAATTAAGTAGTCTGCTAGATAGTGCTGGGGAGGAGCCGGTGGTCATGGTGCACGTTGGCACCAACAATATGGGGAGGTGTAGTCTGGAGGTTTTATAATCCAAATTTAGGTTGCTAGGCAGGAGACTAAAAGCCAGGACCTCCAAGGTAGCTTTCTCAGAAATGCTACCTGTTCCAAGAGCAGGACGAGCTAGGCAGGCATAGTTGTGGAGTCTCAATGCATGGATGAGATGGTGGTTTAGCGAGGAGGTCTTTAAATTTGTTAGGAACTGGACAACATTTTGGGACAAGCCGGACCTATACAAAAAAACAGGCTCCACTTGAACCAGGATCAAACCAGACTGCTGGCGCGTAACATAAAAAAGATGGCAGAGCAGCTTTTAAGCTGAACCTGAGAGGAAAGCTGACAGGAGCTGAGAAGCATCCGGTTCGGGCAGACACAATGCAAATGAACAAAGGGGAAATTGCTTCTGATTACCCACATGGGAATGGGGTAGATGTGAAAGAGGATGGTAAAGTAAAGCGGGATAGCCACTTAAGGTCACATGCCAGGCAAGTCAAAAGAGAGAGACAGTGTGGAGATGTTTCTATGCTAATGCTAGAAGCCTCCAAGCGAAAATGGGGGAGTTAGAGTGCATGGTTTTAAGGGAAAACATAGATATAGTGAGTAGGGCTGTCAAAAAAAAAATTCGGTACAGTTCGGATTTGGCCGAATTTGACCCTTGTGGGGTCGGTACGGTCCGAAGTCCGAACTCCCCCGCTTCGGATCCCCGGTAATTCAGGGGGATCCGGAGTTCGGGGGAAAATTCGGCCGAAGCGCGCCTTCAGGGATTCCCTGAAGGCGCGCGGGGGCCCTTTAAACTGATCTGAGCCTCCCAGCTGGGAGGCGCAGATCAGTTTAAAGGGCAGCCCGCCCCCCTTCAGCGGGCTCCGCTGGAGAGGCGCGGGCTGTCATTTAAACTCATCTGAGCCTCCCGGGCGGGAGGCTCAGATGAGTTTAAATGACAGCCGCGCCTCTCCAGCGGAGCCCGCTGGAGAGGCGCGGCTGCCCTTTAAACTCATCTGCGCCTCCCAGGCGGGAGGCGCAGATGAGTTTAAATGACAGCCGTGCCTCTCCAGCGGAGCCTGCTGGAGAGGCGCGGCTGCCCTTTAAACTCATCTGCGCCAGGCGCAGATGAGTTTAAAGGACAGCCCGCCCCCCTTCAGCGGGCTTCCCTGCAGGGGGGCGGGCTGTCATTTAAACTCATCTGTGCCTCCCGGGCGGGAGGCACAGATGAGTTTAAATGACAGCCCGCCCCCCTTCAGCGGGCTTCCCTGAAGGGGGGCGGGCTGTCATTTAACCTCATCTGTGCCTCCCGGCCTGGAGGCGCAGATGAGTTTAAAGGGCAACCCGCCCCCCTTCAGCGGAGCCCGCTGAAGGGAGGCGGGCTGCCCTTTAAACTGATCTGAGCCTCCCAGCTGGGAGGCGCAGATGAGTTTAAAGGGCAGCCCGCGCCTTTCAGCGGGCTGCCCTGAAGGAGGGGCCGAATTGGCCGAATTTATTCGCGAACTCCCGAACTCGCTGAATTCGGCCCCCCCGGTTGCCCGCCAGATTTGAGTTCGGATCCGTCCGAACTGAAAATCACCGAATCAGGGGAAATTTGGTTGATTTTCAGTTCGGACCGAACCGAATTGACAGCCCTAATAGTGAGTATCAGAAAAAGGATATTGCAGAGCTTGAGAAGGTGCAGAAAAGAGCAACCAAAATGATCAGGGGACTAGAGCAATGACCCTATGAGGAGCGGTTAAAATGCTTTGTGTTGTTTAGTTTGGAAAGAAGGCGGTTAAGGGGAGACATGATAGAGGTCTATAAAATTATGCATGGTATGGAGAGAGTGGGCAGGGAGAAGCTTTTCTCCCCCTCTCATAATACTAGAATGTGGGGTCATTTGCTGAAGCTGGAGGGTGACAGATTCCAAACAGATAAAAGGAAGTATTTCTTCACACAACACATAGTTAAATTGTGGAACTCCCTGCCCCAAAATGTGGTGATGGCTGCCAAGTTGAAAATGTACATGTTCCTGGAAGAGAGGGGTATTCAGGGCTACTAGTAAAAATGGATACTAGTCAGGATGTATACCTAGTCTCTTCAGGATCAGAGGAGCATGCCTACTATATCAGATGCTTTGGAACACTGGCAGGACAATGCTGCTGCAGTCGTCTTGTTTGGGGGCTTCCTAGAGGCACCTGGTCGGCCACTGTGTGAACAGACTGCTGGACTTGATGGACCTTGGTCTGATCCAGCACTGGCCTTTCTTATGTTCTTAAGTTTAAAGGAGTCTATCAGTGGCTGTCAACCTCTGAATCCCAGTGCCAGGAGGCAACATCAGGGGAAGGCCTCAGCCTGTATGCCCTGTTGTTGGACCTCCAGAGGGAATGTTTGGCCACTGTGTGAGACAGGATGCTGGACTAGATGGACCACTGGTCTGATCCAGCAGGGCTCTTCTTATGTTCTTATTCTTTATGTCAATAAAAATAGCATGTTGACTCAGCTTTTTCCCCATTTCCTAATTGTTTTCCAGAATAATGTAGTGGCAGAATACTGGACTTGGATCTGGAAGGCCCAGGTTCAAATCCCTACTCTGTCACGGAAGCTTGCTCAAGACAAACAACTCCAGATCATAGAAAAACAATTCCACTCCTGCAGCTTAGCCATTGGTTAGACAATATAATGAACCAGGAATAGTGTGGAGAAAATACATCCCATCCTGCAAAAGTGTTAATGTCTCATCATTCTGCGGAAGGTATGAAGGCTGAAAGAAAAAAGTCTTCTACAGATCTGGCCTGAACAACCAACCCCTTTCTCATTCTCACACAAGAATGCCCAAAATTTCCATTTTGTGGCTGGAAGGAAGATATCAAGGTGCATGAATAAACCACACCAAACCTTAGCCCTGTCACCCCTTCCTTGCTCAGACTCCATGGCAAATCTGTGATAAAACTCTAACAGGTGGGATCTTCAGACAAGTTTACTTCTGAAACACCCTTATGTTGGAAAAGACAATAATGCTAGGAAAAGTGGAAGGCAGCAGGGAAAGAGGAAGACCCAACATGAAATGGATTACCTCCATCAAGGAAGCCACTGCCTTCAGTTTTCAAGACCTGAGCAAGGCTGTTAAGAACAGGACATTGTGGATGTCATTAATTCATAGGGCTGCCATGAGCTGGAAGTGACTTGACTGTACATAATGCACACAGACACCTGGCCCAGGCTGGCCTCCCCTCCCCCAGCATCAGGCTGGACTCTTCCTCCCCCCTGGAATCAGGCTGCCTTTCTTCCTTCCCCCACCCCCAGCATCAGGTTCACTTCTTTCCCCCCCCCCTTGGCATCAGGCTCACCTTGCTCTCCCCTGCCCTAGGCTCGCCTCCCCCCTGCCCCAGGGATACCCAGGCTTGCATTCCCCCCAGACTTGCCTTCTCCCCAGCCATGATCTGACTCACTGCCTGGGAGGAGGGACTCACTTCTGCAGCCACCAAAACTTGGAAGAGCAAGGAGGCAGCAGGGCTAGCTACACGCCTCTCATTTCTTTTTTTGCCTGGGTGGGCCCATCTGGTCACAGCATGCGAAGGCGGCCCCAGGGCTGGAGGACAGTCATGCGGCCGGGGATTCTCCTTGCCTTGGTATGTGACGTCTGCCTGTGGGCTGTGCCACGTGACTTGTCTGTGCATGTGCATGTGTGCTCGGAGTTGGCCTTGGTGCTCCATGCCTCCTCATCGGGCTGCTTGCTGGCTTTCAATCCTGGAAGCAGTGGCAGGGGATAACAAAGAAGGATGGCGTCGTGTGCTCTAAGTGTGACATGCACCGCAGCCAGGTGGGCAGCTGCACCAGCAACCTCTGGCTGCTGCAGTGGCACCCCCCTCTGCCTGCTGCCCGGGTCAGCTGCCTCCCTTGCCCCCTAGATCCGGCCATGCTCATTGGTACAGTGGTTTCCTCTAACGGGATGTTTCAGGCCAGAAAAAGGTGGGAGTAAGACCCCTGCATGCCTAGAAAGGCTCACAACACACATCTGATCACGAGGACCTGGGAAGAAAGACGCGAAAGCATAATGTTGTAGTTCAGCCTTGTGCAAATGATCATCACATGATATTTTAATAACTTTCTCCAGTTAAAACTGCATTTCTACAAGGGTCAGTATGAGGCACTTCTCATTTATAGATTTTATCATCAATGAGTTTTCATAAGAATCTGTGAAAACTTTCTGCTTAAGAATCCTGAGAACATGATTGTTGTTTTTCTTCTGGCTAGGTTGTATGATATTTATGAACAGGGACCTGTGTCATACCATTATTTTCTCCATTTGCCTGGATCCTTTTTTAAAAGAGTTATTTTACTGGATTAGTTCTTCACATATTCATTCCTGCTTTTTTATTACCCAGTAAAATATCTGGATGTCAAATAAGCTCTCTTTATAATCACTGTGAAGGACAATGAAATAAAATGTGCAAGGAAGGACTTGTGAAAAGGAACAGCTGTACAATTCATTGTTGTCTCTCTTCCAAGAGGTTTTAAGAACCCAAGCATCCATTAGAACATAAATCCCAAGCATAATTACTATGAATTAAAGTTTTATTGAACCTGACAAAACTTACTTTTCAGTAACCTTGTTTAGAATCAGGATGTAAAGCAATCTGGTGTGCTATTTATTCAAAATATTTATAAACTCAGTAACAAGATAATTAAAGTAATTATGAGTTGCCTTGAGTCCAGTTGAATGGGAGAAAAGTGGGATATCAATATTGTCAATAAACAATTAAACATCTAAAATAAAACAACAGAGTCAGCCCTGTTACAACAACTCTTTACACAACTCTTGAACTCAATATGGCAGTCTCCCAAGACTGCTTTTCATTTTTTCAAAGGAGGCTTTATATGCACTGCATTATATGCAGTGATCCATGTTTAAGTGGTTGAGTCCTGGAGCTTGCTATGGTCTCCTCAGGAGCAGGGATCCACATAATAGCTGGGGGCAGAGATCCACATAATAGCTGGGGGGAGGGAGGAGGTCTGGGGCTTACTTAGACATACAGGTCCATAAGAACTGGTTGTACTAGCAGGCCCTCTGCTGTATCTAGGGCTTAAATACCCTGGAAAGACTCTCCACTTGTTACTGGGCTTCATCCAGCTCAGGCTTGTTTGAGACTCAGTCCCATCAGGAACCACATTTACCAGAGCAGTGATCTGGCTTGGTGGCAGGAGCATGAGCCTGGTGCACCTTTGCCCTTGTGCTGCCTCCTCATAGGCCCACTGCATCTGCCAAGGGATGCCCAGTTTTCTACTCCGGGCATGAACCTAGAAGTGATGTCATCATTTTGGGGGCAATGCTCTAGGATTCTATTTTCTAGAGCATTGTCCTGATGTGATGATGTCACTTTCATGTTTGTGCTGGAAGTGATGTCATAACATTGGAGCAACACTGATGTACATGTCCCTGCCCCCAAACCCTCGCGCTGGTTACCAGTGCTGGGCTGGCAGTACTATCTCTGTTGTCGCTGCTGGGTGGTGGGAGAACCCGGGGGGCTGGTGGTTCAGAGTCTGGCCCTACAGGGACAGTGGCAGCTGCCGCAGGATCTGGCCAAAGGGCAGTATCTTCTTTAGCTGAGGCTTCAGGTACAGTTGCCAGCCCTGTGCCCGTTAATGTTGGGAGATTGTTGGCGTGGTGCCTGGGGATGGTTGTGGAGCTTCTGGGGTTTGGGGAGAGTCTGGTGATGCTGGGAATACTCTGAAATCCCTGAACTTCTCCAGGGTGGATCCTAGCTCCTTCCATTTATCCTCATAGGAGTCTGTTCCTGATAGGGATGCAAGGTCCCTCTTCACCACTGGCGGGAGGTTTTGGGGGTGGAGCCTGAGGAGGGTGGGGTTTGGGGAGGGGAAGGACTTCAATGCCATAGAGTCCAATTGCCAAAGCGGCCATTTTCTCCAGGGGAACTGATCTCTATCGACTGGAGATCAGTTGTAATAGCAGGAGATCTCCAGCTAGTACCTGGAGGTTAGCAGCACGAAAGGCTCAAAATGAAATCCAACTGGAAATGCATCACAAAACTTATATTCAAAAAAAGCATTACACCATGCTAAATGAAACAGAATCAAGAATTACGTCATGCAAAAGTGAGCAAATTACAAACGTGTGCGGCTCAGACAATAACCCACAGCGCAACAAGCTAATGAAGTGGGGCGGGACAAATCCTCCTACTGTCTAAGATGGTAAAGTCGCAAGTCCAAGGAGACCAACAAACATGATAGACGGTGAAAGTTCGTGGAGAGGAGAACGCGTGGCTAGTCGCTGATGAGCGTTTCAAAAGGCTTTCTTCAGCTCCAATAGAAAAGCAACGTCAGCTTTTACGTCCATTTGGTAATAAGCTGGTTGTCAAAGAGACCGTCAACAAAATGCGTCATAATGAAACTCAATAGCGCATTATAAAAGGATCCTTTTATAATGCGCTATTGAGTTTCATTATGACGCATTTTGTTGACGGTCTCTTTGACAACCAGCTTATTACCAAATGGACGTAAAAGCTGACGTTGCTTTTCTATTGGAGCTGAAGAAAGCCTTTTGAAACGCTCATCAGCGACTAGCCACGCGTTCTCCTCTCCACGAACTTTCACCGTCTATCATGTTTGTTGGTCTCCTTGGACTTGCGACTTTACCATCTTAGACAGTAGGAGGATTTGTCCCGCCCCACTTCATTAGCTTGTTGCGCTGTGGGTTATTGTCTGAGCCGCACACGTTTGTAATTTGCTCACTTTTGCATGACGTAATTCTTGATTCTGTTTCATTTAGCATGGTGTAATGCTTTCTTTGAATATAAGTTTTGTGATGCATTTCCAGTTGGATTTCATTTTGAGCCTTTCGTGCTGCTAATTTCCACAACGACGTTATATACGGCACAGGTTTCCCATTGATATTGTAGAGTACCTGGAGGTTGGCAACTCTAGTTCCTGAGTCTGAGTTCAGATGTGCAGGGACTTCAAGTCAGCATGCAGACGGAGTCCCTTTCAATCTACTCACTGATTGCCTTAGAAGGTTAGGTGGTATAGGATAGCAGCATTTACCTCAGCATCACAGATCCTCTTGTCCTGATTTGCTGGCCTCTCAGAATACTGGTTTGTTCTAGAAACCTCAGGTCTTTGAAATGACTTTTTTTGGCATTCAGCTTCAACACAGCTACTGAAGTGCTACTGTGTTATAGCCGTCTCCAGCGGCAGTGGCTTATGGTGAATTTCCACAGATCCTTTTGACTTTTGCACCTCGGAGTTTATGAGGAGGGCAGAGCACAGATTAATGAGAGGTGGAATTTGGTAAGAATGCTGCCCAGTGGCTTGTTGCAGGTGGCATTTACACTGAACAGCTTGAAGTGATGTCAGGAGCCATAAACCAGCAAGGGGTATAGAATAATCTGCTGGAAATGTCATTGAAAACATGGGCAAGAGGGGAGGCACTATCAAATATTTACTTAAAAAGTGCAGCTTGTTTCCATTTACAGCTAAGCAAATTAGTACATCCCCAGAGGTATTTTAAAATGAAAAAAGATGACACTGTCCTTGTAATCATGAAAATGAATGAAATTTCACTCACTTACTTAGCATATTTATTCACTGCTTTTCTCTCTGAGGGTGCCCAATTTATAACATTAATGAATACAATAGGAAAAATCTTTTAAATAAAACAAGCAGGATGTAACTGACTATAACTTGGGCTGGTCTTGAATTTGATGACCCAGCTCATTCAAGGGCATTAGTCATAGGCCAAGGACCAAAAGCCCTGTGAATTTTGCCCTTCAGCTCATGTCCAAGGATTTGCACCTCTAGCCATGGCCAAGTTTACTTGTTTGGCCCTCCAGGGCAATTGGTTGGGCAGTAAATGCTGGACTAGATGGACCACTGGTCTGATCCATTAGGTTCCTCTTATGTTCTTATACCTGGAGACAGGAAGAGCTGAGGGGGGGGGGGGAAAGCATAGCTTAGGTGTTGCAGCTGAAAGTCCCCCCACTCTGAAATGAATCCAATACAATTCAGTTCAAGATACGATTGTAATGCTTAGCAGGGCTGCCTTTTTTTCTTCAGTTTTGACCATGAAAGAAAGATTGCCATGTGTTTTTGTGTGCATTTTAATCCGTAGCCTTATATATACAACATACATAGAGTGGGAGTGAGTGTGCTGGCCCCACACTCTGCTCCTGACCATGTGTGTTGTTCCTAGGGTTGCCAACTCTGGGTTGGGAAATACCTGGAGATTTAGGGGGTGGAGCCTGAGGAGGGTGGGGTTTGGATAGTGGAGGGACTTTAATGCCATAGAGTCCAATTTCCAAAGCAGCCATTTCTCCAGGTGAACAGATCTCTGTCAACTGGAGATCAGTTGTAATAGCAGGAGATCTCTAGCCACCACCTGGAGGTTGGCAATAGAACTCACTTCTGAGTAGACCTGCCTGGGATTGCTCCCTAGATCACTGTTGCTGGTTTTATTGCCAGTGGTGTCATGATCAAATATGCTATTGTCATTTTTTTAAAATAGTTTATATTTCTGCTTAAAATTGTTTCACCTTTTTGTTTTACATTGGTTTTATGTTGCCTTGGGGTCCTGATGGATGGAAATATTTTAAAAATGTGAATAAATGTTTCAAGATATGAATAAACAAAGTAATAAGGCTTATGGAACAGTGAGGAGAAAACAAGAGCTGAGAAAACCCTTTGCTCAGAATAGGCCCTTTGCCAAGAGTATTTGTGTGATAATGTTAGTGAGGGAGGGGGCTAATGGTCTTTTCTGGGTTATGTTAACTTTAATTACTTAGTGTAAGGAAAATCATTTGCCTTTAACCTGATTTCCATGACTTATGGCATTATTTTGTTGACTTTATTCAAAATTCACCTTGCCATACCCCAGATATAATGATAGGGAAATGATGCGGTTTGTCTTGGCGGTATCTTAGGCCACTGTTTTCATTCTGATAAACATATAGTTGAAGAAAACAAGAAGTTGATTATAAGTCAGGATGAAGTTTTGTGACAAGTTCCATGCATTGTGGGAACTCTTAATTTCTTGCGAATGGGTTCTTTTGACTACTGGCCCCCTGTTGAGTAAAATGAGGGTATTGTTCATCAAAATGAATCAAGGTAGGAAATGAGGACAGCTGAGAACAAGGTTCTTATGATATCACCTTTCTTTTGGTCTCTCTCTGTGTGTGTGTTAAGTGCCGTCAAGTCGCTTCCGACTCATGGCGACCCTATGAATGAAAGTCCTCCAAAATGTCCTATCTTTGACAGCCTTGCTCAAATCTTGCAAATTGAAGGCTGTGGCTTCCTTTATTGAGACAGCATCTCTTGTTGGGTCTTCCTCTTTTCCTGCTGCCCTAAACCTTTCCTAGCACGACTGTCTTTTCCAGTGACTCGTGTCGTCTCATGACATGACCAAAATACGATAGCCTCTTTTGGTCTACTAAAGCCCAATTCCTGTACGTTAGAACTTCTCCATGCATTTTAGAGCTGGATCATTATAATGAACTGAGAACTTTGTTGGATGTCTTTAGGATTAAAGTGGAAGTACTTGGTTTCACAGACGAAAAGGAATTATGGGATGTTTTGTATGGGAATATTCCATATGCATAAAGGGAACAAATACAATTCCCATTTTATGTCAGTTGTATGACAAAGTATTTTTGGTGTTTGTTAACATGCACACAAATGCACAGAGATACACGATAGTCTAATTTAAGCTTTTCCTTATCCAACAGAATTGAATGGAGAGGCTGACTGGGGTGGAAGTGGGGGGGGGCACTGTGCTTCAGTTGTTCTCCACTTACTTGACAGACCAGTTCCAGAAGATGGTGCTGAGGGACTGCTGCTTGGCCCCATAGCGTCTATGTTATGAGGTCCCTCAGGGTTCCATCTTGTACCTCATGCTATTTAACATCAACATGAAACAGCGGGGAGAGGTCGTCCAAGGATTTGGAGTAGATGTCACCAATATGCAGATGACACCCAGCTCTATTTCTCCTTTACAGCTGAAGGGTTTGTGAAAGACCTGAATAGGAGCCAGGAGAGCATAATGGATGAGGGCCAACAAACTAAAGCTCAATCCAGACGAGATCTGGCCACAGATCTTGTGGAGGCACCCTATCCTGGAGGAGATAGCACTCCCCTTGAAGGAGCAGTTTGTAGCAAGGGGGTGCTACAAACCTGCTCCTACATGCCATGGAGGAGACCTGAGCATCCAACTATTGGATCTGGGCCTACAGTTGGATGCTCAGGTCTCCTCCATGGCATGTAGCACCTTCTATCAGCTCCAGCTGGTTTGCCTCAAAAATGTGATCTGGCCACAGTGATCACATCCAACTTAGATTACTGAAATGCACTGTACAGTGGGCTGCTTTTGAAAATGATAAGGGTTTTCAGCTGGTCTAAAATGTTGTAGCCAGACTATTGTCAGATGTTGGTTACAGAGATCAGATCTCCTCTCATACTATCCAGCCCACTAATTAAGGTCTGCATCTCAAGACTTGCTTTCTGTGCCCTGCCTTCAGCAGTGAGGCAGTTGGTGACTAGAAACAGGACATTTTCTGTGTTGGCACCTTGCCTCTGGAATGTTCTTCAGCTTGAGGCTTGCCTGGCACCTACTGTACTTTCTTTTAGATGCCAGGCTCAAGCACATCACAGGCTTTTAATGATCCTGCCAGCTTTTAAAATGGTCTGCTTCTGTTATATGGCAAATTTTTATGTTGGTTATGCCCAATAGCTTGTATTTTAATGTCTCGTTTTTATATTGTTACATTGTTTTAATTGTAAGTCACCTCAAGCAGGACTTTGAAGTGGTGGAATAGAAATATCCTAAATAAATCAGTAAATAAGTACATAAATAAATAAGCAGTCCAGTTATTTCATTTAAGTGGCCACAAATGTCATGTTGATTGAGGATACTTCATGATTACATATGCAGAAAATTCTTTGGGAACATTTTTGTATGGCCAAATAAAAAATGTGATAGCAGCTCCTGCATATAAAAACTGTTTCTATTTGATTCAAGAGTCAAAAACATATTTGCAGCTGTATGGGTGCATTAAGAAATGAGTTGATGTTAGAATTTCTGATTCTTGGCTGATAAATATAACCCGGCAACCTCATTTGATATCCAAAGCATTCTCTTGTTTTGACAATGACATGTGGAATGCCATGAATTTTGGAAGCTGTCCTAATATATTGGGTTACAGGTGCCATATACAGTGAGGGAAAAAAGTATTTGATCCCCTGCTAAATTTGCCCGTTTGCCCTCTGATGAAGAAATGACCAGTCCATAATTTTAATGGTAGGTTTATTGTAGCTATGAGAGACAGAATAACAACAGGAAAACCCCCAGAAACCCAGAAGACAAAAGTCAGAGATTGATGTGCATTATAATAAATGAAATAAGTATTTGATCCCCTATCAACCAGCCAGATTAGGGTTAGGGATAGGGTTAGGGTTAGGGTTCTGCTGTCGACAGAAGCAATCAATCCATCAGATTCCAAACTAGCCACCATGACCAAGACCAAAGAGCTGTCCAAGGATGTCAGGGACAAGACTGTAGACCTGCACAAGGCTGGACTGGGCTACTAGACTATTGCCAAGCAGCTTGCTGAGAAGGTGACAACCCTAACCCTAACTGTCAACCTCCCTCAGTCTGGGGCTCCATGCAAGATCTCATCTCGTGGAGTTGCAATGATCATGAGAACGGTGATGAAGCAGCCCAGAACTACATGGGGGGAACTTGTCAATGATCTCAGGGCAGCTGGGACCATAGTCACCATGAAAACAATTTGTAACACACTACGCTGTGAAGGACTGAGATCTTGCAGAGCCTGCAAGGTCCCCTTGCTCAAGACAGCACACGTACAGGCCCGTCTGCAGTTTGCCAATGCACATCTGAATGACCCAGAGGAGAACTGGGTGAAAGTGTTGTGGTCAGATGAGACCAAAATCGAGCTCTTTGGCATCAACTCAACTTGCTGTGTTTGGAGGAGGAGGAATGCTGCCTACGACCCCAAGAACACCATCCCCACCGTCAAACATGGAGGGGGACATATTATGCTTTGGGGGTGTTTTTCTGCTAAGGGGACAGGACACCTTCACCGCATCGAAGGGACAATGGACGGGACCATGTATCGTCAAATCTTGGGTGAGCGCCTCCTTCCCTCAGCCAGGGCATTGAAAATGGGTCGAGGATGGGTATTCCAGCATGACAAAGACCTAAAACACACGGCCAAGGTAACAAAGGAGTGGATCAAGAAGAAGCACATTAAGGTCCTGGAGTGGCCTAGCCAGTCTCCAGACCTTAATCCCATCGAAAATCTGTGGAGGAAGCTGAAGGTTCGGGTAGCTACCAACACAACATGCTCAACAGAACCATTGCAGAACCCAGTAAGCCCAGTAGAACCACAAGCCAATGGGCCAAGCCAAACAGAACCAAAATCAAACCAGAGAATCTCGGCAGTGGAAACTCAAGGTGGGTGGGGCACTTTTGCAAGCCCGGAAGAACCAATGACAATGTACAGATGCCCAGCAGAACCCAGTGCCAGTCTGTCAGTCCCATCTCAACAGGACTAATGTGCATCCAGAGAAGAACAAATCCAAGCACTGAGTGAACAACAGTGTAAATACACTGAAGGGAACACAAAGGCACACTTGCCAAGAAAAAAACAACCCTGAAACTGACAAAGAAACCTGAAACTGACAGAAGCAGCCTTTTGAATTCCCCCCATGCACAAAATCAAAGGCAACGCAAGGGGGAGGGAAAGGAAAAAAACAGCCACCAGGAGCCTGCAAACTCTGGCTCCTGATCTCCCCAAAAATGCTGAATATTTCCAGGATTTTTGAGGACCATTTTTTTCGATTTACTGAAAAATCTTTGGGATTTTTGGGAGAGCTAATACCAAAAAAGCACAACACAATAAGGTATTTTTGGGTATATTTTTGGCTCGGTTTCACCTGAATGCACACTCCTAAAAAAAAAAAAACCAAAACAAAAAGTATTTTAATAATAATAATAATAATAATAATAATAATAATAATAATAATAATAATACAGCGCAGAGTGTTAAGCTGCAGTACTGCAGTCAAAAGCTCTGCTCACGACCTGAGTTTGATCCCAACAGAAGTTGGTTTCAGGTAGCTGGCTCAAGGTTGACTCAGCCTTCCATCCTTACGAGGTCGGTAAAATGAGTACCCAACTGTCTACCATCAATATGCCTGCTGCATTGGGGAGCCACTGAAGTTTTCAAACTGCCTTCAAGGATATTGCGGTATGTACAATGGGGGCAACACTGACAAGGTCTCTTCTTTAAGTAATTTTTTATTTTTCCAGACATTAAAAATCACAAACATAAACACCATACAAACACAATGCAGACTTCCCCCCCTAATTTCTTCATTACCAGCAGCCATGAAGGACATGGATCAAATAGGCATGTTCCTGAGCAAACACAAACAAGTAAGCTGCCACATCTTGAGATGCCAAGAACAGAAAATCACCCATGAAATCTGACCCAAGGAGAACCTGGAAACCTGTGCTCCACACTAAAACAATGGTAAATCAAAGTTCAGGAAAACACGAACCAAAGGGACCACCCCTATGGCTAGTTTTAAACCTAAGAAGCTCTACAGGAAAACTGTTCGTGTTTAGCTTAGCCTTAACAGAGAGCATTTACCTAGAAGCACTTAATCTTGCCTAAGTTTGGTGGCAAGCAATCAAAGAAAAGAGGAAAAAAGGCCACAGAAGCTCATACTTCCTTAAAAATTCTGCAGCGAAGACTCCTGAGAAACAAAAAATGGCTCTATTGGCAATATAATACTCTTCCAGCAGGGACAAATGCCTACTTAGTTTCCAATGGCAGAAGATTGTCTGTCAGCTTCCTGGCTCATGCAAACGTCAGTTCAGACATGCAGGCTTAGCATGGGAACATCCAGAGATAGCTCACATGTGTGAAATAATCATCATAGATCAAAACATCACTATAGCATTCATTTTCAATGGAGCTACTGCAGACTGTTTGCTCTAAGTACTAATCAAGTGACAAGGCAGTAGGTGACATGCATGCATGTGTGAATCAGAGCAACCTTGCACATGGGAAGACTGCCCTGGCTTGTCCCATTCTCGGGGTTTGGGTAGCTCTATGCAGTGTTTGAGAGTGCTCTGTTAAGAGGAATATATTGAAAGATGAATTTAAAAGAGTTCCTGAAATGTTACCTGGCTTCATAAGGGCTTGGAAAGGAAATTTCAGCGAGGATATATTGCTCAGATATTCCACTTGGCTTGGACAGAATAATGAAACACTTTTTAGTTGTGATTTATGAGTCTGGAAAATCGGCTCCAGACTTTCACAGAGCATTGAAACGGCTCTAATCTAGGCCATAGCTGTCAGCTTGGGTATGTCCCCCTTAATAAGATGATAAAATACCCAGATTTTATCTTTGCAGCATGATCCTTTGCAGAGTTAGTCATAACTCTGAGAGTGACAGGGCCAGCATGGTGCAGCAGTTAGAGTACTGGACTAGCACTATAGCTGGGGGAAGAATTGTGTTTTCCCGCAAACAAAATATTATTTTCCTTACATATTTATCCTTGCGACAACTCAGTGACGAAGGTTAGTCTAAAAGAGAGATACTGGTTCAAACTCATCTGACGTGCTCGAGTAGGGATATTAACCTAGCTTTTCCCAGTCCTAGTCTGACATTCTAATTACACTACACTGCTATTTGACTCTGGGAAAAATGTCATGGCATGTATCCTGCCTTGGCTTGGAAGAGTTTTTGTTTCTCTGCATTGCTTGGTGGAATGGTAGGATGCATGCTGATATTTTTATAACTGAAGCACCACCTTGAAGGTAGGCAGAAGCCAGGATGGGGCTAGTGGGTGTTCTGCTCCATCAAATATCCCCATCAAGATATACAGATTTTTGAATGAATGGCATTTCTATATAAATAATTTCTTTCTTGAATAGAAAATATTCTTTAAAATATCTATGGTAGCTTATGGCCACTCAATAAAGTAGCACTCTAAAGTTCCAGCTATAAGACCCACCCGGTGCTCCCAACCAAACATTCTCCTTGCTATTCCAATATCACCTTTCCCCCCTGAAAAACAAAGCTTTTAGCTACCACAACTGTTATGGCAGGGTGCTTAAAATAGGCTAAGGGGGCTCTCTGAAGGAAGGCTAAATATGAATCCCCTGGTGAGGGCAGACAATTTGTAATTCAATCAACACTGGACCACTGGGTTGATCATCACTTAGTTATTGTTGATGAATGGATGAACTGACACCACTGAAAACTGTGGCATTTGAAGTGGCTCAGTAGTAGAGCATCTGCTTGGCATGTAGAAGGTTCCGGGTTCAATCTCCTGGCATATCAGGTCATAGGTGATGTGAAGGACTTCTACCTGAGACCTGCTGCCAGTCTGAGTAGACAATACTGACCTGGATGGGCCAATGGTCTGATTCAGTATAAGGCAGCTTTGTGTTGCATGAGTGTATGTCACTGCTAATGCAGAGTCCAAGTCAGAATGGATACAAGAGATGTTATCCACTTCAAATAGTTTCAAAACTATTCAATGTATTGACCTACTAGTGGAAGCAAAACCACATACAGCAAAGTTCTAAATGTTTACAGAAATGATGACCTAGTGCAAACAGGTTTCAACTCAATAACTATGTTAGGATTAAAGAAATGTTTTTTTTAAAATCAATAATATTATCTTTTATTTTTACACTGTTTATTTTGAATGCCAAATAAATAATAGTTAACACTCATTCTGAACTTGTCTCTTTCTCTATTGAATGATGGGGGGAGGGTGCTCTAAACTCATTGTTTGCTTTGGGTTAGGGTGGCAACCAGTGGGAGACTTACTAGGCTCGGGGCTCGGGGGCAGAAATGGTGTTGTACAACATCACTTCCAATGGAAAAACCATAGAGATTTGTTGGATTCCTGGAGCGTCACCATGACTCAATGAAGTCATTTCCTGTTTTTCAGCTGAAAGGGATGTTGTGCATTGCACAATGCCATTTTCTCCACTCTGTTTGCTCCCACTGCTCATTCAAGCTGCAGCGGAAAACCGGGCAGGATCAGCGGGAACACTCCCACTGAAAACAAGTAAGTGGCATCCTGGGGAGAGATGGTTGACTCTGGGTATGCAAATTCTGTCTCTGGTGTTTCAGCTCTGATAATGCTTTCCTGTGTGTAAGTCATCACTTGTTGCAGTCACACAGCCAAAGCCTCTGCTGAAACCTTGCTGTTGTTTTGTTGTAAAGAATGCTCTGGCATCAACTAAGATGTATAACCTCAAGTGTTATGATTTCGTCATTGCTTTGAACTTCTTATACCCAAAGAAGAGCTTCTGTGGAACATAAAAAGTTGCCATCCAGTATTTTAAGTATTAGGAGGTCCAGTAGAAGCAGATCAGCCAGAACAATGGGAATATTAGATGAGTTCTGCTGGCCTCCCTGGGAAGTTGTCAGGATCAGTGAAATCCTGCTTCATAAATGCCAGTGTTATTATTTTAATAGTTACATGAATAGAGCTGGTTCAAATTTAGTAGCTGGAAGGGCTTTTTTCATTTGGGAGGAAATGGGCTTGGGGAAATGGAGAATGAAACACTATGTAAATGAGAAACATTATGATGATGATGTTTTAAAATCTGGTTTCAATCGTGGGTACTGAAATTGTCAAAAATCAATGCTCAGCCATCCCCTGCAAAATTACAGTCTGCATGAGACACTATAAAAAGACTGGATCATTATGGTCTTTTATTTGTTTTTACATTCAGAAGTTTCAGTGTAGTGACATCTGAACTAGTGTGGTCCATAGCATGGTCATGGAAGTGTACCTAGGTGATTCAGGTCCAATCATAGATCAGCCATTGAGTTATTGGCTTCCCTTGGGCATGTATTGGCCATTTAATATGACCACAGGAGGATGCTTCATACTGAATCCATTCAGCTCACTATGGCATTTTTATGCTTGGCTGTTTTCCTCACGGTCAGCCCTGTGATGACTTCGCGTCTTTGTTGTGATTATGCATGCCGTTACTCACTTCCAGAGGTCGTCTCGCTCTCCCCCTTCATTTCTCCGCATTTTGCCTGCATTTTCAAATTTGAGATAAAACAGGTCCCTCAAAACATGGGCAAAATGCGGAGAAACACAGGGGGAGAGCAAGGCGACCTCTGGCGGTTGGAAACGGCATGCATAACCACAACAAAGACCTGAAGTTGTCGGAGGGGTGACCGCAAGGGAAACAGCCGAGCATAAAAGGCCTATGGTTGCAGTCCTAAGGGCACCATCTTGGGAGTAAGCCCCATCGAATAACATGGGACTTACTTCTGAGTAAACCTATTTAGGCCTGCCCCCATGTCTACGTCTGGCAGTAGCTCTTCAGGTGTCAGTCAGTGGTTTCAGTCTTGCCGCACCTGCTAACTGAAGATGGCGGGAACTGAACTTGGGTCCTTCTACATTCAAAGCACATGCTCTGCCACTGAGCCATGACCCATCAAAAGCACTTTCTCCTTACAGGAGCTTTGTTCCCCTGGCAAGACTTGAATCCTTGTCTGAGAAGGTTTTTCATGGACGATCCCTCTCAAGAGAGTTATGGCAGTGGCTCCAGTGTAATGGATCAAATCCTAGGAAGCAAATAACGCTTGTTCCTGTTTTTGCTTAATCGGCATAACAATGCTGGGGACAACAACTTGGTGATGCTACCTCATGTCTGTCACTAGTGTAAACCCATTAATTTTTTTGTTTAAAAAGTAGACAAAGGCATGCTTTCCTCAGAAGGAGATAACTTCTGTGCTCTCCAAATTTAAAATTTTAAATAGCTTCCTCAGCCATTTTACAGTGAAATCCGCTAAAGTCAATAAGTTTAGAAGGGTATAATTCTGCTTAGAATTACACTGCTAATTGCAGAAAGTTGGTCTGTGTGTTCAGGTCTCTTTCCTGGGTTGGACTGAATGGGTGAACTGCATGTGCAACAGATCAAAGTCTGATTGTGTTTCTTAGCTCCCTGTCTGTACCCGGTGTTCTGTTGTCAGAATATTTGTTAGCCAAATTTGTTAGCCACGTAGTGAATCTGTACAAGATGATGGATGATGCTTGGAGTAGCAGTCTGGTGGAGCAGATACAGTGTGGGACTTGGACTGGGGAGACTAAGGTCATTTATGCATGGGAGTTTTACCTGAGGTTTGTTGCTGGTTGGACCCACACTTTCCTGTTGGGAATCTCTGCACCAGCAGTTTCCAAACTCAAGTCAAGTCCTGTCCCTTTAAATACTGCTTTGTAATTGGCTTATTTCGCAGTGCTTATTGTGAGAGAAAATCCCCCCAAAAAACCCAATTGCCGCATAAAAATGCATTTCAAGAACAAAAAAACAAAAACAAAAAAAAACCTGGAGCAATCTGAAAGGGGGGGGATCCAAGCCTCGGTTTTAAAAAGCCTTTCTTTTGTTCAGAAAGAGCCCTGAGGACGCAGGAAGCATTTGAATCCCCACCTCTTTACACGCTGCTTTGTGATTGGCTGTGAGAGAAAGCAACCTTCTGTGTCCTTCTGCACGGAGATTTCAGCCGGGCTGAGCTCAGGGCAGAGGGAAGATTCGGGTTAACAGAGGAATGGGGAAGACCCAGACATTGCAAGGGCTGGCAGCGCGGTCATTTCTAGTGGATGGAAAACTCAAGCAGAACCCAAAGGAACAACCGAGTCAGACAGGGGGCGAACGTGAGTCCAAGTATGCATGTATAAATGACCTACACTTAAAATACTGTCTTTGTTATGAAGGGCACTGTGTAGCCTTGGGCAAGTGTTCGTCTTTCAGCCTAGCAGATCTCACAAGGTTGTGGTGAGGGTAAATGGGATAGCCCCGAGCATGTCAACCTGAGCTCTTTGGTACCAGGTGCAGTGGAACATAATTTGAGCATGCCGGTAGCCAGGTGGTACCAGTGAGCCAAGCTAATGTCAGGTTGTTGTCTAGAATAAAACTGCCACATTTCCACAGTCTGGGTGCCTTGTGGCGAAAAGTCGCTGCCCCTTCCTGCACCAATAGATGGACTTTATCCTTTCATCTGACTTCCACTTAGCTGAGGTCTTCTTTCAGATCAGCCCAGGTACTTACCAGCTCGGGGCTCATAGCACCTGACCTTTGATGGAAGAATGGAATACAAGCAAGAGACACTTCCACAAAGGGAAACTTAATGACCGACTGAAGTCATAAAAAGTATGTTTTATCCTACTTCTAGTTTAGCACAAGAGTCTCAAATGGAAAGCATGGACAAGCGATCTGTGAGTGAAGCTTTCAGATTTCCACAGCAAAGAAAGAATAATTTGGAAAGGAAGAAGTGGGGACTGAAATAGCTCAGAAAAACAAAGACCATGGTAAATGAAATATTTCGGACTCATGGATACTGCTGTGGTGTGGGAAGTGTATCTGCCTTAAAGTCACATTTTTCTTCTTTCACACTTCTAGGACTCCGTGACCACTTTTGAAAAGCTCCTCTCTGTTTGGCAAGTGTTGAAACGTCGTTAGCAATGCTTGTACACACAGAACCTTGCTGGTCTCACATATTGGACGAGGACCATATAAATTAGCATCACGTACTGCTTGACTCGTGACTTCCTGTAAAAGCGACACAGGGGGGTTCCATTTCCACGGGAGATGGAACAGTTTCAGGGTGGGCCAAGAACTAGAGCAAATGCAATACGTGCTGATTGATAGTGCGAGGTGGACAATAATGATGATTTACACGCATATTCTTTTTTTATTCCTTAAAAGGAAATCCCAGTTGCCAAATATGTTAATGGTGTATGTAATGGTGTGTTAACGGACACCATTACGATGCTGAACAAAATTAAACCCTTTGCCAAGACAAACCTTTTCAAGAGTACATTTTATGGATCAGCAGACTTTGCAAATGCCTCAAGAAGTGGAACCATAGTGTGAGAAACAGGTCTTGGAAATAGCTAGCAGTTGCCTAACCACAAGCCAAACATATCTGTTCGTAATTAACTCCTCATAGATATAGGTACTCTCTTCATTTTTTCCCTCATCTCATGCATAATTGTTCTAATGCATATTATTTAATTACTGCTTGGATGGTGATTTTTCAAACAGTTGCTAGGTTAGTATGAATATAAATATACATGAATAAACAGCATATATGAATGTTAGAAAAACTAATGCCCAATATGGAGAAACCAGTAAGGAGGGTTTGAGGGAATGCTTTAAACTGTATTGTTTGGTATTAATTATCTGTACAGCTTGCTGACAATAGATGAATGGGGCATTGGCACCAACAGATTGTTGCAATCAGAAGGGTGATTTTCTGGTGGTTTTTTTGTGTGGCAAAAATAAGTCTGAAGTTAATGAACATGGAAAGGTTTTCTGGCATTTTTGAGAGAATAGATGTGTGCCAAGATTCAGCAAGAAATGATAAGTGAAGTGTACTGTATCTTGAAAGACTAAAATAGTGAGGTGAATTTGGGGTTGAGAGAGAATGTGATATAGAAGGCTTAGAGGAAATGAAGTGAGACCTATGAAAAGTGACTGAAATAAAATGAGCAGATTCCCAGCAATGTTATTGATTAGAATGTGTGCTTACAATAAAGGGGAAAAGATCCACTGCAAGATTCTAGGGCTGGTGAGCACAATCTTCAGACCACATGTGATCCCCCCCTCTCAACAGCACCTATTATCTTTGATTACAATGAAGTGTAAGTAGTAACCACAACCAAAACTCTTAAAATACATTGGGTTGAATACTATCCAGCACCAATAGATGACACTGTGAAAGGATGATTTTTCCTGGCTTTCCTCTCTCTCAGCAGCCACCGGTGAGTTTCAAAAGTGCGATGACGAGGGTTGGGGGACCAACCAGAAGCCATGCTGTGCACAGAAGGTAGTAGCCTTACCGAGGAGGGGAAATCACGCTAAATTGCCCTCTTTGCCTCTCAGCTCAGCCCAGCCTCTTGTACCAATGCAGGTGGCAGGAGGGCAGATGTTAACTGCTTAGCCTTCTCACTACATCTACTGATGTTGAGCACTTATGCAACTGCCTCAGGGCAGACTAACAGAGTCAGTATTGTCTGCTCTGACTGGAGTGGCTGTCCAGGATGTAGAACATAAGAAGATTTATTTATTTATTTATTATTAAATCTATACCCCGCCCTCCCTAGCACTGCTGGGCTCAAGGCAGCTTCCAACAGGTAGAGCGATACACATAAAAGTCACAACTATAGCAATGTTCAAACACACAGTAAAAGCTTAAAATCCCAGTTAATACAATGGCAGTGGCTCCCTATCTCAGTGGCCAGCTCCCATGAATGTCCTCACCTAGGAGGTTTGCCAAGGTGTTAATCAGGCGGCCCAGGAACAGGAAAGAGTAGGAAAAGATTGGAAGGGGAGGAAAGGGAAGGAGAGGAGGTGGGGAAAAAGGGAGGTACTCCGGCTAGTACCTCCAAGAACTAGCTGGAGATCTCTTGCTATTACAACTGATCTCCAGCTGATAGACATCAGTTCACCTGGAGAAAATGGCCACTTTGGCAATTGGACACTATGGCATTTAAGTCCCTCCCCTCCCCAAACCCCGCCCTCCTCAGGCTCCACCCCAAAAATCTCCAGGTATTTCCCAACCCGGAGCTGGCAACCCTAAAGTTCCTGTGGGTCTTTCCTATGCAATCAGCACCCCACCAGGAGGGAAAATACCCTTCAGGTGTGGGATACCAGCTCTTTGCCACTTTGCAGTGCAAACTGTTGCCTGAGCTTGTGAAGAACCTCTAGTCATAGCTAACTTTAGGTGCATTGATACCATTGTCTTTGAAAAACATTTTAAATGAAGAGGCCTAGCCTTCTTAGTGTGTTTGCTTTAAACTGAAACATTCTAAGAGACCGTGTCAGCATCAAACATTTCATTGTGTGCTAAAGAGTTTGCTTAACCTTTGGAACCTTTCCTCTTTTCTCCTTTGGTTTTCTAACCATTTTATTGTAAAATTAGGCTCAAAGAATGCAAGACGTATGTGTGAGTCTTTCTCCCCAACCCCAACAGTTAATTTTTCAATGAAAAGCAACCTGGGCAGTGAGAGTGAGAGCAGAAAAGGGCATTTTGTCCACAGAAACCCCCTCACACCACTTTCCCACACATGGGGGAAAGTTCTAGGATGCTTGTATCTTTTACTCTACACGTGTGAAAACATGGGCAAACTGAGCACACAAAGGGGAGGAAGGGAAAGGGTTTCCCAGCTTCTTCATCTGTCTCTCGTTGCTCTCATGGTAGCCTCCTTTTAAAAAGCCATGAGAATCACACTATTAAGGGACACAAGATGTTGAGTATTTGTATTTCCCCCCCAAAGAAACTAAGAATAGGGTTGCCAGGTCCCTCTTCTCCACCAGTGGGAGGTTTTTGGGGCGGAGCCTGAGGAGGCCAGGCTTTGGGGAGGGGAGGGACTTCAGTGCCATAGAGTCCAATTGCCAAAGCGGCCATTTTCTCCAGGTGAACTGATCTCTATCGGCTGGAGATCAGTTGTAATTGCGGGAGATCTCCAGCTAGTACTTGGAGGTTGGCAACCCTAAGGATCATCCTCACATACGCAATCACATTATTGACCAAGCCCAGGTGGTTGACTAGGTCACCCATCACTTAATGTGGACCTGCTTCCATTTAGTGTAGGCCCAAACCCTTAAGAATTATTTTTTCATGCTGTTGAGTGCGTGCATGAAGGGAGACTTAGTCATAATGGAACATTAGTCACACATAACTTTAGCTGGATTGGGGCCATTAATTTTGGCATTCTGATGTGAATGCTGTGATTTCCAACGCCAATGGGAATTCCAAGCACTAAGTATTCTGTGGAGTGTGTTGATCCAGACAAATATTCTATGGAAGAATGTTAAATTTGATCAATTAAGCAGTGAACATGTTATTTCTTTTTCTCCTCCATTTGATTGCTTTAATTTTTTTTGTTTTTGTTTTACAAAGTTAAGATTTTTTTTTACATGAAGGTTGTCCAGTTATCCAGATGTGTATATGTTACCTTTTTAAAAAGTAGTTGATTTTGAGCCAAAAGGAAAGAGGAAGGGTTAGGAATGTGAAACCTACTTTCTCATAACTTTGTAGAAGGCAGATGTTTCTCTTCTGGTTCCAACTTTCATTTTCTTTGCATGAAGGAGAAGTTTTTAAAAACTAAATAAATATCCCTTTGAGAAGAGCATGGCTCTCCATGTTTTTCTTTGCATTAACTGTTTTATGGCTAGGACTCCTTGATGTACAACTTCATACTCATTCCAACAGCAACCGCTTGCAAACCCTTTGTATAAATGACTTTCAATGTTGTTTGCAAGAAAAGACCACTAAAACACATCAAAATCTCATCAAGACATTTGATAAGGGCCCTACATGAATTTGCTGTACTCCTCAGAATAATGTAAATATGGCTGTAAATAATTTTTCTTGCAATAAAGATGTTACACAAACTGTTCTAATTGCAAACATAACAATGCATATCTCAGTTTTCTAAGGATAACAGAGGGTGCCATTTTACCTACTGGTGATCGACACTATTAGATCTGCACTGTGCCATGCTTAAAAGATATACTATATGGCTCTGACTGTCTGCTTTGTCTCTTCACGAGAAACCCTGAGTGTTTTCAGTTTGGATGGAAACTCTTGGCTGTCCAAGCTGAAACATTTGGCTTCTAACCATTTTGCGAATGCTTGCATTGTTTTTAGTGGAGCTTAATAAAAGCCATTCTGTGGCATGGAGCCTACGGTGATTATAGAGCTTCTTCAGACAGTATAAAATCCTGATTTTTTTCAGGATACTAGCTGAGATCCAGTGCTTGAGGGGTAATATCACACTTAATTGTTGCTAACTATAGCTTGAGAAATTCCCAGAGATTTGGGGGTGGTGCCTGGGGAGGGTGGAGCTTGGGGAAGGGAGGGAGCTCAGTAGGCATGTGATACCATAGAGTCTGCTCTCTGAAGCTGCCATTTCCTGCAGGGGAACTGAGCTCTGTAGTCTGGAGATCAGCTGTAATTCGGGGAGAACTCCAGGCCCTACCTGTAGGTTGGTAACACTACTCCTGATGGCAACCTGACCCAGGGCTGTGTTGGCCATGCTGAGGAAAAGAGAGATCACCTATTTACTATCGGTATGTACCTCAGTCTATAACTCATCAGAATATAATAGTTTAAATGTAATTTGTTTTTTTTAAAAAACATTATCCATCACTGAGCATGAAAGAGTAAATAACTCATTAACTGTGTTAAGCACAAAGTACAACTTGGGATACTCATTCAAGCACAATGAAATGACACCTGATTCTGAAATTGAGGCACTAGCTAATGGATTAATTCCATCTTCATAGCAACATATGGTAGCTTTAAGGTAGCCAACTCTGGGTGGGAAAATTCCTGGAGATTTGGGGACGAAGCCTGGGGAGGGTGGGGTATAATGCCATAGAGTCCATTCTCCAAAGCAGTGATTTTCTCCAAGGGAACTGATCTCTGTTTTCTGGAGAATAGCTGTAATCCTGGGAGATCTCCAGGCCCCACCTGAATGTTGGTAACCCTAGATAGCTTTGTGCTGCAAAAACATAATTTCTCTGCAACCAATACTCCACCAGGGGTAGGGAGCTCAGAAGTGGAATGAGACATGTGCATAAAGGTCTCTCTGGCTGGGGATGGCTTCTGCTGGGTGCTCATAATGGGCTGTTACTTTATTAACATATTTGCCTTAGAGGAGACCTGTTGGCCTGGACTGATATTTCTTAGTCACCAGGTTTATCTGTTTTGCTAGGAAGCCCCAAATGGATGACTGCCAGAGGTCTGTCAGATGGGAGTACCCTAGGGTTGCCAACCTCCAGGTAGGAGCTAGAGATCTCCTGGGATTACAACTGATCTCCAGCTGAAAGAGATCAGTTCACCTGGAGAAAACGGCTGCCTTGGAAGGAGGATTCTATGGCATTATATCCCATTAAAGTCCCTCCCCTCCCCAAACCCTGCCGTCCTCAGGCTCCATCCTCAAATCTCCAGGTATTTCCCAACCCAGAGCTGACAACCCTTGGGGGAATCTTCTCCTCAGCAGATGAGGAGAAGCTTCCTCCAAAGTAAGTTCCAGGCCTAAGCCCGGTATGCCTTCCCTGGGTAGGCACCGTGCCTGTCTGCAAGGCTGTTGTCCTTCCTCTCAGGTGTCCCTCTCGTGTCCTTATCCTGAGGCACCTGCAGAGGTGGCTCCCACCCAGCTGATAGTGGTGATGGGCCACTCCTGGCCAAACTGTATCAACTTTTTGGTCTGGTCAAGAGGGGTATGGCAGCAATGCCCAGTCCCTGCAGGGCTCCCCTGGCCTCACAGTCATTTAAACGGACAAGACCAGGGCTTAGGGTTGATAGATGAACAGTAAAAAAAAATTGCTTGAGATTGACATGTAGAAATTAGAAGATGGTTGTTCCTGTGTCTCTGTCCCAGGCACTACCAACCACAGCAGCGTCCACAAGGAGAGGGCCTCTCAGCAACCCTCCGGGTATGGTCCTGTGGTGGCACTGAAGGGCCTCGGTGTAGCTCCACCTGCTGGTGGGTCAAGCCCGGGTTCTGGAGGCAAGTCAGTCTCTGTGGTTTAGCTCTTAGCCTATAGACTATATGCACTGGGGCAGATCAGGTTGTTAGTGGCTGTTGTTTGCTCACCTAATTCTATCATTGGGACCTGGTTTTTCTGCCCAACTCCCTACAGGGGTGTTTCAGCCCAAGGACCTAGGACTCCTATATGGTTGGCTGTATCTGTCCATGTATCTTTCCTGGGGCCTCACACTACCTTCCACCACTTCTCCTCTCTCCTCCCCTTTGTCCAGCTCCTTTCCTTTTCGCCCTGTCTCGAGCTCCTTATCCTTGCACTTCCTCTGCCCATCTTCTCTCTCCCCTAACTGGCTTCTTTTTTTCCTATCTGGCTCTTCCCCTTTATTTTTTTCTCCACCCACCTCTCCCTGTCTGTTCTTCCTAACCCTCCAATCTGCTCTGCCTCATCTGGCTGAGGGTGTGTCCACAACAGCTTTCCCCCATACTCCCCCTGTCTCGTACGTCAGCAGTCCCCCACCTTGTTTAAATTGTGGGCACTTTGGGGATTTGTGAAAGAAAGTGGCGGTCACCACTAGGGCTGTCGATTCGGTTCGTCCCGAACTGAAAAACAGCCGAATTTCCCCTGATTTGGAGGTTTTCAGTTTGGATGGAACTGAATTTAAAAAAAGGCGGGAAAATGACTAGCCGAATTCGGCAAGTTTAGGGTGCGCCGAATAAATTTGGCAAATTCAGGGGCTCAAAATCAGCAGCATAACCGTCAGTTAGTAAGCAGCATTCTCCCGCGGCCAATCAGTGGCCAAGCTGGGTCTTCTTCTGGCCAATCATTTTTGGTTGAGTGTGTGAGCCCAGCTGTTGCATGGCCTGGGGAGAGAAAAAGAGAGTGTCTGTTTGTGTGTGAGAGAGATCCCCGTGTGTGTGTGGGGGGGGTGCGTGTGCACATTCACGGCTTTCCAAGGCTCCGGGGGGCATTTTTGGAGGTAGAGGTCCCAAAATTTCAGTGTAGCTTGAGGGGACCCTTCTTGCAAGAACCTCCAAGTTTTGTGAAGATTGGGCCAGGGAGTCCGAAGCTATGGGGCCCGGAAGGAGTCCCCCCATCCTTAATGTGCATCTTTATTCCATTTATAGCACGGTCGTGGCTTTCCGCGGCTCCGGGGGGGCATTTTTGGAGGTAGAGGTCCCAAACTTTTAGTGTAGCTTCAGGGGACCCTTCTTGCAAGAACCCCAAGTTTTGTAAAGATTGGGTCAGGGGGTCCCGAGATATGGGGCCCAGAAGTGGTCCCCCCCCAAAATTGCCCATTGGAATAAAGTGATTAAAAACACAGTCATGGCTTTCCACGGCTCCGGGGGAGCATATTTGGAGGGAGAGGTCCCAAAATTTCAGTGTAGCTTCAGGGGACCATTCTTGCAAGAACCCCCAAGTTTTGTAAGGATTGGGTCAGGGGGTCCTGAGATATGGGGCCCGGAAGGGGTCCCCCCCAAATTGCCCATTGGAATAAAGCGAATAAGAACACATTCGCGGCTTTCCACGGCTCCGGGGGGGGCATTTTTGGAGGTAGAGGTCCCAACATTTCAGTGTAGCTTCAGGGGACCCTTCTTGCAAGAAACCCCAAGTTTGGTGACGATCGGGGCAGGGGGTCCTGAGTTATGCAGTCCCCCCATCCACCCACTGGAATGATTGGGAGCAAGCGATCCTGTGCATCTAGAGAGCGGCAAATCCAAGGCAAAACCTCCCGTGCATAAATGGAATTGTATTGGATTACTCCTGAGTCCTGACTCCCAGCCCCTGCTCCTGATGGAAGAGAAGAGTCAGAAGACATCCACAGTAAGACCCATTTGGGGGCTTTTCTTTATAATTTTTTTCTGTGTGTGTGTATGTGGGGGGGGGCAGGGGATTTACTTCTTCTCCGTGCTCCTGCTGGAAGACATCCACACAGTTTGATTTTGGGGTTTTTTCTCTATACCTTTTCTCCTGTGTGTGTGTGTGTGTGAGGGGAAAGCAGAGTCTGTGTGTGTGGGGGGGAGCAGTTTCTGTGGGTGGGTGGGAAGCCAAAGGGGGCTTCGCCCGTTCTGCAGAAGGTGTGTGCCCGCTCGCCTCTGCGGGAGTGTGTGCTGTGCTCTGCTTTTGTTTTTTGCCCCTAGCCTGGGGTTGAGTGCGATGGTGTGGCTTGCGTGAGTCTCTCCCCGGTGCCGCTCGGCAACCACGCCTCCTCCTCCTTGTTTTTTTCCCCGTTTGGGGCCGAGCCGTACTGGTTTGAGAGGGGGGGTTTCGCCTGTTCTGCCTGGGGTGTGTGTGTGCCCACTCACACCTCTCTCTCCCTGGTTTGAAGGGGGGGGTGCTTCAGTTGGGTGTCCTCAGGTTTTCCCTCATTCATAAGATCGGTTAGGTCTATTTTGATGCTTGCTCAAAACTGGTTTTCAAATTGTGACTTAAACAATGCATTTGTCCGGTCCCGAGACTCCCGACTCCCTAGTCCAATGCAAAAGGGGAAATTCCACCCCCACCTGCTCCTTATGCATAGCTAGTGCACCTCTGTCCCTTTCCATAGTTTGCAAACTCCCAAGGTTGCGTCACGTGTTGCTTTGCATGGTTTTGCAAACTCCAGGTCCAAACGGTCTATTTATTTCTATTCATTCCAATGGGCAGAGGAGGGGACCCCTTCCGCGCCCCATAAGTCGGGACCCCCTGCCCCAATCTTTACAAAACATGGGGGTTCTTGCAAGAAGGGTCCCCTGAAGCTACACTGAAAGTTTGGGACCTCTATCTCCAAAAATACCCCCCCAGAGCCGTGGAAAGCCGTGAATGTGTTCTTATTCGCTTTATTCCAATGGGCAATTTTGGGGGGGGACCCCTTCCGGGCCCCATATCTTGGGACCCCCTGACCCAATCTTTACAAAACTTGGGGGTTCTTGCAAGAAGGGTCCCCTGAAGCTATGCCGAACATTTGGGACCTCTACCTCCAAACATGCCCCCCCGGAGCCGTGGAAATGCGCGAATGTGTTTTTAATGGCTTTAAATGGCTGAATTTTCCCCCAAACTCCGAATCTCACTCCGAATTGCACAGATTCGAATCGGGGGAGTTCGGACTTCAGCATTTCCCAAATAAAAATGGGCCAAATTTTGCCAAATCCGAATTTTACCGAATTTTTTTTCAACAGCCCTAGTCACCACCAGAAGGTGGGCATTTGCAGGCTGGCCCCACTCACCTTCCTCAAACACAAGGCCATGCTCCAGTGAGCACACTGGCACCCCTAGGGATGGGGTTGCAAGCAGTGCCTCAGCAACTGCTTTGAGATTTTGAGGCTGGTGTCTGGGGAGGATGTGATGTCACTTGTGGGTGATGCTTTAGTTTTTTCCTCCTAATCTCTATAGTGAAGACCATAGAGACATATAAAATTACTATAGCATCACAATGGAGGCCATTTTCCAGCCATTTTTCTCCCACTCTTCCATTTTTTGAGGGCTGGTATGGTGTAGTGTTGGACCTGGGATGACAGGATTCAAATCTTCTGCCTGCCATGGGAGTCCACTGGATGACCTTGGCCCTGTTGCAGTTACTCTGCCTAACCTACTCTCACAAGGCTGTTGTTGTGAGGATTAGATGGAAGAGGAGAGAACAATGGCTTTTTATGCAGGGACATTTCCCCACGGTCACTTCCGCCTGACTGCTTCGGGGCTTACTTTTGATTATGCATGCCTTTTTGACCTGTCAGAGCTTGCCTCACTCTCCCCACGCATTTTGCTTGCATTTTCCAGATTCTGGCT
The DNA here is from genome assembly GCF_029931775.1 of Euleptes europaea. Taxonomy (NCBI): domain Eukaryota; kingdom Metazoa; phylum Chordata; class Lepidosauria; order Squamata; family Sphaerodactylidae; genus Euleptes; species Euleptes europaea. Next base: position 68,757,485 of record NC_079313.1, on the reverse strand, counting down.
AAAACAATATCTGGAAAATGTGGGGAGAGCAAGGCGACCGCTGACGGGCAGAAAAGGCATGCGTGCATAATCAAAAGGAAGCCCTGAAGCAGTCGGCAGGGTGACTATGGGGAAACATTGCTGCATTAAAGGCCAATGTGAAACGTTGCTTTGGGTCTCTGATCAGGGAAAAAATAAAAAATAAGCACAAAAATAAGGGCAAGGGATTGAGGGGCACGGGTGGGAGTTTACCTGCTGTGGGCAGGCAAATGGCAAGACTATCTGGCGATCAATGAGGTAAGTTCAGGCTCAGGTTTCCAAGCATTGCTGAGCCAGACTCCCATGGACTGGCTGAATGGTATTTGAAAGCAGCATGCCTTCTACTCCCGCCACACTACAGCAACGTTATCCACAGAATGGAACAAACATCATCCCTTGTTTTACTTTTGCTGTTCAAGGCACAGTTGCCTTCAACAGTTCCATTCAACAGTTGGTAACCATATCTGCAACCACAGGAAGAGTTCATTTCACTTCCTGTCCCCACTGAAGAGGAAAGTTGAACTATGGCAACTTCTTCAGGTAGGCTGAAGAGCTAGCAACCTGGATTTCTCGGTGCTGATCCTGAGCACTCACTTTTTTTTACCAGGTCCATGAAAATGCAGCATTGACTTTTATACAATACAGTTACTAATCAGTTACAGGAAGAGGTCTCGTTTGGTTTAGCCTGAAGTAGAGAAATATGAAGGACAAAGGATCTGGATTCTCTGTTGGGAACACAAGGTTCTAATTGCCTAACAATGAAATCCTAACGAGAGTTACACGCCTTTAAATCCATTGAGGTCAATGAGCTTAGAAGGATGTAACACTGCTTAGCATTGCACTGTAAGAGTATCAGCATATAAAACTTTTTAGCCTCTTTGATTTCAGTGAGAGAGTTAAGCACATCTATAATTCCCCCGTGAAATCAATGTGCTTGTGTATGTGGTGTAAAGTGCCTTCAAGATGGCTTAGAAACACTTAAAAGACTTTGGCTGAACTGCATCTAGGGTTACAGTTGTTCCACCATAAACAGAAACAGTCATCTTGTATCATGTTAACACTGTTAACATTCACTACATGCTCTGATAGTTGCTGAGAACCATCAATTCCCTGAAGCCTGTAGAAAAAAAATCTATTACTGTAACTGTTAGAAATAGTTAGCAATTCTTCAGAGAACCCTTCTAGAGAGAACTAGACAGTAAGAGATAATGCTGTGAACCCAGAGGTCCTTGGTTCAGATCACCCTAACCGTAAGCTCGTGTGGTGGTCTTAGATGAGTCACTATTGCCTCTGTCCCCATTGCAATGTGTAATCAAATTTACAGGGTTGCAGTAAGAGTTGTTGTACTAACATCCTTTAAGACTCCAAAAGTGCTATGAAATTCTGAATTGTTGTTGTTGAAGTGTGAGATCTGTCCATCAGAGTTTTTCATGCTGGATTGGACCTTTAGGAAAGATCTCCACAAGTGGGAAATTGCAACTGCATGGTTGTCCCATGGCAGGACACCAAACTCAGGCAAGTGAAGTAAACAAGAGAGAAGATCCTTGAAACCTACACCTTTATCAAAAAGGTCAGACAAAATTTTTGTGACCTTTGAATTGTGGCCACTTTGAAGGTGAGCAGGAATGTTTAACATGCTAATTAGAAGAGAGGATTCTCTCTTACACTGACTTGTAAGAACAAGATTTGTAACATTTTAATTAGTTTGTTCACTCATCATGGTCAGTTGCACTAAAGCCTTCATGTTTATCAGTCCTTATATGCTCTACATGTCAACTTGCTTGGAATAAGTAAATACATATTATAGGTGTATAGACACTGACAAGTGGGGACCTGCAATACTCATGGGGGGGAATAATCTGATTCTCTCCTTACTGCTCATGGAAGGGGGGGCTGGGAGACTCACAGGGGAATCCCATAAACCCCCTCCCATTGACAAGCCTGGAGAGGCTCCAGGACCCTCCTCCACTGCTGCTGAGGCCAGGGGCAGCTTCCAGTACCCACAATTGCTGCAGCTGGCCCGAAGTATCTGGCAACATCCTCCTTCATCATTGCTGCTGAGCCCGGGGCAGCAGACATTGTCTGCAGCTGCTGCAGAGACAGGGGAGGCCACCTCCACAGCCAGGCCCTGAGCGGCTCCATTCCACTCTGGTAAGTGTATTGTCTGAGCATGTACAGACAACACAAATGTATTTGGGGGAGGATTTAACCCCCCCCCCGTATATGTTATTGCTGATTTCAGATTTTTCTGCAAACATGGGGGGTCCCCCAAGTTTAAAGAAAAGGTTTGGGGTAAGAGTGCCCCAATCTGTGGATTTAGGTATCCACAGATAGAAGGCACACTTGGGAATTAGATATAGAGATGTGTGTCCCACAGGATCCTATGGAGCTTCAGCATGCTTCTTTTAACATGCAGACACATGCCCCTGTAACAACACTGAACTTTAGCTTGATTTAAACATGATGTTGCTGAAGCAAAAGCACTTTCCCCATGGGATGTGGCATGGGCGCAGCGTCTTGTTGTTAACGGTTACATAGCTGCTTTGCACTGGTAGCAGCCCAATTAACAACAAGACTCTGTGCCAGTGCAAAGTGCCACAGGTGACTTCATTTGCCACGGTGAGCATCACGTTTAAATCAGGCCCCAGACATTTGTTTTAAAGGGGGAAAACATTATAATCAATAAACCATATGGAAGTATTTATCTGCACTCACTTCTTTAACTTTTCCAGTTTTTGGTTTCAAAGAGCATTTCCAAATGACTGAAATTTTACCTTTAAAATTTTTTTCAGATGAAAATATTTTAGGAAAATTACCTTAGGGTTTATTGTGTATTTATGGAGGGTTTTTTTTTTTTAAAGGGAGAAATCAATGTAATACAGGAAAATGGATTTATTAAGACCAGAAGGAGAACTGCAAATAGCCAGGGAAGATTTTTTGACAGCAGAATGTCTGGTTTGTCAAAGAACAATTACTCCATAGTAGTAGGACAAGAGCTCCTCCCCACTGTGGTTCATAGATGCCTTCAGGGAGGGTGATGTTGGCAAGAGAAGTAAGCATGTCAGCCATAGGATTGTTTCTAGCAAATGCTACCAGGTGAGAAACAGCAAGGAAAAAGTAGGACTCTAAACCACACTGGTAATAGAAGAATTGGCCCTTAGTCTACCTTCTGGTGATGAGTCAAGTTCCCACAAAAACAACACTCGAAAATATTACCCCACAAAAGTCCAGCTCTTGATTATCTTTGTTTTCCAGTGCAAGGATAGTATTTTTTTTTTAATGGGAAAGAATTCAAACGTGAGATCTTAGTCTGAATGATGAAGTGGCCTAACTCAGGAAAAAAATTCTCCTTTGTTTTGTCCTTGTCCACAAAGGTACCTGGAAATATTTCAACCATATGCGTGAAAAGCCAGTAATAAACTTAATAAACTTAAGTTGATTGTTTTGGATCCTAAAGTATACAAATCTACCTTGTTGTAAATGATGAAAGTGAATGGAGCGGATACTCTAGCAAGGTGCCAGGGCAAAAGCTGATTGGCATACTGGGAGGGCAACCTACACCACCCCTAGCCTACAAACATTAGTCAGTGCATCAACTATACTTGACTTAATATTAACCAACAGGCTAGAGTTGGTAGACTGGTACTAGCTGGTAGATGGGTACTAGCTGGGTACTAGTACCTCCAGGTACTAGCTGGAAAGCTGCGATTACAACTGATCTCCAGCCAATAGAGATCAGTTCACCTGGAGAAAATGTCCGCTTTGGCAATTGGACTCTATGACATTGAAGTCCCTCCCCTCCCCAAGCCCTGCCCTCCTCAGGCTCCACCCCAAAAACCTCCCACCGGTGGCAAAGAGAGGCCTGGCAACCCTATTTAGTGGGCGTTCCTGGGCTGAAAGGGATTAGGAAGCTGCCTAACAGCAGATCCGATCCCTGGAACGCTCCAGGAATGCCTCCCAGAACGCTGGTGCAAAGAGTTGCGCTGGGAGGATGCCGGCAGGAGGCTGAGCCAGTGTCCAAGGGCCGTCCTGCCACTGCAGTCCAGGGAGGCTGGCATAAGTGCCCCAGCTCTGGTGTTTGTGCCAGTTTAGATGGCGTAAGTGGCACAGACGCCGGCATAGGGGTCACACTGCCTCCTAAGCCCATTTGGCCCCCAGGCTCAGGAATGGGCTGAGTGATGTAGCCCCCCCCTCCAATGTCCAGGCATGCTAAGTCGTTCACTCTAATGTTAACTGCATGTGATTCCATGCTTTCCTGGCTTTGCAACTGTGCTAAATAAACCAAAACATATTTCCAATAGAAATGGCAGCCGTGGAAAGCAGATTCCTTTCCCTAGATTTAATAGCTATTCACCTGCCATTTCACACTTTAAAAATGGGATAAGGTAAAAGGGAAAGGTCCCCTGTGCAAAGTACCGGGTCATTCCTGACCCATGGGGTGACATCACATCCCGACGTTTCCTAGGCAGACTTTGTTTACGGGGTGGTTTGCCAGTGTCTTCCCCAGTCATCTTCCCTTTACCCCCAGCAAGCTGGGTACTCATTTTACCGACCTCAGAAGGATGGAAGGCTGAGTCGACCTTGAGCCGGCTGTTGGGATCAAACTTCTGTTGGGATCAAACTTCTGTTGGGATCAAACTCAGGTTGTGAGCAGAGCTTAGACTGCAGTACTGCAGCTTACCACTTTGCGCCACGGGGCTCCTTAAAAAAAGGGATAAATGAAGGGATAAATTAATTTCTTCTTGACCCTATAAGGAGAAAAGTTGTTGGTCTCTCACTCAATTCATCGATCTACTTGATAGCAGATAATGTAGTATCCACATCTCAAAAAGTGTCATTAACTGTTTTATCCAGGGAGTAATATATTTCATGCAATATTATTTTGTGAACATGTTAAAAACAATGTGGGCTAGGGAGTCTACTTTATCCAGGCAAAATGGGCATTTGTTTTCTTCTCCAGTAATTTTATTGTATCTCCCTTGCATCTCAGCTGAGTCAGGCATTACACCTTGCCAATTAAAAAGCTCATCTAAATGTATGGATTTTTAACCAGCAGAAATAGTCTGGCAAGGAAAAAATGCCATTACAGGGTATCTGGAAGAGGAGGTGAACATTTATGATTTGCGTCCTCAAACACTAAGGATCAATCCTCATTTAAGATCTTATTTTGTAACTGTTTACAGCTTGCTTTCCAAATACTATTCCTTGCAGCTTTCAGTCGCTCTATTGGGAGGGAAGAAAACAGATTCTATGCCATCACATCCCCAGCGAGCTCCTACCCTCCCTAAACTCTGCCCTCCACAGGCACTCCCCTCAAATCTCCAGGAGTTTCACAAGCCGGAGTTTGTTACCCTACTATGATACCAACATTTCTCCCTCATTGTTAAAAGTCATCTTGGAGCAGTTTTGTTGGCAACAAGCATGTGTGTCACAAGAGAAGTATCCAGCATGACAGCAACCGACATCGAAAAAGAGGTGACTTCCTATAGCACTGTTTCCAAAACATGCAAGCTGACTAATGAAAAGGCAGCTCTTAGAAGTGTTTTGGTGCATTTTAACCTGTTGTTCTGTATATCAATAAAATCATGGGTAGCCATGTTGGTCTGCAGTAGAAGAGCTAGATTCAAGTCCAGTAGCACCTTAGAGGCCAACAAAATTTTGGGGTGGGGGTAAGATTCAAGATAAAAGTATAGCATAAGTACTATGATTGCATGGTCAGTATAACAAGGCTGTTAGTAATGAACAGTATATTAATTTCGGCATGTTAGCTGAATGTATAATGAAATTAAATGTTTCAAGTGCACTCTGGCAAAGTATTTAAGGTTATATTGTAGTGCATTGTAAGTGGCTGTGCTGTATTATGTTGTGTTGTGAATGTGATATGGTATATATTGTTAGTTTATTGTGTAACAAATAGTTGAAAAAATAAAAACTTATTAAAAAAGATTTTTGGGGTGTACATTTTCAAGTGTCAAGTCTCCCTTTGCCAGATACTAATAGGAATGGAGATTCCTACAGTTCTAGATCTTGCTATAGTTGTTATGAGTTTCCTGCTATGTACATATATAGTTAACATATGATGGTCTGACTTCATTGTATGGAATGACCTACATGCAGGATTCAGACATTTTCCTACACAGAGAAATGTTAATTTTGTGAATGTCTTCTTGTGTGAAGCAGCCCTCAGTTAAGGATGCTCTTTGCAGTATACCCCATAATGCAAAATTGGAACCTCTTCTATTATCAAGAACTTTTTCTACTAACAAAAATGATTTTACTGATGAAAGCATGTTTTCTTTTAACTGAGTCACAAAAATAGAGGCAAGTTGGCAACCTCATCTGGGAACAGTTAGACATCTTGTGCAAGATACTTTATTCTCCACAGGTTGCTGAGATATTCGGCATTACAGATAAAGCTGCATTCTCTCTCTCTCCTTCTCTCTGAAGGCTTATAAAAGAGTTTGATGAATGCCCCGCTCCCCACCTCATCACAGATGTCCTGGCAGAGTCTGCAGGATAGTTGCTCTCCTCAGCCTTTCCATGTGATTTGCCCCAAGTGAAGTTACGGTTTCAAATGTCAGTGGGGGAACGGCAGTTCATAGGCAAAAGCTTCACAACAACAGCAACCTGGATGACATCTCCAGTGGACAGGAACGTAGGATTGCCAGGTTGCAGCCCAAAGATTCCTTAGTGCAGCAGGAAGAAAGGCAGCTGCCCTGACCTTCTCTGTTGTCCACCCATCCTGCTGTGTGACACATCTGGGGTTCTGCAGGTTCCGGAGGGGAAAGAGAGCAAGGAGAAGCAGGTGAGAGAAGCTGCAGCTGCCTCATCTCCATACTGCATCAAGGGACTTCAAGTACAGAATGTGTCTCTGGAATGCAACCTGGTAACCCTCTATGTAAATGTTCATGCTGAGGTTCCTCTTTTGGGTTTCCAGCTGCACGGCAGTCTTTTTTGCTCCTTGTGTTTTTTTTTTTTAAACCCTCTTGTTCCTTTTAAAACCATTAAAAACATTTCCTATTAAAAGTGAAAGGCCAGTATTTTCCATTGAAATCCCTGAAAGTCCACCCCTGCAGGTGGTATGGATTTAGATACTGTACTTGGGAGCATAAATCGAATACCAAGCCATTCAGACAAAACCATTTTTTTCCGACAGACTTTCTCCCTAACTCCATTGAGTACTATCTCTATAACATCAGTTTTGAATTGTCATTCCCTCCCTCCCTGCATAATTGTCTACAGCAGCTGTCAGATGGTTAAAATGCCAGTATTACTAACTGCAATAAATATGTCCTTTCAAAACCGTTTGCTATGGTTGTACCCATTGGGAGTTTATGTAACGCACTGAGCGGTTAACAAAATATGCATAAAGAACATTTGCTTCCTGGAGATTTTAGCATTGTGTGGCAGCTCAGCAATGACTCACCAGCCGTGCCCGAGTGTTTCTTGCTTTACGCACACATACTTTGTAGTAAAAACGATATAAGGCGTTCCGTGTTCTAAAAACGTGTCCAACTGCAATCACTCCCTGAAATGTGAGTGAGAAAGTGAACTTCAGCTCTCATGGGCAGCTTCCTCATGGCAACGAGAGTGCCATGAAAGGCAGGCCAGAAGCCAGGAAGCCTTGAGTTGTGTGAGAGTTCCAGGGTGGATGAGTAAGCCTTCCTGTGAGCTGGGCTGCAAATGAAACTAGTAATAGGCTGGGGATGCCTTTACTCCTAGAATGTCACAACAGCAAAACAGATGCTGATTTAGACATTGTTTTTTTCCGTCATCTGCTATAATTCTATCACATTGTTTATGTGAGCCTTGGGGTGATTGTTGGACATTAGAGTTCTGATTTTTCTCCCCAATCAAGCAGTGTTAAATCCACATAGTGGTGGGGGGATAGGGGGTAGGGTTGCTGGATATCCCTTATTGGGTCATTTCCAAGCCCAACATGGCCAAAAAGCACAACAAATGTCTCTAATTTCATGTTCCACAGCTGCAGAACATCCCTCCTTCTTGACATTTCTGAGCTAGCAGCCCCGGAGGCTGTGGTCTAGAGATGTCTCCTGGAGCTTCCTGCAGACACGTGTGACCTGCATCAAACCTGCCAGGCAAGGCACATTATATGTTGTGTGTAGGAGAGGCCACATGAAAGCTATGTATGCACACTCTTGCTTATTGTCGTGGGTCAGCCTGCCGACACTTCCTCAGACATAGAGGAACTAGAGGGAGACGGCAGGGTGAGAAGAGAGGAGCAGCCACAGTAGACAGTGAAAGGAGTGAAGGACAGGCAGTCTCACCAGATGTGCAGCCTGGCAGCTCAGGAGAACCGGCTGTGTCTGGGGTTCAGTCACAGGTGGCCTTGCTGGAAGGTTGCCAAGACCTAGGGTTGCCAACCTCCAGGTACTAGCTAGAGATATCCTGCTATTACAACTGATCTCCAGCCGATGGAGATCAGTTCCCCTTGGAGAAAATGGCTGCTTTGGCAATTGGACTCTATGGCATTGAAGTCCCTCCCCTCCTCAAACCCCACCCTCCTCAGGCTCTGCCCCAAAAATCTCCAGGTATTTCCTAACCTGGAGCTGGCAACCCTACCGTGACCACTTGAGCAGAGTTGGCGGAACATCTGGGCCACGATAGAAAGTCGTCGAAACAGTGCAAGGCTATAGGCTCCGCATAGAGCACTAAGCGATGATGAAACCGGGAATGCCTGAATGACAGTTGGTCTGCATTAAGATAAGGTCTATTTAGGCAGGCAACAAGCTCAGTGTTTTGTGGAAGCAACTCATTCGCTCGCAATACCTTGGGTCCCTGTTCTCTGGACTTCTGGACCTCTGCTACCCTGACCCTGGGCACTGAACCTGACCTTGAATTCAGATTACCCCTCTGCTTAGACGTTGGATTTGAGCAGCACAGTACCTGACCTCGGACTGTTTTCCTGATTATGTTACCTGCCTCTGGCCCTTGTCTCTGCCAGCATTCCAGACACTTATTTACTATGTTCAGAACCTGATTTTCAGCTAATATTGGCCTAGGAAGTAGAGAGGAGTAGAGTAGGAAGTAGAGCTGCAGGCTAGGGTTGCCAACCTCCCCATGGGGGCTGGAGATCTCTCAGAATTACAACTCATCTCCAGGCTACAGAGAGAAAATGGCAGCTTTGAAGGTGGAATCTATGATATTACACTCTGCTGAAGTCCCTCCCCTCAACAACTTCACCATCTCCTGGCTCTACCCCCAAGTCTTCAGGAATTTCCCAGTCCAGAGTTGGCAGCCCTATGCAGACGTAAGCCGTAACTGATGGGAGAGTCCTGTTCTCTTCATCCAGATGCTGCCCCCTTTGTTTTTCAAATTGCCCCCTTCTGTATGATTAAGTAGTTCCAGATTTAAAACTACCTGGATTTACCACTGTCATATCTAATTTGACTCAATATTCTCAAGTGGGGAGGGCCTAACCCTTCCAGATGAAAATGCTGTTTATCCATCTGTAGTAAAGCCATAATATTTTCATATTGTAACTTAGCAAGGACTTAGTGGCTTTGCTTTCAGTATAGCCAATGCATGGCTCTTCTAGTCCAATTAGGGTTGCCAGGTCCCTCTTCGCCACTGGCAGGATGTTTTTGGGGCGAAGCCTGAGGAGGGCTGGGTTTGGAGAGGGGAGGGACTTCAATGCCATAGAGTCCAATTGCCAAAGCGGACATTTTCTCCAGGGGAACTGATCTTTATTGGCTGGAGATCAGTTGTAATAGCAGGAGATCTCCAGCAGGTACCTGGAGGTTGGCAACCCTAAGTCCAATACAATGTTTGGTCAGAATGCACTGTTCAGCTCTGATGTTACATGAGGTAGGACTCTGACCATTAATACCCCATCTCTAGTTTTGGGAGGTCTGCAGGGCTGCATTTTAACTTCTTGCTTCGTGTATGCAGTGTTCTCATGAGCAACCAAAGAACTGAAATGAAACAGAAGTCCAGAGGCTCCTTAAAGAATAGTAACATTCATTCCAGCCCGAGCTTTCATGAGTCAGAGCTCACTCCAATAGACTAACATGGCTACCCTGATGACAGAATCAAATGGGCAGCAGCTGCCTGTGCTGAAACTCAAAAGTGCTATAGAAAGAGAAGTTGTGTGTGTGTGTGTGTGTGTGTGTGTGGGGTGATTTTAGAAGAACAAAGGATGTGCTGAAGCCAAACCTTCCTCTGACTTGTGTCTGACTGCCCTGTACCTCCTTTCCACAAGCTCTTTTCTCTTACCCAGGGGCTTGTATTGGACAGCCGGCTTTGCAGGCTTCTAATTGTTGCAAGATGTAGACTCTTCTGGACCCTGGCTAGTGGATAGTTCTCTCCAGGTTTCAGGCTCTTCCCTCCAGAGGACGGGTTTTGAAAGAACTGCAGATGGACTCAGGGGCTGATGGAGGGTGAAGACGCACACATGCATAGACACAGAGTGATTGTTGGTGGTCCCAGGAGTATGCTGCCGGCCTTGTGGAATGCTCTTCCCTGTAACATCAGGGCCCTGCGTTCCGCAGGGACTGTAAAACAGAGTTATTCCACCAGGCCTACAATTGAGGATAGCCACGGGTGTCATCTGCTGGCCTCCCTCCCTCCCCCCTCTGCTATTCTGTTCATCTTGTGAAATTGGGGGAATGTCTGATTACAGAACCTTTCAGTGGTCACTATTTTAATCAAGTGCCATCTGCTGTTTTGTGGGCGAAAACGCATGGTCGCTTTGTGTGTGTGTAAAGTGCCTTCAAGTCGCAGCCGACTTATGGCGACCCCTTTTGGGGTTTTCATGGCAAGAGACTAACAGAGGTGGTTTGCCAGTGCCTTCCTCTGCACAGCAACCCTGGTATTCCTTGGTGGTCTCCCATCCAAATACTAACCAGGGCCGACCCTGCTTAGCTTCTGAGATCTGACGAGATCAGGCTAGCCTGGGCCATCCTGGTCGCTTTAGCCTCCTTTATTCCCTGTTTCAGCCAGGATCGAACGCACGTGTTTCGCCGAACGTGCTTTCGATCCTGGTTAAATCCTGGCTGAAACAGGGAATAAAGGAGGCTAAAGTGACCATGCGTTTTCGCCCCGTGTTTATTGTAAGGTTGGATTTTTGGTTTTAATTGTATGGTTTTATTGTGATTTTATTGTTGTTACCCGCCCTGAGCCTAGCTTCGGCTGGGTAGGGCAGGATAGAAATTTGAAGCATAAATAAATAAATAAAGTAAAAAAGACTTATTTGTTTGTTTGTTTATTTAGCTTTCTATTCCACTCTCCCCGACAGAGCCGGCTCAGAGCGGCTGACAACAAAAGTTAAACATATTACATTCAATAAATACATTAAAACCAATCGTATAATAATAAAAGCCCCATATGTATAAACAATTACTAAAATCAGAATATGTTGGTACATGAGTATTTAAATTGCGCTACTCAGTGGTGTATCTGGTACATTGGGCCAGTAAAGGGCAAGTCAACGAGCAGTAAGTCTCCCTGTCTAGTAATCAAACTAGCGGAAGATGTTAAAAAGAGAGAGGGGGAGGCAGGGAGGCGAGCACCGATTGAAAAACCATAGCTGCCCTCAAGTGTAAGCCAGGTGGAATAGCTCTGACTTACAGGCCCTGTGAAACTCTTTAGGGTCCCGCAGGGCCCTGATCTCATTTGGGCGGTTATTCTACCAGGTGGGTGCCAGGGCAGAGAAAGCCCTGGCCCTGGTCAAAGACAGCTGGGACACTCCTTGGTCCAGGGACCATCAGCAGATTGTTATCTGAAGAACATAATGTTCTCTGGGGGTGTACCAGGAGAGATGTTCTCGCAGATATGAAGGTCCCAGACTTGCATTTTGCCTTTGCCTATCTTTTCCCCTTTAAGGGTAGGGGAGGTTAGTTTCAACTGGTGAAATAGCATGGGGAAAAGAGGAGTTAAATCCTCTCTTTCCTGCCCCACAGCTGAAAGACAGCTTCATGGCTATGCTCTTTAACAGTGCTGGAAAGAGCCATTTACCGATCTCCCAAGTGACATGCTGTCCTGGCCCCAAGAGCACCCTCTCACCAATACCACCCATATACCAAATTCAGATGGCAAGAGCATAGGGATGGGCATTTTTGATTATCATGTCATGACTGAGAAATGACATCCTCCTAAGCATCCTCCAAAGTCAAAGCCTAAAGATCTTCTTTAAAAGTATCACAGATGCAGTTTTACACATTACATTTCCAACATGGAGTTGGATCTCCAAATCAGAAACAATATATTGTTTCATAAAATACTCATAGTAGCACCAGATGAATGAAAAAAGTAATATATTTCAAGGTTCCGTTATCAATATTCCATGCAAGACCCTCTCTCCACCCAGAAAGACAGAAAAATAAAGAGAGCTAAATATTTATCCTTGCCTTCAAAATATGGGGTCGCATCCAGGGCACTTTCTACTGAGGGAAGGGATTTTTTTCAGCAGAACAGGACTTCCTTGCCTCCCCTAACATCCCACTGCAGCCCAAAACACTTCCCAAAATGCTGTCCCTTTGGAAAAGGGCCTCTCCCAAGAACAACTTGAGGGTTGAATTGGGCATCTATAGTGTGTGTGTGGGGAGAGCTGACAAAAATTGTTCCCCCTTTCATTAGTAGAAATCTACTGCTGGATATAACCCACAAAGTCTACTTTTAAAATATTTTTGAGCCTTGTTTTGCTTCAGAATTTATATTGTGAGCTTGAGCAGCTTGATCTTCCCTCTCAGTTTCTCATTTGTACAATCAAGATAATTCTCTCCCTTGCTGGGAATTAATCACAGCAGATAAACCTGCTTCCTGACATGACAGCAAGGAAGGTCTAGTTCTTCAGTGTTCTGCCAGAGGTACAGATAGTCTTATGTCTGTGAATGAGCTGCTTATTATTTCTGCTGATAGCTCCATATTCCCCATTAATCAATGGTACAGAAGATAAGACATTCGGTGAAGAAGAAGAAGAGTTGATTTTTATATGCCAACTTTCGCTACCACTTAAGGAAGAATCAAACCGGCTTACAATAACCTTCCCTTCTCCTCCCCACAACAGACACCCTGTGACGTAGGTGGGGCTGAGAGAGCGTGACTAGCCCAAAGTCACCCAGATGGCTTCATGTGGAGGAGTGGGGAAACTAATCCAGTGAGTGTGAGAAAGGTTCAAGGTATACTGTCTTTCATCATCTGTATCACTATATGGGCTGCTGGTTGGCTACTTCAGTACTAGTTTGCAAATCACTGGTTAATGCTCATCCTTTGGTTACTGTACACTTGGTTAATTATATCAGAGCCTGCTGACAGCTCCTATGCAGTCACCAGTAGGAGCACACAGGGCTGCCAGTAGGCACTCAAAAGAGCCTTCATGATCATGCAAATGGCGGGCCCACAGCTCTTCTAAGCACCATGTTAAACCCAGCGAGGAAACCCACATCTCTATGGGGCTATATCTCTCTGGCCTAGGGTTGCCAGGTCCCTCTTCACCACCGGTGGGAGATTTTGGAGGCAGAGCCTGAGGAGGGCGGGGTTTGGGGAGGGGAGGGACTTCAATGCCATAGAGTTCAATTGCCAAAGCAGCCATTTTTCTCCAGGTGATCTGATCTCTACCTGCTGGAGATCAGTTGAATTAGCAGGAGATCTCCTGCTCCTACCTGGCAATTGGCAACCCTACTCTGGCCTCATGTCAGATGCACTAAGGGCAAAAACGCATGGGATGTTTGGCCTTGGATTTGCCGCTCTCTTAATGCACATTCCCCCCGTTCAAATTCTCAAAACTCTGCATGGGGGCTTATTGTTGAATTTTGAGAATTTGGCTAGGGGAAATGTGCACTTAGAGAGTGGCAAATCCAAGGCAAAACCTCCTGTGCTTTTTTGCCCGAAGAGCACATAAGGGGAAACTTTGGTGATGTGAACTCTAGAGAAAGGACAACTGGGGGAAAAAAAGGAGGTTTTACTTTGCACAACCCCCTTGGGCACATTGGACATTGCACAAGCAGGTGTGTTTGGGGCTGCTGGCTGGATCTTAGCCTGGCACCTCTGTAAAGAGGGAGGCTGAGGGAGCATCTTGTTTGGGGGGCTTCCTAGAGGCACCTGGTTGGCCACTGTGTGAACAGACTGCTGGACTTGATGGGCCTTGATCTGATCCAGCAGGGCCTTTCTTATGTTCTTATGGTGAGGGTCAGCTGAGGTGGATTTCCTTTTAATTCTTGTTGAGTTCTATGAGAGCAGTGCTGTATGGTGATTAGAGTCAGTGCCACGCTAGCATTATTATTCAGACTTCTCTCACAGACTCCTTGAAGGAATGGGGGGATAAAAACGGATGGTACAAAGTATTGATATTTATGCCAGTGTCTTTTCCAGAGTAATATCATGCTGGTGATGGGGGTGAGAGGATGAAGGAGGATGAAGGAGCTTAGAGTGCTGATTCATCCCCTCACAATCCCCTGGCATGCCCCTGACACTGTTCTTGGTTCCTGTGCTGACTCAGCCATACCATCAGTGGGTTTACATTAATATGGAAATCACATATCTCTACATAGGCTGATGCATCTCCATATTACACATTGTGGAGCTTAGGTACTACCCGAAACATTTTACAGACTGCTTTTAGGATTTTGCTGTCTGTGTGTAAAGTGTCATCAAGTCACCGCCGACTTTTGGCAACCCCATAGGGTTTGCAAGGCAAGAGACTAACAGAGGTGGTTTGACATTGCCTTCCTCTGAATAGCAACCCTGGTATTCTTTGGTGGTCTCCCATCCAAATATTAACCAGGGCTGACCCTGCTTAGTTTCTGAGATCTGACGGGATCAGGGCCATCCAGGTCAGGGCAGGATTTTGCTGTATAACAATTAAATAGGTATCTGTCCAGCATCAGGACTCTACAACAATAAATAAAATTTTAAAACTCCCAAATATTATGTAAGCATACGGGTTGCCAATCTCCTGGACTGGTCATGGCAACCCAAACAGATGCGTGCCACTGCTGTTCCATATGTGCGCCAAGCCCCAAAATGCTATGGGGAGGGCTCCCACGCCAGTAAGTGAGACTGACTGGAAGAAGCCACAGGCAGAGAAGCCTCTTGGAGAAAACCAGAGGGACTCCATATTCTCTGACCCAGTATCAAGAAGGCTGTCATTTGCAAGACATGTCCAGGCACGCACGCAGTCCTCTTTCCCCCCCCTCCCCTTTGCATCATCAGACTGCTTAAGCAAAGCCATTCAAAGACATTGAGATAACGATCCTCGGACGTTAGCAAAGATCGCACCTATTGTTTCAGACCATTAAGCTCATCAGCAAGACTCCTGGTATTTTCCTGGGTTGCACAAGCCATTGGAATCAGAATAGATTTCCAAATTCTCCTCACCCCACCCTGACAGGGTCTTTTGTCACCTTTTTGTCACCTGGGAACCTCCCGGGATAATCCAATCATCCTGCCCCCAGAGAAACAGTATAACTGGGGTAGCCCACGCCCATAACTCTCTCTTAGGCTTTTTTCCTCCACACTTGCTGTCACTCTGTTGGTCTGAGCAGTAATGCCAGGCCCCCCAGCTTCCCAGCCCCGCTGGGAAAGCCAAGGTAATCCATACCCGCTCCCTCCCCCCCGTATTATAACCTAATGGAACTTGGGACAACTCCTCTACAAGATAAGGTATCGTATATCCTGTGAAAATATTCCTGCCACTGGCAACCGTCTCTCTCTCTCCTACCTTTGAATTCTTAGACTCTATGTATGTTTGTGTGTTGCACCCCTGAATGCTTGAATACATAAACACTATTAATTTGGTATCCATTTGTCTCTGTCTTGATTCTAAGGTCACAGAAATACGGACTCTGGTATACACAGGTTGATCTCGCTTTATAAATATTGTAGTTTCTGATTGCTCAAGCTAATTTCCCCATTTAAAAGAGCAATTCGGGTAACAATTATTTTGATAATATCTCCTAAATTTCAGGTAAAGTTACCATTACTCATAGGAATCCACTTTCTAAAACTAAGCAGCAGTGTTAACTTGGGCCTATGAACTACCACTCGTATTTTATTTCTCACTTTGTGTTTTCAAAGGCGAGTAGCTTCACATCTCCATGCAATTAATGTTTTAGCAGAAGAAAGCATATTTTTGTATGACAGCCCAATTCTTCTTTACCTTGAACTAAATGATCTGATTTGATATTTTCATGAATGTTTGTCTCAGCCTTTTGCCAGTGGGTTGGGGTGCATGTTTGCATGTGTGTGCATGTGTGTGTGTTATACGCAGCATCTCTACCTCTGGCTTTATGGGACAGGGACCTCTACAGTTAGCTAAGCTTCAGTTTATTTCTGACGAAACAAAGCAAACTGAGGTGCAACTTCCTATGGACTCTTGAGGATATATTTTTTTCTGTTACAACGGGAGGCTCCTGGCTTCCAAATTAATTGTTTCTGTTGTTTGCTCTTCTGAGCGGAACTTCCCTCTCCTGTGACTGACCCAATAGGAAAAGGTTACACATGTGCATGTTTTGATTCAAGGGGATATAAATAATAAACAGTTGCTTATTTTTACCTCTCTGTTGATTCTCAGTGGTGCCAATGTAAACTTGAAAGGTAAAAGTGTTGTGTTCAAAGAGTCAACAGTAAAACGAGGTTGGATATATCCTGCCCTAAATATAGAACTGTGCTTTAATCGACTGTTTTTCAGAATCTTATCAGAATAGGGTGAGGAATTAGTGAATTATTAACAGAAACCAGTGACTTTAAAGAGGTAACAAATACGGGAGTGGGGGGGGGGGAGAATAACTTCATTCTTTATTTATTGGCTTCATTTATACTGCACTTTCTCCCCAATGGGGACCCAAAACACTTGATGTCATGTTCCTCTCCTCCATTTGTTCCTCACAACAATCCTAAAGTAGGCTAAGTTGAGAATGTGTGATTGTCCCAATGTCACCCAGCAATTTTCTGTTGCAGAGTGAGGATTTGGACTTGGGTCTCCCAGAACCTAGTCCAGCACTCTAATGAGTGCACCAAAGTGGCTCTATTTTAGAGCATGTCTCACTGTATCTAATAGCCAAAGGCTAGCTCCTGGGAAGACAGGCAAATCTGTACATTGGAGCCAGCCATGGCTACTATTTAGACATCTCCAACTCCAGGGGAACCTCCCTGGTTTGGAGAAAAAAAATGTAAATTGGGGCTATACCCTGAAGTTAATAGTGATGTCTGGGCCTGGGCATCACCAACAAACCATAGCAAAACAGCCATGCAAAAAGTAGCAGTTAGCAGAAGACAGCAGCTGTAGGGCTGTCAAAAAAAAAAATTCAGTACAGTTCGGATTCGGCCGAATTTGGCCCTTGTGGGTTTGGTACGTGCCGAAGTCTGAACTCCCCCACTTCGGATCCATTCAATTCGGTGGGAATTCAAAGTTCGGGAAAAAAATTCGGCCAAATAAAGCCATTAAAAACACAATCGCGCCTTTCCGCGGCTCTGGGGGGGGCATTTTTGGGCTTAGAGGTCCCAAACTTTCAGCAGAGCTTCAAAGGACGTATATTGAAAGACTCCCCAAGTTTTGTAAAGATTGGGTCAGGGGGGGGCTGAGATATGGGCCCTGAAAGGGGTCCCCCCCACCCTTAATGTGCATCTCTCAGCAGAGCTTGCCGCCCACGCACAAAGCTCCCAGCCCCGACAACAGTTTGCAAAGCAACTCAACTTGTAAAACAACACCTTTGCAACAGGGAATAACCAGAAGACACACAACTGAAACCTCCCCCCTCAAACCAGGGAGCGAGAGACTCGAGGGGGAACACACACCCCAGGCAGAACCGACAAAAGACCCCTTTGGCTTCCCCCCCACCCACAGAAACTGCTCCCTCCCCACACACACACAGACTCTGCTTTCCCCCACACACACACACATACACAGGAGAAAAATTATAGATTAAAGCCCCCAAAGGGGTCTTACTGTGGCTGTCTTCTGTTCCATCAAGAGGGGCTGAAGAGGACTTGTAATCCAAGATGATTCCAATTAGGCACGGGAGGTTTTCTCTGGAGAAGATGCACAGGATCGGCTGATCCATTCATCCCAAAAGGGGAAAGGGGAAAGCCCATATCTCGGGACCCCCTGACCCAATGTTCACAAAACTTGGGGGGTATCTTAACAACACTGGTCTGAAACTCCGCTCAAAGTTTGGGATCTGCACCCCCCAAAATGCGCCCCCTGCAGCCATGGAAAGAGAAAAGGGGGGGAAGCGATATTTCTGCCCCCACTGAACCCATCTTTACAAAACTTGGGTAGTATCTTAAGAATAATTGACTGAAGCTATGCTAAAGGTTTGGGGGCTATATCCCCAAAAAAGCGCCCCCTGCAGCCACATAAATGGAAAAAGGGGGGAGGGAAAAGGGGGAGAGCCCATATCTCAAGACCCCCTGACCCAATGTTTACAAAACTTGGGGGGTATCTTAAGAACACTGGTCTGAAACTCCGCTCAAAGTTTGGGATCTGTACCCCAAAAAATGCGCCCCCTGCAGCCATGGAAAGAAAAAGGGGGGAGCCCATATCTCGGGACCCCCTGACCCAATGTTTACAAAACTTGGGGGGTATCTTAAGAAGCTTCATCTGAAGCTCCAGTGAAAGTTTTGTGTCTGTACCCCAAAAAATACGCCCCCTGCAGCCACAGAAAGGAGCAAATGTGCACAAGCACCCCCCCCACACACACACACGAGGATTTTGCTCTCTCTCTCTCTCTCCCTGGCCGGGCCGCACATCAGCTGATTCCTCCAGTACTCAATCCTGACTGATTGGCCAGAAGAAGACCCAGCTTGGCCACCGATTGGCCGGGGGAGGAGAATGCTGCTTACTGACGGTTATGCTGCTTACTGACGGCCGAATTTGCCGAATTTGTTCGCGAACTCCCGAACTCGCTGAATTCGGCCCCCCGGTTGCCCGTCAGTTTTGAGTTCGGTTCCTCCCGAACTAAAAACCACCGAATCAGGGGAAATTCGGCTGATTTTCAGTTCGGGCCGAACCGAATTGACAGCCCTAAGCAGCTGTAGAAGCGACAGAAGTGGTGGCCAATGGTGGGGATCCAGTAGGGGGAAGGAAGAGAGGGGGGAAAGCCAGAGCCACAGATGAGGGGAAATAGGGAGTATAGGATTTCCTCTCCCACATTAGCCCTTGTAGGTCCCCTTCCATATTATATCTATATATCCACAGATATATAGTACGCATGGCCCATATTTTTTGAAACTCTAGAGGAAAAGGATGCCACAGTTACGCAACATCCACGGCATGTGCAACTTTAAGTCCTCTGACATCCCTCTGTATACACAGGGAGCAGCTAATAAACTGCTTTCCGCTACAAACAATGGGGCACAAGCGATGAGGCAGTCTTATGAGTATGAATGACCCAAGGCACAGATGATTATGCATGGCCTGCTCTGAGCGATTGGTCTGCAAACATCCAAACCTAAATATTTCCACTGCCAAATAAGCATCTTGAACCATGGTTGCTGAACAACAGGAAACTTCAGGGCACTGCAGTATTTATTTAATAAATATGTGCACCAGTCTTCTCTGAAGGAGCTTAGGAGTGGTTTCCAGATGGTCTCCCATGCCAGCATTACTGAGTGTCATATACTTTTAAACCACTCCCTGGATCAGTAGAAATGGATGCCACAACATTGTTTCATTGAAAGCAGATAATGAACGGGAGTTAATTAAAATTGTGTAGATTAAGATTGAATAAAGTGGATATGATTTCCTCTTCCCTTATTATCCCAGGATCTGAAAACAGTAGGTGCAGTATCTAAAGAAATGCAAGACTAAGTTTTTTCCCCCCAGGTGTGTCATAAAAAGGAGGGAGGTTGTCTTAAATTTGCGTACAAGTTACAATTATGACCAATAATAATAAAAATGTTTGTGTGTATAACATGTTTTTGGGGGTGGGGGATCATTTTACATTCAGTGTCATCTTCCTTTTGAGTAAATATGATAAATATGTAAAAAGATTAATTAACCTATGAAAATGTTTAATATTTATAACAAAACGGTAATCCTAAATGTGTGCAAATACACACTACCCCTCACCCACACTTCCAAGCAAAGTTGAACTTGGGCTTTGTGTGTATAGACGGAGGCCATAAAGTGGGCTAATCTTGTAGCTGAACTCATGAATCAATGAGAAGCAGTGACATGACGTCGAACATACGAGCCTGAGAATCTCACAGCATCCTTGTATCCAGACTAGGTGTGTCAGCAATAAGGGATATCAGCCCTCATCTGCTGTCAGTGTCTGCAGCTTCCTTGTATTGTTGTATCTCCCCTCCCCTCGCCCCTAAAAATAGCTTTTTGTTTGCAATTTTTTTTCCTGCATCCCCATTTCCTCTTCAGAGGTTTCTAATTTACCGTACACAGGAAAAGAACTACTACTAAATGGATCTTTCCCATTTTGGCAGTATTTTAATAAAAATCTATTGAGGCCATCCATTAGAGCAAACAACATGTTCAGACTTCTAGTAATAATAAAGCATTGGCCTCTTCTGTTCCTTGGGTTTGCTAGCAAAACAATATCAAAAACAGTTTGTTATCCTTAAGAAGTAGCCAAACAAAAGGTGAGAACTTATTACCACTTCTGATGATTCTTGACACTACTATGCCTCACCCGTTGTTTTATGCCATTTATGTCAACCTGACATATAAGAAAGACTTTTAAAAAATGTCTATCAGGTGTTCCAGTTGTATGCCTGTGGTACACTAAAAACATAAGGTGAGCCCAAAGCCTCATCCAGACCAGTAGCCTGTTTCCCAGAGTGGGCAACCAAATGTGCCTCTAGGAAGCCTACAGACAGGGCATGTTGGTAACATCCCTCAGCTATTTGTGTACACCAGCAACTAATATTCAGAGGCACATTGCCCCTGAACATGGAGAGTCCATTTAGACACCATGGATCATGGCTCTTGATAGACCTGTTCTCCATGTATTTGCTAGTCTGCTTATAAGAAGGGGATCTGGATTATAGGAGTTACAGTGCCATTTTAAACAGATTCACTCTGGGATTACAAGGATAATCTGGAGAGCAGGGTTACAGCATATAAAATCTGCTACAGGATTAGGATTTCTGATTCCTGCTGAATTTTGTATCCCTTCAAATCACTATTTTTACTGCATCCGTGCCCTGATCTTGTCAGATCTCAGCAACTAAGCAGGGTTGGCCCTGGTTAGAGATGGGCAGCCTCCAAGGACTACCAGGGTTGTGATGGGGAGGCAGGCACTGGCAAACCACCTTCAAACTTCTCTTGCCTTAAAATCTGCACAGGGTTGCCATAGATCAGCAGTGACTTGATGGAGGACACAGACACACAATAATCAAGTGGATTGCTTGTGCCAATCATGAAAATAGAATCAGGCCGCCCATGGACCAGATAGGGTCTTCTATATATATGCCACCTGATTCCATAAACTAACCAAAAGAAATTGCACGGTCCCCAAATGGCTTGATAAGAACTGAACATGCTTCATGAGGCACAGAATGCTGAGAGCAGAGAGCTACTCAAAGGAGGACAAAAAAGCAAAAGGCATGGGAAATTGGTCTGTTTAAACCACTGACAGTTTACAGATTCTTAGAGGGGAGAATTGTGTGTGTGTGTAAATTTCCAAAGCTACTCTTCCCGCCCACCCCAATCCAATCCTGGCAATTCCTAACAGGCCCTTGGTTTGTTCATTCGAATAGCAACCTTCACGGCTGACAGAATGCTGAGGACCCTGCTGCCCCTTCCACCTGCTTACTGGCGCCTCCCCCGCATCATGATACTTGTAACAAATCCCATAAAAAAGGGATTTCTCCCTCCTGCACCCCAGCAAATGTACCCATCTTGCCCAGCCCAGTTAGCCTGTTCCCCACTTGTTCAGCAGTCAGGAAACTCTCAGTTCAGTCTCTCCAATCCATTTTCCTGCTGATGTTGCCATTGGCCATATTAACACAAAGGTGCCACTTTGTCTTTGTAATGAGGATCCTCACTGGCCAGAATGGCAAAGATTCAAGCAGCACCTCTCTCTCCCCCATTTTCAGGTGAAACATTCAAGTCATTAATTTCATGATTACTACTATTTATCCCACAATACAGATGATTATTTATGTTGGCTAGACTAAATGCCATTCCGTCAGGGGAGTTAATGGGTCATCTAAATAGGACAGCATATTGTGAGAGAGTATGCCAATGTGGTTCTGGCCAAATAGACACTCTTCAGCATTCCTTGTTTAGTTGCAACCTGCTCAGAGAAGTGAGAGGCAGATGGATAAAGACTTTTATGGGGGAATCTGCTTGTGAATTGGAAAATTTGAGGGTTTTTTTAAGCAGGGGTGGATTACTACATTGGCAGTTGCCAAGTTTTTATCTCAGTCAATCAAGATAAAAAAATACTGATTCTCTTATTGTCTATGTAGATATCTGTATATATCTATATCGATAGATAGAGAGAGAGAGAGAGGCCATATGAACAGTATCATTAAAATAAGTAAAGATTACTATCAATTGTGGGTTTTTTAAATTATGTGCCTTTTCCAAGGTGTATTGGTTTCCCCCTTTCCTCTTCCTGCACTTATGTGCAGGCTGAAGTGGGTGTGTGGCTGATGTAGCACTGAGGCCAGGCCAGAAACTCACGCCAGGTGAGAATTCTCTCCCCCTCCTTTTCTAGCCCTCTTGGCTCTACAAAGAAGCAAGATGAGGCAGATTGGGGGTGGCAACCTTCTTCTCCTCTGCTTCACCACAGTCACTGCCACCACATCACCCACATTCCACCTTCCACCCAGGAGCTGGAGCAGCTGACACTTTTGAAGCAAGCCACACATGCCCAGTGGGTAGGGTTGCCAACCTGCAGGTACTAGCTGGAGATCTCCCGCTATTACAACTGAGATCTCCAGGCAGTTCACCTGGAGAAAATGGCCACTTTGACCATTGGACTGTATGGCATTGATGTCCCCCCTCCCCAAACCCCGCCCTCCTCAGGGTCTGCCCCCAAAACCTCCCACCGGTTGTGAAGAGGGACCTAGGAACCCTCCCAGTGGGGCTTCCAGAACTCTCATGTCTTGAGGATCATGAATATAATACATTGCTGTGCTATCTTTAAAGATGCCTGGGGACTGAGGAGGGAAGGAGTGTCAGCTGCTTCACCTCCTGGAAAGGGACAGCGTTGGGTGTGTGTGTGCAGGCAAGGAGGGTTGGTGGCAGAAAAAGGGAGTGGCTGGAGGGAGAAGCCTCAGGAGCAATGGCTACCCTGGAATAGGGAGCAGGACCATTGCTAATGGGATGAATGGGAAAATTGGAATAAAGATCAAGAAAACAACAACCCCGCCTTATGCGAAGACATAGCAGCCAGTGAAAGAGTCCATCCATCCATCCATCCATCCATCCATCCATCCATCCAAACCTTTATTAGAGACAATATTAACAATCATAAGCAAGGATTCATATTTACAAAAGACACTTAAAATCAGATAGATACCATTAGGAAAGTATATAAATAAATAAAACCGGCCCATCCACTAAGGGAGGTCCAGACGATGTTCAAAATTTTAGGACAGTTCCCAGAAATCTGGCAACCTCCTCTGTGGTGCGTGAGCTAAAATCCTTTAAAACTTACCCGCTTCCAAGAGTTCAATTACAATTTCTTGATTCAGATAGATTTTTAAAATACTTGAATTTAATATTTAAAAGAGCACAGGGCAGTCAGGCGTTACACCTAGAATGACGCAGGGCGAACTTTTCTCTCGTGAGAATGTTACCAAGTTTGCTCTGTCCCAGAAACGGAACAGGGCCATCAATAAGCACTGGGAATGAAGCTAACAGCTAAGCAGCACAGAGAAAAATCCTTCAAGATAAAAGCTTAATTTTTTAAAGCATGAGTAGACCTTTCCACAGTCTTTTTTCTGGCTTTTCTAGGGGATGCGTGAGCTATTTGACGGCAGCTGGTGAGCCGTCTGTTGCAGACCCCTGATGTAGGGCAACTGTTGGATTATTAGGCCCATGGAATCGTGATTGTGGTTAGAAAGAGTCAAGTCAGAGTACACAATAAAACAGAGTCAAATACTTTCTCTTTATCAAGCAAAAATCCTTTACTTTCCTAAACAGGGTAGGTTACATGGGATGAAAACAAATAACAATCTTTACTATCTGGTTCCCTATAAAACTTGCTAGAGATTCTAGCAGATACTATGGCTTAAATCTCTTTGTGTCCCAGCTCAAGAGAGCTGAAACAAGCATCTTGCATCTGTGAGATTCAAACTGCTAAAAACAACTGCCCTAAACTTTTACTGCCTTAACAAAGGAACAGGGCAATAAAGACAATTCTGACTCCGTGACTTTAGGCACGTTTGCAATGGCGAATTGCTAACCAATAGAATACTGACATCTGTTATTACATCATCATCTTGAGACTAACTAAACTGTTGATATAAACAAATTAACCCTTTAACTGCCTTGACAGAAATGGAACTCGCATTGAATCCCCAACAGCAACAGCATCTGATTTTTTTCCCCCTCAGGCAGGATATCGCAAGAATGCTTCCAGCATGGCACCAGCAGGGATGCCAGGTAATGTGCAGAGACTCCCTAAGAAGTCTTCTGTGGCACTATGAATTGTCCTCTTGTTTGTTGGCTCTTGGAGCTCACGGGGAGCCCAGGTACATTAAAGATGGTGCTAAACTCCATGTAGACAGAATCTGGCGACACATTTGCAGTTCCAAAGACTGGAGTAGATTGGAGGACTTGAAAGAATCTGGAGGGCTGTGTGGTTGAGTGAGTTTAAAAGGCTTCAGAGACATTATAGGCTTACCAGCATTATGCCAAAGGCTCATGTAAATGCATTTCATAATGCCTTCTTTTGGAAACCACAGGAACATATTCTTATTTGATAGATTCCATCCGGTGGCAGGACAGGATCCCCTAAAACTTGAGTGCAGAATGTGCAGTGGGAATTCAGCAGGAATCCAAATGAAAAATCCAGCCATTCTGAATTTATTTGGAATTTAACTGAGCTTTGGACCCATCTCTAAGATTTTGTAATCCATCTCTAAGAAGCAAAAAACTACAGCACTAAAATTTTTTTTTAAAGAAAACTTAGGGGAAGTCTGAGTGGCAATCTTGATGGTGTTATGGAAAAAATCCACTGATATTCTGAACTGTGAGCTCTTAAACATGGTATGCTCACTAGTGGGAAATTAGAGTGCTCTCTTGAGAACCAGCATGGTATAGTGGTTAGTGTATTGGTCAAAACAGGCCTGTGTTTGTGTCTGGGCTAACAGTGAAGCTTACTGGAAAGCCTTAGGCCAGTCTCTCAGCATAACCCACTTCATATGGTTTGGGGGAAAATTGGAGGACTTGGCACTCTATCTATTACATAGATAAATTCCACACTTCTATCAAGGAGCACAAACGTGGCAAACATGATGAGGTTTTCCCTTCACAACACTTCAGAGAAGTAGGTTAGGTAGGGTTGCCAACTCCCAGTTGGGAAATACCTGAAGATTTTGGAGGTGGAACCTGAGGAGGGTGGGGTTTGGGGAGGGGAGGGACTTCATTTGAGGTGTAATGCCATAGAGTCCACCTTCCAAAGTGGCCATTTCCTCCAGGTGAACTGATCTCTATCACCTGGAGATCAGTTGTAATAGCAGGAGATCTCCAGGTACCACCTGGAGGTTGGCAACCCTAAGGTTAGGTGACTCGCCCATGGTGACCTTCATGGCTTTGAATGGACCTTTGAATCTGGATCTCCTCCTTGCTAATTTGACATGCTGTTACCGGTATGCCATAATGACTTGCTATACATGCCACCCTTAACTCTTTGAAGAAAGGATGGGACCTAAATGTGTGGGGGAAGAATAAGATGTGCACAGCAGGGCACCAGTGCCATAAAGGAAAGAGAAGTCCAAGTGACTGTTTTTGTTGATCCATAGAAAAACATTAAATAATTTCTGTCATTATGTACTTCAGAAAGGCTTGCCAGGGATTTCTGTTTCCTTGTTCTTTATTGCATGTGGCACTGACGGCCCACTTCTGCTTCCTACAGGGCATAAAGAGTTCAAATTCATACAAAGTGCCTTCTGGAAAACAATGCAGCCTCTTATTTTAGAGCAGTGGTTCCCAACCTTTTTTTGACCAGGGACCACTAGGACTTTTTTGTTCTGTGCAGGGACCCCAAGGTTAAAAATAAAAATTCAGAGAATTTGAAAATAAACTTTAATCATAACTGTTAGTTAAACATTAAACTTAGAATAATATTTGAATATATATTTTTATAATAGAGGACTTTTAATTGAAAATATTAATTTATTATGGGTTTAGAACTTTGTTTCGCAGACCTTAATTTAGTTCTCGCGGACCCCTGGGGGTCCACGGACCCCCGGTTGGGAACCAGTGTTTTAGAGGCTTTGGGGAGCTTATGCCCATGATACAAAGATGTTTGCAGGGATGTAGAGAAAAATCAGCCTTAGATAATGGAATGTATATGTGTCTGTTTACTGGCCAACAGCCAACTTTATAATGCCTTTGATTCTAGGCCTTTCCCCTCTTTTATAAAAGATCTTCTCTTAAATATTCTCATGTTACACCCAAGGAAACTGGGAATGGGTGGCACTGCTTATTTTTTGGCTAGTTCTCACCTCTGAAAGCAGGAAATCCTCCCTCTATGTCTCCAGTGTTTGCCTCACAGTCTCCAGAGAACTCCGCTTTAAAAGCTTCTGTGACTTTTTTCAAAGTCAGGAGGTTTCCCCCTTCCCTTTCTGTTGCTAAATGTGTTTTCATTGTTAGGGTAGTTAACCTGAAACAGCTCATTGATGACCATGTCAGAAAGCCAAATCCCGAAGCCCTTAATTGCTTTTACATCTTGGGCTTAGAATTCACTTTGTGGAAGCATACAACAGGCAGTGCCTGTGCCAGGCTCATTTCCTTCCCCCACTCACACCATTCTTTTAGCAAAATGGCTGAACAGATCTTGGTATCACAGAGTACAAGGAGAAAATCATGGGCTCCTCAGAACATTCTACCTTTAGTAGGTCTCTTTCTGTGCTCCCTACTTTCCCCTCCTGTGCTATGTTGATATTTAAGAATCTAAGCTTTTGCACAGCCCTGACCTGGATGGCCCAGGCTAGCCTCATCTCATCAGATCTCAGAAGCTAAGCAGGGTCAGCCCTGGTTAGTATTTGGATGGGAGACCACCAAGGAATACCAGGGTTGCTGTGCAGAGGAGGGCACTGGCAAACCACCTCTGTTAGTCTCTTGCCATGAAAACCCCAAAAGGGGTCGCCATAAGTCAGCTGTGACTTGACGGCACTTTACACACACACACACACACACACACTTTTGCACAGTCACTGGTCATTCCAAAAGAAAAAAAATGTTTATGTACACATGATGTGAATAATTATTTCACCTGTGAGGCAGCACTGAGTGGGAAATACTTGGGCGTTCTTCCCCCTACCCCACAGTACAACGGTGCAAAACCAATGAGTTCTTGGGGTAGGTGAGCAGCTTCCTGGTTAACCTACATAGGTTTGCCAACTCTGGCTTGGGTAGGGTTGCCAAGTCCCTCTTTGCCACTGGTGGGAGATTTTTGGGGTGGAGCCTGAGGAGGATGGGGTTTGGGGAGGGGGGAGACTTCAATGCCATAGGGTCCAATTGTCAAAGCGGCCATTTTCTCCAGGTGAACTGATCTCTATCAGCTGGAGATCAGTTGTAACAGAAGGAGATCTCCAGCTAGTACCTGGAGGTTGGCAACGCACAGGCCGTGGGCCCTGCTGTCATTGCCTTCTTGTCAGGTGCCTTCCCTCTACTGGCCACCCCTTCCAGTTTGTCCAGTGTTGGCCTCTCCTCCAGCCTTGCTTCCTCTGCTGCTGCTGCTCTGGGCCTTCCTCAAACCTCCACCACACACTGCTGGGTTCACTGTCAGCCTTGGAGGCCTCCATCGGTTCTGCTGATTCCTCTGGGCTGGCGATGGCTCACATGCACTTCCTGGGTGCTGTGACAGTCCTCTCACCTTCCCAACCGCTGGCTGGATTCCACTCTTTTGGCAGTGGTGGCTCATCATGTCTGGCCTAGTTGCATTGATCTTTGACCGGGCCATGGCAAGTGCCCAGACACCATTCAGGGCTCACAGGGCCAGCTTGCCAGCTGCATACCCCTTCCCTTAAAGTGCATGTTACCCTCACCACCTGAGGATGCTATCAAGAAAAGAAGCCTGCATTGCCATGAAGTCGCCCTGCTTGATATTCTATAGAGAAGGCATAGGGCTGCAAGGCCAGCATCCATCGCTTGGCTCTCTCTCTTTCATCCATTGGAGGGCTGTGATCAAGGTGAAGGGATTACACAGTGAAGTCACCACCCACTTAATAGCCAACCCTTCCTTTTCCAGCATGGAGTATGCCTGTTCTTGCAGAAATAATGACTAAGGACAGAGTGGAGTGTTCTAACCCATTCGGCTCCTGGGCAGATACAGCCCCCCTGATGTATATGGATATGGATGTATACACATATTTTAAATGTTATGTACCACACCAAAGGGAAGCACACTTGAGCCCAAAGTCACATCCCACCATCACCTTGATCTGAATTTACAGGTTATACATGCAAGGAAGCAGGCTTTCAAATGTTTATTCCTAGCTGGATGGGGAATCGCATACACAAACAGGTGCTTCCCCACACACCAAACAAAGCTGCAAATGCATTGCCAAGTAATTAAAGCAGGATTCCCGCTGATCAGCTGTTTTGAAGAGGGAGAAAAGGGCTCCGTGCATCTCACTCTGTTCCCCTTTCTCTGCCAAAACAGGTGATTGGTGGGATTCCAGCTTCTTTATAGTGGTTATTGCATAGAGGGTTGGCTGCTGTGAAAGTGTTCTACAGGATCTGAGCCTGCATGTGGAACTATGCACTAGAGGACAGTACAATCCAGCTCTTAGAGTTTCCTGCTTGAGGCAATACCCAAAACAATCCATTGTAGCATGTGTGTATGAATCGTCATGTTGGTAATGTTCTTAGCTTCAAACAGCTTGACTACAGCTTAATAAGATCGGCCCCCTGTGTTTCCAACGGCGAAAGATTTTTTGGTTAATTTACTCAACTCACTAAGGGAACTCAAGTGATGCAGATGCTAAAAGCAATGTACTTCTTACTGTGTCTATATTCAGTGGAAAGCAACCAGATCTCTTCCTCTCACCAGCTTTGAGGACCCTGGAGGAATTAAGGGGGAAAGGGCCAAGGAGGAGGAGAAATTTGGTTTCTTCCTTGCAATCTGCCCAGTAATTCTGTGATCCACTTTGCTTATTCAGCAGGCAGCTGGATTTATGAACAACGAAGAGATGTCCATCAGATCTACAATGGGAAATCATGTTGCTTAAGCAAAGAATGGTTTTTGAGACCAAAATTAAAAACCCGAGGTCAGTGGACAACCCACCACCCCCATAACAAATATAATGTGAAATGTTAAATATGTGTGTGTGTTTGTGGGGGGCATTTGAAATGTGTTAGGTGGTGGTTTTGAACTCTCTGTCTCTCTGTCTCTGTCTCTCTGTCTCTCTGTCTCTCTCTCTCTCTCTCTCTCTCTGTGTGTGTGTGTGTGTTGTCTTTCTTTATCAGTTTCTTCCTGAGTAAAACTTAGCATATGTTAGAAATATCTCTGACTCAACAGCAAAATAATTGGAATTAAATTGTATAGCATCTTGAAAACAACAAAAGGGTACGTGACTGGGCCCAACTAGAAACCTTAATTTGCAAGCTGGAACCAGCGTTTACATTTTTAGAATTCATACTTTTGTCTTTTTCTCACCTTCTACCCATTTTCCTCCTTCCCCATTCCTGCCCCTCCCATCAAGCCACAGCTGACCTCGTATGGTTTTAAAAGCAAGAGATGTTCAGAGATGGTTTGCCATTGCTTGCCTTTACATAGTGACTCTGATATTTTTTGGTGGTGTCCCATCCAAATACTAACCAGGGCCAACTTAGCTTCCTTGCTTAACTTCTGAGATCTGACAAGATTGGGCTAACCTGGACCATCCAGGTCAGGGCTCCATCACCATGGGATGCTTCAAATGTAATACCCAAGTATAGGTTGAATCCTATGAACTGCTAGCATAAGAAGTTTACAAAGGCCGATCTTTCCTACTTTGGCCCAGCATCCCCCATGACCCCCACAGCCAACGCTGAGGGATTATGGCCACTTGTGGCACAGGTGGCTACAATAGGGAGAGGGAATTGAGCAAAATGCCCCTTTAATTTTGTGTTAGTGGATGAAGTTCAGGGGAATAAACTCTCCACTAGCAAAAGAGGAGAAGGGTAATTTTGCCTAATCCCCTTGCCCCCGCATCACATGGCATTTTGTTCATGAGGGTCCCATGATACTCAAAATTGTCCTTCTGGGGATCATCAGAGGCGATGCAGGGAAAGAGCTGGAAAGACTCAACCCATTGGTTTAATAGTAGGTCCTTACGTGCTCTCTCTTTTCCTCATGTACTTGGAGTCAATTCGTAATTTAAGATTTACCACAAACTGCTGGACGTTTTTCATGTCCATAACAGCAAACGCTGATTTTCCGTATTGGTAGAACATTCTTCCTTACTTTTACAAACGTGTTTCTCATTCTAGTTCTTTTAAAAATATTTCATTAGCTCAGAAGACATACCACATAATACAATTCCACAGAATGAATAATAAAACAAGTAAAATACATGTGAATCTAATCATGAATAAAATTCTGAAAAAATTAAAATACTACATAACATAGAAACATTTAATTTAAAACCCAACTAATAACACACTACAGATTTGACAATAAATTTATCGATCTAGTATGAATATAATATCAGGGATCAAATACCACATGTCAAATGACCCAGAGTGATACCATTAATCTAATGTACAGATGTCTTTATGATGGATTGTTTTGCCTTCGTCTTCATAATGAAGGCAATAAACTATGCCATTCTAAAGTTAACAAATTTGTCTTTGTCTGCCAACAATAATATGAATTTAACCCAATCTAGTCTTCTATAGAGTTGTGATAAAATAGACGCAAGGAGTCTTTCATGTTCTGGTGTGTATGTAGAGCACCAGAAGATCACATGAGCCAGATCCTCAATGTGCCTGTGATCACAAGAGCAAATTTGTTTATTGTAGGGAATCCTACTATATCGGCCTTCTAATGTTGGTTTTTTAAAAACTAGTAAATAGCAGCCACTGGGGCACCTGATTTGGCTAAGGACAGCAGTGCAGGTTGTCTTTGTATGTGTTTGTGTGTGTGTGTGAGAGAGAGAGAGAGAGAGAGAATTGAGAAGAGTTCTCATGTAATTTCCACTGTTTCAGTTGCTTCCCTTTCACTTCCCACATAACCTAGCCTTTTGACTAGAAAGATTCAGAAGGAGAGAGTCAAGAAAAAACCGAACTGAAAAATATCTTCTAAATTTTGTCCAGTGCAGGTTTCAGATTAGTTGTCTCAAACCAGAAAGCTGCTTTGGATTATTAAAGGAGGTTGCTTTTTGTGTGCACCCAGGTTACTCCCCAACAGTTGTGCATGAACAAAGGTTTTTTTTTATTAAAAAAAAGCTGTTATTCTAAACAGCGGAATAGTTTATCATCTTTTAAAACAAAACAAGCAGCACTTCCCAGGACTTGGTGGAATAACCAGACATGCCATAGGCCAAGAAAGGGTCAAAACATTACTTTTCCTTCCAAACAGATTGCCTTGGTGTTGTGCTTGGTGTTTTCATTTATCCCTCTTGGAGCCCAAATACATTCCAGATGTACTTTGCAAGATCTCCCACAAGGTCACAGCCAAGCTGAGGTGCTCGGAATGACCTTTGCTGACCTTGAGGTGTGCCTAGATGAGGGAGGGCCTGTTCCCTGCTGCCTCAGTTGAGCTGCAAATGTCATAATGGATCTATCTAAGTTCTTGTGCTAAAAAACCGGCATTGTTAAATGTTTTGGTCTCCCTGCTGCAAATGTTATTGTGCTTGCAGAAAGCAGACCAGTGGAAGAAGAAAAAACAACAACACCCCACAGCATTTACTCTGCTGTGTTCTTCCCACATCAAGGAAGGCACCAAACAGGATCTTTGCAGATAAGCACAACAGATATATCAAGCGAGGCTCATGTGACTGGTCTCCAGTCTTTATGGCTGCAAAGGGAAAAGGTGTTACATTCTAGGCTCCCTGGGGAGTTCATAGTAAATAAATGATGAACTACATCTCTGCATCTATAATATTGCTCCCCTTTAGCACCAGACTCAAAGTGTAATGACAATTTTCATGAAAAGTGAATGAAGATATTCAGTGGCTTTCAATACCCTAAACTTCTCCCCTATAGCTAGAATTACCAAAAGAAAATGGAAAAGGACACTACAGAGATGCTAACCGTTTTATCAGTGGAGTGATTTAGTTCATTACTGAATTATTGTGAACCCCCGGGTAAGACTAGAACGTAACAGCCTTTTCATTTTGCATGGACCTCTACAAAGTGAAACTTAGTAGTTGGACAGAGCTCAGGTTTGTGAATGAAGGTTTTAATTCTGAAGTTTAGGGAATACGACATACAATAATATGAGGCTTAAAATCACTTCATTCACTGTGTGCAAGCTGCAGTCCATGCGGAAAACCAACCAGTGGTTATGTTACCCAGCCTTGATTCTTTGGCACTAATATGAATTATGCTGGCTCTTTTACTCTTAATTGCTAACCCCATGTACAGCAACCTTCCTTCCTTCCTTCCTTCCTTCCTTCCTTCCTTCCTTCCTTCCTTCCTTCCTTCCTTCCTTCCTTCCTTCCTTCCTTCCTTCTCTTCTTTCTTTCTTTCTTTCTTTCTTTCTTTCTTTCTTTCTTTCTTTCTTTCTTTCTTTCTTTCTTTCTTTCTTTCTTTCTTTCTTTCTTTCTTTCTTTCTTTCTTTCTTTCTTTCTTTCTTTCTTTCTTTCTTTCTTTCTTTCTTTCTCATTGCATTATAATGACAAAAGGAGACAGTGCTCAGATTGAAGCAAATATATTAACATATGTCCTTGATCAAGGAATAAGTGGGCAAATACAGCCAAGCCGGGACTTCATCAAGGAACATTTTGTTTTGCAATGCTGACCTTTGGAATAACATCTCCAAGGAATTGTACAAAATTGAATCCCTACAAGGAAATGTAGAAGGAAACCAGTAGTGGTCAGTATCTAACCTCTCACCTTTCCTTGTGAATTTAAAACGAATAAAAGAGAATACTTTTCACCATTTTAACCTCTTTTAAAGGTAGGATTTTCCAAAAGGGGACAGGCACATAGAGCACTGGAGCAGCTGATCTGCAGGGGCAGACTGTCCCTTTCACTTGGTGGAAAAGGTCCTGGTGGGCAACTGTGCAAGGCTGCTGCTGGGCAGCAAGCCAAGCTCCTGTGGCTTTGGCAGTGCTGCTCAGCTTTGACCTGGCTGGGGCAACATGGGAGGAGGCAACAGGGGACTGTTGTAAGGATCTCATCTGCCCCAATGATCTTGATGTGGTACACTGACATTGCAGCGCTAAGCAGAATAACACGATTCTAAGTCTGCTGAAGTCAGTGGCGTTAGAAAGGTGGAACTCTGCTTAGGATTGCCCGTCAAGGCTTGGAAATGTGGTGCCTCAGGTTAAATATTAAAATGGGGCTTCTGTCTTTATGAATTTTAATGGTTTAGAGCTCCTGGATCTGGTGGCCTCTCACCATTGTTGATGGGAAGTGCCGTCAAGTCATAGCTGACCTATGGTGACCCCATAGGGTTTTCAAGACTTGAGATTTCAGAGGTGGTTTGCCATTGCCTGTCTCCATGTCACGACCCCGGTGTTCTTTGAGGTCTCCCATCGAAATATCAGCCAGCTTAGCTTCTGAGATCTGATGAGGTCAGGATAGCCTCTCACCATTACAGAACCTTTTTATGTAGACCTGTGGCTTGTCATGTGCCAACAGTTCTCCATCACATGCACCTATTTAGCTTTTCTTTTATGAAATGATTAGGTAAGTCCTGAATCCTGAGACCTCCAAGCACAACAATTTTCCTTTGAGAGGAAAGTCATGAAGCCTACAATTGCAAGAATGAGAAACCTTTTTAATATTACAGGCATTCTCTACCTTGTAATGTTGTTTCCTTCTGCAAATGGATCGTGTCTGCTTCCCTTATTTTAACAGAATCTTTCATTTTATGCCACCCAAATGAACCTTTCCTCTATTCCCCTCTCTTTCCCTCTTGTCTTGCCTTGGCATGTTAGATTTCAATATAAAAATAGTCATACTGTTTTTTTGAAACTATTCCAAACAAAAAGGTCCCTCCAGAGATATTTAGCAATTGTTTGCTACCCTAGCAGCCAGCTGCATGTACTCTAGGGGTGCAAGCTAGTTCTTGGAATATTACGGCCGTTTATTGGAATTGATGGACCCATAGACCTTATAGACGTAAAAAGCCCGTTAGGTCATCCTACCTACTCTCCTGCCAGTTCTGAATTACTCCCTGAACTGAGTTCCTGCAGCCAAGATTCAAGTGACCCAAGGATTTGTGGCTGCCACAGTACACAAGAGTAAAACACTGTTGTGATTCTGGGATGAATTTAAAGTTGCTCTTCGGCAATGGTGAAAAACACACATGGAAAGGAAAAGCCCTCCAGCTAATTATCATTTCTATACACAGCATTAAAACATGTGCAAGCCATTAGAGTTTAACCTTTAACGGGAAATACACTAATATGCGCCCTATAAAGTCCTAGTTAAAGGGTTCTTTTGAAAACAGCATCTCTAACCAGTATCTCAGAATCATTCACACACATTTTTATAGACAAGACTCTGGTTACCATTTTTTCCTCCCACACAGAAGACTATGTTCAATTAAATCATATTGAAGTATCCAGAACTGCTCTTCTTTTCAGAGGTATTGTGGGAAGGGGATGGGGGAAACAGGTTCTGCTCACGTTCTGTTCACATACTGAAATAGTTGTGGACTAGAAGTACATTTTGCCAAGGAGGAGTCTTTGATCTAAGCTTCATCAGGCTCTCACACATCCATTTCTGTTCCCTTCTCCCTTCCATTTCTCTCATGGAAAGAGAGAAAGAGTCAAAACAGGTGAAGGGTTTGTTAATCTGAAGTAACTGTGTGTATTTGAGCCACAACTCAGGCTCACATCTGACTCTACTTCTGAAAGAATCCAAAAGCTGTTTGGGTGTAGCCAGGGCTGGTGCCAGTCATTTTTGCACCCCAGGCAAGGCTAACTACTTGTGCCCCCCCCCCCCATTGCTAACCAATATTTAAAAACAGATGTCTTGTAGAAAAAATAAAAGCACAAAACTTTTTATGAGATGTTATAATTAATTATATTCCATAGCACTATTGTGGTACTTATCTTAAAATTAAAAAAATATTAATTGTCAGTTCCATTTTTTCCAAGAGTAGATGATGGACCTGGCAACCGTATGTTCTACCCATACTTTATCCAGCTTGCCTACATTTATTTATAGAGCAAATGGGTGCTAGCCTTGATTTTGTCTGTTAGTGAGGAAATATAGCCAGGACAAGTGTTTGTTACTGCTGCCTATTTTTCAGAGCCAACTCTCTAGGCTTCCTTTCTCACATGGGCCTACTTTTATAATAGCACCAATTAGTAACCTTTATAATGTAGGTGCTTGCAATTTTCTACTTAAGTGTCAGAGTTTCTGTTATAGACTCCTTTATTTGCAAGGGTAATTAAATGAGCTATTAAAACACCTCCTTGGGAAACCACACAAGGCAGATTTTTTTTTTTGAAAGTATAACCTTTTGCCTTGCTGTGCCATATTTAAATAATGTTGTACGGGGGGAAATATAACCAGTGTTAATAAGTATCTGTAAATGTAGGATGATATAATGTTTATAGTAAAGCATAAGAATGCGGTAATAAGGAAACCCTTTTCAATAGACTGAATGGCACAAGAGCATTAAAACTCTTTATTAAGCACAAAATCGTTACAAATAAAAACAAAATTTCATTCATGAGGTAATCATATACACAGTAGTTTTTAAGGCAAATGTCTCTGACCACTAGTTTTTTAAAGCCTCATCAACAAGGTGATTTGCTCCAGTTGGACCAGAATTACACAAATTAAATTATGTTGCCAATGGCTGAAAGGAAATCAGTCTTTCCTTATCACCCCAGGTTTTGAAGGAATAAACAGAAATAATGCTTGAGGCTCTCTCGTGAAAGTCTCTCTGTGTGTGTGTGTATGTTAAGTGCCATTAAGTCACTTCCGAATCATGGCAACCCTATGAATCACTGTCCTCCAAAACATCCTATCATTAAGAGCCTTGCTAGGGTCTTGCAAACTGAGGGCCATGGTGGCTTTCTTTATAGAGTCAATCTATCTAATGTTGGGTCTTCCTCTTTTCTTACTGCCTTCAACTTTTCCTAGCCTTATTGTCTTTTCCAAGACTCCTATCTTCTCATAATGTACCAAAGTACGACAGCCTCAGTTTAGTCATTTTAGCTTCTAGGGACAGTTCAGGCTTGATTTGTTCTAGGACCCACTGATTTGCTTTTTTGGTAGTCCACAGTATCCGTAACACTCTCTTCCAACACGATATTTCAAAGGAATTTACTTTCTTCCTGTCAGTTTTCTTCATTGTCCAGCTTTTACACCCATACATAGTATTGGGGAATACTATGGCATGAATTAACTTGATCTTGGTTGCCAGTTACACATCCTTACACTTAAGAATCTTTTCTAGCTCCTTCATGGCTGCCCTTCCCAGTCTCAGTCTCCTTCTGATTTCTTGACTGTAGTCTCCCTTTTGGTTGATGAAGGAATAGAAAATCTTGAACAATTTCAATTTCCTCATTGTCCACCTTAAAGATGAGTAATTCTCCAGCAGTCATTACTTTTGTATTCTTGATGTTCAGCTGTACTCCTGCTTTGGTGCTTTCTCCTTTAACTTTCAGCAGTAGTTGTTTCAAGTCTTTGCTATTTTCTGCCAGTAATGTAGTATCATCGGCATATCTCAAATTGTTAATGTTCCTTCCCCTGCCCAGTTTTCACTCCACCTTCATCTAAATCTAATCCAGCTTTCCTTATGATATATTTTGAACACAGATTGAAAAGATAGGAAGATAAAATACACCTTTGCCAACTGGAAACCATTCTGTTTCTCCATATTCTGTCCTAACAGTAGCCTCTTGTCCCCGAGTACAGGCTGAGTAACAAATTAGTCCTATGCGGAAGTCAATGGGTTTAGAAGAGGGAAACACTGCTTATGGCTGTACTGTGAGGGAAGAAAGTGGCTTTTCTTCACTAGCAAGTCACTACAACTAGCCTCCCACATCTCTTGTGATCCAGTGCAATAAAGTCATTTGAGTGTCATACAGTTCACAGACTGAGTGCTATTGACGGGTCACAGTCTCCCAGCTTATCCTATGTCACAGGATTGTTTCAAGGAGAAAATGGGGGAGAAAAGATCCTTGTACACCCATCTAAGATCTCAGAGGAGGACAGGATACAGTGAGACAGATAAAATAGGTATCTGGGTTTATGGATCAGAACCTGAGTTTCTATGAGAAAGGAGGAGTATAAATGAAGTAAGTACATAAATAAAGAATCAACAAGACAAATGGTGGGATTTCCCAAGAGGAGTGGTGATTCAAAGAAATAACACACAGTACAATTGGTATTATGAATAAAATAAATGCTTTGCATGCAGATGATCCCAGGTTCAGTTCCTAGGATCTCAGGTAAGTAGAGGTGGGAAGGACCTTTCTATGCTTAAGAGCCACTGCCAGATAGAATAAGTACTATTGAGCTAGAAGGAACAATAGCTTAAGTTAGTACAAGGCAGTGTCTAATAATTGTTTTATATTGGCGTTTCCATGCCTTCAGATCAATCAATGATGATATACCGGTACTTGGATCATTCCTGTATTTGGCAAGCTGCTCCCTAAGTGCTCGCTTTGCTATTGTACATTCTTTATCAAACCATTGTTTTTCCGATTATTTAACAGGCTTTTATTATTTATATTTATGCTAGTAAAAGCCTCTTGGATTTGGCCGAGAAGGCAGTGCCAAATGTTCAACTATGTATGAGCCCTGGTACCGCCAACGTTTAGGAAAAGTAAGAAGTGGAATGCCAATGCTGCTCCTAGGCTTTGGGCCACAGTAAAGGAGATCACCCCAGAATGTTTATCTCAGGCATAATTTTCATTCTTGGGGGGGGGGATATCAAGGTTGGAGACAAATAAGATGGAAATGTTCCATTTCTGGGCCCACTGAGCATAGAGAATAAGGGCTGTGAACTACTGTGGGGGACATGATTTTCTATGCGAGCCTGCAGAACAAACAGCAGGAGTCTCCACTGGGACAGTTTGTTGACATGTTTATGATGATGAAGTGAAACTGAGCTCTCCAAGTGGGATGCCGAGAATGACAAAGTAAAGTGTGGCACTGGCTGGAGGGCCCATATAATGCTAAATATCCTCGGAAATGGCACTTTCTTCCCATTTGTGACCTTTACGGCTGAGGAGTTTAAGAGGTCTCGTTGCTCTACCAATTCATCACACATCCCCCCACACTCCGAGCACTGGCTTTAACAACAACGGCAACAACCCAGCAGGCGCCAGTGGTGGGAGGCTACTGGGATGGAGTTACAGGGATTCGAGCAATAATTTATGGGCCTGCTTGGTTTCAGTGAAAGACACAGCACTCTCTGAGTGAAAAAATCTTGCCCAGCGGACAGATCACAAATCCCAAGTGAATAGTAAAATACCTCTATGCATCATCAGATCACTCATGGTGATGTTTATGACACATGACTATGGGCCTGCAGTGGGACGGGCAAGCGTAGATTCTCTTGGTTAATTCATGGGAAGGGGGATAGATTCAGCAAAACTTGCTATGTGCAAATAGTTTCCAGGTTTGTATCTGAAATGAGGACTACAAAATATATAAAAGAGCCAATTGAGAGACTTTGGTGTGCATTTTGGGGTTTGATGGTACACTTCACCATGCTCCTCCCACATTGCCTGTCCTAAATTCTCTCTATTCTCTCTAGTATCCGAGCAGCATGCCTATTATATTGGGTGTGGTGGAACACAGGCAGGATAATGATGCTGCAGTCGTCTTGTTTGTAGCTTCCTAGAGGCATCTGGTTGGCCACTGTGTGAACAGACTGCTGGACTTGATGGGCCTTGGTCTGATCCAGCAGGGCCTTCCTTATGTTCTTATGTTCTTAAATGCCCACTTTTATTTCTGTGATGATTATCCATTCCTGAAGGACTTCATCCCTTGCCTGACCACCAGAGTTGTTTTTTGTTGTTGCTGCATACTCTCTCTCCTCCCATGCTTTGCATAAACAGTATTTTTCTCTCCTACGCAAGCATTTGGCCCTCATTCACTGTGGAGAGATGCCTTGAATCTTGAATTTTAATCATTCCTCCTGTACTACCGGTTTCACAGTCACTGAACTGGAGACTCACCAGCTGTTTGGTTTCAGCCCATGTTTATTCCATGGCCATAGCTTGGTTGTATCCCTACAAATGTATGTGGATTTGAACTGTTTTTTATGGGTTTGTCAAAAAGAAGCATTTAATGACATATCTTGCATCACAGTAATAATTTCAGATTACCTGCGGCATGCCCTCATTAATGCTCTTCATATACCAATTTTTATATTCTGGTGGGGAATCCTAAACAGGTCTACTCAGAAGTAAGTCTCTCGTTATTCATTGGGGCTTATTTCCATGGAAGTGCCGTTAGGGGTGTTTAAATGAGGGACTAAGGACACTGTGGTCGTTTACCACAGGTTGGGAAATACCTGGAGATTTTGGTGGTGGAGCCTGAGGAGGGCGGGGTTTGGAGAGGGGAGGGACTTCACTGCCATAGGGTCCAATTGCCAAAGTGGCCCTTTTCTCCTGGGGAACTGATCTCTGTCACCTGGAGATCAGTTGTAAATCTATTGTAACCTCTAATCTTTTTGAATAATCCGACTAGCTTCCCCCCACCCCCACCCCCCAATAATCAGGAGTACTTTTACATTATTGGCCTCCTTTTCAGTTCAAAATAAGGTAAGAATCAATTTAAAGACATTCTTAGCTTTATTCAATCTGCTTTCCATAACCATTCCTCTTTCAGCAGGCACATTGGCTTCCTAAGCCTGGAAACTGCAGCAGCAGCAAATTCATAAAACCTTTAAAAATGCACAGCAACTCCCAGAAGTAGGAAAGTGATTTTTTTCATTGTTTGCCAGAAGCTAACATATTTGATTATTTTAACATATCTGAATGGCAAGAGTTTTCCAGAGAAAAGCATTTGCATCAAAGCACTGAAGGATATTAATAGCTTCGTTGAGCAGTCAGTGAAACCTTGCTTGTTTTTAAAGCTCAACTGAATATTCACAATGAAATTCATTTCTGTCAAAATTGGCTTGATCTGAAGGTCTGATTAAAAAAACCTAAAAAAACCCTCTCCTTATTTAATGCCAGGGTTGGTATGCCTGAAAAGGACTGCATGACCTAATGAAGTGAATGGTAAAAATGGTTTCATTTATTTCAAGTGCCAGTTAGGATAAAGGTAATTTTATATTCCACCTCTATTTCTTTTCCTGTCCAAAATATGACAGTAGTAGAAGAAGAAAAGTTGGTTTTTATATGCCAACTTTCTCTGCCACTTAAGGAAGAATCAAACCGGCTTACAATTATCTTCCCTTCCCCTCCCCACAACAGACACCCTGTGAGGTAGGTGGGACTGAGAGAGCTCTAAGAGAGCTGTGACTAGCCCAAGGTCACCCAGCTGGCTTCATGCGTAGGAGTGGGGAAACCACCCCGGTTCACCAGATTAGCATCTGCCACTCATGTGGAGGAGTGGGAAATCAAACCCCACTGCTCCAAACCACCGCTCTTAACCACTACACCACGCTGGCTGGAGTAGAAGGTGTCCTTAGTGATTGGCTCAGTTCTGTATCCATGTTGTCTCTTTTTAAATACGTACTCTCTTCCCAAACCATGAAGGTCAGGCAGATACCCACTCCCTCTTACCCATTCTGTTCCCTCCCCCACATTCAGCCTCATCAGTGTTCACTTCTATGCTCTTCCCTTCCCTTTCACTATTATTATCACAACTACTATCATTATTATTTCTCAAATGGAAATCCTCTTGTCTAGCTTGAACACCTTCCATGGTTCCTCACAGCACATGCAATGAAAAATATACTAGGGTTGCCAGCCTCCAGGTACTAGCTGGAGATCTCCTGCTATTACAACTGATCTCCAGCCGATAAAGATCAGTTTACCTGGAGAAAATGGCCGCTTTGGCAATTGGACTTTATGGCATTAAAGTCCCTTCCCTCCCCAAACCCCGCCCTCCTCAGGCTTCGACCCCCCAAATCTCCCTCCGGTGGCGAAGAGGGACCTGGCAACCCTAAATAAACTATTATTTGCTGGTCAATGACCATAATACATTGAAATTGAATTGAAACAAACTATTGAATTATCAATTATGGGTTGGATTCTGCAAGCTTTTCCCCTGCTGTAAGAGGGAGATGGGGCCCTTTTTCCCTCCCAAGGGTTATGCTGAGGATCATGGGGCCGGGGTGGACAGAAAGCCATGTGGGATAGGAGAGCTAGATTTGGACAGAAACTGTCTCATGCAGGTGTGGAACAGTGGTTCGAGTGTCAGAGTAGGATCTGGGAGACCGAAGTTCAAATCTCTACCCTGACATGGAAGCTTGCTGAGTGGCCTTAGGCCAATCACATACTTTCAGCGTAACCTTCCTTGCAGGGGTTTTTGTGGGCATAAAATGGAGGAGAGGAAAACAATGGAAGCCGCTTTG
Source organism: Euleptes europaea (assembly GCF_029931775.1). Lineage (NCBI taxonomy): Eukaryota > Metazoa > Chordata > Lepidosauria > Squamata > Sphaerodactylidae > Euleptes > Euleptes europaea. Next base: position 68,715,714 of record NC_079313.1, on the reverse strand, counting down.
GGTCCTCACTGGGGAGAAAGGCAGTGTATAAATGAAGTCAATAAATAATAATGAATACATGTTTTACTTACACCTTTAACAACAAAGCAGATATAGACTTGTAAAAGTTTTGGGAAGAATGTTTTTAAATGCTTTGTGTTTCATACCGGCTATATAAAATTGCCAAACATTCTTAGCAGTAAGTAAAATGCTTTCAGGTACAAATAAGGGCAAGTAATGCAAGAGCTTACCTTCAGGGAAGAATGTGTTTGTTATCAAGTTCAGGTCACAGAAATAAATCTAAAACAGATATGTCAATGCCAATAGTGTTAATATGCAGGGTACCTCCAGGTGTCCTGAAGATATATAGGTTTCAGTGGAGAAACTATGTCTCCACTGAGCATCACTCATGTCTGATGGAATAACTTTTATATCACTGCTCCATGTCCCTTCCTAGAGCTGGAATGAATAGGAAGGAGGCCAAGGAGGACTGAGGAGGACCGAGGCTCCAAAAGCTGGCCCTCGACTTTCAGAAGGCCAAACTGGCAGCCACGGAAGGGGAGGACAGTTCAGACTCCCTTTCCAACTGGAAGCGCCCCTAGGCCAACCAAGCAGGAGGAGGGACACCCCGGGATGGACACCTGTGCAGTCCCCGCATTATTAGGGTTGCCAACCTCCAGGTACTAGCTGGAGATCTCCTGCTATTACAACTGATCGCCAGCCGATAGAGGTCAGTTCCCCTGGAGAAAATGGCCGCTTTGGCAATTGGACTCCATGGCATCGAAGTCCCTCCCCTCCCCAAACCCCACCCTTCTCAGGCTCCACCCCAAAAACCTCCCGCTGGTGGCGAAGAGGGACCTGGCAACCCTACTCATTATGCATTTCTTTTCTGGCAATCCATTATTGACTCCCCACATTTATTTCTTCATAGGTCTGGGGAAAGAAACTTAATTTTATAATTGTTATTGTTAATTGAATACTTGGTCTGTTTCTGGTGTCCTGAAAAAGGGACACACCATGATTGTCTCTTGATGTGATAATGCACGGATTCTTGGGATGATGAAACAGTTGAACAAAAAGTAACAGTTCCTTTTATCTTTATTGGCATGAGGCTATGAACATGTTGTTCCATTTACTGATGCACACACCAGTGATCCTGAGCCTGCCCAAACTAATCCTGCATGAAGATGTTTTGGTAGTGCTCAAGGTGCAGTCAGCACATGAGCATGGGAAATATTAGAATTTCTAAAACTACCAGGCTGTTCTGTCTTCATATAAGCAAGTTTTATATTTCTCAGGGTTCTACTGCAATTCTGCTTTATTAATGCTCATAAAAAACAAATAGTTACCTTCAGCCCTACTGTAGCCAGGAAATGATATAGAGTTAGCCTATTGTTTGAATGATATAAATATAAAAATAGATGAAAGCCACAGGGAGCCAGTATCTCCCTTATGTGTTAAAGTTATGGCCATATTAAAAATGCTTTTAAAAGTAGATGGTGGTGCTTAACATTTTTTTAAAAAGTAAGAGAACCATCTATATATCTAACAGTCAACATGGCCCCTTCCACGGATATTTAAATCTGCGGATGGGGCCCACGTAGAGACAAAAGAGTTATCACTACAGACCTGGAAGAGGGGAGGAATCCAGGTTTGCAAAAAATATCCTAAAGGTTAAAAAACAACAACCCGGGGGTTTACAAAAAAAAAAAAAAATCCCAAACAGAAAACATCTGTCTGCTCAAGCACACACAACTGTTCTCTGGATGCAGGGAGTGTGCAAGGAGGAGAAGGAGCAATAGCCACAAGGAGGTGGGGGAGAAGGAGAAGGAGGTGGGGGAGAAGGAGAAGGAGCAATAGCCACTTCCACCTGTCCCCCTCAGCTGCTAAAGTGGCTAACTGAAGATGGGCAGGGGAGGAGGTATGGGACCAGACAGCCCTTCCTGCTGCTGAGGTAGCAATCCTGTCCCCTCCTGCTGAGCTGGTGAAAATGGAGGTGGGCACACTCCCCTCCACTGAGGCAACAACATTTGGGGCAGGTGGGAGAAAATGTATAGAACCCCCCTCCAGCCATCCCAGCCATTTCTAAACAAGTAGACACCAATTCACAGTCTCCAGCTATCTCCCTGCATCTTTTGAAAACCTTCTCTCTTCCCATGTGTTTATTTTCTGGTGACAAGATGTATGCTTATCACATAAAATTAACTCAAGTATAGCAGCTCTACCCACTCCTTCTTTGCACTTGGCTGCAATAAGGGCAGTGAAATTCCTAGCCAATCACCTTCATCATTGCTCAGGGAGGAGGGAGTGAAGAAGAGCTTCAAGGGAACTGATGCCATTTTAGAGACAGATGGACACTTGGGAGACTTTTACTTATATATGCAAGCCATGGATTCCTTGGCAGAGGGGAGAAATACAATCACAAGTGGGCTGTTCATAAAAAATCCTTACCAATAAACCACTAACATTGCTCTCCAGTGCTTTGGATTGTGGTCAGGATATGCAAGGTTTTCCAGGAAATGTGTCCATTTACACAGTATGTGCTCATCTTCAACGAAGACCTCCATCCTAAATACATTACACTGAAGTACAAACCACTGAAATCTCAAGAGTGCAAAAGATCTGTGTGTATGTGGTGCCAAGGAATATTATTTCTCAAGTTACACAATCTGTGCAGGCTAATCTCAGTTAACCTCTGAGTTAACCTCTAAGCAGGTTCCATATCTTTCTTGCTTGTATCCTGACATCTCTCTGTGGGCTCAACACACCACAGCATTGATGGTGAATTTTATGGTGCCTCCTGTCTCATGTTTTCCTTTTGAGCGAGGTTTTTCCCCTCCCTGCACCATAACTGAGGATGCATGACTATTTCATTTTAGAAATGAGATTGTGTGTTGTGTGTTAAGTGCCGTCAAGTCGCTTCCGACTCATGGCGACCCTATGAATGAAAGTCCTCCAAAATGTCCTATCTTTGACAGCCTTGCTCAGATCTTGCAAATTGAAGGCTGTGGCTTCCTTTATTGAGTCAATCCATCTCTTGTGAGATTCTCCTACAAATGAGATTGTAGGAGAATCATATTGGCTATGTTTGAAATTGTCTCAAATTGGAAGCTTTCTAGTCTCCTCTGTAAACAGTTACATTCTTGGCGACCAAGAAAGATTGTCTTGAACTCTTCTTATCTCCATCTATCTTCTCTCTTCCACCAAAATACAGCCAGAATTCTTTTGGGCTATTCAAGTCTTCTGAGCGGCACACTTTATTAATTGACGCAAGGAACAACTGCTATTGCAAGTTGCATTTTCCTTTTTATCATATCATTGGTGTTTTTCAGTTGGTCCTCTGTAAGTCATTTTTAAAAGCATTTTTAAAAACCTGGTTTCATGTGTCCTAGGCCACCTACTTAATTATGGCAGTCCATTCTTAAGTGTGTGTGTGTGTGTGTGTGTGGTTTGGTGGTGGCCAGAGGCAGTGCAGCAAGCTGAAAAAAGACTAAAAAAGGATTTTTTTGTGGGGGGGGACCCGTGGAACTTCCCATAGAGTTCCATGGGTCTGCGCAATGATTTTGCAGGTGCGTTTTTGGTCCAAAAGGGCATAGGAAGCTGCCTAAAGGCAGCTCTGCCTCTGGGAATGCCCCCTGGGATGCTAGCATGGCCTCTTACATCATGACAATGCTGCCAGGGAGGCAGCGCTGGTGCCTGAGGCCTGTGCCACTGTGCCGTCTCTGGGGGCTGGTGTAAGTCACCCTGCACCGGCATCCGTGCCACTTTGCATAGCGCAAGTGGCATGGACGCTGGTGTAGGGGTCACGATGGCTCCTATTTGGCTTTGCCCCCCCTTTGGGATTCCATGGTTAGATTTACCTCCCTTGTTTAACCCAGCCATTTTGTGGGTTCTTTCTACAGTGTGTTTTTAAGTTAAGAGAGTTCAACGCAATTTACTATTGTGTCTTATAACACTTGAAATAGATTTAATGGTCCCAATTGGTAAAAAGCAGAGGATGTGTAAATTTTAACATTATCCCACACATAAGGAATCATTGTATATTTACTTCTGAAACAATTAAAATTAGTATGAGGAAAATCTCGAGAAAAATGGCAGAAAGTCCAAGAATAGCACTTGATAGTGAGCTCATGAATGATGCATGTACTTCATAATATAGTTTCGTCTCATTCACTCATTACCTTTTAAAATGTACATTTAAAAATATATGTGTGAAGTATCCCTGAATTCATTCTAATTGCTAAACAGCTATGTCAACTTGGAACTAAGAAGTAAACTGTTTCAAGGAAAGGAACAGGGTTACCCCAGGGCAACATGAAGCCAATTTATATAGCCAATTTCTAGGCTTGAGGTTTGTCTTATTCATATGTATTTCTGCCAAATGAACAGGTGCTCAGCTCCCCTCCAGATGAGTCTGGAGATCAAGTGCTGATAGGAATATTCATATATATTATTCATACTTGAAACTTTCACAGAGAGCTAGGCATTGGAATCTCTCCCAGGAACAATCCCATATTTCAAAAAAGTAATATGTGAATCAATATTAAGGGAACTGGAGGAACAGAAAGAAATGTATATGCTGTGATGAAGCAGCCACATTTAGGAGACAAATAGGATGGATGCTAAAACATGAATCTTAATGGGAAGCCAAAGCATCAAGCTGACATCACAGAGGTCCCAGCTGTACTACTATTTTGGCTACATCTGAACAGTTTCCAAACAGAGCAAATGAAATACTGTACAATGCCATTTGCAGAAAATTCTGGGTATCTGAAGAGACTTGTGAACCAATTTTACCCATGACAGTCAGACACGGGGTAATCAGCACTACCACATAGAACTGCCCCAACAGCTGTTTTCTCTTCAATGAATAGCTATAGTTCGAAATATGAAGCCTTGTAAAAATTCTTATAAATATTTTTCCTTTTTTCCCCCAGAGTGTGTTTTTTGTTTTTGTTTTGCCATTGTTCTAACAGAAAAATTGGAGAATTTGGGAAGCACTGAAAAAAATCTTATAAAATATTGTTTGTCCTTTGGAACGACAAATGCTGATTAAGACGAGGTTTTGTCCGAGGATCTTTTTTCAGCTTGTCTGATAGAAAAGCTGGGAACTCTAAAACAACTCCTATGAAATATTTTTTTTCCTTTTGAAATGAGTGAAATCCATGAAAAATTATGTAAGACAATGTACATTAGATAATGGTAATTCCTATGTGTACTGTAAACATATTAAACCTATTTTAAAGGATATGTTTATTTTTTAAACGTGACAATTTTGGAAACAATGACTATGCTATAATACTACAATGTGTTTAATCAAGGAGTTCAACATGTTCTGTGTTATACATTTTAAGCTGATTAACAAATACACTATTAGTCCTGCCTATTTTGCCTGCATGACACTATATGCATGGGAGGTTTTGCCTTGGATTTGCTGCTCTCTAAATGCACATTTTCCCCATCCGAATTCTCAAAACTCTCCATGGGAGCTTATTTATGAGTTCTGAGAATTTGAATGGGAAAAATGTGCATCTAGAGAGAGGCAAATCAAAGGCAACCCCCCCCCCAATGTATAAATGGCCTTTCTTCTCTTTACTACAAATTTGTTTTCTAATTTTATCTTTCCTTTTTCCTCTCTCTCAGATGGCAAACATAAGATACAAGTGCTAAACCAACATAGAAGGCAGTAATTTACAGAATATTTCCTATATTATACTTTGCAAGTTGTGATCTGGGTCTAGGGTTGCCAACCTTCAGGTACTAGCTGGAGATCTCCTGCTGTTACAACTGATCTCCAGCCAATAGAGATCAGTTCACCTGGAGAAAACGGCCGCTTTGACGATTGGACTCTATGACATTGAAATCCCTCCCCACCCCAAACCCCTCCCTCCTCAGGCTCCACCCCAAAAACCTCCCGCCGATGGTGAAGATGGACCTGGCAATTCTATCTGAGTCCTATGGATATTGTTCCTGATGGTTGTGAGACTCAAGGATAACATGAGATAAAAGGATTTATAGCGGAAGGAGTAAATCAGTGCAAATCATTCTCCCACTTATGCAAATATCCTTTTACTTATGCAGAAACCTTCAAATCCAACCTCCTGTTTTCCCCTTCTGTATAATTATATCAGTTCGGGACACAAAATGAACCTGCATTTGAGTTCAGCTATCAATCAAGGCCTTCTTTTTCCCAAGAAGAGCCTTCAGTACTTTAAACCCCTCTACAATAGCAACGGCATGCTGCATTGGAACAGCACATGTCCTCTCAGCTGGGTATCTAAACCCAAATTCATGTCCTTTATCCTACATAAAATGTCAAAGGGGCATGAAATATCTGAGCTCTTAGAAGAAGCTTACAACTGGCATTTCAAATGTGAAGCCATTAATGCAAATATTATTAAATGCCAACCTAATCAGAACTGTAATTCATGATGAAATAAAATGCTGGCCTTGCCTTGGGTCAGTTGAAGCTGCCCTTCACATGGGCACAAATTGGAGATGACCAGAATAATCCCTGTGAGAGATGAATTTGATCCCACCTCTGCCCTAACACCTGTGGAAATTCACAGGTGTTGAATTAGAAAGAGAAAGGCTCCCTGTTGATCCCAAATGAAACTGCAACAAAAACATATTGAGCACTATGAGTCCAAAAATGGAATATAAGGTAAATACAGTACTCAAACAGAGCTTGTTTCATAATCTATATTAAAGTCTATACACTGTTCGTGCAGAAATGTCACACAAATTACATTTAATTTACCACAGAACATATTTTGTTTTTTCAATTTATAAAGAGGGGTATCTGTGGGGGGGAGCTGAGGAAAAATAGCTGTGGATATCTCCATAAATATGTAACCTAGTGTTGTGGCTAGTGTTGTGAAATAAATAGGAAAGGCCTGCGTGAATGAAGGTTGGCATTTAACAGCTATGTACAGTCAAAAGATAATTTTTATTTTTGAAGGACACTGCTTTTGTATTGCTAATGTCTATTGTCCAAGTGCTAATTTCCATCTATTGTATCTCAGTACAATGTGCTTACCAAATGGCAGATCCTTACCTGAAATTACAGGAAGAATATGGTAACTTTGGTCAGTCAATTTTCATGAATGTGGTGAGATGGATAATGGTTTGGGAGATAATGGTATGTGGGTGTATACCTGTGTATAAACGGACATTTTCATTGAATAAAGTCTCTACCCCTCCAAATGGTAACCCCTTTGTTTGGTTTCTTTTCTCTTGGGGATGTGAAAAGTTCAAAACATTTACACTCATGCATTGTTTTTGAGAATTCGTGTTGATCTCACCATTTGAACAAAGGTAGTAAAACCACCAGTCTTCTCTCGTTACTCAGAAAGTAATTGTATGGCTGTCTGCCACTTTTCTTAGCATGCTACCCATGCCAAACTCTTTCCCATATACTTGTAATTAGAGGCAGTGGTTTCAAGAACCATAAAATTCAATTGGTCTCGGCTTAGAAAAAAGGCTTTCCCCCTATTTAGAATGTTTGCTAATGAATGGTTTCTGCAGTTTTTAACTGTGGCTAACTTAGTTTTAACAGGGGAGGATACAGGCTGGTATCTTTGAGTATTCAATTGTTTAATGAGGTTTAAGGGTATAACAATTTAGGCTGAAATTCTTATTAGGCTGAAATTATTGTACAGGTTAAGAATGTTAAGCAACTGATCTCCCAATAGGCAACTGCTAACAGACCCATTTCTATTTTTCTGGTTTGCTCTCAAAAAGATCTTAGCTTTGGCAGCTGTATATCAAACAGAACACTGTAGGACTGACTACCTTTGGAGGCTGACACTGTAATGGTGTCTGCTAGCAATGTCTGAATCTCTTGACTGAATTCATGAATTTGCATGAGCTGTAAATTATCATACAGGTTGTTCTATGTGTGCTGCCTTATAGCTTTATTGAACGCCCTGTCATTTTTTTATGATTCGAAAGACTTTCCATTCACTTTTTGCCACAATTCATGGTGATTGGTGCATAGGATATCCAATGTCTGACTCAGGGATTACCTACAAGTTTGACAGCTTCAGGGTTATGACACACTAGACTCAAGGAGGGTTTTTGACGGGTGAGGAAGGCATCTACCCTTGTTAGGGCCTTCTGATGAGACAGCAGGACAGAACTTACTGTTTAAAAGAACTTATGGGGGCTGCTTGAGTAGAGTTGGGGTGATTTGTTTTAATTAACTTTTAATTACTGTTTGAATTTTTATTTTAGTTACCTTTTAGTTACCTATTTTCACTATGTGTTTTAATTACTTTGAATTAATGAATGTGTTAATTAATTTCCTCATTTTATTTATTGCTGTTACCTGCCTTGGGTCCTGACTATGTCTACAGAAAAGTGAGTTATACAAATGGCATAAATAAATATCTGGTGCTAAAAAAGATGGCACCCCATAAACCATGCAAATTTGTGAAATGTCTGTAATTTATTTGGAGTTGAAAATGAGGGTTAATGTAATTGTATTTTTCAATGTCCAAATGCCAGCAATGTCCTTGGGATTGTAAAGGGCACAAAAATAACTCAGTACCTGCCCAGCAGGTTTACCATAGAAACAGCATGAACCATCCCTGAACTTTTGCTAATTCACATCCTGGTGGAAACCCAGGACAATAGCCTTCCTCAAGCAGAATCTCTATTGTATTACTCAAGAGTCAGGCTTGAATCAGGCTGTGAGCTACAATAAAGAGTCCTCTGTAAATTGGGGTGGATTTACAGAGACCCGAGTCCGTGTCTTGAATCAAAAACAAGAAAAGATTCCACTCTGTCCAAATAATCCTAATTCAGATCTGTGCCTGTTCAAATAAACCACTTTCCTGTCATAATGTGGTAGGAGATGTAGAGGTTGGGGGTTAGATGTAACAGCTGGAAAGCAGCTGTTCGTTTCTTTCTCCAGCCTTATTAGTAACTTTACCTTAAATTATAGGTATTATCTGCAATCATGGTGCTTGCTTGCATGGTGTCAAAAACAGAAGGCACCAATATTTCCCAGGATTTGTGCTGTGTGCGCTAGTACAATTACCAAACACCACGGTTGCTATAATAGATTCCCTGATTATAGCAGACCTCTTGGGCCTCCCATCAATCCAGCTGTTCCCTGCATAACTCAAAACTATGAGACTGCCTCAAATCCACAATGTACATGCCTTATTTATGATACAATAGAACATCATTTATCCATGTAGCTGGGAGGCAAAGCTGAAACATTGGGATCGTCAGAAGAGCAGACTGAGAGGAGTGTTATTTAATTCCTGATTTATTTGTTCATGTATCATTGTATGCAGTGTGGCACACCTTGCGAGTTTCCACTAATAGGGACATTTTATTTGGGCTGTTTCTAGTTTCATAACATTTTGAACTTGTTTTCTTTATAGTTTCTATATGTTTGATACTTTTTCCCTATTTGTTTTTTTGTTTCCACTGATTTCAATGAGAAACACATTTCCATCTGTAACTATTTTGCTTTCCATTCAGCGACGATGAAATTTTTAGGGATTGTACCCCATAAAATACTCAAGGGTTGTGCTGCTCGCCTCACCTATTGCCATGACAGCTGCTTTTTGGTCAGCTAGGCATCTGCTAAAGCCCTTCTCTGAACATAGGTGGATGGATACTAGAGGGAGAGCCTGTAATTCTAAGAACACTCTCCTGGAAGTAAGCCCACTGAAGAAAATGGTATGGTATCATCCTATGGTACTTGTGCAAAAGATCGTCCAGGTAGATTGTGTCATGAGGTTTTCTGGAAAATGTATGGCTGCTAAGATGATACAAATATATATTTTAGAAAGCACTGGGCAGATATGTCTGCTTTCTAGGAAATCCCACCCTTTAGTAACCACCAATGGAGCCGCTCTGTTGGCACAGCTTCAGTTCTTCTACCATTCAGATGCTCGGAATTCATGAATTAAGAAAATGAAAAGCAAACTGAAAGCTAAAATGTAAAGTTCCCTTGTGTTATTTTTTTTTTAAACTTTAGCTTGAATGAATAATGTGTATGTGCATCTGTATGATATTTATGGTACTGACTCCCTCGGGTGTGTCTATTTTATTCCACAGAAGCTCATAAATCTGGTAATTACTAACAAAAGATATTCTGTTACAGGTAAATTGTATTTGAAATATCATCACCATAGAAGTCCTCATTTAGCCATTAATTTTACAGTTTGTTGGAGCAATTAACGGTGTCTAAAATGGACTTCCTCCACTGTAAGTGTGATCTTTTACCAAACACATTTTAGTGAACAATAATCTTTTAGAATTCCAGGGATGCAATTCTAGTTACGCTTCTGTGATGTGGGTGACTCACAAAGAGATCCTATCCTTGACGTGCCTGCTGAGACAGGATCACTAAATCCAGGAACAAACTGTTTTGTTGGAGCAGGGAATTTACGTTGGTGGAAAACTATGCCAGGGTAAGCTCTGTATAAATAGAACACTGACGACACAGGGGGAAGAAATGGGTAGAGTTCGGACATAGCTGCAGAAAAGACTAGCACAGTTGTTTAATCAGGGGCATTTTCTACAATGATGGTATAATATTACGCTGGCAAAAGGAGAGTATTAAAAGCAATGAAAACTGGAGTTAATAGGAAACTGCAGATGGTGGCACTCTCTTCCTCTACTTTTGGAGGATTTGACTTAAGTGACCAAATTAACATGCAGGAGGTGTGACTGGGTGAGATAATGGGGAAGGAGAAGGTATCCAAGGCATTTGACCATTGTTTCATGTGCAAGCATTTCCACTCATACCTGATTCTGAGACAGCAAAAACAATCACAATGACTTGCTGCTGGAAATGTCAAGATACAGATGGTTCTTACTTTCATGTCTGGTGGACATGTCCCAAACTACAGACGTATTGGAAAAAGATCCACCGGGAACTCCAGACGATAATAAGAATGAAGATAACATTCGACCCCAAATATTATCTACTCAGCATGGTGCCACCAAATATTCCTTTGAAATTTCATGATGTCTTCAAGTATGCAACAACGGCTGCCAGAATGGTTCTAGCAAAAACATGGAAACAAATGCACACACCAGAAATAGAAGACTGGAAAGAAAAAATGTTGGACTATGCTAGTATGGCCAAAATGACTTTTGTACTAAATCCAAAGTTTAACGAATCTACAGAACAATTTGATGAAAAGTGGGAGTCATTCTACACCTATATGAATTCAAGTCACACCAAATAATGAAGCATGATCACCTCAAAAAATGTTCAACTAGCAATAATTTACTTAATACGTTAATATGCCCTGACTAACTGTTAAAGAAACTATGGGTTCATATACGCTATACTTCTAATGTGTAACAGATTGCCAATTTGAATGATTTCCACATTTCTATATTTACTTTTCTATTTAGATACAGTGTATTGTAATTGTTTAACATTTTGAATACGATGAGTTTATTTTTAACGGAGACTGTTATATTGATTTCATATATCATATTGTTTTTATACATTTAATGCTTTACCCTTCCCTTTTTTCCCTTCCTGTATCCCCCCAATCTTATAAATAAAACAAAAACAAAAACAAAAAAACAATGAAAACTGGAGTTAATGGGAAACTGCAGATGGTGGCACTCTCTTCCTCTACTTTTGGAGGATTTGACTTAAGTGACCAAATTAACATGCAGGAGGTGTGACTGGGTGAGATAATGGGGAAGGAGAAGGTATCCAAGGCATTTGACCATTGTTTCATGTGCAAGTCATTGTGATTGTTTTTGCTGTCTCAGAGTCAGGTATGAGTGTCTGGCTCTTCAAGCACTTTATCCAGAGATACCAAAGCCTGGGATCTTCTTTAATGGTATTCCTGCACTGTTCTAGGTCCCAGAATGGCTCTCTCTTCCCTGTGTGGTTAATATCTTGCCCTCTGGTGCAGGAGATGTGGCTACTAATCCTCTGCATGTTTTAAACCCAAAGTTATTGTTACTGGTCAGGTTCTCTGCTATATTGATCAACACCGAAGCCTCTCTATGTGGACCCATGGACCAGTAGAACCAGTGTTCCAGGGCTCAACTCAGAATGGCCATCCTTTGTGGAATCAGCAGGGCACTTGCTTCTCAAGGCGGACTTACCGAAAATCCAAATACCAGCTGTATAGTCTAAGCCCCTTGAGAAGGTTTCTGGAAAATCAGTTGGGCAAGATTCACTAATGATCCTATTGAATCTTGGGAGCTAGCACCTGTTGACCCATCTTTCAACTTGCACCCAATATAGGACCTCTCCATAGGATCACCTGCAGGAACAAAGATTTGATGATCTCAAGTGGAGGTGTCCATTAGAAGGTGGAGTACCTTTCTTGCGGCACAAGGCTTTTCTTCATTTTTCTGCTAAAGTTCTTGAACTGAAGTGCTCTGTGAAGGGGTGGAGTTACAAGGACAACTATAAAGACTTTGAGTTACTGCATGGATCTCTTTCTGATCAAATCTGCAGATCCTTGTCTAAGCTCTAGCTTGGGGCTGGACAGCTTGAGATGGTTCACTAGACTGAGATGTTTCTGGTTCCTTAACCTGAGAGACTGCCTCTCCCTTTCTTGATCTTAATACCCTTGCATGTTTTCCTATACAAGGGATCATTGGAAGTCCCTGAAAGAAGTAAGCTTTGAGCCTGACTGCTCATAATTTGTATCATGGAGACGAAGAAGTCTTATGCTAACTTTTAAAAGTGAACCTTTGCATATATGCCATGAAGACACATAATATAACTTGTGCTCATAACTGACCAATTTCAGTGCAAAATGAGCACCTGATTGTAAATGAGCATTTAGGCATAACTTGATTATAACTTTCGTGTATCTTCAAAGCAGCCATTAAATAATAAACTACGAATAATAGACTAATAGCCTTATCTTTACCAGACAGCAGATAAATTAAATGATAGTCATGAGAACATACAGGAAAGTGTGAAATCAATTGAGTAATACAAGGAGAGCTTATAGAAGAATATAAAGCACAACTGAATAAAATAATGGGTGTTTTTGTCTTTGCCTTTTTTCATGGACAGATGCTCTGTTCAATTGGACTATCTAAGAATTTGTCAAATAATTCGTTGAGAGGTAAGGCATTATGTCTATCCTCTTAAATACACCCTATCTTTGTCCTCTAGATCTCCTAGCACCCGTCCCTCATCTAAACTTATTTGATGGTGGGATAGCAACAGCAAATTCCCCACCCGTACACACCTAGAACGACAGCCTTCAGGAAATGGTAAGAGACTGATGGTTCAAGGTGCTTGGGAAAGCATACTTCTTTGAGCTCCTGAGTCCTCTGAAGCCAGGCAGTCCTCCCTCCAGTGCTCTGGCCTGGATGCAACTAGGTTTGGCATTGAGTTTTTTAAGTGAGGAAGAGCTCTCATTTTCAAGGGACACGAGTAGCTACAGTTTTCAGTCATGTGATGGTGAGGCAGTCATACGCATGCATACCAATGCCATGAGCTGAGTTCAGTCCAGCCTGGCATTTTGTGTGCTGCCAGTAGTAGTCATTATGATCAGGAGAAAACACCATGCATATTATGATAATGCTGCCAAGAACAGCATCTCCATGGCAACTTTATCCTCCCCTGTGACATTTGAGAGTGTTCATTTTGTGACATGATTGCACCATGAATTTCCTCACTCCTTGCATCAACAAATTAGGTGGAGCAGGGGCAGGGAAACCCACTTGATGTTGGGGGTGTGTGGGGCAGAAGAGTGGGAGATCTTGACCCAGGAACATTCTTTCCGGCAGCATCTCTGTACCAGGCACAATGTTTGCACCTGCTCTAGGGTTGCCAGCTCCGGGTTGGGAAATACCTGGAAATTTTGGGGGTGGAGCCTGAGGGGGGCAGGGGAGGGACTTCAATTCCATAGAGTCCAATTGCCAAAGCAGCCATTTTCTCCAGGTGAACTGATCTCTGTCACCTGGAGATCATTGGTAATAGTAGGAGATCTCCAGCCACCACCTGGAGGTTGGCAACCCTAACCTGCTCTAAGAAAGCACATGAAAGGCATGGCTAGTGCAATATAGTAGTTAGAGCGGTGGACTTGGGCTGGGGAGATCCAGATTCGAATCCTTATTTATCATTTATTTTATCTTATTAACCTCATTTATATTTATTCCAATGGGGATCCAAAGTGGCTTACATCATTCCCCTTTCCTCCATTGGACCCTCACAACAACCATGTGAAGTTGGCTAGACTGAGAGTATGTGACTGGCTCAGGGTCATCCAGAATGCTTCCATTGCTCAGCAGTGAAGCTCACTGGGTGAGTCTTGGTTACTCACCCTTTCTCAGCCTCATCTCCCTCACAGGGTTGTTAGCATGAAATGGAGCGGGGGAGAATCATCTTCACCTCCCTGGGGGAAGGGAGGGATAACATTATAATGTTAGCATATGAAAGACTGGAGGGATTGTTGACCTTCGCTACTCTAATATCTACAATTCCCAATTTCAGATATCCACAGTAGCATATATATTTGATTGGAAAGGTGGAGACCAACAATTCTATCCCTTTTCCTAGAAACAAAGGAAAGAGAATTCCAAACGAGGAGTTGGTGGGAGGGAAGTAGAAGCAAGTGGACTAGGAGAGGTGCAATGGAAGAGAGAGTGGGTGGAGAGCAGAGGAAGGCCAGGGCTCAGAGGCGTAAGGATAGTTGAGTCATATGTTGTCTGAGTGAGTGAACAGCTTCTTCATGCAATACATTTTTCCATGTGAGCAGCAAGCAGCCATGACCTTCCTCAGGTATTACTCATGTTGAGGAAAGTAATATGGAAATCATTAATATGATCAAAACAAGCGAGCCGGACAATTGCCCCCTCGGTCATGAGTGTAGCAGCGCTCTGCCAGTTCACACACTGAATTTAGTCTACATGAATTCAAAATGTGAACTGGCAGAGTGCTGCTACACGCATGTGTACTTGGTGTAGGACAGGAATGCTCGTCTGGAGGGAGAAAAAAAAAGAACCAGCCCATGGGAGCTTCTTTCTGTTTAGAAAGAATGTAGACATTTAATCTAGAGTGTGCAGAAAGCCTTGGACTCGGAAAATAAAAAGCAGATGTGTCTTACTCCCTTTGTTTTGAAAGGCTGGTGTTCATTTTGGTCACTTAACTCACTGAGGTCTGTGAAGGGGAATAGAATAAAGAAGGGCCATTCTTACTGAGGCACTCCAGGCCCAAACTCACTAAGATGAATATAGCCTCCTTCTACCTGGCTTTCCTTCTCTCACAAGTGTTGCATTCACTAACTCAAAGCATAAGAATTTAGAATGCTGGAGAGTGTAAAAAATGATCTCAAAGACTGAAACTGTGGCTTATATAGTATGCCGACAATCTAAATTTTCACTTAGAAACAAGCGCAATTGAGCCAAAGGGAAGAATTTTCAAGTGTAATCAATTTCAGTCAGTTTGGAGAGAAAGTTAAGCAGGTGCTTAAATTTCGGCCAGTGAAATTAAATGAATGAGTTTTAGATGTGGATTACTCGTCGGTGGATTACAGCCAAAATTGATAACCCTCATAGTTAGGGGGCTAAACAATCAAGAGATTGGGAGAGATTCCAGTCATTCATTCACTCTGATCATGTTCTGGACAATCTTCTTGCCCAGAAACACCAACCTTGATTCAGTCATCCCTACTACTGCCAGTGCTTAAAACCCAGCTCTCCTTTCTAATCTAAACTATCATGAAAACACTTGACAAATCAAAAAATAAATTCAGGGAACTTTTTATTTATATTTTATTAATGGTAGTACATACTTGAAAACCAAAGGAATTTGTTTTAAGTGATATCATTTTTTAAAAGTCATTTTCCCCACCACTCTCCTTTCTTCCTAGTCTAATGTCCCCCCCCCCCATTTGGCAACATCCCTAAGGATGCCACGCCAGGGATGGCATGTTGGTATGGGTGCAAGCATTGTGCCTACCACAAAATTCTGTCAACAATTCATTTCTTTACAGTTAAACATTACAGATTATTTTAAACAAGACTTTTTATATATTCGACAATTTAAAAAGTTTATGTCACTGTTCTTCAGTTAAAGCAGCATTAAACGGAGATTAAAAACATTCCCAAACCAAGCAGCATGTTGCTACTTCATGGCATTTCCTCAGGTTTATTTATTGTGCGAGGGAGGGAAGGCAGCATGTTATGATGCCATGTTATGATGTGGAGAACAAAGAGCAAAGAGCTGCCCTCCACCTATATAGGGCAATAGTCTACTCTTTCACCAGATAAGCTACTCAGAGAAAATTGTTAAAAAGTCACCCAAACATCTTATAGCAGTTTACATCTTATGTAAACATCTTACATAAGTTTACATCTTATGTAAACATCTTATGTAAACATCTTATAGCAGGATGGCAGGGAGGAGGTTAAAGCTCCTTTAATTCTATCAGAGATGCTTCTCAAATTATCTGTATCTCAGATTTTGGAGTTCTGAACTACCTATTCTTCTTTCCAAAAAATCAGAACCAGTCATCTAAAGAGGAGAGCCAATGCATTGATTAGGTATTCTCCATTGTTTTCTGTTTCCTGATTTTGTACACAGAGCACTGAGCGGTGTGTTGCTGTTTTTGGTCCCTTCAGTTCAAATGCATTGCTCCCTCAGGCTACTAGCACACGTTGATAAAATACTGTTAAAATGTGGTTGTGACACAATTGCTACTGGCTTTTATAGCTCTAGAGATTGCATCTTACACACTTTTTGTAACTCTGAGGGCAATGGCAAATAAGCTTATCTTTTGGGGGTATTATGGTAACTCTGGTTATCCCACAGATTGATTGACTATGCTGTGGTGTGTGTGGTGGAAAGTGCTGTCAAATGACAGCTGACTTATTGCTACTCCATAGTGTTTTCAAGGCAAGAGACGCTCAGAGGTAGTTTGCCATTGCCTGCCTCTGCGTGGGCTGAGAGAGTTGTCAGAGGACTGTGACTGGCCCAAGGACACCCAGCAGACTTCATGTGGAGGAGTGACGAATCAAACCTGGTTCTCCAGATTAGAGTCCGCTGCTCTTAACCACTACATCACACTGGCTTTCCTATGCTAGGATTATTGAAAACAAGCTTTTGAAGAAATACAAGTAGGGCACAGTCCAATGAAATATTCAGAGTATCTACACTATTTGCGATATGTTATCTTTGTGGTCTTTGAGGTTACCTTAAATAGCGAGAAATATATATTAGGTTGGATCCATCCAGCTTTTCCTCTCAGTCTCGTCCAACTCTCCTCTGTTCTTCAGCCCTCATTACACATGGCTTTTGTCCTTACAGGCCTTATGACCCCCAGCACTGTCTCTTTTGGTGATCTAAGGGGACCCCTCATCTCTTTTTCACCAGCAAAATAGCTGGTTAAATCCAACCTATTGAGTATACATTACTCTGTATATAGTTTATAGGTGTGTGTAAAGTGCCGTCAAGTCGTAGCTGACTTTAGGAAATTATCATAGAAGGCAGTTGCATTGCATCTCAAACATTTTGTATATTGAGTAGACCACTGATAAACATAGTGAAGCTAGAGGAATTTCATATACAGGGGTATAAAAAGGCCGCAAGGGAAAATTTGCGGGGCGGGGGGCAATGGCCTGGGGGCCATCCACACACTGGAGCCATAGTGGTTTGTAAGGGTGAAGGGAAACAAAAATGTCCCTGCCTATTCCATTTTTGCTGCTGTTCTGCTAACATAAGCATTGTAATGTTGGTGGAACAGAATGTTTGGATCCAAGCCACAGATGTCAGTGATTACAACAATCTCAATATTTAATTTTTAAGTGTTATAAATGGTTGCAGGAGAAAGTAAAAGCAACAGCTTGTCTCTAAGGTCTAAAGAAGGTCAGTGCAGAAGTGATCTAAGAGCATCTTTACACAGCTGTTTCTTCTTCTTCAGCTATCTGCTGTGATTGTGCTGTTTTCCTTGCCCAAGTCTTTATGCATAACCTCTCTTGCTTTGGCTAGTTTAACAATAATACATATCTGCAGCGCTTGCAGAATTTTCAAACAGGCCAGCAAAAATTATTGTGGCTCTTAATGAAGCAATTTTTGGATTTACGAGATCCACTTACACACTAACATGAGTTGTCTTCACTGTGTCTGTAATAAGAAACATGGATTTCTGAAAGATGTTATGTCGATTGTGGTCTACTGAATAAAGTTATTATCCTTTATGTTGTTTTGTTGTAGGTGGCAGGGATTTCATCAGCCTTGTTGCTGTCAATGAAACTGCAAAAATTATAGATTCTAGTATCAAAACAACATCACTTGACAATGACAAACAGGAAGAGAACGGAGGGAGCCAGCCAGAAGATCCTGTGGAAACTTGGAATGTGGAGTTGTTGATAATGAATGGAATTTGGGAGACTAAGCTAGTATTTGATTATTGGAGGCTAAACTAGCACTGATGGCATAGTCTTCTCACAATGCATAATATTACAAAACATGCGATATAACATCACTGCATATTTCCCTGCCCCTGCGAATGGCAGCTAATAGAGCAGGGGTCTTCATCTGCAACCTTTTAAAGCCCCCGGGCATCTTTGAAATTCTGTTGCGGTGTGGTGGGCACAATATCAAAATGGCTGCCGCAGGAGGCAGAGCAAATCTCAAAGTGGCAGAAAGTGAAGTTATGCATAACTTGAACAGTATGGTAACTCCGCATCATTTCAGGAAGAAGCCGAGTTTAACAGGATCTCTTTTAATCTGCACAGCCAATCAGAAGCCCTGCTCCATAAACACCCCATTTGACCTGCCCACTTTTAAAAAATTCTTGGCAGGCACCAGGAAAGGCGACAATAGGCACTATGGTCCCCATGGATGCCATGTTGGGGACCCCATGATAGAGTAAAGCAGGGTGTGAAGGAGGAAGGCTGCGGGAGTCATGCATGGGTCCTGCACTGCTGCTGGTCCAGTTGAGTTTAAAAACAGCTTTGGGGGGGGAGACTTGCAGTGGGTGGGGATAGCTCCCCTCTCCCAGGCTGGAACCTGATAAAGAGGCAGGTCCAGTTGGGAGAGGGGAGGAAGGACTTTAAGGAAAGGAGGCTGCCCAGGGAGGGCTGAGGGAAGACTTACCTGCTAGTGACTCACCTGAGAAAGGAGTGGAGATATCTCCCAAGGATGAAAGAATCTCTAGGACTGAAGGCAAAGAGGACCAGGCAGTAGAGATCAGCTCCAGGCAGAGCTGCTAGGTGAGGTGGAACCAGTAGAAGCTCCAACCCTACTAAATGGACTGAGAACTCAAAGTAAAGGGACATTACTCCTTGACTGTATATAAAAGATAATAATGGCAGCTGATTAGGGTTGCCAGCTCCGGGTTGGGAAATACCTGGAGATTTTGGGGGCGGAGCCTGAGGATGGTGGGGTTTGGGGAGGGGAGGGACTTCAATGCCATAGAGTCCAGTTGCCAAAGCGACCATTTTTTCCAAGTGAACTGATCTCTATTGGCTGGAGATCAGTTGTAATAGCAGGAGATCTCTAGCCATCACCTGGAAGTTGGCAACCCTAACTACAATCGTAACCTCATGGTTAAGGTCTGGTTAGTTCCATACTTCCAGTGGACATCCTGCAGTCTTCGGAGAGTCTTTCTTCCTTTCTTTTCCCAAGAAAATAAAAGCCAAAAGCATCAACAAAAGGAATTCTTTTTTATTCTTACCACCTCCTAGAAAATTTTATTATTGTTTGGTTTCAGAATCTTCCGAGAAGCCTGTTGCTTCTCAAGACACCCAGCATTCATATCTCCAACATTCCCTGTCTAGTAAGCAAACTCCTAGCTAGAAAATCTACTTTCACATCTGCCATATCGATTCTGAAGGGCTAGACTCTGGGCATCATCAGAGTTCCAATAAAACTTTTTCCAGGTTGCCAATTTGGCCCTGCTTACCTGTGTAGTAAGGAATCTAAGGGCCACTTTGTGTGTTATTTTTCCTATGTCATACTTATGAATGTCTGCAAAATATGCATGACTGGACATGAGGAAAGAATCCCAAGTACAAAATGCAACATCTGAAGTTGCCTTGAAATTGGGTTGAGTGGAAAATACAGCTTTCTTTTAATCTGTTCATAGGGTACTTAGCTTTCAAAAACCATGACATTCCAAGCACCCTAGGGCTTGTTTCCTCCAGCTGTGTTTCAAGGACTTAAGAGGGTGGGTGTTGATTATAGCTTGCTTGACATAACATGTTTTCATGAACTAGCTTGCCATTGGGTCCCCACCCCACATTAATGCTGTCTCACTGCCAATCCACAGATTAGCTTGTGTAATGTATTTTGTGAAGGGCACAACAGTGGTTATTTATACAGATGTTAAATCTCCATAAATAATTTATATTAGTTGGTAACACACCCATGCCAGTTGTTCTAGCACCATTTAGTGAGACTGAATTGCAGGGCCCTAGGAGGTCTCAGCACAATATCAATCCTATCTGCAAAACAGTTACTTAAAGTTCAGCTGGTTTGTAGGGTTTGTGAGACTTCCTGTGCTGGCTAATCAATGTTCTGGGTCTGCTTCACCAGCTAGCATTAGAAATAGGGTTGCCATCCTCCAGGAACTAGCTGGTGATCTCTTGCTATTACAACTGATCTCCAGCTGATAGAGATCAGTTCACCTGGAGTAAATGGCTGCTTTGGCAATTGGACTCTATGGCATTGAAGTCCCTCCCCTCCCCAAACCCCATCCTACTCAAGTTCCACTCCAAAAATCTCCAGGTATTTCCCAACCTGGACCTGGCAACCCTAACTCCATTCATGGCTCAGGCAGACGTTCTAGTTACAGTATATAGCAGTACTTTATTCTGTATAGCTAGTGACTGTATAATCTTCTGTAGATTTTAAGTGCATGTGGAGCTTTTTCCCACAGGATCTCGATGTATATAGAAGGGCTTATTCACTCACACATACATATACTCATACTCAGGTAGTGGCCACTTGGCCACTATCTTTTCTGGGATTCAGGCATCGGGCTCCATGGCAGTGGCCATTTGTGTCCACCTGTAGCCTCGGGGTTGCATTCCACCACCACCCTTGGGGCACCTGTAAGCTCTGTGTGGGAGGCCTTAGCAGGCTGGGCTGGAATTGAATATCCATGTTCCCATGATAGGAGTACAGAATGAAGTAGTGCTATAACGTAGCTATAACACTGAAGAATAATGATCTTGATGGTCATCATATAGAGGAAAACTCTAAAATACTTGAACGGTCCATTTCAGCATTTGCTTCTATTGTGAGGGCAGTGCCTGGTTTTTAAGATGCGATATAAACAGGACTAGTACAGTATGACCTGGATGGCCCAGGCTAGCCTGACCTCATTAGATCTTGGAAGCTAAGCAGGGCCAGCCCTGGTTAGTATTTGGATGGGAGACCACCAAGGAATACCAGGGTTGCTGTGCAGAGGAAGGCACTGGCAAACCACCTCTGTTAGTCTCTTACCATGAAAACCCCAAAAGGGGTCGCCATAAGTCGGCTGCGACTTGAAGGCACTTTACACACACACACACACACACACACACACACACACACACACACACACACACACACACACACACAAATAATCCTTATCATAATTATAAGTTCATAATGCAAATGGAAAATATTCATAACTTACTGCTCCAGTGGAATGAAAAACAACAACAATATCAACTTCTACTAGTCTCTTAGAGATAGATAGATAGATAGATAGATAGATAGATAGATAGATAGATAGATAGATAGATAGATAGATAGATAGATTATTACGGCTTTCGCCAGAAAAGATAGCTACTGGTCTCTTGTTATGAGGCTAAAGCATGATTTCCATTCCATGTCACTCCTGTTAAAAGTCTTGCTCCCTTAGAAAAACACACAAGGTACAAACTACTAGTGCTTTTACAATAACATGCATCACATTATGAATCTGAACCAAAGTCTCTGACTTAGCATATCCTAAGGTGATTTGCCATTGCCCACACCCGCTTAACTACCCTGGTATTCCTTGGAGGTTTCCCATCCAAATGCTTGCCAGGGTTGACCCTGCTTAGCTTCTGAGATATGACGAGATGGAAAAAGAACAGTCAGGAGAATTCTAGAAAATGCACCCACCCACACCATAAAACATAAAATATGGAACTTGTGAATGTGTGTCACTGTAAGTTTTAATTTAGCCAGTGTATATCATAACAAATGGGCTGTTTTTCAAAGAGCCAGATTTTGGCAAATCTTTCAGAGAAAGATTTCTGCAACTGCCAAGCCTCAATCTCTGTGGTGTGCTTTGGATGTAATGCATGTGTGTGTACAGTGCTGTCAAGTCGCAGCTGACTTATTGACACCCTTTATGGGGTTTTCATGGCAAGAGACTAACAGAGGCGGTTTGCCAGTGCCTTCCTCTGCACAGAAACCCTGGTATTCCTTGGTGGTCTCCCATCCAAATGCTAACCAGGGCTGACCCTGCTTAGCTTCCGAGATCTGATGAGATCGGGCTATACCATGCTGCCTTCCCTCCCTTTGGATGTAACATCACACCACAATTTGTTGTCAAACGAATGAGCCTGGGGGATCCTCAGGCTTTCACACTTCCTCTTTCTCCCCTCACATATGGTTCAAACATTAAAGATTTCAACTTTTGTGGCAAACCATCACCTATCATTATGTCTGAACCCTCCAAACCAGGATTCCAAGCTCTGGTTTAATCCTGGTTTGGATGGAAGAGAGCAAACCACAGTTTACAGTTTGGAGGCAATAACAAACCATGGGAGTGAAAGCCTTTCATTATCAGACCATGCTTGAGGGGAGAAGATAGAGGAGGATGGGGAAGGAACTCACAAGGAGCTCTCAGGCTTGTTTACATAGCAATAAATAATGGTCTGTCATTATGTATGAAGCATGCGTCTATGTCCCTGTCATGTGACTGTGGCATACAGGTGAGAGAAGAGCAATGAGGGTACTAGCAGTTGACTTGAATGGGGTAATCAGAAACATTTTCAAATAGAACCAAGCTATATGTAACATATAGTTAGGTGATTTTTCTTGTTTTTTCTTTAAAGAAAATACACTAATAAGAGGTGGGATGTTGAAGGGAGAACCAGTAGTAGTATTGCTTATCCCTTTTCTCACAATCAGTTCCGGCACAGCTACTTGCTTACCAATGGAAGGAAAAGATATTGATCCCCATTTCTTTTCCACCAAAAGCAGCAAGAGAGGAAACCCTTTTGAGTACTCAAATACTGGGCAGGAAAGAGTAACCACACTGTTTCCCCTAGTCAGTTCTCCTCCCACCACCCTGTCAAGTCACATCTAACTTATGGTGACCCCCTACTGGGGTTTTCAAGGCAAGAGACGTTCAGAGGTGGTTTGCCATTGCCTGCCTCCATATCACAACCCTGTTATTCCTTGGAGGTCTACCATCCAAATACTTGCCAGGGCCAACCTTGCTTAGCTTCGGAGATCTGATGAGATCAGGCTAGACTGGGGCTACCCAGGTCCTCACTTTTTCTTTTTTTTAAAAACCCATCAAAGCTATTGTTATGATAAATTAGCTAACTTTGCAGAAGACATGGTTTTTAAAATATAGATGTACGAATCAGGAATGCTTCTGTGATATTGTTTATTAAATGTCAAACTGATAATCAAATCCATTCTCAGCTATACATGGAAAGTTGTTCTCTCAGCCTCCTTCCACTAGGGGGAATACCTGCAGAAATGAGGAGCTGCCCGAGCAAAGTTGCAGGACCATGTAATAACCATCCACCAGTAAATGTCTGCAGTATTGATGTTTTCTTGTACGTTTAGCTGTAAATCTCATTGCAGCTTGAAATTCTTTGTAGCCCAAGTAATCTAACAGATCTGTAGTATGTTGAAAGAGCTGCCAAGGAAGAAAGAAAGAGGCTTGGCAGCTTTGTGAAGGGGGCTGTGGTGGGATTGTTCCTCAAAGCATCATAACTCAGTTAAGTCGCAACACCACAACAATCTTTCATAGCGACTTCAAACTCAGCACATACCTGGATGTAAATCTCGTGCAGTTGAAATATGGGCAGTGCAGTTCAAACACATTTATACAGATGGCCAAGTAGATATCCAAAGTGATCTAAGTTAAGCTAGGAGCAGGAACCAAGATATGTCTTTAGTGGCGTGTACAGAAAGCCACAAGGTGACATAACATGGAGTCATTTAAAACAGTAGCAATATAAATAACATACATTTGCTATTGCAATCTACATTAATGTCTTCAACTCTTCAATTATCAATTATTAGGTGAACTTATTTGTTATGACAAGAAATCTGGTTTAGGAGATCCCAACAGAGGGAGGAATACTGTATAAGGGATGGGGGGGGAGTACATAGGTCACTCATAGGGTTGCCAGGTCCCTCTTAGCCACCGGCAGGAGGTTTTTGGGGGCAGAGCCTGAGGAAGGCGGGGTTTGGGGAGGGGAGGGACTTCAATGCCATAGAGTCCAATTGCCAAAGCGGTCATTTTCTCCAGGTGAACTGATCTCTATCGGCTGGAGATCAGTTTTAATAGCAGGAGATCTCCAGCTAGTAGTTGGAGGTTGGCAACCCTAGTCACTCACCTAGACTTTATTTGCATGTACAAACTAGAACATATGTGCACAGATGGACTTTTTGTTTAGCAGACCTCTGCCTCATTGCAAGCCTATAAAATATCCCACTCCATGCCAAAATAATGCTGAATGTGTCAAATGGAGGGTTCATGAAATCTTGTGTACTGCACCCGCTATAAATAGCTACTCTCTTTACACCCAAAGGCAAAGCTGAATAACAGCAGCATAACAAGGGTCTTTTTGGACTGCAGAGGAAAGGGGCAGATGAGAAAGTCATGCTGTGTGGGTAGAAATTCTTCCATTCATGGAAATGCTCCAGTGGATTCAAGCCACTGTCTAGTAGGTCTCCTGAATATATGCACCGCAGCAAACATTCCTCCCAGTCATAAATAAAGGGAATTTCTTTGAATGACGAAGCAGTACTTTACTTTGCAATACCTAGCTAGGAGTCCAGCATACATTTTTGTGACTCAGAGCTCATTTCATTGAATAAATCTGGAAGCAAGCTCTAAAAGTTTATGCTGGACTAAATTTTGCTAGTTTTTAAGGTACCAGTGGACTCCAATTTTATTCTACAGTTACTGCTACATGCCTACTCATCTGGAATTACCAATACCTAACCAGTTTTATTATGATGCTTGAAAAGAAAGGCTGGTATAACACTAAGTAAAGTCCTCCAGTTTCCCTTCCAAAACACTGATCCACTGGCTTTCTGACTGGGGCTGTGGTGTATTGATGTAACAGCTGCATTCACAGCCCTGGTGTGTAAACAGTTTCTCATTCAGCTAAGCTTGCATGCATAGACATCTGATGGAACTCTATCTTGGAACAGAGGTATATTAGCTTACAATAACGCTGAATCTCCTACTAAAGCTAGAAGTCTATTACCTCCACACATTTCCCATAGGGGATGGGCTTATCAGAGACAGGAGCTACAATCTACCATCTGTTCTTCTCTTTATCTAAGAATGGGGAGGGCTGTGTTCAAAATTGCCTTTCTCATTTGTTTGTACACAAGAAAATGGCTCCTCTGTAAGGTTGCCAACCTCCAGGTACTAGGTGGAGATCTCCTGCTATTACAACGGATTTCCAGCTGATAGAGATCAGTTCACCTGAAGAAAATGGTCGTTTTGGCAATTAGACTCTATGACATTGGAGTCCCCCCCTCCCCAAACTCCACCCTCCCCAGGCTCCACCCCAAAAACCTTCCGCCAGTGACGAAGAGGGACCTGACAACCCCACTCCTCTGCTTCTCCAGGTGTACTCTTTGCAAGTTTACTCAGGGGTATAACTATCCCTTGTTGTTCCCCAAGACAGTACATGACTTTTTCCAGAAATCAAGATACTCTGCCATTATAAATTAAAGCTATTATTAGAGATGCAGCAAGAGATAATTTCATTAAATTAGACCAAACAATGATATTGCACCGGCCACTGAAACATCCCATGTACACTTACTTTGCCTGCCTGATCTTCTGGAACATTCCAAAAGAAGTCATGAAGCAAAGAGGAAGATATAACTTGGTACTATGCATGGATGAAAATCTAGCTGAAAAAGAATTGACTGTTGGATAAACTTACAGAATGGTGATATATGATTTCTCTGAATGGATCTCTCACTTTGAATTTCCTAACATGGGGCCTGAAGGGTAGCAAGGGACTTGCCAAAAGAATGTCAACAGTTATTAGTGGCCATAGATGCTTTTCCTGCATTGGCAATTTACTGCTCTCTTCTCACACTGGAATCCTTTCCTGTGCTTTCCTCAAAGTAGAACAGAATTTGCAAGTCACATGCATTCCAGGGTGGATATGGGTATTTCCTTGGAATATGTCCTATTGAATTCTAACTGATTTTCTTCTTAGCAGACATGATAGGTTTGTGCTGTTGGTGTCCAGTTACACAATAAAGCCAATGGGGTTTTGTCAAGACAACACAAATGGCACTTTTAAAAGGACAGCACAATCCAAAGGAGGGGTAGTTTCGCCGCTGCTGGGGACAGTGTAGCTGGGCTGCCTCCTGAGCAGTTTGCTGTGCCAAGTTGAGCAAACCAAACAGGCAAAATTCCCCAAACCCCGTGGAACTGCTGTATGCAGTTCCATGGGGCTATACCACAATTTTTGCAGGCGTAAGTTCACGTCGGCAAAAATGGGCATTCCCAGGGCGAAAGGACTTAGGAAGCTAACGTCAGCCTTGCCCCCAGGAACGCCACCTTTGGTGCCAGTGCGAGCCCCTGCACTGGAGGAGTACTGCTACCAAGGCTGTGCCAGCGCCTGGGAGTTGCGCTGCTGCGCCGCTCCCTGGCATCGGCGTAAGTGGCCCAGCACCAGCGTTACTGCCCATTTGGATGGTGCAAGTGGCACTTATGCCGGTGCAGGGGCCACACCACCTCCAAACGTCTTTTGCCCCCCTTTAGGATTGCAGTGTAAGACAAGCAATCCTTTGGCAAGCAAGGAGCATGCCTGCGGCTCCTGGTGGTATATGCCAGGCCATGAAATGCTTCACACTGTAAATACAATTCTTGGGACTTCTTTGTTTGAAAGGCTACACACCTTTTCAGCTAGCTGAAAGACATTCAAGTTTGTCAGGGACTTGAGTATTGGGGGTGGGGGGTTTAGGGGAGTATTTTCTGCTGGTCTTGATTAGAGCAGCATGAATTCAGCTGAGTTATGAGCTGTTGAGCACATATATGTATGGCTCAACCCGGTCAGCTAACGCTCAAGAAGCTGATTTCAGGGCTGTTATATCTGTTAGCAGAATGCTGGCAAGCAACTTTTCATCACTGTTAATAATCTAATTTGGCATTGCCAATAAGGGTTAATAATACTTTCCAGGGAGGTTTTTTTTTAAACAGACACATACTTAATTTTGACCATTAAAAGCTTCAAATAATGCTTTGTAAAAATAAAACGCATATGCAGTGTCTAAGAACAGCCTTTTAGAATTTATTTTTATGGCTATTTCATATCTACAGATATACAAAAGAATAAAAGGAAAAGGCTGTAACCTGTGCTATGTACTGATAAATAGATTTTCTACCCTGAAACTATGGATATTAGTTTCAGTGTAGCTGAAGATTTTTGTCAGGTGTTTGCTGATTCCTGGGGCTGGTCTGCTTGGGCATTCAGTTGTTTATATCCTGCCTTTTTGCTGGACAGTCCACTCTCCAGCTAGCTAACAATATAAACCACTAAAACAATAAGTCATCAAAAAATAAACAAACCCCAGAACACAACAGGCTAAAACATTAGTAGCAGCAGTAAATCAGAGAGGAAACCCAAACCAGTTCTTAATAACAAAATCTACCAATAAATTGGGCCGAAATATCAGTGACATAGCACTTTAAACTAGCAACAAAGACAGAAAATAAAATAATACAAAAGGAACCCTTATTAAAGACCTTCTGTGCCTCAGGTTGCCAACTGACTGGTAAGAGAGCCAGTGTGGTGTAGTGGTTAAGAGTGGTGTGGTTTGGAGCGGTGGACTCTGATCTGGAGAACCGGGTTTGATTCTCCGCTCCTCCACAAGAGCGGCGGAGGCTAATCTGGTGAACCGGGTTGGTTTCCCCCACTCCTACACACAAAGCCAGCTAGGTGACCTTGGACTAGTCAAATTATCTCAGCCCCACCTACCTCACAGGGTGTCTGTTGTTGGGAGGGGAAAGGAAGGTGATTGTAAGCCAGTTTGAATCTCCCTTAGGTAGTAGATAAAGTTGGTATATAAAAACCAACTCTTCTTCTTCTCCTTCTCCTCCTCCTCCCCCCCTCCTCCTCAAATAAATGTCCAGTCTCTTTAATAGAGGCTTAGTGGGATATTATTTACCTGGTGATGATGTACATTCAGTGGAGAGCTTGAACTGCCCATTTCCACACACCGAGCCTCTAATAAGAAGGCAGGACATATTTCTCTGGGCCCCAAACATAGATAAACGCAGGGGCAGGGGCTCCTTGTGCAAAAGCAGCTCTGGGAGGACTGGGCTATGCATGAGTGCCCATTCGGGCGGGGTTTGGGGAGGGGAGGGACTTCAATGCCATAAAGTCCAATTGCCAAAGCAGCCATTTTCTCCAGGTGAACTGATCTCTATCAGCTGGATCTCCAGCCACTACCATGAGGTTGGCAACCCTAGGCCCTGAGTCAGGAGCTCCTTTGACCGATACACTCTGCTCTCACCTCCTCTCTCTGGGGCAGGAGCAGAGACACACTCACATAGTGAGGGAGCCTCGGAAAGAGAGGCAGGTGGTCAGTGCAGTATCGCTAGTGCAACCAACAAACCAAAAAAAAGGGGGGTGATGGAAGGGGGGGGTAGAGAGGAGAAGATGTAGAGGGAGGAGGGAAAAGATGGGAGGAAGGGGGAGTGGTTACTTTGCTGCAATCAAAAAAGGGCATTTGTTTTCTCCAGTGAAAAGAATTGGAGATAGGATTTTACATAGTCGGTGATGCCAACTCGCAAACGGGTTAAATAAAAAGTTGCCGTATAAGCACTTGGGTTAAACATGGGAAAAAACTGAGAAAGCCCAAACTTACTCCTTCAAGATGAAACAATGTTGCAGAACAAAAAAATAACAGTGTTACACTGTGTCATAACCAGCAGAAATTTCCTATGGGTAACAGCCTTATGCGTGCGGCATCTCTTCCTAAAAACCACCATGCCTAGTCTGCAAAGAAAAGGTTGAATGGTTTGTAAAAGTGGGAGACTTTGTCCTTTATTGGTTCTTGTAGGTTATCCGGGCTGTGTAACCGTGGTCTTGGAATTTTCTTTCCTGACGTTTCGCCAGCAACTGTGGCAGGCATCTTCAGAGTAGTAACACTGAAGGACAGTGTCCTTCAGTGTTACTACTCTGAAGATGCCTGCCACAGTTGCTGGCGAAACGTCAGGAAAGAAAATTCCAAGACCACGGTTACACAGCCCGGATAACCTACAAGAACCAATGAACTCTGACCGTGAAAGCCTTCGACAATATTTTGTCCTTTATGTTTACATTTTGGCGGGAACCTGGAGAGCAACCTGGAGAAAAAAATGTCCTGTCCTTTAATAGAAGTGTAATGGGATGTTATTTACCAGCCGATGTTATTTACCTCCATGCTATGAAAAGCGTCTCCTCACCATTGTCACAAAAATGGGCAAGATTCCTTTTTGTTGCCTAATTTAGTGGGGGGAATTACTCGTGATAATGTGTTTCTCACTGAAACAAACGCAAATGACTATCAAACTGATCATGGGACATAACAATATTAAAAAATCTGAACATCTTTTTAATGAACAAGATGAGCCAAACAAGAATCTGAATAAAATTTCTGAGCACATCCCTGACATGCAGTTTATATTTAAAACCGGCAGCTGCTTATCAAAAATCTCTCAGATGTTTCCTTTCATTTGAAGTGGTTTTGTGCTTTGAACCAAACCTTAAGAGGAAAATTGCTGTGTAAGCATTATTACCTGGCCTTGTTGAGATATCAAAACATAAACATTTTGGGTGACCTTGCCGAAGTGCTTATTCTACTAACACGTCTCAGAAACACTTGGATCATATGCTACATAAGCATAACTATTTTCTTGTTCTTGATCCAAAATAACTTTCCAAGAATTTCTCATAGGATAGAGTTACTCATATGGGATATAAATCAGAGGAGTGGAGTAAGATGTTTGCAGGGTAGGGCACAGTGGGGAAAAAATGAAACATGATAAGTCATGCCAGCTCATTTCAGAATTATTCAAGCACAGGACATGCATGACCACTTTGTTGTGCTATGTATGGTTAAGCCAAAGTCAGATTGGCAGTGACATTGAGAGCAATGTCACTGCCACTCCTCAACTATGAGAGCAATTCCAGTTACGTTTGTAAACGTGCAATGCAAATATTAAAAACACATATACCTTTGGAGCTATTCCCTGTATGCTCCAAACCATGCTTTGATGGTATGTGATCTCTGCTTGGTAGGGTTGCCTGCTCTGGTTTGGGAAATACCTGGATATTTTGGGGGCGGAGCCTGAGGAGGGCGGGGTTTGGAGAAGGAAGGGACTTCAATGCCATAGACTCCAATTGCCAAAGTGGCCATTTTCTCCAGGAGAACTGTTCTCTGTCGCCTGGAGATCAGTTGGAATAGCAGGAGAT
The DNA here is from genome assembly GCF_029931775.1 of Euleptes europaea. Lineage (NCBI taxonomy): Eukaryota > Metazoa > Chordata > Lepidosauria > Squamata > Sphaerodactylidae > Euleptes > Euleptes europaea. Next base: position 68,685,105 of record NC_079313.1, on the reverse strand, counting down.
CTCGCCCTAGTACCTGGAGGTTGGCAACCCTAGCTGTAATAGAAAATTTGCAAGGGGGCTGTAATTGAAAATTTGACTGCTAGATCCCATTTGTGCACAAATGATACACTAAGCTAGGAGCAGAAAGGAGATCAGCTCCAGAGCAAGTGGATTTTTCCTGAAACATTGTGCTTTATTTATCATCATTTTTCCTTTGATAACTTTCCTTTTTTACTGTGGGTTTCTTTAAAATCCAAGTCCCTACAGAAGATTTCATGATGTCATTTGCCTTACAATGCAAATGCTAAATCTCGGTTTGTAAAAAAAAAGAAAAAAGAAAAGAAAAATCCATCTACTTCTTGCAACCATGTGAAAAGGGAAACATTGTTGGGAGAAATCATTTGCTTATAAAAAAAAATCAACTTATGCCCATGACTGTAACAATGACAGTTCTAAGTATGATAAAAATGGAAAATATAGGCCGAATTTTAAAAAAGAAAGTAATTACCACATATCTCATTAATGTTGCCGGGAGAAATATAGTATTACAGTATAAAGAAGGGGAAGAAGTATGACCTTTTGGTGAACTTCTCAGCCGTCTTGAAACGTATATTTAAAATCTTTTCGCTGAGAGGGTTTTTGGCACGAGCCTGATGTCTCCAGTCAGAACTTTTTCTGTAAGCTGCTTTGAACACACACCGTCTCTCTGCCTCCTGGAACTCTGAACCCCAGGAGGGTCCTTATGTTGTGGCTTCATTTGCTGTGCCCCATGTCAGATCCAGTACATTTCTGTTGGCTGGATCAACTCCGGGCCACATTTTTTTTGTGTGTTCATGGTGCCCTCTGCACTTCCCCTCTGTTCTGTTACAGAATGCCTTGGAAGGGTGAGGAAAAGGCCATGGTAACTGAAGGAGAACAGAAAGCAAATGCTTTAGTACCACTCTCTGATGATATATGGTTTTGTCTGCTACCAACTGTCACAAATAGTTAAGGTGAACAATTTATAGCTCTGTAGGCTCTTGCTTGCCCCCGTAAGACTTCCAGCTTTGTCTTCTATCTGGCTTGTTTCATTACTGCTGTCTGTTTTCATGGAAGCGGGTGGAGGGTGTTGTCTCTCATTGACTTGACTGTCTCTGGGACAGAGTCCTCTTTATTTTATTATGACAATTTCCCCCCCTTGTACAGAAGTGGCTGTAAAGCCCTCCCTCCCCCCGTGTTATTTAATACCTATGTGAAGCCACTGGGAGAGGTCATCAGGAGGTTTGGGCTGCATTATCACCAATATGTGGATAACACCCAGCTCTACCTTTCTTTTCTACCTAATTCCAAGGATGCCATTTGATGTTCTGAATCAGTGCTTGGAGTCAGTAATGGGCTGGATGAGGGTGAACAAGCTGAAACTGAATCTTAACAAGACAGAGTTTCTCTGGGCTAGTAGAAAGGTAAATTAGGGACATCAGATCTCTCCTGTCTTGGATGGGGTTATGCTCTCCTTGAAAAACTGGGTTTGGAGCTTGGGAGTTGGGAGTGTTACTTGACACAGCAATCACCTTAGAAAACTACATGGCTCTGGTGGTCCAGAGTGGTTTTGCCCAGCTTTGGCTGGTGCATCAGATGCATCCGTTCCTGGGTCTGCCACACCTAGCCACATTGATTTTGCCTTAGTTACATGTAGACTGGAAAATTGCAGTGCACTCTACTTGGGGCTATCCTTGAAGAGTGTTTGGAGACTGCAGCTAGTGCAGAATGCTGTGGCTGGACTGCTGGTCAGGGCCAGCTATTGGGAGCATGTGAACCCAATATTACAGCAATTACACTGACTACTAGGGCTGTGCAAAAAACAACAACAACAATTCGGTAAATTTCAGATTCGGGTTTATTGGATACGATTTTTTCCAGGAAACCCGAAAAATGCCAAATTTCCATACCGGTAAATATGGGAATTCGGGTTTTTCCAGGTTTCTCGAAAATAAAGCATATGGGGCTTTCCGCGGCTCCTGGGGGGGGGGAATTTTGCAGGTAGAGCCACCAAATTTGCAGAGACTCTCCTTGCAAGAACCCCCAGGTTTGGTGAAGATTGGGTCAGGGGTTCCAATTTTATGGGGTCTGGAAGGGGTCGCCCCCATCCTCCTCCATAGAAAATAGTGAAGTGGCTGACTGTATTCAGATTCTTTAGAGGGAGCTTCACTATGTATCTCAATTGAGGAGCCGGGCTTTAAAGAGATACATTGTTCCATTCTGTATCTTAAATGTCTGAAATATTTGTTCTGCTGCTCAGGGTCCAATAACAGAAATGTGAGAAAAATGTTGAAATCAACTGCATATAGACAAGCAAGGTAATGCTGGAAGAGTTGGTGGCAGATGAGGATTTAGCTTCCTTTACCCATACACTCCATTTTTGTCTAAAATAAACTTCTACAGTATCCCTCTTAAATATCCCAAGAAAGGGAAAAAAAACTCACACAGGTGCCAATTCTGTGCCCCTTGTGAGAATTTTAACTGCTTCCCAAATGGGGCACTTTCTCCAAACTGCCAGACATATGGCAGAGGCGATCAACACAGAGATCAAATTTTTGAAACCTTCATCTCAATTGGGTAGGAAAAGGATGTATCTAGAAATGTGTTTCTCATTGAAACCAATGTAAATGAATAAAGAAGTCTGAACAGGTAATAACCATAATAAAGGAAACAAATCCAACCCAAATAAGATTTCTGTGCACAGTTGTAATAACAATCATTGTTTGACCGTTCCTGATGTTTCAGTCAGCATTTGACAATATTTGATGGCAACATGAACTAACAATCAATATTTGTAAAAAAAAAAAAAAAGGCTTGTGAAAAACAGTACTTCTTCAGATAATGCATAATTACAATGACTTGTTAATCTTACTGCCGTGGGATGTGGTGATGGCATTAGTAGCGATGACTTAAAATTCCATCAATGACTATTAGTCATAATGTCCGAATGGGCCTTCCATGTTCTAAGTATCAGCTGTGGAGGGCAGCATCACGAGGAGGCTCTGGTCATTGTGCCCCTGATGTTGGTTTTCCAGGGCTACTGGTTGGTCATTGTGAGACACAGGATGCTAACTAGATAGATTTATTCAGAGAATGGTCTGATACAGCAGGGCACTTTTGGTGTTCTGAAGAAGAAGGAGCCCCTTGCTGCCCCCCCAATGCTGAGGCCAGTGGTGTTTTGCTGTGGGGGCAGTCCAAGACAGCCATTCCCACCATGGTCCGTGTCATGTAATGCAGCAGACTCACTGGAAAGTGTAACTGATAGAACTGCCTCTGATGGGGGTGGGTGGGCAGGGATGCCTGCAGCCCCACACCAGGCTATTAGCACCCTCCCTTAACAGGAACCCCCTCCTCTTGAGTGGTGGACAGGACACAACTGTGGGTTGGGTTCCCTAGGAGTTGCCCCACTATACTTTGCAGATGAGCTGGCCAAGCAACTCTGAGACTCATTCCTTTGCAGAAGCAGAGGCCAATGCAGCAGCAGCAGAAGCAATACATTAATCATTTAAAGTCACTGAACACTTCCATCAGGGATGGGTAAATGTCTTTTGCCTCACAGGAAACTTTTTTCAATTCCCCCCACTCCCGGGATGGAACTGTGGACCTTGCTGGACACCATAGACATTGCTGAGACCAGCATGGAACCTGTGCTGTTTGCCATCACTGTTCATCTCTCTGTTTCACTGTTGCATGATTAGGGAATGTTGCTATGGACCCCGGTGTGCTTGCTATGCCATCTGTTCCTGTCAGGGGGTTCTGCATTGTTGTTTCCCCCTGTGAAATGTCCATAGGGGGTGGACTAGTGGCACCATGATTTAAAAAAAAATTATTAAAGACATTAACTTGTCATACATAAATAGAAGGGGGGGAAGCAAAGTAGAGAACAGAGATAATACATTACAACTCAACATTGCTTCAAAGATGATCAAGATGATGTATCATCTTTATCCTTGCCCTACATAAATATCTCAAACTAAATCTTTGAGACCAGGGGCCAACAAGATTTTGGGGTTATAAGCTTTTGAGAGTCAAAGCTCCCTTTGTCAGATATCTGTATACAGTATACTGAGGAAGAGGAAGAGGATTTTAGAAGCACTATAAGAATGAAAGCCGGAGCTGCTTAGTGAAGCTTTGTTCAGCTTTTAGGTGTCTAGAAAGATGTGACTTTTTGCCCTTGTGTTTTCCTACTTCTGGCTTTCAGCTAAGGCCCTGTTGGGGACCTTCAACATGTAGGTGAAACATGATGGGGTGTTGAGCAATCCACAATGTGCTGTTATATTTGCCACTTCAGAGAGAGCATTTATGGTTTGCTAGAGAGCTTCTTGGACCCTTATGCAGTGATTAGGGAATAAGAGACATAAAAGACATGAAAATGAGAGGAAGTTTAACTTTCCTCATTTAAAAAAATGTGATTTATTACTGTATACAGAGAACGAGAGGATGATCACAGAAAAAAGGTACTAACGCAGGAAAAATATATTCTCTTTAGTTGCCTTCTGAAAGGTCTTGGGCCCACTTGCCAATTCTCTCGGAATATCTGGTTTCTGTCACTCCAGCAGAAAGCTTTGTTTCTATCGTCTGAAATGACAGTCTGATAGAGTAGCTTTGAACTGCAATTTGTCTTTATATTATTTCTGAAATGTTATTTATGTGTTTATTCATGTTGGCAGGGGCCCTCTTACCATAGTCAGCTCTTTTGAGGACTATTAATCAAATGACCAAGTCCCCAATTAATCAAAGTCACCCTTTGACATCAAGGTCCTTCTCTTTATTGCTGGCTGAGACTGAAACGTGCAACAAGCAAACAGTTAAACATAAAAAAAAATTGCACATATCAGAAATTTGGCCCCCACCCCTTGAGGTACATACCTAAAGAAAGAACTCCTTTGATGGCATATTGTGATGCAAACTTGGAACCTTTTGGCTACCAAGTGCAGGATGTGCTATATCCTTTTCAAAGAGGCAAATACTTCACATGTTTATTTTGGCTCCTCTCAATCAAAGCCTGCTGTGATTCTGCTATACTTAAAATTAACAATCTGTGTTATGACCCCCTGTATTAAATTACTCTGACTTCCCCCCCCCAAAAAAAAATTCTTTGCCAAAGACACAGCAAACAGAGGAAGATGACCGCAATCCTTGCAGTTTTGTTGCCCCAGTGATTATGGGAGGGCAATCCAGTGATACCAATTTTCTGTGATCAGTTGACATCCCCATAAATATTTTCTATCCTGTTGGTGGCGTACAAACTGCTGATTAGCTATCTTCCTTGTCTAGATGCTGAACAAACCAGTGTTCTTTTAAGTAGGAGTGGAAGAGGAAAATAAGAGGAAAATGAGGAGATACTATAGACAGAAGGAGTATGTGAACTAAAAATGAGCAGCAGACAATGTCATCACATACATATACCCTTACAGTTTGGTGTGTGCAGGAACCCTGCCAGCGTGTAGTGGTTAAGAGCGGTAGATTCTAATCTGGAGAACCAAGTTTGATTCCCCACTCTTCCACATGAGCAGCGCACTCTAATCTTGTGAACCAGGTTGGTTTCCCCAGCTGGGTGACCTTGGGCTAGTCACAGCTCTCTTGGAGCTCTCTCAGCCCCACCTACCTCACAGAGTGTCTGTTGTGGGGAGGGGAATGGAAGGTTATTGTAAGCAGGTTTGAAATTGGCATATAAAAACCAATTCTTCTTCTTCATCATCATCCTTATATAGGAGAAAGAAGGATCCAAAGGGACAATTTCTGTCTAGCTTGTCAGTAATGACATCCATTTCCTGGAAGATCCTCTCTATGTCTGCTGGCAGCTGGAGGCCACAACCCAGCATCATATTTATTAATGTATTTATTTACTTCATTTATATTCCATCTTTCTCCCCAATGGGGACTCAAAGTGACTTACATCATTCTCCTCTCCTCCGTTTTATCCTCAGAACAATCATGTTTGGTAGGTTAGGCTGAGAGTGTGGGAATGAGCCAAGGTCACCCAACAAACTTTTATGGTAGTCTGCGGATTTTAACCTGGGTCTCCCTGATCATAGTCTGATACTCCAACCCCCTCACCACACTTGCCATTTGCAAGAGTGATGCTTAAGGTCCACTTTTGGGCTCTTCAACTCCCCAAAATAGTTCAGCATCCAATGGAATCCATCAGACTTAGTAGGCAGACTATCCTAATCTTCAATGCCCCTGCAGGTAGAAAGAGTAACCTCTAACAAAATCTTCAGCAGGTAATGGTATGACTGTGGCACAGGCTGAATATCCATCTCCCCTACCAGACCACCAAATAACTGCTTGGTGCAGAAGATCAGATCTAGGGGGTTGCCTTTTTCATACGTTGGGCCCAGAACAACCTGGAGCAGGGCAATGGTACACCACAGGAGTGTGTATCAGATGTAGCCAAACCATGGTGCTTTGTTACGGTCAATTGGCCAAACCAAAAAAACCCTCCGGAATACTGGGGGAAATGGTGGCAATAAAAGGGAGCTGAAACCTCTCCCCCTCCCTCACTTACCTTCTGGCTGGGTCTGCCACCGCTGCCAAACTCCATGTGGAATTCGGCAGTGGCGGTGAAGCAAAACTGAAGGCTGGGCTCGCTCCGTGCTGTGTATTTTTTGACTAGACCATGGCTGAAGTTCCACATAACACGTCAAGGCTGTCACTGATGGCTAGGTGGTCTTCACGGTGGCAATGTCCAGCAGCAGCGGTGGCAGAATAAAGAAGTGACATGATCAGGGAGCTCACTTTCTGACACCCAGTCATGGGCTCTGCCTACACTTCCAGGTTTGAAGGACAGATTGACCTTTCACTCCTTCCAGTCAGCTGTTAGAGCTAGTAATATCAAATCGAATCAGGCAAGCAGTCCCCGCTCTCTATTGTCCCAGGTGGATGTGTGCTAGTGTCTCCTGTGGGTCCAGTTTGAATAGGGTAGTGGGGTACGAGCACACTGACTCTTGCAAAAGGCTCATACCTCTAGCATGCTCTGGGCTTTTCAGAAGTACATGGAAAAGGGGAAGGGCAGGTGCTTGAGCAGGTCTTTCCTAGATGGCTCAGGTTCCTAAATTCCTCCCCATGTAATGTTATTCAGGGAGAGGCTGTGGCTCAGCAGCAGAGCATCTGCTTTGCATGCAGAAGGACCCAGGTTCAATCTCTGGCACCTCCAGGTAAAATGATCAGGAAGTAGGTCATGAGAAAAACTCTAAGAAGAAGAAGAGTTGGTTTTTATATGCTGACTTTCTCTACCACTTAAGGGAGACTCAAACCGGTTTACAATCACCTTCCTTCCCACCCACCCCCAGAACAGACACCCTGTGAGGTAAGTGGGGCTGAGAGAGCTCTAACAGAGCTGTAACTTGCCCAAAGTCACCCAGCTGGCTTTGTGTGCAGGAGTGGGGAAACCAATCCAGTTCACCAGATTAGCCTCACTGCTCATGTGGAGGAGTGGGGAATCAAACCCAGTCCACCGCTCCAAATCACCGCTCTTAACCACTACACCACGCTGGCTCTCTTGAGACCCTGGTCAGACAGAGTAGATAACGCTGACTTCAATAGACGGTTTGATTCAGTATAAGGGAGTGTGATGTTTTTGTACATTTTGTATATTTTTGTACATTTTGTAGCATATTTTTAATAGATTTTGCTTTATTGCTTTTTCTCCCAATGTATTAATTGATATGCATGAGTTTTACAGGCCCATTTCGATGCTATTTCTATCCTGTGGAGGGGGGATGTCAGAGGTAATTCTTCTGTGTTGTTAATTTTGGTTTAGTGTTATATTTTTACTATTTTTTCCCTCAGATCTGTAACCAGCAGGCTTGATAGCTATTTCCTGTCTTGTGCTCTAGCTTAATTTGTAGCAATAAAGTTTTTCTGTTTAAGAGAGCAGACTGTGATTCAAAGTCCTCTTTGTGAGTTTTAATCACTTGCTCATGCTTAAATATGCAAGCACAGAAGAAAGGATAAATTAATTGGGAATCTGTGCCTTTTGCACATGCTCAGAGGCAGCCTTTAGTAGTGTTCCCCAGGTGACTGGTAATGTGGGAGGCTGGTTTTTTTTCACTTGGGGTGTAGGCACAAAGAAGAGGAACATGCTTTACATGAACAAGAACACACAACATGAATGTGAGCACACATAGACCCAGGGTTTATCACATGTGCTAGAGTCTAAAGCAGATGGGACTCTTAGGGTGTTCAAGTGCTTGTAAAGTGTCTAGGCAGCAGTCAGGACACTGAACTGTTTAGAAGTAAAGAAAGCTGTAATTCGGAACTAACAAACTGAATAGGAAAGAGAAGAGATCACCTAGCTGCCTTGCTAGCTGCGTGCATGAGAGTTTTAGACTGTTCTAGAAGAATAGCCTAATAACAGCATTCTGCAGACTGACAAGGAGAAGCCCCCTTTGAGAGTCTAGCATGGCACAGTGCTTTGGAGTGGTGGACTCTAATCTGGAGAACTGGGTTTGATTCCCCACTCCTTCACATGAAGTCTGCTGGGTGACCTTGGGCTAGTCACAGTTCTCTCCGAACTCTCTCAGCCTCACCTACCTCACAAGGGGTCTGTCGTGGGGAGGGGAAGGGAAGGCATTTGTAAGCTGCTTTAAGACTCCTTAAAAGTAAAGAAAAGTGTGGTATAAAAAAACCAACTCTTTTCTTCTCTTCTTTAGAAAGAAGGTGCTCCTCCTACAGTCCTGTCCCGTCACAAGAGGTTAGGAGGAGGCAAAAACAGATTCCCCTGTAATTTGACCAGAGCGCAGTCGGGAAGGCAGATCTCTCTCTCGCTTTCTGTCACCTGTGTTCAATATAGAAAACTGGGAATCGGGATAAAAGACTTTCCCCCAAATAGGTTTGACGCAGCACTGCAGATTATCAGCCTGTTGTGCATCCACTTTATTTATTTGCTAGCTCCTTCTCCTTAAGCTCCTTAATTGCAAGTGGCTTACAATAAAATGTATAAAATCAGTAGCACTAACAGCCCATTCCTGAAAACTGGGCCGAAAGTCTTCAGAAGGCTGCATGACCTGCATGACGCCAGTGTAAGTGCGTGTAATCGCGTGTTTAAACACACTTACGCTGGCGGCAATGCCAGTCCTGCAGGAGGCAGAGCGCCACGGGACTGCGCTTCCCCCCTCCACTGGCATGGCCTCTCCGTGGCGTAGGCTATGGTATCGAGAGGCTGCGCTGGCAAAGGGAGGGGGTTCTGAGGGCATTCCGGGGGAAGGAGCCGCCGGGTAGGCTTCCTATCCCGGCTCGGCTGGATACAGTTTCCTATCCCTTTTCGGCCCTCAGCGCTGGCGCCGGGAATGGAGGTGATGCGCCTGCCTTTTTTTGTTTTGCGGCATGCACAATTTTGCGGCATGCACAATTCGGCTTAGGAAGAGGCGCCGCTTCTCTTCCCCGCTGACTACACATGCCACATTATCATGAATGGGCTGTAAAAGTAATTTTAAAAAAACCCTATGACAACAATTAAAAATCATAATAAAATAAACAGATAAAAAAGCATAAAAACCAAAATAGCAATAAAAAACCCTACTCTACAAAAATCAGGAAAGGCCAGCCATGAAACCACACCCATGGAGATGATTTGACTTCATGTCTGTATCATACTAATGCTGGTGTGGATCATCTTCATTCAATACCTCACAGGGTTGTTGTGAGGATAAAATGTAGGAGAATGTTGTAAGACAGGGGTGGGGAACGTCGGGCCCAGGGGCCATATAAGGCCCGCAAAATCATTTGTTCTTCGTGGGTCCTGGCAGATCTCTAGCTTGGAAGAATCTAAGACTGGTGACCCGCCCTCTCCCGCAGACAGGAATAACCTCTATTCAAGGCGGATGTGAGTTTGTTTTGCCGAGAAAAGAAACCTTCTTTCCCCCTTGCAGAAGAGTCATTAGCTATGGAGCTGCTAGGACCGCCCAAGAAACTGTGTTAACCCTTTCCCACCTGGGCCATGGAGAAATATATTCCCTCTGTACTACAAGAGGGCTGGGGGCAGAAGTGGCGACAATGGAGGGGTTAAAGGAGGCAGGCCAGAATGCGTGGGGATGAGTTCTTAGCCAGTGTGTCCTCATTTCATCCCAGCAGGAGCTGGCTGTAGAATCCAGCCCCAACCATGTGGAGCAGGAGTAACTCTGGCATGTAGCTGGACGGCTACGCCCAACTGGTGCAACAGTCCATCCTGTGCCACCAGGTGGACGAGTGTGACACCGGTTGGATGCCTGCCTGCTTGCCTGCATGGGTTGGGGGGGGGTCATCTGGGCAGCTACCTGCTTGGGGCTTGGTCGGTACCCTCTCTCCCTTCTGGTTCTTTCCCTCTAAGCCCTGCAAAAGACGCATAGGGCAGGAAAGTGCGGGATCGGGGCGTTACTGGACTGGGCTCCTTCGCCTACAAGCCCAAGTGGCTTGTCACTCACTCTGTCTTGTGTTTGCTGCCCTGCCTGAATCTCTTGGGCCCAGCTGGGGGCAGCAGAGCTCAAAAGCGAGTCGCTCTACATGGCAAACACTCGGAGCCGTCTCCTGTTGTGCCTCTTGGCTAAATGTTTGACTAAATACAGCAGGCTAATTTTTAAGCTGATAATTTTGTATGGCCCGTGAATGATGTTATAAATATCCAAATGGCCCTTGGCAGAAAAAAGGTTCCCCATCCCTGTTATAAGACATCCCCTTCTGAGAGAAAAGTGGGGTATAAATGAATGAAAATAAAATTAATAAATTGGTACACGTGACATACTCTAAAAGTCCGTGCAGTGATTAAAATAAATCATGGAAGCCAGTGATGACTGCAGTTTATGAATTGCAATGTGCACACTGAACCTATTAGGGTTCCACTTGACTCACTTCCCTTTGGAGTGTGCATGTGTGTCATCCTTTCTCCAATTATCCAAGCTCACTCTTTAATAAAGTATGACCAAAACAAGTTTGCCCTCACCTGGATGGCCCCGTCTAGCCCAATCTTGTCAGATCTTGGAAACTAAGCAGGGTTGGCCCTGGTTAGTACTTGGATGGGAAACCACCAAGCGAGTCCAGACTTGCTACACAGAGGCAGGCAAATAGCTAACCACTTCTTTTTTCTATCACCCTGAAAACCCTGTGGGAGTCACCATGAGTTAGCTGAGACTTGATGGCACTTTTGACCACCATCAAAGTGACTCTCCTCTCCTTTTTGGACCTAAATGTGCCTATGGAAATTTCACTTTCCTGCTTGGCTTCTAACTTTCTCTGGGCTGATGAAATCTGAATGCAGGGGTGTTATGCCATTAAAGGTCTATGATGATGATGGTGATGATGATGAATGCAGGGGTGAGTGGAACCATGTGGCTCCACTTTGAAAATGTTTTGGTGGGATCTGGAATTGATCCTTACAATATGAATATTTGCATTTCTAGGAAGGAAAAAAAATGCATTAGAAAGCCTGTAATAATGTGCACAGTTTGTACTTTTGTCTGTATGTCCACACACAGCAGCATCAATTTTTTTTCTGGCAGGATTCCTGCTCTGTTTAACAAGTTTACAAGGAGTAAAATGTTAGTGATTGAAGTCCCCCCCCCACATTATATCAATTTTAATAAGAAACACACTTTCATATACATATATGAGGGAAAATGAATAAGCCTCAAGAACAAAACACATCCCCTTAACAAAAAAGTTAAAAAAGAATAATGTCTGGGAGAGTCAGTCTTGTGTCCATAGTTCAAACAGCAAAAGAAACTTTCCCCGGATATAGCTTTAGCCACTGAAGTTCTTTGACACCTGTTTGGGTCACAAACACTTTGTCAGAAAAAGACTGGCAACTCTATGTCCACATTAAGAAGTTGCTGCAGTGTTGAATAAGAAATCAATTTGCAAAAAACAAAACAAAAAAACACCCCAGCTTAATGAGTGGTTAGCACATGCCATACTTTCAAATGTTCCTTTCCAAAATAGGCCCCATGAATTCAAGCATTCACAGGAATTGACTTTCCGAAGGTGCTGACGACCCTTTATCTTCAATAGACATGGCTAGAGTCAGACATCAGTGACTTTCCCATACTTGGCTACCTTTTTCATTATGAAAATAAAACTCTGCTTTTATAGGAAGCAAGAACTCCCACACACCTAGTTAACCCCTGCCGTATTAGATATCCCAAAGCAAGCTGAAATGCCAAAATAATGATCAATCTCTATCAAATTTTAATATTTGAGTATGACTTGGTGGAATGTTTTTTCCAAGATACATGCATCTTTTGAAGTGTAACTCTCACTTCTTTTAACATGGCCCCTTGGGAGTAACAGCCTTTATGATGGAAATGCATTCTGAGCTGAGCTGGCAATACACAATGTTATTTCTCAACCTCTGAGTTTATAAAATACATAATGAAATTTAACTCTGTGACCCAGGTGGCTTCATGAATGTTAATAATGAAGCATTTACTTCTGTGATTTCTCCCTCTATGTATTTGCTTTATCCCTGATGTCTTGTAGACTACATAAAATAACCACAAATGATCATGACTCACAGAGAGGTTGAATCATCTTATCTCCCAAGAGGGTAATTTCTCATAGACAGAATGGAGGTAACCTAAACTGGAGGGGTGTTTGAGACATCAGCTATGCCCATCATTTGGGCATGTGTTTTGATGACTGCCTGGTTTGAATCAACGTCAAATTAAATGGTGAAACCACATAAGATGGTATCGGTCCCCAGAGTTGGGGAAACCACAAATCATTAACTGCAACAAAAACATAAAACACACTCAAGAAGATAGCAGAAGCTTCAGTGCCTTCAGAGAAGAACTGAGTAGCTACTAAAATAATGGGCCAGTTCTATATTTGGTTTTAACAAAATTGGTTTTGATGTGCTAAATCTGGGGTGCCTTGTAACCCACTGATATTCATTTTTAAATGCAGGAGCAAGAAAGGAAACAACATGTTTCTAAATATGGACCTTTTCTGCACGCTGGAGATACTCCTGATTTTCTTGGGAGTCGATCCACAAGGATTGGAATCGGCTTGGGAAGGGTTCTTCTGCACATCTGCCCTCCCTGTGCATTTTTACATTTGTGAAGTCAATTTATTTTCTTCTGCATGTGGCTTAAATAATGAGGATTTTAAAGGAAGGGGGCTGTTGTCACCAGTGTTGTTATTGGTGGTGTCAAAGCACCCCCCCTTTAAAAATACAGCCCTAAAATATCAATGTAATTCTGTAGTGTTGTAATGATAGTTTAAGCAGGTTCTCTGAATTCTTGGCTTTTATTTAAAAACAAGTCTTTATCCCCTCCACTCCCGCAGATATAAGGAAAAATGCATTTATCTGCAAGGGGAGGATAGAGATTTACTTTTTTTTAAAATGAAAGCTGGGAACTCAGAACCTGCTTAAACTATCATCACAACATTATATCACTATTGTAGGGCCTTTAAACATAAAATCACTGTCTTTGGGGAGGGGGAGTGGTTTAACAATGATAGTCCAATAATTTAAAAGTAGGCTGGAGGTGGGTGGGACAAAGAAAACTGATAGAAACATTACGCCGTAGCCAATTCAAAATTGGCTTCCAGAAAAAGATTGGGGTAAAAGTGGTCTCAAAAGAGCCAGAAATAAACCAAGGGGGGATGACGACAAAAAACAGATCTCTCCTCCTCTTCTTCAAATCATCCTTCCAGAATCATCAACTTTTATTATTTGATTTTATTATTTTAACCTAACTTTGATTTATACCTAGAGCTGATATTGTATCGAAATAAAACTTGACTTGACAAAAAAACTGAGGTGAAAACTAAAGGAACAAAAACGCATGTGGAAATCAGGGGATAGAATGAAGCTGTACGGGGCCAGAACAGACGAAATAAACCATGTGGAAAAGCCCATGGTCTCTATTGAGGTCTGGGGCATTCGGGGGAAATAGTTGTTGCATGTTGAGTATAGTTTTTCTTTTTCTTTGACTATCTCCCTGCTGCAGTACCTTCCTTCACAGCCCTAATTCCCAAGCATTTTAAAGATTTATGCTTTTTTCAAAATGAGTTAAAAGGACAGCATGCGTACTGACTTTGAAACACACAATATTTTAATGTTTATCGACAGGAATGCTTGAGATGCATACCAAGCAATTTGTGTATCCACAAGCACTGAATCAGTTTTGTGTCCCGACACAAATGTGTAAAAGTGTTGCTCTTCCAGTTGATATTGTCATGAATACACCATTGTTCTCCAATTGCAGAAATTGCAAGAGGAATGGGATCCTCTCTGACATAAGTAGACCCTAATGCATTCCATTTAGAGAAGGGCATGAGGCAAGAAGCCTCCAAACGAGCCCAAGATGGATAGTCCAACTGCAAAGAGCAATCCCATTAATTAGTACAAGTTAACAAGTATGCCTGATGATATAAATTAAGATCAGGAAACCAAATCTTTCCGGTACCAGAGGAGCATGCGTATTATATTAGGTGCTTTGGAACACAGGCAGGACAATGCTGCTGCAGTCGTCTTGTTTGTGGGCTTCCTAGAGGCATCTGGTTGGCCACTGTGTGAACAGACTGATGGACTTGATGTACCTTGGTCTGATCCAGCATGGCCTTTCTTATGTTCTTATGTTATGTTTAAATCCCCCTTCACTGAATGGAAGTTGCATCCTCTTTAAAGAAATCCGAGGTGGTGAGGAACCCTGCACGAATTTCCGAAACAAAGCATTAATTTTATGAATATATCTGCAAAGTATATAGAAAGGAACTGCACATTTCATGACAGCATCCTTTTACTATGGAGATGACAGACTTCACAATGTAGACAGGCATACTAACAGTCAATGCAAGATATACGCTATATTTGGGTGAATTGTAGTCACTTTTCCTTTTCTACATCCTATTCATCCTCCCAGTATTTAACTTTCCCCATCATTTCTACTGCATATGAATTGGATCTATTTAATAGTTAATGTAACTTTCATGGTTTGGCAATAAAACAAAGCAAAACAAAAATAGCACACAAAAAAAGTCAAAATTAAAACGAAAGAGTGGGAGAAGTACTTAGCTTGGTTACGTATCTGACAGCACAGCAGGTGTCTACCTTGCAAATAACCTGGCTGTAACTGCAACTTAAGACACTGGTGATTTCATTTGTCATGCGCAGCTCTTTGCGCGTACTCCAAAAATCACACAACCTCATTGCCCACTTGCAGCCCTGGGAGTGCCGATCCCTTTGTTTATTGTCTTGGGGTTTGGAGTACAGAACAGCTGTGCTGGTGGTTAGTTTTGTGGTTCCGCCTCTCTGTGGGATCACTCTGGAGTGGGTGGGTGCTGCTCATGTCACACAGGACATCTCTCTTTGACAGCCAGCTGCCAAGAAGAGAAACAATGACCGTGGCCCCCTCCCCCCCTGGATTTGTTTCTTTTTCAGTTCAGATGAAATTGGATGAATGCCATTTCAATAAACACACTTCGTCCTTACGCTGGGCTCAAAGGCTTAGGTTTACCTCTTCCACACATCCAGCATCCATGGCCTGTTTCCTTAGATAAACAATAATACAGCAACATTATGCTACCCTGTTTTTTCATTGCATTTTACTTAATTCATCTCTGGCTCAGTTCAGATATAACACAAAACCAGGGTTTATTTAATTGTGGTTAGTGTGTGAAACTAGGATTTGGCTTGCAGATCGACAAGTAATGGATTCACTGCCTTAACTCTTTTACCTGATTTCTCACAAAGATCCAGCTGGTATCCTAACTCACATTGTTGCACTAGGAATAGGGTTGCCAACCTCCAGGTGGCACCTGGAGATCTCCTACTATTAATGTTTATCTCCAGACTACCAAGTTCAATTCTCCTGGAAAATGGCTACTTTGGGGGGTGGACTCTATGTTATTATACTCTGCTGAGGCCCATCCCCAAATCCCATCCTCCCTAGGCTACACCCCCAAAATATTCAGGTATTTCCCAACCCAGAGCTGGCAACCCTAACTAGGAAACAAATCAAGACAGGCAGCCCATTCCGGGGTGGTGGTGGTGTAGATATGCAGCAACCGGGATTGGCACAGATGTGCCGCCTCCTCAAAGGCTTCCTGGCCACAGAATACACACAAAAAAGGGACAAATATTTTAAAAACCCAGGAAACTTCTCCATGGAGTCACACAGGGTTATGCCAGTTATTTTGCTGGAGCAGCAACTTCACAATGTGAAGGGTCATTCATGGGCCGAAAGGGGTTTGGAAGCAAACTAACACCAGCTCCATCCCTGGGAATGCTCCCCTGATGCCAGCACAGGCTTTCCCTTCTGGGATTTCGCTGCCGGTGTGGCAGTGCCAGTGGCAGAGTCCCGCACAGCTCTGTTGCTCTCCAGCTCCAGCACACACAGCTTGCCCCCACACCGGCATGCATGCCACTTTGCGCTGTGATAAAGTGGCATGGACGCTGGCACGGGGGTCACACCGGCTCCTATGGCACTTCACCTCCTCCCCATGATTGCAGTCTTAACCTAAGATGTCCATTTTTGCCCATCATGCCAAACCACCATTAAGATTAACTGTGGTTTGTAAACCATCTTCAAACAATGGTTTCAGATCCTAGTTTGATGTACTCTGGTTTACTGTGGTTAGTGGAATGATCTGTGTTTGGATGATCATACTAATCAATGTTAATGTAAATGGTTTTGTATGAGGTCTGAATTGAGCCAGTTTGTTTGGTAATACTCTCCTCTGTGCCTCTGCACTTCTGCAAAGAGTATCTTTTGGGGCTGTAAGTAAATTCCAAATCTTGACTGACCTCCATTATGGCTCTTTAGAACAACAGGATCCTATTAGATAAAACATATTCCAGATTAATGTAAAATATTGTAATGGGTCACTTTTAGTTTTGGTTTGTTGATTTTTGTTGCAACTTTAAATTGTAATTGTAAATTATTTTATTTCTGGAAAATATATGACTGGAAATCATTTATTACTGGAAAACAGTAATAAAATATAATTATAAAAATAATTGCGTTACTAGGATTACATAGGATTTCCCCCTTCCTGACTGGCTAATTTGTGGGGCATCTCAACATTCTTATTTTTTTAATTGAAGGGTGTTCCATTTAAATTGATTAATGTTTTCCATTCTGTTTTCTGTGCTCACTATTCTCTGAAATGAAAAAAAAAGATGTTTTAAAGAGACAGTGAGTTTGTTTGAATCAATATATCCATAGCCAGGTAAGAATCAGTCTAATACCTCCAGGAGGCAACCTATCCATAGCCTTGATGATAACAAGACCTGTTTACACAAGGTACATGAAATGGCTACTAATGTGATGCTAATACAAAGCTTGTACATGGGATGACAATCTCAGAATGACACCCAGTGTGGGGTGTAGTGGTTAGAGAGTATTGGACTGGAACAAGTAGGACTCATGTGAAAGCCCTATTCACCAGGGAAAACATACTGTGTGATCTTGGGCCAGTCGTTTTTTCTCAGATTATTCTATTTCAGTGTAGCTTTGAATGTAAAATGACAGAGTGGAGAACTGTGTCTGGCTGATATCTTTGGAGGAAGGGAGGTATACACATGTAACAAAATACTAAGGCAGCTATACTGGTATATATAAGAGCAAAATATGTTTAGTTAATTACATAAAATCCTAATCTGTGGAGTCGTTTTAGATTGTGTTTTGTACTTGTGTGATTCAGCTGGGGATGTTGGATAGAGTCCCTCAAAATATTGAGAAAGTAAGAATAAAACAGGACACAGGGTCTTATTCCAAGACACTGAAAGACTGGACAGTTCTACCAACTATTTTGTCAGATTGCACAGAGAAGCCATTGAAATTCATAAGCATCAGCGCAACTTTAACAGAAAAGAAGAGTTTAAGAATGAATAAGGCTTGGCTTCCTGTCCTGAAAACCTCCAGACTAACAAAGACTACAGTCAACAATAGCCATGCAGATTATCTTTGGATTTCACACATTACCAGATCATTTCAGGATACAATGGTTCCATATTAACATACCACACCCTCATTAGCACATTATCTTGATACTTACAGGACAATGATTAGCACATTACCTTTGATACTTTTTGCAGGACAATGATTCAGCTCAAACCCAACCCCTTTCTGACTATATATTACTCTTCCTACACACTTGACACTGAGAGACACTGTCCTTCAGTGTTACTCCTCTGAAGATGCCTGCCACAGCTGCTGGCGAAAAGTCAGGAAAGAAAATACCAAGACCACGGTTACACAACCCGGATAACCCACAAGAACCAATAAGAATAAAACCCATTGAATTTTTTTTTCACTCTTCTGCTCAGCCTTCCTTCCCCAAACCCAGACCAATAAACTTTAACCAAATCAAAGAGTTATACTGAAAACTGAAATTTTAAAGCCTAAAATAAGTCAAGGTGGCTTCCCAATTATGCAGCAGAACTTTTCTGTTTAAAAGGTCTCCAGATCTCCATACCAGGTCTCCTCCAAATAGCTGGCATGCTGTACTGCCTTATTTAAAGTGGAAAGTAGTCCACACCAGACGTTTTACAGGTTCTTTCTGGGGGGTTGGGAGGGTGTTGGATGTTGCCAAGCTAGGAGATATATTTGTGTTTATTGCCTAGGGAAAGAGTAGTTGAACAATACTAATTACTAAACATTTCTCTGCCATAAAGGCCTTAGTATTTTCACCACACATGAATTTCTGTCATGTTTTTTTACCATCCTCTGCAGCGGAAGATGTGATTATTTTGGTTGGAGCCCAATGCACACAGATGGTGCCACCTGCCTCCCTGTATACTCTTGATTTCTGAAACCCATTCCTATACCTTCTCTAGTTAATATTTATTATTGTGGTGCATGGATGTCTGATTTAGAAAGTGGGTGGGGAGACAGGATATAATGAAACTGATAGGGAATTTTCTAATACTTTTTGCACCACATTTTACACCAAAAGATAGGCCTTCGTTTCCACAGAATTTCTATCAATTATCACAGATGAGGGAAGGGCTTCATCAATTCTATACAAGCAAAGCAGCTGACATTAAACCATCAATGCATCAATTTGCCTGAGCTAGTTCTGTTCTCTTTCAGATTTAATATTTTATGGTCCTTGGTGATGCTTTACTGATCAAATTCAGTTTACTGCATGTGACATAAGAATTAGACCCTTTCTTCATACTTTCCATTTCTCTGTGTGTGATGGATTCTGATGGCCATATTGTTTGTTGTTATCATGTAGTTTTTATTTGAAGGGTTCATGATGTGGTATGCAGTTGTAACATCACTTCAGAAGCCTGTAGTGAGGAATTATTATAATCTCTGTTTACTGAAAAATGCTGTGTCATGTAATTGCTGGTATTGCTTCATGTGCTAGGTGTTTATTTACCTTACAATATATACATTTTCTAAATAGATGATAAATCAATCTGTTACCACAACAAACCACTTAAGCCATCACAATTGCTCTTGAGTTTGTTTATTTTATACTCTGTTCTTAAACATTTCAGTTGCCATCACTGTCTGTAGCAGTACTGGGTCTTTTAGAGGAGGTTGATAGTAAACTTTGGTCAGGCTGCAGCTATACCAAGAAATGCTTTTCTAGCAAGTCATTCCGAGGGGGACCTTCTTTGCCATAGAGTTTGTTTCAAATTTTGAATGTCTTGTCACTGTCTTGTCTGTATCACATACCATATCAATAGGGTTGCCATCCTCCAAGTATTAGCTGGAGATCTCCTGCTATTACAACTGATCTCCAACCAAAAGAGATCAGGTCACCTGGAGAAAATGGCCTCTTTGGCAATTGGACTCTATGGCATTGAATTCCTTCCCCGCCCCAAACGCCAGCCTTTTCAGGCTCCTCCCCCAAAACCTCCCACTGGTTGCGAAGAGGGAACTGGCAACCCTACATATCAACTTACTTTTTTGACGTAAAAAAACCACCACTTTTTGGATGAAAAAATGTTTTTCACATAGGGTTGTCAGGTCCCTCTATTGATCGGTGGGAGGTTTTAGGGGGCGGGGCTAGGGTGGCTGCACGCATGCAATGATGTCACTTCTGGGTTTACTTCTGGAAGCACTGCATTACTGTGGCTGCTTTAGGGGTTTGAGTGCTAAAGCAGCAGCAGCGATGCAGAGCTTCCAGGGGTAAACCTGGAAGGGACGTCATTGCGTGCACCCATGCATGCACATGGCCATCGCTCTGGAGCAGCTGGGTGGATTGGCAGGCAATTGTCTGCTGAAACCACCCACCTGTCAACCCTATCTTCACACCATCAATTAAATAACCTTAAGGATTGCTCAGCTAGGCTCCTTAAACAATCTGGATATCAATGATAGCAAACAGTCTGACAAGTAAATCTCTTTAAGTGGCTTGTGGATCACAGTCTTCTGAATAGTAGCATATAAGCAGTACTTACAGTTTAGAAAAGCAAATACTCATTTCCTTAATTAACAGGCATTAACTGGATCTGCCTCACAGTGGAATTTTCTTCCACACCAAGAACTACTGAGAAAACCACACCATAAAGAGTTTGGTTTTCACTTATTGCTTCACTCAGCTTATTTTCCTCTTGAGTTTCACAGTGTTTTTGAATGAATCTCCCCTGGCACGGAAGCTGGTGGGTAGCTTCCAGGCAGGTAGTTTTGCAGCTGAGCATTATTATGCAGGAATGCAAAGCATCCTAATTTCTGTGTATAAAACCAAAATGTTTTAGGGAGGGTATCAGCAGAAGGCTCATTATATATTCAGCAGATTTAGGGTTTTCTGTATTTTCACAAGCAAGTTCAGCTTGCTATTCCAGGGTGCAACTCTACTAGCACCTGTAACAATAATAGGGTTGCCATGACTGGCCTGGCAATCAGCAGTACATGGGTGTGTGTGTGTGTGTACAGGGACATGGGGATTGGCCACCAGCTGACAGTGTGACGATGCTTCCAGGAAAACCATAAGGTAATGTCACACCTCTTTAGGAATTGCCCAAAACTAAAACCATAGAGTTTTCAATGATTCCTAGAAAGGAATGACATCAGTTCTAGGGGAAACCTGGCTTTACCATAGACTTTTGGCCATAAACTGTTGGCCATGATGTTACTTCCAGGTGTTTCCAGAAATGTTTAAAAATTATTTCATTTTACTTTTCTCATGCCACCAGTCTAAACAGTGGTGAGAAATGCCACCCGAGGACAGAGGATTCCCTGCCCCCATCTGCAATAACATCATTTAATATCATTTAAACCCAGACCTGTATTTAGCTGTATTAATTATGGGCATGTTCAATGGCAGTGGCTGTCATACATTAGCTGCTTTTATTTTTGCATTCTTATTGCAATTCTTGGTCTGTAGAGATGCTATAAGACTATTCCATGTCCATGGTCATATGCACTGAGAAAGAGAGAAAAGAAATGCCTGTCATTCATTTACCAAGCAAATTTTTAGGATCTTTCTGCACGTCTAAGAAAAATACAGAGAAATAGCTTAGTTCTCAATTTTAAAAGTGTTTCTGCCATCCCATATTAGAGAGATCATCCTGTAGAACTGCGTAGAAAATTATCTTTACTCAAAGGTAGGTGGGGGATGTTTTGACTATGAAAAATATTTATAAAGGGCAAAAAGGTTGGATTAAGAACACAACACAATGCTAATTTGTTCCTCTAAGCATGTCCATGCTGCACATACTACTTTGAAAGTGGCCTGATTGTTGTAACCCACTGCCTGGGAGCGTAGGAATTATAGTTTTGTCATTGAGTGTGCCAGGAATTCTTAGTTAGGGGCTGCTACCTCTTAAAAAGAACCACAATTCCCAGGATCCCTTGTCTGGGAGCCTTAACTGCTTTGAAGTTGTACCCTGTGACTTCAAACATTGCAGTGAAGCAGGCATATAGGGAGTTCATGTTCATTTCCTCTTTTAGTCTTTCCAGTATGATGTATAAAAATAGACGCACAGAAGTTAGATGTGCAAGCTCTGGATGCTAACAGATTGTGTATTTTTTCCTCTCCTGCAAGTTCTTTTTCATAAGTTTGTATCCTCTTCATTTACTGTCAGTGACAAGAAGTTCCCATAATATTCAATTACGTTAAAAATGAAGAGGGAAAGATTAAGATTGCAATCATAAACACTGTTACTAGGAGAACGTCCCATTAAGCTAACTTCAGAGTAATGGTAATCCTGGAAATTAATACTTTTGTTCACATTACCACCTAGCCACATCCCTTAACTCTGTCATGATTAACTGCCAAGTATAAGGCAAGTTAATGTTGCTTTTTTGTATTATACTATGGCCTCATGACTCAGTGTCTTCAGCAAATTAATGTATACTTTGATTCATTTTGACATTGTCAACTGCACATGAATGTCCAAAATAGTGTTAATAGACACATGAATTAACAAATAACAAAACGGCAAACACTTTCAACAAGTTTCTAGACAGGAAATTAATATCAGATTTCAAATTAGTGAAATTTGTCTAATTCACATTTTTGGCAAATATTCTAGCTAGCTGTTTCAACTACAGGTTAAGCCTGAATCTACTGCTTTTCTTTCTACTTATAATATTTTTATTTATTAAATAATTTCTCGCAACAACTTAATACCACAGAAATAATTGATCCAATACAGCAGTGTCACTTGAAAGAGTTGGGTCTGTCCAATGATAACATTAGTTCTCCTCATATAATTATTGAGCTGCAGAATTAGGGCCAAATTACACCTGACATGGGAGTTTCATGACTGAAATGCTATACATCTGATGTGGGTTGGAGGCCTGGTACTGGGACATGAGATGAGACACATTCTCCCCCCACCCAAGTCAACAACATTGGCCTCCTATAAATCAATGGAGAGGACCCATATATTCTCTTAAAATCTTGGGGAGTCAGACTTTTTCAGAATAAAACCTTCCCTCAGTTGCTTGGTTATAACATATAGTTGGAATATGGTAAAAGGTAAAGGTCCCCTGTGCAAGCACCAGGTCATTCCTGATCCATGGGGTAACGTCACATCCTGACGTTTACTAGGCAGGCTTTGTTTACGGGATGGTTAGACTGTAAATTCAAATAAACCAGGCGTGGTGGCAAAGGCAGCTTTGGGTTGGCCCTGTGGCAGCATTTCCACTTGCCAGTAACATTTGGTAAGGTCCAGGGTGGTAATGTACTATGCTGCCCCCAAGGGTTCCACTAGTTCACCTACCCTGGGTATCTGGCTCTATGACTTTGTTTAATTTCCTACAGTGAATGAAGATAAGATAAAATGATTTGCTTTTGATAAGGTTCCACATAGTATTCTAGTTGACAAATTGGGAAAATGTGGGTTATATCCTATTATTGTTAGATGGATCTGCAACTGGTTGACAGATCGTACCCAAAGAGTGCTGGTTAATGGTTCCTCGTCC
This sequence comes from Euleptes europaea, assembly GCF_029931775.1. Classification (NCBI taxonomy): domain Eukaryota; kingdom Metazoa; phylum Chordata; class Lepidosauria; order Squamata; family Sphaerodactylidae; genus Euleptes; species Euleptes europaea. The sequence continues at coordinate 68,661,796 of NC_079313.1, read as the reverse complement.
ACTTGGAAAGAAGTGACTAGTGGAGTTCCTCAGGGATCTGTGCTGGGCCCTGTGTTGTTCAACATCTTTAAAAATGATTTGGATGAAAGAATAGAGGGGATGCTTATTAAATTTGCAGATGATACTAAATTGGGAGGGGTAGCAAATACGGTAGAAGACAGAGCCAAGATGCAGGATGATCTTGACAGGCTGGAGAAATGGGCTAGAACTAATAAAATCCACTTCAACAAAGACAAATGTAAAGTTCTGCATTTAGGTAGGAAAAATCAAATGCATAATTATAGGATGGGGGAGACTTGTTTGAGCAGTAGTGTGTGTGAAAAGGATCTTGGGGTCTTAGTAGACCAAACACTGAACATGAGTCAGCAGTGTGATGCTGTAACTAAAAAGGCAAATGCAGTCTTGGGCTGCATCAACAGAAGTATAGTGTCCAGATCACACGAAGTGATGGTATCGCTTTGCTCTGGTTAGACCTCAACTAGAGTACTGTGTTCAGTTTTGGGCATCACAATTTAAGAAAGATGTAGACAAGCTGGAACGTGTCCAGAGAAGGGCAACAAAGATGGTGAGGGTTTTGGAGACCAAGTCCTATGAGGAAAGGTTGAAGGAGCTGGGTATGTTTAGCCTGAAGAGGAGAAGACTGAGAGGGGATATGATAACCATGTTCAAGTACTTGAAGGGCTGTCATATAGAGGAGGGTGCCGAGTTGTTTTCTGTTGCTCAAGAAGGTCGGACCAGAACCAACGGGTTGAAATTAAATCAAACGAGTTTCCGTCTAGACGTTAGGAAGAATTTTCTAATAGTTAGAGCGGTTCCTCAGTGGAACAAGCTTCCTCGGGAGGTGGTAAGCTCTCCTTTCCTGGAGGTTTTTAAGAAGAGGTTAGATGGCCATCTGTCAGCAATGCTGATTCTGTGACCTTAGGCAGATGATGAGAGGGAGGGCATCTTGGCCATCTTCTGGTCACTAGGGGTGTGGAGGGGGGAGGTAGTTGTGAATTTCCTGCATTGTGCAGGGGGTTGGACTTGATGGCCCTAGTGGTATCTTCCAACTCTATAATTCTATGATTCTAAGAATCTGATGGTTTGATCAGGATTTTGCACTAAAACTACAGAAGCAGACTATGGGCTTTCTGATGGCACTATTACCCCTAGTCTCAGCATTCTTTGACTTCTTTTTCAATAAAGGGGGCATTTCTCCCCATCAGTCTATGGGCTGATGGCTATTAGCCAGCTCCACCTTCACCTGTATCAGATGTTCAGCAGTTAGGGAGGAGCGTATGCAGTATTCAGGGCTGTTTCCCCACAGTCACCCACGCCAACTGCTTCAGTGCTTCCTTTTGATTATGCATGCCCTTCCCAACCATCAGAGATCACCTCGCGCTCCCCGTGTGTTTTTGTGCATTTTGCCTGCGTTTTCTGGATTCTGGCTAAAACAGTATCCAGAAAACACGGGCGAAACATGTGGAAATGCATGGGGAGAGCAAGATGACCTGATGGTTGAGAAGGGCATGCATAATCAAAAGGAAGCCCCGAGGCAGTTGTTGGGATGATCGCGAGGGAAACAGCCCTGCATAAATGGCCAAAGTTTACCCCTTCAACTCCATCCCTAGATGAGGTCTCCTCCCATCCCTTCAAAGCTTCTCGCTTTTCACATTAGAAATGAATATATGGAACTCAAGTGACCTTTATAAAGCCAGAGCTAGTGAGGCCTGAACAGCAGTAACACTTTTTTTGTTAGCTTTGAAAGAGTTTTTCAAGTGATAGTATGATTTATAACCACTTACAGATATGTGGGGGGCTAAAGGACATTTACTCTGAAATAAGGAATGAAGAGTTACTGGACTATAACCTCTTTAGAAAAAAAGAGAATAAGAAAGAGATTTGGATTAGCACAGCAGAAAATAATTTGGGAAACGTCAGAGGAACTCAGATGAAAGCTATCGTCAGCTGGCCTGTCATTTAGTCAGACTGTTAAATTGTTGGTTGGATACCAGTGGAGCTGAATCTAGAGAATAGGTTGTGAATTTGATAGGGCTAGAACAGTTTTAGAGGGCCAAATCCAGAAAATATAAATGGGCTATATGTGATCAGCAGCCTGAAAATGTAGCCAAAACTACAGAAATTGTGGATTCCCTGAAGGAGAATTTGGAGGGACAGTATCAGGAAATGAAAAGAAATGAACTTGGCTCCTTCAGCAAAAACAAGTACCTCAGAAAAATAAACTCCGAGGTGGATTCCTCTGACTAGGAGGGAACCTAATGTGCTTTATTTGTAGAGAAATAGAGCACATATGATACAATTGCCCTAAGTGAATAAAGAAACGTTGCCTTCAATGGTCTTAGAAGGTTATAACTCTGCTTAGGATGTAGCACTGTGGAACACCAGAAGTTTAGGATGGCTGCCTTAATCCTGCATAATCCATTTGATTTAATTTCTTGGCTTTCATTGATTAATTGTCTTTTTGTCACATTCTTTCTTCAGCCACAATGTCCCACTGCCACAGGGGTTAACGGAATTATTTTGGGCCATCCAAAGGTTGTCCCTTTGTTTCATTATCCTTTATCACTCCCCCCCCCTTAAAGTGAGATGAATTCCTTATTGCTTTACCTCCTCTGGGGCTGATCCTTTCCCCCATGTTTTTATTCACATACAGCAAGTGACCCTCTGGCATGTTGGAAACCAGCTTTCACTGCTGACTCATTTGCTTTATCAGATCTAACCTCCCAAGAGCCAAAGCAGCAATTAACAGGAGATGCTGCTAAATCATCTCATTATCTTACATTATTATTTTCTTTTCCCTCACTTTTAAAGAGGAAGAGGTAGGAATTTAAGTGGTGGGTGGGATAGCCCCTTTTCCTAGATCTTTTTATTTATTTTGTTTAGCATAATCCTTCTGATTTGCAGTCTTCTCATTTCAGGGTAATGCAACCCGCTAGGTAACGTAACACCTAGTTCACTAATCCCAGTTTGAATCCCAGTTTTCATGACTATTTACCTTTTTTAAAAAAACAATCTACAAAAACTGGAGAGCCTTGGTCATGTTGAGCTCATGTTTCTTTAGCACATGTAAACCAAAAATTCCAGGGGTGGTCTTAGGGACATTAGGGAGATGTACAAAGAACCAGGACGGTCCACCAATCCTCCAGCCTTTAGTATGCCTGCAGCTGCCAATTGTCGCCAGTGCAAGAGCTAAAGGCTATGCAGGAGATTCTTCTTATCAGAACATCTATGAACTACACTGTCACAGGATATAACTAGAACTAATTTATATCTCTAGATTATCGACTTTGGAGCTCCCAGTTTTTAACTTTTATTAAAATTTCACAAAATGTTTCCAAGAGGATGAAACCTGAAGGAGAAGATTGACACAGAGGGAAGAGGTTCATTATTCTACCTTGCACTGCTTTCCTATTAAAAACATCCCCTCCAATGCATTTTGCACTGCAAGAGAAAATCCTGCATTTTTTTTCTTTGCAGGGCAAAGAGGACGTTGGATGTATCATTTCTGAGTCCGAAGGAAAAGGCTACCAAAGTGAGGATGGTTTAACACAAGTTTAAGATGAAGAGCAATTAAAATGTCTTGTATAGCAGGGTCCAAGCCTTGCTGTAGAACAAACTAAGGGTATGTGATTTTAGGCCAGCCCAAAAATTACCAGATGCTTAACACCAGATCTTTAACACTGTTAAATATAAGGGAATGTCTTCAAACTATAAATTCTATTGCCACATTGCAGAAGAGCCATTTTGGCAGAAAAAAATGTCACAAAGTGTCACCCCCTCCTCTGCGCTGGTCTTCCACTGTGATTTGCAGTCTTCACAACATCATTATTAAAGAAGCTGACAAAGGAGGAGCAGTTGTCATCGTGGACAAATCAGACTACATTCAGGAAGCCGAAAGACAACTCTCCAATACCACTTTTTACAAATGACTATCCTCAGACTCCACTCAGGAATACCAAAAAAACTAAACAGGATTAGGAAGAAATTGCCCACACATATACAGGAATGCGTCTATATGGACACACCACAAGGACCTTGACCAGCCATTTTCTATCTTCTGCCCAAAATACTCAAGCGCAGCAACCCAGGATGTCCTGTTGTCTCAGGCATAGGTAGTCTCATTGTAGGGTTGCCTGGATACATGGATGCTATTATCAGACAAAAATTACATAGCACAGAACAAATAGCAGAACAGTTTGCCAAATACTTTGAAAAATTATACTTTTCAAATAATCTATTTGATTAAAAAACGGATGAATGTCTCTGAACTGAAGAGTGAGCAAAAATATACTTTAAATAAGCCAATCGAAAGTACAGAAACAGATATGTTAAGAACATTAAAAAAACAAACAGAAAATCTCCAGGCAGAGATGGATATGGTCCAGAATTCAATAAATCAAGATTTATTATTACCATATATGACAATATTATCTAACCAGATAAGGAAAGGCAAACAATCACCACACTCATGAGAAGATGCAAAAATCACAGTGATTTTAAAAACTGGTAAGCAAATGGATCAATTCGATTCTTATTGATCAATAGCATTATTAAATCAAGATGCAAAGTTATTCATTGCAGTCCTTGAGTCTAGAATGAGCACTCTAATAAAAGACTATGTCTCCCCAGACCAGTCAGTATTTATACCCCAAATGCAAATAACAGATCTAATCTGTAGAATATTTAATGCTATTTACATTAGTAAGAAGAATGAGATGACATTAGCAATTTTAACCCTTGATGCACAGAAAGGATTTGATCATTTCCCAACCAAGATTTAAAGCCCCCCTGGAAACATGGCAACCCCATATAATGAAGAATGCTGGCAAAACCTTGGTCTCTACAGCTCCTAGAGGTGCACTCAGTGTTTTGCAAAAAATGTAAAACAAATAGGTCCCTTTCTAACATAATTTACAATTTAAAAGATAAACGTAAAACCAAAACAAATGGATAAAGAGTGGGGAAAGAAAAGGACTAGCTTTTTATGATTGCTATAATTACTTGATGTGACATAATGCAGTTATCCTCAAATCGTGGATTCTGGAGTAGTTTAGGCCACAAGTATGCAAAAAGTTAGGCACGAATTATGGTTCATGCTAGTAAATACAGCAGACTATCCAGTAAGGGCAGCTTCATTAAATGCCCATGGATTTCTTGTATAAACAGTATTACTGTATACATGCATGCACACAAACATACATACATACATTTCTTTATAGTAGATGGGACACTTCCTAGCAGTTTAACTTTGAAATCTGAAGTTGCACTGTACTGACCCCTTCCCCGGAGGTTAACATGACTGGCAGTCATTATGTGTGTGTGTGTGTTAAGTGCTGTCAAGTCGCTTCCGAGTCATGGTGACCCTATGAATGAAAGTCCTCCAAAATGTCCTATCTTTGACAGCTTTGCTCAGATCTTGCAAATTGAGGGCTGTGGCTTCCTTTATTGAGTCAGTCCACCTCTTGTTGGGTCTTCCTCTTTTCCTGCTGCCCTCAACTTTTCCTAGCATGAATGTCTTTTTCAGTGACTCTTGTCTTCTCATAATGTGACCATAGTACGATAGCCTTAGTTTAGTCATTTTAGCTTCTAGGGTCAGTTCAGGCTTGATTTGATCTATAACCCACTGATTTGGCAATCATTATATCGTCATCAAATTCTCGAAAGATTGTATATTTGTTGGAGACATAACCCCATTTTATGTTCAGCACAAATTCGTAAAAGTGGCCACAAGAACTGCAGGGAAGATTGTCATGGAATGGGACACAGGATAGTTCATCAAGACTCTCCCTTTGGTTTGTCTGTACTACAGCTACCTGTAGCTTAGGGTTTCCAGATTGCCTGATAAAATGGCCTTCTCCTACCTTTGAGCTGTGGTCCCCACACCGCCACTCAATAGAGTTGCAGAAGCAAAAAGTGGAGGGATGGGAGAGTATAATGTCACTTCCTGCTCAATAAATGCAAATGATTTTACCTTATCACACTTTCCCAGTTTTATATGGCTTTTTACCATAGAGATTTGGGAAATCCTAAAGGGTCACACAACACAATGGTGTCATGAACAGGAACTCAGCTGGAAGTGATATCACAGCATCATGAGACTCTGTTTTGCCTAGTCTCCTCCCCCAATTGCTCCTGGAGGTTGCCAGAACTGGTCCAGCAACCCTACTTGTACTGCTAACCATACCACACAAAGCTTCCCATTTAGTCTAAAATGCTGAAATACTTCATCTGACATTTGTTAGTTAAGACTCAACTTCTTGTCATACTAGTCCTTATTCCGTTCCTAGAACTAGTCAAGTTAGCATAGCATAATTTGAAGGACTTCTATGTATGGTTCCTTTAAACTTTTTAAAAGGCTGTTCAAACAGCAAGGAGTGGGCAGAAAATAGTGGGAATCCCATCCTGTAACTGAGCAAATCATTTACAGCGAGTCTTATGGTCCCATTATTAATGTTTTAGATCTTAATTCAACATCTAACATTATTTGTTATCATGTATTTTCCCATGCCCTTTACTTGTTTTTGCTCGCTTGGCCTAAACTTGTTGCTAGACGGCTTTGTCGACAACCATGGTGCATTTTGATAATTCTGTTGCCAGATTGCCTCTAATAAAATCCAAAGGATGACAAATGGAGCTGCGAGAAAAAAGAGTCAAACATCAATAACAGAAAGTTAAGATACCATAAAGCAGAGGAAAGCATAACAAAGACACCATGCAAATCTCTGTGTTTATTTTGATGAGAATTTCAATGTTGCTCATAAGTGAATCTCCACTCTTATTACATTTCCTTCTCTTTTTTCCTCTTTATTTTTTTTAGTAATCTAACTTTTATAAACAATGGTATTGAATAGACAAAAAATTAGGATGCCGATCAGCAAGCTTGATCAAAATCGCCATATCAAAAATTAAATAATTAATTAGTGGCATTCTATCAATAGTACCATTGATTAAAATATTATATTACATATAGCTCCAACAATGGTTTTTACATGTCCAAAAGATTTTATAATCAAGCAGATTACTGAGCTTGTTCTGTCTGTCTGTCTCTTTCTAGAGCATTTTTATTCTTCTGAGGAGCTCAGAGTGGTATACAAGTTTTCTTCCTTCTTTTATTATATATCTGTTTTGCCTTTTGCTGCTAATTATCAGGGATGTTTAATCCACAGTCTTTTTGGATTACAATTTGTTTGCAAATAGGGAGCAGGAACTCGAATCTTGGAAAATATGTTTGATCATTTTTCAAATGTTCTGTATTGGATTGAAAATGTTCTGTACATATACCTTGCCCCAGCACCATGTGCCAAATAAAGACACAACACCATACTTTTGGTTTAACTAGTTTATTGATTTTGAATTTGGCTGATCTACATCATTACGATTATCTACTTTTAAGGGCAGGCTGTGCTAGGCAGCCCTTTCCTGGTTACCACATTTGGGCAACTCCACCGAGGCTCCAAACGATGCCAGCAATTTATTGCTGGCTTTATTTATCCTCACTTGCCAAAGGGTTCCAAGAGTCATCTCTCTTGTCCAGCATGGTACAACAACTGTGAAGGATTTGTTGAATGGTGCTCAACATTTATATATTTATTTACTTACTTAGATTTAGATTTTTATCCTGCCCTCTGTCCTGGCCGAAGCCAGGCTCAGGGAGGCTAACATCAATGATATATCATAAAAATTCAATAAAGCAATCAATTCAATACAATAATTAATTTAAACCAATTATTCCAGATAAAACAACATCAATGGTGCTCAATTTTGACCTACAGGACTTGGGCTGACCTGAAAAGTCAGTCAGGTGTCCCCAATTGGATGGTAGGAAGAGTGTAGGGGGAGGTATGGAGGCCAGCTTTGATGTACACCATTGCCGCCCTCAATCTTTGAAAATCCACCCCCACCACAGGGACGAGTGATGAACCGTTCAGTAACAACCTCCCTCCCTCATTCTGAAAGCCAACTGTTTTTGTGTTTGTTTAAGTATGTTTACATATCCCTGCAGTAGCACCTAGAATCCAGTCCATTCTGAGCATGCAAAAAGCCCCATAGCTTGGATCCCGCAATGCCAGAAGGGAAACTGTAAATGGACTAAGCACAGTTGCACTGGTTGTTTCCTTCTTATGTATTATAGTGCCCAGAAATTGGTTACATGACTTGCGCAAGCAGAAATGCAAGTTGGGATACTGACTTTGCACAAGTGGTGACTGCAGGTTTTTCTTGTGTTTCTGCTTGTGCAAGTGCTCTAGCACAAGTACAATATTTGAGCTAGCACCAACCCAATGGATGCCATCTACTAATGCAGCTGACCATGCATACAAAAGGCAAGCAAGCCAGTCAATATAAGCATCCATCAACAGCAGCTACCCAGCCAGTCTCCATGATGTATGTTGACACTGTGCAGTTGCAAAACTACTTCAAATACTGATTGGTTTGAATAATGAGCAAATTATTACAGTGATGAAACAAGATACTGTGAATGAGTTCAAATGTCAATCACATTTCTGGTAATTGCCCAGCATCCCGGCTAATTTGTTGCAAGTTCTCAATCCATTTTGTAACCAGTATTGTACTGAAATCTAGCATTCCCCCTTAAACATCATCTTTAAGATAGAAATATTATAGGTGAGTCAAACCAGATTACCCAATGGCACTTTAAAATCTTTAATGCTGAGAATTAGGCTTGAATTTAAAACGTACTGTCTGTATTTGCTCTTCTTTTTTCTAAGGCTTCAAGACCCAAATGGCAAGCCAGCATTCATGTGACAACATTTACCCCAAATTCAATCCAGCCTTTGTTCTCTGAGATAAGTAGAATAGTAATAGGGTACAATGAAAAGAGGACAGATATGAGAGGAGGGGCATATAATTATTATAAAGATGATCTGAAATATTTGATAAGGTTATCTAAGGTTCTTAAGACACCGCCCCCCTGCAGTTTTATAGCTTTGGTAACTATGGACAATAAAACTCTTTTAATTATTTGCAGAGCTGCAAACATTTTTTCCTGACATGTTCTCAGCTTCTGCTGCAAAGGAGACGAAGGGGGGGGGTTTCAGCTGTTTTCATTTTACAACAATATGCGAGTGAAGGCCAATGCATTTGTTATGCATTTGCTTACTCCCATAGAAAGAAGCTGTAGTTTTTTACATCGGATTTCTTTCTTTCTTTCTTTCTTTCTTTCTTTCTTTCTTTCTTTCTTTCTTTCTTTCTTTCTTTCTTTCTTTCTTTCTTTCTTTCTTTCTTTCTTTCTTTCTTTCTTTGAATTTCAAGTTTCTCCCTGCCCTTTGCTACCATTTTTTTTGATGTTTATAAATTAAGCAGGGGGTCTTGAGAGCAAAATGAAAAGCACATGGCTCTGTTTCTTTACAACTGAAATGGAAGAAATTTAATATGGCAGAAGAATCATGTTGTTTATGGAGTTATAGATTTCACTGAAGGACATCCTTACCGATTCGTAATTAAACTACCAAAATAAGCTCTGAATTCTATCTACTGAGATCTAAAGGACACAAGGGAGAGAATTTCGCTAGGTTCTGGTGAAGTTATTTTCATCACCCAGAAATGCTTTTAACATGTGGATGATTTGGCCAAACAGTTGGAGTTATAATCTAGATATTTCTTCATGCATCTGGGTAATATCTGATGATAGAAACCAAGGTACAAAAATCTCTTTTAGGATCTATACACAGGATCAATCAAAATGGTATAAGTCTTTCTTTCTTTCTTTCTTTCTTTTTCTTTCTTTCTTTCTTTCTTTCTTTCTTTCTTTCTTTCTTTCTTTCTTTCTTTCTTTCTTTCTTTCTTTCTTTCTTTCTTTCTTTCTTTCTTTCTTTTTTCAGGGGACATAAAGGGATTTTATTCTTCCAGTGAAGTATAGAATCTAACTGCAATCCTAAACAGAGTTACATCCTTTTTTGTTTTGTCTAGCATTCCCTCAGTGATCCCTCCATCCTGCCAAGTGTCTTATCCATTGCTGATTTTATGTTTTTGTATGTATATTTTTGGTCTGGTTTTAATTGCTTCAACTATGTGATTTTGTTGGTTTTAATTACTCTTAAGACATGGTTTTATTATGTAAATTTTATGTTGTTAGCTGTCCGGATGGCTTTATGGGGGCAGAAAGGAGGGGGATAAATTTTGACAGATTAACAAACAAATAAATAAATAAAGTTCTTTGAACTTACACATTCAAGTTCCTATCTAATCATGAGATCATTTGGGCTTTTCCCTGTCTTTGAGCCAAATCTAATTTTTAGGGTTGCTGTGAAGTTATAATGAGAGTATAACCCCAAATAGACTATCTCGAGCTCCTTACAAGATGGGTGGAATACAACCATGACTTATAAATTGGTACATCAAGAGCTATATATAAATGGGTGGGAATCATGAGGATTAATAGTGATAGAAAAAAACATCATGTCATCTCTGTTTGACACTGCTGGGGATCCAAGAATTACCAACATGTGATCACACACTGGTATTGGACCTCTTCGAGATTAATTCTCATTGGACTGAAACACCACACACATTTCTTGCCTCATGCTGAATCCACATAGCAATGATGCTCTATTTCATTGATTGCTGCTGCAAATGCAGAGGCATTCACAGTGGCAATGAATTTTCCACAGGAGTTTTTTTGTGCACTTTCCTCTGGCAGTCACCATTTCCCCTGAATTTCCTCCATGGTGTCAGTGAAGAGATTTCTGAGGCTTTAAAAGAAGGAAATGGTATAGGGTTAATAGTGCTATATCATTATAGAGCTACAACAAATTATTAATTTTTCTGGAAACCCACAAAAAGATCTTTTATGGCAAAGAAAGAAAATGGTGGCCACAAGAGACTGATGGAAGGCAAATGGTCCAGTGTGGGTGGGACTTTTGAAAATGTCCACCTTCTCATCCTCAGGGTATAACATCACATTTAACACATACACACATGTAGCAATTCAGGTTTAGGAATGCGCTTACTGAGGATGGGGAAAGGGTGACTGGAGAGCTCATGAACAGCATAATGTTGCAAGGATGCTCCAGGGGAAAGAAATCTCTGGATTCTAAGGTGGAAAAAAATCCTCTTGATGGAAGTAGCTCACTAGTGTGGTATGAATCAAGGGCTTGAATATACTGTTATGAACTGCATATTCTGTTATGAACTCCTGACATAACATTAAGAACAAAAGTCATGCCTGCACAGGTGGAGTTCATAATAAGCAACTCGCATTATGTTTGAGCATTTTTATCAGTATTAAACAAACAGTACTTGGATGATTAAACCTTAAATTTGCAAAGCCTAGGGTCTGCTCTGGTGGTGGAAAGTGCCGTCAAGTCACAGCTGACCTTGTAGGGTTTCCAAGGTAAGTGACATTCAGAGGTGGTTTGCTATTGCCCACCTCTGCATAGCAACCCTCGACTTCCTTGCTGGTCTCCCATCCAAATACTGACCAGGGCTGACCCTGATTAGGTTTTGAGATCTGACAAGATTGGGCTAGCCTGGGCTATCCAGGTCAAGGCAGACTCTGCTTTTTATTTCCTAGATGAAACTGCTTGTGCTTTATTGCAGTCCTCTTTGTTTATACATTTATGTCCCGTGAACTTTACACTACAATATTATAACTGCTGTCTCAAATGGTTACTTATGTAGGGATTTAACATATTTAATAATGTATTTTTAACATCAATGAAAACCTTCTTCTATTACACATGTTACACCCTCTCCAGTTTGGCCAAAATTGTTTTATAATTGAGGTTTCCCTTTCTTTGAAAAATGTTTTATTGGATTAAAACAAATATTTGCTTGATGTTACTGGTCAATCAAATTTCTAGAGGCTACAAAGAGGAAATGTGCATTCCCTCAAAGTCTCATAGTATCTACGGAAAAAGTTTTGCAAAAAGAGAGAGAGAGTAAGAGTGTTTTTGTTTGTTTTATATATTTTAAAGACATCCTAGATTTTGAACAACACTGTTCCTTGGAGTTCAAAACACAAAACCACCAAATGAAAAATTAGCACATAAAATTAATGATTGCTCAAGTTGGCAGCCATTGCTGGAAAACCAAAATTCATCCTCCTGGCATTCACATTTGGAACAGCATCAAAGCTTCTGCCTACGCTCAACATGAGAGCTGAAACATAAAGAAAGTGGTAGGAAAAAAAGAGAGGAAAATGTCTCCAAAATATCAGGTGCAAAGAAAAACTGAAGGTCTAGTAGGAAAGATCACTCACTGGCTGTGTTCTTAGTTCCAGTCCAATGAAGTAATTTTCAAGACGTATATTTGGAAAAAATTGCCTCTGAGATTCACTAGGTTGGGTTTCATTTCCCCCTCCGCTAACATTAAATTGGAGGTGAAAGGAAGACTTCTGAGGGGTAGGGCAGGAGTATCCCACTAAAAACGGGCATGACAATCTGAGCTTTAACTGAGCAGAAATGCAGGCCATGAATGTCCAAACACTACTAGGAAGACAGAGTTACTTTTGGCCAAGTTTGACTTAAAAACCCAAATGTGATTATTTCCTTGAGGTGGTGTGTCTTTTTAAAACAATCCCTTGAAGCCTATACTTCTTTTGCATTGCTTCATACCATCCCCTCTTTCAGCTGCAAGCCTTGTGTGCAGTTAGCTCTCCAGCATACAAAAGACCAGATTTCAGCTTTCATGAGTGAAAAATTAACTTTTACCCTCAACACTAGAAGCTCCCTTGATGTGAAGCTAATAGAATCAAAGGAAGGGTAATCCCAGAGAGCAGCTGCCAACAGATTCTCTCATTGAGCAGATTAGTGTACAAAGTGAAGAAGAAGAGAGAGTACAGTTGTAATTGGGGCATTAGACAAACAACTCAGTGCAGTCTTCATCTCATTAGGGGGGGAAAGCATATTATGTCATGGCTTTTATAGTAGTCCAGCTGCAAACTATCATTACAGAGGAGGGGGGAAAGGAAGTGATGATGCTCTGCCTTTTATTATTACCCATTTAATAGCTGGAAGGAAATTGGATGGATTTCTCTACTGGATTTAGCTTTTGAAATTAATTAGTTTTATGTCATATTTTTGATCATTTGTTCCAAATGACTTTACAGCTAATTTGTGGCAACATAGCCATGCATGGATTCTTCCGCAACATTTTGGTGACGTTTTAGGCCTGCATCTAGCATGCCATTGACTCAAAATATCTAAACAGGGTCCTCAGATTTAAACTTGTGAGCTCAAAAGGGAAGTTAAATAGGATTGTTCCCAGTCTCTACTTGTATTTATCAAATCTGATGCACAGTTAATGTATAATTTGATGCTGCAAAAGCTCTGTTTTGACTTGTATGCAATTAAGGTCAGGTAAACCAAAAAGGTATGTGTTCTAGGACTAGAGTTGCCAACTCCAGATGAGGAAATTCCTGGAGATTTGGGGGTAAAACCTGGGGAGGGTGGGGTTTGGGGAGGGGAGGGACCTTAGCAAGGTATAATGCTATAGAGTCCACCATAATATCAGCCATTTTCTCCAAGGGAACTGATCTCTGTAGTCTGAAGATCAGTTGTAATTCCAGGACATCTCCAGATCCCACCTGAAATTTGACATCCCTACCTAGGATATGTGTATGTATTTATACACACCACCAAGCTCCTTAAGCATTTCCCATGAGGCCTCACTCTCAGTGCTATTAACAGGTGGATGCCAGATGGCTGTTCACTAAGAACAGAAATTCTCAGTAGGTTTCTTTACTGGAGGGCAGTGTAGTGTAGTGATTAGAATGTTGGGCTTGGGATGAGAAGTCCTGGGTTAACCCTTGCATTCATCATTGAGCCTGCTGGGTGATCTTGGGTAGTTCTTACTCAGTCTAGCCTAGTTTACAGGGGTGGTGGTTGTAAGAATAAAATGGAGGAAAGTCCTGCCCTGACTCTATGGATAGGGATTTCTTAAAAAATGTTGTAGATACGTTGTAGAACTCTGTGTCTTTGGAAGGCCTCATAGGAGGTCTCTTTCCTGTCTGTAGGAGATAAATACAGATGTTCCTCTTCCAACAATGTGGCTTGCACTTAGGGTTGTCAACCTCCAGGAGATGGCTGGAGATCTCCTGGGATTACAAGTGATCTTCAGGCAACAGAGATCAGTTCCCATGGAGAAAGTGGCTTCTTTGGAAGGTGGACTCTATGGCATTATAACCCACTGAAGTCCCTTTCTTCCCTAAACCCCACCCTTCAGAGCCCCCACCCCCAAAATCTCCAGGTATTTCCCAACCTGGAGCTGGCAACCCTACTTGTAGTGGTTGATTTTTAACGAAGGCTTAGAGATGTCTCTTAGTCCAGCAGTTTTTTTTATCATTGTTTCTACTCCAATGGCCTTACATGATCTATGTGCTCCATTGGTTTTATATGAATATATGTATCCATGCTTTGTTTTATGATTTGTTTATTGTTGTATCTTAATGTGATTTTTTTAATACTCAGCAAATTGCCTAAAACATTGCCAGCCAATCTCTGTTGGGAAGATGATTTATTTAAAAGAAACAATAATAATATACAGATGAATTTTAAAAATGTTAAACCAATATGTGTAGTTAATGTTGGATCATCATCATTCTTTGTTTTAGTACCATATTCTTTTTTTAAATAACATATAGAACATATCTATCTAGAACAGGGGTGGGGAACCTTTTTTTTGCCAAGGGCCATTTGGATATTTATAACATCATTTGCAGGCCATATGAAATTATCAACTTAAAAATTAGCCTGCTATATTTAGCCAATAGGTACGACCAGAGATGTCTCTGAGTGTCTGCCATGTAGAGCAACTCGCTTTTGAGCTCTGCTGTCCCCAGCTGGGCCCGAGAGATTCAGGCAGGGCAGCAAACACAAGATGGAGTGAGCAGCAAGCCACTTGGGGCTTGTAGGCGAAGGAGCTCAGTCCAGTAACGCCCCAATCCGGCATTTTCCCACCCTATGTGTCTTTTGCAGGACTTAGAGGGGAAAGAACCAGTAGGGAGAGGGGGTACTGACCAAGCCCCAAGCAGGCAGCTGCTCCAGATTACCCCCCCCCCCGCATGGGCAAGCAGGCAGGCATCCAACCAGTGGTGCACTCGCCCACCTGGTGGCACAGGATGGTCTGTTGCACCAGTCAGGTGTAGCTGTCCAGCCGCATGCCAGAGTTGCTCCTGCTCCGCATGGTCTGGGCTGGATTCTACAGCCGGCTCCTTCTACCCCCTTTAACCCCTCCATTGTCACCACTTCTGCCCCCAGCCCTCTTGTAGTACAGAGGGAATACGTTTCTTCACGGCAGTCCTAGCAGCTCCATAGCTAACAACTCTTCTGCAAGGGGGGAAAAGGTTCCTTTTCTCGGCAAAACAAACTCACATCCACCTTGAATAGAAGCTATTCCTGTCCGTGGAAGGGGGGAGATCACCAGTCTTAGATCCTTCTGAGCTAGAGATCTGCCAGGACCCACAAAGGGCCAGATCAAATGATTTTGTGGGCCTTATATGGTCCACGGGCCGGATGTTCCCCACCCCTGATCTAGAACCTTTTTATTTTGCCCTTCCTCCAAAGATTATGGAGGCTTATATGGCTCTGACTTTCATCCTCAGACCATCTTTGCAATGTGGGTTAGGCTAAGATTGTATGACTGGCCCAAGGTCATCCAACAAGTTTCATGGAAGAGTAGAGATCTGATCTTGGGTCTTCTCGATCCTAGTATGACACTCTGCTGGCTCTCTTTCCTATGCTCTTGCTTCCTTGTCCCATAAAAACCTGTATAACTACTACGGTGCTCCTCCTGCTACTGTTACTATTACTGCTACTACAATATTTTTCTCTGCGAGTTTTTTCTCTGAAAGCATCCAACTGTGTATTCCAAAGTTATTTTATAATAGTCTTTCAAATAATTAGGAATATTTAGCGCACTCTAGTTGTCATTTAATTTTACATACATAGCTTCAAATAGCATGAATATGGTAGACTTATTCTGCTGATTAATTGATCTATACAGAACATGAATTAACCATACATATCAGCCTTCCATTCTTAAAACCAACTTCTTTTTAGATGAGGAATTGTGCAAGTGGAAATCAGATATTTTAGCAGGTTGGGTTGATGAATGGCACCTCTTTTTTTCTTTTTTAGATTTCCAGTTCCTTTGCAATGTGTGAATATTTCAGTATACAAAGTTGTTTTTGTAGAAAAAATGGGAAGCAAATCCTGAGGAGTCTAGCATTACAGAAGCAGGAGGTGAAATTATTTTCTCCCAAAGAAAATCACTGGATTTTAGCGTATTTCACTTATGTACTGTGTGTAATGTCTGTGTATGTATGTACATATTTCTAGCATCCTTTTGAATACCCTCACTTTAGTAGGCTGAGTTGAACAAACAAAACTGGAGAGGTTTTTTTTATTGCAGCTTCCAAAATATTTTAACAGAGTATCCTTTTCAACTAAAAAAAAACAAAAAACCCTTCTAGATCATACTTTAGATTGAACACTGTCTTCTTGACTTTTTCCCTCTCTCATAGCACAGGGGAACCTATATAAAGAAACTTGGCTGGGGTTTGAAAGGCATAAATTAAGGGAGGGGGAGCCCGGGGAAGTCCCATTAGAGCCCCAAGCATAGAGAGTTCAAATGGTAGAGTTTTCAGCTGTTGTAGATAAAAGTTCCAGCGCTTTCAATTCTTGCTTTTTGCTTCTGCCAATAATCAGGGGGAGGGCTCTTCCTCAGCCATTTACTGCTGAAGAAATAATAAAAATAAAGTAAACAAAATAAATACACTGTGGATTGAATAGATAATAATTTCACTGAATATCAAAATATCAAAGCATAAGAAAAAGGGTGTGTATGTGTGTGTGTGTTATTGGACTTTAAACTTCAGGAAAGGTAGTGGTAGTTAGTACTGCAGGGGGGAAAAATGCTAAAATGACAACAATTCACTTTCAATTAATACCCTGAAGAAGAAAACAAGGTTTGGAGGTGGGAAGACTAATTAGTTATTCACCTCTTTTAATAATCTGTCATTGACAGTCAGCATCTGAATACAATTTTCCTGAACTGAGAAGCTTTTCCTGAGGTAAAGGAAAAACTGATTAGAAGCTGGCAGTTGGTTGGTCCAAATCAGGATATAATAGAACCCCCTTTGTCCTTTTAAACATGCCAAGACAAAATTAGGGGCTGGAATTCTAACTGAAGAAGGTAGGTAGGTTCCCACAGATTCTACATTTTCATACAAACAAAAAAGAATATTTTGATTAAAATAAAATATTTTTTCCTAAACATTTCTATTGTTTTATGTTAAAAGGCCGAATGAGACACTAAGATAATAACAACTGAGCCTGCACTTTAAAATAACTAGATAGGCCAGGCTTGGCTTAATTCCACCCTTTGTCAAAAAGCAGTGGGACAGCAAAAAGTACTACTATAGGGTTGCCATGTCCCTCTTTGCCACCGGCGGGAGGTTTCCAGTAGAGCCTGAGGAGGGTGGGGTTTGGGGAGGGGAGGGACTTCAGTGCCATAGAGTCCAATTGCCAAAAGGGCCATTTTCTCCCAGTGATCTGATCTCTATCAGCTGGAGATCAGTTGCAATAGCAGGAGATCTCCAGCTAGTACCTGGAGGTTGGCAACCCTACACTACTAGCATAAGCCCCTGTAGTTATGTTAATCATTTGCCTGGCTCTGCTGTGCAAACTCCCACCCATGCTGCCCCACCCACCAGTGTTCAAATGATCAGCGAGGGAGAATGCGGGAAGGGATATTGCATGAGGTCATTTTGAGTGAAACCTGGAAGAGACATAACAACACTCTAGGAATCCCCCCAAACTTTACAGTTTTACCCTGGTGCTCTAGAATAATAGAATCATGGAGTTAGAAGGGACCACCAGGGTCATCTAGTCCACCCCCCTGCACAATGCAGGAATTTCACAACTGGGTTGTGGAATTTCACAACTGGGGTGGTCACTGGGGTGGGGAGTTTCACCCCACCCCAGTGACCCCTACTCCACACCCAGAAGATGGCAACAGAGTTTCAGGTTCTAGACCTCCATGTCACTTTCAGGTAAACTCAGAAGTGACATTGTGACATTGACTGGTATTTCTCTTCCTCCATGTCTTGCCCTCCAAACAGGGTTGCCAGCCTCCAGGTGGCAACTGGAGATCTTCTGCTATTACAACTGATCTCCAGCTGATAGAGATCAGTTCACCTGGAGAAAATGGCCTCTTTAGCAATTGGACTCTATGGCACTGAAGTCCCTCCCCTCCCCAAACCCCGCCCTCCTCAGGCTCTGCCCCAAAAATGTCCTGCCAGTAGTGAGGAGGGAACAGGCAACCCTACTTCCAAAGCTCCTGTGAACTGAAGGCAGAGGCCTAGCAACCCTCCCTGTGGCTCCTGGTACACAGTCCTCGGGCCTCCATACTTTCTGATCTTTCCAGTATCTGTCCCTAAATTCAAGGTGAGATATTGACTCAGCCCTATTTTCTCCTGGATGCCTTTGTTTTTCATGCCTCTCTCTGTCAGTTGTTATCTCAAGTCTCTCTTTTTCAGCCAACCACCGACTTTGTCGAACTTTTTTTAGCCACCCAACCCGTTGATGGATCTCCCAAGTACTCATGTTTCCCCTCCCCTGTGTATATTGTCCTTCCCAATCTTGAATGATGAGAAAGTTCTTTACAGCCTCCTCTTGTCTCAGTGTCCTGTCTACCATGTTCTTTCTCATATTTATTTTATAAATATACGGACAGTCCTTTGTGTGAGAGCATTTGTGTGCGTGTGGGGATGAATATTACATTGGGAAAAGCTCCTGAACAAGTCCATACAGGAGAAAATTATTATTTTTCCTGTGGAGGCTGGAGTGGGAAAAAAAAACATCACGAGTTTTAATAGTGCTGTAAAATATTATAATTTACTGTGTCATATTAATAATAGTTCCATACATACCCCTGTATGTGCTTGCCCTTCTTTTGACTGATATAATCTCTTGCATTCATTTTAACATAAACTGTCTTCAAGTTGAGTTTGGCTCATACTAAGGTAAGGATTGGTTTCATACGAGGAACCTGTTTGTAGAAGGGCAGAGATATACCCAGTTGTAAAGTCAAGTTATGACTATAATCTCAGAAGGCCACCAAAGCCCTAAACTCCATGCTGAGAACTTTAAATATCACTTAAGAGTATAAACCACATCTTTGGAGTGAGTTTATCAGAAATGGAGAATAAGGAGCACAGTAGTAAATGCAGGGCTCTTGATCACACTGGCTTTCATTGTACCTGGGGCTGCTGGTTATTGATTTAAAACGTTTTCTGAGAGAATCTGCTCTTTCCCCAAAGTTCTCCCCAAAGTTAAAAAAAGGTTTTCAGGATTAAAAAAATTAAATTTTGAAGTTGTGAAGAGTGATAAGGTAATGCTTGGTTGCATCATTCTTGTAATTTAAATATATGAAAACTAGTAGCCTCCCCTCTGGTCCTCAGTTCACCCCCTGAAAGGTAAGCATTGTTTTTAGTAATTATTATTGTTTTATTTTTATAATTTCTTTTCTGACAAATGTGGAAATTCCTACTGTTTTTTTAAATGAAGTTTTTGTAAATCAAAATTAAGTAATCATATACATACATGCCCATCAATACAAACACCAATGGTTTGATACCTGGTTATATAAAACATAAAACACACCCAAATCACCGAAGCCACCATAGAGTCCTGTATTAGTGCAATGCTATGTATATATGAGTGCATACAGATGTTACTAAAAATGGGCTGATGTGACTTTCTTCCTTGGTGGAACTGGCTTTTCCCACCTGCACGCTGCAACTGATGCATAGGCTGCAATCCTGAGAACATCCTCCTGGCTGGGAGTAAAATACTTACTCCTGAGTAGACTGGTTCAGGCTTGCTTCCACTTTGAATGCTAAGTTAGTGGTCAGTTTTCCTTGCTCCCATGCTTCTGGTGGGGGTCACGGGGTGCTTTTTTTCATTCTTATTGTTTCAGCGCTCTCATTCCTTTATGTCATTAGTTTCTATGGTAACTTACTTGTAAAAGAAAATGTAATCAGTTTCATTTAAAGCTGAAAAAGTGCTCCAGGTAAAGGAGGGAAGGAAGGGTGACTGTGATGACAGAACCACCAGCCAATCTACTCTGTTCAGTCAGTTTCTGCTCCCAGCCCACAGAACTGATTTCCTGTGAGCTCCGTCTTTGAAAGGAATGCGTACATCTGGCAACAACGTGAAGGATGTTCTTCTAGAATGCAGAGACCCTTGTGTTTGAGTACATTTGTACATCTAATATATGTGTTCATCTGTATATGGCCATATCTTCCACATCTTTGAAGGCCATTTGGTCGAATGATATTTTACTACAGCCATGCAATTGTTTGTTGAACGGGAACAAAATCTATACCACATTTCTTCAAATCTTGCAACTGCCTGAATAGTAAATCAGCAGAATAGGCCTCTTTTTTGTTTTTACTGCATAGCTCATGTTGGGAACTCAATAAATAAATAATTTCATTCCTGTTAAACAACAAGCTCCCATGTTTTCATGTTCACTATTGGTTGTTTCATAATAGTTAGCACACTAGTCTACTAAACCACTGTGTTAACACAAAGGAGATATCCTCTTTTGAAGCGTCCAATTACCATGTTTCTAATCTGCACATTTATAAAGAACTGTAAAATGTAAATCATGTTGCACAGACACGTACAATGGATCTATGTTGATACAAGCTTCTTGTATTATACAGATTATGGCTGTAATTCCAAACCAAGATTTGCATTTTGGGCATAAATCTATGGAAATCAATGAGACTTCTGAAAAAAGTATATGCTTTGCATTCCTTTTTGCAATAAGAAAGTCCAAAGAATAGATAGCAATATGAAATCACACATTATTATACTATTAAGTCATATTATTAATAATACGGCATAGTCACACTTCATGTTTTTAGGGAACGCCCAAGCAAATGGAAAATTTGGCTACAGCAAAGGGGGTAATTTGTTATTAAATGGGAATAAATCAATTAGGGCAACAATCTGGACCTATTTAATTTGAATACATGATTCAAAGATACTTTGGTATGAATATTTTTTCCAGTAGTTCAAGCTTTGGATGAGAAGCCACACAGTTTACATTGTGTTGCATGACACTATGCAGGTTACTGTGTAGGACATTTAGGGTTGCCAGCTAGTGGCAACCAACAGGAGTCAGGGACATGGGGGCACCATTGGGTGATGGTATGACATCACTTCCAGGGAAAATCTGAAAGTGGTGTCACACCTCTCTAGGAATCACTGGTAACTCTATGGTAAAATCATAGTGTTTCAGGCATTTCCTAGAGCACACTTGTATCCCTTTCAGGTCACTTCCAGGTTCTCCCTTCAAGTGATATCACATTGTCGCTGTTTCCTCCTGCCAGCTGTTGGAGCAGTGGTGGGAAACAGGAGTTGTGGGTGGGGGATCCCCCTCCACTGATGGGAACCTGGTAACCCTGAGGACATTTGCAGCATAATCCTAAACAGAGCAGCACCCTTTTAAGTCCATTGACTTCAATGGATTTAGAAGGGTGTAACTCTGTTTAGGATTGCACTGTCAGTAGCTTTCTGGGGTTGGAAAATAATTAGGTGTGTTTTAAGGGAATCTAATAACAGTACATGAGGACAAAAAACCCTAGCACTATGTGGAAAAGTATATATATTTACTTCATTTATACCCCACTTTTCTGTCCAATGGGGTAAAAACATCTTCCGTTCTCTTTATAATTTATGGCTGGACACATACAACTGGGTTGTAGGAACTTGGGCTACAAAGCAAATGAGAAAGCATTGTGAGGAATTTAAACCTTGGAATTCAGGATGGTATCAAGGAGCATTTATACTTCTCATTTATATTATGAATCCACCTAGTCCACGATCAAAATGACAGATAGTACACTACTAAAGCTGAGCTTGGGAGCCAATTGGGCTCATGTGGCAGCGTGACTCTGAGCCAGCATAAGTGCCTCTTATTCTGTGATAAGAGGCACTTATGCTGGCAGCAAGGGCAGTTCCGTTGGTGCCTGGGTGCCGGTGTGGGGGCATTCTTGGGGCACTCCCAGGGGTGGAGCTAACATTAGCCAGCTTCCACAGCCCCTCCAGGCTGGGAATGCCCCCTCCAGCAACATTGTTGCTGCGCCAGGTTTTTCCTGGCGCAGCCTTGCTGTTCTCAGTGGGGCAAAATTCTCCATTTTTGAGTTTCTAAATTTAAAAAAGGCCTTTTAAAGCCTTTTGGTTGCTGGGGAACCTCTTTGGAGATGCTGCAGTGGTGTCTCATCGGCTATGCCATCCCCGGCTACCGAAAGCTCACGAATGAGCTGCCCATGGCATAGCACCCAAATTAAGCCTCATTAAAGAGCTGGATACCTGTGTTTACTGCTGCGGATATTACTGCAGCTTACTTTCAAGTAATCATGTTTGGAGTTTCAAACTATGTACATTTATTCAAAAGTCAGCTTTACAGAATTCAATGGGACACAATCCCCCCAAAATATACATAGGATTGGTTCCTTAGAAGAGTGATGTTTTGAGTGATTACTTGCAGTCACATATTTGGCAACAATTGGTCATTAAACAACTGATAAAATAACATCTGTAAATACCAGTTGATAATCTGATTGTGAGAATTCACGCTTCATGCCAAAATCTCATCCATATTTTCCATTGAACACAATGTTCATTTTTCTACTTGGTTGCCAAGAAATGTAATTATAAATAGCTAGTGCTTTTTATTATCCCAAAGACATGTGAAATAAAATCTTTCTTCTGTATATATAGAACGTCATTGGACTTTAATATGTAATGCTTGTTTGTGGATCCTGAATTGATGGCCATGATTAAACATAGCATCTCATACCATACAAGCTGTGATAGTACATATAACTTTTAAAAAATCCATTACAATGGGAATTCATCATAATGCCTCTTTAAAAGTTGCCTCTTCTTACATTGTCAAACTGATCTCCGGTTCTTGTAGGTTATCCGGGCTGTGTAACCGTGGTCTTGGAATTTTCTTTCCTGACGTTTCGCCAGCAACTGTGGCAGGCATCTTCAGAGTAGTAACACTGAAGGACAGTGTCTCTCAGTGTCAAGGGTGTAGGAAGAGTAATATATAGTCAGAAAGGGGTTGGGTTTGAGCTGAGTATTGTCCTGCAAAAGTAATGTGCTAATCATTGTCCTGTAAGTATCAAGATAATGTGCTAATGAGGATATGGTATGTTAATATGGAACCATTGTATCCTGAAGTGATCTGTTAATGTGTGTAATCCAAAGCTAATCTGCATGGCTATTGTTGAATGTTGTCTTTGTTGGTCTGGAGGTTTTTTAGAACAGGAAGCCAAGCCTTATTCATTCTTAAACTCTCCTCTTTTCTGTTAAAGTTGTGCTGATGTTTATGAATTTCAATGGCTTCTCTGTGCAATCTGACAAAATAGTTGGTAGAATTGTCCAGTCTTTCAGTGTCTTGGAATAAGACCCTGTGTCCTGTTTGTGTCAGTCCATGTTCAGCCACTGCTGATTTCTCAGGTTGGCCAAGTCTGCAGTATCTTTCATGTTCTTTTATCCTTGTTTAAAACAAACTTTCAGTTAGGTCACAAGGTCTACCGGAAACCAACTCACACAGATCGCTACTTACACAAAAACTCCAACCACCACCCCCGACAGAAAAGAGGAATAATCAAAACATTAATGGACCGTGCAAGACGGATCTGTGAACCACAGTTTCTCAAGGAAGAAACTAATCATCTAAATCATGCACTGCTAGCAAACGGCTACTCCAAGAATGAAATCAGAAGGGCCATTAAACCAAACAAAAATCAGAAAACTCAGGAAAAACAGTCTCCCATAGGAAAGGTATTCTTGCCATTTATTAAAGGAGTCACTGATAGGATGGAGAAACTTTTGAAAAAACATAACCACAAACAGTGTTTAAACCCACCAAGAAAATACAACAAATGCTACGATCAGCAAAAGACAAAAGAGACCCCCTCACCTCTGCAGGAGTATATCGTATACCTTGCAGCTGTGGAGAAGTTTACATCGGGACCACAAAACGCAGCATACAAACAAGGATAAAAGAACATGAAAGATACTGCAGACTTGGCCAACCTGAGAAATCAGCAGTGGCTGAACATGGACTGACACAAACACGACACAGAGTCTTATTCCAAGACACTGAAAGACTGGACAATTCTACCAGCTATTTTGTCAGATTGCACAGAGAAGCCATTGAAATTCATAAACATCAGCACAACTTTAACAGAAAAGAGGAGAGTTTAAGAATGAATAAGGCTTGGCTTCCTGTTCTAAAAAACCTCCAGACCAACAAAGACAACATTCAACAATAGCCATGCAGATTAGTTTTGGATTACACACATTAACAGATCACTTCAGGATACAATGGTTCCATATTAACATACCATATCCTCATTAGCACATTATCTTGATACTTACAGGACAATGATTAGCACATTACTTTTGCAGGACAATACTCAGCTCAAACCCAACCCCTTTCTGACTATATATTACTCTTCCTACACCCTTGACACTGAGAGACACTGTCCTTCAGTGTTACTACTCTGAAGATGCCTGCCACAGTTGCTGGCGAAACGTCAGGAAAGAAAATTCCAAGACCACGGTTACACAGCCTGGATAACCTACAAGAACCAATGAACTCTGACCGTGAAAGCCTTCGACAATAAACTGATCTCCCTTTCCCATTTTTCTCTTTTGTGCCTGGGAACAGGGCTTACATCTCTACTTTGATTTATTTATAGAATCCAGTTCAAATAGGAGCTCTATAAATATATAACTATCAACAACAGTTCATCTGAAATTTATTGCTAGAGCTGGCATTGCCTTCTTGGCATACTATGATGAAGCTTTATGGTCCCTTTAAAAGAAATTTATTCAGTTAAAAAGTTGCATACAATTATAAATTCATCACCAATTCTATAAACAAAGCACACAGTCATTATTAAATTCATTTCAACATGTTTGTCAGAGCAACATGCCATTTATTGAACTTATCTATTTTTTTTACCATACAACAAAGCCACGGTAATCCATGTCATGGTCACCTTTAGGCTGGATTACTGTAACTCGCTGTACATAGGGCTGCCCTCGAGACTGATACAGAGGCTCCAGCTGGTGCTCCTTATGGGGACCCCGTTGTGGGAGCATATTCAACCAGTGCTTCGCCAGCACTGGAGTATTGGGATAGGTTCAAGTTGCTGGTTTTGACCTTTAAAGCCTTATACGGTCTGGGACCCTTGTACCTTCGGGACTGCCTATCCTGGTATACCCCCAAAAAACATTGCGTTCTACTGATACCAAATTTTGGTAGTCCCCAGCCCTAGGAGTGTGCGGCTGTCCTCCACAACGGCCAGGGCTTTTTCGGCCCTGGCCTCGGCCTGGTGGAATTCCCTTCCTAATGACATCAGGGCCCTGCGGGACCTTAAAGATGGAGTTATTCGACCAGGCCTATGGGTGAGGAAAGCCACAGGTTGTCATCAGTGCTATCTCCCCACACCTTCTGGTTTACTGGTGGTGTGGTTTCTAATTACTTTGAACTGCATCTGAATTTTCCAGCAACTGTTTTGTTTACCGAGTGCCACTGATGTTTTAACTTACTACTATCTATTTTAATACTTAAGTAAGAGATGTTTTGATTGTATTGTTTTATTGTAATTGAATTTGTTGTGACCTGCCCTGAACTCAGCATTGATTGGGGATTGAGAGAGGGCTAGAAATCAAAATAAATAAATAAATAAATACATACATACATACATACATACATACATACAGGTTACTTTATTCAGCTGTACATATTCTTTTAATTTCTCCAACCTCTCTTCTTTATTTAGTTATGTTCCTTCACTATTTAGCAAAAAACTAATCTTGCAGAGGTTATGACATTTAAAATAAATTATTGAGTATCCTTGGAATGGCAGGAGAGAAAGGTAGCTGCCTATTCCTTCAGTCATAGTTCTAGAAATCATTTCCCAATAGTCTTCCGCTCTACTACATCTCCAAAGCTTATAGTTCCATATATGTCTATGTCTGTCTGTCTGTCTACCTATCTACCTACCTACCTACCTAGCTATCCATCCATTCCTGGTATACTGTGCTGTTTATTTTTTTTTTCTGTGTTCTTATTTAAATTGTACAAGTGTGAGGCCTGCAAAACCCCTGGGGGGAATCCCATCTTCCCCCCTCCCATTACTGTCTGGCACAACTCACCTTGGAGACTTGTTGCAGTGGTGGTGTTGTCTGGGAGCTGCTCTGAGCCAGGAGTGGCTCCAGGCATTTGCCACTGCCATGGCCCTGTCCGGAGCAGCTCCCGATGTCTACTGCTGCTGTGGCTGGGACTTGGAATGGCTCTGCCACCACTGTGGCCAGGCTAGGGTTGCCAACTGCCAGGTAAGAGCAGGAGATCTCCTGCTAATTCAACTGATCTCCAGCCGATAGAGATCAGATCACCTGGAGAAAAATGGCCGCTTTGGCAATTGAACTCTATGGCATTGAAGTCCCTCTCCTCCCAAAACCCCGCCCTCCTCAGGCTCTGCCCCAAAAATCTCCTGCCAGTGGTGAAGAGGGACCTGGCAACCCTAGGCCAGGCCCACTGGCAGCTCTTGGGCTCTGCCGCCGCTGGGCCTGCCATCAGCTCATGGCCTTTCCTGTGGCTGGGCTCCTGGGCTCCACTGCTGCTACAACTGCCTTTGGGCTCCATTGCAGCAGCCTTTTCCAGGCCCGATCCAGCTTCCCAACAGTGTACATTTGATTGCGGGGTGGTGGTGGTGGAATTAAACACTTCATTTAATTTGAGGAGAATTAAAACCCCTAATTTTTTAAAAAAGTTTTAGATTGTTCTGCCAACCTAGGGGTTCCCCCAAGTTTGCAGAAAAATCTGTTTTGGGTAAGTGTAGCCCTGATCTGCAGATTTAATTATCTGCAGATGGGGTAGTGTTGCCAGGTGCCCAGTGGTGGCGGGCAAACCCCCGGCAATTCATCCTGAGGTTCAGCGGGCAAAACCTGAGGGTCAGCGGGCTAAAGTGCATGCGTACGTACACACAGCACACATGTCACTTCTGGTTTACAACCAGAAGTGCTGCCTCGCGAGGGGCCTTATGCCACTCAAACTCATAGTGGCTGCTTGCGATGCAGCACTTCTGGGTGTAAATGCATTGCAAGGGGCCTTTTACCACTCAAGTGGCATAAGGCTTCTCATGAGGCGATACTTCCAGTTGTAAACCAGAAGTGACACGCGTGCGTTCGCCTGAACTCTGCCCCAAAAGCTCCCGCCGGAGGAGAGGGGAGACCTGGCAGCTCTAAGATGGGGGCCACACTTGGGAAACATATAGACCTTTGTATTTTGTAAGCTACTTTGGATCCCCATTGGGGAGAAAAGTAGGGTTAAAATATGTAAATAATTATAAGGCCATTGCAGCACTTCCCATTCTTTCTACCTCATCTCTTCTTATGACTGGTGGTACTTGGATGGTCAGTTGACAGGCTGAGCATTTTCCTCGTTCCTCCGGGTTATTAGGTTCTTTCACTGTCCAAGGGCAGAGAGTTAGGTTCCCCACTGATCAATGATAATTGGATGGATCTAAACAGATATATTATGAGAATTAAATATTAAGAGATTTGCAGTGCAATATTAAACAGAGTTACACCCTTCTAAGTCAATTAAAATTAATGGGCTTAGAAAGGGTGTAACTGTTTAGGATGGCACTTTTATGAGTTTGTAATCAGCCATTAGACCGAACATAAATATATCTGATGAAGTGGACTCCACAATAAACATATTAGTCTTTAAAACACCACAAGACTATCTCTCTGGCATTTGTCACAAATATTATGGGCACTGTTAAGGAAAAGGAATCTTCCATCAGAAATTAATCATCACACCACATGGTATATTAGATCACATGGGTATGTAACTAACCTCACTAATTTGTATGGCAGCGTATACAACTCAATGAGATGAAAAGCAATTTATTATGTAGCAGAGAGAATTCAATGTGCTGTATAGGTTCTAATGTTAGAGGATGATAGTTGAATCAAATGTAGACATTCTCCTTTTGTGACTCTCTCTAGGCAGTGCTTAAATTAGAAGCATTACAGAAGTGTTATTTTCGAGGCACACTGTCAGTGTATGTCTCATATTTCATTTTAAGGTCCAGCCAGAACTTTAGTTTATGAAAGTGATGTACAATTGTGGTAGAAAGTCCTTTCAGAGCATTTAGTGCTAGCTCCTGGCTGACCCATTCACTGGGATTCAGATCACCTGGAATAGATTTCATTTTGGCTTGACTTTACTTTATCCAATTATTCTTTTGCTTCAATTTGTTTTTAGTTTTATCCCGTGTGTAAGTATTATGGATATATGCATTGGTCTTCATTTGTGTGTGGATTTCTCTCTCTCCAGATAATTGAAAAGGACAAGGCGCAACCCTCCTCCCCAGGGAACCATTCTTTATTGGAGCCAAACTGTAGCCTTGGATATGACTAGCAAGAGCCATTGTGGAATTGGTGTTGTATGTGCAGATCTTGCTACGTGTAAAAATGGTGACTCAGTAGTGACGAGATAAAGGCAATAGTTCTAGAGTTCTGTGGAGTGATTGTCATTCCCATTCACAAAAGCCCAGTGTAGATGCTTATCTAGGCAATGTGAATATGTGAAGGGTACATGTATAGGGTTGCCAACCTCCAGGTACTAGCTGAAGATTTCCTGCTATTACAACTGATCTCCACCTGATAGAGATCATTTCATTTGGAGAATACGGCCGCTTTGGCAATTGGACTCTATGGCATCGAAGTCCCTCCCCTCCCCAAACCCCGCCCTCCTAAGACTCCACCCAAAAACCTCTTGCCGGTGGCCAAGAAGGACCTGGCAACGCTATGCATGTGCTGGACTTGTGCCCACTGGTCTTGCCCTGATGTCTCTGTATTTTGTTACAGGCTTTGACATATTGGAGCACATGAACATGGTATTAATGTTGTACATATGCAGAATTATCCAGAATATAATGTAATGTGTAGTTGTGTTATAAAGTATAACACAACTACACATACAAACTGCAAAAGATATATAAAGAGGTTTAATTTCCTTTTAAGGAAGAAGAATATTCTATGCAAGAGGCTTCCAGCAACATTCTATTCTATTATTACCAAAGATCTTCCCAGATGAGAAATGGTTTCTCATGACTTATATGACTGCTGGAATGAGAAACGGTTTCCCATGTCCTATATAACTGCTGGAATAAGAATCGGTTTCTCATGTCTTATATAGCTATTGAAAAGCAGAGACCGAATGTCAGATTCAAATGAATTCACATGCAGATATGATGTGGTACTGATAATGTTGTAATGTAAACTATAATTGTATTTTATGATTTAAACATGAATGCTAGATCCTAGAACTTAATGAATGGGTTCAAATGAAATGTATTTTTCTGTAGATGAGAATGATACTTGACAATTGAATATATAGAGTGATGATAAAGCTTAAAACTGATTTTTTTTAGTTAGCAAAATAGTCTCCTGAAAAAGGAAGTCCAAATAAGGAACTGGAATAGGAGGCTACTGAGCATGTGCAGTAAAACCGTTTCTTGATTGAAGGACAGTTTCACTTACATTGAGAAACGGTTTCACATACCTTGAGAAATGGTTTCACATCCATAAGGTGACTGAAACAGTATAAATACAGGCACAGAAAGGCTAGTACTTCAGACCTCTCTCAGAGCGTCTCAAGAAGAGGCTGTTGGTATGTATGGCTTTACAAATATATTATTCTCTAGAGTGTGAATTAGATACTTTGAACTAAATCAGACTTATTTGACTGTTGGATTAGTGTTGGATTATAAAACTGAATAGTATGTAGAACTTGCTTGCTTCACAGTATACATTGTAACCATACATTGTTACTGAACATTAAGACTTTGTAACTTGCACATACACATATTTACTGGAAGTACATCAATAAAAAGACTTGCTTTTTTAAGTGAGTAAAGTAGTTGAGTCCTGCTTAGTAGGTGACAAGCTGAATAAGATATCATACCACTTCTCAGGAAGGGGTCAATTCTAAGAGTTTGGTCACTTGAAAGGCACTGACCCTCTTCAATTTGTCCAGTTCTTCTGTCTGCATATGTAAACTGCATACGTGTAGGTCCTCTCCTCAGGAACTATATCCTGTATTGTTGTAATCATGCAGATAGACCTATTTGTGTACAGATTACACACACATGGCCTGTGCAGATGTTTCAGATTAACATATGGAGGTTGAGGTGGGATTAATAGGTGAGATCTCGATACCCCTCTCAGTGTATTAATTCTCCCTAGAGAGTGGTTTGCATTGGGTTTAAGAATGTGATCTGAGTGTACTACATGGTATGGGATGGCAAATGGAAGGGAATATGACATGTGTTATGTGATATTAGTTTGGTACTATGAGTTGAGAGTGGAAGCCAAAAAAGTAATTTGATGTGAGTTCATTTGAGGCCTATAGGTTTTCATGACCCTCGCAGCCCAAATGCTGATTTCCCCCCAGAAAGATAAATCAATGAATCATAAAATGAAGAACTGTGAGCTGTAATGGTTATCAGAGAGACTATCGGGGAGAACCTGACATTAGCAAGGCCTTTTATGCTGTGTAAAGAATGTGACATCCATTGCACTGCTGAGCTGTTTTGATTGAAAGTTTTTTTCACACTGAGGTCATTACTGAGCCAGCTTTAAATATCCTTTTCAGGCAGCTGGGCTCAGTGTAATGTGATTTTTTTTTTAAGTATCCCAGGGCCGTTTGACTATTTCAGACAAAGAAGGAAAAGGCCCCTGCTGAGTTTGGAAATCATCTTGCTACTTGGAGATCAGCTTAGAACAGGTTATTTATTGCTGTTCTTGGCATGGGGGACCCTCACAGTCCTGCCGACTAAGTTTGGCTGCTCTGCTTGCAGCTCTCCAGCGCAGCTGATGATCCTTCCTTCGGAGCATGGGGTGCCTGAGAGGCCATGGAGGCAAAGGGGCTGCCTTGCTCCGAATTCCTCTTAAGCTGATTTCCAGTTGCATCAACAGAGGACTGAGTTAGCAAACAGATGCTTTGGGGTAACAAGAGAAGAACCAAACCATTACACTTTGGCATTAGCAAACCACTAAGAGGGAAGTCTCAGCTACAGTAATACCATGAAAATCTCATGTAGCAAAAGGATTGATTTATTAGTTTTACAAATAATATGACCACAGCCAGCATCACGGGAGGGCTTAGGTGGCTGCCGACCAATGAGAGCTGCAGGAGGGCCCACTCACAGTGGTGGCTTGTTGCTAGTGAAGAATGGAGTCTGGAGGAATCAGCTGAAGGCAGGGGATGGGTCACTTCCTTCCCAACTCCCAACTACCCCTTCCACCTTCCCTCCTTCCTCCTCTCCCCACCTTTCCCCTCTCAGTCTGCTGTCTGCACACAGCATTTGCTCCTGTCTCCTGTGTGCTTGGGAGGATTCGGTGTATTTGCTGCAGGATGTATTAAAATGAAGGACAAGATTGCCCTTTTGGGAACAATCTTAGGAAATACCTGGAGACTTTGGGGGCGGAGCCTTAGGAGGGCAGGGTTTGGAGAGGGGAGGGACTTTAATGCCATAGAGTTCAATTGCCAAAGTAGCCATTTTCTCCAGGTGAACTGATGTCTATCGTCTGGAGATCAGTTGTAATAGCGGGAGATCTCTAGCCACGACCTGAAAGCTCAGACTAGCTATATAGTAACTTTATTTGTTATGCCTCAGAAATACTTCTGGACTCCAGGAAGTCTAGCAATCCATGCTCATATAGCTGAAGCAGTGGGTTAGCCATCCTTTTTTACAATAATTTTCCTGAACATAATACCTAATGTACAATGTGATTAACTTGTTGCTACATGGCATCCTGTCTGTTTACCTAGAAATTTTTACAAACCACAAGTGCTTCATACGGCGGTCTCCTAATCATCCATTGGGTCGGCAAGCTGATGAAGGTCCTCTGAAACGCATCCTTGCCATGGACCTGTGCCACGGATCCGCTTCCTCGTTTCTTCATGATTGCTTATTAGTGATAGCATAATAATTTTGATTCAGAACATTAGTGCATTTTTGCACAATTGTTAATATTACAAGCCCTTTGGAGCTGTAACTTGAATTGTTGAGTTTGTATTTAACCCAGTGTGGTATTTTTCAGTTTAAGCCCTGCAGGCAACGGAGGAGTGCATTAACACGATATACCTGTGAGTGTATATTTTTTGCTTATTTTGGGATACTCCTACTAATATAAATTTATTGGCTTTCTAAGCCAGCATTGTCTTTCTATATATATTTAAGTTCTTTTTGAGCCGTGTGCTGCCCTCTCACATAGACGACCTGAAGGCTGGCAACTTATTCCAGGCCCAAAACACTTCTCCTACTCCAGGGCTGTCATTCCACTCTGGTACTTGTCATTCTAGTTGTAGAACACTTCTGCTACTCCAAGGGACCTGGCTTGTTCAATCTGTGCTAGTAAAGACCTGGAATTTGGGTACCTCTGCCTATACCTTTGATAGTAAAAAGCTGACACAGAGCTGAGACGATTCGGTGCTACTTGGTGAAGCTCCAAGATTTGTACACCAAAAAGACTGAGATTTTCTGATACATTGTACTTCTTAGGATTAGGAAAACCCGTGATTACATTCTGAAGTAATTTTAAATTGCAGATCAATTACGAAATCCAGATGAAATTAATTTTTAAAATAAGATTCTAAACCTAGCCCTGACTTTTAGTCCTAATAAATAGGGCAGTTTTCTATTGCTTCTGTTTAATTCTTTTTTAATGAATTAGCATGGTGCATGAGATCTAATTTTTATATTCTAAGTGTGATCAAAATACCATGCAATCACATTCTTCAAGATTAGGGTTGTAGAAAAAAAATCAATAAATTTTGGGTTTGGGTTTATTGGGTCTGATTTTTTTTTGGTAAACCCAAAATAAGCCGAATACCCATACCGGTAAATATTAGTATTCGGCTTATTTCTGGGTTTACCAAAAAAATCAGGCCCATTATAGTCTGTGGGAAAATATTTTCAAAGCTCCTGTGGGGCTGTTTTTGGAGGTAGAGTTCCCAAATTTTCAGGGTAGCTTGAAGGAACTCTTTTTGCATGGACCCCAGAGTTTGGTGAAGATTGGATCAAGGGGTCCAATTTTATGGGGTCCCAAAGGGGTTCTTCCCATTCCTCATAGGAAAACATTGCAAAGTTCACACAAGAAGACACCAAACTGCCAAAAAAAACCTCTCTCTCTAAATTCAACAATGAGAATGATGATGACAACAACAAAGCAGTGCCCCCCAAACAATCAAATCACCCCCTCCTTTCGGATAAAAGCCAGCAAGATCTGAAGCACAGATAACTCCAAAATTCAAACAATGCAACTTTGAAACAGAAAGCAGTGGAGAATGGAAGCAAGCACCCCCTCCCAATAATCATATCACCCCCTCCTTTCAGGTGAAAGCCAGCAAGATCTGAAGCAGAGAAAATCTCTGGGAATTTTTTTCAGTGCTCCCGGGAGGGAGGGGGTTCAACGTAAAGTCACCAAATTTGCAGTGTTGCTTCAAGGGACTCTTCTTAGATGGACATCGATGTTTGGTTAAGGCTGGTTCAGGAGTACCAACTTTGTGGGTCCACAAAGGAGTCACCCTTATCTTCCAGAGGCGTTTGGGACGGCCAGGTTTTTGGTTTTGTGGTTCAGAAGGTCAGCGTTGTTGAGGACTGGTGGAAAAAGCCAAGGCAGGCTGGCGCCTCTGAGTCTATGTTCCATTCATATCTGGGTTGCATAGCATGATGGCCATGCAAATTAGCTTCCAAACTGAGGAATATGGATTAAATGCAAGAAAAATAAGGCACAGAAAACATTTCTTTTGGTGGCAAAGGACATCCTGTAACCAGTCCTTTCATACAGTCATCAAAAATCTGATTTCAAGAGATGGTTATGGTAAGGGGAAATGAAAATGCTACTCAGGGCGCCCTTCAGTTTTGAGAGCAGATTTTCATAAGAGGGGGCGTGGTGATATCGGAGTCAACCGAAGTCACAACCAAGGTGGCTCTTCTGAAGGAGACTGCTCATCCATGCAGGTGAGAGAGTCTTCTTCAGATGCCTGATCAGAAGTGGTTGAAGCTGGTGTTTTTATTTGGAGGGTATATCCTTCTGGATGGGACTGGGTGAGCCCCATCTTTTAAATGATCCTTCTGCTATCCAGATTACTCTACTGAAGGGTGATGGATAGTTTGTCTCCGATTGCACAACTCCTACCTCAAAAAGGCCCCAACGATGGGGTCCTGGAAGGGGACAACATCCCCTCCAAAACAAAACCAGTAAAAGATAGAAAAATGGGAGAAGGCACAGAGCCAGGAATCTGAGCAAAGTAGAATACCCAAAAGTTTAAAAAGCCAAATACCTATTTGTCTTTTCAGGAATCATCTATCCAGCTTTGCTGAGTTTCCCGGTTTTGCTATTTGGTTGAAATTAAATCTGAAAAAAGCCAAAATGGCTATTTTCAGGTTTATTTTCAGTTCGATAAACCCCATATGCACAGCCCTAGTTTGTATATGAACATTATGTTGGTGGTAGCTTCATTTCCTTAGTGGCTTATTTTTGAACATTCAATGACACTACGTTACATCTACTTAGCCAATCAATACCAGTGGTTTTAGTATGCCACTTTGATAAAAATTACATTCTAGATTGAAATTTGTAGCTGCATAACAGGATAATTTTCTCTAGATATCTTGCATAGGGTGCCATTATAGCTACATTAATGCTCCTCTCTATGGGTTTTGCAAGATCAGGTTTATTATATTACTTTAAAATTGTTTTATAGGCATGCCACTTGTTATCTAAGTGAGCTGCCTTAGGAAATGTACATGGCCCTATAAAGTGGGTATCTGTTGATGCTGAATGGTGTTTTTCTTTTCTGCCAAGAATTAATACATTGTACTTTCATCTTCCTTTGCATGAGATTATTTTAGTAAAAACATTTTATAGCATCATGCACAAATTTCCCTTTGAAATTGGGAAAAAAAGCATCATGTGCTTTTACAGGAATATGATAACACATTTCCCTTTGAAAACTTTCATCATGTGCTTTTACAGGAATATGATAACACATTTGCCAGTGTGGTTTACTGGTTCAGAGCAGTGGACTCTAATCTAGAGAGCCAGGTTTGATTCCCCACTCCTCCACATGAGCGGTGGACTATGGTGAACTGGGTTGGTTTCCCCATTCCTACACATGAAGCCTGCTGAGTGACCTTGGGGTTGAGAGAGTTCTGAGAGAACTGTGACTGGCCCAAGGTCACTCAGCAGGCTTCATGTGGAGGAGTGGGGAAACCAAACCAGAAGTCAGGAACTTTTGCTATAAGGCAATAGACTCTAATCTCCTCTTCAACTGTCGATGGATATAAAGAAGAAGAGTTGGTTTTTATACCCCACTTTTCTCTATCGAAAGGTGTCTCAAAGCAGCTTACAATCACATTCCCTCCCCAACAACAGGTACCTTGTGAGGCAAGTGAAGCTGAGAGAGTTCTGCGAATACTGTGACTAGCCCAAGGTCACCCAGCAGGCTGCATGCGGAGAAATGGGGAATCTAAACTGGTTCTCCAGATTAGAGCCTGCCGCTCACGTGGAGGAGCAGGGAAGCAAACTCGGTTCTCTGGATTAGAATCTGCCACTCTTAACCACCACACCACTCTGGCTCTTGTAAAGAAATGAGAGTTACTTGTAGTGATAGTAATGAAAGCTTAATGTATAGCAGGGCTCAGTCTCACAATCTGGTTTCAGTACAAGGGATTAATATTGTAGCAGCAGAGTAATACTAAAGGAAAGTGCTTCCGAGTTTCATATTTTCAATTTCCCCCCTTTCTCACACCCCATTTTCATCTGGAATTGGGTTATTATTTCCAAGTATTGTCAAATAACTCTCATAAAATGCTTGGCCTCCCCCCCCCCAGCCGAGTTCTCTGAAAACTTCCAAATGCTTCCCTTCCCTGACAACCTTCCACTGTTTCCAGCCTCCCTTGTAGAGTGATTTCTTCCTCCTAGGATTGCCAGCTATGGAATGGGAAATACCTGGAGCTTTTGGGGGTGGAGCCTGAGGAGGTCAGAGTTTGAGGAGGGAATGCCATACAGTTCACCTTCCAAAGCTACCATTTTCTCCAGGTGAACTGATCTCTGTCGCCTGGAGATCAGTTGCAATAGTGGGAGATCTCCAGCCACCACCTGCAGGTTGGCAACCCTACTTCAATAAATCTCAAGTAAAGGAGAGGTGCCAATGGGTAGGGATTCAGAAATGGGTAGTGTAGTATAGGGCTGTCGATTCGGTTCCATCCAAACTGGAAAACAGCCGAATTTCACCCAATCCGGCGGTTTTCAGTTCGGATGGAGCCGAACCGCAAAACGTCGGGAAACCGCGGTCCCAAACTTGGCAAGTTCGGGGGACAGCGGAAAAAAATTCGGCCTTTTCCTGCCTTTAAAGAGCTCTCTGGAAGGCAAGCAAGCTTGCCTTCCAGAGAGCTCAACCCGGCAGGGGACAGGATTCCCTTCCCTTCCCTCCCAATCTTCCGGGTGATCCTGGCCCCGGGATCACCTTCCCTCCCCCCCAATCTCCCCCCAATCTCCGCAGAGCAGTTTAAAGCCCCCCTCCCGCCTTCCCGGGGCTCCTGGGAAAGCTGGTGGGGGGGTCTTTAAGCTGATCTGCGCTGCCAAAGCTGGCAGCGCGGATCAGATTAAAGACTCACCCGCCTGCTTTCCTGGGAGCTCCGGGAAGGCGGGTGGGTTGCTCTTTGAACTGATCTGTGCTGCCATGGCTGGCAGCACGGATCAGCTTAAAGACCCACCCACCTGCTTTCCTGGGAGCCCCGGGAAGGTGGGCGGGTGGGTCTTGGCAGCGCTGATCTGTTTAAAGAGCCACCCTCCCGCCTTCCCGGGGCTCCCAGGAAAGTGGGCGGGGGGTGTCTTTAAATTGATTTATTCGGGCAAATTTTTTCCCGAACTCAAATCTCGCGTCGGATTCCATGGAACCGAAGCAGGGGAGTTTGGATTTAGGCTTTTCCCGGATCAAAACGGGCCAGATTTTGCCAGATCCGAATTTTTACGAAAAAATTTTTTCAACAGCCTTAGTGTACTATTTCCAGACAAACAAACTGGAAAAGACCCATTCAATTCATTTGTTTGGGAAAAAAGTAAAACAGGAAAAATGACGAATGAATGGAAGAATGACCAATCAGCCAACAAGAAGTAGGTGGGAGGAGAATCATTTCTCCCACTACCTCTCTCTGGAGCCCGCATGTACCCTGGGAAATGTAGTCCCAGGATGGTAACATTAACAGTACCATCCTGAACAGAGTTAAACCCTTCTAAGGACCAAACTACATATGTTTTTAGCTAGTCAAGTCTGGGTATCACAGACCCAACTTACTTTCCCTGCAGCCACACAGCAGTGGCTTGGACCATTGTTTTTAAAGCCAGGGGGAGGATTGGGCTTGGGACCATGGCGTGAAGGGAGGAGGCTGTCTAGGTGTTGGGTATTAGAGAGCGAGCTTTGTTACATATCAGACAGTTAAAGGGTTAATATTGCAACTGACCAAATGGTCAGTGTAGTGGCCATTGCAATCGTGCCCGAGGGTCACGTATACAACTATTTTGCATGTTCAACTGCTTTCGATTTCTTTGTTAGAACTGAAAGCAGTTGACCACCATTTTTTTTCTTTTTGCTTGACTGCTGAACAGGCAGGATGGAGAGAGGCTCTCCTTTTGCTAAGGGTGCCTACTCGTAAGTAAGCTTAGTGCCTTGCCAAAGGTTTTGGCAAGTATAGGAAACATAGAATGTAGACAGATATTATTTGTTTTGTATCCCAGTGACTTTTTCCCTACCCTGAGTTAGAGTAAAGATTGTTTTACTTCAAGACAAATGCGTCTTGCCTCTTTTGTGCGTGTGTGTGATCTCAATTCTCATAGTTCAAGAGGAACGATCCAATCCCTCTGATTTGGTAGCAGATAAATTAAATATCGGGGTTCCCTTTACAGGAACTGGGGCCCCGATTCCCCAATAAGTGGTAGCTGAGTACGGTTGGTTTTTATTTTGGCTATTGAGATAGGATCACACCGCACTCCTTTTTTTTTGCTTTTGGGATCTTCACTGGAGACGAAAGGATTTACAAACGCCCAGAGGGAATTTTTCCTGTGACGGAGCCAGCAGCCTGGTCTGCAAAGGACGGCAGGAAACACAACCCCGCGCTTGAATCCTGTGAGGAAGAAAGCAGCCCTGAGCCGCTGGAATGAGCAACGATAAGGAAAGTATGAAT
Source organism: Euleptes europaea (assembly GCF_029931775.1). Taxonomy (NCBI): domain Eukaryota; kingdom Metazoa; phylum Chordata; class Lepidosauria; order Squamata; family Sphaerodactylidae; genus Euleptes; species Euleptes europaea. The sequence goes on along the minus strand of NC_079313.1, from coordinate 68,623,467 downwards.
TCAAAAGGGCCCCAATCCGTTTCTGTCCCCCATATCACCCAAGCCTCCTTTCCAGTATGGAAGAGAATGGTGGAAAATGCTTTAACAGCAATTGGGGTGAATCACGTTTTGAATGAAGACCCGCCAGCTGACACAGATAGAGAAGCCCTTAAGAAATTTAAAATTGCAGATGCCCAGGCAATGAATTTGATTGCCAACGCAATTAATCCGGAAGAGACAGCGATAATTTTGAATAATGATACCGCCAGGAAAATGCTAAATGCACTCAATGAGAAATTTGGAACTGTGTCCAAAACCCAGAAAATGATTTTAAAAACTAGACTGTATGCAAATAGAATGTCTGGAGATATGACCCTCTTGCAACACCTTTAGAAAATGCAAGATATGGAATCAGAATTGAAGGCTGTAGGAGGGGAAATCGGTGAAGAGGAGTTTCTCGTACTATTTCTGGGAAGTTTGCATTCTAAATATAACGCTGAAAAAAGGAATCTTTTGGGTAGAGAGGACTTAACCCTTACTAAGCTGGTGACTGCACTTAAACAGTTTGACGCAGACAGGAGCCAAGAGAGGGAATTATCTCGTGGAGTGTCTGTACTGCGTGTAAATGACAAATCCACAATCAGATGCTTCTCATGTGGAAAGCATGGTCACCGGTCGTTTCAATGTGAGAAACGTGAAACAAAGGGAGAAATTCCCCCCCCCTCTCGCCGGGAAGAAAAGCCCGCCAAATCCTCACAAAGGGAGAGGGATGGAAATGGGAGGCAACAGCCCCAATCATCCACAAGAGGGAGTCCAAGCCAAGGGAAGCCCAGATGGCACAATCACCAGCCAAAGGCTTATCTAGTCTCGAATAAAGCTTCAACCAAAGATTATTTAAAGCGTGTAAATACATTTGTTCTGGACAGCGGTGCAGATGTACATGTGTCTGGCCTGAGATCAGCTTTTGACTTTCTAGAGCCTTGTGATGAAACATTAGTTATGGCTTGTGGAGAAAGATTTCTATGCACTCAGAAAGGAGAAGTTTCTATTGCAATTCAAAGCTATTGTGGAAATGTAATGCATTTAACCTTACAAGACGTATTCCTAATGCCTAATTCAGATGAAAATTTATTGTCCGTGAATAAACTAGTGGATGCAGACTTTGAAGTGTCTATAAAAAAGGACAAATGTCGCTTATTTGATTCTGAAGGGAGAGAATACCCAGTGCTATCAGTAGGCTCACACTATTGCCTGGAGAATGTTGCAAGTCAATTGGAGAGCAATGTTGATTCTGATGAAAGTGATTTTGATGGAAATGAGGATAATGTTGAGGAAGAATCAAAGTGCCTAGTTGCTTTTAATAAAGGATTGACAGAGCAGAAGGCTGCAGATTGTAACCACAAGGACTGTTTGTACCAATGGCACGTGAAACTAGCTCATAAAAACTTTAAGTCAGTGAAGCAACTGCTGATTGATTGTGGAATGCCAGTTAAGGAATGCTTTAAGGACAAAGAACGTTGTGAAGTGTGTCTCAGAGGAAAGGGAACAGCGCCTAAGCACGTGCAGAGGCCAAGCAGTGTTAAGGCAGAGATTTTGGAAGAAGTGCACTCAGACTTGATTGGCCCACTCAAGCCTTCAGCAGGAGGGGCAAAATATGTTCTGCATTTCATAGACAGCGCTTCAAGATTTGCATATGTGTATTTGTTGAAATCAAAGACTGAAGTAGCTGAAAAATTTAAAGCTTATGTTGCCCTGATGAAGAATAAACATGACAGAGGAATAAAGTTATTGTACACTGACAGAGGGACTGAGTACCTTAATAAAGAAATGAAAGAAATTCTTGAATCTGAAGGAATAGAGCATGCAATCTCAGTTGCATATACCCCTAGGAACAATGGGTTGTCAGAAAGGTTTAACAGAACTCTGATGGAAAGTGCAAGATGCTTAATGCTACAGGCAGGCTTGCCTTACCCCTGCTGGGGAGAATGTGTAAATACAGCAGCTTACCTTTACAACAGGACAATTTCAAGTGCTATCAACATGACTCCATATGAAAGATGGAATGGCAGGAAGCCTAGTCTGAAACACTTGAAAGCATTTGGATCTCGTGTGTTTGCATACATCCCAAAGGAGAAAAGGGGAAAAATGGATCCTACTACAGAACTTGGAATTCTTGTGGGATACCATCCTTTCTCAAAAGGGTACAGGATAATGGACATTAAGACTTACAATTTACAAATATTGAATGCAGTATATATAGATGAAAGAAATGTTATTAATAATCAACAAATTAATAACTTTGATGATCCAGAGGTTTGTGAAGAGGAAACCATAGAGATTCCATTTACAGCATGGGATTGCAATCCACCTGCTCCTGCGGAACAGCAAGAGACTGCAGATTCAAAAGGGGTTGATCCCGGTGCTGATGGAACAGCGGAACCCTCTCAGACCTTAAGGAGATCTACAAGGACTACAAAAGGAATACCAGCAGAGAAACTGAGTCTTTTCACTAGAATTGACAGCCACGTGGAACCCTCAAGTTGGGACGAACTGCAAAAGTTGCCTGATGGGGAGCGGTCAAGATGGCTGAAGGCAATTCAAGAAGAATTAGACTCACTGCAGAAGAATAATACCTGGAAACTAACCAAACTCCCACCAAACAAGAAGACTGTGGGATGTAGATGGGTGTTCAAGGTCAAGAAAAATTCGGATGGAACTGTTGACAAGTACAAAGCAAGACTAGTTGCAAAAGGATTTACCCAGAAGTATGGAACTGACTACACAGAAACCTACGCACCTGTGATTAGTCACACGGCTATAAGGACTTTGCTGAGTATAGCCGCCTCCAGGAATAAAGTGGTACTGCAACTCGACGTCAAAACAGCTTTCCTGAATGGCGAATTATCAGAAGAAATATACATGGAACTTCCACCAGGATTAAAGGACTGTGATACTAAAAATCAAGTTTGTAAACTTGAAAAGACTTTATATGGGCTCAAACAGTCAGCAAGAGCATGGAACCACAAACTAACCTCATTATTGAAAGCTCAAGGCTTTGAACAAGGAAATATAGAGAAATGCTTATTCAGAAGGAAGAAGGATGATGGATGGGACTTTGTTTTGGCCTTTGTAGACGATCTGATTTGTTCTGACACTGAAGAAGCTGCAAAAGAAATTGCAAACAAACTGAATGAATCAGTAGAAGTGAAACTACTTGGAGAAGTAAAGAACTATCTTGGAATGGAGATTGAAAGAAACCAAGACAATGGATTTTCAATCAATCAAAGGAACAAGATACTGGAATTTCTGCAATTCATGAATATGAAGGAGTGCAAGACCAAGGACACTCCACTTGACCCTTCATATATGGATCTAGACGAAGGTGAACTATTGCCTAACAATCACAAATACAGAGAAGCTATTGGAAAACTTCTATACTTGAGCAACGTTAGTAGACCGGATATAAGTGCAGCAGTTGGAATCCTAAGTAGAAGGACCAGCACACCTGCAGAACATGATTGGAATGCAATCAAACACCTCACACAATACTTAAAGAAAACTATTGATTTGAAGTTGAAGATAACTCCAAATACTGAGCTGAAACTGATAGGATACATGGATGCTAGTCTAGGTGGTACTAGAACAGACAGCAAATCTACAAGTGGATATCTGTTCTACTTTGGAGAAAACCTAATCTCCTGGACCAGCCAGAAACAGCAAGTTGTGTCAACATCTTCAACTGAAGCAGAATGCATAGCAGCCAAGTGCGCATGTACAGAGCTGGAAGAGATAATTGAACTGCTACGCGACTTTGGATTAGATGAACTGACACCTGCTACAATGTTTGAGGACAATCAATCGTGTATAGCACTACTGAATGGCGAGAACTCTAAGAAAGGGAAGAAACTTCTTCGACTCAAAATGGACTCAGTAAAGGACAAACAAGAAAGAGGTCTCGTAGTAGTGAAGTACTGTGAAAGTAAAGAGATGGTGGCCGATATCCTGACGAAGCCACTGCCCAGACAACAGTTTGAATATTTACGTGATGCATTGTGTTTATATGTCTGAATGTAACTAAACCTCGAAAAGGGGATTGTTGGGTATTAGAGAGCGAGCTTTGTTACATATCAGACAGTTAAAGGGTTAATATTGCAACTGACCAAATGGTCAGTGTAGTGGCCATTGCAATCGTGCCCGAGGGTCACGTATACAACTATTTTGCATGTTCAACTGCTTTCGATTTCTTTGTTAGAACTGAAAGCAGTTGACCACCATTTTTTTTCTTTTTGCTTGACTGCTGAACAGGCAGGATGGAGAGAGGCTCTCCTTTTGCTAAGGGTGCCTACTCGTAAGTAAGCTTAGTGCCTTGCCAAAGGTTTTGGCAAGTATAGGAAACATAGAATGTAGACAGATATTATTTGTTTTGTATCCCAGTGACTTTTTCCCTACCCTGAGTTAGAGTAAAGATTGTTTTACTTCAAGACAAATGCGTCTTGCCTCTTTTGTGCGTGTGTGTGATCTCAATTCTCATAGTTCAAGAGGAACGATCCAATCCCTCTGATTTGGTAGCAGATAAATTAAATATCGGGGTTCCCTTTACAGGAACTGGGGCCCCGATTCCCCAATACTAGGCTTACTAGGTCCCCCTTCTCTTTCGGTGGGAGTGGACGTGGGGTGGGGGGTTGCGCACGCCCGGACATGCTGCATCACTTCTACTTTACACCTGGAAGTACTGCATTGCAAGAGGCCTTTACCACTCAAACTGGGAGTTTGAGTGGTAAAAGGCCCATTGCAATGAGGCACTTCCGGGTGTAAAACACATCACAAGGGGCCTTTTACCACTCAAACTCCCAGTTTAGATGTCACACACATGTCCTTGTCTCATCATAGATGAAGCATATCTGGAAAACCTCCAGAAGTCAATCCTAATAATTTGCATCTTTTCTGGGGGCGGGGAGGTGATTGTGCTTGGCATTGCCACATTATTTTTGCTCACATCGTGAAACAATGCAAACATCAGAAACAGGTTTGGGGAGTCTGAGAAATCGAACCCAAGTTGAAGTCTAACACTCATAGCCACAATGACACCCTTTTACTTTCTGTCTCAAAGAAAGACCTAAGCAGATGGCATTAATTATATGCCAATTAAATCAAATGAATAGATATCTAGATACCATTTTCATTTCCTAAAACCCCACAAGCACTCTACATTGCTGTTCTTTTTGTGTTGTCCTGTGGCTTGCTCATAAATCGGAGAATCCTGAATGATGAATACTTCTAGGGGAAAATAAAGTGTGAATCTCTCACCATTAAGGCATGAGGTCAGACAGTCCTGTGTGCCATAATGATTCATATCCTTTCCTAATCACCATCGATTATATGTGAAAAACTTGTAGAGCTCATCCCGGAGGCTTTAAGAGCAATGTATATGTTCATTCCAAAACCACCATATGGACTATGACTCATATGTTATGCTCAGCACATAAAATATCTATTATATAGTCATTTTGGCTACTAAAATGAATCTTTTTTGTTGTTGCTTTTCCATTGCTCATTTGTTTCCTAATAAAGCTGTGAGAGAATCATAAACTGGTAACAAATTAGATAATACTTTTGGCATCAGGCACACCATACGTATCCTAACACAACTTATGTTCTTAGCTGGGCTCAAGCAGCTGGCAGGGGAAAGAGATGTGCAAAACATCTGGAAGAGAATGGAGAGTATCATTTATAGCAGATAAGAATTATTTCAGTTTACTTTCTGGCTGGTAATTTGTATTCTCACAGACTAAATGTATCGATCAGTCTTGGATCTCTGAGAGATACAGCTGACATACTTTTGAGCCATTCCATTGACATGTACAGAGAACCTTGGAGTAAAAATCATGCAGAGTGTAGTTCCAGACAGAAGTCAAACAGAATTGGTTTGCAAAGATACATGTAGCGGGTAGGCCACAAGAGGTTTGCTGTAGCATTCTTGGCTGTGGATTGTTCTGTGTATTAGATTTTGAAGGGCCTGCATCAGATCAATGTGTTGAACTTGAAGAGTTCTTATCCCGGCCAGTGGTATACTTCCCTGAATATTTCAGCCTTGTACTTTGCTACTCAGCAGCATTTGACATCTGCTAATCTTTTAACAGAAGCCAGCCTTTGATAGTTATCTGACATTCATAAGACAGCAAGGCAGTATTTGATAGCTGATAAAACAGTCACACTCAACATCTGAGGATATCTGATTTTGGATTTTTAACAATATGGGTTAGTAAATTTTGTACTAGCTTCATTTATTGTAGGTAAAGAGGAAGACCCAACAGGAGATGGATTGATTCAATAAACAAAGCCACAGCCTTCAGTTTGCAAGAACTGAGCAAGGCTGTTAAGCATAGGATGTTTGGGGGCTCATTTAAATAATCAGAAAAGATCCCTTTAGACTGGTGCAAAACCAAGACAGACACATTTTCAGTTTTGGTCAGTGTTTGATTCTGAATTTTGATGCTAAGATTTTATGTGTTGTTATGAAAACTTGTTTCAGCCCTAAGACATACAATCTTATGTAAGATACATTTTTGTTCCCCCCAAATGTGCACACGCCCCACTGTTAAAAAAAAAATAAGTGTGAGGGAGTCTTATACCTGTTTGGTGATATTGCTTTAAGAAACATGTTTTGGAGGAAAATTCAATGTTATGTGCAATTACAAAGGTGACATCAGACTTGAGGGGCTAAGCAAGGATTTTCTATCATCAGATTACTTAAAGCAGTGGTTCCCAAAGTAGGCAGTACCACCCCCTGGGGGGCAGTGGGGTTACCTAGGGAGGCAATAAGAGGCAAGGGGGCAGTTTGGGGGTGCTAGAGGTAGGCCCCTTCAACTGGGTTATTGGACACGGTAGGGGGCGCTGGGGTTGAGTTTGTGGAACCAAGGGGGCGATGGCCTGAAAAGTTTGGGAACCACTGGCTTAAAGTTTCATTATGTTAAACACTCAGCCATCTATCATCATTGGAGAATATAAGAAACATAGTACCTCTGTCAATTCACGAGTTTACTTGCTTTATTTCTACTCGGCCTTTCTTGTATACACTCAAGGCAGATTACATTTTTTTTTAAAAAAAAGTACAATAAAATAATAAAGGCAATAAAATTATCTTGAAATGTTTTGCAGACTTTCAAACTACAATGCTATTTCATTTTATACAAATGTTCTTCTAAACAATTGCAATTCCACTGTATCAATCTTTTGCAAATTATGAAGACACATTTATGGGTGTGCTCCTGTGACCAAAGATGTAATGCACCTCCCCCCCCCTCATACTAATGAGTTCTTTTGGAAAACACAGTGACAGCTGAAGTCAGGCTGCCCCATCTTGCAATCTGTCTTGCTGATTGTTCATAAGCCATTTAGTTAAGGGTCCCACAACATGCTAGTTTATAAAGCATAGCCAAAGTAATGGATCATGAACAGTCGGTATGTTTGGTTGCAACCAGGGTCAGCTTAATCTGGCTGAATGTTATGCTGTCTGAAAATGCCCAGTTAGGCACTCTTTGCTTTTCTATCTTGTGACTCACACATGTTTGCCTCTTCAACATTTTTCCATGAAAAATATACCAGTGACATGGCTACGCTTCACTGGATAAGTGTTGCCCGAAATAAATATCTTTCTTTGTTGATTGCTTAGATATTTTCCTCTGGTTATTTTTTCCAAAGAGTTTGACATAATTTGTTTCTTGGCCAAGCTCAGTCATTTCAAATACTGCTGTTCTGGTTACTGATCTTATCTTAAGAAAATATTTATACACATTCAAACATTGTTGGCGTATGATTTTAATTGCGGTTTGATCTAGATGGTGCCTTTATGACACAGACTCTCACTGCAGGGGTTGTTCAGAGGCCATCCTGCACTTAATATCAACGATGTATATTCATTCATCTAGATAGGGTTGCCAACCTCCTGGTACTAGCTGGAGATCTCCTGCTATCACAACTGATCTCCAGCCAATAGAGATCACTTCACCTGGAAAAAATGGCTGCTTTGGCACTTGGACTCTATGGCATTGAAGTCCCTCCCCTCCCCAAACCCTGCCCTTTTCATGCTCCACCCCAAAAACCTCCCACTGGTGGCGAGGAGGGACCTGGCATCCCTACATCTACATCAGGATCAAAAGAGTTTGCCCATTCTTGAAATCTCCAGGTAGGGTAGGTAGCAACATTGTACAGCACAGAAAATATGAATATTCCCCCAAACTAATGTTTGCAAGAATGGTCGTTTGAGAAAGAGAGGGAGGACGAGATTCCACAGAAGGTTGCTGGTGCTTAAGCAGCTGCCCTTATGTACTGTCTGGTTCACAGACACTTCTGTGATGTCTGCTAAAATCACTTTCTGAAGGTTTGTGATTAGGGTTGCCAGACTCCAGGTAGTAGTTGGAGATCCCCTGCTATTACAACTGATCTCCAGCCAATAGAGATAATTTCACCTGGAGAAAATGGCCACTTTGGCAACTGGACTCTATGGCGTTGAAGTCCCTCCCCTCTCCAAACCCCGCTGTGCTCAAGCTCCTCCCCCCAAACCTTCCACCGGTGTCAAAGAGGGACCTGGCAACCCTATTTGTGGTAGCTCAGCCATGCTCTGGATTTGTGGACACTGGTCTGTAATTTCTGGTATGTGGATTGACCTGACTTTATTCATTCATTTATTTACACCCTAGTTTTCTCTCCAATTAAAGGAGCCCCGTGGCATAGAGTGGTAAGCTGCAGTGCTACAGTTCATGAACTGAGTTCAATCCCAATGGAAGTCGGTTTCCGGCTGAAGGTTGACTCAGCCTTCCATCCTTCTGAGATTGTTACTTCTTTCTCTCCAATGTGGACGCAAAGCAGCTTATAACATAGCTTTCCCCTCTTCCAATTTTATACTCACAGCAACCCTGCGAGGTAGGTAAGGCTGAGAAAGAGTGATTGGTCCAAGCCCCCCTCCCAGTAAGCTTCCATGGCAGAGTGTGGATTTGAAGCTAGTTTCCCCAGATACTTGCCGCAGAGGATCACACTTGAGGAGTTTAGGGTCTTTTGCAGTTCTGGGATCTAAGTTCTACTGAAATCAGTGGGAGTTGCTTCCTTGTAAATATGCACCACTTGAGAACTTTAGGCAAAAATTTACAGAGTTTAGGACCTTTCACGTTTGTCAGCTATTCTCTGAAGACATCAATACGTACATACACACACACATGCAAACACACACACGCAAACACACACACACACACATGATTGTTTTAATGAACAAATTGTGATATTATGGTTGTTGTTAGCCGCCCTGAGCCTGGCTTGTGCAGAGAAAGGGTGGGGTATAAACCTAATAAAATAAAATAAATATTGTAGAGGTTCTCTGGTTTACCTTTTTAGAGGTAGGTGGGAGAAGGGATGAACTAGAAGGGAAAATTGGCTATCAGTGAAAAATATCGCAGATGAACACTAGTTGTAGTGCCGCATTTAGGCTCTTTGTTTTGACTGTGGAATGGCAAGCTATAGATCTAATACACTTTTAATGAAAATGTTATCCTTTGAGACAGTGCCAAGCATGGCAGGTGCGAAGGCACAGCCCCTCCCTTTTTTGCCAGTGATGGGAACATGATATTATAACTCTTTTATAAGTCTTTCTTCTGTGATGGTCTAAGGAAGACAGCCCACATCAACATCAGAATGAACCGTTGACTACAAGGAGATGTCATTTAATCACATGAATAATGCTCCTGTATCATGCCTTCTTGATGAAAGTTTTGCAGAGGACTTAACAAAGGGGCAGTGTGGTGAGAAATAATGAGATCCTTTAGTCTTCTTGCCCCGCTCTTTTGTGTTCACATTTCATTTTCAGTAAGCCATTTGGTGAATGAAACACTCTCTCATATACTGGCCCTGACCTTAAATTTTCTTACATTCTAGAGATCATCACCAACATTTGCAGCTGAGCCTTTTCAAAACTTTGCTCCACCCTCCTGTCAACGATGTGCACAGATATTCCAGAGTTTCAACACCTGGAGGCAGTTATTAAGGTCTGGATGACAAAATGAGGTGTTTTTCTGCTTCCAGATCTCTGTTCCACTGTGACAGCTCTGGTGGACAGACAGAGGATCCAGTGCATACCAAGACCTCCTTGTGAGCATGCTCTATATTCTATAGAAAACTTGGGAAAGTTTTGCCCATTCAGTGGGCTGCATGTACATAGCTTTACCAACATCGGAGAATTTCATACAGAATATGAATTTGGGTGCACAGTTATTTTGTTTCCTCATTCACTAAAAAATATGGGATTTGGAATAGTGGATGCAAAGGGAGAGGGTGAGACACTCCTTTCTTTAGCTATTCTGTAGGAAAGGTGACTTTCGAGACATATCTTTTCTTACCCCTACATGATGCCCACCTAAATCCCCTCTTCTGTGCAACTATTAAAGTAGTATAGTAGCCCTGGTAAACCTTTCCATCTGGTCAAATACACAGGATGTCTGTGCATCCTATTCTTCTAGCGTGACTCCATATTCTGGAATTCATACACAAAAATGCCTAGTGGACTCTGATCTGGCACGGTGGACTCTGATCTGGAGAACCGGGTTTGATTCCCCACTCCTCCATGAGCGGTGGATGCTAATCGGGCAAATTGGATTTGTTTCCCCACTCCTACATATGAAGCCAGCTTGGTGACCTTGGGCTAGTCACAGCTCTTAGAGCTCTCTCAGTCCCGCCTACCTCACAGGGTGTCTGTTGTGGGGAGGGGAAGGGAAGTTGATTGTAAGCCGGTTTGATTCTTCCTTAAGTGGTAGATATAATCGGCATACAGAAACCAACTCTTCTTCTTCTTCCTTCTGCCCCATGGAAACCATTCTCTGTGGATATCTTTTTCAAAACACTTCCACTGTAACTATGGATTGCACTTCCAAGCAGTCACTCATAGAGAAAAAGAAGGATCTGCCAAATGGAAACACTTCTTGTATTTTCTTTGGTGTCCTTTGGGACTGCCAGAACATTTGGAGGGTACATTTCTATAATCACTCATACTGTAGAAGAAGTCTGAGTTACATATTACTTCTCGTATAACATAAATTTACACACTTGTAACAAGGGTCTGTCCATATAAATTATAAGAATTTATACCATACAAGGAAAATTTGTGGCAGAAAATAAGTGCCTTTGAACATAATGGACATTCCTGCTTAACTCATTCAAAGATGGCCCTGATGAGGCACTTGTGTGAAAACTTAAGGAGGGTTTGCCTTTTAATGCCATTTCAACACATCGTTGTATATTCTAATAGTAAAGTGTGGCCCAATCTGCAGATATTTAAATCTGCATATTGGGACTATTCTGACCAAAACAGACGGTTCTGCAAACTTGGAGGACCAAGTTTGCAGATTTTTCTGAAAATGTTTAAAAAACAAATTAGAGGTTTAAATCCTCCCCCCCCCCCCACACACACACACAAACTTTGTGTGCACCTGCATTGGGGCTATGAAACTACAGGCAGGGAGGCAGGTGGGAAAGCCACTGGTCCCATTGCCACTGAATATTGAATATTGAATCCTGAATCCTACTTCCGTTGCAGGTGCTAGCATTTCACTAGTTATACATAACAATAAGAGCCAAGGGATGTTGGGTCCTATAAGCGCATTCTCCTCTTTTTTTGTTTTCTCTTTTGTCTGCAACTGCACCCCAGGAAGGCCTGGAAAATAGGCCCTTGCCATCCCAAAAATACTGCCTGCCCAACTAGCAGCTGTGACAACATTTTTGGAAGTTCCCATTGGGGAAAAGAATCTCTAGCAGGCATGGGAACTTTGCTGCTGCCACTGAGACCAACAGGCCATTCCAAAACTAGCATGGAATGATGGATGCTTTTGAAAGATCTCCCGTTTTTCAAAGAGACCTCTGCAGGCTCTGAGTATGGAGGGCCTCATGAATTCCAATACTGAAGCTCTGTTTATTCAAGGGTAGTACAAGGAGAGGCTCCTGACCCTAGCTCCATTTCCAAAGTAAACCCTTCAAGCCAAGCTCCTATAGCATTTTTTCCATCCTTCAAGCCTTGCATGAAAGAATCTTATGCAGCCCAATACCTGTGATGTTATTTGTGCTGGTAAAGTATCAGTAATACTTTACCCATCACAAACCCAATGGAGATCTAATATACGATATGACTAACCGTGTTCCCTGCTTGGCACAGGTTGAAAAAGCAGCTGTTTAAAGCTTGCTGATGCCTAAGCGTGGAAATCATCAAAGGCAGGGAAATGTACAACAGTTCTGGCAGTGGCCAGAGGAAGGCTTCACACCATAGGAGCAGTTAGTTAAATAGTCTAATAAAAGGAGAGGATGTTTATGGTGAGACATCAGGAAGCGCCTTCAGGAAGTTAGTAGGAAAATTCAGAAGAAACAGGGGGAAGGGAAAACAGAATATATTCACACAGAGAGCTGTTGTTCAGTTACATTTATAGAAAATTGGACTATCGTCAACTTTGGGGGTTTTGATCTTGATTTCCCAAAGCATCCTCCAACCCACTCATTCATGTTTATGAAAGTGAGATGTTTTGTGGGAGTTTTGTTACTGGTAACATCAGTATTGATTTAAGAGTGTATTTTGAACATAGTCAATAAACACTTTTTTGTCCTGGTGTGAACTTTATAGTCTAATGAAATGATATTTCCATTGGTTTTGGTTTGCAGAATAAGAATCATACAGAGCAATGCTGCACAACAAAGAAACCAAACCAAACCAATGATGAAACAATTTATAATTTGGCACTTCTACTGATTTCTGTATTAGAAATTGGCCCAGGATTTCTTTTTCAGTCTGCCTTTCTTAAATAGTAGTGATCATGATGAGTTGAAGGTGAAAAAGAGGCCGTGTAATGTAGGGAACCCAGAGTTGTAATAATATCCGCAGAATATGCAGATACATATTGTTATTTTAAATTTATTTATTTTATTTTTTTATTTATTTACAAAAGTTATATCCTGCTTTTCTGCCCTCACAAGGGCCACCAGGACAGCCAACACATTAAAACATACCTATTAGAATCACATTTTAAAACCATCCCCTTCCAATTATTTAAACAATTAAAGCTAAAAAACACTCTCAAATAAATCAAAACAACAATCAAAACATTGTTCAGGAAGAAGGCATTGTGACAGAAATCCTAAAACTTGCTAAGGCTCAAGAGTACCACTTAGAGTGTTTGGGATCTTGGACCCCTAGATTCCATTAGAATGAGCTATTCCCTTCCTTTCCACATGGGACTATCCTGGCAGACTCAATCCCTTTTGGAGAAAGGATGATCTGGTTTGGACCAATCCATCAATTTGTCAAGAAAGTTCTGAGCCATTAACTGGTGCTTGAAGGAGGAACTATATTTTATGTGGCTGTGATTGGTAAAAGTAGCCTCTGACATCAGAGATGGGGATTTGCATGGGATTGAAGAAATCCACTTGTCATTTGTAGGAAGGAGGCTGATTTAGGTCCTATTTGATTTAGCAAAAATATATGGACATTTGGGATTTCCCCTTGTCTTCAGTTTTTACAGCCCATTCCTGAGCTCTTGGCGGGAAAGAGCTCAGGAGGAGTGCAAGGGCCCACGCCAGCATCAGGGCTGCTTGCACCAGCACCCGGGCTACTTGTGCCGCCATGAGTGGCAGGGATGTCGGCATTGGGCCGCTCACGCCAGCCTCCCTGCTGCCAGGGACACTGGCTTGGCCTCCTGCCAGCGTCCCACCAGTGCAAAGGGTAGCCCCACAAAGAGCACAATGCAACAGTCTAATCTAGAGGTCATGTACCACAGTGGCCAGATCTTTTTCTGCCCAGGAATGACTGCAGCTGGCTAACCAGTTGAAGTTGGTAAAAGGTAATCTTGGCCATAGCTGCCACCTGTTTATCCAGCAGTAGTATAGGGTCTGAGAGCACCCCCAGACTGTAAATCTTTTCCCTCAAGGGGAGTGCAACTCCATCGAAAACAGCTGGCACCTTAAATCCCAGGTGAGTTCTACTACTCACCAGTTGCACTTCCTTCTTGTTGGATTAAGCTTCAGTTTAGTAGCCCACATCTATTCCAAAACTGCATCCAGCTACCTGTTCATAGTTTTGCCAGCTTCCCTGGGATCAGCTGGAAGTGCAAGATAGAGCTGAGATTCATCCACATATTGGTAACAACCCAGCTCAAATCTCTAGATGATCGCAACCACCAGTTTCATGTAGATATTAAAGAGGATAGGGGACAAGATGGAACCTTGTGGGACCCCACGGGCCAAAGGCCAAGGGGTTGAGCTGCTGTATGACTTTTCTTTCACACAACTCAAAGTGGTTTATTGTAACACCCTGCCAGTGTGAGCTAGGCCAGGTTGTTCTGCAGGGTTTTATTTCCAGGGAAGACTAAAACAGCATTTATAAAGTAAAGGGATGACATTTGAACACCACAGAGTAAGTACATTGTCTTGATCCAGAGCTCCCAACACCCTCTGTTTTATACCACTAGCACTTTGCTTCTACCACTAGCTTCATAGACCTATCTCTGTGCTTTAAGGGTGCTACCAGTACCAGGACTGATATGTCACTGAGTCAGCTGACCTGAAGGACCAATTTATTATCTCTCTTGAGCAGGAAAACTTTATTGCTACAGAGCACAAGGCAGGGAAAATAACGATCATGCCTACTGGTTGTACAGATCTAAAGAAAAGAAAAACATAACACTAAGCTAAACCTAAAAATACAGAAGATTTACCTTCAGAGCAAATGCAAATCCTGACTCCCCCCCACTCCATGCAAGTGAATCCAACCTTCAGCATTTGAACAAAGATTCACAGATGTTTCTAAGCATTTAACCCTTCCTGTCTTTGCAGCTGGGAATCCTCTTACTGAATCCAGATTTAGGGAACTCACCCCCATGTGAAAGGTGAACCTCAATCTGCCAATCAATCCAGGGCACACTTCCCACACATCTAGGTACCAGATCATGCTTTACAACAGCTATCCATCTTGCCCTACCTGTCAGGTAAAGCAAATGGTTATTTCTTTGTGGAAATGCATCTCTGCTCTTGCTGACCACTTGGTGTATTTTATTACTTTCTTCCCAGGGAATGCAAGCAGATGTCAGAATCCTAAGGACCTTGCATCTCTGGCTCACAACAGATGCCAGGTGGGCTACCTTCTGTGGGGGAACAGCCAGTAGGTGGCAGGCAGTATGAGGCCTATAATTTGTGCATGGGGATATATTTCCACTATAGGATATGTACTTAAGATTCTGCAGTGTCTCAAGAATATGGTGAGGGTCTTCTCTGATAAACTTCATTCAGAATAAAGTAAGATGAACAAAGAAAAGAGAATAAGGCCCACAAGAGTCCCTCAAAGTACCTTGCCAGATCCCGCCTGTGGAGACAGCCATAAGTAAAATCTAGGTTGGAATTGTACAAGGTGCCAGTACCCTGGAATCATAACGCAAGGTGAGTGGATTTCTCAATATTAAATGAATAATCCCTATTTAGCGGAAGAAAGTGTCTACATTGGACACATCTATTGTGAATTGAACGCAGAGTTTATTGTTTATGGAAGAAACAAGATCCTCCAATAACAGCAGAAAATAGTTTAATCATGTGCAATACAGTACAGACTTCCAGCACAGTTCAGCAAGGCATCTTCCATCGGACAATAATTTAGAATTGCTCTTATGTTTGCTTCAAAAGGAGCAGCTAACATTACACCACTTCCTGTAATGTTTTCCTGCAAACTAAGGTAGAAGTAGTAGGTCCTCTGGGAGAGAGCAGAGGAGTTATTCCCTGACCTGGATGGCCCAGGCTAGCCTGATCTCGTCACATCTCAGAAGCTAAGCAGGGTCAGCCCTGGTTAGTATTTGGATGGGAGACCACCAAGGAATACCAGGGTTGCTATACAGAGGAAGGCACTGGCAAACTACCTCTGTTAGTCTCTTGCCATGAAAACCCCAAAAAGAGTCGCCATAAGTCGGCTGCGACTTGACGGCACTTTACACACACAGAGGAGTTATAGAATTTTGTCCTTAAGAAAGACATTGTCTGGAACCTATATTTTGTTTAGTGAAACCATTTTCTGTGTCTTTTGGAACATCTCTTTCTACACCTTGAATATTTACTCTCTTTTGTGAGACAACATTAGTTTATGCAATAAATTAGCATTAAATAATCACAAATATCCAAATTATGTTGTAAAACAGCAATTGTTAACGATGGTACTCTTAGAGCCCATTCCCGAAGGGGAGATGAAACTTCCAGTATAAGGTGGCAGCTACACCAGTGTGGGGACAAACAAGCCGGTGTCCGGGCACCACCGGCCCCCACAGCCAGTGCAGCCACAACGGCAGGGCTTTCCTGGAAGGGAAAGCCTGCGCCGGTGTGGGGGAGGCATTCCCAGGGCATTCCCAGGGATGGAGCTGCCTTTAAGCAGCTTCCACAGCACTGTCACCCCGGAAACACCCCCTTGAGCAGCAGTGGGGCTGCACCACCTTTTTCGGTGGCATACCCTCACTGTTCTCTATAGGGCTATAAAACTTGTAAAAAATTTCTAATTAAAAAAATGAATTAAACTAAAAAATTTGTTTGCAAAAGACAACACCACCCCATTAGTAGTTAAAATCTAAGCACACTTTCCACATTGGAATTCTCTTCATATTTCTAGCTCGATTTGGCAAAATAGATTTTTGTTACAATGTTTTAAAATCACCAACTGGGCACTGTGGCAGCATAAAATATTTGTTTGATTAATCATCTGTGGGTTATAGTAAAGATAAGGTTTCAGAATGCAAGTTGTCAACAAAATGAAAAAAATTGATGAGGAACTTAAAGCAACCTTTGTTTTATAAAGTGCACATATCATATTTATACTCTCTGGATACTGAGCTGTTGAAACCATCTGAAAACCTTTTGGCCCAAACCACAGAAAGCTAAGTATTCTGCCATAGTAAAGACATTATTATTTCCATAAAATCAATCAAGTGGACATAAATGAGCATATTTTCCCCACAGGATCTCAGTGTCACAATGTCAAGTGATTTGCAATATCTCACATTTAACAGACAAATGTATTTAGTTTGAACAATTCCCTTCCCAAAAAGCACCCTCAGGAAAAGAGACAAAACATTAGATTTCCCTTGCTAGTGTCTTTGTGAAAAAAACTGGGGTGATACTGCTATACCTCTCTTCACAGAAGAAGAGTTGGTTTTTATATGCCAACTTTCTCTACCACTTAAGGGAGACTCAAACCGGCTCACAATCACCTTCCCCTTCCCACAACAGACACCCTGTGAGGTTGGTGGGGCTGAAAGAGATCTAACAAAGCTGTAACTTGCTCAAGGTCAACCAGCTGGCTTCATGTGTAGGAATGGGGAAACAAATTCAGATCACCAGATTAGCCTCTGCCGCTAGGGCTGTTGAAAACAAAAATTCGGTAATATTCAGATCAGGCAAAATTCAGCCCGTTTTTATTCAGGAAATGCCGAAGTCCAAACTCCCCCGATTCGGATCCATGGAATTTGGCATGAAATTCAGAGTTCACAAATAAATTTGGCCGTTAAAAGCCATTAAAAACACATTCGAGCCTTTCCGCGGCTCCGGGGGGGGGGGCATTTTGGGAGGTAGAGGCCCCAAACTTTCAGTGTAGCTTGAGGGGACCCTTCTTGCAAGAAACCCCACGTTTTGTAAAGATTGGGTCAGGGGGTCCCGAATTATGGGGCCTGGAAGGGGTCCCCCCCAATCTGCCCATTGGAATAAAGCCATTAAAAACACATTCGCTGCTTTCTGCGGCTCCGGGGGGGGAATTTTGGAGATAGAGGTCCCAAACTTTCAGTGTAGCTTGAGGGGACCCTTCTTGCAAGAACCCCCAAGTTTTGTTAAGATTGGGTCAGGGGTCCTGAATTATGGGGCCCGGAAGGGGTCCCCCCAATCTTCCCATTGGAATAAAGCCATTAAAAACACATTTGTTGCACCGGGGGGCATTTTTGGAGGTAGAAGTCCCAAACCTTCAGGGTAGCTTGGAGGGACCCCTCTTGCAAGAACCCCCAGGTTTTGTCAAGATTGGGTCAGGGGGTCCCGAGTTATGTGGTCCCCCCAATTGGAATTAAGCCATTGAAAGCACATTCGAGGCTTTCTGCAGCTCTGGGGGGGGCATTTTTGGAGATAGAGGTCCCAAACTTTCAGTGTAGCTTGAGGGGACCCTTCTTGCAAGAACCCCCAAGTTTTGTGAAGTTTGGGTGAGGGGGTCCCGAGTTATGCGGTCCCCCCCATCCACCAATTGGAATGATTGGGAGCAGGCAATCCTTACTGTGCATCTAGAGAGCGGCAAATCCAAGGCAAAACCTCTCATTGTTTCTGGGGCAGCCAGAGAGAGACTCACCGACCCACTGAAGGTGGCAACCAGTGAAAACAGCAACAATCACACTTGCAAAGAGGAGATCAAGCCCCCCCATCAGGACAGCCCCCCCCCTTGGCTTCCCCCCCACACACACAGTAGAAGCCAGTCCATGGATTCTAAGAGCCGATGTAACTACGCCAAAAGTGCATCCCGCTCAAAGCATAAGTAAACAGCGTAACTAGCATGGGTAACATGCATATCTTTTCATTTCAACACAGCCAAAGTGCATCTTATAAGGCTACTTGCGTTAGTGCGACCTGTGCATATTGCGTATCTTCAGTATTGATAGATGTCATGCTGCTGGATTCAAATCTTCCACAGCAACAATCATACTCACAAAGAAATCAAGCCCCCCCCAGGACAGGTAACCCCCCCAATCACACTCCACAGAGGCAATCAAGCCCCCCCCCCCCAGCAGAACAGCCCCCCTGAACCACAAATTCCTAATGAAGGAGAAGAACGGGCCAGACAGAGAGAGACTCACTGACATGGGATGTACTAAAATGAATGACAGGCTAGCCCATTATAAACAACAGGAGCAGCTGCACAGCCCATTGGAAACAATAGGAGCCAGCCAGAGACTCACACACTGACCCACAGTTAACTCCAGACGAAGTTGGCAACCGGTGAAAACAGCAGAAAGCACAGTCCCACACAGAGGCAATCAAGCCCACCCCCCAGCAGAACAGGTAAACCCACCCCCCTTTGGCTTCCCCCTCTCTCTCACACACACAGACAGAGAATCCCCCCCACATACACACACACAGGAAAAAAGTTATAGAGAAAAGCCCCCAAATGGGTCATACTGTGGATGTCTTCTCTTCCATCAGGAGCAGGGACTGGGACTCGGAGTCAGGACTCAGGAGTAATCCAATACGATTCTAGCAGACTCACACACAGAGACTCTGGCTATTTACACACAGAGACTCTGGCCATTTATGCACGAGAGGTTTTGCCTTGGATTTGCCGCTCTCTAGATGCACATTAAGGATTGCCTGCTCCCAATCATTCCGATGGGTGGATGGAGGGGGACCGCATAACTCGGGACCCCCTGACCCAATCTTTACAAAACTTGAGGTTTTTGCAAGAAGGGTCCCCTCAAGCTACACTGAAAGTTTGGTACCTCTACCTCCAAAAATGCCCCCCTGGAGCCACGGAAAGCCACAAATGTGTTTGTAACGGCTTTATTCCAATGGGCAGATGGGGGGACCCCTTCCGGGCCCCATAATTTGGGACCCTCTGACCCAATCTTCACAAAACATGGGGGTTCTTGCAAGAAGGGTCCCCTCAAGCTACACTGAAAGTTTGGGACCTCTACCGCCAAACATACCCCCCGGAGCCACGGAAAGGTGCAAATGTGCACACGCACCCCCCCATGGGGATCTCTCTCACACACAAACAGACACTCTCTCTTTCTCTCCCGGGCCGTGCAGCAGCCGGGCTCATGCACTCATCCACAACTGATTGGCCAGAAGAAGACCCAGCTTGGCCACCGATTGGCCGCAGGAGAATGCTGCTTTGGGGGTGCCAAACTTGTACGAATTCATCCGGCGTTCGCCCAAATTCGCTGAGTTCAGTTCGTCATTTTCCCGCCTTTTTAAACTTCGGTTCTATCCGAAGTAGAAACCGCTGAATCAGGGAAAATTCGGCTGTTTTTCATGTCGGATGGAACTGAATCGACAGCCCTATCTGCCGCTCCTGTGGAGGAGTGGGGAATCAAACCCGGTTCTCCAGATCAGACTCCACAGCTCCAAACCACCACTCTTAACCACTACACCACGCGGGCTCTGTTGGGTGAAGAAGTATACATTCTAGTCTAGTATCTTCCCTCTATTTTACTGCTGCTTGTCACTGGTCAAAAGGTGAGCTTTACATTCTCATTAGGATCCTCCAGGTGAGCTATAAACCCACACTTCAGGTTTGCCAAATGGAAATGGATGCTTTCCCACAGCAAGCTATTAGGGATATGACAGGAACGCTTTCTGGGAATGTGAGGTTGTATGATCTCTTGTTACTGCCCTAGTGTCTGATGCCATCATAGACACCCCACCTAATCCTTGTGAAGATGAGTACTTGGGTATTCTATTGGGGTAGCCTCTGCTAAGTGAGTCATGGAGGGATGCATATGAGGCTGCTGGATTTGGCCCGGTTCTTTCCCCATGAGTCTGCCTGGGAAAAGGAAACATGGTTGTAAGGGGAGATTCAAAACTTCTTTGGATGTTCCTGGAGCATGCTTGTCCCATATATCTCACTGTTCAGACTGTGGGGCATGCTACAGTAGGAAAAGGATGTGCTCCGGTTGTTCCCTCCCTTGCTGTGTTCCTTGTGTGGCTACTCTCACACTGATGTCAGGGAGACATGCTGGCATCAGCATGTGCTGCCTGCCTGGCTCCATACATGGCTGACATGGATGGGTTTAGGGCTGTTGATTCGGTTCGTCCCGAACTGAAAAACAACCGAATTTCCCCTGATTCGGCAGTTTTTCGGTTTGGATTGAACCGAACTCAAAAAAAGCGGGAAAACGGGGAGCCAAATTCGCGAGTTCAGGGTGTTCGTGAATAAATTCAGCAAATGTGGGCCCTTTAAACAGATCTGCACCTTCCAGCTGGAAGGTGCAGATCTGTTCCCCCCCCCGCGCGCCTTCAGGGGGCTTCCCTGAAGGCGCGCTGGGGGCCCTTTAAACAGATCTGCGCCTTCCAGCTGGAAGGTGCAGATCTGTTTAAAGGCCCCCCTGCGCGCCTTCATGGAAGCCCTGTGAAGGCCCATGAGAGCCCGAATTTTCCCCCGAACTCCGGATCTCATGCCGAAGTTCACGGATCCGAAGCGGGGGACTTCGGACTTTGGCACGTCCCAAATTTAAAAGGGCCGAATTTTGCCAAAGCCGAACTTTTCTGAATTTTTTCAACAGCCCTAGTTGGGTTGTTGGGATGTTTTCTGCAACTTATGGGCAGAAGCAAGGTTGCTCTGGACTCTGGTGCAATCACAGTGCTTTCTCCACCTTGTAGCTGAGGGCTGTGCTTTTTTGTAGATATGTGTTTTATTTCTGCCGAGGGAGCATAGGACACCAACTAGTAGTAGCACAGGCATCACACCAGTGTTGGTAATGAACTAGAACCCTGGGCTTGGGTTTTGGGATGCCCCCCTTAAGCAAGTGACAAGTGCAAGGCAGAAATGCACATTATCATTGCATTCCATTCCTCTTTCCTTCACATTCAGAAAGAATTGGCGATCCAAGTACTGACTAAGCACAGCACAGGGAAAATAGTTTTGATGCAAAGCGGAGTTGAATTCATAGTCTTTTTTGGGAGGATTCAATCTATTTTTTGACAGTTGGTGTGCTTCTCATGTTTGTCCAGAGGGAACACAGAAATATGTGTGAAGCTGTGGGGGAGCAGCTTTCCTCTCTGCTTGCAGGATCACTGGAAATTAGCTTTTGTTCTTCCAAGGAACCGAGATCAGAGATCATCATCACTGAGGAATGTTGTATATAGAGATTCTGCCAGCCAAGAGAGTTACAAGTTTAAGAGTTTGAAAGGACATTTTTATGGCATCCCTCTTCCAGTTTAGCTAAATTAACATTGGTTCAGCAGGGAATTCAGCAGGCCCATGTTAATATATCCAACCTTATAAAAACCTCTTAACTCCCCCAAAACAATCAAGTCACACGAACAATATGGATGAGTAATATATTAAAAGCAGACCCCAAGAAAAATGTTGGAAGTTCATTCTTATGCACTGCACGTGCTCTGATTGTTTGCAGCTGTAAATGGATAGTTATACTTGGGCATCCTCTGAGGATCAGTTTAGGATGTGATCTTTAGTGTTACTTTCTACCACAAAAAATTCAAATAAACAGTGTCCAGACTGTCGCATTTCATGTGATTCTAAACATGTGATATCAGTCTTCTGGAAGAAAAAATCTTGACCTGACATTAGAACTTTTATTGAAATCCTAAACCCATTTGACACTGGTGGAACCCATCTGGTACCCCTTGACTTCTGTTGAGTCACAATTCAGTCACTATATATGTACTTTATAGCAGAAGTTGGTAAAATTACTTAACAGTCTAATGTGAAGGCATCTGGGTTCTGAAATTCAGCCTGTAACTCGCTAATAAAAACAGTTCAGCCAGTAGTCCAGATCTATCACCATCTCCTGTTGGCATCACATTGGTTCTCTTGATATTTGTGCCCAGAGTGAGGGGCATTAAGCCATAGGGTTTGCTGTACCAGCTCTTTCTTCTCTACATGTCCCAGGACATTCTGTGTCTGCTTCTACTATAAACACCTCGGCCTGGGGTATTTTGACTGACTTCTAAGTTTTCTTGTGAGAATCAGTACCTCATAAGAGAGCTACTCACTTCTCTACATATATGTCATAATGACACATGAATGATATTGTCCTCTGCAAGCTTGTTGCTTGAGATGGTAGTTTGGGACACATTCGTATAAACAGATCTCCTCATGGAAGTGACCATGGAAAAACTGACTCCCTGTTTGCAACCGGTTAACAGAACATGAGTTGAACCAGTGGGTGCTTGACCATCCATAGTTCTCCTAAACTCATAAACACAGACAAATTTCTATTCAGCCATGCAGATCATTGAATATTCAATTATTGAATTATTGAATTTCCTTTATCCAGTTGCTCTTTCTTAGCCTAACCTCCATCTCACAGAGTTGTGAAGAACAAACAAAGGAGGGGAAAGCTTAACAAGCCTCCCAGAACTCCTTAGAGCAGGGGTGGGGAACGCAGGCCCGGGGGCCCTATAAGGCCCACGAAATCATTTGGTCTGGCCCTTCGTGGGTCCTGGCAGATCTCTAGTTCAGAAGGATCTAAGACTGGCGATTCACCCCCTCCCACGGACAGGAATAGCCTCTATTCAAGGTGGATGTGAGTTTGTTTTGCTGAGAAAAGGAACCTTCCCCCCCTTGCAGAAGAGTCATTAGCTATGGAGCTGCTAGGAACACCCAAGAAACTGTGTTAACCCTTTCCCACCATGGAGAAACTTATTCCCTCTGTACTACAAGAGGGCTGGGGTGGAAGTGGCAACAATGGAGGGGTTAAAGGGGGCAGGGCCAGAATGCATGCGGGGGGGGGGGAGTTCTTAGCCAGTGTGTCCTCATTTCACCCCTGCAGGCGGAGGTAGCAGGAGCTGACTGTAGAATCTGGCCCTGACCATGCGGAGCAGGAGCAACTCTGGTGTGCGGCTGGATGGCTATACCCGGCTGGTGCAACAGACCATCCTGTGCCACCAGGTGGGTGAGTGCGCCCCTGGTTGGATGCCTGCCTGCTTGCCCGTGCCGGTGGGGGGTCATCTGGGGTAGCTGCCTGCTTGGGGCTTGTTTGGCTAATTTTTAAGTTGATCATTTTGTATGGCACGCGAATGATGTTATAAATATCCAAATGGCCCTTGGCGGAAAAAAGGTTTCCCACCCCTGCCTTAGAGAAAGGGTGTAACAACAATGTGATAGCATGCATAGTTTAGTAATTATCATATTTTTGTGCATGCCATATATTTTTTTAATTCCATTCTTCTTATTTCCATTCTTCATATTTATATCCCACCCTTCCACCGAGGAGCTCAGGCCAATACAAATGGTCCATTTTATTCTCACAACTGGTGTAGTGGTTAAGAGCAGTGGGCTCTAATCTGGTGAACTGGATTGGTTTCCTCACTCCTCCACATGAAGCCTGCTGGATGACCTAGAGCTAGTCATAGTTCTCTCTGAACTCTCTCAGCCCCACCTACCTCACAAGGTGTCTGTTGTGGGGAGAGGAAAGAAAGGCGATTGTAAGCTTCTTTGAGGCTCCTTAATGGTAGAGAAAAGTGGGGTATAAAGATCAACTTTTCTTGTGAAGAAGTTAGGCTTAGAAATACTGACTGGCACATTTCTCTCTAATCCCCTTCACAATAAAGATGTTGCTGAATATCTAGCTGTACATCAGCAGTATCTTGCCAGCTACCTGGGTTGCCAAGGTGACCAAGCTGTCTTGCAATTTATCCGCCAGCACCCCCCTCGGGTCTGCATACATGTAATCATCCAGTGAACCTTGTTAAAAGTTGTGCTTTTATCTATCTCTGTAAACCATCTGTAGTTTTTTATAAACAGGGTGGGGCATTAATTTTTTTTAAACTCTAAATAAGAAAATAAATGTCCACATTAATGGCATTAATTATTTCAATATTGCAGCCAGATACTGAGGAGAGGAAGAAAATCCACATTTGGAATAAGCCTCCTTTTTCTTCATCATCTTCATCTTCATCATCATCTGCTGTTGGAGTTGGCATGGTTATTTCCCTGTGTGTCTGCCTGGGAAAAGGAAACATGGTTGTAAGGGGAGATTCAAAACTTCTTTGGATCTTCCTGGAGTGTGCTTGTCCCATATCTCTCACAGTTCAGATTGTGGGGCACGCTACAGGAGGAAAAGGATATGCTTCATTTGTTCCCTTGCTGTGCTCCTTATGTGGGTAGTCTCACACTGATGCCAGAGAGACATGCTGGCATCAGCATGTGCTGGCTGCATGATTCCATATATGGCTGACATGGCCGTGTTGTTGGGATGTTTTCTGGGACTTATGGGCTGAAGCAAAGTTGCACTGGACTCTGGTGCAATTGCACTCCTTTTCACACTTTGTAGCCGAGAGTGGTTTTTGTTTTTTTGGGGGGTATAACACAAAACAACTGCAAGTGCTAATGTTTTTATTTATTTATAGTCTTCCTTTCTCACTAAGGCTCAAGACCTCATTGTGTGGCTGAGGGAAGGTGCCCTGAGTTAGTAATTGATTTATGGTAGATGCTAGGGGTTTGCTGATGTGGTCCTTACATGATTTTTAGCAGCCATGTTGGGTAAGGGTCCTGGGTGTAAGTAGAGGCTTTAACAGATCCCAGGATCTTGTCAACATCCATCACAGAAACTGGATCAAAATGGTTCATAAACAGACCAGGTGTTGTATTAGGCATTCCTTCTGACTGACCTATGTTACAAATGGTGACCAGATCAGAGCATATTCATGATACTTTATCAGCAAACAATTTTGCAAAAGTATCACAATTGTTCCTGTGACAATAACACTCAGATTTGGGAGTCAACAAATGCTGAGCTACCTTGAACAGTTGGGATGATCATGAACAAGCTGGTGCAATGGTAGCAGAGAAGTCACATTTCTTTGCTTTCACCTTCACTTCATAAGCCTTCCAATGGGCTCTATAGCACAATCTGTCAAATTCAATACAAGTTCTCCACCAGCGTCACTCTAAATGTCTCTTGGGTCTCTTCATGTTTCCCAGCTCCATGTTAAGTGAGGGGGACCAAGTTCTGTCCAAAGGACAGGAGAGGTTGGCAAGGGGCAACCTTGCCAATAGTTTCAAGGAGTGACAGCTTTCTAGGCCCTGGGAACCTCATGACACAGAGCACAGAGGGAGGCGACTCAAGCACAAAGATCTTAGACTTGATAAATATATTTGTGAAAATCTTAAAATAGACAATGATGCTCAAGAACCTGTGAAATATACAAATTTTATTGCATATGTTGTTTGTCACCCACCAGTTAATATTACATGCAAGGATGTCAGTGAAAATGAAATTCAATTTACTGGGAAAAAATGGGATTTTACAAATCCATAGAATCCAAAATGTAATGTAGCATTAGCTCTTTATTTATTTCTTGGTTGGTTGAGAGCTGAAGGTTTTATCTAGGGTATCCTGCTTTAGGTTTGTTAAAGTTCTACACATTGGGGTTTTATGGAATTGATTGGGGTTTCAGGGAATTGAGGTTTCATGGAATTGATCATTTGATTGATTTTATTCTGATTTCAGTGCAGATTGTAGAATGTTTTAATTATTTTTTTAAGCTACCTTGAACCAAGAGGGAAAGTGGGATATAAATGTTTTAATAAATAAACAAAAACAATAAAAACAAGAATAAATAAATAAGTATGGGTTTGCTTCTCAGCATACTTTCCCAGAAAAGCCCCACACGGCCCAATTTGCTTCCAGTTCCTAGCAAGGCCTGTTCTGGCATGGGCCACCTTTTAATTGTGCAGCAACTCCATAGCTATTAAAACATGGAGAGATACCAGTGGATGAAGTAGGAATTTGATACCATTGAGAATTCACATCAATGAATACCTTTGACTCAGTCCTAAACAAGAATGTGAAACTGGGATGGGATTGCCAATTGGCCAGTTTTCTACTGACCTGACACGCTTTTCTCCTTTTTGTCCAGTTGCCAGATGTGGTCTGTTCCTTACTATGGAGAGATTGGGGGAAAGAGCTGTTAAAATCCTTCCTTATTTCTTTTTTCTTCCATGACTGGAATAAACCAGATCCCTTCGTGAAGGCCTGGAGTTCCCTCCAAGCTCACCTGAAGCATTCCAACTCATTCTGTTCATGAGGGAGATGTGTGAGGATGGCCAGCTGGGTTTACACAGCCTTACTTCCTGCTGCTGGCCTGGCCTCTCCTGCTCCCTTCCCCTCCTTCACACCTCAGCTCAGCAGCAAGCACATGGTGAGTGGGCCCTATCCCAGGTTAAGCCTTGTTTTTTTCCCAAGATTTGTGCCTTCTGAGAGTTGCCAACCTCAGAATGGAACAGACTCGAGGTTGCAGACAGAAACGAATGTCTTCTTGACAGACCATCACCATACCTTGTGCAAAGAAGTGCTTAGGAAAAGTGAACAATGTTTTTTAAAAAATTCATTATGGCAATCCTTGCTCTCATCTCTTGAATGATAAGAATAAGGGTGGTCATTTCTGCAGAGCTCTGGTGCTACATTATACAACAAGCAAGAGGTAATCCTTTTTCTAATGAAACCCGGAGCCAACGTTCAGTGGAATTGATTCAGTTCTGGACATTCTCAGAAACAGTCCGGGCACAGTTTGCTCTTTAACTTACTGAATTTACCAAAGACCTCACTGTCAGCCTGCTGTCCTTTAGCTTGCAAAAATAATGTTACAAGCTGACTAATAATGTATGCTGTTCTGCTACAAGACCTACCTCCTTCGTCTCTCCAGCAAACACCACTCCCAGCAGCCTCTTCCATTCCAAACCACCAGCCAGGCTGGTCTTAACTGTTTATTTACTCAGACTGCCTTCCAGCTTGAAGTGGTCCCCCAGAAAGGAACCAACTTGATTAGTAGCCTTTGACCTTTCAACTTTAAATGTTCACCAGCCCAGTTTCTACTTGTAACATATTAAAATACAGATCTCTTTGGCAATATTCCCAGCTTTTCCTATTCCAAAACACTGAAAGAAATACTATACTTTCAGGTAATGGATGACTTAGAAGTCATTTGCAAGTTAAATAGAAACGTAAGTTATAGCAACTCACAGCTGCCCAGACATTTTCTGGGATGAAAGGGTAAAGAAACAATTCATTTATTAGTAAGTGAAATCCTTCCCCCCCCCCTTTGGAAAGCAAAACTGTGCTTTTTCTGGTGAATGATGTCATTAGATTTGTTGTCTCCTCTTACCAGGCAAAGTTCAGTAGTTTCACGAACTTGTTTTCATTGTGTTCCTTTCAAATTGCCATTCCAGCTGAATCTCTCCAGGAAGGCTGTTTGTGTGGCTAATCGTTCAGGACACCCCCACTCAAATTAGAAGGGAATTTAGCCACCGACTTCAAATGTGAGCTGAAGTGAACCCTTTCATGCCACTTCCAGTGGAGTAACCTTTGAATGTTAGCAGTGGAGGATTTTACCCCAGAGGGCACATAAAAAGACATGGTCAAAAGCACTGTGAAGTGCAAAGGTTGTTGGCTGATTCAAAATAGCATGTGGTACTTTGCTATTTAGCCACTTTTAAAAGTGCAACGCTAGCAGAAAACTGGACTCCCGCTGACACACATGTTTTCAGCAGTGGGTTGCTGTGAGTGTTATGGACAGTGAATGCTTCATTTCTAGGCCCATCTTTAAAAGGGAGGAAATGTATAAAGGTCTAATTGTTTGCTGGCTATGCAGCATATTTACCATGTGTTTTGTATTGCATGCAGAATATACAATTCTCATGGGACTATGGATTCTTTTTATTCTTTACATGGGTGTTTTTCATGTAGCTTTAGAGATGTCAGAATTTAAAATTTCGAGACATTCCTTTTTATTTTACTGTGTTAAGGAACTAGTATTTTGTGGATTTGAACTTAGTTCTTAGAACAAGACTTAGAGACTTATTTACAAGGTGTTTAGCCGTAGTTTATAATAAAGGTGTTTCGATCTATTCCTCCTTCTGATAATCTTACCTGTGGACCCAGAAATATTACAATAAAATCTGTAGTTTATAACAGTGTTTGCAAGTGTAATCCATCAGGAGCATCAGACGTTATATCTTTGGCTGAGTGGACTCCCACCATTCTGTTTGCTGCTAAAACAATAACAAATGTGTATTGAGGCAACTGTACATATGACTGCATCATATTCTGTGATTATATATACTGTGATAGTATATTCATTCTATTATACTAAGGTCGCCAGCCTTCAGGTGGGGCCTGGAGATTTCCCAATATTACAACTGATCTTCAAGCAATGGGGATCAGTTCCTCTGGAGAATATGGCTGCTTTGGAGGATGGACTCTATGGCATTATACCTCCATTGAAGTCCTTCCCCTCCCCAAACTCCACCATCCTCAGGCTCCACCCAAGGGTTGCCAACCACCAGGTACTAGCTGAAGATCTCCTGCTATTACAACTGGTCTCCAGCCGATAGAGATCAGTTCACCAAGAGAAAATGGCCACTTTGGCAATTGGACTCCATGGCATTGAAAACCCTTCCCTCCCCAAAACCTGCCCTCCTCAGGCTCTGCCCTCAAAATCTCTGGCTGGTGGCGAAGAGGGACCTGGCAACCCTACTCCAGCCCCAAAATCTCCAAGAATTTCCCAACCCAGAGTTGGCAATCTGATATTATACCAATATGCATATGTGCTCTGGTACATTAGTAAAATGTCACACAAAACAGAATTTCTATAGAAGTATGACAAAAGGTCATTGGTCTTTTGTTATAATCAAAGCTCCCAGTTTTTCAAGGTAAAAAATGGACAACTCGAATGGGTTTCCACCTTCCGCTACTTGGGCATTGTCTTCAGTTACAACCTATCTTGGTCTGCCCATCTGGACCATGTGAAGAAGACAGCAAGATCCACCACTGTAATGGTAGAGAGGTTTTTTCGAACCAAGGGGGCCAAGCACATCCCGTCTGCCATTGATGTCTTTAACACGAAGGTGGTTTCCCAGATTCTGTATGGAGCAGACATTTAGATTTCCAGCGTGGATGAGAAGTTAGACTGCCTTTTGAACAATTTTCTCAGGAGAATTACTGGAACTTCGAGGTGTGTTGCTGGGCCTGCCCTCCATGTGGAATTGGCCCAACCCTCGCTTGAGGCACGTGCGTGGAGGAGAGCAATCAAGCTTAGGTTTAAGTTGCCGGACGACAATCTCCCGTCCCAGGCGGGGTTTCTCTATCTTACTCTTAAGGACCCAGCCCCCAACCCCTGGCTGAATCTGTTAGCGGAAAAACTAAAAGTACTGGGACTCCCAATCTCTACTCCCTCTGACAACCTGGTTCCATCTCATTTAGCGGCAATCTTGAAGAGATTGAAGGAATTAGCTTGGGCCAGTACAGTTGGGAGGGCCAGACGTACTTGCTCCAGTCTGGTCTTGGGACTCCCCCCACCAGAGAAGCTTCCAGAGTTCCACTCTACGGTTTCAATCTTTTCACATCGTCGGGCTCTCCTTTTAGCTCGTTTAAATGCCTTTCCATCCATGGTCATGTTGGGCAGATATACTGGGATACCTTTTCCGGACCGTCTCTGCCCATGTAACACGGGCGAAATTGAAACGTTGGACCATTTGATGCTCCGCTGTCCTCGCTGGTCTCAAGACAGAGATGCTCTTATTGCTCCAATCCTCACCAGCTTGAACCTCCCTCTACATGCCTGGGTGTTGCCTTTTTTGCTTGGCGACTCAACTAATGGTGCAGCCACATCAAATGTTGCCCACTTTTTGGCCAGAGTGGCTGCTCTTAAGAAGAAAGAACTCTCAACGCCTACCTCTGGCAACTTTTAGTCAGTTCGCTCTGCCCCCAGTTTATTTTAGTTAGGAATTTTATTTATTGGGCTGACGCCTAATTTTTAGCATTGTTAACTTAAGATTGTATTATACTATGTATTATGCTTCCCATCCTCCCTCGTCTTCCCCTCCCTTCCTTTCTTCCTTCCTTGGTCCAAGACTGCGGTCATAGACTAATAATAAATTATTATAATCAAAGCACCAAGTGCACTTTGATAATTTAGACGGTACAGGGCATGTGAATGAATTGTGAACAGTGAGAAACTGATCTTTGCAGCCCTCTATACGCAATTTGAAAATTAAAAACAAGGAACAATGGAGAATTCCTAATGCATCAGCTCTATTTCAAAACAAGACCAGGTAACTTCGAACTCTAAAATCTGAGGAGAAATTCAAATGAAGAGGCTTTTGGAAACATATCAGGTCAGACAAATATAATACTCTGAACTGCTGTGTTTGTGGTATTTATTACTTTCCCAGGAAAAAGAATGAAACATGAGAATTAAATTTGTGACAGTTTGGATTATCCTCACGGGGGGGGGGGGAAGAGTTGCTTTTGTGATCAAGTTCTTCCTCTTGGTCTCCCTGCCCTTTCTCCCTCATCTTTATTTATGAGTGTAATAGATGCCTCCAAGAACAGACTGATTTCCCCATTGGTGAAAATCAGGGTCTTAGTGGGCTGCTCATTATTAACAAGTGTTAATAAATACATTGCCACAATTTCATAACTCTCCAAAGGGAGGATTAAGACATCCAGAAGGAAATCAGCCAAACACGTGAGTTTATTCTGGGAGGTGCTGATTGCAGTTGCTATAATAAAAACAGAGAAAACATCAGCCTGATTTTCTAATGTCATACGACATAATATAAAACAGTGCTTAATGGAAAGTGTAGCTCTGTTGTTAGATCTATTGTTAACCATATTAAATAACAGGCAGCTAAATGGTTGTGATGATAATGATCAATACTAATGTGCCTGTGTTCTCTGGGTTGGCTGTGAAGCTGTTCCACTCTCCTTCTTCACACAACTTGGATATGTTTGCATGTAGCAAATATATGATGCATATATTAGAATAGCTGGCAGCTCCACTAGATGATCTCATGTCAAACAACTAGAAATGCCATCAAAATGCATATTTCTGTCCTTGAAATATTGTCTGTCTGTCTGTCTGTCTATCTATCTATCTATCTATCTATCTATCTATCTATCTATCTATCTATCTATCTATCTATCTATCTATCTATCTATCTAGCCATCCATCTATAATATTTCAAGGACAAAAATTGTCTCTTGCCTTGAAAACCTTATGGGGTTACCATAAGTCGGCAGCAATTTGATGGCACTTTACACAAACACACACAGAGAGATCTAATTTCAGACACTGGGGGCTACATTGTTCAGGGTACATTGAGTGCACCTTAGATACTGGTAAAAAAGCAGGCGGCTCTGGGGAGGGATAAAAGAGGAGGGGGGAAATGATGCAGGCAGCCAAGAAGACTTTTCTTTCCTCTCACCCGTTTCCTGGCTGGCTGTCTCTTCTACCACCTACCATTGCTGCCTGCCTCTGTAAGTTGGATTTGGGGGAGGAGGAAAGTAGTGCTCAGTTTTCCAAATCATGTAATATGGAGTGTGATTGGATTCTGATTTCCTATCTGAGCAGTCAGGTAAGGGAATCCAAGATATTTGTCTTTATTCCCGGGGAACCTCTGTGGTCATGGGAGAGATGGATGAGGTGACGGAGCAACTTATTGCTCCGCTTTCAGACTGCCCCTTCCCAGGTCTCGCTCCCCCTTTTTATTCTCACTGGCTAGGAGGTGAACTGGCACTACACAATATTAAATGGCGTTGCATCACTTCTAGTTTTATGAGACACTCTTCTAGTTTTGCAGGCTGGACCATGCCACCTTCTTGTACTTTGTATCCTTCACATGTGCTTTGAGGTGAAGCCACTTGGCTTGGGGCTAGGGTTGCCAACCTCCAGGTGGTACAGTGGCCAAGGAAAAACCTAGAGAAATGAAGTCAAGTGAATTACAACAAATATATTAAAGTCAATAGACCACTCATAAGACTAATAACTAGTGTTATATTATGTTAAACATTACACAGTGAAATATGGTCAGACAGATCCAATAACTATAAATTGTCCATTGAAGTAAATGGATTAGAGTAGCAGCGTTGAAACGTGAATTCAGTGAGGTGATTCAGTGCTACTCTAATCCATTTACTTCAGTGGACAATTTATAGTTATTGGATCTGTCTGACCATATTTCACTGTGTAATGTTTAACACAGTATAACACTTGTTATTGGCCTTATGAGTGGTCCATTGACTTTATTATATGTGTTGTAATTCACTTGACTTCATTTCTCTGGGTTTTTCCTTGGCCGCTGTGCTGGTTGTTGAGTGACTACATGTATACAGCACTGGTGATTTTTGTTGCTGCTAACCTCCAGGAGGTGGCTGGAGATCTCCCACTATTACAACTGATCTCCAGGTGACAGAGACCAATTCCCCTGGAGAAAATGGCCACTTTAACAATTGGACTCTATGGCATTGAAGTCCCTCTCCTCTCCAAACCCCACCCTCCTCAGGTTCCACCCTCAAAATCTCCAGGTAATTCCCAACCCAGAGCTGTCAACCCTACTTGGAGCTGATATGTTATTCTTTAAATTAGGCAACAGGTATAATCAAACCCTTTCCCTTCACCTTTATCTGTCTCCAGCAAAGGGCAGTAGTTTTCATTTCCCAGCAGCCTAAGAAAATGGCAACAGAGTGGCAAAGGATCACTTTCTTGCCAGTGCTTTCGTTCCCTGCTATGATACCATTTCAATTGGCATGGGAGCTGCGGCTCAATGGTGAAAAAGGTTTTGCATGTAGATGGTCCTTGGCACTCCAGGTGAAGGGATCAAATAGTAGGTGGTGTGAAAGATCTCTGAGACCTTGGAGAGTTGCTGCCAGAGAGAGCAGACAATGCTGCCCTTGATAGACCAATGGTCTGGATCAGCATAAGGCACTTCCATGTAGGGCTGTCAATTCGGTTCGGTCCGAACTGAAAATCAACCGAATTTCCCCTGATTCGGTGATTTTCGGTTCGGACGGATCCGAACTCAAAACTGGCGGGCAACCGGGGGGGCCGAATTCAGCGAGTTCGGGAGTTCGCGAATAAATTCGGCCAATTCGGCCCCCCTTCAGGGGAGCCCGCTGAAAGGCGCAGGCTGCCCTTTAAACTGATCTGAGCCTCCCAGCTGGGAGGCGCAGGTCAGTTTAAAGGGCAGCCCGCCCCCCTTCAGCGGGCTCCGCTGGAGAGGCGCGGGCTGCCCTTTAAACTGACCTCCCAGCTGGGAGGCTCAGATCAGTTTAAAGGGCCCCCACGCGCCTTCAGGGAATCCCTCTGAAGGCGCGCTGGGGCCGAATTTTCCCCCGAACTCCGGATCCCCCCGAATTACCGGGGATCCGAAGCGGGGGAGTTCGGACTTCGGCACGTACCGAACCCACAAGGGTCAAATTCGGACGAATCCGAACTGTACCGAATTTTTTTTTTTTGACAGCCCTACTTCCATGTGTTTCCTACCTCCAAGTGGTGGCTGGAGATCTCCCGCTATTATAACTGATCTTCAGGCAGCAGAGATCAGTTCCCATGGAGAAAATGGCAATTGGACTCTATGGCATTGTAGTCCCTTCCCTCTCCAAACTCCACCCTCCTCAGGCTCCACCCCCAAAATCTCAAAGTATTTCCCAACCTGGAGCTGGCAACCCTATTCCCACACCAAATGGGCAGTTTCTCTTCCTTCACCCTCACAGATTTTCCCAAGTCTTCAGGAACTGAGCTGATCCTCTTTGAAAGACTTGTCATGGCTTTCTTGCTTAACAGCAATTATATTTCCCCCCAAAAGAAACAATACTTTGCTTGCAAAAGCCAAAGTTGTCCTTTTGGAAGTTGTTATAGACAAATCATTTCAATATTGGTAAGTAGAATCAACTTAAAAAACAACAACCCAAAGCCACTCACTTGCCTCTAAATTCAGTTTTCCAATAAGAAATGACCAACTTTTCCCAAATGCTCTCAGAGTAATTTATTATGTACACAGTTCTTCTTCGGGTTGGATTTCATTTTGAAGTATGAACAAATGATGGCATGTGTAAGTTTGCTCCCTTGCGAAAGGCAGAAATATAACAGAGAAATTAGGGAGTGTAGGGGTGGGTTGCCCCTTGTCTATTTTGTGCCAAAAGAATTCATACATTGCACATCAGACTGAAATGATGTGTGAAAGCACCGTAAAAGCATGTGCAGCAGAGATGGGACTTTGGAAGACCCTTTGCAAGGGGCCTTTTTGCTTTCAAAATCACATAATGCACAGCTGTAAAAACCTTGGTCTCTGTGGAAACATGGAACCAAAGACCTTTGTGTGCAAGAACAGATTTTTTAATTAGAATTGAAAATAGCATCCAGCTTCCCGCAATACTTCATGTTTAAAATGTAAGGAAATAAAAATAGACAATTGCAAGGTTTGGAATAGGCCATGCTGCCCCCTACCACTTCCTTGACCAGTTGTCAGCGTTCGGGGGCACGACTTCCTCTCTCTTGCTTATCTGTAGTGAGCCTATCTTTGCATGACTGTCCAACATATAGATACCAGAACCCACATAACAAAAGAATGTTACATTCTCTGTTTTGTTTCCTATGTTTTATTTTTAGTAGTGTGGCGCATACGTAAAATGCAAGGCAACTTGCTGTCTAGGGCTAGATTCTGACAAAGGGCTGTTATGCTGGGGCATGAAAAGGACTGAAAAGTTCTGGTTACTAACTCCATAGGCAGCTTCATTGAAATTACAGCTAGCAACAGTGTTTCATATCCTGTCGTAGCCCTGACACAACCCTAGCTGCTGAGGTGCTACCACACCCTGAATAGGGACTTCAATTTCTCTTGCCAGGGACCCACTTTGGGACTAGTTGGAGATGAAATATTAGAAGGGAGAGCACTGTGTTTAATTCCTAATTTGGGGGCTAATATGCAAGATAGAAAATAGAGCACAACATGTTAGGAATGATCCTGCTGCCGGCATGTGGAACCAAGCGGGCTGAAGACAAACTGAGCCTGGGCCACCATTTTTGTCAAGGAGGGAGGGTGGGGGTATTCCATTCTTTTGTCTGTCTTATACCAGGTGGGAGCTGCTCCCTGGACCTGTTTGTCCTGTCCAAATCCAGGTGACAGCTGGTATCTGGACTGCAGTGTTTAAATGTGGTTGGTTGTCCTTGTGTTACCTGCTGGCTGGGGATGTGTTCAAGTGAGCAGGATGGAGCAGGGGATGGTGTCAAGACCATAGTTACAGTCATAAAGAGAATAAAGAACCATTTTGAGGCTTTAAGAAAAAGAGATATTCCACACTATAGTTATGTTACATCTGTGTTTGGGATTTTGTAGTTAATTGCAAATGGCAAGTATTCGTATGAAATGTGCTTTGTTAACTGTGAAACACTTATCGCTAGATTGTGCTTTCCTTATTATGTGGTCTAACTATTCGAGAATATATTGGTTTGTGTGGCAAAATATATTTCCAGTCCCATACCAATGTCTGGAGAATTCACTGGGTTCCAGCAGCACAGTAATTCACCACTCCAGGCGTAAAGTGTGTATGGGGGAGCGGGGGGAGTGGTGGACCCAGAGATTCCATCTCAAGTGAAACATCTGCAGGGATTTCAAAAGGTTGAAAGAATTTCAAATCATTTCAGAAAAATTATCAGAAAATTATGCTTCTTTGGGGACCTGCATCTATTAGAACCCACAGATTGAACTCATGCTTTGGCCAGATAGCAAGATAGAAGCTATAGCTTGGAACTCCCATGTCCTGCTCATCAATAGTCACAAAATTCATGAACATCATAAATCATAGCAGCCTCACTGTCAACAGGGAATAGGGTTACCAACCTCCAGGTACTAGCTGGAGATCTCCTGCTATTACAACTGATCTCCAGCCGATAGAGATCAGATCACCTGGAGAAAATGGTCGCTTTGGCAATTGGACTTAATGGCATTGAAGTTTCTCCCCTCCCCAAACCCACCCTCCTCAGGCTCCACCCCAAAAACCACCCGCTGATGATGAAGAGGGACCTGGCAACCCTAACAGGGAACCAACGGAGGATAAATGGGGTGTAATACTGCATTGCAGATCTTTTGGCCACCCAAGTGGGGACAGGTAAGAGCAAAGAAATTTGCAACTCACAATAATGAACACATGAACACATGAAGCTGCCTTATACTGAATCAGACTTTTAGTCCATCAAAGTCAGTATTGTCTACTCAGACCAGCAGCAGCTCTCCAGGGTCTCAGATAGAGGCCTTTGACATCACCTACCTGCCTAGTCCCTTTAACTGGAGATGCCGGGGTTTGAACCTGGGGCCTTCTGCATGCCAAGCAGATGCTCTACCACTGAGCCACAGCCTTTGATACAGCAATGAAAGATTTCCTAGAGAAGTAAGAGAATTTTGGACAAAAAATGAAGTTGCTACTCAGCATATCAAGCTAGTACAGGTGAGTAGCCATAGATGGGGGAATTGAGTTACCGGTAGTTTCATCTTTTCTAAGAAGCAAATATTTTAATTGGCTGGTTCACTTCCATGTGAATCATGTTTCCAGGAGTTTGGGTTTCAGCTCCGAGTAATAATTTACTTGCTAATTCAGTGATCTTCAAACTGTGGGTCAGGGCCCTAAAGTGGGCCACTACTCTTTCACGAATGGGTTAAGGGGCTAGGAGAGAGGAGGCGGTACGATGTGAGCGGAGACAAAGGCTCTAGGAGGCTGAGTGGCAATTTGGGGGTTTGCTTTTTGCATAATGCGCAAAACAGCCACACAGTACAGTCTGTCGCTCAGTAATACACATTTAGCATTTATAAATGCTAAACATGAAAAATAAAATGTTAATTGTTGTTCACTATTAACTGTCATGAGATTTCCACATTTTATGTTGGCAAGGGAAAAAGCAGTGCGGGCAATTTCAAAAGTGGATCCTTAAAATACTGTAAATTTAGAAGTGGATTCCAAAAAGTTATGCAAGTTTAGATGTGCATTCATCTTCAATCCATTTGAGAATAACTGTGCTAATCATATCACTAATTATCCTAAAGACTGATATAATTGTTATTAGATGCCACTAGAACAAATAAAATGAGCTCAAGTATAGCAGATGGTCAACAGTTTCGTGAACTGTATCCCATGGTCTTTACTTTGAGGGTTTGAATAAGTGATTAAAAGGATCTGGAAGAACATCTTCCATGTCCATTCACGTCTCATTGAGATTGCCAGCAAGCAATAATCCTGGCAATGGCTCTGTGAAGCGGACACCTGTGCCTTATAAACCAGTCTGGAAATATTTTATTGCAGTTCCTTCAGGCTGTAACTATATAATGGCCATTACATTGTGCTGACACTTTTAAAAAATTACTTCTTTAAAATTAGATTTTATAGACTTGAAATGGATGTCAAGGTATTTTTGTACTAGCAATTCTCCTTTTCTTAAAGGTACAGATACCCTCTGTATTCCAGGGTAGGACTGGGGGCTTTCAAAAACTGGGTTTCAGTTTTAAGATAATGAAGATAGGGTTGCCAGGTCCCTCTTTGCCACCAGCGGGAGGTTTTCAGGGCGGAGCCTGAGGTGGGCGGGGTTTGGAGAGGGGAGGGACTTCAATGCCATAGAGTCCAATGGTCAAAGCAGCCATTTTCCCCAGGGGAATTGATCTCTATCGGCTGGAGATCAGTTGTAATAGCAGAAGATCTTCAGCTAATACCTGGAGGTTGGCAACCCTAGATGAAGGGGCTGTTTGTATAATGCTATGGACTTCATTACTTCACACAATGATGTATCTTAAAGAGGTCAGCCTCAGATATTAATCCATCCAGGTTTAGTATGCTACATCTGGAATAGAGAACCCCACCAACCATGTCTGGCACTAGTAAATTAGTGGCAGCAACTGAGGGGGGGATCTGGGGATGGTGGTAGAGACTAGTTATGTGTGGCATGGGAGTACCAATGAAGGAATGGAGACAGGATTGTGGAGTTTCATAACCTAACTTCACAG
The DNA here is from genome assembly GCF_029931775.1 of Euleptes europaea. Classification (NCBI taxonomy): domain Eukaryota; kingdom Metazoa; phylum Chordata; class Lepidosauria; order Squamata; family Sphaerodactylidae; genus Euleptes; species Euleptes europaea. Next base: position 68,584,958 of record NC_079313.1, on the reverse strand, counting down.
TATCATGTACCAGACCTGGGCTAAATAACTATCTTCTGTTTCTTGGCAAGATAAGAAGGCCTAGCTTTAGTCTCACATTTTTCAGCCTCCGTGGCAGCTGTCCCATTGCACTTAAAATAAGCACTTGTTTTGCAGGAAGAAGGAAGCGATTGATCTCTTGGTGCCAGAACTAGTTGCCTCATTTAGATGCACTTGGAATACAATTGTTCCTTTGCAAAGCTGAGAGTTCCGATAGCCTGGCCAAGCAAAGAGTCAGAGGCTATCCTTCCAAAATGGTTATCCATGAATGGATATTAGTGGAGAAAAGGAGCTCTCAATGGCTTCCCATTAGGTTATCTAAATAAGCTATAAATCACTGTCAACATACCATTTCCTCTGAAGGGGGCTTATGTTAGTGATTAATAGGGCACAAATAGGGATACTGTGTGGCACCATTATGCATTTATTATAACTTCCTTCCTCTTGCAACACCCTTCCACAAAGACAAGGTGACGCTGAATCACACGTCTGCTCTTGCCCTACCTGCTATTCTGGAGAAGATGCAAAGGGCAAGAGGCATTTGTGTCCTTTCCAAATCAGGTCTATCTGAGCCCAGCTGCAACCCATAAAAACTGGGACTTTTAAAGTTAGTTTTGTTTTGTCTGGACAAAGCCACTAAAAAAAAGTGATTGACACTGGGTAGTATCATGCACACCTGCTGTTTTAAAACCCCTATAAAACACTGGCAGAAGTGTAGGTAAAATACTGCAGTGGACAGGCCTGGCTTTGGAGAGCTCTGTGCTACTTAGACGAGGGAAATATGGCATAGGTCCCATGAAAAACTGTCATGTTTCTTGAATGCTGTCTTTGGTAAATTTGGCACTTAGAGCCATATCATTACAGGGGCACATCTGGGATGCACTTCCCTGCCCATTTCAAATATTAACATTTACAGTCTCCAGCAGGTAGAGTGTATCTGTTACTGCATTTAGTCACAGATGCATATATTTTAGATACATGTCTCTACAAACATGGCCTAGGTGACTTTCCAGTTGAAGCCCACACCCACACTCAAAATAACCCAATTCAAAAAAGTGACCTCTTTCCCTCTGTCCCTCACTCCTTGCCTAAGATGCTGCTGGCCTGGGCTTTTCCACAGGCTAGATAAAGCAAGCAAAATAAATACTAGTTCCAAGCAATGACCACACATGGGTAATAAATATCTGTGACTAGTAATGGAGCACTACTGCAAGCTTGAAAGAAAGTGTGAGAGTCCAAACAGGACAGAAAATCAGAAATGCATTTTATTACAATGGATAATAATGCAAGGGTCCAGCCAGGGAAATTAGCAAATCTGGATGATAGAGAGCAATCCCAAGCAACAAAAGGTATGAGAAAGTGATGATGACGATCTGGCAAGGAAGAGGGGAGGGAGAAGAACAGGGGGGAAAGGATGGGGGGAGATGACAGGTATCAATTCTGCAATCCAATAGAGGGTCCAGTACTGATGGAGGAGTCTGCAGGAGTCTACAGACATCCAACGGAAAGCAGAAAGGTCACATTTTGAGTGCCAGATGGGGGCTTCGAGCAAGTTCACAAAACAGTTAGAGGAAGGGAAACACGCATTATGGGAAAGGAATCTGTTGTTGCTTGGAGGACAAGCGTGTAAGGACTGAAAAGAATCTTTTTGGAAGATTTGGAAACAGAGGGGCAAAGAGGGGACCCAGATGTGAAAACTGAGCTGGCCCAAGGGGAGGCAAGAAAACGAATGGAAGTGACATGGATAGCCATCTGCTGCTACATGTCTGGCAACCCAAGGAAGGGGCTTCTTCATTGTGGTGCTGAGCCATTGGAACTCCTTCCCCATGGAGATTAATTTGCTTCCTTCTATCATTATCTTCTGCCAGCAAGTGAAAACTTTTTCATTTTTCATTGGTGCTCCTCCACTAACTATATTTGGCCCTCGTCCCTGGTTGTGTTGGTGTTTTTTTTTTGTTTTCTCACTGGTTTGACCTTGGCATTCCATTCAGAGGACTGGACACAAATAAAGCTGGAACTTTGAAATAGAGGCTGGTGAAGGCAGACTTCCCTCTATGTCTCTCCCCCCCCCTCCTTGGCCTGCACACTTCAGCAGAGTATTCTAAAGTTTTTAAAACTCTTACCCTCTCAGCTGAGAAGGTTTCTCCCTAACGTATCCTGCAGCTGGGAGTGACTTCCCACATATGCTGTCCAGCACCTTTCTCTAATCATACTTAGGCGCATGTCATCTTTTATTGCCCTGTCTCAGGATATCCAGTACATTGATCCACCTTGCTTGTTCCTGGCAGGAGTGCAAATGGTCACCTCTATCCTGCCCATTTGTCTCCATAAAGAGAAACCATATCCTCTCAGCCTGAAATCCGAGGAGTCTATGTCTTCATTCCTAGCAAAGAGGGTGACCCATTGGGTGCCCCATGTGTTAATCAAGGTACCTTGCATTCCTGTATCATAACACCCCATCACCCAGGATCAGCATTTCAGGGCACGTTTTAGGCTGCAGTGGGTCCAATCCAAGATAATCAGCTTCATTTTCTACCGGATAAATCTGGCTATATAATGATGGAAGTAAGACAGGCTTTGCAGTTTTCTCCTATGTGAAAATGTCTAGTAAACTCATTATGTGTGAAGCTGAGGGGCCATGGCTCAGTGGAAGAGCATCTGCTTGGCATGTAGAAGGTCCCAGGTTCAATCCCCTGCCTCTCCAGTTAAAAGATCTGGCAGTAGTTGATGTGAAAGACCTCTGCCTGAGATGCCAGAAAGCTGCTGCCAGCCAGTGTGAGTAGACAATAATGACTATGATGGACCAAGGGTCTGATTCAGTATAAGGCAGCTTCAACTGTTCATGTGAAACAACCCTGTCTCTCCATAGCCTTGAAATCCATCCTCTCCATCTTGCTTTCCCCACTCCCTCAACAAGTGTTTGAACCTTTGTGGGTGAAGCCAGAGCCGGCGCTACTTGAGACCTCCGGTGATAATTTCTGGCTGGCATGAACCTGTCTCTAGTTAAGAAAAACTGGCGTTTTTTAAAAAAAATAGGATTGTGTTAACCAATATTCCTTTAATGGGCACTACAAGGGGGGGATATGTGTATTTTTATACACAGTCTTTTAAGAAAATGGCAATAAACTAGTTTGTAGACTATACACTTTGCATTTTCACTTTGGCCATTGCATCCAATAATTGCTATCATATTATGCCTCTGGGGGAAAGGAGCATTACTGCCTTGGCAAGAACACATAAGAAACCATAAAGAAAGTGTTTGTCAGAGCTTAGAAAATGGGGGAGAGGGGAACATTTTTCCAATTTGGAAGAGATGTGTTATCTTGCACCTGCACTCAGTCACCTAAAGAAATTCGTTTTGATCATAGATATCAATAGGATTAACAAAAGTGGGTTGCTGAATAGAGCAAGATCATGTGTCGGATAAATATTAAACAGAACGTTCTCTTTTTATATGCTTCAACTGTTGCAGAACATTTGGATTAAGCTTGTGATTTTTTTTTTGGTGTATCGGTGATATATGAAGTTAGGGAACTAAATGAGACACAATGTGTAACCTTGTTCTTGCAAGAGAAGAATGTGTGGTCTAAGGAAGGGGCACCTTCTGGCAGATCTAAAGTCATTCTCTTGCTTTGCTGGCATAGACACTGTTTATTTCTGGCAACGTGCCCTCTTGATGCATTGAAATGTATTTATATTGAACTGGAATGCATAAATAAAAGTTTAGGGTGTGTTGGTGTGTAATGGTTGCAACCCTGGAGGCCAACATTTTAATTTGGAGCTTGAAAGAGCAATGCTCTGCGCTTAGGCAGTTAATCTGCAAGCATTTCCTTATTTTTCTTTCCTCCAAGGCCTCCACTCAATTTTGAAATTTAGCCCAAAAATCCAAGCTCCCATGATTCAGTGCTCAGAAATTAGTTCCCAGGATTTCATACCAGGCGTCCTCAGATGTTTCCCTTGATAATCCAGGAGGATCTATAAATAGCGAATGTGGTAGGTAACAGGACCAGCCTGCCAAACTGTACTCCCACTGCTAAAGCTAAGCAGTTTATAACGTACAATCTCAGTTTGATAATGAATCTTGTGAGATCATTTTAATGGATTCAGGCGCATACTTATATCATGCACTTCCCTGCTCTTTTTTCTGAATCCAACCAGAAGTTCTGAATGAGGTGTTGCAAATCAGTTAGGTTACAACCACATTCATCTGAATGAATTAGGAGAGTCACTACAAGATTGTACTGTGTCTGGATTCAATATATAGCTGTTTTGATCCTGGCTCTTTTAACATATAGTACTAGTTTTGCAATGAAGGTCCAGCTCTGAGCTGTGTGTGTGTGTGGGTGTGGGTGTTCCCTGCTCCCTTGTCACTGCAGTGTTGTCAACATAGATATTATCAAGAGTGATAACACTGGAATCAGGAGTTGTGTCAAGGAGACAGTAGTGGTGTCAGATATTGCTGACATGACCCAATACCCTAAATATCAGGCATCTTATTGGGTCGGTATCTGACTGCACACCCCTAGATGGGATATTGCCTTCTAACCCTTTATCATGCTCATATTTCCACATAAGATGTAGTGACTTTTTACCATATATGTTTCAATGCTTAAATACGTGCAACACCACAGAGCTGTGCAGCACAGATGAGGGGCATAGTTTGCATTTGGGTAGCCACAAAGAGTAAGGAATTCTTTTATTTATTTATTTATCTATATATATATCTATATGTGTGTGTGTGTGTGTGTGTGTAGTACTGCCATTGGGTAGAGGTTTTTAACCATACTCATGTGGAGGAAGTAATGTTTTAAATTGAACCAGAGTTCCAAATCGATGCAAAATTCTCTAGGGAATAAAAATATAATGATGCATTTTAACATCAGACATTTACATATTTTGGATGCACTGTTGAGATCATCCCATGTTCCTTTGTGTGAATGTACATGAGCAGGTCTTGAAGAAACGAAAGAAGAGGCAAAGATTAAGCAATAGGACAGTCCTCCAAAAGGTATGTGAAGTGGTATTGACAGCCAATGCATTTTCTACTACTCCAAGATCTAGATAACGACACGTTTTCTTGCATGCTCAGTATTACTGTTTCTATTTGTATGCCAGTTATGGTGTAGTAAAGCCATTGTTTATTTACTTAGAAAACTTGTATGGCACCTCTCTCACAACAAAACCAAACAAAATAAAAACATTACAATACAAACAAGTCATACCAACCAAAACATATCAGTAAAGCAATCCAACTCAATTAAAATCATGCCAATAAAAACAGGCCAATAAAAGCAATTTAATCAAAAGCCTGGAAAAAGAGATTTTTTTTGGCCTGACACCTAAAGGAGAATGCCAGCAACAAGGGGGGAGGCACTTAACCCTAAAAATTGAAGAATTAAGTACCCTAAGGTCAAGAACCAGCACATATAAGGGCCAGAATAAATACTAAGTATGAATGATCTTATGTAAATGTATATAATGTATTCATTACAGTAAAATCAATAACTTATCTAATCAATAACTTACCTAATATAGCCAAAATATAGCCTCGGTATTTCCAATGTACATATGAACATATAACACAAATAGACACAAAAAAATAACCAAACATTTAGACCCAAAGTGAGATACGTCAGGGTACTTAATACCTAAAGGAAAATGAACACCTGGGAAGCCTCAAGGTGGAGGCGAGGTTCTTCCACTGAAAAGCCCTGCTATGATCACCATCTACCTTGCCTCTTCAGGCTGGGGCACAGAGAACAGGGCTTGAGATCTCAGCTCGCGGGGTGGACAATATGGGGACAATCATGTTCATCATATATCTAATAGTCAACTATACCCCGAACTGTGGATACTTAAATCCAAGGATCAGGGCTAGATGCAGAGCAGAAAGTTTTTCCTGCAAAAGTGAAGGGAGGGGCAGGTTTGCAGACAAATCTAAAACCTGGTGGTGGTGGTGAATTAGGGAGGGTATAAATCCCTCAAAAAAGAGGACCGTTGTCTGCACATGTGCAAACAACACTTCTCTGTTCAGCTGGGAGGTCTGGCTGGGACGAACAGGTGGGGATCCTCCAGAGTCCAGGCATGGTGCGACTCCCTGCTACCCCTCCCCCACCATCACCATCCCTGCCTCCTGGCCCCAGCATGGTCTCGAGTCCCAGTACAGCCATCTGTCTCCCCCCCACACACACTATTACTGCTGCTGCCCAGGCCAAGAGCTGTAGTGGCTGGGAGCTGCACTGTACCAGAGGCTGGGCCTGGTGATGAACCCCAGGGTTGGTGATGGAAGCCAGGAAAGATGCTGGGCTTGGTGGCAATGCAGCTGCAGTAGGGTTGCCAACCTCCAGGTACTAGCTGGAGATCTCCTGCTATTACAACAGATCTCCAGCCGATAGAGATCAGTTCCCCAGGAGAAAATTGTCTCTTTGGCAATTGGACTCTATGGCATTGAAGTCCCTCCCCTCCCCAAACCCGGCCCTCCTCAGGCTCCACCTCAAAAACCTCCTACCAGTGGCAAAGAGGGACCTGGCAATCCTAAGCTGCAGCAAAGCTGGAGTGGGGTGGGCTTGGAGGGAATTTGCCACCTCAGTTCTTGCAGTTCCCACTTGTATATTTCCCTGCTTATCACCCACTGGCAGCTAGTTATGTGGAGCAAGTGTAGAAAGCACATGATAGGGTAACTTCACATTACACATTTCCATGGCTTCACATGACAGGAGAGAGTAAAGGGGACTTAATGCAAGTCAAGTTCTGTCTTTGTCATGCTTTGCTATATAAAAATTCTCTGTGAAAATCATGCTCTCATCAATGCCATCAATAACTACATCACATATTAGTATCCTGCTTTTCAGAGGAATGCTAGTTTGACTGAAGAAAGGAGACCTGCTTTGTGAATTAAGGAATTAGACTGTTAAACCAATGTATTTCGATTGAATGTAATGGAACTGTCAGACTCTAGTTTCACTGCATATTTATTATTGGCACCACATTACGGGGGCAAGTTTTCATACTATAACATTTGCATGAGTTTTGCAATGAACATGGCAAGTCTGATTGGTCCCATTATCAGCTGCCGCACCAATCACCTTCGAAGAACGTGGTACTCTGCCAGCTGTAACAGCCTTGAAGACCAGCTTCAGGTCCTAGAGCAGAACAATGCTTTTGATATGCCTTGTTGAGAAGTTTGCACTGTTTGGACAGGCCTAGTCACATGGAAACCTAAACAATATCCATATGCAATGATTTTCTTGATTCACATCGTTGAAATTGAAAACCTCTTGGCTTTAAATTTTAAGCCTGTGTGTCCATTCCCCAGAGAATAAGAGTTTCTGGCAAACTATCAGTTCTTAAATATCACTTCTCCAATTACGTTCTCACAGGTTAGAATTTATGCAGACCGAGCTTTTCAAATCCTCGTAGCTGGTATTGGGCTGCAACTTAATGCATTACAGGTGGCTTTTGGCGTTTGGGCTCACAGGCCAAACTGATTCCAGATGGTCACACGGTATGAGTAAAAACATCAGCTCATTAAGTTGCAAAGTTTCAACTCCAGTACCAGAATTATCAATGAAACAAAAGCTAAAGGAATATCAGCTGTACTCTTAAGTCATAAATAGGATTTTTCAAAACTTTGAACTCTGGATTTGTCATTTATTTCAACAGTGTTAATGGGCGTGTTCTCCAGACACAATATGTAGTGCCACCGTACTGTACTGGGGTCCTATAGATGTTGGGTTTGCAGTGTGATTTTGCATAATAATTTGACACATAAAAAAAGAACATCTTGGACCAGCTGTTGTGTATGAAGTTTTTTGCAACTATTTTATGGAAATCTGGGAAATGATTGTTTGTACAAATACATGACAAAAACAATTTCAGGGACATATTTCCACTTGGAGCTTAGCCACTCCATAAAGCAAGAGTTTCTAACTGGTGAACAGGAACCAGTGAATAGGTAACAACAAATTTCAAGGGAGAGGGTACCATTGCAGACTAGAAATAAACAAGGAGTGCTGTGAACAGCAGGAAGGCTGTTTATCCAACGTTCTTTAATACTTGGACGTTCTTAAACTGGGATTGTTCTCTTTCTAGCCTATGCTGGCCATTGGCTGTAACAAATAAACAACAACTCTTTCTAGCCTTGTGGTTCCTTCCTGCCCAAATGTTGCAGTCCCAGTTGAGCATCATTCAGACAGGAAATAATGGCATAACTGGCCCAGTCCATGTGGATTAGGGTTGCCAAGTCCCTCTTTGCCACCGGCGGGAGGTTTTTGGGGCAGAGCCTGAGGAGGGCAGGGTTTGGGGAGGGGAGGGACTTCAATACCATAGAGTCCAATTGCCAAAGTGACCATTTTCTCCAGGTGAACTGATCTCTATTGGCTGGAGATCAGTTGTAATAGCAGATCTTAGGCTAGTATCTGGAGATCGGCAACCCTAATGTGGATACTATAGCTAAATATTACTGGAGCAGAGCTGGGTGGATTAGCTGCATCAACACCATTGTGATAGCAAATGAATTAGTCCAAATACAGTTTTTCATATGGAATTTGAGAGGTTGAAATTGTAAAGTATTGGCTTCACATAAATATGAGATTACGCCTAACTTTATTGGAGATCAAAAATAAGAGGTTACAAGAGAACAAGAATAAATATATACTTTTGATTCCGGGTATTTTTTTTGGGGGGGGGTGTCCCTAATTGTTTATGTTTGTGTAGAGCATTACCAGATCAGGATTCAAATACATGTGGTCTTTCAGGCTCTGTAGCTTTGGAACCATTACTCTCAATGGGGAATCTACTGGAGGGCCTGGGGCAGCTGTTTGTAAAGGCAATGGTACCAAATTTACACAGAACATACAGCTCCCTCTAATCTAAAGACCTTCCAAGTTTCAAGTGAATCTGACCAAAGGATTCAGATTTACAGGACCCTGAAGGTGATGCCTCTTGGTTCAAGCTCAGTTCTCTCTACTGATTCCTACGGAAGGGGGAATAACACAGGCCTAGGGTTGCCAGTAGGGTTGCCAGGTCCCTCTTTGCTATTGGCGGGAGGTTTTTGGAGTGGAGCTTGAGGAGGGCAGGGTTAGGGGAGGGGAGGGACTTCAATGCCATAGAGTCCAATTGTCAAAGTGGCCATTTTTCTCCAGGTGATCTGATCTCTGTCGGCTGGAGTTTAGTTGAATTAGCAGGAGATCTCCTGCTACTACCTGGCAGTTGGCAACCCTATCCAGCCACCACCTGGAGGTTGGCAACCCTAGTTGCCATGTTCCTCTTCGCCACTGGCAGGAGGTTTTTGGGGCGGAGCTTGAGGAGGGTGGGGTTTGTGGAGGGGAGGGTCTTCAATGCCATAGACTCGAACTGCCAACGTGGCCATTTTCTCCAGGTAAGCTGATCTCTATTGTCTGGAGATCCGTTGTAATAGCAGGATATCTCCAGCTAGTACCTGGAGGTTGGCAACCTTACACAGGCCACAAGCATTTAAAAAACTGCATTAATTTTGTTTTCCTATTCTTACAGTGACTGACTGATGATAAGTTTTTTTTAAAAAAAACACTTTGCCATGCTTCCTTGCTGTGGTTTGCTTGTTTCACAAAGTGAGGAAGGTGATTGTCTGTTTTTCAACCCAATGACACCAACACTGCAGGTGAGTTAGGACTGTCACCTCAAGACCACCCAAATTTCAAGTGAAATGGAACACGGGTTCCATTCCTACGTGCCCTTGAGCCAGGTGTCCCCAGTACTGCAGCTTTACCACTCTGCACCACGGGGCTCCTAAGGTATGGCCACCCATAATAGCTCCTAGCCAGATTTTTCATTTTGACTATACCTTATTTATTGATGTATTTAAAACATTTTTATGCTGCCTTTCCACCCAATCTGGGTCCACAAGGCAACGAACATTTTTTTAAAAAAAACAAACAAACATTAAAACATTTAAGCAGTAAAAAAGCAAATTAAGTTTGTCTGGTGATAAATTCTCATCAGCATTCTGATTTCGAGTAATCTTTTTGTTTACCAAAGGGCAATGATGAAGGTTTATTCACAAATTTGGTTTAGGGGTGATTGCACATAAACATTTCTCTCTTCAGTTGACATTTGCTCATTCATTTTCTCATGTGAATCCAGCTTTCTCCCAAACCATGCCAGTCTCATTTTCCCACAGGTACCATCCTGCTTTGTGGCAAGTTTTAGCACCATGGACACAATTGTAAGACATTCCTTTAACTGAAGTACTGCTACTTGTTCATTTTTATCCCACACATCTAAGCAAAGTTTACAGCTGGCAAATATTAAAAGCACACACACACACACAAACACAAACACACACACAAAATGACAGTTAAAGTCTAGCCAAGTGGGACTCTGAGTTCAGGTTGTCCTGCTCCAACAACTATTCCACGCTGGCTTTCTAACAATAAGCAATAAGATGAGCCACTTTCCTCACCTTTGAAGATGGGAACATGCAGAGTAGGGCCTGAAATGAAGATCTTAAGATAAGATTTGTATTTTGACTGCAATTTTTCTATTTTACTTTACATATACAAGGAGCCATGATTTAAATATATGCTTGCATTATTTTAAAGAGTGAAATATTGTTCAATATGCGCAGAATTCAAAACTTGAACATCAAATGAGACCAAAAGAATTGGAGTTATTGGCATAATTTTAGGATAGATGTTGAATCGGGAGCAGCAGCTGGGTGTTCTTTCTCAGCCAGGGTTGCCACCCTCCAGGTTTTTGGCTGGAGATCTCCTGCTATTACACCTGATCTCCAGCTGATAGAGATCAGTTCTCTTGGAGAAAATGGTCTCTTTGGCAACTGAACTCTCTGGCACTGAAGTCCCTCCCCTCTCCAAGCCCTGCCCTCCTCAGGCTCCGCCCCCAAAATCTCCAGGTATTTCCCAACCCAGAGCTGGCAACCCTATTCTCAACAGAGAAATAATTTCCCTTGATGCATCATGACTCCCATTTGGGCAGATGTGGCAGGGAACTATGGGGTTCGGTACCCAAAAGGTTGGGTGAAACAAGGCCTAAATAAAATAAAGAAATAGATTTATTATTATACTTATTATCTCTTAACTATCTCTTTTGGTTGATAATGAGGAGCACAATCTGAATGTAATGCCAGCCCTGTCTAGAAAGAATTATTTTAACTTCACTCATGTGTTCTGATACATATCTAAATATAGTTTAGCAACACTCACTTGGATTAAATCTTATAATACATACCTGAGTGGACACTAAATAATTACATTTGTATTTGAAATTTTATGTGTACAAAATATGTTGTATTAGACCACTGAAGAAGGCCTCTGGGCCGAAACACGATTGGCATGTGGTTTTAGATTACCAGCCCTGCATCGGTTGCCATATGGGCTTGTTTTTAATATATGCATAAGCACTTTATAATAAATATATTTCATTGTTTTATTTTGGCCTTGTTTCATACAGCCTTTTGGGTACCCAACTTTGTTTTTACTTTGGGTCTTTCCCCCCTCTGTTTCGTCCAGGGAACTATTGGGTCACAGCTAGTCTGGTCTTTAAAATGATACTTTCATTTATTCATGTTCCTACAGTTTTCAGGCCTTTAAAAAAACAATCAAAGGACATTAAATTGCCATGCAAAGTTTTATGTGTTGCAATTTGAAGAGGATCCTACTTGGCTACACACCGTGGAGATGCATTAAAATGCCTGAATGAAAAATCCTCACATCAGATTTGTTTAGGCTCTAATCAGCAGTGAGTGGCATGCACTGTTCAATGTAGTAAAATATAATATATATGAGATAAGGACAGGCATATGTATTGAATGTTATGCTATTTGAAATTTAATTAGCCACATCAATTATTGTGTAGGTAGTTCTTCCTCCCTTCTATGTTTCTGAAAGGTTTGCAGATGTTGTCTGCCACAACTTCCAGATGTTACAGGCCTTCTTTCAAAGTGCTGGACGGTGGCCCAAAAAGGGATTTTCTATTGGAAAATCCTGGCACTAACTGCTGTTCCAGCTACAGCTCTGCGCTGAGGAAATTGTTGTGTGTGAGTAAAATGAGGATACAGAAACTGAAGCAGAGACTGGCTTGTGGTTCTGTTCAAGGGCAATAATAGGTGAGAAGAGGCAACATATTGTGATTGCATCAGCTTTCCTATCTAAGACAGATCTGGGTCAAAGCTCCACATGGGCCTTAACTTGCGCTCCTAACTATGTTGCCTCTGTTGTCCAGGTTCCCTGGATAGACTTGCTAGTGGCTTAATGGTGAACTTTTCACTTGAAGATAAGAATACCACCATCTCACACACAGTGGCAAAGTTCTGTTATATTGCTATCAGAATACAGAGATCATGTGAAACAGCTAGCTAATTGTGCTATTGTGATCGTTTCTTCTTTATTGTTATGCTGGTCAATGACTGTATTAAATAATAAAGTTTTTTAAAAGCATGCACTCCTAACTCAGCTGTACGGAAGCCTAAACTATGATTTCAGGGGGGGAAAAAATTAAACTGATATTGCCAAAACCCGAAGAAGAAGAGAAAGGTCATTTATGCATGGTCGCTTTAACCTCCTTTATTCCCCGTTTCAGCTAGGATCAAATTTTTCAGTATTCACGATACCTCATTCCTTGGAAGCTCAACGCTGTTTCAACACAAAACGAACCGGGCTTTTCCCATTCCTCTTCTGGCCCGAATTAAACTGTTCATCCTAGCTCATTCCAGAGTCACAGAGCATGCATACTACGTTCTCGGTTTGAGCTTCCCCACCCTTTTCCAACCCCCTCCTCAAAGCAGCATGCAGGGGGAAACATAAGATTGGCTTCTCTCACAGCCAATCACAAAGCAGTGTGTAAAGAGGTGGGGATTCAAGTGCTTCCTGCTACCTCGGAGCTCTTTCTGAGCAAAAGAAAGGCTTTTTAAAAATGAGGCTAGGATCTCTTCCCCCCCCCCCACTTCTTTCAGATTGCTCTGTTTTTTGTTTTCTGTTCTTAAAATGCTTTTTTATGTGGCAGTTGGGTTTGGGGGGGAGGAAATCTTCTCTCACGAGGTAAGCCAATTACAAAGCAGCATTTAAAGGGGTGGGAATTGATTTGAGCTTGGGAGACTGCTTTTCTGTATTCATGGCTTGATTAGCACACAGTTTCATTCCTGATCATTCAAGCCAATGCATAGTTTCCCCCAGCCCAGGTTACTTTAATGTGTGATGAACCCAGGTCCATGCAGGGAGATCCAACCCATGCATAAAAGACCAGAGTTGGGTTTTATATGCCAACTTTCTCTACCACTTAAGGAAGAATTAAACCGGCTTATAATCACCTTCCCTTCCCCTCCCCACAACAGACACCCTGTGAGGTAGGTGAGGCCAAGAAAGTTCTGAGAGAACTGTGACTAGCCCAAGATCACCCAGCTGGCCTCATGTGTAGGTGTGGGGAAACCAACCCGATTCACCAGATTAGAGTCCGCCACTCATGTGGAGGAGTGGGGAATCAAACCCGGTTCTCCAGATCAGAGTTCACCATCCCTAACCACCGCTCTTAACCACTACACCACACTGGCTCTAATTACTAGAAGTTTCCAAAGATAAGAATGCATTGATTAGTCCCCAAGCTATCAAAAACAAAGTGATAAATATTTCTTAGCTAAAATTAGGGGTCATTAATTTAACAGCCTAAATGTCAAAAAGGTCTGATGGGAGCTCTCCCCAGTTTTATGATGTCAGACTCTGATCAAGGCTGGTTTGTAAGGGGCATCTCAGCACCAGTCTAATAGAGAGCCAGCATGGCATAGTGGTTAAGAGTGGCGGACTCTAATCTGGAGGACTGGATTTGATTCCCCACTCTTCCACATGAAGCCTGCTGGGTGTCCTTGGGCCAGTCACAGTTCTCTCAGAACTCTCTCAGTCCCACCTACCTCACAGGGTGTCTGTTGTGGGGAGGGAAAGGGAAGGTGATTGTAAGCCACTTTGAGACTCCTTAAAGGTAGAAAAAAGTGGGGTATAAAACCAACTCTTCTTCTTCTAACTCCAGGAGCACAATCTATCTGGACTTAGAGCTAGAGGTATGCTTGTTAGGTTAAATGTGGGAGGCTACTTGTCTAGATGGCTTCTTCGGGTTGCAGGGGAAAGGATCCATGACAACTGTATTCATTTATTTGTACATGAGTGGAGTTTGTATGTTTTTCTTGAATGACGGGGCCCTGAAGGGTTCCCAGGGGAGGGGAAAAAGTAACCATGAAACTATGAAGTTGCATGAAACAGCCACTGGTGAGAAGTTGCAGAAACCTGGGGAGGTCAGTGGTCTGGGCCATTAGGAACTAAGAACAATAAAAAGACTAATAAAAGTGATGTGCATGTCCTTACAGCTGTCTATGAAAATCAACAGCAGACACCATTTAAAAGAATAGAAAGAAATTGTTAACATGTGTCACAGATTATAACAAACATATGCAAAATGTGAAGAGTGGAGCCAGACGGTATCTCATAGAACGCTTGGACTCATATACCCCCTGGGAGTTCATATAATTCACAGCTAGCAATGTACAAAGTCTCTCTCATGCACCAACTGCATAGCAACTGAAAGCCTACGGTTACATATGGTTTTAGAGCCAGGCATGTCATGACAATTAATAAGGAAGAGCTACTAAGGAAAGTGAAGATTGCACCTACTTTGGGGAATGTGAATTCAATTTCTACTTTTATACCACCTGGTACCAGGTCTCTAGCCTTCTTATGGAACACAGCCTGATCCCAAGCATGTTATTTGAAAGTGAGGCCTATTGAATTCATTGGAGTTTACACCCAAGTAGGTATGTATAAGATGTCAGCTTCCAATCTCATCACTATCATTATGAGGTGATGAATTGTGTTTTGGTAGGATGCATGGAAGCGAACTTGTTTTGTTCAGTGCAAGAGGTGGGCAGTATAATAACCAGGAACCTGTTTACGGGATTGAGGGGTTTTGTTTTTTAAACGCAAGCATTCTTTTTAGTAGGGATGCTGCAAATTCTGCAGCAAACCTATTCAGCTGCCAAACATACTGTGTTCAAGACTCACAATTAGATTGTGAGCTGAACACAGATTTCTTCAGCTCAGCAGAACAAGCAGACAGCCGCTGAACAGACAATTTATGTCTCTAACTTTGCTGTGTTTCACCTTTCCAAAACACAACAATTTTGGGGGTGGTTGGATTAGAAACCCACTCTCAGATCAGTTCGTTATGGGGATTTAATTCTTCCTCCCCAAAAATAACCACTGTGTTTGTAGAAGACTGAAAAGTAACAAAGTTATAGGTCTGAAGCCATGGTGATTTTTTGTAGAAGGGGGGGGGGTCAGAAGTGGATTCCTGATCAGCTGTAAATGAGCTTATGATGCCCCCCCCTAAAAGAACACTTTGCTGTGTCCCAGTGATTTGCTAGCTGAGTGCTGGTAACTGGTGGGAGGCTCAGTTGGGTGGGGACATTTACAACGCTCTTTGCTCCAATGGTGTAACATCACTTCCAGTGTGAACCTGGAAGTGATGTCATCATTTTGGGGAGCCACTTCAGCATTTTACTGAAACTATGATAAAACCATAGTGTTTCTGAGGAATCCTAGAGCATCAACCCAACACAATATCATCCCTTCTGGGTTCATGCTATAGCAGGCCTACCCAGCAGCAGGTTTTCAGAAAGCAAAATTCCTATAGCTGGGACATCAGAAGCCTGCTGTCAGCTGTTGCTCACAATCAGATGAGAATGAATTAAAAAAAAAACAACCCATTCCCTCAGTTGCAGCAATTTGGTAATCCAGTGAAGTTTCCCCAGCAGGAGGTCAGAAATTGACTCACAGCTGATGGGTAGGGTTGCCAGGTCCATCTTCACCACCGGTGGGAGATTTTTGCGGTGGAGCCTAATGAGGGTGGGCTTTGGGGAGGGGAGGGGAGGGACTTCAATGCCATAGAGTCCAATCACCAAAGCGGCCATTTTTTCCAGGCGAACTGATCTCTATCGGCTGGAGATCAGTTGTAATAGCAGGAGATCTCCAGCTACTACCTGGAGGTTATTGCTGTGATCCGTATGGAAAAATACTGAAATAATGAACAAAATTTACAACTAAACCTTGTTTGCTTTTACTGGATGTTGTACATACATCATATAAACTTACAGTCATATGGCTTATCTCATAAATATACATACAGATTTACACATCTGAATACACAGGCATAATATGCCCTTGCAATTTTTCCAAATCTGATGTAATTGCCAATTTTTCTAGGAGCATTACTTGCCCTTACAATCTATGCTGTGCCATATGCCATGGCATGCCAACTTTATTTCCCAGGATTGGGTAAAGTTTCAATAATCTTTATCAAGGCATCAACCTAAAAAATAATAATGAAAACATTTATAATCAAATACAAACATCATAGATTAATTCCTTTTACCTTTACCATACTTACTGAATCCTGGTATGTATGAAGTATATATATCCAGTAAAAGCAAACAAGGTTTAGTTGTAAATTTTGTTCATTATGTCGGTATTTTTCCATAAAGAACACAGCAATAACTATATACCAATTAGCACCAACTACCTGGAGGTTGGCAGTCCTACTGATGGGAGAGTCAGTAGTAGATTCAGTCAGCTTCAGATCCCCTGCTGCAATTAGCCTGTTAGTGCAGAGGCGCAAATAAGTTGCAAATACTCAAACAGCCTGTCAATTAATTAGCTCCTTGATCATAAAAAGTAAACAGGATGTGACCTGAACTGGCAGGAGTTTTTACAGTACTTCGAAATGTTGAAGCAAAATTCTATAGGCCTAGTAATATATTGGCTGCCTGTATGTTTCTGAACCCCGTTCAAAATGTTGGCCTTTCCCTTTAAATCCCTAAACCATTTGAGGCCAGGGCATTCCTGGGGGAGTGAATAATCCCCATATCAGCCCACCTGACACTAAAGATCTTCATTGGAGAAGACCTTTGGCGGCCCTGCTTCACCTCTCTCCTCCTTCAGAGGTAAGTAGGCAAAAAAAAAAAAAAACCTCTGCTTGTGGTCTTTGGGACACTCTTCCCTGATCCTTCTTGCTTGGTGCCAAGGGAAGAACATTTATTTTCCTAGGCATTCTAATGATTAAAGAAGTGTGATGGTTTCCCTACTGACAAGTCACTTGCGTGTATGTCCGTTTCCTGCCCTTTAATAGGCAGTATCCCTTTCTATATTTTCTGCTGTTATAAATGTGTTTTGCTTGTCCTAGATTTCTATATTGTCCAGTGTTATTCCCTGCAATTTTCTTTTTACTGTGAATCTTCACTTATTAAAAAAACACACACCACATGAACCAATTCCTGGTTGCGAGTTTGCAGGATAGAAGTGTCTAAAATAAGTAAATAATTTTTCCAGTCACTGGCTGCAGATTTACAGTGCAATCCTAAACAGAATTACACCCTTTGAGGTCAACTGAAGTCAATGGGCTTAGAAGGTTTTACTCTGTTTAGGATTGCACTGTTGGCTGATTTGCCAATCTGAAAAGTACCCCTATTCCTTGCTATGACTTCTGTATGTTTTCACTATTAAAGACCTTAGACCTTATGAGTGACTGTTAGAATGTTGGAATGAGGTCCATCTGTCATTCTGTATTCCTGCTGGAAGTCCCTTTTAAAGCCACCATTCCATCTCTCTATATAAGCTTCAAGGATGGATACAAAGAGGAACTTGTTTGCTATGAGCTTTCATCTCAGTGCATTATCAGCCCTAATAAAAACAAGGAAGAAATGCTCTTACTCTGATTTGGAAAGTGTCACCAAAGCAAGAAAAGAATGAAACAAGCAGCAAAGAACCTAAAGACCCCAGCAAATCCATCACTGTCTTGTGTAATCACAGCTATAAATAGGAGTGAAGCCTGCAACTTCTCAGGCTTGCAGACTGATTCAGTGGCAATATGAACAAAACTAAAGTCTTGATATTTCTGAATTTTCATTATAAAGATTCGCAATGCTCCTCTCCATTTAGAATAGTTAGAATTTGTGTCTAGTGGTGGTGACAGAAGCCATTTATTTTTCAGTTGCAGAACACTCTACAGTAAGGATTTGTTTCTTATATACTTTGCCCGAAAGATATTATGCCCTTATGATGGGTTAAAGATTCAAATGTGACTTACATAGAGCTGGAAGCCCTGTCTTCCCACAGGATTAAAAGGCTTGGGTTCCAGCTGCAGCAGTCACCCCCTGTTGTAAAAGAATAAAATATACTCTTATAATAACACACACATCTGTGGATGGGACAATAAACATCCTAACGTTGCTTCCAAGGAAGGGGAGAGACAGGTATATGTAGATCTATGAGCTAACCAAAGGAAACGGAATCCCACCATCAGCCATAAGGTCAAACTGTCAAATGGACCAGTTTTAATTTTTCTGCTTGGTGCTTTAACTTCCTTATCCAAACATTTGAAATGATTGTAGGCTTGCAGGGAGAACTTTAAGCCTACACACATGAATTCTGATTGGTATGGAAAGGAACACCCTAGGCTATAGAAGAATCTATACGTTAGCCTGGCTTGGAGTTTGCTTGCAAGACTGTGATCATGGACAGACGCTGTCCGGCGGTGCCGAAGATGCTAAGTGTTGAACTCATTCCTTGGACAGGAATGTTGAGTATTTTTGTAAGCATTGGATTAGCTAGCAATGTACCTTTTGATGTATTCTGCCTGTAAATCTCTGTCCACTAGTTGTTCTCAGTTATCTGTGCTTTCTAAAATTTGTGGTTAATTATTAAAGATTTTTGTTACTAAAGATCTATGGGTGTTTACTCAAGACTGCTTGGGGGGAAACCTTACCCACAATAATAACTGCTTCAATGTGGAAAAAGGACAAGTCTGATGGACACAAATGGAAAGCAAAAGAAGGGGTGAAGGAAAGCTCAGTGGTCTCCGTTTCTGTCTCACACACGTAACACCACATAGACTATCTAATTTTTCAAAAAGGGGCTAGGTTAAAAAAAAAATCTTTTTTTGTGGTGGCAGTTTCTACCAGAAGAGGAGACCCCTAATATGGAGTGAGCTTGTTCAAAACAAAACCAGTCTCCCTTGGTGCTCAGCAAACCTTGGCCCTGGCTGGCTGAGAACCAAGAAAAAGTGGTCTTGAAGCCCAGTGAAGCCAATGGGCTTAGGGGAATATAACTCTGCTTAGGGTGGCACTGCTGGACTCCTGATTTCTAAAATACTTGACTTGTTGTATTGGCTTTGGTTGTCATTGCTTTATTGTTTTAGTTGTGAGCCTCTTCAATCAGGTTCCAGAATATGTTGTAATCTGGGGACGGTGGGGAGGAGGCACCGCCACTGCACCTCCTAATCCATTTCCTGATTGCCGAAAGTTCGAAAAAAGCCTTTTCAAGGCTTTTTGTTTTTTAAAAGGGGCTTTTTGAGACCTGGCTGAATGAAACTCAGTTCCTTCTGTGCTATACATTTTTAATTTATTTACAAGATTTGTATCCTGCCTTTCTGCCCTCACAAGGGCCACCAAGGCAGCTAACAATTTAAAACGTACATGATAAAATCACATTTTAAAACCATTAAAATCAACCCCTCTGAACACACATTATTAAAACCATTAAAAACAAAATTAATATATGTACAAGACATAAAAACAGCAATTAAAACATTGGCTTGGAAGGAAGGATCACTGAAAGAATGCCTAACAAAACAAAAGTCTTCACCTGCTGGCAGAAGATGGCAAAAGAAGGGAACAGACAAATCTCCCTAGGGAGAGAGTTCTAGAGCTGTGGTGCCATGATCAAGAAGGCCATCTCCCAGATTGCCACCCACAAAAGGTAGGGGACCCAAAACAGGGCTTCCAAAGATGAACATAGTGTTTGGGCAGGTTCATAAGGGAGTATGTGTGTTTATTAAGTGACCCAAGCTACCTCAAAGCCAAGGATGATGTGATTTGATAGCTAAGGGCTAAAAGGCATATCAAGGCCATGAGAAAAATCAGGCTAAAGATAGTACTTGCAGATAGATGATGGTGCAGAATGAAAGAAGAGAAAATCAGAAGAAGCAAAATGGTATTAAAACTAAGACAGGTACATAATGCAAAATGGGAGAGTAAGAAATACACATACTAACAACCAACTAAACATTGCAATGCTCAGATAGCTGAGCCTTTATGTACTGTGGACAACCAAAAGCAAAGAAGGCTGCCCAATAAGTCTATAATCATGGCAGGTAGGCTGTTTCATCCACTTAGTCAAGGTGGTTTTTGGCAATAACTCTGGTGCAAGATCCACCTGATGAGCAGTCTTGTCAACATGTGCAACATACTTTTGGCTGTGCAATGAACTGTATTTGAACACACCTTTCAACTAGACCCCAAAGAAGAGGTCCATTGGCTTGGCCACAGCTCCTGGGGATCCTAATAAACACACAATAATCACATCACCCTCAGTAGAGGGTGACAGAGGAGTGATCCTATTCCCAGCCCACTGGGAATAACTCAGGGATAGGATCACAGCTCGCATGGGAGCAGGATTCAAGAGGGAATGGTTTTGTTTTGTTCGTAATATTTATGAAGCTCTCTCTAGAAAGGAATTAATAACAGATAAGCTTATGCCGAATAGTAGGAGGTAAGCAAATGAAGTCTGAAGGTATAAGTAAAAAACTGAAAATTTAATTTAGAACCAGTTTGAAACTTAAGGAAAGGATGGTAACGTAAGAACATAAGAAAGGCCATGCTGGATCAGACCAAGGTCCATCAAGTCCAGCAGTCTGTTCACCCAGTGGCCAACCAGGTGCCCCTAGGAAGCCTACAAACCAGACAACTACAACAGCATTAGCCAGCCTGTGTTCCAAAGCAACTAATATAATAGGCATTCTCCTCTGATTCTGTACCTATTACTGTGAGTACCAATGGGACACTAATAAGTGATTCGTTTTGCATGGATCTTCTTCTGTACAGTCAGAGAGGTTTTGTGTTTGTTATATAGGCTTTTTACAGTGTAACCCAGCCTAGGCTGGCTGTAAATCTGAAGCCTTACACATTCTTATATAGTTCTGTCAGCAGGATCAAATGGTTTATAGGCTTGTGTCAAATTATGGGCTGATTTCATCTAGCGTCACCAGACACATCAGGTCAGTGGATTACGCTACATTTTTAAATGATTCTCAGCATAATGATCAAAATAGTTGTTACTCATAGCAGGGATGATCAAATGGATGTTTTTCTTACTAACTAGGTTGACTATTATGTCCTTTGCAGTGAGCCACATTTTCACAAAAATACACCCACTGGGGATAATTGCCAATTATCTTTTGATATGGCCGTGCCAAAATTGAGACTATGATGAGGAAGTTTCCAGGAGTCATGAGAATAATCCACCCAGTTGGATGTTTGATTTGGGAATTCATGAAATACGATTCGATTCATTCATGTGATTCGGGTGGATCCAGCGTCTTGCTATTAATCTTTGAGTGACAGTTGCAAACGAATGGAATTTTGTCAAAGGCTTTCACAGTTCATTGGTTCTTGTTGGTTATCCCGACGGTGTGACCGTGGTCTTGGTATTTTCTTTCCTGACGTTTCGCCACCAGCTGTAGCAGGCATCTTCAGAGGAGTAACACTGAAGGACAGTGTCTCTCAGTGTCAAGTGTCTTCCTACACACTTGACACTGAGAGACACTGTCCTTCAGTGTTACTCCTCTGAAGATGCCTGCCACAGCTGCTGGCGAAACGGCAGGAAAGAAAATACCAAGACCACGGTCACACAGCCCGGATAACCTACAAGAACGAATGGAATTTTGTACCAAAGTAGAAGAAAACTGGGGGGGGGGGAATAGTTGTGATTTTGTCATTGATACTCGATTACCCTTTACTATTCCAGATTCTGTTTATGATAGATGTCATTACTTTACATTATACTATGTTCTTAATGATCAGTTGTTGAACAGGTACTCCAAAACTCTGTGTACAAAAGCTCACTCTCTCACACACATAGATTGTTTATGCTTGGTAATTAGCAGCACGTTCCAGGCTGAAGTGCCCCACATATTTTTTTAATTTCTTCACGCTAAACCGTCATTCTAGACGTCACTGCGAAGCCGGCGCATACCTGCTTCGCATTTCTTAAGAGCCCCTTTAACGGGACCTTTTGTATTTGCTCCACCCTCTCATTGAAGCATTCACTGAAGGAAGCATGCAGAATCCCAGCCGAGGCTTAGCTATGCAAATGACTATTGCTAATGGCTATGCAAACGAAGGAGAAGGCGAGTGGGGGTGGAATTTTTTTTACTTTCTCCTCTTGCATCAGGACCATGAATAGTCATTTTAAAGGTCAGATTTTTAAAAAATCAGCATTGAGCGAGGAGCAGAATCGACCCTGCTTAAATGGCCATACACTCCAGTTATCTTTCTCTGCTTTTGTCCCTAAACAAAGCAAACAGCAACCCTTGCTCTAAGTTACTTTCCACTCTATACCAACTTGTAGTAGAAGTCTGTGGCAGAGAGCAGGGCAGAGTTGTTTCCTTCTGACTGGCTGCTCCACGCAAGGTAGCCAATGGCTCCTCAGGAGACAATAGTGTTTTTATGCCATATTTCAAATTGAGACTGTCTCAAATCAGTACCTCACCCCTTTAGGCTAGGAACTACATTGTCTTATACTTTTGTAGCTGTTTCTTCTTAACTTCGTTATTAAAAGTTATGCTGGAACAGGATCAGTTCAACTTCTACAATGTTATCATTAATGAATCAGCAGAATAGGATAAAAGCAAGGTATAAATGTTTAAATAAATATATACATACATAAATTATAGTTGAATCCTACTTCTGGAGTTATACTTTAAAGCCCTAGTTCACTTTTGTGAGTTTGAGTCACAACCTTACATTTCAACAGGGTAAGCACTGAAGTTCAACTTCTCTGCAGAACCTTGCAGTGGTTTTTTTCGTAATTTTGGTGCTTTATTAAGTTTTTATATTGTATTCTATATTTCTGTATATAGAGTATACATACACATACTTTCATATCATATTGGTTATTTTTGTGTTCCTTCTTGTTTTGCTCATGGACTATTTTAGGTCCCTTTCACTCCTCTTCTCCCTCCAGTGTTTTGCTACTATTTGGCAGATCATACATTTAGTAGGGTTGCCAACCTCCAGGTGGCGGCTGGAGATCTCCTGCTATTACAACTGATCTCCAGACAAAAGAGATCAGTTCCCCTGGAGAAAATGGCCTATTCGGCAATTGGACTCTATGGCATTGAAGTCCCTCCCCTCTCCAAACTCTGTCCTCCTCAGGCTCCACTCCCTAAATCTCCAGCTATTTCCCAACCCAGAGCTGACAACCCTATACATTTACCCATGTCCACCAAATAAAAGAGAGGTGGACTTTATCCTAATGTGCCTACTGATGCTCACAGGCTCACAACCATGGATGATGGATTTTTGATATCCCTTGTAATTTCTACCTCAACACCTGCTGAATTATCACTGTGAGCCTAACACAGGCTAAAAGGTAGCAGCAGATGTTTGACAATCATGGCCCTTGTAATGATTTGTTATGCACTTCACTACAGCTGCACATGATTTTCATAACCCACTGTTGGGACGTACTGAGATGGAGGACACTGCTGGAGGAGTCCAGCCCATTTGAAGTGTGAGAGTATCCAGGTTTAATGATACACTGTGCCTTCTTTGGCCATGCACATTTAATAGAACTGGAATAGGTTTTACATAGGTTTCATGTAGCATTGATAATAAATGTCCAATAGTCAAATGCAGGTTTTATTTTCCTGTTGCTGAGTGTAAGGGAATGCAAACCAGATTTTGGTTATACATATTTGGTGGAAACATATAAGATGCAACTATATCACGAAAGTATTGTTTTCTGGCCAGAAGCACTTTTGAAAGAAAGCAATAAGGTTTCTGTGTCATCATGGATCCTCTAAGGAAAGTTATATAGCATTAAGGGCCAGGCAAATGTAAGTGGCATGATGTATCTGATTACTCTATACTACTTTATTCAGTGCTCAGGAAAGGGAACTAACCATCAGCTAATAAAGTCAATAAAGATGAACATAGCTCCTTCGTAAAATGACTGCAGGGAAACTTGATAGCTACCATGTAATTAAGTATGAAATAGTCAAATCACAAATGCACTGAGCAGTAAGCATCTGGATTATTTTAGCAATCAGAGAACGGAAGCAGAGCACGTGACTCCTTCCGAAGGCTAAAGGGCAAAACTGGCGGCTGCATGTACCTTGTAAGTTGGATCATCATTGTTTTGTTTAAATGAATGTGATGGGTTTTTTTTAAGTTTTAAAAATCTTTCCATACATTAGAGATACACAAATCTGTACATTTTCAGTTCTTCTAGGATTTGCATATACTCAAGGAGTCCAGATTCCTCCCACCCAAATTCTCCCCCCCCCAAATGCAAGCAAATCTGATCTACTGAATTTAACAGTGCAATCCTAAGAAAACTTCCTAGGAGAAAGCCCCATTAAATAGACCTGCTTAGGATTGCCTTCTTGATTTAAAAGGTAAAGGTTTCATCCATGGCACAGAGGTATATTTGAACTAGGGCTTTAATAATCTTGAGAATACAAAGTGAGATGCTAGAAACCACTGCTAGTATTTTAACTGAAAGAAACCGGGAGGAGACTTTTGTAGTGATTCTAGATTTAATGGCTGAACAAAAAAGTAGAATAATGTGATTGTCTCTGGGACAAGTAATGCTCACAATATCCCTCTTTTCTATATACAATATAACCAGCAAATTATACAAGTCACAAAAGAAGTATAGAAGACATATTGGGTGTTTTTTTCATATCTTTTTGCTTTCTTGTGCTTGATACATTTAAGCACTGTTCACACGGGGAATCTCATCCCTTTTGAATTTAAGAATGTCAACAAGTAATTCAAGGGAGAGAAAGCTGCTATAACCAGTTTTAGCCTGGAGAGCCATTTTATAGTCCTGTAATAAAACTTTTAGCAAAACAATGTTCATAAGGACTATAATCACAGGCACTTGACAATAGTTGTGTTTTTGGACTCTCTCTCCTCCAATAAATCACTGGTAATTACTGTTTCCTGGGGCTATTTGCAATAGATTTCGTGAGTTATTGTTGTGCCTTTAAATAAGAAAAAGGAGAAGAAAAGAAGAATATATCTGGCTACCAGGATTTTCATAATACAGCTCAGGCTATGATTTCTATATGCATATACATTGGCTCATATAATACAACTGTTTGTTCATTGGTTGTTGATGCTGGAACTACTTCACACTAGATACAATCCTGTTGTGGTCAAGGTCTGATGAGTATTAATGATCAGGAACAATGCTCATTTTCTAGCTTCAGGAATCTAAAACGATAGATTTTAAAATGCAGAGAGATTAGTTTAGATGAAATGCTAATTTTGTCTTGAAGCATGATGCACTAATTCATCGCTGTTCCTCTGACCCTGGAAAGATCCCTGGAGAATCTGCAGAACTTTCTTATGTAATTAAATGCTGAGTGATGAGGATGAAAAATATATATCCAGGGAGCATCTTTCTTTTTCTCCTATGCATATTGACAGATAAAGAGAATCTTCAGTGACTGATAGAACATGAAAGGAGGGGAATCTAGTAACAAACCAGGGCTGGATCCACATTTTTTTTGAAGGGGGAAAAGTACAAAATGACACTCCCCATATATTATATACATTTTATTCTTTTACATTATCTTGTCCATCTGTTATTTATGAATTCCTCCTAGAATTCCTTTTGTTGTCGGGAGCCAAGAGAGTTCATAGCCAAATATATATGTTAGATGTTAGGAAGACAGACTTTAATGAACTCAGAGGCATGATGAGAGTCATTACATGACAAGAATGCTGGTAGGGAGAGAAACAAGAGAACGGTGGGCTCTCCTGAAACAAGAGCTCTTGCAAGCTCAAGCCATCAGTATTCCAGAAAGACGTAAATGCGGTAGAGAATTCACTATGATGGGGGAAATTTAAACTCCAATGAAGGGAGCCCGCTACCCAAATTAAGAAAATAGATTCAAAGTCTTTATTCTAGAAAAACTACAAATCCTCCAGGAATTGCCCAACCCAGAGTTGGCAACCCTAGGCATGAATCACTTCTGGTGAATACCCAGAAATGATGTCATGTCACCAAATGATGCTCTAGGATTCAGACAAAACTATGGTAAAACCCTAGAGTTTTGTCCAAATCCTAGAACATCACATCAGACTTCCTTGGTGATATGATGTCACTTCTGTGTATTTGAATAACAGACTGATCGATAATAAATTTGAATGAAACAAATGTAAGTGCAAATTGAAATATTTTTTTGTAGCAGTTTAGGTAAGCGATAAGAGGTTCATGCTCTTTGTTGAGTTTTATTTGTTACTGGTTAAGTTAAATTACATGTACGTTATGATAAATCTGTATGTTAAATATCGGATACAATACTGTTGTTTTATGTTGTGTATTGCTTAGCTTAAAAAGGCAAAGGTCCCCTGTGCAAGCACTGGGTCATTCCTAACCCATGGGGTGACGTCACATCCCGACATTTTCTAGGCAGACTTTGTTTATGGGGTGGTTTGCCAGTGCCTTCCCCAGTCATCTTCCCTTTACCCCCAGCAAGCTGGGTACTCATTGTACCGACCTCGGAAGGATGGAAGGCTGAGTCAACCTTGAGCCGGCTACCTGAAACCAACTTCTGTTGGGATCGAACTCAGGTCGTGAGCAGAGCTTTTGACTGCAGTACTGCAGCTTACCACTCTGCGCCATGGGGCTCTTAGCTTAAGTACTGTTTATTGGTATGTATTATCTATCTATCTATCTATCTATCTATCTATCTATCTATCTATCTATCTATCTATCTATCTATCTATCATCTATCTATCTATTAAAAAGGGTGGTAATATAAACATGCCCTGACCTGGATGGCGCAGGCTAGCCTGATCTCGTCAGATCTCAGAAGCTAAGCAGGGTCAGCCCTGGTTAGTGTTTGGATGGGAGACCACCAAGGAATACCAGGGTTGCTGTGCAGAGGAAGGCACTGGCAAACCACCTCTGTTAGTCTCTTGCCATGAAAATCCCAAAAGGGGTCGCCATAAGTCGGCGGCGACTTGAAGGCACTTTACACACTCACAATATAAACATTCCCACCCTGGCATCTACTGAGTTACTTTCTCCCTTACCTATGCAACTAGCCAGCAGATAGGCAAGCAAGGCACCAACTCCCCAGCTGTTTTGTCTTCCCAATCTGCCCCTGCTTAGTTTGTGTAGGTTTACAATATCATTCTTACAAATGGCTTAGAAGTGGCTTACAATATCACTCTCTCCTCTTCCATTTTATCCTCACAACCACCACCATGTGAAATAGGTTAGGCTGAGAGAGTCTGGCCCAAGGTCACCTAGTACTAGGGTTGCCAGCCTCCAGGTAAGGCCTAGATATCTCCTGTAATTAGAACTCTCATAGCTGTACTGCTTTTCATCTCATTGAATCTTTAGTAACCACAAATTTTCAGCTTGAACTTCCTTGGTTCTAACCAATGTGGAAATCATCTTTCCTCTCCTGAGCTCATGATGCATTGGCTGAACACTGCACCAGCAGTCAGCAGATCTCACTTGCTCCCTATTGTATCATGACTCCAGAGGTCATTCTTGGTGTTACAAGTATCTTTCATGTTTTCACCCACCCCACCCACTACCCCAAAAAAAGTTCAAACTGTAATACATCCTGGATGCTCAGTAGTCAAGAAACTAGCTCCCAAAGGAAGAGAAAACAGGTTTTGAATTGGAATTGGGAATGAAGATTAGATGGAACACCTGTGGATGGCTTTTATCCATTGTTGTGCTCCCTTTTAAAACCATCTCACACACTACAACAAAAAGACATCATTGCAAAATTTATACAAGAAAGGCTATTTGGGTCTAAGCTAAAATCTGCCAGCGAAGCTCTGGTCACAATTCTATTTTTGATGGAAGGCTAGTATCAAGCGAGAATCACAGTAGATGCCCCAACATCATGGAATTAATGTCTTTCATGTTTCCTTCTGGTGGCAGGTTCCAGGGACTTGATACCATGTGGAAAGATCTAAACCCAGTTTAAACAAGCAGACTGGATTTTTATTCTCTTCATCTTTTATGCTGCTGCTTCTGATTTTATGGAGATGTTACAGTTGTCTATTGCATTTTATTGCTGCTGTTGTTTTCAACTCTTTTTCATTTTCTTCTGTTTAGCAGAATGTTTGTATGAAAAAACTTAAGCCAGCATGGGGTAGTGGTTAAAGTGTTGGACTAGGATCTGGGAAATCCAGGTTTGAATCCCAAGTCATGCCAGCAAAGCTTGCTGGGTGACCTTGGGCCAGTCACACATTCTCAGCCTAACGTACCTCACAGGGTTGTTGTGAGGATAAAATGGAGGAGAGGAGAATGATGCAATTTGCTTTGGGTCCCCTTTGGGGTGAAATTCGGGGTATTAAAAAAAGTAAATATATATTTTATCCCATGCATGCCCAAGGACAGCTCTGAATAGCCCGACACATACACTCAGTTCTTCTAATTTTGTACAGCTACTCTGGATGTAGGTTAAGTTCCAAATGCTAATAGTAAGCTCTACGCAACAATGCTAGCTAAATGGTCAGGGGGAAAAACATGCAGGAGTCTGTAGCAGGAAAGCATTGTATGAAGAATAAAGGTAAGTAATTTCTCAACTATGTCAACAACCAAAGGGCAAGTGGGCTTTGAGACAAAAATGCATCATATCTGAAAACAAGGCTTAATCGCTGCTAATTTGAAGTTAATGTTCTAAGGAAGGGGAAACTATTCCATTTCAGTGGCCACCTGCCCCCTCTGTGACAAAGTTCTGAAGATCTTTAACTTGTCTTGCTTTAAGAAGCCACTGCCTGTAAGTATATCACCTATTTGGAATTTTTCAGGGCTTGAATTTATTATAAAACAACCCCAGTCAGGCAGAACTGTGCAAATTAGATTGGATTTACATTACAAAATAGGTCCCAAGCACAGGCATCTAGGAAATGCCTGGAGGGGGGAAATCTGTAGAAAATGGCTAAAGAACCAAGCCCTGGTCAAGGTAAACAACATTAAAAGGTGGGTTTGACTAAAAGAGCAATCAAGTTCTCTTGTAGGTTTGCCTGAGGCATCTGGCTGTCCACTCTTGGAAATGGGATACTTTATGAGCTGGATCCTTGATCTTATCCAGCAGAGCTCTTCTTAAGTATAAATCCCTAGTTTAGGTGTCCAGGGGATACCTAAATGAGACACATAGGAATGAATTAAATGTCAGAGGAAATATACAGATTTTGGTATACAGTAAGAATGAGGCTGTGAAGTTATTATAATATAAACTGTTTAGTCACAATGACTTAACCCTACAGTATGATCCTGAATCCCTTCCCCATTGGTAAAGGAAAATGAGAAATTTCGTTCATATCCTTTCACATCAGAGGGATTCCTTCTATTGATTTCTATGGAATTGAATCCAACCATGACTGCATTGACTAACTTCATTACCAGAAATAGCCGAATCCCCTCCGACTTATTGCCATTCGGTTATCAAAATATGGTTCCTTCTTCTGTAACAGAGAGGTATGTATATTAGGATCTGTAAATATGTAACTACTTCCATATGCTTTCAAGATTAGATCTACTTTGGGAATTCATTACAGCCCAGCATAATCATGTGAAAGTCATAATGTAAACTGAAATCTTATTGCAATTCATTAACCACTGGAAAAGAATCTAGGATTTCCCACTGGAGAACAGAAAAGCTAAAATGGCCTTCTTCACAAATACTAGTAACCAGCTAACCACCAAATCAAGTACGTTGGTAATGCCCTTTCTACATCATACCCCTGGGAGGGCCCATCAAAACCATTTTACTGCCCTATTAGGTTACTCCTGCAAATCAGCCTACAAAATTCAGATTAGTGCATGGTGCAAGGGAATGAACGAAGTGATAGAGGAGCAGGTATCTTCAGAGAATGTTGCTACTGTTGCAAACAGTTCAGAATCTTCATGCAGCTTACTGGTCACAGATGTTAGCTGCTAGATGAATCTTACACTAATTATATAAGAGCCCCCCGTCCCTGTTTATCATTTGTTTCCAGGCCAGGTTTGAAGTGCTTGTGCTTTAAAGTCCTGTTTTCCCTGGGCTCCAGATATCTGAAAGAATACATTCCACCCATACAATCAAATGAGTGTGTGCCACTTCACCTGCCCCCAGAAGTCACTTCTGATCCTGGGACCAATGTAGACTATGGTTGCCAACATCCAGGCAGTAGCTGGAGATCTCCTGCTATTACAACTGATCAAGTGGAAACAGACTTAGAATGAAGGGACCATCTTGAACTATGTGGTGATGCCAGAAGGAAATGTGCACCCTCCTTCTGTGGACCCCATCTTTTCCAGTGCTCCCAGATTATCTTGAATTCTTAACTATTCCAACTTTTCACAGACTTTTCTTTTTGGCCAGACATAATGCCTTACCCCCTCAATGAATTAACTGGCAGGTTTTTGAAAACCCCAATCGAACAGAGAGTCTGCCCATTTTTTATTCAGTTGTGATTTGTATTCTTCTATAAGATCTTCTTTGATTGTTCCATTGATTTCACACTTTCCTATATGTTCTCATGATTACCACTTAATTTATCTGCTGTCTGGTAATGATAAGGCTGTTATCAGTAGTTTACTACTTAACAGCTGCTTTGAAGATACACCTAAATTCTCATTTGCATACAGGCACACTTTTTGCACTGGAGCTAGAACTGATCTCCAGCCAATAGAGATCAGTTCACCTGGAGAAAATGGCCGCTTTGGCAATTGGACTCTATGGCATTGAAGTCTCTCCCCTCCCCAAACCTTGCCCTCCTCAGGCTCCGCCCCCAAAATCACCAGTAGCAAAGAGGGACCTGG
This sequence comes from Euleptes europaea, assembly GCF_029931775.1. Classification (NCBI taxonomy): domain Eukaryota; kingdom Metazoa; phylum Chordata; class Lepidosauria; order Squamata; family Sphaerodactylidae; genus Euleptes; species Euleptes europaea. Next base: position 68,554,062 of record NC_079313.1, on the reverse strand, counting down.
AAACCCCCCCAGTTGGCCTAAAAGTGATACTTCTGAATTTAAACACACAGACAAAACCAGGACTCTTCTGAATCACAATGGAAATAAATTTATTTGAATAATTTCTATACCGGTGCTGTAGGTTCAGAGCTGGGGTGCAACTGACAAGAACAAGTGACAGGAGCTATGACTGAGGGGCGTTAGGGGGTGGATTGTGGATTTCATTAAGGACCCCCCATCTTTCCCCATTTTATTTGAACAATTTTACAGTGACCCCCCTTTCCAGTCAAAATGATCAGGGGGCTAGAGCAAATGCCCTATGAGGAGCGGTTGAAACACTTAGGGCTGTTTAGCTTGGAAAGAAGGCGGTGAAGGGAAAATATGTCAGAGGTCTATAAAATTATGCATCATATCGAGAGAGTGGACAGGGAGAAGCTTTTCTCCCTCTCTCATAATACCAGAATGCGTGGTCATTTGCTGAAGCTGGAGGGTGAAAGATTCAAAACAGATAAAAGGAAGTCTTTCTTCACCCAACGCATAGTTAAATTGTGGAACTCCCTGCCCCAGGATGCAGTGAGGGTTGCCAAGTTGGAAGGCTTTAAGAGGGGAGTGGACATGTTCATGGAGGAGAGGGCTATCCATGGCTACTAGTCAAAATAGATACTAGTCATGATGCATACCTATTCTCTCCAGTACCAGAGGAGCATGCCTAATATATTGGGTGCGGTGGAACACAGGCAGGATGCTACTGCAGTTGTCTTGTTTGTGGACCTTCTAGAGGCAGCTGGTTGGCCACTGGATGAACAGACTGCTAGACTGCTGGACTTGATGGGCCTTGGTCTGATCCAGCAGGGCTTTTCTTATGTTCTTATGAGGTAAAGTGAGTGGCTACAAAGAAAACAGTCTTTTCAGTAACTTCTCTGGGTCATGGCACACGCACCCCAGAAAGGGCAGCTCGGCCTCCTTTCTGGTGATGTGCTTTGTTAGGCAGACTTTTCCTGATTGTTGGGTTTTAAAAAATGGTTATGTTTTCTTAATTCTGCTGTGATTTTAATGTGGGTTTATTATAACTTGCTTTGAGAACCTCTGTGGGCTATAAAGCAGGATTTTAAAGAAAACAAATAAGCAAAATTACTATATATACTTATTTTTCCAAATAATTAATATTCCCTGCCTTCTTTCTATCCCACCAGGAAATTTTCCTGTACAAGATGCACTGAATGAATAGATGAATTGTTCCCATAATCAGAGGCCTCTTTGTATAGAAACCTATTTCCGATAATTTTTATAGATGTAACATATGCTGAAAAGCACAAAGCCAAAATGTTTCTTGCCATTAAGATAGAGGTGGTCTTCTGGATTGCCACTGAGAACTGATAATAAATGTTCAGGTTGTGTGTGCATGTGTGCCATCAATTTACAGCTAACTGATGGTGACCTAGGGTTGCCAGGTCCCTCTTTGTCACCGGTGGGAGGTTTTTGGGGTGGAGCCTGAGGAGGGCAGGGTTTGGGGAGGGGAGGGACTTCAATGCCATAGAGTCCAATTGCCAAAGCAGCCATTTTCTCCAGGTGAACTGATCTCTATCAGCTGGAGATCAGTTGTAATAGCAGGAGATCTCCAGCTATTACCTGGTAGTTGGCAACCCTATGGTGACCCCATAGGGTTTTCAAGGCAAGAGACATTCAGATTAGTAATGGGTAAATCTCTAAATAAATGCACAAATGAGGACCACATCCTAATCTTTCTGTAACCAGCAGGACCTTATAATCAAGAAGCAAAGGGGTAATATGCTGTGATGACATCACTGTGATACTTGACTTCACAGCCAGAAAAGATATGCAATATAATCTTGTTAGCCATTTAGTAATGCTATTTTATTGGAAACAAGTAAATAATTAACTGTCGAGCACTGGCATCCTTGTAACCCAACTGAGTGCGAGTGGACAGATCTGTCTAGAAGGAACCAGTGGGGAAAGAAGTCAACCCAAACTGTGGAAGAAGTATTAAATGTATCATTTCCTGCTGCAGTAATGCAGTTGTAGCTGCAAGTTCTTCAGTCCTACTGTTTTTAATTTTGGTTGCACAGAGTGAGAAACCACACATTTCACTGGACATATTTCAAATCTCCTGATTCTATCTCCAGGGAAATGGTTTTTTTTTCTTAGTCATGAATAAGATTTTACTTTTTGTTCCTCACAATTGATCATTTGTGATGTTTTGGTGAAGTTCTAATGCTTGAATCTTTTTCCCTTTGCTGTAATTTTGTTGCTAGGTTCTTTAGGGACCCGGATGGAGCCAAAAGGTGGCACACAAATAACTCAAACAAACAGATGCCACTCATACCTCCATCTTTGGGAAAACACTTCATGTCAGATTCCAGTGCTTATATGTAACAGGTTTGCAAACAGTGGAACAACCACACCTGGAACTTAAAATTGGTGTATGTTCTGTAGTATCTAATCCCAAAATTACATGTGCATTAGAAAGCACAGGAAGACTGGATGCAGTAGTAAAGCAACCTTCCTGCATGGCCATCAGTTGATTCAGAAATCTGGTATAAGCCTATTTAGAATGGCCTTTCTGTTCTTCAGGTATGCACACCGACTACATGAGAAGAGCTGAAAAACACTTTAAGGGGAGGGTTGCCAGGATCACTCTGGAGGCACTCTTTCCAGGAAATGGGAGATCACGGCATAGGGCAATTTCCCATTATTTGTTAGAACAAATGTTAGATGGAATGGAGTCATAACTCTTTCATGCCATTTCAACCCTGCTGACACTGATGGGGAATAAAGGAGTGCAAAGATTCATACTCTACCTTCTTCTTTAGGTAGGGTTGCCAACTGCCAGGTAGTAGCAGGAGATCTCCTGCTAATTCAACTGATCTCCAGCTGATAGAGATCAGATCACTTGGAGAAAAATGGCCGCTTTGGCCATTGAACTCTATGGCATTGAAGTCCCTCCCCTCCCAAACCCCATCCTCCTCAGGCTCCGCTCCAAAAACCTCCCACCAGTGACAAAGAGGGACCTGGCGAAGAGGGACCTGGTAACCCTATTTCTAGGTGTCCTTCCCACCAGGAAATGGCAGATCACTCTTCCCCTGTGTCTCCCGAGGGCCCTTCTCATCAGGAAACAGAAGGCTACTCTGAAAGCCCTGTAATATCATAGGAGCCTCTGGGTGATGTCCCATTTGGGAGCTGATGGGCCCAGTATCTTGGATCAGTGGTGGGTTCTCTACTGGGCTATGGACCTTGACAGATGCCCAACTATGCTAATTCCTGATCCCTGACCTAGGTGGGAATAGCTTTGAACCATTTTTTACAAAGGGGTTTAACGCATGGCCAATTTGTCTTGCCTTTGTGCCTTAAAAGTAGCGATTTCCCGTGGTCTAAATGCATGACCATCCGAGGGCAGCGCATCGGACCCACCTTAGGCGCGATTTAAGCAAAAAAAAAAAAAAACAGGTTAAGCAATCCCTCGTTTCTAGCGATCTTTTCGGTGCTAAACTGCTACTTTTAAAATTTTTTGCTACATTACTGGAATGCCGGTGTGCGTGTAATCACACGACTAGCCCACTACTAACCTCCTTTTGTTCAAGCTCCCAGCCCCGACAAACAGCTGAGCTGCGGGTGAGCAAGGGCGGGGCAGGTGCGAGCCATGCTGCTGGCTAGGAAGGGAAGTGACATGACGGGGAAGGAGAGCACCTTTTATGGACTTCCGGGGGAGGGCAGAGGGTGGAAGGGGTGGAGCTTCTCTGGCCTGAAGAGTAGCCAGGGAGGAAGCAGGCTGTGACCTAGGCTGGCTGAGCATAGAGCCACTCGGGTAGCCTCCGAGGGAGAGGAAAGCTCAGACTCTCCCTCAGACTGGTCTGAGGCTGAAGAGGTGCCTCAAGCCCCGACCCACTCCAGGCCAGACAGACGCCCCCCGACCAGCCCTGTAGGGGTGTGTGTGCTTCACACCGTCATGATGGTATACCAGAACACTGGTGCCCCAAGAAAAAAAAGGGGGAGAATCAGCCTTTGATTGGGTAACCCCTCAGCCAATCCTTGGGCAATGACACGGCTGTCACTCCACTATTATCCCACATTATATGGGTGGCTCAAACGCATGGGGAGCCTCCAGCAGCTACTTGCTTCGGAGATATAGTGAGATGGACTAGCGTCATGCATTTGACTATCCAGTCTCGGAATAAAATATTGTGAGATAAGGGAGGAGCGAACCATGAACATTCTGCCCATGCGTTAATCCCCAAAGAGAACTGGTTCAGTGAGCACCTAAAACATTTCTAAAAGACTTAAGTGAATAATACATTCTTAATTTCTGAGTTTCAGTTAGGGTTGCCAGACTTCAGGTGAGGCCTGGAGATCTCCTGGAATTACAACTGATCTTCAGACTACAGTAGGGTTGCCAACCTCCAAGTACTAGCTGGGGATCTCCTGCTACTACAACTGATCTCCACCCAATAGAGATCAGTTCCCCTGGAGAAAATGGCTGTTTTGGCAATTGGAGTCTATGGCATTGAAGTTTCTCCCCTCCCCAAACTCCGCCATCCTCAGGATTCACTCACAAAAACCTCCCACCAATGGCAAAAAGGGACCTGGCAACCCTAGACTACAGAGATCAGTTGTCCTGGAGAAAATGGCTTTTTTTGAAGGTAGACTGTTTTGGAAGGTAGACTGTGAGGTCCCTCCAAATGTTGCCCTTTCCAGTCTCCGCCCCTAAATCCCCAGGAATTTTCTAACCCAAAAATGGCAATTCTAGTTTCAGTTGTCAGAAACTGCACTATGTGTGCAACAGAAGAACCATTATTTTAAGGCTTTGTTTATAGATGCTGCACAACCAATGAATGATGCTGCATGAAAAACTCTTACTTGGAAGTGCCAAGAAAAGTAAGTTTCAGCAATCTAACAGTAACTGTATGAAAGGGCATATAAGACAAACGCATAACAAGAAGCTGAAATGGGGACCCATACAGAGGCTTGGGATTCATGGCTATGTAGAATAGGCCATTTTGAAAGTCTTATACATAGTGTGTATAATGTATTTTCTGAGGGATTACCCATATTTTCTAAAAGCTGAATGCTGTGTTTGATAATAACTGCACATAACTGGCATGCACATGCAGTGAATCAAAGTGCCCCGACCTCCTATTCTCCAAATGGCCATCAGAAACTCAGAAAGACATCTGAACTGATCCTTAGCACAGCCATAGACATCACTCAGACAATGGTTCCTTAATCTTGTAAAGCGTTTTGCTCGTTTCATTTCTTAATACATATTCATCTGGTTTAAAGGCTGGATCTTGGAATTCTCAATATGACGTCTAATAAACATAACAAAACCCAGACACATCTCGATAGCATTTATTTTAAATTAGCATCAGTTCAGGGGTGCCTGTGCTCTTTGTGCATAAAACCAGTCCTACTTCAAATAAAAAGGAAGCATGTTCATTAAATGACCGCACAAAGACCCCCCAAATGAATGAACCTCATTGTTTTTAATAGGCTTCTGTGTTCTCGAAGGAGTGATGCCCCCAAGAAGATTTATAGTACAATTTTCCATTTTCTAATGAGGAAGGACATCTTCGATTAATCAGGTGAAAATGTACCTAAGTAAACCTCATTGTGTGTGTATTAAGTGCTGTCAAGTCGCTTCCAACTCATGGCAACCCCAAGAATGAAAGTCCTCCAAAATGTCCTATCTTTGACAGCCTTGCTCAGATCTTGCAAATTAAGGGGTGTGGCTTCCTTTATTGAGTCAGTCCATCTCTTGTTGGGTCTTCCTCTTTTCCTGCTGCCCTCAACTTTTCCTAGCATGACTGTCTTTTCCAGTGACTCTTGTCATCTCATGATGTGACCAAAATACGATAGCCTCAGTTTAGTCATTTTAGCTTCTAGGGTCAGTTCAGGCTTGATTTGATCTATAACCCACTGATTTTTTTTGTTTTGTTTTTGGCAGTCCATGGTCTCCGTACCACTCTCCTCCAACACCACATTTCAAAGGAATCTATTTTCTTCCTATCAGCTTTCTCCACTGTCCAGCTTTCACACCCATACATAGTAATAGGAAATACGATGGCATGAATTAATCTAGTCTTGGTGGCCAGTGACACATCCTTACACTTCAAAATCTTTTCTAGCTCCTTCATGGCTGCCCTTCCTAGTCTCAATCTCCTTCTGATTTTAGAACTTCAGTAGCCTCTGCAAACTCTGGTCAAAGTTATGTGAGTACAACTAAATAAATTACTATCTCTGTGTATCCTTGCACATTACATCACAGGCAGCCCAGTCCTAAGAAGGCAGCACTGGTTAGGGTTGCCAGGTCCCTCTTCGCCACTGGCAGGAGATTTTGGGGGGCGGAGCCGGAAGAGGGCGGGGTTTGGGGAGGGGAGGGACTTCAATGCCATAGAGTTCAATTGCCAAAGCGGCCATTTTTCTCCAGGTGATCTGATCTCTATCGACTAGGGATCAGTTGAATTAGCAGGAGATCTCCAGCTACTACCTGGCGGTTGGCAACCCTAGCGCTGGTGCATCACTGTCTTTAAGCTAAGGATAGGGAAGTAAACAAAACTTAAATAACATAGCAATTGCGTTGGAGTCTATGGTGCAACATACTACTGACGTTCTCAAGCAGAGGTGGAGGTAGCCAATCCGTGCACAGTGACACAACCATGTTTCCTTCTGCGAGGCAGACACACAGGAAAGCAAACATGGCAGCTCAAAACACCTTGCCCTTTGATGTCTCCAGATCTCACCCGGCAGAGGCAATCCTGATAGAGCAACAAAGACCTCTTTTGCACTGGGGTTAGGATCCAAGAATGGGCAGGAGTGAGAAGGCTCAGGAGAACCACTCACTTGTTGGGAAACAGGACACATCATAGGGCATTAGGCAACCCCCAGGGCATCGACACCTCAAGCCCCAAATGCAGCTAGAAAACCCAGAAAGCAGTCCAAGACACCATTGAGATATTGCAAAACTCCCAATCACCTCCAGCCGATCTAGTTAAAACTAAGTCTTCTGAGTTACCCTGTGTCTCTAAAGTAGTCTAAAGCAGTTGGCATAGGTACCTTTTCTTCTTCTGAAGTTTCCAGATGGGATCCTTTAAAAGAAAAGAAAAAAGAAGCAAAGCAAAGCAGCAATATGAAAGGATAGAAAGCGAAGATAGATAGAAACAAAGCATGAATGCCCTATAAGCAGCATGAAAGGGCAGGGGAGAACTAGGTTTGGGTTACAGCAAAGTTTCAGAACTTCAAAGATGAATCTTAGGCCATTAACGCATGGCTGACTTGTCCCGTGAATCTCCTGGGCATGTAGCTATTCTCCATCCACACACACATGGTCATTTCCAGCCTGCGTGTTGGACCTTCCCACTTATGATACTTCCCCGTGATTTGCTGTTCCTGTGTTATCACAACTTAAAGTTTAAATGCGCTGCAAAAGTGAGATTTCGCCAGAGCACTTGCTTCCAGGTTGACTCCCCGCCTCACCGGGGTGACAGCAGAGCGACACAAGTCACCACCGCCTCCACCCGGCTTCCCCTCGCCTCGCCGGGGTGACGGCAGAGCGACCCAAGTCACCGCCACCTCCACCCGGCTTCCCCTCGCCTCACCGCTCCCACACCTCCACCCACTGCCGGCTTCCCCTCTGCTCTGCCTGGCTTTTCAGTCAAATACAAAGATAGAGGCCCAAGGGCAAGTCCCACACAGCTCCAGTGCATTATTACTATTAGAGAGGAGGGTCTGAAACACAGAACTCTTTTAATATCAGATTTTAAAAAACCAGATCTTTGCTCCCTAGCAAGGCTGCACCATCATGTTGGAGGAATGACCCATGATCTGTATGCTTTCAACAGTATTAAAAAATCAAGTTCATTTTTATGGTAAATGACTATACCCCATGGTGTGGGAGTTCTATTTTCTTTTTTTCTTTCTTTTTTAAAATCATGCTTTTGTAAATTTATACTTACTCTTTGCTGAATGTTTTCAATCACATCAGTCTAAACTCTGAGTAGTATTTTGAACAGATGCAGGCCGTCAGCTTCTCTAAACATTATAATTGTCTGGCAGCTGTATTGCTTACATTTACAGATGTAATGTGCAAGGATACATAGAGATACCAGGCGTGCACTTTCTGTCATAGCTCAAGACACAATTTATACTACATTAGAGGCCCCTAACTTTCCTTCAGTTAAGCCCTTTTTAATGCAAAAAACAAAGCAAAAATAAAATAAGTCTGGCACCAAACCTCAACCATTATCCCATGGCTTTATCCAGCATTGTGCTAGAGCCCCGGCCATTTTATAACATTTGTTTTGCTCTGTTTTTTAGAAGGATGTGGTTTGGGCTGTAGTTCTAGATCATTGTTCCCATTAGGTTGCTGTAAAACAACACAGAGATTATGAAGTCCTCAACTGACATTCTCAACCATTCACATCGCATGAAGAGAAAATACTGGATTTCTCAATAGATGAGGAGAGGCTAGAAAAAAAGTGATGGTCAGGTGCCCAAGGTCATTGCTTGGCAGTTGTATGCTAACTTTCCCTGCCCTATTTAAATTAGACAGAAACATTGGCCTTGTATCTTAATTGCCAGAGGGAATTCTGAAGGTTAATGTTTGTATCTCATCAGTCAAAAAGCAGGAGACAGAGAAAACATTGTCTTACCCTATACTCTAGACATACAGAACTGAAAAACAATTAGTTAGGAGGTGATGAAGCTATTGAGGCCAAGATATTAGGTGGCAGGTGCACAGCTTGTCCAGTGAGGAAATTCTGCCTATGTCCGCATTAAGACCATGCAGGGGGAGGGGTGTATTTGTGAAAAACTTTACTCCCTGTGAAACAAACACCATTTTGGAATTTGTAAAGGGGGCCTACCCAATGGGGGGATATTTGTCTATTCCAAGTATGGGCACAAATCATTACCCTACTATGGTTTTGCACTCAAAGTTGCCAACTAGCCCGTCAAGGGTCAAGGTCCTCTCTCAACCTCAACCAAGCAAAACAATGTTATGAAGCTAAATCGGATTGGCTGTGTGATGACATGACATCATTGCACTATCTATGTAACCTGTACCCAGATGGTGGATTCCCTCTGTGTAAATGGAAAACTAGCAGAGCAGAGAGTAAAGTTCTACCACCTTTCTTTGATTGTTGTGCTGGTTGTCCATGTGCAGGGAAGGTTTAACATAGTATGGAGCATCCTAAAATGTAACCCTCCATGATCTTCCACCTGCACTCGGCACTGCACAGTCCATTCTACCACCTCAGCATTTTGCTACTTCTATCTTACTTCTGTTTCCCAGAGGTGTGAAGAACTCAGATCAGGGACAAAGAAAAACTGTCATGTTAACGAGTTTCTTCTAGAAAGCACAGAAATGACCAAATTCAATAAAACTGGGAAACTCATTATTCCTCATGTTAGCACACCTAATGCAAAACGATGATGAACCTATCATTTCATATAGCTTTCTTACACCCCACCCCCCACGATTCTACTTCACCCTTAGCTCTGGATTCCTCTTACACAGCCCTGAAGGTCAATTACTTCTTTGCATCCAAATGGAATTTCCTTGAGAGGAGACGGCAGGGGTTACCGCACTTGTATTCCCAGCGATGTATTTAGAGTTTGAAAACGTTATGAAAAATACTGTTCACACTTTGTTTGGCCCCTTTAGCTGTGAAGACGTCTTCCAACCATTTATAAGCCGTGGTATCCAAAAACCCTTTTAAAGGGATGTTTTTTATAACATTTTCATACTCTTAATACATCTCTGGGAATACAAAGTGCGGTAACCCCCAATGAAGTGACAGTGTTTTCAGCACTCCTTAACTACAGGCCCAACCATTATCTGCCGTATGGGTAGGGGATGGTATATAATTTTTTTAAAAAAATCTTCCTTGGTAGCCCTGCTGCACCCTTTTATGGCCCAGAGCTTCAAATACATAGAGCTGGGGAAATATTTTGGATCTGTGGGAAAGCCTTCTTCAGTCAAGTTAATTATTTTTAATGAACTAGAGTAGAGCTGATTGTGGTTCTTCCCCCCCCTCCTGCAGCTTATTAGTTTGTAAAACAGTGAAAATATTTTGGCATCCTCCCTGACCATCACAGAGACCACTTTGTGCTTTCCATTCTCCACTTCTCCCTCATGGGCTCAGTAAGCTCTCGAATCTCCTTTGGCTGATGCTGATTGATTATTAATATCACTGTAAATATTACATAATACAGGGGGGGCTAAAGGAAGATGAATGGATGAGATTTATTGTGTCATCGCTCTTAAAGCAGAAGAAATTGATCCATTCTTTATAGTACTCTGGGTTGTAATTGCTTGCTTGCTGCGGCTAATGGATTCATATTGGATTAACAACCCTGGCTAGTTTGGCAAGCATAAAAAGAGTATGGACAAAGGCTTCAGGCTACCACTTGATCAACCATTAAAGAGACCTCTGGATTTTCCCATAGGGTTGCCAACCTCCAGGTGGGGCCTGGGGATCTCTCTGAATTACAGTTGATCTCCAGATGACATAGATCAGTTTCCCTGGGGAAAATGAGTGTTTTGGAAAGTGGATTATACAGCCCCACTGAGGTCCCTTCCCTCCCCAAACCCCATCCTTTCCAGGATCCACCTCCAGATGTTCAGGAATTTCCTAATCCTGAGTTAGCAACCCTACCAATAGGTCAGATGCCACATGGCTTGTAGGTGTTACCTGTTTCTTTTCTCTTCTCACCATAACTTAGCTACCATGGCCTGAAACACATTGTGTCAAATTGCGCAAAAGAGTTAGTGATGGAGCCTGGTCACTTTTTTGTAGTTCTGAAATTCCAGAACTGATGCCAACTGCGCATGCATCTAATCCTTCAAACGTTCTATTTTAACTGGGACTGCTCCATTTTTCAGAGCCTTAGCCCAGGGAAAACGCCACCTTCCATTCAGCTGCAAGGGAATAGTTTCCCCCTCGGGGGAAAAAATGTTTGTTTGCATTATGTCTATCAAAGCAGAAGCTGAAGCCCAGAAGGCATAACAGAGAAGTGCTGCTTCCAAGTGATATGTATGCCTCTGAATTTTGATACTACAAAGATTAATCTCTGGTGTCACCAAAAAACTATAATTGTTGATGATACTGTGGCATGCAAAGAAATAGGCATTAAGTATAAATTGTGCTTTTTTTAAAATGCTGATCTTTTTTCCATCTGAGTTTTTCTCCCCAAAGCTTTAATGTTCAATGCAAATTAGATGGGTTTACTGTGGGAAGCAGAAGAGAAGACGCTGCAGGGGGCATCAAGAGGGCAGTTAGATAGGATGGTGAGGCACCTTCTCTCCTGTTAAGTGTTATTCCTTGCCTGTCTCCAGATTGCTACTCTTAGGGCAATATCCTCCTTCTTCTCAGAAGTTCCACACTTAGTCTCTATCTTAGCTAGTTATGTAGTTAGGACACTGTCTCTCTCTCCTCTTCAAAATCAAGTATGTTCGTTCCTGAATAATGCTTTGTCTACACTTTAATCAGGTTGTACACCTTTGCTGTGTTAATTACTCTGCCAACTTTTACTACGGGCTACTTCCTTCAACAGCCCACTCACGTTGGGGAAGCCAGCCAAATTTCCAGGGAAATTTCTAAGAATGGAAGAGAGTGGGAGGTTAACGACAAGCATTTATGAATAAAGCATTGGTGAACAACATAAATTACTAGGGTTGCCGGCTCCAGGTTGAGAAATACCTGGAGATTTTGGGGGCGGAGCCTGAGGAGGGTGGGGTTTGGGGAGGGGAGAGACTTCAATGCCATAGAGTCCAATTGCCAAAGTGGCCATTTTCTCGAGGTGAACTGATCTTTGTCGGCTGGAGATCAGTTGTAATAATGGGAAATCTCCAGTCACCACTTGGAGGTTGGCAATCCTGTAAATTATGCATGTATGGTGAGGCAGAAGACTGCAGTTATTCAGTTGTGAGGGAAAGGCACTCTGTCTATGCCAAGGGGTACTTTTCTCCCAATGTTCCAGGACTCAGTCCTGAAAAAGTGTCCTAGGCTATGCCCTTGTGATGTCTTGGCACAAATTAAATAATTAATTAGTAGTGGAAAACAAGAACATTTTGTGAAATGCTGGAGATTGGGGGAATGAGAATAAGATAAATGGTAGAGGAGAATAGAATATATGTGTTCTGTGGTTGTGGTTTGCAGAAAGGGTCATTACATGATTTCAAAATAAATAGGTGTTGGTCATTAATCTGTCTGGCAGGTTTACCACCATTCTATAAGCCCTCTTTCTTAATTTTATTTATTTATTTTTAAAATTTGTATTTCTCTATCCCAGCCAAGGCCGGCCTCAGAGCAGCTCATATCAATAAAACATTATTTACAGTAAATCAATGTTACATTAACATGCAAAAATAATTTACAATTAAAACCAAAATTCCTCATTCTAAAATCCAGCTGGCTCCCAGTTCATGGTACACAGGGCAGCAGCCAGCCCAGAGGGAAATCAGGGTCCCTAAATCAAATCAACCCAAATAAAAGAAGCGGAAGGGGAAGGGAGGCCAGCTACAATGGAAACCATTGCTGCTCTCAACCATAGGCCTGGTGGAACATCTCAGTCTTATAGGCCCTGAGTAACTGCACCAGGTCCCACAGGGCCCTGGTCTCACTGGATAGTAGGGTTGCCTGGTTGCTTAGATTGGTGAGCAATTGCCTGCCAATCCAATGCCTGGCTTGGAAGCGGGGATCATATGCACGTGCGGCCATGCCAACGTGATTGAGTCACTTCCTGTTCAGACCCATGTGATGGATAAGGGGTTAATCTGCAGCAAGAGCTGACAGACCAAGAGTGGACGGAGCCACAGAGCTGACACTCTGAGCTCTGAGAGACAGAAAACATTCAAAGCTTGGGACCCAGCCTGAGAAGAGGCTGAAATAGATTGGAAGCTTGGTAGCGAGACTGAGCAGAAGCCAGACTGTTAGGGCTGTCGATTCGGTAAGTCCCGAACTGAAAACCGCCGAATTTCCCTCAATTCGGCGGTTTCCAGTTCAGGACGAACTGAATTCAAAAAAAGGTGGGAAATGGGGGAGCCGAATTCCCCGACTTCGGGGTGTTCGGCAAATAAATTCGGCAAATTCAGGGTCCAGCACAGCAGCATAACCGTCAGGCTTCCCCCCCGCGCGCCTTCATGGGGCTTCGCTGAAGGCGTGCGGAGGGGCCTTTAAACAGATCTGCGCCTCCCAGCTGGGAGGTGCAGATCTGTTTAAAGGGGCCCCCGCGGGCCTTCAGGGAAGCCCCCTGAAGGCGCGCGCGGGGGGAAACAGATCTGATCTGTTTAAAGGGCCCCCCGCGGGCCTTCAGGGAAGCCCCCTGAAGGTGCGCGGGAGGGGAACCTGTTAGGAGCAGATCTGTTTAAAGGGCCCCCCGCGTGCCTTCAGGGAAGCCCCGTGAAGGCGCACGGGGGAAAAATTTCCCTCCGAATTCCGGATCTTGTGCCGAATTTCACGGATCCAAAGCTGGGGAGTTCGGACTTTGGCACGGCCCGAATTTAAAAGGGCCGAATTTTGCCGAAGCCGAACTGTACCGAATTTTTTTTCAACAGCCCTACAGACTGTACTCTGTGAACCTGAGGGGTTCTGTTAAAGCCGAAGCTATTGACACACACAACCTGTGGTAGTGACAGGAGTGAGAATTGGGTTAGAGAGGGCCCATTCTCAAGTCACAAGGGGAATTAGTCTCTGAGGTAGAGCTATTCTGGTAGCAGGGAGGTGCGGAGGATTACAGCCACTGAGGTGGGGTAATCAGGGAGAGAACTGGAAGAAGGATTTTGGATATTTCCCCAAACGTCTGGGAGTCTTCTGAGGAGGGAAAGGAACTCAGACTTCCTTCGCTCCTGTGTGCTAGGCTGGGAACAGAGTCTGAGAATCTGAATCTGAGTAACAGTTCTGAGGGACAGAACTAAGCTTGAAACTAAGAACTGAAGGAACTTGATTGAAGAAAACACCTAAGCTATCTTTCTGAAGTAATCTTGCGTATATAAATCTGACTCTGAGTTTTCCCTCCAATTTCTGTCTTTTCCTTGAAAGTCAATCTCTGTGAGTTCTGTTCAATAAACTTTCCTGTTTTGTCTGTTTAAGTTAAAAAGCCTCTTGTGTCATATTTCTCTCTGAGGTAAATACTGGTGTGGGACTGGAGGAGAAGGAAAATAATCTCCTCACAAATATACTCAGGCCAACACTTTTCCCTCAGCATATACAGGAAGGCTGAGAGAGGGGGACATGGAAGTGGTTGAAAGGGGTGTGTGCACCATAACCCGGAAGCGCTGCATTGCAACGGGTGGTAAAAGGCCCTTTGTGATGCAGCGCTTCCGGGTCTAAATTAGAAGTGATGCGATCACGTTGGCACAGCTGCGCATATGTGACTGATATTTAGCATACATATCAGTACATTTGGGATTTTCCTTTGCCTTTAGTTTTCAGTCTTCAGTGGAAACTGGGTCCACAGGAAGTTGGCTAGGGGTTAAGGACCCCTTCAACTTCTTGTGACCACATGGAACTCTGCACAGGCTCTGAGGAACCAGCTCCAGCATAGGTAATGTGTTTAGCTTAGTTAGTGCAACTGCACTGCTTTTCATTTGAATATCTGTGTTGTGCGTTTCCCTGTATTTTGTTTGCCCTTTTTCCACCCTCCTTTGAATTAAACCACCCTTTCCCGTTTTTCTCTTTCTTTACAATAAACCTTTTTATAAAGACATTTTTTTGGCTTCACTTAGGACAATCTATTTCTCTGGGATATTTCTCTTAATCTCTTCCCCATGTGCTAGAAGAAGAAGAAGAAGCAGAGTTGGTTTTTATATGCTGACTTTCTCTATCACTTAAGGGAGATCAAACTGGCTTACAATCACCTTCCCTTCCCCTCCCCACAACAGACACCCTGGAAGATAGGTGGGACTGAGAAAGTTGTGAGTAGCCCAAGGTCACCCAGCTGGCTTCATGTGTAGGAGTGGGGAAACAAATCCAGTTCACCAGATTAGCTTCCGCCACTCACGTGGAGGAGTGGGGAATCAAACCCGGTTCTCCAGATCAGAGTCCACCGCTCCAAATGACTGCTCTCTTAACCACTACACCACGCTAGACTGCACGTGTGCTATAAGGTTGGCTATATTTTATTTTTTATAGTTCTAGTTCTGCGCTGGAAGAGGGCCTCCTCAGCGGGTCAGTCTAGAGCAGTGGTTCCCAAACTTTTTGAGTCATGGATAGGCTTGCCAGCCTCCAGGTACTAGCTGGAGATCTCCTGCTATTACAACTGATCTCCAGCCAATAGAGATCCATTCTCCTGGAGAAAATGGCTGCTTTGGCAAAATGGCATTGAGGTCCCCTTCCCAAACCCCACCCTCCTCAGGCTCCACCCCAAAAAACCTCCTGCTGGTGGTGAAGAAGGGCCTGGCAAACTTGTCATGGATCACTTTTCAGGAGAGAAATTCATCACGGAGCACTAATTTTCACCTAGCACCTATATGCTAAACCGAATGACAGTAGTAGTATTTTTCTTTCCAATCTATTCATGGAGCACTAGGAGATGCTTTGTGAAGGACCAAGTGCTCTGTGGAGAACAGTTTGGAACTGCAGGTCTAGAGGTTCTCAGGGGATCCTGAGTGGTGGCGGTGGGTTACCAGGGTACTTTCCAGGGAACCCTTGGTCTAAAGGAAGATTCCCAGCAAGGAAAGGCACCATTTTCCTCTTCCTACTGTAACATCTATCTCAGCCTTGCTTGTCTTGGATGCAATGCCATGGTAGCTGCTGCCCTGCAAGCCTTTATTTATACAGGCATACCCTGAAGATATTGTGGGTTTGGTTCCAGACCACCGCAATAAAGCGAATATCCCAGTAAAGCGAGTCACATAATTTTTTTGGTTTCTCAGCGCCTATCAAAATTATATTTACACTATTCTGTAGCCTATTAAATGTGCATTATGTCTAAAAAACAGTGTACAAACCTTAATTAAAAAAAACTTTATTGCTGAAAATGTGACACAGAGACACAAAGTGAGCACATGCTGTTGGAAAAATGGCACCAATAGAATTGCTCGTTGCAGGGTTGCCACAAACCTCCAATTTGTAAAAAAATAAGTAATGCAATATCTGCAGGGCGCAATAAAACAAGTGCAATAAAATGAGGTATTCCTGCACTGCAACAGGTAAAGACAGATGGAATGTGGATGATGCCTGAGGACTCACTAATTTATCATGGCATGAGCTTCCATATGCAAATGCCTACTACATTAGATGCATGACATGGATCGAGAACACATCCACATACAGTCCGTCATGTCTTCTGTTTATGTACCATGATCCTACCTAAATAGAATGGGTTATCATCCACAGTTTAGTTCTATCACTTTGCATGGAGAATTCTCCAGCAGTGATGGGATTACAGACATCCCTGCTTACGCCAAGCTCCATACCTTATTGTAACAACGTTCATTTGTAAGCATGTTTGAAACATATTTTCCATTGTTGTGTTTACTAATTTTCATCAATGTCATTTATCATTTTTACAAAAGCCCTCTGGCTGGCTCAATTTTAAAGCCGTTACAATGTTATAATGCCCAAGAGGGGAAAATAAACTAATTTATCACTGTAGCTTTACATTAGCCCTATGTATGAGAGATAAAAATGATCATGAAAAACACAGATCCTAATCTAAGGTATAGCAAGGCATCTGCTTTCCATTACAGTTTATTACTTGCAACATTTGAATGGTATTTCTCATGTGGGCAAATGTTTTCAAAAGTGGAGGCCTTGGCTTCCCAGAACTGCATGGAATGATGGTGATTGTTTCAGGTCTTCTGGGGGTCATTCACATGTGAATAACTATTCGTCAGTATTTATGGAAAAGAGAAAAGTCAGGAAGAAGTGTCTCTGGTTTGTGTGGATAAACTCCAGTGTGTTGCACTGGAAACCCAAGAAGTGCGGGATTGACCAGGTCCATTTATACTAAATCACAAATGCCAGATTAGAAACCAAACTAGGTTGATTTAGATGCCAGATTAGTGCAACTATTGATGTGATCATGACGTGGGGGATGGAGAATATGACCTGAACACTGAGCCTGGCAGCCGTCAAGTTGCACCCAACTTATAATGACCCTGTAGGGTTTCAAAGCAAGAGACAAACATTGCCTGCTTCTTTGTAGCAACTCTAGACTTCCTTGGAAGTCCCATCCAAGTACTAATCAAGGCTGACCTTGCTTTCCTTCTGAGATATGAGAAGATCAGGCTAGCCTTGGCCATTAAGGTCAGGACACATGGTTTGTAGGGGAGATAAATTCTCCTTAGGATCATGGTCATTAAAGTGCACCAGTCAGCTCCAGTGCAAAAAGAATGCAAACATGCAGATGAGCATTTAGGCATAACTTGGTTATAACTTTCAGTGTATCTTCAAGGCAGCTGTTAAGTAATAAACTACAGATAGAGTAACAGCCTTATCTTTACCAGACAGCAGATAATAGTTAAATGAGAACTGTGAGAACAAACAGGAAAGTGTGAAATCAATGGAGTGATAAAAGACAGTTTTAAAGAAGAATATAAATCACAACTGAATAAAAAATGGGGGTCTTTGCCTTTCCACACAGGCAGACTCTCTCACCGACTGGACTGTCTAAGAATCTGCAAAATAATTTGTTGAGAGGTGTAAGGCATTATGTCTGGCCAAGAAGAAAAGTCTTCAAAAGGCTGGAATAGTTAGGAATTTTAGATAGTCTGGAAGAACTGGGAAAGATGGGGTAATCTGTCCCCAGGAAGAGGAAGCACATTTCCTTTTGGCATCACTACATAATTCATGATGGTCCCTATATTCTAAATCTGTATCTTGTTGATTAATAGATGCACCAGCCATTCTGTTTATCCAGGGCAAAAACGCCTGGTCGCTTTATCCTCCTTTAATCCCTGTTTTAGCCAGGATCGAATGCGCATTAAGCGAAACACATGCATTCAATCCTGGCTGAATCCTGGCTGAAACAGGGATTAAAGGAGGATAAAGTGACCATGCGTTTTCGCCCCCAGTTTCTACCTTTCTTCTTCCACTTTTGCAAGTGAAGACAGCTAATCAGAGCAGCTCTTCACCCTGATGCAATTAGTACCTAAAAACAGATAGGTCTTCTTCAGAGAATTCCCAGGAAGCTTTGTTCTTGTTTCACTTAGAATTATTTGTTCTCCATCCATCCTTCCTCCCTTGGTGTCCTTGGCCTCTGTTTTCCCTCTTTGTTCTCAAATCTATAACATTCTGACCTTTGCCTTGCCTCCGCATGCCACATTTTGAACACACGTGAAGCTGCCTTATACAGAAACAACCATCAGTCCATCAAGGTCAGTATTGTCTACTCATACTGGCAGGATCTCAGGCAGAGATATTTCACATCACCCACTTCCTTGTCCTTTTTAGCTGGAGATCTTTGGGATTGAATCAGGTACCTTCTGCATGCAAAGCAGAGGCTCTTCCACTGAGCCACAGCCCCTCCCCCATTTTCCTCTTCTCTTGCTATACCACTTCTCCCCTGGGATGCCATGACATCACGGGAACTCAACATTTGTAAGAGTAGGAATTCTCAGATGGATAGGTAACAGATAATGTTTAATGGAGTTTACTGCTAGAAAACAAACGCATAGACTCAAGAACGAAAGGAACCCTGCTAGGTCAGACTAAGACTCCATCTACTCCAGTTGGATATGATATTATTTCCATCAATAGCCTACCCAATGTGTTTGGGAAATTGGACATCAGCCTTCCCCACTGCACATAACACATGTTTAGTAAATACTGTAATAGGGAGTTCATAGAGTATGCAAATGTACATGTACACATACAGATGTGGACTGGCAGAATCAGAATAATTTCACAGAATATATATTTCAATTGAGGAATTATTTGTGTGTGCGTCTGACCCTCTGAAATGAATGAACTTAAAAGGGCTTTTTGCTGGATCGTGCTCATAACCTTTTTTTTTGTTCATCCATGTGAAGTGATCCTTTGCACTATGTGCAAACAGTTATGATGATTAGCAGATATCAGCCAGACTTGTAATATCCACCAGACCAACTCTCCTGTTTTTCATAGATAAGAATCTACATAAATAATCTTAGTGCCATGTTGCAAAAAAAATCTTTTGACCCTGAAGTCATCACCAGTAGCTGAACCTTGTGTGGTTTTACAAAGCATAATATCACATTGATATCACTTTCCTGAGACTCCATCTGTGAAAACAAGGACTTCACTGAGAAAATAAAACTAGAGGCACAATGGACGTTATTGATTTTTTTAAGAAGAATTGAGCTTTAACTTTCTCAGTGCAATTGTGTATAATCATGCATGCATAGCAGACCTATGTTGCTATCCATTATAATGTTTTCCATCTGTATACCTGAAACAAAGTGTAGGAATCATAATTTTTTTCCAGTGATCTGGATTTCAATCAGTGATGTGCAAATCACTTTTACTCTGATTACAAATTGCAGGCAGCACCATCAAACACTCAAAAAAAGTTAGCTTTTTATTAGCACTCAAAAATATTCTAAATTGCATTGCTAAATGGTCTTCACATGCACTTCCTTGTTTTGTTCTTCCACATCTACCTGCCCCTTAAAAGGGCTATATTGTTACATTTGGCTCATGAGAGCTGCAAGAGGGGCTTCATCTTCCCTTGCATGCCATTTTTGCCAGTGGAAATGGCAGCAGGGCACCCTGTTTGCCCCTTTTTCTGACTCCATGTGGTCCATTAACACATTGATCCAGAGAATGGGGCACCAGCCCCCAGTGGCTGTTTACATTGGCAAAAATGGCATGGGAGGGCTCCTCTTCCTCCTTTGCAGCACTCCACAGCTGACTGCAGCAACTGAACCCTTAAGGTGAGTTTCCCAGTTCATACATGTGAATGTAAGTCAAGTTGGTTATCCCTGTATTGACTCATATCACATGTTTAATGTTGGCAAACTTATAGGGTTGCCAACCTCAAGGTTGTAGCTGGAGATCTCCTGCTGTTACAATTGATCTCCAGCCAATTGAGATCTGTTCACCTGGAGAAAATAGCCACTTTGGCAATTGGACTCTAAGGGATTGAAGTCCCTCCCCTCCCCAAACCCCACCCTCCTCAGGCTTCGCCCCAAAAAATCTCCAGGCATTTCCCAACCTGGAGCAGGCAACCCTAAATACCCTAAATAGTTTATCCCTGAACTCCTGCCTGGAGTTTTCAGTTTCTTCAGTTCCTCTGCATCTTTCTTCACTGCTGAATTACTAATCTGTAGGTTGAAGGGATGCCAGCCTCCAGGTGGAACCTGGGGATCCCCTGGAATTACAGCTCATTTCCAAATTACAGAGATCAGTTCCCTGGAGAAAACGGATGCTTTTGAGAGTGGACTCTATGACATTGTACCCCACTGAGGTCCCTGTCCTCCCCAGGCTCCATCTCCAAATCTCCAGGAGTTTCCCAACCTGGATCTGGCTATCCTACCCCCATCCCCCACCAGTGGCCAGGGGGGACCTGGCAACCCTAGTAGGGTGCACAATTTGGATTCCCATTGACACTTACAGAAAGCAGACTAGGTTGCTTGCACGAGGAGGAAAAAACCTGAAACATTTCCCAGACAGTCTGGTACCAAGCCTGATGGAAGCGGGGAGCTCAGCATTGTCTAATTGGGGCTGCCATGGTTTTGCCAAGGGAGGGGGCAATGGGGTGAGAGGAAAGCCTGTGAGTGATATGTGTCTGCAGGTATGAAATCCTGAAGCAGGCACAGACACCAGAAGGCACTTTCATGTTGGCCCTCTCCAACTGAAAGGTGGGCATAGCTGCTTATATAATTCCCCTTGTGTCCTCCAACACTGTGAGTATTCCCCATGCTGGAACACTTTTCTCTGTGTCCCTTTCTTAGCATCTCAAACTACATTTGATCTCTTCTCTACCCCTTAGTGTATATTAGGAATAAAATGGATTAAGTGGCCTGTTTTATATTAAGTTTAAGCCCTTTGGGGGGGTATATCAGGCATAAGCTTTATTAGGCGTATAGAGAAATTAATTTAGATTATTTGCAGGGAGTCTGCCAGCAGTATGAAATATGGGCATGACAGAGGATGTTGCTGCTTGAGGAAGGCTGTAGGAACACTGAGGGGAAGGAGAGAAGGAAGGTGACAATTAGCCCTTGTTACAACCCCACCACCAAATCTGTCACTTGTCTGCCTTATTCAGTACTAGCGCTATGAAAAAGTAGCAAGCAGAGGGTGTGTGTGTGCGCGCGCGGGGGCGCACCAAGGATATGGCAGAGGTGCAGCTGGTTCACGGTGGGGCAGTTGTGAGTGAACCTCAAGCATGTTTCATTGGCACTAGGGTTGCCAGGTCCCTCTTCACCACTGGCTGGAGGTTTTTGAAGTGGAGCCTGAGGAGGGTGGGGTTTGGGGAGGAACTTCAATGCCATAGAGTCCAATTGCAAAGCGGCCATTTTCTCCAGGTGAACTGATCTCTATCGGTTGGAGATCAGTTGTAATAGCAAAAGATCTCCAGCTAGTACCTGGAGGTTGGCTACTTTAATTGACACCTGTGTGCAAACCAGCCAAGGCAAGGGGCAGAAGTGACTAAGAAGGTCAAGGATGGCCTCAGCCCTGATATTGACACTGGCAGCCTGGGGAGCAGCAACACCGGTGCTTTTGTGGCTGGGAGGGGATTTACGAAGAGCTCCAGATATTTCCTTCCAAATCCATTTCATGGAGCCCCATCACTATCAAATCAGTTGAGAGCCTAGCAATTTCCCTCAAGAAAGGATTTGCCTCCAGCCTAGGGTTGCCAAGTGCCAGGTAGTAGCAAGAGATCTCCTGCTAATTCAAATGATCTCCAGCTGATAGAGATCAGATCACCTGGAGAAAAATGGCCACTTTGGCAATTGAACTCTATGGCATTGAAGTCCCTCCCCAAACCCCGCCCTCCTCAGGCTCCGCCCCAAAAATCTCCCACCAGTGGCAAAGAGGGACCTGGCAACCCTACTCCAGCCCCATTCCTAGCAAAGCTCCCTTGTGCAAAGCAGCATTGTGATTGGTGGATACTTCCCTTCAAGTACTCACACATCTGATATGGAGGAGGAGAGGTCAGGGGAATGACTTAGATGAGTACTGTTCTAGAAGCATGTGAAACTGAAATTGCCCCTGCCCTTCCGACTGCATTTGCACCTACAGTTGCCCCAACTAATAGTGACAGGTTGGCCGTCCATGTTGGGAACAGGCTAGGAGAAAGGAGAGGATCAAAGAAGTCCATAATCTGGAAGCATTGTTGCCAGTGTGCAGCAGATGGCTGAATGCACTGCAGGGAGTTGCTTACGTATGGGCAGGACACTTCTCCAACAGTAGCAGGCCACTTCTCCAACAGTAGCAGGCCCAGTCACCTGAAGACTCGGCAAAGAGCACTGCAGCTGGTGAAGTGGGTACTGTGGTGCCAAGTGGCTTTCTTATTTTGAAGGGCAACGGCCAGAAGAGGGTGAGCCACAGCCCCAAGGAAGCAGATGGGCAGGTGGCAAGAGGTAAGAGACAGCAGCCCCCAGTTCCACATCTCCATCCCCAGTGGAGGAGCTTGGAGGAGTGCAGGAACAGGCCTTTTGCAAATGCAAAAATGCCACGATCACTTGTCACCTGCAGGAAATGATAGTCCTGGATGACCAGCCATTCTCCCTGGTGTTGAATTTGGTTTCCATAAGTTCACAGCAGATCCGGTACACCATTACCAATTGTCACCCTGAACCACAGGGTGGTGCCAGATTTATAGTGGGGTGTCAGTAGGGTTGCCAGCTCTGGGCTGAGAAAATACCTGGAGATTTTGGGGGGTGGAACTGAAGGAGGGTGGGGTTTGGAGAGGGGAGGGACTTCAATTGGCAAAGCAGCCATTTTCTCCAGGGGAACTGATTTGTGTTGCTTGGAGATCAGTTGTAATAGCAGGAGATCTCCAGCCACCACCTGGAGGTTGGCAACCCTAGGTGTCAGGCAACTGGCACAGCAGCAGTTGGTTAGGGCACAGCTGGTACATTTTACGAGTGACTTCTGGAGCAGAGAGGGTGCAGAGTATGCCTGTCTGGCCCTGACAGGGCACTAGTGGGAGGTGGAGATGTCAGGCATAGGGCCACACACAAGGGCAGGGTACATGTGGGCCCTGATCCTTGGTCGTGCGGACCATTCTCTCTGCCTGTCCGTTAGTGGCAGGGTGGAACGGGGCTGAGGTCATGTGGGGGATTCCATTTTTGGCCATGAACTCTTGGAATTCCGCGGATGTAAATTGGGCCCCGTTGTCGGAGACCACCGTGTCTGGCAAGCCATGGGTGGCAAAAAGCTTCCGCAGTTCAGCGAGAGTTTGTGCTGCCACGTGCAAAAGGGCTTGAATTCGCCCTCCAGTCTGGCAGCCGGCCACCCCTTCCCCACCCAGTTCAAAACGCGGGCGAGGGTGCGGTCCTTCGCTGTGTGAGCCTCAATGTCTGAGGCATGTAGGGGCGGTTCAGGCAGGGTCTCCAGCAGCATGACGTTGTAGGCCGGGGACGGGGATGGGTCGGAGTCCTCAAGCGGCAACCGGCTGAGCGCGTTGGCGTTCGCGATGCTGGACCCGGGCACCAGACCGCCCGGGGCGGTGAAGTAGCCGGAAGTCGTAGGCGTTGAGAAAAACCAGAGCATGTGGGGGGACAGGATTTGCGGCGTCTGTCGATCCGGCACAAACAACCCCAAAAGTGGCTTGTGGTTGGTGATGATGGAGACGGGACGGCCATAAACGTAGTCATGGAATTTCTTCACGACGGCCACGGCGGCGAGCACCTCCCGGTCGATTTGCGCGTAGTTCCTCTCTGCAGTGGAGAGGGTTTGGGAGTAGAAAACAATTGGGGCTTCCCGACCGCCTGGCAGCTGGTGGCTCAGAACCGCTCCAACGCCGTAGAGCGAGGCGTCACATGTTAACACAACGAGAAGCTTCTCGTCGAAATGGACGAGCAAGCTGGAGGGAGACAGGAGGGCTTTGGTAGCCTCGAACGCCCGTTGATGTGACTTACCCCACGCCCACGGGGATGATTTGTCCAGGAGATGGTGGAGCGGCTCGGCAACCGACACCTTGTTAGGGAGGAAGGAGTGGTAAAAGTTCAGCAGGCCGAGGAACGACTGGAGCTCCTGCTTGCTTTGGGGCGGCGGGGCGTTGTGGATCGCCTTGATCTTGTCGGGCGTGGGATGGATGCCCTCTGCGTCGATCAAGTAGCCCAGGAACTCCACCTGCGGCAGGCCCAGCTGGCACTTCTCTCGCTTGACTGTCAGCCCGGCATCCCGGAAACAGCGGAGCACCCGGCGGACGCGATCCAGGAGTTCGTCATCGGAGCTTGCGGCGATCAAGACGTTGTCGAAGTGTTTCCAGTTCGGCGGGAGCTAGCAGGGACTGAGCGAGGTCGAAGGTCTGGGCCCCGCACATGCTGAGGAAGGCGGAGCGCTTCTTCCCGACATCGGTGATGTCGTTAGCGTCGAGGTAGAAGGCCAGCCGGCTCGCGTAGCTCTTCCAGGCGCCCGGTTTGGTGGGGTCGAATTCTTCCAGAGACCCCCGGGTAGCCATGTCAGCGAAGTGTTGCATCTCTGGTGTGTCGAAGTGAAGTCAGCAAGGCGAGCTGGACTGCCTACCGAGCACTATGATGTCACGGAAATTTCAGCGAGAGTGATTTCGGTAGCAAGCCGGACTGCCTACCAGCCTTCGTCGCCACTGTTATGTCCACGTGGGGAGGACACACGAGGTCGAGACGGAGTTCCAACAATAATGCAGCTTTATTGATTTCAGCAATGAGCAGACGGAACTGAGGAACTGTACAACCTGGCTCTGCTTATATGCACCCCTGGCCCCCGGTGGCCACTCCCCCCTTGATCTGTGATAGGGAGAAAACAACCCCCAGGTCACCAATGGCATGACCTGGCTTAGGGCCAATGGGATGTGTTGGCTGTGGCCAATCATGCAAGCAGGGCTTAGGAGCCTTCGCCCAGGACTCAAGCTCCTGAGCTTCCTTCGCTATGGTTTTAACTGATGCACATACATTACAGGCAGTGCCAGCCAAACTTGTGTCACATGCAGCAACAGCTAGTGAAGGAGTCTCTCCATTGTCCTCCAACATCAAGACAGGATTTCTGGGATACTATCCTGACAAGCATGGCAGGTCTTGTCTTCAAGAAACACCACCCCAGAGGGAGGACATGGCAGAGGTAGAAGTGGAGGTGTACATGCAGGAGACATGCAAGTTGAAAGAGGCTGACCCCTTGGCTTACTGGGTTGAGAAGGAACCTGTCCGGGGAGGTCTAGGCCATGATGACAGTGGGAGTGATGTCTTGCCCACCAACCAGTGTTCCCAATGAGCAGGTGTTCTCTCAGGCACACCACTCATGCCTGCAACTGTGGAAAAACTAGTTTTCCTTAAGGTCAACCTATCATTGCTGGGCTTCCCTGGGGTGTCTTTTTAGTAAGAGAGAATGGCACACTCCAGTTCACAGCACAGGTTTGCCATGCTTCAGTTTGCTGCCTTCTCCTGCTGCCCCTTTCTTTCTTCCAACTTCTACTCCTCTCCTCCATTTTGTTCTAGCCCCAGGCTAGCCTGATCTCGTCAGATATCAGAAGCTAAGCAGGGTCAGCCATGGTTAGTATTGGGCTGGGTAACCTCCAAGGTACCCCAGAGTCATGATGTGGAGGCAGGCATTGGCAAACCTCCTCCGAATGTCTCTTGCTTTGAAAACTCTACAGCGTCGCCATGAGGCAGCTGTAACTAGACAGTGCCAAAAAAACAACAACCTTAGAACAAAAAAAAAGGATTCTGGTTGTGAAGGGAAGATGCTGCGAGTGTGGTATATTGGTTAAGAGCGGCAGACTCTAATCTGGAGAACCGGGTTTGCTTCCTCACTCCTCCACATGAGTGGCGGACTCTAATCTGGTGAACCACGTTGGTTTCCCCACTCCTCCACATGAAGCCTGCTGGGTGACCTTGGGCTAGTCACAGTTCTCTCAGAACTCTTTCAGCCTCACCTTCCTCACAAAGTGTCTGTTGTGGGAAGGGGAAGGGAAGGTGATTGTAAGCTGCTTTGAGACTCCTTGAAGGTAGAGAAAAGTGGGGTATAAAAACAACTCTCCTCCTCCTCCTCTTCTTCTTCTTCTATAAAAAAACAGCACATAGAACCTCATTTAGCTGATTTTACAAGAACCATCCCATAATGATTGGGAGCATAGCAATCAAGCATGTATAGTTAACCTGGCCATCATGCAATATGCTTCCACTGCACAAGAGCAAAACTCAAATACTGCTTCTGAGTAGATCCTTGAGGTGATCAAAGAGCTCAGCTCAACAAAAATGGTAATTTTGAACAAGTTAAGTTCAAATGTTGATCATGATGATTTTTGTGACGCTCTCAGCATATCTGGTCCTAGTTAAGTTTACAAGTACTCCTGAAGTGCTGCTGTGATTTACCACATGAAACAGTTCTCTACTGTTATATTTGCAAATTTGGAAGTAGAGTTGCAGTCTGATGGTGTGTAGCTTGAGCAATGACTTGGCCCATTGCGTAAGTATTTTAGCAGCTGGTGACCTGTGAGCTGTTTTGCTGAAATAAATCACCTAAGTGGGGGGGAAAATCTGAAAAGCTGCAGACGGTGGAAACTTGACAAAGCCTTTATTGGCAATATTTGGAGATGGCCTGAAGAATGAGTCAACTGTTTTCCTATTATTTTCAACACCTCACCTATAAAAACCTGATATCCCTGAAGCTGCATTGCCTTGGAAGGTTTCTGACATAGGGGGTACCACAAAACCCTGCTGCATAGCTCATCACTACCTCAGATCAAATAAAGATGCTGTCAGGCTTATAAAGGGGTGTGTGTGTGTGTGTGTGTGTGTATTCTTTTTGGATCAATTAAGTGAAAGCTTCTTAACCCAACTTGGAAGTTTCATAAACTTACATGGCTATATTTTCCAAAAGCCTACATCCCTTCTCCCTATAAAATGGTACAGACAAATATTATGCCCATCTTGTGTTGCAGGGAGTAATATTAACTTCTGCAGTTTTAGATAGCTGCAAAATCATATATTTACAAAACAGTTCCTGGTTTTCAAAAGCATATATGTGGAAAAAGCATTGTTTTACCTTTCCAGAAGGCAGAGGCTCTGATACCAATCAGAGATGGCTCACAACTCCTTAGTGTTCTAAGCCAAATACTTGGGG
Organism: Euleptes europaea; assembly: GCF_029931775.1. Classification (NCBI taxonomy): domain Eukaryota; kingdom Metazoa; phylum Chordata; class Lepidosauria; order Squamata; family Sphaerodactylidae; genus Euleptes; species Euleptes europaea. The sequence goes on along the minus strand of NC_079313.1, from coordinate 68,526,877 downwards.
CTTAGGGCTGCCAACCTCCAGGTGGTGGAAAACAAAATAGACACCTCTATACAATTATCTAAAGATGAGAAATACAGTATAGGAATAGCTGTAACTAATACCAACAGAAGGATGGCTATATAATGACAGTATGTGGTAATATACCCACCAACATCCTATATTTACAACAAAGACATGTATTTATTTCAACACACATAGAATTATAATCAAAATCATATATTCAATATTCCTATAAAAGGTAAGTATTGTATTAATTCAATATGATTGAAGTGTCCTTTGTGATGTATATCTTTTCTTTTGCAGCAGCTGATTGGTAGAAGGAGAAAACGATCGTTTCAAGGCCCAAGGGCCAATTTTTCTTCAGTTCTTCCTATATAATACAACAAATAAAGCTCCTTGATAGTCATAAATATCTTAAAAATTATTTCATATCAAAACTGCAATAAATAACAATTCAACACTCACAACAATAAATACATAAAAATTCCCTCATATACTTACAAAGATACGTCCTATGCAATTACTCATCATCATACACAGTATCAGGTTTCCTCCTTACCCAGTGTGGGACGTACTGTATATTATATCCATAAATGGTTATTCGGAGGAAACCTGATACTGTGTATGATGATGAGTAATTGCATAGGACGTATCTTTGTAAGTATATGAGGGAATTTTTATGTATTTATTGTTGTGAGTGTTGAATTGTTATTTATTGCAGTTTTGATATGAAATAATTTTTAAGATATTTATGACTATCAAGGAGCTTTATTTGTTGTATTATATAGGAAGAACTGAAGAAAAATTGGCCCTTGGGCCTTGAAACGATCGTTTTCTCCTTCTACCAATCAGCTGCTGCAAAAGAAAAGATATACATCACAAAGGACACTTCAATCATATTGAATTAATACAATACTTACCTTTTATAGGAATATTGAATATATGATTTTGATTATAATTCTATGTGTGTTGAAATAAATACATGTCTTTGTTGTAAATATAGGATGTTGGTGGGTATATTACCACATACTGTCATTATATAGCCATCCTTCTGTTGGTATTAGTTACAACCTCCAGGTGGTGGCTGGAGATCTCCCACTATTACAACTGATCTCTGGGTGACCTGGAGATCAGTTCACCTGGAGTAGGGCTGTCAAAAAAAAAATTTCGGTACAGTTCGGATTCGGCCGAATTTGACCCTTGTGGGTTCGGTACGTGCCGAAGTCCAACTCCCCCGCTTCGGATCCCCGGTAATTCGGGAGGATCCGGAGTTCGGGGGAAAATTCGGCCCCAGCGCGCCTTCAGAGGGATTCCCTGAAGGCGCGTGGGGGCCCTTTAAACTGATCTGAGCCTCCCAGCTGGGAGGCGCAGATCAGTTTAAAGGGCAGCCCGCCCCCCTTCAGCGGGCTCCGCTGGAGAGGCGCGGGCTGCCCTTTAAACTCATCTGCGCCTCCCGGCCGGGAGGCTCAAATCAGTTTAAAGGGCAGCCCGCGCCTCTCCAGCGGAGCCCGCTGAAGGGGGGCGGGCTGCCCTTTAAACTGATCTGAGCCTCCCAGCTGGGAGGCGCAGATCAGTTTAAAGGGCAGCCCGCGCCTCTCCAGCGGAGCCCGCTGAAGGGGGGCGGGCTGCCCTTTAAACTCATTTGCGCCTCCCGGCCGGGAGGCACAGATCAGTTTAAATGACAGCCCGCGCCTCTCCAGCGGAGCCCGCTGAAGGGGGGCGGGCTGCCCTTTAAACTCATCTGTGCCTCCCGGCCGGGAGGCGCAGATGAAGGGCAGCCCACCCCCCTTTCCTCAGCCCGTCTTTCCTTCAGGCGTGTCCTCTCAGCACCTGTTTCGCCAACCATCCCGCCAACCATTTCCCGGTGGGAGCTGGGATGGAGCCGTGACAACCCCTCTGCCTCCCTGGCGCCTCCCTCCACCATCACACTCCCTCCTCCGCCTGCCAGCTGATGGGTGGGCTGTTTGGCCTCTCCCCGGGGACCCGGCTGGCAGGCCAGCCTGGGGGCCGGGGGCCGTCACGGCCACTGAAGCACCCCGTTGGCCAGGCGTGGTCTTCCCGGACCGGTTCTCCCGCTCGCCAGCTGACAAGCGGGCCGGTCGGTGGTTGTGGGGACCTCGAGCCCACCCCCCCGGGCGCTGGGAGGCGGCTCTAGCCGGCTGCCACTTACCACATCTCCAGGCTTCTCTCCAGGCGAGTGGGGGTCCGAGGGCTCTTCCCCCCTCCCCTGTGGGTTGGCACTGGGACCGGGGTTGGGCTTGATGGCCTGGAAGCGGGCGGGCTGTGACCGCGCACACGCGGGGGAGCAGAGCCCTGGGCGGGAGCGGGAGAGGCGGCACCTGCGCAGAGGCATCTCAGAGGAGGAGGAGGGAGGGGCGGCCGCCCGCCGGCCATCGCAGCAACAGGAGAAGCGCCAGCAGGAACCGCGGCCGCCCGGGCCCCAGGGGAGACTAAGCAGCAGGCACGGCGCCCAGGGGCAGAGCCGCACCCAAGAGGCGAAAGAGCTGCATGCGGCTCGCGAGCCGCGGTTTGCCGACCACTGGCCTGGGCCAATTCTGGCCTTTGTAGTGAGCTTGGTGACACACATACAGAATATGTGTATCACTCAAGCATGAGAACCCTTTCAAGGGCTTCAATGTGCTGAGTGGTGCCTGGTGTAGGGTTGCCAGGTCCCTCTTTGCCACCGATTGCATTTGTGTAATTTTGTACTTTGAATGTTAATTGTTCTATTGGCATTTTACAATGAATTGTGTGTTATTTAGTCATGTATTTCTCCACAGAATTGTGCACGGAAGGACTTGAAAAAAGGAAAGCTTGAAAAAGTTTCATATGAAATGGAATTATACCGGATTGCCATTGCACAACGTCTTGTCTCCGTTGCCTAACTGTTGCACTTTATATGTATGGACTTGAAAGGAATTGAGCAATTTTGCCTATATTTATCTCCGTGTAACGCCTTTGCGTCGTCATATTGGGTCTACTCTAGACCAATTGTAAATTTTCTGTCTGCTCAACTGAGGTTGTGTTAGTGAGAATTTATTCTCAATATATTTTTCTAAAAAGCAATTTCGCATTATAGTTTCCTTATTGGGGGTGTAATTTTGCTGGTGCATTTATTTTGAATTCCTAAACTCCTGAGTAGCACTTGTAGCCGTTTTTGACTACTACCTGGAGGTTGGCAATCCTAGCCCGGAGGCTCAGCCAGCATTGTTTCCCCTCCCACATCTGTCACACTGTTGGTCTAATTAAGTTGTATGACAATGCATATTACAGTACTGGGGACAGTTTGCTGTTTACATGACCCAACCTACGTGTTCAGGGGTTGATAGGCTATGTTTTAGGATTTGCAATATTTACTCGATTTTTTTAGGGGATCATTCTGTGCATGAGATCATTTTCAAGCAGCCTGAGTTATGAAATCAGGGTATGTTTCTGCAATTACTGGGTTTCATTTTGTATCTTACACCTCAGGTAACAATACTTCCTTTAAAGAGAAAGAACACAGACAGCAGGAGTGGGTCTTGAACACCTGATTGATATAGGTAGAGTTCCTGTCACAGCACTGAACAGTCAAATATGTACTAAAGGGATAATCCTCCATTGCCTGTTTCCCCAGTTTGCGTACATTCTCAAATATGCTCATGAATAAGGCAAACTGTGTGGTATTTTTCTTATTGATTAAAACAATATTTCCTTCCTTCTGCCCAGGAACTTTCAACCTGCAGTAAAAGATACCAATTTCCCCTGCAGTAAAACACATAATTTTTTTCAATAGGAGCCTTGAAAAGTTGTTAAGATTCTAGGAGTCAAGGGCCAGCTCAGAGGATTGCAATGATGTTTCACACAAACACATGAAGCTGCCTTATACTGAATCAGACTCTTGGTCCATCAAAGTCAGTATTGTCTACTCAGACCGGCAGCGGCTCTCCAGGGTCTCAGGCAGGGGTCTTTCACATCACCTACTTGCCTAGTCCCTTTAACTGGAGATGGCAGGGATTGAACCTGGGACCATCTGCATGCCAAGCAGATGCTCTACCACTGAGCCACAGCCCCTCCCCAAACAATGAGATTTGATGAACCAGATTTAGATTAGGTATGATCTCACCAAGTGGATAACAGTGCCATCCTAAGCACGCTTCTAAATCCATTGAAACCAATCGCCGTAAGTGACTCCTGGGTTCTTCCCCAAGCATGAAATGGGAATGAGCGGGTCCAACTACCAAGCTGTTGTAGAAATTAATGGAAGCACATTATATTTCTGCAATGTAAAATATAGTGTTATGCTAATTTCCTTCTGTGTTGACAGGGGGAAAGGCCTCGAGCTATAAGTGAATTTGCTGCATGAAGGCTATTATTCATTATGCTTAGAGTCAGGGAATATTAAGTGTACACAGATGAAAAAAGGAGATGTAGGTCCTTCATGTAATTTAATAGCAATTTTGGGGGGAAATAATTCCCTTCGCTGGATGGAAATCTGAGTATGATAATAATCTAGGAATCATGTAGAAGAAACAACAAAAAGTAACATTGAAACACTGTTGGCAATTTAAAAAATGAATAGCACAGCAGCCTTATAATTGACTTGCAGGCAGGGAAAGCAACAAAGTTTTAATGATATTTAAATATGTGTTCAATGAATAAAACATAGAGCACATACTTTACCTTTTGGTCTTCAATCATTTATTAGTCCACAGTCCAATGCAGAGTTAAGTATGTTTTAATTCCCTGAAATGAATGGGCACTTAACTCTGTGGCAACGTGACTCTCATCTGTTACTTTCATTGCACAGAAAGCAACAGGAACAAGGAAGCAACATTTTTGTACAAACTTACTGTGTGCCTCCTAGAGCTAGTAACCGACAGTATGGTGAGGATAATTCAGGGACAAATTTTGAAAGATTTCTATATGGACACATTTTTTGTTTCAGAGCATATTTATTTATTTAAACGATTCACACCTCACAACCCAGCATATTGCTTTCAAGGCAGCTTTCTGTACAAAAATTAAAACAGTAAGATACTGGTAACTAATTTTTAAAAAATCAAAACAGACTCACAAAATCATTAAGCCCAGTAGTGAGAATGTTTCTCTCCTTTGAAAAGCTATTTAAATCCACATCAAAACCAGAATGAAAAACCAGATGAGCAGAACAGAAGCAATAACATGACAACAATAACAGAAGGGCAAAAAGGCAACGTCTCAAAGGTGGGAGGGTGAGAGCACTGCTAAAGCCAGTGTGACGGAAAGACAATGATAACACCTGTGTAAGTCAGCAAAACTAATGTACAGTAATACAAAGTCTGGGAGAAAATCCATGGCTTCACATAAGAACATAAGAAAAGCCATGCTGGATCAGACCAAGTCCCATCAAGTCCAGCTAGGGTTGCCAGGTCCCTCTTTGCCACAGGCAGGAGGTTTTGGGGTAGAGCCTGAGGAAAGCAGGGTTTGGGGAGGGGAGGGACTTCAATGCTATAGAGTTCAATTGCCAAAGCGGCCATTTTCTCCAAGTGAACTGATCTCTGTCAGGTGGAGATCAGTTGTAATAGCAGGAGATATTCAACTAGTACCTGGAAGCTGGCAACCCTAAGTCCAGCAGTGTGAGCTCTTGACCCAAAGAACCAGAAATCACCACAGAGACAATTAGATTCCAAGCAGATGGCTTTTACTGGTCAAATAGGCAATACAGTGCATTGAGGATAAGATGACAGCTATGAGTTGTCTTGCTCGTTAGTAGGAAATATAAGGCAGAGAAACGGCGGGAGATTACAAAGCATAAACAGAGCATTATTTCCCAGGAGTGGCGTTCCCAGGCTTTGGTATGTGAAGCCGTCCTTGAAGTCTGGACGGTTCAGCAAAGGAACGAGAGGAAACATCTAAACCGAGATAACAGCCTGACATCCTGCTCACCTTAAGGCCCCCTCCCATCCGGCAAGGGGGCTGGTCTGTCTGGGTAGGTATTGTGAAAGGCGTTGACGAGTTTGGGGGCAGAGACGTCCCGTGCGCGAACCCATTCGTCATAGGCAGGGGGGAAGTGTTTCCAGCGGATCAGGTATTGCAAGGCCCCATGGTGTAAGCGGGAATCCAGGATTTTGGAGACTTCGAAATGTTCTTCCCCCCCCCCACCATTATGGGCTGTTCAGGAGGCAGCTCCGGGTGCCATTGCGGGGAAGCAACATGGGGCTTTAGAAGGCTGATATGGAAAACGGGGTGCACACGCCTCAGAGTTTTGGGGAGAGACAGTTCCACCGTGACAGGATTTATGATGCGGATGATGGGAAATGGGCCAATGTATTTAGCATTGAGCTTATGGCACGGATGGGTGGAGCGCAGGTTCTTGGTGGAAAGGTATACCAGGTTACCCACTTGCAGGTCCCCACCGGGGGAACGATGCTTGTCAGCCTGCGCCTTGTATTTGCGCTTGGCTCGGTCAAGGTTGCTAACCAGCCAGGGCCATGTGGTACGGAGGGTGTGTGCCCAAGAGGCAATGTCGACATCCCCCTCCCCCTCCAACCCTTCTATTGGGGTGATAGGACCGAAGTCCTGTCCATACACCGCATAAAACGGGCTGAAACCTGTGGACTGATGTACAGCATTATTGTAGGCATATTCTGCAAAAGGCAACAGTTCTACCCAGTCATCTTGGTGGTAATTGACATAACAGCGCAAATAACATTCAAGTACAGCATTGACACGTTCGGTTTGACCATCCGTTTGGGGATGGTATGCACTAGACAACCCCTGCTCCACCCCTACCAATTTGAGAAAAGCTTTCCAAAACTTAGCAACGGAACTACTTCCGCGGTCGCAGATTATCTTGCGCGGAAACGAATGTAGTCTAAAGACATGTGACACGAAGAGGCGGGCCAACTTCTGAGCGGAGGGGATCCCCGCACATGGAACCAAATGTATTTGCTTAGAAAATAAGTCAGTGATAACCCATAACACAGTTTTTCCCCCGCTGAGAGGGAGATCCATCATAAAATCCATAGCAATCACTTCCCAGGGTTTGCTGGGTATTTCAAGTGGTTGCAGTAGTCCTGGGGGCTTGCCTTGAGATAGTTTGACTGTGGCGCAAACAGGACAGCTGCGAATAAAAGAGTCAATGTCAGAACGCATTCCCCCCACCAAAATTGTCTGCGCAACAGGTGAAGGGTCTTTAGGAACCCAAAGTGTCCAGCTGTTTTTACTCCATGAGCCAAGTGTAAGACGTCTTTTCAGAGCGCTTTGGGCACATATAATTTCGAGTCTTTGTACCAAGAGCCTCCTTGTTCGATTACACCAGGAGGCAGGGTTTGTTCAGAGCGTTCCAAAGGACATTGTTCCCGAAGGGAATTTAAGAAGGATTCGGAGACGGGAATCCCCCCCTTGTTTACGGTGGCAGTAGTTATGGGGGATGATGAGGGGGAAGCGCTTACGTGCGGTGGTGCGCAGACGGCAGGCGGCTGGGCGGCCGGTTGGGTTGGAGGAGCTGGAGCGCCGGTCATCATGGGTTTCCGTTGCGGGGGCAGCTGGGTAGCCGGTAGGGTTGGAGGAGTTTGCACGCCGGTGACTGTGTGCTTTCGCTGGGGCAGCGTCTGGGATCGAGTTTGTACAGCCAGTACGGGTAGGGCTTCTCTTTGTGCGGGCGTAAATAAAGAGTTTGTTGGCCGATCGAGTTTTGCCGGGTATTGAGGCAACCGGGAGAGAGCATCTGCGAGAACGTTTTGTTTTCCTGGGACATGCTTCAGGACAAAACGAAACTGAGCAAAGAATTCCGCCCAACGCTGTTGTTTCGCGGATAACTTATGGGTTCCTGTGAGGGCGGCTAGATTCTTGTGATCGGTCCAAACTTCGAAGGGGACTTTAGACCCTTCCAGGAATTGTCGCCATAGAGTAAGTGCATGGTGAACAGCTGAGGCTTCTTTCTCCCAAATAGGCCAGTTCAATTGGGAGTGCGCAAATTTCTTTGAGAAGTAAGCGCAGGGGTGAAGGAGACCATCTGGTCCTCTTTGGAGGTCCCATAGCTACGTCGGAGGCATCGACTTGTACAATGAACATTCGATTAGGGTCTGGATGCCGTAGCACAGGTTCTGATGTGAAAAGGCGTTTGAGGGCTACAAAGGCGGTCTGGCATTGATCAGTCCACAGTATCTTAGCGGAGGGTAATGTGGCAGAGTTTTCTTTACCTTTGGTTTTCAGAAGGTCGGTGATGGGCAGTGCTATTTGGGCGAAGTTAGGGATAAATCCGCGGTAGAAATTAGCAAAGCCCAGAAACTGTTGTACTTGCTTGTGGTTGGAGGGAGGAGTCCAATTGAGGACGGAACGGACCTTGGCCGGGTCCATGCTAAGGCCATGGTGGGAGATTATATATCCCAAGAAAGTTATTTTGCTCTGGTGAAATTCACATTTAGCCAGTTTTGCAAAGAGTTGGTGGTTGCGTAGGCGGTGTAGAACTTCTCGGACCAAAGTGACGTGCTCGTCCATGGTTTTTGAATAAATAAGAATGTCATCCAAATAAACTACCACCCCGCGGTACAGTAAATCATGAAGGATTTCGTTGATGAGTTGCATGAAGACCCCCGGGGCCCCTTTTAACCCGAAGGGCATCACAAGGAATTCAAACATTCCAAAACAGCTAGAGAAAGCAGTGAGGGGTTCGTCCCCCTCGCGGATACGGACGCGGTAGTAGGCTTCTACTAGGTCCAATTTAGAGAAAATACGTCCCTCTTGCAGTTGTCCCAAAATATCTGATATGAGCGGTATAGGATAGGTGTTGGCTTGAGTAACTGCATTGAGTTTTCGGAAGTCAATGCAGAGGTGTAGGTTGCCCTCCTTTTTTGGGACGAAAAACGCGGGGGCTGAGTTGGGAGCAATCGATGGGCGAATGAACCCTCTGGCAAGGTTTTTGTCCAAAAAGTCCCGTAGTACAGTGCGCTCGGAAGTGCTCATAGGGTAAATCTTACTCTTGGTTAATGTGCAGTCCTTCACCACTTCAATTGCACAGTCAGTGGTCCGGTGGGGGGGTAAGGCATCACATTCTTTAATGTTAAAGACATCTGCAAAGTCCTGGTATACATCAGGGAGGGATGGCGGTGATGGGACATCGGAGATTAATGCCGAAGCGGGTGGAGACAGCAGGGCAACTTGCTGTCGGTGCTGGTCGCATTTGGGGTTGGCAAAGGAGATCGTGTTCATCTCCCAGTCTATACTGGGACTATGACCTTTAATCCAGTTAATTCCCAGGACCACTTCAAATCGGATAGGGGCTATGGTAAAGTCTATTTGCTCCCAGTGGGAGCCAATTCCCATCGCCACTCCTATAGTGCGATGATCAACTGGGCCCCCCTTGAAATGGCTCCCATCCATTTGGGCAAATTGGACGGGCTGGTAAAGCCTCGGACTCGACTTTGAGTGCTGCAAATGTGGCTTCATTTATGAGAGTGCGACCGCAACCGGAGTCAATGAGTGCCTTAACGGGTAATTGGGGACCATCTTCATAGTGTTGTAAAATTGCGTCCACATAAACGGTGGTTTCTACTTCCTTTACTTTAGTGGGAGCTTTCGGTTTAGCTGGAGAATCTGCAGAGGTCTGTGGAGACGCTCCACTCACCACAGACCGGAGCCGTTTTTTGACAAATCAAGGGGGGATTCCAGGTTTAAAGCTGGAGAATTCCATGGGTTCTCTTCGTCAGAAGAGGGAAAGTTGTCCCCCAATGGGGCACTTGTAATCCGGGACCCGGCGGGGTCATTCGATGTAGGAAGGATGGATGAGTCTCCAGCGTGAAGTGCAGAGGGTGTGGGTCTTCCCGGCGCTGCGCTGCGGGTGGCCGCGGTGCCTCTGCGGTACGGTCGTCCTCTAGCTCGGGCTGTCGTGCTGGGACGAAAGGGTTCAGGGCGGTATGGGCAGACTGCTGCAAAGTGGCCCAGTTCCCCACAAGTGAGGCAGGCACCTCTTTGAAATCGGGTTTCGCGATCCTGGGGTGGACGCGCAGGTTTCCGTGGATTGGGGGGTGGTGCCTTGGGCTGGGGCTTTTGGACGCTTTTCTCCTTGTGTTTTTGGCGGACAAGGGAAATAAAGCGCCGGCGGCTTTCCACCTCTTCGGCTAATAGAATCCAATCCTCGAGGGTGTCGGGATCACCCCGCATGAACAACCAGTTCAGAATGTCAGGGTGTAAGGCTTCCCTGAAATGGTGAATTAGGGTGGCTTCGGGCCAGCCCACAATTTTGCTTGCCAGTCTTTGAAATTCATCGGCAAACTCTCGAACTGGAGTAGAGCCCTGTCTTAGTTGTAGAAGCTCCACTTTGGCTCATTCCCCCAGAAAGGGGTCCTCAAACCTCCTTCGTAAGGCAGTCATGAAATTGTTGAGGGAACGGATAGAGCGGGATCGGGTGTCGAACTGGAGGACCATCCAGTCGGCTGCTTTACCTGTCAAAAGGGAAGCCACATAGCGAACCCGGCTGTCTTCTGTAGGGAAGAGCTGTCCTTGTTCTCACATATAGCTGTCCACCTGATGCAAGAAACAGGGTAGGGTTTCGAGAGATCCATCGTACGTAGTTTTCAACTTGAGTTGTTTCCAAGGACCGGGCATAGGTTGACCCGGTTGCACAGGTGCCCTGGGTGCAGGTAAAACGGTACCTCCGGGAGCCGGAGGTTGCGCAGGCACATTAGCGGGTGGCTGGACTGGCACTCCCTGATCCGGTATTGCGGGTCCCTGTGGGACGGGCTGTGCCTGGGCTGTCAGGGCCTGCTGTAACTGCCTGTTGTCCTGAAGTAAACGTTCCATTAGCTCCTGGAGTTGATCAACACGGCCAGATAGCTCTCGATTTTGAGCTCGTAACAGGTGAACGTCCTCTCCTGGGCCGCCCGTACGATGAGGTTTACTTGTCCTAAAACTCGTGGCCCATTGAAAACTGTCCCCATATAAGTCCTCTTCCTCAGACTCCCCGGAATCTTGGTGTCGTTCCGCGAGGCGGCGTGCGCGTTGGGTCGTGCGCGACGGGGCAAATACCGGGGAAAAAGACAGACCCAACGGAGGACCGCTCCTTACGGTGTCCTTGGGGCGACCGCCTGTCCGCGCCCGATCCGCAGCCAACTGTAGCTCTTTATCCCTTGCGGCTTGAGCCTCGGCTTCCGCCTTAGCTGCTTCAGCAGCTTCTTTATCCGCGAGAACTTGTGCGCTTTCAAGTCTCAGGGCTGCAGCTGCGGTAACGTGTGGTAAAAGTTCCATTTCCAGGAGTGTGAGTAGGGGGCCAAGTTCCCCACCTAGCAATGGTTGCACTCGGACCGCAATCGCGGGTGCATCGGCCCCAAACGTCGAGGCCAAACGTTGAGCCAAGGTGGCTACTGTGGTATCCTTTGTACAATCCGCAAAGAGGAGAGCCGTATGGATCGCGACCCGCTTGGCTTCAGCTTGACAGCTAGCTGCATCGGGTACCAAAGACACATCTGCTGGTGCGGCTCCCGCCATGGTAGCTTTCCCCAAGGCGATAGGACGCGTTAGAGCCGTGGATGAGAGAGTCTCACGGGCAATAAGCTTATCCAATAAACCAGTTAGTACTTGTAAGTCCTCAGTTGCCAGCCGGGCATCATCCAGCAACTGATCAAAATCCTGGAGGTCTAAAAGAGCATTAGTATCCTCCGACGTTAACATCCAGAGAACCCTCACTAGAGATTGCCACTGTGTCTGGACCAGTCCTCTCAAGCGGCAAACCTCTAAATTAGTCCTAAAGAGTTCAGGGACTTTGTCCTGTAGAAGGATAGGATCCTCAGATGAGGACTCCAGGGTTCCAAGAAGTAGTAGTCACGGTTCACTCGGAGAGCGCCCTCCTAGCTCCCATCCGAGTGGCAGGCAAACCCTCCAGGGCTCCAGCCTGACTAGAGAATCGATGAGGAAGAGTTGTGATAGCTGTCATAATGTGAGCTCTTGACCCAAAGAACCAGAAATTACCACAGAGACAATTAGATTCCAAGCAGATGGCTTTTACTGGTCAAATAGGCAATACAGTGCATTGAGGATAAGATGACAGCTATGAGTTGTCTTGCTCGTTAGTAGGAAATATAAGGCAGAGAAACGGCGGGAGATTACAAAGCATAAACAGAGCATTATTTCCCAGGAGTGGCGTTCCCAGGCTTTGGTATGTGAAGCCGTCCTTGAAGTCTGGACGGTTCAGCAAAGGAACGAGAGGAAACATCTAAACCGAGATAACAGCCTGACACTGTTCACACAGTGACCAACCAGGTGCCTCTAGGAAGCCCACAAACAAGACGACTGCAGCAGCATCCTGCCTATGTTCCATAGCACCTAATATAATAGGCGTGCTCCCCTGATACTAGAGAGTGGACACATTTTCACCGGGTGCCTAAAACTCAGAAGTCTTGTGGTGAGGTGTGTGTGCGAGAATTCTACAAAGTCCGCAAGCAGAAAAGCCCTGTTCCTAGTGCTCACCCCACTGTACATTCCAAGGCCTATGGGCAGGTTCATCTGGGAGAAAGTGATCCTTTAGAACCCCTCACGCCAGGATCCTTAGGGATTCATAGATAAGAACAAGCACCTTGTTTTGTGCAAAGAAACAAACAAACAGGCAGCCAGTGCAGATAATTCAGAAATGGTGAGGTGTAACCGTGTCCCTCTCAGCAGCAACTAACCTCTTGCAGCACTTTGCACTGACTCAAACTTTTGAACCATCTCCAAAGACAACCTCAAATACAGTAGATCACAGTAATCCAACCAGGATATGATCAGAACAGAGATAATTGTGGCCAGATCATACTAATCAAAAAAGGACAGCTATTCTCACACCAACCACAGTCGGTTAAAGGTGCCACCTGCCTCCATCTACAGAGATCAATCTAAAAGCATCCTTGGAGTGGATATGTATTTTTCCGCAGACGTACTACTTTTCATTAATTTTACTAATAAATTTAAAAAGTAAAGCTAACAGTGCTTAGATCTTATCTGGATGGAGCGTCAGTTTATTGGCTCTTTTATGGTTAGAGACCCAGAAACCTACTAGTGTCTCACCTTACACAAGCACCTCCTGACCTAAAGGCAAGGGATCAGTTGTGTACACACAAACACAATCTTGGGGAGTAATGTTTTGGGTGAAGTTGTGAAGATGGACACAGAGAGAAAGACAACAGCATTCAATTGAACTAGATTTGATCTTTATTGAACATACAGAAGTAGAAAGAAAAGGCAAGGAAAGTGAGAACAAATGTAAAGATAATGCAACATACTAAGACTGGAGAGTATATTAACACTAATAAATCACACAAATAAAAATAATCCAGATAGGGGAATAAGCAATCGATAAGGAAATGCGACAATTGCTAGTGGAAGCTATACAGGTTCAAGTACTGTGGAAATACATGGGATTCAAGGGTTTAGTCTGTCATATTTTTAACACAGTGTCATGAAAAACACAAGAAAACTTTAGCCTGGTCCTTGCTGTTGTGAACCAGTATAACAAAAGAATGGGGGGAGGAATCGTCAAAATGTACAGGGAACGTCAGACCCAACCAACACATGGGAGGAATTAGAAATAAAGAATGCAACAATATTTGAGCATGAAAAAAAAATGCGTTAACATCAAGCCGTACCATAAACACTTCCAAACCCTGAACTAGGGAACTGCCAGGAAAAACAGAATATCTCAAAGGGATCACTCTACATTGTGCCACACAATCCATCTCTCGCTGACTTTGATGGAAAGCCTCCCATCGATTTTCTTGGAGCAGGCCCAATCCCAGGGAGAACAAGCTATGTCTATCTCAGGAAAGTGATGTGATGTTCTGGTCTGCAAGCTTTTAAGAATCTAATCACAAGGGGTTCAGAAATTTAACCTACAAACAGACCAAAGGAGATGAAGAAAGAGAAAAGACAGTTCTATTAAATGTACCAATAACACCCAATTTTCCCATCCACTCAAAAGGGAGTGACTAGGGATGAAAAATCATATAATCAACTTGTAATTTTTAATTTTTTATGATGTTTATTGCTTCAAAGGAAAAGCAAATCTGTGACCATCAGCGGAGCAGATAAATTATATATGTGCCAAATTGTTGTATTATTTGAAGGATCCAATGAATTCCAAGAACTGTGACAGCTGCCAAAAATTTTTTTTCTTTGCAGCACTGGCAGTCCCATATTTCCTTCTTGGTGGGTCTTTGGGTGTACAACATGCTGAATCTTCATGCTTATGATTTATAACCGATGTAACATGTCGAACTATGTTAAGTGTAAATAGAATCATGGAGTTGGAAGGGATCTCCAGGGTCATTTAGTCCAATCCCCCGCACAATGCAGAAAATTCACAACTGCCTCCCCCCACACCCCCAGTAACCCTACTCCATGCCCAGAAGATGGTCAAAAATCCCCCGCACAATGCAGAAAATTCACAACTGCCTCCCCCCACACCCCCAGTGACCCTACTCCATGCCCAGAAGATGGTCAAAAATCCTCCAGGATCCTTGGCCAATCTGGCCTCGAGGAAAATTGCTTCCTAACCCAAAGTAGCGAATGACATGTCAGAAAGGGCCACGAGAGCCAAACACTGACACAACCCTTCCTACCCTCCCTCTCGTGATCTGCCTAAGTTCACAGAATCAGCATTGCTGACAGATAGCCATCTAGCCTCTGCTTCAAAACCTCAAAAGAAGGAGATATTACAAGACTCTCTCTCTTTCTCTTTTTACAAGTGACTTCATATCTTATTCTGTGCTGCTGAACTTGCTGCTTGCTTCTTTCCTGTATGCCAGTTTCTCTTTGCTTTTCTTTATTTTTCTTTCTTCTTGGTAGCTTGCTCTGGTAACCTATTTATTTCAAATACGGTAAAATGTCATGCTAGGTCAGTCACTCTTCCATTAAAAAGCCCTTCCTCTATATCGAATGATATAGAAGATGCAACAGGTTAATTTCCCCATACTCAATTTTCCTGACCTCCTTTCTCTTAGCAGGAATATACAGGAAACACATTTTTAAAAAGTGTAGATGAAAACTTTCCCTCCCCATGTGTCATAATCCCAGTCTTAATCAGAGCTTCTTGGAGTTGCTATTTTCAAACACACGCACACAAATAATGGAGACATCATTAAATAATTTGTCTGGTTTGGCCCTAAGACAAGGATATGAGCTTGTGATGTTTCAGCAGTAGACCAAACACCTGTTCCACAGTTCCAAAGGGGATACCCAATCACAAAATGTTCTTGAAAAAGAAAAGGTAATAAAACATAAGCCTTGAAACATCATATAAATATAAATTAAACCCATAAAACATATACAGAAAATTGCATGACACTAACTCAAAATATATTTTAAAAACTGCTTTCCTGTACATGACTAGAGAGAATCACTGTCAGGATTAAAAAGACATATCATTATCTTGAATTCAGAAAGCCCTACTTTTATTTGAGAAGGACTCTGAATTAATTGGGATTTATGCTTGTACATATTAACATAACATTTTGTGGCTTCTTCACTAGTGTTATATTGCATGAAGAACCAGAACAGCTCTCTACAATGAGAAGGCAAGGTTACCAAATTTAAGGCTTCCATTTCTAGAGAAAATATAAACACATGTCTGCTTGAGAGTATAATATGCTACAGTTCTTATCATAAATTGGGGATTAATATAATTTCTTTCCCTATTATCTGTGGTTTAATTATGGGGTGGCCTATTTTCTCAGGCCAAGGAGTCATCGCTTACAAGCCTAGCTGTAGTGGGTCTATTATCCTCCTCTGCTTCAGCAGCATCATTACTTATATCTCTATAAATATTTACAGTAAATTGCTACATGTAAACTCTGAGTAGTAACTGTGCTTATAGTGTTACATAAACAGGAAGGATGGCCTCATTCATGAAAAATGTACTTCAGTTACAAACAAAAAACAAGCAGGGCCTATCACGATTAGGGTTGCCAGGTCCCTCTTTGCCACCGGTGGGAGGTTTTTGGGGCAGAGCCTGAGGAGGGCAGGGTTTGTGGAGGGGAGGGACTTCAGTGCCATAGAGTCCAATGGCCAAAGCGGCCATTTTCTCCAGGTGAACTGATCACGATCAGCTAGAGACCAGTTGTAATAGCAGGAGATCTCCAGCTAGTACCTGGAGGTTGGGGAAAAAAAATAAGTACCAACACAACGTAAATGCAACCTAAGTTTAGTACAGTGAAAAAGTGCACAGTGAACAAACAACAAACATTACAAGCAGGAAAAATACATGGCTCTCAAAGAGCCAAAAGGCTTCAACAAACAAAGTCCATAAGAAGGACGGTGGAAAAAAAGGATTGTTTTTCCACCGTCCTTCTTATGGACTTTGTTTGTTGAAGCCTTTTGGACTTGAGTAAGAACTTCAGTGAAGATTGTTGAAGATTCCGTGAGACTCTTTGAGAGCCATGTATTTTTCCTGCTTGTAATGTTTGTTGTTTGTTCACTGTGCACTTTTTCACTGTACTAAACTTAGGTTGCATTTACGTTGTGTTGGTACTTATTTTTTTCCCTAATTCCATTAGTACCAAGTGCCTCTTTTCTCCAGTAGTACCTGGAGGTTGGCAATCCTAATCACGATGAATCTTGGAAGTGTGATCTAAGGTTAATTAAGGCCCTGTTCTAGACCCTAAAGGCTAGTGGTAATAGGGTTATTAGCACTGTTGGGTCAAACTTTCTGTGGTACTAACAGAAAGTTGAGGGCAGCAGGAAAAGAGGAAGACCCAACAAGAGATGGATTGACTCAATAAAGGAAGCCACGGCCTTCAATTTACAGGATCTGAGCAGGGCTGTCAAAGATAGGACATTTTGGAGGACTTTCATTCATAGGGTCACCATGAGTCGGAAGCGACTTGACGGCACTTAACACACACACACACACAACAGAAAGCGCCATAAAAGGACTACCATATTTACTCAAAAGGAAAATGTTAAAGACATATAACTAGAAGTAATATATGACTATTTAAATACTAAGTAAATCCCTCAGGAGATCTTCAAATCATAATGCAGTTGTGACATGTTTCAAGACATAGCTCCTCTATGCTTAACTAAAATGAGGCATAATATGTGTTTATTTAGTAGTTAAGTAACATGAAGATCTGTGAAATACGTTGTGATTTTTTAAAAAAATAAACTACCATTTCACTTTATTGGCTAATCTTTCAGGTGCCACATAATTCCTTTATTTTTTGTTACAGGAAAGCTCTGAATAAGCTCTGAAATCTACATTCGGGGAGGGGGTGGAATCTTCAAACTAGATTTAAACAGCTTGGACCTGGTGAGCTCAGTCAGTGTAATTATTTACAATTCTTCAATAATATTAGCCTTGTTCAATATTGACTATTGTGAGAAATATGAATTTGGGTTAATCAACAGTCATTTATCTATTTGAGCAGCACAGTCTCTGGCATCATTTACAAACAGGCCATCAGCCATTATAGTCTCAAAAGACATGGCATTTATTTGTTTCATTGCATGGTATCTTTCACTGAAAGGAGTCTCTTGTCTCTCAAGAGAAACAAAGTAGGAAATAAAATACCTTTCTGTTGGGTTAATTGTCACAGAACCATCCTAGCAAATATCTCCCTGGTGAATTAGATCTCCATTTAAGTCCATGAGGCAAACACTTCTATGCTTGAAAAGGAATTCAGATTAAAATTAATAATATAAACCATTTTAGAAATAATAAGTCTAATGATATGCATATTGTAAAGCACCAAAGTATAGAAATAAATGTTCCATTGAAATAGATTCTGATGTGGCATACTCTTCTCATCAAATAGTTTGGTTCTGCCTTTAAAATCTGTATCTTAACTGAAAGTAGTGAAATATTTGTTATGAAGAACATGAGCAAAGGGTAAATTTAGCCTCCAAACAGCCAGAACTCCCATTCATTTCAGCAAATCTTATGCTGTGCCTTCCTAATAGATAGTGTCCTAAAACACAAAGATTTTGATGAGGGGTACTCAGAGTTCCCAATCCCATTTTTCTCATAATGGTAATGAGGGGGGGCACTCACAGGGGCCAATTAATATACAGGAAGTACCTACTTAACCCTCCCATACATCACATCTTTTATACAGGTGACCTCCCATCTGATTTTAATCCTTTCTCCTATTCTGAATGAACTGGGAGGTGAGCTTAACAATAAGAAAATAATTCAGAGGTCAATTTGCAAGTGATAATCATAAGTAATAGCAGTATCTATCCTTTCTACCCACTCATACTCCTCTGCATGTGTCCCCTTCCTTCTGTCCCCATGTTCCGGTTATCTCAGCACGTACAAAAGCTGGTACCATACAGCTGCCAGTACAGTTTCTAGTTCTGCCTCAACCTACATAGTTTGGTATGCAACAAGATCTCTCACCTGCATTAACATTTTAGAATACTTAATGGTTATTTTTGTTGCTAATTTTAATTATTCTGAACATTTCAAGAAAAGATTCAAAAGGGCAATTTATAAACAAGTACTCAGGATGCGGGGGGGGAGGGGGAGGAGAATCTCATGTTTAGGTTATACAGACAAAATGCCAACATTTTGAATTATGCATTTTCCATATCTTTAAGTATGTTTTCATTCTACAAAGGGAGTGGAAGAAAGGTTATTTGATTTGGATTTAGGAAGACTTCTAACAAAACAACATGCGCAAATTAAGACAGATGAAAAGTTTTCGTTATTTCCCCCTCCTAGAAAGCTAACACATGCCAATATTTACATCACTGCACATGGCATTCATTTCCCACTTCTAGTTAACTGGGACTTGGAATGATTTTCTTTCCATTTTCTTAACTTGAAAAAAAAAAGCTCCCATATTGTCTTGCTGCATGAGAAGTGAAATTATAAATCTATTGTTACCTTATTGCAACAGCATTTTTAATGGCTAAAGTAGTAAAAAAAAATGTCCTGGTTTGTGAGAACCGCAAAAGAAAAATCAAACATTCCAGAGAAAGGGATGTTGTACTTACAACAGTATTATGTTCCATGAGTTATCTCAAACTGTAGGGGGATGGGCTGTAGCTCAGTGGTAAAGCATTTGGTTTTCAGGCAGAAAGTCCCAAAGGTCAATTCCCAGCATCTCTAGTCAATAAACAAACAAATAAATCAGGTAGCAGGTGATGTGAAAGACACCTGTAATGTGCCTGGGACTCTGGAGAGTCAGAGTAGACAACTGCTGACCTTGACAGACCAGTGGTCTGACTCAGTACAAGGCAGCTTCATGAGCTCATGTGGACAACTCAGTAAACCATGTGGGCCCAATCCACAGTTTATATATGAACGAGGATCCCACTGGTATGTGTGGAACTGGAAACTCTGTAAGCATTTGCAGAATGAAAAAAATGTTACTATGAGCTGTGGGACCCCTGTACCAAAAAGCTACCATGCATATGGGACTGCAATGAAAAGAGGAAATCAGACAAAGTTGTGCCAATGGAAAGCTTGCTTGGCCATGTGTCCTGTATCCGTTGGTGCAAGAGGGAAGTGGGGGTGATGTTGTTCAATTCCTCCTCCTCACTGCAGCCCTCCTGTGCTTCATGGCTTTTTGTTTATGGGGTTCTCATCCCCCTTGGCATTATTTTTCATTGATTGCAGAGGGTTACTGTGGAAAAGGAAATATGATTATGAGTGCCTTCTGCTTGTGCATCTTTAGTTTCCAAAACATTGGAAACAAAAAGACTTAAAGGATAAGTCTTAAAGGATAAGTCCTTAAAGGATAAGTCTTGTCAACAATGCTGATTCTATGACCTTAGGCAGTTTATGAGAGGGAGGGCATCTTGGCCATCTTCTGGACATGGAGTAGGGGGTAATTGGGGATGTGGGGGAGGTAGTTGTAAATTTCCTGTGTAGTGCAGGGGTTTGGGGTAGATGACCCTGGTGGTCCCTTCCAACTTTATGATTCTATAATCTGAGTGAGAGCTAAATACACAGATGTATAGATATGCACTTTTAAGTTTTAAGTATACACCTGAATCTGTGATTGCTGGTCTGGATAATTGGCTAAGTATGACTTTCTATTCCTTGGCTCCACCATCAACCAAAAGGGAGACTGCAGCCAAGAAATCAGGAGATTGAGACTGGGAAGGGCAGCCATGAAGGAGCTAGAAAAGATTTTGAAGTGTAAGGATGTGTCACTGGCCACCAAGACTAGATTAATTCATGCATTCGTATTCCCTATTACTATGTATGGGTGTGAAAGTTGGACAGTGAAGAAAGCTGATAGGAAGAAAATAGATTCCTTTGAAATGTGGTGTTGGAGGAGAGTGTTACGGATTCCGTGGACTGCCAAAAAAACAAATCAGTGGGTTATAGATCAAATCAAGCCTGAACTGACCCTAGAAGCTAAAATTACTAAACTGAGGATATCATATTTTGGTCACGTCATGAGACGACAAGAGTCACTGGAAAAGACAGTCATGCTAGGAAAAGTTGAGGGCAGCAGGAAAAGAGGAAGACCCAACAAGAGATGGACTGACTCAATAAAGGAAGCCACAGCCTTCAATTTGCGAGATCTGAGCAAGGCTGTCAAAGATAGGACATTTTGGAGGACTTTCATTCATAGGGTCGCCATGAATCGGAAGCGACTTGATGGCACATAACACACACACACATGACCTGGATGGCCCAGGCTAGCCTGATCTCGTCAGATCTCAGAAGCAAAGCAGGGTCGGCCCTGGTTAGTATTTGGATGGGAGACCAGCAAGGATTTCCAGGGTTGCTATACAGAGGAAGGCACTGGCAAACCACCTCTGTTAGTCTCTTGCCTTGAAAATCCCATAAGGGGTCGCCATAAGTCGGCTGCGACTTGACAGCACTTTACACACACACACATTTGAATGGTTAGGAGGCTGGAGTGTCTTCCCTATGGGAAAAGACTTAGGAGTTTCAATGCTTTTCTGTTTGAAGAAAAGACTATGGGGAGATACGATAGAGGTTTATAAAATTATGCATGGTGTGGTCAAAATGGGTAGATTTTTCTCCTTCTCCCTTAGTAGTAGAACTTGTGGGCACTCAGTGATTCAGGACAGACAAAAGGGAGTACTTTTTCGCTGAATGAGTGATTAAAGTCATTGCCAAAGAATGCAATGATGTCCACTAGTTTAAATTAGGAATGCTGAGACTTTCACCACAAACATGTGTCACTGTTCAATTTACATGTTCAAAGGTTTTGATCACCCAGCCTAATGTGTTCATCCCAAATAATTGTAAATGCCTGACAAACAGCTCTGCATTGGGTTTTTGTACAAAGACACTACTGATTCAAACCCGCTAGCATCCATTAGTGTCACTGGGAACTATTCAGATGAACACCGAAGGGTAGGATTTTATTAAAACACAGCATTTATTTATGGCTGATGTATATGATTTCTGACTGGGGCAATTGTCTATTTAAACAATTGTTTGCTGAGTGGAGCAGT
The DNA here is from genome assembly GCF_029931775.1 of Euleptes europaea. Classification (NCBI taxonomy): domain Eukaryota; kingdom Metazoa; phylum Chordata; class Lepidosauria; order Squamata; family Sphaerodactylidae; genus Euleptes; species Euleptes europaea. The sequence continues at coordinate 68,505,502 of NC_079313.1, read as the reverse complement.
TATGCAGCGGGGGCGGGTAGAACTTAATCAGGAGGTGTCAGATCGCAGGTGCAAAAAAATCCAGTTGTTCTTTACTGCATGGTTAGGAAGGAATGCAGTGAATCAACATGCCAAACAACTATGAATAAGTCAATGAACCGTTGAACCAGTCACTGAAAAAATGAGCTACCTCTTTGCAACTGGTAGACAAGACGTGAGCTGAACTGGTAAGTGTTGGAGCATCCCTAGTTTAGATTGCTTTAAAAGAAAAGTAGACAAATTCATGGGCAACAGGTCTCTCAAGGGCTGTTAGCAGTGATGGCTAAGTAGAACCTTAATGTTCAGAGGCAGTAACACTGAATTATGGTGCTGAGGGACAACAAGGAAGGCTTTGGCATACCTGCCCTGTTTGTTGACCTTTAGCAGCCATTTGGTTGGCCACCTGGGAGACAGAGTTCGAGCTAGATGAACTATTGGCCCGATTCTGCAGGGCTGCTCTTATGTTCCTATGTGCAAATATCTCTGGCAGCTAAAACTATATCAACATGACAGTTCCTTATATAGTTCCTTCCACTGGAAAGCTTCCAGGTATTTTTAAAACCCCAATTAATAAGGATTCCAGGAAGAAGTATAGTAGTGTTTTTCAGTGACTGTTCAGAAAAATACAGAGATGGTGATGAAAATAAGGATGATCAGTAGTATAATGAATTTGGATTCCACCAGGGGGTGCCATTATAACTTTTGCTCACACTTCGGAGAGCTTAGAAAGCACCCCACCTCCTGCTTTAAATTTCTCCCTCTGCTTACATTAGAATGATCCATGAGCCTGATGGCTTCCAAATATCCTCTCTCTGTTTAATAGCACATCTGAATAAACCTCACAGGGCTACTGAGGAGATGAGTGGGATAAAGATTTAAGGGCTTTACATGTTACCTATGCTAACCAGCACTAACTATTAAAGCTTTAATGAATATTCTCTGCTTTCGGCTTTGTGAATAAAAAGGTAGTAACTTCAGTAGGGAAAAATGTCTCCTCAGAAATAATAGGTTGGGCAATTATTCATCAGTATCTGACCCTGCTCAGCACCATTGTTTCTTTTGGGGGCTGCTTCTTCCGGCTCCTGGATTAGGCACATAAACAAGGATTTGTAGTACGCAGGATGATTTCACGATGCTATGTAGCCAATCATATCTGGTTGCACAATATTGATCTGACCAGGGAGGGCAATTAAAACAACAACAAAAAAAAATAATGTTCCTTAGGGCCACCTGCAGAGAGGCAGAAAACAGGAAGGGTTGCCACCCTCCAGGTGCGGCCTTGAGATATCTTGGGATTACAGCTGATGTCCAGATGACAGAGATCAGGGGAGGGGCCCTGACTCAGTGCTGGAGCATCTGCTCAGCATGCGGAAGGTCCGAGGTTCAATTCGCGGCATCTCCAATTAAAGGGACCAGGCAAGTAGGTGATGTGAAAGACCTCAGCCTGAGATCATGGCTCAGTGGTCGAGCATCTGCTTGGCATGCAGCAGGTCCCAAGTAGGTGATGTGAAAGTCCTCTCTGCCTGAGACCCTGGAGAGCCGCTGCTGGTCTGAGTAGACAATACTGACTTTGATGGACCCAGGGTCCGATTCAGTATGAGGCAGCTTCATGTGTTCATGTGTTCATGAACACTTAGCCGGAACTACCTGGAATATTATTTTAAAATGGCTTCTTTCTTGACAGCAGATTAGGCTGAGAAAGAGTGACTGGCCCAGGGTCACCCAGCAAGGTTACTGTAGGGATCTGAACCTGGATTTCCCAGATCCTAGTCCAGAACTCTAACTCTAACCTACTCTAACTTTAACCATGTCATCCAGTGCCTTCATGTCTACACTGGATGACATGAAGGCATTTTTTCAGCACCCACCCCCCAAAGTACATTTTACTGCGTCTTTTATTTTCTAGGGGGGGGGGGCTCCTTTTCATTAGAGTATATGCTCAGTTTTACTTATAATAATAAGGAAGTTAAAATGCTATAATGTTGTTTAATAATGTGATTATTAGTAACTATAGTATTACAAAATTATCAGCGGAAGCTCCATCAATATGCTGGACTGTATTTTTCTCCTATAAAATGTTCTCAATCTTTCCTGCTAAACTACAGGCCAGATCTGAGCCAGAAATAGAAAGTGCTTGATGCAGGACTCTCCGGAAGAGAGAACACATTATTGGCCTCTGTTGAATGCCATTTCTCTGAATGTAATGGTAATTAGCCAGATGGGGAAAGAGAGGGCAATGCTTCAACTTGGTAAAAGCAGAGCAGAACCACTGAGAACAGCTACAAACACAAATCACATCACTTCCATTTTCTCCCAGAGGTACACAACTTTGCAAGGTGCCTAGAGATGTCAGAAAGGGGTCGCTCTATTTACAACCAGCACAACTGCTTTGGCCGGTGCAGCCATTCGTGCCAAAACTTTGGAATATCCCAGTCACCAACCCAAGCTCAGGAACTTCAGAAACACAGCAATCAGACATGACACAAATGATTCTAAGTGGCTCGTTTCTGGTCTGTGAAGTGCAAACTACTGTCTCTTCTTTTGGCTCAGCCCTTGCAAAAACTTGCTTTTAGCAAACATGGATGGGAAAGCAATGCTACTAATCATAAGTTCTAACAAAGGAATGTTTAGTGACAGTGATACAGAAAGCGACCACACAATACTTAGGAGTTGTTGCTTGGGTTGCCAACCTCCAGGTACTAGCTGGAGATCTCCTGCTATTACAACTGATTTCCAGTCCCTCCCCTCCCCAAACCCTCCTCAGGCTCCACCCCAAAAAGCTCCTGCTGGTGATGAAGAGGGACCTGGCAACCCTAGTTGTCGGGGTCTTGTTAGAGAAGCCCTTGAATATGGTGGTGAAAAATGCATTTTGAAACTTGCTTTCTTTTTGCAGGAGGCTGATCTAGCCATGCTGACACGTGCTATGGGAACTTCAAGGTTTCATTACCACAGCACATGCTACAAAGGGCTGCACTTGTAGATGACTTGGTAGCACTGGTAGCAGTGGTTAACTAATTCCATTTTGAGATACATTTACGGGCTGCCTATTTGTTTACAGGTTGAATTGAAGATGCTGATGTTTACTTTTAAAGCCCTTCCTCACTTGATGCCCACATACCTGACAGACCCCTTTTCCTTACATGGGCCCATGCAGCAACTCTGCCATTCCCAGCAGTACCTTCTGGCATCCCCTCCTTTGGTAGGGGGTGCTTGCTGCTGCTAGGGTTGCAAGCTCCAGACTTGGAAATACCTGGAGATCTGGGGGGTGGAGCCTGAGGAGGGAAGGGTTTGGAGAGGGGAGGGACTTCAGTGCCATAGAATATAACTGCCAAAGTGGCCGTTTTCTCCAGGTGAACTGATCACTGTCACCTGGAGATAAATTGTAATAGCAGGTGATCTCCAGCCACCACCTGGAGGTTGGCAACCCTAGCTATAGCCCAGGCAAGGGTTTTCTCAGTCATGGCCCCTGTGCTCTGGAACAGCCTCTCCAAGGATGTGAGGAAGGTTCCCACCCTCTTCTTCTCCCAGAGAGGTAATAAAACCAAGGTATGGGGGCTGGCTGAGTATTGGCCTGAGTATTGGCCTGGGGCTAAGTAAATTGAGATTGTTGAATTTTTTGAGGGATGTATTTTGTTGTTTTGCTTTTTGTTGGCCTGCTGACTGTATATTGTTGTTTTATTAATAATGTTTCAGTTGATATGCTGGTTTAGATTTTATTGTTATGTTTATATGTTGTTCACCCCAGGGTCCAACTGTATTGAGAGAAAGGTGGGCTTAAAAACAGTTAAGTAAATAAATAATGCCAGAAAATGTCACATGATGCAATAGTCTTGTAGAGACAAGCAAATGTGAGAGTAATCGATGGCATGTATGTGAATGAGAGAAAGATCACACCCACTGGTCCGATCTCCAACCTTCACCAATTACATGGCTCCTCTGCTCAGAGCCTTCATGCCTTAAGGGATCACTGAATGTTCCCTATTTCATCCCCTACTTCTCCCACTATGACAACTGATCTCCAGGTGATAGAGATCAATTCACCTGGAGAAAATGGCTGCTTTGGCAATTAGACTCTATGGCAGTCCCTCCCCTCTCCAAACCCCACACTCCTCAGGCTCCACCCCCAAAATCTCCAGGTATTTCCCAACCTGAAGCTGGCAACCCTGCCCTAACTACAGTTAGTTTAATTAAACCTTGGTTTCATGTGAGGCCTGAACTAAGCCTTATCTTTCAGCCTAAGTATTTGTTCAGATTTTAGCCAAGTTTTTCCCCAGAACTGATGTCACAGTGTTGCTAGGGTTGCCAACTGCCAGGTAGTAGCAGGAGATCTAATTCAACTGATCTCCAGCCAATAGAGATCAGATCACCTGGAGAAAAATGGCCGCTTTGGCAATTGAACTCTATGGCATCGAAGTCACTCCCTTCCCCAAACCCCACTCTTTTCAGGCTCCACCCCCAAAATCTCCCGCTGGTTGCAAAGACGGACCTGGCAACCATGAATGTTGCCCTTGTGTCCATTTTTTAATTTTTCTCCTGCCACTGCTCCAAGTGGCGGATACAGACAGGAACTGGGGGTGGGGAAACCCTTGCCCCCAGTAGGGGGCTGGCAACCCTGCTAAGGTACCATCCAATACCAAGCCTGTTATATTTATACAAGCATATACAAGAGTATACTTATACTAGATAAGTATACAAGAGTGTCCTTATTTTCATGGCTGGTGTATTACTGTAGGAATGGATGAACGTTGCATCTCATGGCTCAGTATAATAACAGCACAGGTTGCAAAATGTATGAAGGATATGTCTCCTTCATTGGTTACATCTCTACGAACAGCCTTGCATTAGCTTACGCCATAGAGGGGAAAAATTCTAGGTAGTAAAACTTGCAAATCAGCACAATGAATCTTAAAACCAGGGCTATTTGGTATTCACAATTGTGAAATGAAAGCAGCTGTTCCCAGAAAGCCTAGAAGGCTTTCTGGTGTCAGATGATATGCGGTTCTTTTATTTTGAAGTACTCCATATTTCTTGCTCTTTTACAAGATGAGAGATTTACCTTCTGCTTTGGTTCAAAGGCATGTCTTTATTTTTAAAACTGCAATGGGTCCAGTGGGTGTTGAAAAGCCATCTTATAAAAATCAGGATGATCCTCATTTCAGGCCTGTCGGCTAAATAATGTGTCTGCTCTTGGGCTGAAAAGCATGGTTTCAGACTGAGACTTATTCTAGTTCATGACTCTTTAAAAAAAAAAATCAAAATCTTCAGTCAGTTGAGCAACAAGTGAAGATAGCAGTGATCAAGTCAAAACAAATGCTTTGGAAAATCCAGATGACGTTTTGGAGCACAGTGGATGGATCTTGTATAACAGACAAAACAGCCTGTTGTTTTCTTGAAGAGCTAAACTTTATAGAAGATGTGTTCCCATATGCACATACAAAAAAGCTTATTTTACTATTTTTCCTTTAGGAGATTTCTCCTGCATTGTGGATATTCACTGTCATTGGCCAATAACGGCTAGAATGGCTAACCAAAACCAGTAAATACAGTTTTATAATTATTTTTATTCTTTATTGCAGGACTTGGGGGCTATATTTTTTGCAGACTCGTTTTGGGCATCTGGTTGAAATTATGGGATGTTTGACATGAACCCTGAGTGATAATAAAGGAGACAGAACTTCCCAGAAGTTTCCAGGCCCAACATTCCCTGAAGTTTAAAGGCCTAAAGCACCAATCTGTAATTAATCTAGGACCTCAATATTAATCCTACTAGACTGTTCCATCATCAGGAATGACTATCATGCCACATCTCTTTGGGAAGTAAATCAAGGGAGGTGTCAGAATGAATCCTAGAGGAGACTCCATATGACTCTAGTGACTTCAATATGAATAAAGCCCTATGGTTAAGCTTCAATTATTGGCTAAAATCCAGGAAAATTAAAGCATTTCTTTTCTTAGAAATATTTTTCTTCATGCCATGTATTGATACATTTATGTGTGGTGGTAGGGTTGCCAGGTCCCTCTTCGCCACCAGTGCGAGGTTTTGGGGGAAGAGCCTGATGAGGGTGGGGTTTTGGGAGGGGAAGGACTTCAATGCCAGAGAGTCCAATTGCCAAAGCGGCCATTTTTCCAGGTCAACTGATCTCTATCGGCTGGTGATCAGTTGTAATAGCAGGAGATCTCCAGTTAGTACCTGGAGGTTGGCAACCCTCAAGGTGGGAGACCTAGCCCAGCCTTCTTCTTCTGACTACATCCCTTAAGGGAAGTGCATGACCTCAGAATGGGAGGGAAGGGGGTAAAAGCCAACACCAAGCTTTCTTCTCTCTCTTCTGACTCTCTTAATAAAACAATAATTATATTTTATTTATATCCCACCCTCCCCCTGCCAAAGTAAGGCTCAGGGCGGGTTACAACAACAATTAAAACTATCTTCAGTAATAAGAAGGACAGAAGTATAAACAAGCAAGAACAACAACTCAACCTTCATCCAGTTCACCTTCCAAAGGAGGAGAAGTGGAATAAATGTTTTGAATAAATAAGTGTGATTTATGGAGACTGGAGATCAGTTGTAATTCTCGGAGATCTCTAGCTCTCACCTGGAGAGCTATCCTCAAATGATAATTGGGTCATGGTTACAGGCCTGCATTTGTAGTCTAATCTAGTTATAATGGTGATATTTAGACCTAAAACTTTACTTTACTTTAATGATACTGTTCATGTGGTCAATTCGGCCCTGAACAGTGTCACACTGAGACCAAAATTAAAAGACAAAAGGAACTATCTAAATAACCCATAAGGAAATTAGTATTTTTAAATCTTAATTGACTGGGAAAGAAATTTGGCAACTGCCAACGTAGAATTAAAATCCACCCCTGCTAAAAGAACCCTCAGATTATCCAGTTCGGAGACAGATTCCTGAATAAAAGGCTTTATCCATCTATCTCTAGCCTCATTGAGCTAGACCTAAAACAAAGGCTTCATTGGTCCAGTACAACTAAAAATATGCATAGCTAGGTTTTCCAGGTCCCCCTTCACCACCGGCGGGAGGTTTTGGGGGTGGAGCCTGAGGAGGGCAGGGTTTGGGGAGGGGAGGGACTTCAATGCCATAGAGTCCAATGTGAAGTGACAGGAGCAGTCTAAAGTGACGCTTGGATGTCAATGGATATTGAGACAACAACCTTGTGTTTTGTAAGTGAAACTTACTATTAGGGCGAATCTGCTGAAGAAGCCCAACTTGCTCGGCGAAAATGCCCACAATCCGGAAAGGCATTTCTGCGCTGCGTGCCCCTGCGGCTTGTGCAGCGCCTTTTCCAGATTGTCATTTCAACTGCAAATAACTTGCGATTCTTGCGTGCTTGTACTAGGCTTATATGCCATCCTCTTTGATTCTTATATAAGAAGCTTTTCCTCTGTTTATGAGGCTTGTCTATCATTGTATATATGGTCAATTGCACTTGTTCTCCTTTGTTGTTGTTACATTGTTACAATAGAATAAGTTTTGCTACGTGTCTGTGTTTCAGGAATGATTTTGTAGTCTATTAGCATTTGAGCACGTACTTTATTTTCCACAACAATTACCTGGAGGTTGGCAACCCTATGCACAACACAAATAGGCTGTCTCTTAAAAAATATAGGTGGCATGGAGAACTTGTTACCATCATTGAGCTTTAGCTAAGCAAAACTACTTTTAGTCCTCATATAAACAAGCAATAGTAAGAAAGAGCCTCTGAGCATGTACAGAATCCCATTCCTGCCACACTGAAGTTACCAGACATTCAGTGAGGTGTTGTGGAGTTGATTGAAAACTGTAATGGGATGACACCACTGGAACCTGAATAAGCAATAAGTAAACAATAAGCGTATTAGGGTTAAAGTTCAAAAATTAAACAAGGCAAAATAATCTGTGCTGCAAGATGCTCAAGATACCCAATCAGTGCATTTCAGGTGCAATTAGTCTGGGCTTGCAGGCTCGTCCCACTTTTAACAGATTGCTTCACTGGCAATTATGTCTTATGAGACCACACTGCTTATTGACAAGGTTGAGCATGTTTTTGCAGCACTGAAGTATTCTGTAATTTCACAAAGGAGCATGTGGCAATTGCTATGACAAGAGCAATAGTGTTTATACATTAGGGAATATAGCTGCAGGCAAACGTCCAGTCAAGTGTTGCCCTTGGTGTCATAAGACGTTGGATGTTGCAATGTTTGTGCATGTTTATTCAATTCGTAATTAAAAGCTAGTGCTGAGCTAACTTCAGCATGTTGGGTGCTTCCTAAATGTTTGCGTAGCCTCCCACCCCTCAGACTTTCCCTGTATTAATCTTTTTTTTCTGGTTTTACTCACAGTGTTTTGCCCTGCTTCAAAGAAATTTACCCAACACTTAATCCCCAAACCTACCCTAAGTACCAAGTGTATAAACTAACTGCTGTTCCATTTTCCCGTAGCTAGCAGCACTTCATTGTATCAAGAGTGCATCTCTTGTTACAATATGTTCCTTCCACCTCTGTTTTTGCTGCCTTTCCAAGATAGCTATGATAAGGGGAAATCAAAACATTATTTTTTACATTACGGGAATGATTTAAAGTATTTCATTTGTAAAACGACAGGCTCTGGAACTAACCTTCCCCCCAACCCCACTCAAAGCCCTTCCCACTAACTTAATGTGTGCAGGCAGTGATTCTAATTAGTATAGTGAAAATGTGGCAGTCTGCATATGCTCAAAGGCACTTCTCATAATTATCCCACATGTTCCAGGGCTGATCCATAATCGTGAATATGTGGCAGGGCTTATTTGTGCTGATTCCTGGCTAAAAATGCACTTTCAGAGGTCTTAAACTAGTAATACAATACATATTCTTTCTAATACTCCTCAACAGCACTGAGAGATCTAGTTTCAGATTTGCATTGTTTCAATGTGTGACTATTTATGTTCCTGCATTTATAGTTTAATTGTGCTCTGCCTCTGGCTTGGTGGAAGCTCATGAATGTGCTGGCAAGAGTCAACAAGCGTTGACTCTGAGCTTATAAAAGTAGGATCTGTAATGATGGGTGGTCTGCCTATCAACTTTAGAACTATGCAGAGACGGTCAGTCACTGTACAGGCTTCGTCATGTGCATGGGATAAAAAGTCACATCCTTTTACTTTCATATGCGTCATCAGGCCTCATCATGTAAACCTTCGGTTTAACGATTAGTAACTCTGGCAGATGTGGTTTTTTTCCAGACTGTCTACTTATTAGGAAATGCTTGAGAACAAGAAAATAAATGGATAAACATGCTTAACTCTCTTCTTGCAGCTGCCCCGTGGCGCAGAGTGGTAAGCTGCAGTACTGCAATCGAAAGCTCTGCTTATGACCTGAGTTCAATCCCAGCGGAAGTTGGTTTCAGGTAGCTGGCTCAAGGTTGACTCAGGCCTTTTATGCATGGCTGTTTCATTCACTGTCACCGCTCCAACAATTTTGGGTCTTTGTGTTGATTATGCATGCCATTTCCGACCCGTCCTGGGTGGGATAGATCTATGACAAATAAATACAAATATAAATAAAATGTAAATACAGCAGCTGGCATGGAAGAACTGCAAGCCTAAGCAACAAGTGCCGATCAGATGAGCTCGCTGTAAAAATCAGCTCTTTTTCTTCTTCTGTCTATTCACATTCAGTTGGCAACACAGAAGCCCTTTGCCAGTGTTTGAAACCTAAATATGCTGAACAGGAGGAGGGAATGGGGTCACAGCAGTGGGGGCCCCCTTGACCTCCACATATTCATTGTACTTTGAGTAAAGAACAATCAAGTGTATCTGAGTGCATGTAGTCTCCTGAGTATATTATCAGACATCCTCCACTTGCCAAACCACATCTATAGGAACTTGTACTTGCGAGGGCACAAGATAGGAATGCCAAACTCCAGGTACTAGCCGGAGATCTCCTGCTATTACAACTGATCTCCAGCCGACAGAGGTCAGTTCTCCTGGAGAAAATGACCGCTTTGGCCATTGGACTCTATGGCATTGAAGTCCCTCCCCTCCCCAAACCCCACCCTCCTCAGGCTCCACCCCCAAAATCTCCAGGTATTTCCAAACCCGGAGCTGGCAACCCTACCACAAGATACACAGGATGGAAGTTGGGGATGGCTTCTACTGTGGCATTCCTACTGAAACATCCCATATCTAGATTTTTTAGATTTCAAATATGTCTGTAGGGCTAGCATAGTTCAGCCTGAGACTCCCTAAACAGTAGTTAGGATTGCCAACCTTCAGGTGTGGCCTGGAGATCTTGCAAAATTACAACTGATCTTTTGAGTTGGCAACCCTAACAGTTCATCGCAAATAACTAATCATGCAAACATCTAACAAAAATGGAGATTCTTGTTTCTTCTCTGGCACAGATATCATCTTCTCTGCACATGACACAAACTGAATTTTGCTGTTTGGGAAATGGTAAAAAAAAGGATACCACCTCCATTTATAGATAACAGTGGGTAGCTGTGTTAGTCTGTCTGTAGCAATAGAAAAGAGCAAAAGTCCAGTAGCACCTTAAAGACTATTACAATTTCTGGCAGGGTATGAGCTTTCTGGCAAGATATGAGCTTTCTGAAGAAGTGAGCTGTGGCTCATGAAAGCTCATACCCTGCCAGAAATTTTGTTAGTCTTTAAGGTGCTACTGGACTCTCTTGCTCTTTTCTACCTCCAGTTATGTCAGGCTGGAGTTTAAGCTTGCTCTCTTTAACCAGTCTGACCCTTGATATCCCCACTGAGTCATTTAGGAAAGCTTATGAATGTTAAATTACCTGATTATCATGTCATTTCTAAAGCGAATCAAGCACATCACTGCTACTAAATGAACCTCCTGCTAGTCTGTATATTTTTCATGCCTAACTCATTTTGATTTGCTTTCGTTTGATGGTAGGAGTTCCCCAGCAGTTTCCTAGCTCTGACGCAATACACTACAGCGAGTCATTGTTAGTCACTTTATCAGCAGTTGCTATCATTTGATTGCAGGCTGCCTAGACATGACATTACCTATACAGCTCAGAGTGTAACATCCCGGAAAGACATGCTCTGTATGCTTCCTACCGGAGACCCCACGCTCTGCCCATGCAGGATGCTCTGTCTTTCACTGAGAAGGGTAACAATGACTCATAGCCCAAGATTGAGATCTTCCAGGAAAGCAGATTAAAGGAATGATCTGCTGGGGATTTTGCATAATATTCCCACTCTGGTCTGGAGCAGGAAGCTGTTTGCAATTTAGGTGTATTGCAAAAGTTTGCCAACTTCTAGCCTAAGTTTTGGAATATATGAAACATGCTGCACATTTAGCCTGCAGCCCCCTTTTTCACTTGTCATCTGTGACATGTTAGCCTTAGTTCTGTATCATAACTAAGACTTTTTAAAAAGGATACATGAACCCTGTATTTAAGAATAAGGTCCTTTTCTTAGTTTGCAGAGTTTATACAAATCATATTGTTTATAGTAAGTGGTAGTTTCTCTCTCTCTCTCCCCCCCCCCCTCAGTTCAACCTGAAACACATCTTCAGTGGTGGTCTTTTGGAAAGTTTTGATCTATTTTTGGTCTCCTATTCAGTTGCCACTGTTTAATCAATAATCCACGTAATCTGATCTGCAAACAGCCAAAGCAAAGCTCTTGGAATGAAGCCAGTCTCATTGGGTCAAGACTAATGGCCTGCTCATATGTGTTACTTTGCTGGCACAGGCGTTCATTGGATGGGGCATAAATGTCTTAACTCTAGCAGAGCACTTGGGACTATACTTCAGTCCATTTGTTGGCACCCAGCTGTCATGAAGGAGCCACCTCCGCTCTGCTTGAAGTGCAGTTATTTCATGTAAGGACACCTACATGACTCTGGGGGATATTACAAAAAATTCCTCAAGGATTGGTTAGGATGAAAAGTATTGTTGCAACCCTGAGTTATTTTTTATATATATTACAAAGGTTACTTACAAAAAGAGTGTCAAGTGCCAGCTCCTACCAGCTCAGAACTAGATCTAAGGATGTTTGAACACCCACTCATGTCCTGCTTGAGGGTCACAAACAGGGAAGCAATTTTTTTGATGATCAGTTCGATTGTTTGTCGACCCGTTTGTGGCTTTTCAGCAGGTTGCTTCACTGTCTTCCTTCCTAACCATGCGGTGCAGTGGTTGTTGTTGTTTTGTGCATGCATATTCTCATGCAGCCCCCTTGTATTTGCTGCATGAATGCTTTGCTTGGCAGGAAATTAAATCAGTCACAAATCATACACAATCAGTCATAAACAAATGCTGTGTTTGAATAAAATCCTACCCTTCATTTTTGTCTAAGCAGACCTTAGCAATAATCACAGCTGCTGATTGGTTTGAATTGGCAATGTCTTTACGCATGCTCAGTTTTGCAAAAACGGGATGCAAACCTGTTCAGCAGGTTCTTGTGGGTTATCCGGGCTGTGTAACCGTGGTCTTGGTATTTTCTTTCCTGACGTTTCGCCAGCAGCTGTGGCAGGCATCTTCAGAGGAGTAACACTGAAGACTCTGCTAGAGTTAAGACATTTATGCCCCATACAATGAACACCTGTGCCAGCAGAGACACTGTCCTTCAGTGTTACTCCTCTGAAGATGCCTGCCACAGCTGCTGGCGAAACAGGAAAGAAAATACCAAGACTACGGTTACACAGCCTGGATAACCCACAAGAACCAATGAACTCTGACCGTGAAAGCCTTCGACAATATTCTGTTCAGCAGGAATTGATGACTGTTCAGCACAAACCAAACAGACCAGGTGATCAGGTCATGTGTGATCAACACCAAACATACAAGTTCTGCTATCAAACATGTTTATGTAGCATCCCTAACTAGATGCCACAACTTTTTCCACTGTTGCTCCCAACATGTGGAATGGCTTGCAAGTCGGATTGCCAGCCTTCAGGTGGCAGCTGGAGATCTCCTGCTATTACAACTCATCTCCAGGTGACAGAGACCAGTTTCTCTAGAGAAAATGGCCACTTGGACTCTATGGCCTTGAAGGCCTCTCTCAAAACCCCACCTTCCTCAGGCTCCACCCCCCAAAATCTCCAGGTCTTTCAAAACGCAGAGCTGACAACCCTACTTGCAAGGGAAGTTGGGTAGTGGTAAGATTCAGGAAGCTATGCAAGGCTGTTCTTTACTTAAATGAAACTACTCATTCAACCCAATGGCTTTGAGCAGTATTACACTGAGAAAGTTAAAAGCAATCCTAATAGCCTATCTCTAGACTCTGACTCTCAAGGTTGTTCTTTTTCTGCAAACTTGGGGTATTGACATTTATTGGCACTGGTTGACTTCTGTATGATGGGGCAGAGGTTTGTCATTCTTTAAGGTATTCTTGAGGTGGGAACTTTTTCAAAAAGAGATGTGAGGTCAAAGATGAATTTTGCTGAAGTTAAATTTTGGTTAATTTATTTTTTGGGTTGCAGCTTGTATTACAATATGGTGTTCTAATTGTTGTTAAGATGGTTTTGGTTGTGTATGTTTTAATTCTGTTAGCCACTTCATTCCATGAAGAAGTGAGATAAAAATCCTGAAATACATAAATAATTTGGCATTTGAAAAGGCAAGAATCCCACCAAACAACTGTTAGTCTAAATCCAGTCCTCTGTAAAAGGTAAAGGTAGTCCCCTGTGCAAGCACTGGGTCATTCCTGACCCATGGGGTGATATCACATCCTGACATTTACTAGGCAGGCTATGTTTACGGGGTGGTTTGCCATTGCCTTCCCCAGCCATCTACACTTTACCCCCAGCAAATTGGGCACTCATTTTACCGACCTCGGAAGGATGGAAGGCTGAGTCAACCTTGAGCTGGCTACCTGAAACCGACTTCTGTCAGGATTGAACTCAGGTTGTGAGCAGATCTTGGACTACAGTACTACAGCTTAGCACCCCTCTGTAGCCCCAGTCTAATAGCTGCTCAACAGAATTCCAAGAAGGACTGCCTTCTCCCATATGTTCCTGCCCAGGAATTAAGATCACAGGGAGAGACCTTCCTGACTGTCCCATCAATCAAAGAAGCTCTTTTGGTGGGTATTTTCAGCAGCTGCCCCACAATTATGGAAAAACCTCCTCAGGGTGGTGTGCCTCGACCCCTCACTTTCGATCTTTAGGAGGCCGTTGAAAATAGTTTTTGTTTAGGATTGCATTTGGTTAAGTTTACTAACAATCCTGAGGTATGTTTTTAAATGCTGTTTTTATGTTTTAATGTCTTTTGTTTTATGTGTTTTATCTATGTTGTAACCTGCCTTGACCTGTGTAAGGAAGAAAGGCTGCAAATAAAAGTTTTAAATTAATAAATAAACATTTTAAATGGGCTTACCTGTACATCACTGCCTGTACATCACTGCCTAGAGAGCCAGTGTGGTGTAGTGGTTAAGAGCAGTGGTTTGGAGCGGTGGAGTCTGATCTGGAGAACCGAGTTTGATTCCCCACTCCTCCACATGAGCAGCGGAGGCTAATCTGGGGAACTGGATTTGTTTCCCCACTCCTACACACAAAGCCAGCTGGGTGACCTTGGGAAAGTTACAGCTCTGTTAGAGCTCTCTCAGCCCCACCTACCTCACAGGGTGTCTGTTGTGGGGAGGGGAAGGGAAGGTGATTGTAAGACGGTTTGATTCTGCCTTAAGTGGTAGAGAAAGCCGGCACATAAAAAACAACTCTTCTTCTTCTGGGTCATATTTGGAGACTGCACGTGGGATTTTCTATTTCGTTTGGGAAATTTGGGAAATTTGTACTGATCCTGCTTTTGTCTATGTATATAGTACATAGCGGGATTTGGTCAATGTGATTTCATTCAAGAAACCATTAAACTGTCCCCTTTTATGTTGTGATCATCTAATTAATACTTAATTTCCTAACACAAACAAAAATGCCTTAATTGCAGAGCAGTCAGTCACTGACAATCACATGAAAATCTGAATTGCCTCAGATTTAAAAAGAGCACCTCTTTCGTACAGAACAGGGATTAAGGTGTGCTTTGCTTGAATGAAATATCATTCTTCAGTTCATAAAATGTAATTGTCCATGAAACAATTATTGGGGGTGGGGGTGGGGAAAAAAGGCCAGAACAAGGTTGAGCAATTATTAAGATTTTGTTACAGAAATGAGCCACAATGTCAGAGTCATTTTAATGGCTTCATAGCTCCTTAGGAAACGAGGAAGGGGGAAAAATCCCTGCCTGTGAAGTTTGTTGGGTAACTATAATTCACTCAATGTTTTGGAGACAAAAGGGCAAAGGACTTGCCAAACTGTTGTGGCTGACACCTCCCTCCAATCAGGTTACTCAACATCAGATCAGTTGTTTCTTGTGCTTATTATTGCTGCCTTAGGATAAGGTTTTCTTCCAGAATGAAATACATAAATGTTGCCTTATGTGTGGAACAAGATATGTCTCTTTGGAGTTCTGCCATTTGCAACCAGAGAAGTTGCCTGGATTTGGGATCTGGGCAGACATTGGTTTTGTGCTATGTTAGAGATCCATTATCCTGTTGTTCTAATATAGAACACCAGATGTGTAACTGCTTTAATTTGTTGTTGGGCTGATGTGCTTGTTCATCTGTCCCATATACAGACTGTCCCTCAGTAGTAATGGCACTAAGCAAGACTTTGCATCATTTGTTTGTCAGAGATAGAGACATCCCATAATTTGACCTTTACAGAAGGTAGTACTCATTACATGCTCATTATTTTATGTCCTTAAGGAGGTTTTGAGGAGGTTTACTTCAAGAAGAGGGTTGCCATATTGCCTAGTTGGCCTATCACACAGAATGGTAACCAGTGCCAATTTGGCCTGTTAGATTCACTAAATTACCAGCTTTCTTTCTTTCTTTCTTTCTTTCTTTCTTTCTTTCTTTCTTTCTTTCTTTCTTTCTTTCTTTCTTTCTTTCTTTCTTTCTTTCTTTCAAAAGACAGCAAGTGTCTAGGCCTTCTAGATCCAGAGATAGAAAGGAAAATGTTCATACAGTTTTCTGCTTAATGTGTGCAGTGAGAACAAACCTATTCCATCTTCTCGTTGTTCAAGCCAATGTGGGAAGTTGTGGCTGTGATTGATGGGAAGTAAGATGGAATGATTTGCTTCTCTATTGACATAAGCTGCTTCTTCAGAGCTTGAGGGCTTGCAGCATGAATTGGAAGCTCTGCCCATGTTTTCTGCTTCTTAAGCTTTAACTGTAAAACTATTAAGTAATTTTGGATGGTTCATCAGTAAGTCAAAATGGGCCAGACTGGATGGCATTACTTTGTGAACTGAAGGCATGTAACTAGTACAGCCTTTTAGGTGTTTTATTAATTTGACTGGGCATGCCAATAAAGCCATATTCTGGTCCTGCAATCTTGAGAGGGGGAGGGATGGAGAAGCAGAATAGCACGCTGATCTTAGACTCAATATTACTATGTGTTTGGGGAAATATTGAAGATGTTTCAGGCTGAAATACTATGTATGCTTTATTGACAATTAGTTCCCTTTAAGTGGATAGGATTTACTTCTGACTAAATTGGTATTAGATTTTAAGGCTGCTGTCCTGTTCACACTCCATTGACAGTAAATTTCACAGAATAATGCCTTACTGAAATCAATACAAGATGGGTGAAGCAGAAAAGCAGCTCAAATAGTACTTCACTGCATTATGAAGACTTTCTATTTCTACTAAGGCAAGTTACCCATACACCTTAGCTTGTCAAAGGTACACAATGTGGGATAAATGATCTACATGAGAACTGGCAAAGTAACTGAACAGATGCAGAGCTGTGTATTTTCTGAGCAACAAAATCAGAGGCCAGAGGGGAATGGGGCCTTGCTCCATCTTTAGGGTTGCCAGGGCCTCCCTCTTCACCAGCAGGAGCTTTGTGGGGGTGGGTGGCCATGCGTGACGTGCTTACATCACTTCTGGGTTTAGTCCTGGATGTGCTTATCGCAAAGGGACCCTTTACCACTCAAACCCCCAGTGCAAATTAGTTTACCTAGATTTGGGGGAATTGAACATGGCAACCTTATTCATGCATTACACCTTATTCAAAAATTATACCTTCAACAAAAATATTATCTATTTAGAAAGAGATTTTGTGCCAGATTATATGGAAGGGAATATATTTTTAAAACAGCATAAAACAAATACAAACAGCAAATTGATTCTGGGCAGTGGCAGATGGGAGATAGATTTTTGCCCCATGCCATTTTCCTGTATCCGTGTGTGTGTGTGTGTGTGTGTATGTGAAGTTCACTTGCATGTTCATATTTCTAGATGGAATATTCTTTCTTTTCCTCTGAGGATTCTGAAATTCAATTTGAGCATCTCTGTCCCCCCAGCAGAGCCATTATTAGCATCAAGGGAAGCAGATCGCTCTCATGAAAATAGTGTGTGGGGAAATGCAGCCCAAAGCCAAGTTCCCCTTCCCCCTTTAAGCTTTAGAAAATACACTGGAAGATCTGATAACACATCTCCATTGTCATGTGCACTTTGGCCCTTAAGCAAGCCCACCTACAAAGTTTGTGGGTAAGCAAGGATTGGAACCAAGGCATTTCCAAGTCCACATACCACATAAGAGATGGCCAAATTCCACTAATAAGGTTTGTTTTAGGCTAAGGAAGTCACTGTATTTGAATGTGTGTGTGTGTGTGTGTGTGTGTGTGTATGTGAAGTTCACTTTCTAGATGGAATATTCCTTCCTTTCCACTGAGGATTCTGAAATTCAGTTTTGATCTCTTTAAGGCAGATCCTGCACAAAGTCTGGCCAAGGCAATAGGCCCATGCCAGTGTAGGCAGAGAAAACCTCAACTGATTGCATTTGAAGCCTGGTGATTCTCCAGCCATTCCACATATTGAACATGACTGAGGTTTTTCAGTGATTGGGAGGAAACCAGAGGAAGATCTATGGCGCAAAATAATGGTCCTTGTCTATGATAATCTGCAGTGTTTATACAGGCTTTGTAGTTTTTAGAAAATTAAGCCAAGTCATCTATGTCTGAGACCACCCCTAAAATAATGTAACTTAGCATTTCTTCAAAAATTGTATTTATTTCCAGTGGCAAAGTCAGTAGGGAAACTGTGAAAACAAAGCAGCAACTGTAGCCTTTTTTTTTTTAATGTCTTCTGCCAAGCCAGTGGTGCCACTGTGGATAGAGAATTGTAAACAGTGGATGTACATTCTTGAGCTTGAATACAGAAGCCGGCCTGATTTCTTTGTATGAAATTAAAATTAGATAAAATGATTATGAACTGCAGTGAAGTTTTTTTTTTAAGGTGCAAAAGAGTTATCTTGGTTAATACTAACATTTTTACATAGCCGAAGATAATTGACATTTCAGCCCAATAGCTCCTTGCCAGCATCCAACTCAGCAGGAAAGGTTCCGTTGCTATACCACAGACTGGAACATTTATTCCCGTCAATCAGACTGAAATCTCATGTGTTTGGGGAAAATAGATGAATCATTTAATTCTAATTTTAGTCTGCTCCTTTGTCTCTATTCTTCGAGCTATCAGCAGGTTGCAGCCTCCTTGTCTTTTGACACCTGATGATGCTGTCTTGGTCTGAGTACCATTTCCATTGTTGTAGGATCTTCCGGCCTAGTCCTGACAAGCTTCCAATCTAGTCTGACTAGCCAAATGAACCTTGTATTTGAAGGTTACCCTTGATATTCTGGAATATGCTGTGATTTCTGGAATTTCAGTGACACCAAGGATTCATTGACACCTCTTTTCGGATTTGAGAGAACAATTGGATTCTTTCTGCTCCTTAAAAGAATAGAAATCTTAATAGAAATCAATGTTTCAATGATAACAAAAGGAATGCTTGTCTTTTCTCTAGTGTTCTACCTGCCGGATAATTCCAAGAGTTAATTTTGTTAGTCTAGTACTTCCATTCCACCCCTGCTAACCACCCCCACACACATGCATACATTTACTGTAAATGTTCTATACATGATTGAAGTCCAAAAATTCAGTGATCATGTTTTGGCAAATGAATTGTATTCTTTTCATTCCTGCTAATCTTGCAGGGTCTTTCTTTTCTCCTGGAACACAATATTACCCACAAAAGGAACTTGCTTTTCTGTCTGTTAATGAGCAAGGAAAATCGAATCAAATGTATTACAGTTGATCTGGGAAATCTGTTTTTATCCATTATAGTTGATTGTCATTGAAACCACAGGCAATATATCAAAGGAGTCCACCATAGTTGCTTTTAAAAAAACCTCTCCTCTTGGGCTTTCCTGCTGCTTGACCATGTGTGTTATGAGGCTTTTTTCCTGCCCTTTCAGAGATCTAATTGTTCCTAATTTCCTGTCAATAAATGGTACAAGCTGTGGAATTGCACCCATAATGTCAGAATTTCAGTCATTTGTCTGCATGAATGGACATTAATAGCTTTTACAAATGTTAAGTCCTTAACTTCTTGTAGGGTTCTCTATGTTTTAAGGGCCTATTGTGTGAGGCAACATTCATTATTCATTTCTGTAACACATTTTATGGCATTCTCTTGTTATTCAGCTATGGCACAGTCAATGGCACAGAACTTCGGATTCCTGACCCTTTTCTTTAATATTCATTGGGGGGCTGATTTCAATCACTGAACATTTGCCAAGGCATATTAAGAACCTATTCATATGTCTCAAATATTCACTGATTGAATCACAACGCTCCTCCCAATATTGAAGGAAAAGATCAGCAGTCTTTGATTGGGCAGATCCTTGATAGTAAAACTCAAGAAGCCATAATTCTCTGGGCCTATATTGATGCCAAGTCCATTCTGAATTCAGCTGATCCTGGAGAAAAGAGTTGTGCAAAGGAGACAAGAAAGGAAGGAAGGAAGGAAGGAAAATTCACAGTAGTTTGGAGTATTGCAAGAGGTTTAGGTTGTTGAAACTCCAAGTGGGATTAGAGTTGACCAGTAAGCCCCAACATAGTGCTTGTGGAAGCAATGGTACCTGCTTGCTTCCGGAAACTCGGTGGGGGGGGGGGAATCCAAAGGATCTTGAATAAAACAAACAAGCAAACAGAAACACAGGTCCTTTATGCATGGATACTTCACTCACATTTACCCCCAGACTGTCTTGGTTGTTCCTTGGAGTTATGCATGAGTTTTCTGTCCATTAGGGATGACCTTGCGACCAGCCCTTGCAAATTCCGGGTCTTCCCGTTCCTATGAAATCCTGATTCTTTGATCTCTTCTGAGATCAGCCCAGGTGAAATCTTCCTCATCTCCAGGCATAAGCCAAAGCGCAGGACAGGGGAGGTGAGGGCAGGTGACTTTTTTCTCACAGTAAGCACTACAGCCAATTACACAGCAGTGTTTCAAGGGGTGGCAACACAAATGCTTCCTGATTTTTGTCTCCCACTTGGTTTGTCTCACATAAGAAAGGGTTTTTAAATGATGCTTGGGTCTCCCCACCCCCGGTTCCTTTTAAAGAGCTCATTTTTAAAAATGTTTTTAAAAACAGCACTTGGGTTTCTGCCAGGAAGAGAGGGGAACTGAACATTTTTCTCACAGTGAGCACTACAAAGCAGCACTTTCAAGGGGCAGGGACTCAGACGCTCCAGAATTGAGTTGGTGCATAGCAATTTTTGGATCCTCAACACAAAAGTGTGGGATGAGCAAGCATCAAACCCCAGGTAAAACTCCCATGCATAAACAACCACAGAGCTCTTCAGGTTGCTCCCTGTCAGCTAATTGACTAGCAAAGCCCTGTGCTTAGCCCAGACAATTGTTTCACAGGGATACAACTAGGGATATGCATTTGGATATTTCCAGTATGAATATATAGCTAAAATACTTTATTGGTATTTTTTGATATACTTGGGTATCCCTAATGATATCTGGATTTTTTGGACAAATGGGGCACCTTGTTCAGGGGCCTATAGAATTGGACCCTTTGATCCAATTCAGTTGCAACTTTGGGTGAGGGGGTTTTACTGGACAGGCAAGATTAAGTCCCTGTAACTTTGGTTTCATTTGCTTGAAAAACAGCCACTAGGGGTACGCAATTGGAAAAGTCAAACTGAAAAATGGTGCTTTTAAACAGTAGCTAGTAAATCTTGATCCCAAAAATGCCAAAAAAAATGGCTTTTGGGGGAATCATTTTGGGATCAACAGCTACAACCCCTTTAAAAGGAAAAAACCCTGCTTCAGCACATTCACTCTGAGTGCTTTAAATCCCCCCTCACTTCTTCTCTATTATATTCTATAGGGAATCTTTCTAGAGCTTGAGGGGGTGTCTTTTTTTTAAGGTAGAGGCACCAAATTTTCAGCATAGCTGCTGATGACTCTCCTTACAAGAAGTCCCAAATTTGGTAACGATTGAGTCAAGGGGTCCAATTGTATGGCCCCTATTTTCCCTCCATTTGGGGGCCAATTAAATTAGACCTCCTAAAGTAATCTTTACCAAAGTTTGGGGTTCTTGTAAGGAGTGTCACCAGCAGCTAAAAAACACCCCTCCCCTCAGTGTCCCGGAAAGATTCCCCATAGCCTATAATGGAGCCAGATTTTTTTGATTTCCATAAAAAACTGAAAAAATCCCGTACTGGTATGGGTATTTGGGAAAATGCGAGAATCCCGAAAATTATCGAGTCCAATATACCTGAATCTGAATCTCCCCCCCCCCAAAAAAATTGCACACCCCTAACAGCCACTGCAGCCCCCTGGAAAGTTCCCAACAGGAAATAATAGACCTGAGAATTTCAGAATTCTGAAAAAAAAAAATACTGAATTCCTAAATGGTACTGGGGACCCAAATAAAACTGAATACAGGTATGGAAACTATTCCTGAAATCCAAAAAAATCTGATCCCCCCCCCCCACAAGTGCACATCCCTATACCTCAACCTGGCTATAGACACAGACCTTCTTACTTCTCTAGCTTAACAACCTCTCCCTTAGAGCTCATGTGTTTGGATACTCAAACCATCCAAATATCTTCCCACAAAGAAATAGCTAATCCTGCCAACATAGTAGAACTTTTGTGACTGGCCTTGCCCCCCCCCCCCCCAAAGTCACTGTGTTTTGGTACCCATAAATTTTTCTAAAAATTCCAAAAATGCCCACAGGATCAACAATGTTGGGGGGCTTTGAATTAAACAAAGTTGCAGATTCTGCACAGGGATGTGCTGATATGCCCCCTTTTCATTTTTTGCTTTCCTTTTTTGTTTTATTGCCAGTGTTCTCTATTCATTTGTTTCTTTTACATAATTTTAACATTATATGTATGCCAAAACAATTTTTAAGCGTATTAATTTTGACAGGAAAAAAAATCAGGAAACAGAAACAGAAAACAGTGTAAGAGAAAGACTCATGGGTTAAATTTACACACAGAAGAAATCAAATAATGGAGCTACAAAAAGTGGTAATATCTTTAGTCTTGCATCATTCTGGATGACAGATCCTATGTGGATGGCTGAGATTCTGGAAAGGGCTTTGGTTGCTTAAGGGGTATTCTTCACGGAGATTTGCTGCTGTTTTGACGCTGATTTGCTTCGGAGTCAAATTTTGGTTATTCACTGGAGATCCGTATTTTCCCCCACTGAGCAAAATAAGCCGCATTAAAAGAGAGGCAATCCAAACCACTTTTGAGATGATCTTTTCTGTAGACGCGTGTTTTGTTGCTCGGATGCCCATGAAAAAATGTTTGCTTCGCCTGCCTAGAATCCTGGCACTTCTCTCCCTCCATCCCCGCACGCCTTCCCCGGCCCTTGCCTGGGATGGGCCTTGGAGCTGGGCCCACACCTCCAAGCCTAGGGGGACGTCAGACGGACGTCTCCAAGGGGGGACCGGTGGGGCCACGCCATGTGCTCTTCGCGCGCTGGGGGGGGTGGCAGCTCAGTCTAGGGCAGCTGGACCCGTGGGGGGGATGTTCAAGGGATGGGGCTGTTGGCCCCTCTACCCCAGCGAGGAGGGGGGGATTTTTGAGAATTCGGATGGGAAAAATGTGCATCCTGAGTGCGGAAAAGCCAAGGCAAAACTCCCTCCCATCACTCTTCTGAAGAGTGGCGGCCAGCCTGCTCTTATCTCCCTCCTCTCTCTCGATGCACTGTGGCTGGATCATGGCCGGCATGCAATCCAGGGGCCTTCTTTCCTCTCCCCCCCCCCCCCGCCATGCACACTGGCTGGATCAAGGCTGGCGCACAAGCTAGGAGCCCTCCTGTCTCTCATGATGCAATGTGGCCGGATCATGGCTGGTGCGCAAACCAGGGGCCTTATTTCCTCTCCCCACCCCCGCCATGCACACTGGCTGGATCTGGGCTGGCGCTCAAGCTAGGAGCCCTCCTGTCTCTCAAGATGCAATGTGGCCGGATCATGGCCGGCGCGCAATCCAGGGGCCTTCTTTCCTCCCCCCCCCCCCCGCCATTCCCACTTTCAGCTAAACTCTTCTCTGGGCACATGGATTCCCTGCCCCCCCCCCCAATCCTGTCTAGCATTAAAGGGCAATGGGTTCCACACCTATAGAAAATAGAGGGAAGCTTTGAGGAAAGCGCTGGCTTCCCCCCCCCCCCTAATTTGGAATCTGACTGTTCCAAAAGCAGATCAGAGCGAAGGTGGAAGAAAAATGGAGACCAGAGGGACTGGTGTTTGTTTTTTGTGCTGGGGCTGGTGAACCGCACGAGGTAATCTGCTGGGCGGAGTTGGGGCAGAGCTGGGGGCAGGCATAAACAATGAGCCTGTTGGAAGGGGAGGCCTCCTGCAAAAGGGACAGACCAAGCCATTGTCAAATACAGCGTACTTTGTTCCCCTGAAAAACCAAAACTACAGATAATTGACAAGGATAAATCGCGGCCCTGCAAAAAACATTTAAATCGTGTTTTTTTTTAGTCCGTGGCAAAAATCTACCGAGAAAAATGCCCCTAAGTGTGGGAAGAGTTTGCACAAAACTAGTTCCCATCCACAGCCCTACTTTCCCATAGCTTTCCCATAGCTCATGACGTTGCTCCCACCATTACTGAATTAATGTGATTTCTGCATAGAACGTTAAAATAGATATTTCAGAGGACCAAAAATGGAACATGCTTAATTGTGATACAGGTTAGTTTACAATTAGTTCTATTCAAACTTCTTGGATGAATAAATGGAGGAAGAGAAACACCAGGAAGTCAGTATTACAATTAAAAGTAGTCTGGGATGGGTTGCCTATTACTGATAATGTCCAAAATACATTAGGTAGCCCTGTTACTGGGTAGTTTTGTTTAATTGAAGCCATTTGGAAATCTGCCCAACCCCTAAATCATATCGCAACTCTGAGGTTTACCACAAATTTTGGATTAAGGATTCTAAGACAATGATAGTTCCTTGATCTTTATCATACCATAAGCTCAGCACCTCTGCTGCTTCTTTCTGAAAGCTTCTGTTAGGCTGCTTGACATCCCAGAAATAGCTAACGGTGTTGTTGCTATGAAGGGACAGAGGATGTGCAATGGAGAAACAAAAGAAGCAAAGATCTCTTGCATGTGATGTCAGCTTCAACTACATTCTGTGTCAACAGTCTGGCCATATTTCTTCTGCCAGCACAGATATACTCAGTTGAGCGCACAAGTGGTGATGATTATGTAGAACAGAAAGACAACAGATCAGCACTGGCTAGTGTCAGGTTAGATTTCTGTTTGCAAAAGCATCCTTAATAGTTTTCCAGATATTCCATTAGATCTGAGAATAGGAAGGAAAGCACTGCCAGTCCTTGAGCATCACTTGTGGAAAAATACTCCTCCCATTCTTCTAAAATACTAGCAATCATCACCACCATAACACTAAACTATTATTGTTGTTTACTGCTCTCCACACTGTGGGAAGCAAATTGTGTGTGGTTCTAAAATGACAGTCTTCCCAAAACCCAGACTCTAGCTGACTTCTACTGCCCTGACCATGGGAAACAAGCAGAGAGACCTTTTTTAAAAAAAGCATCCAGAGTAACTAATAGGGCAATACTGTAGTTCCATTGTGCCATGCTACAGTTAACACCAGGGTTAACACTAGTGTAATAAAACCACATTTCTATGGACAAACAGCAGCAGAATCAAAAAAGCACAAAATTCATGTAGCAACACTCACAGATGCACCAAAATCTGTTGATTTCTGTAACTGTGCTTCCACTTACAAATTATGATCGATCACGTTGGGTACCTGTATCCGAAGAAGTGAGCCGTGACTGACAAAAGCACATACCCTACCAGAAATTTTGTTAGCCTTTAAGGTGCTACTGGACTCTTGCTCTTTTCTACTTCACCAGTTATGAGGTTGTTTACCAATGATGTCCTCATTTTAGCAACACAAAGAACATAACAATTAATGCACAGTGATGAGCAAATGATCCCTTGATCATCCAAGTATGTCTACACAAAAAAAAAACCACAATCAGATAGCCAGAAAGAGGCTCCAGAGTCTTCCCTAGTGTGCAGCATTTTGGTGGCAAGGCTAGGAGGGCAGTGACTGACACTGGTAGTCTGGGTAGTAAGTAACTCCAGGTCCAAATCCTTTGGATGTTGTAAGAAATGCATTTTATTTTGGAGGTTTGGACTGTACAAAACCTTCACCTTGAGTTTTAAAAAGTTTTTCTTTCTCTTGGCAAAGAAAGAGGAGGGATCAATTGTTCTCGAGCCCCACCCAACCAATCTTTAGAAACGCAGGTAGCAGGCCCAGCCAAATACAATGAGATGGTCAAGTCATACCTTCAGCTAGAAGGTGACACCTAGGATGGAACAGGCATTTGGAAGACTTGTAGTAGAAAGACTTCAGGAAAAACTTCCTTGAGCCCCCAGGAAAACCTTTTTTGAACTTCAGTGGGTGGGCAAAAAACGATAATAAACTCCTTTGCACAGAGGAAAAGGTCTCTTTTTTGCTGATTCTACCCAGGCAGATGGAACCATCACCTGGGCTCCTGCTGAAGGTAGCCATTGCCATGTGGGAGACTGCAGGCCTGAACAAAGACTCCAAGGTAATGAGAACCTTTTAGAACCACTGTAACTTCTAAGTTAAGGAGCTTGGCTTGGTATAACATCGGCTAGGGTATGTACAGAGTAAGGGACAGAGTAACTCTGTGCTTACACTTTCCTTTTGGATCCCTCGCACAATTTTATTTTTAATAAATGTTTTGTAACTTTGAATGGTGGAAGTCTATGTTATTTTCTATGCTATTTTCAAATGAGCACCACAAAGGGAAGGGATACTCATTGGCAAGGCTGCTAACCCCACAGTGGTGTGCAAGTGCAGTAATATGTCCCCATAATGAACAGATGCTGGGTAGCTGGAAATGCAGGCCTGAGGCAGGGCCTTAGAACTGCAATGCAGGGAAGAGAAGCTAGGAGGCCTGACCATCGCAATGGGTAATTCCTACAAAGGACAGGTGGTGGCAGTGGGGTATTCACGGAGATTTGCTGCTGTTTCGACGCTGATTTGCGTCAGAGTCCAATTTTGGTTATTCACTGGAGATCCGTATTTTCCCCCACTGAGCAAAATAAGCCGCATTAAAAGAGAGGCAATCCAAACCACTTTTGAGACGATCTTTCCTGTGGACGCGTGTTTTGTTGCTCGGATGCCCATGAAAAAATGTTTGCTTCGCTCCCCGGGACATCTCCTTTCTCCTCCCCCAAGAATGGTGATTGGCTGGGGGAGTTTCGTACTCGGACAAGAATACCACCCCTTTTGCTGCCTGCCTGCCTAGAATCCTGGCACTTCTCTCCCTCCTTCCCCGCACGCCTTCCCTGGCCCTCGCCTGGGATGGGCCTTGGAGCTGGGTCCACACCTCCAAGCCTAGGGGGACGTCGGACAGACGGCTCCAGGGGAGGACCGGCAGGGCCACACCATGTGCTCCTCGCATGCTGGGGGTGGTGTTGGTGGCAGCTCAGTCTAGGGCAGCTGGACCCATGGGGGGGATGTTCAAGGGAAGGGGCTGTTGGCCCCTATACCCCAGCGGGGAGGGGGGATTTTTGAGAATTTGGATGGGAAAAATGTGCATCCTGAGAGTGGAAAACCCAAGGCAAAACTCCCTCCCATCACTCTTCTGAAGAGTGGCGGCCAGCTTGCTCTTATCTCCCTCCTCTCTCTCGATGCACTGTGGCCGGATCATGGCCGGCGCGCAATCTAGAGGCCTTATTTCCTCCCCCCCCCCCGCCATGCACACTGGCTGGATCGGGGCTGGCGTGCAAGCTAGGAGCCCTCCTGTCTCTCACGATGCAATGTGGCCGGATCATGGCCGGCACGCAATCCAGGGGCCTTCTTTCCTCCCCCCCCCCGCCATGCACACTGGCTGGATCGGGGCTGGTGTGCAAGTTAGGAGCCCTCCTGTCTCTCATGATGCAATGTGGCCGGATCATGGCCGGCGCGCAATCCAGGGGCCTTCTTTCCTCTCCCCCCCCCCCGCCATGCACACTGGCTGGATCGGGGCTGGTGCGCAAGCTAGGAGCCCTCCTGTCTCTCACGATGCAATGTGGCCGGATCATGGCCGGCGCGCAATCCAGGGGCCTTCTTTCCTCTCCCCCCCCCCCGCCATGCACACTGGCTGGATCGGGGCTGGTGCGCAAGCTAGGAGCCCTCCTGTCTCTCACGATGCAATGTGGCCGGATCATGGCCGGCTCGCAATCCAGGGGTCTTCTTTCCTCTCTTCCCCCCCCCCCTGCCATTCCCACTTTCAGCTAAACTCTTCTCTGGGCACATGGATTCCCTGCCCCCCCAAATCCTGTCTATCATTAAAGGGCAATGGGTTCCACACCTATAGAAAATAGAGGGAAGCTTTGAGGAAAGCGCTGGCTTCCCCGCCCCCTAATTTGGAATCTGACTGTTCCAAAAGCAGAACAGAGCGAGGGTGGAAGAAAAATGGAGGAGACCAGAGGGACTGGTGCTTGTTTTTTGCGCTGGGGCTGGTGAACCGCACGAGGTAATCTGCTGGGCGGAGTTGGGGCGGAGCTGGGGGCAGGCATAAACAATGAGCCTGTTGGAAGGGGAGGCCTCCTGCAAAAGGGACAGACCAAGCCATTGTCAAATACAGCATACTTTGTTCCCCTGAAAAACCAAAACTACAGATAATTGATGGGGATAAATCACGGCCATGAAAAAAACATTTAAATCGTGTTTTTTTTTTAGTCCATGGCAAAACAGAAGCAAAATCTACCGTGAAAAATGCCCCAGTGAGTGAAAGGAAAGAGGGAGAGAAAAGCCCCTCATAGGGGCAGTATGGAACAGGGCTTGCAGGTCAGGGTGGCTGTTCCACCACAGATGCCTAAACACAAGTTCCAAAAAATCTGAAAACAACAGCCAAGGGCAGGCAGGCAGGGAGTCTGCCATTCCATTCCCAACTCTGAAAAGCACCATAACCCAATGATAAGAAGGGTTTAAGTCCTTGTCAGAATGCTATAAGCAAAGGAGGTTTATATGTGTTTGTGTGAAGAAATACATAAAGGAGAGGCCCACATGCAGGAAATTCCAAAGTCAGTGGTAACAATACCTGCAATATGAACCAGGGTGTGTGTGAGAAAGTCCCACCATGTAGAGATGATAAATTTACTTACAAAGGGGAAAGTTTATGTTGTGAGGGTCCTTCAGGGGAAAAAAAAGATCTTGTACCCAGAAGGGAAGGTGGATGCACAGGGCTAGACTTTAAGTATCCCTCAACACAAAACTACAATTTAACCACTTACCCACAGAAGACAACTGTAGACCCCCTTAATTCTGTTCCTTGACAAACCCTCTTTTCATCTGTTAAGAATCAGGACAGACAGAGCTAAAACAGTCACAGCTGAACAGGAGCAGCAGTAGTCTGAGTTCTGCTATTTATTTTATGTATATAAAAATGTATACCCCTCTCTCCATGTGTTCAAGCTGGCTAACAAATGAATTCCCTTTTTTAAAAAAGTATTACAATCACACAAATTAAGAACACTAACAGATAACACCAAAATTTCTCAAACTCCCACATAAGAATAACATTTCTTGAAGTGTAGAGAACAAATTGCCATCTGAAAAAAAGAGTTGTTTTGCACCACCTATAAAAAGGCAGTAAGAAAAAGGACCCATGAACCTCTGAGGGCAGCCCATTCCAGAGAACATGAGTTATAACACAGAATGCACTCAATCTGCCTTCGCACCAGTTGAGCAAGGGGCATGGATATGGCAACGCATATGGAGTTGCCAGCCTTTCTGTTCCTGCCTAAATTTACTGCATCTCCAAGCTGAGTGCTGCTGCAAATTTTGTATATAGAAGTCCATCATGTATATGAAAGAAATAGATAGGACAAAGGGGTGACCCCAGAATGGCCCTTCTTGTTGCCGCTACTCATGTTGTAGGCTTTACTGCTGGTTTGCGTGGCATGACAGAAGGGAACATGCTTGCTTCTTAGACTGTTGGAGGGCTGCCCAATTGCCCATTGAAAAGAAAGACATGTGGAATGTGATGAATAAAGAGAAGAGTACTTGGAACAGAGAGTACTTGTATCTGGACCTTGTTGTCTAAGGGACTGGGAATGCATATTGATCCATTATGCATTCTTCAGCCTTGCTTCTTATTCATCTGGTGATGGTCCTCTGGGACCTGCATTTAAGGATTCACCTACTGGGAAGAAATGATGTTGTTTTTATGACAATACTTCTCTGATGCAGAAAGGAAATTGTAATAGAACTCCGCATACCATTACTGCTAGTTCTGAAACATATTCCTTGGCTTTAACCCTACAAGCAAGAATGTGTCAGGATTGTTTAGCCAGCAGTGCCAAGTTGGTAGTATGAGGTTCGCCATAAAGTGGTGAAAGCTTATATGAACGATGGCGGAAGCTTATATGAATTTGGGAGATTTGTAGCCATCAACTATCCTCTCTTTCTACAAACATGAGAAATGGTCATTAACAATGGTCAAAATTTTATTCCAGCATCATTTTTGTGAGGTAGAATCCATTTCGTAAGATGTACAACTCCTGTTTGATTCTGCAGTAACAGACTAACATGGAAAGCCTTCTGATATGTGACCCATTTCTGCATTCTGCATACTTACTCAAGTTTCTGTGTAGGGGTCCCCATATCATAAAGGCTGAAGTGGCTGTGGAGATGTGAGAGCTCTTGGCCATTTATCCAGAGTCAATTTTGATGCTCACTCAAAGAAGCTCTTTTTAAAAATGCAACCTTTACAATGCCTATTCACGGTTCCGATGCAAAAGGAGAAATTTCACACACACACACTCGCCTGCTCCTTCGTTCCTTTCATTAGTAACTGCCGTTTGCATAGCTAATGTGCGGCTGTGATTTTGCATGCATCTTTGGGGGATTCTTCGATGCGGGGGCGGAACAAAAACAAAGGATTGTGTTAAAGGAGCTCTTAAGAAATGCGAAGCAGGTATGCGCCAGCTTCACAGTCACTTCCTGAATGACAGTTCAGCATGAAAACTAAAAATAATAATATGTGGGGCATATATGGCCCTTGCATACCTTGGAGGGCCTGAGCTCTTTAGTTAGTAGTACTCAAATGCTAAATGTTTATTTTTCCCACATGGCCTTCTTATGGATGCTCAGGCTTTATACTTTCTTGTTAAGTAATAACACCTTCAGAAAGCTGATACTTGGAAGAATATATGATCCCCCTGCTTCTCCACTGGATACTTATAACTCTTAAAGAGAGGATGATGGAAGTCATTCATATTGGATTAAAAGCTACAAACTAAGGATCAATTGGAACAGTGTTACCTCCATCATTGATATGACTCGTGTGTTTTCTTACTTTGTTCTTATGTAAATTCCTCTTCCTGCCAACAAAATCATCTTTTCAACAAAGCAGTTCAGTTTTTCTCACCCTGTCCCTGCCTCACTCCCTAGAAATGCTAAATCTCTTCTTGTTCTTTGGCCGTAGCAGCCCTGTTACCTGCAACTCTATGCTTCACTCAGACTGTCTTCTGATAAACGACATCCATTCCTCTTAGCAAATATATTCACCTTTAAAGCCAATTAATCTGTAATGATGAGAAGTTTTCAGAACTTTTATAAAATGGGTATACTGTACTATGTCTTATTTCTGTTTTGTACAACTGCTAGTGGTCTGCAGGATCTTCTTTTCAAAAATCTGCTTGTGTACTCTCCTGCTCCTCTCTCTGGGGTCTACATATGTCTATGTGATGTTTAACCACCCCCTGCAACTTGTTAATATTGCAGAACAGTTTTACATAGATAAAAACCTTACCAACAAGAAATGCATGTTTTCTATTAGAAAGAGCAGGAGGAGGGCCTTGAAAAAGGTCCTTGAAATGAAAAGTAAGTATGTTAAGAGAATCTAGGTCACAGCTTTTCTCAATTTTTGTAATTTAATGCAGCCCAGAATAATTGCTGTGCACATTCTTTTGAAATCAAGTTTTATAATATTCCTGTTGCTCAATGTATATTTTCAGATGTTCTTGGTACTGTACTTGATTCTGTTTTCCAAACAATTATATTGTAAAAATGCTCAAAGAGCAAGTTGAAACCAAGTTTATCTAAATATTGGAATGAATTCTAGCCATTCAGTCAGGCCAGTTAGATACTGGATTCCCTGGACAAAATTCTTTTTAGTGTAGAAGAGAATCTGTTGGACTAGAGATCCCCTTGATCAGAGAATTAGCTTCCTGTTGATATTAAAAGTTCCCTTGTTTCTGTTGTGCTCCTTAAATTGCAGTGCTAATGCCACTGTTGCTGAGTTGCCTCTTTTATAGGCTTGTAGTTAGAATTCATTCGAAGAAGAAGAAGAAGAAGAAGAAAAGTTGGTTTTTATATGCCAGCTTTCTCTACCTCTTCTTTCTCAACTTGTTACTGAAGAGCTGCCTTAAGTGTTCAGTGTCATCTTCTCTAAATTCTGTGCCTGAAAAGGCTGTTCTGAACTTGCTACTGCATGAAGAAGAAAGAGAAAGGTTATAATGGTAGGTGTTAGATACACATCTGGGAAAAACAAGGTTCAGAGCCTTGCCCAGCCATGGAACTCAGGCGGTAATCCTGGGTGGGTGACTAGTTCTCTGCCCAATCTACCTCACAGGACTTCTGCTAAGGAAAAAGTTTTTAAAATCTCATTTTTCCTGCCTTGATCTTTTTGGAAGGAAGACAGTCTCCAAATATCTAATAAATATTAAAATACATTGAGGGGGCCTAAAATGAAGAATAGTCATTACTGTATAACCAGACAGCTTGTTCCAAGCTACCATTTAGTTGTGACAAAAACACGAGCCCGGGAGACTTTGTTTTCCATAATTCATCATATAATTTTTGGATAAACCAAAGGACATTTTAAGCCAAAGAAAAATATGGTTTTGTTTAGCTGGTGTCAATTTTAAACAATGGCTGAGCTTCTTCCAGTCCCAATAAACAAAAAGACATTATTAATCAAAAAGATCCATCTTACTGCGTGTCAGTTAATTTCTTGCCATCTCATATCCCCTGAACAGAAGTCTCACTTGCAGGCTTTCCCAAGCAGAAATAGAACAGCATTTTGGCTTCTACTTATAGCTTTGAAGAGATGGGCTATTTAGCAGACTATTTTAAAAAAATTGAAATTAACTATGTCCTAAATGTAAAATATAGTTGAAATGAGCTTTTAGTGTGAGATTAATCCTTCTCATCTCCAGTTTACATGTGGCATTGTTATCACAAGCAGCTATGCATAGCAAATCTGACAAAAAGTCATTTGTCCGCAATATGGCACACCATTAGTTATCTAGGAAAAGTGATTTGCTTATTAATGAGACAAAATCTGAGTTGATGCCACTGGAAGACTATATATCACAGAGTATATTTGCTCATGGACATTTTTGGTGGTGCTCCCAGCTGCTATGACTTATCTTGGAATACTGATTCCTAGAGATATTATGCATATAATTATGCTAAATTTTAACAAACAAATTGCTGATATGTCTTTGGATTTGGACAGATGGGAACACAAACTTGTCTTTATCGGGTCAAGTAAATTCACTCAAAATGAATATCATACCTAGGAATATCATACCTAGAATTATTCAAAATGAATATCATACACACAATTCCTTCTCATATGCCATGTAGATATATTCATAAAAAGTGCTGCACTGGCTGTATCCTAAGTGGAACATGGTGACTATCTTGTATCATTAACTGCAGTCAAAAAAAATTCTAAAATCAAGTTTTTTTTTATGTTTGGGGACTGATGAAGAATTGAATTGAAGAAATTTGAAATGGCCGTATCCCTGTGTCATCTCTCAAAGCTATGCTACTGCTGCTTTATTACTTTGAAGATACATACATCAGTGATTATTGGACTTTGTAGATATAGGATGCCCTGACCTGGATGGCCCAGGCTAGCCTGATCTCGTCAGATCTCAGAAGCTAAGCAGGGTCAGCCCTGGTTAGGAGACCACCAAGGAAGTCCAGAGTTGCCATACAGAGGAAGGCACTGGCAAACCACCTCTGTTAGTCTCTTGCCATGAAAACCCCATAAGGGGTCGCCATAAGTCGGCTGCGACTTGACGGCACTTTACACACACACACACAGATATAGGATCATGTTGGACAATTTGTTTTTGTATTGATGTTTCTTACTACTTGTAGCTTTCTCAATAGAACTTTTTTGCACTTTGTAATAATATTGGTGTGTCACTCCTGTGCTTATTTCCTAACTATCTTATGTTGAATGGCAATACTTACAGTTGCAACATCTGCTGGTATCTAAATATGGCCCTACATTGCTAAAGCATCTCAAAAGTCCCCTTTGCTCATTGAAACTGTAATTGATGACCCTGGTGGTCCCTTCCAACTCTATGATTCTATGAATAAATGCAGAAAATCTAACTTACAATATTTCTTTTATAAATATTTGATGTTGATTAATAAATATCATATGCAGAGTCACAGGAATGAATGGAACAAGGAGCTAGATTTCCCTGTTTGGCCAAAGCAATGGGATATGGCTGGGCAGCCCAATACTGGGTGGGGGGTGGGGTAGTGTAAGCATACGGGTCACCAATCTCCCGGACTGGTCATGGCACCCGCAAACAGTCTACGTGTGTGCCCTGTCCAGCTGCGCACCTGCCCTAAACGCTACAGGGAAGGCTAGCGTGCACGCCAGTGAAACTTACACGACCGCTCCTGTGTGTACCGAGCAGCCAGCAGCTGAGAGACCAAGGCCAGAGCAACCTCCAGAGAGCCTGAGCTCGCTGGCCGAGCCCATGGGAACCCCTTGCCCTCGCCTTCTATATTTTTTGCTATCTTAGTCTACGTGAACTTGGACAACTCCTCATCTATAAAAGGTGTAGTATTACCCCATCAACGATCTCCTGCCACGTTGGCATCTGTGCTTATTCTACTACCTTTTATTTCTTAGATTCTCTGTATGATTTGTGTTGCACCACTGACTGCTTGAAACAACATAAACTCTCTTAATTTGGATTCCACTGTCTCTGTCGTCATTTTAAAGGTCACAGAATACAGACTCTGGTGTACAAAGGTTGCTCCCACTTTATAAATATTGTAGTTTCCAATGCAACTAAAGAACAACCGGCTACTGGACTTAGAAGGTTTTGATAACAGATTTTAATGAATTATAATGAATTAGACTTTAATCACAAAGAGAGAAATAAAGATATTAAATGGATAGAGGAGGGGAGAGGGGAAGTTAATTATATAATAAATTTTTTTAGTGATAAGATAGAAATTGTTCATATTATATACTATGATTGGAATGATACAATTGAATGTGACCAAGTTTGAAAAATAATAATTTTTTTTAAAAAAATAAATATTGTAGTTTTTAATTGCTCGCTAATTTCCCCATTTAAAGAGCATTTCGGCTAACAGTAGACAGACACTTACCAGGAGCATGTAGGAGCATGCAGGCAAGCACTGTTACCCCATTCACTTAGATACATTGAAAGAGAGACTAAAATATGTGAGAGCATAAGGAATGCATGCAAAGGATGGCTTAAACCAAGTGAATGGGGAGCACCCTATACATCTTGGAGCTGTTATATTAATAAGGCATCTCTGGATTCTGGTGACTTTTTAACAGTATCAGAAATAAAATCTTGCTTGATCATTAACTGAACACATGAAATGGCTTCTTACTGAGTCAGGCTATTAGTCTATCAAGTTCAGTGTTGACTACTCTGGCTGGCAGTGGCCTATTACCTGGTCCTGTTTCTAACTGGAGATGCTGAAGACGGAACTTGGGACCTTGTCAAAGCAATGCAAATGCTTCACCACTGTGAAATGGCTTCACACCAGTTACAATCTTATAGAGCATTGTACACAATTCATGACCATATTTAGATTCAGACAGTTGCTGAAAATAATGTTCTCGGTGATAGGAAATGTGTGACTGGAAATTGAAGCCTCCTTTTCCTCCCCATCCCCAGTTTTCAGGTTTGTGGAAAGGTTACAACTAGATTTACTCAGTGATTTGTTGTATTTACACATGGAGACCACAGTATTGCAACCCAGTCGCAAACATGACATGTGGGATTTGAGGCAGAGAAACTGAAATCATATTCTGTCCTTGGTTCTCTGGCTCTGGAACAGTCACATGGGTATCTAACCTATCATTTCAGATCTCAGATCCCACAGTTGTGGACATATTTGTACTCAGTCATTCTGTTGATGGAAATACACAGATAGGGGCTGGAGATGGCATAAAAAACAATGTCTGATACAGAGCGTAGCCAGTTCTTCCTGGCAAAAGCAGCTTCAAAGAGCATTCTATTTAAAACAGGAAAACTAAGCTGTAAAACTCAATTTCGTAATTTTCATGTGTTCAGAGGAATAACTGGCTATGCTCATGGGCTAGTTATTGTCGAGAAATGCATCTGCCTCTCATACCAATGGCAGAAGTACTTATTTTCATATAAACAACCCATGTTGGTCACGGTATCATCTGTGTGAAGACAGAGAGCATTTGTAGGGGAAAACACAGGGCACAGGAAGGGATTCTTAACCCTTCCACTAGATATGATTCTAGACACTGCATCCACTCGCCCCACCCAGGGCCTTGCCCCTTCATGTCGTCAGGGGTATTTGTGTCTCAGAGCCTATGGGTGGAAAACAGCAGGGGTGGAGAGCTTGCAGGGGAGAATTGCCTGATGGAGGAAGTGTTCAGCACCCCCTCAAGGCCACCTGTTCTTTGCAAATGTCTCCCTTGCCCTGTAATAGCCTTTTTCAAAAATGGCTGTGCGAACACCTCCTTTTCTGCGTACTAGGTAGCAGATACAAAATTAGTTATTTTGAACTCTAGGAATGACATGGTTCTTAGGCTATGAACTGTAATGGAGCTACAAAAATAGGAACAATTTCCAGAAGGCCCTTCTATGTTGTTGACCCTTGTTGCTTTGAACATGCTTGGTTACTGGACAGCCAGTGTGACCAACTGAGTTGATCAGATGATGAGGTAAAAACTTCGTGCTGACCAATTTGTAACTCTTATTAAAGAAGCACACATATAGTTTCCTTTAGTTTATATACAATTTATCATCATCTTCATTATATTTTAATACAAAATTTATCTATGTGTTAATTTCCAACCTCTTCCCAATCAGTTTGGTTGATCTTGCATGGATTCAAAGTAAAGCAGTTCTGCCCGTTCTGCCTGGGGGTGTGTGCCCCCTCGAGTCTCTCTCTCCCTGGTTTGAGGGGGGGCTTCAGTTGTGTATCCTCAGGTTTTCCCTCATTCATAAGATTGGTTAGGTCTATTTTGATCCTTGCTCAAAACTGATTTTCAAATGGTGACTTAAAGAATGCATTTGCCTGGTCCTGAGTCCGATGCAAAAGGGGAAATTCCACCCCCTCCTGCTCCTTATGCATAGCTAGCTGCCTCTGTCCCTTTCCATGCTTTGCACAGTTGCAAAGGTGTTGCTTTACTTGTTTGTGTTGCTTTGCAGCTGGGTTGCTTTGCAAACTTCTCAGCTGTTTGTCGGGGCTGGGAGCTTTGTGCGTGGGCGGCAAGCTCTGCCCAGAGATGCACATTAAGGGTGGGGGGACCCCTTTCGGGGCCCATATCTCAGCCCCCCCCCCAACCCAATCTTTACAAAACTTGGGGGGTCTGGCAAGAAGGGTCCTTTGAAGCTCCACTGAAAGTTTGGGACCTCTAACCCCAAAAATGTCCCCCCCCAGAGCCGCGGAAAGGCGTGGTTGTGTTTTTAATGGATTTATTTGGCCGAATTTTTTTCCCGAACTTTGAATTCCCGCCGAATTGCACAAACCCGAAGTGGGGGAGTTCGGACTTCGGCATATGCCGAATCTAAACGGGCCGAATTCAGCCGAATCCAAACTATACCGAATATTTTTTAATTCAACAGCCCTACCCAGTGCTATAGAGTTTACAGGTGTCGGTCCACAAAGGACTAGCTAAATAAAAAAATATTTGTTATACTGGTGTCTCTCCTTGGAAAGAAAATGGAATATTGCATCATACCATGGTCATGATTAACAAGGTCCAACTCGCTAGTTAGGAGATCTCCTGAAAGGGCATATGGGGAGAATGGTGTTTCTCACGGAGGGCAGAAAAGTAGTCCAGGCGATATTTAATCCTACATATGCAACTAATATTGACAAACACGTAGAATGAGGCCCATTAGACTCTTTTACACCTGTCTGCCTTGGCCAAGCCATCAGTAAAACCTGAGTTGAAATTATATTCAATTCTGGGGTGTTCAAATCCCCCAAAAACACTTTTACTTGAGACTCCAGGCATCAGTTTGTATTATGGCATGTTCACTAGCCAATGAGAGATTTTATACAGATTGCCTTTTCTTGCATGGCATAAATGTGCCTTAATATGTTGACCTCAGAAAGACAACAAAACTACAGCTGTAAGCCTCTCATTGCTGTCTTTTAAGTTCCCACCAATGATTCAGCTAACACAGTGTCCATCTGAGGTATCCTGCAATGCAATTTTACATTTGAATCTCATTCATTTTCTTTTCAGTACTTGTAGAAAGATGGAAATTGATATATACAAAAGATTAGACATTAAGGAGCTACCCACAATTGGAGCTCATTTGCATGTGTACATCTCTGAGGGTCAGGAGGGTCAAATCTTCATGAACTGCAATGAATCATGATACCAATGCAACGAAGTTGTACGTGCATGAGAAGCTTGGGAATTTGGATGTAAAGTGATGATTTTAAAAAAAATGTAAATTGCAGGGGGAATGGGGGGGAAGCCTCCTCTTTTCCACACCTTCAATATGAGTATTAATCTGATTTGGGTAAGGGAATCAGCATATATCTGGGTTTCATTTGCCTAATGCTACACCTACATCCATCCCCTTTCCAGCTGTATTTAAGACATCTCATTAATGAGTGAATTAATGAGAGTCATAGAGGGTTTTCACACTGCCTCTATAAACCATTTTGGCTGCCTGTTGCTAACAGGGTTGTTGCTTTTTCATTTCAGACACATAGCCATTTGTGTCCTGTTTGCAATGCAGGGATGAGCTCCCCCCCTTCTTTCCTGGAAACCCTTTCCTCCCATTCTGAAGTATTTAGTGCACTTCTGAATCACTGCAGAATAATGTTTGAAATCTCTGTGGTGCTTCTGAAAGAGCCACCTTTTGATTTTCTCATCCATTTCCTGCGCATTCCCTTCTGGAACCATTAGAAAAAACTCCTGCGGAGCCAGAAAAAGCAGAGTAGCTTGGAATGGAAACAGTGATTCAAATACAATTCATAAATGGAGGTAGATGCTGTTTAAAACCTCCATTCCCACATAGCTTTATGCAGAGTCAGGGCAGCAACAGGGGGAAAAAAAGATTAACATGAAAATGTGAAAGTGCCTATAGCTGCCTCTTCCTTTTAGAATCATAAGACCACAGGCCTTACCTGGTCAAACATTCTGCCCAGAGGCAGGAAATCTCATACCAAAAGTATCCCTGATGTATGTCTGCCTCAAGTGTTTAAAAAAGCCTTTAGTAACTGGAAATTCCAAACTCCTTTAGTCATCTTATGCTAATACCTTCCTAATATTCACTTTAAATCAGCTGCAGTTTAAACATTTTAGTCCCGTGAGCAAAGGAAATACCTGTTCTTTGTCCATTTTTGGGAAAACCTTTCAATCACACACACATTGATTTACCATAAATTAAGGGTGGGCTGATCATTCTTTATAGCGCTGGCATGCTGCTTACACATAGGGAGTGTCACCACAAGCCACCGTGCAATTGTGATTTTCTCTAGGCTGACTGCTGCTAATCCAGTGGGAGACAGGAGGCTAAGCAGGGTCAGTAAAAACCCAAGCATGTAGCACCATCAGTTCCTGGAAGTCTATGTCCTTTCCACTTCTGGTTTGGTACTATTGTGCTAAATCAGCCATGGCAGGATCTGCCATCCATATTCATTTGAAAGCCTCCCTCCAAAGTGTTGGCCAGCTCTGTCACTCTGCCACAGTTTCCTACCTTTTTGGGCCCTCCCAGAACACTGTCAATCAGCTGGTGGGGTGGTAGTTCCTTTAAAGGGACACCCCCACCACACTAGCTGATTGGCAGTGTCCCTTTAAAGAGGGGGGGGGTGCGTGGCAATTGCCCAGTTTCTTGGTGGTCACCAAGTAAGTCCAGGGATTCTTCCACTCCAGAACAATGTAAAAGGACTTCAAGAAGCATTGAACTCCTGCCCGTGAACGGATGAAGGCAATCCATCAAGGCTTTGGATGTAATGTGCTGAACTGTGTAATTTCCAAATTCAAAGTGCAGAAAAGAAGAACACATTTTAGTCACATA
This sequence comes from Euleptes europaea, assembly GCF_029931775.1. NCBI lineage: Eukaryota > Metazoa > Chordata > Lepidosauria > Squamata > Sphaerodactylidae > Euleptes > Euleptes europaea. The sequence goes on along the minus strand of NC_079313.1, from coordinate 68,465,829 downwards.
GCACCACTGCTATTTAACTAAGAAAATTCATCAGGTGGCAAAATACTTAACTCAAGTAATGGCTCTAAAACTGTCCCGCTAAATGACACAGCTATTCGGCCATTTCAATAGACTTGAACAGGAGAATCTCTCTGTGGCTTGTGTCTCCAGGCATTTCAGTAAGATATGCCTTGGAGAAGCCAGCAGTGAATGCAGGTTGAATGGACTCTGCTAGATAATTCAGCTTTCACAGCATTACAAGCATTTTTAAGAGTTAAGAAAACAGTCAAAAGCTTATGCACTGACTCAGTGATTCTCTTCCATATTCCAGCAATGCAATCTTAAGCAGCATTACACTGTACTAAGTCCATAGAAGACAATAGGTTTCGAAGGGTGCAACTCTACTGAGGATTGCATTGTAAGTGTTCCAATCAGAAAAACAAAACTGGGAACATTTTCCTTTTGGCATTCTTCTTAAAACTCCACAACTCATATTTATGACCACATTACATGTTTTGGTTGGACACTTGCAGATCCAGACCATCTATTTAAACATTGTTGCTCTGTGGAAGTTCAGCCTAGTATAAGGGAACATGATTGTCAGAAATATAATAACTATCACGCTTCCTCAATTGGAATATGAACAACTTCTTAATTTTTTTACCTTTACAGCATAGCTTCATGATATTTCTTTTTACTAGAACATCTGGCCTGGGCATAGGCAGCATTAGCAACAATCTACCTTTTGCTGTAGTTTCAAAAATTGCAGAAGACTCAGCTGAACAAGCCATATAAGAGAGACCTTTTAGTTACACATTTTTCTTCATGTTCTCTCTTATGCTTCCCTTTTGATTTAAAGTCTGGGTACAATATCAAATGAAATGGAAGACATTATTTCATGTTTTCTATCAAGACACAAAGAGCACATGTTTTACTGCTGAACCCTCATTCTTTCCAAAACTCTAGGGAAGGGAGTTTATTCGCAACTCTTAAAGGCTATCCCATTTCCAACCTTCCACAGCAACCATTCTATCCTGTTTGCCAGTCTCCCATGCAACAATTATAAGGCAGTCTAAACATTGAGTAATCTTGCGCACGTTTGAAATGTTTTCAGGATTATACAATTAACTGATTCTGAATGTAAGATGTTGTTCAAAAAATGACTATTCTCTTGACTCATAGGATGACTATTCAGGATGCTATTCAGACAAACATGGGTTGTAGAGGGTGGTAAATTAACATAGTACACACTGTCTTTGCTCCTGGCCTCTGTTGGTCCATATGACAGTGCAAGATGTGTGCTCATCAACTGTGTGCAGAAGATCAAATGAACACACTGATGTTGGGAGCAACAGTAATAGAGACATTGCTGAGTGGGGATTCGCATAAATTAAATGCTTCTTTGTTTAAAATTCCATGAAGGAAGCTAGTATATCAGGGAGATGTTGAGGCTAGAACCCTTCTTTCTGATATGCTGCTTTCAATGAGGACAAATAGTTTGCATGAAAAACATGCAGTCATGTAAGCCCACACCTTCAGTCTGAAGTTGTACAGGCAAGGTATGGGTTTACCACCTCAGTAACAATTAGGCCTCAGCATCTAAGATATTGACAATATGACCCATAAGGATGATGGTTTTGTTATTGTTTCTCATGCTTTTCTCTTTTCTGGAATCTGATTCTGACTAATTTATTAATGAGTCAGATCCTACACACTTTCTGTTCTTGTCTTCCCTTCCCTTCTTTGGCCCATGCTATTCCTCTGCTTCGAGTCAGGGAATCTTTGAAAATAAAATGGACCATGGCATAGGATGCTACAATAAGGAGATGCTGTGTGGCATAGCTCACCTCCTTCTGGTGGAAGCAGAAAGCTCATACGATGTAATCCAATGTCTCATGGTCTTACTTGGCAGGGATGTAACAGCCCCCTCCCCAAAAGAGACCAGGGTCATGTGCACACTTGCCATTTGCAGTGCTTTCCTTGCATGTTCGCACTTCAACTCACCCGAAGGATGCCGGACACGGCTTCAGTACACAGTTTCTCCGCGATAAGAGGATCCGCTTATATGGTGAAGTATTAAAATGAAACGTGCTCCTCACGTGGAGCTGTGAAGTGCGATCATGCAACCCCGCTGAAAGTCCACCGCCCCGCCCCCATCCTTCCTAACCGCCCACACTCGTTCCCCCCCTTTTCGGCTTTGCAGTGCTTAGATGCGAGAGGGTGGGATGGCGGCAAGTCACTTTTGCTTTCCCCTCGAACTCCCGCCATGCAGTACAATTCTTGGTTTTTTTTTCCTTTTTTGCCGCCATTTTTTAAACAGCCTTCCCCTTCCTTCGACCTCAGTACAGCGGAGAAAGGCGGCGCAGCAGGGACAGAAATCTTGCGGATTTTATAAAAAAAAAACAGAGAAATGCGGTGCGGTGGGATCAGAAATATTATTTCGCTTTGGATCCTCTTGTACTCGACATGTATAAATAGCAAGGTAAGTTGCTGGTGCTTTCACGGGCCAGATTAACAGTCCTGATGTTTCAAGACCTTGCCAAATGTCATCACTTTCTTTAAATAGCCAGAAGGACTAGGCAGAAACTAATATGCTTGTGGTTTTCTCCTGTGTCTCAGGATTTTTGGATTTAAGAACCTTCATCATCACTATCAACGCTTCAATAAACTATAAGACATGGCATACTCGTAATTGACAGCCAACTAGTATATCTTGGTGTTGCTTTCACTGTCATGAAATAAGCATTTACCAAATATAAATGTTCGCTATTAAGAGAAGCAATTGTGGAAACTATTTTACTAAACTTCTTTCACCTGAAATGTTTCTCCCCCCACCCCACTTATACTTCTATAGTTGTGTGGTCTAGTTTGCTTGAGATTACCGGCTTCCTACTTTTACCACTTCTCGTTTTGTTGCCCCAGAGGAACATTTCAGTTCTGCCAAATGTGGCCGAGGTTGTCATTTGGAAAAAGGGATATATAACTACATGTTCCCCTTCATTTAAGAATGCTCTCGATAAATACTATGTGCTTGCTAGTAAACCTGCAGGAGTTTCCGAACTTCTGCTCTCAGCCTAAGGGGCCTGGCACCCCTGCTGCTTAGTCCAGCAAAGAACAGAAATATTTTGTAACTCAAGAAAAGAAGAATAGTACTTGGGCATCTTTCAGTTACCATATCTTCTCTAAATGCTTTTGAGAAAGTTTCAAAGGCCTGAAAAGAAAACAGAATAGACTGGAGTGCACAAACTGCTTACATTTCTCTCTCTTTCTTTGCAATACCAAAAATATGTATTAATTTATCTATTTTATTTATTTAAAAACATTTATTAGCCACCTTTGTCCCTTGCAGAACTTATGGTAGATTACAATATAAATCAAACATCATAAAAACAATAATTATAAAACCCATAAAAAGTCACCATTTCGACTCAGACTAGAAGAACAAACATATAATTATATAATGCCAAGCAACAGCTGGGGAACAGGATAAACATTAAAAAGTCAGTCAGATGTTAAATAATCAGCCCTGAAGTTTCTATATATTTTCTCCAATAGAGAAAAAATGGGGCCCCATTAAATTGGACCCCCTGGCCCAATTTTCACCAAACTTGGGGGTTTTTTTGCAAGAAGACTCACCAGCAGCTATGCTGCAAATTTGGCACCTCTACCTCAACCCCTCTCCCCTCAAGAGCCCCAGAAAGATTTTCCAATAGTTTTCTTATGCTGGGAAAATTTTCTCGCCGTGATTCCCAGCTCTGACATAGCTCAGTATTATGTCAAAGGTTTTTTTTTTTTTTTTGACTGGTTTTTTTAGGGCCCCATAGTTGGGGCCCTCTTGAGGTAGGGGTCGTGTAATCAGAGCCAACTTGGTCTGACAACTATTAAGTGGATTGATCTGTAATTCTGCATTAAGCATAAGGGTTATTTAAAAGACTGGGCTCACCCAGTCCTGTCCAAAGGGATATACCCTCCAACTAAAAAAAGGGCCGCTTCTACAGCTACTTACCAGACTTCTACACACTTAATCTTAGCCAAAAGGCCAAGAAGCTACTTACCAGACTTCTGAAGAATACTACTCACCCACGTGGATGAGCAATCTCCTTCACAAGAGCTGCCTTGGTCTTGACTTTGGCTGGCTCTGATATCACTGCCCCCTGAAAACCTGCTATCAAACTGAAGGTTGCCCCGAGTAGAGGCTTCATTTCCCCACTCTGTCACCATCTCTTGAAATCAGATTTTTGATGACTATAATAAAGGACTGTTCACAGGATGTCATTTGCCACCAAAAGAAATGTTTTCCTTTTTTTTAATTTTTATTATATATTTTATTAAATTTTCAAAACAAACAAACAAACATGCAAAATACACATACATTCAAATTATTTATACTCCTTCAGGGAGTCTGTTTCATCATACATCTCAAAATCTCCTACATTAACATTATGATCTAAATAAAATCCTCCATTCAATCTGTTAATTTTTTTAAATAATCTAGATGTGCTTCTAATGATCTATCCCTTTTGTTTAATATAGTCCAAGTAATTTTCCCATTTCCGTTGAAATTCATCAGTCGTCTTTTCTTTCATTAGGCTTGTCAATCTGGCCATCACCATAAATTCATCCATTTTCTGTTGCCACCTTTCCACATCTGGCATATCTTCCTGTTTCCAAAGTGTTGCCAAAACTATTCTAGCCGCCGTTGTCATATATAGAAACAGTTCTCCCAGATTTCTATCCAAGTTATCAGGTTCAATTCCTAATAACATAGTCTCTGGATTCAATGGAAAACTGGTTTTTAAAACTTTCTGCATTTCTTGGTGTACTTGTATCCAAAATTTCTTAACTTTCTTACATGTCCACCACATATGAAAATATGTTCCATCTATGTCCTTACATTTCCAACACCGGCTGTCATAAGATTCATCTATTTTTTTAATATCCATTGGTGTGATATACTATCTAAAAAATTGTTTATACCAATTTTCATGTAGATTATTACTGGCCATAAATTTAATAGATTTAGTCCTAAAAGAAATGTTTTCCATGCCTTATTTCTCTTGCATTTAAGCCAGTTTCCTCAGTTTGGAAGCTAATTTGCATGGACATCATGCTATGTGCCCCAGATACGAACGGAGCCCCCAGACTTTGGGGAGCCAGCCTGTCAACCGGCTCTTTCCGCGAGTCCTCGGTAATGCTGAATTTCTGAACCTGAAAACTGATGGACAGCTCGGCTTGCAAGTGCCTGGAGGATGGGAATGATTCCTTTGCTGGCCCATAAAGTTGGACTCATCCCAAAATTCGCTAAACTTCGGTGACCGTCTAAGGAGAGACCCTTTCAGCCACACTTCAAATTTGGTGACTCTATCTCCAAAAATGCCCCCACAGGAGCTTCAAAAAAATTCCCATAGACTATAATGGACACGATTTTTTTTCCGGTAAACTCGAAAATAAGCCAAATACCCATATTTACTGGTATGGGTGTTCGGCGTATTCCGGGTTTACTGAAAAATCAGGCCCAATAAATCCAAACCTGAAATTTACCCCAAAATCTTTTGGCACAACCCTATCAGCCAGTTTCCAACAAAATCACTACTTCACAGTACATGAAGATGAAATACTTGGACTATCTTAATGAATTATTCCTGTTATCATTTCTATGAGGTACTCAGCCCTGCTGAAAAATATTACCATGAGGGAGAACAATTTTCTGGAGGGAAACACTTTATGGTTTAGCCCCAATTTCATCTCAGCTTTAACTTAAGAGACTAGGTGGTACTTCGAACACTCAAGCCTGTGGTGGGTCTAGAATCAAGAAGTTACGCTGATCTGTGCTTTGAAAGATATTTGGGAACCACTTCTTTAATTCAACAGAGATCAGGCTTCATCTCTTTGTGACTAACAGTAACATAATTCTCTGAGGGTTAACCATTTATTTACAAGACTCAATGATTCGGTCATGAACAAATGGCTGCAAACAAAAAGCTGCAAAGATTATGTCCTACCATAAGGTGAAACTGAATTTGCTTAACATCAATACTGACACTTACATAAATATCTTGAACAAAAACACTGTTGGAAACAGGATTCCTTTAAAAAAAAGGGAGAAGAAGAAGAAAGGATCGATTTCTACACTTTTGCATTACCAATCTTGGCATAAACTCATATTTGAAGTAGAATGATGTCATCTGCTTGGCCTTTTCCCACTGCAAACAGTAAATCTTGAAAATCTGGAAAGACCTTTTATTTGGTTATTCATATTGTACGGCAACAAGGGGCTACAACACATGTGCCTGAGCTTATTAAAATCATCTGGAAGAGAAGAGGATATTGTTTAAAGTACTCAAGACGGGTGTGGAATGGTGGGGGGAGTTTCCACCCTGAAATTTACATCATCTGTTTTTCTCACTTCAGATGCCTTGACAGTCACATGCCTATTGCTGAAACTTTAGTCTGGAAGCATTTTCAGGCAGCCATTTGATTCCTTTTCCTTCTGTTTCTGGTACGTGTCACCATTTCGGTGTTGGGTGAACTCAATGTAAGAATCAGGGCGATAAACCTACAGTCCTGTATAAATGGCTCCTTTGGAGACCACAAAATTTGTTGTGCAATCGCCCACCAGTCCCTCAGCCCCCCAAGAATATCTTTGGTTAAAATCAGGAAGCAGATTTAGTATTACACAACATGTAAACAACTGACCTCTCTCTCTTTCTCTCTCTCTCTCTCTCTCTCTCTTTGCATCTTGTGGCCTCTTAAGCTGTGTTTTTAGGTTTTCCCAGATCCCAAAGGGTGCTTTTCCAAGAGCCTAACTCATATTTACATTGCTGAGGTTTGCGTTGTTTGGAATTTGGCTTTATTTGGTCTATCAGCTGCTTTACTTGGACAATGTACCCAGTCGGCTATTCCTCCTCTTCAGTTCCACATTGCCAAAAATGTCACTATTACTATATGAGGCTATTTAATATAAACTAGCAGCTGGCTTTTAGAGATGTGGTTGCCTTGTCATGCTTTGGTATCTTACCCCTAGCTATTAGGAAATAAACATTCTCCCGTCTCTGTTTAGATGGTGAAGTACAGACATATTTTGTGCTATAAATCTGTGCAAATTGCTGATGCTCTAGGCTGGGTTGTTTACACAGCCTGTATGCTTAGTAATTTTTTTGGTTTTTAAAGGCTCTCCTGGGAACTATGCCTGACACCCTGGAGAGCTGCTGGCAGTCATGGGCTAGAGGGACTGGTGGCCTGATTCAGGATAAGGCAGCTGCTTATTTCCTGTACTGGGTGAAGGCCTGTGTTCTTTGTTTGAAGATTAAAGGCAATAAAACAACTTGTAGCACTTAAGTTCACAAATTTGGCATCAAATCAATAGTAAATGCTCAAAATCCAACCATAGCAGGGAACAAGGCAAAAGGCTCCAGCTTGTACAGCCCAGTAAACACAGAGCTGGATGCGGATCTGAGAAACCGGATTTGTCCCAGTTTTACCAGGGATACACTGTGGGACTTTTAAAAATGCAAATAAGAATGATTTGTGGTTTCTTTTTTACCCCATAAAGAGAAAACATATGAAATGCCACTGGCATGCTTTAACATTTTTGTCCTAACGACTTAGCGCAGAAGGCTATTTTAATAAATAATCACCCATTCTTCTCCTATGGAGAAGTTCCTCCATTACACCGCATGATAGACTGTAAAACACTTTGCAAATTTAAAAAAAGTAATCTAAATAATAAACAGTGGCAAATGAATAGAAAAAGGAGCAATGAAATAACATTTTCTCAACATAGATGGAAAAAGCAGTGTAGCTGTAACATTGCAAAAAAAATATTTTTTTCTTGTGGTTGCTCTTCTTGCATGAAAGAGGAAAACAGGATAAAACAGTCCATATCCCTTCTCTTCTACCACATTGTTCCTCATGTACATTATCGCTGCATGAGAGAATCATAGGACATGGTCCACTATTCTTTAATGACACTGCCATCTTGTTCGTGCTAGAGTAGCGGGTGTTCCTATTTTTTTAAAAAAGAATTGTAATGGCCTTTGGCTATATACAATAAATCTGTACTTACCTATCTATAAAAAAAGAAGGGGGGCATAAGAACAGTTTGCCACCTCGGAACAGTGCATGAGACCACTTCAACTGTTGTGAGCTTCCTTCAAGAAAAACACTTCTGTGTTAGGTTAAAGTGTGAAAAGTACACTCCAATAATTTTGTCTCAGGACTGTGCACATCTCTTTTGGCCTTCACTCTTTTCCTCTAACCATGCATTTCTGAAGGGGGTGGCAAAGCTTCTTAGGAGCCGGCATGACCCCAGGAATTCCCGGAAGGGAAAGCCCACACCGGCATTGGGGGCATTCCCAGGGCATCTCTGGGGAGGAGCTGCTTTTAGGCAGCTTCCTAACCCCTTTCTCCCTGGGAACATCCCCTTGCACTGTGGCATTGCTGAGCTACCTTTTTTAGTAGTTCTGCCTTGCTGTTTTCAATGGGGCCATTTACTTTTAATATTCCTAAAAACATTTTAAATGTCTATTTGGCAGCTGGGAAGCCTCTGTGGAGGCAGTGTGGCTGTGCCGCTCCCGGCCACTGCAGATCTACCCCCCCTTCAGGAATGGGCTGTAAGAGTCTCAGTCTGTAGAAGCTTTACTGAAGACAGACTAATCAAATTGCTGAGTAGTGCTGATGTTCACAGCAGAAGACCTTCTGTGCTTAAACATGAATGGCTGCTCCCAGGATTTTTAACAGTACCAGGAACTACTGGTGGTTTTTAATTTCCCATTTTATATAAATCAAAAGGTAGGCTCATTTGCTCCAGGATCAATCCATTTTTATCATTCACTTAGATTACTGTAATGCAGATAATGTATTTAGGTACACTATCCTTTTATGCATTCAGATCATGGGTTCTTCAAGACCAAGACTGCCAAGTCTTGCCGGAAGCAGGTCTCATACCCAGGACTCCATTATCACAGTTACCACAGAAGACTACTCAGACCATCTTGAGTCATATTAATTGAGGCCTACAATATGTACAACTTTTTCCCATTACAAGGATGATCTCTGTGGGGGGAAATGTAATCATATTGTCTTTGGTGTGCCAGGCATTGAACCTGGGAACAGAAGCAGGCAAAATATAAACACTGAGGACAATTTCAAAATTAAAAAAAAAAACCTTTGTGTGGAAGTAGCACGTGGAAGTAGCACAAAGCCCATGTATAGGAAACAGCAAATATACATATATATGGAGTATGTGTACTCCATATTGTGCAGGGATTCAGGACCACCTCTCCTGGTATACTCCGAGATGGACACTAAGATCGCCCTATGAAAATTTACTGGTGGTCCCTGGCCCTAAGAGCATGCGGCTGTCCTCGACAAGAGCCAGGGCTTTCTCGGCCCTGGCTCCAGTCTGGTGGAATGTTCTGCCTGGTAACATCAGGGCCCTGTGGGATCTGAAAGTCTTCTGCAGGGCCTGCAAGACAGAGCTTTTCCACCAGGCCTACAATTGAGGACAGCTGCTTATACCAGCGTATGTTATTTATACCATCTTACTGGCCTCCCCCCACCTTCTCCCCTTGAGTGAGCACAATACAAAGTGAAGGGTTGTCACCTGTATGGTCCCTACAGTTTTTTTACTTGGTGCGCCATCATGTTAGGTTTTAGAATTGTATTGTTGGTTTTATTATGGATATTTATATTGCATGTTGTATTTTGAATTGACGTTATCTGCCCTGAGCCAGCTTGCTTGGGAGGGTGGGTTATAAGTCTAATAAATAAAGAAATACCCCACAAATACAATCAACTTCTTTTTTTTCTTTTTAAAAATATTTTATTAAGATTTTCAGGGAAAAAACAAACAAACAAATACACATACATTCACACAGTTTATACTCCAAGAAATGCAATCAACTTCTGTGAAATACATGGGCATGGAAACCATGGAAACTATTAAACTAGTTTACATGGAGGAATTTTGTAACATTTGAAGCAGCTCTCAGTTATAGGGTTAATTGCTTTTTCTCTACAAGCAGGGACCAGTGCAGCAAAGCAGCTAATGGCTGAGCCTCTTGTTACAGGGGAATGTATGTAAGAAAAAAGTCAACACATCATTTCTTCAGTGCAAAATTACATGGGGTAAGGGAATTTAGAGCAGAAAAGCAACAAAGAAGAAGGGTGTGTATAATAATGTTTCAAAGGCAAAGCACACATTTTTGTCACCAGCTAGCACAGAAAGCAGCTTGAAGGAGTTTTGGGAGAAAAATGACATGATGACGCCAACTCTGAATGAGGTCCATGCTTCCTGCATTCATTCTGAGTAGATGGACATTTTGGCCTCTGTCCACAGTCCCTCATCACTGAAAGAGAGGCACAGCTGAGCTTGGTCAAAAGAACTACTTTTTGGCTCAGAGAGCCAGCGTGGTGTAGTGGTTAAGAGCGGTGGTTTGGAGTGGTGGACTCTGATCTGGAGAACCGGGTTGGATTCCCCACTCCTCCACATGAGTGGTGGAGGCCAATCTGGTGAATTGGATTTGTTTCCCCACTCCTACATATGAAGCCAGCTGAGTGACCTTGGTCTAGTCACAGCTCTCTTTGAGCTCTCTCAGTCCCACTTACCTCACAGGGTGTCTGTTGCGGGGAGGGGAAAGGGAAGGTGACCGTAAGCTGGTTTGATCCTTCCTTAAGTGGTAGAGAAAGTCGGCATATAAAAACCAAGTCTTCTTCTTCTGTGTGCAGTTGCACACAGGCAGAATTTATGAGGCTGTCTTCCATTAAGTCACATCATTGGTCTACCTAGACCAGAGGTTCTCAAGCTCTGTGAAGTGCAGACCACTTCCAAAAATATCCTTTTTTAGACCTACCATTCCAATACAATCTGCAAGCTAGGGCTGTTTGGACTTAGTATCACTGGCACAAGTCCAGATGACAACAGACATAGGTAGTAACCAGCCATTCACAGTGCAGTCCTGGGAGACAATGGACAGAAGCTACATCCACTACCTCGGGCACCACTAGTAGTTGGGACCAAGCTGGATTCCTGGGAATAACCGATTAGCAAGGGAGGGAATGAAGAGGTAACCCAGCTGCTCTCCCATTTCTTTTCCTTTCCCACCCATGAGGATGGAGGCAAAGCATCCTCTGCCATCTTAAGAACTGGCCCACTCTTGACCCACTTGTAAGAGAGACACAACCCATTTTGGGAGGGGCATAACCCACAGTTTGGGAACCACTGATCTAGGCCAATGCAGTACGTTTCAATAAGCAGCGGCTCTCCAAGGTCTCCAGCAAAAGTCTTTCCCAGTCCCCCTACCTGAGATTATTTTAACTGGAGATGTCAGAGGCTTTTGAACCTGGGAACCTCTGCAGCCAAAGCATGAACTCTGTCTTGAACTGTAGCCCTCCTATTGAACTAGTTTCCATGAAGGAATTTGGTAAAATTTGAAGCAGATCTCTGACTTATAGTTCCTAAATTACTTTTTCTCTATGAGTAAATGGTATTCTTCCTACTTGGTCTCCCCCCCTCCTCTATTGAATTGATCACTTCCATACCTGCACTGTCTGCAGCTTACAAAAAGAGTAATGATTAATGGCAAGATAAGTTACTGCCAGCAAATATTTTTTCCACGATATTGCACCTGCTTAGCCAAGATGAACATGCTTGCAGTTCACATCAACCCTGCACTCAGATATAAATGTGTAACTCATTATCAGCTGGTATTGTATGTTATGAATTTAAATACAGCTCAAAGGAAGTGTATAACAAATATTTTATATCAGCTACATATCAGACAGGTATTTTATTGTTCCTTTCTCTGTGTTACAGATGATAACACTGTTTACAGAGGTACATGTCCTCTCTGCTGTTTATTACTCTCAGAAAACTTCATTATTGCTATCTCCAATTTACCATTTACCAGATTCATAGCTTCATGATGAATCAGAGATCATCCCTAATTGTAAACGGGCCCTGAAGGAAGTATTCTGGTGTACTCCCTCTATGGTCCAAATTTACCTTTTCAATTAAGCCATTAGATTCACTTTGAATTTTGATCCCTAGCTGTGCCAGTTCTAAATATGTGCAACTGTACTTGCTTAATCCATCCCTTCTTGTCTGTTTCTCTTCCATCCCTTCCTGTATGTATTGTCTTCCTCAGTTTCAAAATTTATATTGTGAACTCCTTGTACTTACTATTTTATTGTCGCTTAAGGAACTTTGTAATGTGACTTTTTACATATATGGCACTCTATAAATAAAACTAATTTATTAACAGGATTGCAGCAGTTAACCTACAGAATGGCAGTCTTTATGAAGCTACAAGACTGTTGGTTGTTTTTCCTTCACAATGGGTTACTCTGCTAGGCAGAGAACTCTAACTCTCTCAAGGATTGGTATAAACACATAGAACCTGTCTTGGGAGAATAATAAAAATAATAAATAAATAGGCAAACAGACACAGTCAGTCAGATAGATAAGGTATATTTACTTGATACTGTTTTCCATGTAATGGGACACTGTAATGAAAGTGCAATATAGCAAAAATTATACAGGCAGCCCATTCCTGAAGGGGGGTGGATGTGTGGTGGCCAGGAGGAAATGCCCCCATAGAACACAGCAAGGCTATACCACCAAAAAAGGTGGCATTGCAATGCTGCAACTCGAGGGGGAGTTCCCGGGGCAAAAGGGATGAGGATGCCTCCTAAAGGCAGCTCTGCCTCCTGGAACACCCACACACACCCACACACACCCACACACACATGCCAGCATGGGCTCTCACTTCTGGGATTTCGCTTCCGGCATGGCTGCACCGGCAGCGGAGCCCCGCAAAGCAGCATAGCTTACTGGCACCAGCGTGGATGCCCCCCATGCCAGCATAAGTGCCCCTTATCCCGGGATAAATGGGCATTTATTTCGGCATGGGGTCATGCCGGTTCCTATGCCAATTCGCCCTCCCTTCTTCAGGATTGCACTCATAATCGTCCATATTTAGAGAAGAAAAAACATACAGTGTTGAAGACTCTAAACATTTTCCTTTATATTACATTTCCTGAATGGAAATTGCTGAGAATACTGGTCTCAACAAACCACAGTGGTTGTCCTAAGCCACAATATGAAGCAGAAGGTTTACAACACTATGGTTATTTAACATCCCAGCCCACTAGACTCAGGCTGCTTATTTCTCAACTCCTCATGTAAGCTCAGCACCTGGTTAACTTAGAATTATTGGCTACAATGTTCCCTGATAACTTTTTGTTGTTATTTTTCTGAGGTCATTTTGTGTCATATAAGTATAGGAAGGAGGGTCAGCTGTACCATATAGGGTTGCCAGGTTCCCCCTCTCCATCAGCAGGAGGTTTGGGGGGGCAGGGCTGGGGCGATCCCCGCTCCGGAGTAGCCCTTTGGATTGGTGGGCAATTGCCTGCCGAAACCACCCACCTGGCAACCATAGTACCACACAAGCAACACAAGGGGCATTTGGGATTCCACCATTTGCAGAGGCACACTGATCTGAATACAAATGTGAGGTTTGTTGGGTTATCAGGGAATTGTCCCCCCTCTTCCTCCATTGCTTATTGGTACATGGTCATTTGTTTCCATTTCAGCACATGTAAAAAAAAATCCCTCCACTTTCTGTGGTACAAGAAACTAATTTTACATCAACTCTCGACACAATTCTGTGTAGGATTTTTTAAAAGAAGCCTTAAATGGCTGAGACCAACCTATCTTAAGGGTGAGCCTCACTTACCGTATATACTCGCGTATAAGCCGAGTTTTTCAGCCCAAAAAAAGGGCTGAAAAAAGCCAACTTGGCTTATACGCGGGTCAATACGGTAGGCGAGGGGAGGGGGGAGGAGGGATAGAGGGAGGGGGAACTTACCGCCGCTGCCGCCGCCCCCCCGCGCCTTCTCTGCAGCCTGGGAGAGGCCTGCAGGGCCTGCCTGAGTGCAGGCAGGCCCCGCCGCCCCCCCCGCCGCCCCCCCGCGCCTTCTCTGCGGCCTGGGAGAGGCCTGCAGGGCCTGCCTGAGTGCAGGCAGGCCCCGCCGCCCCCCCCGCCGCCCCCCCCGCGCCTTCTCTGCGGCCTGGGAGAGGCCTGCAGGGCCTGCCTGAGTGCAGGCAGGCCCCCCCCGCCCCCCCGCGCCTTTTTGAGGCCTGCAGGGCCTGCCTGCGCTCAGGCAGGGCCCCGCTGCCGCCTCCGGCCTGCGTGCCTTCCCTGCCGCCACCTCCAGCTGATCAGCAGGCCTCGTCCTCCCGGTGAGTAAGGGGTTCAGGGGCTCTTCTCCCTCCCCCCTAGGGTGGCGCTGGGGTCAGGGTGGGTGTGGAGGGCCCGGGAGGGGGTGGCACTGGGGTCGGGGTGGGTCTGGAGGGCCCGGGAGGCCGGGCGGGAGGGCGACCTGGGGCAGGGGCATTGTGTAAGCCGACCCTCGGCTTATACACGGGTGCCTAATTTTTCCCCATTTTTGGGGTAAAATTAGGCACCTCGGCTTATACGCGGGTCGGCTTATACATGAGTATATACGGTAACCTGCCTATCAGCTGCAATGATACTAAAAAAATTTTTAAAAAAAAAGCAAACTCCATTTTGTATCACCAATTAAAAAGATCTCAGGCAGCAAAACAAAAACAAAAAAACTTCCTTGCCATTGCAACTATTTGTGTACAAAGACTGCTAGATTGCAGACCAGGTATATTGCAATGCAACTGTCCACTGCATTCTGATTGTTTCCTTTTTTTTAAAAAAAAAGAGCTATTATTAGGCCAAGAAGCTTTGTGATAAAGTGGAAAAATCCGGATTCAGATTCAGACACCTTTATTGGCATAGTTAAATAGCAACGAAAAGTGGAAAAAAATTAAGTTTCAAAGCTGGTCAAAGGGTAGGAAATGCAGCAAAATGATTTTCATTGATATCTTTGCTGTAAAAAAGAATCGAATAATGTTTATCAAAGGAAAACTAAATGAAAGTAGGAAAAAGCTGATAAACATGTGGCGTTTGAACATGGAGGTTAAAGTTTTGGTGAGATAGCTCTATGTATTACTGCCAATTCAAGGCCCTGTTATCTGTGTACTTGCCCTAGTCCAGTTTTGCTTCTTGTATTCCCTTGCAATTCCCAGCATCTGCCATCAGAACATTCCTCTTCTCTTCATGGCTGCATTATGCCACAGAACATTTCTGTTGGCTTTGCCAGAACCTTACATGGAAAAGAAATCCCGTTCTGGTTTACTTTTTAATCCATTATGTTGATAAATATCCAGATGCAGACAAATAACGTGAGTACAGTCTTGCATAACAGATTGCAAATGAAGCGCTGTCAGGCATATCATGGCAGGGTCCACTCTGAATCCTCTTGTTTCCCCCTCCCCCAAAGACATTCAGAGCTATTGAAAACCCAGTTCTCTTTGGTTTACACTGGCAGAGCATCTGTAGCTCCAGATGTCAGAAGATATGTTATGTAATAGTGTAGAAAACTGTGGAATAGTTTGCAATGTGTAAAACAACTGAGCTAAATACTTGCCGAAGCTATAAACAGCAAAATAGTAACAACATTACTGGAAAACTGTGCTTTCCTACATGACTTGTTTCGTACCAGAGGAATAAAGGATGACAAAAATGCATTTTATATGACTCACATGCTTTGGCGTGCTTTGTTAAAGTTTAGGTATGCATGCACAGTGTCTTTTGCAAGCAATCTTTATTTTTCTTTTAACCTTGATTCCTTATTAGTCTAACGGGATGAGAGCTATTATGACTTTCCTTCCTTGACAGCTTTTCCAATGATTAAGTACATGGGATATTAAAGCATGGCAGCAGCTGCTGAAAACTAAATGATGTTGGATTCTTATTTGGCATACTGATGATGGAGGGCTAAGTACTAGAAAATCATAAAGCAAATGTGTGGGCTGAAGAGAGAAACTAGCTATGCTTAAGTCCTGCTAAAGAGAGCTCAGATATGCATCCTTAGCCAGAGCCATTGGTGCATGGTGCAACTCCATTCATTACTATTTCAGATGTGCATTTTAGACATCTCACATTATATTGGCAGCATGAAAGCTGCTGCAGCGTATCTCCTTCCTGTGACACTGGGATAAAGTTTTGGCACACATGAGAGGTTCCTATTCCATGGCACCTTCCCACAATAGTATCTTCTCTCCCAGTGGTGGGAATAGGATACAAGATATTTTAAAGGGGTATCTAACAGTGTGACTATGACAAATACATGTATCATGCATGGCTACTTCTCAATACTCCTCAGAAGTAAGCTGTGGCTCACGAAAGCTCATACCCTGCCGGAAACCTTGTTAGTCTTTAAGGTGCTACTGAACTCCTACTCTTTTCTACAGACAGACTAACATGGCTACCCATCGTGATCTCTCTTAAGAAAGAAAGAGAGAGTTCAGTTACACATGATCTCATGTTAACACATAGCTCCAGAGAGTGGGATAGATGTCAAAAAGTATGTGAAGCAATTTCATGTTATTTTATCCATCAAAGGATACTTTACTTTATCGATCAAAGCAAAGACTTATTTTCAAGCTTTGAACTCCCACTGAATATCATTGGGTTGCATGATATTCTCAATCCATCCTCTAGCACAAGGAACCTTTCCTGTCCCACCAACCTTACAAGGCTCTGACTAAGGATGCTCCATCATTAGCAGCAAAGAGCCTTAGGATACAAGCCAACAGGGTTAGTTTTCTCTGACACATATACACCAAATCCTATTTTTAGTGTTTCTGTCTTGGTTTTGGTCCAAGCAAAATATTGTTCCATTACCTGATACAGGGATTTAATGAAATATTAGAAACATTTTCTTGGTAGTGGATATAACAGACTTCCCCATCCTGTTTTTTCTCTGTCTAAAAATCTGTCTTTCATTCCAGTATCTGTTACCTTGGATGAGTTTAGTCTCAGAGGATAGCTATGTTGGTCTACAGCTAGATTTGAGCCCAGTAGCACCTTAGAGACCGAGATTTGGGGGAGGGAATAAGCTTTCAATGCTCCCTTTTTATCTGATGAAGAGAGCATTCACTCTTGAAAGCTTATACCCCCAAAATCTTGTTGGTCTCTAAGGTGCTACTGGACTGGTCCCTGAACTATAGGATGCATTGTGGATTGTTGTGTCATTCTGACCATTTTTTAAATATGATATATTGAGTTCTCTACTTTCGAAAACATATTGTACCACTGGCACTTTCAAAAATATCAGTTGTTAGTGGCCTTCAGTTTATACTTAGCCAAAATATACTCTTGTTTAATAAAAAACATTGTGCCATTAAAGTACAACATGGTGTGAATTTGATTATTGACTGCTGGCGACCTGTGCTTTTCAAAAGATAATTATGGAGACACACTGCAATGTTTATCTCTTTCTGAAGTCACTGTGATCATGGCGCAAGACAGTGCTTTTCTGGCAACCTTTGTACCATATCTATTGCATTTTTCCTTACAGTACGTCTAATCCTAACAGATCTCACACAAAATCATCTATTCATTTGGATACTCTTCTGAAAACCTGTGAGGTAGACTGTGCTTCAGAAAACTTACGCGTCAAGAGGAAAGGGAGGCAAGGACAACAGCTATAACGTTTTTAAATTCAGTGACATAGGACATTTTAAGCTAACAATGAATACATGAGAAGTGCAAGGTGTTACGACAAGAAGCCCTTGTAAGGGATAGTGTCAACAAGATAAGTGCCCCATAGCTATTTGTCAAATGTGTATAACATATGTGACATCTACTTAATAATACAACTAAACATTTCCCCATGTTAAAATACCAAGTAAATGCAAACATCCATGTGTCAACAGAGCTCAAAGCTAAGTTTGGTTACCTTGCTAGAAGATATTTAAACAGTCTTTCTCCAGTTTCCAGTACAACATTGCTTGCAAATGTGAAATTTGCTAACTCCCTGTTAAAACAATTTTCAGAGCTATCCGTTCACATCACAAAAACAAGATGGAAGTGTCCAAATCAGCCTGGTTTTCTTCCACTTGCGTAAGATCAGTATAAAGCTGGTTGACTAGCAATCATGCCACTGGGAAGAATAGGTTGACGATATTCAAAAGTTATTTTGAAAAATATTGAGAATATTTTCCACAGAATTCACTAACAGCTAGTGAAATATTTCAAAGCTGTAGCAATCCTCCTAAACTGAGCTTCTTACTCACTCTGCACAGACCTTCCTGTCTCCATGTCACATCCCCTTTCTACCAATAACTGGTCAGCTAAACTTTGGAAAAGCAAAGTGAACAGGCTAAGGTCCATCTCGGGGTAAACTTCAGTGCAAAACTTTACTTTAAATGAGTCTGACTGGAATTTCTTGGTTAAGCTCAGCTTCCATGTTAGGTAGCGAGAGCCAGCTTAGTAGTGGTTAGAGGGTTGGAATAGGGCTAGGAGGCTCTCTGGATTTAAATTCCCATTTTATCTATAAAGTTCATCTTGCACCAGTCATTCTCTCTTTTCCTAACTGTTACCCAAATGGCCTACCTGTGGGTGACCCGCAACATTTGTGGCACTCCCCTTCATGTTAAGAGTCTCCCCATATCTATCCAGGTAAAATGAAATTAAGGATCATTGCCTATGTATGCCAAGGTTCAGAATTTGGTAGCAGCACTTCGCTGTGGGAATGGGGAGGTTCCCAGAAATAAAGCAAGTAGAAAATAGAATCAGACTCTAAATCTTTATTTAGAAATATAGATCCAGAAAAGCAGGAGAAACTCAGAAAGCTACAGGATATCTCTCTCTCTCTCTCTCTCTCTCTCTCTCTCTCTCTCTCTCTCTCTCTCTCTCTCTCTCTCTCTCTCTCTCTTTCTCTCTCTCTCTCCCTCTCACACACACACACACACACACACACACACTCACACACACACACACACACACACACACACAGTTAAACAGTAGCAAGCAGCCATTGTGGTGTAGCAGTTAGAAATGCAGAGTAGGGTAGGGCTGTCAAAAAAAAAAAAATTCGGTACAGTTCGGATTCGGCCGAATTTGGCCCTTGTGGGTTCGGTACGTGCTGAAGTCCGAACTCCCCCACTTCGGATCCGTTCAATTCGGCGGGAATTCAAAGTTCGGAAACAAATTCGGCCGAATAAAGCTATTAAAAACACAACCGCGCCTTTCCGCGGCTCTGGGGGGGGGCATTTTTGGGCTTAGAGGTCCAAAACTTTTGGCAGAGCTTCAAAGGACGTTTATTGAAAGACTCCCCAAGTTTTGTAAAGATTGGGTCAGGGGGGGCTGAGATATGGGCCCTGAAAGGGGTCCCCCCCACCCTTAATGTTGTGCATCTCTCAGCAGAGCTTGCCGCCCACGCACAAAGCTCCCAGCACGACAACAGCAGAGAAATTAGCAAAACAACTGCAAACACAACCTTGTTAAACAACACCTTTGCAACACACAACTGAAACCTCCCCCCTCAAACCAGGGAGCGAGAGACTCGAGGGGGAACACACACCCCAGGCAGAACCGACGAAAGCCCCCTTTGGCTTCCCCCCCACCCACAGAAACTGCTCCCTCCCCACACACACACAGACTCTGCTTTCCCCCACACACACACACATACACAGGAGAAAAATTATAGATTAAAGCCCCCAAAGGGGTCTTACTGTGGCTGTCTTCTGTTCCATCAGGACGGGCTGTAATCCAAGATGATTCCAATTAGGCACGGAACGTTTTGCTCTGGAGAGATGCACACAGGATCGGATCGGCTGCCCCATTTATCCCAATAGGGGAAAGGGGAAAGCCCATATCTTGGGACCCCCTGACCCAATGTTCACAAAACTTGGGGGGTTCCTTAAGAAGCTTAATCTAAAGTTCCAGTGAAAGTTTTGTGTCTGCACCCCCAAAAATGCGCCCCCTGCAGCCATGGAAAGAGAAAAGGGGGGGAGGCGATATTTCTGCCCCCACTGAACCCATCTTTACAAAACTTGGGTAGTATCTTAAGAATAATTCACTGAAGCTATGATAAAAGTTTGGGGGGTATATCCCCAAAAAAGCGCACCCTGCAGCCACATAAATGGAAAAGGGGGGAGGGAAAAGGGGGAGAGCCCATATCTCGAGACCCCCTGACCCAATGTTTACAAAACTTGGGGGGTATCTTAAGAACACTGGTCTGAAACTCCGCTCAAAGTTTGGGATTTGTACCCCCAAAAATGCACCCCCTGCAGCCATGGAAAGAAAAAGGGGGGAGCCCATATCTCGGGACCCCCTGACCCAATATTTACAAAACTTGGGGGGTACCTTAAGAAGCTTCATCTGAAGTTCCAGTGAAAGTTTTGTGTGTGCACCCCAAAAAATGCACCCCCTGCAGCCACAGAAAGGAGCGAATGTGCACAAGCACCACACACACACACACGAGGATTTCACTCTCTCTCTCTCTCTCTCTCTCTCTCCCTGGCCGGGCCGCACATCAGCTGATTCCTCCGGTACTCAATCCTGACTGATTGGCCAGAAGAAGACCCAGCTTGCCCACCGATTGGCCGGGGGAGGAGAATGCTGCTTACTGACGGTTATGCTGCTTACTGACGGCCGAATTGGCCGAATTTATTCGCGAACTCCCGAACTCGCTGAATTCGGCCCCCCCGGTTGCCCGCCAGTTTTGAGTTCGGATCCGTCCGAACAGAAAAGCAATGAATCAGGGGAAATTCGGTTGATTTTCAGTTCGGACCGAACCGAATTGACAGCCCTAGAGTAGGGTCTGGGAGACCCAGGTTCAAATCCCCTTGTTGCTGCGGAAGCTCACTGGGTGATTTTGGACTAGTCACATCCTTTCTGCCTAATTTACCTCACAGGGTTTTTGTGAGGAGAAAAAGGAGGAGAGAATAATGTTAACACGCTTTGGTCCCCACTGTGGAGAAAGGTGGGGTATAAATGAAGGAAATACATAATAAATATAGCTGATGATGGGAGGTAGATAAAAGGCAAGTTGGTGAATGGCAAAGAAGGAAAGAATGAGGCAGAGAAAGTGCAGAGGATATGGGGGTTTCCAGGAGGAGGGAAAGGGGAAATAATGTGGGGAGGGGGATAAGGGGAAAGTGAGGTGCGCTCAAGTCCCTGAAGGCTCCCTACAATGCAGTGGGCCTGACCCAGTGGTTGGCACCACACAACTGAGCCATAGTTTTTCTAGGTAGAGGCTAACGGGAGGAGGGAGGGAGCTGAAGATAGGGGGCAGATAAAGGTAGGTTGGCAGCTGGGTGGGAAGGAGAGAAAGAAGCAAGAAAGGGGGCTTTCAGGGAAGAGAAAGAGAAATAGTGGGAGAGGGGGAAATGACATGCCTCCCTCAAGTCCTTGTGAATTCTTGCTTGTTATATCTAATCATTATGATCACCTGCATTGTGATCACTCCTATTCAGGCTCATTCCTCTTTGGCCGTTTATGGATGGGTACTTTCACTCACATTTGGCCCCGGTCTGTTTCAGTTGTTCATAGGAGTTATGCATGAGCTTTCCATCCATTAGAGATGACCTGGCTGCCAGCCCTCACAAATCCAGGGACGTCCCGTTCCTCTGTTAACCCGATTCTTCCCTCTCCCCTGAGCTCAGCCCGGGTGAAATCCCCATGCATAAGGCAAAGCGTGAGACATGGAAGCTTGGTTTCTCTCACAGCCAATTACAAAGTAGCATGTAAAGAGGTGGGGATTCAAATGCTTCCTGCTTCCTGGGAGCTCTTTCTGAGCAGAAGAAAGGCTTTTTAAAACTGAGGCTTGGATTTCTCCCCCCTTCAGATTGCTTTTTTGTTTTGTTTTGTTTTGTTTTAAAGTGCTTTTTTATGCAGCAATTGGGTTTGGGGGGATTTTCTCTCACAGTAAGCCAAATTGCAAAGCAGCATTTAAAGGGGACTTGATTTGAGCTTGGAGACTGCTGATGCATAGATTCCCATCAGGAAAGTGTGAGTCCAGCGAGCAAGGAACCTCAGGTAAAACTCACATGCATAAACAACCTTAGTTATGCTAGGAAGTGCTTTATGCAGAGTATTCAAGCTGCTTCACTATTGTCATGCTGGGCGAAAGGCCCTGCTGGAGCCCCATTTGAATTTTACTGAAGTATGGGGGCTCCATTATGGATGTCTATATGGTCTGTTATCAGAACCTACTTCGAGTTGTTTAGAGGATGAAATAGAAGAGCAATATCGGTCACTCTGAACATCTGAAAAGTAAGATGAAAACATGGTAGAATTTTAAACAGACTTACCATGTTTAAATGAATGAATGCATGAAAATAAACAGTGGTCACTAATCCCTGCTGATCCCTGCTACAGATTGGATTACAGTAATATGATCTATGTTTGGTTACCTTTGAAGGCATCTTAGAAACTTCAATAGGTGCAGTATGTAGCAGTGAGACGTCTGTCTAGAGTCAGCTGCTTAGGACTTGTAATGGTAGTGCTGAATCAACTGCACTGTTTACTTGTTTGCTTCCAGGCCCATTTCAAAGCTCTGGTTATCACCTTCAAAGCCCTTCATGGCCCAGGACGCTCATGCTTCTCTAACCATGTCTCCCAGTATACTTTCGTGTTCCAGTTGCATTCCTCAGACAGGCTTCTCCTGTGGGACTAGGGTTGCCAGCTCCGGGTTGGAAAAAACCTGGGGATTTTGGGGGTGGAGCCTGAAGAGGGTGGGGTTTGGAGAGGACAGGGATTTCAATGCCATAGAGTCCAATTGCCAAAGTGGCCATTTTCTCCAGGTAAACTATATCGGCTGGAGATCAGTTGTAATAGCAGGAGATCTCCAGCTACCACCTGAAGGTTGGCAACCCTATGTGGGACTCTCAGCTAGGGTCCATTTCACAGCAGTCCAGTCACAGGCATTTTCTGAGGTAGGTGCGCTGCTTTGGAATGGCCTACCAGAGTGGGTGAGGTGGGTACCTTCGCTTGTTGCATTCAGGAAGTCATGCTGCTCCAGACTGCATTTAGTATAGGGTGAATTGTTCTAGCGCTTAAACTTAGTATACAACAGGCTTTTAACTCCGTGTTTTAATTCTGTATTGGTTTTAACTCATTTGTGCCACTGAAAAAGGTGGCTAACATACTTTTTTTTTTTTTTTTACATATTCTATATATTAAGTTCTAGGCCACTATATGCAATAATCAGTTGCATGTGGCTTCCCTGATGTTTTCAGGGAAAGATTTTTGAGCAAAAAGCAGAATGTATAAAATCTAAACAATGCCTAAGCTAAATAGCTATACAAAAGATTTGGAGCAGATGGACCAAAGAGTTTTATCTCAGATAGACTGCAGAAAAAAATTATTTGAGGTTTGATCCCTAACACAAGAGTTCTACTTGTGAGGTCGGAGAAAACCCTTCTTTCATTGCTTTTGCAAAAGGGCAGCCATTGTTTTTCCAGTCTGTTGCTGCTTTAGCACTACTTGAAAGGAATCAGGAATTATATAGGATATGTGATGACGTATGTTTAAAAGAAATACCTGGAGGTTTTGGGGACAGAGCCTGAGGAGGTCAGGGTTTGGAGAGGGAAGGGACTTCAATGCCATAGAGTCCAATTGCCAAAGCGGCCATTTTCTCCAGGTGAACTGATCTCTATCTGCCGGAGATCAGTTGTAATAGCAGGAGATCTCCAGCCACCACCTGGAGGTTGGCAACCCTAATCATAGTGGCCTATATGGAATCAGATTTAACTGATTAAGGGCTCCTGTTTGTCCCCTTTTCTGAATCCATGTGTCCAGAAAGTGGCAAACAGAGCCCCCATCTGTTTCTGCTGGCAAAAATGGGACAAAAGGGAAGCTGGAAGCCCCTCTCTCCCCGCAGCACTCCAGAATCGAACAGAGAAATTGGGTGCTTTCAAAGTAAGTTACCCAGGTCTTCTGTGTGACAGTGAGTTTAGTCAGGCACCGGTGTCCTGACTTGTGTCATATGAAACATCTTGTTTGGCTCTGAGTAATCCTCAAGGGCATGTAAATAACAATGCAGAAATCTAACCTTGAGGATACAGTAGCATGGAACAGTATTGCCAGGATGATCGTATCCAAGAAAGGATGCAGCATAATACATGAAGTGAAACACATAGGAGGCTTAGAATATTTCTCAGGGCTTCAAGAAGATAGTAAATTTTATCCTCATGATCATTTTGTGCAAAAACTGCACAGTAATCAGTTGTTGCACGTAGAGTCCACAAATCTGTTTCAAAAAATAAGAGTGGGACTTATTCAGACAGTGTTATTCACCATTTCCATGAGGAGGAGATAATATTTCCTCAACCTTAACCAGTAAAATGTTGCTGTCAAAACAATTTAATTCTTTCCCATTCCCTCCCAGCTAGTACTTCCATTGCAATTTTTAGTGTTGTGTGGACTCTTTTTAAAGAAATAAACACCCAGTGACAGCACCGGGATTTAAACAGCCTTTTTGTCTATTTTAGTGACACTAAAACTGGGCTAAGCAGTTGACTACTTTACTGGTGAAAGTGGCCCAAAATAGATAGACATGGAATACCAGAAAAACAAGTATGGATGAGGAAATATATCTCATGTGCCTTTCTTTCTCAAGTTAGAGCACCAGCTTACTATATCAGTTGTGGGAATTCTGGCCAAAAAAATACAATCTGTTTTCATCACTGGACTCCCTTCCACCAAAGGAAAGAAAATTAGATGACATACCGTAAGATGGCCGTCAGTTCCAGTACAGTTTTTGCTCAGAACTGTGTATTTAGGACTAAACATAGTGGAAAATTGAATGAGATCTTGTTGCTTCAATTCCACTCAAAACACATGGCAAATCTATTTTGAAATCTGCACCCAATGCTCCTTAAACACAACAGGAGTGTAAAGGCAATGCATGGATAAACTAAATGGATGAGTTCAGAATGAGAAATAATGGTCCATGGTTTTTCATTTGGAACGCTGCCATATGAAGTCAGGAAAGGAAATAAATCAATGATTAGTAAGTTTGCTCTGGATCACTTGCCTGTTCTTTTGCATAATAGTCATTTGAGTGATTGTCGAGGTTCAGGGAATCAGTGCATCAGTGGTAACAGCGGAAGCAGGGAGCCAGAACCTTACAATGGAAACTATTGAGAAGCCTAAGTGTGTAGCCTCAAAGGAGAGACTGTGCAGCGCTGGGAATCTTCAGTGCACTGCAGCTGCAAATACATTGTCTCACTCCAAAAACCTGGGGAGAATTATATATAGGCCTGGTCTCCTTTTCAATGAAGCCACTTCCTACAGGAAACACCCCTTAATTCCATGGCTCAGGACCTGATCAATTATACAGTCAGAGGACATAATGCTATTTTATTTCTTTTTCTCACAGCCAGTCCACTTATTTCATTCATCCTTCTGATGTTGCTTGTCTATTTTGTCTTTAGTTAGCACCAGGCATTAGTTTCTAAAATGGAAGGTATCAGAGCTCAAGACTGTTTGTGCCTGTCTCCTAATCCCAAATGTGCCAAAGAAATTTATGGTTAGTGACTGTTGAGGGGAAATCCTTCTGCATATGGACGAATGCTCCTTCTACTTATTACTACTTCACACCTTCCAGAGTAATATCCAGACAGACTAGTGCTTAACCTAGCTCAAATCAAGCCCTGGTTTGAAGAGTGTACATAGGATATCCTGCTGCAGCTTGAGTTCAAAAAGAAATCTATCAGATTCATCCATTCTGTTTCAAATGTGCTGTCTGAAGTGTCTTAAACCATGGAATTAATCCATGACTGTCATTTTTTATGGTCAATTTTGTTTGTCCTCTCCTCACTCAGGGGCTGAACGTCAGATCACATCTCCCCTCTGTAGTAGCATTTCTGGTCCTACTGCCTCTGCTCCAGGAAGATGGAGGAGGTAAAAGACAGATAAGTATATAATTTTAGAAATCAGATTATGTAGTCTCTTTTCCATATGCTACTTTGGCGGCAATAAGCAATGGCATTAATTTTACATAAATAACTTCTGTGTCAGTATTATAAACTTTTAAAAACCTTTTAGAGCACTAACAGAGCAATCCTGGGAACTGCTGAGGCCGGAGACGCACTAAAACTGCTGCGGCCGGAGACGCACTAAAAAACACTAAAATGGGGGGGAAGGCCCCATTGCAAACAGTGATGCTGCACCTCCAAAAATGATGGCACAGCAATGCCGTTGCATTAGGGGGTGTTCCCAGCATGAATGGGATTAGGAAGCTGCCTAACAGCCGTTCTGTCTTTCAGAACACCCCAGGACTGCCTCCCGGGACACTGGTGCAGGGACTTGCACCAGGAGAATGCTGGAGGGAGGCCGCACAGATGTCCGAGGGCCACGCTGCCATCACGGTCCAGGGAGGCGGGCATAAGTGGCCCTACACCGGCATCCGTGCCACTTTGGACAGCGTAAGTGGCACGGACGCCGGTGTAGCGGTCATGCCGGCTCCTAAGAGCTGCTCAAAAAGCAATATGAGACACATGTCCTTTCCAAATCTAAAAGTCTAGAACCGGGCTCAGGACTTCTGAACACCTCATGACAACCCCGTCATTTATTTTAAAAGAAAGCAGCACTTTCATGTTTGCAACTGAAAGCTTGCAAGAATATGGGGTGCAGTTCCCCAAGCTGTCAGCCAATGAGAAGTCTGCTAATTTATTGCCAGCAAACCAAAGGAATAGAAACCATTTTTCCTGCTTCCTAAGAGAGCCCTGCAGGGAACTTGCTCTTATGTACTTTTCATGCTTTTTACATAATCAGTTTTTGCAAAGCCAGCCAGGTGGATGTTGCGTTCTCTTTTTATCAGTATGAATTTTAATAGTCAGCTAGAAATATTTTACAGTTTGGGAATTTTATGTAGACTAATTTAAATAGTTGTGATCAATCATTCTGTTCTTTCTATTATGATTGTCCTCATTAAATATTTGTGCCCTACACACCCAGAGAAAAGAAGGTTGTGGGACGCACTGAAATGAAAGTTGCTATGAGCCTGGACACAGGACTTTGAAAAACAAAACTGTGAACCTCATTCATGGCTGTTTCACATGCTATGGATTTTACAGATTGTCATATTTGAAGCAAGTACATCCAACTACCATACTGTGTATATAGGGCAGCAGATTGTGAATGGCTGTATTTCCCCTGCTTCACAAACATGCAGTGAGTGTAACCACTTGAAACAAGAGGATGTGTTAGGGTTGCCAACCTCCAGGTGGAGCCTAGAGATCTTCCTGAATTACAACTGAGCTCTAGACATCAAAACCCCCCAAAAAACTACTTCGGAGAGTGGACTCTGTAGCATTATAACACATTGTGGCCCCTCCGTTTCCCAAGCCCTGCCCCCCACAGGCTTCACCCCCAAATCTCCAGGAATTTCCTAACCCAAGAGTTGGCTGTTCACACGTGTACTTTCAGGCTACAGTATTCATCTGTAAAATGAGAACCGGACTTCATGTGGAGATAAGTTTGTGACAGAAAAAAAAAGTTTTGTGCGTTCAGTTACAGAAAATGCTACAAAAGGCAACATGTGATTCAAACAAGCAGGAAACCATGCCAGAAATCAATAGCCATAATTACAGGCATGTACCCTATGATGTGTATGGCATACATGACTTGGGCTGGCCTTTTTTCCCTATGGCAAAACTGAATCTCTGAAAACAGCCTATATGCTTACATATTTAGTTCCAGCTCACTTTATTGAGGATGTAGAATCTGTTCCCTGTTATACGATCATGGCTTCAGTGTCTCGATTTCCTTTCTTTGTCTTGCCTTAGGCACTAACTAAACAGGCCCAGATATCAAGATGTCCAAGTCTGCACGCCAACAGAGGAACTGTGCACGATGAACTGCATGCACAGCTGCTGCAAAGGTTTGCTATGCCCAGGTCAACCCATGCTGTATTACATGCTGGGAAAAGACAAGCAAATAGTTTATATTTGCAAGTATTTATTTTGGAACCCCTGTCTTCCATTCTTGCATTAATGAATACCTTTGGAGACTGGTCCGGATATTCAATCAATTGGACACAATCTGAGTTGATGCCACTAGGAGACAATATATCACAGAGCATATTTGCCTCTGGACATTTTCAGTGGTGCTCAGATGTCATTACTTATCTTTGGAATACTGATTTGTAGAGATATTACACACATTGTGATGCTAAATTTTAATAAGCTAATTGACATATCTTTGGATTTAGAAAGATGACCAATTTTAAGCTTTACTCTATGGGACAAAGTAAATACACTCAAAATGAATATTATATCTAGGATTATTTATATTTGACTTGCAATTCCATTTTATATACCTTGCAGATATATTCATAAAATTAATACTTTGTTTCGGAAATTCTTGTGGGGTTCCTTATCATCTTGAATTTCTTAAAAGAGGAGGAAACCTCCATGGGTTAATGAAAGAGGATTTGGTTTCCCTGATCCCAGTGTATATCATCAGGCATACTTGTTAACATGTACTAATTATTGGGATCGCGCCTTGCAGTTGGACTATCCATCTTGGCCTCATTCAGAGGCTTCTTGTCTCATGCCCCTCTCTAAGTGGAAAGCATTAGGGTCTACTTATGCTAGAGTGGATCCCATTCCTCTTGCAATTTCTGCAATTAGAGAACAGTGGTGTATACATGGCACGGCAATATGAATTTGATCCATTTCCACATGCTAAATTGACATTATGGGCCAAATCAGATCTAAAAATGGGGAAGACTTTTTTTTACAGAAGGCTTGAAGAGATAGGGGGATTTTTACATTGGACCAATTGACAGGTTATGATGATGAGTTTTTGCAATTTTCTGAGCTGAGATCTAGGTATGACTTGCTGTCTTATGTAGAATGGCAATACTTACAGTTGCAACATCTGTTGGTATTTAAATATGGCCCTGCAGCATTAAGTGTCTCAGAGTTCCCCTTTCTCCTAGAAGCTCTAATCAAATCAAGGCAGAAAACAAAACCTACAATATTTGTTTATAAATATTTGATGTTGATTAATAAATATGATATGCAAATCCTCAGGAATGAATGGAATAAGGAGCGAGAGCACCCTATTTTGCCAAAGCAACGGGATATGGCTTAAAGCTTATACCTGCTCTCTCCATGGATCTTAAGCTGAGATGTATTCAGCAAAAAAATTATGTTCAAGATATACTGGACACCACAGTGACTCTTTAGCAAAGGAATGAGTAAAGTGTCTAATTGCTGGCACTGTAATTCACTGGATGCATCCACACTGGGTGTGTCCAGTCATTCATTTTTCTGGGAAGATATTACTCGTATCAATTTTGTATTAGAGTGTTCATTGATTTTTGAGGATGCTTATGTACTTTTAAACTATTTGCCTGTCTCATGGAGGCTAACCGATAGTCAATGAAAACAGAAAGATCTAGATCTATTGATTTACCACCTCTGGTAAGGAATGAGGACCTTAGAACTCTATCGATATTTGAACATGTGGCATATAGACGGCAATTGCGCATGGACTTGTTTTTAGATATTTGGAAACCGTTTATCGAAACTTATGTCTACATCAGCCACCACTTTTATTATATTGTTGACTTTATTTTATCTATGTTCTTCTTAAGACCCCCACCCCCATTTTTTGGAAGGAAATAAAAAGAGAATTTTTAAAAAAAAATGCATGTAAGGTTTTGAAAAAATAATAATCTTGAATTTACAATGTTCTCCTGACTGCACTAAATGAAAGCAGAACATTAGCATTAGTAAAAGGAGCCAAAACGAAAGATGTGGATACTTTTTAAATCCATTGCATATAAATTAATTTTCATTTTGTGTTCCTCCACATTGGCAATCTTGCTGTTGCTTTAAGAGTCCTGGAGGAGTGTTCCTTGTCTATCTTCCAGGGCCTCTGTGCTGCCATTGGGGTCTCATTCTCAAATAACAAGGTGAATGAGTTCTTCAAAGGACAAACGCTTCACATTTTATTTCAGCAGTCTGTCATTGGGGAAAGTCAAATTTCCAAACAGCGCTTCAAATCTCACATGTGTTCCAGAAGTTTATTAGTGGTTCACAGGCCTGGACAGAAGCCTTTTGACTTAGCCAGCTGCTGGGAGCAGGGGGAGGGCACCAGTTCATGCCAATAAACAAACCTCTTTTGGGATGTCAGCTTCTTCACAGCATCCTGAGTGACTTTTCTTTAGAGCAAGCTTGAGGAAAGTTCAAAATCAGATTTAACTGGAGACAAACCCTTCTATTGTGTGCCTGGAATGCATCTAGGGTCTTTTCCCCAGCAAGTAATTCAACAATATATATTTTCCATGCATTTTTAATCCATGCATATATAATCTGTGTTCATGGATTCTTTTAACATCCAACCAGATCTGTTGAATAGAACTCTGAATTTAGTGTTTGGGATATAAAAACTTTAAATAGATCAACTAATACAAAGACATTGATATACAGTGAATTTAGATGTAATAAAAATGTCTGTTTGATGGTTACAAATATCTTCTATGCTGACTCGGCTGTAATAATTTTTAGTCTAACAAATTACAATTTAATGAGTATGATTGGTAGGGTTGCCAACCTCCAGGTACTAGCTGGAGATCTGCTATTACAACTGTTCTCCAGCCGATAGAGATCAGTTCAGCTGGAGAAAATGGCCGCTTTGGCAATTGGATTCTATGGCGTTGAGGTCCCTCCCCTCCCTAAACCTCGCCCTCCTCAGGCTCCACCCCCAAAACCTCCCGCCTGTTCCGAAGCGGGACCTGGCAACCCTAATGATTGGCCCACTTACCTGGATTAGCTTCTTCACCACACCCAGCAAGTCCTGTGCTTCGGCCTTTCCCCAAGCTCCTTGCCTCACCTGACTGTAGCATCATGGGCTTATGTTTAGTATGACTACATTTAAAATTAATTGCTATTGTGCAATCATTGGGGTCCAAGCTCAGTGGTAGAACACATGCTTTATGTGTATAAGGCCCCAAGTCCAGTCCCCAGCATGTATCTTCAGTTTAAAGCGCTTCAAGCAGCAGGGCAAGGAAAGGTACCCCAGCCTGTGATGTCAAGGAGCCACTTCCCACTGGAGTAATGCCATGGTTAGGGTTGTCAGGTGCCCCCTTGCCAACAGCGGGAGTTTCATTGTGGTGGGACTGGGGGGGGGGTAAACCCAGAAGTGATGGGGATGCTCTAGCACATCCCTCCAAAAACTCTATAGTTTCCATAGGTTTTTTTTTAAAGAAACATTCTAGAGTTTCACCATCACTTCAGGGATAAACTCAAAAGTGATGCTATCGTGCCCCCCCCACATGCGGTTTGCCCCCCTTCAGCTGGCCTGCCTCTGCCCACCAGCCAGATGAGGAACAACAGGCAAGCCCCTTAATTGATGGGCAATTGTCCGCCATTACCGGGCTTCTGGGCACCCTAGCCATGGTAGGTGGGACTAATGGTCTGATGCAGCAGAAGTCAGCTACGTATATTTAGTCAGACATTTCAGATGGGCTTAGATGTATGTGCAGGCCTTAGTTTGTCTTGAAATAGTTGATTATAAAGTTTCAGTAGCATGATCATCACATTCCTGAGAAACAACTAGAATTTTTATTATTGAACTAGATGGCCTTCAGGGAACATCCAGCACAATAATTAAATGGTTACACAGGGGTATAAGTAGAAGGTTGCCCAGAGGCCATATGCAGGCCTTCTTTAGTTCAAAGTTCCTGCAGTACATATGTTTTTACTTTCTTTATTAGAGCAAACTAATCCTTGCCTTGGGCCTTTCTATTTTCTGCATATAGACCAATACCAATCTAGCTATGCCCTGAGGTGATTTATGATGTGTCTCATGAGTTCTGAGCAATCAGATGATTATCCCCATTATATCAGCCAATCATTTGACCTCAATGGGTAGAAACTGGATCATTTGGGGGGAAAATATTGACTTTGTGATTTCTGCAGTTATCAATCATTTTATAAACTATGATGTCAAGATACCACAAAGAGGAAGATTGACTATTAGAGCAAGGTAAGTTAACTGCTTGGTCTGTAGATTTTTCAGTTTCCTGGTATTATTCCCCAAGTGCCTAATAGAGTTTTCTTGATTTGACAGGTTTGAAATGGGGAGTAGAGCAAGTCCACCCCCCATTCACCACAGTGAGTGTCAGTTTCCTATAAAATCATGAACAGTGAGATAAGGTGTAAGAAAGGTGCTTTGTTTTCACCATGATGTAGTTTGGGCCCATGTCATACTTAGGTGAAAACTTGTTTTCCTAAGGTAATAACCTGATTGCAATGGGGGAAGGTACCAACAGTTGACTGTTTTACTGCATTTTAAAGAAAGATTAACATTAAAAGAACCTATTATAAATATCACCTGGAAATTAGAGCACTTTGAAATTTTATTGAAATATTCACATTGAGTTGAATATGTTTTGTTAAAGGCCATATGAGTATTTGGGAGGCGGGTACTAAAAAAATTCTACTTGGTTGCTTATGTAGCCTCATATTTCTTCAGCTCTCTTTGGAGATTTTTGAATCCAGTAACCAGTGCAGATAGAATCAGCAATTGCTCTGCTTGAATTCGGCTAAACTGATGGTATTTTTAAAGGAACATGACCTGTGGTATATTTTCTTTGACCCATTTTTAATAATGAAAGAAATGAAATACATGTCACATTCAGCCTCATAGTAAGTATAGTCTATTTACAAATGCAAGAAGTTAAGGAATGAGTTGGTAGCAACTGTACACGATAAAGGATGAAATTGGAAAGGTTTTCTATAGAAACAGAGGTTACTTCCTTAATTCATTTTGTCAATAACTGTGAATGTCTCTGGTGTTGATTAATTTGTGAATATCAACCTAAAGGATCTATTAATTTAAAATATGAAACCATGAAATATGCATGCCTACATCTTCATGCTGTAATATGTTAATATGGATACAAAATTCAGTTTCTATTTCTAAAAATTTCAACCATCCAACCAGTCCAAATTTTGGAGTAATAGGTCTGACAGGTGAGATCATAATTTAAAACACCCTGGGGTATTAAACAGGGTTTAGCCACGATTTGATTAATTTAGTCTTAGTGTATACTGGAACAACTATAAGACAACTTCACCGTGCCAAAATTACATGGTAACTTTCCCATACTAAAATATCTGTTTATCACTCCTAGTTGTTATAGGTTTTCATGATTAGAACAGGTAACTTAGTCTATCACATAAGAAAAAGACAAACATTAATAAATTGATGTATCTTGGCTTACTAGTCCAAATAATTCTAAAACTTATCTATTCTGACACACTTCAATATGACTGATCCTTTTACTATAATGAAAACATACAGTTAACATTTAGTGAAGCAGACTTGTTTCTGCATGAATTCAGTTCATACCAGTTAAAATTACCTTTTGTGTGCAGGTCTTAGCGAACATGGGCAAATGCTATTCAGTTTCATTTTGATTGTAAAGAAAAGTGAGAAGACCATTCCACTGCTCTGAAACTTTCCCACTGACTGTACTAACCACTTGTCTGTTCACTGCAACCATGTGGTGAGCTGAACGTGACCAAAGACCATAATTTCCCAGACATTTGGCTCACTGTCTGTACCTCACCACACAGTTAGAGCCACAAAGGCAAGTATACAAATTATAAGTCATCTGTTCATACCACTGGTTAACCTAGTTCATGAATGAGTGAGTTGCTACAATGGTCTGGATTAGTAAAATGGGTGACTTTGAAACAAAATAAGTTAAATGCTCTTTACCGGACCAAATATGAGAATTCAATTCATGACTTACCACTTATCAGCTACCATCTGTAAATGTAGCAGACCCAGTGGGGCCAGCAACATTCTCATGATAGACCAATCCTGTGCTGAATTTTCATGAGGTTCAATCACAGGTGTGAAAGTTGCATGGGAGAAGAGGGTGAAAAGGTCTGACCCCCCTCCCATATTTCATCCTTCCATACTTTGTTTCCATTCATCCACTGCTCCTATAAACTGCTGCCATCTTTAACAGCATTGTGTTCACTTCACAGTGTGATGATCACAGGCAATCAGGGATCATATTTTTAATATGATGATTGGTACCATGTAGCCTGTCAGGTTTCTCACTTAGGACAAATAAAGTATTTTCACAGCCCTCACTCTTAGCAGTGAGAAAGAAGAATCAGATTCCAGGCAAATATTTCCTCTCTTGCCACACTGCACCAATCGTTTCATTGTCCACAAACTTTTGTTCTGATTCTTCTCAAATTGTACATCACTATGGATCACTAGTTGGAGAAGAATGGGAATACACAGGCCTGTGCACCCCATTAAAAATAATGCAGTATGGATATACATCAATCAGATTCACTTCCATATTCTGCCCCTAACTAGTCTCTTACATATGACTTGATTGGTGTGAGCAAAGTGTGTTCCTCTTCTTTGCGTCACCATCCCAAGTTAAAATCCAGCCTCTCATGGTACCAGTGACTTGGAGAACACTTTTAAAGGCTGCCTCTGAGCAAGTACAAAAGGCAGAGTTTCCCAATTACTTCAGCCCTTCCCCGTGTATGCATGAATGAGTACAATCATCAGGTGTGATTCCTCTACCTGATTCCTCTACCATCAGGTGTGATTCCTCTACCTAGCAGATTCCAACTAGACAAGAAAACTTCACCTGATGACTTCTCCATTTGAAATGCCTAGTAGTTTTCAATTTGATAAGAAAACATCAAGAAAGCTTCGGCTTGTTGGCAAAATGAACACCTAACACAGAATTCAATGCCTTTGTCCCTTCTTTGAAATCTTTACCTGATGAATTATTATACCTGTATTCCTGTTTGTATGTATAATAGACTAAAGACTATATGACTAATTGGTAGAAATATACTCTGTATTTACATCAATTTGCACTATGTAATACATTGCTGCTAAAATCAACAACCCATTGCTATTTGCTAAAAATGTATATATAGAAATTGTATTAAAAATAGGTATTCATATACAGTATGTTGGGTACCATTTTGTTTATCCTTGATGTGTCTGGCACCAATATTACCCATTCTTTGTATTTGTGAACATCATGAGAAACTGGCAGGCAGGGTGGTACTGGTGGTAAGAAACTAGACACACCACACCATCTTTTGCCATGGGAGGCGGCCCCAAGTCTACAGCTTCAAGAACTATGGTATTTTCCATGCTAGCTCCAGGAAAAAAATATATATTTAATTATGTTCAGTATAATTTAACCACTGGATAAAAGCCATCCGTTTCCCTAAGATTATATCCTGAACTATCTTGCAAGCAAGCGATTCATTCCTACCACACTATTTACAATTTATTTTCAAGGAAAGGGTTGTGACCTGAAACCAAAAATAATTACCCATTTCCAGAGTTCAATATTTTCTATTCTTTTCTGATAAGAACATATGCTGGAGATAAAATCTGATGTGTTCCCACCATTTTTCTCTCAGACAAAAGGAAGAAAAGGCTCAGATAATTTCAGGGACTGACGCACAGGATGCAACTCAAGCCGTCATACTTGATAATTCCCACTTGCAACTGTTCACCTATGGAAACGTGGTTACTTTCCAACAGGGCTTTCCAGCATGTTTTCAATGAAATTTGCTTAGATGTTATACTGGGGTCAATTCATACATGCCTGTATTGGTGTAGGATGTGCTCTTTACATAGTGTTCTAATAACATTTCGGTGGTTGGGATCAATGATATTGTCCCATCCCATTTAAGTGTTGCCTTCACTTCTATCTGGGCAATTTAAAATGTAAAAATACTATATAAGAGGCACATGGTTCCTGCATCCAAAGGTCACTATACCCTAATGAAAAGAAGCTATAGAGAAAATCTTTTGTAGCACTGTGGCAATGTACCACTTCATGTTCTTAAATAACAGCTCAGCAATTGCAGATCAGCAGCAAAATAAGAATGATTGATTCAAATAAATATTTAGCCTTCCTATAATAGCCTCAGTAGATAACATATCCCCTTTCAGCCATTTTTGCTAGCAAGTGTGAGGGTTCCCAACCTCCCTGTACAGTTTCCATAAAATCACTTGCTCAGACGGTCATGTAGAAACAAGATACTTTATTGAAAGCTTCAGGTATGACTAGGCCCTACAGTTCCAAAGTTGCAAGTGCTAGCAATTGCACAAAGGCAGAATTATAACCCCTACAGGAAAGCAGATGTCAAGTACATGTTATGGGAACTACAAGATAATTGTGCATGGTACAGGAACATCAAAGATCTCAGGAAGCTCGTTACTGCTATCTACACACCAAGGCCATAGCTGGTGGGAGGGGGTCGGGGAGAGCAAGGGAGGAGGATGGCGGGTAGAGACATTCCAACCCGGGGCCTGCTGGAAGCAGCGCCTGAACCAAAGAAAGTCAAAAGGCCTGGACTGCTTTTACGAGTCCAGGCGGGAGCACACAGAGCAAAAGCTGACAGGTCCTCACAGCAAGGCTACAACAGAGATAACGAAAGCATGCCTGGATCTTGTGACTGGAGTCACCAGTTCAAGACTCCTGGTGCCTTGAAGTGTGCCTCATTAGTCCCCCCCCCTTCCTACCAATCACACATAACCTCTTATGGTCTGAAACCTTATGTGAAGAGTTTCCCTAGCTCTAGAGTTGTCGCTCCAAACCACTGTAACATATGACTTGAGAGGACTTTCTGGCAGTGATACACAGAGTAATCAGACTGCAGAGGCTACTTTGTAAAAGGCTCTAGAGTTGATCTCTTGGATGACACACCATTTCATTGGCAATTCTGCATTTTGGGTTGCTTGTATAATTGGGTCTGCACATCCCTCCATTTATCCTTATCCCTTTACAACCCTCAACATCTATTTTTTCACTGATGTGCACTTAACAGTCCTCTCCTGCTCCTTGCAGTGACCTTGTTCCCTTGTATTCTGCTACTTCCTCCCCACAATTGCCCTGCTTTCCCCCATATACCTGCTCTATCAGGATACACCACACAGCCTCTGCTGGTGTCTGCCAGTGTCCTTCAACTCAACAGAGCTGATGCCTGGGACCTTTTCAACTGCCACTCCTTGGTGAGCTACCATAACTAGCCAACACATCATCTTTCCTGGAACAGGTGGCCAGAACTGTCTATGAAGGCCATAGAAGCTGAAATTGTTGCACAAAACCAGGGAAGAACCAATAACTTCACTTATAATGCCCCATTCACATTGCCTTTCTAAACTGGTTGTTATCCATTGTTGGCTCGATTCCAAGTAAAGCAACATTGGGATGGGGGTTTCACATAGCATATTTAAATGTGTTTATGAACTGTGTCTAAACAGCTCTAGCCATTTCAAACCACACCACTTTCCCCCTGCCCCATTTCACAGTGCAATCTTTTTCATGTTGTTGTTTTAACATTCCAAGTTTTGCGCTATAACACTAGACCAATATAGCAATTCAATGCTATATTGCCAGCATTCAGCAAGCAGTGGAATGCTGGCAATATAGCACTGAATTGCTATATTGGTCTAGTGCTATAGCGCAAAACTTGGAACGGTAAAAAATGCTGGAAAAGAACACACTGCAGAAAAAGGTGGGGGAGAGCAGCACTTTCAGAAGTGCCTCAGACATTTCAAACACCACACTTCAGCGACTTAGAAGCACAAAGAAGACCTGAAAATGGAAGAAAGACGTTTTTTAAAAAAGGGCTCAGCCTCCCTTTGTGAATGGAACACAAGTGGCTTTGTATGAAAACGTTTTTTAAAAAATCTGTTAGCAGCCAGATTTCAAAACAGTTGTATCTGAAATGACACAAAAAAATCCGTTAGCAACTGGCTGCTCTAACGGATTATAAAGGCTGTTTGAAAGGGGCCTAGATATCCTCATCTCCAAAGCAACAGGGAAATACATGGTCTGCAAGAGTACAGGTGGAGGAGGCAGAGTAGAGAAAGGTTCTCCTATGAAGCCCCAGTAATCCTTTCCCTCAGCCAAGACAAGTAGCCATGTGAGAATGGGAGGCTCTTGTGTGCCTATTCCTCCTTTCCTTCAGAGAGGCCAAGAGAAGAAGATAAAGGGAGTGCCATAAATCATGGCTCTTCTCTCACGTGCTTGGCATTGTTAATCTCTTGTGGGGTTTTCATTCAGTAAAAGAGGCCTTGAATTACAGGGCCAGGCACAGGCTCCAGCTACCTGACAGTTGTGAAAGAGCCGGGCCCCAATGAACCCTAACCTAATATTAACAATTCAAGTGTGCTTACCTCCTGGATTCTTGAGAGGCTACATAAATGGTAAAATAAGAACATAAGAAAGGCCCTGCTGGATCAGACCAAGGCCCATCAAGTCCAGCAGTCTGTTCACACAGTGGCCAACCAGGTGCCTTTAGGAAGCCACTAACAAGACGAGTGCAGCAGCACCATCCTGCCTGTGTTCCACCGCACACAAAATAATAGGCATGCTCCTCTGATACTAGACGAGAGAATAGGTATGCAGCATGACCAGTATCCATTCTAACTAATAACCATGAATACCCCTCTCCTCCATGAATATGTCCACTCCCCTCTTAAAGCCCTCCAAGCTGGCAGCCATCACCACATCCTGGGGCAGGGAGTTCCACAATTTAACCATGCATTGTGTGAAAAAAATTTCCTTTTATCTGTTTTGAATCTCTCGCTCTCCAGCTTCAGCAGATGACCCCGTGTTCTAGTATTATGGGAGAGGGAGAAAAACCTCTCCCTGTCCACTCTCTTCAAACCATGCATAATTTTATAGATCTCTATCATGTCTCCCATTAGCCTCCTTCTTTCCAAGCTAAACAGCCCTAAATGTCCTAACCGCTCCCCATAGGACAGTTGCTCTAGACCCTTAATCATTTTGGTTGCTCTTTTCTGCACTTTCTCAAGCTCTGTAGTATCCTTTTTTAGGTGTGGTGACCAGAACTCTACACAGTATTCCAAGTGTGGTCTCACCATAGATTTGTACAAGGGCAGTATAATATCAGCAGTTTTATTCTCTATTCCTCGTCTAATTATGGCCAGCATGGAATTTGCCTTTTTTACAGCAGCCGCACACTGGGTTGACATCTTCATTGAGCTATCCACTACCACCCCAAGATCCTTTCTTGGTCTGTCGCTGCCAGCACAGATCCCATCAGTGTATATGTGAAGTTGGGATTTTTTGCCCCAATATGCCTCACTTTACACTTGCTCACATTGAATCTCATTTGCCATTTTAATGCCCATTCTTCCAGTACGCAGAGATCCTTCTGGAGCTCTTCACAGTCTGATTTTGTTTTAACCACCCTAAATAATTTGGTGTCATCTGCAAACTTGGCTACTTCACTGTGTAACCCCAACTCCAGGTCATTGATGAACAGGTTGAAAAGCACCGGTCCCAACACAGATCCCTGCGGCTCCCTATGGCTCACATTATGCCATTGTGAGAACTGACCATTGATTCCCACTCTCTGCTTCCTATTTTTCAGCCAGCTCTCGATCCATAAGAGGACTTGTCCTATTATCCCATGACTATGAAGTTTGCTTAGCAGTCTTTGGTGGGGGACTTTGTCAAAAGCTTTTTGGAAATCCAAATACACAATATCCACAGGCTCATTCCTGTCCACATGCTTATTGACGCTATCAAAAAACTCTAATGGGTTAGTGAGACAGGACCTACCCTTACAGAAGCCAAGTTGGGTTTTGCCCAGCAGACCTTGCCCTTCTATATGCTTGACAATTCTATCTTTAATAATGCTTTCCACTAATTTACCCGGAATAGACATTAAGCTAACTGGCCTGTAATTTCCTGGGTCCCCCCTGAAACCTTTTTTATAAATGGGTGTTACATTGGTCATTCTCCAGTCCTCTGGTACAGAGGCTGATCGAAGGGACATATTACATATATTTGTTAGAAGTTCAGCAATTTCCCATCTGAGTTCTTGAAGAACTCTAGGATGAATACTGTCTGGTCCCTGTGACTTGTTATTTGCAGTTTGTCTACACACTTCCTGCCTTGTTACCACTATTTGCCTCAGTTCCTTATTTTCCCATCTCCAAAATCTCTGTTCAGGAGAAGGAATATGCCCTGTATCTTCAACAGTGAAGACAGATGAGAAGAATTCATTTAGTGGTACACACTGATAACAATCCAGCACCTTGGTATATGTGAGGAGTACTACCATTCATGATCACTTCAGCCATTACAAGCAATGCCACTAGTGGCTTCCTCTGCAGTTGGCTAGCTACACATTTTTGTAAAAGTGAAGATGGTTTTCCATTTGAAAGCTTTGGGACTCCATTTGCATCTACAGACTATACAGTCTTCCCTTGCAAGATCCCATTTGGAAAATGTAAACAAGCCCTACCAGCCAATTGCAGAAGAAAGGACTTGCTGAGTAGCTTAAGACATTCTATTCTTCATTATGCCATTCTCTTTACCATAGTGATGTTTCAGATGAGAAGTTTCATTGTTAACAGTTCTATTAGACTATACAAAAAGAGGAAGTAACCATTATCAACTAATTGTTCTTCTCTTCAGCTATCAGTATTCACCCAAGGGTGTTAGACCATAAGACAACTGCCTTGTGGTATCAGATCAAAGATCCCTCTTGACCAACATACTGTGCTGTTTCCAACAGTGGTTATCCAGATGTGTCTTGGAAGCCCACAGGCAGAGCATGAAGTTGGCTCCCACCAATTGATTCCTTTGCTTGTTTTTAGAATCTAGTTCTGATGGAACATTGGGGGGGATCAGGCATTCTTATGCCCAGTTTTTACTTTCTGTTGGAAATGGCTGTGCCAAAATGTTTAAATTAAATCCCCTGACCCAAACTTCCTGCTTCATATCAGTTTCTACAGCACACCACCCTTATAAATTGTGCCACATCTGTTAAAGACATGAAATATAAGAGTGTGCAGCTGAGCAATTGCTTTTTAAACATCTAAACTGGTAGTTTATTGCATTAATAATTAGTCAGGAGACTCTGGACAACCTGACAAATGGAACCTCTGTTTTTTATATAATTGTTGATAGTTTCGCCTTTCCATTGTGTAGTGATTCTGATGGTTAACAGCTATGGAATATTTCTCTGCTCTCCATCGCTGGGTCTTACTTTGCGTTTGCTTGCTAAAGTAATCTGCCACAGATATACAGCTAAATATCACAACCACATGGTGCAGAGGGAAAGACTAAATATAAAAATGTATCATTTCTAACTTAGTCTGGATGCCACATTTACGGCACCAACAACATGAGCACCCTGGAAGAATGCAAGGTTTGCTGCCAGACAGGCTGGAAGGCCCCGTCACTGATTGCCAGAAAAAAGCATATTGTGGTCCTGTGCAGACTACTGCAGTTGCACCCTTTGCGGTGAAGCTGGTTGCCACAAATGGTGTCTCTGCTATGAACTGGGAGTCTGACATGCTTCCAAGTCTGTCATGTGGGAGGTCAAGTTGTGCCGAGCATGCGCTAGCGCTGCCAACTCCAGCTTGGGAAATTCCTGGGGACTGGGAGTGGTGCCTGCAGGAGACAAGAGGGAAGGGGGCTCAGGAAGGAAGGGATGCCACAGAGTCCACCCTCTGAAGTTGCCAGGCGAACTGGTTTCTTCCAGGCGAACTGGTTTTTGTCATGTGGAGATCAGCTGTAGTTCCACAGAAACCAGAAGTTGGCAACCTTGTGCTTGACCATGGCCCCAGATTCATCATTTCTTTCATCTGGTCTTGTCTCAGAATGGTTTATTTAAATCATTTCCTTATTATATTCAAGACAAAAAGGTTCTCAAAACCAATTGGATATCATCAAATAAAATCAGGTTACATATGAAACAGGACCTCAATCCCAGACTTCCTGTTTCTTTCCAAACCAGCAGATGTTAGTTCCAGTTCCTGGATCATAGTAATTAAATTCTTAGCCTTTCGTGCCATGGCTTTACTAGTAGTTTATGACTATGAAGCACACAAACACCACAACCAATATTTAAAAAATCATACTCGACTATTCATTCTGTTTATATGACTCAAGTCTATAATAGAGAACCAGAAAACAGTGTCCATACTTCACTGAAAAAGACTTTCAGTATTGCAGACAATATGCATCCTCTGTTCCAATAGTAAGATGTGTTTCAACCTCAGCATCTTTATTCCCAGAGTGTACGGTATATTCCAAAGCTGCAAGCAGACAATACATCCCTCTCAATCTGCCCTTTAAAGCTAAAAATAGAAGAGTTGAGAAAATTATTACATCATTAAAAATCCAGGTATGAACTATGGCCTTTTTTTGTTTGTTTCTTTGCCATTAGGTTTTTGTCACTCATGATTATTGTGGGGTTTTTTTTACACCATTTTATTTCATTTATGCATACAAAATGTATGCCCAATGATGCAAAAATAATGTTGAAAATGCTATTAACTGTAACAGGACAATTTGGCACAAGGAAACTAAAACTGGTACAAAACTGAAGATTCACACGAGCATTTCTGAAGGAAGAAACAACGTGAAAAAATGAAGATATGCAAATCCATCCAAACAGCTTTTAAAACCAGCCTGCAGAATTGCAGCCCACCATGTGGCCTCAGCAAGAACTTGATGGATCCTTCCCTTTTTGCTGCCTGCCTGAGCAAGCAAGAAAGGGAGAGTTGTAAATCACTGGGAAAGCGAATGAGTGATTGGCAGCAGCTTTCAGGAACACACTGTTTCAATTTTAAAAATTCCAGTTTCTGACATGGATTGTCTCTGCTCAGGACAAGACTGTAGTAATCTCCCCCCATACTAACAAAATTCAATGGAAACATTACCATTAAAATTAATGCCTTGTTTTGCATATAAATGACACAGAAATGCCATATAATGGCACATGGGATATGATGCTTGAATAAAGCTATTAAAAACTGAACAAACTGGGGAAACTATTAAAGAAAATAGACAGGACAAAAATGCTCACAACCAATATGTATGAAAACTAAACTAAATAAAAAATGGCATGTTTTTACCTCCCTCTTGGCGGATGGCACTTGGCTTGGGGAGTCACATGTTGCATGTCACAATATTAATTCTTTTTTATATATGAGGGTGAACCCCCTTACCACAATGCAGGCTGTAGCTGCAACTGACACTTGCATGTATCATACCACTTTGCTGAGCACAGCTGGAAACCTTCCTCCAGCCCAAGGAGTCTTAGTGGGAAAGCAACTTAAGGGTTCTTAGGCTGGGGAAAGACTACTAACTTTGCTGGTCAGAGTGGTGGTGTATAGGTCAAGGATCCTAATACTGCAATCCCAAGGGCCCCCCTTGCCACAGGCTGCGATGGACAGGGCAAACAGAACCGATTATGGGTGGGCAGGAGCAGGGAAACAGCCCTGCACACATCACAGCTGAGGGACAAAAAGGGGCAGGGCCATGGACCGTGGGGCCATGTCTGCGGCACACCTCCCTATCCACTTAAAGGAACGGAGCCCTGCCCAAGCAGTAACTGGGCAACTGACAGAGTTGGGAAGGCAGTCTCCCCAGCAATCTCCCACCAGCAGCGACCCCAAGCAGGTCCACAGCCCATAAGGTACAAAGGCTGCAATCACCAAGAAAGGAGCACAGGGAGATGACAGCCCACAAAGTAGAAGGATGCCCCCTTGGAGTAGTATGAGTATTCTGCAACTGGAATGACGGCCCCCAGAGTGGAATGACGCCCCCTGGGGCCACGTAAACTGCTCTGCAACTGGAATAAAGCCCCCAGAGCACTGGTTCCAGTCCTAGGGGCCGTCATTCCACTCTGGGGGCTGTCATTCCAGGTGCAGAACACTCATGCCCTTCATGCTCTGGCCCTTCCCCTTTAAGATTGCACTGTAACTCTGGTTAAAGAAGAAAACATTACAAAAATTTTCCTTTTCTATTTTCATCATAAGCATTCTCCACTCCTCATTTCCCAGTTTACTGTATTGATATACAATACTGTGCTTTGGATAATGATAATCCTCTCAAATAATGCACAAATTAAACTTACCCTGCTCACCATGCCAATTTTCTCATATTAAATACTCCATACACTTGTGTTATTGATTTGCTTGCTATTTAAAATTAGCAATATTTTGAGCATGTTTATAGCTACATAATTGGTGGCAGCAGACTGCTAGCTGCTCTTGGTACATATTCAGAACACATGAAGCTGCCTTATAGTGAATCAGAACATCAAGGTCTGAACTGTCTAGTTGAACTGACAGAGGCTTTCTGGGGTCTCATCCAGAGGTCTTTCCTATTACCAACTACCTGATCCTCTTAACTGGAGATGCCAGGGATTGAATCTGGGAACTTCTGCATGCCTAGTACACTAAGTAGATATTCTACCATTAAGCCATGGAATTGCTAGAGTTTATGGAAATTGAATTTTTTTCACCCTTCCCATTGTTTTGGAGATTGAAAACTACATCTCATAACAACCTTGGTGGGAAGTCACGCTGGGAAAGTTAGGAAGAGAAATTTGCAGGAAAGACAGGCAGTGGTTGGAGCTACTCTCCAAATAAACAACTTCCCATAGTTTTCCGCTCCTTCTGTTTGGAATGGTAAGATGTGTGGCTTGCGTGCTGGGATATCTGTGTTATGTGTGTGTACATACGTGTGCATTTTGCAAACACCATACTGCACACTTGAAAAGGCATGGTGAATATTTTCATGCATTCAACAGGGATACTCACCACAATGAAAACAGCTTCAGATTGAGCATTGGTTTTCTGCTCATCACCAGTTATGGATTGTAGTATCTCAAAAGGGACTTAATGGATTGCTATACAAAGGCTAAAACATGGTTGGGGGGTATGCTTTGAGTTATTCTGTCTACAATTGTATCTTGAGTCATGGTTGGCCTGATCAAATCCCCCCCACAGAGACAATAGTAAACAGTACCTGCACTAGAATTGCTCTAGATTCCGATGCTTCAAAGAGCCCCCAGATGATCAAACCACCACATGTTTAGTGCCGTCTTTCAGGAAGCTTCCCCATTTGGCCTTCTTAACAAACATCCGCAGCAGCATAAAAGCCACTTGCCTATAGTGTTTTCCCAGGTGCATTAATGTCATAACCACATAGAAAGGGTCAATCACATTGGTTTTTC
This sequence comes from Euleptes europaea, assembly GCF_029931775.1. Lineage (NCBI taxonomy): Eukaryota > Metazoa > Chordata > Lepidosauria > Squamata > Sphaerodactylidae > Euleptes > Euleptes europaea. The sequence continues at coordinate 68,420,939 of NC_079313.1, read as the reverse complement.
CCACCCATTCAGGGAAGCTTTTTAGCCCACCCATGTGGTTGCGCTGCTCATATGCCACAGCAATAGCATCACAGGGAAACAGATTTGTACTGCTGCGGCTGCATGTGTGGAAGCATTCACCATCCTGCCAAGTTGTAAAATTAATCGTACCACACGTCAGGTTGCAGAAGCTATGATATGTGGTATCATATCATACAGTACAGCCCACAGAAAAGATCTGCATGTGCAAGGGGGGCAGTTTTTGCCAGTGTCCCCTACTGCAGCAGCCCTCCAATTCCTCCTTCATGCTTACTCATGGGGGCCCCCTCTATGGCAGGAGCAGCTTTCTGGAAGGCATGTCCAGCTGCCCCAGGAGGGTGCAATGTGGAAGTCATGCTTCCGTATGCAGAAACCCTTCTGTGTACAGACGTTTTAGGTGAGATTCAACCAACAGTATAAAGCCCTACCTGTAGCAGGATGTTACGCAGCAAGCCATTATAGATTCTGAAATCAGTTTATTCTCCCAGCTTTCTAGTATAAAATCTGGAGCTTCCGTTCAGTGGATGTGAGAGAGTGTTACAGTGCAAACAGAACTTTAGAAAAGTGCAAACAGAATTAACAACCTGCTAAATCTAATTCAGTCAATGGCTGATAGGGTATAACTCTAATTAGGATTGCACTACTAGTATCCAATAGTCTTCACAATGTCTGACTTCTCTGACATGGACGTCTATTGGCTGGGAGTAGTTGAGCTAAGTAGTAAAATCAAAAGCAGTTTTGCCCATTACAAATATTTTACCTCAAAGTACTTATGGATCCCTACAATTACATTCTGGCTCCCCTTTCTTTATGAGGTCTACTTTTACCAGGGGTACATATAAGTAAGAAGGTATCCTAAATGGATTGCAAACACACATGTATAATATAATCAAAATCCCATGTATGATGTCACCAGTAATTCCAGTGTATAGAATTAATGGACCCAAACTTTTATTCCCTCAGTAAATCTTTGAGCAGGAATTAAAACTACTTAAAACCCTAGTGCCTCCTACTGTCACTTGTAAATCATATGACTGAAAGGAACTCGCTGTGGCAGATATGCTATTGCTCCAGACACCTCTGCGAATGACACAGTTTACTGATGGAAACACATATATATCTTTTGGGGGCCAAGTTGATGTTAGTTTTTTTGCACCCACATGTGTTATGTTTGACATACGATGTAAATTTACTTTTACAGCTTTGGGCATACCAACTACTGAATGTGCTGACTCTAATACATACTATAAAAACACACTGAGGTATTTGTTTTCAGCAGACATTTTTCATTTGCTAAAAAATGCTCAGGATTCATAAAGCATAGGAACACATTTTGGGCAGGAGTACTTTCAGTCAACCTCTCTATTTTGCACCCTTTACTGAGGGAATATTTGGATTGGGATAAATTCATTGACTGGGTAACCTTTCTTGGCAATTGATGCATTAGTAACTTGGGGAAACTGTGCATTTTATGGGGAAATTCAGTATGAAGAAATAAAAAAGGGAGTGAAAATAAAGAGGGGTTAAAAAAAAAGAGGGATTATTGGCTCAAACAGGCAGGATGAGAAATTTGGAATATCCTTACTTGCTATAAGGCATGTAGAATTACAGTTTGAAAAACATAAAGGCCATCTCCACACAGGATTCAGTGCTGCTGGGAAGTGTTTTCCCCCCCTGCTTCCTCACAGAATAGTGATATATTTCATTGTCTTTAAAATATTAAGTATCTAGCCCCTTTCATTGTGGAGAAATAAAGGGGAAAGTATATCTCTGCAATTTATATGCCACTCACTTCCCAAAGTTTTACACTAGCTACCTGCCTCTGCAGGCCAATTTTTTCATTTAAAAAAACAACAGCAGTGGAATACTATTATATTGATATAATATTATAACAATATGTATATCAGGTTCTCTGAATTCCCAGCTTTTTTAAAAAAAGGAAGTCTCTTTCATTGTGGAGAAAAAGGTGTATCTCTGTAAGAAAAGGGGATGGAGACTTAATTTTTGTTGAAAATGTTATGTCAATATAATGATGTTGTGGTGACCATAATAAAGTAAAGCAAAGCAGGGCTTATTTAACAAAATGGGGAAAGTTCTATTGGCCTGAGGGAGGGGGACACTGCAAAACTTTGTACTGTGGGTGGCATATAAATTGCATTCTGCATACATGATCCGTTATTTAGATGAAATATTTGCCCTAATCCATGCAGGGAAAAAACACTAACTGTACAGCAACTAGTTGCATGAATTAGCCTCCTAGCTCTAGCAATAAGGTTTTACTAACAAGAATGGTGTATTTCTTTAGAGAACTAGTATAACAGCTCTGAATTCGGCTGTACATTCCCTCCCATTGGGAACACGGTTGAGAAGCTCCATTCCTTTAGGATCATTTTCAGAAATATCCCTCTAATGAAAACCATCGTGACGGTTCCAAACATCAAGAAGGAATTCCTGCACAACTGGGCAAACCACAGATGTAGAATAATGTACAATAATCATTAAGAGCATTTCCCATAATGTCAGACAGGGAGTATGTTTCTTTAATGATTTTATTAAAAAGTGTATTAAAGGTCGAAGGTTGCTTTGCTACAGTCCTTAATTTCCTGTTGGAGTGCCAAATGCTGTGCATATAAATTGCTTGAAGCACCAGACAAGTGAGCTCGCCTACAAGATTAGCTTCTCCAAAGCCGAGGATATCAGTGCTTTCGCTTCAAGGCTGACATTGGACAAGTGTCTCTAAATGTCTTTTCTCTTGGTTCAATATTCCAGAACAATGTTCAGCACAGTCCACTTCTCAAATGGTGAGAAAGAACCTTACTGCAGAGCTGACGTTGTTGTTTCTGGATGAGAGAGAGCATAGAAGACTCATGGCCTGGTTTAGACAAAACACCAAACCAAGGAGAAAGAGCCTGATGATCACATCCTCCTTCCTCTTCCTCCCTCCCTACTCATTTCACAGGAAACTGTCATTGGCCACAAAAGCAAAAAAGTTGCCCTTCGCTGGGGAAATGAAGTCCCAGACTTGTCAAGTTATACATTGAAATAGATGTTTTTGTAATGCATTTGGGGTGGGAACCAAAAATCTCATTAAGACTGAAACAAGTAGCTGCTGGAGGCTCTAAAATAAGCAACTTGTCGTTTGCTTTTATCCCAGCCAGACTAGAGTTGAGGCTCCTTTGTTTTCAAGACTTACATGGTGGGTAAGTGGCAGATGTTTCCCATCTTTTGACTCTTGGTGAAATAAACAAGCGCCCCACGCCCTTCACCTTTCAACTGCTACCTTACCTATTTCTAAACTAAAAAAATATGAATGCATGTTTACACAGTGCAGTTTGAAGTACCTTCCAGGTTTATGTCAAAACCTCTCCCCAGCCAAAAATAGGCTCAAGTGGAGAAAATAGCACCATCAGTACAAAATGTTGTCCAAGAAGGAAATTGAACGTAATTTGGTTACTGTGGAGTCTTTCAAAACTTTAATCAACAGAGAGGGAAAATTGATTTAGAGAGATTTGGTTGTAATGTGATATAACACCCATGTGTTTATTTCTCCAGAACAAAAACAATCATTTAGTGCATAGAAAGGGAATAATGAAAACACTTGCTTACAGTTTTCCACAGGTAGAAGGGATAAGAGGTCTGATGGTGTTTAAAGGTGGGGATTCTGTCCTTTGCTTGAGACTGGCTTGGAATGCCAGGGCTGCCGAAAGCCACCATGGGACCCTGGACAAAAATTCCATCTAGTTCCCTCCCATGATCCTGATCTGCAACAAATATAATAACAAATCACCTGGCTTTCTGTTATTGAGAACAGAATAAGAATTGTAACCTGGGAATAAGCCCCATTGAAATGAGTGAGACATCTGTCTCTCTCTAACAGCAATACACTGCAAAAAGACTTTAAAATATTTCTATTAACCCCACCCCCACCCCGCAAAGCAGACTCACAGGATGCTTAATGAAATGAGGGACATGAAATTGGGGGAATATGAAAAGTTGGTTTCATTGTCCAGGGAGAGGAGGCGGGTGAGCCAAGTCTCCAGAAGGTATTGTGTTCCTGCACGTATACAAAATTCAGAAACTGATTCTAGACCCTGGATGCTGAAATGCAACTAGCTCCAGCTCTCTCCCCATTTCATCCCATCCCATCCCCTACCTCCTTAAATAAGAAAACAGAATGCAGGAGAGAAGGGGCAGATTGGGCAACTGAAATTACTGTGGAAATGCCCCATAGAGATCAGCGAGGCTGAGCCATCCAAAAAGGTGGTTCACCAACGCTCAAGGAGCATTCCCGGGGTGAAAGAGCTGGGGTAACCGGATAAGTCTAAAACTGGCTAAAAAAATAGGTCTGAAGGGGGGGGTCTTTTTATACTTTTTTGCCTGGGATGTAGATGGGGTGTGGGCATCATAAGAACTAGGGCTGTTGAATTAAAAAAAATTCGGTATAGTTCGGATTCGGCCGAATTCAGCCCGTTTAGATTCGGGATATGCCGAAGTCCGAACTCCCCCACTTCGGATCCGTTCAATTCGGCGGGAATTCAAAGTTCGGAAAAAAATTCGGCCGAATAAAGCCATTAAAAACACAATCGCGCCTTTCCGCGGCTCTGGGGGGGGCATTTTTGGGGTTAGAGGTCCCAAACTTTCAGCAGAGCTTCAAAGGACGTTTATTGAAAGACTCCCCAAGTTTTGTAAAGATTGGGTCAGGGGGGGCTGAGATATGGGCCCTGAAAGGGGTCCCCCCACCCTTAATGTGCATCTCTCAGCAGAGCTTGCCGCCCACGCACAAAGTTCCCAGCCCCAACAACAGCTGAGAAATTTGCAAAGCAACTGCAAAACAACTGAAAAAAAACACAACCTTGTAAAACAACACCTTTGCAACACACAACTGAAACCTCCCCCCTCAAACCAGGGAGCGAGAGACTCGAGGGGGAACACACACCCCAGGCAGAACCGACGAAAGCCCCCTTTGGCTTCCCCCCCACCCACAGAAACTGTTCCCTCCCCACACACACACAGACTCTGCTTTCCCCCCCACACACACACATACACAGGAGAAAAATTATAGATTAAACCCCCCAAAGGGGTCTTACTGTGGCTGTCTTCTGTTCCATCAAGAGGGGCTGGGGAGGACTTGTAATCCAAGATTATTCCAATTAGGCACGGGACGTTTTGCTCTGGAGAAGATGCACAGGATCGGCTGATCCATTCATCCCAATAGGGAAAAGGGGAAAGGGGAAAGGGGAAAGCCCATATCTCGGGACCCCCTGACCCAATGTTCACAAAACTTGGGGGGTATCTTAATAACACTGGTCTGAAACTCCGCTCAAAGTTTGGGATCTGCACCCCCAAAAATGCGCCCCCTGCAGCCATGGAAAGAGAAAAGGGGGGGAGGCGATATTTCTGCCCCCACTGAACCCATCTTTACAAAACTTGGGTAGTATCTTAAGAATAATTGTCTGAAGCTATGCTCAAAGTTTGGGGGCTATATCCCCAAAAAAGCGCCCCCTGCAGCCACATAAATGGAAAAAGGGGGGAGGGAAAAGGGGGAGAGCCCATATCTCGAGACCCCCTGACCCAATGTTTACAAAACTTGGGGGGTATCTTAAGAAGCTTCATCTGAAGCTCCACTGAAAGTTTGGGGTCTGTACCGCCAAAAATGCGCCCCCTGCAGCCATGGAAAGAAAAAGGGGGGAGCCCATATCTCGGGACCCCCTGACCCAATGTTTACAAAACTTGGGGGGTATTTTAAGAAGCTTCATCTGAAGCTCCACTGAAAGTTTTGTGTCTGTACCCCAAAAAATACGCCCTCTGCAGCCACAGAAAGGAGCGAATGTGCACAAGCACCCCCCCACACACACACGAGGATTTCGCTCTCTCTCTCTCTCTCCCTGGCCGGGCCGCACATCAGCTGATTCCTCCAATACTCAATCCTGACTGATTGGCCAGAAGAAGACCCAGCTTGGCCACCGATTGGCCGGGGGAGGAGAATGCTGCTTACTGACGGTTATGCTGCTTACTGACGGCCCCGAATTTGCCGGATTTATTCGCGAACTCCCGAACTTGCTGAATTCGGCCCCCCCGGTTGCCCGCCAGTTTTGAGTTCGGTTCCTCCCGAACTAAAAACCACCGAATCGGGAAATTCGGCTGATTTTCAGTTCGGGCCGAACCGAATCAACAGCCCTAATAAGAACATAAGAAAGGCCCTGCTGGATCAGACCAAGGCCCATCAAGTCCAGCAGTCTGTTCACACAGTGGCCAGCCAGGTGCCTCTAGGAAGCCACAAACAAGACGACTGCAGCAGCACCATCCTGCCTGTGTTCCACCGCACCCAAAATAATAAGCATGCTCCTCTGTTACTAGAGAGAATAGGTATGCAGTATGACTAGTATCCATTCTAACTAATAACCATGAATACCCCTCTCCTCCAGGAATATGTCCACTCCCCTCTTAAAGCCCTCCAAGATGGCAGCCATCACCACATCCTGGGGCAGGGAGCTCCACAATTTAACTATGTGCTGTGTGAAAAAAATTTCCTTTATCTCTTTTGAATCTCTCACCCTCCAACTTCAGCAGATGACCCCGTGTTCTAGTATTATGGGAGAGGGAGAAAAACCTCTCCCTGTCCACTCTCTCCAAACCATGCATAATTTTATAGATCTCTATCATGTGTCCCCTTAGCCTCCTTCTTTCCAAGCTAAACAGCCCTAAACAGCAGTCTTAACTGCACCCCATAGGACAGTTGCTCTAGTCCCCTAATCATTTTGGCTGCTCTTTTCTGCACCTTCTCAAGCTCTGTAATATCCTTTTTTAGGTGTGGTGACCAGAACTCTACACAGTATTCCAAGTGTGGTCTTACCATAGATTTGTACAAGGGCAGTATGATATCAGCAGTTTTATTCTCTATTCCTTGTCTAATTATGGCCAGCATGGAATTTACCTTTTTTACAGCAGCCGCACACTGGGTTGACATCTTCATTGAGCTATCCACTACCACCCCAAGATCTCTTTCTTGGTCTGTCGCTGCCAGCACAGATCCCATCAGTGTATATGTAAAGATGGGATTTTTTGCCCCAATATGCATCACTTTACACTTACTCACATTGAATCTCATTTGCCATTTTAATGCCCATTCTTCCAGTATGTAGAGATCCTTCTGGAGCTCTTCACAGTCCGATTTTGTTTTAACCACCCTAAATAATTTGGTGTCATCTGCAAACTTGGCTACTTCACTGTTTAACCACAACTGCAGGTCATTGATGAACAGGTTGAAAAGCACTGGTCCCAACACAGATCCCTGAGGCACCCCACTGCTCACATCCCGCCATTGGGAGAACTGACCATTGATTCCCACTCTCTGCTTCCTATTTTTCAGCCAGCTCTCAATCCATAAGAGGACTTGTCCTCTTATCCCATGACTATGAAGTTTGCTTAGCAGTCTTTGGTGGGGGACTTTGTCAAAAGCTTTTTTGAAATCCAAATACACAATATCCACAGGCTCATTCCTGTCCACATGCTTATTGACGCTTTCAAAAAAAACTCTAATAGGTTAGTGAGACAGGACCCTTACAGAAGCCATGTTGGGTTTTGCCCAGCAGACCTTGCCCTTCTAGATGCTTGACAATTCTATCTTTAATAATGCTTTCCACTAATTTAGCCGGAATAGACGTTAAGCTAACTGGCATGTAATTTCCTGGGTCCCCCCTGGAACCTTTTTATAAATGGGTGTTACATTGGCCATTCTCCAGTCCTCTGGTACAGAGGCTGATCGAAGGGACATATTACATATCTTTGTTAGAAGTTCAGCAATTTCCCATTTGAGTTCTTGAAGAACTCTAGGATGAATACCGTCTGGTCCCTGTGACTTGTTAGTTTGCAGTTTGTCTAGACGTTCTAGGACTTCCTGCCTTGTTACCACCATTTGCCTCAGTTCCTCATTTTCCCCTCTCTAAAATCTCTGTTCAGGAGAAGGAATCTGCCCTGTATCTTCAGCAGTGAAGACAGATGAGAAGAATTCATTTAGTTTTTCAGCAATCGCTTTATCCTCCCTTAGAGTTCCTTTACTCCCATTGTCATCCAATGGTACAACCGCTTCCCTAGCTGGTTTCCTACTCCTAATATACTTAAAGAATTTTATTGTTTGTTTTGATGTTTTTAGCAATATGCCCCTCAAAATCTTTTTTTGCATCTCTAATTATCTGCTTGCATTTCCTTTGTGCAAGTTTGTGTTTGCTTCTGTTCACCTCGTTTGGGCAAATGTGGAATGTGGAAATAATAAAAAATGTGATTTTTTTTTGAGGATGAGCCAGCCTGAAAAGAAGTCCTTTGTCTATGCGGTAGAGGGGAGTTTTCCTTTAGTGCATGGAAATATAAAAAATGTCCCCTTGGAAAGATTAGGAAGTTAGATCTATGGCCGGGTACTTGTCATGACTGAGGAAGGGCTGGAACCTTCCTTTCTGGTTGTTTAGATACAGAGTAAATTGCTGAAATTGGCCCATTGCTTATTGTTTTGGAAATCTGGGTCATTAGTTGAGATCAAATTGTCTGGGAGGAGGCTCTGAGGTCATGCATACCTCTCCATACACATATGAAAGCATAAAATAGATGTATTGAACAGGAGACTTACAGTATGCGAGTCAGTGTCAATGTCAGACTAGGACTTGAGAGACCCACATTCAAATTTCCATTCAGCCATGAAGCTCACTAGGTGACTTTCGGCCTCTCTCTTTCTCTCTGTGTGTCAACCTTGCCTACCTCGTAGGGCTGTGAAGATGAAATGAAGAACCATGTAAGCCACCCTGAGCTTCTTGGAGGAACGGTGATAAAGAAACACAAACCTTTAAAAAGACAACCCAGAAACAACATAAAAAGACAACCTGGAAACAACAGCTGCTGCAAAATGCAGCCGCCTGTTGTTTATAATGGCCTGGCCAGCAGGACCATTTCACTACAATTCTGAGGTCCTTTCACTGGCTGCTAATGAGTTCCTGGGTCCTATGAAAGGTGTTGGTGTTCATCTTTAAATCCCTTCATGACCTGGGGTCCGTATACTTGAAAGACTGTCTCTCCCAATATGCTTCCATGAGGTAGCTTCATTGTTCTTAGCTCTTTTGTCAGTACCTGCCTTGTCTAAGGCCCTTTGGGCAATGGTCTAGGCCCCAGCTTTTCCAGTGGCTGCCCCATGCCTCTGGTTTAGCCTCCCAGAAGAGGTCAGGGGCTGGTCCTACCCTCCTGGCTCTCCTGTGAAGCTACAAAGCAGAGCTATTCCGGAGAGATTTGGGGCCAGTCTGAACCCAGGGAAAGAGGGATACCCGGCTGGTGGGGGGCAGGGATAAGGTGTCTTTAGATTTTTAAAAATGGCTTTTATATTGGTGGGTTTTTTTTTTCTTCATATTGTTGCCTTTGGTCCTGAGATGCTCAAGAGAAAGGCAGGTATATAATACTTAAATTAATAAACATTGACACATCTTTCCTTTTCCTGGTTACATATTATTCTGACTGTAATAAACTTTTATTAGTTTGTAGCAAGCATTTATCCACAGGATAATCTTTTGCCCATCAATCTCCTAGTTCTGAGATGCTGCCCCAATAAATAGTCAGCTACAAATTCCACATGTGCTGAGACAACAACAGAAATGTTGGTTGTAAAATAAACATTTTTTTTAATTGCTCTCAACTACTGTAAACCACGGAGGAACAGAGCTGCAAAGCCAGCCATTAAACTGTCTACTCTTTCCTGTTTAATCAAGGCCCTGCCTGGGTTTTAGCGGCCTCAATCACTGTAGCCCAACATCCAGGAAGGAAGACGTTTCTAAGGTAACCGTCAATGGGGGCTTCGACGAAGGTGGCTCTCTGAAAAGAGTGTCAAAAAGCAGTTCGTGGGATAATATACAAAAAGGCCAAAAAAAAAAATTATGGCTTGTGTGCGGCTTTTATAATGGGGCTATTCAAGCAAAAAAAAGGGGGAAAAAGTATTTTTAAATAGGTAGGTTGTTTCCACATTGCCAAATTATTTTTGTCCCACCCTTTCAAGCCATAGTTTACCTCAGCACAGTGGGGCATAACTAATAAATAGCTCTGGGTGTCTCAGCCTCCCACCTTGCATCCTGTTGCACTCTAGCTACAGAGCACACAGTGTAAACTTTTCGTCTGCATACCCCTAGGAAATCTGTTCAGAGCGCAATGCCTCGCAAGAGGCCAAGAATGTGTACGAACGTCAGTACAGTCTGCAGCCAAAGTGCAACTCCACATTCCAAAATAAACATCACATCACTTTGTCACTAAACCACTTCTTCCTTAGGTGGTGATGGCCTGCAAAGCTTAGGTCATAATGATTTCTGGAGGGGGGGGGTGGCATATCAATTGCATTCTCAGAGTGCATCCAGCCCCTGTAGCACACACAGTCTCATGCACATGCCCCTAATATGTGGTGCCAATCCAACTGGCACCTTCATTTAGTCATTGTCTGAGTATCTTATTTTTTAGAGCCTGTGTGGTGCAACGGTTAAGAGAGTCAAACTAGGATTTCAGAGAACTGAGCTCAAATCCACTCTCCCATAAAGCCTGCTTGGTTGCCTTGGATTAGTCAGCCACATCTGCACAGAGATGTTGCAAAGATAAAATGTAGACTCATCATGCACACTGCTTCCAAGGACCCTCCCCCCCAGACATGGACTCTCTGCCTCAACTCCATCTTAAGTAAGTTTGCCTTTGCAATCACTTTAGGCACTAGCAATGCCTCACTTTGGAGAAAGTGAGGTCATGGCTCTCCTTAGTCAGGCTATGCTAACAAAAAGCTAGCCAAAAACATGGGCAGTAGACTGCACATCTGTCACCATGGGGGCTTGCAAATCTGGGCACTCACCTCAGTTTACCAATATAATTTCATCAGCTATTGGCAGTCCCCCTAAGTACAAAGTCTAGTTACTATCAAGCTGTCAGACTGGCTTCATTACTTTTACTGACTTTGCCTGAATGTCTCCTGCCAACCTGCCTCGGGCATGAGTGAAGCCTCCACCCTCCCAGCCCTCCTGTCCACTCAGGATATTCCCTTGCCTGGATGCAATCACCTTTTGTTGCCCTTCTGGGAAGCCCCCCCACCCCCCAAGTCAGAGTCAGGAAATCCAGGTGAACTGATTTCTGTGGGCTGGAGATCAGTTATAATAGCAGATCTCCAGCTAGTACCTGGAGGTTGGCAACCCTATTTGGGGAGTGGAAGGGAAGATGATTGTAAGCCGGCTTGATTCTGCCTTAAGTAGTAGAGAAAGTCAGCAAATAAAAACCAACTCCTTCTTCTTCCTGAATTTTAGTTATTTCTTTCATACTGTTTTGTGCTGGGTCCTATAACTAGCACTAAATGCTGGTGATCTCTTCCTCTCTGCCTGAGCAGAGGCTGCCAATTCCACCCGCCACAAAAAAAAACTTCTGGAGCACCACTCTCCGCTTACTCACGACCTGTATTGAACGTTATAGATCATAATAGTAGAAAAAAGCAAGAGTCCAGTAGCATCTTAAAGACTAACAAAAATATTTTCTGGCAAGGTAGGAGCTTTTGTGAGCCACAGCTCCCTTCTTCAGATACAGCTAGAAAGTGAATCCATCTGTCTTTAAGTAGTGGATGGATTCACATTCTAGCTGTATCTGAAGAAGGGAGCTGTGGCTCACAAAAGCTCATACCCTGCCAGAAAATATTTTTGTTAGTCTTTAAAGTGCTACTGGGCTCTTGCTCTTTTTTGCTACTGCAGACAGACTAACGCGCCCACCCACTGTGAATTATAGATCGTAATGGAATCAGTTCAACGAGGCTCTTCAGGACGCATGCGCAAAAACGTTTTAGGAACGCTGAATCGACGGCGTGAACTGGAACCCATTAGGCGAATCTGGTTACTGCGCTTGCGCCCAAAAGCGACGCCGCCGTGGAGCTGTCGTATTTTCTGTTTCGCCCGGACGACGCGCAGCTTGTTTCGCCATGCTTTCTGGGAGTTGTAGTCATTTTGCTTTCCTCGGTGTATGAGAGCCAATCCGGATAGCGGGGCTTCCGCACTGCATTTCCTAGGATGCAACTGGATGGCACGGACACAAGTCGAGGCGGGACACGGAAGAAGACGGGGGAGGTGGGAACGGAGGGGGTTAAGAAGAAGACCGTGGGAACCTCGGCTGCTCCGGTGTCGTTCAGGTTCACCCGCACTACCGGGAGGAGGCGGCGGCTTCTCGCCGTGACGGCGGAGAGAAACAAGAACCCGGTGTCCTTCGCCCCGTTGAGGGGCGGGAGTTGCAAAGCGTGCGGCCGGCCCCGCCGCCCAAAGGCCTTGTGGTCCCCCTGATTCAGAAGAACCAGCGGAAGAAGCCAGCAGACCCAGCGCCCCTCCAGGACCTGGAGGGGAGCGGTGGGGTTGAAGCCCAAGCAGCCCGAGAGCGCACTGAAAAATCCCAAGAAGTCAGAGGGATTTTACAACAAAATATTTCTAAAACGCCTGAAATGATGCTATTCAGTATGATACCGGATACAATGTTCACCTGTCGAACTTTTTTGATGTATGCCGCCACTGCTGCACTTCTGATAGATGCAGCTAAATGGAAGACTGACGAGATACCGACAAAAAAGGACTGGATTGATAAGATGCTAGAATTGACAGAAATGGCAAAATGTACGGCTTTGATAACTCAGACTGATAATGTGCAATTTTGGGGGGAATGGGAGGCGTGATTTTACTGTGAGAAGCAATTCTTAACAGGACCATTTAGGGGATACTCTTTGATTTAATCCCTTTTACAATTTTGAATCATGACTATATTAGTGTATTGAATTAACAATGAGATGAGATAAGTTAAGATAAGTATATATTAGTTAACAGGATAGGGATTAGAGTTGTTAGCAAAAGTATATAAAATTTAAGTTAGGATGGAAGAGAGAGAGGGGGAAGTCACTTTATATTTTAATTGTTATAGCTATTTTCTTTTTATTATCTTGTTTGGTTTTAAATAATTGATGGTTTATATATATGTGTGTGTGTGTGTGTTAATCAAATGAAGAAAACAATTTAAAAAATTATTAAGAAAGAAAAATCCAAGAAGTCGCAGGAGCAATGGGAGAGTGGCAGCAAGATCGACCCCGCGTTTGCCATCCCCCTCATGCAGAATTGTGTCCCCGATGGGTACGAGGATGGAGAGAAAGTGGACATCAGCCTCCAGCCAGACTCGTCAACAGAAGCAGACTACGAAGAGGTGCTAGTCTACGGTATCACCATACTGAAGGGCATGGGGTGGAAAGCTGGTGAGGGCATTGGGCGGACCTTCAAGCAGGATGTGAAGCCACTGGAGGAACCGTCTTCGGCCTAAGGGTCTGGGCCTCGGAGCTGACCGCTCAGCGGCCCAGGATTTGCAGCCTTCTGGACCCCAGCGCTCCCTGAAGTCGGGCGAGGAACAGTTGGGATTGGTGACCGGAGGCACCGTTTTCATTGAGGCTGGGCCCCACAAGGAGCTCTATGGAAAGATAGATGGCACGGATGCCGACAACGCTCGTGTCATGGTGAAGCTGGCCATTGCGGGCAAGATCGTGACAGTGAGCCAGCATGAAGTTCGCCTCGTGACCCAAAAGGAATACAATAAGTTTGCCAAACACCTCAGCAAGGCTCACAAAGAGAAAGAGGCAGAACAGAGGAATGGGGCCAAGCACAACCCAGAGAGCGGGGCCACGCCTGACAAAAAGGAGAAAAACAAAAAAAGGAAGCATTCCCCGGAGGCTGAAAGAGATGAATATTTGGGAAAGCACAGCAAGACAGGCACCGGCAGCCATTCCTCGTCCAAAAGGCCACACTGGTTGAGGCGAGACCTACGAGTCCACTTTGTGGATAAGCTCTACGAGGGGGGCAAACACTACAATATGAAAATGGTCATCAAAGATGTCCTGAAGCCTGATACGTGTGTCTGCCGGTCGGAAGAGGGCCAAATCCTGGATGGTATCCAAGAGTCCATGCTGGAGATTGATTCCTCGGGATGATTCAGACTGGGTGATGGTGGTGCTGGGGGAGCAGACTGGCCAGGTGGGCCGCATTCTGCATCGAAACAAGGACCAAAGCTGTGCATTGATACAGCTACAGCAGGATGAAGACAAGCTGCTGACCCTGGAGTATGATGCCATCTGCCACTATGTCGGCAGACTGGAGGATGATTGAGTGTCACTTACCCTCTGGAATGCACAAAATCCTCATCTCCCCAAAGCCCCCCTCCTAGATGGTCAAGGACAGAGCCCTCCTGTTAACTCATCTCTTGTGGAGAGTGCCCTTGAGGAAGCAGAGGTCGCTGTGGCCTCCTCTGCAGGCCAGGCAGAAGAATAGTGGCTAAAATATTTTAAATAAATAAAAATAAAATATATAAAGTTGTTTCCTGTAATCTTATGCAAGCTTTTTGAAAATTTAACTGAATTTTTCAAACAGTAAGAAATTACAGTAAGAGATTACTCTCTGATCAGAACATTTTAATTGCCTTATTGTTGCTGTGAGTAGTGATCCCAACAAATTGGAGATCATTTCAGGATCATGGCATCACAACACCAGGTGACCAATCAGATTTTGCTGTCTGATGGGACAATGACAAGTTAGAGTGAGGGCAACGCCTCCTTCCCTAATTCTGAATAGAAGAACATTTTCATCCCTGGTTCTTGTAGGTTATCCGGGCTGTGTAACAGTGGTCTTGGTATTTTCTTTCCACACGTTTCACCAGCAGCTGTGGCAGGCATCTTCAGAGGAGTAACACTGAAGGACAGTGTCCTTCAGTGTTACGCCTCTGAAGATGCCTGCCACAGCTGTTGGCGAAACGTCAGGAAAGGAAATACCAAGACCACGGTTACACAGCCTGGATAACCTACAAGAACCAATGAACTCTGACCGTGAAAGCCTTCGACAATATTTTCATCCCTGTTTTGAACACCTTCAAAAAACAATATCCCTTTTCACCTCAGTTCTATTTCAGCAAGGCTGTCCAAGGGAAAGCATTGCATGGAATGGGAAGAGGACCTCTGAGGCATGGGCTCAGGCACTTCAAATAAAATATGGATTTGCATCCACCATTCCGCTATCTCATCAACTTCCCAAACCCTTACACTCTTCTTTAACCTCCCAAATAATAAGTTGAAGGGCACATCTGCATGCTGCTCAATAGCATCAGCTTCAAGCCAGATTCTTACCTGAGAGATAGGGTGGAGTATTTAAATGCCTGCTTCCTTGTTTAGGTGCTCAGAAGAATTCTAACACTCTTCAGGGAAACTGCCTTTCATGGGAGATTTCCCAGCTTTCCAGAACCTGATATCTCCTTTGTTGCTTTCACTCTGTATTGAGCCATAGGATAACATAATGGTATTCAGGACTGCATGTAGGCCTTGAACATGTAGAGTGGTGGACGGGGCCCGAAGGCATGATCCCAGTTCCCCATTCACAGAATACTTATTGTACTTTGCGAGTCTTGCCAATTAGATTGAATACACTGAGGTTATTAACAGGGGCAACAAGTGCAATGACTCCCTCTTCATGTTATGCTATTTATACATTCAACTACTGTTTCCGTAGCCGACTGCATCAAAGCCTTTGGCCTCAGAGTCAAAGGGCTTGTTTGCTTGCCCTGGAATTTGACCCATATTGGCCCAATGTGCAGTCTCCAGTAGCTAGGCATTGAACAACTATGGGCCAAGGTTGCTTAGCTTTAGTATGAATTAATTCTGCAAGGCTTATTTATCTCTAATAGTATTCCTACTAGAAAATAGCTACTTTTTAACTTTTATAGCACCAACCTGTTAAAAAGAAATGTCACTAGTGTTTTGGCTTATCACTGATAATATTTTTGAATCCTGAAAATAAATGACAGCGGATTTAGGCCTAGAAATGTGTTGTCAGCCTCCAGGTGGGGCCTGGAACTCTCCTGGAATTACAACTGATCTCTATATGAAAGAAACCACTTCCACTGGAGAAAACGGCAACTTCAGAGGGCAGACTCTGAAATCCCCTTCCACAGGTGCCACCTCAAATCTCCGGCAATTTCCCAGGCCAGAGTTGGCAACCCTAGCTAGTCTTTGCTCAGCTGTGAATCCAGTAATTGATACTCAGACCTCAGGTCAATCACTAAGAAGGTGGAATTCCTATAAGTTATAGGCATCTAAGGATGCATTCCACATTTTTCTGGGAGTAAACCTCATTGCATAAAACAGGCTTACTTTCAAGTATTCCTGTTCAGGACTGTTCACTGAGGCATTTTGTTTTGTTAACCTCTACTTAAATCAATGAAATATACAAGTACATACAGGTGCAAATACAGGGTTCTTGAAATGTAAAAGGCAGCATCTGGAATGTAAACTGATTCAGAATATTTCACAGTTTGGCCTTTTCCTGCTTTATAGAAGGATGAGGTCTAAAGGGAAAAATTAAACTCTGTTATGCCAGATTAATTAACCTCTTGGTTAATATTTTCTCACTAAAGGTAAAGGTCCCCTGTGCAAGCATCGGGTTTCTCACTAGCATTAGTGTAAATTATATACACCATTGCACTTCAGGGCAAATTCTGACAGCTTAGTTAATATTTTGATCTATTGTTTGTACAATCACAATAAATTGTTTACAGGAGTAAACTGAAATGTATACTGATTCCGACTGGCTTTTTGAAAAAGTTTAACCCACTTGATTTCCACAGTCATTGATATAGATTAAAGTAAGCATGCTTGCTCTGTGGAAACATGGAACAGTTCTTCTATTTATATTTTTATCCCAGTGGTTTTTGTCCCTCGCTTCGATGGCACAGGATATATGTAGTGAAAAGGAACGTGCGAGTTTATTATAAGACTGATATTTCTGAGGCGGAAAGGCAAAACAGGAAAGTGCACGCTTTGGTACTGAAGAATCAGGCGGGAGCAAGAGGGAGGCAGGAACTAGGTTTCCACTGACGAGGAGGTTTCTTGTCTGTGGCAACAATGACAGGAACTGAGGTGAAGCAGGACAAAGCACAGAAGTGCAGCAAAGAAGCAGAGGGCTGAAATGAAGCAGGACGCATGAGGAAGGCTTAGGGCGTGGAATGTTCTCAGAACTGTCAGGGAGCATTGGCCATTATGTCAGAAAAGGGGGGGGGAAGTAGACCTGAACCAAGCACAAAGTTCAGATCAGGGCAGTGATAAAGAGCCCAACAGACACGCTGATATATACACAATGCGAGAATTATGAGCTCTAAAATGCCATCCGCCACCACTCCTCTGCTGCTGCTCATGATAAAATAACAGGTCATCTGTCAGATTGTGGGCCCATGTGAGCCAAAGTCTAATTTTTAGGCTCCAGGGGTTTGCAGGAGTTCAAAGGTCACCCGGCAGTATCAGTCAATGAATTAAGTGGAGGCTCATTTTTACTCAGAAACAGAGGCCAGGAGCAGAGCCTTAAGTGGTGAAACTGATGCAGTTGGTATCTGGAGAATCTCAACTGCAAAGAGATCAATTGAAGAGTCACATGTGGAGTCCAAGCAGGTATTTACTACCTTCACTGAAAGATGAGGACTTTTAAAGGATACATTAAAGGTACAGGGTGAAAATCTTGTAAATTTCTATCAGTGATTCAAAATTCATATATAAGAATGGGGGGGGGTTGTCTAGTCAGATCATGTGGCTTGACCATGTTCTCAACAGCCTACATTGTTGGATGGCAGTCAGAATATGTACATCAGGAGAACAATATATGCACATAAAAAGATGTACACAGACACATGAAGCGGCCTTATACTGATACTGAATCAGTCCATCAAAGTCAGCATTGTCTACTACTTCACATCACCTACTGCCTGGTCCTTTTAACTGGAGGTGCTGGGGATTGAACCTGAGACCTTCTGCATACCTAGCAGATGCTCTTACCTCTGAGCCACAGCCCCTCCCCATTATGTAGCTAGGCTGCAAACTATGTCAAAATGTTCAGACTGGCTGTGCCTCAAGCCACGACAGCTGCTGGTGGGTAAACACAGGCAGATGGTATGCCTAACATAATGGGGTGGGGGGAGAACTCAACATGGGCTAATGGGCATGATGGCAGCCTTGTGCTGAGTACATCAACTTGTTCCACACACACTTTTCTCTGTGCTTGCTCTTTGCTCATATCCACTTTAAGTCCTTCACCTTACATGAAGTGAGCTTCTGTCAATTAATTACTCATGCTTTGAATAAGCAAACTTGTTAGATAAAAGATACCTTTTCTGTATAATGTAGAGGAATGTAATGCCAGGGTATGTGAAAATGAAGTAGTAACGTCTCCATGGGTGAGATAAGGAAAGAGGGAAAATACTGAGATATTGTTAAGTCGTAACAAATGTGGCCTCTTGTTGAGGGTTAGAAGTGCCCAAAGTAGGAAACAGCCATGATGATACTGGCTGATAAAATAGCTGTGATGATGTTACTAGAACATGATGGTGTTACTGGTGAGAGCAAGATGAGCTGACTAACTGACTAGCAACGTATGAGCTGACTAGCAATGTATGGTTATGGAACACTGTCTAGAAGGGCTACCTAGGGGTGTATGGGAGAAAAATGTCCCTACAAATATGGTTGCCAGGTCGTTCCTTGCCACCAGCAGGAGTTTTGTGGGGGCATGGCTGGCGGCCGCGATCGGGGCTTGCACAAAACTCTAGATTTTCAGAAGTGATTGCTACAGCATCCATTTCACTTCTGGGTAAACATGGAAGTGACATCAGTGCGTCGTGCAGGTCATGCATGCACCGATTGCACCCCCCCTCCGCTTTTGCCCTCCCCCCCAGCCAGTTGGCAAGCCTGTTTACAAACCTACCCAACAACTACAGTCATGTTTCAAGGCCCTGTTTTTACTACCACTGTCTCCTGAGATTAGACTGATGGCAACCCAGGAGAGGGCCTTCGCAGTCTTAGCCCAGGGACTGATCAGCTGAGTGCCTCAGCCTATTACACAGTCTTTCTTGGAGGGGAGGGAAATTTTAAACTGGCCCTCAATGTACTTATTTTGTTGCTCATTTTTTAGAGGTTGCAGAGAAGAGTCAAAGGGAGATATTTTTAGATATGGGTGTTATTTATTGTTATTTATGGTTTTATTGTTCAAGACCTCAGTCTAAGAAAAGGGGGCTTGAGTTAAACTTCATGGGGGCACATTTGTTCGCTGGGGGAGAGGGAATTCAGGAAAGGTATTACTTTCATTGTTATTTGGGGGTTCTGTACGGTTTAATATTTAGTTTGTTATGATCTTCTGTTTTTTCTTCTTTGTGCTTCAGAAGAGTTTTCTACCTTTGGCAGATTAATTAGCGATTTGGGGTAATGTCACATTTTTCTTTGCTTAGGTTTGGACAGGTATGCTTCCTTTCCTTTGCAACATGATCCGTGGGCAGGTGAGCGCCTCACTTGACAGCCCTAGCTGTAGGGTTGCCAACCTTCAGGTACTAGCAGGAGATCTCTTGCTATTACAACTGATCTCCAGCCAATAGAGATCAGTTCACCTGGAGAAAATGGCCACTGCAATTGGACTTTATGGCACTGAAATCCTTCCCCTCCCCAAATCCCACCTTCCTCAGGCTCTGCCCCCAAAACCTCCCACTGGTGGTGAAGAGGGACCTGGCAACCCTACCTAGCTGGCACCTTGGCAAAAGAATTTGGAAGGTAGGCACAAATGATTAGGTGTCGTGCCAACACAAGGTATCATTTCCAGCATGAAACCAGAAGTGACATCATCACATCAGGGTGATGCTGTAGGATTCACACAAAACTTTATGGTTAAACCATAATGTTTTAGGTTAATCCTAGAGCGTCATGCTGACATCACTTTTGGTTTCACTCTGGAACTGATGTTCAGAGTTGGAGGCTGGAAACATAAGAACAGGGCCTACACATTACAAGTGCATGTACATACAACTCTCCTCATGAGATTGGAACCCTGATCACATGAGTATGCATGTATAGGATTCCTAAATGTATGGAGTCAGCTATGAATACATAGACTCTATGCACATGTTCCAAATGAATGCCTCATGGAGGATGAGGGGTGGAGCTTTCCACTGCAATCCTCCTTTCCTACCATGCATTTTAGCCGTTCAGAAACTCAGGAAAGACTAGTATAAATAAATCACTGAACATGGCCCAAAGCTGGACAATATCACTTTGCAACTACTTACAGAGAGCTTAGTCCAAGCTGTTACATACTTATTTGGAGCTTAAATCAAGCACCACTTAAGTCTGTCTGTGGGTGTCTTTTCACCAGCTTTTGTAGGATTCTTGTATTGTCCTCATTTCAGTTATTATTGCCAAGGCGTTCTGCCAAAATCCAGTGTTGTTTTTATTTTAGCCAAGCACAGGATAGGCAAGGATGCAGAAAAATCTGAGAGCCATCAGAGGAAATAATAGCAAACCCTCAGCCTTACCAGAGGCAGGTAAGAAGGAACAGAAAGCATTAATTAAGTTATTTTATTCATCAAATGGTTATTTTCTCAATTACTTTAAAGATCTATTTTTGAGTGTCAAACTCTTTTTATTGAATAATCAAGCAAAATGTGGTTTGTAATTGTTAGTGTCTCTCAGCACCTAATTAATCTGCACAAGAACTCTCAGTGAAATATTCTTTAAAAAAAAACTTTAACCTTTAACCATTCCAAAGCATCCTTAATTTTTATTCCCTCCAGCCTTTTTTCTAATGACTTAGTGGCATTTAATTAAATTGAGCAAGATGCAAGACAGATGAAAATGATGAAAACAGGGTTGTGTTTCTGTCCAGATTTTGCACATGGGCAGAATATCTCAGCAGTAGACCTGATAGTTAAGCTATTAAAAGCTGTAAGGCTGGGAAGTCGACATGCAAGGTTCTATACTGAACAAGGTAGTTTTAAGTATGCCAGGAAAACCCTTTACTAATTAAAAGATCAAAATGAGGTGTGTTAAAACAATTGTCTAAAGTCTGCAGAGCGAAACTGAGGAAAAGGAACAAAAAAAAAATCCCAATTTAGTATTAGCAGACAATGGAAAGATTGTTATTTGTTCAACTCTGCAAGAGAGCAAAAAACATTGTCCAATCCATACTTAATGGAACCTTTAACAGTAATTATATTTTGCCCCACACACTGAGGCAAATTTCTGTCTTAGAAAATAGGTCTTCACTCTTTATATTGCTTTTGGCACCAAGAAAAGGCTTCATCTGAACTACAGCTTTCCTGAACTTAGCCTCAGAACATATGGAGTTTCAGTGTATTTGTGTAAGTTTACAAACTGGGGGAAACCAGACACTCAGTCCCTGCTGGCACAATTCATGGAAGAACTAGAAAAAAAATTGTTTCACAATGTATGTCGAGCCAGGATTGATGCTGTCACGGCCCGACACTTGAAGAGTCCACCGTACACATTGGTTTGGGATATTATTTTTCTGCCTGTGCAGAGCATAATGCTTCAGAGCATAGGCCAATTCTCCTTTTCTCAGACAACAGGCCCAGTTTGTACATGGTCGCAATGTTCAGGGTGTGCATATTGCTTTGTGGCAACGGTATACATGACCATAGAAAGATCTCTATTTAACTGGAAGCTATATAGTTCTTTTTAAAAAATCTAGATGATCCAGGACAAAGACCGGGGCAATTAAAAATACTTGCACAATTTCAATTTCTGGATATAGCTCTTTTAGATCAGGGGGTGGGCAGACTTTAGTATTCTGGGAGCTACTTCGTTGTTGTTTTTTCAAAAGCCTTGGGATCTACTAGTCAGAAAATGGTGGTTCAGTGACTGGAGCTGGTCCCAAAATGGCAGCTTGTACAAAAATGAGTGTTTCAGAACAATTCTCAGCAATTCCCTCAGAAAACTACTACCACCACCCCAACTGTAACTTTCCCTACAGGGGGAAAATAGACAGTTACTTGGGGTTTTTTTTCCTGGGAAGGGGCAAATAGCAAGTATGATGCAAAGGAAAAGAGTCAACAGCATACCCCTTTCCCTTCCAGAGCAAGGGTGCAAGTATGCAGCAGCAGGAGGAGGAGAGGAGGTGAATGCATATGCCTGCTCCTCCTAAACAAAGAGAAAGTGAGAAGCTTTAAAGGGTTGCCCTTCTGGATTGATTATGTTGCCAATGAGGTGAGTGAGTAGGGTTGTCAGGTCTCTCTTTGTCACAGGTGGGAGGTTTTTGGGGCGGAACCTGAGGAGGGCAGGGTTTGAGGAGGGGAGGGACTTCAATGCCATAGAGTCCAATTGCCAAAGCAGCCATTTTCTCCAGGGGAACTGATCTCTATCGGGTGGAGATCAGTTGTAATAGCAGGAGATTTCCAGCCACCGCCAGGAGGTTGGCAACCCTATGAGTGAGCCTCTGTCCTGCCTACTTTTGCGCACCCCTTGGCTAAGGTTGCCAGGTCCCACTTTACCAATCAGCAGGAGTTTTCTGAGGTGAAGCCTGAGAAAGGTCGGGTTTGGGGAGGGGAGGGACTTCAATGCCATGGAGTCCAATTGCCAAAACAGCCACTTTCTCCAGGTGAACTGATCTCTATCGGCTGGAGATCAGTTGTAATAGCAGGAGCTCTCCAGCTAGTACCTGGAGGTTGGCAACCCTACTGGGCAGCCATAACAAGTCGCACAGAACAAGAAGCAGCCAAGTGACAATAGTGGAAACTAATTCTGGAGTTTGGTGTTGATGGGGAAATTACAGTGGGCCTGATGGGGCCTGAAGGTGGTGTGTTAGGAATAGGATATACTATTTGACTTTGGACCACAGCATTACCATGTTGCGATTTGTATTTCTCCTTAGCCAAATGAACAGTGTGAATACCTGAGGTACCACCAGTGGTAGAAAGAGCCAAAGAAATACTAGGTAGAAGCCTGTTGCGCAGTTCCTTGAGTGTGTGGCCATTATCACTTGTTTGTTCAATCTACAATGCACATTTGTTTACTATGGGACTCCAGCTCTCATAAGGCACAGGTTGTGTAGACATCAAAGGTAAGAAAGCACTTGTCGAATGACAAACATCACCATATGGTGTGTTAATTTATTCAATTTGCCATGGAGAACAAAGGATGTGATGCAGATATGCTTCTTAGCAGACACATCCAGACAAGGGAGACTGTTCCAGACAACAGAGAGCTTTTATGATGTAGAAAAATGTCCATTCTTTAGTAGCCAGAGGCAATCAAGCTTATTTTGCTTTGCAGTTGCAAAGTGATGGCTTTAGGGGGTTCACATTCAAGGCATAATTTAACTCTTGTGTACTTATTTTTATCCCTCACCAAATATTGTCCTGGAAATCAGTTAACAACAGTACATTCGCTATTCGTGACCTTATGGATCAACGTCTGGAATGGCAACCAGCAATGCAGATGTAACGGCTCCAATAAAATGAAATAGAGTCTGTAAATCACAAATTTTCTTTTAGGGACAAAAGATGGGATATAATTGAACCCAAAAACATATGTGATTAATTTAGGAAAGGAGATTCCGCAAAAAGAAAAAGAATGGTGTTCATAGTACAGAAGATATGGATTTAGCCTTTTGAAAATAATATATCTCTATCCATTGACCTACTGCTGACAGTGAATGTTTTTCACTATTACCTGAATTGCAAAGAGTTGGATTCTTCCACCCAACCACCCCCAGTCATATAAACCAAAGCCAGTTGAAAGAAACTGACAGTAGACAAACTATGCTCATTCCAGTCTTGCCTTGTTTTGCTTAATGGCCAATTTTTCGATCCTCTACATTTATCAGTGACATTACTATTAAAACCAAATTTCCTACATGGCTTTTCATTTCTACAAATGGAATATGAAAATAAATCTGCTCTTAAAGAATTGTTTGTGTATGAACAGTGAGCAACAAAACATGTAGGCTAGGAGCCATATGTTATTTATGAGGCCATTATTATCTTGCTAGGATTTCATTTATCCTTTAATTTTTTTAAAAAAAAACTTCTAGTCCTTGCTTTTGCAATGACTGATGTCCCAATCCAACTAAACATAATTTTTGCCTAGATCATACTGAAAGCAACTGGGCTTAGACCTGGAAGAGAAGGAAGAAGAAGCTCAGAAAAAGAAAATAAAGGTTTTGGATAGTCTTCTCTTTTTTTATTTATTAATTTCTTTATTTTCGCAGTGGTTGTTTGTATTTCATGCACTGGAACCTAAGGAAATAATGGTATCCTTTGTTCTGAAGTCATGTTTCTAATTGAGCTCTGCTCTTATTAAGTATAAACACAGTCTGCAAACCACAAACATTTTCTCCTTTTAGGTTACAAAACAATTAATATGAAGTTCTCTTAATTGTTTAAATGAGTGCTGTAAACTCTTTCCCTGTTCCAAAATGCCCATTAGCAAAGAAAGATCATTAAGTGTTTGGCAAACACTCCCATTCTAAAGAAGATTTTGTATCCAAATACAGGCATAAAATGGACTAGAAAATATGTTGAGTCCTTTTCCAAAAAGTTAAATCAAGGTATTAAGTATAATCACAAAATGAATATTAATGGTGTGCCTGGGGTGGGAGGCAATGTAATGGTTCAGATTATTTTTACTGCAAAATAAATGTTTTTCTGTAAAAAAGAGGGGGGAAGATTGACAGAAAAAGTGAGGGAGAGATTGATGGAGAAGGGATGGGGGCAAAAGAGAGAGGGGGAAGTTGACGGTTAAGGGGATGGGGATAGAGAGGGGAAGATTGTTGGATAAGGAGAGGGGGAAGAGAAAGGAGCAAGATTGACAGAAAAGGAGAGAGGTGAGAAAGGGGAAAGATTAGCAGAAAAGGGGAGTGAGAGGGAAGGATGCAAAAGCAGGGGGGGATTCACCCTCCCCACACTTTTCTTGTAGGTTTTCACTTGTAGTACTATAAAGAAAAGATAATTTAATTTTAGGGTTGAAACAGCGGTACCATAATAAATCAACCTCACTTAAAACAGTTCAGTTGAAAGCAGGGGGAAATACCTCTTGGCAGGTAACAGCTGATTATATTCATACTTATAAGTAGTTGCTGCTTATTGATGTTATAATTCTTGTTTTAGATTATTCACATAATTGAAACATGTTTCCAATCCAGCAGATGTTGGCAGAGTGTAATGATCATTTTTATGTTCTAAAGCTTCCTGATATCCAGTTCTAATAAGAAATTATTGAGGAACATCAATCATGAGATGCAGATGTAAGCCTTGATAGCAAAATATCTTTTGGTGCACTGCCTTGTAGAAATGATATCCAAGAACAATTAGTAAGGTTGGATTCACTTCTTCACTTCTTTATTTATGCTCTCAGACCAATTGGTCATAAGCAAATATAGGAAAAAAACATGGTACATAATTATAAATGATAGAGTTACATTATGAGACTTTGTTACTGAATATCATAGACAGGAATTTTTTCATTGCAAGAGTCATATGAGGATCAATATCAGCTAATAATTTAGGTACAATCTCCACCTCTGGAGCTGGGGTCTGTTTCTGAATGTATATTGTGATCCACTTATCTCAAGGAGTAGTCAGGTTAGGTTCTGTGGCCAAGGATCATATTTGGTTAAATGTTGTGGATAAAAAGCTAGTACCCATGAATAGGATCTGTACAAGTTCTTTACAAACAATAAAAGATTAAATAACCCCATGGGGACTTCTATGTGTTTTGTTTTGTTTGTTTTTTGGTCTTGGATGAAGGTTTGTCAAGTAGTAGGGGACTGATACACAAAAAAGTTGGATGCATGGGGAAATAAAGGGAGGGAAGGCAGTATGGTATAGCCCTATCTCATCAGATCTCGGAAGCTAAGCAGGGTCAGCCCTGGTTAGTATTTGGATGAGAGACCACCAACAAATACCAGGGTTGCTATGCAGAGGAAGGCACTGGCAAACCGCCTCTGTTAGTCTCTTGCCTTGAAAACCCCATAAGGGGTCGTCATAAGTCAGCTGTGACTTGATGGCACTTTATGCACACAAACACATGGGGAAATAAAGAAAAACCAGAACTATACAATGTCAAACAACAACTTGTTTCAGAAAGGGAGAACAAGTCATCCAGTAGTTCCCCAGGCTTCCCCTCAAAGAACATGAACGTGTGGATTCTAAATCCTTTTTTAAATTATTTTTATTGTTTTCTAATTAGATCACATTAACATCAATCCTCCAATCAACAAAATCATACAACATAAACCAGTTTTCTCTAATCATTATAGTTCTTACTTTTGACTATTGATACAGCTAGCATCTCAGTTAGCTGGCTCATTTGTTTTTCCATTTGTTTAGTAAAAATATCAGTTTTTTTGGCTAATAGGTCTTGTGTCTTTTTATCTTGTTTCTCCATTGTTATATCTATAGAAGGTTTAGAGATTGCAGGACTATGCAGTGATCCAGAACATTGCCTTGGAGCTGACATATAATCTAGCAGTGTTCTCAATTTAAGGGTAGGTCTTCAGTCTTTTAAACGTTGTTTCCAGTGTGTGGGTAGTTTAGAACTTTGTGCTAAACATAATCGCTAGGATATTTAAACACAGATTTTCAAAATTAGCTCAAAAATAAGCTTGTAAAATTTGAAGTACCATCGAGTTTTCTGGACACTCTAGGTCGGCAGATATACAGGAAGTAGGAAGTCAGCCGGAAGTTGTAAGACCGCGGACCTTCTGTCGTTCCCTTTCTGTAGTTTTTAGAGTCAGACCTTTTAACTGGTGCACCAAGGGAGCTCACTTCCGGTCCAGCAGTGCTTCTATCCTTCCTGTCTCCCTGTTGCCATCAATCGTCTTGCAATGCAGTGAAGCTATTTCCTAGAGGTCTTCTGGTACTTCCGAATGGATCTTGCAAACGTGGCTGGCAGACCTTCTCGGCCTGGAAAAGGTATCGTGACCAAGGGGTAGGAGGGTTTTATTTATCCTTTCCCCTCAAACGTCACTCCTTCTGATTGGGGGTTGCCACGTCTCTCAAAAAGTCTTTTGTTTAGTCTACCCACAGATCTGCTTGATAAAGTCCTTGCCACTTTATTTAATATCTTTCTTTTATAAAAAGATTTTTATATGATGGGGGGAGAGAGAGCGGAGTTCCCATTCCTTTCTGCCCATCAATTCATCCTTCCATACCCGGTAAGATCAAAGGGGTTCTTGTTACTCACTTAGATTTCGGAGGGTGAGGTATTTCTTCCTTAAGATAGTTCATAAGTTGGTTATAGGTAATGGAGGTCCAAACCTAAAGCCAAAGAGATGCTTGTGGCGATGCAATCTCCCCTCGATGCCAGTGGGACAACATCCACACCTCCGGGGGACTTAAAAAAGCTGCCTCGGACAGTATGGGAGTCACACCACTTTCTTCGGGCTGCAGAGGAATTCCTGCTTCCCAGTCCACTATTTAGAACCGGACTGGAGTGCTAAAAAACACTCCAATTCAAAGCGTTTCTTGGATTCCCTTGGGAGCTTCCCAAGGAACGTGTGCTGGGACCAGCTTGGTTACCGGAAGTCGTGTGGATTCTAAATCCCATCCAAAAAAAATAAGGATAGTTGAGTCATTGTGCTTCACAACATTTATTTTATCTCATCTGGGTACTTGGTAGTGCCAAAGTTCCAAAAAATTGCTGAACTGCATAATTTATGGAAACAAGTCAAGGGAATAAGTCAAGTCAAGGTCACAGTTTCTGAATTGTGATTGTGGCTTGGTACAACTGCAATTCAATGTGGTCTGGGTGGCCAAAACAATAATCTTCTGGATAGTAACTAATAGAGCCACATTCTAAACAGGGAGAGGAGCTGACAAAAAACCAGAGGAAGGAAGCCGGGAGAAAATCAGTTGATAAAATCTCATTTCTGAAACTCTGGCAATTGAGCCTGTTAAGTATCAAACAAGAATGCAAAGACCTCCAGTTCCATTTTCACCAAATTATTGATCATTGCATAAGTGGACACTTAAATGCCTACCTGACCACCCACCACATAGGACAGTGAACAGACAGCTAGCATCAGGGGTAGACAACAGCAATTACTTCTCTTGGGATGATAGATTGCAGGACTCCAGATTTAAAAAGAACAGGAGAAAAAGCTTAATTGCATATATGTTTTTAGCAACTTAGGTGTAGATCTGCCACACAGTTGTTGTATTTTGTTTCTGCTGTTTCATTTCTACTTTTTTATTAGTTTCTTACTTAAAGATTCAGCCTTTTAGGAATTCTGGAGATGTTTACATACACCTTCTACTGAAAGAATGGCACATTAATAAAATATCTGTTTCCTGCCAGGTATTAATTTCACCATGGTTTCATAAGAGACATTTTAAAATATTAATTGTTCAATTTTATTCCAACATGACAATAATTTGCTTAATGAGAAAGAAGGAAAAATTATGCCAGTTTTTCTCCATTGTCTTATTTCAGAACTAGTTGACCTCTGAGGTGACACCCTGTTCAAGAAGGGCAACTTCTCATCTGTAGTAGCTGATGCTCTAAACATCTTTCCATTTCTCACAATCCCATCCAAAAATTGGAATTTTGAATGGTACAACAGGCATCACTGTCAACATTCAGCCAACAATAAAAATTTAAAAATTCACCTCACCATGTTACTGTGATCTGTTTGTGTGATACACCTACTTCTAAAAATTTGACTTCAGGGGAAAACAAAAACCAATATGATTAATAGAACAGTGACATGTATTAACTGTACAAAGCCATCAGGGATTGTATTTTATTGTTGTGTATTATAATAAGCTTTTCATGCCACCTTGAATTCTTATTAGCAAAAAGGTAGAAAATAAGTTTTAAAATACAACTAAAAATATTTTTGAATCCATGCCTGATGCCTTTCTTAAGTATTCAGCAGTTCTCTTTATGTCCTCTGTGGCTCCCTGGTGTAGCAGAGAAATTTAGAGAGAGTACTTTGATATCCAATGATTTGAAATATCTGGTTGAAAAGCAAATAGTATAATACATCATCAGTTGTAATATTAATAATTATTTTTACTGTTGCTAATTATACGGAAATGAAAGATAATTTTCACATTATACTCAGCAAACCACCAGCAAATAATTGCCTCCTGGCTGCTATGCCTGATGGTGGCAATTGTGAAGCCCCTCTCACATCTTTAAGCAGCAGGCTACATATGTACCAATGCCACTTTGTATAATTTGAGTGAAAACAGACAAGCATAACCTGGAAATAGGTGTCAGCAGAACTTCCAGTCATCACGATCCCTCCTTTCCACATGGTTTTAATTGCCTCTTGAAGAAAGTAAAAACAGTTATGAATAATCTAATAAGGATCAGCAAACACCTGTGAAACTCTGGTCTACAGCTGCACAGAATCAAATTCGAGAAGCGAAAACAGAGTACTAAGAAGGGCAACACATATGTGCATTATGCACACATCATTCCCAAACCACAGCAAACTGAATGCATTAATGCCATTTTTGGCATGAAAGGTACATGCCACACTAGAAAAGTATCTCATACAAGTGTTTGCTTAAGTTTACTGAATTTGCTTTCCAGTAAGATTGTAGAGCAGGAATGGTTGCTTCTTAAGCAGCATTAAAAATGCACAAGGCATTTCTCTTAAAAACAGAGGCCAGGCAGGCAAAAATGAAAGCAGCTTTTATTGCATGCTTTTGCTTCTCCTAATGCTTTAATATATCCCAGAACAATGAATAAACAAAATATTCTACAGTACTGATGGACAGAAGCCATCACCAGGCCAACTCAGTTATTGTAGCTTTTGACACCTCTGAATCCTGTTCTAAACATCTGGAAGACATACCCAGATCTGTAGTACTGTGATCAAATTAATTGTATCTTTATTCTGGTCCAGGAGGAAGCATTCATTTCTGTCATGTTTACATCACCAAACATATATTATTGTGATATTTAAAATCTGACACAATAGTTTGACAAGTTTGTGACACACCAGCTGCATTGTTGTGATATTTTGACTTTCCATGTCAAAACATGTCATATAATTTATCAAATCCTGTAATTTCGATTACTACCTAGAATAAAATGTGCATACATGAGAATTCTAAGGTATACACATTTGAAAGTACAAAACCCATGATTCAGTGTCAACTAAAGTGAAAAATAATACAAAAAGCTGTTTATGCAGCCTTAAAACTTCAAATCCTTATAAAGGAAGGGTTACATCATTGAGTAAAAAAAGCAAGGTCGTTTATGCATGGGTACTTTCACTCAAATTCACCCACGGTCTGACTCTGTTGTTCCTTGGAGTTATGCATGAGTTTTCTGTCCATTAGAGATGATCTGGCAGCCAGCCCTCACAAATCCGGGTCTTCCCTTCCATGTAATACCCTGAATCTTCAATCTCCCCTGAGATCAGCCTGGGTGAAATCTCCATGCATAAACCAAAGCATATGATGGGGGAGTTGGGGGGTGACATTTTCTCACAGTAAGCACTATAGCCAATTACAAAGCAGCGTTTAAAGGGGCAGGGACACAAATGCTTCCTGGTTTTTTCCTCCCCCAGGAGTTCTTTCTGAGCATACATTCACATAAGAAAGGACACTTTGGTTTCTCCCCCCCCCCCCTTTCCTTTTAAAGAGCACCGGTTTTTGAAATTGTTTTGTAAAACGGCACTTGGGTTTCCACCAGGGAGGGGAGCTGGACGTTTTTCTCACAGTAGGCAAGACATCTAATTACAAAGCAGCATTTTCAGGGGGCCGGGAGACACTTCTGGATTTGAGTTCAGCAACTTTGTTGGTGCATAGCAAATTTTGGATTCACAACAGAAAAGTGTGGGTCGAGCTAGCATTGAACCCCAGGTAAAACTCCCATGCATAAACAACCCAAGAAGAGAGAGGAAGCCTTTGATTGGTACTCAGTAGTAGCACATGAAATTGTCCAATGAGTTCTGAAAAAATATTTTCCAGAGTGAAGACACTTGGGGTCTTACAGTGCAATCCTAAGCAGCGGTTCACTCTTCTATGACCATTGGCTTCAATGGACTTAGAAGGATTAACCCAGTTTAGGAGTGCACTGTTACAACAGTATAGCAGCTAAAGCAGCTTGCATAGTATTAATTTTCTGGGAGTATTCTCCTTGAATTGGCTGCTGAAAGTGACGTTATTTTATAGCCAAATATGTACTATTGTGATGCCATTCCCGTTTTATTTATTTGTTTATTTTACCCCACCCTTTCCCAACCGAAGTCAAGCTCAGGGTGGCTTATCACCAAGATAAATACAATTAAAAATAGATTTACTATATGCTGTGTGTATAGGTTGACATTTAAGATCATTTCTAACATTAACATTGAAATTCCAAGTAGAGTCCTTTTTTAATAAAGGGGAACAAACAAGAAAATGATGGGGGGGGAGGAAAGGGAGAAGGGAGGAAAGGGTAAGGAAGACAGGGAAAGGAGAAGGGACGGGCAGGGAGGCCAGCTAGAATGAAACGCTCGCTGTCCTCAACTGTGGGCCTAGCGTGATTAGCATGTGATTCCCAATTGGTGGTCTATATATTGATCCAGAAAGCATTGCCTAACTGCCAATTGATAATGCTAACACTCAAAAGCCATCATGTAGCCAACTCTGGGTTCCCGTGTAGCATTGTAACATCATCCTGCCATGGTTATGTGATCCCCAGTTTCTAGTTTATCCTATGTGACTCATCCCAGAAGCTACACCTAAAGATATAGGGCAGGGGTCCCCAACCTTTGTGACCCATTGGGCACCCTTGGAATTTGTGGGTACAACCACAAAATGGCTGCCGCAGCAGACACAAACAACCACAAAATGTCAGGGAGTGAGGTTATGTATTACACTTTATAACATTACAGCCAAAAGCTTTGTTTAACAAGATGCCCTTTTAAACAAACATATTGTTTTAAAATATTTTCTTGCTTACACTTAGCCTTCATTCACAGAGTGAAGTCCTTGTGCTGTGGTGGCAGCCCCTGCCAAACGACTGCTTTTAAGATTTGCCCAGCCAATCAGATCTCCAGTGGCCAATCAGAAGCCCTGCTGGGCAAAAGCACCATCTGGCCCCTTCCACCTCCTGAAAACACTTGGTGGGCACTAGGAAAGGTATTTGGTGGATGCCATAACACCCACAGGCACCATGTTGGGGAACCCTGATATGGGGGAAAGGTTTTGGAGTAAAGCACTGTTTAAAGGCCAAAAATAAAAATGGGGGAATATTTAGCACCAAATGCTCCCTAAACTTCCTTTTAACCCAGTCTTTCCATGACAAAGCTCACATTGGGTAGCTGTGTTAGTCTGTCTGTAGCAGTAGAAAAGAGAAAGGATCCAGTAGCAATAGGGTTGCCAACCTCCAGATACTAGCAGGCGATCTTCTGCTATTACAACTGATCTCCAACCGATAGAGATCAGTTCACTTGGAGAAAATGGCAGCTTTGGCAATTGGACTCGATGGCATTGAAGTCACTCCCCTCCCCATACCCCGCCCTCCTCAGGCTCCACCCCAAAAACCTCCCGCCAGTGGCAAAGAGGGACCTGGCAACCTTAAGTAGCACCTTAAAGACTAACACAATTTCTGGCAGGATATGAGCTTTCATAAGACTAGGACACGGAGTAATGGATTTAAACTAATAGAAAAGCGATTCCACCTAAACCTTAGGAAGAACTTCCTGACGGTGAGGGTTGTTCAATGGTGGAATGCACTGCCTCGGAGGGTGGTGGAGTCCCCGTCTTTGGAGGTCTTTAAGCAGAGGCTGGATGGCCATCTGTCAGGAGTGCTTTGATTGTGGGATCCTGCATGGTGGGGGGAGGCTTGGGGTCACTGGGGATGTGAGGGGGAGGCAGTTGTTAATTTCCTGCATTGGGCAGGGTGTTGGACTAGATGACCCTGGTGGTCCCTTCCAACTCTATGATTCTATGAGCCACAGCTCACTTCTCCATGACAAAGCTGTTCTAGTCGTCACTCTTGTGTGTGTGTGCTAAGGGCCGTCAAGTTGCTTCCAACTCATGGTGACCCTGTGAATCAGTGTCCTCCAAAATGTCCTATCTTTGACAGCCTTGATCAGATCTTGCAAATTGAGGGATGTGGCTTCCTTTATTGAGCCAATCCATCTCTTGTTGGGCCTTCCTCTTTTCCTGCTGCCCTCAACCTTTCCTAGCATGATTGTCTTTTCCAGTGACTCTTGCCTTCTCATAATGTGACCAAAATACGATAGCCTCAGTTGAGTCATTTTAGCTTCTAGGGTCAGTTCAGGCTTGATTTGATTTATAACCCACTGATTTG
Source organism: Euleptes europaea (assembly GCF_029931775.1). Taxonomy (NCBI): domain Eukaryota; kingdom Metazoa; phylum Chordata; class Lepidosauria; order Squamata; family Sphaerodactylidae; genus Euleptes; species Euleptes europaea. The sequence goes on along the minus strand of NC_079313.1, from coordinate 68,387,791 downwards.
TTTTTTTGGCAGTCCAGGGTATCCGTAACACTCTCCTCCAACACCATATTTCAAAGGAGTCTACTTTCTTCCTGTCAGCTTTCTTCATTGTCCAGCTTTTACACCCATACATAGTAATAGGGAATACGATGGCATGAATTAACCTAATCTTGGTGGCCAGTGACACATCCTTACACTTCAGAATATTTTCTAGCTCCTTCATGGCTGCCCTTCCCAGTCTCAATCTCCTTCTGATTTCTTGACTGTAGTCTCCCTTTTGGTTGATGATGGAGCCAAGGAATAGAAAGTCTTCAACAATTTCAATTTCCTCATTGTCAGTCTTAAAGTTGTGTAAGTCTCCTGTCGTCATTACTTTTGTCACTCTTGACCCTCTGCTATACACCTAACCAGTGCTTTCTGTCTTTTAATAGAAGGAAAATAAAAGTGTGATAAAATCATATGGAAAAACACCTTGTTTTTCCTACTATTGCTGCTGTATGTTCATAAAGACATGTGAAGTCTACAGACCTATATTCACTTACTCGGAAGTAAGTCCATTTGAACTCAGTGGACCTTACTTCTGAGTAAATACCCATAGGATCAGCTGTAATATATGTGAGAAGGAATTTGCTTTTGTGTGGTGAATCAGAGATTTTGTTCTGTTGCTGTTGGGTGCAGCTACGTTTGTGAGGAGAAAGTCTTGACAAGAATGTTAACACCCATGGATTTCTGCAGAAAAAAAGACATCTATGTTTTCAGTGCCCATTAAACATGTTTTCCTTCTACACAGAACTTTCAAAAACAATATCTTAACAAACCAGATGATCCGCCCAAAGAAATTTTTCCAGAAACAATTTTGAGTAAGGAGAAAGAAGTGAGAGGAAAAGGCAAACAGCTGTTAAAGAAACTGGTTTGTTTAGATAGTTCTGAATCACTGGTGTTCAGGGCATATTATGGGGTATGTGCACAGGGAAAAACACTCATGGTTTGGATTTGAAGTAGCCACATCAAAACTGGCTTCATTAAATGAGGCTGTGATATTTGGGGTGGGGGTAGGTGGGTGCAGAGTGTTTAAGAGATGTTAAGGGAAACATTTATATAGGTTCCCCCCCAAAAAACAAAGCTATTGGGTGATATGAGCCAGTCAGGTTATTGGAAAAAGCCATTTGGCTGTAATTGAACCTTGTAAGAAATCATAACCTTGTAAGAAATGGTAATGGTGTGACAATCTCGGGTGCTTTTTTGCACACTGCACTATTTGTCTTATAGGTCAAGAATATTTCCCTTTCGAAACAGCACTTGTTCCCTACACTTAAAGAGAAATGCTACCCACTATAAATTATCGCTTGGATTCTATACAATGGAAGCTACAGAAAAGGAAACGTTCCCCTCTGTACCCTACTACTTCAATCTTCTGTGTCTCCCAAAATTGTGCCCCTGTGGGTGACTGGATCCCCAGGAAAATCATGGGGGCTGCAATGAAAGGGAGAATTGGCAAAAATTGACTTCCCCTTCTTCTGTGAGTGGTAAAGGACATTCGAACTCAAGCCTTTAGATCTTGCTCATTCCCCAACCTCGTAATGGTGCTGTGTTGCCTGTATTAGCATATTCTCTTAGTTGGTTCTATATATTGTACTGTTTCCTGCTGCATTGTTTTTCAGTTGTAATCCACCTTGACTCTGAGCAAATGAAGAAAATGAAGTAAATCTGGAGATTAGTAGGCCTGCACTGAACATTCTTCAGTTTTTATTCTCCAGTTGAAATGGAAATATGTTCCAAGAACACCCCCCCCCCCCACACACACACACACATGCTGGTTTTTGTTTTGTTTTTTGCTCCTTCTGGGATTAGTCACATGGTGATCTCATCCAATGAGTTGTCTCATTGCGAACAGGAAGACATGGCTGCACGGTGATGTAACTGAGGTCAAATGGAGGTAACTGAGAGTGAGAGCAATGCTTCCTTTATCAGGTGATTCTATCTGGTCTCTCACCCAAAAAGCAAACTGATACCTTAATAATTTTTTTGGCTTTCTTTTCCCCATCTGTGTTATTGGTATTATTGGTTACTACCTTAAAGGGATATGTTGATGACAAGCAGATGGCTAAGTGCTGCTGAAATGAAAAGCTCAGTCCTACATTCTCTTATTAAGTAACCATGCAACACAGGATCCAGCAATTAAAAGAAACCAAGATCTCACTGTTAGTACTCATATCCAGTAGCAATAGTATGACATCTCATCCCTACATGATGAATAGCAAGGCAGGTCTAGAACTAGAGAGGCGAAGCATTTAAAGAACTGAATGATCACAGTAATTAAGGATGAAAGATTAGCTTAGAGTTGCCACCTCCAGGCTGGTTACTGATGGGAGATGTACATGGGAGCAGGCAACATGGTGATGTCATTTCCAGTGCCATCCAGAAGTGATATCAACATGTACTGGCAACACTCTAACATTCACCCCAAACTCTGTGGTTTAACTATAGAGTTCTGGCCAAATTCTACAGGATTGCCCAACACTATGGCATCACTTCTGGATTGATGTCATGGGGTTAGTGTGATGCCAATCATGAGGACAGGATGTTTCCTACCTAAGCAAGAGACCTTACCTCCCTAGAGTATCAGCATTAACAAGGTTTGTTACAAATACAAATGCAGCGCCTAACTAGATGACACAATTAGAGTCCTTTGTTAGGAACTCTCAATGTTTCTTCAGTCTCATACCAGGCACATAGGAGCCTGATTTAGACTGAGACCATGATGAGAGGAGAGAGGGATTATAAACCTCTCTCCCAACTGGTTTCCAATTCAAAAACAAATCTGTGAGGCACTTTGCCCTGCTGGAAAAATGTACATATACTGGTATCATTCCCTGAATATACCCTTTGAAATAAGCCCTAACATTGCTTTAATTTTAATAGTAAGCTGCGGGCTCTCAATTATTTTCAAAAGTCTAATTTGTTAATATTGTGAGTCGATCCCTTTGACCTTTTATAATCTTTTCTCATGATTCTCCATATCGAAATGTTCTCATCAGATTAGTCCACCACATAAGATTCCACCCCAGACTTCAAAAGGTCGCTTTATTTAATGGGCTGTCCTTTATTTCAAAGCTTACCAGTGCCTTAAAAGCCTGTTATGATCTTTACTTAAAAGTGATGTCATTGTAAAAGTTAAACATGTTTTAAATATTTTATTTTTAAAAATGTATTAAATATTTTTTTACTGAAAACAATAAGATCATGTTCACTCTGCCAGCATGGTAAAAAAGGTGCAAACTTCACAGGAGATGTAATTTATAATCTCTCTTCATCACCTGTCACCTTCAGCCATACGAGAGACAAAGAGGAGGGGCCATGTACTCGAACAAAGCAGAATGCCTAGTGAGGCCATCAGCCTAACCTAACCCACAGAGTAATTGTTGGGATAAAATAAGGAAAAACATAATATGATGGTGGAAAGTGCCATCAAGTCACAGCCAACTTATGGCGACCCCTAGTGGGGTTTTCAAGGCATGAGATGTTCAGAGGTGGTTTGCCATTGTCTGCCTTCATGTCACAACCCTGGTATTCCTTGGAGGTCTCCCATAAACCTACTCTAATCTCCTGGGATAAAACTGAGAATTCAAAAAAAATCTGTAGTGTACTTTCCACTCTCTTTCCACCTTTTTATGCATGCAGTTCTAATATTTTAGCTCTACTTAACCAAAGGTAAGGCTGTAGAATAGGAAATACTCCCTCTACTAGGGAACATTTGAGACGTAGGAAAGGAAATGCTGCAGCAGCCGACAAATTCTCCAGTTTTCAGAAATGCAGTCAGATCAACATCCACACCTCCTTTTTTGAAATTGCCTTTACCCCAAAAGTAGCATGCCACCCAATCCTATGCATGTTTACAAAGAAGTAAATAAAGCAAGCATAGGATTATGGTCTGCAAGGAGCAGTGTGCTTTCAAAATATGATCCTCTAGCTTTTATTGACATGCTTGGGGAGCTTTAACATTTTCCAGATCACATTCCTACCTCCCTTAGTTTCTAAGCTCTCACAAATGGAAGGTATATGTGTATGGGTACATTCATGTGTGTGTGTTTAAAGACACATTTAAGACTTGCCAAGCAATTGCCTGAAGAATTATGAATACAAACTTTATTACAGATGAGTTTAACAGGTAAACGTCTCAGAAAAAAAAGGTTATGACCTATTTCTTTTTTGAGATACACAAAGTACATAAAGTGCATAACAAGCCCTTTGGTTTAAGATATTGTTGGAACAAAGGAGTTTACAAACTTATTAAAGATTTACTATAGAGGAGTTGGTTTTCCTCTGAATAGAAGATGCTAGGGACATAACAATGGAATAGAGGTGTTGACTTCAAGGCTTGTTTATAGGCTTCTGAGAAGCATTCGGCTGGCTACTTTTGGAAACAAGATACTAGAGTACAGGAACACAGTCTGATCCAGCAAAGGCTTCTCATGCACTTATGATCAACAGCCAGCACCCTTTGCATAAAGGATTTCCTCCTCTTCCATAGTCTCTATTCTATAATAGTTACATTCAAGGAGATTCTTTGAAGTCAATCCATTAGAACTTAGAGAGTCTTACTTCCAAGTAAAAATGATTGTAGTGCAGTCCTCAGAGTTACACTCTTCTAAATCCATTGGGCTTTTACTTAAATGGCTCCCCCACCAATCTACTTGTATCACTATAAGTGGCTTAGGGCGCATTCCTAAGGGGGGGGAATTGGCTTAGGAGCCGACGTGACTCCAGGCGGGCATAAATGTCCATTTATCCCATGATAACGGGCACTTGCGCCAGCATGGGGTGGCATTTCCGCTGGTGCCTGGGCTCCATGGAGCTGCACTGGCTGGGAATCCTCTTTGATGGCAGCATGGCTGCTCCACTCCTGGCTACTGTGCCCCTCCCCCCAGGAATGGGCTGCCCATCTAGACTGAAAAAGGAAAAAAATACCAGATTTTCCAAAGAAATTCAGTGGACTTCATGGCCAGAAGACTGCAGCTCTGCTCTGTTAAACTGCAGTCCTCAATACACTGGCAACCTCTTTGCTCATCCAGTGCTTCCCATTGGAAGCTTACTGAAACAGAAAAGGAGCGAACAGAATGGAACAATCATATCATTGATAGCTAAATGTCATATGGAAATAAAAAGAACATTCAAACCCTTCCTCTTGGCTGACAAGAAGACATCCAGTTTTAACCCCCAATTACTTTGAATCACTCAGTGGCAATGAGTTTTACAATAGCCATGTTGGTACCAAACTCTAATACCCTTCTTAATTGATTGTAAGGGAAATAATGTATTTATGTTCCTCTGGAAGTGAAGGATACATCTTTTACATCATCGCTGATTCGATGTAATTTTGTTGGGTTAGGTCTTAGTATTCTTGCACGCTTAGACCCCTGTGCCCATTGTACACTGTTCAAATTACATTTTACACTTTAGCAAATATACTAACAGCCCATTCCTGAAAATGTGGTGTGCGGAGTCGGTGGGGAAGAGGCACAGTGACGCCCCTTCCTAAGCCAAATTGCACACGCCACAAAAAAAAAAAAAAAAAAAAAAAAAACCGTTTCACGGCTTTTTTGTTTTGTTTTACCGGGGCCTTTCGCCCCATAGAGAACAGCGAAAGGCGCCGGTGGTAAGGGCCGAAATGGAATAGGAAGCCGCCTACCCGGCGGCTCCTCCCCCCCGGAACGCCCCCCTGCGCCAGCGTGGTCTCTCTACGCCGTGGCCTGTGCCACAGAGAGGCTGCGCCGGTGGAGGGGGAATGCACGGTCCCGCGGCACTCTGATGCCAGCGGGACTGGCCTCGCCACCAGCATAAGTGCGTTTAAACACGCGATTACATGCACTTATGCTGGCAGCGAGGTCACACCGCCTCCTAAGAAGTTTCGGCCCAGTTTTCAGGAATGGGCTGTTAATCTTATACTTCTAGGTTTATGATCAAGAAGATCAGTTAACTTGTAATTTTTTTTAAGTGTTACAATCATATTTTGTCACATGACTAGTGATTAACCCTGTTGAGCTGGGACAACCTAGGCATGTCGAATAAAGATAAAAAATGGAACCTGTTCAGAAAACACTGTTATAGAGTAGGGTATATAAAACATAAAGAAAGTGCTCTGTGCTGCTGGACACATTAGAAATGTATTGAGAACTGGAACTGTGTGTCTCATTTGTTGCTAACAAGTTTTGTGTATAAACAAAAATCAGAAGAATCGTGACCAATGGCTAGTGCAATTGAATGCAAGATTTATTTATTTATTTTATTAAACTTATATCCCACCCTCCCCAGCAAAGAAGCTGGGCTCAGGTCGGCTCAAACAGGTACAAATTGTACAATAAAACACAGTAAAATCAATAAAATCATTATTTAAAACCTGCCCCATAAATCAATAAATAAAGAACTATACCATGTATCAGATGGCACACTTTGCGATATATCCGCCCCAGTAGGGCCTGCCATATTTCAATCCCCATAAGAATATAATTTCAAAAAAGGGGAGAAGGGCAGGGTAGGGAGGCCAGCATGGGGTGGAAAAGGAACTGTAGCTGGCCTCAACCACAGGTAGGGTTGCCAGGTCCCTCTTTGCCATCAGTGGGAGGTTTTGGGGGTGGAACATGAGGAGGGTGGGGTTTGGGGAGGGACTTCAATGCCAAAGTGGCCATTTTCTCCAGGTGAACTGATCTCTTATCGGCTGGAGATCAGTTGTAATAGCAGGAGATCTCCAGCTAGTACCTGGAGATAGGCAACCCTAACCGTAGATCTGGTAGAATAGCTCTGTCTTGCAGGCCCTGCAGAAACCTGTAAGGTCCTGCAGGGCCCTGGTCTCATTAGAGAGACTATTCCACTAGACAGGGGCCAGGGCAGAAAAAGTCCTGCCCCTGGTTGAGGCCAGCCAGACACTCTTTGGGCTGTGGACCACCAGCAAATTAGCATTTGGTGGTCTTAATGTTCTCTGGGGAGCATACCAGGAGAGGCGGTCCCGCAGATAAGAAGGTCCCAGACAATGTAAGGCTTTAAAGGTCATCACCAGCACCTTAAATATGATCCTGTACCCCAGCAAACTCATTTTCACAACTGAATGCTTTGAAGCATACCCATGGTCACAAACCCCTGATACATCAGAGGATGAACAAAAATGTCAATGAAATGCCCCATCTGTAAAAATAATGATGATGTGGTTCATAGATATCAAAGAGTTTAGTAAACCGTGAATGTGGACCAGCAAAAGGTAGTTTTTTTCTTTTAAAAAAGAAGGAAATTAATTCCCATGGGCCTTGGTTACCACTATGGTCTCAGTGGCTTAACCTCTTGCCAAACATCTCCAGAACAGAAACAAGCAGGAAAGTTCCATCATAGATAAGCTGAAACAGCATAGAAGCAAGACTCCAACATGCACAGTGAAGAATTCCCAGTCTACATATGAACTAGACTGTGCTCAGTTTGTTTATCGAACCAAGTATTCCGTCAAAAGCTACTCCACTGCATCAGGCAGTTGAATAACCGGAAGAAGTGATGGCATACTTTAGGTGTCAAGAGTTTGCCAGAGAATACAAACCACTTATCCTCTGACATTTGTCCTTCAGGATAATGATGTGTTGTTTTTTGCCTTGTGGCAGTATAAACCACGTCCATATTACCATCAGGACATAACTAGAATACTACGTAGACAAGAAATGAGAATATTTCTTTTTAAAACAATGGCCAACCACAGGTCTCAATAATGAATTTGATCTGGCATGTTTTCTTTAAGAGGTACTGTTGAAGTTAATAGTCTCCTGTAAAACACCACAGCTGTTGCAGCTCAGAAGCAAATTTAAACATTGTAAATCAGATAGACTGCATCAGTTCTTAGAGGAAGAAAAGCACCCATTTGGGGACTACTGTTAAGAAATATTTGGTACGTTGCATTCATGTATATGTACAGTTGGAGATATATGTATGTAAAGATGATGATGTAATTTTTTACATTCCAAATCTCTGTCATTATTGTATGAATGTACATTTCAGAGGTCACAGACCCACGGGAGGTTGATAGACCCAAAAGTTTATTATGGCTGTTACAAGAAACATTTCATGAAGCATAAATTGTATGAAAAAGAAATCAACTGATGAAGCAATAATCGCGAAACGAACACCAATCCGGAGGTGCCGTTTTGTTTTGTTAAGGACTGTTTTTGTATCCTGTTGAAGTGTTTTCTTCTTTCTTTGGAATTGGAATCCTTCTGGTGAAGCAACCAAGGTTCTGCGGAATGGAAATAGAAAATAAATGGTTATTTCTGTAAATTTTTGTTTGTGAAGATACACTTTCTATAGAGTTTCTGTATACTCTGATCAGTAAATCTGTTGTAATTATTATTGAGCCACCATGCTGTTATTGTTGTTTAAACCTCCAGGTAGTAGCTGGAGATCTCCTGCTATTAAAACTGATCTCCAACCAAAAGAGATCAGTTCACCTGGAGAAAATGGTCGCTTTGGCAATTGGACTCTATGGCATTGAAGTCCCTCCCCTCCCCAAACCCTGCCTTCCTTAGGCTCCACCCCAAAAACCTCCTGCTAGTGGCGAAGAGGGACCTGGCAACCCTACTGATTATCTCTGTTTTATATAGGTTTCTAGTCCTTGAGGCTGAAACAGTATGCTTGAAAGTGTGATATCTCCAAAAGGAGAGAAATGACTGAATTCCAGTGTAGGTGATGGTGCCCTTGCCCCCCAAACCATAAAATGAGAATAAACTGTGTAAAAAATATGAAAAATTGCAGAACAAAAAAGAGGAAATATCCAGGTTTTCTTTTGCAGATTTTGGATTTGCCAGATGAAGAACTGTAATTTATTTAAGCATGAAAGATATGCAGCCCTTTTTTTTACCTCTGGCCAGTTTTAAACTCATTCCAACTTTGCTGTGTTCTCCAAAACATTGCTTTAAATATAATGTAAGGAAAGTTACGCAAAATAATTGTACTCTGGAAACTTAGCTGCTTGTTTCTGTGAATTTGGGCTGCTGTTTTTCAGATGTGAATCTTTACCGAACACTGCATAAACCATACCAGAAAGTGTATGCAAATACAGTGGCTTAATTCAAAGGAGAATTCCTGGGGAAAACAACACCTTTAATAAAATATTATTCCTTGAAAACCAGTGGCCCTACTGTTTTCTTCTTTGCAGTTCAGGACTTTATGATGTTGAATAGTTCAAATGGGCAAGTCTGGTTGATCAACTTTGTTCAGTCTATACTTTGTTCAGTATATACTAAATCAGGCTAAAAATGATTTCCATAGCTCAGTGGTAGAGCTTATGCTTTGCCTACAGAAAGTCCCAGGGTCAATCCCTGGCCTTGCAAGCAAAAAAGTGGGGGTGGGGGACTTTGTCAGGTAAGGAAAGGCCTCTAGTGAAATCTTGGCGCACTCTCAGTGAAGTAGATAGCAATTTTGTCCATCTTGGAAATAAAGATTGCCTAGAAGATTTCCAGAAGATTTTTCATCCAGACACTGATCAGACCCATGTTTACTAGATACAACAAGGCTGCTATAATAAGGATATTCCAACCACACTCTGGGACCCACTGGGTTCAACTTTTTTATAGATAAACTGGATAAACTCAATTATCATCTAATAATTGTCTGGATGGACCTTTGCTCTGACTTGGCATAAGTAGCATACTTATTAGTGGTTGATTAAGCTTTATATCTGTAAGAAGAACTGATGAATGTAAATCATGTTGCACTGGGAAAACTCTGTCCGTAGACTATGTGCCTGAAAAACATTGGCTATCACTGGCAGCATGGTGTAGTGGTTAAGAGGGGTAGACTCTAATCTGGAGAACCGGATTCGCTTCCCCACTCCTCCACATGAAGCCTGCTGGGTGACCTTGGAGAAAATTGAGAAATTTCTCCACCTTGGAGAAAAGTGTGGGCCAGTCACACTTCTCTCAGAACTCTCTCAGCCATCGTGGAGGCGGGCATGGCAAACCACCTCTGAACATCTCTTGCCTTGAAAACCTTACATGATTGCCATAAATAAGCTGCAACTTGACATCACATATGAACACTAGGGTTGCCAGGTCCCTCTTCACAATCAGCAGGAGGTTTTGGGGATGGAGCCTGAGGAGGGCATTGTTTGGGGAGGGGAGGGACTTCAGTGCCATTGAGTTCAATGACCAAAGCGGCCATTTTCTCCAGGTGAACTGACGTCTATTGGCTGGAGATCAGTTGTAATAGCAAGAGATCTCCAGCCAGTACCTGGAGGCTGGCAACTCTAATGCACACACACACACACATCACTGGCAGCAGAAGATTTCACTGGCAATTTTACCACTATCTGAAGAATATAGTGACCAAGGTATGTATAAATTTGCTTACAGACATCCTTATAATTCATTAAGGATAAATTCAATGTACTGTTACTTACTTAATTCATTAAGGATAAATTCAATGTACTGTTACTGTTAATATGACTAAACTGAGGCTATTGTATTTTGGTCACGTGATGAGACGACAAGAGTCACTGGAAAAGACAGTCATGCTAGGAAAAGTTGAAGGCAGCAGGAAAAGAGGAAGACCCAACAAGAGATGGATTGACTCAATAAAGGAAGCCACAGCTTTCAGTTTGCAAGATCTGAGCAAGGCTGTCAAAGATAGGACATTTTGGAGGACTTTCATTCATAGGGTCGCCATGAGTCGGAAGCGACTTGACGCTACAACACACACACACTGTTACTTTTAGGAATTGGTCTCATTTTCCTGATTTCCCAGCTCTGTTACCACTAAAAGATCATTAGTAGTAGGAATCAAGCAAAGCAACACAGAGATGCCTTGCTTTTTGATCAACTCCTGCTGATAACAATAATGATGGCTATCAATCACACCCTGATATTCTAGTCCATAACTAATTAGAAAAGTCAGTCATGTTGTTAACACTCAGATTGTCATGAACTTAGCAGCAGCTTTATGTATTTTTCTAAATCCAATTTAGACTCAAAATATGTTTTATTAGCTGCAGACAAGAATATTTAAATTCAAAATATTTTTTTTTAAGTTTCATCTTTTGAAATGGCAAATGGCCATATTCAAGCCACATGTCGGCCACTTGCTGTTTTTTTTCTTCTTTTCACAAAAAAACAGAAAGTCAACACGTCTCAGTACAAACCTTTCTCTGTTTCTTGAGAAAACAACAATAAAACACCCTTTGCCTTTTATCCACATCTGGCTGCAGCAAAAACAGTGACCCGTAGAATTCAAAATTTCATACTTCACTGCTGCAGGCTAGCATCCAGAGGTTATTCTAGCCTGTGTTTATGAAAGATCGAGCCCTGTCAAGAGAAGAAGTGCTTATTGAGAAAACACATGGAATGTCTCTCTCCAAAAAATCATGGAATTAGCCAGTGATAAGAGATTCCCCCCTCCCCTTATTTCCTCTAGATGCTTGTAAGATTTAATGAGGAATGGCTGAGTCGTTAATTGCAAAACTAGAGTAAACAGTCTAAATCTCATACTTAGGCATCCAGATTCCACCAATGCACTGCCAGTGTCTGACTTGAGAGGATTTATCTCAAGAGGTCATAAACATCATGGGATTTACTTGATTTGAAAATCTGTAGTGCTTATAGCTCAGACTCATAGGGGCTTGCTTCACACTAATGTGTCCAAGTGGCAGGTAGGACAACATCTCCATGCTTCTGGCTGAACTCAACTTGGAAATATGAAATTTTGCCCTGACCTGGATATGCCAAGCCAGCCTGATCTTGTCTGATCTCAGAAGTTAAGCAGGGTTGACCCTGGCAAGTGTTTGGATGGGAGACCTCCAAGGAACACCAGGGTCATGACGCGGAGGCAGGCAATGGCAAACCACTTCTGAATGTCTCTTGCCTTGAAAACTCCACCAGGGGTTGCCATAAGTCAGCTGTGACGATAGCAAATAACAACAACAATAAAGCACAAGAAGTACACAAGCGTGCCCAACAGATCCTTGATGCTCTCCATTTTGCCTCCTACAAAGAGGGCCAGTTTTTGCTTTTGTCTCCATCCTGAAGTGAGATGCAAAGCAAAGCAGAGTAGGGGGAGGGCCGGGTTTGGGGAGGGACTTCCATGCCATAGAGTCCAATTGCCAAAGCGGCCATTTCCCCAGGTGAACTGATCTCTATTGGTTGGAGATCAGTTGTGATAGCAGGAGATCTCCAGCTAGTACCTGGAGGTCGGCAACCCTAGCAATGGAGCTTGTGGCGGGGAGTCCCACTAAGGAATAGCCTGCCTAAGAGAAGGAATGGGGGTGGATATGATGGATAGGAACAGTGAAGTTACACATAAATATTGGGTGTTAAGGGAAGACACTTGATTGCACATGATCTTTGTGGTAAAAAGAATGGCTCAGTTCCAGAGAAATCACGTGCTTACTACAATAACATCTGTGCTAAAGGTTTACAGTAGATGCTTAATCCTTGCAGGATCATGCATGACCACAAATGCTCTAAGTTTAGGAACCAAACTGGTTCTGTTCTTGTGACTGCTTCATCAGCTTGTTAGAGCCACGACACAGCATGTACCAAGGTCCTTCTGACCACAAACTGAAGAATAACACAGATAATGTCTTGGGTTCATTTGGCGCTTGGAAGGTTTAGTGATGGGAAAGGAAGATGGGCGTGGATTCCCAGCAGAGAGAATGTGGGTAACATGAATGCATCAGCACCACTCTGCAAACAAGTCAATTTGGAACTTTGAAATATGAAAAGCAATTGGACAGGACTTGCACACTGGTCTTTCCATCTCCATCAGCCTCTTATGCTTCATCATGCAAGCTGCTGGCAGCTGGGCCCTGAGGCTTTCACTACTCATTAGTGACTGCCAATCGTCTATTTCAGAACCTGTGTGTAAAATAAAGACTCCTAGGAGCCCTTGGAAGTTCTTCCCATGTTAATTTCCCCAACTCCTAATCATTTTTGCAGCCCTGTTTCAATTCATTGTGATCTACATGATCACATGGTTTCACTCTAAGAAGCTGCTCAGCAATTTGCTAGCGTTGAAAGCCAAAGGAATTCCATTTCAGGTCAGCTTTTAATGTCCATGGATTATATGAATGGCAATCCAGTGCACAGAGGACCTATTCTTTCCCTGTAATTTGAATGTATTCCTTGCTGAGCCAACCGGGCTGCATCACACAATGTGACCAAGTGAGCTTCACTAATACTCCCTAGGAAATTATTCAGACAACCCCTCAAACTGTTTAAAGTAGAAAGGCCGGGGTGGGGGAGGGGAGAGAGAACTTGTTCCTTTTCAGCTTCTTCCTGCATTGCTGCGTTACATTTGCTATTGATTCAGTTCGCAAACAGCTGAGAAGCTTCCTGTTTATGAGGTACACAATAAAAAAAGAGCAATGTATCAAATTCATATAAGATGCAACCCCCTTTACTCCCCTTATCAATTCATTGCAACACAAATGGATTCTCAAGTGTAATACGTTTGAAGATAAACACTGAAGTTGAATGGATTCAATACATTTTGTAACAAATATTCACTGGGTGTAAAAACAATGACCGTATACAGTTCATCCAGAATAGTAAAATTTTACTTTTCTCTGCATGATTTTTGCCTACAAGATTTTTCAAAACTTGTATAAAGACCAAAGTAATTTTTCCTGTAAGCATGTAGTCAAGGCATCATTAGGAAGAGGGAGTGGGCTGGCAATGCCCTTGTAGTATTAAAAACTATCTCCATTCCTGCCTGATGCCTCATGGTGATCTGGCTCTGAAACGTCCCTGAACAATGTTGGCTTCCCATGAAATACAACAGCTGTTTCAATGGAGAAGAATATATAAGGACCATAAGGACAGCCTGCCTGGACTAGACCACTGACTGGTGGCCAGTCTAGTTCAGCATCCTTTTCCCCACAGGGCTAACCATATACCCCAGAAGGCCCGCAAATAGGAGCACTAGGTTTGCCAGCCCCCTGGTTAGGGATGCCAGTCTCCAGGTGGGGCCTGTGGATCCCCTAGAATAACAGCACATCTCCAAACTACAGACATCAGTTCCCCTGGAGAAAATGCATGCTTTGAAGGGTGGACTCTGTGGCATTGTTTTATTTTTTTATTTCTATCCCACCCCCTCCCCTGCCACAGCAGGGCTTGGGGCGGCTAACAACATATAGCATATATGATTAAAATCCAATAAATATATAAATACATGAAATTAACATTGGATTAAAACAAATATAATATAATAGAACCCTAAAGACGCCAAGATGGCATGTAATCATTTTTATCAAATCACCACATAAAGGCAAACTCTTGGCAATCTTGTGCTTAATAATGGCAGCCCAGCTGTTTTGAAAGTCAAACACAAGCTAGGTACAAAGGATGGAAAGCAACTGGGAAAGGTATATCAGGACAGTGCAGTTTGTGCTCAGAGCTTCATTACTTCTCCCTTCATTTCCATCATTCTAAATTTCAAGTATGATAGAGCAGACCAACATAGCTTTGCCCTTCATTATCAATCCATCTATCCATCTCTCCATTTATCTCTCTATCTGTCTGTCCATCATCCATGGAGCTCAGTGTGGCATACATAAGGGATTCCCATCTAGGACCATATAATATTCAAAGCTGCTTAGCTTCATATACATTCAGACTATAACCATAAGATGGGGAGGTAAGTCTGGGTTGACTTTTGGAGGGGTGGTTACTCCTTAAATCTGGGCATGGCCAGAGGTGTGAGCCAAACAAGAGCCATCGCATAGCCGTCATAGCCATGGTCCTGTTGAGTCCAGTGGATGAAAGTAAGCAGGCTTCAACTGGGTTCCACACTTGGCCTTCCTAAACAGTGTCCCAAACCACAACTTCACTTGACTTTTTGGGTCCATTGGAAACACCAGTGACCTACCATATTGGTCACCATTTTGCAGTAGTGTGTTCTAACTGTGACCAAGAGAACAGAAAGCCTCTCCCTTGGGTAGAGGGTTGTCAAATGATATTTATTCCCAGTCTGGCACACTGTACCCAAGTCTGTGGTTAGAAGTGTGAATAAAAGGATCCAGCCCTCTCAACTGAAAGATTAGTGGGCCTCTGTTTATTTATGCAGCATTATACAGTCCTTGTTTCATACTTTAAATCATGTGAACAACAACAAATATTCCAAACTGATGCCAGCTGTTTCACATAAGCATCTAACATCCTTCCCACTTGGTGAGGATTGAAAGGGATGGAAATGTCTTTCTCCCACAGAACTGCAACCCACCTGAAATTCTAAATTCGTCAGTTTTCCAGGGATTAATTCCTTTAAAGCATGCATTTCCTTTTCTTTCAAGGATACTCAGTGCATAGCAAAAGGAGAGTCACTAGCAGCTATGCAGCAAATTTGGTGCCTCTACCTTAAAAAAACAAGCCCTACAAAATATCCAGAAAGATTCCTCATAAGCTATAATTGAGCCATTTTTTTTCAAATTCCCAAAAAAACCCATACTGGTATGGATATTCAGGAAAATTCAGGAATCCTGAAAATTTTCAAGTCCAATATACCCAAATCCAAATTTTCACAGATTATTTTTCCCCACACCCCTCATTAGTTATTTTTGCTCTGATCCACTGCTTTCCTTTTGTACAAACAGACTCTGGTGCAAGCAGATGGTTCAAACAGGCTCTGGTGGTCGTGAATTTTTTTCCCTTGAATTGGACCCAGCAAGTTAAAAAAAAAACCACAGAAAAAATAGCACAGGTATTCGGCCTGGTAAGGACTATAAAAATAAAATGTTTCCACTGATACTGTTGATAAACAGAAGATCACAAAACTTCCTGTATTATATTGAAAGGACATGTACTTGGTTCTCACCCATTCAAGATTGCTGCTAATAAAAGAATATGGTATGAATTTTATCTTCCCTGTCAAACATCTACATCCTCCCGCGACACACTTAGAGAACCAATGGTTTCTAATCTCACTGATCAAACATTTCCTTGATTGTAACTTTTTCGCTGGGTCACATTCTACTTTATTTTTATAGCGAAGGCATATAATAAACACTGCATCAGATACAAAGTGGAGATTGTTGCCGAAATCTCTGACAGATGTCTGTTCAGTATTGATAGCATTACATTTGCTTTCATATTTGGGGACTAAGTGGTGGGCATGTGGACCTTTCTAAGATGGTGTATTTACTTGGCAGCTGCATCTCTTGTTTGCTTAGAAAAAGCAGCGGGCTTGTGTATAATACACTGCAGGCATTTATTTTAGTCTTGAGAAATACCAAAACACATACAGATGTATGTATATATGCACACATGCAGTTGGTTGACCTGTTCCAATACTTCCTAAGTATTTCACTTCTTTAAAACGCTCAGCCCCAGTGTTAAAATGTAAACCTATGACCCACATAAGCAGTCAACCAATGAGGGCAAATTCTGTATTAAGGGTTTAAGATGCTTAGACGAACCAGGGATACTTAAACACTCACCATGGGGTTACGTTTTGTTCACTAGTTGCAGCAGGGAGCTGATTTTTTTTTTGTCAGACTGTTCAGCTGTTTACAAATACTTTGAGCCTATTTGTTAGGTTACTTTTCTTATATTCAAACCCTACAGTATAGGCAACCATGTTTCATGCATGCACATCTCATACCAGTGGCGGACTGGGTCTAAAAATATTGGTTGCCAGGAGAAAAAGGGTTCTTACAACAATGATAAGGCTATCATTTAATTTTTATTAATTTTTAGTTTTAACATATGGCCTAATGTTTAAGGGGCCCCCCCACTTCATCAGGGGCCCACAGGGCCCACTTGCCATAGGGCAAGCGGACACCCTGGCCAGCCCGCCACTGTCTCATACAGCCTGTTGAGAACATTTCCTTTATCCCAGACCAGCCGTTGCGACATGCCAGTGGGTACACAGTCAATTAAATAAAGAGTGAACAAACCAGCCAATTATTATTAATAAAAACCCTGTCATTTTAAAAAAGTCTGTTGGTTGTTTGTGTTATCAAGGTCATTTTGTACACGCGCTTTTCACACTGCCTTATGGGAGGTGTAATTCCCACCTTACGTTATTTCATTTCCTGACCCAACTACCAATGACCCGGAGGTAGAATTGATTTCACCTGCTGTGCAGACGCAAAAGTCCCTGCAAGGTAAGGAATCAAAACTTAACCATTACCACAACTACTGCACAGCCACAAAGCTATTCAACAGCTGTTTGAAGCAGACAATTGGCAGGCAAACAGATTGATCGCACTTGTCACACATGGTCTATGTTCACTTATTGGACCCGTTCACTGTGAAGTCTGGAAGCTGAAAAAACAACTCTTTCATGACATATATATGGGTCCAACCACCACCACCCCAAAAACCTGAGGCATCACTTCCTCCATCAAAAAATAAATGGAGTATCATATGCAATTGTTTAAGAGTGAACATGTGAAACTGTGGGTGGGATCCCATCAAAAAGAACTGCACACGGGGTGGTTTTTTTTTTGCTGATTCCACCCTCCCTCAGCAGCCCTTCAACTCCTGCTGAAAGGCTGACCCCGGAGGGTCCCCTGTCCCCCAAGAGCAATGTTTCAGGGTGCGGTGTATTTGGGGAAGCAGTGGGAAGGGGAGGAAAAAATCGTGCTTTCATGCACAGACATTTGAGACAGAATCCAACCATATTATATGAGAAGAAGGCATTCTATGGGCAGCTGTGAGCAGGCAAGGTTTTCCAAAACCGTCAAGTAAATGCGGGGTACTTTACTAAAGGAGTAGATTACAAAAAATTGAAAAAGTCATTATCCAAATTCATCCTCATTTATCAAACTTTCCTTCCCTCCCCCTGCAAAAAGACAATTTGCTGGAATGAACTGTAAAGAGGGAAATATCTGCACAGGGACCACCAGGACTGATTTATCCTCTGTTCCCCCCACCCCCATGCACACACTATAAGCACCAGATCCCACAGTCAATCTGAAGGACAGATAAGACCATGTCCCTGAGAGATTCAAAATGGATTCATATTATAATAATTTTATTATTTTCTATAACGCCTTATAGAAATCATCAATAAGAAAAAGAAAAGAAAAACTAAAAAACATTACATTGTTGAAACCATCTCTCAGTTATCAAATAAAATTCAAGAAAAAAAAACTTCCCCTTCATCTTCCTCCATCTGGTTATAAAACCATGTGCTCTTTTGTATTAAAGATTCTAATCCTGACTTTTATTTTTTGACTTTAAAAATAATTCCTATTTGTTCAATATCAATTATGCAATATTTCCAACCAAAAAGCTTATTTCATTGTTTTGAAGCAAGCATAACATAGCAATTGTAAATTTTAACTATTAAGCATTATATATACTAATAAAGAACTTATGTAAGACTGAAAATGAAATTAATGTATCATATTTCCAGCAGTGTCTTTAGAAAATGGATTAGATCAGTAAGTAATCTTTAACTTTCCCATTTTGTTCCATTTCAGAGTAAACCGTCCATGCCTCCCAGTCACCCACAACTTGTACGTTGTCTTTTTGATTTGTCAGATTGATGTGATTTGCCTTTTCTGCCAATTCTAGCATCTTTTATTTCCAGTCTCTTTTGTCTGGAATGTTCAGATGATCCACCAGCTGCTCCTTTCAGAGATAGGTCTTCTTCTTCTCGGTTTTGTTCCTGTTCCAAAATGTTGTCTCCTAATTCTTTTTCATAGCTTCTCAAAAAAATTTCAACATCTTCCAATGAGGTGACAGTAAGTCTAGTCTCTTTGTAAGTAAAAGTAAGCCCTTATGGCAACATCCAGCGATATTTTATTCCTTTCTTCTGTAACATCATGGTGAAATTCTTGTATATATTTCTCTTTATCAATAAATGCCGAGGAATATCTGAGAATCATTAACGAGATCCCTTCTACTAACCGGGGATTTTCATAATGTGTTTGCATAAGAAGGTCTTTCATCCTGATGTCGTAGAAGGAGATCATAATATCTCTTGCTTTCGATTTCTCCAGTCTGCTTGGTAAAGGAATTCTATATATTCTGTTTATTGCATGGTTTAATTTTTGCTCATTTATTTGAAATAGATTAGCCAATGTTTTTATAATGGCCTCTTTAGTGTCACCGAGTTCTTCAGAAAGATTGCGTATGCGAAGGTTAGCTTCTCTTACTTTCAAATCCTTCATAGCAAGCTGGTCTCTTTTATAGTCTTTTCTTGAAGGTGAATGGCATCCAGTTGTTTGTCATAGCTTTCCAATTTCTCCTTGACCTCTTTCTGTTCTTCAACCACCTTCTTCACTGAAGAGTCCATTATTTTAGCATCCGTTTTAATTTTTGTAATTTGGACTTACATGTTTTTGATTTCATCTGTTATAGAGTCCAGTTTTTGATTAATTTGATTAGTGGATTGACTTAAGGAATTCAACATAGTCATTAAATGATTCATTTGGATTCATAAACTATTTTTTTTATGAGGTAACATGTAATGAAGGCTCACAGCTCAGATAAGGAAAAAGTGCAGCTAACAATGGCTGCAGAGTACTTCTAACGAGTTTGCATCTTCCTGAACTTGTCCCACATGCCCAACAAGAAGATCCTCATCCCCACTGCAATGTAGCAAGTGTGAATCTACTGTAAACTGGAGATACCAAGGATTTCCTGCATACCAAGGATTTCCTGCATACAAAGCCAATACATGACAACTGAACTAATGCCCCCCTCTTATTAAGACTTATATTAAAGCATACAGTCGTATAGTTTAATATACTGCATGGTCCAGTGGTATCCAGTGGGTTTCCAGGGAAGTTCCCGCGAGGGTTTTCATACAGTTGATAAGTGATTATTGCCTCCCACAGTATTTCTTAGCTCTCTTCATTTATTCTGGGAAATAGTATTTTTCTTTCCTTTCCTCGTGGCTTGAAGTATCTTCACAGCTCAGCAGTCTCTTTTTTCTCAACTTATTGAGCCAAAACCAACCAAGAAGCTATGCTCATTTGGCATTTGGTACTACTGAAGAGTTTAGTTCAAAGCCTGGTTCCAAACGGGGGACTTCATCCAGGATAAAACACTCATTTCATAGTTGTGTCCTGCAATAACAATTTACAAAAGATTTTTTTAGAGGAGGACTGAACCAGGACAATATACATGCATTTAATTTTGTTTCCATTGTGTGTGAAAAATGTGAGTACTACTGTGCTATATATAATCTTTAGGAGGGAAGGGAAGGGAGAGAATATCGCAAAGAGAAATATATTACTAGCACTTAGTAAAATATGGATATTGCCTAAAAATATACTCTTTGTAGATGCAAAGCCAGACATAAACTGACATAGACCACCAGGTAGGAAAAAATTCTCCTTATATTAGGATCCTTAGCTTAGTCCTGAGTTGCTATCTAGTTCCATTGCCTCAGTCAGATATATGTCTATGCCAGCCAATATTTGGGCATCCCCCTAAGCCTGACTGGGAAGCCTCTTCCATAATCTGCCATTGACCTATAAAGCCAGATCCTTTGAGCTAGACTCCCAGACATGCGTAGGCCTGATTCATATCAGAACCACAGCGTGAGAAAGGTTTTAGAACTCTGTTATGCTGTTTTCCAGATTTGAATGGCTATTTGAATGGGAAACCTGCATGTAGCAAATAGCAGTTCTACAATGCCTTTCAGGTCAGAATAACCACCTGGGAGGCAAGGCCTAAGCCCCCTTCCCACCCCCCACAATCCTGATGGGCCTGCACATGCCTGGAAATTTACGGTAGTCCCAGGCACAGAACTTCCAGTGTGTGTCTGGTAAACATACTCGGGGTGGACATGAGGGGTACTTTAGGACAGTGTAATGTACAGTTGTGGGGGGATACTTTAGAACAGTGTAAATAGGGTTGACAGGTACCTCTTCGCCACCGGCGGGAGGTTTTGGGGGCGGAGCTTAAGGAGGGCAGGGTTTGGGGAGGGGAGGGACTTCAATGCCATAGAGTCCAATTGCGAAAGCGGCCATTTTCTCCAGGTGAACTGATCTCTATTGGCTGGAGATCAGTTGTAATAGCAGGAAGCCCACAAACAAGACAACTGCAGCAGCACCATCCTGCCTGTGTTCCACAGCACCTAATATATTCAGCATGCTCCTCTGATCCTGGAGAGGATAGGTATGCAACATGAGGTTACCAAAAAAGTAAGAACTCTTGTGCTAAATGTCAACTAGACAATGAAAATCAAACAAATTTGTCCATGTACTGAATAACTTCATTCTTGGTCTTCTATTCAGTGCATGGATTAATTTGTTTGATGTAAATTTTGAACTGATTCAGCCAAGGTGCGGTAGTACATTTATAGTTGTAAAATTACTTTCCTATAGGATTGTTTGGATTACTTATTGATTGGCGCTATCTCTTATGCTACTGGAATCTAGATACAGTTACTTTATGCACATACCAATTTAATCTTTTTTAGTTTTTATTATTCATTTGGCCATCATTGCTATTGATTTTCAGTACCTGGAGGCTGGCAACCCTAAGTGTAAAACACAGTTCTTCAGTTTGCAAAACCTGAGTTAGCAAAACCTAGAATCATAGAATAGGAAGGGGCCATACAGGCCATCTAGTCCAATCCCCTGCTCAAGGCAGGATCATCCTAGAGCATCCCTGACAAGTGATTGTACAGCCTCTGCTTAAAGACTGACAGTGAGGGGGAGCTCACCACCTGCCTAGGTAGCTGATTCCACTGTCAAACACTGTAAAAACATTTTTCCTAGTATCCAGCCGGTACCTCTCTGCCTGCAATTTAAACCCATTGTTGTGAGTCCTATCCTCTGCTGCCAACAGGAACAGCTCCCTGCCCTCCTCTACATGACAGCCCTTCAAATACTTAAAGGGAGTGACCATGTTAGCGATAGGACATGTGATAGGCTGTTAGTGATAGGACATACTGGAGGTCATTAATTCATAGGGTCGCCACATGATGGAAGCAACTTAATGGCACAACACACACAGTGTAACGTTATGCCCATAGGGCCTCTTTCCATGACATAGTGATATTGTCATTTTAGAGCAGTTTGAAAAGGAGGCCTCTGTAGTGGCTCTCACTCTGCTGAGGTTATGCTTGAGAGATACTCTAGTAATTCTACACAGAAACTGAGCTGGACATTCTAGTGGGATCTAGAGAGTCAGTTTTAGCAGCACATATTAAGCAGATAGCCAGAGCTCAATGTTCTCTAACTAGCCAGCTAATCCAGTGCTCCTTTTCTGTATTCCTTCCACCTTTGATTGGAGACTGTTTCAAGATATCCAGTTTGACAAGCAAATGCATTCTGCATCAGCCATCTCCTTTTAGTTTCAGACAGACAAACAATATCCATGTTAACCCCATCAATTGTACAGAAGCTGAATGGAAGAAAGAGAAGAAAAGGAATCCTTCCCATCGGAACACTGTGATGCTGGAATCTGGCACCATGTACAAAGATGCTAAGGAAACATAAAAGGGGAACCATAAGCATTTGGTATCATACCTTTGCCAAACCACTGCTATATCCTGGTATGAACACTGCCGCCTCAAAGTGTGAAGGAAATACGAATGCATCAAAAGGGCTTGTGGTAGGGTTGCCAACTTCCAGGTACTAGCTGGAGTTTTCCTGCTATTACAATTCATCTCCAGCCCATAGAGATCAGTTCACCTGGAGAAAATGGCCACTTTGGCAATTGGACTCTATGGCACTCTAAGTGCCCTCCCCAAACCCCGCCCTCCTCAGGCTCCACCCCAAAAACCTCCCGCCGATGGCAAAGAGGGACCTGGCAACCCTAGCTAGTGGCCATCCATTTCCATATTGCATTTTCGTAGCATTTTAAAGAATTCTGTATTGTTTTCACTCATACTGTGTGGAGTCTTGTTTTTCCTCCTCAGATGTTATGTCTCCCTTGTTTTAGAAACCTCCTGTGTGCTGAGCTGATCCAGTTATTTTTCAGTCAGTGCCTAATAGATACCAAAGTGTAACAAACTCTCATGCCAAGCACTGCATTTTACAAGTTGTTTCACACCCTTCTTCCTCTTTGTTATTGAAAACTGATGGCCATTTTAGAAAACCTTCTATGAAATTGATTTACAATTTTAGTATTTTCATCTGGTAGCCTTGAATATTTAACTATATCTGGGGTTCCCCCCCCCTCTGCTTCTAGTAAACATGCCCTGACCTCATTTAATACAATAAAAATATATATACTGCTAAGGGAAATGCTTTTGTGGTTTTTAAAGCCTCCACAAAAGTTTTAATGGGCAACTCATGATTGTTGGAGTCCTCTTTTTCTTATGACATTTTGCTCCATTTGAGAGCCTGATGTGCAGTGTGAATGAGTTTTTTCTCTCCCTTTACCATTCAAGGTTTACAAATTGCCAGAGGATTTAACTGAACATAAGAACATAAGAAAAGCCATGCTGGATCATACCAAGGCCCATCAAATCCAGCAGTCTGTTCACACAGTGGCCAACCAGGTGCCTCTAGGAAGCCCACAAACAAGACGACTGCAGCAGCACCATCCTGCCTGTGTTTCACAGCACCTGATATATTTGGCATGCTCCTCTGATCCTGGAGAGAATAGGTGTGCATCATGACTAGTCTTCATTTTGATTAGTAGCCATGGATAGCCCTCTCCTCTGTGAACATGCCCACTCCCCTCTTGAAGCCTCCCAAGCTGGCAGCCATCACCACATCCTGGGGCAGAGAGTTCCAGAATTTAACTAAATAAAACCCCATAGAATATCAGCCACAATAATATTCTAAGGTACTACTTCTGCAAGCAATAAGATAATAGCCAATCCATACACTCTAGTAGGGGAGTGTCAAAGTCTATGAACTAACCAGCAACAACACTGCATGCAATCCACCCAAAGTGAAGCATCCATTTCTGTCTCCCATGAAATCAACAGGTCCTAACATCAGCACTCATTCCCTTTATTTCATCATTGGCCTTGTTATAATTAGACAACTAATGTAGGTAGCTCTGTAATAAAGCAAAGCGAGGCAGTGAGCTCAAACAGTAGATTGCTACCATTACCGTCTTGCCTCCACCTTCCTCATGTCCAACCCTTCTCCAGAGCCACAGCAGCTAACACTCCTTCCCTCCTTGTGTGCCAGGCATCCAGAAACACAACATGGTGAGCACACATGCCCAACTGGACTTCACAAGCTCTTGTGAGAAAAGGCTCCAGTGGTGGCCTCAAGTGGCACCCTTTTCCCCACTCAGTGAGCCACTGCTGACAATGGAGCAACATTTATGTATTTACTTGAGGGTGTCTTTGGAACCAAGCCCACTGAATTTGGGAAACTGGGCTTCAGGAGCTTGTCTGGACCCACTGCTACTGTCTGTCAATGCCTGCCGTCATCACTGGGTTACTGGCACAACGTGTGTCAGAGAGGTAATTTATAGATGTGCAGATGTCGGAATGGCAGCATGCAGGTTTCATGATATCGCATGCTGCTTTTAATTAGCAATCATCTGGAATATTTTTAATCTGCCGCTTTGAATTTGTAATGGCTATTATTAACTGACTGTTTTGAACTTTGCTGTTTTGTGAAACGTATTTGCTGCTTTCAGATCTTTCAGCTTGCTACTTTGAATATTGCTGTTTCCATCAGATGTCTGTCACTTCATTATCTTAGATCTTAATTGTGAGGTTTTATAATATGTTGATTATGTTTTTAAATATACTGCATTTGGCCCTGATGAAAGCTGCTGTGTGAGTATACATTTGTTTTGCAGCCATTTGGATGTCAGCGCATGTGTGTATTACATAGAAGGATTGCCAGTGCCGGTTGATGCAATCTATAGGGTTGCCAGCTCTGGATCAAGAAATACCGGAGATTTTTGGGGCGGAGCCTGAGTAGGGCGGGGTTTGGGTAGGGGAGGAGAGGGACTGCAATGCCATAGAGTCAAATAGCAAAAGCGGCCATTTTCTCTAGATGATCTGATCTCTGTTGGCTGGAGATCACTTGTAATAGCAGCAGCTGAATTTCCAAATTCGTTTTGCAAGTAGAATCAGAGCTTCACATTTCAGACCCAAAACAGACCCTGTTGAGCTGCTTTAGGCTTTATCCAAAGTCTTGCACAAGGCCCCAAAATAGTCATTTGAGATATCATTGCAAATGCCAAAGTGCCTCCCTTGGAAAGGTTTTAAAGCTTAGAATAGACCTATAGCTGAAATTTTATATGCACCTTTGATATATCACAAATGAATTTGGTGCATTACAGATGTGACTTATAATTGTGTGCTATCCTTCAAACAATTTTAACGGTTAATTTTACATGCCATTATGCCATACTGCTGTTGTAAAATTGTTCTGGCCAGGTGAATCCTACTGTTTTGATTTCCATCTGCCCTCAAAAGGCATACGTCATAAAACAACATTTGCTTCGATCTCTTGAGGTATCTCCAAAAAAGCCTCCCAAGCTCAGAGCTAGTATAATTGCAAGTCCAATGCACATAAATCATCCAGATCATCCTATGCTATACATACTTTCTTCCCTTCCCCAAGCAGTGGGAAAACT
Organism: Euleptes europaea; assembly: GCF_029931775.1. Classification (NCBI taxonomy): domain Eukaryota; kingdom Metazoa; phylum Chordata; class Lepidosauria; order Squamata; family Sphaerodactylidae; genus Euleptes; species Euleptes europaea. The sequence continues at coordinate 68,362,328 of NC_079313.1, read as the reverse complement.
CATGAACAACCTATGCAGGGTCGGTTTCCTCTGGAGAGGGATCACTGAAGGCCTACAGTGTTCTTTTTTTTTTAAATTGAGTGTACAAACTAAAAAGAAATTAATTGTGCCGGGTCCAGCATTAGCTGCTGTGCTCGTTCCAAAAGAGAATCAGTGCAGATCCAAAAATCCCAGAGCACACGCAGCTGCAACTTCCAGCATCTACGCATATAGAGAAGCCAAGCTCATGTTTTCCCCTGCCTCCAATCAACAGCTGTGGATGTGACTTTCAGAGGAGCCATTTGCATTCTTGCTATATCTCTGCATGATTTACTGTTCTGACTTGTTTTCTTCCAAGTAACAGGACAGCAGACCATTCTGTCCCATCTTTGTATTGTATATTGTCACAACATTCCGAATGTACAGACTCAGCAGTATGACCCACTCTCAGAGGAAGCTTCCAAGTTGTGTCTCTGCATGACCTAGTGTTCTGAAATGGCATGCTTCCTGTTGTGGTAAAGAAATGTAGGATATCTTGATTAACACAAGAAAGACACGGGCCCAGATAGGTCACCCTCTTTCCTGGGAAAGAAGCAATAAACTCCTTGGATTTCAGGCTGAGAGGAGATGGTTTCCTTTCATGCAGGCCAATGGGCAAGATGAAGATGACTAGTTGTCCACCTGCCAGGAAGAGGCATGATAGACAAGTTTGGATATCCAAGTTAGGTTCTGAGTTATGGCTATAAAAGTTGGCTATAAAAGTTGAGGATGTGTGCCTTGTTATGATTGGAAAAGGTTGCAGGGCAGCGTGTGTGGGAATTCACACCCAATTCCAGGATAGGAAAGGTTAACACATTTTATGAAACGTGTGCAAGCCAAGGACCAGGGAACATGGAGAAATGAAGTGAAGTCTGCCATGGCCAGTTTTCATTTCAAAGTTCCAGTTTTGCTTGTGTGTATTGCTTAGAATAGGAGGGAAGGCAGCATGGTATAGCCCGATCTCATCAGATCTCAGAAGCTAAGCAGGGTCAGCCCTTGCTAGCATTTGGATGGGAGATCACCAAGGAATACCAGGGTTGCTGTGCAGAGGAAGGCACTGGCAAACCACCTCTGTTAGTCTCTTGCCATGAAAACCCCAAAAGGGGTCGCCATAAGTCGGCTGTGTCTTGATGGCACTTTACACACACACACACATTGCTTAGAATGGAATGCCAAGGTAAAACCACTGACCTGAACAAGCTAGTTAGCTTCTGGTTTTGTTTCTTCTAATTAGTTCCGGTAACATTCCTGCTAATGTTCTAAAATGAGTTTCCTTTGTTTCTGTGCTCCTAGAAATGAGAACTGTTTAAATAAAGATCTTTTTCTTTTTTTAAAAGTCTCAGACTGTAACCAAAGATTCTTACCCAAAGCACCTGGCCATTCATCCACGCATAGACCAAGACTCGTGACCCAGCTAGAGTTAGTCTACAGGCTGCGGGGAAGAGGGGTGTCTGTGGCCGCTAACACACTTGCACACATGGAAGCCTCAAATCACTGACAGTAAGAGTTTGAAGAGCAGAGTTTAAGTGGTGGCAACCTACCCCATATGATAAGAGGGAAGTGGGCAAGTGGTTGAGCCCCCCCACACACACACACACATGCAAATCTCCTACTGCCTCTCAGGTACTCTCAAGCAAGGAGAGTGTGGGTCATCACATTTCCAATTAGGAGACATAGTGGAAAGAATGATTCACAAAGAAAAGTAGACTCATTTGAGCGCACAAAACTCACTGTTACAGCACACACTTGGTGTGTATCTAGGTTCAATCCCTAGGATCTCCAGCTAGAGGATCTTGGGTAGAGGGTAGGGTTACCTGCTCCAAGTTGGAAAATATGGAGATTTTGGGGGCAGAGCCTGAAGGAGGTGGGGTATGGAGAGGGGAGGGACTTCAATGCCATAGAGTCCAATTGCCAAAGTGGCCATTTTCTCCAGGGGAACTCTGGAGATCAGTTATAATAGTGAGAGATCTCCAGCCCCTACCTGGAGGTTGGCAACCCTAGTAGAGGGTGTGGGTAAAGACCTTTCTCTGCCACTGCCAGGCAACTTAGGCAGTACTGAGCTAGATGGACCACAGACATGAACAGGTATAAGGCAGTTCTATATATAATTCTGAACAGTACTTATTTTGAGGTGTAAGAGTGAAGATTCCGATTTTTAATCTAGATAAAAGTATGTATCAGCTACTAGCTAAAACACATTATACATTATATAATTACCAATATGGATGCTAGAAGCACAATTATTCCTGCTGAACATGGACAACCCTTTTAAGTCTTCTAGTCCATTTACAATAGGCTGTTTTACACCATCCAATTGTCTTCTCCAGTCAAGCATTGCTTTCCTACTGAGCCAAGAAGAAGCCTTTGGGAGCATGGGGTGATCTTGACTTGTTTGCATGAGTTCATAGCTCAAGACTTTCTTTGCTTGTAAATTGGAAGAGAGCCAAGTTTTCATTAAACCTCTTATAAACTCCAGGCTCCTGCAAAGTTCCATATGGCAAGGAAGCCATCTGTGATTCTTATAGTCGTGCTCCAACAAAACGACAACAGTGTGAAAAACTCTTTTCTCTGGTTGGCAGTGAACTGTAAAAGTAATGTTAGTAATAGCTTCTGCAGGCTCGGGAGTGACATAATTGACATTGGTTTATGGCACAAGCATTGGATGCAAACTCTTGCCAAATATTCTGGATTGATTAATATCTTCATTTAAAAACATTGACCATAACGGCCCATAGCATTCTTAGAGTCAGCATGGGGAGTTTCTAGGGTGCTTCTGAAATACGGTTATCAGAAAACCCACAATTCCTCTCCACTAGGAACCGATTTTCTTTATCCATGAACAAAGCTTGGATTTCGAATTGTTTCCAAACATTGCTGCGTGGCCCTCCTCCTCCCAACATATCTGTGGCAACTTGACCTGGTGTCTGTTATTTAGCACAGAGCTCTAGCAGGAAGGCTGGGCTGAAAGCCATGCACACATATGTTTCTTGGATGCCTGATATTTTCATTTTGCTTCAGATGATCCAAACTGTGAGGAGTGTCCATTTATAGTACCCGGGATTTTTTCCAGAATATTTTGTTTTCGCCCTCATTCCATCTCCCTCCCCCAACCAACTCCAAGAATATAGAATTCAGCAGATGCCATCATTTTTTTTTTTTTTTACCAAAATGAAAGACAGAGTCTGAGCTCTTCAGAAAGTCATGGAAACAAGAAATATTTTCCCAATACCTTTGAATTTGGAAGTGTGAGCTCCCTGTGTTAGAGAAATTCTTGCAATGCGCTTTAAAGATCTCATTGGGACTATACAGCATTAAAAGGCTGCCTGCTTACTGGAGCAAATGTTTAGAAAAAACAACACCTAATAACAGCAAGGTTTCCTTTCCCAGCTCTCCCAGTCTACTGTTTTTATAGATAGGCTAAGCTGAAAGGCAGAAGCATTTCATGGTTTATTTAGATAAATAAGTGGCAAAACAAATTGGAACAGTTCCTAGGATCTTCGTGCAAGTTTTGCTCTGATTATTTTTACCCAGATTTCACTAGGAATTTCTCCAAAGTAATGAAAGAATAAATGTGAGTGTGACATTGGACTAAAGGCTGACAGTAGGGTTGCCAACCTCCAGGTACTACTAAAAAACAGCAGTAAGAAAGTGTGCTGAGCCATTAGTTAGAAAATGCCAAACATGTGTATTGTAGAAAAACCACATACAATTATACCTCAGATATCTAAGTTACAAAACAAAGGAAAAGCTCAACTCAAGTCCAAACATGAAACATTCCTTGAGACCAGTGTCCATAGTAGGTTGATCTCCCCAGAGTGAAGTAAACAGTAGTCAGGCTTTTTAAACAAGATGCAAAGAATGTGTACTAGTGCGTTGTTCCGATGGATCCTTCTAGGATTGAAGCGGTGATGACTGTGAAACCTTCAAATAACCAAGACAGGGATTCAGGTATAACCCTGTTTCGACAGAGTCTTCATCAGGATTCAACATTGACTGCTATGTAGCCTGTTCTCACGCTTATTGGAATGCAAATGTACACCTCTGCGGACGATGTTCCAGCAGCTCCCTCAATGAAGAGAGACTCATGAGGCCTCTTCCTTGCAAAGGGGAGGGTGAAAGACTGGTTTGGGGCAGACCTCAGGGGAAAAGATACAGCCCTGCCCATCCCTCCCACCCTACTATTCTGCTTAGCCTTTCCCCCAGAAGACTACTGCACTCCCCTCCTATGGCTCATTTTGTCCCCCTAGACTACTTCACAGGGTAAGCTGGTTGCTATACAGGTTGAGTATCCCTTAACCGGACATCCAAAAACCAGAATGACCTGAAAACTGGACGTTTTGAGCTGACATGCAGGCGTTACTCACAGGCCCTCAAGATCCTGCCAAGCCTCTCTCTCTCTGAAGAAGTGAGCTGTAGCTCACGAAAGTTCATACCCTGCCAGAAATTTTGTTAATCACACACACATACATTAACCTTTATTGGCATAATAAATTTTGTTAATCTTTAATAGGGTTGCCAACCTCCAGGTACTAGATGGAGATCTCCTGCTATTACAACTGATCTCCAGCTGACAGAGATCACCTGGAGAAAATGGCTGTTTTAGCAATAAGACTCTATGGCATTGAAGTCCCTTCCCTCTCCAAACTCTGCCCTCTCCATGCTCCACCCCAAAATCCTCCTGCCGGTGGCGAAGAGGGATCTGGCGACCCTAGTCTAAGGTGCTACTGGACTCTTGCTCTTTTCTACTGCTATTGACAGACTAACATGGCTACCCATCGTGACCTGGCTAGATAGTTACACCTTTGCTTTCTGATGGTTCAATGTACACAAAATTATTTTAAAATATTGTTAATTAAAATCACATTCAGGCTATGTGTATAAAGTGTATATAAAACATATATAAAACATAAATGAATTTCGTGTTTAGACTTGGGTCCCATCCCCAAGATATCTTTTTATGTCTATGCAAATATTCCAAAATATAGAATGATCCGAAATACAGAACTCTTCTTGTCCCAAGCATTCTGGATAAGGGATACTCAACCTGTAGTAGGCTACACTGCACTCTGATTCAATATGTGTAACAGTAGTCACTTCATGTTCCTATATATTGGTCCCACTGGAAGCTATGGTAGCTAGTAAAAGCTGGAAATAGCAGTCACTGTACACTAGAATGTTGGGTTCAAATTATCTTGACTCTTCTGGATTTAAATTTAGTGGCTTGGTGCCATTGTCTACAGAGAGGCATCCTTTGCATAATACAGCATTATCTTCCATTCTCTGACAATACTAGTTCGTGCCAGCTATCTCAGAGTTCTGAACACCATAGTAAAATGTAAACTTAGAAAGCTGGCAGAACTAGACCAACAGAGAGAAATAAAAAGTGGCAGAATAAACACCAGAAAATAAAATGCGCAGTGGGAAAGCCAGTAAAAGAAGAGGCCTTTAAAAATATTTACCCTAAATGTTCACAGTACATTACATTTTGCCAGATTGTCTCAGCCTCTCTAGGTTCAGGTGTAACCTTGTGCTGGTGGCAATCTTAATCTTTGATGAGGGTCCATCAAAAACAGACAACCTGTGCCAGAAGCGTTCAAACATTCAGTGCCCCTTTCCCCTCAGGGTGTTACCGATAGGTGGGTTAGGAGTGATATTTCTCCAGCCATGACAGGAGCTCAGGAATGGAGCCAGAGCTGAGGGGAAAATTTCTCTCTCAGAACTCTCTTCAGGAGTAGAGAAGAAACATGCAGAAAGTCTAGTCACTACTGTTTTCTGTTAAGCAGTTGTTTTAAGATTCCTGGAAGGTTATTTAAATAAAATAATATGTGTTGTAACACTCATGGAAGGAGTGAAGACATCTACAATGTCACAGCTAACTGGACAAGTTATATATATATCGTTTGGTGCAAATTATTACCATCCATTGCATTTTCATGCACTGTAGACTGCCATAGATAGAGACATAATGCCAACACATTTTTTCTACAGCTAGTTATTCTTACTATTATTTCAATCAAGAGGGTTATTTGCTGTCAATTAATTATTCCCTGTCTTAATCATTCTGAGCTCATGCTATAAACGTAAGCTACTTCCTGATTAAGAATATTGCCACAAAAAGCAAGTTGAAACCCCTGTTGGCTAACACCAGCAAACATTTGTTTAATAAAAAGGGGAATCGATATTAATTTCTTGTGACAAGAAGGAAGGCAGCTGACAAAGAGGACAATGGTGCAAAAACAGAGATAGAGGGCAGTGTCTCAGAAGTGTATACATAATAGAATTTTTACTCATAGGGCAAGAACTGCAGAAATGAAAACAAACAGAGACTTTAATACATAGAGACAGCCCATGTCAAGATAAAATGGGGGTGGGAGTCCTTGTTAACAGTGAGTGGGGCAACACCTCTGTCCAGAATTCCTCCTTCCCTTCAAGGCATATGGATGCTTACAGCAAACAAGGGGGCTTCAGATAGTGGGGAGAAGAGGTTGGCAGTGCCCAGTTTCCCCCTCCTCTTGGTTTCATGCTGTATCTTCAGCAACCTGCCATGAGGAGATCAATCCCAGATTTCCCCAAGCTATCTTTATGAAGAACCAGAAGAAAAGAGCAAGAGTCCAGTAGCACCTTAAAGACTAACAAAATTTCTAGCAGGGTATGAGCTTTCGTGAGATACAGCTCACTTCTTCAGATACCATATATAGAACTAGTTAGGCTAATTCTGAGGTCACTAACCCCCTTCTGGCTTCCACCCCAGGGTTACCAGAATCTCTACTACCATATCAATGGTGTCATCTAACCCTGCCCTCTCAGCCAGCTTGCCTGATAGCACAATGTAATGGACCTCACTGGTGCTGAATGTCTGTTGCCTAGAAGATCAGCATGGTAGTGCAGCTCCCACTTTGTGGCACTGGCTTCTGCCCTGCACCACCTGCCTCCAGCCTCAGGAGGCCTCTTTGTGAGCATATCTTTGTCCCTTCTCGCCCAATGGAACCTGGACCCTCAGATAAGGAGAAGGTTAGCAAAGAAAGAGAAGTCCTTTTTCAGACAATTGATCTGTGGTGAGTAAGCACATGTGGGGGGGGACTACAGTGGCAAGTCCAACTTGCAACCAATGTTTATGTGGTGAGAACAGATCCTACGTACATTTAGACTATGTGCACAACGGTATATCTGCACATCCGATGACCTAGTGACGGACCCCCCTCCAGGAAGCAACAGCTCTGACTTACCAAGAGCCTGGTTTGTGGGCCCACACAGGGGAGGTTGGCACCCCGTTTCCTGGGCAGAGCGGGAGGAGGCAGCCAGTGGTCGGCCATGGAGAATCCTGGATATGTGGCAAAGGCTGCTGGCCAGGAGCTGGCTGGGGTTCCTCTTCCAGGAACAGGCAGAGATATAATGGCAGCTGGAACAGCTTCCCAGCTGCCACACTCCCAATCTCTGCCTCCTTTTCAAATCGGGCCCAGGGCCCAGACTTGCCAAGTCTTCCTTACCAGCCTGCAATGGACCTGGGGTTTCCACTCAGGTCTGCTGGCTGAGTATTTATTGCTGTCCGGTCCCCCACTCAGCTCAGTTCTCTGCTCTCTTTTGTCCCGCCCACCCTCCCTATGTTAGGCTGTTTGTGTTAGTTCTTTATTGTTGCAACTTTAAAGGGGGCAGTTTGGGCATGGGTATGGTTGCCAACCTCCGACTTCGAGCTGGAGATCTCCTGCTATTACAACTGATCTCCAGCTGATAGAGATCAGTAGGGCTGTCGATTCGGTTCGGCCCGAACTGAAAAACAGCCGAATTTCCCCTGATTCTGCAGTTTTTAGTTTGGGACAAACCAAACTAAAAAATGGCGGGAAACTGGGGGAGCCGAATTCAGCGAGTTCGGGAGTTCACGAATAAATCCGGCCAATTTGGGGCGTCAGTAAGCAGCATAACCGTCAGTAAGCAGCATTCTCCTCCCCAGGCCAATCGGTGGTTGTTTTTTTAAAAAAACTGAAATACATTGTCCTTGCCCCATATTTAATGGTGTAGATTTAATTAAAGAAGAGTGTGCGTCACCTTACTATAGCTGTACTCTTTCTGCAACCATGATCAATCAGAGACTGAGTCAACTCCAACTCCACTAAAGCTATTTTGTTTCTGGGATTGTTATAACAAAGCCAGATTTCTGGACTGAAAAGCCATTACTAACCTACCTCCTATGGATTGCTGGAGAGCTGTGCCAGTCAATTACTGGAACTAGAGAATTAAAAAACCATTCACCTGCTGTGGGGTCATTCTGTTGGCTTTGTTTTTTTTGTACAGCGCATTCATTTAATTAGAGTTCTGTGAAATTCTTAACCCAAGCTTCCAACTTTAGCTGTGGCAAATGTGTAACCTTAAGCAACAACATTTTGGTTACAAAGTGTTACCAATAAAAGTCATGGATCAGGGCAACAGAAGTCAATTTATGTCTACCTCTCATGTATCCAGAAGAATACCTAGCTGCAACAAATGTTTCTGATGCTAAGGAAGATGTGGAGAATTCACCCAATATAGGCAATCCTGGTGGTAGGAGCCAGTGGCACCTGTATGCCAGCATGTCTGCCCCCGCACTGGTGTAGGTGCTACCTTATTCCATGATAAGGTGGCACCTACGCTGGTGTGGGTCACGCCAGCTCCAGAGGAGTTTCACCATCCCCTTTAGGAATGGGTTCAAAGTGTAATGAAATAAAATGTAATACATCCAACAGACAATTCAATATAAGCGGGAAGGAAAAGAAACTTTTATCAGAGAAATTTTTATCAGAGAAGAAGAAGAAGAAGAAGAAGAAGAAGAAGAAGAAGAAGAAGAAAGAAGAAGAAGAAGAAGAAGAGTTGGTTTTTATACCCTGTTTTTTTTCTACCTTTAAGGAGTCTCAAACTGGTTCACAATCACCTTCCCTTCCCCTCCCCACAACAGACACTCTGTGAGGTAGGAGAGAGTGAGAGAGCTCTAAGAGAGCTGTGACTAGCCCAAGGTCACCCAGCTGGCTTCATGTGTAGGAGTGGGGAAACCAATCCGGTTCACCAGATTAGAGTCCCCTGCTCATGTTGAGGAGTGGGGAATCAAACCCAGTTCTCCAGATTACAGTCCTGATTAGAGAAATTAAAGGCACAACCATATTCCCTTTCTTAAAAATGCCACTCTGAACAATTCAGTTTTACTAAATTCTTATTCAATTTATAAAAAAATACCCTCCTGAACAGTTTCATTTTGCACATTGTGTGGAACAATGGAAATTTAGGAGTTTTCCTTTTTTTTAATTTTTTTTAATTTTCTTATATAATTCTATACATGTAATTAGCATTGTTATTTAATCCCTTCTAAACTTTTGTTTTAATCTACAATATCTAATACTACTACATAAATCCTCTCTGACTTCCCCTCTTCCCTCTTCCTTCACTAACTTATCTCAGTAATCCTCTTTGCAGTTATCTTCTAATTCATTATATACTATCTACAATTATTTTAAAATACTTAATTTCCTCTTTCATTTAGTAATACTATGTAACTATTGTTAACAATTGAATTAGACTAAATCATAACCTTTAGCATTCTTCATATTAAGTTCATTATCACAGTATAAAATCCATGCCTCCGACTCCCTCACAAATTCATCATTTTCTTTTTGATTTACTAACACAGTCAATTTCGCCATTTCTGCTAATTCAAACATTTTGTTTATCCAGTCATTTTTGTCCGGTGTCTCAAACAGTTTCCATTTAGCTGCATAGACCATTCTTGCAGCAGTGGTGGCATAAAGTAAAAAAGTTCTTTGTGTTAAGATATGTTCTGGTATAAAACTTAACAGCATCATCTCCGATGTTTTAGGGATATTTTGTTGTAAGATTAATCTTAGTTCATTGTAAATCATATCCCAGAAATTTTTTGCTTTGTCGCAAAGCCACCAAACATGATAAAAAGAACCAACTTTTTCCTGGCATTTCCAACAATTTGGTGACATTGTACTATACATTTTGGATAATTTTTTTGGTGTCAAATACCATCTGTAGATCATCTTGTAAATATTCTCCTTTATCGACTGGGAAAGGACCTTTTTCATGTCTCTTGATCAAAGCCTTTCCCAACATTTCAATGAAATATTATGACCAATTGTCTGTGCCCAAGTTATCATCGTAGGTTTAATTGTTTCTTGTTCTGTATGTATTAACAACAAAAGTTTATACATCTTTTAAATTAAATGGTCAGTATTGTCCAACAAAGCCTGTTGTAAAATTGATTTTTCTTTAAGAAATCCCATTTTCATATCCTGTATATATACAGACTTTATTTGATGATATTGAAACCAAGTTAGATAGTCTGTGACATCTTCATGATCTTTTAGGGCTGGAAATGTGGGAGTTTTCCTGACCTCATCAGGCCATTCTATCAGGTGGGAGCTCAGGTACAAACAGCTCTTGTTGGCAGCAGAGGATAGGACTCCCAATAATGGGCTTAAATTGTGGGCAGAAAGGTACCAGCTGGATATTAGGAATTTTTTTTACAGTAAGAGTTGTTCAACAGTGGAATCAGCTACATTGGTGAGCTCCCCCTCACTGGCAGTCTTTAAGCAGAGGCTGGAGAAGCACCTGTCAGGGATGCTCTAGGCCAGTGGTGGCGAACCTATGGCACGCGTGCCAGAGGGGACACGCAGAGCCCTCTCTGTGGGCACGTGCGCCATCGCCCCAGCACATCTAGAGAGTTGCAAATCCAAGGCAAACATTCCCTTGATCTTTGGCCATTTTGTCCCTCCCCTCACCCACTGGCTGTGCTAAGACCCTGCGGGATCCGCCCGGGCCTGACTCCTGCCTTCCTTTCCCCCCTGCTTCCCGGAGCCTCCCAATGGGCCTCCAAGCAGCTGAGCAGCTCTGGAGCAGCAGCAGCAGGCAGTGGCGGCAGCGGGGCGGGCATGGAGCGGCAAAGCCGGGGGCTGCTGCTGCTGGCAGCCCTGGCCAGCATGCAGTATGAGAAGTACAGCTTCCACTGTTTCCCAGCGGCTGAGCTGATGCCGCTGCAGCATGCCTACGTGCTGGAGCAGTACGAGGGCAAGGGCTGGAATGAGAGCGTCGTGCCCTGGAGGCCAGCCTGTGCCTCCACCGCCTGCTGCATGACAGTGAGGCACGCTGCCACCAGGAGTGTGGCGGCAGCGAGGTGCCAGGGGAGCCCTGGCTCGGGGAGCTGGCCTTTGGAGAGACGGGCCCCGGTGCTGTGCCAGACGAGGAGCTGGTTGAGCTGGAGCTCTTTGGGCACATCCTGTGGCATGTGGTGAAGCAAGCGCGGCCTGCCCGTCTTCCAGCTCTGCTACCGGCTGGCCAAGACCCTGCAAGACTTCCAGTGACTCACCCCTTACCTGTACCTGCACTACGCGCTCTATAAGGTGAGGGGCGCCCCCCCCCCCGGAGACTGTCCGGCCTCGCGATCCTGTGCAGAGCGACTCCGTTAGCATGGGATGAAGTGGGGATGTTGATGTGTGAGTTGTTTTTTCTAAACTAAAACCTCAGTATTCAGGTTAAATTGCAATAAATAAGTGGGATAAACTTTGCGATAAATAAGTGGGTTTTGGGTTGCAGTTTGGGCACTCGGTCTCTAAAAGGTTCGCCATCACTGCTCTAGGCTGATCCTACATTAAGCAGGGGGTTGGACTAGATGGCCTGTATGGCCCCTTACAACTCTATGATGATTCTATTTTTCTAATCCCTTGGCAGGAGGCTTCAGAAAGCTTTGCCCAGATGAGTGGACCTGTTGCAGTAGATCATATCTGGGAGGCCAAGGTTTGAATCCCCAATCAACAATGGCAGTTTGCGAAGTGTCCTTGGGCCAGTCATACACTCCTCTCTCTATGTAACCTACCAGTCATTAACATAATAATGAAAGAAAAGGAAAAACATTTAGGTTTTAGCCAATACAGCTTTATATAAAAATGTCAGTTCTAGCCAAGAATTAATCCAAGTCTGCTGAATTATTTTTATATACCCAGGAGATATCCAGGATTAATCTGATAGGACAGGAGGACCAGGCCCGTTTACGCACTAGCAACTTACTTCGTAATTGCAACGTGTCCAGTACACAAGAATCCAACTCGCTTTTAAATTTCTGCTCGCACTGCTCTGCCTTTCTTCGCTGCATGTGATAAGCTGGGAGCAACGGGCTCCCACACATGCCCAGTCGGCTCTGGAAGCAAGAGGACGGCGATTGGTCCAGCTTCCCTTAGGGAGGCGGGAGGAGTGGGGTGGTTGGCTGGCAGCAGGAAGTGGGCTGGCAGCAGGAAGTGGATTCAGCACTGATTGCATGATCCCACTGTAAGGCTCCCCGTGAGGAAGTCGCTTTATTTTTTTACTTCGCCTAATAAGCGGATCCTCTTACTGCGGAGAAAGTGCGCTCTGATGACGCTTCAGAGATTTTTCGAACAGAGTAAGTGCGGACATGCAAGGAAAGCCCGCAGAAGCCAGCGCCGCAAATGGTAAGTGAGGACACGGCCCTGGTCAACTTCAGTAGGCTTGGATGGAAACCTGGACACACAACAGAGGCCAATCATATCATTATTCCACAAGAAAGGAATTATTATCCCCAAGAATTCTTCTCTCACTGAGAAGTAATTCAAGAATCTACCACGAGAATCTATTTTTCCAAGGCTTTGGTGATATCCCAGATTTCCATACAAATTATATAGCTGGTAAATGCAAAAAGTAATTTTTTAGGTAACTTGAGGCTAACAATGAGCTAACAATCAGAGTTGGAAGCTACCCGAAGATGTTCTTTTCCAGGGATCTGATCACAGAAAAGGTCATCTCCATGCATTTGAACATTTCCAAACCACGCATCTGCATTCTGCAAAAAAACAAAACACACACATACAAACAAACCCACACAGCTTTCCAGGTGGCTTCAAAGACTCCATAACAAATTACTATTTGGTAAATGACCAAGAGTACTCCACAAGTAGAAAAGAAAGAATATGTTCCCATCAATATACAAAAGAAGTTCTGTATCTGTGCATCACTGACTTTCCCACATATTTGCATAAGCTAAACTTTTGATCAAAAAAGCACAAACAGTGTTACATGCAACTAACTTCTTACATTCCCCCTTCTTTTAATATTCTGGGGAATCTCTGTCAGGCCTCAGTGTTTAAAGCATCATTCTGGTTGCTAAGTCAGACCTAGCTATTTTAGACCACAATTTCCCTGATTTAGCTGCTAACCCCATTCTTCCTAATGGAAACAAATTATATTACATATATTATGAGAAAATAAGCCACCTTGCATTGCAAGGTAAATTAGCTCTCCCGCTAATTCTGGTCAAAAATAGTGATCCTCTTAACTCTATGAACTGTTGAGAATATGAATAATGTTCCCAGCAGAAAAGTCTTCAGTGCTGCTTTCTCAGTCTGGAACAGCATTTTTCATTCTTCCTTGTTTTTTAAAAAAGCACAAGGGTTTTTCTTGTATTCAGAGCCAGAAGCAGCAACTTTATGTGCAGAAAATGCACCTGCTTACCATTTTAATGAATTCTGCACTTCAGATAGATTCCCAAACAGTCAATTGTTTGTCAAAAGAAAGGGCCTTTTTGTTTCCCCTTGACTGGGAAAATGAAATGCAGGATCTGGGTCAATTTTCTAGATGAAACCATGTGAAAAGAATAACCGAACCAGAGGTATTTAATTAGAGTTTCATTAATATGCATGAAACTCTTTGAAAGACTTTTAGAACAGAATCTTCCCGCAGTCAGATGCGAGCAACAGATTTGAGCATCCCAGCAGATTAGATGCCTCAGGGAAAATGTCACTCTTGTATCTTTCAAGGAATTCTTGTAGGAAATTAATTCTCCTTTGGTATGAATATACATTTGAAAATATTTGTCAGCATCCCTGAAATGATTAACACTTTTTATCAAATGGTAAGTATTTCCTTTTGATTGTCCCGTATCTGTTTACCAGCAACTTCTTTGGGTGCCCGATCTCCATGTTTAATCTTGTCTTCAATCTCAGCACACTGCACAAGGGGAGACAAAGAGGATGGAAGGAGCGCCCAAGACCATCAGTAAAACTGGTTTGTGCTCAAGTGTGATAACTATATGTAGCTTTTTTTGCCTTTGCAGGAACAGACTGAAATTCCTCCCCTTCTAAAACAAAACTGAGGTTCTGGAGTTGACATAGATTAGATGAAGTCAACCTTTTTTCTTGTAAACTTGCAAGCACAATCTTCCAGCTGCTTTTTGAATCACAACAGTAATTTGCACATGAGCAAGCAGAGAGCATCTAGTACGAGCCAAAGAAGAAGAAATGATACATGCTGTAAGCACAATATTAGCATACATAGAAGCCAAAGACACAGCTCATGGCTAAAGGATCATGGTCATCAGATGAGATATTTCTTAATTGAAGCGCTGGAAGGGTTCCTGCAACCCTTCCGCACAGTAGACCGAAGTCTGAAAATTAATATGAAAATTAACCTCAGGGCTTCAGCCAAGTCTACCCTACTCTGGTTTGTAGTGCAAAATAAATTGCTTCCCTTTGCCCTTAAGAATCCCAGAGTGAACCTGAATAGCTCAGCTCCAATTCTGAGATGGTGACATTTTTCCCCAAAGGGTTAAATGATGTTAACCTAAAGTGCTATGTGTTGTACTTTGGGAAATATCTACCTGCAAAATATCTGCTGTGGTAACAGCAGTTTTTCTCTGTTAAGCATATTTTCAAACATCATTAAAAGACATTACAATATATTCCATGATGCAGATTTATTTATTTAGAACATTTTTATGCTAGCTCTCAAGTAGTGGAGAAACAGAGCTGGGTGTTATCTGTATATTGGTGACACCTCATTCCTTATCCAAATGAACTCTCCCATCCTCTCCAGAAGGACACAACAGGGACATCCCCCCGTGAAGGTCATCAGTCAAGGCAACTAAGGCCATTTCCAGCTACCACCACACACTCAAGCACCTTACCCAAGAATGAAATATTAGTCACTGGGAAGTAATTGTTTAGGCCATTTGGGTCCATAGATGACTTCTTTGGGAGGGGTCCCACAACTGCCTCTTTCAAAGTAGTCAGAACTACACTTTCCCACAGAGAGGCATTTACAGCACATTCCTGACTGGAGTGCCTGCACAGGGCTTAGGAGGCAAAGTAGAGGCGTTGCCTCCTAAGGAGGTTTCGGCGAAACCTCAGCCCGGCACAAAAAAACCAAGCAACCCTCATAGGGTTGCACAGGAGATACGCCACCAAAAAGGTGGCATATCTTGGGAGGGGAGGGGGTATTCTCGAGCTGAAACGGCTCAGGAGACCGCCTAACGGCAGCCCCACCCCCTGGCCGGCACCTTACACCCTAGGAACACCTCCCGGGATGCCGTTACGTCCCAGGACGCTGGGGCCACAAACACCGGTGGCGCCTCACAGACGCTGGCGCTGTGAGCCCTTGCACCAGCGCAGGCCTTCATCGGCCTCCTGAAGAATTTGGTGTGGGCCACTAGCGTGGCTCAGGAATGCACGGTAACTGAACAAACCCAGCCCAGCATGATACTATTGGCCATAAGTGGCAAGGGTCAAGACCCTTGAGCCAGACACTTTGAAGCACCTACTCCAGTTCATCTGGCCTCGTCAATTGAAGGTCATCCATACCATTAGGACCAGACTGCACTCCAGTAACATCCTGAAATTGAGCACATTCAATAATGGTGTCTAAGTCATGGTGGATACCAGCAATTTTATCTGCAAAATGCATTGCAAAGGAATCACAGCTGGCTTGTAAGTTTTCTGGGTCAATGTCTTCTGACCTTATTTCCCTTTATAAAAATGCCCTCCTGAACAATTTTTTTAACATAGTTTGTGAAATGCCAGGAATGTGGGAGACTTCCTGACCTCCTTGTGCAGGTCATGCCCACAGGGTGGGGGCCAGGACAGAGAAGACATGTGTAATGAGTAGTTGTTGATCTTCCCCATTTGCAGGGTGGCACCTGCAGAAAGCCTTGCTCAGATGAGCAAAATTGTCATGGCAGGATATAGCTGGAGAGGTGATTTTGCAGATATGAGAGTGTGAGGCTATGAAGGGCTTTGTATGTGATAGCCAATCCCTTGAACTGAACTTTGTAACTGATGAGCAGCCAATGGAATGACTGAAAAATGGGTATAACATGCATGCTTCACCTGGTACCTGATAACAACCAAGCTGCAGCATTGTGCACCAACTGGCATCTCTGAGTTGATTTCAAGGGTAGACCTATGTAGAGTACATTACAGTAGTCTAGTGTCAGTGTTACCACAGCATGGATCCAGGTGGCCAGATTGGCCATGTCAAGGTAGAGGGTTGTCTTCAGGGCTAAACTAAGTTGGAAAAAAGCTTTTTTTGTGGCTGCATTAAGTTGTTTCTACAGCAGTCATGCTGGGTCCAGTATAATCCCCTATACTATTAAATGAGTCAGCAAGGGTCAACTGAATGCCATCAAAAGTGGGAAGCACTATGTCATTCAAGACCTTGGGCTTCCCAACCAGCATTACTTCCATTTTGTCGGGATTCAGTGTCAATTTGTTCACATTCAGTCATTTAACCACAGCAGTCTGGCAGTGGGTAAAGGCCTCTACTGCTGCATAAGGGGATTGGGATAGAGAAAGGCAGAGCTGAGTGTCAACAGCATAATGATGACATGCAGTTCCTAAGCTATTAATTATTTTCCCTAAAGGCTTTAGATAGAGGTTGAATAGTATGAGGCATAAGACTGCACCCTGTGGAACACCACAGGACAATCCCCACACTAAAGATAACTTGTTTCCAATGGCAACCCTTTGATTCCAATATGTGAGGAACTTTTAAACTAGTCCAAAACATCCTCTGATACCTCCAAACTCCTCAACGGAATGCCATGATCTACTGTATCAAAGGCTGTACATAAATCCTGTAGAAGAAACAAGGAGGAAATTCCTTTGTCTACCTTCAGATGGAGGTCATCAACTAAAGCCACCAGGGCCATCTCTGTCTCAAAGTCCAGCCTGAAGCCAGACAAGGAGATGAGTAATCCAACATGACCTGGAGTTGGTCCACTACTGTTCTCTCAATCTCTTTGCCCAGAAAGGGTAGGTTAGAGTCCAGATGATAATTGGCCACACCATTATTCTCTAGGGATCTTTTTAAAATAATGGGTGGATAACCACCTCTTTGAGTAGCCAAGGGAAGGTGCCATGAGTTAGTGACTGTCAACATCCATCGCAGTAAAGGGGTCAAAATGGTCTAGAAGAAAACTAGATGCTGTATATGTCACTGACCTCATAATCTTTTCTTCTTCCTTCTTCCTTCACCATTGAACAAGGACATGGATTTGGGATCTTCTCTGAAGTTAGTAGAGGTCATTGTGGAGCTGATCACAACCACCAATCACTGGCTAGGCTTTGCAATGCTGCTTGAGTACAAGAATGCAGGCACCTTTGGAATTCTGACAGAGGGTGGTGGGTGCAAATACAGCATGGCTGCCATGGGAGGTGGAACCAACCACAAAATATCAGGGAGTAAATTTATTCATACCTCTAATAGGAACTCTTCATTCACAAGTTTAGAACAATGGACCTTCCAGGGCTGAATAGGAACACAGGATTCTCATCTCATTATAGATGTTAATTGTCTGCCCCCAAGCACTTCCCCCTCTGCTCTAAAATCTGATTACAAAATGCATTGTACCTTTGCATCTTCTACAAACATTCTTTACAACACCTATCCCACCTTCTGACTGGGATATATAAAGACTGAGAGATCTCCATTCCTACTTGTGTCTGATGAAGGGAGTTTTGGCTCTCAAGAGCTTGTACCCTGGAAATTCTGTTGCTCTAAGGTGCTACTGGACTCAAAACTAACTGTACTTGTCAGTGGGTGTAGATTTTCTTTCCCTTCAGAACAAATTGCACCACCTGTCAGAATATCCTCTTCCACTGCACCTGATCAGCATAGGACAATTTAGACCCCTTCTCCCCTCACCCCAGCTGACATTATTTTTTAACTTTTATGGCAGTTCTCTATTTGCAGCTGTACTTGTGCTGCACAACACACCCTTTCCTTGTACTGGCTATGGGAGTTCACATCCTCTGCCCCTTCCTCCTCACACGTCCATTCCTTGAAAACGCATAGACATATGAAAATAACATTAAAACAAGACGACAAAGTAGTCTTTGAGCTTTATAAAAATGTATTCTAGGGGTAAAGCTGCAGTCACCAAGTCAGTGAATGGCAAAATTATATTAACAAATCTTACTGCAGCCAAACAAAGCAAATTTCTGTTAACATTCTTCGATATGTACTTCGGGTCTCCCCCCTCCCCCCATTAGTAATTATTTGTCTACAAACTCATTTTGCAAAATCTGAAACTGCAAAATTGTCTCCTGCTATTCCAAACATGGTTATGGTTAATGACATTTCTCCTAGTACTTTGTCCACTGGCCACAGACTGAATGTGCTGTTTCTGACCTATCCTTTTGCTTCCACATTCCTTCTGAAGGAAACACCTGGGGTTACTTTTCATTAATAGAGCCAAAAGCAACCCAATTCTTTTTAAATGACATTCTTAAAGCCCTGATTCAAGACTTTGTTGCTGCTCGTTTTCATGAAGTGTTTTCTTGTGATTTTTGTGCTGCTGCTTTTTGTCTGGCTGGCTGTGGTATTCCTCAGGGACCTGTATTTTCATCTGTATTGTTTAACATTCATGTTACACTATTAAACTGGATCACTGGCGCTCTGGGGCTGGGTGTTTTCAATATGCTGATGACCCCCAGCGCTACATTTTGGTGACAAAGCCCTCAGAAGCAGCAATGTGGCCAGAATCAGTGCCTGGGTGCCAGTGGTCAGCTGGACAGGGGGAAACAAGTCAGACAAAACACAGATTATGCTGGCTAGGACTGACTTGCCTAGATGGGATTCTATTGTCCGTAAATGATTGAGTAAAGAAGGTGCTCTCAGACCCTTCCTTGCTTTTTGGAAAGCAGGCTATGGATGCAGCAAAGACTGCCTTTCTTCAGCTGCATTTGGCATTTATCCTCCCCTCAGGATACAGGTGGATTGGCTAATGCTGCTTCATGCAGCTGTAACCACTAAGCAGGATTTCTGTGAGATGTTTTTCATAGGGCTGCCCCTTCAAGATAACTTGTGAGGTTTCAGGTGATACAAAATGAAGCTGTAGAACTTTCTTTCTGGTATGATCTAGTATGCCGATTCAGATCCCTTTTGACCAAGCCATCTGCTGAGATGGTGTGTGTCCTCTGTGAGTAATTGTGCCTGCTCAGACACTGTGCCAGTTTTATGGACTAGAAGCTGCATGCCAAGCCCCCTCACTGAAGCTTTTAGAAGAGCATTCCAGACTATCTTGCCCCAGAGGTTTTTTGTAAATTGCTAATGCTGTTTTATCAGTTGTAGTTAGTAACACTTATTGATGTAAAGTTTTGGTATGCTTTTAATCTGTTTTTTTCTTAACTTGTTTTCATATGCCATGCAAGCTGCCAACGTTATGGAAAGGTGGGACGTTTAAAAAACATACATACTAGACATGTCCATTTCTTGCATTATTAATTACAATAAATACAAAAATGGGGTGTTCCTTAATTATTGTAATTAATATGCAAATGAAACAAATTCCCCAACTAAACAGCCTATAATAGCAAAAAAAAGACTATGGTTTTCTTTTATTCTGGTGTCTCTGCCTCTATTGGAATTGCTTTTACAAATCAGCTAGCATTTTCCCGAATAAAAGGCATGGAGAGAGCAGAGTTCCTTAAGAGGAGGTCAACAGTGGGTCTGTGCTTTCTTTGTTGATTGCAAACTGTAGCCACTTGTGATGGAGTGAAGGGAGACTTGGATTTTTCAAGGAAATTAGGTCTGTCAGAAATTTGATGGCACACAGAGGCTTGTGGTAAAAGTTCAAAACAACAGGAATTTATTTATAACAGAAAGGCAGGATGAGGGTTTAGGCAGGTAAACTTGGATTTCAGAAAGGTATTAGGATATACCAAAAACAAACAGAGTAGGCACTTCACAATAATACATATTTACACAAGAGAGGTTTGGTTCTTCTAGATGGTCTGGCTAAATTCACTTCAGGATGCTAGATCTTTGTTTTCAGCGAGGCTTGTTTTTGTCAGTTTCTTCTTTAGATTTCACTTGAGTTGGCTTTAAAACACACCCCAGTTTCAGTTTCTGGAGTGAGGAACTACAAGACACTCTTCACCAGTTTAACACCTAAACTGGACTGAGATTACTCAGGACTCTAGAGACTAATTCTCCTCAACCTTACTTAGGGATCACTCAAGACACCTGAGATGACTTCCTCTCCCTGGTTTTTGAGAACTTTCTTTCCCCTCAGAACTAACTCCCAATGTCAAAACCCAGACACGCTCTGTTCACTCAGAGTTAACGTCCTTATGACCCAGTTGCTGTTTCTGTATTAATCAAACAACTTAAAATCATGTTCCTTTATGTTTCGCACCTGAGGACTAATCCTCGCACAGCACACAGCTGCCACTAGCTTCTCAGAGCTGAACTGAGCTTCTCACTGACTGAGAGCTGAATGTAACACTTTCACTGTGTGTGTGTGTCTGTGTCTGTGTGTGTGTAAAGTGCCGTCAAGTCGCAGCCGACTTATGGCAACCCCTTTTGGGGTTTTCATGGCAAGAGACTAACGGAGGTGGTTTGCCAGTGCCTTCCTCTGCACAGCAACCCTGGTATTCCTTGGTGGTCTCCCATCCAAATACTAACCAGGGCTGACCCTGCTTAGCTTCCAAGATCTGACGAGATCGGGCTGTACCATGCTGCTTTCCCTCCTAACACTTTCACTAGCCACTCCCAAAACTCCCTTTAGCTATTAATCAACTGCCACTAAGGCAAGAACAGCTTCCTGGTTTCTATTGCCTTCTTTACACCACTAGAATTACAAACATGTGTGAGGCTTTCCAATCCTGAAGGCTAAGGGATGGGACTTTGACTTCATTTCTCCTTCCACAGGGCCAGTATGGTGTAGTGGTTACGAATGTCAGACTAGGATCTGGAGAAACGGGGTTTGAATCCCCACTTGTGCTGTGGAAGCTCACTGGGTGACCTTGAGCCGGTCACTCTCAGCCTAACCTACCTCACAGGGTTGTTGTGAGGATAAAATGGAGGAGAGGAGAACGGTGTAAGCCACTCTGGGTCCTCATTGGGGAGAGAGGCAAGGTACAAATGAATCAAATAAATAAATAATAAATACCAACACCTGGTCTGCTGCGCCAAATTTTTCCTTGCAGCCTTCAGTCACTTGCTTGCCTGCTGCTCTCCAAACATTGCCCACCCCCCAATCCAACCAAATCCAGGTCACTTTCATTCCTGTGTTAGTTTGCGATTAGTTTTGGTACACTTGTCTATTGTTCTTCATTGCTAGTATTACACCAGTTGGGGGAAGTGAAGGTCTGATAACTGGAAAACAGCAAATAGAAGAAGAGTTAAATGCATTAAACACCAAACTCTAGAAACAAGAGAACATTTATAGACAAACAATGGACCCCGTCAATCAAACCTTCCATTATTTTCAGAGAGTTGTAATTCTTTAAGGAATGCAAAATGAGGCCTACGAATTATGGAAACAATTCTACCTCATGTTTCTACTCATATGTATATGAGCCAAGTTTTCTATTGTTTTCTATTTTATTTTGAGACGCCTGCTCCTCCTAAGGCAATTAAATGAGCAAATCTGTTATTCGTTAATGTGTCCTAAATACTGAGATTTCAAACATGCAGAAAAATGAAAACTCAGATGTTATGGTTCTCATTAGCTCTGCCACGTTACACATTCTATATTAAGACTTCAGAATTGACACCATCCATAGGATTCAAAACACAAAAGGCATCCAAAATACTATTTGTACACAGAGATTCAGTGATTGTGGAAACAACAGGACTGGATTTCACACTGATATATAATTTCTTATGAAGAATACAATTGGAATATATAGGCTAAAGCGCGACAAACAACAGCATTGTCTGTGAACTGCTTTGCTGACATGACAACTCACAGAATTCCACAGATCCAAATCGGGGGAGTTCAGACTTCGGCATTTCCTGAATCAAAACGGGCCGAATTTTGCCAAATCCGAATTTTACCGAATTTTTATTTTCAGCAGCCCTACTCTAGCTTGCAACTTTGGACTGACTTCCTACACTGACCTGCTTTCTTACTAGTGACCCTGACCTCAGGCTGCCTATTTGACGACTCTGCTGTTTAGCCTTTGATAAGTACCAGCTCCGGCCTGACTTTTGGATTGTTTATCGGACTTTGCTTTCCCCGCTATCTCCACTGTTTAGTGCAGCCGTCTGGCTGTAGAGGTTTTGGCTTCTGTGCTTCCCTCGCATCCTGCCGCTCCCTCCCTCAGCTCCCTCTGCACCGTGCTGCAGTAGCAGCCTGGCCCACCTGCCTGGCCAGTACAGTATGGCACTGAAGTCCCTCCCCTCCGCAAACCCTGCCCTCCTCAGGCTCCACCTCCAAAATATCCAGGTATTTCCCAACCCGCAGCCCTAGTCTCAATAAAGAATCATGGGTTTGACCCACACAAGGAAGTAGCATAACAGAAATGAGGATTTTCAGGCCAAAATAACAGGGATCACAAATTTACAGTAATCCTCAGCCTGGTGGTATCTTCTTTTCATACATGATTCTTTTGGATGGTTTTGTTTCCTTCTAAAGAGTCTGATGCTGTTTGCTAGCTGACCCGAGATGCGGCTGGCAGTTCTGTTGAACTCCCTATGGCCCCATAAACATCAAATGCCCATTTTACTATTTTATAGTTCACCTAGCATTGCAAACCTTGTTTGTTTTGACTCAGAGGAGATAAATCTTCAGGAATAACATGAATACAGGCCATCCAGGCTTTATTTAATTTCTCCTTCAACTACTTAAAGGAAAACCCTAAGAATAACTGTCATTTCCTGCCCAAGAAGGAAACTGTGTTTTCCTCTCTTTTTATAAATATTACTTCCTTGCTCATATGTTTTCTCAGTAATGGAAACTGCAGAAGGAATCTTCCCAGCCATCAAATGTGTTGGCTTAAAAAAAAAAAATCACACCAAACTACACCCAATTTCCTCTGGTCTAATCAGGAATGTTTACAGACTATGGAAAACTGAGGTGTGACCACCTTGGACCATCCCTGTGTGTATATAAATAGAACAGGCATAATGTCAGAAAAGTGTGTTGCCACATAAATTCCACTGCAGTTGGTAGGATTTAAATTAGACACATTCCATTGCTGGAAGTGGGCTGCAACTAACTTTTGCTGATAGGTGGCTGAGGTACGTGGAAGCTAAATCTACAGATCTCTGATAAGGAAGTGTGGATTAGAAGTAAATAGCAACCTGCCTCATTGTTCAGTGAATGAAGTTTGTGGTTAGTAACGCAAGGTCTCTTTCATGACCTCTGCCAGCCACAATGAACTGCATGTACACCTCAGCAGAACACAGGGCTGCTGCTGAACTTGCAACTGAGAAACATTAACGTGGAGACAAAACTTTTATGAACTAGTGCTTCCGTGTAGGTGCTGTTGTATTTCTAGGTCTGCAGATAAAGGTTACCAAAATGTGGACAGGCTCAAGCCAACTAAATGTTCAAGAAGTGGAGGCAAGGACATACTTCTAGGGAAGAGTATCTGAGGGTTGCTAGGCACTGTAAGTCAGCCATCAGAGAGGCCCAAGCTCAGAGTGAGCTGAGGCTGGCCAGGGAGGGTCACTACAACAAGAAAAGCTTCTTCAGATATGCGAGGAGCAAATGCAAGGTAAAAAAGGTGGTAGGCCCACTATTGGGTGAAAATGGAGAAACTGTGACAGGGCAGAGAGAAAGCAGAAAGGCTCAATGCCTATTTTGCCTCAGTTTTTTCTCCCCGGGAGAAAAGTGGGCAGATGTGAACAAGATGCAATTCAACGAGGACAAGTGCAGAGTTCTACATCTGAGTAACAAAAATGAGAAGCATGCATACTGGATGGAGGATACACTTCTGGGTTTCTGTGTGTGTGAACAAGATCTAGGGGTACGGGTAGACTGTAAGCTGAATATGAGCAGTCAGTGTGATGCAGCGGCAAAAAAGGCTAATGTGGTCTTGGGGTGTATTATCAGGGGCATAACATCAAAATCACGAGATGTCATAGTCCCACTGTACACCACATTGGTCAGGCCACACCTGCAGTACTGTTACCGTTCTGGAGGACTCGCTTTTAAAAGGATGTGGACAGACTGGAGTGGGTGCAGAGGAGATCGACAAGGATGATCAGGGGCCTGGAGACCATGAGGAAAGGCTGAGGGACTTGGGAATGTTCAGTCTGGAAAAGAGGAGGTTGAAGGGGGACATGATTGCTCTCTTTAAGTATTTGAAAGGCTGTCACGAAGAAGAAGAAGAAGAAGAAGAAGAAGAAGAAGAGGAAGAAGAAGAAGAGGAAGAAGAAGAAGAAGCAGCAGCAGCAGCAGCAGCAACAGCGTTGGTTTTTATATGCTGATTTTCTCTACCTTCTAAGGAGAATCAAATTGGTTTACAATATCCTTCCCTTCCTCTACCCACAACAGACATCTTGTGAGGAAGGTGAAGCTGAGAGAGTTCGAAGAGAACTGTGGAAGGCAGGGAGCGGTTCCTGTTGGCTGCAGAGGATAGGACTCGCAATAATGGATATAAATTATGGGTAGAAAGGTACCGGAGCTGGACATTAGGAAGAATTTTTTTACAGTAAGAGTAGTTCAGCAGTGGAATTGGCTGCTTAGGAAGGTGTGAGCTCCACCTCTCTGGCAGTCTTCAACCAGCAGCTGGATTAACACATGTCAGGGATGCTCTAGGCTAATCCTGCATTGAGCAGGGGGTTGGACTAGATGGCCTGTATGGCCCCTTCCAACTCCATGATTCTATGATTCTAACTGCTGGGTGATGTCATCTGGAGATTTGGGCTGGGCTATCACCGATATGTGGTGACAAAGTTCAAAGAGCAGGTGTTGACCTTGAAAACCCTATATGGTTTGGGACCAAGATACCCGAAGGGCCGCCTAATCTCTTATGAACCTTTCAGAAGGCCAAATATCACAGCAAGATTTAATCCATAATCTCTTTTTCTCTACATCCATAGGACTCAAATAAAAATGTTATCTTCTTCTGCTGGGCAATCAAATTTAACTACTTCTCTCTTATCAAGATCTCTCCTTTGGGTGTAACAAAGGTGTCCAGCAGGTTCAGGTAATCGGACACAGGTTTACCCAGAGTATCCTTAGTCCCAATTGTTGAGCCTTCTTCAACAGGGAAAAGTCTGCCACAAAGAGAAACTGAAACATCTTCTACAGCAGTCTCTAAGCTAAGGGTTAGAACTAAAATTGTGATTTTAGGACAAGTTCACAAATTACCGATTCCTTAACACTGTAAACTATAACAGGCGGTTTCTAAAATGTAAATTCTATCATTACCAGGGCTGTAGATGTGCCTGCTATGATGTGAAGTTTTGTGGTGGCTTGAAAATGGGCACAACTCATAGCAGCTGCATGCAAAGCCTCTTCATGGAGGCATAAATTCATAAAATGGTACCTTTGCCTGACTGCTTCTCATATGTGAGCATAGCAATGCCCCCATAAATGGCAAAGACAATTATGTGGGTGCTGCCAGCTATTGAGAACCAGCCCATACATTCAGGGCTTACCTTACCAAGAAGTCAAAGAAGCTAAAATGCAGTGTGAAAAACTTTGTGTACATGGAATGGAGAAGAGCAACAGAGGATTTTTTAAAAAATTGAGCTATACTGCACATTTCAGCACCAATTTCAAGATCTGGCTGAAGATCTCATTTCTCTCAAATTTCACTTTTGAAATGAATGCTGTCAACTACATAGGGTTAGTCTTATAACTCTATTGCACCAATGGTGACACTTTTCTAACGGGAAGAAACCTTCCAGAGACACAGGGCAAGGTTCCTCACACCGGAGGAAAGCATCTGCAGTAATGGAACAGAGTCATGAGATCACACACATAAACTACTCCTTTTGCTCATTTTTCCAGACAATCCTCTCTGTTCTCCTCAGGTGGGGGTCTCATAGGGTTGCCAGGTCTCTCTTCGCAATTGGCGGGAGGTTTTTGCAGCGGAGCCTGAGGAGGGCAGGGTTTGGGGAGGGACCTCAATGCCATAGAGTCCAATTGCCAAAGCGGCCATTTTCTCCAGGCGAACTGATCTCTATCAGCTGGAGATCAGTTGTAATAGCAGGAGATCTCCAGCTAGTACCTGGTGGTTGGCACACTCTAGGGTCTCAGCTCAGTAAATATCTCTGAATTCTCTCACAGGATCTCAGGATAAGACTCCAGGCAGGAATCAAAGTGCCATGTGTTTGGTATTACACACAAAATGCTTTGTGAAGCCCAGGTGACATTGCATTTTGCAAAGCTATGTTTTATAGAAGGAGAGGCCCGAGTAGGGAGGTACCTATCCATCTTAAGTTGGAGAGAAATATCATCCTGCCTTACTAGAAATGATGTCTTTACTGGTTGGAAACTTGGTAGAGCAATATCTTTTAAGCACTTTCAGGACAACCACAAAGTCTTATTAGGCCCAATATGAGGGCTTCTGAAGAGACTAGGCTAAGATACATAATGTTCAGAGTTTTAAAATCCAATACACATTACATCATATTAGATTATTCTATTTACTACATTACCTCATTTGACAGAAAACTTTTCCCAGCCCTCTGAAATGCAGTTTCCTCATTATATTTGGAAGTTTTCCATTTTTGCTACGATAGCTTTTACTTCACTATAAAACCATACCAGCCTGTTTCCTTTGTAGCTCAACCCACCCACATGCACAGACTCGATTTTCTTAACACAATGAAAATTAAAATTGAAGTCAGGTTTATATTGAACGATTCACACACACACAACACACTCACACATACACATGCTGCAATTCTTCAAGTACTGAATAGGAAACAAAATTCTAGCTCTAACTTCAGAGATTATCCTCCCATCCCCAGTAATTTTATGGGGGGGGGGGAATCTGTAGTCCAGTCCTGAAATCCAGTTACAGCACACCCACTTTATTGTGGCTCCATGGAAGGAAATGGAAGGAGACTCTGCCTACACCGCTTTCCTGCTAATACATATCGGGGTGGGGAGAAAACCCAAATATTTTTTTCACTGAAATGATGATGCATTAATACATGGAGCAGCACTGGCTATGAAACCCCTCGTAATGCTTATTAATTTCCTTTCATCTCCACTATGTGTTAATTCAGGGCCAAAACTGAGATTTTAAAGGTTTCAACCTTCATGTGTCCTGTCAAAATCGAAATTTCCATACAAGTGTTGCCCTGATTTGTGGCCATGCACACAGAGCAGAGGAGAGCTAACCATTCAAACACCGTTCAGTTTCACTTCCCACTCTGTTATTAGTACTTTTAAAAAGATCTGTTCTTAAAAGAACCTTTCCCCCCTTTTAAATGTTAACAAGACCATGAAGAGCCCAGTTTCAGTTAATGAAACTGGGTGGAAAGATTAAATCCACTCTGCCCCTACTGCATGGTCCTGATTCAAATTGCAGCTAAGTATGCACATAATTTACCTTTGACATTCTGACAGAAATAATTGAGCTGTATCACGTCTTTTTTTGGACCTTAGATTTTAAACTCATCAGGCTCTTTCTTTCTTTCTTTCTTTCTTTCTTTCTTTCTTTCTTTCTTTCTTTCTTTCTTTCTTTCTTTCTTTCTTTCTTTCTTTCTTTCTTTCTTTCAAATGGCGGACAATAAACAATGAAAAATTAATTTAAAAATAAAATAATTCTTTCTTTCTTTTTAAAAATAGCCACAGGCAGATTAAATAGACCAGGTACTATATCTTAAATACAATTCAAAGAAGTGCTGTTCCTTTATTTCAGTTGGAGACATGGCCAATCCTACCATACAGCCATGCTGATAAATCAAAAGATGTTCTCTGTCTAAAACACACACCCATGGTATTGTTTCAAACAACAGCTACTTTTCATTTAGTTTGCATTATGGAGTCTTGGAGAAAACTCAAAGTTCAGTTCCACAACAACCCTAATTAAAAGTATTCTTGTTTTGTCCCCTGTGTACATATGTTTTTGCTTACTAATTAGAATGATATACTGTCAAAATAATGTAAATATTTAGATTGACTGGCTGCATGCTATTTCACAGCAATATATGCTCAAACATACTGAAGCTTTCCAGGTTATTCATTGCATCAATTTAATGGTTTCTAAACCTCCAGATGAATGACATATTTATCAAGCTCTCCAGTACAGTGTGTGCTCAAGAGGTTTTATATTCCAGGGGAGTCATGGATTCAACCCTGAAATCTAGTCCAGAAGCAGTTAGGAATAGGACTTGAAAACATATTTTATATGATCTTTTTTGTTGTTCAGTAGCAGGATTTGTGCCTCTCAGTAAGGCATATTCAAAAAAGAGGTTTTCCTAAAAGAACCTTAGGGAGATCCTGAGATAGAGGGCATCTTGGCCACCTTCTGGGCATGGAGTAGGGGTCACTGGGGGTGTGGGGGGGAGGTAGTTGTAAATTTCCTGCATTGTGCAGAGGGTTGGACTAGATGACCCTGGTGGTCCCTTCCAACTCTATGATTCTAACCTTGAAGATCCCCAACAGAATCTCAGAACAGTGCACACATTATAGACTGACATTTATTGTATGTAATGACTAGTTTGTAGATATTTATATGGAGTGTCAGAATAAGCATCTTTTACAAAAACGAACAGTTATGATTTAGGGATTGGAAATAATGAAATCATAAATTTGCAGCACTACTGGAGCTCATATTTCACCCAGGCAGCACATTGCCTCATTCTTTGCTACCATTTGCCTCTACTATTACCACTGGAGTTTGTCTTCCTCCTAGGCAGTGGATGTACAGGTTGGAGATGTGGCATATGATGCTATACCTATCTCCTCCCACTAGGGTTGCTAACCTCCAGGTACTAGCTGGAGATCTCCTGCTATTACAACTGATCTCCAGCCGATAGAGATCAGTTCACCTGGAGAAAATGGCTGCTTTGGCCATTGGACTCTATGGCACTGAAGACCCTCCCCTCCCCAAACCCTGCCCTCCTCAGGCTCCGCCCCCAAAACCTCCTCCTGCTTGTGAAGAGGGACATGGCAACCCTACCTCCTACACCAGCGGCCAGGATGCAGAAGACGAAACGCATTAACAGTACTGCCAGCACTGCCAGTATTGTTGACACTCACCTGGGATGTGGTAGAGCAGCTCTGGGAAGCATCAGTAGGAGTAAAGTACATCAATCACATCCTCAAATTGGGCTCACCAAACAGCTGCATAGATCACTTACGTGGTGAACTTTCCCTGATCCCACCAAGAGGTCTTACTAATTGTCGCTCCTCGGCTTCCATTCAAAACTGTGATGATGAGAAGCAGCGTTTTCAGTGAGAGCATTGACCTTGTGGAAACAAATTACTAAACCTCATTGGCAGAGTTCCATAGAAGCTGTGAAACCTTCCTTTTCAATGAGTTCCATATAAGTTTTGAAGCCATTTGAGTTGCTGCATCTCTTCAAAATTTCAGAAGTGCTCTAGTTGTACTCAAGACCTTTCCAAATGCTACATGGTGGTAAACCCTCCTGTACATTCAACAAGGAAGCCAGTTTGTAGATGTAAACACAGATTTGTCAGTTTCATACCCTACATTTTGAGGTGAACAAGTACAACTGTTTGGCTGAGATCCTCACCATGAAAAGGGAGAACGTTTTTTGCTGATTTCCTCTTCCCACTGCAGACCCCCAACATTGCCTGACACTGTTCCCAGGAATCCACCAGTCACCTGGGAATGAGGACACAGCAGGCTGCAGGAGGGGAGAGGAAGAAAAATGTACTTCCATGAACACTGCACAAATCACAGCAGCAGGTAAGGATAAGTCTTTATGCACACACTTCAGTTCAGAAAACAAACATGTTGATTATTTATTTCCATAGCCCATCATACTGTCTGGGACTAGAAAAAAAACAATTTGCTTTGAAGTTCAAAAAATTCTCTTCTGCAAATAATGGTGGCAAACATTTTTGACTATTAAGTCATATAAGAGATTAATAAGTTGCAGTACTTGAGTTCTTACAGGCACTAGCAGTCAACATTTGAAAAACAATTTACACAACACAGTTTTTGACAGCTGACCTGTAGGAGTAGTCACCATTTGACAGTTGATGCACAGCAGTAAGGTCTGTCTGTACTAACTGGTAGATAGTAGCAGTCAATATTTGGCAGTAACTGGCTGCATTCAGATGTCACAATAAACCACAGTTTATAAAATATGGTTTGATTAAACTCCAGTTTAGGATGACATTGAAATACACGCTACCCCAAAACTTATGATGAGCATCTGGTTTGTTTATTGCTCCCAGTGGTTTGTTGTGTCGCCTGAATGCAGAAACACAGTTTGGTTAGTTGCAGCAGGCACATTCTAGTGATCAAATTTATAATTTAGAGACATCCCGTTATGTTTGGGAACTGGTAGTTTGAGGACGTGCCCTAATACCACATGAACAAGGCTGAAAGGTTGGTGTATAAGGTGTTTAATTGCACTTCATCTTAATGTTTTTGAAGAAGAGTTGGTTTTTATACCCCATTTTGTCTACCTCTAAGGACTCTCAAAGCGGCTTACAATCCACCTTCCCTTCCCCACAACAGTCACCTTGTGAGGTAGGTGGGGCTGAGAGAGTTCTGAGTGAACTGTGACTGGCCCAAGGTCCCCCAGCTGGCTTCATGTGTAGGAGTGGGGAAACCAACCCAGTTCACCAGTTTAGAGTCTGCTGCTCTCCCTCTAGACATTTCACATTACGTTCGTCATTATCTGTGTGCCCGGAAATTCTACACACATAGCCAGATTTTTTTTATGGTGAGGGAGCAGAAGAGTACAGTGACACCTCCGACAAAGCTTTTTCATTTAACACACTTTGACCTGGGTGTAATTTTTTTTCTCTATAAAATGATGGGGAGGGGGCAGCTGTTCAGTCTGAATGGTCCTGCTGGAAATACAGGCAGCCTGGCCAAAAGGGAGGCTGCCCTGTCACAGGCAGGATAGCCATCTCCGGTACACAGACTTAGCTTGCACAACGTAATAAATTCATAGTATTATTCTGTTCATTACCTTTCCTCTTACTTATTAATTTTAAGTAATCTCCTCGTATGAATATTAACCCCCCCCCAAAAAAAACCCTTCAACAATCTTTACAATTTTGTTAATTTCTGCTCAGACTGTTACCCCCACTTGGGAAGAAACCCAGCACACTACAAAATTCCAACTACAAATGACTTCACACATTATAAAGCATGCCCAGCTTGAATTTTAGGAGAGGTGTCCAAAAAGATTTTTTAACAGTGCTATGTGACTAATTTTGTTTTCCCCAAACTCTCTGTGTTTCTTTGCAAAAACTAAGTTGATATTTTTCCTGGAATTAGTATTTGAATTGGTCTTGAGTTCTGCTTAAATATGAGGTGGTTTGGAGTAAAAGTTTACGGCTAATGAATATATTCACTGAAGAGGGAGTCATCAAATACACTGCTCTCCATTTTTAAAGATGGTATTTCTTCACTATTGTTCCATAGATCCTAGGAGCAGAAAAAACAGCTTTGCCTTTCCTACGTGATGTCAGCTAAACCATAATTTGCCAGAGTGGCCATGAATGCTGCTTTTTTCTCATGCCCATATACCACCTTGCTCCTCTTTTCCCCTCCTCACTTGTCACCCGGGGCATACTTAAGGATTCTGGGTTTAAAAGTTGAGCCAGTCCTCTATGACATATGAATATCAGTTCCCAGAAGAATTGGCATTTGTTGACTTTCCATTAGAATTCCAGCTTGTGGGGAATAAACAAACTCTGATTCACTTGGGCTTGCATTTTTACTTCTCAGGAAACCAGAGTTAGGTACATATCAGGAATTCATAGTCTTACTTCATGGGGCAAGGTAAGGGGGAAGAAGGAGGAATGCAGGAAAGCTATAGGCTGAAGAAACAAAACACCTTCATGCCCATTGTGGCAAATTGTAGCGGGTTAGGGTGTCATCTGAATGCTTTTGGCTCAATTCAGACATCCCACCAAATCATGGTAAGAAAGCTTAACTATTGTTTAGGGTGATGCCTAAATTGGCAATTGCCAGCAAACCAGAATCAGAAAACATGGTTTGAAGTGGGTTCATGAACCATAGACCATATGAAACATTTTGTTGTGATGTCTGACTTAACAAACCATAATTACAGTTGTTGCTGCCGCTCCAGTGGTCACAACACCAAGAGACTGGAATGGTGAGCAGGAAGAAAATAAAAGCAGGCAAGCTATACTAATCTATAGCCGAATGTTTGTAAATTCAGCTCATTGTTTGACTGCTAAACTATCACCAACACAGCCTACACTTTTGGTGATATATATATAGGGATGTTCAAACACCTGCTGGTTCTGCTCATGTGCTGTTCACTATCTGTAACCAGGGAGCCAAAATTTCCTCTATCGTTCAGTTGTTTCTGAGCAGTTTAAGACTGTTCATTGGACGATCTTTTTGTGTATTCAGACAGTACAGTGCAGTGTTTCACTCATGCATATCATCATTCCGTCAATCTCTTCATACCTTGCTCTGATCCTAAATATTTGAATGAGAACCACTACGCTTAGTATTCCTTTTATCCTTTACTATTTCCTCTGTACTGAGCAAGTGGTATCAAAATAGAATCTTTGTTGTGTTCTTGTTTACCCTCTGTAGAATTCTAGGGAACACCTTGAACTTTACCTACACTGAATGGTCAAAAGATATTTAAAGTCGTTTGTATTTCCTCTCCTCCCAGGAAAAGGCATCTGATATGGAGATATGTGAGCCCTGTTTGCAACAGTAAACAAGTAACCAAGCTCCTTAGGAACACAAGCATCATCTGTCATTAGTCTCCAACTGTCTCCAAGCAGACGTGCTGACTCCATGTCAGTTTCCTTTGTAGGTATTTAAAGAACATATTAATCTTTATTTCCTTTGCCTTTTGTGGTCTACAACCTTGGTCTACACTATCACCATGCTAATTAAGGCTAAAAGGTTGGCCCTGTTGAACCACACTGTTCATTTTTAAAGTTATGGATAAGAAGGGAAACCAGCAAGTAACAACTCCCTGGGAAGGAGATGGACAGTGTATACTTTGTTAAGGTTTCTAAGAAAGATAATGTTATTTAGTCACTGGTGATGAAAGATAATCTGCCCCCTGGTTAACTCAGCCTTAAAGCACAGCACAAATATATGAATTTTTTTTAAAAAGTATTCCCTAAGTTGGCCACCTACCATATTTACTCTAAAAGAAGACAACCCTGAATGTAAGATGATCCCCTTAAAATGTTATACACACAAAAATTATTATTGGACATAACTGCAACTTGTATGCAAATGCAAGATAACCCTTCCCTTTTTGATAGCATACCTGGGGAAAAAACTAGTCTTGCATTTGAATAAAATACTGTATCTGCCTCTTAGTTACTTTATTTATAGACCAACTTTCTCATTGAGACTCAATAATAGTATATATACATTAATTTCAGACACTAGCATTATTAATTGAGAGCCAATGCGATATAACGATTACATGCTAGACTAGGGCTGAATCCCAAGAACGTTTTTTTTAGGAATAAACCCCATTTAATAAATTGGGACTTACTTATGAGTAGACCTGCTTAGGCTTACTATATCAGAGGGGAGAGATCTGGGTTCCAGTCCCCATTCAGCCATGCTGTTCATTGGGTGACCTGGTACCAGTCACCTTCTCTCAGTCTAACCTATCTCACTGGGTTGTTGTGATAAAGTGAGACGGAGAGAAGCATGTCCACCACTGTGAGGAAGGGCAGAATCAAGAGATATGTCGATAGTGTGTGTACTGCAAAACAAACACTTTCTTTTCTCTCTCCTAAACCTATTGCCAATCAAGGGGCTGTGCCTGTGTTGGCCCCCCCGTGTTGGTGCCTGGGCTTCTTACACCAATGTGAGTGGCTCCAATGGTGGCAGGGAGGCCCAGACGCCAGACTCCCGGTGCTGCCATGGCAGTGCCGCCCCCGGATGCTGGCTGGGCCTTCCGCTGGCATCCCACCAGCATAGAGGCCTGTGCCTGTGTTCCGGGGGGGGGGGTGTTCTAGCATCCCGGGGGGCATTCCCGAGGTATTCTGGGGAGCAGGGCTGCCTGCTACTAATCAGAGGAATCAGTGCTATGGTCCAGATCAGTGAAAGGCAGCTGCATATATTTATATCTCTTTTTAAAAGATGCCGCAACATTTCATGCTACTCATGCTGTTCTCCTGTGTGTGCATACCAGTCTCAGTTTGGAGTCATCCTTATGGAGCTTGCCACAGCTTGCTCTGGACTTTACCATTCTGAATAATTGGTAGGGTTTGCATTTGCTCAGTTATGGCAGGAAACTGCCAGTCAATTGTAGCCCTTTCCTGCTGATGGTCAGCCAATCCGTGGGCGGAAATTGGGGCCAAAGGGGGGGAATCTGCTTATCCTGGAGCGAAAAACTAAAAAGAAAAATAAAGCCTTGGTTGCTTACATGAAGGTCTAACCATAAAGTTCCTGGTGATTCCTAGACCTACCCAGAAGTGACAAGGGTAGCTCTAGCAATCCCTAGAAACTCATAGAGTTAATATCAATCACAAAACCCATTGATTTATTCTTCTCTTGGCGAAAATGGTCAGTTTAAATCTACCCCACATCTTTAAGTAAATTATTTCTATCCCACCTTTCCACACAAGGTTCCCAAGGCAGTTTTTAGCCACATTCCAGTTCATAAAAATACTTGTCTGGCTGCTTGTTCCATTACTGTTTCATTAACAACCTTTAATGAGTTACTTTTTCTTTGGAAAATTGTATGTAAAATTGACCAGAACGCTGTTCCATGCTTGTTGAAACCCTGCTAAGAATTCTAAACAGTGAATGAGACAAAAGTCCCAGTGGTTCTCCACCAACAGTTCTCTTTAATTAGGGCTTTAAATTATGTTTCTGGCATTAAAGTTGTGATCTTATGGAATTAAGCACTATCCAGTTCAGCTGGTCTTACTTTTGGTTAAATACACATAGGATTAAGCGCCTAGCATTTCCTGGTATTAGGGTCGCCAGGTCCCTCTTCACCACCAGCGAGAGGTTTTTGGGGCAGAGCCTGAGGGTTTGGGGAGGAGAGGGACTTCATTGCCATAGACTCCCATTGTCAAAGTCCCTCCCCTCCACAAACCCTGCCCTCTTCAGGCTCCGCCACAAAAATCTCCCACCAGTGGCAAAGAGGGACCTGGCAATCCTATGAACTGATCTCTATCGGCTGGAGATCAGTTGTAATAGCAGGAGATCTCCAGCTAGTACATGGAGGTTGGCAACCCTACCTAGGATGTAAAGTGGGCAAGTGGCTTCTAGTCTCCTTGATTCCCAGCATGAGCCCTTTCTTTAAAAACTGATGTGATACTGACAGACCCTTTTGTAAGGATGGGGGACAATAGGAGCAAGCACAGGCCTCAGAGGCACAGGAAGTAACCTCAATGATAATAGCTGTACTATTGCTTGTATCCAACAGAGTGCCGGACAGAAGGATTTCCACCCACAGACTATGACTTTCTCACCTCCTCCCTCCTGCTGAAGATCAAAATGTTTCACAAAATGTTGCTCCCAGGAACAGCAAGGTGAGAAAGTTGTGCTGTTCAATTCGCTAACTTCAGTAATGGCCCTACCATCTCCTGAAACTCTCAGTTGGATCCCGCTCTATGTTTTGATGTCTGAAATGATCAGATCCGTTTTTTCCAAGATAGCATCATGGGGATATTTAAACCCAGGGTTGTGTATAAATAATTTCAGTACTTTGGGTTTGCCCTGTTCTGGGAGCAAATGTGCTGATTGGTCTGCAGGATTGAACACTTTCCCTCCTTCTCACCCAGTCAGCCCTGGGCAGACCAATTGCTTGCCTGATAGTATGATGGAGGGTAGGGTGCTGGAGCCATCTTCACAGCCACTAGCAGCAAGGAACACCTGCTGGTTCCATTCAAGTTCCTGCTAACCAGTGTTGCCAATTTTTGATTCACCCTAATAGCCATAGGTGGACCTGTTCTCTATAAATCTGCCTAATTCTCCTTTAAAAAAAAAAAAAAAACTAAGCAAGTGAACAGTTTGTGACAGTGGATACTATAAATAAATTATGTAGTGTGTAGGACTGTCGATTCGGTTCCATCCGAACTGAAAAACAGCCGAATTTGCCCCGATTCAGCGGTTTCTAGTTCGGATAGAACCGAAGTAAAAAAATAAGATGCACTCTTATAAGGCCCTTTAATTAAAATAATTAATTACCCTTTAATTAAAATAGCTTAAGATAGGAGGCAGCTAAAAGGTAGGTTGGTGAATGGCTGAGGAGAGAATGGGGGGGAGGGAAAGAGGAAATAGTGTGGGGAGGGGGATACAGGGGAAAGTGCGATGCAACCCCACACATCCTTGAGGGTTCCCAGCCATGCACGTAGGCCAGGCCCAGTGGCCAGCACCACAAAATTGGGCCACAGATTTCCTAGGTAGAGCCTGCTTGGAGCGGGAGCTTAAGACAGAGGGGCAGATAAAAGTAGGTTGGCCATCAGGTGGGAAGGGGATAGGGTTACCAACTCCAGGTTGGGAAATTCTTGGAGATGTGAAGGGTGTAGCCTGGGGAAGGTGAGGTTTGAGGAGGGGAGGGACCTCAGAAGGGTATAATGCCATCGACTCCACCCTCCAAAGCAGCCGTTTCCTCCAGGGGAACTAGGGTAGTCAGCTGGAGATCACTCAGAATTACAATGATCTCCAGATGACGAAAATTAGTTCCCCTGGAGAAAATTTGCCATTGCCTGCCTCTGTGTAGCTTGGCCCTTTAGCAATCAAAATATAATACTTGGGGAGAAATATCCAAGCCAATCAGGATTTTTAAAAAATATGTTTCAATTTCTGAGTGATTTAAATTTGGAAGCAGTTCATTCTTTTTGTTTCCTGTGCTCTCTGCCCCAAGGTCTCTATTTGTGTGTCATTTTTCCATAACCTTTAAAACCTTTCCAAAAGGAAAAAAGAAATGAAGGGAAATAAATGTTCTTAATATCCATTTTAAAACGCCTGATGTGCCAACCTTCGTAATCATTATGACCAGTTTTATTAATATTGTGAAGAACTTGAATAAAAGAGACAAAGACATGTTAATCTTAATAGTTTGCTTTTAAAACCACATTTATTTCAGGTTGTGATCAGACAACCTGAATGGTCATTTTCTGGCTATGATTTAAATACAGCTCCCAGCATAAAATCTGTTTTATGTATTAATGTCAAAATCAAGCTTCCCGCTTGGGTAGTTTTTGGAAACTGCCTAAGAAACCCAAATCATTTCAATTTGCACTTCTGTATGTTACATGTAACACATACAGATGTGGCATGCTAATGCTACAGACCACCCCATAGGTTAGTTTCCATGCCAGGAAACAACGTTTGATTCTGATTTTTAGATTCCCCCCCCCTTTAATGCCTCATAACTTTAAACTCTTGTTTCTTTAATGTCTGTCTGTGGTTGAAAGTTTTGATGAGTAGAGAAAACTGAACCAGGAATCAGATGAATAAAGTGAGTATATCGTGAAAGCCTTCGACAATAAAGTGAGTATAGTCTGCAAATCCCCATGAGTTGGCGCTGTTTGGACAACCTGTCATTGAAAGGGGTTCCAACAACTTGGTAGCCCAGGACCCATTAATGTGGTTGACAGTCTCTTCCAGTGTTGACAGTCTCTTCCAGTGTAGACCTAGTAGTGATAAATTCATGTCTTGCAACTTCATTTCTTGACTACTATAGTAATGGCATAATATGCATCTTAAAGATAGTTTGTTCTCTATTTTGTGTGCAGAATATGGTAATCTGTTAGTTCAAACTGATTTAATATAAATAACAATCTGTTAGAGTTGGCAGCAAGAACCCTGCTGGTCACAGTTCCTGTCTTCTTTTGTTATGACCACCTTTCCACCCAATTGTGACAACGATGGTGATCTTTCTCCCCACTTATGGCTACCCTACAGGGAGCACATGGAAACTTTCTCGCTGTCCCTTTACCCTCCATCATTGCAGCTGAATCTAAAAGTAGCGTGAAAGACCAAGCATAGTGCTGTTCTCAAGTTCTGTTTTCTTCATTGCTTCCAATCACTTTTACCAATAAAAATGGACATCAATCAAACATCTTTAGGAGTGAGTCATCTGCTGGGCTGTGGGCCTCCATATGTGCCTAAACATATCAACCCCTGACTCTGGTCTTAATCTTTATCTGGAATATAACATGAACAGGCCTTGCTGGTTTTCGTTTAAAATCATGTATTGTCAAATACTGGGCTAAAATAGTTATTAGGAGCTCACCAGAATTTATCCACTATGTACACTGAACACAGATCTTGGAAGGAACTTCCTAGTCAAAGCCCAGATGGCCTTATTCCATTCGCCATTCCTCATTCATTATAAGAATTAATGGTTAAAAATTACATATTATTATAAAATTGTAAGCATGTATTACAAATAATTTAGCAAATGTCTTCTTAAAGGAGTGGAGAACTCATAGCTTCAGCGTGAGCAAAAGGGAGAAATGACTGAAGGTCCAAGCTGCTTTGCTTTACAGTGCATGAAACAATATCAGGAGACCAGGTTGTTTTCTCATTTACCTTTTGTTTTACACAACCACGGGGAATTTAATTTAACGTTTGTTGTAACATGCATAACATCACTTACTGGAATGCTATGGCATATAGATAGATGAAATGGTGGTTTGTTGTGTGATGGGAACAATTGAGACAAAGTAGCATTCAGTCTCACTGATTTCTCTCCTATTGTTCCTAACCAGATTATGCCCTTGATCTCATCAGATCTTGGAAGCGAAGCATGATCAGCCCTGGTTAGTACTTGGATGTGAGACCACGAAGGAGTGACTACGCAGAAGCAGGCAATGGCAAACCTCCTCTGAATGTCTCTTACCGGGAAAACCCTATGGAGTTGCCATAAATCAGCTGCAACTTGATGGTATTTTCCACTACCAATGCCACTATGACTTTGCTGCAGGCATACCTTCCACATCAGGTTGTGAGTCATGGGTACAATGCCCAAGATGCCTGCTATGGAACCCTATGCCACTGGTCCAGGGACTGATAAAAACTTTGTTTAAATGTTTTTGCTACTATCCACCACGTTCAATTAAGTGAAATGAAGGAAGAATGCTTATGCTAGATTGTGTCCCACAAATGTTCAGTGTTGCTGGACAAGACAATGAGCTGTTCCTTAAAAGACATTTGGGTTAATTTTTCCTTGCTTCAGCATGTTAGCAACATAATAAAATGATAAGCAGTATGTTACTTAGCTGTATAATGTACCCCTTTCAAGATCATTGGCATGAAGATATGTGTGTATTGTCTCTTCTGTGTGAAATTAACTATCTTCCAGTGCAACCTTCCTTTGCTTTTAGGTTCTAAACAGTAACCAGAGGCAGAATATAAGCTCACAGTAGATGAATTAATTGTGCCCAGAAAATTTATTTATAAATCACATTTATACAGCAATGTTTTTGCAAATACAAACTTTAATTTTGTACTCTACAAAAATCTTGCATATTCTTCTTTTTACAAAAAAAGATAAACATTACAAAAATACAGACAATTTAATATGATTTTATACAATTGTCTTTAGTTGTTATTTTCATTAAAATATTGCTACCACAGAACTACAATATTTTAGTTGACTATAAAAAATTAAGTCAATGCTTTTTTTTTAAGCAGCAAAATGTAAATAACACAGGTCAAAACACAGTTTATAATCATAGTGGATATATCTAAAATTGTTTCAGAAATAGTATTTTACATAGTTAATTTTTAATGTTTTATACATTATTTATATAATATTTATATATATTTATAAAAATCATAGCTTGCTAGAATTGAAATGAGAGGACGGATTCTGTATGACAAGGATGTGCAAAGGCCAGTCCGCTCGGTTAGCATTCGCTGATCAGTTCTTAAAACATTTTGAAAAACAGCTGTCTTCTGGAATGCTATCCGGAAGCCTAGAAGGAAAGTTACTGGGCAAAGTTCTGCTCCTGTTTGCATTCTTCATGCACCCTTGATGCTACTGGGAGCAGCTTTTGGCCTAGTGTCTAACGAACAGTTTATAATCATTCCTTTTCTTCAGGCCATGGAAAATATGGAGAGGGGTTTCACTTAATGTCATACTAGGACAGTTCCGCCCAGCAGTCCATCCCAGATTTGCAGAATCCATGTTTTCTGGGTCTCAATCCCAGATCCAATAGTGCTAACACATATCAAAAACACTGACCAACTAATAAGAGAACTTTCTGTGAATTTAAAAATGAGTTGGCCCTCAACTGTTCAGAAATTACTTTTATCAATTTGTGTACGTCAATGGGAGCAAGAGGGAGATTTTACCAGAACATAAAGCAAGTTCTATGAATGCTGGACATTTCATACAGTCTGGTAATGATACATATGTGAAGATATGAGTCCTGTACTTCTCAAGCATTCCTCATTTGACGTCTAACCTGCTCTCTGATGCTTAATAGAGGATAAAAAAAAATTCAACATGGAGAATGTCATACAGAAACTGGAGGAAAATGAGAAAGATAGCTGAAAACAAATACCTGTGAATTGTGCTGTGTAGTGTACCAAATGGAGAATGGATCCCTTTATGCTTAATCAGGAATATAAAGTCTTCCCCCACCACCAGGTTTGTCTAGTGGGAATATAAATCCTTGCAATATTTTATTGGGCAAGCTTCTTCTAAACCAAAATTAAGTCACAGTATGGAATGGAGTCAAGGAAAACCAATATATAAAATAAGAGATTAGTCTTAGAAAGTGATCACAAATCCTGAATCAGTGCTTATTTCTGGTAGGCAGTGCTATAGTCTAGGGTGGTGAGAGGTTTTTTCTTTTGTTTTTCTTCTCTGACAACAGGAATTGGAAGTCATCATAGTGAGAAAAAATGCAGAGATGGCCAGTTTCCTAGAATCATTTAGTGTTCATTAAGCTATGAACAATTCAGCATTCACTACAACATGAACACTCAGCCAATTGCACATTTAGAATTCCTGCGTGTTTTGAATTGTTTTGTCATTTTGCCTTAGACTTAGTTAAACAACACCCATTTTATGCAAATGTAAGAATACAAAGGCCACCAAGTAAGACCTTATTGGTCAGGTAAGAGTCTCTCCCTACATTCTACTGTCTGATGAGATTGAGAGCAGCAGGTAATTGCTGTCAGCAGTCATTTTGCAAAAACAAAACAATGTTTTTTTTAAAAAATTGTCAATCATTTACACCATGTTGTGATGATTGTTCCGGTCAATGATATCCACAGGTGAAAGGATCTCCTTCCGGATTGGAGGAGGAGGCAGAGATACCTTTGTTTTCTGTTTGAAGAGGTCTGACACATAAAACACCTGTGGATACAATGGAAAATAAATTATTATTCAATAGAACAATCTAAAGTTTGGAACTGATGCAAGAGATTTTATCTGCAAGTGCAGAGCAAAACAGTCACAGTGGGAAACTGAACAGTCCACCTCCTCCTGCAGGCCAGATCTAGGGTTGCCAGGTCCTACCTGTCCACCAGTGGGAGCTTCTTCAGGGCTTGGCTGTGTTTTGAGAATCCGCGCGCATGTGTGTGAGCGTGCACATGGCGCAATACCGGCACTTCCGGGTTTACTTTGGGTATTGTTCTGGCACTGAATTTTTTGTTCTTTTTGCAAATCTGTCATTGACAGAACCATTTTTGTCTTGTTTGATACGATAATTCTCATTCAACCACTTTACAGTATTTTAAACTACAATTCAGTCATCTTCTTCTGTGATACAGCAGTTTGGGCTCTTCCAGAAATGACTATATTTATTAGTCATTAGTAGAAAAGAGAACTGTGTTGCAGTTCTGAAAGTCACAACGTTCATCTACAACTGAGAAAGATTTGTCTATCAGTGACGGCAAGTCATAATCCATAAACATTAGACACAATTTGGCAACTATTTCTAAAAATGAACTCTCTCTCTCTAATTCTACTGTTTAATCCTCACATGAAGGTCTTCCCATTCTTGCTTTTTTTCCTTTTCATTTTCTTGTCGTTTTATCTTTGTTGTTTTGTTTTATTTAGCCATTGAGATTAGCTTTCCTAACATTGTAAGTCAAATGTATTCATTTGAGGGGATGAATTTACTGAATAAGGAAGTTTGAGGGAGGAGAGGATACTGGAGAGATATCAAATTTTCTGTCTTTTAAAAAATGATTAGGCAATTTGAGATGTTATGATCTTCTATCACTTATCAATAAAGTTTTAATAACAAAAAAAAAAAAACCTTCACATAGGTACAATTTCCCTAGTAGTTTAAAATGCATCTAAAATTAAACTTCCCTTAAAAGTCAGTTCTGTAAAATTATTACTCAGGATGGCTTGGTATTTCCCTTATGTTCCCACCCTTCCCCCACTGGCTTTTCCTCTGTACTAGTAAATTCGAGCTTAGTCAGAATGACTGTCTAGCAGTTTTTTCAAGTGTTCAAGAAGAGATATTCCTAGCTCCTTTCCCTGAAATATCCAGTGACGTATCTGTTCTTACGGATGTGAACATGCCCACATCTGACAGTTCAGAGAAGCAGTCACACAATGAGAAAGCTCTGAGAGGAAACTTGGACATCCTTCTTCAGTGCCATAGCTTAGGCATTATCAAGCTAGCATGACCGATGTACTTTCTCCCTTGCAAAATGCAATATAGAAAGGAAATGAATTAGACACGTCTCTTATCCAGTGCTGCAAGTTTGCTTTTAAAAAAAGTTATTAAACAAACACTATACAGGCATACATGCACACCCATATCATGCATTCACACATATGTATTCAAGATATTTGTGTACTTACATGTATAACAGATAATTAATTGGATTATCACTGAATATATTATGCCAGTGCAACAGAGGCACTATTATCACTTCATGGGGATTTGCGAAGAACAGGCCACGTCCTGAGAAAGGAGTTGGATAAGCCATTTGGTTTGTGGAGTGTGGGAGTTTGTAGACAATCTAAACCTA
Organism: Euleptes europaea; assembly: GCF_029931775.1. Taxonomy (NCBI): domain Eukaryota; kingdom Metazoa; phylum Chordata; class Lepidosauria; order Squamata; family Sphaerodactylidae; genus Euleptes; species Euleptes europaea. The sequence goes on along the minus strand of NC_079313.1, from coordinate 68,319,213 downwards.
GAGAATTCCTTCTCTCTCTTCTGCAACCACAACAACCAAATGGCTGACTCCTACTCCAGTGGTAATTGTATCCAGTACGAATATACCTATTGTTCAGATTTTATAGGTAATATGCTTGTTTTTATTATTTTTTTGAAAGCAAAAGATTTAGCTGGATTAGGAAAGATGGAATCCTAGTTGCAGGATTCCATCAGTTAGGCGAATAGGCTTTTCAGTGTGAGAAACCACAAAACGCTTTACTGTTTAAAGAGACTTGTTTTACTAGAGGCAGATGTTTGCATTCAGGCTTCCAATTGTCTTGCTATGTTCCCAGATCAGTTAGTTTGACATCTAAATATTGGCATTGGTGCCTACAGTCAATGCATTGTAGAAAAAGAACTGTACTCAGAAAAATAGATACTTGGCAAAGAAATACAAATAGGATCAATCTCTTCCTTAAGAGTATTTATTTTGATTTTATGTTCTCTTTGAAGCCCATTTACTGACACTCTATTTCCTTTCTTAATGGCTGGCATGACATCATTGATTTCACCAGGCCTATACTGGAGACAAATAGCCATTCAATATTTTTTTACCCAGAAAAGAAAGTTATATTTCCTATTGCACACAAAGGTTCATGAAGAAAAAGAACTGGGATTTACTGGCACAATTCATCAGCACTTAGTTGTGATGGAATCCTATTGAAATCAATGAGACTTAATTTAGTCATATCATGTCACATTTTCATTGTTTTCAGAGGATGTTAGTTATGACTAACTTTGGATTGTGCCAAGTATTTATGCCTCCCATTTATATATGCCCTTACTTCAAGGTAGGGTTGCCAACCTCCAGGTACTAACTGGAGATCTCCTGCTATTACAACTGATCTCCAGTTGATAAAGATCAGTTCACCTGGAGAAAATGGCCACTTTGGCAATTGGGCTCTATTGCATTGAAGTCCCTCCCCTCCCCAAACCCCCCCTCCTCAGGCTACACCCCAAAAACCTCCTGCTGGTGGCAAAGAGGAACCTGGCAACCCTACTTCAAGGTGCTCATGGTGAAATTTTGTAATGGACCTGCATGCAGCCTATGCTATAATTTGGAATTTGCTGGAATTAGAATTTAGGTTGACTAGGATACCCTTGAGATGTTGTCTCAGCTTCATAGAAGCCATGTATCAGTGTGGTCTGAAGGATGTTTAAATGAATCAGCACACAGGTATACAACTCTCAGAAAGCTGGGGAAAGGTCTAAAGAGCATCTGGGTTCCACTGAAATCAGTGGGATGTAAGTTCTTAACTCAGACTCCATGATTTGTAGTAGGTTGAGGTTGTAGATATGCCTATATTCTTTTGGACTGGTTGGAGAATATCTTTAACAGAAGTTTCCATTGGTGGGTCACTCATCTGAACTACTTTTGTAGAGGTGAGGACTGGAAGGCTGTTCTGATGCTGTGCCTCTTACTCGCCTACTTCCAGGGCTGGTTTCAATCACAGCAATATCCACATCCCATGCTCAGATCTCCGTGACAAATCAATTTGTGGCAGAAGTGAGGTGGCGGCTGCCTGGTCCAAGTGGCAGATGGGGATTAGATTAAACCTGGCCCTTTCTAAATGAATAAGTTATGGATGGAGTGTCGTCTTGGCTTTCTTACCCTTTGCTCCGCAGTTCGTGGTGTGTGTGGCTTTAAATCAGATACCTGGTAGTAGCATTAATTCCCCTTTTAAACTGTATTTCACTTTAGCAAGGCTTGAGGTTATAAAAACACTTACAGAAATCATGAAACGTGATCTTCTAAGGTTAGAACAGTGTGTTAAACCCCACTAATGCTTCAGCTGCTTAACGCACAAAAAAAGAGAGGGCAACTGCGCAGAGTGTTTTTGCTTGGATTTATTCCATTTCCTGTAGAAGGTGCTCTCCACCCATAAAGAAAACTCAACAGCAGATGACTGCGAACGAGCAGTATAAAATTGTAAGCTGGCAGCTTAGCATTTCAAATGAGCGATTTCTTTTTCTTTATTATATTACAAAAGACCTCGGCCCAGAAAGCTTTAGCAAACATCTGACACGCAGGTGAAAAGGAGTGGGAAAAGTCACCGTCTAATAAGCAGCCATTTCAGAGTCACACAATAGGGGATGGGTGTTTATGTTAAAACTTCACCTATTTTGATTTCAAAAATTCTTTGTGTATTTCAATTCCAAACAAAACAAGACTGTTTCATCAGCTGGGAGGGTATGAAATACATGTCTCGCTTTTGCTATTTCAGGCTGGGAAGTGCAAGTGAAGCACTGGGTATAGGTTTGGTAACCCATGGAGATGAAAAGTCAAGTGACTTTTGAAAAGAGTTGCTGCCTAATGATGGGTAAATTTAATAGCCCGGCCTGGAATGTCATTGAGACTGAGACAAATGGGACTTTTTTTTTTTACTGTCTCCGCCTCACTATGGAATCTTCAACTGGAATATGTTAACACATGATTGCTGTACAGAAATATAGTGACAAACAACAAAACTGTGGTGGCAGCATGGAAACTAAGCCAGCTTAGTACCAGGAGGCTGGCAACCCTATTTCAAACCCAGTTTGTTGCTGAGCTGTAATGTAGAAAGCAGACATGCATGTTAAGTGGGGTTATTCTGCCCTCCTCCCCCACATCCTGGGATCCTAAGCCAACTTTATCACAGGCTTAGAATAATAATTATTGGCGAGTGGGAGACTAACTCTAGTTATCCCAAGTGCCTGTATTTGTACATCACAGGCAATCGGAGTTAGTGTTTAACAATGATTCTTAGTATGGGAGGGGGACAGGAGAAAGGAAAGATACAAGGGAGAGCCTAGCAACAAGCTGTCTTGACCATTTTCCTTCGATTGTCGCCTCATGTTTCCTTTTATGAAGCTCCTAGGCCTTAGAGTTAGGGTTGCCAGGTCCTTCTTCACCACCAGCAGGAGGTTTTTCGGGCGGAGCCTGAAGAGGACGGGGTTTGGGGAGGGACTTCAATGCCGTAGAGTCCAATTGCCAAAGCGGCCATTTTTTCCAGGTGAACTGATCTCTGTCGGCTGGAGATCAGTTGTAATAGCAGGAGATCTCCAGCACCCTCCTGGAGGTTGGCAACCCTACTTAGAGTTGCAGTAGCAGGTTTGAAAATACAGGCAAGGAGTATGAATGGAAGGCTAAGGCCCACCTGTGTCTGAATACCTGGGAATACATATGAAGTACCTCACATTCTTTTTCCACAAAAAGGGGAGGAGTGATGCGAACAGCCTTTAAAAGAAGAGCTGCAGCAGCAGAGGAAGACAGAGCTCTCCAAATGACGGGAAGAGTAGCACCTGCTACTGGGAACTAAACCGAAAGTACCAAACCCAGACAGGACATAGGGCAGAAACAAATTAATAAATGTGCACATACATAGAACTGTCAAAAGAGTTGATACTAGGATATTTCTGAATCAAATGACACTGTTTTGTAGATGACGTATAGCATATAACTGAAAGTTTTGGCCATTCTTTGGGAACAGGAAATCATGGAAAGACTTAGGAAATCACTCGCCGCCCCTCTCTCAGCTTCCGCTTCTACTGCCCTGCCTGTACAAGGGCAGGGCAGACAGTGACCAATGCCCTCTGCATATCCTGCCTAAGCACTAAAGCACACAAAAGAACGGCAGTCAGGGCGGGAGAGCCCAGGGCTAAAAAGGAAGGGCTTTGGATGTGGATGGAGTTTCTCAGGCAGCTGCTTCCTCAATAGCTTTACTTCATCGCAGGAAAGTCAGCCTATAGCAGCCGAACTCTCACCCCTCCTCTCACCCCTCCTCCGGCCTAGTAAAACTTGCCATCTGTTTTTTTTTTTTGGGGGGGGAGTGCCAGATTTGCAACTTGCCATTAGACAGGAAATGGTCTAATGTCCATCTCTCGTGTCTATTGTCTGCCAGAAGCTTTTTGATTCTACACACTGAGATCACTGGTGTCATCCTACTAGTACACCCTGCATTGTGTAATTTAATTTTTCACCTCTCCCAAGCATCCCAACCCCCCACATTTGACAAGGCATTTAGAATGGCAAACGGGGACAAATGGAACATATGCAGGCGCTTAAGACAACATGGACTAATAGCATCTAGACAAAGCCACATGACACAATATGAACCACCTGAGATGAGAAGAAGCTGGTTCATTGCTTTCAATAGTTGTCCAAGGCCTAAATGCCCTAAAGCCCTTTAGGGAGTGATGTATTGTTTCTTTAACCAGCAGCAGGGATCATTTAAAAAAACACAAAATCATTGAGAAATACTCATAATATGGGTCTGTAAACTGGAAACATGGGGTATTACATTTTTGCTATGAGATAAAGCGAGCAGGAATTGAACTAGACATCGCAAAGGAAACGTTGGTTTTCTTAACCTCCTGTTTCCTTTGTCATACTCTTGTGTTGCTGGGAAGGAGGGACACTTTCAATTAGCTAACCTAAGAGAAAGAGACTGTGTGTGACTCAGCTCATGACCAAAAAAAAAGGTGTTACGTGACTGTGTGGGGATTCAAACTATGGCCTTCCAGCCTTGGGCTTATGCTCAGGGTTGCCAGGTCCCACTTCACCACTGGAGGGAGGTTTTGGGGGGCAGAGCCTGAGGAGGGCGGGATTTGGGGAGGGGAAGGACTTCAATGCCATAGAGTCCAATTGACAAAGTGGCCATTTTCTCCAGGTGAACTGATCTCTATTGGCTGGAGATCAGTTGTAATAGCAGGAGATCTACTACCTGGAGGTTTGCAGCCCTACTTATGCTGCATATAGGGATGTTACTATGGGAGACATCTCGGCATTCTGCTGCTTTGTGGGGGAGTGGGTCTGATATCACTTCTGGTAAAAACCAGTTTTAACATACAGTTTGGGTAAATTCTATCATGTCTAATTACATCACTCCCTGTTGTGTTTTGTTTTTTGAGAAGTTATGTCAGCACGCCAGCACGCCAGGCCCCGCTCCCCAATTTCTCCCAGGGGTTGCCAGTTGCAACCTGGCAACTCTAGCTCTATACCACACTGGCTTTTCTATAATTCTTAGAATTACTAAAAACTGAACAGTGTTTTACAAAGTATTTAAGCTGACATAGATCAGGCCTCTCGTTTCCAGTTCAAGAGAGAGAGGGCAAAAAAATAAAATAATTTAATTTCAAAGCCTACTCAGCCTATGTGATTTTTCTATGTATGTCATTTTGAGTTAAAACGTCTGGACATTCGGTCGCTTTTGAAAAATGTATTGCATATGAAAAAGTCAGGCAGTGGCAGACAAAGCAATAATGGATCAGATAAATTCATTTCCCCCCACAAACCTTTGCACAATTAAAAGAAGCAACAATCTGCACTTCCATTCAAAATAATGGACTCGCGTTTCAAATTCTCAAGCTTTCTGGTTTAATTCAAAAGGAGACATTGATCTGGGCATGCTCCCTTAAGTTCCAAGTGTTTCTGCACTTGAGAAATCAGAGACTACATTGCCCAGAGAATATTGACAGTGGTTTGGCCAGCAATGGCACCAGTGGGGAAAAAAATCTGCTCTCTTTGAAAGTGTTTAGGCTTTCAGGAAAAACTGCTGCAATCATTTACACATCCACCTATGTGAACTATTCTGGTAATATGCCCAGTTTGGCAGGGGTTCAAGGAAAGCTCCTTTCCAAGCACTGCACCTAATACCGAGAGGCAAATGCAGAAAACAGCTGTTTCACATGAGCTATGGTTTCGTAGTTGATATTGCACCTGAAAGGTCACAGTGCACTTTGCAGATATCTTTCAGATTTCCCTCATTATAGAGGAACATCTCATATTTATTTTCTGCGCTTAAAGATCTCCTCGTTCCCTTCTTGGCTTTAAACTCTTGAAAGATCCCACCTAGCAACAAAGGAAACCCAGCTACCTATTCCCCTCTTGTGTCAAAAGGAGCTTGATGATTAATTTGAGTTAGTTTTCAAAGCAAGAAAATAATTTGTTTGATTTTGGAGCCTGTTCTAAAGTCTGCATCCCACAGTGCTTCCAATAACATAATTGGGTCTATAAAGGGGGCCCAAATGCCTTGTCACAACCATCTGTGAGTCCTTGAAACTATTACCCCTCCCCCCAAATGTACATGACAATAGCTACAACTAACTGTGCAAGCCTGAAGGCTGGGCTGAAGCACCTCAGGAGGTTGTGTGACCCTGCGTCGGTGTCCATGCCACTTAGGCTCCACCGGTGGGAGCTTTCCTGGGGTGTGGCTGTGGAATGCGCACCTACCCCGTGTGACGCGCCTGCGATGTGGACACTCTAGAGATCTTGGCCAAAACTCTACGGTTTCCATAGAGTTTTAGCTGAGGTTGCCAGAGCGTCCGCATTGCTTTCAGGTAAACCCGGAAGTGACATGCATGCAACGCGCACGTGCACATTCACGCGTTGCCTGCCGGCCTTCAGCTGGTCGGCGGGCAGCCCGGTGGTTTGGTGGGATTTTACCCGCCGCCACCGGGCACTTGGCAACCCTAATGCCACTTTATCATGGCACAAAGTGGCACGGACACCAGCGTTGGAGCAAACACACCGGCGCTGGGGAGTGACGCAGCTGCGCGGGACTCTGCCACTAGCGCTGCCACGCCAGCAGCGAAATTCCTTTCATGCTTTGGTGGAGGAGTTACACAGGGTTTTTTTTAAAAAAAAAATCTTCCCAATTTTATTTTTATTTTGCAGCCAGGAAGCCTCTGAGGAAGTGGTATGCCTGCGCTGCTCCTGGCCGCCGCATTTCTTACCCCCACCCCCAGAAGGGGCTGCCCGAGAGGGTGAACATCACCAAAAGGCCTCCATAATCCCCAGGGGAAAAGAACTCTGTAATGGCAGCACTGTTCAACAGGACAGTGGATAGTTGCCAACCTCCAGGCACTAGCTGGAGATCTCCTGCTATTACAACTGATCTACAGCTGATAGAGATCTGCACACTTAAGGGGGAGAGAGGTAGGGTTGCCATCCTCCAGGTGGTGACTGGAGATCTCCCGCTATTACAACTGATCTCCAGGTTCCCCGGGAGAAAATGGCCACTTTGACAATTGGACTCTATGGCATTAAAGTCCCTCCCCTCTTCTAACCCTGCCCTGCTCAGGCTCCACCCCCCAAGTCTCCTGGTGTTTCCCAACTCCGAGCTGGCAACCCTAGAGAGAGGCAACTTTTGCTGATTCCTCCCCTGAAGCATCAGCCCTTCAGCTCCTCTCTCATGTTGCATCTGAAGGTCCCCCATTTCCCAGGAGCAGAATTTCAAGAGGCATTTCAGTCTGCAGTGGGATGAGGATGTGAAGAAGTCACACTTCCATCCAGGAAGGTTTTGCATGAGATCCAGCCCACTGCCTATTGCAAGCTGTCACAATGCAACTGGAGTCCCAACATCATCTTATCAAGACCTTGACAGAACTAATACATACAGTAGACTACGTAAATTATGTAGTATAGTAACCTAGTATGTTCCACTTACTATGCAATAAGCCACCAGGGCCCCTTGTGCAAAGCCTGCCAGCACATCGGATGGATGATGTTTGTGGTCAGACACACGAGACAGTCCTGTGTAAAAGGCCATCATAAGCAGTGTAAACTGCAGCAGAGGACGCAAAAGGCGGGCGCCTCTCCAGGTGAACCTGGCCTGAAGATACAGCTGCAAAGAAAAAGAGGACAAAAGCATTATAATTCTATCCTCCCATTAGTTTGCACTCAATACAAAACTGCAGCTACACAAATCAGGTATTACAACACAGAATCTCTTATTAGTGCAAGACAGAGGTGACTAGGATTCCCCTATTACTCCAGTTTACAGGGGCAATACCTGTATATTTCTTGGGCTGTGGGTTTAGCCTCACACCAGAGATGTAGCAGAGCTTTCATCCAAAGGCAGTTATGACAGGGATTGTAACAGGCCTCTTCTACCAACTGAGGGGACCCCACAGCCTCCTATGATTTGGGGGGATCTAGGTTTGTTTTAAACTATAAATCTTCCCCTTAGTTACCAGGTGTTCTAAAGGTAGCAATTGTATAGGCTTTCGGTATGCTGCTGTGAGGTCTATTTTGTGATCACAAGGTAGGGTTGCCAACCTCCAGGTGGTGGCTGGAGATCTCCTGGGATTACACCTCAACTCCAAGCGACAGTGATTAGTCCACCTGGAGAAAATGGTCACTTTGGAAGGTGGAGTCTATGACATTATATAACCCTCTCCAAACACCTCAGGCTTTACCCCAACATCTTCAGGTATTTCCCAACTTGGAGCTGGCAACCCTATCACAAGGAGATTATTGAGATCACTGAGGCAGGATATAAACAACTAAGAAGATTTATTTATTTACAGGTTGATTTAAACTTAAGGAACAGATCAGCAGCTCAAGTCTCCAGGCACACAAAGGAGAAACCTGGCTGAGGCATAAACATTTAAACTAGTTATGGGTTCAGAGAGTAGTTAGGCTTTTAACATAAGAACATAAGAAAAGCCATGCTGGATCAGACCAAGGCCCAACAAGTCCAGCAGTCTGTTCACACAGTGGCCAACCAGGTGCCTCTAGGAAGCCCCCAAACAAGATGACTTTAATGCTTTCTTTAATGCTTTCAGGCACAAACAGAATCCTCTCACACACTCAGGATTCCACCCGTACCAGCCTGCCCTTTCCCAAGAGTAAGACTAAATGGTACGAGGTCTGCTCATTACCAGAGACAGGATTAACAACAGGGCACTCTGTTCTCTCCCAGAGATAGAGGCACACCCCTCTGCCATACTACCAGGCACAGCTATCCTTCACTCTGTCTGCTCTGAGCCAGACCTGAGCTATCACTGCTCATTCTCTGAGGTAGACCTCAGCTCCCTCCTCCTGTGCTTTCCTCCAGCATTCCTTCCCCTTTCTCAAAGGTGAAAAGATGCTGGAGCAGCACTCCCATGAGCTTATCTGAGTGGCTGTTTTTCCCTTTAGAGGCAGGACAGCCTCCTGTCTGTCACAGGGACCAACACAACGCCATGCTCATATTGCATGCTGGATCCTGTGGAAGGAAGAGGTTGCACTGTCCCATCATGGTTTCCGTGCAAGTTAAAAGATAATAACTGGGTGCTTGTCTCATGATGTGTGTGGTATGACAGCAACAGATCTACTGTTGGAGGGGTGGGAGGAGGGTCTTGGAAAGGGGCAGAGTACTCTTACACCATATTCCAAAAGCTTGCTAACTTGAAGTATCAATGATGCAATCCTAAATGGAGCCAGGTCCTTTTAAGCCTATTGACCCCAGTGGACTAATTGCCATCTGATTCTTCTTAGGATGGCAAAGAAGGAGCAGATTAAACACCTCTCTTTCCATTCCCTCTTGCTGTAAAATACTACTCAAATGAATTAACATAAAAAGAGCTCTGCTGGATCAGCCCATCAAATGCAGCATCTTGTTTCTAAAGGTGGCCAGCAATGCTAGAGACGATATTTATTTCTTTAGATATTTGTATCCTGATTTTCTCCCTAATGGGGACCAAAAGCAGCTTATTACAGCATTCTCCCCTCTTCCACTTTTCTTCATATCAACAACCCTGTGGGGTAGTTTAGGATAAAGAAGAGTGACTGGCCCAAGGTCACCCAGCAAGCTTCCATGGCAGAATGGGGATTTGAACGTGCATCTCTCAGATCCTAGCCCAACACTCTGAACTGGTACATCACTTATACTTAAATAGGCATCATACTATAGGTGTATTTTCTCCTCGTGTTACAGTTTTCAATTTGGAAGTTACCCAAGAAGGTGTACAGATGAATTTGTTTTTACTTTGTGAGCCATCTTGAGCAGGTCCCTGGAGAAGCAGCGTATACATTCTCTAAATGCACAAGAGCCTTTCTGGTTCACACCAAGGGTTTGTGGAGCCTATTGTTTCCAATAGAGGATAGCCAGATCCTTTCAAAAAGCCCGCAGGCCAGGTATGTCATTTGTACCCTAACCTGGTATTTATAGGTATTTTGCCTTTAGGGGTTCTATTTAGCTATGGTGGCTAGTAAGCATTACAGATCTATCCTCAAAGAATTTCACAAATCCCCCTCTTAAAGCCCTCAACAGCAGTGGTCGTCAACTCCTTTTGTAGCAATGAATTCCATAAGTTAATTATACATCATGTGAAAAATATTTTCTTTTGACTCCATGAATTAACTTCACTGAATGATCTCCAAGGACTAATATTATTAGAGAAAATAACATTTTTCCATGTACTTTCTCTAAACTAGTCAAAATTTCCTAAATCTCTACCGTGCTCCCTCTTAATCTTTTTTTCTAAACTAACAGGGGCCCCCAAACACTTCAGTCTTTCCACTCAGGGGTACCCCTATTCATTTTGGTGGCCCTCTTTTTTTACCCTTTACAGATGTACAGTATCGTTTTTTTTTTAAATGGGGTGATCAGGACTGTACACAGTATTCTGAATGTGGCCACAGATTTATATAAAGGCATTGCAATACCATTTTATCTTCAGTCCCTTTTGTGATGTGCCTTAAATCCAAGCGCTGTGGTTTATGAAATGAACTTTAAAGTTCTTTGGATATGAAATACAAAGCGGTAATACTTAGGCTTCAGTAAGGGGGAAAAATGAATCAGCAACCAACCAAGGACTTGATCTAAAATAAAATGGTTAAAATAATGTCAAACAGCCCATCATTGCCCTCTCCTTATCTCACACCTTTGAACTTATCCTGATCTAGTTTCCTCTCAAAAGCTTTGGGCACAATCTGTTTCCCTGATTCCTCCTGGAATAAGCTTACCAACCTCCAGGTATGACCTGGAGTTCTCCCAGAATTACAACTGATCTTCAGACTACACAGATGAGCTCCCTAGAGAAAATAGCAGCTTCAGAGCATAGACTCTACAGCAGTGGTTCCCAGAGTGGACAGTGCCACCTCCTGGGGGCAGTGGGATTACCTAAGGGGGCACTAAGAGGCAAGGGGGCAGCAGGGGTGTGCTAGAGGTGGGCCCCTTCAACTGTGTTGTTGGACAGGGTAGGGGGCACTGGGGTTGAGTTTGTGGAACCAAGGGGGCGGTGGCCTGAAAAGTTTGGGAATCACTGGTCTACAGCATCACATCTCTGTTGAACTCCCAAGCCTTCCCAAACTCCACCCTTCTCAGGCACCGCCTCCAAATCTCCACAGATTTCTGAAACGGAATTTGGCATCTGTGTGTGAAAACTCAGATGCGAAAGGAGGGGCAGCAGGAACAGCATAAAAATCTACCCTCAAATTAAAGCAGGAGGAAGCTGAGCAGAAGGGGAGTACACACATTACTGAATCTTCTGTCACACTGTTGGCTTCCTGTGTAAGATGGAGGCAGTGGAGTAAAACGGAGCAGAGAGTGTGATGGTTACATCTTATAAGGTCACAGAACTGTCAGTAATGTATGCAGGAAAAGTAAGTATGGCGCCACAGCTATTATGTTACACCTGCTATATCACACCTGTTCAAAGTTGTAAGCCTGCGGGCAGGGTTGCTTGTTTTCAATATAATCAGTGTATGGCGCCTAGCCATTGAAGCCCTTTGTAAATAATACATGTTATTAATCCTACAATACAGCATACAAAAAGCCACCCACACATTTTAGGGATGACCTAGATGTCTGCTGTTCTCCTAAGAATAAAAAATACACAAGGAGATTTTCCGATTCCCTGAATTAGATGAATAAATAGCAGACAATCTAGATTAGCATTGCTAAAGGTCTGGTGTGGAAGCTCACCCTTGAGCTTTCCCTATGCAACTCGTCAGTATTTTTCTGTTAATGGTTTAGGTAACTTGATGGTAAGCCCATCACATTCTGGTGAAAAGTTTACTTGGTGTTACTACCTGACATATTCCAGGGCTGCACTGAATGGGAATTTGAGGGCTGAGCTCCGGACAGTCCTGGTTCTATGCTAGCGATTTATGTTACTATTTATACAAAGGCCATGTTTTAACCACCAATAATCTTTCTTAAATTACATTTGCATCTGACAAAGTGGGCTCCAGATCTCCAAAGGTTCTGCTGCATTATCTATTTCTTCAAAGGGCCACAGGACTCCCCTTTGATATTTGATGAAAAGATTTGGAGAAGCAGATTGCTAGACTGCTTGCAGGACAAGTCTGAAAGGAGTAATTTTTTTTTCTTTCAAAATGAGAAAGTAGTAGAATAGCTTGATCTAACCATCACTCAGGCTGGCAGAAGCCACAGTGAGATAACCGAAGCTTATAATACTTTGAAGATCACAGACTTAAAAAAAAATTATCACAATCATCCTGGAAAGTAAGGGCATGCATATGGGGAAAAAAATGGCAGAAAATATCTTACTTGTATTTTTTGGCTGGTTTTTAGGCTGGGAAAAAATGGCGGTTTAAGCTGTAGGGGGCAATTCTGATCCCCCCAAAAAGACAAAAAAAATTGCCTTTTCCGGGATAATTTTAATATTGCCGGCTACAGCAGTAGAAAAGGAAGAGAACCCTTTCAAAAGAAAAAAGAATGCTTCAGCACATTCATGCTGGGTTCCACAGGGCTTTAAACTCCCCCTTCAGCTTCATTGTAGCCTAAGGGGAATCTTTCCAGGACTCAGGGCAGCTGCTTTTTAGAGGCAACAAATTTGCAACATAGTTGCTGGTGACTCTCCTTAGAAGCCCCAAGATTGGTAAAGACTGGGTCAGGGAGACCAATTTCATGGGCTCCCATTTTTCCTCCACTGGAAACAATGGCAGATGGATGGGAGCACCCTTTTTGGAGCCGATAAAATTTGGTGCCTCTACTTTAAAAAACAGCCCACCCCCGAGCCCTGGAAAAATTCCCCTTCGGCTATAATGGAGCCATTTTTTTCATATTCCCCCCACTACTACCCATCCACTAAGGGCAAAAATGCATAGTCGCTTTTCGCTCCTTTATCCCGTTTCACCCAGGATTCAGCCAGGATCGAATGCACGCGTTTCGCCGAATGTGTGTTCGATCCTGGCTGAATCCTGCCTGAAACAGGGAATAAAGGCGGTAAAAGCAACCATGCGTTTTCACCCTAAGAAGAAAGTGTTGCATATCTATGGTTGACTAGTTGAGACTCAAGAAGGCTTCTGTATCTTTAAGAAATGCAGAGAAGCCAGAATTTCTCCAGGTACTTTGTTATAATAACAGGAAAAGTCATACCTGATGGAACTCTCCTTTTTATGCAACTTGCAAGGCACAGGAGATCTTTAAATAGCTAAAGTGTACTAAAATTACCCTTTAACTAAAAACAAAATTAATATAAAAATCTTCTTTTGGCCAAACTTTTACCATAGTTAGCAGATAAATGTTTGCTGCAGAGTGTGAAGGGTTAATTAATCTAATCCCGTATTTCTGTTAGTGAAACCACCCCCTTCCTCATCCCTGAACCATTTTTTTGTCATTGATATTACTCTCTCTTCTGTCCTCCTTATATCCCACAGGCTTTCATTATAGAGTGAAACCAAGCTAAGGAAAACAAACACTTAATGTAAAAAAATCCAACTGAACTTAAATTGTTTTTACAGCAGACAGTAAGCGAATTACAAGTGGGTTTTGCTCAAGCCTTGAACTGCTGCTAGTTCAGTTTTAGGAGGTTTACGGAGGCGCCTGTGTGGTATTTATACAGTAATATAAAATGAGCAATTTCTACTGTGGGCCAATAAGCAGCAGCAGGAAAGCATTATCCAATAGTATAAATGAGATGGGTGTGACAAAACTCAAGAGGGAGGGGAAAGAGCAGTGACCTGGTGACCAGATGTAGCAGCAATGGTTGGAAGACTTCTCAAACCAATTGGCATGGCAGCATCACCACGTAGAAAACGCTCAGTGCGATATGCAATGGACATGATTAGGGGGCCTCCGTGATGTCAATGGAGACAAACAGGTGTGCTTAGCCAGCAATTCTGTACAAATACGATGAAGTCTTCATGCTCATTCAGTGACTTATAGAGCCATGGGAGAAAAGTAATAGTAGTTGCCTGCATTTATTTTCTTAGAAAGTTTGAGGGGTTTTTATAATGCTTTGGCAACCTTAGTTATAATGATTACCGGAAAATAATGTATGTGAAGTGGTTTGAACACTGAAAGCACAATACAAGTGCTAAGTATCATTACTGGCATAGTTGTCCAGCCTGCCCACTATTCAGGTACAATTTACATATCAAATGGGATTAGTGAACATATACACCATGAAGTCAGCTAGGGTTGCCAGGTCCCTCTTCGCCCCCGGCGGGAGGTTTTTGGGGCGGAGCCTGAGGAGGGTGGGGTTTGGGTAGGGGAGGGACTTCAATGCCATAGAGTCCAATTGCCAAAGCGGCCATTTTCTCCAGGGGAACTAATCTCTGTCAGCTGGAGATCAGTTGTAATAGCAGGAGATCTCCAGCTAGTACCTGGAGGCTAGCAACTCTAAGTCAGCACAGAGTAACCCAGTGGCATGAAAGGATCTTTAGTGGTTTTGTGGAGGTGCTCTAGGAGGGGGTTGTGCTTTCTGAAAAGCATTTACTAAATAATGAAAGTCTGTTGAAATAATACTGGAGCATCAATGGGGGGAGAGATGTGGGCCAACCAAACATAAAGCCACTGCTAGGCAATATTTATGCTGAGCAATGGCAACTGCGTTGGGTTTAACAACAATTGCAGGTAGTCAAGGAGGTCCATTAGAAACTATCCAGATGCAACTAATAGTATAATAATTTTATTACAAGCAACTAAAATCATAAGCCAGCTGTCTTCCTCAACTTCAGTCTAGACGTTCAAGAAAAATAAAAGGGGAGGGAGACATTTTTTAAAAAAGTTTAATGGGATAGTGAAAAAGAACACAAATCTGCAGTTCGATTGCAACAGTCTTTGGATGGAGTAGAGGAGGTGTCCTTTTTAGAGCTACGTGCAAACACATTCTAGATTGCTAGGGTTGCCAACCTCCAAGTACTAACTGGAGATCTCCTATTACAACTTATCTCCAGCTGACAGAGATCAGATCACCTGGAGAAAATAGCCACTTTGGCAATAGGACTCTATGGCATTGAAGTCCCTCCCCTCCCCTACCCAAACCCTACCCTCCTCAGGCTCCGCCCCAAAAATCTCCAGGTATTTTTCAACCTGGAGCTGGCAACCTTATAGATTGTATCAAGGACTACCAGAAGAAATAAACAAGCAATGGCCATTCTCTGTCTGAAAACATAAAAACCAGCAGCAATTCAGATTTCTCTGAACTCTCAAGGCCCACATTCAAATCTTGGCTTAGTGATTTAACTCACCGAGTGTGGGATGTGGTTTAACTTACATCACAAGATTGTCTGGGCGGGGGGGTAAATAAGAGAATGGTTGCAAAATACTTTGTGGATTGAAAGTACTTTTGGAAATTATCCATACTTTTAGAGGAAGTTGAACTCATTTTAATGAATGAGGACCCAAGTCTGACCTCGCTAAAGTTAAGTGAGTTGAAAACATATAAAAAAAGGAGAAGACAAAATCCTTCACTTCGTTGAGTCTGGCAGTTCGGAATCATCACTGATGTTTATCTAATGACTAACACAATGGCCACGATCCCACTGAAATATAATCAGATGCTTGCTATTTGGTGTCCCTGGAGTCTGTTCATCTAGCATTTAGAGTAAAGTATAGTACAATTCTGAGAACTCAAACAAATAACATTTATGATGACTACCTCAGGAGTTTATTTCATAACCCTACATGGCACAACTGAATAAATGTCAGAGAAGTTATGAAAGAAATCAGTTTAACACAGTATGAGATTTTAGAGGCAACATCCTCTAAGCGTGGCTTAGCTAACCATTGAGAGCCACCATGGTGTAGTGGTTAAGAGTGATGGTTTGGAGTAACGAACTCTAATCTGGAGAACTGGGTTTGATTCCCACTCCTCCAAGTGAACTGCAGACACTAATCTGGTGAATGGGTTGGTTTCCCCACTCCTACACATGAAGCCAGCTGGGTGACCTTGGGCTCTCTCAGAGCTCTCTCAGCCCCACCTAACCTCACTGGGTGTCTGTTGTGGGGAGGGGAAAGGAAGGAGATTGTAAGCCTTTAAGTTCTCCTTTAAGTGGTAGAGAAAGTCAGCATATAAAAACCAAGTCTTCTTCTAAGGCAGGTAACTTCATAGCATTGTGTTGTCAGGATCTATACCGTTCAGTTTTAATGACAATGTTTAGTATGTTTTATTCATGGCTATTAGTTAGAATGGATACTAGTCATGCTGCATACCTATTCTCTCTAGTATCAGAGGAGCATGACTATTATATTGGGTGTGGTGGAACACAGGCAGGATGGTGCTGCTGCAGTCGTCTTGTTTGTGGCTTCCTAGAGGCACCTGGTTGGCAACTGTGTGAACAGACTGCTGGACTTGATGGGCCTTGGTCTGATCCAGCAGGGCCTTTCTTATGTTCTTATGTTCATCTGATGCATATTTCAATTTCTCTGCAGCTCATCCAATCATGAGATGATAGTTTCAATTAGGCTTGCCAATTGCCCGGTGAGGGTGAGCAAAAGCCCGCCGATCCACCAGGCTGCCCACCAACCCTCAGCAGGTCGGTGGGCAAAAGAGGGTCAGACAGAGGGGGAGGTGAGCGCTGTGCCCATGTCACTTCCAGGTTTACCTGTAAGCAACGCAGCGGCGATTGCTAGAGCATCCGCATCACTTCCGGGTAAACCTGGAAGTGATGTTCGCAAATCGCACAGGTCGAACACCCCCAGCCATGCCCCTGTAAAGCTCCTGCTGGTGGAGCAGAAGGACTTGGCAACCCTAGTTCCAATCCATGTGCTCCGTGGTAGTGAAATTCAAAAGGCCCCATTGCAGAGAACATGGAAAACCAGCAATGGGGCCTTTTCTAACTAATAGCCATGAATACCCCTTTCCTCCATGAATATGTCCACTCCCCTCTTAAAGCCCTCCAAGCTGGCAGTTGGGAGAACTGACCATTGATTCCTACTCTCTGCTTCCTATTTTTCAGCCAGCTCTTAATCCATAAGAGGACTATGAAGTTTGCTTAGCAGTCTTTGGTGGGGGACTTTTGTCAAAACCTTTTTGGAAATCCAAATACACAATATCCACAGGCTCATTCCTGTCCACATGCTTACTGACGCTTTCAAAAAACTCTAAGAGGTTAGTGAGACAGGACCTACCCTTACAGAAGCCATGTTGGGTTTTGCCCAGCAGACCTTGCCCTGCTATATGCTTGACAATTCTATCTTTAATAATCCTTTCCACCAATTTACCCGGAACAGACGTTAAACTAACTGGCCTGTAATTTCCTGGGTCCCCCCGGAACCTTTTTTATAAATGGGTATTACATTGGCCATTCTCCAGTCCTCTGGTACAGAGGCTGATTAAAGGGACATATTACATATCTTTGTTAGAAGTTCAGCAATTTCCCATTTGAGTTCTTGAAGAACTCTAGGATGAATACCATCTGGTCCTTGTGACTTGTTAGTTTGCAGTTTGTCTGGACGTTCTAGGACTTCCTGCCTTGTTACCACTATTTGCCTCAGTTCCTCATTTTCCCCTCTCCAAAATCTCTGTTCAGGAGAAGGAATCTGCCCTGTATCTTCAACAGTGAAGACAGATGAGAAGAATTCATTTAGTTTTTCAGCAATCGCTTTATCCTCCCTTAGAGTTCCTTTACTCCCATTGTCATCCAATGGTCCAACCGCTTCCCTAGCTGGTTTCCTACTCCTAATATACTTAGAGAATTTCTTATTGTTTGTTTTGATGTGTTTAGCAATATGCCCCTCAAAATCTTTTTTTGCATCTCTAATTATCTGCTTGCATTTCCTTTGTGCAAGTTTGTGTTTGCTTCTGTTCGCCTCGTTTGGGCAAACCTTCCAGTCTCTGAAGGAAGACTTTTTTCTCTAATTGCTTCCTTCACCTTACCCATTAGCCATGGTGGTGACCTCTTGGACTTATTACTACCTTTCCTGACCTGCAGTACTCAAGCTAGCTGAGCCTCTAGTAATGTGGACTTGAGTAACCCCCAAGCCTTTTCAAGAGATTTAACCCTCCTAACAGTTCCTTTCAACTTCCTCTTTACCAGTTTTCTCATTTTAGAGAAGTTCCCTCTTTTAAAGTCAAAGGTAATTGTGTGAGATTTCCCAGTCACTTTCCCACTTACATATACATTAAATTTGATGCCATTGTGATTACTATTGCCAACTGGCTCAACTACATCCACATCCCGCACTAAGTCACTGGCAGCACCACAGAGTATTAAATCCAGGATTGCCTCCCCTATGGTTGGGTCTATGATCAACTGTTCGAGGGCCCAGTCGTTTAGGATGTCTAAAATTTTTATCTCTTTGGCTTGACTGGAGCATACATTTATCCAATCAATATGAGGGAAGTTGAACTCTCCCATTATTACTACTTCATTACCTTTACATGCTTCCCTAATTTCATTCTCCATCTCAAGATCACCCTGAGCCATTTGGTCAGGGGGCCGATAGAACGTCCCCAGTACTAAATCTCCTTTGGGGCCCGGAATTGTCACCCATAAGGATTCTGTGGACGAGTCAGCCCTTTTTATGGTCTCTAGTTTATTAGACACTATGCCTTCCTTGATAAACATAGCAACACCCCCTCCAATACGCCCTTCCCTGTCATTTCTATACAGTTTGTAACCAGGGATGACTGTATCCCACTGGTTCTCTCCCCTCCACCAGGTTTGTGTAATGCTCACTATATCTATGTTTTCCTGTTAAAACCATGCACTCCAATTCCCCCATTTTTGCTTGAAGGCTTCTAGCATTAGCATAGAAACACCTCCACACTGTTTCTCTCTTTCGACTTGCCTGGTGGCATGTACTTTTGGGCATCTTTAAGTGGCTATCCATCTTTTTTTTCATTCCCTTTCATGTCTAAGTAATTCCTATGTGGGCAATCTGAAGCAATTTTCCCTTTGTCCGTGTGCGCTGAGTTTGCCCGAACCGGATGCTTCTCAGCTCCTTCCTTTTCTTCTCTTGAGGGGCTACTTTACAAGTTATAATTTTAGTATGGTGTGGTAGTCCCCTGTTTGTATACTCAATAATGTAAGGTGTGAAGCATATTTATGTCTTTTCTTGTAAGCCCTAAGGAAGCATGTGTCATGGAGCAAAAAAACTACCACAGCTCCCCACAGCGCTCTCTCCCAGTGAAGACATTAAAAAAAACTTATGTTTTTTTTTTAAATGTTACAGTTTTAACTGGTACACAACATGGTTCTATAATTAAAAAAAACCCAGTTTGAAATCTAATGTGTAAAGCAGCTTTGAGGAATGCAATGCTGAATCTGCAGGAACCAAAAATGTGCAGCCTGGCAAATTTCACTCCCTACAGGGCTACAGCAGGAGATGGAGAGACCTTCAGGGACTGACTCCACAGTGAAAGCTTCCTTCACCTGAAGCCAAAGAAGAGAAGAAAATTAAGACCTTGTGGGAGTTTTTGACATTAGTCAGCACTTCAAGTTTTATGTCGTGCATTTTAATGAAAAAAGCAGCAGAACGGGTTTTTTTAATGAAATAATCAGTCAAGCCCACAAAGCCTGGAAGCACTTCTCTGCAGTTTCAGAATCAGCAATAGCTTGGATGATGGTGATTATGCATATGTACTTTTATTAGGGGCAAATTTTATAATAAATCCCGTATGCACTGTTCCAGTTTTGCAGAAACATCCATTTCTTTGAAGATGTAAGCTTTTTAATGAATCCAAAATTTAAAATGATTGTTCATGCAACATGTTTTAAATGTTCTGAAGCTCCCTCCTTCCTTCAGGCCACCAACTGTCACTGCAATAGGTTGAAATCTGAAGATCTCTGCAAGTCAGCCACTATTTCTAATTTTGTGAAATTACATGGACTTACCATGACATTTTCCTTATCCTCCAGTTGTATAGGAGCTTTCCACCCTTCTGAACAGAGATCACCTCTGAACTGAGGTGAACAAAGTGAACAGAGGTGTTTTATGCATGGTCACTTAACCCTCCTTTATTCCCTGTTTCAGCCAGGATCAAATTTTTGGGAATGCACATTACCTCATTCCTTGGAAGCTCAAAGCTGCTTCAACACAAAATGAACCCGGCTTTTCCCATTCCTCTTCTGGCCCGAATTAAACCGTTCATCCTAGCTCATTCTGAAATCACTGAGCGAGTGTACAACTTTCTCGGGTTGAGCTTCGCCCCACCCTTTTCCAAACCCCTCTTCAAGGCAGCATGCAGATAGCCAATCAGGGGAAGCACAGAAGATTGGCTGCTCTCACAGCCAATCATGAAGCAGTGTGTAAAGAGGCAGGGATTCAAGTGCTTCCTACTTCCTGCTACTTCGGAGCTCTTTCTGAGCAAAAGAAAGGCTTTTTTAAAATGAGGCTTGGATTTCTCTCCCCACCCCCTTCTTTCAGATTGCTCCGTTTTTTGTTCTTAAAATGCTTTTTTATGCGGCAGTTGGGTTTGGGGGGAAGGAAATCATCTCTCACGAGGTAAGCCAATTACAGAGCAACATTTAAAGGGGTGGGACTTGATTTGAGCTTGGGAGACTGCTTTTCTGTATTCATTAGTGCACAGTTTCGTCCCTGATCATTCCAGCCAATGCATACAGTTTTTTCCAACCCGGGTTACTTTGATCCTGGCTGAAACGGGGAATAAAGGAGGTTAAAGTGACCAGGGATAAATGACCAGAGTGAACCAGTGAATAGAGATCACCACTGAGAAGGTTCTGAGAAAGGGTGGAGAACATAAGAACATAAGAAAGGCCCTGCTGGATCAGACCTAGGCCCATCAAGTCCAGCAGTCTGTTCACACAGTGGCCAACCAGGTGCCTCCAGGAAGCCACAAACAAGACGACTGCAGCAGCATTGTCCTGCCTGTGTTCCACCGCACCCAAAATAATAGGCATGCTCCTCTGATACTAGAGAGAATAGGTATGCAGCATGACCAGTATCCATTCTAACTAATAACCATTAATACCCCTCTCCTCCATGAATACGTCCACTCCCCTCTTAAAGCCCTCCAAGCTGGCAGCCATCACCACATCCTGGGGCAGGGAGTTCCACAATTTAACTATGCGTTGTGTGAAAAAAATACTTCCTTTTATCTGTTCTGAATCTCTCACCCTCCAGCTTTAGCAGATGACTCCATGTTCTAGTATTATGGGAGAGGGAGAAAAATGTCTCCCTGTCCACTCTCTCCAAACCATGCATAATTTTATAGACCTCTATCATGTCTCCCCTCAGCCACCTTCTTTCCAAGCTAAACAGCCCTAAGAGTAGGGTGGCACCATTTCATGACAAATGAAAGTGGTGACAGGTTAAAGCAAACCATTTATTACTATAGCCAGACACACACTCTATGTAGGAATGCTTGGGGTCTGGAATGGGGAAGAGAGAACAAAAAAAGGAGTTCTAATTTCTTTCATGTTGCATATTCCCCCCTCTAGTTCACGGGAAATGTTATTTTAGCATCACTGAGAGGAAATGGCGTAAATGTTTACGGAATAATTTCTGAAACATTTAAAGAAACGTGAGAGAAAAATATAAGGAAATAAATTCATACAGATCCCAAAACAGTCTGAAAGGTATGGTAATTAAATTACAGACGCTGCTTCCAGCTTTAGGAGTGGAAGGGAGAGGAGAAGAAAAAACAGCAGGGAGTTGTGTGTTAATCTGTCTTTTTGGACAGCAAAGACAAGGAGTTGTGGTGTGGAAGTTTCATAGATACATAAAAGTTCATGCTTAATGTTAGTATAAGTTCAGACCTGCTTTTTCCCCTCATTTCAAATCTAAGGTTACAGGCGATACGGGGCCCACTAATCTTTTGAAAGTCTTTTTTTTAAAAAAAGCTTTCCCCTAATTATATTTACCACAAATCACTCTTTAAATCTCTCTCTCTCTCTCTCTCTTTTCCTTCCAAAGAGCTTAGGGGAGTTCCACCCATAATTGACCTGCACTGGGTTCCTTTCACAACCTCTATCAAGCATGCTTCAAGCAGTTACAGTCAGGAAACAGTGTGGCATAACAGGCTGAGGAAAGGAAGGGCAGGGTCATTTTTCATTGACAAAGAAAAACAAGAGCAGACCTATAGTTTTGGGAGAAACTATGTGGGCTGGGCGGTCCACCTGCCACACTTCCTGAAATGCTACCCAGAAAGCAATTTTTTTAACCCAAGGAACCAGATAACTATGATTTTTGCTAAATGTACGCCGATAAGCACTCTAACATCATCTCAGTTATGTCTCCTGGTGAAATGAAATGCATGTACCTCTACCTTCCCTACTTTTTCTTTTCTTGCTTTGTCCAGTGAAACTAGGACTAGAGATACAGATGTCATTTTTAAGGTGGATAAGATACTGAATCCTTGCCACCTTCCTATGTTAGCATCCAGATGCCTCATCGGATACAATTATTAAAAACAAACAAAATAGGCTGCCTGCCATTATTCTTTATCTACAAAATTCCATGGTACTTTCCCTTTAAAGTGGTCCCATGTGTGTTGATAGATAAATCAGTTTTCAAGTAGACATATTTTTGGTCCTCTAACATACATTGATAAAGTCCATCATGATACAGGAAATACTAATGCCTCTCTTCAAAAAATTCTAGTAGAAATGCCCAAACATTCACGTATGGAGGGGGAGACTCTTAATTCTACCCATCAGGCAGCACTGCCGCTTCTGTGACGCATTGGTTTGAAAATAAATCATGACCAGAAACTGAAATGAAACCTTTTCCACATTCTTGCCTACATTAGTAATCAAATGTATCAAATTTTGCTGATTTTGCCCCCAGGCGTCCTATACACAGCCGATAGTCATAATGTCAGGGAGGGCATAACTGATACTCATGTTTATTTATATAGTTACTTACTGCACTTATAGCTTGCCTTTCTCAATGAGATTCAAGGTGATGACAAAATGCAATGTGGGCCATGTTCTGCAAACAAAGGCCTACAGCAGAATTTATCCAAGCAATTTTGTATGCAGGTGCGTGATGACATGGAGAGAGGTTACCTTGAATGCTGTGCTCTACACAGTGCGCTTGCAGACACGACTGGGGCTGTGGCTCTCTAGCACCCAGTTCACACTACCTTTTCAGCACCAGAGTAGTGATGCTGAAAATTTTGCTGCAAACACATATGACTGTTAAACTTGCCATGTTCAAAGGTGACGATGGGATGTAAGCTGATCACTTGCTTTGTTTGGTTTGTGGCAAGCAGCTGGGAACAGCTGCTGTAGTTTGCATCGACTTTTCCAAAAACTGCACAGGCACAAAGATGCTGCTGATTCAAACTGATCAGCGGCTATTGGTATCATTAAAGACTAGTTAGATGAACGTTGAAGGGTGGGATTTTATTGAAACACAGCATTTGTTGATTACATATTTATATGGTATTTGAGTGATCTAATTGTCTAATTGTGTGAAAGCTGGACATTGAAGAAAGCTGACAGGAACAAAGTAGATTCCTTTGAAATGTGGTGTTGGAGGAGAGTATTACGGATACCCTGGACCGCCAAAAAAAACAAATCAGTGGGTCCCAGATCAAATCAAGCCTGAACTGACCCGAGAAGCTAAAATAACTAAACTGAGGCTACCGTATATACTCGCGTATAAGCCGAGTTTTTCAGCCCAAAAAAAGGGCTGAAAAAAGCCAACTCGGCTTATACGCGGGTCAATACGGTAGGCGGGGGGAGGGGGAACTTACCACCGCTGCCGCCGCCATCCCGCACGCCTTCTCTGCGGCCTGGGAGAGGCCTGCAGGGCCTGCCTGAGTGCAAGCAGGCCCCCCCCCCGCCGCCCCCCCCCGCGCCTTCTCTGCGGCCTGGGAGAGGCCTGCAGGGCCTGCCTGCGCTCAGGCAGGGCCCCGCTGCCGCCTCCGGCCTGCGTGCCTTCCCTGCCGCCACCTCCAGCTGATCAGCGGGCCTCGTCCTCCCGGTGAGTAAGGGGTTCAGGGGCTCTTCTCCCTCCCCCCTAGGGTGGCGCTGGGGTCAGGGTGGGTGTGGAGGGCCCGGGACGGGTGGCGCTGGGGTCGGGGTGGGTCTGGAGGGCCCGGGAGGCCGGGCGGGAGGGCGACCTGGGGCAGGGGCATTGTGTAAGCCGACCCTCGGCTTATACACGGGTGCCTAATTTTTCCCCATTTTGGGGGTAAAATTAGGCACCTCGGCTTATACGCGGGTCGGCTTATACATGAGTATATACGGTATCTTATTTTGTTCACATTATGAGAAGACAAGAGTCACTGGAAAAGACAGTAATGATAGGAAAGGTTGAGGGCAGCAGGAAAAGAAGGAGACCCAAAAGAGATTGACTTAATAAAGGAAGCCACAGACCTCAATTTGCAAGATCTGAGCAAGGCTGTCAAAGGTAGGACATTTTGGAGGACATTGATTCATAGAGTTGCCATGAGTTGGAAGCGACTTGACGACACTTAACACACATACACAATTGTCTATTTAAACAATTACCTATTGAGCAGAGCAGTTATGCAGCAAAGATGGGAGGGTAGTAGAACTTAACTGGGCTGTGTGAGAACACCTGTGCATGAATAGCCAAACTGCGCTATACTGCATGCCATACAGAGAAACAACCTACCGAACACCCACAAATAGATAAACAATCAAGCCAATAATAAAAAAAATCAGGCAAACAGGATATGAACTGAACCAGTGGGCATTCAACCATTCCCACACCAGACTAAATGTTCACATGGATTAATGTGATAGAGTGAACCACCTTTAAGATTTTAAAAAAAAAAAACCTCTTGGCCACATTTAAATCTCAGTCACAGAGGTTTTAAGATCATAAGGCTTCAATGTGTGAGCAGCTCTCTGGGGAGGCGGCAAGTAAAAGATTTGTACGAATGGGTTTCACAAGTGAGTCTTTTGTTCTTCTTGAGAAGCATGCACTGCACAAGCATATATTACATACCTCACTACCTTAAAAACACAGATTAGAAGAGGGTAGTTTCAAATAACTTGGTAAATATACCTATGTGTACATAATGTACCCTCTGTAAATGTTATACATAATTTGTTACAGGCCAAACAGAATTACACTTACCACCAAATAAAGCATGGTGTAGAGAGAGAACGAGGCATGGCCAGAGAAGAAAGATTTCCTGAAAGAAAGAAGTAGCAAAGTAAAGCCACCATTACACAAATGTGAATGAATGGAGAAATACCATTCATGTAAACACTATTATACAGCAATGGTGATTAACATGGTAGATTCATATTCTTAACCAAATCCCCAAGTCTATTTTTAGCTTGAATTCAAGATTTATTTTAAGTACTAAGGGTGGGGAGACTAAGGGAGAATATCTTTGTATTCAAGCAATGTAATCAATAGTTAATAATTATTTATATTCAGAGCAATGTAATCATTTACTATATTCTCTGTGGTTTTTTAAATAGATGGATTTGAATAACTGGTTTAACTTAATCAGTGTACATAAGAGAATCAAAGGTTAGTTACATTCTTTCATATATGTATATGGGTATCATTCATGTTTTTGAGGGAAATTAAATCATTGCACCTGGACACACTTTTGTGGAGAGGACAAATCCTTGGTGTGGCTCGGTTCTTATTGATGGGATGTTCACAGAGTCATTGAAATATATGAGCCCTCCCTCCCACCCTCCACACCTATCTCACATACCATAATGATGCCATTTATATAAAATTCTGGACAGATGTCATGTGGTCCAGATGATATGCTCAGTTGATCAAGTGATAATTTCCTTTAATGATTGGTACATTCATCAGATGAACATAAAGAACTTTCCTGCCTTCCCCCTCCGGCAGTAAGCCATTGAAATCCCCGAAAGGCTGCTCACGGGGGACAGGGGACCCACAGAAACTGCCTGGAAGCAAATAATGGGAGGGAGGAATCAGCAAAATTTGCTCCTCCTCCCTCATATTTGTGGAAATCATTATTTGCATCCAAGCATTTGATTTTATTGTTGAAAAATGGAAAGCACCCACCCATTAGTTCAGTTTCATTTCCATATTGAGCAACAGTTTCTTAGATAAATGATAACTGTAATAATGGTTTTAAATAGTTCTGAATATTCAAAGAATTTCACATTCATCACCTTATAATTTTGACAACTGTCCAGTGTAAGGTAGGTCAGTGCTATTATTGGCCTTTTATGCATGGCTGTTTCTCTCACGGTCACCCCTCCAACATCTTCGGGTCTTTGTTTTGATTATGCATGCCGTTTCTGACCATCAGAGATTTCCTCACTCTCCCCCTGTGTTTTGCCCACATTTTCAGAGACCTGTTTTATCTCGAATTTGAAAACATGGGCAAAACGCGGGGAAACGCAGGGGCAGAGTGAGGCAACCTCTGACGGTTGGAAACGACATGCATAGTCAAAACAAAGACCCGAAGTCGTTGGAGGGGTGACCACAAAGGAAGCAACCATGACTAAAAATCTTCACTTCATAGACAATGGGTTGAAATCTAGTTCATGGTGGATGTAAAAATGAAACTTAAGACTTATTGATTCATAAATCAGTCTACTAGTCACTGTGCTACACTAATTCTCAACAAGGATGTAAGTAAATGAACACAACAAATATTAATCAAATGTGCATAATTCCAAATACTATTGGCTTCCGCAAAGTTTTATTTTAGGGAAGGAAAAAAGGAAATTTCCAAATATTTTTAAAAATTCAACTACATTATAGAATCATAGAGTTGGAAGGGACCACCAGGGCCATCAAGTCCAACCCCCTGCACAATGCAGGAAATTCACAATTACCTCCCCCCTCCACACCCCTAGTGACCAGAAGATGGCCAAGATGCCCTCCCTCTCATCATCTGCCTAAGGTCACAGAATCAGCATTGCTGACAAATGCCCATCTAACCTCTTCTTAAAAACCTCCAGGGAAGGAGAGCTTACCACCTCCCGAGGAAGCCTGTTCCACTGAGGAACCGCTCTAACTGTTAGAAAATTCTTCCTAATGTCTAGACGGAAACTCTTTTGATTTTATTTCAACCCGTTGGTTCTGGTCCGACCTTGAGCAACAGAAAACAACTCGGCAACCTCCTCTATATGACAGCCCTTCAAGTACTTGAACATGGTTATCATATCCCCTCACAGTCTTCTCCTCTTCAGGCTAAACATACCCAGCTCCTTCAACATCCATATATGTACATCCATATATGACCTCAAATTATTAAGATTTCTATTTTTCAACACATCAGTTATCCAAATATTTTACTGGACCCTCTAGGATCATAAAGGCAAATGGAGGCATCCTTTTGGCTCAAATCACACAATTTTGTTTCTATTGAAAGGCAAATTCTCCTTACCTGGCTTCCTGGACTTTGCTTTCATCTGCATTAAGGCACCGATAAACTTCAATATAACCTTTTGAGCAGTTAGTTAGTGTAATATTTGGATTGCAAACCGCCAGGAAATTGGGTCTCAAGCGTCCAACAGAGACTTTTGCAATGTCTGTGAAAGACTGGCTGATGGCACAACCAAAGACAAAGCAACCAATTTGTTTGTACAAAGCTGCCACATATGGGTTTTGGATGAAGGATCGGGACTTCTCCTTCAAGCAGTGGATCCGATAAAACTCTCCTATTATGATCTGCAAGAACAAAGATTTATATTCTGATTACTATCGAGAACAAAAAAAAACCCATCTTACATGACTAGGCCACATGACAGTACATCTTAACCACATGAGATCGTAAAAGCATATTTGAAAAGAAATATATCATAAGCTTTCTTTTTCAGACAACTCTCTTCCACTCTCACTTTCTGCTGAAATCTTTCTGCCAGATGTTTCCACTCTTCCATTGAGAGACATCTTTTGACGCTTCCGTTATTTAGTACTCTATAAACAATGAAGAAAAGCTGTAAATGAGAGGAAAGCTTCCATGAACACGTGATGAGATTATCATGACATTAAAGTGTTTTCACTGATCATCTTAATTGCCGTAGAAAGACAGGCACATGTCTGAATGATCTGTGTGTGTGTGTGTGTGTGTATCTATAAGCAATGAAGTGCCCTTAAAGTAATGCCTAATTAGAGATGTAGAAGAAGAATATGTCTCATTGCAAGGATGAAGGACCACAGGGCCGTTTTAAACCTTGTCACATCTCCTCTCAACGTTTTGGAGGTCTAGAGATCTTCTAAGTGTGCATGTATGCATTTTAGTTCCATAGGGAATGAGAAAGCTATGCCTTTTCAGACCAACGTATCTCCCAATGCTGTGTTCCAGCAACTAGCTCAGTAGTGGGATGAAATAACATCCTTTTGCTCAGTTGTGCCTTTTGAACACAATCCTACTTCACTGTATGGGTGCTATTAATTGTGCAACACTACCTCCTCTCTGCACTTGTTTATTCTTCACATCAATTATTCCTCACATCAATCATTCCTCACATATGTATCCCGCTGTGGTGTTTTGCTACGTAAATATTTTGTGTGTGTTTTAATTCAGTGATTTAATGTGGGGGTTTATATGTGTGTTGTTGTGGGCTAAAATGTAGGCCTGTAGAGTAAGAAATAGGGGGGCTGGGTGGGTAATTGAAGAATGTTTTGATTGGATGGTAGCTGTACCCTTGGGGTGGAGTTGACTGGCTCATAGAAAGTTTGTTCAGTGTGTGTGCGAGAGTCGAGTGGGTGAAGAGTGAGGAGTGTGGGAGAAATCTGTGTTCTTTGTGGACATTACTAGCCTAACCATGCAATCCTGAATGGGGGGGGGCAGAGCCGCTGAGGAGACAGCATGACTCCTATGCTGGCATAAATGCCACTTGCATCATTCAAACTGTCAAGGATGCAGGCGCAGGGGCACTTACACTGGTGTATGGGCGCAATGCAGCAGCATGAGGCTCGGGTGTCAGCGCTGCCTCCCCGGCAGCGTTTTTCTGGTGCAAGTCCTTGCACTGGCATCCAAGGGGCGTTCCTGAGGGCGGAGATGACATTAGTCAGCTCCTAAAGCCTTTTTGGCCTGGGAATGTGCCATTTTGCAGGCATCGATCTACGCCTACAAAATAGGTGGCGTAGCCCTATGAAAATCAATGGGAGAGTTTCACAAGTTGGGTTTTTTTTAGTTCATTTTTATTTTCATTTATGGCCGGGGAAGCCTCTCAGGAGGCAGCCCAGCTGCGCTGTCCCCGGCCATCAACTATTTACCCCTCCTTAGGATTGGGCTGTCTGTGGCAAGTTAAGAAATTAAGCTTTGTGAAAATTATTAGCCTAAGTGGCAAGTGAGAAAATAAGCCTTTATGGCTAGGTCTATTTAAGGAACTTTAGAGAAAGAAGAACTGGACCCATCTGAAACCATTATGTTTATGAACTTTACTGAAGCTGTTACACTTTTACACTTCTAAATAAACTCTATTTAGGTTTACGATAGAACTGCTTTATTTAGAGTAAAGGATCCCCTTTTACCCCATGCGCTGATCCTTCTGTCGTTTTACCAACTATAACATCCTGTTCTTTGGGTCCAACTAAAAATGAGTACCCAGTTTGCTGGGGGTAAAGGGAAGATGACTGGGGAAGGCACTGGCAAACCACCCCATAAACAAAGTCTGCCTAGTAAACGTCAAGATGTGACGTCGCCCCATGGGTCAGGAATGACCCGGTGCTTGCACAGGGGACCTTTACCTTTTAAAAATTCTAAGGCAAGAGCCTTCAGTGGCTGCGAAAATAAGAAGGAAATGCTAAGTAAGGCGAGAAGGCCGCATAACACACACATCACCTCAGAACACTACAGAGAAGTGCCTTTAGAGATGTTACCTGTAAGGGGTATCAGAAAAGAGCAAAATGTTACACCCACTTTTCCTCCAAGGTACTTTAGATGGCGCACATGGGTGAGGCTATCCTATTTTTTTCCTCAGAACAATCCAGTAAAATAGATTAAGCTGAGAAAGAGTGATGGGTCTGAGGGCACCCAAAGAGTTTGATGGCTGAATGTGGATTCAAATCCTAGTTTCCTCAGTCCAGTACTCAAACCTTACACTGACACTCCAGTTATGGGTACCTTTGTCATGTGCACTCATATACCATTCCTTCAACTGGCTCAAGTTCCAGAATCTGCTGTACTTTATGAAGTCTAATATTTTTGTGAAATATGTTATTATTTTACAAACGCTCAGAGTATACCTTGAGAAAAGAATCCAAATGACACTTAATTGGCCCGGACTACTCCTCTAAGGCTACCTTCACATAAAGAAGAAAGGTGCTTATTAGTAAACTGACAGATAGCACTTTCAAACCAGTTTACCCATTCCAAAATTACTAGATTATACTATAAGTGTAACTTGGTAAGCAACATTATAAGGCATTGGGTGAACCTCGTGTATGTGCTATATACTGAAAATTATCTCTTATTCTGAGCCTTGGTTTACAGCAATTATGACAACCTTAAGGATGTCATTAACAAAACTGGTATAGTTGCTTTCATTTGATCATCCTATCTACTGCATATTACCTAGAAACTAAAGCAAGAGAATGACATCTAAAATATCTGGGTGTATTATCTCCATCATACTATTCATTAGGCGACCCTTCTTCAGACACAGCAGGATATAAGATTCACGAATAATAGTAAGTAATTCCACAGATGTAGCAGTTGTTCAGTCCCCTGAGGAAACCAAGTCTGATCAACAGAGTTCTGAAAATGCTACTGTTGAATTTATAGCCAAACCTCAATGAAGCAAGACCAATTCATTTGACCATTTATGAAAGGAAAGAGTCACCACAAAGGGACTTTCCCCCTTGATATTCAAAATGATCGTGCAAAAATATGCCATGTGGTAAAATCATGTTACCACATCCTGAACATTCT
Source organism: Euleptes europaea (assembly GCF_029931775.1). Classification (NCBI taxonomy): domain Eukaryota; kingdom Metazoa; phylum Chordata; class Lepidosauria; order Squamata; family Sphaerodactylidae; genus Euleptes; species Euleptes europaea. The sequence continues at coordinate 68,288,479 of NC_079313.1, read as the reverse complement.
TGACATTTAGTTTTTTCTGTATTATACTAAAGGCCAAAAAAAATGACAAAACCATCTCCAATAGCTAAGGAAGCTGTTGACTAGAATGTTTATTCCTTGTTCTGGTGATTTTCTATATAATCTAATTCGTTTTCATCATTGATATGCGTATGAAAGAGAATTCAGATCCCTTTGACTTCACTATTAAGTGCCCCAGACGTGGATGAAGCTACATGAACTCTAATAAATGTTATCATATACATGTTATAAAATAGCCTTTAGAACATGAATAATATCCATTTAACAATGACATTCAGAAATAAAAATGTATGTTTCAGGTTTTAAATTGCCTGTTTAACACAGGGGGTAAATGGATGTTCAAAGCATGGTTTGCTTGCTGATAGAATCAATGATTTAATCAAGCTTTATTTGTTTTTAAAACATGTCATTAGGTATTGCACTGTAGTGGAGGAATAAAATAATGAAATTACAATTTATAAAGCCATAATTTTATAAATTTTGAAAAATACACATACATGTGCTTCTCTGTTGCTAATCCTACAATACAGCATGTTTTTGCTGCCCCAAATAACCCTTGTCCCATATTAAGTATTTCTTGTGTGTCACTTTTAGATGGAGTATTTTAGACTTGACAGTAATGCTGTCCATCATCATTATGAACTTGGTTGCCTGGTTTCTTACAATCCAAAGTCTTAAAAGTCAATTTAATGAAAATCAGGCTGCGAAATCAACTCCAAATGTCATACCTCTCTGAAAGGAGAAAAAAGATCTTTTCTTTTTCTTTCTTTTTTTTTCTTTCTTTCTTTCTTTCTTTCTTTCTTTTTTTTTTTTTTTTTGCAATACCCAGCTACATTTTTGTGTGGCCTTTTACAATTTTAGGATTTCATTAATTATTTCATTGTTTTTATATCTAAGTAATAAAAATAAGTTACTTCTCACACCCTCCCCAGCCCACCCGTTTTGTTCTGGTCAGTAGCACTGTGATATATATATTTAATGGTCAGGAAAATTCCTTCGTGTAACTCCATTTCTTGAACAACTTATAATATTACTCTCAACATGGCAACATGCCAAATGCATGAAAAAGTATATCCTCTCCTACTTATTCTTTTTCCCCCTATAAGAACTTTGAACATCAATGAACTGGTGAAGAGAAAAGACTTTCAAAATGAAATTGTGTCATTAAGTACTTGCTAATACCATGTTCAAGTAAAATGAGAAAAATGTTTCTAAATAATTATAGTATCTTTAAAAAGTGCACAAACTAGAACACTGGAAGGAGACACTGATGTGCTTCTGTGGGACATTTTTTTACAGTGTTTCCCCAGCTATAAGGTGCATATAGAAAACATGCAGAGACAAGGTTGATTGGTGTGTCCAAAGAATGGAATGTTTTTTACAAGTGGGACCACTTGTTCCCATATGAATCTGCATGACTAAGCAATATTTCAGAAGGATGGTCAGCGGTCAGTGGAGACAGGGCATTTTCGTTAGTGCACTTCAGACATGGAATGTTACCCTACAGATATCTTAGTCTGTTGAGTGTTATGGTCCAGGCAGAAACATTTCTGTTCGTTCAGCACTTGGGTTGGTTTCTTCCTTCCTTCCTTCCTTCCTTCCTTCCTTCCTTCCTTCCTTCCTTCCTTCCTTCCTCCTTCCTTCCTTCCTTGTTTGTTTGTTAATAACTTGTAATATTTTACAGAAAAGAAAACAAAAAAGATGGACAAACATTTATTGTGGGGAAAAGAGTATTCTTCAGTGAGTCAGAAGTTGATATATGTGGCCTGTTGGTGTCTGTTTGTGTGATTGTATATTTTCATGTGAGTATATGTCACAAATTCCTAACCAAATGCTTTTTTTTATCACAGACACTAAAGTGGTATGTAGCTACAGCACAACCTTTTTGGGAATTCTGTGAGAACCCCTTGGGTGATGCAAAGGAAGACCTAGAGAACCTGAGGCATTTGAGATAGCAACAAGTTCTTCTGTAGGCACAATTCATAGCAGACAACAGAAGTTTGGGGGCAAGATGGGCCAGACAGACGGACAGACAGACAGACAGAATGTGAATGCTATTTGGCACCAAAGAACTGCCACCACAAAGGAATTTAATATGAAGGTCCCTGAGGCTAGACCAATGCTGTCTAGGGTTTAGGAGGTAACCTGTTCCAGAACTGCATATATGCTGTGGACAGCACAAATGCTGTGCAGCTGATGGTGTATCTAATTGCTGGACTATCTTCAAATGCATTCAATGAGCCTATATTTGCATGTGGGGAGAAAGCAAACATCTGCATTTCAATCTCTCTCTCTCTCTCTCTCTCTCTCTCTCTCTCTCTCTCTCTCTCTTTGACAACATATGGTTAATTTATCACAGATAGCTTCTCATACATATCTACAGGCAGGGCATCTTCTCTTCAAGGGAAGCTATCAGTCTCTTTTCTGTACTGCTCATTTATGGAAAGATGAGTTCTTTATAAATCCCCCAGGGGATTTGTGGATTCTTGGGGATGCATTTCTGTCACATGAACACAGATAATGATGGTCTGTGAGAGCACACCATTCAAAGTGCACATAAGTACAGGTAAGATGCACAAATGTCAGCTGCCCAAGGTGACATCTGCTCTCCATATGTATCAATACACGTGATGAATGTGAAATAGTAATAATAACCTTTATTTTACAGGGGTTGAGATTTTGGCCCAAAACAAGGAAAGAAAAAAAATAAATAAACTGGGTTAGGGTGATAGTGTAACAATAGGTGCAACATTCTACCCTCAGCATTCCCAAACATTTGGATCTTCTTAAAACATAGGTGACTAGCCCAAAATTGACATATGAACATTTTAAGCAGGGCCAGCCAAGTCTAGGGATTAATATTTTCTATCACGGCTGGTGGTCCTGGAAATTGCACAGATGTAGCAGACTGTAAATTGGAGACTTCAGCCCCCCACCAGCCCACGACTGTGTAGTCATGACCTGTCCTGCTTTCCTTGAAATCATGGCTGGACCCTTAATGAGAAGCTGAAGTAGGATAAACTTGTTCTTTTGGCAGTGCTGTCCTTGATTGGGGAGGGGGGGAGAGAGAAAGCCCAGACAACTAATTCAGCACAGATGTACAAGAGCTGAAACTCCATCCTGAGTAAACAAGTCTTAAAGATATTAAAGCTCCTCTTCTGACTTGTGTCTCCAGAAAGCAGTATGCACATGGTGCCACAGTGCGGACTGCTGGAAATGCTTAAAGAGGAGGAAAACTGGGAAGACACAGAGTGCAAAATGTGGAAAGGAGACCAGCAAATCCTTTTTCATCAAATCCCGAAAAGGTTTTTATACCATTAGTTCGCATTATTCAGTTGTTGCTATTGATTGTTCAGGAATGTTTCATTTCCACGTAATTGTTTTTCCACTATCTAATCAGATGGGAACACTGAAGATTTAAATGTAAATCACACATTCCTCCCTCTTGGGGTTGTTCTGATTTTCACTTCTAAATGCTACTGTTTTCATTTTTTTTAATTAATACATCACACTACTGTTGTGCTTTAGGTGTGTCTGGAACTGGGGGTGTTGCACAGTGGTATAGTCCAAAAGAGAGCCCATGAAGGGAATAACATATCCCTTCACCCCTAGATCATTGGTTCAAATCCAGAACTAACAGAATGCACCTGGCATTTTTCTATGCCTGGTTCAGATGTAGGGTTGCCAGGTCCCTCTTCACCACTGGCGGGAGGTTTTTGGGGCGGAGCCTGAGGAGGGGCGGGGTTTGGGGAGGGAAAAGACTTCAATGCCATAGAGTCCAATTGCCAAAGCGGCCATTTTCTCCAGATGAACTGACCTCTATTGGCTGGAGATCAGTTGTAATAGCAGGAGATCGCCAGCTAGTAACTGGAGGTTGGCAACCCTATTCGGATGTGTAGCACTGCTTCTTCACTTCCTATCCTATACATTCAATCTCATGAGCTGAATATATGCAATTTCTGAATATCGTGGTTGGTTATGACGAGCTTGCAGCCCAGAATCAACAAGCCCCATTAAAGCTTATCCATTTCCTTTCCCATTTGCTGTGCTTCCAACATATGAAGGCCCTTCAGAGATCAGAAAACACTAACTACAACTTAAAGCCTATTTTGAACACATAAACAACAACAGTGGGTATGTTTTCTCCTCTGTACATGATGAACTTCTGTTACAGGAAACAACTATTTACACGTTTGTCTGGAAAACAGAGATGAACATGCAAACAGAAAATGAGAGGGGTGCCCAGTTTCGACTAGAGACTTACTAGTTGGCCAGTCAGAAAAAGTCGGCCTGGCTGATACCATGATTGTGGATAAAGTGAGATCTCTTAAAGGGTCAGGCGAGCCATATTTTCTAAATTAAATGGAATGCTCCGTGCACTAAACTTTAGAGATATTTAAGGGAGGTCTGGAAAGCATAGTCCCCTAAGGCTAGTGGTATCTCAAGGGTCTTATGCATTTATATCCTCCCATGTACGGATAGAGACAAAGGTCATGGCCTTTGCTGTTTATTTAACAAGAACTTTGTGATTCCTTCAAGTCCCATAAAACATGACCTAGACCTTTCACTGTGGACTAGAGACTCCACTGATGACACTATTTAAAATAAAGAGTTAGCAGTGTGAAAATGATTGTCTTGCTTGTTGTTCCCCAGAGCCCCTGTGCTAGCCATGGGTTTGAAAAATAAACACATCAAATGGAAAGGGGGAAAAACAGTGCTCCATGGATTTGGGGGGAATTATGTCGAGATAATTCTGGTAGCTGGGCTATACTTTTTTAATAAATAAAAATTATTCGGTGAATAGAAATTTAAACTACGTATGTAAAAAACATTTTGAAAACAAGTGATAAACACTATCTTTCTGATTGTGACACTTATTCTGGTGGTCCATTGGTTGTTTCAATAAGACTGGTAAAAAAGACTGGTAAAAGGAGTAAGAACAAGTTTGTGTTTAATCAGTTACAGACATTTAGAATTGTACTTGTATAGAAATGGACTTTCTCTCTATTTATCCCTGGGTTAATAAAATTTAGTCTAACTAACATGTAATGTAAAGCCAATATTTTACATGCAGTCTGTAAATATGACTGAAGTCATTTAGCAGTTTTAAGGAGCACCAGAAAACATATTATGAGAAAAACCAATGTAACTGCTGAGCAGTTATCTCATTTGCTAATCTGTGCATTTTATGTTAGAGAATTTTTGTAAAAAAAACAATTATAGTTGTAGCTTTTTGTGTGTAGTATGTCTGTATATATATACTTACTAAGGTAATAAAAATATTAAAAGAAGTCAGAAAGACATGCATTTTTCCTTATCTTTTGCCACAACAACAACAAACCTGTGTTTTCACTTGCTTTTTAGAGCTTTGAAGCTTTCCACAATAAAAAAGTTGCATTTTTTCCCTCCATATTTCGTACCGGGTTATTTTTGTTGCGGAAGCCACAAAACCAACACAGCAACTTCAGAGGTGCTGGGGTTTTTTCATTCGTTTCTTTTCCCCCCTTCAGGTTTTAATTAGCCTGCCATTTTGTGTTAGAATGCTGATGGATTATATAGTCAGCTGATTATGTTTCCAGTCACATTTCCAGCATTTATACACATCACTGGCTTGCTCCTGATCAGAAGCAGATTCTGCAAGGAGCCAAAATGTTAGGCAGTTACATGAAAATTAGACTCTCTCTCTCTCTCTCTCTTTTTTTTACTTTAGTTTATGGCTTTTCCATAGCGGGGGAGTTCCCCTGCAGGGTAAAATTCCTTCTTGTTTATAGGTTTGTTCATTAGCTTTCACATTTTGAATGTGAAACAACTGATCATGGGGGGGGGGAGGTTGGGTTCATAATATACATATGAACCTCTTTTTTTCACCATCTGAAAGATTACAGTATATAGGGAGAAGTGTCATCCATGAAATAAGCCAACTAGGGATGCCAGCCTCTAGGTGGGACCCGGGGATCCCTTGGAATTAAAGGTCATCTCCAGACTACAGACATCAATCCCCCTGGAGAAAATGGATGCTTTGGAAGGTGGACTCTATGGCATTGTACCTCACTGAGGTCTCTCTTTCCCAGGCTCCATCCCCAAATCTCCACGAGTTTCCCAACCTGGATCTGGCAACCCTACCCCCAACTCCTGCAGGTGACCAGGGTGGACTTGGCAACCCTAAAGCCAACCTAGCCTGGAAATATAATAATTCATCTCTGAGGAAGATGTGACACAATAGTTTGAATCCTATATAGTATGAGGAAGCAATACTCATAGATAGTGTTGCCATCTCCCACTTGGGAAATACCTGGAAATATTGGGGGCAGAGAGGGCAAAGTTCGGTCAAGAAGGAGAGCTCGGCAGAGTATGATGCCATAGAGTTCACCCTACAAAGCTGTCGTTTTCTCCAGGGGAATGGATCTCTGTCATCTGGAGATCAGTTGTAATCCTGGGAAAGTTCCTGCAGCCATCTGGAGGTTGGCAACCCTACGAGTCATAGACATGAACTTTAAAGAGCACCACTATTACTGCAACCTGCTGCACTTCCCAAAATTACCAACCCACCCCGAGGGTCAGTGGACTCCAGAAAGAAGTTGCTTGCAGTGACAGGGGGTAATCAGTGAAAACCACCCTTTGTCAATTTTGGCTTTTGCCAGTGGACAACGTAATTGGTTAGGTGCACTCAATCACACAAAATTCTCATTTACAGAGACCCAAGTTTCATTATAATTCACTTCCTACCATTGTATTTTTCCCTTAGCTTTCCCCCCTTACTAGGGATGCCAGCCTCCAGATGGGACCTGAGGATCCCCTGGAATTATAGCTTATCTTCAGACTACAGAGATCAGTTCCACTGGAGAAAATGGCTGCTTTGGAGAGTGGACCCTGTGACATTGTACCCCACTGAGGTCCCTGTCACCCCCTCCCCAAGGTTCCATCCCCAAATCTCCAAGAGTGATGGACAAATTTTCTGAAAAGTATTATAAGACTATAAAGAAGACAGAAATCTTTGCAAACTATATCAAATGTAAGCAAAACTAATTATTTCAGACCAAAAATGTTGGGTTGTCACATGCAACTGCTTTATGAAGATGAGATCTGTGTAAGACCAAGTAAAGTAGCCAATAAAAATACTACTCAACATTTTATTGCACTGTTTATTACACTTCTATCCTCCACTTTGTTTTGAGAATCTCAGAATACTCTCCCAGGAAGTCTTCCATTTAGAAACTACTAACTATTCTCAGATGTGCTTAATTTGAGAAAATGTGTTAATAATATTATATGCCCTCAGTCCACACTTTGTTCCTTCCTTTTCCCCAGGCCATCTAAATGGTCCTTCATGGAAATAGTACTCCTTTTATGATTATTTGTGTTCTTTTTCAATTGCTTTAAAAAGTGGAAACCCTGGTGCCACACACTACAAGATTGGATCCTATCTACTGCCAGTGGAACAGCTGATCTTTGCTGAGCTCCCCTTCCCCCCATCTGTCGTTTCCAACTATGGAAAGTAAATTCAGTCGGTTGCAGAACCTGTGTGTATTAATAACCTTGCAGGTTGGGGGGCTGCTGTAGGAAGAGGGAATGGCCAAAATAACTGTTCTTGCCTTTTCTATCAGAAGACCTCTGGTGATGGAAGAGGCAATAGGGTAATTTTGCCCTCTTGCCTTCCCCAGTGAAGCCACCCAACCCACATGAGTTCATGAGGGTCATGCATGCCTGGGAATCTGCTTTGCAGGGGTCAGAAGGGACTGCAAGAGTGGAGAGGAACACAACAAAGATCTGAAATTCTTCTTTCCAGGATCAAAGCTCTGCTTGCTTACAATTTGACTTTTTACGTTGCAAGTTGTGGTAGTCACGTACAGTCCTTGTCTCATGTACTGTAAACCATCTTTCCTAATATGCATTTAACCTTTTGTTATCATGGACACTCCAGGGGTGATCAGCCATGTGTCTTAGCTGTTCAAGGGCCATCCAGACTTGATCGTGGACTTAAACATCTTTTTGCCACCTGGCTACAAAATTGAAGTGCAGACTAATGACCTAGTGAGTGTAACAATGCCAGGGCAGATTCAGCCTAGGGTTGCCAACCTCCAGGTACTAGCTGGAGATCTCCTGCTATTACAACTGATCTCCAGCTGATAGAGGTCAGTTCACCTGGAGAAAATGGCAGCTTTGGCAATTGGACTCTATGGCATTGAAGTCCCTCCCCTCCCCAAACCTTCTTCAGACTCTGCCCCAAAATCCTCCCGTTGGTGGTGAAGAGGGACCTGGCAATGCTATTTCAGCCCCAGCCTCAGTTGCAGCTTTCATCTCAGCCCTCAAAACAGTGGGCTCCTTTTCCAGCCCTGCCAGCCTCACAGCCTCTACCTGCCAAGATCAGTAAGGTCAGTCAAACAGATGGGTCCTTTTGCTTAGAGGTGGGGAACTTTTTAAAAACCTTTTTTGGATTGAGAAGCCTCTTCCAGGAGGTAATCTGGGTAACCTTAAAGGAGTCAGGTGGGTAAGGTTGCCAACCTCCAGGTACTAGCTGGAGATCTCCTGCTATTACAACTGATCTCCAGCCAATAGAGATCAGTTCACCTGGAGAAAAATGGCCGCTTTGGCAATTGAACTCTATGGCATTGAAGTCCCTCCCCTCCCCCAAACCCCTCCCTCCTCAGGCTCCACCCCAAAAGCCTCCTGCTGGTGGTGAAGAGAGCCCTGGCAACCTGCACGGGGGCCACTATCTTATGTACTTGGCACAATCCCTCTGCAATTTCTCCTTTACAAGCCCTGTTGAGAGGACTGGAGTCATAGAGGAACATGACACCTGGATAAATTTTCCTCCTCATCCAGCACAAAGTGGGTAGGGCCAGCCTTGCTTCTGCAGCTGTTTCCACTAAAGCATCTTCTCGTTGTTTTTAACATGTTGAAATAGGTGAGATGGGAATGAAATGTGTGCATGCGTGGCAGGTTTATAAGTAATTGGCACTGGCTTTGGAGAAAGATCTCAAGTAAGGGAACTTTTGGTTCCTTTCTCTTATACCATCCCACGGTTTTCAAGCAGAGCTATTGCGAGTCTGGTTTTGTGTAATCCTGTTGTTCACTTGCATTTTTATATGGAGGAGATTGATGCAAGCTGCTTCGGGTCCCCATTGGGGAGAAAGTAAGTAAATAATAAAATAATAAATAATATTAGTAAAGTGTTCATTAATGCAATGATGTATGTGGACTCCATTCACATGCCAGCACTGGAGTAAATCTCTTCTTGCTTAAAAAAGAAAAAAGGCCCTCAGCAGTGTTTTATTCACTAATGAGAAAATGTTAGTATAAATCCAAAAGAAAACAATATACAAAATATACAAAAAGGAATTATCTGTTTTCGTATGAAGAAAACCGGGAACATAGAAACTGCGCCCTTCTTCCATCTAGGTTTTATATTTCTCTTTAAAACATGCCAGGTTTAGTACATGTCAGAACTTAACATTGTCTGAAACATTTCCAGACAGTTGTTGGCTGAAAGACAGAACATATTTCATAACTAAGCATGAAATATGGAATAAGTAAATACCACAAAAATTATCTGAGTGTGGACAAAATCCTTAATGACTCTAAATTCTATTTTCCTAGGAGTTTGCAATTGCTGAAATATGAAAGTGGCTGCTACCTTGGTTGTTCTACGAAGTTGACAGGATTTGGCTAGCTTGTGTGGTTTTGAAATGACTTCACAGTCCCCCATTCTGAGTTTATTTGTGTGGTGTTTACATATCCCTGTATCAGCTAATGAACAGCATTCTTTTCATTAGATTCCTGGTTAATCCACTAATGTCATTATCAGAGTTGGATAAGATCCCAACTTCTTGAATCAACTGATATGAAGATTAGTCTGATCTGTTTAATGATTGGGGGAGACAGCTTTATTTCTATGTTTAAAAGTAACAATGTAATCTCCAAGGCAGTTGAGGTCTAATCTGTAAACTACTTTAGTCAAAAGTAGTTCTGCTGATTACAGTATTAATATTAATATCTCTCTCACACACACACACACTCACAGAGAGAGAGAGAGAGAGAGAGAGATGCATTGTCTTGCTTTTGATGGTTCTCTTCTTTGGCAATCCATTTTCTTCACAGTTTATGTCATGAGTTAATGTGTGTGTGTGTGTGTGTGTGTGTGTGTGTGTGTGTGTGTGTGTGTGTGTGTGTGAAAGAGAGAGGGAGGGTTGCATTGTTCAATAGATGGTTATGCTGTCTGATTGCTAGGGTTGCCAACCTCCAGGTGGCGGCTGGAGATTTCCCATAATTACAACTGATCTCCAGGTGAGAGAGATCAGTTCCCCTGGAGAAAATGGCCACTTTGGCAATTGGACTCTATGGCATTGAAGCCCCTCCCCTCTCCAAGCCCCGCCCTCTTCAGGCTTCACCCCAAAATCTCCAGGTATTTCCCAACCAGGAGCTGGTAATCCTACTGATTGGATTGTTTTTTATAATTTGTAATCCACTTTGAGTCTCAGCAAGAAAGGCAGGCTATAAATAAAATAAAATATCTGCCTGTCAAATGAACCACACCAGCTAAAGTGCTGTCCAATTTTGGCTTATATTACAAAGAACATCACCGATTTCTAATGACGATGAGCTCACAATAACAAACACTGATAAGCCACTGAACTACAACATACATGCCTGAGCTGCAGCAGGAACAGACATGCAGCATGATACTAAATGTACATTCATGAAATTACTTTCAATACAGGAACTGTTCTACTGTCACTTGATTAGGAGTCCTACTTACAGCAAGTATGGCTATGAGAATGCCTGCAGCACACAAGACGGCATCGTTGATGGTCTCTCCACTTTTCAACGGATAGCTGATACTCTCATCGTTACAGTAAAATCCTCGTTCATAGGGCGCAATTGTGCTTGTTTCAATTATCAGAAATGGTAGGCCAGCTAGTAAGGAGAAAAGCAAGAGAAACAAAAGAGTAATTAGAAACACAGGCAAGCACTGAACAATTGATGGCACGTCTACAACAGAAAACACCGACCACTGGGAACACATGAACACATGGAAGCTGCCTTATACTGAATCAGACCATCAGTCATTATCATCAACTCAGACTGGCAGCGGCTCTCAAGGGTCTCAGGCTGAAGTCTTTCGCATCACCTTTAACTCCCAGATCCTTTAACTGGAAGAGATTGAACTCGGGACCTTCTGAATGCCAAGAAGATGCTCTACCTTTAAGTCATGGCCCCTCCCCAAGGTCCCTCCACTGGGAAAAACCTAATGAAGATTTTCAGCCCATCCTTCCCCAAAGGACATCCATAAGAATGAATAAGGCTTGGCTTCCTGTCTTGAAAACCTCCAGACTAACAAAGACTACAGTCAACAATAGCCATGCAGATTAGCTTTGGATTTCACACATTAACAGATCACTTCAGGATACAATGGTTCCATATTAACATACCACACCCTCATTAGCACATTATCTTGATACTTACAGGACAACGGTTAGCACATTACCTTTGTTATTTTTTGCAGGACAATGATTCAGCTCAAACCCAACCCCTTTCTGACTATATATTACTCTTCCTACACACTTGACACTGAGAGACACTGTCCTTCAGTGTTACTCCTCTGAAGATGCCGGCCACAGCTGCTGGCGAAACGTCAGGAAAGAAAATACCAAGACCACGGTTACACAGCCCGGATAACCTACGAGAACCAATTCTCTTATCTGTTTTTATCTCTCACCCTTCAGCTTCAGCAGATGACCTTGCAGTCTAGTATTATGAGAGAGGGAGAAAAGGTTATCCCTGTCCACTCCTCTCCACACCGTGCATAATTTTATAGACCTCTATCATGTTTCCCCTTACTGGCCTTTTTCTAAGCCAAACAGTCCTAACCATTTAACCCCCGCCCCCCGTAGGACAGCTGCTCTAGCCCCCTGACCATTTTGGTTGCTTTTTGTCTGCACCTTCTCAAGCTCTACAATATCCTTTTTTAGGTGTGGTGCCCAGAACTGTACACAGTATTCCAAGTGTGGTCTCAACATAGATTTGTATAAGGGCAGTATGATAGCGGCAGGTTTATTCTCTATTCCTTGTCTAATTGGGCAACTGGCAAACATTGAAATGGACTTTTTCACAGCAGCCGCACACTGGGTTGACATTTTCATCGAGTTATTCACTCTCTTTCTTGGTCTGTCGCTGTCCGCACAGATCCCATCAGTGTATATGTGAAACTGGGAGTTTTGCCCCAATGTGCATCACTTTACACTTGCTCACAATGAATCTCGTTTGCCATTTTAATGTCAACAGGTTTCAAATAAATACATTAATTAAATACTGACCATTTCCAAAACGATGTCATCTTTAAACTGAAGGGAATATAATTTGGGCAGGTAGAATGCATCCATCTATAAGGGTTTTATGTGCATTTTGGAGGGGGGTGGGGAGAAAGAAAAGAAATGGTGCCAGAACACCAATGAGGTGTTAGCAAAAGATGGATTGTCAAACTGTCTTTTGTATTAATCAATAATATTAAAATATTCGTTTTGCTAAATAACAATGTAGGATATTTCTATTTTTGATGTAGATTTTTTAATGCATACAACTACGGTAATCATGAACATATTTTTGGGGGGAAATAAATATGTCTTTTGTTCTAAGTTAATTAGTTTGTGACAAAATTTTTTTAACTGCACTACAATTACTGATGAGAAAAGAAATGAAAACAATTTTTAGGGGACACCTTTTTTATGCTACCAGTTAAATATATTATACTTGTGGAGATTACTAGAAATTTGCTGTCATTTCTAGCTGTTTTTCAGATTAGCCTGATATTATCTAAAAGTCAATGTGTAAAAAATTACAAAACACTTTGTTATACCTTAAAATGTTTGGCTAGTAATTTTCTATTTCTGAGTGCTTTCTTATAGGTTAGAGGGAATGTGGTAACTTTGCAAACTAAGGTGTTTTATGCATGGTCGCTTTAACCTCCTTTATTCCCTGTTTCAGCCAGGATCAAATTTTTCAGTAAGCACAATGGGCAAAAACGCATGGTCGCTTTATCCTCCTTTAATCCCTGTTTTAGCCAGGATCGAACGCACATTAAGTGAAACGCATGTGTTCGATCCTGGCTGAATCCTGGCTGAAACAGGGATTAAAGGAGGATAAAGCAACCATGCGTTTTCGCCCAATATCTCATTCCTTGGAAGCTCAACACTGTTTCGACGCAAAACGAATCCGGCTTTTCCCATTCCTCTTCTGGCCCGAATTAAACCATTCATCCTGACTCATTCCAGAGTCACAGACAGTACATACTCCGTTCTCAGGTTGAGCTTCCCCATGCCATCACGCCCCACCCTTTTCCACCACCCCCTTCAAAGCAGCATGCAGGGGAAAACAGAAGATTGGCTTCTCTCACAGCCAATCACAAAGCAGTGTGTAAAGAGGCGGGGATTCAAGTGCTTTCTGCTACTGGGGAGCTCTTTCTGAGCAAAAGGAAGGTTTTTTTAAAATAAGGCTTGGATTTCTCCCCCCCCCCCTTTCAGATTGCTCCAATTTTTGTTTTTTGTTCTTAAAATGCTTTTTTATGCGGCAGTTGGGTTGGGGGGAAGGCAATCTTCTCTCATGGGGAGCACTGCAAGGTAAGCCAATTACAGAACACCAATTAAAGGGATAGGACTTGATTTGAGCTTGGGAGATTATTTTTCTGTATTCATGGTTCGATTAGCACACAGTTTCATCCCTGATCATTCAAGCCAATGCATACAGTTTCCCCCAACCCGGGTTACTTTAATGTGCGAAGAACCCAGGTCCAAGCAGGGAGATCCAGCCTATGCATAAAAGACCTAAGAGAAAAGGTGAATTGTACAAGAAGTGCCTGTTTTGCAACATGCTCATAAAACAATAAATAAACATGCCGTTTCTCTTCCAACCAATCTCTGCATTTGCAAATCAAACATAATATGTGGATCGAGACCATTTTCATTCTACTACCTACAACATATGGGAACAGTGCCAGCTTGTACACAAAAATCTCTCTCCTGAGCCAACAATAAAGGATATTAATAGCCTTCTTTTTGGATCCTTTAGTATCTCAATGAAAAATTGCTGCCAGAAGGCTAGCACTGCACAATGCAATCTGGTTCCACTAGAAGCAGCAGTTTAACAGTCAAACTTTGCGAAGTAACCATACCATGGTTACGTGGCTTATTGTTATTGTTCCAATTCCTCTTTTTAATAGCTTTCACATGACAGGTCTGTAAAACACATGTTCCCTCAAACAATAAAGCATATCTGAGAACTAAATCAGGCCTTTTAAAAAAGGGAAAGAAAGAAACAAAAAGGGACCAGGGAGGGGCAGAAAGAGAATAGTGTTCCTGTATATTATGTGAACTCTGAAATAATAAAGATTTGTTTTCCCTTGATTCACTGAGCAGCATGGGGTAGTGTTTCCACATCTGAATTATTTTCAGGCCTGCCACAACTATATGAGCATGACTTGACCTGTATGGTATATATTTTCTTTAAAAGGATACAGACATGGTTTTGAAAATCTGATGGTTTTTGTGTTTTTCCCCCTATAAACTTGTGGTTTGGTGGGATATTGCCAATTGAGTTTTGACATTTTTCCAGCACAACAGTAACCTCAGATTCCCTGTGTTCATATGAGAAATGTAAACATACACTCAGAAGCTGAACAGATACTGCTCACAAAAACCCACAACATGCCCTGCGCTCTGAGGCCTGGGCTGGAGTCCATGCCGAAGATAGTCACCATCTGGTCCAAGGCACACATTGCCCTTGTAACAGAGTGGTGCCAGGGCCATTGCTAAGGCAGTCTCGCTTCCAAGAGAATAACTCTTAGAGTACACACTGATCAAGGAATTGTGTCACCACCCACAGCTTTTGGCTCCAGCTCGGTCTTCTGGGAATGGTTAGCACTGAGGTTCCACCATGGAGAGATGCCAACGGCCACCCTGAAAACAGATTTTGAAAAGATATTGTGGCTAGAGATCTAGAAAGAAATGCCACAGATAAAAATCAAGTGTGAAGAAGAAGAAGAGTTGGTTTTTATATGCCATTTTCTCTACCGTTTGAGGAGAAGCAAACCGGTTTACAATCTCCTTCCCTTCCTCTCCCCAGAACAGGCACCTTGTGAGTTAGGTGAAGCTGAGAGAGCTCAAAAAAAAAACTGTGACAAGATTGTTGTGTTACATCTTTCTCAACAATCAATCAATTTTTCTATACCTCCCCGGAATCCTAACAATCCCAGAGACACAGGAGGTGAGTTAAAAAGTGTGCATTGATTGAACAGCTTGCAATGGGTTGAAAATCAAAGGTCAGATTTAATCCCTTGAAACACTGGACAATTGAAAATTTAACTTGGGCAAATGGGGGAAGCACAGGACAGGATAAGCTTTCATTGGCCACCCATTGATAAAGTCATGAAGGATGTGTTACTGTGGTGACCCAGTCAGGCAGCTCTGATCTTCCCAGCTAAAGTTTCACCTTTACACTTAATTAAACACAGTTGCTTCTCCCACCACTCATTGAAACCATGGAAGAAAACGCCTCTTCGGCTCTCTGTAGACACGACAAAGGCAGAAAAATTATATTTCACCAAAAATATCTAAGGCATTTTTCAGTGATTACTATATAAACCTCCTCTGTAGTATATTACTTTTATTATATGGGGTTGTGTACCCAAACATTTAATCTCAAATAAGGTTAATTAATAATCTCTTACATTGCTTTAGGTATGGATTGGTTTTACAAGGGGCAGCTCTGAGTCAAATGTGAGAAAGAGCATTCAATTGGATAATTGTTTACTACAGCCTAATCTCTTGTTTCACCTTGTGGTAACTGATTGTCAAATAAACAAGGCCTAAGTGAAGATCGCCATTTAAACAAGCATAGAACACTTAAAACTATGATGAAGTGTAGGTGGCTAAATTGCCACCAAACATCTTGCCGATGTAAGCCCTAGTTCAGCCCAGTGTGATCAGCAGCCTTTCATTCACACGTGTTTCCACTCAGTCCAATGGGAGTCCTACTTTACCCCTCCCTCACAGACTTGTTGTCACTGCATGCCACTAGGTAGCCAATTGTTTAAATAAAGAGCAGACCAGTCAGCCAGTGGTTGTAAACACTGTGTTCTTTAAAAAGTCTAACTGTGGTGTTCATCTTAGCTCCCCACGACCCTATTCTTTAATTATGTGACCAGACCGCCAATGACCTTGTACAACCATTTACAACATTCAAGGGCACCGTTTCAGTTCCCGTCGGGCAGTGAGGTCAAAACATTTCAGCCACTTATTCTGAAGGACCTGAACATGCACTTTTAAAGACGTCCCATAATATTTCTGCAATGCACAGAAGTCCTATGGAAGAAAGGCAGGAGTCTGCCTAGTAAATGCCGTGATGTGACGTTAGCCCATGGGTCAGTAATGATCCAGTGCTTGCACAGGGGACTACATTTGCCTTTTCCTTTAGGCACCCAAACTATTGCCCATCCTCCTTGCTGCCTCTCCACACGCTGAGAAGGTAGGAGGTGAGCCTTTCACCCACTCTCCTCCCCCTACATTTCAGGGAGCCAGGAGCCTTTTACCTATTCTCCCCCTGTATCTTGGAGCAGTGGGAGGCAAGCCTACAACCGGCATTCATCCTGTCCACACACCTCAGGAAGGCAAGCAACAGGTGAGCCTTCTGCCTGATCTCCTTGCTCCTTCCTCACCTCGGGAAGGCGTTGCTGCCCTCCTCCCCCACCAAGGGGGAGGGAAAGATGACATGTCCCTGCCCCCCACTAGGGCTAGGGGTGCCTCTCAGAACTGCTGCTTGCTGAGGAAAGGTCGCAGGCTTTTGGGAGGGACAGCAACAGGGTTGGTTGGCATCCCTCCACCACTGGAACACCTAGGTACACCTAGTGGATGTACTGCCCCGTGTAGTGTTTATTTAAAACTGTTCATACCTAGAGTTGCCAGGTCCTTCTTTGCCACCGGCGGGAGGTTTTTGGGGCAGAGCCTGAGGAGGGTGTGGTTTGGGGAGGGGAGGGACTTCAATGCCATAGAGTCGAATTGGCAAAGCAGCCATTTTCTCCAGGTGAACTGATCTCTATCAGCTGGAGATTAGTTGTAATAGCAGGAGATCTCCAGCTAGTACCTGGAGGTTGGCAACCCTATTTATACCTCGTATATCACTGGAAGAGTTCATTGTGTTAGATTTAATATCCAACCAAGAAAGGAATAGAAATAAAATTATTGCCAGCCAGAGAAATAATAGTGGCACATTGCTCCAGCATTAGATAAAAATTCTTTATCTAGTAGCAGCTAAGATAGTAGTTTCCAAATTGATTAAAAACTGGTAACTGCAACATTATGGCTGGCTATCCCCCTCTCCCCCCCCCCAAAAAAGGCTTGCTGCTGGTATCCCACTGTTTTGAGATATTTACCATGTCAAATACTAAAACTGTGATGCTGGTTCCAATGTATTTAAAATACTTTTCCAGCTCTGATTGGAAGGTATCCAGTAGAACTCTGAACAACTTTTTAAAAACACATTATAAAATCATTTTGATAGGATTAAGCAACACACTGGAATTTTTTATTCTAGGTACACATTGCACATATTTGAGTGATGTGTAATTTGCACATGGCTAGAGGCCTTGAAAATGCCTGAGCTTTATTTGTTTTACGGTATTTCTTCAGCTTCTTCCAGGTTGACTAAACTAAGCTTTTTTCCAAGTAAACTACTAGTTCTGATCTCTATTAATGCAACCTATTCTTATCACAGGACATTCAATTAGCTCTCTATTGCCCCCACCCACATTGCTTATTAAGCATATCAAGACTCCACTCCAGTCATACTCAGCCCATAAAATCATGTTGCTAAATTTCTCAAGTAATTTCTGGTTCCCCATTGTAACTCTTAAGAGTCTCAAAATTCTTGAGGGCACTGGATATCATTCACGCCAACCCCAACACAACCTGATGTTTCATGAAGTTTCAAGGATGCAGATGGTTTCATAGCATATTCTACATTTAACCATATGGACAACTCCAGAAGCAGATACCATGTGGCTGATCTTGGATAACCCAGGAGGGATGAGAAACTTTTGCAAAGCATTGAATATTCATAGTTCACATATTGGGCTGGAAATGGGATGAAAAGAGGTGGTTAGTTTGGCTTCTTTGGTTTGATGCTTTGAAATAAGCTTTGTTTCATTACAACCTATTTTGACTTGGGTAGGATCTGGTTTACAATATGCAGCAGTGACCCAGATGACTGAGTCTCATCGGATCTCAGACGCTAAGCAAGGTTGGTTGGCCCTGATTAGTACCTGGATGGGATATCTCCAAGAAAATGCAGGATTGTTTATGGGACTTTTAGTTTTCTCCTTAATATAAACAAATGTATGGTGGAAACAGTTTGACTCTTTGCTTTGGCCATCTACACTTGTTTTTACCATACAAATGTCTTTCCATGAATAAAGCTTTCATTTGGAAAAAGTCATAGCAGGTTTAATGCCCACATTACATGAACAATAAGAGCAAAACCTCTCATCATCTAGATGCATTATAACTGGATGTTTTGATTTTCATTTAAGCTGTTACGGGAGTTGCCAATATGGAAGATAGAGTTTCACCTATTCCCTCTCCCATTCTTTGCTCCTCAGCTTCTGTTCACACCACTGGGGGAAAGCTACATATACTATAAGACAAAAGCAGGGAGTGGGAGACCATCAAAACAGCAAAGAGAGGAAGCATTAAACATCCTCCCAACACTACTTGACCACATTGATGGCAACTTACCTTTAAGGAAAAACATAGATATCAATAATGCTGATAATGGATATGGGGAGAGGCTGTGGCTCAGTGGTAGAGCATCTGCTTGGCATGCAGAAGGTACCGGGTTCAATCCCTGGCATCTCCAGTTAAAGGGAGCAGGTGAGTAAGTGATGTGACCCTGGAGAGCCGCTGCCAGTCAGAGCAGACAATACTGACTTTGATGGACCAAGGGTCTGACTCAGTATAAAGTAACTTCATGTGTTCGTGTGATGCATGATGGCTAGCATGATGTCAATGAACTGCTTCCAGAGAGTGAACATGAGAGGTACTCTTTAGTTTCTGCAATAAAATGTATGACTCAGATCTGAAAGTCATACCCTCTAAAATGAAAAATCCTGAACCTTAATCTCATACTTATAGTGATGGTGCACTGTGATTACTCAGTGGCCAGAAGAACCACTTACAGGTACCTTAGACTTCAAATTAGGGTTGTGCCAAAAAAAAAAAATTTCCCCCGGTTTTTTTTTGGGTTCGGGTTTATTGGGCCAATTTTTTGGGGGGTAACCCAAAATAAGCTGGATACCCATAATGGTAAATATGGGTATTTGGCTTATTTTAGGGTTTCCCCCAAAATTAGGGCCCCTTATAGTCAATGGGGAATTTTTTTGAAGCTCCTGGGGGGGCATTTTGGCAGGTAGAATCCCCAAATTTGCAGCGTGGCTGGAAGGGACTCTTTTTTGATGGTCACCACAGTGTGGTGAACTTTGGGACAGGGGGTCCAATTTTAGTTGGAGAATGAAAAAAACAATGGGAAAGATGTTACATGTGGCAAAAATGTTAAACTGGTAAGAAAGGACTTGGTCATTTAACCAGAAAATCCAGCATATTATAGTGGTTAGAGTGCTGGATTAGTGTAGGGGAAGACATGGACTCAAATGTCTACACAGATATTAAGATCACTGGGTAACTTTGGGCCAGTAACTTTCTCTCTCAGCTTAACCTACTTTACAGCTTAACCTACTTTACAGGAGGGGGATCATATACATCACCCTGAGCTTGAAGAAAGGTCAGGATAAAAATGTGATTGAAAGGTTAAGGATACTTTTCATGGACAATTTTGGCTTCAGTTTTGGCATTCACACATAACAGAGTTCACTACAGAGGGGTGGGGACATAGGGGGTAGCTGGCGGCCGATGGCATGACAACAGGAAAACTAAGAAGTGGCATCATGCCTCTGTAGGAATCACTGGGAACTCCATGACAAAATCACAACATTTCTGGTATACCCAGAGAGGACGAACGTCATTTCCAGGTTTTGCCATTGCGATGGACATGTCGAGTTCCCCCCTGTCTGCAAACAGCCAGTGAAGAACTGATGGGATGTTGGAAGTTAGAACCGTTAGTTCAGTTAGAAGTCAGTTGGAATAAGATCTAGAGCGGTGTAGACAGCTCCAGCCTAATGTTGGCTAAGGGAAAGATAACTTGTGGCAAATAGGCTTGGAAGCATGAATGGAGTTGTAGTTCAAAAGTACAAGTAATCAGAAATGTTGCATATGCCTTCATGAATCTCTCCAATGTGGTTTGTAACCTTCAATAAAAGTTAACTCCTTTTTATGGGTAACCCAGCAGACTGAATGAATGCTGTCTGAGGGGAAGACCCACACATACACATACCTATCAGATCTTGGCTTATATACACGCTCCAATATGAGTAAATGGTTCTGTGGGTGATTGAAGCAGTGTTTGAGCCCCAACCCAAGTTGCTCTGTGTAAGTGTCTGAGTGAGGGGTGGTTGATAAAGGGGACTGGGCCGCCCTGTCTGGCGATGCCTCTGTGGATGAGAGAGGGAATCTGGTTCGTGAAAGGGTTAGATATATTTAGAAGAGGCAAGACAAGTAATGGACTGTGACTGCCTGACCTAACTGTATCCCTGAACCTGCGTGACAGAGTTTGTCATTGAGTTTGTGAGCGGGGGGGTGGGGGGTCACAGCCATTTTTTAATTTTTCTCCAGCTGCTGCTCAAACTGTCGGCAGGGGCTTCCCCACCCCTGGCAACCCTGCTCTTGTTGCATCAAGGCAAGGGTGGTTTAGGGCCATTTCATCTTAGTCTTCTTGTTATGGGGCATGAGAACAGAGATTGCACAGAACTCCAAAATGCTGCTCCTCATCTCCTATCCCTAGTTAGACTTTCAACAGTAATACTGACCCCTTACACGCTTCTTGAACTCTCAAACACTTTCCCTAACTAGCCTTCCCTACAAAGATCCCTGAATGTTTAACAATGATCCCTGTTTATTAAAGTGTAGAGAACACTAGTTCTCTACACTTTAGAACTGTAGAGAACAGTTGGGAAGGCAGATTACTCTGGTTAATAAATCCCCACCAACAGAATAGCACCCTTCAATGATACTCATGTCTAGGACAGGGAAACATTTATAACGATCTTCACCAAATTGGGTTTTGTGGCTTCTTAGGCAGCTGGCTACTCCCTACATGAGCATTTTCAGATATTCAGTCTAAATCTGGACTCTATTTATTCCTAATCCCCAATGGAGCAGGCAATAGCAGAGCTACAGTTCACTGGTCCTCTTGGGGCACAATATGTATAGTGTTCTCTTACAAATAAAAATGGATACATCCCAACTTCCCTTTTCAGACCTCTTGTAACAATGCCCTGCCCTGCTGTCAGGCAACGTGTGAATAAATTGGAGAAAAAAGGTTAAAGAAGCCTAGGGGAATAGCAGCCTCTTTTCTTGTTGTCCTTCCCCCCTTTTTTTTCTTTTTTTTTGGGGGGGTGTGTGTGTTTTATTGCGGTAAATTTTGGACAAAGGCACCCCTGTTCTCCACACTTTTCTGTGAAGGCTCGTTGCCAAAAAACCTTATTCCTCTTCACCATGGTACTGCCATGAGAGCAGACTGGTATGTTTGCCTGAAAATCGAAGGTTTTCCATGGAAATTGCTTTCCCTCAACAACAACTCTCTTTGTCGAATTAGACATGAAAGGGGGAGAAGCACTCGGATGAAATCTAATCATCAGCATTGGGAACAAAGTGCTGAGCCAACGCCACAGCCACCGAGAGAGCCCAAGCAGCAGCTAAAATTTAGCATTGCACAAGCTAGCTCTCTGTTTTCATCAAAATGCAATGTTCCTTCCATTCTCAAACTTTATTACCTTATAACACTGGAACTATTATCAATTTATCACAGGTAAAATAGTAATTGTAAATAACTTCTTAACAGGCACTTTTCTGCAGCAGAATCAAAGCATGTTCTCCATGATGCTGGGAACTAGTTTTGACTCGCTCTGCCTGTAAACTGTATTTACCGTTCTCTTCAAGACACAGGGTGTCTTTTTAGCTCCCTTAAAATATGAAGATTTTTGAGAAATATCACCTCATCGTTCAATTTTTTTCCAGCCAAGCTGCCTCACTTAGGAACAAGCAAGTAAGATTATCTAGTTCTCAGAAAGCAATTTGGGAAAGCTTAATAGTTTCATAAACTGCCCCCTTATTGAAGCTTGTCGAAAGGAACGATTTGATGCTTTTCACTATGCGTTCAAAATTTTGAAAGGCTTGTCAAACTTCACAACATGAATGGGGATTTGGCAGGAGTTCATTTGCTGCCTCTGTCTTTCCGTGGGTGGCTTATAATTAAGCATAGACCTGCTGCCAGATTCTAATTTACAAAAGGACACCAATTAAACCAGCTTCTAGAAGGCTCACAGGTAGATAAATGTGGGAAAAAAATGGAACCAGTCTATTCAAAAGCATATATTTCTTTTGCATTTAAAAAAAAAATCAGTAGTGTCCAACTGGAATTTCAAATAAATTTCAAATATATTTCAATTTGAAGTTGTGAGAGACACCTGATTAAGCAACATTTCAGCTCATGGGCTAGAAATCTTGGGATATGATCCATCAGTGGTGAAGTCCCATTGAAGTAATGCCTAACCTGAATGAAGACAATTCTTCCATTTGAAACAAGTCATCTACAGACTGGCTGTTCCTGTTGGAACTGAAAGGGTACCTGGGATTTTGTCTTGCATTCTCGTATACGTGCAGAGAATCCATGGTAGCTTAAAACCTTTTAATTATTTGGGGCAATAGTGGGAATAGATATGATAGAGCTATTTGAACTTCCACAAGATTACTTCCTTTTGTAAGACATGGTTCATTTTTGTTATCCTGGCAATAGGCAACAAGCAATGGTTGTCAGAATATCAGGAAGAAGCAATTTCATGAGGGTATCCTCAGCTTGTCACACTATTTTTAAAGAGGTCTAAGGAGAATGATCTCTGGCTAGGGTTGCCAGCTCTTGGTTAGGAACTACCAGGAGATTTTGGGGATGGAGGATAGGGTTGCCAACCTCCAGGTACTAGCTGGAGATCTCCTGCTATTACAACTGATCTCCAGCCAACAAAGATCAGTTCACCTGGAGAAAATGGCCACTTTGGAAATTGAAATCCCTCCCCTCCCCAAACCCCACCTTCCTCAGGCTCCGCCCCAAAAATCTCCAGGTATTTCCCAACCCAGAGCTGGCAACCCTAGTCTAGGAGGCTATCTAGCCAACACAGGAAAACTGTGGTGGCCAATCTGGCAAGAGGACAGGCCCAATACCGCAGGAGGAAAAGCCCAATACCAGAAGTCAGGTGGAGAAAGCAAACAGGTAGACCCCTTCTAAACCAGGGGTGTCAAACCCAATTGTTACGAGGGCCGGATATTACATAAATGTCACTTGGTTGGGCCAGGCCATGCCTCACCAGCCCAGATCAAGTGTGGAGGGGGGTGGCTGCCTCGGCTGGCTTGCGGGCCGGATAAGAGCTCTCAAGGGGCTGGATCTGGCCCTCGGGTCTTACGTTTGACACCCCTGTTCTAAACCTTCCAAGATGACTTAAGGCTTTTGGACATTTCCTGACTACTTTTTTTTTCCAAAGAAAAAAAAGTACAAAATTCTACTTACAGTAAATTTCCTTTTTGTTCTAGTAACTATTTATTACTAGGTATTCCTTTTGCATACCTCACAGATTTGTCTGACTTGTACAATTTAGAGCTTACTGGGGATATCACTTTAATAATTCTTACCAGTCATTTTTTTTACCTCTGTCCACTCACTTCTGCCCAGAAGGTTGCTCTAGAGGTGTTAACTGTTTCTTAAAGAATCCCATAAATTCCTAGAAACTGAAATTACATCTCAGTCTGGGAGGTGGGCCTACTGTTTGCTTTTGATATTAAACGATTTTAAGCCCGCCATAAGACATAGAAGCACAGTAGTTAACTAATTTCTGACTGCCTTCCCATCAATAGGAGATAAATTTACAATGCAAAGTTTCCTGTCTCATAAGAAGAGCCCTGCTGGCTCAGGCCAGTTGTCCATCTAGTCGACCATCCTATTTCTCACGGTGGACAAGCACTTGCCCTGGAGGACCAACAGCCAAAGTACATGTACTGGTTTGCAAGGCATTCAGTACACAATACCAACTGGAGGCCTGGAAATTAAGGCATACAATAACTCTTCCCCCCACCTGCCTCCATTTTTTGTTTTGTTGTTTTTACATCTAGCCAGATGAATATTTCTGTAGAACTGAAAAACCTCCTTGCTGCTTTACATGATTTGAGTGGGTCCTAAAAAAATATTATATGGCTTTGTATTTGGACTAGTGTGGTTACTGGCAATCTCTGCCTTGTAATGCATTCTTAAGCAGAGTTATACCTTTTTAATTCACTGTAGTTGATGGGCTAAGAATAGGGTTGCCAACCTCCAGGTACTAGCTAGAGATCTCCTGCTATTACAACTGATCTCCAGCCGATAGAGATCAGTTCCCCTGGAGAAAATGGCCAATTTGGCAATTGGACTCTATGGCATTGAAGTCCCTCCCCTCCCCAAACCCTGCCCTCCTCAGGCTCCACCCCAAAAATCTCTAGGTATTTCTCAACCCAGAGCTGACATCCCTAGCTAAGAATGGTGTCACTCTGTTTAGGAATGTACTGTAAGTTTCCTGTTGTTTCCATAGGTACAAACAGCACACCTTCCAAATGTAAGTCTATAAAATTTAGACCTTATTATTATTACTTGTAGAAACAGCTTATGCTGCATGGTTTGCTGATTTCCTAACACCTTCCAAATGATCCACCCTTTCTACTTTTCTCTTTTGATTTAAATAAACATTTCCACATGCTTGAAAGAAGGCAAGTTTTGACCAGTTGTGGAAGCTTTTTGCTCACAGTGAGAATTTGCTAAAATAAACTAGAAATGAATGGGAAAGTAGGTGCCTGGGACTTTATTGCTTGGTCTCCAAGATAACGAGGGGCTTTCTGCAATTTGTAATCTTGCTGATCCTTTTAACTGGAATTGTTAAACTCTTTTAAACCCAAGTGTCACACTGTGATGAATTCACGGAACTCAAGTACAAAGGGAAAGGAGATGATAGATAGATAGATAGATAGATAGATAGATAGATAGATAGATAGATAGACAGACAGACAGACAGACAGACAGACAGACAGACAGACAGACAGATCTAGAAACCATTGTTTTTGTTCTGGAAGCCAAAAACAAAAGGAATATCACTTAAATAAATATTAAACTGGGCTCTTTCCCAAACCATTTACTATAATTTGGCACTATTGAATTTGTTTCCTTAGCATATTTGAAATTCTATAAACTGGATATACGTATAAATATGCACTAAATAAACAACAAAATTTATGGGAACTAACATCAGGGATAACTGCACCAGAAAAGTAAGAGACTAGAGAAGTTATACTGTAAAAAGAGGTAGAAAAAAGCTACTTCCCGTCTCAAAAAAAAAAGCAAAGGTTATGTGCTGGGTACTTTTTACTGCGTTACATCTATCCCATATTTTTTCTGCTCCTCCCCCAAGACCTCCGGATGCTTCTACGACCTAAAATTGCTCTTTAGTAAATCCAAACCACAGCCTCACCACTGAAAAGCCTCTTTGTTTGGCATCTCCTTCCAAATCAGTGTATCCTGTGATTGAACCCCTAGCACTGTGCAGGGCTTACAGGCTTCAGCAGCTGTAGGGTCTGCCAGCAGGTCTATGGTTCCCATAATAGCTTTCCAAACTTCAGTGCTGGAGTACATTAATTACTATAATAACTTGTTCCATTGCAAAAGGGGGCGGGGAATCAACAGATTACAAAATGACTTCAAATAAAGCTTTTAGCATTAATTACCAGAGATTAAGACTCATCTCAACACAGGTTACATTATAGATTTAATATGCCTCAAGCAGCACAGGTTTTAAGATCCATCAGACAAAGATGCCCTCTATCTGAAGGCTTGATCTGTAATGCAGAATTATTTTTCTTTAATAGGCTGGTGAGCCTATGGTGGCTGGAGATCTCCCATAATTACAACTGATCTTCAGGTGACAGAGATCAGTTCACCTGGAGAAAATGGCTGCTTTGGAAGGTGGACTGCATGGCATTATACCCCACTGAAGTCCCTCCCCTTCCCAAACCCCACCCTCTTCAGGCTCCACCCCAGGTATTTCCCTACTCAGAGCTGGCAGCCCTATTCTTTAATTACAGTTAGGGTTGCCAGGTCCCTCTTTGCCATCGGCGGGAGGTTTTGGGGCAGAGCCTAAAGAGGGTGGGGTTTGGGGAGGGGAGGGACTTCGATGCCATAGAGTCCAATTGCCAAAGCGGCCATTTTCTCCAGGTGAACCGATATCTATCGGCTAGAGATCAGATGTAATAGCAGGAGATTCTGCTATTACCTGGAGGTTCTCAACAAAAAGAACACTCTGTACTTATAACAAGGTTAGGAAATTAGTACAGGAAACAACTGACACAACCATAGCATAACAAAATTGTATTAATTAACTACAAGCAACAAGTGAAAGATATTATACAGTGCCAATGAAATAAAGTATGCACAATATTTATGAAGAAGTCTATATAAATGGTATCCAATATCAATCTGTCCAAAAATGGTATCTTCAAACTGAAGAGTAAAAAGGGATACGATCGTTTCGCAGTCTTCCTCAGTCCCACTTCTGTATATATAGAAAAGTGCATTGACATTCACACAATAAAAGTTATCATTTAACAATTATGAAATTATATATGTATAAAAATGTTCTACTTACATATCAACAGCAGTGCATACACTTGTTCCAAATTCAACTTATGCATATTTTCACAATTTCCCATAAAGTCCCCATACAGATACTTAATATAACTGCATATATAACTCTCCAATATTCCCAATTTGGGATATTATATCATTTAATCCTAGCAGTTATTCAGCAATTGTTCAGCCAACTTTTCACAGCATCTACTACAGAGTCAACAGGTTCCCTGCTGGGATACAGATAGTAACAGCCATTACCCCCGTGGGGGAGTCTAGTAAATAACAAACCGGTGTGTGAGGCGATGCAATACTGCAATTATGAATCCCTCGCATATGATACACCAACAAAATGGATTTTCCTGAACAACTGAGGGGGTTACAGCACTTGTATTCCCAGCAATGTATTAAGAGTTTGAAAATGTTATAAAAAATACTGTTCGCACTTTGTTTGGCCCCTTTAGCTGTGAAGACGTTTTCCAACAATTTATAAGCCGTGGTATCCAAAAACCCTTTTAAAGCAATGTTTCTTTAACATTTTCAAACTCTTAATACATTGCTTGGAATCCCTAGTGCGGTAACAGCCATAATCAGAAGTAAATCCCATTTCCTAATAAATGCATTTAGGATTGCAGCCTGTTTTTAGCATCATACACTTATCTATCTGGAAGCGGATTAATATATCATGTGAAAACTGTGACATATGAGGTGCCACTGACACAAGCTGAAGACTGACATTGGGAAGAGTCATGGGGAGGGGGACAATTCAGTCATGGTGACATGGTTTTGTAACCAAAAAAGGCACTGAGTCTGACATCATTGGTACTGAGAATCCAAGACAAATATTTAGTTTTTAAAGCTAAGCCAGGGTAAAAAGAGTTCATAAACAGATTGGTCGTGTATCTGAAGTCTAAGGACAAGTCAGTTTGTATCACCAAGCTGATCTCATAAGTCTCCCACTCAGCTATTTAACCTATTGGGTAGGGTATCAACACAAGCTATGCATGGTTGCCACGTGACCAAATGTACTGAATCAATTTATCATAGCCCCTCCATTCCTATCAATACTTGCGCAGCCATTTCCGATGCCCACCAGACACTGCTGAGACAGCATTGGTACTGAATTGTCAGCTGATATAAAACTACTATGGGCCGACTGGTGGCAGATATCAGTTCACATCAATAAACAAATTCCACCTTTGAACCCTTGAACCACAGAGAAACAGGAGCAACAGGAGGCCTCACTTCAAAAAGATGTGGAGAGAATCGAGCGGGTGCAGAGGAGAGTGATGAAGATGATCAGGGGTCTGGAGACCAAGCCCTATGAGGAAAGGCTGAGGGACGTGGGACAGTTTAGTCTGGAGAAGAAGAGGTTGAGGGGGGACATGATTGCTCTCTTTAAGTATTTGAAGGGCTGACACTTAGAGGAGGGCAGGGAGCTGTTCCTGTTGGCAGCAGAGGACAGGACTCACAAGAATGGGCTTAAATTGCAGGCAGAAAGATACCAGCTAGATATTAGGTTAAAAAAAATTACAGTAAGAGTTGTTCAGCAGTAGAATCAGCTACCTGTGGAGGTGGTGAGCAGAGACTGGGCAAACACTTGTCAGGGATGCTCTAGGCAGATCCTGCATTGAGTAGGGGGTTGGACTAGATGGACTGTATGGCCCCTTCCAACTCTGTGATGATTCTATGATTCTATGACATTCAAGATAATGGAATAAAATATCTCTTAACTCCAAATCGAGATCTATAATTTGGTTTCCATTGCTTACTGTCCATTTTATTGCTTATGAAGTCAAGAGAAACAAGTATGGAAACAGGTGAAGACAGCCGTATCCAAATAAGCACACATTTTGTGGTTCAGTTTAGCATGATCATAAAGATGCCAGGGAATTAGCAGAAGGCTCTGGATGCTGGTATGCTGTCTGCTCTGTGATGCCAGAAAAATAAAAGTCTGGGATTTGGAAGACATTCCCAAGAACGTGCAGAGCCAAGTCTTTAGAAAGCTTCTTTGTAACCTTAAATATGGGAGGATATTTCCCTCTCCCCTGAAATGGGTCCTCTCCAAAACTCTATTTGACTTTTCTACGGGGTTGTGTTTGTGAAAGATTCATGCCAAGTGAGTAACGCACACACATACCCAAAGAAATAGACCGTCACAAAACTTGTCTTTTAAAGAGAAAGGATGGTGTGGGGAACCATTCTTTTCTAGAAACTTGCTCACACACAAATTTAACTCTGAATGGCATCTTAACAAAGGCTCTGAAATACGCAAACTCAAGAGCTGATTCACACAATATATTTTTTCCTAAACAAATAACAACTCCAAATTAGGGAATAAAACTGTACAAATGATACATATAGCCATTCAGAAAAAAAATGCTCAAGAAGAACACATGTACATGTGGCAAAACAGACCTAGCCCAGGTGCAGATGGACTGCTTTATTTTAAACGACACAGTCAGCATGAAGAGACTAAAATAGATTAGCAAATAAAAAGTTGCTGCTCTTTGGAAATGTTTAGATGGATAAGTGTAAGGAAAAAAATCGCTACAGATACTTACTATGAAGTGCTAACAAAATGTAAAAGTTACCCACGGTTCTTTCACAGAAGATTGAAAGCTATGTTACATAGACACATGAAGAGATAGATGAAGAGATCACATCTTGGCAAACTATCCAATGGGGGTGGAGTAGAAAAAAGTCAAGTGGGCAGAAGAGAAACAGGTAGGATGATATTAGGTGGTTCAGGAAAGGGTACCTGGAAAAAAAGAAACATGAGGATGGACTTGAAAGAAAGGAGGGAAGTAGTTTAGCAAACTGTGAGGGGAAAGTGGCCCAAAGTACAAGAAGCAATGAGCAAGCGGATGGGAAGGAGGAGTCAAAGAGCGATAATTGAATAATGATAAAGATTCAAAAATTGTCTAACGAAACCCAACAGAAAGACTCTTTATGCTATATTTGTCTTTAGCTGCATAGACTATGTTGTTCACTGGTAGATGACCATGAACACTAGCCCTCTACACATGACTCCTCCCTATAGGGTTGCCAGCTGTGGGTTGGGAAATTCCAGGTGAACTGATCTCTATCGCCTGGAGATCAGTTGTAGTCCCAGGAGATCTCCAACCACCTGGAAGTTACCAAGCTTACCTCCCCACATTCAGTCAATGTGTGCAGATAAAGAGTGAGCAGGCATGAGTAGGCTGGTCCCACCTACTCCTCCATGCACTTTTTGTTTTTGAAAAGCAGAGAGAGAGAGAGAGTAAATGTGCATATCCTTCCTCCACACATAGGTACCTTACCCATGAACTGGCAGTCGCGTGAAGGCTGAGGTAGGGTTATCAGGCCTGTTCCTGGCAATCCTGGGAGCTTTTGGGGAGCAGAAGCATCACAGATTCTTGTTGGTACAGCCTTTCCCTTGGCCATACTCTAGGAATTCCTTCCCCCCAATCTCTATGGTAAAGACCATACAGACATGAGAGAATTCCTACAGCATCACTATGGGGCTGTTTTCTGGCAATTTTTTCTCCCATATCTACGTTTCTCAAGGATGGAGGATGTGGACCATGGGTGGAAGTTTACCTGCTACAGACAGGCAAATAGCAAGCCCAAGAGAAAGGCAAATAGGGGTGAACATGTGAGACACTTAAAGAGGAGAATTCCAGCAGCCTTCTGTTGTTCCAAATCAAGAGATCAATGAAAGAGTACTCTACCTGTCCCTTGGCTAGCATGGAAGTGCAGTTAGTGCGCACAGCCTATGTTCCTGACCCTCCAAGCCTTTCTTGGTTCATAATATGCTCCCCCCACATTTTAAATTAGTTGCAGACCTGGACTGTAGGGCAGAGCAAATACTAAACAATGTTAAAAGGAAACCATATTTTTCCAAGAAAGTAAACATAAAAAGGGAGACAGATGCTCCCCCCCACACACATACACAAGGGCCACTTCCCAATGTGAACTGGGGGAAAGGCCTTTCAAAACCTTATATGGTGTTCATTTAGATTCTGAATTTTGAAATGCTATCTGTTGAATTTCCCCAAGAGAAAATGGTCTCGTTCCGATATTCAATTTTCAACAGTAGCTTAAAAGACTAAAGATGGTGCTGGAATACTACATTAAATAAAAATAGAAGCAACGGGCAAAATAAAAAAAATCAATCCAAGAAAGGATCTGCTCATAATAGAAAAAGGACAACTGTTAGCTAGTGCCAGCTCCAGGTTTTGGAGGCCCTTTTATAAAATGTTCTTTGCGTTCCCCCTTCCTCGAGTAGGCCCACTATCTTGGAATTTCCCAATCTTTTATCTCTCCTGCTGAGCCCAATCCATGCTGCTACTGACAGGGTGACATGCAGTAGCTTTCAAGGAGAGATGGCTACCAATGACAGCACAGAGAAGATTTGGGGCTGAGGGATGCAGAAGGTGGCAGTGGGACCCTATGGTTTTTTTTGGCTTGGCAGGTACCTAATGATGCTGACCTCTGATGAGGGTTGCCAGCTCTGGTTTGGTAAATACCTGGAGATTTTTGAGGCGGAGCCTGAGGAGGGAGGGGTTGGGGGAGGGAAGGAATTCAATGCCATAGAGTCCAATTGCCAAAGCGGCCATTTTCTCCTCGTGAACTGATTTCTATTGGCTGGAGATCAGTTGTAATGGCAGGAGATCTCCAGCTAGTACCTGGAGGTTGGCAACCCTACCTCTGATGCCAGCAGCACCCACTATCACTCAGTTCAAGAAAGTCATCTAATCATATGAGTTTTAATCAATTAGTGAGTTTTCATATTATTAGATGATACATCCATATGCCTCAGCAGCTGCCATCTCAGAAGCATTTCCTTCTGTGAGGGAGAAAGGTGACGTTTCTCCTAAAACAGTGCCCAAAACACATACATGTTTTGTGAGAACCTTTGTTAAAAATTGGTACTTGTCCATAAGTGAATACTCGTGTTCATTTTTAAACTACTGCTGTTTATTGTTGACAACTTTTTTAAAAAAATCAATCAAATGCTTTAAAAACAATCTAAAAGAATAAATATGTTATGTGAAGACCAATTTTGGTAAGTGTGAAATCTAGCTTTAAAACACACATGCCCATTTTAAATGTTCTTGGGCTTAAACCTAGACAAACAATTGCTTATTTATTGTACTTTGTTACTTGTTAACTCGTGAACACATGAAGCTGCCTTACACTCAATCTGAGCACTGGTTTACCAAGGTCAGTATTATCGATTTTAACTATTAGCGGCTCTCCGTGGCCTCAGGTAGAGGTATTTTCCATCACCTACCACCTAATCCCTTTAAATGGAGATGCTGTGGTTTGAACCTGGGACCTTCTGCCTTCCTACTGAAGAAAAAGTGCTTGAGGAGAGGGGCTATGAGGAGGTAAGCCCCGAGCAAAGAAATGCTCCTCCACTCCATACCCTTTCTGATATTAAAAATAAACTCCACATACCCCTGTTTTTACAAGATAGACAATGTTCCACGTTTACACACAGAGCCTTCACTTCTAGCTTGGCAGTCAATCTTTGATATTTGGTTTTATCAAATAGTCATTTGTTTGATGTCTTGAGCCTCTTTGAAGAAGCATAATTATCACAATGAAACACAATGTCAAATTTCACAAGGTTAGTTTAATCAGGCATCAGCTTTTTATGGTTGAGAGCTGCTCTGTCTTTGCTAAAAGTGCACAACTCCCAACAAAATCAAGCCTAATAAGATGTATTCTGTAAAGGATCTCAGTAAACCTTCCGTCTGCGTCACATTGGTTAACACCTCATTCCAGCTATTAATAACAGAGTCAAATACACCTCCTGTCAACTGATAAAATGGTCTGAAATACAAGAAATTCTTGTCAAGCAACTGATATAATCAAACTGCAGAAGACACACAGACCGCAATTCTAAGCAGAGTTACATCTTTCTAAGCCCATTAACTTCAATGGATTTAGAAGGGTGTAACGATAAGTGGCATAGGGACCGAGGTACCAGTAGCAGAATATAGCCTAATTTCTCGTCTGAATTATTTATGCCAAAATTAGAGCAAAATAAGTACACCCACCAGGGTCACACCAACCCTACTTGGGTGACTTCTTCTGTTATTATTGTGATATTTCCTAGTGAGATTCAATAATTTGATTAGAATCCACCAGGTCCTATCATAAACCTGCTCCATCCTACCCATCTTCTTCAACTCATGGATCTATCCTCTTCTTCGGGGAAAGATGAACAAATAACAAATCTCACCCTGAAGAAATAAACTTCAGGTACTACAGAGATCCAGAAACTTACCAAGAATCCAAACTTCTCTGTGCCCAAGTGTGTCTGTCAAAGGAGATCTATGTGGATGAGAGGGAAAATGCAGATTTCCTATGCAAGACATCTGTTGCAGTTTTGCTGTATGGCTTGTTTGAACAAACAGGCCAAGTGCTGACCAGCCTTTCTTCAGTGGAAAGTCTACAGGATGTTTTTCTCTCCACTTCCCCCACACTTCTTCAAAAATTGTAGTGACATTAACAGTCGAATACATGGTTTATTCAGAGGTAAATCTCACTGTGCTCAATTATGTATTCTCCTCTGTACTGTAAGTATGCTTAGGATTACAACCTAATTGCAGCAGTGATTTAAAAGAAGCGCAGCCTCAACTGTCCACTGGAGTTTGGCAAATATGATCTATTCACAGCCCTGCCCTCTTTAACCCTCCTTGTCTACAACCTGCTGCTTCACTGCAGCCAACTGACCTCCTTCTAGTGTGCCCCCATACTATTGCAAGGGTCTCTGTTCTGCCAAGCAATTTTGATCCTGTTAACTTCTTGAGGGCTACCAGCAAGGGCCAGCATCACTGGCCATCTACTAAGGTCCACAGTTAGGGGTACCAACCTCCAGGTGGTGGCTGGAGATCTCCTGGGTTTACAACTGATCTCCAGGTGACAAAGATCAGTTCATCTGGAGAAAATGGCCACTATGGTATTGAAGTCCCTCCCCTCCACCCTCCTCAGGTTCCACCCCCAAAATCTCCAGGTATTTCCCAACCCAGAGCTGGCAACCCTATCCATAGTCCAGAAGAAGACACATTGCCAATCATAGGTCGTTGGGGCCAACTACTGTTTCATGTTGGAAGAAGAACTTGGAGAGAGTGCAGCACAATGCATTTGTGATCCTTTTAGCCTTGCTAGCACTAAATCTTCTAGCACCTGGAGGCTATCTGTAGCCTAGAAGGAATCTTCATCTGAAGACTTGGCAGGCCTGAGGGAGAGTAAAGGAGGGCATCTTACTCAGCAGTCCTGAAACCCTGGAGCTGATTCTAATCAGAACTCCCCACCAGAATTACATGCATGGCTTGAAGAAACAAGCCAATACCTCTAGACTAGATATCTGTCTGCCTTTCACTGTAGGCTTTGGGGATGGATCAGGAGACACATCCTTTCTCATAGGATCATTAATGGCCACTGTAGATCTGTGTCCTGATACCACTTTCAACTCTCTTTTCCTACCAGAGTGCATAAGCAGAGTGGAGTTGAGATTTTTTGTTTGCTTTAAGGAGTGAGTTTACATTTTTTCCCTCATACAAACTTCTATTTTTATGCAGACTTGCATGTGCCACTCTTCAATGGAGTCCTCACTGGCCTTCCTGTTTTACAGGTAAGTAATCCAATGTGGCACCAGCATGTGAACCATGGATTTCCTATGATATCCTTATTAAAACTAAGGGATGGTAGGAGAGGCCTCTTTGATCAGCAGGTCAGTTTGGTTACTGCTGTTGGTCCCAGAATCTGCATTTACTCTTACTTGTAGGGTTGCACACTGTCTACGAACAGAGCAAATATTGAACTTAGATCCACTGATATCAGTGGGACAATGTCATTTTATGCTGCCCAAGAACCTACTCCCAAATAGTCTGATGAGCAACATTAATGAAATGAATCGATTTCTATACCAAGAAAAAGACTTGCAAGGAATTTAACATTGGGGGTCTGTTTAGCTTGTTCCATCAAGAAATATGGTTAACTGCATTAAATCTACCAGTTAACAAAAAGCTGGGGGGGGGGGGGTTATGTTATTCTTTCCTTGATGCTTTACTCATAAACCATGGAGACAGAATCGCTTTTGCTGAGATCTTAGCTTGGCATTCTTGGCAGAGTCGCCATGGATACCAAGCTCATACAGTGCCTACACTGAAAGCAACAGTGGGAAAGACCGCTCGAGCTGGCTTCTTTGCAAATTATGTGCAGCAGGAACTGACCTCGACTAACAGATTCAGAAGGGGAGGGAGACGGTAGGGAAAATGCCGCCCTTCCCCCCCCAAGAGGGACTGGAAAAGCTTTCAAAGATTAAAAAGAGCTGAGGCACACACATGCTTCACGTTCTCTGCGTTTTCTGCTCTTTTGAATGAAAGTTTAAGCAAATTCACTAAAGGAGGGAGAACCCACTCCAATTCTGTCTAAACTCTGAATAAGTCTATTATGAAAAGCCTGGAATGAAATTAATGTGCACTCTGTGGACCTTATTCCAGCATAGGAACAGTCAGACCCCTTGGGCAACCCAATAACAATTTTTTTTCTTGAAAAAAAAAAGTCTTTTCAAAACAACTGCAATGGAGACCAGTTGACAATAAGAGCATTTTGAGATTTGTTACATGCAGGTGTGATGCAATTTTGCCACTTCTTTTGCGACAAATTTCAATTGCTACCCCAGCAATCTATCAAAAGAGTGGCACATAATAGAACACAGAGTTACACCTAAAAATACTCCGATTTTGGGTTTCATGGAACAATTTGGGCAGCTGGTGTCACGGAGAATTGTACAATTAGCTCCATCCTGAAATTAATTCAAAGCTCCATCTGGCCAGTGTAAGCACAAACACCAAAATCACAGGATTGTAAGACTGGAAGGAAACCAAAGGTATTTCTGCTGAGCAATCACTAATAGCATCCACACCAGAATTTCCAGAGACCTTCTAAACATTCTACCTTCATAAAGGCACCACTGCACCACCCATGTTTCACGGTTGAGAAACATGTGCATGCTCCTGTTTGCAGAGATCTCTGAACTGGTACACTAATCCAACCCTGGCATTAAACAAGCCATCTATGACCCTTCTCCTAAGACTACATACAAGGAAACACCAACAGAACAGAGCAAAAACTCTTTCCAAATCAGACTGGGAAGCTGGGGCAAGTGAGAAGTCACCCTCATTACACCAGTAAGAACCCAATGACGGCATTCAGCCCACTCATACTTTTGGCTTGTGAGGGATTGAAGGATGTTATACCTCCCTGGAACTTTGCACACACCCTTCCAAATCCTCCATGCCCCACCCAGAAGAGCCCGTCCCCCCCAAATCTGAGAATCACTAATCTACACCCACAGCCGGTATACGCACAGGTATCCAAACATTCCTATATTGCAGTGTGATACTAGAAGCAGAAAGACAGTATATACCATAGCTGCTTATAACAAGGAGTACTAGTAAAAAGTAAAGCCAGGTTATCCAAGAAGTGAAGAAAAAGTAAAAAGGATAGATTTGTCACTTGACAAAACATCATCATATGCTGAGGCTTCATCCTCTTAAGTTGTGGTCCAGGGAGGAAGGGATGCTAGAAGGAGCAGACAGTGGTTTCCCTACCATGGGGCAAATTCCTGAGCTTTCCAATCAAGCCATCTCTTCCCTGTACAATTTTCTTGCTTGACATGACATGCCCAAGAAATCATACTCTCCTGTGTCAGGTGAAACAGCCTAGGGTAAGAGCTGATCTGCACATGTGTGGCTGCAGTAATTTCTGAAACCTGACAGGCAACCATGACTTCATGCTGTTGGCAGGAACAGACTACCCCCAGAGAATACTGGGAGATCTGCCCAGAGTCAATGTCATCTCTTTCACTTTTTTTTTTTTTTGAGTCTCTCAAGCTTATAGACTGCAATTGAGAAAAGCTCCTAAATGAAGGGGCTTCCAGCAGCCAGTGCCTTACACAGATATTAGCCACTTCATGGTCTCCTGCTTCTACTGCCCCCCTTTTCTTTACACCCACACATAGGGCTGCCAACCTCCAGCTGGAGCCTGGAGTTCTCTGAGAATTACAACTGATCTCCAGACTACAGAGATCAGTTCCCTTGGAGAAAACAGCAGCTTTGGAGGCCAGACTCTGTGCCGTCACATCACTGCTGAGCTCCCTCCCAACCTGCACCCTCCCCAGGCTCTGCCCCCAAATCTCGAGGAATTTCCCAACCCAAAGTTGGCAACTCTTCCTACACATTCCCCTCCTTACAGACTTATCACTATATTATCTTTAGGTCTGTATCATGCCAGTCATAGATCAGAAGCTATGTAAGATCATTGAAGGTCTAAAATCTGGTCTTTGGGGTCTAGCTTGAATGACTGTAGCATAAAGGGAAGAGGTTTACATCATAACCTAATGACAGCCCCTGAAAATCCATCAGCTTCTCATCTGCAAAGCATTCATATTAGTACCATTCTTTGTGTAGCAACTTTTAATGCAATGATAATACATTTGTGGCATTCGCCACAACCTCATGGTAGTCAGGGCCCTATGTGTGTGTGTGTAAAGTGCCATCAAGTTGCAGCCAACTTATGACAACCCAGTCGGGTTTTCTGGCAAGAGACTAAAAGAGGTGGTTTGCCATTGCCTTCCTCTACATAGTGATCCTGGTATTCCTTGGTGGTCTCCCATCCAATGACTAACCAGAGCTGACCCTGCTTAGGTTCTGAGATCTGACAAGATCAGGCTAGCCTGGGCTATCCAGGTCAGGGCTCAAACATTCTGAGAGAAGAAATCACTAACAATGTGTATACATAGCTTTTTATTTTGTAAGAAAACTTACCAGTCGATTTAGGGTGAAAACACATGGTCGCTTTAGCCTCCTTTAAACCCTGTTTCAACCAGGATTCAGCCAGGATTGAACGCACATTTGGCGAAACGCATGCGTTCAATCCTGGCTGAATCCTGGCTGAAACAGGGATTAAAGGAGGCTAAAGCAACAATGCGTTTTTGCCCTTATTCAGCTTCCCCAACCAAATTAAAAGCAGAAACTGTAAGAACATCCGCGCTGGGATGGGTAAAGGGGTTCATGTAGCTCATAAGTATTTGACTGACAAATACCAAATAGATAGTGAGGCTTTACAAGAAGGCCATGATGTTGATACCCTCCTCAGCATTTGTTAATGTCCCTGACATTGGAGTTCCTGAGAAGGGAGACTTTGCTTTTGGCTATCATGGCTAGTTCTCACTGACCCATCTAATATCCAGCCAATCACATTTTTCAAAAGCAACCTGGTTTACTCAATTAAGAAGCTTTATGAAACTCAAGCCTGGGAACATGACTGATGAATCCGATCTCTTTTGGTTTTTTTTCT
The DNA here is from genome assembly GCF_029931775.1 of Euleptes europaea. Classification (NCBI taxonomy): domain Eukaryota; kingdom Metazoa; phylum Chordata; class Lepidosauria; order Squamata; family Sphaerodactylidae; genus Euleptes; species Euleptes europaea. Next base: position 68,250,253 of record NC_079313.1, on the reverse strand, counting down.
TTTTAATTGCAAGTTGTCGTTAGTAATTTTGTTCTCACTGGAGCCGCAAAACCACCAACCAGATCCATGCAAAGGTGACTGAACTCTCCATTTTCACACCTGTCTGCTTTTTTTTTAAAGTGGTGACAAATTCATGTGATTTCACAAGCTGCTTCTACCAATTAGAGACCTTACACTTGTAACTGGTGGGATCACCTACTAATCAAGGGAAAGGTATACCTTTCCAATATCTTTTGACAGCTGTCAAAACAAAACCCTCACACACAGAAGCCTGATTTAGAGACTTAAGTTTCCCACCAGCAAAAGAATCTACACATTGTGAGAACATTTGAAATGCTGAAAACTGCAAAATAGGCCGGGTATTAAGAAAAACAGAAGGAAATCAAAGCATGTCTACAGCACAGTGCAGTAGCTCGGCAGTTCAGGCCCTCAGGTGGTGATGCCATTTATATATAAGGTTCATAGAAACTGTGGGATCCATCTGGAAACGTTCATACAGACAGATGAATCCTAGAACTCAAGGGCACCCAATTAAGTTCATAGGCCAATAGATGCAGGACATACAAAAGGAAGTACTTATTTACTCAATGAGCGATTCAAATGTGGAATTCACTGCCAAAGCCACAAGCACGGATGGCTTTAATTCATGGAGGATAGGTCTGTCAGCCACTACTAGCCATGATGACTAAAGGGAACCTCCATGATCAGAGGCAGTAAACTTCTAACTACCAGTGCCAAGAGGCAACTTCGTGAGAAATCCTTGGTCTCTATGACATGTTTTTGGACCTCCAGAATAACTTGTTGGTCACTTTGTGACACAGGATGTTGGACTAGATGTATCACTGGTCTGAAACAGCAAGACTCTTCTTATGTTAATGTTTAATATCCAAATGGGTGAAGGGTAGGGTTGCCAAATCCCTCTGCCACTGATGGGAGGTTTTTGGTGTGGAGCCTGAGGAGGGCAGGGTTTGTATAGGGGAGGGACTTCAATGCCATAGAGTTCAATTGCCAAAGCAGCCATTTTCTCCAGGTGAACTGATCTCTATTGGCTGGAAATCAGTTGTAATAGCAGGAGATTTCCAGCTAGTACCTGGAGGTTGGCAACCCTATTTTCAAGTCAACAGATGTTCCGAGGTAGTTTGCCATTGCTTACCTCCGCATCACAATCCAGTGAAGGGTTCTGGAGAACTTGAAAACTTGCACACAGTTTTGTATTGTTTTTGCTGGTATAAATAAATGGTATTAAATGGCTTTTGTTTTGGGATTTTGCTTTGGACCAGTGTGCCTATCTACAGGCTGTGTCTATTAAGGAGATTCATTAAAGTTTTGTTTGGTGTTCCATCACTAACCCTGCCCTCCTCCCTGTTTGTGAGTCTATGTCTTTATGTGTTTATATATATACACGTTTCTATTTTAAATGCTGTTTTAATTTTTGAAATGTTTGCCATCTTGGGGACCCCAAGCTGGGTCAAAATGCAGCATAGAAATGGTTTAAATAAATAAATACTAAACTTTCCACAAATAAGGATGCCAGGTCTTGAACCAGAAACAATGAATTTTGCTTTAACTTGTTTTAACTTGCTAGGTATATGATGATACTATGGCTCCCAGCAATCTACTCTACATCCAGAAAACGAGAATCTATAGTACTAAGAAAATAGATGATATTCCCACAACTGGACATTATTCCTGCCACAAAGCTATTGAAGGAAGATGCATTTTGCTCTTGGAGATGGCAACCTTACCAACGCAGGGTTTGGGATTCAGAGATGGTAAGCTTAACGTGAAACTGAATGATTCATGATTAAATCTTACTTCATGTTTGTACTCCATGGCTATTCCTCCCTCCCACCCCTTTCCGCCTTCCCCCATTATGCTCCCATTCAGCAGAAATGGAAATGTTGTTGACAGTAATGGTTAGGGATATTAGTAGCGCTAATTATGACATGTTGCCAGCCAGGTATGGTGTACAGCAGCTGCAAGTATCCTGGAAACTTATATCCTGAGTGAAACCCAGGGCTTGGGACGATTCTGCAGTTCCATGGTATCCAGTGCAGAATATGGCATCCTGCAAATCAGAGTGGCCATTTAAAAATAAATTCTAGGATTCACTGTTGCAAAGGACATGTTGGAAAACATGTGAGCAGACTGCAGTAGGGCAAAGAAAAAACAGATAGGACTTCTAAGGACCACATAATTCCGTTACTCTCCAATAACTATTTCCCAAGTATGCTCAGCATCTACATTGAAAGATCCAAGTTATAATAAACCTTAGATCTCAAGGTTTCTGTCCCCACTGACAGAAAGCAGAATGGAGAGATGAACCCAGTAAGGTTCCTAGACAGCTACTGCCAATGCTTCACTCTGTTTATCAAAGCAAGACTGACACACAGTCGAGTTGGAACTCTAACCCCAAAGGCACATGTCTATGTGACCAAGAATACTCTAGATTAACTCTATAGCTAGTACAGCATCCCCATGTACACTCAGATGTTAAAGTATGGAGAGGACTATTGATGATCTGCACAGAGTTCCTTTTATGACAATCTACACTGAAGTAAACAGATATTGTGCAAGAGCCCTTACTGTATTCATTTCACTGTAACATGCTCTGAAAAGGGTTCGCTGTAGATTATGCCAAGGAACCACAGCAACTGTCTCCATCCTGTTATGCATCTTGCAAGCAGCACACAACTGGGAGGTAGGGTTGCCAACCTCTAGGTGGCACCTGGAGATCTCCCGCTATTACAATTGATCCCCAGATGACTAAGATCAGTTCCCCTGGAAAAAAAATAGCTGCTTTGGAAGGTGGACTCTATGGCATTATATCCTGCTGAGGTCCCTCCCGCTCCAAACTCCTCCCTCCCCAATCTCCACCTCCAAAATCTCCAGGTATTTTCCAACTCAGAGCTGGCAACCCTTCCTGCCCTATCTAGAAGTTAATTGATGTGTCACTGATTTTGCAGTGGGGCTGCCAAGGGCAACGGGAGAAGATATGGAAGTCAAAAGATTAGATAGGACTTAAATCACAGACTGCCAGGGCTAGGTGCTCATCAGCATCCACCTCACTGTCTCCTTCTCTTCCTCTTTTGCCTTGAAGCCTCTTCTGGAGTTGGAGAAGCAGGTACCTGTTTATAATTGACCTTCTTAACTGGGTGACTGCTTGAAAACTCACTACCTTTACACTCAAAGTGCAATCCTAAACAGAGTTACACCCTTCTAACCCCTTTGATTTCAATGGACCTTGAAGGGTAGCAACTTTGTTTAGGATTGCATTGGCATTGTAGAAGGACACCTGCATTGTATTTGATCATTTGTCTCCTGACAAGCAAAAGGATCAAGCTCTTGTCACAGGTATGTTTTCAGAAAGGATACCAGGTCTCAGCGACAGAGAAATCTCCTTTGCATGTAGAAGTTTTCAGATGCAGACCTTGGCATGTCTGGTGAAAGGATCTTGCGTAGAAGAGGTAGGCAAGACCTCTGTCTGAGACTTGAGCTTCTGTGAAACCAGAATAATAGTGGGGTGAAGGCTCAATGAACTGACTCAGCATACGGTCTCATGATAAGGTAGGGCTACAAACAGAAGGCCAATTCTGCATCACCACTTTTATAATACTATCTTCCTATACCTGACCTCTAGGGTTGCCAACCTCCAGGTACTCGCTGGAGGTCTCCTGCTATTACAACTGATCTCCAGCCGATAGAGATCAGTTCACCTGGAGAAAATGGCCGCTTTGGCAGTTGGACTCTATGGCATTGAAGTCCCTCCTCTCCCTAAACCCTGACCTTCTCAGGCTCCACCCCAAAAACCTCCTGCCTGTGGCAAAGAGGGACCTGGCAACCCTACTGTCCGCAGAATTTAGGTATATACTTGTTTTACATGAAACAGCAGTAAAGCTACTGATAGAATGAGACTTCTTTCTAGTAAGCACACATAGGATTGCAGTTCAGCATCTCTTGCTTGCTGCTGTTGTCTAACTGGCTGGCAATGAGGGCAAAAGAGCCTTGCATGCTGGCCTTGGACAGCAATTGTGACGTGCTTAGCTTACTCCTGTTTTTCAGTCCAAATACTGGATACTTTCACACATGCTAAATAATGCACTTTCAATCCAGTTCAATGCACTTCAATGATCGTTTGCAAATGGATTTTGCTGCAAAGTGCATTGAAAGTGGATTGAAAGTGCATTATTCCTAAAATGCTCCTAAAATGCACAAACAGTGAAAGTGCTTCATCAGACCTTAAGCACATACTTGATTCCCTTTATGAAAAAGAGGTGCAAAAAACATAGAGGCTACCCTAGTGTCATCACTCTGGATGTAAATAAAAACAAAACCTTTGAAAGAATAAAGTTTATCTTCCTCAACAGTTAGATGGCGGATGCCTTTGCAGCAACTTCTTTCGGGCCTAAGTCTTCATATTCTCACGGACGTAAACAAACCTAATCTAAATGGGTAAACAAGATCACATTACAAAGGATGTTCCCGGCAGGAAACAAAAAGCTGAAAAATGAAGCCCATTCAACCTTTAAGCAACAGAAAGCCACACAATACCTTGGCCACTGGTTTAACAATGCCTTTGTTCCCATAATTCATCCTTAACTAAAAGCTTGAATCCCATCTTTGTTACTTAAAGAGTCCGCCATTCTTTCATCAGTAGAAAAAACAGGTTTCTTAATGATTGGAGACAATGTTAGAAAACAGAAATTATTCACACCAGTTACTAGATAAGGGCAGTGGAGAGGGTGGAGTTTTGAGGTACTAATTGTACATAATTCTTTCTGACATAAGAAATTGCAGGGATCATTTTCCTGCTGTTAACTGGCTCCAGGTAGTCTGTACTGAACAATAGTAATAACACAGGTTTTGGTTTTTATAACCATTTTTCTATGTCAACATAGAGGGCTGATAGTTTAGTTTTTAAACATAATCTAGCTGTGTTAAAGAAGAGCAGATTTACTATTCAAAATATTTTACCAGCCTTACCTCATATGCCCTCATAATATTATTATTCCTGGCTTGAAATTAGGAGGGGGCGAGAAATTGGCACTCAGGCTCAACAGGAATTTTAATCACCTTTACTTACTAGCCATTGAATTACTGGCTGTAAACAAAATTCTTTTTATGTGAAGTTTCATCTTCTCCACCAAGCTCACATTTTCCTTCCCTGAAAAGCATTTGTGGCTTCAAAAGCCATGCATCATTTCAATTACACTTATTAACCCACAATATGTTGGGATCTAGAATGAACAGACCTACACAATGAGAGAGCCCGTGTGGTCTAGTGGTTAAGAATGCCGGACTAGTATCTGGGAGATGGGTTCAAAATATCTCTGGCTGAAAAGTAATCACAGCTAGTACACAAACATGTGGAAGACTTCTCAAAACCTGATTCTCTGTAATTAGGATGGAATTATTTAACATGTGAGAGGTGCCATTGTCCCAAATGCTGATATGGCAGGTATCAACAGAGGAATTTAATCTAGTTAGACCCAAGAGGTAAGCTAGATGTTTATAGTGCTTTTCAAGTATTCCATCTCTTTCAGGCAGCCACGAATGAAGTTCTGCCTACATAATCCCATTGGCAAGGGGGAATATGAAGCAACAACTATAATTTCTCTCTGCTTCTTACACTGATGACTAGTAATAGAGCCCAGATAAATAATACCCCCCAATTAAACCAAACGAACAGTATGAAGAAAAATGTGCTCTATGCAGAAACAATCAGTTTAAATAAGGCAGTGTCTGCTTATTAAAATCACATGCTGTTGTATTATTCAGTTCTGTTTTGGAAGCTAGTGGATTGTTCTTGCTTGCCTGTAACAACTGACTGTTGAACATTACACACAACTTTTTTTAACTGCTGCATTCTTCCACCTGTAAGCAATTCTCAAGAAGGCATTTTGTGATTCTGTAACTTTATTAAATACTGGGCTTCACTACATGCACATGCTAGACTTTATACTCCAGATGGGCAGCTGCATTAGAATGCAACAGTGAGACAAAATGTGTGATAGCACTTTAAGTGATCAACAGTGCAACATTATGCATGAAACCAATAGACTTAGACTACAGTAACGCTGCAGAGGATTGCATTGTAACTGGTTTACAGTGAGATGGGCTTTCTTATTTGTTTTAAGGCAAACGAGAAACTTCCTGGCCTATTTATTTAACATTATTCCACAGCCCACTTCTATGCACATCCAGCCATCACGGATTTCAACTGGATTTTCTTCTACAAAAGTGTGCATAAGAGTGCAGCCTAAAGTAACAAAACACAATTATTAGAGCTTTACAAACTTCAGTAGCCACATGAATAACTCCAAAATAAACAAGAGACTTGTGGCACCTTAAAGACTAACCACACATTAGTCCAGCATAAACCTTTGTGAACCAGAGTCCACTTCTTCAGATGCTCCAGCTAGCAAAGGCTTGTTATCTGTACTTCCCACCTTGCTAATGTCATTGTCAACAGGTATGTGGGTATGCAGGTGTGTACTTCTCTAGTATTTCCCCAGTCTACCGATTCTTCAGAGGAAAAGCTCCTCTTACAACAAATGTGTTAGCTTTAGGGTGTCACTTTGCATCTCATCATAGGTTTACTTATATGAACAGTCTTCATATTTCTTACGACAGTGTATTTAAGTTATGTGGCCACACATTGCTATACATTTTAGGCTGTCCGTAGATAACAGCAAATTATGCCCCTCAGCTAGCAGACACAGCTTACTGTTCCCTGGACATATATTTCTGATTGTCCACTTTCCTTCTGTGATGCTGCTATTGCACTGCTGCTTTAGTTCCAGGGGACTGGCAAACGTTATTGTTTACAGCATACAGCTGGTGTAGCCCAATCCTGGTATTAGGTTGTATCACCCAACCCCCTCCCAAGAACCAGCAGTTAACAGAACTGGAACCCAAGCCCTTTTGAAGGTATGGTGAACTGCACCTTGTCCACTAGACCACAGTGCCCTCTAGCCTCACTTTGCCATCAAGTCCTTTACTTTGTTACTAAAACTGAGCCGGCACTTTGCGCTGTAATAGGTCATCTCGATTAAAGTGGAGCAAAACAATTCCAGACATTGAATTTGATTGTTTTCTCTCCAAACTCTTCGTTTGTTTATCTTTCTAAGAAGACCACATAATCTGTCTCTGCTGGATAAGCTTACCCCTATTATTCCTCTTATAAAGAAAACCAAAGGCAGGCCCTTTTATTTTTATTTGTTCTGCTATTCAGCAGAGTGCAGACTCCTCCTCCTCCTCCCCAACCCACTCCACACCCCCAGCGTTTATATTGTAGATTCTGAAGCTCATGGGAAAATTTCACCAACAGTAAACCCCTAAAACCATACACATTCAAACACTCACGTACTGACATGATGTCTCGTAGGGACTGACTAACAGGGATTTGCTTAGCAAATATATTGGATTTTTACCCACCTCTTGTGAGAAATGTGCATCAGATAGAGGTTTTTTTGTTTGTTTTTGAGATTACAGTTCTAGATCACAAGTGTTGGTCATCATATGATGCACAACACAGTAACATCAGAAGATGTCCACATCACAGAATAAAGCCTCACACATACCAATGGTATAAAATGTAGCATCTCAATCAGCATCTCATTCTATACACACAAGAGTTTGCCCGGATATTAGCATTTTATTCTTAGGATTTAATTTGATTAGCACATGATGTTATCGTATATATAATACGATGAGAAACTGGGCAGCAGCAAGCAGTTTAAGTGATCTTGACCAAGCCAGATTCTCAAGTCGCATCAGCAACATGCTGGGATTATTTTCTGTAGTCTCCTAATACCATGGCTGAACTGTTGCACACATTGTGTTTTTAAGTGCATTCCAGGAAATGTAAATTTGGAATGTGACACCAGTGTCATGAAGACTCACTTGCTGGCTACAGTTCCCTGTTGTGTATACACAGTGGTAAACCTGGGATTCTTACTATACAATGTGTGAAATTGGTTTTATCCTGACTGGGAAATGCACACTAGGGCAGCTTATTTCAGTTTCCCTGAAAGACATAACCCTTCAAGTGAAGAAAATGTTCCAGCCATTATACTCAGAAGATCTCAGAGTAAACCCATTAGTGTCCTCAGAACTACTTCAAAGTAAGCAGTTTAGTGAGATATCTCATAGGCATCTCTCAATCCGTCCCCTTCCCTAAAGTTGTCTGTTTAAATGAACAACTGTCATCTCTATTAAGAGGTTCTGAAAAAGACCCCACGACAGTCATCTATTTTGTAAAGTTCTTTGGAACATCAATAGCCTGAAATAAGAAAGAGACTTTTCTGAGAGAGCACCTTGTTAATCCATTGCAGTGCTCCTAAAGCAAGTAAAAGTCTGCCAGCAGTGGAGAGGATTTCTAGAGATCACTCGCTGCTACTTTGCTGCTCAATCCAAGCTTGTCTATGCCCATCACATCTTCAGGACACTCCATGTGGCCTGTTACCCATAAAAGCCCATAGGCTCAATGAGCCAGTCATAGCACTACAGTACAATTGCTACCTGATTTTTCCTGCCTGGGCTCCTGTGTGAGAGACTACAGCCAGGTAGAAATGCTACGGTGAGACTTTTTCAGGCACAGAAATGCAGTGATGGGAAACTATTCTTTTGTTGAGCTGCTGCCTGATACACAGCTGATCCTGACAAGGCACAGGAGACTTGCTGGGAAACAAGTGACAACCCTACACCACCACACAGAACTTATTTTTTCTTTCTATACAGTCTGAGCTGTCAAGTTGTGTTTAATTGGATTTTAAAGTGTCTTTTCCCAAACCACAATTCCAAGGAACTCCCTAAAACAGTCACCAGATCCAATGTGCTCTAGGCTAGCGTGTGGAAATTCCAAGCCTATCAGCTACATCTACCATAGCCACCCCCTTCTCCTTTCAGACGGGTGGTCCACAGAATGGAGCAGACTGACTCTAGGGCCAAACTCTTCTTCCAAACTTTTTTTTTTTTTTGGGAGCAGCCAAAAAAGTTTTCCATCACAAATCAGTCTGAGGCATCCCCGCAGCTACACTACCACTGCAGCAACAGCCTCTTTTCCTTGGGGTCGCTTCCCTCCTCTGACGTTTTAAAAACGCACACCAACTTTTTTGGCCATTTATGCAGGGGAGGTTTTGCCTTGGATTTGCCGCTGCCTGGATGCAGATTTAGCCCACCCAGGTTCTCCAAACTCAAAAACAAGTCCCCATGCTGAATCCGGATGGGGGAAAGGTGCATCTAGTGTGTGTGTGTGTGTGTGTGTGTGTGTGTGTGTGTGTGTGTGTGTGTGTGTGTGTGTGTGTTAAGTGCCGTCAAGTCGCTTCCGACTCATGGCGACCCTATGAATGAAAGTCCTCCCAAATGTCCTGTCTTTAGACAGCCTTGCTCAGATCTTGCAAACTGAGGGCTGTGGCTTCCTTTATTGAGTCCGTCCCTCTCTTGTGGGGTCTTCCTCTTTTCCTGCCGCCCTCCACTTTCCCTAGCTTTTCCAGTGACTCTTGTCGTCTCATGCATCTAGTAGACAGCGGAAAATCCGAGGCAAAACCTCCCGTGCATAAACAGCCTTTCTCTACTTCTCTCCCTACCCCATACAAACTAACCTCCCCCAACCTATTCTTCAGCCAGATGAAAAGCACGCCTGTTCGGGCCGGCTGCTGCTGAAGAGCTCAGCCGGACGGGAGATGCGGTGTTGACAGTCGCGCCTGGGCTGCCGGCGGGGACACCCGTTTGGGTTGGATCGCCCCCAGAAGGGCCAGGGGTTTCCACCGGCCTCTGCGATTGCGCCGGGTGCTTTGAACTCTTCCTTGGCGCTCGCGACGCCTGGCCGCGGGGAGCGTCCCGGGTCGAGGAGGTCGGCCGTGATCCACACGTACCCTAGGCATCGTGGCTTTTTTTTTTCTTTAAATAAATTTCTTTTATTATTTTTCCAAAATTAATAATCACCAAGTTTAACAATAACATAAACAATAAAAAATAAAAACTAATAGGTAACATTGTTAAAAAATTTATATGTGTTACAAAATTCCATAGGCATCGTTGCTTGAGCCCTCCACACCAGCAGCGGAAAGTTGTGGTCTCCCTCTCCCCCCCCCCCGGTCCTTTTATTCTTTGGTATAACCCATGAAAACAGAGCAGGCGAAAGGCAGCCAGCGCCGGCCCGTCGCCGAAGTTTAGAGAAAGCAGGAAAGCCGAGCGGGCGAGAGAGCGCGACCAAAGTTTTCAGGCGGGGGGGGGCCGCGGAGGGCGAGAGGGGTTAGTTTGGGCAGGAGGAGGCTGCGGAGAGCGGAAAGGTTCGTGCGGCGCCCCCAAAAGCAGACCCGCGGCCTCCGAAGAAAGTGGATTAAGTCGAGGGGGGAGAGGGGGGGGGGAGAGTCGGGCCGGTTGCAAATCTCACCCATGAAGAGGCAGCAGAGGTCGAGGCAAACCAGCAACACTTTCTTGCTGTTGCTCTTGGTGGGGTTATTGTTCAGGGCAGGGCTGCCCCCGTTCTTGCTCTCGGGGGCGATCGCTTTGTCGTATTTGTAATTCTGCATCGTGCGGGGAGGGTGGCCCTTCCGGACAGCGGCTGGGAGCGGATTGGGGGGGTGCGGGGGAGGAGGGAAATCCAGCCGACGGAGCCCTTGCTGCCTGCCGGCCTCTCGCCCGGGCTCTTCGCTCGCGGAGGCAGGGGCCGGCTGCTTCGCGGGCTTCTGTTGTTGTCGCTGACTTGCCGCGGGCCCTTTAAATCTGGGGTCGAGTCCTCCCCCCTCCCGCCCCGCCGCCTTCCCAAGCTGAAAAAGGAGAAGGGCAGAGACAGCGTGCGGTTCCCTCTGGGTCGTCAGTGGGTCGGTCCTTGCAAAGAGGGTTCGCTTAAATCAAAGGTGGAAATCAAGCCTCTTTTTTTGCCCAGCGTGATCTGGAATTCGACCAATCCCGGCTGGGCTTTCCGGCCATATGAGTTGAGCCGCGCGTTGCAATCCCCTGGCACAATGAATGGGAGCCGCATCAGCTAAGCAGCGCTCCTCTCGACGGCCAGCGGTCGCTCCTGCTGCTGCTGCTGCTGCTGCTGTGTGATCCGGCTGCTCGTTGCTCTGCACTTTTATTTCCTCCGATCCTTTCCATCACCCCCACCCCCTTTTGGAAAGGCTCTTATGGGCTATCCAAGTACAGTCCCCTTCCTGAAGCTGACATAGACGTATGATAATTAACTCCATATTTTTTTTTTCCCAGAGAGGAGGAAAAGAGAGGAATGTTTGCTCAAAAGCAGGCAAGAGAGCCCCCAGCGTTCAACCCGTCTCCCGGAGGGCACAGGCGGGTCCAGTCTTTATAACCCCCCTCCTCTTCTCTCCTCCTCCTCAATCTTTATTGGCGATTCAAGTTTGGCGCTATTTGTTTTGTTCTCTGCTCTCTTGTAGGTATGTCCTGAATAAAGGCTGCTGTTTCTCTCGACGTGCTTTTGATAACTTGTGATGCGGTTGTGTGTCTCATTTGCAAGCATCCAAGGTTTGGTTCTTGTAGGTTATCCGGGCTGTGTAACCGTGGTCTTGCAGCTGCCTGCCACAGCTGCTGGCGAAATGTCAGGAAAGAAAATTCCAAGACCACGGTTACACAGCCCGGATAACCTACAAGTACCAATGAACTCTGACCGTGAAAGCTTTCGACAATATCTGAGGTTTGCTGGGGTTCAGCCTTTTCAAGTCTGAGGTCCTGTGTTTCTGAGCATGTGCAGAATGCCTTTCCCTCGATGCCTGTGTTTGGTATACAGACAACCTCTGGACATCTGGGGTTTATGGTTAAAGGGGTTTCAAAGAAGAAGCATAACCTCATGGTGCTTTCATAAGAATAACAGCCTCTGGGTGAAGGTTTTGCAAATTTCAGCCTTTCAAAATCATATACTGTACAAAAACCATAGGCTTTTCTATTTCTCTGTTTTGAGTTGTGTGTGGGCTTCCTAGAGGCACCTGGTTGGCCACTGGGTGAACAGACTGCTGGACTTGATGGGCCTTGGTCTGATCCAGCAGGGCCTTTCTTATGTTCTTATGGGTACATTTTGCTATCTCTTGCAGTAACTGTATGGGACTTCAGGTACCTTTTGTTTTAGAAAAGGAAGCAGGGAGGGGAGATTCGAAAAGGGACATGGCAGGCAGATATTTAGTCCCTTCCCTGTTTGCCATTTCTATGCTCCAGCTTGCTCCTGCCCCCAGTGGCTGCACCCCACCATGGCTTTAGAATACAGGGAAAACATGTATGGATGGTGATGCTGTACAAGCTACACAGAAAAATAAAATCTTGCTATAATTTGTTATAGTAGTGTGTAGTCACCACTTGCCTGCTACTCCCTGGATCTGCTCAGGAGGAAGAGGATATTAGCATTTGCCCTTTCGGTGCCACTTTGCAAGTCCCATGCTCTGATCACAAGAAAATAGCATTGAACTCGATTTCGGCATAGTCCAGTTTGTGAAGGTTTTTCAGAAATCTGCCTTGTCTAAGGTCATTTGTCACCATGAGTCATTTACAGTGAAATCCTAAGCAGAGTTATAACCTTTGCAGCCCAGCTGACTTCAAAAGATGTAACTCTGTTTAGGATGGCACAGATAATAAATTTCCAGCATTTAGTGTTCGTTTGAGTTAACTTGAGTTAAACAACTTGAGTAGGGTTGCCAGGTCCTCTTCACCACCGGCGAGAGGTTTTTGGGGCAGAGCCTGAGGGGGCAGGGTTTGGGGAGGGGAGGGTCTTCAATGCCATAGAGTTCAATTGCCAAAGCGGCCATTTTCTCCAGGTAAGCACATGAACACATGAAGCTGCCTTATACTGATGGACCCTTGGTCCATCAAAGTCAGTATTGTCTATTCAGACCGGCAGCGGCTCTCCAGGGTCTCAAGCAGAGGTCTTTCACATCACCTACTTGCCTTGTCCCTTTAAATGGAGACGCCAAGGTTTGAACCTGGGACTTCCTACATGCCAAGCAGATGCTCTACCATTGAGCCACAACCCCTGTGAAGTGATCTCTTTCAGCTGGAGATCAGTTGTAATAGCAGAAGATCCCCAACTAGTATCTGGAGGTTGGCAACCCTAAACTTGAGTTAGGAATGCCTGTGTGATCTTGGAGCACTCACTGTCATTGGGCCTCAGTTTCCCAACTTTAAAATGGGAATTATAACCCTGCAATTTTGTGCTTGTGGCAGTGAGCAAAGAAAGTGGGGGAGCTGCTCAGGAGACAAGGTGGCTTAAGGATCCAGGACAAGCAGGCAGTGGCCTGAAAAACAGGAACTGGAGAAAACAATCGGAGGTGGAGACAAAGAGTTGGAGAAAGGAGGAGCCAAGGAAAAGACAGGAGTGGGGCTGTGTATTATTATGAGCAGGATGTCGGCTGTGTGGCCAGGTTTAGAGGCTGAGGGACTGTAGAACCTGACCAGGCAATCTGCCAGTTAACGCAGCATGATGACCTGGCAGCCTTACAAGGGCAACAAGGGAGCTGAAATTCACATTTGATTGGAAATTAATGAATGGCCAGAGGCTTATAGTACAGCCTGGAAAGCACAAGAGCCAGTGAGATTCAGTGGAGGCCTATATATCCAGATGCTCGCCTTGCCATTATTTTATTTTTATTTTATTTCCTTTACTTCCTTGATACTCCCCAATGAGGACCCGAAGTGGCTTACATCACTCTCCTCTCCATTTGTTTAATGTTTTTAAAATTAAAAAGCAACCTGCTTAAGCAGAACTAGTACCAGTTTCCCGCCTTCAATTTAATCCTCACAACAACCCTGTGAGGTATCTTAGGCTGACAGTGTGTGAATGACCCAAGGTCACCCAGCAAGCACTGATGTCAGGGTAAGGATTCCACCCAAGGTATCCCCAGATCCTATTCCAACACTCTGACCACTGTACCACACTGAGCTTATTGGATGACTTACGACAAGTTGCTAACAGGCTAGCCTCCTACGAGGATAAATAATGTAAGTGCTGTAAAGCACTATGCATAATGTATATTGCTACAGATAATTTATAACAGATTCTATGTAGTAGGAGATTGATAATAATAATCTAGCAGAAGGTGATTAACAGGAACACTTGGCGTGCTGCTGTAGCTTTAGAATGTTAATATGTGCTTTAGAAAATCCATCTGTTCTGAGTGTCCTGGAACAGTCTGTATCATTCTTGTGAAATTCCAGAGGCAATCCAGAACTATAAAACGTCCTTTCCAGAAATGCTCCTGTTATCCAAGTCGCTGTTAACCCACAAGCATACTTACTCCAGGAGCAATGCGCACAAAACAGCCACTGGTGGTGACTGTACGTTAGTCCCCTGTGGCAACTGCAGGTGGCTGGTGTACATTTGACAAACGCGGTTCACACCACTGCAAGCCTCTTAAAAGAAAATAGAAGGAAGCCATGTGGGAGAAAATCCTCTAATATGCCAGAAGCTATTTATGTGCAGCAGATCATTATGGGGTTTGGTAAATTTTTGAATCATGAACTTCCCAAGAAAAGGCTTTTCAGTTATGTGGAGCAGGGTTCCTGATACACATGGCAGCCACTGCAAGCATTTGGCTGGCCATGTGGATTTGGAGATAGCAGCAGTAGGGTGGGGGTGGGGCAATTTTTGTAAACCAGCTGCTGTATGGGGGCTGTCTCATGTGAATCAGCCCTTCCTTCATTAATTATAAACAACACACACACATATATATATATACACAGAGAGAGAGATGTGTGTCCATGTTATTTGAGTTCTGAGGGCTTGTTTCTAATCTATTTGTTGTATAGGCTGCTGCTCAGATGTTATCACATTTCCAAAAATACTAAAACTCAGAAAATATTCATCACACACTAGAGAAGTACAAGGCAGATAGGTTCCATTGACATGAATGCTCTGGGATGAATTACACAGAATAACATGGAAAAGGCCATTATACCTATGAAATAGATCAATTCCTGTTGTTTCCATACAGTAATCTGTATTGCTTAGCTACTTGCCTGATTCAGAGATCTGTATGCACCCCAATTACACTTTTGGAAATATTCATCCTGATTCAGGTCCTGTCGACACTTTAAGAAGCAGATCTGTGCATACAAAGGAATGCACACATGGATCTATTTCTTCCACTGAAATGAATGGAGCATCCCCTATGAGTATAACACCTGTGCATGTATGGCCATGTTGGATCAAGGTGAAGGCCTGCATGTTTTCAAACTTATCTCTGTGGTATAATGGCTAGAAAGTTGATATTTAACATCAAACATGAAATTCCCAGATACCAAAATTCTGATACAAAATCCACATCCTGGGAAGAACAGGAACTATAGTTATTTTACCTAATTTTCCCAGTACAGTTAGCAGACAGATTTTTTAAAAGAAACATATTTCAGTCTCACACTAATTCCATAAGATAAGTTCTTTCTTTAAAAAACAAAAAGGAACAAAAGGACCAACCAAGGTTTAGATACAATAATCTGCCCATGGAGAGTTGTTTGCCAAGACAACACGGACCAAAGTATTATGAAAGTAGCAATCAGTCACGTGTTGGATACTCAGTACCAAAGAGATTAGTTGTATTGTCCCTGAAGACAATCAACTCCAATCTTCTATAGATTGCAGTGACATACAAATTCCAAATACAAACAGAGCAGCTTACTAATAGAAAAAAGTTTCTGCAAATGGATTTTCTCTTGAAGGAGTGAAGCAAGCTGCTTCAGAGGGTAAAAAGTGCAAAGACAAAAACCACGTTATACTTAGCAAGATGCTCTTTGACCTGGCATTGAGGAGTCCCTGCTTTGCCCTGGATAGCCCAGGCTAGCCTGATCTCTTCAGATCTTGGAAGCTAAGCAGGGTCGACCCCGGTTAGTATTTGGATGGGAGATCTCCAAGGAATACCTGCGGAGGCAAGCAATGGCAAACTACCTCGGAACATCTGTTGACTTGAAAATAGGGTTGCCAACCTCCAGGTACTCTGCAACGGAGTCTTCAGTACAAAAGTAGCAAGAAATCTTATTGGTGCTTACACATATGACATCAACAATACAAGAGTGAAAGATACATATAAGAACAGTCAAAGTTATATACAGTATGTACAATCTAAATAGGGTGCAGTCTCAGTGCACCAATTGCCATGTTCTTTCAAGTAAATGTTGTATTTTCTTCAAAAAGTCCAATAGTAGGTACTATCCCAAAAGCACACTTTTTGGGAAAGGTGGGGGACGGCCGTTTCAAATCTTTTCTTCAGCCCCAAACAGTAAACATATCCAAATCGTACCCAATTGTCAAATCTTTCACTCTGTTCTCAGTTCCCTGAGGGATACTTCACTTTAGAGTATCCCTCAGGGAACTGAGAACAGAGTGAAAGATTTGACTATTGGGTACGATTTGGATATGTTTACTGTATGGGGATGAAGAAAAGATTTGAAACGGCCGTCCCCCACCTTTTCCCAAAAAGTGTGCTTTTGGGATAGTACCTACTATTGGACGTTTTGAAGAAAATACAACATTTACTTGAAAGAACATGGCAATTGGTGCACTGAGACTGCACCCTATTTAGATTGTACATACTGTATATAACTTTGACTGTTCTTATATGTATCTTTCACTCTTGTATTGTTGATGTCATATGTGTAAGCACCAATAAGAGTTCTTGCTACTTTTGTACTGAAGACTCCGTTGCAGATTTCCTAACCATTGGTACTGGCACGGAGGAGCCTATTTTGTATTGTAACCTCCAGGTACTAGCAGGAGATCTCCTGCTATTACAACTGATCTCCAGCCAATAGAGATCAGTTCACCTGGATAAAATGGCTGCTTTGGCAATTGGACTCTATGGCATTGAAGTCCCTCCCCTCCCCAAACCCCGCTCTCCTCAGGCTCTGCCCAAAAAACCTCCTGCTGGTGATGAAGAGGGACCTGGCAACCCTACTTGAAAAACCTATGGGGTTGCCATAATGTAGCTGTGACTTGACAGCAAAAATGAGGGGGAGCCCCTGCCATAGGGATGCACCATCTGCCACCCTCCTTATTAAATTATCATCAGAAAATGAATCAGTCTCATAGTGGATTGGTGTGTGTGACATGCAGAAATTGGGTGACTGAGCTGAGGCCTGGTGCCCCCTTCTTTTTGCTTGCACCCAATTTGAGAAGTTTGTTGGGGCCCCAAGAGATTTCTCCATTTCACTCCCAATAGATTGGTGATACCCCTACCCCACCCCACCCTAAGTGCAGAAGCAGGCATTCAGTTCTCTGGATTGATAGCAAAATTGTCCTGGCTGAATAATTCCAGGGGTTATATTTAAATAACCTTTTTGTTAAGAGAGAGGGAGGAAAAAACCCCCACGATAAAAAGCAACTGAAGAAGAGGCATTTTGGTACTTAAAAAGAGAAACCAGAAGGTGACAAGGAATATGAACATTTGCAAAACGTATTTGAAAATAAAACCTATGTTAAACTGATATATTCTACAATCCACCAAGAAACTGGGAAGGACAAATATATTTTTGGAAAACAGATTTCTGTGTGGTTCTATGCACTCCATTGTAAATAAACATGGCCCATCTCCTTGTTAAGCCCTAGTGATGATACGGAAGGGTGTTGGGCAAGGAGTGAATCCTCTGGTACTATTTCCAGGGTTATCTACTCTGGTATCAATTCACAGGGGAAATCTTCTGTTTAAACACAATTAATGTGAAAGTTGGGTAAGAGTTGCAACATTAGTAAGGTAACCTTCTTCCCCCTGCAGCAAAGACGCTCTGATATTAGGAAATAGTTTCAAAATTCAGTTATCAGGCAGCGCATTCTCCTTTTCTAGTGTCAGAGCATGTGTTTCCCTATCTCCTACAAGGCTATCAGTGCAATCCTAGGGAGAGTCGCTCCATTCTAATCCCATTCATTCCAATGGGCTTAGACTGGAGCAACTTCCCTTAGGATTGCACTGTAAGTCTCCTATCATGTTAAGTCTGCACTGAGGCAAGAACAGGTCACAGTAGACACGTAGCTGCCCTGGAAAACAGCCCTGTGACTTACGCTCCTCTCCTGTAATGTCACTTAGTCATACTAAACACATCACTGACTGCACCTCAAGTCACCTCATCCACTTCACTTCTAGCAGAAGGCAGCAAAACTAGCAATGAGATGGTGTCATATCAATGTTTGTTTCCATTGTCACTGCTAGGTAGCAACCAAGGAAATAACAGCACAAGCTCTTGTATAAAGAAATACAATGATATATTCGAAAAGTATGTAAAAAACACACCAGCAAAGATAAATACACACTACTGTACTGTACTAACAATGCAGAGAACCGGTGAAATATGCAGTTTGTGAAAACTAAACACAAACGCCAAGGCAGTCTTGTTGTAACTTTTCCCAAAGATGGCAAGCGCAGCAATGTGCGAATAGCACAGGGGGAGGCAACTCCAGCAGTCGGGTAAGTTGGTCATGCGCAGTGGAGATATTGAAGGCAACTCCGAAGACTGGAAGAAACAATCATGCGCAGTAGGGAAAAAGACGTGTAGAACGAAATCCGCCCGTCATTCATTGACAAAAATAGCCACAGTAATATCATTATAATAACGTACAGCCACGGTACAGGTAGATAGATCAAAAGAACATGAGCTCTAGATTATATCACGTTTCGCTTGAAAGCTTCTTCAGCCAATAATAATCCAGTATGATCCAGACAGTGCTGTATTCTGACCGACCAACAGGTTCAAGAGACAATCATGAGATCTCTGGGTATCAGGCAGCACTGTGGGTTCAAACCAGGAGTCCTGTAGATCTGGGTATGGGCTCCTTGCACTGTTAAGATTGTTGTTTGGAGGAGGAAATGACAAGCTAGTTCAGCCTGGAGTTTACCAAGCCAGCCCTTGACCATCCTGGCCTGAAAAGGCCAACCAGATGTAACTGGGTGATGTAAAGACTAGTTGATTGTCTGATTTCCAGCAGTTTGGGTAATTTATAATGGAAGGAAGGGGGAGGAAGAAAGAACAAACTGAAGGATGGCTGTTTTTAGTGACAGGTATGCATCTGCTGCAATATTTAGTTCTGGCTTGGCTATCCTGTGAATTGGGTACTTGTTTGTTTATTTATTTACATCATTTTATACTTCACCTCTCTCCTCATTGGGGACACAAAGCGGCTTACATCATTCTCTTCTCCATTTTATCCTCACAACAACCCTGTGAGGTAGGTTGGGGAGGGTGGGGAGGAACATCTCCTCCCAATCCCTCCTATGAGGCCCTGAACCATCGTGCATTGGTCTTTCCCCCATTTACCTGATAGGGGTTGCACCAGTGACAACGAGATGGGAAGTTCCTCTGTAAGAACTCCCTCCCAGGTAGGTTGACTGTTTACCTAGCAAAGCCACAAGTGTATGGGATCCAGAGTCATGCCCAGAGCCCTCCCACCTTCTCATCACAGGTTTCACTAAGTAGGTTAGAGCGAAGCAAATGCAGGGAAAGATGAGGCCAAGACGACTTTTGGTTTGGTAATGAACCAAGCCTGAACTTTGGTGGTGGTGGGGAAGGAGAAGGAGGAGGAGGAGAAGAAGAAGAAGAGTTGGTTTTTATACCTCGCTTTTCTCAACCTTTAAGGAGAATCAAACCAGCTTACAATCTCCTTCCATTCCAGCCAGAATGGTGTAGTGGTTAAGAGGGGTGCTTTGGAGTGGTGGACTCTGATCTGGAGAACTGGGCTTGATTCCCCACTCCTCCACATGAGCGGTGGAGGGTAATCTGGTGAACTGGATTTGTTTCCCCACTCCAACACATGAAGCCAGCTGGATGACCTTGGGCTAGTCACACTCTCTCAGCCTCACCTACCTTAAAGGTGTCTGTTGTGGGGAGGAGAAGGGAAGGTGATTGTAAGCTGGTTGATTCTTCCTTAAGTGGTAGAGAAAGTCAGCATATAAAAACCAACTCTTCTTCTTCTTCCTCTCCCACAACAGACACCTTGTGAGGTAGGTGGGGCTGAGAGAATTCTGAGAAAACCGTGACTAGTCCAAGGTCACCCAACAGGCTTCATGTGGAGGAGTGGGGAAACCAACCCAGTTCTCCAGATTAGAGTCCATCGCTCCTAGCCACTACACCACGCTCTAGCAAAAAAGTTGGAAACACCTATGCTGCAAAACGTAGCTTCTTGTAAGAACGTTTGTGCAGGCATAAGAGGCTTATGCCCTTCTAGTATTGAACTTATAGTTCAATAGTTCAGGACTTATAGTTTTTTTGTGGGCAGCTTCTGTGAGAATGCTTGTGCAGGCACTGCTATTTTGAATATCTTATTGGGAGAATACAAATATCTGTAGGGTTGATACCACCTTTATAGCTGACATTACCATCAGTTTAAAAAGTTGTTAAATATAAAGTGGCTTTGTATTGTTTTGTAATAAATTTAAATATATTGTATTAGACATAGGAATATTTATTATCATATTGGAAAATCAGAGAAATATATATATGAATGTACACATTTAAAGACTATACTGTTTGAAAAAAGAAATATATGAATGTACACACTGTGTAAAGGGTTACAATTTGAATTGGGTAAAATAATTTCATTACTATTTTTTTTGTTTGGATATTTTTTGAGCTCGTGCTGTACTTTGGGTTGTGACTACACCACGCTCAGCTTGTCCACAGGGCAGTGAACTCTTCCATTTGCCATTATGACCTCCCCAAGTGTAACTTTCACTGACACCTCTAGGACTGTTCAAATCACTGTGGACCTTTCTCTGCTGTGGCATTTGTTAAAAAAAACAATGTGAAATGGGATCCCTGCCCTAGGCCAAGCTCTACACAGCTAAACTCCTTTTTATCTTATTGATGTATTTCAGTTACTTGTGGTGCATTCCTCAGCAGAGTTATACCTTTCCAATCCCAACAACTTCAACGGACTTAAAAGGGTAGCTCTTCTGAGGATGGCACAGTTAGTTCTTATATTCCGCATGGTGTCGGTATGATTGTGAACAGAGGAAAGGAGGTGGTGGAAAAGAACGGACTGTGCCATCAGAGAGTAACCCTGCCAAGAAGGTTTGGCAATCACTTCGCTAGACAACCTTCAGGATGAGAGGACGACCTACTGTGTTATTGCATGTTCATACATGAAATTTCTGCTCTCAGATGCATTCAGAGGTCTTTGACTTTCTGTGGGCTTGCATTTTCTTTGAAGTTAATGGGAGCTTCAAGCCTCCTAAGAAAAGCCTGATATCAAAGAAGAGATATGCTGTGTTGTTTTCCTTAGCAGTGCAATATATATGAATGAGAATGTGGCGTTTTAAAATATGCTTTTGATGGAGTTCACAGAACATTGCAATTCACAACTGACTCTTTGTTTTTCATTGGCAAAGGAAAGTGTCAAATGAAAATAAGAAGCTATCTTAATGAAGCTAGGAGAAGCATCAGGTAAGAGATTAATAATAACTTGACTAAAAATCCAAAATATGCATAACCGCAAGTTCATCCTTCCTTTCAGTATACCTGTTGTTTCGTGCATCCCCTGTAGCAGTCAAGCAGAAAAACTACATGTATCACTGCCCTGACTCACTTCACTCCTAAGCCCATTTACTAGGCAATGAGTTCCACTTACTTCCAAGTGAACACATGTGGGGCCATGCTACATAGCTGCCATCCTGTTTTTGAAGTAAACTCCACTGAATAAAAGAGCCCCGTGGCGCAGAGTGCAGTTCTGTAGTCCAAGCTCTGCTCACGACCTGAGTTCGATCCCGACGGAAGATGGTTTCAGGTAGCCGGCTCCAGGTTGACTCAGCCTTCCATCCTTCCGAGGTCGGTAAAATGAGTACCCAGCTTGCTGGGGGTAAAGGGAAGATGACTGGGGAAGGCACTGGCAAACCACCCCGTAAACAAAGTCTGCCTAGTAAACGTCAGGATGTGACGTCACCCCATGGGTCAGGAATGCTTGCACAGGGGACTTTTACCTTTTTACCACTGAATAAAATGGGGCTATTTTCTGGGTAACAAGGCTCTCCTTGCAAAGTTGCCTTTGTATTGTGTTGAAGAAAGGAAGATGGCTGAGATTCACAGTCCTCCCTAGTTAAATTGTAAGAAACAGCTGCATTTTTACACATTTGGATTGGCCTGCTAGGGCACATCCTCAGAAACTATGCATTGGATGTAACATTGTCTAGAGAAGCCCTTCTTATCAATGACACCTTTGCTTGCCCTTACCTGAAGTCACGAACATTGCATGGTGCCTTTTGACCCCCAAGGGGCTTCAATATCATTTTGCTGGCCTCCCTGTTTTGCTTTGCTCCAAGTTTACCAACGTTGAGTTGCTGCTGTTATCAGCAGATTAATGAAGCTAATTGTGGGGCAGCTGTGTGAAAAATGAGTGTTCATAAATATTTAGAGAATTGAAAAATATTATTTGGCAATTACCATGTAGGTGATAGAATTATTCCTAGTTGGTTTTCTGTGGGGTGGGGGGGGGAAGCATCTTTCAAGATCAGCATTTTCTTACAAGTCAGGGAAATGTGGTGATTAAGCCTTTTACCAAGAAAAGTAAATGCTACCATCTAGTGTCTGTAGACGGATATGCACTCCAAGGAAAAACTGCAGGCGTGATTATACTAGGTGGGTTTCAAACTATAACTGTGCACATTTGCACATCTTTTTTTCAAAGTGTGCTGCTTTTCATGTAGTGCCATAGTGCTCCATCCACACCAGCTGATGTTTTATATATTATCAGATACCAAATTGTCCATTCACACCTCCTTGTGTTTTTCAGAAAAGTGAAACAGAAGTCGTGGTACCTTTAAGACAAATAAAGTTTATTTTAGCATAAGCTGTCATGAGTCAATAAAAAAACCATATCTGATGATTATATAAATGTCTATGTGTGGCACAACACAGTCCATGCTGCAGCTGGGGGTGGAGGAAAAGAAGAAGAAGAAGAAGAAAAGTTGGTTTTCATATGCCAACTTTCACTACCTTTTTAAAAAGGAGAATCAAACCAGTTTACAATCTCCTTCCCTTCTCCCCACAACAGACACCTTGTGAGGTAGGTGGGGTTGAGAGAGTTCTGAGAAAACTGTGACTAGCCCAAGGTCACCCAGCAGGCTTCATGTGGAGGAGTGGGAAAACCAACCCAGTTCACCAGATTAGAGTCTGCCGCTCTTGACCTCAATACCATGCTGAAAAGGCAGGAAAAGCTATATTTGGGGTTCAGTTGAGTGTGTATGTGATGCTATGTAAAATTAAAATACTGAAATTGGACTAAATTAGTGTTCAAATACATGGATGTGGCAACTATATCTAGTTTATTTTGAACAGAAAATGTGAGCATTTGGTGGAAGGCACTGGATTGGTTTCTGTGTGACTTTTCCAGTGCACAACCTGCGATTTTATCTGAAGTATCATGAGTGAAGCTTGAGGAACAAGGCTTTCCTACCTCCTGCTGCAGCTCACAGCACCACAGAATTCTGCTCCTGAGTGTTCAGTGGACCCTTACAGACAAGATGGGGGACAAACTGGGGTATGCAGTGGGAGGAGGGAATCTGCAAAAATCAGACCCATCTGTCAACAGGAAGTGCCCTTATGTGGGCAGAAGAGGTTCTTTCAATCCAATCCTTTGTGCAGACTCAAAAACCTAAAGTTGTATCTTCCACGAGCTTCAATTTTGATAGAAAGGTGAGAATAAGCATCATGTGGTTTCCGAGATGTTTGGCTGTCAATTATAATATCTGGAGCAACATTAAAGTAATTATGGAAAGTTGTTAAGTAAGGCAAAAAGAAGAGTAATTGTTAGACATTCCAGCACAAGATCAACAACAATATTTCAAAATCACAGCATTTCCATGTATATATATATTTCCAATTCTGTTTCATGTGGTTCTGGCTAAACTTATAGAGCTGTGTGTAGACTACCCTATGTGTTATGTACACAAAGCAGGCATTTTTGCAGTAAGCTGGGAATGAAAGAAATAGTATGTGTGCAAGGGTCTAAATAAAGGCTGGTAAATTCTGACTTTGTGCTTATATGTTGGCCAGCATCCAGAAGGCAGTTTGGCAGGCAAGTCATGTGGTATGCTGAGACTGCATTTTCAGGTCACCTTAGGGATAGCCCTGTATATGGGAATGTCACAGAAGAATCGTTTCAAAACAGAATGCACCACTGTTTGCGCGGTTCAGATGTAGTATGCAGATGGCTCCTGCACAGGGCTCCCCATTCCTTCCTTAACAAGGGCTGTATGTGCCCTAATGGGAAGGTACATGGTGAGATTCCCATTTGGTTGAAATAAAAGAGAAACCTCTTGATGCAAATCAGATTTCTTCTCCTTCACTGGACTGAAGTGAAGGGTTCTTTCTATAGAACTCTTCTGGTCGGTGATTTTGTATGTGCTTTACAAATTAACAGGAGCAAACTACAAGTGGCACTGGCATTCAGTGGCTGGAACTACAGATGTGTCATTTGGATCTAAACAGCCACAGGATGGAAGGACTGTAGCACTGAAGAAGGCAAGGTTCATTCTTCCCACCCATCTTCCTTTGGTTAGTGGTTCCCCAGCTGGAAATGGCTACCCTGGGACTGTGTGCTTGCCCTATTTCTTTAAAGCAGGGTGTGTGTGTATGTGTGTGGGGGATATCTAACTGAGAGGCTGACACCCTTCCCCAACCCCATGACTGTTACCCATACCCTGTCAAGAGCAGGCCATGAGGATGGTATGCGGTGGTGCGATTGTGCTGCTTCCAGGTGCTGTTATGCTATTCTGTCCAAGGCCAGTCTATGCCCCGTGTTTAGTCTTCATTCCCATACTGTGGGAATCGCCAAGTACTCCTTCCTGCCTCTGGGAGGGGGGTTGCCTGGGTTACCAGTTATCTCCTTTTGCTCTTCCATATATGCTATGTACCTTGTTAGTGTCCTTTTGAAAATGGCTTCTGAAACCTGTCGATTCTAACCAATAAAACTGCTTTCGTGGACTTGCCATCTGCTGGAATCTGTTTATGGGTTTGCCGTAGGGCTAGAGCTTACATACCCCTATCCTGCAGTTACATAATTAGACATATTGGATTCCAGTCTCAGAACTCGTGTTATGTGTAATTTGTGTGTGTGTGTTTTTAATTAAGCTACATTCTACATAGAGTGATGTATAAGATTGAATAAATAATAAATAAAATGTAAAATATATGTATAAAAATAGTTATTTGGGAAGTAGCATAATTTTGTACAAATAGAGGCATCTTCTCTCTCCATTTAACAGCACAGGGTTAAAAAATCAATTTTAATATTATCATTTCTCTGTTCTGTTTATATACCACTTTCCCGAGAATTTCCCCCCAAAGCAGCTTTACTTCACTAAAAAGAGATTGGCCCTGTCCTCAGGCTCAGTTTTGATTTTTTTAAAAACCAAACCCTGTTCCAACATGTTGACATTATAGGGTTGCCAGGTCCCACCTTGCCATTGGTAGGGGATGGGTGGTGTAGGCTTGCCAGATCCAGATTGGGAAACTCCTGGAGATTTTGGGATGGAGCCTGGGGAGGACAGGGACCTTAGTGAGCTCCAGTGCCATAGAGTCTACCCTCCAGGGGAACTGATCTTTGTAGTCTGGAGATGAGCTGTAATTCCAGGGGATTGGCAGGTCCCACCAGGAGGCTGGCATCCCTAACTGGCAATGCTATCCTTTACAGTGATTTCCGAGTGCCTGGACTTGAGATAACTCTGCATAGAGCTGTATGGCTGCAGAGCACTAAGTGTTTCATTTCTTGCCCCTTAAGGATCCATTTTTGCCAATTCAGGTGTGAGAGACAACACTGTGGCACCTTAGTTCATGATCATGTTGTCCAAGAATATATTTCTGACTGTATATACCAAGTTATTTTGCTAAGGCTTGGGAGGCCAATAAGAAACAACTGCCTCCTTTTATTTCTTTTAGGAGTAATTCACAAAAACCATACTGATGTTCACGATGAATTGCTAATTCTTACTGAG
Organism: Euleptes europaea; assembly: GCF_029931775.1. Taxonomy (NCBI): domain Eukaryota; kingdom Metazoa; phylum Chordata; class Lepidosauria; order Squamata; family Sphaerodactylidae; genus Euleptes; species Euleptes europaea. Next base: position 68,224,343 of record NC_079313.1, on the reverse strand, counting down.
CCATTAATCAGAAGTTGAAATCACACATCCTTGCTCTACTGTTCAACTCAAGGCCTAATGACATACCACTGGGTTTGTGACAGTGAAGGGCCTTTCATTTTACTTGTCTGAAGTAGGTGCTGAGGAGCCAGGCTGACAAAAAGGGAGGAAATGTTCTTTAGGTTTGGTTCTTGGTGACTGTCACGGACACCTTCACAAGGGTGTTCGAAACTAACTGTTCTAAATAATGTTGTGGAATGTGCTCCATCTAGTGTACATGTAAGGTTGGGAAATGTGTACAAGATTCAATGGCCTGCATCCTACCATTCTGCTCAGCCGAGTTTGCAGCCTTCCTTCAGCCTCAGGAGTCTTCTTCCAGCCTGTGGCTCTTCCACCATCCAGATTAAAGAGCCACTTAAGCTGGAGGAAGGTTCTTTTCTTGGAATGAAGGGTATCAACTTTGCTAAGCAGGGTGGAAGGATAAAGAAAGTAGTCAGCTGCCAGGTGGGTCCCAAAGTAAAATCCAAAAAATCAGAGCCCAATCCCCATTATACCTTTTATTAGGACCAATAGGGTTGCCATTCCCCTCTTTGCCACCAGCAGATTTTTGGGGCAAAGCCTGAGGAAGGCAGGGTTTGGGAGGGGAGGGACTTCAATGCCATAGAGTCCAGTGGCCAAAGCCACCATTTTCTCCAGGTGAACTGATGTCAATCAGGTGGAGATCAGTTACAATAGCAGGAGATCTCCAGCTACTACCTGGGGGTTGGCAATCCTAAGGACCAACCGAATAACACATAACGCTGTGCAAGTTTTTGAGTTCAGTGAAATCCTTCATCAGGCTAGAGGTTACAGAAAAATAAAAAATAGAAAAGGATAGGTACGATACAGGGCAATGATACAGAGGACTGCAGCTAGCTCAGGGCAGCAACATTTGTCCTGGATGTCTGTACACTGTTTTTCAGGTTGAACATACAGACCATATCGTCTGGGTTTGTCTAGTTTGTCTCTGGCATGAGTCAGATGATAAATGACGTGCAGCCTTGAGTTGTGGATTCTGAATGAAGCAGCAGTCCTTGAATTTGCAAGAGGAAAGGCCTCTGCAGTTGCACTTGTTTACAAAAATGAACCCATCCGCTTTTTCCATGTATGTTTGAGTGCATGAAGTACTAGAGATAATAGGCTCTCCTCGTTCCTGTTAGGTACAATTATTACTGGGTGCAAATACTCTATTATGATTTGTGAGCTGGTGTTGAAAACAGACAGCCTGGTGTAAAAATCAATAGTCATCATCCTTTAAAGAAAACAAAACACTGAACCAAGAAGCTTCAGCTATCGAAGATTCTTAATCAGATATTTTGACCTGCATCCTAAGCAGTGCGAGCAAAGAGCTGCTAGAGGAAGGCAACTTCCCCGCCTCCCCTCTCCCTGCACCCTTCTTTGTCCCCCAGGTTCATGGACCCTGAAGGATCAGTGAGGACCAAACTGGGAGCTTGCAGGCAGGGGTGGTGATGGTGGCAAAAATGGGCTTCCCCTCCTCTGCAAACAGAAAAGGCCGTTATGTCAGAGAAGCTGCTGTTAGTCTCCAAGTTTAACCATGTATTATTATGAAGGAACCACACACAGCCATACCTAACCACAGAATGTAGTAACTGCATGCCTGCAATCAAGGGACACAGTATGACATGCAATGCGCAAGAACCCACAGAACCTTTATTTTAAGCAAGAGTATTGCCTTTTATGCAGGGACATTTCCCCGTGGCCACCCCCAGCGACTGCTTTGGGGCTTCCTTTTCTGCCCATCAGAGGTCGCCTCGCTCTCCCCATGCGTTTCCGCTCATTTTGCCCGCGTTTTCCAGATTCTGGCTAAAACAGCATCTGGAAAACACAGGCAAAATGCTGATCCAGCAGCTAATAAACATCAAATGAATAAACACCAAAATGAAAGCCAGTCCCCAAAGGCCTGGAGAAATAAAAATGGGTTTTAATTGGTGCCTAAAAAGTAATAACATTGGTGTCTTGTGAATATGGTGGGGAGGAGGACATAACCAAAGTCTGGAAGCCACAAAAAAGGATCTGTCTAGATGAAGATATGTCTCTCTCTGGGTGGATGGTGATTGTGCAACCCATGGGACTTAGTCCATAGTCTCGGCTTTGATTTAACTGCCAAGATTTTGTGCAACACAGCCTCACTCAGAAACTGGCAAAAGAGCCATTCATTGCTTAAGATGGGAGAGCAGGTATAGACTTCATGTCCAGTTCTCAAACACTCCCCCCTGGATTATCTGATCTGATGCATGGAAGGCTAGTGCTGGCTGCTATAGGTATGTGTAGTAAATAACTTTGAAACGTAGTGATGAGAACAATAAAACTCTGGACCACACTCACACTAGGGGTGCTATGAACTTTTTTTAAATTGCTTTTTATTTCATAAAGAAGGGAGGGAAAACAAAAATAAAGAAAGGTAAAAATTGGCAATACAAATCATAAAGACAAGAGAAAATCTATTACAGTATCATACATACTTTGCATGGTTATGAAATCAAGATTGCTTTCCTAGCCCCAAGCAGATGTTTCTTCATACTTGAGGTACTCCCCAAGTTTGCAGAAAAATCTGAAAAGTTTTTTTTAAAAAAAAAAAAACCAGGAGGTTAAAATTCCCTGGGTTTATTTTTTTTAAAAAGAGTTGTCTGCACACATGCACAGATGACGCAATAACCGTTGAGGTGAGGAGGACACCGGCAGCCTCGCGGGCCCAGGATCATCAACAGAGATGGGGGGGGGGGGGAAGCCACAGTAGGATCAGCAGCAGAGGCTGGGAGCCTCACTGGGCCCAGGATCGGCCACAGTAGCAATGAAGGGAGGGGAAGAAGGTGGGGGAGGAAAAAAGCTGCAGCGGGCTCAGCAGCAGAGGCTGGATGCTTTGCTGGGATCCTAGGTGGTGACAATGGGAAGGAAGATTGGAATCCTTCCACGTTGGGGGGGGGAGAGATAGAATTTCCCCTCGCAAGTTTCTTCTGTATCGGTCCCCCACATCTATATCTGATTCTCGACATGGCTAAGTTTGTGGATACTTAAATCTGGAGACTAGAGCCATGAACAGACAAGACAGATCTATCAACAAACATGAAAAATACCACAGCTATGCAGAAAAATCTGAAATCTGAAGGAATATTACATTGGGGGTTAAACCCCAGAAATAATAGAAGCAGCACCTGTAGCTTTAAGAAACTAAGTCACCACTAGGTGACTTGATACCACCTGACTTCCATGACCTAGCTGCTTGCTACTGTTCAACAGCAGCCACCCACAAAAGCCAGTGTGGTGTAGTGGTTAGAGTTTCCGATTAGGATCTGGGAGACCGAGGTTCAAATCCCCATGGAAGCTCAGTGGGTGACTTTTGGCCACTCACACACTCTCAGCTTAACCTACCTCACATAATTATTGTGAGAATAGAATGGAAGAGAGGAGAATGATGTTTTAGGTTCCCATTGGGAAGAAAGGCAGGGTATACATGAATAAATAAAAAAGGCAGGTTGGTTGGTGGGCGGGAAGGAGAGAAGGAAGAAGAGAAAGGTAAGGATATGGGGTTTGCTAGGAGGAGGGAAGGAGGAAATAGTGTGGGAAGGATAATTCAGGAGAAAGCAAAGTGCCGCCTACAAGTCCTTGTGGATTCTCCACTGTGCAAGTAGGCCCAGTGGCCAGCACTGTGTAATTCAGCCATAGTTTTCTCAGATAGAGGTTTCTAGGAGGAGTGAAGGAAGGGAAGGTGATGACAGGGGGGGGGGGTAGATTGGCTGGTGGGTGGGAAGGAGAGAAGGAAACCAGAAAAGGAAAGAGCCTATGAGGGCTTTCAGGGAAGAGGACATAATGGAGGAGGAGAAATAAGATGCCCCCTGCAAGTCCTTGCAGGTCCCCTGCTTGTCATTTTATAATAGCTGATTGACTGATTTATTTGCTCACTTTTTCTTTATACAATTGGCTGCCAAGCAGTATGCAGCAACGGCAAATCTATGAGAGGGGAAAAAGGAAGTAAGACTTCTATCAGTATAAGAATGTGCATGTGTGAAACACTGCCAATTCACTGTACTGTACTGAGAGCTAGTGTTGTACAGCGGTTACAGTGTCAGACTAGGATCTGGGATACCCAGGTTCGAATCTCCACTCTGCCGTGGAAGCTTTCTGGGTGACCTTGGGCTAGTCACATACTCTCAGCCTAACCTGAATAAATGGAGGAGAATGATGTCACTTTGGATCCCCATTGGGGAGAAAGGTGGAGTATAAATGAAATAATGGGGGAAAATCCTGTTTGAGTACATAAAGAATAGCCCAACGAATACCCTTAAACTATTTGGGAACAGCCAAACTGACAGATGAAATGCTGGCTTCCTGTTCGCAACGAACGAGCAGACCATGAGCTGAACCCGTAGGTGTTTGAGCAGCCCTCAAACACTTGCATGCAGTTCTGGGATTTAGGCTGATAAGGGATTGGCTGTTGGATATTAATTTTGACAAGTGCTTACTTCAGCCTCAGCTTGCCAGCTTTCAAATTATTTACTGTATATGTGCCTTTACAAGGCCAGTGGAAACTAGCTGGGGTCAACAAAACATGGGGAGAATTCACAACAATAAGAAGTTATTTAAAATAATCTTGGAGAAGACACACATTGACCAGTCTGGTGCCATACTTGGCATATTTTGGCTATGACCAAGTGAAGGTGATATGGATTCATAATAGAGATTTCACCAGCAAGTAGTTGTGTACTATATATTATCTGTTGAGCTAACTCCATACAAGGGAAAGGCAAATGGTAAATGTGAGGGGCTAGGAAGCACAGTCAGGAAATTCAGATAACCTTCAATCTTAGAAACAATGTTCCAGAAGGCTGTAGAGCTTGTTCATATGTGCAGGGAAGCATGTGTTTAAAATGCTGTCCTGCCCTAGTTGCCTGAAATGGCTGTTGGGGAACAGAGCTTACATAATTTTCTCAGCAGTTAAAAAGTCTCGTTTTCTCAAACAGGCAAAGAGAAAACCCTTGTTCCACTTCCTGGTTGGATATATTTAGTGGCTATCACGTAATGTAGACATCAATAGAAATGGGAAAGGTTAAGAGCAAATGTCAATGGAAGTTTGTAGACAGTTATTTAGTTTACAGTATTGATGACCTTGTTCCCCAGCACTAAACTGGTATATCCCCAACATGTATGTAGGTGAGTTCCTTTTGTTTCACACTGTCTCCATCAGAGGTTAGGCCCTGCATCTGGATAAATTATGTATCATGTTAAGCTTGTCCCAAATGCCCATAGAAAGAATTTGTGACCATCATCTCCAACTTTTTCAATTGTCACCTGCCACTGCAGTGTTTCATACTATTATCTCCTTACAAATAGCCTGCTATTATTACAGCAGCAACCTGCTGAGGGAAATCACTGCAATCGGAGTCTCAAGAAGCTGAGAATGTAGCAGTAACAGGAACTCCTTAAATGTTACCATATATCTTCCACTCTCAATTCAAGTAGAAAGAAACAGAGTGCACCGCCCCAACCAAAAATGTGTATAATACATTTTATTAACAGGACTACTTGCAACCTTACAGTATAGGGAGTGGTTCTTTTAAGGTATTTATGCCTTAGGGAAGTTGTGATGGAAAAGTCTATCTGCTTAAAAGAAATTGCATCATACAAGGACAAAAGGAGCTCATTCTTCAGCACCCAGGAGCTCATTCTTCAGCACCCAGTAATTATATTTCTGGCACTCCAACAGTCTTCAAAACATTAAGAGTGGATGTCATCAGGAGGGTTTGATAATACTTGGGGATAACTGACTTCTACGTCTCTACCTGTATTCTTGAATAATACTAAGAGCTGTGTTCACTGAGAGGTAGCACAGAATATATTAGCAACAGCAAAAAATATTTATACTAAGGAGGAAGGAAAACAAAAATGTACCCTTGAGCAGAAGAATGCTTTAAAAAAATTGGCAGGTTATGTATCCATGCAAAATTACTGCTGCTCTATCACATATTCATTTGGGAAAGATAAAGCTATGCCGTTATTTGTGAAAAGATGGCAGCTTGGCAGGTTGGATAGTGTATACAAACCTCCACAATGCTTTAATTTAACTGATGTATCCAATGTTATGGAGAGTTCGGATGAGGAAAGAGGCACAGAAGGAATAAATAATAAAATTAATCTTTGGAGCCAAGGAATGCCCTCCCCATTTTTATGTAACATTTGTTACCTTACTTTAATTTTTAAAAAGTTAATTAGGAAACAGGCTGCAAGTTCCAGGCACTCTACTGATCTCCCTAAATGAGGCAGGAAGAATGCTGCCCCTTCTGAGAAGTCATCACAGGCTATAAAAATCCTTGACATCATAGGAGGCTGTATTGATTGGCCAATGCCCTCTGCTGTTCCCTCCTCCTAAACATCTGATACCCTTTCTGTTTGTTTATGTAACAATCCAATGACCCAGCAGTTTTACATACAACCAGTCTGATACCCCTTCAGAGCAAAAAGGAGCATATCTAGCTAGGGCATACTACAAAGGTCCCGATAATGACTGAATTAGTAACATCTATTTTGGGGGGTTAAATTACTGCTGCTTAATTTATAACTTTACTGTAAAATATTTCCTTTGGACGTAAGAGGAAACTTTTTGTCTTCAGTTAAGTTTTTCCTCAAGATTTGTTGAATAAACCTTTCATTCTTGGCCAATAGATTTTTTCCTATGAATACTAGATACTCATATAGAATATCACAGCTGATTCTTCCATTAAATTACCACAGTAAATGTTTCTACCTATTTCCATCCTATTTTGAAACCTGATAAACAGTTTATCAGTCTGTTGGAATAATGATGTCTTCTAAAAACAATAAACTGAGAAAATATTTGAAACCCAAAGGAGGCTGTAGGAAAGTCTTGGAAAAGCAGCATGACATGGAGAATGCTGATTTTCAGAATCCATTGAAATAGAAGCCCAAATGATTTTGCGCAGTTTGCTGATTCGTAAAATGCGAGTGGGGGAAGAGAAGTGCCCAACACCCCACAAGAGCTCCCTGATCTCACAGTTGGTAAGACAGTTTATTCAAGGTCACAACCTGCTTCTAACAAAATAAAAATCTAAACTCCCCTAGACTTCACTTGCAGCCCATTCTTGAACTTTTGGCAGCCGGGGACAGTGGGGAGGAGGTGCAGCTGCTGCCAAAAGTGCAGGTGCAGCCATTCCATGGCTGCCAAAAGCTCGAAAAAAGTCTTTTAAAGGCTTTTCACCCCATTGAAAATAACGAGGCTGCACCTGCTAAAAAGCAGGTGCAGCCTTGCTCTTCTACCCACCGTAGTATCTGGGGCAAACTGGGACAGGAGGCTGCCTACAGGCAGCCCCACCCCCCGGAAATGCCCCCGGGGTGCCGGAACGCCCCCCGGAACGCCAATGCGGGCCTTTTTGCTGGTGGGATGCCAGCAGAAGGCCCCGTCGGCGTCCGGGCCTCCCCACTGGCGTTGAGGCAGTTTACAGCAGAATAAGTAGCCCGGACACCGGTGTCGGGGGCCCCAACGCTAGTGCAGCCCCTTCCTGGCCTCCTGAGGACTTTTGTCCTCAGAAGTCAGGAATGTGCTGCTAGGGTTGTTAAGCATTCAAAACCCAGACAAATGCCTACCTGTTGAGACATTTTTAATTTGATATCATGTGTTCCTTTCATTAATTTGCTCTTTTACCACAGTGTTGGGCTGTCTGTGATGTGTCAGTTAACTTTAAACTCTGTAACACTTTTTGGACAACAACAAAAAAAGGACATGCAATTATCTCCTTTCAGAACTCATCAAGACTTAGTACTGAACACAATACAAGATGGATGAAAGCTGCCCACTCTTTACATGTGTATTTTCTTGGATTTGACTATTGGTGCTGTAAAGGAAAGATTAACGCATTCACTTGGGTCCAAGTATTGGGTTTGACTAACAGTGGGGCATCTGCTGACAGAAGCCTCCTTGCGCTGATGGAAGTCTTCTTACGTGGAAGGAAGGATCCATCTTTGGATCCAACCCACTGAATGAAAAAGCTGTTTTAAATCCTATACAGAGATTAGTGTTTTTACAAAGCACTGTTCTTTCTTGGTCTTTTAGCCTGAGCAAATGAGCATACTGACTCTCAGTATAAACCTAGCTGTGAATTGCTCACTTCTAATGATGAGTTATGAAACAGTAATACTGTCATCAGTTTTCAGTTTGAATGTAACTCTATTCATCTCGTATGTGAAAGCTGTTTTCCAGACTGGCATATTTATTGCCTGCTTTTTTTTAATAGCATCATGTATTAAATATACACTGAAGAGTTAAACAGGTAACTAATATTGTTGATATCTGCTGTAACAAGAGCAGTGTATTTGGTCTGAAGAGAGATTACAGATAATTAGAACGTTTAAAACTTATGGTTGGGTTTCCCCATAGATATTCAAAGCAACAATCCCATTGCAAAAATGTCTTGACTAAAAATAGCACATCGTTGAGCGCCTAATGTGGAGCTGTTATTTTAATTAATATTTCAGAGCAGTTCCTAGTAGATGAGGAAAGTAAGAGCCCTATTCATAAACTTTCTGGCATTCTGCCACAAAAAAGTTGCTTTTATTGAGCAAAAGAGGGAAAGGTGGAATGTCTCTTTCCAGCAGGAATGCATGTTATTTTTATTCAATTCATAAATCCTTTTTCACCCCATTGATGAAGGGTGAACTTTTTTTTTCATTTACTACTGATGTGGAGAAATGTTTGAGAGAATGATACTTAAAAGGAGCCAGGAGAAAGAAATTACATTCTTAAGCGTTTATTAAAATAAATACAGAAAACAAGTGTCACAATTGTGTTGGGGCAAAGTGAAGAAGCGCCAGCTAACAAAATATTAATGTCTGTTGGAAACAAGCTGTTACAAGTGAGAGAAGGGAATTAATCATCAATCAATAAAATAGTATTGACTAGGTAAGATATGATACACTTGTTAATAATACTGTATTTTTCTCTCCATAAGATGCACTTGACCATAAGACGCCCCCCCCAGCTGGCCGTCGGATCGTGGAACGCCGGCTCGCGCCGTCCAGATACCCCCAGTGGGCTCTATGCGGCCCGCCCGCCTCCCAGCTGGCTGTCGGGGCGGAGAACGCCGGCTCGCGCCGTCCCAACGCGCCCAGCTCTGTGCGCCCCGCTCGCCTCCCAGTGCGCCATCCCAACGCACCCAGCTCTGTGCGCCCCGCCCGCCTCCCAGCTGGCCGTCGGGGCGGGGAAAGCCGGCTCGTGTTCCGGCAAGCCCAGCCGGCTGGCGGGAGGGGCAGGGAGTCCCGGATGGACCGGGCTAGGGTCCATAAGAGGCACATTCACTCCATAAGATGCACAGACATTTCCCCTCACTTTTGAGAAGGAAAAAAGTGCGTCTTGTGGAGCGAAAAATACAGTAATTTATTTGTGAAGTGTGCACAAGACACTGGATTCTGTACATGACTTCATACATTCCAGGGGGCAGTCTCCTCTACAAACATATGTTGGTTTAATACCAATTTAACTGTGCTGCCCCTCCCCGCTAAAATGAAGCAGGTGAGCATACTGATAATTCTCCATTAAGAGATTTTGAGTGTTCCTTAAAGAACTACATTTCCCACAGTTCCCTGGGGAGAAGAATTAAATCAGTTTAACTTTGTGGTAAAAACGTACCATTAATTATATTTGTGGTGTTAATCCTGAAATGAAGGAAATATAAGAAAGCATGTACCTTTAAAAGGTGGGACATGTTAAGGAACAGTGTTACTGCCACTGCTAGATGTACAAAGGCAGATGAGAAAGAAATGCATCGTGTAATGAACATGCCAACAAGTGGAGCCACACTGGGGTCAAAGTCAGTGTGGTGCAGTGGTTAGAGAGTTGGGGAGACCTACCTTCAAATCCCTGCTTGGTGCGAAACTTTCTGAATGGGATATTAATTCTCTCTCCGCCTAACCAACCTCAAAGGATTGCTGTGAGAATAAAATAGAAGATGGGAGAATCAGGTGATCCTCAGAGGAAGGGTGGGAAAGAAATGCATTAAATAATTATGCATGCAGTGCTTGCCTTTGAGAAGCATTGTGTAGAGTGCTCATGCAGACTGTGACTAAGTATGATCTAGACCACTCAGCAGAAGGGAGTTGTTGGACCTGACCACAACAGGCACTGTTGTGGTTGGATCCAACAACTCCCTTCTGCTGAGTGAAGGGTCATCTGTTGATGGAGAAAGGCTCCTTCTGGCAAAGCAAAGCTGCTCATTTTGGTCTGATTTACTCCTGATTTTCTTGGCAGTCCATCCACAAGCACCAGAATCAGTTCAGGCACAGTTCTTTTTTTTATTTTTAATAAATGTTTAATTATTTTTTAACTTTAACATATATATAAAAACATCAATTGTTTAAAATCAAACAAGATAATAAAATATTAATAATTATAATATTAAAATATAAAACGACTCCCCCCTCACCCTCTTGCATCCTAAGTTAATTTTTATATACTTTTACTAACAACTCTAATCCCTATCCTATTAACTCTTTACAATTAACAAACTTATCTCATCTAATTATTAATTCAATATCTTAATATTGACCAATTCATAATCCAAAGTTATCAAAGGGATTAAACCAGAGAGTATCCTTTAAGCGGTCCCATTAAAAATTGCTTCTCACAGTAAAGTCTCCACGCCTCCCATTCCCCCTTAAATTGTACATTATCCATCTGATTTATCAATGCCGTCAGTTTTGCCATTTCTGTCAATTCCAGCATCTTATTTATCCAGTCTTTTTTTGTCGGTATCTCGTCAGTCTTCCATTTAGCTGCAAATATCAAACGTGCAGCTGTAGTGGCATATATCAAAAAAGTTCAACAAGTAAAGATTGTATCCAGTATCATGCTTAAAAGCAACATTTCAGGTGTTTTGGAAATATTTTGTTGTAAGATCCCTCTTAGTTCTTGATATATCATCTCCCAAAATTTCTTCGCTTTTTCACAGGTCCACCAAACATGATGAAAGGATCCTACTTCCTTATTACATTTCCAACAGTTTGGTGACATAGAGCGAAAGGATGTTGCTAATTTCTTTGGTGTTGAATACCATTTATACATCATTTTGTATACATTCTCCCTTAGTAGTTGCGAGGAAAAAAGTTTCAAATCCTTCGTCCATAGCCTTTCCCATTTCTCCAATGGTATATCATGACCCAACATTTGTGCCCAACTGATCATGGTAGGTTTTATTCGTTCTTGTTCAGTGTACAGTTCTAATAACAGCTTATACATCTTGGATATAAGATGATCAGTTGTATCCAGTAAAAGTTTCTGTAAAGTTGATTTGGTTTTAGAGAATCCAGTTTTCAAATCTTGTAAATAGACCGAGTTTATTTGGTAATACTGAAACCACAATAGTTCATCTTTAACTTCTTCATACTCTTTAAGTGAACATTTCACACCTTCCCATCTCAAAAGATCTTGGTAAGTTACAAATTGAGCAGGTCTTAATGGACACAAAGTTAACATTTCCTGTGATGAAACCCATAATGGAGTTCTTACTTCTAGTAAATGTTTATATCTAGTCCATATTCTATAAAGGGACGATTTAACCAAATGTTGCTGAAATGATGCATGAGATTTCACTTTATTATACCAGAGCCATGCCAACCACTTCTATTATCAAAACCCTCTAGATCTAGTAGTCATGTATTTTTTAAGTCCATCCAGTCTTTCAACCATACTAAAGCAGCCGCTTCAGCATACAATTTAAAATTAGGAAGTGCAAGTCCACCTCTCTCTTTTAAATCAGTCAAGTATTTGTAAGCTATCCTTGGTTTCTTACCTTGCCAAATTAAATTCATCAAATCTTTTTTCCAGATATCAAAGTATTTTACTTGGGATACAATTGGAAGATTTTGAAACATAAATAACATTCTTGGCAGTATATTCATTTGCACTGTGGAGATACGACCTAATAAGGATAAATTCTTATTTGTCCAGATCATCATATCCCTCTTTATTTCTTCCCACAGTTTAACATAATTATTTGTAATCAGTTCCACGTTTTTCATTGAAATCCAAATTCCCAAGTACTTCACTTTACTCGCTTTTTGCCAACCTGTTACATCAATAAATCGTTGTTGCTCTGAACCAGGAACATTCTTGAAGATCGTTCGAGTTTTTTCTTAATTGATTTTGAAACCCAAAACTTTGCCATAAAAATCTAATATCTCTTTCAATTCAACAGCGGATTGATTTGGATCATCCAAAATCAATAACAAGTAATCAGCAAAAGATCTCATTTTGAACTCTTGTTTACTTATTTTTAAACCTTTTATCTCCTTAGTTTTCCGAATCTTACAACACAGGGACTCTAACACCAAAATAAAAAGTAAAGGAGAAAGAGGACATCCTTGTCTTGTCCCTTTTTGAATACTACATTCTCCTGACATTGATTCAGTTCAGGCACAGTTCTTCAGCACATCTGCCCTCCCTCTGGGTTTTCACAGTTGTGAAATCAGTTTATTTTCTTCCACACATGCCTTAAATAATAAGGATTTTCAAGTGAGGGTGCTGTCATCATCGGTGCCATCACAGCACCTTTTTTTTTTTGATGCATGCTTATATCAATATATAAATATCATGACTGCCTTTAAAAATATACTGGTATTGATATACTGATATATGGCTATAATGATACCGTAGTTGAAGCTGGTTCTCCGAATTCCCAGCTTTTATTGTTGTTTTTAAAAGTAAATCTCTTGTCTTTTCCCTTGCAGAGATATGCCTTTTCTGTTATATCTCCACAAGGGAATGGGCTAGACACTTACTTTTTTTAAAATGAAAGCTGGGAATTCAGAGAACCTGCTAAACCTATCATTACAATGGTATATGAACATATCGATATATTTTTTAAAATAAAAACAAAACCACTCATGATCAGGGGGGAGAGGGAATGGTTTGACAGTGACAGTCTAATCATCAAAAAACTGAAGGTGCATGGGAATGGGTGTTATACAGAAAACAAACAGAAACATTATGCGCAAGGAAAAAGGCGACTCAAACTTGGCTTCTAGAAAAAGATCAGGGTAAAAGTGGTTTCAAAAGAAGAGTTGGTTTTTAAATGCCAACTTTTTCACTTAAGGAAGAGTCAAACTGGTTTACAATCACCTTCCCTTCCCCTCCCGACAACAGACACCCTGTGAAGTAGGTGGGGCTGAGAGAGCTCTAAGAGAGCTGTGACTAGCCCAAGGTCACCCAGCTGGCTTCACGTATAGGAGTGGGGAAACCAACCTGGTTCATCAGATTAGAGTCTGCCACTCATGTGGAAGAAGGGGGAATCAAAGTCGGTTCTCCAGAGAAGAGACCACCGCTCTTAACCACTGCACCTCACTGCGGGGGGTGGTGGTGGTGGAACTGAAGTGAAAGCTAAAAGTATAAAAATACATGCAGAAATCAGGGGATAAACCAAAGCAGTATGGGTTCAGAACCAACAAAAAACCCCATGTGGAAAAGCCCCTAGTGAATGGAAGTCAGTCATAGGATTAAACCCAGCACTTCCACAGGACCAAATCAAGACAAGAGGGACAGAATGTCCTCAGTTCTACTGAGAAGAAATACTCTTGCTAAGTATAATGTTCTGTTGTCCTTCAGTGCAGGAGAAGACTGCTAGAAAGAAGTCTTCCATCTCCCCCTCCAAAAAAACTCAAACATATTCTTCAGTAGTCAAAAAGGGCAAGAGTCCAGTAGCACCTTAAAGACTAACAAAAATATTTTCTGGTAGGGTATGAGCTTTCAGAGTATCTGAAGAAGTGAGCTGTGGCTCACGAAAGCTCATACCCTACCAGAAAATATTTTTGTTAGTAAGGTGCTACTGGACTCTTGCCCTTTTTGACTACTGCAAACAGACTAACACGGCTACCCACTGTGAATTATATTCTTCAGTCTTTAATTATCTAGAAGATCCATGTAAACCCATCTTTTGTTCTCCCCCCACTCTTGCATCATTTAGTAGTAAAGTTGAAAAGCTAAATATTCACCACCACCATCCCCCCCCCCAAAAAAAAACCCCTAGGTGGCAGAAATGGTAATAACTTTTGTGACACCAACAATTTTCTGGACAATGACTGTTTGTAATAACGAAATCTCCTCATAACTCCAAAGCGCCCAGATTTTTGCTCAAAGAGCAACCCTAACTCTTTCCCAGACCATCATGCATGGGCCCAAATCGAAATATCTGTCCTCCACCCCTCCCCAAAAGCACCGTTTCACAAATTCCCTAAATTCGGAGTGGAAAAGACCTGCAAATCCAATTCAAGAGCCTGGTCTAGCCAGAGCCTCGACTAAGGCCATTTATGCATGGGAGGTTTTGCCTTGGATTTGCCGCTCTCTGGATGCACATTTTCCCCATCCGAATTCTCCAACCTCTGCATGGGGGCTTATTGTTGAGTTTTGAGAATTCGAATTGGGAAAATGCACATCTAGAAAGTGGAGAATCCAAGGCAAAACTTCCCATGAGTAGGGCTGCCAGGTCCCTCTTCGCCTTCGGCGGGAGATTTTGGTGGCGGAGCCTAAGGAGGGCAGGGTTTGGGGAGGGACTGCAATGCCATAGAGTCCAATTGCCAAAGTGGCCATTTTTTCCAGGGGAACTGATCTCTATCAGCTGGAGATCAGGTGTAATAGCAGGAGAGCTCCAGCTAGTACCTGGAGGTTATGAGAACAGCAGACACCACTGTACCAATACAATGTTAGGAAATAGGTACAAGAGCGACACAATGCAAATTCAAAGTGCAAAAAGTAGTATATTCAAAAGCTACCAAATCTCAGCATGATATAGTGATAATCAATCTATACAAAAAATCCCATACAAGTTCATCTCAAAGTTTCAAAGTGTTTCTTCATAAATATGGCCATAAATATGATTATCACTTTGTGACATGTTGAGATTTGGTAGCTTTTGAATATACTATTTTTTTTTTGCACTTTTGAATTTGCACTGTGTTGCTGTTGTACCTAGTACCTGGTGGTTGGCAACCCTACCCATGTGTAAAGGGCCTAGGTCAAGGTCCAGCCACCAAACTTGATCGCAGTTAATACTAAGGGAGATGAGCGGGCGAGAAATGTTTAAATCGGGGGGAGTCCCTGAGCATGTGAAGGCGGCTTTCCTGCAAACCGGTTCCACATCGGGGGAAGGGGGGGGAAGGGGGAAGGGGGGAAGGGGGAAGGGGGGAAGGGGGAAGTTTGTTTTGCTGAGAAAAGGAACCTTTTCCCCCCTTGCAGAAGAGTCGTTAGCTATGGAGCTGCTAGGGCCGCCCAAGAAACTGTGTTAACCCTTTCCCACCCGGGCCACGGTCAGCTAATTTTAAGTTGATAGTTCTGTACGGCCCGCGAAGGATGTTATAAATATCCCAATGGCCCTTGGTGGAAAAAAGGTTCCCCGCCCCTGGCCTACGTCAGGGTCCAGCCACCCAACTTGATCGCGGTCAATCCTAAGGGAGATGAGCGGGCGAGAAATGTTTAAACCGGGGGAGTCCCTGAGCATGTGACGGCGGCTTTCCCGCAAACCGGCTTCACATCGGGGGAGGGGCCGGGTCCCCACCGCTTCCCGCCTCCCGCCCCGCGGTGGCGGCCCTGCGCCGCCTCGTCGCCGCCCGCCTCGCCTCGCCTCGCCTCTCGCCTCGCCTGGGCTGCCGGCCGTGCTGCATTGTGGTCGGGCCCGGCTGGCTGGCCGGCCGGCGGCGTCAAGCGGCGCGAAGATGGCTGAGAAGCCGCCGCAGAAGCACGACGGGCGGGTGAAGATCGGCCACTACGTGCTGGGGGACACGCTGGGCGTCGGCACCTTCGGCAAAGTCAAGAGCTGAGTAGGGGGCCGCGATGCCGGGGGCGCCGGGGGAGGGAGGGAGGGAGGGAGGGAGAGGCGGGAAGGCTTCCCCCCCCCCCCAGCCTCTTTGCCCTTGGTTGGATGCGGATGCCGTTGGATGCCGGGCTGGCCCTTCCCCCCACTCCCTGCGCTCAGGCACCAGCCGCTTCCTCCAGCGCCCCCCCCCCAGACACCTTAGAATCAGAAAGATAAAGGGATGCTCCAGAGGCTTGCAAGGAGGGAAGGGTCTGGCTGGCCAGGGGTTAGGCAGGGGTTTATAAAATAAAATAATAATAATAACAACAATAACAAAAGAATCAGAAAGATTAAGGGATGCTCCAGAGGCTTGCAAGGAGAGAAGGGTCTGGCTGGCCAGGGGTTAGGCAGGGGTTTATAAAATAAAATAATAATAATAACAACAATAACAAAAGAATCAGAAAGATTAAGGGATGCTCCAGAGGCTTGCAAGGAGGGAAGGGTCTGGCTGGCCAGGGGTTAGGCAGGGGTTTATAAAATAAAATAATAATAATAACAACAATAACAAAAGAATCAGAAAGATTAAGGGATGCTCCAGAGGCTTGCAAGGAGAGAAGGGTCTGGCTGGCCAGGGGTTAGGCAGGGGTTTATAAAATAAAATAATAATAATAACAACAATAACAAAAGAATCAGAAAGATAAAGGGATGCTCCAGAGGCTTGCAAGGAGGGAAGGGTCTGGCTGGCCAGGGGTTAGGCAGGGGTTTATAAAATAAAATAATAATAATAACAACAATAACAAAAGAATCAGAAAGATTAAGGGATGCTCCAGAGGCTTGCAAGGAGAGAAGGGTCTGGCTGGCCAGGGGTTAGGCAGGGGTTTATAAAATAAAATAATAATAATAACAACAATAACAAAAGAATCAGAAAGATTAAGGGATGCTCCAGAGGCTTGCAAGGAGGGAAGGGTCTGGCTGGCCAGGGGTTAGGCAGGGGTTTATAAAATAAAATAATAATAATAACAACAATAACAAAAGAATCAGAAAGATTAAGGGATGCTCCAGAGGCTTGCAAGGAGAGAAGGGTCTGGCTGGCCAGGGGTTAGGCAGGGGTTTATAAAATAAAATAATAATAATAACAACAACAAAAGAATCAGAAAGATTAAGGGATGCTCCAGAGGCTTGCAAGGAGAGAAGGGTCTGGCTGGCCAGGGGTTAGGCAGGGGTTTATAAAATAAAATAATAATAATAACAACAATAACAAAAGAATCAGAAAGATTAAGGGATGCTCCAGAGGCTTGCAAGGAGAGAAGGGTCTGGCTGGCCAGGGGTTAGGCAGGGGTTTATAAAATAAAATAATAATAATAACAACAATAACAAAAGAATCAGAAAGATAAAGGGATGCTCCAGAGGCTTGCAAGGAGGGAAGGGTCTGGCTGGCCAGGGGTTAGGCAGGGGTTTATAAAATAAAATAATAATAATAACAACAATAACAAAAGAATCAGAAAGATTAAGGGATGCTCCAGAGGCTTGCAAGGAGAGAAGGGTCTGGCTGGCCAGGGGTTAGGCAGGGGTTTATAAAATAAAATAATAATAATAATAACAACAAAAGAATCAGAAAGATTAAGGGATGCTCCAGAGGCTTGCAAGGAGAGAAGGGTCTGGCTGGCCAGGGGTTAGGCAGGGGTTTATAAAATAAAATAATCATAATAACAACAATAACAAAAGAATCAGAAAGATTAAGGGATGCTCCAGAGGCTTGCAAGGAGAGAAGGGTCTGGCTGGCCAGGGGTTAGGCTGGGGTTTATAAAATAAAATAATAATAATAATAACAACAACAAAATCAAAGGGATGCTCCAGAGGCTTGCAAGGAGAGAAGGGTCTGACTGGCAAGGGGTTAGGCAGGGATTTAGGAAGCCACAGCGGTGACTTCAGATCTAGGGCCCTCGGCTGTCCTTCCAGCAGCTGACTTTCCCTGACCGCCTGCGATCCCCGTGAGATGCTCAGCAGAAAGGTGGTTTTAATACATGCACTCTATGATCTGGTTCTGCTATGCATGTTCACGCTCTTGGCGTAGGGGAAAGGGATGGCTTTGCCCTGAGAGGTTTCTGTTGTAAGTCTGGACAGGCTTTGAGACAACTTGACCCCAAGGTACGAATCGTTCAACTCGATGACGTCTCCTGATGGGTTAGTCTTTAGCGGCAAAATAAAACAGGAGCCCGGTGGAGCCTTAAAGACGAAATGCCGTTTATTCGTGAGAGGTTTTGCCTTGGGTTTGCCACTCTCTTGTACGTTTTCCCCATCCGAATTCTCAAAACTGCACGGGGGCTTAATTTTTGAGTTTTGAGAATTCGGATGGGGAAAATCTGCATCTAGTGAGGGGCAAACCCAAGGCAAAACCTCCCATGCGTAAATGGTCTAACAAAATGTATTCCAGCATACGCTTTCCAAAAAGTTTTTGTTCTTTAAAGTGCTACTGGACTCCTGCCTATTTTTATGTCGTTTGTAGCTCAGAGCATAAACTTGCTCATTGCAATAAATCTTTTGGTTTTTTTCCTCCACTCTAGCCTGCCCCCTCACATTTTATCTCCTCTAGCACTTTAAAAAGTTCCCAAGGATGTAAATCAACCCTTGGTTGTTCACCTATGGCAACCTCCAGGCAACCAGGAAAGCATGCTTTTAAAACAATGGAGTGTCTTTTGCCTTTTTTTGTTTTGTTTGTGCTACAGACACCTGAGATTAGGCAGACTAACTAAAAAATGTTTGGGGTTGGTAACTTTTGGGAGTTTTACTTGCACGGTTGATCATGCTTTTTAATAGTGCAGGAAGAGGACTGGGTGCATGAGAGCTAGTACCTAACTTCTCAGAATTCAGTTGAACTGTTTATTATCCACCACCTTTTACCAAGATCATTCTTCCAAGTGAACCTAGGAGTTCAAAGAGAGACTTGCACTTGCTTTACACTATTTGATTTTTAAATGATACTTTTGGACATTGTATTATGATCAATAAGTGTATGAAACACCATCCATCTCTTCCTAGCTTTCTGGCAATAGATACCAGCGCAAAAGGGGCCTGGGTTACTACGCTACACAACAAACAATGCTCTTTTCTCCACCTCTGAAGACATCCAAGCAGTCTTAACAGCTCCCAAGGGAGCAAAACAATTCTATCTGTGTATCTCTGTTGCTTACAGTAAGCAAATGATGGATAAGCAAAACAGGCTGTTTATTATTAATTATTAATGTATCAGCACTGAGATACCCACATACAAACGGTTAGAGATGATGAAGAGAAGGAGGCTTACTCTGCGCCTTAATCATTTTTTGTTCTGTTTCTATTGGTTGGGGTAAGCTGATCTTTTTTCCTCCTGAATTGCAGTAAGGAGAAGGTCAAGATCATTGAATATGGAATAAGACACAAACTATCATTCTTAACGTTAAGGCCCTAGAGTATATCAAAACATCCAGTCGGGATTCCTTTCACTCCTGACCATGTCTATGTGAAGCTGACGCTGTTTTTGCATTGTTGGTCTGGGAGAATGAGATGTCAGATAGGTAAAGTGATAGCATCAGGCCACCTTCCAACAGCAGTAGACAACAGGAGGGAGAAAGCTGAAGAACTGTCCAAACATTTTATTTCCATTGAGTTAATAATGTACTGTGTTGCTGTCGCATGTAGGTGTCGTCCCTCACTTAGTTGCTTCTTGCAGAGTCTTGGCAAAATGGATGATACGGTATATATCCCTGTTGTTGTTTTTTTAAAGCTGTTGCTGCAGCGTCAGATCTTTGACAGTGTGTGATATGGACAGGTACAGCTGCAGGAGCTAACTGCATACTTTATTCAACAAAGGGCTTTCCCCACTGTATCTCATCAGAATGCTTTCACACATGCCAAATAATGCACTTTCAATCCACATTCAATGCACTTTACAGCTGGATTTTACTGTGTGAAACGGCAAAATCCACTTGCAAAAGGTTGCTAAAGTGCATTGAAAGTGGATTGAAAGCTCATTATTCAGCATTTGTGGAAGCGCGCCAAGTCTCTCTTCTCTTCAGTGTGCACATACAACTGGCGTGTGTGACGTGTCCGTCTACTAAGGAAACATAAGGTTGCCAGCTGACCGTGAAAAATGACTGACCTATTTCTATGTCTTTGTAACACAAGAAATTGTTGTTGTGGGCTTTGTACAGTGTAGAGATAAGCACCATCACCTACCAATTTCGACAGATCAAGCTGCTGGAAAAGGTACAGGAACCCAAGTCAGTCAAAAACTTGACAACACTAATTACCAAGCTTAAAGCATCAAGATTCCACTGCCTTGAGGTCCATATTTACTGGAAAGAGCACTTCAGCCTAGATTACTGGGAGCAAGGCCATTAGAAACGGGCTCGGAGGGGATCTTGGGAGCCCAATTAGAAGTGCATTATGAAGTGCATTAATATATAGAGGAAAAAGGATATCTTATATTGGTGCAGGGGTAAGAAAACCTGCATTTACTGAGATATCTTCCTCTACACAATGATTACAGTTTCTTTTGTATGTGGACATCCTGGGTACAAAAGCACTCTTTTTTATAGAGGCAGACGCTACAAGCATGTTCAGAAATAGACCTAAGGTTGTGGTAACCCTCGGGTTTAGGCTGTTTGTGCATGACGGTAGCAGCAGGTAACCTGAGGTGGAGTGTTTCTAGGCTCTGAGAATAACATTCATTCTTTAGGCCTCTTTCTGTTTTCACGGGCATTGTCATTTGGAGCGTTTCGTAGAGTGACTTTAATTGAATTTACAACTTTTCCAGTGGCAAGGTAGAGCATGTCCTTCTAACATGTAGAGGCATAGGTTTTCACTTCGCCTCCGGTCACAGTTAACCTATGGGCTGCACATGTAAATTGTCCAGCAGAGCATTTCTTAACTGTTCAAACCGAACAGTTTTCGGAATGTATAGAAGTATATGTATATACTTTTCAGAATGTATAGAAGAAGCGCATAAAAAGGGCAAGCCAGAAGGTTTTTATTGGCAGCGTGGCGAGGCATTTTATTTTTAGAACACTCTTATTGAGGAAAGAATTCAGGCAGCTCTTATCTCTGCTAATAATAGTGACTTGCTCACCCTTTACCCGGCTCCTGCATCATCACTCTGCCCCTTTCTGTAGTTGGGCCATGGTTGCAATCCCAGATTGCCTCTTTCTTCCAAGAACCACCTTGTTGTAAAATCCAGTGACTCTGAAATGAAATGTTAAACTCTGTACATGTAATACTTAATGCCCCCTCACCTTAATTTAGGCCACCATAAAGATTCTCGGACTCTTAACATAGTGTCATTCCAGTGTTTGCTAAAAGCAAACATAAGGCTCCCTACCTTGTTGTGTTTTATAAAGCTAGTTATTTCAGCCTGTAACATAACTATGGATAGAGTCCACTGTATTCAGCTTTTTTCCTAAATCAAACTGCAGTTTTGCAAAACAGTTGTTTCAAAAATGCTGAACTGAAACACGTCCTCCTTGAGAGTGACTGTGTGTTTGTAGACAGGGCATGAGCAGGAATGTTACCAGGTGTTAGTCAGTAAGGCACAGGGAGCTGATGAATGGGCAATTTCTGGGAGGAGGATCCGGGAGGCAAGTTGTTAAAAAATCATGTAAGGTTTCCTTGGTAACAAATTTTGAAATCTATGCTTAAAAAGAAAACAGCCAGTCTTAATTTTTACACATCAGCTATTATATGTGTTGCTGCAGATCTATTTTAAAATAGTTAATTTTGCTAAATCTTGTATTACATTCTGGATTGTTTCTTCCAAAATCTCTCTTTTTCTCTCTCTCTCTTTCTCTCTCTCAATTTAACTTTATATTTGAATCTGGGTGGTTATTATTTTAGAGAGAAAATAAGATAAGTTTGCAGTGCTATGCACAATTACTTGAAAGTAAGTTTTGCTAAGTGGATATGCAAGGACTTGTGCTTCAAACTATTTTCTAGTTTTTTGTTTCTCAGTCGTATTCGGCATAAGCAAAGACGTGTGTGTGTAAAGTGCCTTCAAGTCGCAACGAACTTATGGCGACCCCTTTTGGGGTTTTCAAGGCAAGAGACTAACAGAGGTGGTTTGCCAGTGCCTTCCTCTAAGCAAAGACATAGCTCAGTTGATATTTGTCGAAAAGAAACAGCATGAACCATCTGTGTACTAAAGGCTAACTGTGGCCATGTCCTGATCATGGAAACTTAGAAATATATTCAAATAGAAACTGATTTGTAGAAAGCCAATGGCAGCTTAGAAAACTGCTGGACAACTCAGGGGAATAAATCTCATAGGAACACTCCCAGCGTTTCTCAACCTTTTTACCTTTACAGAACCCTTGAAATAATGTTCATGTCTCAGGGAACCCCTACATATGATTATATATGATTTATGTATGATTAGCCTATTCATCACTATTTCTTGGGGAACCCCTAGCGACTTCTTGCACAACCCTAGGGTTCTGGGGAACCCTGGTTGAGAAACGCTGCTCCAGATCCTTGTAAAAGGTGGGGTTCCAGATCCCTCAGGTAAGTTTCAACTATGGAAGCAGCTCCTGTGTCTATCCATGTCCTTCTCAAGCTTGAGGTCCACGGAGTCAAGGCAGGAGTCAACGAAGACTGAATTCAATGGAGTAGAAATGTTGTTACAGCAAAGCCTGAAGGTAGACTGAGGACAAGTACTCCTGTAAGGAGACAAGGTTGCAAGACACATCTCTTTGACTGCTGGTCCTTAAAGGCACCACACTTGGTGACACTGCCAAGTTCTCCTTTAGGACTGGAGAAGTCCTAAAGGAATAAAATAAATAAATACTTCTCTGGGAAGTAGTTAAAACAATCCGTAGTATTTTGTTTACAGATATTTGATGAAATATCATCACTAGCCTTGTTCACACATTACAGTGGATGCATTTACTATCTGTGTACAGTGTATACTTCATTTTTCTTCATACGTGCATTGAGTAATTTTCATGTTATATGCAGTGTATGCACAGCTGAACGTGTGATTGAGACCCCACATTTATCCAGGTATTGGGCCCTGCTTTCATTTGTAAAGTGAATGCAAATTTGCTCTTTCTGACAAACAGATGTACACATATACATGCAGGATGTACATATAGTGTGTTGACTGTAACGTGAAAGAGAATGCCTGGGTGAAAGTGTTCTAATTCAACACAAAGTAATACATGGAGATTTCATTGCTCTCCTTACTCTCTTACTAAGGATCACATCTTTTAGTGTCTATATCATATCCTCGAAGCACTATACAGTGATGACCTGTAGTATCTCTGTAGTTCTATTATGTGTGTGTGTTTTTTTTAACCTCTATCTCTTTGGGCTGGCTTTGAGCCCAAAATCTCAAAAAGGGATTTTACTTGAATGAATAATAAGAACCATGGAAATCACCTTTCAGTCACCTAAATAGCTTTTCTTTGAGTACTGATGTTTCTTTTGGTTAACGTTCCACTTTTTAAAAATCTAGTTGGAGAACACCAGCTCACAGGACACAAAGTGGCAGTCAAAATTTTGAACAGACAAAAAATCCGCAGTTTGGATGTGGTTGGGAAGATCAAACGTGAAATCCAAAACCTAAAACTTTTCCGGCATCCCCATATCATCAAACTGTAAGTCTTCCTGCTGCTATTCCCTCTGGTTATGCTGTGTGTTTCATGCATAGTGTATGAAATGGGATCGTGTAATTTCATCTCTGTATTCCTGGTATTTTTACTAAGCTGCTAATTAATAGTTTCAAGGTCAGTGTTGTTGTTCTGTACCAAAATAAACAGGATCTGTATTGGAATACAGTTGGTTGAGAACTGCTAGATTTGTTACATGATTTGTGCGTGAGGGAATGTTACGAGGAGCTGCTCTTCTGGTCTTTCTGTGTGCTTCTTGTGTTTTTGAGGGTTGAACTTGGACTGGAGGGATGTGGATTTGAATTGTGGGATGGAGCGGACTAGAAGTGCAGTCCTAAAGAGAGTTACATCTTTCTAACATCATTGGTAAGCCCAAGGGTATAACTGTGTTTAGGATTATACTGCAGGTGATCTAACCTAACCTTGCAAGGTCATTGTGAGGGGAAAATGAGGTAGTCCCATCTAGGTATGCCACCCTGATCTCCTTTCAGGAATGATGGGATAGCCATGTGAGGAAAGAAGCTATATTATTTATTTGGGTGTTTGTGTCCCATTTTTCTCCCCTTTTGAGGGCTCAAATTAGCTTACAAAATAAATGCAGAAACACAATTTAGACAAGCCAAATTATGCAGTACCCTTTTCCAACATCCTGGGCTGGTATTGTAGTTTGGCTCACTCAGCCACAGGGGACGTGCCATACTACAATTGTACCTCTGGCCACACTCAATGCTTGAACAAACCTTTTTGACAAAAAAAGTCTCAATACAATCTTGGCTAAATGTTTGGATTTGTGTGTAAGAGGCTTGATGTGAAACTCTATAAGGCTCCTATGCATCCACTGAGTACTGTGTGAACTGGGACTACCCTTTTATTTCCTATGTTCAAGAGCAATATACATTGGCAAAAGGATTTGGGAACAGACAACAGGATATGTCTTTTTCTGTTCTTTCCTGTTTATTATCTTTCTGTAGGCATCTTACTGGCCACTCCTAGATGGGTTGGTAAACTAGACAGACCTAGATAATGATCCAGCAAGGCACTTCCTATGTTGGGAAATTTTCTTAGTGCACAGTGGGGAATCTGTGAATTCACATCTTAACCACAGGTCCAGATAGAGTCACCTCTTCTAAGATGGGAATAATAATCACTATTGGTTCTTGTAGGTTATCCGGGCTGTGTAACCGTGGTCTTGGTATTATCTTTCCTGATGTTTCGCCAGCAGCTGTGGCAGGCATCTTCAGAGGAGTAACCCTGAAGGACACTGTCCTTCAGTGTTACTCCTCTGAAGATGCCTGCCACAGCTGCTGGCGAAACGTCAGGAAAGAAAATACCAAGACCACGGTTACACAGCCCGGATAACCTGCAAGAACCAATGAACTCTGACCGTGAAAGTCTTCGACAATAGTTGCATTTACACTCTGTTAGATTTGTGTTATTGTAATCATTTGTATCCTGGATTTTCTGGTCCGGACAGGAATCCAGTCTACCTCACAGAATTGTGAGGATGAACAAGAAGAGGACAACTTTACAAACATAGTGTAAGGATAAACAATGACTTCCACCACCCAGTTTCTGCCGTTCTTTACAAAGAATAGTTCCTCACCTGTCTTTTGATGTTGCCAGTTACTAGAATTTTGTCTGCCTACTTCTGATATACTGCTATCCTAGTTAACTAATTGGGCGGCAGATCTTGTTGTATGCAAAAGTGAGTTCTGCGATGAAGTGTTTTGACTATTGTACTGTGGCTTTTCTATCTTCGGTTGGCACCACAATTCAGGCTCACTGTGTCTTCTTTACTCTTTGAACATTGCGTTTGCATTTTTACATTGCGTTTGCACATTGAACATTGCGTTTGCACATAGAAAAAATGGAAATCTGAAAAAGAGGAGGTGGGCTTATCAAGCAAATATTTAAAGGATTATCTAACAATTAAGGGAATTAAAAGGTAAATCTGTCAAACACCCATTGCATACAGCCCAAAAAAGAGTTTATATTTTCTTACATCTTGAAAATGTTATCACTTTCACTTTCAGAAATAGAAAGCAATTATGTGGAAAGTGAAATCCAATTATGTTAAGGAAGACTTTAACAGCCCATTCCTGAGGGAGAGGGGTGCGCCAGGGACCGGAGGCAGCTTAGCCGCACAGCCTCCAAAGGGAGGTTTCGGCACCCCCCACAGATGCCAAAACCTTCCCCTTTCCTGTAAAACCCATGCAACCGCTCCATTGTGTTGCATGGGGATAAGCCACCTAAAAAGGTGGTGTATCTCCAGGAAAGGGAAAGGGAGCATTCCCCGGGCCGAAAGGGCTTAGGAGGCCACCTAAAGGCGGCTCTTCCCCTGGCCTGGCACAGGAACGGCCCCAGGAGGACGCAGGACGCCAGCACGAGGCTGTTCCAGCATCCCTGGGCGGTGCTGCCATGGCAACGCCGGGAAGATGGTGTCCAGGCCCCCTCACCGGTGTCCAGGCTACCCTGGGTGGCGTAAGTGGCACAGGCGCCAGCACAGGGAGCCCGAACGCCGGCACAACTCCTTTCTGGCCTCCTAAGGACTTTTGTCCTTTCGGCTCAGGAATGGGCTGTAAGTTAGTGATATATCTTGAGACTTTACTGTTTTCTTACTGGTGAAAGTCAAGAAATTATCTCTCTTTTTTGCCCATTTTAAATAGGTACCAGGTCATCAGCACACCAACAGACTTTTTCATGGTTATGGAATATGTGTCCGGCGGGGAATTGTTTGATTACATCTGTAAAAATGGACGGGTAAGTGGCCTTTCTAACAGTGCTAAATGTGCGGTGTTGAGGAGCACGTCTGGGAAGAGAATAGTGTAGGCAACAAGAGTAGTTTTGCTCAATGAGACTCTTTTTAAGGTTATTAAAACCAAAAATAGGCCTGACTTTACCACATTCTCATATGTAATGGTGTGCAGCTGTCCTGCCACTACTATGACACTTTCTCATTTGCAGCTCTTCCCTATAATGTTTGTTGAAAACATTCTTCCAGTTCATCTTGCTTCAGGTTACATACCATTTTCATAAACTAGTACCATAGCAACGTTTCCTAGCTTGTTATGTTGTTGTTGTTTTTTAACCTATGGTATTCAAAACTGTTTATTGTAGAGTAGCGCCACTGACTTAAGTGGAAATTCTTCAGTGAAACTCAGTCAGGGATAGTATCTTGTCATGAGAATGTGACAAATGTGTGTGCGGGCACCCTATAATGACAGTGTAATGTTTTATGACATTGGGCTGGTTGCTTCAGGCAATCCTAAGTACTCCTTTGCTCTTTTCAGTATATCTTGGTGATCATTAGTTAGAGGTATAATTGCTTAGAAATAACAATGAGCTACAGAATTACCTAGAATATGGGCAGGAGGTCAGGCTAAGAAGCAGAGACAATTGCTGGCCTCTGTGAATGCATGTTTTATAGGTAATCAGTTTTATAGGTAATCAGTTTTATAGGTAATCCTCTATAATAATAATAGTAACAATAATATATTTTATTTCCAGTGCATGTTTGTAGGTTAGAAGAACATGAAGCTGTTCTCTTTGATTCTTATGAAGCCATTAGCAGAGCTGAACTGTTTCCTACCACATGCAAAATATAATTGACAATTTTCAAAGCAAGAGATGTTCAGAGATGGTTTGCCATTGCCTGCCTCTTTTTAAAAAAAATTAGTATAGGTTTTTTTCCCCAGCAGTCTTAAATTTTCCTAATTTGATCTATTGCTCCTAATTCATTCAGCAACAAGTATTATAATAAACTATATAATTATACAGTTATAAAATGTAAAGTATGTAATCATCGTGATTACAGCATTACGATTAATGAGTAAGGCTCATCAATTAATGGCCTGAACACTGTTTAAAAATAGTTTCTATTAACAGACCTCGCCAGCTTGAGCTTCCTAACTACCTCATTTTTAATGCATGTGAAGAGGAGCATGAGGTGGTAGAAGGACAGTGTGACTTAATATTATAGTGGAGGATATCAATTTTAAATGCTACTACATCATTCCCCTTTCATTCTGCTGTCCCTGAAGAGGCATATTGAAAGAGTGGGGAGATCAAGCCTGTCTTTTCTTTTTTTGCTCTGCCTGGTACAAGGGCTCAGGATGAGAGTGAAAGGTTATGAGGAAGATTTTTGAAAGAAGAGTACTCTTCTGTAGGTTCCTCCATGTCATGGAGGTTTGGGAGTAAAGAAAGTCCATGCAAGGTGAAGGCGTCTTCTGTTGTGGGGAGGGGAAGGGAAGGTGATTGTAAGCCGCTTTGAGACTCCTCAAAGGTAGAGAAAAATGGGGTATAAAAACCAACTCTTCTTCTTCTTACATCTGGTTTTCTCTGTGGAGAGAATTGCTTTTGTAGTGGTAGCAGTGAAAATTTCCAAATGTTGAATGTTTTTGTAGATTAAGAACCTTTACTTACTTAGCAGCTTTGATTCTAAGACTTGAGCCATGAAGTATCATCTTCGGATTCCCCACACATACACCTGCTGTGTGTTGTTCACTGTAATTCTGCCTTGTATGACTCATTATAGAGGCACATCTTGCTTTGCTGAGACTTTCAAAAAAGACCTTGAACATTCTTTCCCGCCCTGCATATTTTGTAGGTTGAAGAGGCTGAAGCAAGGCGCCTTTTTCAACAAATTCTGTCGGCTGTGGATTACTGTCATCGGCATATGGTGGTTCACAGAGACCTGAAACCAGAGAATGTGCTGCTGGATGCAAACATGAATGCCAAGATAGCTGATTTTGGTATGTGACCCCAGCAGCATTCCAGTAATGCAGCCCACTGTAAGCCACTTGCTAGAGTGTGTCAAGGCAAACATCCTTCAAAGAACCCAGAGTCAATTTTCATCACCATTAGCAGTTTCGTTTCTACTGTGAAAAGCTTCGCTCCTTATAAACATTGGCCTAGTTCTAGCTGGGCTAGTAAATTTACATCCAGGTTATACAATATCAGAGTACCAGTGGGAGCCCTTATGATTGACTGCTGCTCCATTCACAACATTTGTAAAGAAATAGCTATGTCAAGGTGAAGGCTTCTTCTGTTGTGGGGAAGGAAAGGTGATTGTAAGCCGCTTTGACACTCAAAGGTAGAGAAAAGCGGGGTATAAAAACCAACTCCTCACATCTGGTTTTCTCTGTGGAGAGAACTGCTTTTGTACGAAAGGCAGTTCAGTCATGCTGTCCCTGACCTGTAGTCTGAAGCAATCCAGCCATGATGCAGGGTCACCACCTTAGTGACGGCCATTCACTCGCCATTGATGTTATTTATGGTCCTCCTTTCTCCCAGGGCCTCAAAGCCATTACACAGGGCCTCAAAGCAATTACACATAGTGAGTCAGTACAATCACAAAATGGGACATTCAATAAACAACGCACTAGGATTGTAGAAGTCTAGAACCACTCAGAGCTCTAAAAGATAGCATAGCATAAATATTAACATGACACATTAAGCCGTGCAAAAAATTCAGGATAGGATCCAATTTACTCTATTAATGTATCCAAGTAAGTTTGTAAATCATTTTGTACAGTGCAACCCTATTACCTGGGCAGGAAGGCCCTTTTGGATAAGAGTTAATGGGTTGTCTCTGATATTATTTTCTTTCTATATTTAGTCCCAGCCAACGATAGGTTTCTTGTTATTTCATTTGAAAGAAGTCTTTTTTCCTCATTTCTCTGTCTCACTAGGCATGATTGTGTGCCTTCAAGCACAGAGGGCAAAGTGTTGATCCACCCCATCATCCCCAGCTACTCTGGAGATACACAACAATATGCCAGGCTGGGCACTGCAACTTGAGGCCCTTTATCTCCATGTGATATCCAGTGACCTGCTCCTCTCTAGGCCTCTTTGCACAGAGCTGACTCTAACTTGTGATGATAGTCACCTGTGTGCAGAAGCCGACAGAATAGTGCCCAAAGGGATTCCCTTACAAGCACTGACAGGAAGCTTTAAGAAGTTAGCTGACAATATGAAGCCGCTTTTACAAAGACAGCCTTTGTGCTTTGTGATAAATTATTTCTTAGTAGTTCTAATCTCAAAAAAAGATATTGCAGAGCGGGGGGAAGTGCCAAACAAAGTAACCCAGATAATTAAAGGGTTGAGGCACCTTTCCTATGAGGAAAGGCTAAAGAGTCTGGCTTTTCAATTTAGAAAAGAAACAACTAAGGAGATTTATAAAATTGTGCAAGGAGTGGGCAGAAAGAACTTTTCTCCATCTCCCAAAATACTAGAACTGGGGGGCACCTAGTGAAGATAATGGGGAGTAGATGCAGGACTGTCAATCAAAAAGAAAATAAATTGGAATATGCTGGATGTAGTGATGACCACAAGCATGTGTGGCTTTAAAAGGTTCATGGAGACTAGTTCCATATATGGTTACTAGCCAAGATGAATAATGACTACCTTCATATCAAGAATACGTAGAATATCAGTATTAGGAGGCAACATCAAGGAATTGCCTTGACATTTATGTCCTGTTGTTGGCCCTCCAGAGCAACTGGTTGGCCACTTTGTGACGCAAGATGATGGACCACATGTACCACTGTCTGATCCAGCAGGACTTTTGTCATGTTCTTAGGGTTCTTGGAAATGTGGCATATTTGCTTATTTTCTGGTTTTATTTTTTGTTCTGTTGTTTTGCTACTCTATTATGGTCGATTTTTCACGGAGCTTTCACGGTCTCACGTCTGGTTTGCATCGGTGCAAATTTTTGATTATTCATGACTGATCCGATTTGAACCACAAAAGCCGCTTTTTCCCCGCATCAACCCAAACCTGTTTTGAGCCGTTCTTTCCTGATGGTGCGCAGTTTTTGGCTCAGAACTCCATGAAGAATTTTTTGCTTCAGTTCGCTTGCCCCCGCCCATTACGGCTACTTCCTCCTCCCCCAAGAATGGTGATTGGCTGGGGGGGTTTTGTGCTTTGTTGAGAACACTGCCCCTTTGGCAGCAATTCGTTTGGCTGCCGACAAGTGTCGCTTCCTCAGTCAGTCTTCTGACTGCGTTCCACAGCATTGGGTTTGGTCAGCGTTTGATGATTAAGCATTTGATGATTATTGTAATTTATTTCCTTTGTTTCGAAAGTCCCGATTGATTGCTGGCGGATACTAGCCAGTCGCATCAAGCGGCCAGGTCACATGCCCCCAGCTGGCCAATGGCGGAGGGGATTTGCAGCCGGGGGGGGGTTGAGCAGGGGAAGGGCTGTACAGGGGCCCACCGAGCCGGCTGCGCGGCCAGCGCGCAGGCCTGCAAGGCCCCAGCGGCACAAATCTCGGCCACCCCCTCAGCGTTAGGCCGCGGTGCGGGGGTGCGGCCGCGGGGGGGGGGGCACGCGGCTCCCTCCCTGGGTCTTATTCTGGCTTGAGTGAAGAGGAGCTGCTGCTGCCGTCCTCCTTCCTCCCTGCCCTCTTCCCTACTTCCTTCCCAGCTGGCGGCATGGAAAAGCCCCAAGAGAGCCAGAACGGCTTCTTGGAGCCAGGTGGCCCGGCCAAGCTGGAGGCATGTGTGAAAGTCTGGAGGGGGGGAAGCGCTCCCCCCTCCACACTTTCACACACACCTCCAGCTTGGCCGCGCCGCCCGACTTAAGAAGCCGTTCTGGCTCCCTCGGGGCTTCTCCATGCCACTAGCACGGCCCGGTGAGTGTGTGTGTGTTTGGGGCGGGGAGAGCCTCCTTCTTTTTCCTTCCTTCCTTCCTGATTGCGTGTGTATGTGTGTGTGTGTGTGTATGTGTGTGGAGGGGGGGGAAAGCCTCCTTTCCTTCCTTCTTTCCTTCCTAACCTCTCTCCCTCCTTTGCATAACCTCTCCTAGGGTTGCCAGGCTGGAGACCTGGCAACCCTAGCCTTCCTTCCCTCCCTCCCTCCCTCCTCTGCAAAGCCTCTCTTAGGGTTTCCACTCTCCAGTTGGTGGCTGGAGTCCTGGCAACCCCAGCCTTCCTTCCTAGCCTTCTTTTCCTTCCCTTCCTTCCCTCCTCTGGGAGGGGTATTCATGGCTGTTAGTTAGAATGGATACTAGTCATGCTGCATACCTATTCTCTCTAGTATCAGAGGAGCATGCCTATTATTTTGGGTGCGGTGGAACACACACAGGCAGGATGTTGCTGCTGCAATTGTCTTGTTTGGGGGCTTCCTAGAGGCACCTGGTTGGCCACCGTGTGAACAGACTGCTGGACTTGATGGGCCTTGGTCTGATCCAGCAGGGCCTTTCTTATGTTCTTATGAAGTAGGTGGGGCTGAGAGCATTCATAAGAAAACTGCTACTTGCCCTGGGTCACCCTGCTGGGTTTGTGTGTTGGAGCATGGTAGAGCTCAGACTCATGTTTTTCTTTCCCCCTCCCCAGCAGTTCAGGGTGGCATTGCGGGCCAATAGAGAGGTGCGGCTGAAACATAGTTGTGCAGAAAAAGAAGGGGGGAACATTTCCACCCAGGGTGGCTCATTTTCGCATGTTTCCCCCCTCCCATTTTAATTCAGAGTACTGTATCTGGCTTGATTATGAAAACCTGGTGTGTGTTGGCCCAAGAGTGATGGTTGGGGTGGGGGGTGGGTTAGCTCTCACCAAGGGAACTCCAAACATGCATGGCAGCAGCACTGCTCAGAAAAGCCCACAGAATCTGTTACTGGAAATGCTGAAAGATTATTCTTTCTCATGTGGGCCAGGCTATCAATGTACCCAGTGCTGCTCAGAGGAAAGAAGAAGAGGGGTGGGTGGTGGGTTAGCTCTTTGGTGTTGGGTCAGCCTTTGAACATAGAGCATTTCACGCTTCTATGAGAACTGTGTGCAGACATATAATTTGAGAGTTGATGCAGAATCCAGCTCCAAGAGAACATCTTTTCTGTAAAAATAGAGGAAGGATGGTGTCTTCTGTTGCCCCAGAAGGTCGGACCAGAACCAATGAGTTGAAATTAAATCAAGAGTTTCATCCTCCCGAGGTCAGTGGGGGATGTCTTTCCAAAAACTGCACAAAGTAGTAAGGAATCCATAGTCATGTTTTGAAAATGGCTGCCTGGCTGCAAGAAGCAGCCCCCCATCGCAAGAGCAGTGTGCACAGAGCCCCCCCCCACATGAAGACCGGAATCTCTCCAAAGGGAGAGCAGTTCGCGAGGTGATTGCCAACCTCTTGTGGAGCCCCAGACACAGGCATTGTGCTGCAAAAATCAAATTTCAATTCATACAAAGAACTTGTTACATTGCTATTGTAATGCAGGTGGTGGGGGAGGTTGTGGAAATTTAAGCTGTAGCTGTGTGACTCATCACGCGTGTTGAGGTTTTAGCCAGCTTTAACCTTGGGGAGGGGGAGAGGGAGGAATCAATGATGTTATGTTCAACTGATTAATACAATCTCACAGCAGAAATGGAAAAGTAACTTCAAAATGTCAAGAACTTCACAATCACCAACACAACCAGGAGACCCACATTGGGGGGGGGGGGCATGATCATGTAAACCTACATAAGATGGTGTGTGGCTGAAATGTGGAACAACAATTCAAGATTACTGTAATCCAGCACTAGCAAGCATGCAATGCTCATGGCACACTGAAAACCCCCCAAAAGGGACTGGTTCTTCATATGAGGCTGGGAAATATCAGGTTATGAAGGGGGGTGACGCAGGAAAGCAAAGGGAGGGAGGGGGTCCATGTTCCACAGAGCGACCAACCAAAAATGCCCTGGAGTTGCCCCGTAGCAGGACGCTCCTCACGGAAATGGGGGGTGGGGAATAATGTGTCTGTGCTTTGAAAAGTGCAGCCTGGGCGCAAGAAGCAGGGGCACCCCGGCAAGAGCAGCATGGACAGAAGCCCCCCCCAACAACACACGCACACAGGATCACGCCGGTCGCCCCCTTCCCTGCTCACTCCCCCTACTTTGTAAAAGAATGGAACTATGGATCTATAAAAAAATTTTTGAAAAGGGGGAGACCAATGTTTGATTCCACTTTGTCACTAGGAAGCAATGCTCCACCAGGCAAGGTCGTTCTAGTCATGGAGTAGGAATCACCAGGGGAGTGGGGGCGAATTTCCTGCACATCAACACCCACCCCCAGAGACACAGCGAAGGAGAGAGGGAGCGACATCTAGTGCCCAACTTAATAAATGCGTCCGCGGCCTCGTTTAAGGGGAAAGGGGGCGTGCATCAACAGTTAGCTTGTTGGCAGGGAGGAGGGCTGAAACAGCGAACCGCCGTTAAGTGCTGCGGCCTTTGCTTCATGAATAACCCAGACTGCGTCGGGATTAATTGATTTGAATCGCATTCATGAATAACCGTTTTAGTTTGTGTGTTTTTTTGCTCCGACACAAGGCAGCAAATTTTTGAGTGAAAAATCCCCCCTTGATTTACCTTGCTCCTTCCATGGCGGCACTTCCCTTCCCTCTTTTTTCGTTGTAATGGTGTCCATAGGTTCCTAACTTTACCATTTGGGTGCATTTGTGTATGTCAACATGGGAGAATCTTCTCTTTAGGACTTTCCAACATGATGTCTGATGGTGAATTTCTGCGAACAAGCTGTGGCTCACCCAACTATGCAGCACCTGAAGTTATCTCCGGAAGGTAGGACATGAAACCACTGGATGCCCTTTAAAAAATAAAAATACATGGTTTTGGAATGGAGATTTACTCCAAAGGCTCAGAAACTTGTGGTCATGGGTGTATTTAGTCAGTGTTCACATGGCAGCTTTCTAGGATTCAGGATGTATAATTTAGGTTTCATCAATAAACAGTAGCTTGACAAGTACTATGGGAAGATCCCAAGATTTGACCAGTGTGGCAGGTTATGGTTTTTTTTGAGTCAGTCGAGAAACACTCTACTTCCAGTCACTGAACCAAGGAGTGCATAGAGAATGGGTATATCTTGGTTAACAAATATCCAAAACAAGTGGAGTGGCAAAGAATGTATTAGAGACATTTGAAGAATGTGAGACAGGGAGATCAAAAGGAAGAGCTCTGGGGAATTCCAGAATGATGGGCAGACTGTGAACAAGAGCAGGATGGATGTTACAGTAAACAGATGCTCTTGAAAATGTCATTTTGAGGAGTGTTTACCATTCCTTTCCTCTTGCTCTGCCAGAGATCCCCGAAGAGCTCGGGGGCTTCATGCAAGAGACGTGTGACATGCACATTGTCTTAAGCAACAATGTCCTTCTTTTGCTCAGGTTGTATGCTGGTCCGGAGGTTGATATCTGGAGTTGTGGTGTAATTCTCTACGCCCTTCTCTGTGGGACGCTTCCTTTTGATGATGAGCATGTCCCAACACTCTTTAAAAAAATCCGTGGAGGGGTCTTTTACATTCCTGAATATCTCCACCGTTCAGTTGCCACCTTACTCATGCATATGCTACAGGTTGACCCACTCAAACGAGCAACCATCAAGGACATACGGTAAGTTGTGGTGTCGGAATTCTACTTAGTAAGATTTTTTCCCCTGTGGTAAAAGTGAATAGGATCACATTAGCTGACAAACTCGAAAAATATCCCTGATGTGGAAAAAGAGCTGTTGGGCTAGAGACAAGCAACAATGGCTGTTTCCCTGTTTCCTTTACATTAAACTATACTTTAGTATTTCAGTGGCGAGTCCCGGGAAGGAGCAAGGTTGGGCTTCACAGTACACAAACCTAGTAATTGATGGTGTAGTAGTTAGACTGCTTGATTTTAACCAGAAAGAGCAGGGTTCAGATCCTTTCTGAGCCATACAACTCACTGGGTATCCTTTGGCCAGAATTAGCTTACATGGTGGTTGTGAAGATAAGATGCCGGGGAGAGGGGGGAGAATGGTAATGCTGCCATGAGCTCCTTGGAGAAAGGGCAGGGGGAAATGTAACAGATAGTTATTGGAAATGACATTCATGACAGTTGAATAATCAGAAGTATAAATAAATGGGATTGCTTTCTAAGCAAGGGTCACCAGAAATCCTAAACTGAAGAAGTGAACATTAACATTTTTATGTGATGTAGACTACAAAATGCTTTCACAGATAACGCTAACATAATCCCTCATACTATTGCTTGTCTTTCTTCTCCTGCTTCCCTGTCAACTCGTGATCCTCAGGTACATTTATTTTATTTTGCGATTTGTAGCTTGCTCTCCCCAGCCAGGCTCAGGGCGGATAACATCATTTAAAAATACATCAACAATATTAAAACAATAAGATTAAAAGTTAATTTCTGAATTTAAAACAGCAAAATCCTAATTTAAAATAAACCCTAAGAATCTCAGATGGCACCTAAATTCCAATCAATCATATTGGCCAAGATAGATGGCAGGCCACCCCCTCAGTTGATATGGTATATAGTCTGAAAAGGAGGGGGGGCAGGGAGGCCAGCAGATCTAATACCCGCTGCTGCCCTCAACTGTAGGCCTGGCAGAATAGCTCTGTCTTGCAGGCCCTGCAGAACTCTTTAAGGTCCCACAGGGCCCTGATGTCACCAGACAGACCATTCATCCAGGTAGGAGCAGGGCCGAAAAGGCTCTCATCGAGGACATTGTATCCTGAGGCCCTGCTTATATTTATATCCTCATGGGTACAGCGCATTGTCATAGTGTGTGATTGGGAAATAGGGTAATACATGTGCACAAGGGGCTTCCACAGTGTTAATGAAGGTGATACTAAATTTGCTTTAATTGGGCTTAGTTTGTGGTCTCAATCATTTATTGTGACTGTACATTATTATTGGTCACACCTAGAATTTTATCAGGAAAAATACTGAATCACGAATATAAATTACAGCCTTTAACATCAAAGTGGTTACACCAGTTTACATTATAATTTGTTGTGGTTTGTGCCAGTTGACGTTGTATGTGCTGTCATTTTAGTGCCATGGCTTGACTTCCAAGATTACTAGGGTTGCCAGCTCTGGGTTGGGAAATACCTGGAGACTTTGGAGGTGGAGCCTGAGGAGGGTGAGGTTTGGGGAGGGACTTCAATGCCATAGAGTCCAATTGCCAAAGCGGCCATTTTCTCCAGGTGAACTGATGTCTATCGGCTGGAGATCTCCAGCCACCATCTGGAGGTTGGCAATCCTAATGATTACGCATATTGACACTGTCATTAGATAGTATTCATAAGTCTCAGGGTTTTTTCCCCCCTTTCTAGAGAACATGAATGGTTCAAACAGGAACTTCCAAGTTACTTATTCCCGGAGGATCCTTCGTATGATGCTAATGTCATTGATGATGATGCCGTGCGAGAAGTATGTGAGAAATTTGAGTGCCCCGAATCTGAGGTGATGACCAGCTTGTACAGTGGGGATCCCCAAGACCAACTTGCAGTAGCATACCATCTTATTATTGACAATCGAAGAATCATGAACCAAGCCAGTGAGTTCTACCTCGCTTCCAGCCCTCCCACTGGCTCTTTCATGGATGACACTATGCACATCCACCCAGGGGTGAAACCCCACCCGGAGCGGATGCCTCCTCTAGTAGCAGATAAATGTCCCTTAGATGCACTGAATACCACTAAGCCAAAACCACTGACTGTGAAAAAAGCCAAGTGGCATTTAGGAATACGGAGTCAAAGCAAGCCTTATGACATCATGGCAGAAGTCTACCGTGCTATGAAAAACCTGGATTTTGAATGGAAGGTACGGAATGCAAGTGCATTGTGGCTGTTTATCCAGAGCACTTATTCTTGTAAATTCTCAATTGAGTCTAGTAAGGTCCATGACAATGCCAGATTATAATTACTACTTTACTACTGCCTGTGAATATAACATTAAGTAGCATATATATATTTTAACTACTGACCAGAGAGCACATTTTTGTTTTTTAAGATGCATAAACTTGAAGATGGGGAGTTCATACCACCTTGCACAGCTGTAGGGATTGCAGAAACTCTTCAGATGTCTAAATTCCCTTCTAGAGAACTAAACTTCCCGAAATCTCTTATTACTTGTGCATAGCTACCAGGAATCATGAAGACCAGATAAAACGATGCAACGTTTCCCCTTAAATCTGTCTTAAATAATGTGGTACTTCCCAGCCCTCTCCTTTTTTGGCCACAGGATGGTTTAGGAGGCGGCCCTGCACCCAGCCCGGATCTGTAACGCCCCAGGAACGCCTCCCGGGATGCCGTTACGCCCCGGGAATGCCTCCCAGGACGCCAGCACAGCCTGTGACAGCAAGGCCCCATCGGCAGGCCAGCTCTGCCACGCCAGCGGCCTGCAACCGGCGTCCGGGCGGCTTATACCAGCATCAGCTGCCCAGACGTTGGTGTGGTGCCTTCCTGGCCTCCTAAGGGCTTTTGCCCTGGAGGCTCAGGAATGCGCTATAAAGCATGTTCAAGTTGTCAGTGCCATGCATTTATTGCAGCATCTGGGGAGCTAGATATTTATACAGTTAGTATTGCCCCAGCATTGGATGCATTTTCATTTGTTGTTTGAATTTTGAAATGGAAGTACATCTTCTGTTCTGTCTTTCTCATAGACAGGCGTGGCAAAAATGTACTTAGGTTTTCTTTAGGCTTGTGCATTGCCCTCCCCCCCAGGCTTTCAGAGTTTGTTGTGATGTCCAAATTGGGGCATTTAACAAGTTGCTAAACCAGAAGCCCTATGGCGCAGAGTGGTAAGCTGCAGAACTGCAGTCAACAGCTCTGCTCATGACCTGAGTTTGATCCCGACGGAAGTCGGTTCCAAGTAGCTGGCTCAAGGTTGACTCAGCCTTCCATCCTTCCAAGGTTGGTAAAATGAGTACCCAGTTTGCTGGGGGTAAAGTGTAGATGTCTGGGGAAGACAGTGGCAAACCACCCTGTAAACATAGTCTGCTTAGGAAATGTTGGGATGTGACATCACCCCATGGGTCAGTAATGACCTGGTGCTTGCACAGAGGACTACGTTTACCTTTTAAAACCAGGATTAATCTGATTTACAGTGCAATCACATGCATGTTTACTCAGAAGGAAGTTCCATTTTATTCAATGGGGCTTACTCCTGGGCAAATGTTCTTAGGATTGCAGCCTGGCAGCACAATCCAAAGGGAGGAGGGCGCGGCTGGGGACAGTGCAGCCATGGCACAGCTGGGCTACCTCCTGAGCAGTTTGCTGCACCAAGTGTAGCAAGCCACACAAGGAAATTCCTCCAGGGCCCCATGGAACTGCTTTATGCAGCTCCATGGCACTATGCCCCCATTTTTACTGGCATAAATGCACACTGGCAAAAGGGTATTCCCGGGGCGAAACAGCTGAGGGAGCTGACTGAAGTCAGCCCCGCCTCACAGGAACGAACCCTTGTGCCAGAGGAACACTGCCGCCATGGCTGCATTCCTTGGCACCAGCATAAATGTGCCTGCGTCGGCGTAAGGGCCCATGTGGAGGCACAAGTGGCACTTATATCGGCGCAGGGGTCATGCTACCTCCAAACCTCTTTCCCCCCCTTTAAGATTGCACTGTTAGAATCCCAGCCTGTAGGCAAGAAATTAATTTGCAAACCACTCCATTTCAGGCTTCACAACACATTCTGATTTTTTTCAAATCAGGAATATTTTGATCTCAGCTTTGTGTGCTATGGGGAGAGAAAGCACAAGATTCCAGGAATAAACCAGGCTTGTTCTTGCCACAAATACCTTACACCTTGGATATAGGTGTGCTTGACTTTTATTGCATACATTTGTTGAGAATAGGTGCTTAAAAAGAGTGTTGTGTATGTTCTAAAAAAAATTCAAAAGCCTCCACAAAGGTATCTCAGATTGCATGCCAAGAAAAGCTCTCTGTGACCCACATGCATTTTGAAAATGAAGAACATCTGCCTATATTCACTTTATGGAGTAATTTGTAAAAAGCAATATGGGCTGCTGTGAACAATGAACAATGTAAGATGCTAAAGCCATTCCCCCTAATTGTGCATACGTCTACTTGGGTTGTAGGCAGTGGTATGCCAGGCACTGGGGAATACCTAGTAGCTTGGCGCACCCATCTTTCCTACAGTAGATGAGTGACAGGGCAAACTCTTGAAAAATGAAACATGAACTGTGAGAATCAGCCTTTACATAAGAAAGAAGACAGTATTTTTCTTTTACTGCCTATATTATATATTTTAATTTAATGCACAGTTGTTTCCCAAATAATATTTTACAGTCTAGTATTCTAGTATGTGCTGCACAAAAAATACAGTTAAGGCCAGTTTTGCATTTATTTGTTGAATCATGTAATGTCATGTCAACTATCAAAGTGCAAAGAGTGATTTTGCAGATGATCAAAGCCATGAGGGGGGATAGGCAGGAATAATTGTTTATAACAGAACAGTATCTAAAATGTCATGAGTATGGACAGGCTAGACATTGGTTTCTTGTAGTCTGTAAATACGGACTAAAATATTGGTAACCAAATAATGGAAGAAATTATTGTGTCAGAAGTAAAAAATGTACTTCCAAATATGCTAACTGAAGAGCTTTGAAGAATTACCCTCAATATTTTTCTCAACGAGGGTATTGACAGTATTTAAAGTGCAGTCGTTCTTTTGATGCAACATTCTGTTCTTGAGATGTGTAATACTAAATAAAAGGCTGCTGTTTCTCTTATGCCAAAATTCCATTTTCCCTGAAAGCCAGTTACATGTTTTAGGTGGTGAATGCCTATCATCTTAGAGTTCGTCGGAAGAATCCGGTAACGGGAAATTACGTGAAAATGAGTTTGCAGCTTTATCAGGTTGACAATCGCAGCTATCTTTTGGACTTTAAGAGCATTGATGGTAAGCAGGTTTCTGGAGAGGCAGCATATAACTTTTCTAAATAAATAATAAAGTACAGTGAATGTTGTGGCATAAAATCAAGAGATTTGATTTCACAGTCTCTTTCCTTTGCCATCACCATAGTTCCCCTCCCCCCAGCTATTTTATGGTTTGTGCTAGTAAGAACTGCTGTTCTCAAAATAGCACTTGGATCTGTTTGTTATCATTGGAGTTATCTGGTGAGAGTTTAATAACATAGCATTTAAAAATATGCTCCAACTGTCCCTTTTTACCAGGAACAATCCCTGTTTCCTGGAAACTTCTCCCGATAAACCACAGTCCTTGTTTTGTTCTATTTTCATCAGGGAAGGAGGGAATGCTTTGTTGAAATGTCATTAGTGGGGTTTCCAGGGTTGTCGTACTTAAGGGTTCAGCTTTTCCTCCAGGATTTACCGACCTCTGGAAGTTGAGTCTGTGACTGGCACATGATGCATCACGGCTAATGCATGTGCATTTACACAGATGTCCCATGACTTCTGTAGCACAATACACTGCACAGCCTGCTATTTCACATACATGCAGGGCTAATTTTGAGCAATCATTAACAAATTGTAGGGCCATGCTGTTTCTAGCATATCTTCATCCTTTAAACCAGCAGTACCCAATCCTTTAAACAGCCGTTCCACAGAGTTCTCCCCCCCCCAAAGGTTCATTTTATGATTTTTACTGCTCCAACTGTGAACCAGAACAAGCCTTTTCAGTTTCACTTTTTTGTGGTCAAATATTTTCACCTCTATTTTTCTGTTTAAGATGTTGGGGGTGAGCAGGGTGCCCAAGAACTGGAAGAACGCAAAGAAAACACTTTGGATTTGCATGCCCTTTGCTTAGCTTCACCAAACAAGCAAATTTCTTTCACCAAGCAAGCAAATTTCAACACAAAAATCAAAATTCACAGCCTCACTAGAAGTGCCTTGTCATTAATATTGTCATTAATATGTTATGTCACAGAACCCAAAAGTTTCATAGGTTTAGATCCCCTGGAGATTTTCCATGGGCAGAAGGATTTTTGCTCATGGAGCACAACTGTCTTGCCTCACTCTCCCACGACAGCCTGAAATACTCCCCCCCCCCACACACACACACACCTTGTTCCTAGGAACAAGCTTTCAGGGGGCATTTCAGGCTGCTGCAAGAGTGGGGACGGACAAGGAAGTAGCTCTAGAATGGGCTGTAAGACAAGATCAGGACAAGGCTGAAGGAGCGGGTTGGGCTTGATAAGAATAGGGAATGGAGTCAGAGTCAACTGAAAGTAAACAGGACAGAAAAAGAATTACTCAAGTAGTTTAGTAAAGATTGAATTCCCTGGGGTCAAGTGTTCACTTTTCCCCCATGTCAGAGCTGAAATCAGAGGCATCCTAGTTTAGGACGTCTTGAGTCTAACCACAGTTTATGATATTCAGATTCAAGCACTTCAACAAATCGGAGTTTGTTTCTTGCCCACAAATTTAGAATCCTAATTTATTAGCAAGGAACAAACTTCAGTTTGTTAAAGTGCCTGAATTTGGACATAACTGAAAATTATGTTTAGCTTGGTTATGGGGGAGGGCGGAATATTAATTAATTATCATTATCATTGGTTCTTAAAATAGGAAGTCTTCAATTACATGACTGTATACATGGGCAGGAGATAAGGTAAAGGAGTGCAATAACATGCGAGCCCAAGCATTTAGTGCTTGTTTACATTATAAGCAAATGGTGGTTGGTTTGTGAGGTCTGAATACATCATACAGAGCCGCCTTAGAAATCTTACCTGGGAGTAAGCTCCATTGAATAGACGTGAGTAATATTGTGACTTGACTCGCTTAGGAATGCTCTCTTGGTGCTCCTCATGTTATCCTTATGGCATAAAAATTGCTGCAACGTGACTCTTTCCTGATCTGCAAAGATAACATAAAAAACAGAAAAGGACTCCCCCTACAGAGCCTGAGGCTTCTGACAACACGAAAGAGGCATGGGAGCACACTGCCCACCTCACAAATGTAACATGAGAAGAGACCTTAAAGACTCAACTATCTGACACAACTGCGAAGGAACCGCTAGGCTAAGCTGACCGTAAGAGGCCCTAAATCAGGGGTGGGGAACCTTTTTTCTGCCAAGGGCCATTTGGATACTTATAACATCATCTGTGGGCCATACAAAATTATCAACTTAAAAATTAGCCAACCAATACGTTTCTCCACGGCCCAGGTGGGAAAGGGTTAACACAGTTTCTTGGGTGGTCCTAGCAGCTCCACAACTAATGACTCTTCTGCAAGGGGGAAAAAGGGTTCCTTTTCTTGGCAAAACAAGCTCACATCTGCCTTGAATACAGACTATTCCTGTCCGTGGGACAGGTGGATCGCGCCTTAGATCCTTCTGAGCTAGAGATCTGCCAGGACCCACGAAGGGCCGGACCAAATGACTCCGCGGGCCTTAAACGGCCCCCGGGCCTGACGTTCCCCACCCCTGCCCTAAATGTATCAAGCTATATCCATTCCTTCTAACCTCAGTAGGAGGAGCTGTTGCTGGTAAAGGAATGATCAGGAGCAGGAGAAAGGAACACAGGGTATCCACCTAATACCAATATGATAAGATATTTTAATGTCATGTGTTTATGCCTTTCAAGATGACGTCATGGAGCAAAGATCAGGCTCTTCCACACCTCAGCGCTCCTGTTCTGCAGCTCGTTTGCACAGACCAAGACTGAGTTTTGATTCTGCAACTGCCGATTGCCATTCGCTCCCGGGATCCCTCACTGGCTCCTTGACTGGGAGCATGCCTTCTGTCACGCCACGTCTTGGGAGCCACACCATGGATTTCTTTGAAATGTGTGCCAGTCTCATCGTGGCGCTTGCCCGCTGAAAGGTATAGTTAAGAAGCTCGATTTCTCTGGGCCGGGCCTTCGCAGAATGTGCACAAAAGAACAGTTTTGAGCATTGTCAGCAAAGGAAAGCTTAACTCTGAAAGTAGAAATAATGATCTCTGTGGCTAGAATGTATAATGTATATTACGGGAAGTATACAAATGTGGCTCCATTTATGTAATTCTAGTGGCAGTGTTTGCGTTATTTTTGCAGGGAGTTTGGAATGTTTCTGTCGGATGCTGAATATGGTAGAAGAGGTGGAGCAGTGGAATGATTGGTAGTTCTAGGAGAGTAGGATTGGGGCCATGTCCAGCTGCTGGTAGCTGTCTTGATGATATTGCTTGCCCCTCCCAAGTTAGAGTCTACCGAAAATGCAACAGCTGCCAAAACTTAAACATGTGTGCTATTGCAGAATCCACAGTGCCCCTGACATTGTGAATATATCAGTGCAATAATGTTCCTGAAGACTTGATTATTCCTTCAAAAGATTCAGTAAATTTATTTGATTTTAGTGAACACATACTAAGTTAAAATAAGGCCCATAGCTCAACTGGAAATGCACTTATTGAAGAAGAGTTGGTTTTTTATATGCCGACTTTCTCTACCATTTAAGGGAGACTCAAACCGGCTTACAATCACCTTCCCCTTTCCCTCCCCACAACAGACATCCTGTGAGGTAGGTGAGGCTGAGAGAGCATGACTTGCCCAAGGTCACGCAGCTGGCTTTGTGTGTAGGAATGACTATACTTGTCAATCTTATTTGCAGCACCTCCCAGGCATAGCCTGTGCTTGTACTGCATGGACTGGGCCCAGTTCACCAGATTAGCCTCCGCCGCTCATGTGGAGGAGTGGGGAAATCAAACCCGGTTCTCCAGATCAGACTCCACCGCTCCAAACCACTGCTCTTAACCACTACACCATGCTGGCTCTCTTATTGGATATTTGAGGCCCCAGAAACAGATATTTGCAAGTTTAGTACCAGGAATCTTCAGTTTGAACTTTTTTTGGTGGCAGGCCTGGCAGTCTGTTGTAACGCAGTATTTTTCTTTGCCAGAGTGATTTTGTAATTTTAAGAACACTTTCCTAGGATTAAGCCCCATTGAATAAAGTGAGATTCATTTCAAGTAGATCTGTTTAGGATTAAGTGCCCTGTTGCAGCCTAAAAGTATCCTTCCATAGGATCCATTCTCCCCAAAGAAACACTCATGTGGGAGAATATATCACATCAAAAATGCTAAGAGGGATCCAACCTCCATTTTCTGATAGAGTGGAGAGCTGGCCGTGCCATTCGCTGTGGTTGAAGGCGCGAGGATACTCATTATAAGGCAGTTTTCTCAAAGCCTTGTTACACTGGTGAAATCAGAAAAAATAAACTTTTTTCCTAATGGCAGCAAGCAAGGAATGGTGCACAGATTATGGAATACCAGATGCACATATAAGCCTGATATTCCCAATCCTTTCCCAGATTCTACACACCTAACAGAATTTTGGTTACTGCTGGAGTGTTTGGTTATCGTGTGTGCGTGTGCCGTCAAGTCACAACTGACTTGGGGCAACTCTGTAGGGTTTTCAAGGCAAGAGACGTTCAGAGGTGGTTTGCCATTGCCTGCCTCCACATGGGCTAAGAGTTCGGAGAGAACTGTGGCATGCCCAGGTCACCCAGCAGGCTTCATGTGGAGGAGTGGGGAATCAAACCTGGTTCTCCAGATTCGAGTCTGCCGCTCTTAACCACTACACCACGCTGGCTCTTGTCTTGTGTGTGTAAAGTGCCGTCAAGTCGCAGCCGACTTATGGCGACCCCTTTTGGGGTTTTCATGGCAAGAGACTAACAGAGGTGGTTTGCCAGTGCCTTCCTCTGCACAGCAACCCTGGTATTCC
This sequence comes from Euleptes europaea, assembly GCF_029931775.1. Lineage (NCBI taxonomy): Eukaryota > Metazoa > Chordata > Lepidosauria > Squamata > Sphaerodactylidae > Euleptes > Euleptes europaea. The sequence goes on along the minus strand of NC_079313.1, from coordinate 68,179,455 downwards.
TTGGCTGACCCTGCTTAGCTTCTGAGATCTGACGAGATCAGGCTAGCCTGGGCCATTGTCTTATTCAAGTGGAAAGTTTCAAACTAAACTGAAGAGTTAAAAAGAAATGGATGAGTACATTCTCATACCAAAGTATGCCTGTAATAAACAGTAGCAGTGCAGATCTGGCAGACATGGAAGCAGTAGGAGTTGCAAGACTATCTTATTTGCAGCACCTCCCATGCATAGCCTGTGCTTGTACTGCGTGGACAGGGCCCATGTTTGCTGCTCCATAGTGACCGTGGAGGCCCAGGCCCAGTAATTCTCCCTGCAATCTCATCAAGAAATCAGCGATCACTTGAATACTTAACAAGCCTTTTGTGGGATGGTAGCAGCACAGGGCTATTGGCTCATTTCATAAACATCCCACGGCAACATTTTTGCAGTTTAATTAAAGTTTTACATTAAGGAGTTTATGTTCCCTCTAAAGGGATTTTTTTTCCAGTACAGCCTTTCATAACTGCTCTGTGCTCACAACTATTCATTGGCCTGGGCTTGTTAAGCTCAGACCACCTACTAGAGCACATAAGCCATACTCAAAGACTGCTCTTAATCACATTATTAGCCCTCCATCAATCATTTCAGGCCATGCCTAGTACTGAACATATCCAAGTGCAGCCCTCTGTTTAAATAAGAAATTATTAACCCCATGGCTGCTGAAGATCAAAATTGCTGTAACTGTCCATTAATGGAAGGGTAGGGAGGAGATTATATCATTCCTCCAGTTTAGGAAGTAATTCATAACTTGAACAAAAGAACTGGAGAGAAACCAAGGTTATTTTAAGGGACATGAGGGTAATTGAGACAATTAGAGATCATTTATTTATGGAAGTTTTACCTGAGGTTTGTTGTTGGCTGGACCCACACTTTCCTGTTGGGAATCTCTGCACCAGCAATCTCCAAACTCAAATCAAGTCCTGCCCTTTTAATGCTGCTTTGTAATTGACTTACTTGTTGTGCTTACTGTGAGAAACCCCTCCCCCCAAAAAAACCCCAACTGACGCATAAGAAAGCATTTTAAGAACAAAAACAAAAAACCGGAGCAATCTGAAAGGTGGGGGGGAGCCTCTGTTTTAAAAAGCTTTTCTTTTGCTCAGAAAGAGCCCCAAGGAAGCAGGAAGCATTTGAATCCCCATCTCTTTACACGCTGCTTTGTGATTGGCTGTGAGAGAAAGCAAGCTTCTGTGTCTAGTGCTTTACTTTCTGCATGGAGATTTCAGTCGGGCTGAGCTCAGGGGAGAGGGAAGAGTCAGGTTAACAGAGGAATGGGAAGACCTACACATTGCGAGGGCTGGCAGCGAGGTCATTTCTAATGGATGGAAAACTCATGCAGAACTCCAAGGAACAAGTGCATCAGACAGGGGGCTAACATGAGTCTAAGTACCCATGCATAAATGACCAGAGAGACTCAGGGAGGAGCCAAGTGGAAAAGAACGTGGTTGGTTTCCAAGAGCTAAGAATTAAATGAGTTTGTTCCTTTTTATCTCTTCAGTTGTATTGTCTTGTACTTTCTGGCCCCACTGTTTTGTCATGTGTGTCACCATTTCTTCATTCATGATTATACTCGCAAGCAGCTTGTAGATCTCCTATTATCTGCTAAAACTAATATGAGAATGCATCTCAGTTTCCTGTCCTAATTCCCAACTCATTTTTTTTGCCCTTCTTTCAGAGTATGTTTGATTTTTTTTTTAAATCGTATCCTTTCCCCAGGGAAATTAGGAGAGCCTTTGCCGTCCCCTTCCACCTTCACCCCACTATCATACATCCCTCATGAGGTAGATGAGGTTGTCCAGTGACTGCTCCAAGGTCACACATTAATTGCCACAGCAGAGAATGGATCTGGACTCAAGTCTCATCCAACTATTACAGGACAATGGGCAGGGACATATTATGGACACCTCAGCTTCACTTTCTTCTCTTTCCAGAGATCCAAAAATATTTGACAGTTGAAACTAAACTTCAAGGACTAGGTTTGTGTCATGAATGTTTTCTAACACAACATGAGTACTTCTTAGAACGTCAGTCATAGGCACCCAACCTATGCTGACTTATCTGCTGATTAGCCATTTAGGGTATGCTTTTTCATGAAGTGGTATAACATTGACCCTTTGAGGTGATAACTGTAAAAATGTTAGGCTTCTGCCCCGATGATGATAGCGCAGACTTCAGTGAGAGCCATACCACCACCATTCCATCTGTTTAACTCTACAAGCCATGGAAGTTCAAGGTAATCGCTCTGGCCAAACTGAATGTGCGTTACTGATACAAAGAAGGTTGCACAAGGCCAAATTGCCATTTTGGTCATCCAAAATATACAACAAAAGTCAGCCTTGGCAGGGCCATGTGTACTTCTTATACGATTCAAACTGATGCTTTTGAGGTCTAAGGAGTTCAGTGAGCCTTTGCATTTCAATTCAAATTATCTTCCAGAGACTATGTCTCTGGCAATTATTTCCTCTCTGACAGGGACAACAGCCAAATTTACCTTTCTGGTAGGGGAACAGATGGCACAGAAAATGGATTCTGCTTCACTGTAGCTGGAACATTGTTCCAGGCTGGAGGGCTTTCATGTACCTCTAAACCTTAACTGAATGTGACCTTCACCAGTATACTGATAAAGCAGGGATAGCGTATGTTCTGTTGTTCCTTTTGTAAATTCTCTGAAGGAATCAGGTTTACTTCTTTTTCCAACAACACCAGAATTTAAAATGAAAAGGACAGGCTGTGTGGATAGTGTCATTATCAAGTTAATAATGTTGGGTTAAATATAATCATTTTTTGTTTTGTTTTACTATGGGGTTTAATTAATTGTTGCCTGACAAAAGGGGAAGAAATCGGCTGAAGCCGAGGCAAGGTGAGCAAAATTATGGCTGAGCCGGAAACAGTCACCATGGGGCAACATTTACTGCAGTTTAAGGTAAAGCTTTAAAACATTGCCATTTTAAAGATATTTGGCACTGTTCTCCCATAAAAGACCAAGCTAATCTGTTTCCTATTTTTTTCTATCATTATTTCTATCATTATTTTCCTCATGCCAGGTACAGAGAGAGTTTTATGTTGTACTTGTTTGTATCCCTCAACAGTTTGGGGGGGGGGGAAATCCTAAAGCAGGCATGGCCCCACCGGAGGAACAAAATAACGTCAGGTTGTCTGCTGTGAACAGAATTTAAAGGGGGAAAAAACAAAAACAAGCTTAGCTGCTCAGTTCATAAAACTATCTGGTTTGCTGTTACCAGTAATGCTAAAGTGGTATCTCATAATCTTCAACATACAGTACCAGAAAAAAAATTGTATGAAACAAGTTTGTTGTTTTTATCCAGTTGTAACCCTTACCTGCAGGACAGGTCTAAAGTGTTAACATCTGCTTTAGGTTTTAGCACTTACATTGTATTTACCTCTTTTAAAGGCAATGCACTAATGATTAAAAGAAAGAAAAAGATATTCACAATAATGCCTGTTAAGTGACTAACACCTTTTAAGAGCCCTGCGGACTGAAAGGCTCTTACGTAGCTTTAATGATCTGTCCAAATGGCTGGTGGCTGTTACAAATAATGATGTTTGTCCCATGAGCTGCCCAGGTAGGTTTGTTATCCTTCATGACTTTCTATACTTATATATCATTGTGGAACAAATATTTAAAGGCAGAATTTAAAAATTTCTAGCCATCACGTGTTTTAAATATCTGCCAGAATTGTAACTACTGGGCTATACCTCTGCCAGTGTGCATTTTGGAATCTTTTAAGCAGACCTTTGGCTTCAGAATTTCATCAGATGGTTTAAAGTGTTCATAGTACAGGTTCAGATAGCTATCGCCTATGTTTTGTTTTACTGTGAGGGTCCAAACAAGCAGGACAGGCTTGAAGTCAAAGTGTAATTTTCAGCCACTGTTTTTTTTTTATTGGCGTCCTGCAATATAGAGGTCACAGAAGCCGTCCTGGCTTTGTAAAGATTTAAGATGGCACTCTGAGTAGCTTGGTCGTCATGGGGGAAAAAGCATTCATTATGGCTCCTAATGTGATCTTGTAGGTCTTTAACTAGGTTTCAAACAGGGATCCTGCCACTGGAAGAAAAACATTACCATTTTCTACTGGCCATTGGTGCATCTGTAGTAGAATCGCAGTATGTTTCGTTGGCAGTTCTGTTACAGGTTGATGTAATTTAATTTACAGCTGTAGCTTAGTGACAATTTGTTGCTCATATCAGTGGTGGTATATTGATTCAAGAAAAAGCCTGGCCTGCGCTAGATAGAGAAACCAAAATTGTGCCTTCAGTTTGCATCAGCTGCTCAAAGTCACAAATGCTTTATTTTCATTAATTCCACAACTCCCATGCAGCAGTCAGTAACCCATAGACAGGAAACCTCTGCAAAATTTGAAGGGCTTGCTAGGTTCTTACACTGCCTGAACGTTTACATTTGCACGGAACAAAAACTTGCCTTTGATGGATGGCTAATGCCGCAGGCCGAGGTTGTTATCAAGGGCACCCTTGCAACTGCATTTTTCAAGTCATCCTGCATTTTTCCAGCTAAAATTTACTTCTGCCTTCTATCCCTCTTCTTTTCCCAGCCCTATGCCAAAGTAGTATGTGGTTGCTTTGGGGCTTGGTTTAATTCCCTAGTATTTCATCAATAATTGTTTCCTGTTGTCATGATCCAGAGCTTTCACACGTCTATTAAAAACAGTGTGTTCTGATTCAGAACTATGTCCGTGCTGCATGGCTGAGTCAGCGCTTGTGCAGCATATACCCCGCTCATTTCATAAGACAGCAGTTCCATAGGCACTGCCCTTTGCACTCAAACACTGTGTGGGTAGAAGAACCCCATATGTACACAGCAGTGCTGGATCACATTGTAGAATGAGACAAACAGACAGCATACTTAGAAATAAGGGGGTGCTGAATGCTCTTAGACTTCTCTTTGGCATTTTTTAAAATATCCGCTCCCATGTCAGAAAATGCAAGCCGCTCCTCAGATGAAGAGGTGCATTGCCTCTTCAGAGGTGAGAGCTGCTTTGGATACAAATCCAAAAACAAGCTGCAGCTGTGTAGACAGGTTTTAATCTGTAGCTAGGGTTGTCCATAAGCCGTGCTCTAATTGAAGTATGTCATTCTTATGGAAAGTTAAGGTAACTGAAAAAGCAGCCATTGGAACTACTAGTAAATGTAGCTTTCTATGCATTTAGACAGCAATATTTCTTTATGTACAAGTGTAATGGACAAGGAACCTGGTCATCAGCTAAATTATTCTACTCTTTTGCTGTTTTGTGACACCAGTGCTTGATTCTCAAATGCCTTGAATCTTCTGCTGGAACTGCCTTACTTAATCAAACTTGTTTATGTCATGTATTTATTCGAAGACTCCTCATGTTCGTTCCACTATGCATTTTTTTTCTTCAGCAGTTGAATGTAGTTTGTTTATCCTCATCTCCCAAAGTTCTGACACAGTTACCATAAACACACTAGTATTTATTCTTGTTGCTGAAAGTGAAGTCACTTTGTATTGTTTTTCACATAATGGATGTTTTGTAAATCTAGCAGTATTTTTCTTTCGTGTGCAAAACAAAGCTGAAAGCCACATGATCACAGCTATGACCTTGAAAACTACTGTAACTTGGAGTAACAGTGTCACTCGCATAGGCCCTGGAAAAGCTTGAGAAGACTGTATCTTGTATTTCCTGTTATTTAATAATGGAGCTACGTTATGTAAATTACTGTGCTAGCGAGTGGAGGTGAGATACAATGTTTTACAGACCACTTTATAAAAATGCTTTCAGATTAAACTTCAATTTTAGGTTTATAGAAAGGCAACACAGGACTATTTTTAAGTAATCCCTGTTTTATTTGCATCAGCAGCATCTGGAAAAAGTAAACTTCGCTCCTCCCTTTAAATTGTTCTTATGCATAAAGTGAAGGCTAAATAACTGCAAACCAGAATGTAACTTACCTATTTGTGTTGAAAATGTTTATTTGACACTGTATGTGCTGGTTGTTTTATTAGCAAAAATAAACAGATAACCTTACAACATTTCAAATGCTAAGGCTACCAGTATGATCTTACTTTTTAAACATTTTCACAAACACACATGGAAGCATGGTTTCGAGTTTCAAGGGTATGGAGGCAGGGTTGTAAGCTACAGGCAGTGCTAAAAGATGAAGTGCGAGTTTCCAGGGAACTGACTTTAAATAGCAAAAATGTTAATAATTCACATGGGTGCACAGTTATGTTAGCTATAACCCTACAGTGCCCAAATCCAAGTCGCACACACTCAGAACATGAGTTGAAAAGGAGGACAACACAAGGCAACAGAGATTTCATTCTACGGCATAATTGTGTCTCTTTCCCAGCATTCCTGTTAAAAACACTAATGTACTGGACTTTGTAATTTTTTTAAAATGTCAGCGATACAGCAAAATTGCCAGTTTGACACCACCTTCAAGGAAAATTTTGAATTACTCATCGTTAATGAGAGCATTCCATTAGAAAAAAAAATAAGGAAAGTTGGAGCATCTATATAAAGCAGTAGTTGATTGGATACAAATTCACATTTCTTCTCATTAATCATTAAGTAGTTCTGTATTATATTTATTTCTTCATGAGGTCATAAAGGATCATTAATGGTACTAGCAACTTCACAAAGCTTTTGCATGGCTAAATGCTTTTGAAAGCAAGCGTGTAAATCAACATGCATAACTAGCCACATAATGGACCAGTAACAGAAATACATGTATATCAGGTGTCAAAACACAAGTCAAATATTTGTTCAGAATTATTTTTATTGACTTTCTCTATGCTATATTTGATATCTGAGGCAAAATTTTCCTTAGGAAATAATATTTTCTAATAATGATTAATTAACTTTCGTATTTGGTCCTAACTGTTAATGTAACAGATACTTGCGCTTATCATCTTTGGGAAAGGTAGTTCTTGGGTTTTTTCCAATGCACTGGTTTTACTGCATTTTTTCAGTGATAAAGAGATCATATGAGACTTCCACAATGGGCTCGGATCATCATTGTGCATGTGGTCTCCGCAAGATCTATCATGTGTGTCTCAAAACTGAGGTACAAATCTTAATGTCTGGAGAAAACCATTCTCTCACCGGCTTCTACATTATAGGCCTGTTCTTTACTATTAACCTCCTTTGAATTTGACCAGAACTACATTCAGAATCCTTCATGATTTTTTAAAACTAGATACATAAGACAAAAAGGCAAACCAGGAGACGTGCTTTGAATAATGCTGACCTACTGATTTATATTCAGAATATACATTCAGCTCTAGAGTCTTGAAAAATTATTAAATGCCACTTCATAATTCTATTTGCATCTGCATTTAAAAGAAGTCTCAAATTTACCACAGGACTTCTGATATATACAATGATTTGTGCAGACTTAACATACATTTGTGTTTAAATACTCAGTGTTACATCAACAAGACAAATCCCTGTACACATAAAATGTGAGGCAATGATACAGAGAACTACAAAATGGTTTTCACAAGTTCCCTCATGGTTTTTTGGTTTTCCCTCATGGTAGCAGCCACCCAAACCCAGAAAAGTTCAGGGGACCACTCAGTACAGCATGACGTACATGAAGAGCTGTGGTTGGCAAAAACATCGTGTTGAGTTCTCTGTGCATGCAAAACTTTAGCCATGTACATGAGTTAGATCCTAGCCTCTATCTAGAATTTATCAAGCTGCGTATAACGTAGTACACATTTGAAGAACTGGTAATATTTAAAAGCACTTGAGCTCAGTTCCTTAGTAAATGGTCATTCAAGCAAGAGGCAGTTGAGCTACTGAAGAATTCAAACTTCACATAGCATTTAACAGCAGCCTAAATGCTATCACTGAGTCCTATTGCACATCAAGAAGCTTCTTATTGTTGCTTATTTTCAGAGTCTTTTCCTACGAAGTCCCACGTAGACATGGACTGTGCTTCAGGCATAAAGCATTAATGACTGTTTCAGGAGAGAACACACAAAACATATTTACCCAACGCATCATGCATTGATATGGTCTGGTTTTATACTACATCCAGAAGTTCAGACTAACTGCATGACATCTGCAAAAGTGTACACTCAAGTAACCATAAACCATCTAGAAAGAGAGATGCTATTCCCCTAGCGCAGCAACTGAAGCATCTCCTAGTGCAAACATGGCATTCATGTAGCCAAGGGTACCAACCTGTCATCTGCATCTTCCACTACTCCTGAACTGGGCCCATCTTTGTCTTTTCATACAGTGAACCTTACCATACAGTAGGTGGGGGAACCACAAAAGGAGAGAAGATGCGAGGATTACAATTCCACATTTGGATGGCCTCATCATGCCTAAAATTATTGACGTCTCACAGTCAACGTCACTACAATTCCCCAAATCAATAAAGTGTTACTTTGATTTAGCAAAATGTTCATGTAATAGGTGCTATGAATTTCTGATCACAAACACATTCTGTAAAATTTACCTGAAATTCAAGTGTTCTAATGGCACATATCCATCTAGAATGAAAAAAATAATTAGTTGTTTACATGGATTTCCTAGAAATTTAGAGATTAAACTTTATATATGCCTTATAACTAGTAAGAATTTTCAAAAATAGGTCGTCTGTTTTTTCCAAAGTTGCATCGGAAGATACACGCAAATGACAGTGCACTATGCACAGCCCATTTGTGGGTGACAGAATTCAGGCTTCTGGAAGTAAAGTATTTATTTATTTATGTATTTAAAACATTTTAAGTAGGTAACAACAAAGAAGTGGTTGAGGGGCCCAGAATTTAAGCCAAAACATTTTCTTTCTATTCTGGATTTATTGAGGCACTTGGTCTTTCCCTTCCAGCTCAAAGTAGTTGTTTGGTTTATACCCTGCTTCCAAGAAATACATTTAAAGAGGCCACTTTGCAGTAACTGCAATATTTTGAGTTTGCCACTTCCCTGTCACCCTTTGCTTCTGCTCCACCCATGCATCTTTAATTCGACAATGCCCAGAGACTTACACACGCCTTCGGAATTTCGACAAATTAACTGGTTCCCTTTAGCAATATCAATGACTTCAAGTAGTTCTCCAGCCGTAATCCGTAAATCGAGTTTTCTTTTGGTTAAAGTATTTGAACAGTGAGCAACTGCAGTGTTTATTACTGTGATTTCTTTCGTATACTGAGAGAGAGAGAGAGAGAGAGAGAGAGAGACCAAAAATAAAGCAAAAATAAAACAGATATACAAAAAGCTGATTTAGCAAGGTTGAAGATGATGGGCCCAGTGGAGTTTTTTTTGGTTTTGTTTTTAACTGGACCCTAAGCTTTTTCACACTGCTTCGGAAAGTCTCTTCCAGAAGTAGGATGCCACATTTTAATGGTGAAAATGCTACTGTTTGAGAAACAAAGCTTCCTTTGGGCATGCAGAAGTAGCTGTGCGATTCTTTGAATCCCAGTTTAAATCTTGACCTTGAACTACCTAGTTGCTGTTATGGTCAGCAAGCATATAATAGCCTCTCCATGTTATTTCCACAGTATTTTAAAATACAGTAGCACATGCAATAAAATATAAATTTCAGTCCGGTTTTAAATAACTTGGGGGGGGGGAGTGGTTATGACCTTTAACAGGCAGCAATTCCAGAGTTTATTTTTAATCTTTCCCAAAGCCATCCAACACTCGTTTAAAAAGCAAATTAATCATTTCAAAACTATATGAAACATTTAAAAGGAAAACTGCCATGACCTCCAGGTCTCTTTAAACCTGGGTCTCCAACAAATAGCTCATGAGCTACATAGTACTTCATGCATCCCTTAGAAGATCCAAGAAAATATTGTAAAAAAGATCTGCGCTAGGTTTTTTTAAAAAGATTTTATTTCATAGAATTTCTCTCTGTGCACTTTAACTGATAGCTTGGGGTATTTTTTGTTACTTCAGAAGTAGTTCTCGTTAAAGAAAAGGTTGGCTACCCCTGCTTTAAATCCTGATCCTCAGTTACAAAGATCATATGAACACTTCCAGAGAATATCCAGGTGCTTTGGGTATAACCACTGAGAATACTTCTTTATACACCATGACTAACCACAGATGTCACTTAAACAGCAAAGTGAAAATACTCTTTATGGTTGCACCCGATGTGGTAGAAGACTAATGTTCAAAATCATCACTAGGAATCGCGTCAAAATTACATAGGAAACTGCCACCAGCACTAGATTAATGTGCTGATAAACCTGACCTACAATACATACTCTGCAGCACAATAGATTTTCCTCTGGAGTGCTCATATCCTTAGCATTTGGGGAGAAGTTCAGCTCCCATCCCTAGTAGTTTGGAAGCTGTTCTTGAAACAGCTTTCTTGAGGGAGCATGCTGGGAGACTGGGCTCCCCATCGGTCAAGGGCAAAGAGCAAGCGAATCATATAAGACTGTCCCTCCCCAGTAATGATACTCGCCATGTGGAACTGTCCACCCACCCATCCCTGTATTTTGGCAATGTGCAAACAGTTGATAGCCCAAGCAGGAATCTTTGGACACTTTCAGATTGGCTGAGAAAGAGTTCTTTTTTGCCGGCTTCACTTCTTCAGGGTGGGGTTCTGATTAGGCCTGGTTAAGTGTTACAGGGATTGGCTGAGATAGCACAGGCTTCAGTGTAAGTCACGGATCTATGGCAAGCACCCTGAGGCATCTTATGATGGCGGGAGGCTTCCTGGACCAGCCTACCATGGCTTACCAGTCTAGGGGATTAGCACCTTTGGGGCTGTGGCTTCACTAGTTCAAACCCTAGCATTGCTAGCATGGGGGGGTGGGTGGAGCAACAACTTGGTATGCAGGCCAGGAAAAGCGACTGGCAGATTAAGGCCCCTTCACATTTGGAGCCAGGGTGCTCACGAATGCTGGCATGCCTCAGGCAGCCCATTAGGTACAGTGCCCACACTGAGAGTTGGGCTCAGATCAGTTTAATAAAAAAATCCCAGTTGAACCCATTTATTGTGTGTGGTGTCTTTATTTGGGGAAGAGAGGGCAAGGGCAACTGATGCATGCAGCTCAACACCAAGGTGACATATACACAGAACTGTGAATAGATTGGAAGACTGGCAGCTGTTGGCAGACTAATTTTCATGTACTTCAAACAAATACACACCACTCTAAACTACAGGTAACCAGGCACCAGACAAGCCATGTTTTTTTTTTAAATGGAAGATACATACCATAAACCTCTCCCTAAATATTTTTTCTTCTTTTGTCATCTTGTTGTGCTTTCCAACATTGTATTTCTTGACTTTGAATAGGTTTCTGGAAGACAGGCTACTAACAAATAATATACACATGATAGTATCTAGCAAATAAACACAAGACTTTTAGAACAAAAGGCAGCTAAATCACCTTATTGTTAAAGACCTTTTTTACAGCAGACCTAAAAGTTCCCCTCATGCAGCAGAAATTTCCTGCCCCCTCCTGCTATTGCCCCTTCGGTTGTTGAAAAGTTGAAGAGTTGGTTTTTATATGCCGACTTTCTCTACCACTTAAGGGAGACTCAAACCGGCTTACAATCACCGTCTCTTCCCCTCCCCACAACAGTCACCCTGTGAGGTAGGTGGGGCTGAGAGAGCTCTAACCAAGCTGTAACTTGCCCAAGGTCACCCAGCTGGCTTCATGTGTAGGAGTGGGGAAACAAATCCAGTTCACCAGATTAACCTCCACCGCTCATGTGGAGGAGTGGGGAATCAAACCCGGTTCTCCAGATGTGAGTCCGCCGGTCCAAACCACTGCTCCTAACTACACCACGCTGTATCATAACAATACAGAGCTATGACCAAGGATCTGTTTGATAGTTTAAATTTTATCAAATGATTTGTTACTTGTATAGATAAAGTAATTGTATTCATACCAGCTATCTGCAATAAATTTGTATAGACTAAGACAAACAGTTATTGGTATGGCTATCACTTTCCATAAAGTGGCAGTGACATAATTGATACAGTCATGACATTTTATATAATGGATTTCTATAAAGTAAAAGGAGAACTCCCAAAATAACATGGACCCACAATTAATAACTGTCATTCCCGAGAAGAGCTTCACATGCATATTACCTGATATGGTTTCTACAATTCACACCTCACACCAAACCTGGGTAAGTTCTAAGTCATACAGGAATATTACTGATAATTGCCATAACATTTTGCACTACAGTCCTTACTAAATCATTTATTTATCTCAACATTTACATATTAGCTATATTAAAAAATCCTCACAGAGGAAGGGCAAATGGTTCTGTCTTCCTCGTCTCAGGCAAGAAAACAAAACACACTTCCATACCATGGTAGCAGTAGACTAAAGCTCTGCTCACAGCAGAACAGAAGTGAAGATGAATGGTACCAAACTATACCTCTGCACTCTGGCTTTAGCTTGCTACTCTGGATGTTCTCCATATATGGACTGACTCGGAGCACACCAATGATAGCCAGTTGCAATTTAGGGCCTTGGAAGAGCTTGCTCACTCCTCACATAGGGTTGGATCCAGACTTACAGCGCATTCCTGAAATGCGCCGGCGGCCATGCCAAAAGCCCTTAGGAGGCCGGCAACAGTGCATGCCGGCGCAAGGGCCCACACCGCCAGCGCCCAGAAGGTGCACGCCGGTGTGAGTGGCCCCAGCGCCGGCATGCAGGTCCGGATGCCGGTCCTTAGCCGCCACCGCGGCAGCGCTGGGCCCGGATGCCACTGGAGCCTCCTGCTGGCCTCTGGCCATTGGCACAGGCTGCCGCAGCGCCCTGGGAGGAGTGATGGCGCCCCGGGAGGTGTTCCGGCGCTTGCCAGGGGGCGGGGCCGACGTTAGTCAGCCTCCCGAGCCGTTTCAGCTCTGGAACGCCCCTTTTTGTTTTTTAAAATATACGCCAGCTTTTTGCTGGCGTATCTCCCATGCAACCCTATGAGGGTTGCACGGGTGTTTGGCGCCAGGCGGAGGTTTCGCCGCTGGGTTGCCTCCTAAGTCCGGCGCAGGCATTCCTTTCAGGAATGCGCTGTAAGTTGGCAGTTTCCATTGATTTCCCCTTCCTGCTGCAAACCCTCCTTAGGTTCCCCTATCCCCAAAGAGCAGCATTTTGTGGAGATTAGTAGCTGCAATTGGCAAATTTAGTCTGGATCCAACCAAGGACATCTGTGTGGTGTTTGTACTAGAACAGGCGCACATGTATTACTATATTTTTAAACACTGTGTTAAAATGAACAGGTTCTTCCAGCAGTGTAAAGGGTTAGATTCCACTAGCTTTTTCACTGAGGGCCAAACTAGATTTGATGGAATCCTTGTGGTGGCTATGAGAACATTGCCACCATTTTGAAGTCATTTAAAAATGCCAAAAGGGCCTGATCCTAATACGGCCTGCAGCATGTTCTGCCTTGCTGGCCCTTGCAAGGGCAGAAAAGCAGGACACAAACTTTGTAAATAGTTTTTTGTTTAATCCCCCATGCCTTTTCAAGTGCCAAAACAGCTGTTGGGGGACAACTGCAGTAGAGGGAACAAGAATGCCTCAGCCCACTTTACTGCAGGCCTGATCAGAATTGGGCCTTCACAGCATTTTAAGAACTTTAAAATGGTGGTAGCGCCCTCATGGCAGCCATGAAGACATCATCACATCTAGATATAGTGAGGTTAAGAGCCAATTTTCACCTTACTAAAACCTCCATCCGACGTGGCCCCCATGATTCCCAGCATATCCTTTTTTGGTAGTCAAAGTGGACCCCTTTTTTCATCAGCAGAAAAGCTGGTTGAATCCAACCCACTGTTATTTTAAATTTTAAATTTATACTCTGCTTTGGTTGCGGCTTGCAACAAAGAAATGCAGTATGGAAATGTCCAAAATAAAATAAACCGAACAATCTTCTGTTCTTTTGTGGGTTAAGGAACTCAGAACTTGCTTATTACATTTCAGCATCTTCACTGTTTCTCCTTTGATCCTTTTCTTTTGACATGAGGAACCTTTTCCAGTTTTTATGCATCTCGTTCTTCTCTCTAGGGAGCAGAGAGGGGGGAAAATAGGCTTCTGAATGTCATGGATGCTGCAAAATGCTGACGGCCCAAACAGACAATGGGGTACTGGTGAGATCAAACATGATACCACACAACAGACCTCATTTCATGCACCACTGAATCACAAAAACATTTTCAAATAGGAATCATGTAGTTACAGCAGTACACAGACGTGTAGTTCAATAGGTTGCAAACAGCGCTGAGCATCCTTTTCCCAGTGTTAAGCTAGAAGGGAATTTTTTACATGCGTACACAAAGCAGATGATGTATTCCAAGCAAATTTTAACAAGAATTTTGAGGCCACAATTCTAATAAAGCCATCTTATCTCACAAAAGACATAATACTCAATTATTCCCACTGTTGCACTTAAAGAACAACCAGTTCCTGGAGCATTTGAGTTTTCAGCAATCTTCAGTGTCTGGTATTATCCTGTAATCCACAATAGTAAGTCACCTATAAGTTGTTCCCCTGCCCATTTGTAGGCCTGCTCGGACTAGGGTTGCCAGGTCCCCCCTGGCCACCAGCGGGGGATGGGGGGATAGGCTGGTCAGATCCAGATTGGGAAACTCCTGGAGATTTGGGGATGGAGCCTGGGGAGGAAAGGGACTTTAGTGGGGTACAATGCCATAGAGTCCACCCTCCAACGCATCCATTTTCTCCAAGAGAATGGATCTCTGTAGTCTGGAGATGAGGTGTAATTCCAGGGAATCCCAGGTCCCAACTGGAGGTTGGCATCCCTAGCTCAGGCCAGGCCCAAATTAAGATACTTACGTGCTACTATATAGAATGTACGTACCAGTACACTGTATATCTAAGGGTGCCAGCTCTGGGTTGGGAAATACCTGGAGATTTTGGGGGTGGAGCCTGAGGAGGGCAGGGTTTAGAGAGGGGAGGGACTTTAATGCCCTAGAGTCCACCCTCCAAAGCATCCATTTTCTCCAGGGAAACTGATCACTGTCGCCTGGGGATCAGATGTAATAGCGGGAGATCTCCAGCCACCACCTGGAAGTTGGTAACCCTAAGTATATCTTAAGAACAGCACAGTGGTTTACAGAGCCAAAGAAAGTAACGAGAGCCATAGATACCATAATGGCAGATGTTGAAAGGCTTGCATAATGAGATTTGGGTATGCAAGGCCAGAACTATATCAAAAAAGTGAAACACTGACCATGAGTGAGCACAGGCAAAATGAAGTGTTAGTTCCTAAGCCCTCGCTATCGCTACGTGTAAAACTAGGTAAAATGGAAGGCAAAGTCAAGCTATGGAAGCAAGAAGCAACATCAAAGGGATCGCACGTTTCCAGTACTTTCACAGATAAAAAAAGAGGACAGATTAAGTTTAAGGTCCTCCCCTCCCCCCTTGGAAGCACCATAACTAAGCCACTGCTTACTGACCTGGCCCCACCACCGACAATTTTGCTTTGCCTTCTCTTGAACTTTAGCCAGAACTCTCCATCATTATCCTGTCCACTTTTGCTTTATCTAACATATATGTAATTGCTTACCTGTGTGGAACATAAAATCCACTGATTTGCTTTTTTAAAATTGGCTATTACCAGACTTTACACAATTGAGGCCTGAAATAGTAACAGTATTGACAATAGAGTTTTTGTGGTTTGAGATAAAAACATTACCTACTTTGTATCATTTTCTTCCATGTTGACATCATCATACACCATGCCTTCCTGGGTCATAACATCTGCCATCAAAACAATTCAATGGTTAAACACAACAACATAGCCACTTATTTGATAAACATGGAAAATAAGCCCATGGTCTAAATTAATCCAGACTCACTAAAACATTGGAGGTCTTTTTTAAAAACTAAGAATTGCCTCAAAAGGACAAAAATGTGGAAAAGTTAACCATCTACTGCCTCAAGTTCCAGAATATTGATATATTATTTATATAGGAAGAATAGCTGCCTCAGAAACCCAAGGCGACTTGACTGAAGAGCCAATATAATGTCATTCTTTGCCCTCCTAAGAATCTTCTATTATATAAGGAAATGAACTTGTAATCCGCTTTACTCAGGAATAATATCTGTGAAATAAATCTTCAAAGTACCTTTTGAAAATTATACACTATAATCAAGTTTGCATTAGGAAGCTCTAATATGCCTTTGTACATAACTGAACATTAGTCCTAAAGGACAGGTGATAAAATGTTTACCCAAAACTGTCCTGGGTCACAGTTTCCTATAAAATTGACAATAGTAGTCAGTCAATATATTTTTTTAAATTAAAACTTACAGGGATAATTCAGAGGGCCAGTATTGTCTAGACACCCCCCATACACACACGCATCCTTTCAAGTAAAAAGATTTTTACTGTTGAGCAAATGTCCTTACCTAGATTTGGCACAGAACTGGAGATGTTGCTGGAGGGAGAAAAAACTAAATTATACACATGTCAACATTATTCATAAATAGAAATATTTGTTGCATAGCAACTACATTCAAGGCTTTAAGAAGGGATTTCTCTCCACCCCCTTCTCCCCACCACACACACAATCACTGTTACATTTTTTAATCTAACAGTTTTAGAGAAAAAATGTTAAATGAGCAGATTAGAGAGTGGATGGGGGCACCTTCTTTGAGGGCCCATAAAATTGGACCCACTGGCCCAATCTTTATCAAACTTGGAGATACTTCTAAGGAGAGTCCCCTGAAGCTACTCCACAAATTTTGTAGTTATAACTCAAAACACAGTCTCCCCAGAGCCCTGCAAAGATTCCCCTAGGGTAAAATGGACCTGGAAAAGCCAAGAAAAAAATTGCTGCACACCCCTAGGGCTTACTGCCTTTTCATTGTTTGGGTTCAGAGAAGAAGAAAAGAGGAAATCAAGGATCTCCATGATATTTAATAGGACTCTGATTTTCTTGATAAAGGCCTCAAAAATTAGACATCCGGCACAGTGGACTGCAGCAGGGCTAGGATCAGAATAGCTTGAGGTGGGGCAACGGCCAGGGCCCAGGGCTTTTGGTGGGGCCCACTCCTATCCATGCACCTCCTCTACCATATCTCTGCATGCTCTTCCCCATCTATTTGCATGAAGTGGCCTGACACCTATGCTTCCAAGTGCCCAGTGTCATTAGGGAAGGTCATGAGAGTGGTGCACGGTGGCTGCACTCCTGGTGGCCATGGCAGCAGCACTCTGCTAGCGGTATGCACTGGTCAGTGCTACTGGGGAAAAGGTATGCATGCGCTACAGGCAACTGAGCATGGGAGGTGGGAAGGCATGTGAGTGGGAGAAAGATGCACAGCCAGGAAGGGAGCACTCAGGTGGGGTGGAAAAGGAGACAAAAGGGGGGGTCTAGTGGTAGGGCCAGGTTTTCTCTGCCTGGGATCTTCCAGACCTAGAACCAGCCCTAGACTACAGGCCACACAAAGAGTTAAGCACTGTGGGTGCATAACATCCACGCTTTCCTACATGTAATATAGTGATAATGACACTCTCCCTACCAATCAGCTAGGAAATAACACAGCTTCACTGCTGCATGCAAGTACTCCAGCACCATGCCACAAACAAAGCACCGCCAACAAGTGTAAAGCTGAGATACAACAGCAGCAAGGCAGAAAATAGTCCCCATTTGGGAACTAGAATGTATATTCATACAACCTTCTGCTTTCTTTTGGCTCAAACATTCTTCACTACCTACTCAGAGGATTTCCTTTATCCCACATTTGCTTTCCTAAAGTTTCATCTACCACTTTGGTTGTGTTCCCACTTACATCCTGTTGAAGTGTGTGCCATTCTGATACTAACATTTTACAGAGATGGGATATGTGTCATTAGAGTACTGTGATCCGCCATCAAAATTGCACCTCAATGTTCCATGGCTGCTTGAAATGATTGATAAACATGACATTTTGTCTTGATTTTTCTCCAAAGAAAAATGTACATAGCTCTCCTTTCCTCTTATTTCATCCTCTAGGAGGTATGTTAGGATGAAATATAGTGCCCATCCCAAGGTTACCTGGTGAGCATCAAGCGGATTTCCTTTTAATTTCCTAGTGAAATAAATTAGTAAAGTAGCTTAACTTAAAGAACTTAATTTGACAGCTGCCCCATGCCAAATAATTACATACCACATCTTCTCTTTCAACTGAACATTCTTCATTTTAAACTTTTCTTTCTTGAAAATTTTTCCAAATTTCTTTAGTTTTTCTACTTTGTCATTGCTAAGTAAAAAAAAAGTAAGATAACAAATTAAAATAAAGAAAGTGATCTATAGTAAATTTTTATCAACGTGTTATTGATTTACAGTATGTTTAGGACTGTCCAAAGGAAGAATTCCTTCACACCAAATTAAATCCACAAAATTTAAAAACTGCAGTTAGTTTAGCATGCTTAAACGGGATTAGACAAATCTATGAAGTAGAGGTTTAACATGAGACATCACTGTTCAGAGGCAGATAGCTTCCAAGCACCAGATATAGGAATAGAGAATGGCTCTACCCACATGCTTTGAGAACTTCCTGGGGCATCTGCCTGAACATTGACGGATGGAGATAATCCTAAAATTAGATGGTCTTCAGTCTTATTTAGTGAGGCAGTCCTTCAGTTCTCATGCTTCATCTGACAATACTTAAAGAATCGTATTCAAAATGCGGCAGGTGTATGGGGGTGTTACGAAAACAGTCACTTGATTTTTCTTTCCATTCAAAATAATTTTGAAGTATAGAATTACAGTGACTATACAGCAAGAGGCTGATTGCAGCTGGGAGTAATTAGCCTGAAGAAAAGTAATATGGTTATAATTGAAAGAGGATGTGCTTTAAACCAATGTTTCTCACACATTTTGAACTTGCCTCCCTCCTCAACTTCTACCTTCTGTCTCTTTCCACCACCACCATCACCACCACCCTGGCCAGCCTGGCACTAATATGCAGTTATCCTTGCAGGCCATTGTGTTTATCCATGCTAATAATTCCATCTTGCCATTGGAAGGAAACATAGGATTATTGTAGAAGGCTTTCACCGTCAGAGTTCGTTGGTTCTTGTAGGTTGTCCGGGCTGTGTGACCGTGGTCTTGGTATTTTCTTTCCTGACGTTTCACCAGCAGCTGTGGCAGGCATCTTCAGAGGAGTAACACTGAAGGACAGTGTCTCTCAGTGTTATTCCTCTGAAGATGCCTGCCACAGCTGCTGGCAAAACGTCAGGAAAGAAAATATCAAGACCACGGTCACACAGCCCGGATAACCTACAAGAAACATAGGATTCCTCTGAATCCTTCCCAAATCCATGTACAGGACAACAATGCAGTAGCTTTTTTTTTTTTTTCTGAACTCCCTTCTTGGCAAATCAAGAAGTTGCAGTGAGGACACAATCACCCTCACTAATCCAATGAATATCAATGAAGATGCATTTCTGGAGGTATTCAGTTTATTCAAGCCATTGCTGTAGGCAAGCAAGGCTTTCTCTATTTCAGAATTGTACTGTTCCCTGCAACTTTGTACAGACATCCCTCCAAATGTGGCCTGTCCCATAGTCTGAGAACCATTGCCTTCAGTAGAAACAGTCCATAGGTTTACAGAGAATGAGAGTACTGTGAAATCTCTACAGAAACCCTTTAACCATGTTAAACCCTCAATTTCACAGATTAAAATGTTGTAGTTGATATTTTAAAGATATCAATCAAGGCATGACTTTTAATTAAGCAGACCTCACAGAAAAGTAATTCATGATAACATGAAATGCGGATTCTGCAATAAAGCCCTGGGACCTTTTAAAGTCTGGTTAATACTTGCAGAGCTAAATGAAATTAGTTATTATTGTGCTACTATCGTTCTAAAGAAATGAGATGACATGCAAGTTGAGTGAAAGAGTCTCAAGAAGAAGGGGTGTGGGTAGTAATACCTCTTTGCAACTGTCAAGCCCTCTGGAAAACAACCACTTACTACTCATACCAGAGACCAAATACAGAATTCCCCTATTGCGAGAAAACCACTCACATATTGGCTTGCATGCATAATGCCACTCATGGTCTTTACTCTTAACCCTGTAGTTTGAAAGAAGATGTAGAACACAGTTGCTGGGACTGCTATGGCTTTAACTCACTTGGAGCTCTAGCAGTGCAATCCTAAGGAGTTACTCCAGTCTAAACCCAGCCATTTCAATGGGTTTTGACTAGAGTAACTCTCCTTTGGATTGCACTGCAGGTCTCCTTTTTCTTGGCAGAAGGACTAGTTTCCATAGCAGCCCTGAATCAGTTGCCTTTAGTGTGCATGTGCATTTTTACTGCCTTCTCTGACATTAGGAGATAATGAACATGCTTCATGCATAACAAAACTAAAACAATGGTGCAACAAAGAGTCACTGAAAGCAATGTGCACAAGCTTACACTGAGAGCTGCATAGACAAGCACAAGTAAAACCTGCTGGATTCAACCCGTGGTCCATCTGGTCCAGCATACTGTTTCGCACAGCAGCCAACCAGTTGCCTTGGAGGGCAAAACAAGCAGGGACCCTCTCCTGCCTTGCAGCAGTGGTATTCATGAATCTAACCACTTTTAAAGCTATCTATGTCATGGCCATCACTATCTATGTCATGGCCATCTATGTCATCCCTCTCACTACTTCCACTGGGACTGAATCCCATTGTTTAATTAATTGTTGAGTAAAGAATTATTTCCTTTTGTCTTCCTGAGAGAACTGTGACTGGCCCAAGGTCACCCTGCAGGCTTCATGTGGAGGAGTGGGGAATCGAACCCTGTTCACCAGATTAGAGTCCGCCACTCATGTGGAGGAGTGAGGAATCAAACCCAGTTCACCAGATTAGAGTCTGCCGCTCTTAACCATTACACCACATTGGCTCTCATAAACCTCTATCATGTCCCTCCTTAGCAATCTTTTTTCTAGTTTGAAAAGCTCCAACCCCTTAGGCATCTTGGTTGTCCTCCTTTGCACTTTTTATAGGTCTGCAATATTCTTTTTGTGATACAATGGCCAGAACTACACATAGTATTCCAAATAAGGCTGCACTGTTGTTTCATACGAAGCCATTGCAATATTGGCTATTTTATTTTCAATCCCTTTTCTAATAATTCCTAGCATGAAGTTTGCCTTTTTTCACTTTTGCTGCGCACTAGGTTGACATTTTCATTGAGCTTTTCCACTACAACCCCACGATCTCTTTCAATCTAAGTCACAGCCAGTTCGGACTCCATCAACATATATCTAAAATCATTCCAATATGCATCACCTTATACTTATTTACACAGAACATTTGCCACATTGTTGCCCACTCACCCAATTAAGAGAGATCCTCAACCCACCTTGGTTTTCACCATCCCAGATAATTTAGTATCATCTGCAAACTTGGCTACTGTACTGCTCACTCCCAAATCCAAATCATTTATGGATAAATAAAATAGCACCAGTCCCAATACTGATCCTTGTGGGACCCCAACTGCCCTCCATCACACAATGGCTTCGATTCTCTGGAAATTTCTGTATGTGGAGAAGCAGAACTTCCTTGCTTCCACAATACCCTGCAGCCCAAAACGTCTCCAGGAGCCCAGTAAGGAGATCTCTCAGAAAAGCAGAGGTGTGTGTGTGGGGGGAGGGGGGGGAGAATCAAAGATCTGTAGTGGGAAGGCAGAATAAGTAAAAGGTTCCCCCCCCCCGACTTTCATGTATTCATCAAAGACAATGGAACAGTGTGATTTAGCTAACGGGTTTCTGCAGTCTATTCCTAGGATCATTCCACACATAATATGCATAAACTATTGAGTGTGGACTCAGCTGACAATTTAGGCGCCTATTCATGTAGTATGTTGTGGTGAGCCCAACTTGGTTGGGAAAGAGCGGGGTATAAATTGAGTAAAATGAAATGAAATGCAAATATACTGCATGACATTTATGGGGAGGTGAAGGGAAGGTGATTGTAAGCCAAGGATCCGGGACCAGGTGGATAATGGTTTAACTTTCGAAGCCAGTTCTAAAGGTGGCAAATCAGCTGGACCTAGAACAAAAAGCTGAAACTTGTCTCCTTTACTTACTAGTCTAGGGTCCACATGCTTTTTGAGCCTGTGAGCACCTTTGAAATTTTGGGAGGGGGTGGTGAGCACCATTCCAAAATGGCTACTGCAGGAGGCAGAGTGAAACAAAAAAAATGCAGCTACCGGAGGTGGAGCCAAATGGAATACCTCTCTCCTCATACCTCTTGGTGCGACTACCAATGGACTTACCTCCCTCTCACACCTGGCATGGCTCTAGGCCCCACTACTCACCTTGAGCCTGCTGCAGCAGCAGTGGTGTCTGGAGCTGTTGCAGGGTGCCTGCATGGTGTAGTGGTTAAGAGCGGTGGTTTGGAGCGGTGGACTCTGATCTGGAGAACCGGGGTTGATTTCCCCACTCCTCCACATGAGCAGCGGACTCTAATCTGGTGTACCGGGTTGGTTTCCCCACTCCTATACATGAAGCCAGCTGGGTGACCTTGGGCTAGTCACACTCTCTCAATCCCACCTACCTCACGGGCTGTCTGTTGGGAGGGGAAGGGAAGGTGATTGTAAGCAGCTTTGATTCTTTCTTAAGTGGTAGAGAAAGTCAGCATATAAAAACCAACTCTTCTTTTTAAAGGATTGGATCCATGCACAGAAGTGTGACTTCCTAGCTCTTCATTCCCACCGCATCCTGAAGAGCCCCCCCGAATGCCGCTCCAGGGAGATAGCGCAGCATGAGAGGAGGTCGCTAATGGAGGAGGGTCTTGGCAAAATCGCCCCCCCCCCATGTACTCATGGATTTTTGTAGAGATCTAACCCAAAATATTTTCTGTGCCACAATATACCACCAGAATGAATGCTTTAAATCCTTCAGTCGTCTTTGCAGATTCTGACACTTAATTGTAAATACAAATAGCTTTCCTTAAAATGAATTCCTTCTGCAGTGCAGTTGCATGGTAGGCAGCCTTATTGTGGCACTGGGGAAAATATGAAAAGTTAAATCTGTATTTCTGTCTCAAGCTTGACAGCATTTGATATTCTCACATTCATTAGTAAGGTAAAAATGCCTGCTTCAGGGGCCTTGCAAAGCTGAACAGCAGGATTCTAAAAAGGTTATGTGACAGGAAAGAAAAAGAAGGCTAGTTTTGAAACCAACAGCCTCTTGCAAGGAGCAATAACTACAAGATTATTACAAATAAAAGTAGGGAGCCATTGGAAGGTCAATAAGTTTCAAATTAGTCAAACCTATCAACCTTTTCATGAGGACACGTTAAATGGGCTATGTCGGTATGGTACTTTTAACATGTTTCTTAAAAATACCAAATTATTTTAACAAGCTTTACTAATATTGAACCCTCCATATATTCCTGGGCCCAAAGTCTATAAAATAACTGAGCCAGAAGAGCAGATTAAAAACTATCACAGTTCTTGCAATGAAATGTTAGCATTAAATTACATTAAAATGGGGATTACCAGGCTTCAGCCATCACACGCTGAATTGCCACTATTAAGTATTATTGCTGGCTAATCAGTTTCTCATAAGGGAGCCATTTTTTCTATGACAGTATGATTATAGCCCCTGGCAATACCTGTTTGATAGCCTGGCAATTTCAACAGTGGTTACTTCAAAGAAAGGACTGTAGCTTAAGGGGAGGGGAATGCACAAGAAGCCTGCACGCCATTCAACAAGCCTGAAGCTAGATTCAGAAAGAAAGTGTGTGTGTGTGTGTGGGTGGGGGGAAGGGACCAGGTAGAAGGCACTGAGCAAAGAGAACCTGCCTCAAGCTCTGAAGACCTGCCATAGCAATCCCTTACAAAAATTCACCTCCCATTCCTAATTTGTAGATGACTGTATCCTTTTCCATTAGAAAGCTGATAAAGAGCAAACTTACTGGATTAGCTATAAACTAATGGGTTGTCAGGAGGCTACAAGGCAGGTTATTGCAGATATTGTATATATCAAAAGGGGGAGGGGAGAATTCCAAGCTTCTTCCACATGACAGTGATTCTTCACACAGCTTTCATTGCATCAGCGCCCCCCCCCCCCCCCGTCCCGGCTGCCTCCTGCCTAAGGTTGCCTGGTCCCTCTTCGCCACTGTCAGGCGGTTTTTGGGGCAGAGCCTGAAGAAGGCGCGATTTGGGGAGGGGAGGGACTTCAATGCCATAGAGTCCAATTGCCAAAACAGCCATTTTCTCCAGGTGAACTGATCTCTATCTGCTGGAGATCAGTTGTAATAGCGGGAGATCACCTACTAGTACCTGGAGGTTAGCATCCCTACTCCTGCTCCATGCCACTTGAGGTATGTTCATGTGATGCTGTTGTTTTTAAAAGCAATGGACATAATCACTATAGTGTTCTAACAATCTGCTGGTCCTCTGAATTCTACCTCTCATTAAAAAAAAATTCTCAAGCCCGCCTTTGCAGGGATAAGGGGAAAGGCATATATCAGCAATAAACAGGGATAAAGACTTTCATTTTTTTAAAAATGAAAGCTAGGAATCCAGAGGAATTTGTAGATAAAACATTATAACACTTCAACAGTATGCCAATTTCTGTTTTTGTTTGTTTTTCACAAAGGCCCCCAAAAGCCTTTTGGTATTGGGGTAGATGGAAGAAAAAGATGGTGGTGGGGCAGGGATCGCAAGAATGTGACCTTCCATCCATAGGGTATACAAACATGCTTTGACTGAGATCTTTTGGGGGAAAAAATCCAAACTTTGTTTGGCAAAGATCACAGCAAAGCGGAGGAAAAAATGGAAAGTGGGTGATTATGGGGCAACGTCACATGGATGCTTCTAAAAATAAAAATCCACTCATTCGTAAGCCAAACCAGAGCAAATTTCTGCATGCAAGCAGTCTTGGATCAAGAAATATGTTGACAGAGTTTTCTGGAAAGTCTGTAATATTCTCTGCATACAATGTCAGTAAGCATTACAACACTGGAAGATAGGTTAGAAGTAGCATCCCCATATTACAGATAGGTAGAGGGGCCAAACTAATGAGAGAGGGTT
The DNA here is from genome assembly GCF_029931775.1 of Euleptes europaea. Lineage (NCBI taxonomy): Eukaryota > Metazoa > Chordata > Lepidosauria > Squamata > Sphaerodactylidae > Euleptes > Euleptes europaea. The sequence continues at coordinate 68,154,462 of NC_079313.1, read as the reverse complement.
TTCCCCAAGATCTCCCGATTTAGTGCACAGTTAAAACGAGATTTGGACCAGGGTGCCCTTCAAAATATCAGCTTTCAAATGATAATTTCATTTAGTTCCCCTACTGAAAAGTTTGGGAATTAAAGAGACAGAAAATCAAAATACTAGCTCAGGGGACCCCAGGATGCTTAGGGTAGAGACAATATGACATTTGTGTTGCCACACATACTGTAAATGAAGTTGTGAAATGATTTGTGCTACCAAGAATTGTATATAGATAGTCATGTAGTAGTTAAGGCTCTGCGCTGTTATCAAGAGTCCCTGACTCCAACAGTCATTTGTATAATTCGGGCAGGGTAGAAAATTCATTGGCAAAGATTTGGTTCTTTGCGAGAATTGCTAGGCAGGCTTTGTACAGGTCTCAGACATAAGATAACCCCCACTGGTGAATATCTATATCTGGAAGAGGCTTTTGTAAACCATAAGATTACTTTCACACTTACCACTATTGGAGGTGTTCGAGCTGAAGGTATCAGAGGCTTGACTGCAACAAAAACAATTTTAGATTGTTCATGTCAATACACGTCATTTTTTCAGAGATATTTTTATTTTTAAACAGATTAAATCTACAGGTGAAGACCTTATCTGTAGCTGACTCACAATTCTCTCTCTAGTCCTTCTACGTCATCATATAATTCCTCCAGATCTTGCGCTGGTTTGGAAGCCTTGGGATCCAGAGCTGCCTGTTCTTCGTTGACTTTCAAAGCTTCCAGGCACACATACCCATCTGAAACTGCAGAAGAGCCCATGTTTATAATCTCTTCCTAACATACACAACGGATAAAGGCCTAAAATAATGGATGCTGAAATTCCTGTAGTTTGCGTCAATTTTATAAAAGACTTCTGGGGTGTCAGTTTCTCTATGCTTGCCTTCTTCAAACTGCCAACAGTGTTTTTCACTGGTCACTTCCAGCAGCCTTGGGTTCCAAGGGCAGTCTTCAGTGGTGCGCTAAAAGCCAATCTAGGCTGCAGCATACAAGATGGAGGCCACAATAGATGAGCTTGGCACATGTGAAACAAGCCCTCTTCAGCCTCCCTTCTTCAGAAAAGGATTCAAACATAACAGTATGTGGTTTCAATAGCCTGTTCCTGGGCACTTATGGAATAGAATTGGCATATCAATGAAAGACCTAGATAAAGAAGTTTATAAAGGGACTGGTCACAAATGGGCAGTTCTAGACTTGAAGGTATGAAGCCTAAGCAATAGGAATAAACATACCTCCTGGACTTTCTGTGTGGGCAAGACATTTACTTTTTGTCATCATTTTCTCTTTAGATCTTTAAGCATATATAACTCTATGTTTCAGTAGATTGGATCCAGATCAAATTGGCAATTTCCTCTGATCCCCAGGCCATCCATTCACCAGCCCACAACCCCAGCTTACCACCTCTGAAGAACTGAGGAGCAAGAGAAAAAATGGCCTCCACATAGCAATGCTCTAGGAATTTCCCCTCATCTATATGGTAAAAAGACCATAGAGACTGGGTAAGGCAGCCTAGAGTGTCACATCCCCCCCAGTCTCCCAGTATTAACCAAGGTAGTGCTGGGAACACTGTTGCAGATTACCCTCATGACATTTCTATGGGTCCCCTATCCCCCAGGAGTAGCATTTCGTAGAGATCAGAGGGCTGCAGTGAAAGGGGTGCGTGTGTCAGAGAACTTCCACTCTGATTTGGAAAATTTAGCCTGGATCCAACCCAGCAGCTTTGGGTAGCAGTACTGGGAACACAACTGAAGGCACATGGAGTATGTACACATTCACATTATACAAACAATGCTTGTGCAGAAAGGCATTCATTAGCCTCTAGGTTGTAAAACTGAAGAGTTCTGTGGCAAAAAAAGACTGGTACTTTTGAACAACCAGTTGGGAAGCTGTTGTCCCTTCAGGAAAAACTTATCTTTTGATAAGTCTTTTCTGCATGCAAGTAGATTTACATCAGACCCTTGAACATTCTGGCCAAAGCCAATGGACTTATTCCATTCTCTCACAATCCCTGCTGAGGCAGACTAATAGCTTCCTGCGGGAGTCACAACTACACCTAATGGTCAAATTAGGTTTTGCTGTACTTATACTCAGAAGAGATGTAACAGCAAGGGAGACTCCGCTTCTAGCTCATGAGCACTGGGAGGCTCTTTTATATTTGAAAGCAAAACAGGTTACATGAGTGAAGCTGTCAGAGGTTCACAAACTCGTGTTATCACTGTATTAAAGGCGGTGCAGAATTTTGTTGGGAAAGAAGAATTCCTCAAATCTAGGTGTGCAGATACTATTTGAGTGACAGGACAAGCTCAAGCATTTCCACAGCATGGGTGCATAATAATTTAGAAAACAAGGTCCTGTTATATTCTTAGCCCATCACCTAAACCTGACAGATAACCAAATCCTTATATTTTGTTAGTCGAAAAGAGCAAGAGTCCAGTAGCACCTTAAAGACTAACAAAAATATTTTCTGGCAGGGTATGAGCTTTCGTGAGCCACAGCTCACTTCTTCAGATCTTATATTTTTTTGAAAGCTCCATGTTCTCAGAATGTTTGTTATGACTAGCACTGGACTGAAGAAACCTTAGTCAGTCATATGAACGTCCGCTAATTCACTGGTTAAAATGGTTTAAATTTTGCATATGAGAAAACAGAAAAGCATACAAGCACAAATATTTCACAGAAGACACCAGCTTAAAAAAAGAAACTCTTCCCTTCCTTTTCTCATGTTGGGGGAGGGAATGCCTCTTAATATGGCTCTTGCATCTGCCATTTTTACTAGAGGTGCTGCAGAAGTCGGTTTTCCCCATACTCCACATATTGGGGTGGGGGTAGGTAAGGAAAGCAAGGTAGGGAACCACAGAGTGATAAGATCTGGAGGGTTAGAGAAACATACTCATAAAGCTTTTAATTTGTTACTAAAATGTAACTTTTATTAACGATTGTCATCCGGTTTTGTGGTGTTTTATTTTTAGGGGGGGGGGTTTGTAACGGCTATTGGCCATATGCCATAGGCCCAACCATTGGTAGCCACTGCTGCAAACATCTGCCTAATGCAGCCACTACCGCTGGCAGGAAAATTTCTTCTCCATGTCCAGTGGTCCAGTCTACAGAAGAAAATGGGGTTGAGTGCTCTTCTGTGTGGAGTGCAAGAACAAGCATGAGCCACAAGATTAATATTTGGAGCCCGAGAAACAGTGGCATCTTGACCTATAAGGCTGTTGAAACAATGTATCTTAAGGCAGGTCACTGTTATTATGTCCATATGGTAATAGGGCTGAGGCTTAAGGAGAGTGTGGTTGACTAAGGACCCTTAACCAATTCGTGGCAGAGGTCCAGTCTGATCCAAGATGTCCTGCTTTGTAGACCCATCTCTTCAACTCTGCACTACAGCTATACCAGCTCTCAAAATACCATACCTAAATCAAAAGTTAAGGAAGGAAATTAAGACAAAAACACAACACCCACAGTTTGAGCCTGTGGTTTGTTACAAGGTTCAAGAGGTTGATTAACAATGCAATTCTAAATAGAGTTAAACCTTTCCAATTCTACTTCATTCAATGGGTTTAGAAGTGTATACTTATGACTACACTGTGACTGCAGAGGCAATTGCAGCCTTACATGGGTATCAAATCTAACTGTAATTGATTTCTGAGTAGACATACATTAGCAGGGCTAGGAGAACTTTGAAGCAAGCAAGCTCAGTACTAGGGAGTGCAAATTAAAGAAGCATCCAGAGGTACTTACAATTTCTCTCCTTTTCTAGTAATTGCTCTGAGAAACTTTGTGCTGTTCCCTTTCGAAGCATGTTCTTCCCACCAAAGGTTTCTCCATTCATTCTTTCTTTCACAAGTATATCTCCATTGTCACCAATCTGATCAAAAATATTGTGATACTGAAAGTAGTTTCCATTTTGTTTATTTTATTTTTAGCCCTTATATCCTGCCTCAGCAACAAGAAGTTAAAAATTCAGAAAGCTCAGTGTCACATGAACTGAGGAGGGAAGAGAGTTCCCCATTCAAAGTGAATCTTTCTGTCAGGCTAAACCACACAGCCCTTTAGCAAATGGACACACATTTAACAGAGCCTCACTTGCAGATCACAGCTGACAAGTATATACAAGAAGGCAGTGCTTTAGATATAGATCAGGATCCTAAGGAGTGTAAAGAAGAAAGTCACACCATAGGAAGGCAACTTCCCCACTTCTCCTCCTCACTACAGCCTTCTTTGTCCCCTCATTATGCTTCTTTGGGGTTGATGTACCCAAATGAACAGCGTGGGGAGCAAACTGGGAGTTGACAGCTGGCAACGGGATGAGCAACAATCACTCTCCCCCACCCTCTGCAAACAAAAAAGCTGTTCCGTCAGAGGACACACAAGCCATCTGGCATCATAGGATCCACACCAGAGTCTTTAAAACTTTGTAGGTAAGAACAAGCATTTTGAAATGTGCCTGGGAGTAAATCAGTAGATTTCAAAACATGCCTTGCTTATTTGTACAATTTGTACAACATCACAGAACATCTCAGGAGAGCAAGAAATGTCTCCAGTCTGAAGAGATCAAAAATATTTCATCCCTTAGAACTCATTCTTAGAAGAAGGATGATAGGACAATCGATAGAAAATACGTTTGATGAAAATCCATGGAAACATTTTATTTTAGTCCTAAAAGAACCTACATGGAGGAGGGGCTATTTTCCAAATTACAGTTCAGCTGTTAGAGACATGAGTCATGAGATGCTACATCCTTCAAGTTGAGCATCCAGTTCAGATTAGATAGCTACTATGCTAGGGATGACAGCAGCAGCCATGAAGCCGCTTTTCCTCCCTAGGAAGAAGAGGCACATGCCCCAAACAGAATCTGTTTCTTCTAACCTCAGGAGACGAACTCTATCTGTGGACTTAGAGAAGATTTGACAAATTATCATGGGAAGGGGTGGGCTTCCGCTGTTCTGAATAATGAAGAACATTAAAAGACCATGAGAAGCTCTAGGAACCTCACCCCTCCCCTCACCAATAGTATCTCTTGTGCTATCTGAAGAAAGAAAGTGCTATCTGAAGAAAGAAAATGCTTACCAACACCCATGTTTGACATACAGATGAATTTTGAAAACTAAAAGTAGGAATCATTGTATATTCCCTGGTTCTTCTAGGATTGTATTTCTCTATTGAATACGAAAGCCTTTATTGGCATTAAAAGGGAAATCATGCAATGGAGTTTACACTAAAATCATATTATACAAAATATGCAAATATAATACAATAAAATTTACAATAAAATCATATTATAGGAACATGTGAAATTTCTCTATCTAAATGTACCTTGAATCTCTCTTTAGCGCCTTGTTGTTTTGATGATTCATTATTCCAGAGTACTCTTCTCTCTAGTTCATCCTCTGTTTCAGTGCTGAAGTGTTACCAGATAACAAAATGTCATGCGGCAGTGCTGTAATGTTATGCACAGATAATGCAATGGCTATTGCTCTAGATAGTTATGGAAGAAGACCACACCAGTTTATCTCAAACACTATTGAATCTAATAGTCATACATTTCCTTCCTGAAAACCCAGAACACAGGATCTCAGGACAGCAGGAGGATCTGAAAAAACTTGGGAACGCATATAGTAGATTACATTTTCTTGAATGCTTTCATTCTACTTACCTTGGAGCCGTCAGGATGGCTACGTAGTTTGAACCTTATCCTACTTAGCCATTGTGTTTTCACTAACTTTGTTTTAATTTCTCATAGAACTTCCATTTCATAGTGGATGAACTAGTTTTTTGATTGAATGAGGGCAAAATCTATTCCAAGTTAAAAAAAACTGACACCACCTAATTTATCATTCTTTTAATCTGCTTCCATCGTGTCACCAGATTTTATGAGGTGCTCAGTAAGGATGTTTTTACATATCAGCTTCTTCAGCAATGGTAGTCACACTCCAAAGAGTAAAACAACTAGTACCTGCTGTCACAGGCCACAACCCATCACTCAAGCAATTGTAAATCCCCAGTTTATTTGAATGGGAGATAATTAATCACTTGTAAAAATTTCAGCTGTACTTCCCCCCTGCCCCCAGGATAAAATGTTAGGGATTGCACTCCTGACCAAAGAGAACCTTCTAACCAAATTTCAGTCAGACAGGGAGAAGGATGCCCCCATTATGGACAAGTAAATCAACAGAAATTAAGAGTATACCCTACTTATCTATAATCATGGATGGAAACCACGGTGGCATAGATAGAATACCCAAATGTTTCCCAGTCAAACCCAGACCTGTTTTGTCTTATACCATCTAAATCCACTTTGATTCTCAGTGACAAAAGTGGGCTATGAAGTAAATAAATACATTCTATCCATACCCTGATCTGGATTAACTATTGTTAGGTTTGCACAAGACATACCAATTATAGTTATTATCATCAGTTTGCATGATGCCTGGAGCAAATGAAATTATCATGCAAAACCACAAAAAACCTTAACCGAGCAATCCAGAAGGGGGGCAAAGCTACTCAGGAACCAGAATGACCCCTACGCCAGGGCATTCCTGGGGGCAGAGCAGACATTAGTCAGCTCCCTAAACCCTTTTAGCCTGGGAAAGTACCTTTTTGCAGGAGTCGAGTTACTTTTTATTTCTAAATTCAATTTTTGGTGTGCTGCGCTCAGCAGCAAGCTGCCTGGAGGTGGCATGGCTGTGCTGTTCCCAGGTACAGCCTAACCACACACACCATTAGGATTGGGCTGCCCAAGGCTAGTGGTCTCTAATGAGACATGAAAATTAATTTAACTGTTACATGGCCAGTAATACTACCTCTCCAGAAGGAGCAAGAAATTTTTAAAGGCAATTTACTTCAATCTCAATATCCTAAATCCACACATATTTGATGATATCTCTTCAGTCAGCTTTACTTTAAGTAAAAAAATCACATTGCTCTAATATTTTGTGTCTAATATTTTATTGTGAAACATCAAGATGAAAGTGCACAGAAACTTACCTATGTGTGGCAGTGAGAAAATGTTTCTATGCATAAAACAAAGAGGACAGTTTCAGTTATCACACACTCAGACTCAGTTCAAACTGAAAACTGTTTAGTATTGTTGTTTTACAGTAAAGTAGAAGCATGTTTCATGTCATTAATACAAAACGGGACAGAAGCTAAAAAAACAGTTTGTGCAAAATGCTTCCATGGGGAGGGGTGTCAGTTGTTCCTTCCATCATCTGTCCTAGTCTGATAGACGGCAGCTAAGAGAGAGAGAGAGAGAGAAAGACCCCATGTGCACATGGTCTTTGGGTTCTCAGCCACTATTTTTCTTTTATGGGTATATTGCCAGATGTCTGAGTCATTTTTAAACTCTTACCGATAAGACATTTCACATGGAGTTTGAATTCTTCACTCATCTTCCCATTTTGTGATTAAATTATGCAGATGCAGTGCACTTGCCAAAATTTGAGTTCTGGTTGCACACTTTTGTGCTGAAGCACAGATGTGGGTATGCTGCTACAAGGACATTCCCCATGTGAACAGATTACTGGCAACACTGAACATCTGACATAGGGGAATGAAGGAAGAAAATCCCTACTTCAAGTAGTTAGAGTTGGCAACACTTATTATCCATTCAGTGCTCTGTAATGGAAGAATCAATTTTTCCCCTTTACGGAGCACACGAGGTTGCTGTATGCTTCCTTGTGACTACAATCTTTCCTATTGCAGTGGGGGGACTACCAGATTATTTTCTAAGAATGCTTAGACTTAGCCCTGATTATGCAGTTTTGGCTCACTGATTCAATGCTTCTGTCTATGCTGGGTACTTCAGTAATAATTACCTGAGAACACAGGGATGGACTTAGTAGAAACGCCCCTGAGGGTTATCCAGTTTGTTCAACCCCCAAACATTTAAGGGCAGATTTGCTGTGTGAAAGATCAGCATATAGATTTAAGTTGCATGAACCAAGCATCAAGGAGAATGGCTCAGCAGCAATTTGAACTCACAACTTTCAGGAATGCTTTCAAGTCTTATCAACAGTCCACCCAGCTGTAGAGATTAATTGGGCACAGTGACTTACACATTGCTACCATACGATGACTGAGTACATCAACTCTAGTTCCACCAGATAGAAAACCTTCAAAAGACCTAATGAAGTAGGGCCATCAATGCCTAACAAATTTAGGATGCAATCTATGGAAGCTTACATAGGAAGTAAGTTCAACTGCAGTCCATGGTGCTAACTTTCAAGCAAAATGCATAGCATCAAACCAAACAGCACTATACAATCCTTTGCATTGAATGGAAATTTAAATTGATATGGCAACTGGTTGTAATTAATGCACTGGAGCTTCACTAGCGTAGATGGATTGGTACTCATGGAACTGAACTTTCCTTCATCCCACTGCAATTTGTTCTGTTGACTATAATCCTGTCTCCAGAGAATGGTGGGTCCCAAGAATAGCGTGCGGTAAATTGGGAGGGTCTGTAACCTAAGGGAGCCCTGACCTAGATGGCCCAGGCTAACCTGGTCTCGTAAGGTCTCGGAAGCTAAGCAGGTTCTGCCCTGTTTAATATTTGGATGGGAGCCCACCAAGGAAGTCCAGTGTGGCAACACAGAGGCAGGTAATAGCAAACCACCACTGAACGTCTCTTGCCTTGATAACTCTACGGGGTCACCATAAACTGCAACTTGAAGGCACTTTCCACCATTACCAATGTAAGGGAGTAAGTAATTGGTGAAAATCACGCTCCTTCTTTTCCACTGGTGGAAATATCTTCTGCCAGCAGAAAACATGGTTATAACCCAGCTCAATAGCTCAAGCTTTCATGCACCACAGCTTGATGAATACTGTATGATTCAGGCCTAGTGTTCCTGAACAAAGGGGATAAAATACCTTGATAGTTTCCACTTTTCCAGTCATGGAAGCTAGAATAAAAATGGTCAATAGTTAGTACATTTTTTTCTTCAGTTCATTGCCACTATAATACAGTCATTACTACTGATAATATGGCATTTCAGTTAATGCTAGATTAGCCTGCATTCTCCCCCTGGGCTTCTTTAGACTATGCAGTCTTTTAATAAGACCATTACATGAAGGTAAGCCAAAGCCAGGGGATGTATGTTCACACACACACACACAGGCTGTTTAAATGCAATGTATTATTTGTATACAATTCCATGTATTGCCATATGTATCCCAGACCTCATAAGTGGAGGCCTACAATGTTACTTAAGGAACATCTTGTAAAATGTACTCCCTAGCAAACAGATAAGATAAACAGTGATAAAAGGGTGGGTTGAAGGGCAACAAAAGAAAGATCAGGATCCATGGCTACAGTTACTACAATGCAAGAGATAAAGCATCCCATACTCTGCAATGAAGAACCAGACCCAGGTGGGCAGCCCATTCCTGAAGGGGGAGGTAGCTTCCTAGCCACTACCGAGAAAATGGGGAAAATGCCCCCATTGAACAAAGCAAGGCTGCGCCAACAGAAAGGTGACGCAGCCATGTCACAGCTCAAGGAGGCATTCCCAGGGCAAATGGGGTTAGGAAGCTGCCCAAAGGCAGCTCCACCTCCGGGAATGCCACCCTTACACTGCCGTGGGTGTCCTCTTCCGGGATTTAGTTCCTTGAATGGGTGAGCTGGCGGAGGGGGCCAGTGGAGCTCCGTGGTTCCTGGATGCCATGTGTTTTCCCCCCACACCAGTGCAGGTGTGATAAAGTGTCACCTACATTGGCGGGGGGGGGGGGTGTCACACCAGCTCCTAAGGAGATTTCCCCCCCCCCCCGGATTGCAGCCATATCTCAAGACAGTTCTAGCAGGACAGAAGTGTTCTCTTAACTTCACACATTTTTTCTTTCCCTGAATAATAATGCTTAGCTTTCTTGTTAAACTCTTTCAGATTCTCTCTGCAACTCTAGACTAATCCAAGTTACAAACTCATCACCTATGGAGCTGCTGCCAACCTTACATGTTCCACAAGCATCAAACAACTGAAAAGACTTACAATGTGTAGTTTCTTGAAAAACATTTGAGCTAGAGGAATTTTCTAACTCTTTCAGGTAAGATACTGTTTCTTCATAAGTGTTCTCTTCTTCAGTTTCAGGTCTAAAAAGAATGAGGAGAGCAGATTATAATTGTTTGAAAATACCATAGAATTATGAAGCAAGGAAACACCTCTCTGAAGAAAAATGGCCAGTACAGAACATGATGTGTTGCATTCTTGGGTTGCATTCAGTGTCATGGCAAACAGATGTTTGTCTGTGATGGGACCAGAACACAGTTTAATTGTGACAGCCACATGCAGGTATCTGGGAAAATTAGAGTTTGTAAACCAAGATCTTAACCTGGGGTTAAAATAAGGTTTAGAATCCCAGGGACTGTAGTGGGATAGGTAGGGAAACAGGATACATATTTGGATCTCTAGGTCACATGGAGATTGATTTGAGGGTTTGCTGACCCAAGAAGTTATCAGTCATGGTCAAGAAAGGAGTGACAGAGTATGCATACATGCCAACAACCTGCATTCATGGACAAACCTCTGTTATGACCTCTGATTGCGGCCACTGTCTGTCAGTTCTATCCTCTGAATCACTCTCTAGGCAACTTTGTTCTTGGCTTTTTTCCCCTTAGGTCTTCCCCCCCCCCTTCCAGGTCTTTCCACAATGGTTCTTCCTAACTACCCACCCTAAACTACAAGGGAAACTCATGGATTTCTGAGAGCACCATAGTATAACATAACATAAAAGAAGCACTTTCTGCTCACATGGTCTTTCAGAGTGCCAAAACTTCTTCACATACATTGTACCAGGAATTCTTATTACAACAGCAACACCATATGCTTAAATTATCACCCGTGAACTGGGTTGCATCTTCTTAAGCCCTTCTACTGAATCTATAGACATAGAGAGATTTAAATCAAAATTCTTTGTTTACACCTTGCGCTACTTCCACCGGGGCAAGAAAGCAGTGAAAACAGTGGTGAGTGGGGTAGAAGTGTGCAGGGGCAGCATCCACAGGTCCCTGTGTCACAGAAGTGCCAATAATCATGCTTCCCCCCCCCCCCCACTGCCATAGCCTGGTAACCCCTTTCCCAGCTGAATTGCTTTGGACACCACTGCTGGGGGAAAGCCCATTAAATGGATTCGGGGAAGGGGGAATGCAGAACTTCTCTCCCATTCTGAAGGGGGAGTTCAGCTCCACTCCCTCCTCAGACTGGCTGTGGGAAGTGCTTCCCCATGGACACTCTATCCTGGTGCATACAACAGCCCCCAGAGTTCATTGAATATGTGGGGAGGGAGAGCGGAGCAAATTCAGACCTTACTCCCTGCCTACACACAACCACCTGGTTATTTGCAGGGGCAACCTTGCAGAAGATGTGGCCATGTAAACTCTCCCTTCCTGACAGCACTTTACACACACACGGGAGACATACTGCAAAGGAACATGGTATCTTGTGGAAGCCAGGGCATCAACTGGTCATGAGGGGCACAAGCCCTATGTTGCAATGCTAATTCATCTCTAGTGATACAACAACCTTATGGCATGCCACTTTGATAACCAAATTGGTTGCAAGAAGAAATGTAAAGAGTTTGTTTCCTACCTAGCACAACCTTATAAAAATGAAAATTCTGACAGAAAACATGCAGAGAAATCCTTTGTATTGTGATCCACAGTATTAATAAAAGCCAAGAAAATCTAATTTAGCAGCAGCAAAAGTATAGTAATGGACTTTCTGAATAAAAAGAATCCCTGAAGGAGACAAGGACACTCTACCCCGCTCTTATTCCACTAAGCCAGAAATGCATCTGCTGATTGGTCGCTCCACAAATCATTTCAACAGTAGGCTTTGCCAGAAGCCAAGACGAACTTGCCATGTATAGATCCCTAAACATGTGGCCCAGCCAGTTTATCAGAGGGCCTGCATACCCACATTAGTAGTGGTGAGTTCGCAGCTGCCAGGCAGGCCCAGAGAGAGGAGGAAACCAGAATATTCAGCCAAGTATCAAGGATACCTGCCTGTCCTCTAACATTTGCAGAGGGTTAAAAAAAAAAAAAAAGGTGGTGCTGCTGTTTTCTGAATGCCTGGTGCATACATTAATCCTTAATTAATAAGAACAAAGTTATTACTTATGCGTCTAGGAAAACCGACCAAATGCTAAAATGATTCTCAAGTATAATCGGGCCCTGAATACTCCTTTTTCCCCTTCCAACACAATTCAGTTTGATCCTTAATTCTGCCAAAGAAGTAGATCCCTCTTGCCTCAGCAAAACTACCAGAGAGTTTTACCGTTAAGCTTCCTTGTCCCTAGCCCACTCCTCAGTTGACACATTTTCCTACATTTTTAGGAACAGTATTGATTTACAAGGACACATTTATCAGCTTACCACAAGGCCAGATATCCAATGAAGCAATCCCACACAGAGATCCAAAACACACGCCGTTTTTAAAACGGCTGTCTAAACAGAGACCACCAGACAACTTAGGCGGCTTTAAACCTGTGCTTGCTGCATAAACATTAGCAAATGGGAACTCAAAACTCATCTGCTGTCAGACAGTGATAACAACAAAAGCCAGCTTTCAGCACCTGCGGATTAAACCAGCGCAGGGTGTTTACAGAAACAGGACATCATTTCAGAATGTCAAACCAGTGAGAATGAAGGGATGGGGGAAATAGTGTGTGGGAGATGACCAAGCTTTTCTGAGGGAGAAAAGCAAAAGCAGCACACTGACACACCCACGCACACCCACCCCATGCTATATTTACTGCAGGCTAAACAAAGGAGTGCCAGCGAGATACAAAAGGAAATGAAGCAGAACTGGGACTGTAGTAGGGTTGCCAACCTCCAGGGACTAGCTGGAGATCTCCTGCTATTACAACTGACCTCCAGCCGATAGAGATCAGTTCCCCTGGAGAAAATGGCTGCTTTTGCAACTGGACTCTATGGCATTGAAGTCCCTCCCCTCCCCAAACCCCGCCCTCCTCAGACTCTGCCCCCAAAACCTCCCGCCGGTGGCGAAGAGGAAACCTGGTAACTAGTCTGTAGTCTTGTAGTATCAAAGTGGAAAAAAATCACATAAAAGGTTGCTTTTGCCAGATTTCGGCATTTCGTAATATCACCTGTGAAAACGACTTGTCTCCAAAGTTTCAAGTACAGCAAGCAATTAATTTTTGAAGTGAGCAGCAACCAGGTATTCATGCTTCCTAGGAGTTGGTATCCTTTGACCTACAACCTCCACTTCCTAATCACACACAACCATGGAAGAGTTTGTGAGGTAAATCCTTCCACATTTGTGATGGTGTTTTGTGAGAAGTGTTAGTCGCCCCAGTAGCGAGTGAACACAGCAGAGACAGCACGTATACAAAAGTGCTCTTTTATTCACAGTGATAAAGTGCTTCGCCAGCACGTCCTTCTCACAACCCCACAACAACTATTCACATATAGTACATATATATACATATGTGGCACAGTGTCCCAGCCAATGAACTATTGGCTGCCTAGTTGCCAGGACTATCTAGCTCAGTCCAGTTTCAGCCAGATTTTCTGCTCAGTCATTGAGCGATCATGTGACACCACCTATCACCTGGCTGTCACTCAGATCATTGCAATCTGCTTGCTATGTGCTGTCTTAAATGTCAACGGTTTGGTGGTGTTACTTAGAAGTAAGGCCAATACATTCCTCATAAGCTCAAAAACACCTTTCCCTGTATCATGTGACTGCTGGAAACAGGTCTCTGGGCTAAGTCACCAGTTTTTGGCTTACCTGCTCACACAATAGAGAACACAGATTGGGTATGGGGTTCCTGTGACCATCGGACATGAACTGTGGATTCTTCTCAGTTCCCACATATGGTGTACCCAATTCGGACTGGGATTGTGGTGTGCATGGAGAAGGGGCTTCAGCCCCCTCATTTGTCCCAACCTGAAATAATCTAGGATGGTGGGAGGCGTTGGGAGATGTTCTAATGGAGGGTTAAATCCAAACATATTCTGTCTAGCATAACAGCACTTATTTGGTGGAGGAAGAGGGAATAATATCCTCCTACTGCAGTCTTACTTTACCTCCCCATGCATTTATGAGGGGCTCAGCAGGAGGGGGTGGAGTGAAATAGACCTGTGCTATGAGCTTCACTATGTTCTTCATACTTTAGATCCAACCTTGTAGAACTGTTAAAACAATGGAAGCATCTGGGCTGGACAGGAAATCTAGCAAAAAGACCCCCCCTGAGCTTTATGGGGAAATAACTGATAATAAATGATAAATACAAAAAAGGAGGACACTAACAAATGTAACTTTTGAAAGGGTAACTACAAAGAGTTTGTGTGTGTGTATAAAATGCTGTCAAGTCACACCAGACTCATGGCCACTTCATAAAGTTTTCAAGGCAAGCCATCAGGCAAAGGTAATTTGCCATTGCCTTTCTCTGCAGAGTAGGGTTGCCAGGTCCCTCTTTGCCATTGGTGGGAGGTTTTTGGGGTAGAGCACTGAGGAGGGCAGGGTTTGGGGAGGGGAGTCCAATTGCTATAGTCCAATTGCCAAAGCAGCCATTTTCTCCAGGTGGACTGATCTCTATCGGCTGGAGATTAGTTGTAATAGCAGGAAATCTCCTGCTACTACGTGGAGGTTGGCAACCTTACTGCAGAGTCTTCCTTGGTGGTCTCCCATCCAAGTACCGACCCAGCTTAGCTTCTGAGATATGAAGAGACTGGGCTGTACTATACCATTCCACATCCTCCAAACAGCTTGCTTAACTAAAATAAATTAATGAGGGACCCTTAAAAGGCACATGGGCCTGTTTCTTTCCAACACTGGGAAGATAGAATTACCTATATAATGGTTGTTTTAAGCTTACATATGTTCTGTGGAAATGCACATAAAAATATTAATTAAAAACAAAAGAAAGCACCAAAAAATGGATAGTGAGCTTCTTGAAGTAACCATTTAGTTACGGTTGCCAACCTCCAGGTGGTGGCTGGAGAGCTCCTGCTATTACAACTGACCTCCAGCTGATAGAGATCAGTTCCCCTGGAGAAAATGGCCGCTTTGGCAATTGGACTCTATGGCACTGAAGTCCCTCTCCTCTCCAAACCTGGCCCTCCTCAGGCTCCACCCCCAAAATCTCCAGGTATTTCCCAAACCAGAGCTGGCAACCCTTCATTTAGTGCTGGCCCTCTTTCAGCCTTCAGGTTTTAGACATCACTGGTTTTACATGAGTGCGTTTCAAGGACTCTTAAGTTTCCAGGTGATGCACACTCACACACAAAAGATATACACTTACTTTTCAGGAGTCAGATACTCATCATCAATAGCATCTGAAAACACAATGTTTTATTTACTTATTAGTGATTTATGTTTTGTCATTCTATTTTCTATTTTAAAATAAATGTTGTAGTATACACCAGAAAAGCAGAAGTTGGCAGTGAAGTGCTTGTTCTTTCATCCTAGACGGAATTCCAAAAAATAAAGATTGCAAACAAGCGCCGGTTAACAAGAATGCAAAGACTCACACAGAACAATTCTATTATCTTCCAATACCCTTTCCATGCTATTCTCTCACCATACCTGCACCTGCTTCCTCTGGCTATTACTCTTTCCCCTCCACCCTTGCAGGGAGCTAATTTCCCCGCCTTTGTGCTTCCTTTCCACCAACCCTGCTAGCTCCAACTCATCTTTAGTCACATATTTTCTTCTTTTATAGCCCTCATTTCTGAGTCACAAGGCAGATTATGTGATCAGACATCCAATAAACAAAGCAATTGAACTAGGATTACAAAGTTAGAAGACAAGGCAGCAAAAGCAAGATAACAAGCACACAATAGTCCTATATAGGGTTGCCAGGTCCCTCTTCACCACTGGCAGGAGGTTTTTGGGGTGGAGCCTGAAGAGGGAGACATTTGGGGAGGGGAGGAATTCCAGTACCATAGAGTCCAATTGCCAAAGCGGCCATTTTCTCCAGATGAACTGATCTCTATCAGCTGGAGATCAGTTGTAATAGCAGGAGATCTCCAGCTAGTACCTGGAGGTTGGCAACCCTAGTCCTATACCCTTTATAAAGCCACCCATATGTCCATTATACTACAGCCCTATTTACCTCATAAAAATGCCTTCCTGAACATTCCTGTTTGGTACATTCTTTGAAAAGGTAGAAATGAGGGAACCTTCCTGACCTCAGGCAGGCCATTTCCCAAGGGAGCATGAGCACAGAGAAAGTGCAGGCACAGGCAGCTGTTGTTTTTTATCACTTGCAGGGTAGCACCTTTAGAAGGCTGTCTGACAGGCATGGGCTCATGGTGTAATGCCTGTGATCATTATTATTATTTGAATGTATGCTTTTGTGTTCAGTTTGCATAATTGCTCTTATGGAAATGCTAGGCCTAAAGTATAGGAGCTGGTTTGGAATACTGTGTATTCATATGCGCACACATGGAAGCTTTGGGAAGTTGGCATCTGGGAGCCATGAACCAACAAATCATGCCCTTTGTGTCTGGCACCGCCTCGCACCAGCAGAGAGCTCTGAGTTACGTTCATCTTCAGGAATGTGGTCTCTGCTTACCAAGCTCACAAGATCAGGCCCTGACTAAGTGACACCTTCAGCCAATATCTATAGGTTGTGCTGGTTGGGGTGGGGTGGACACTTAATGTGCATTGGTGCTTTTGTGTATCAGTCTGCTTGTCAGCAGCCTTGGGCCTGCCCCATGCATAAATAATACTGACTTTCCTTTGTTTCTCTGGTGAGTAACTCTGCATCTTATTTGTGGGTTATTTCACCCCAGGGTCTTTACTTAGCTAAATAAAGAACTGTTCCGTTAACCTCCTCCTAGTTGTCTTCATTGGACTCTATGAGACCACTAGGCATTTCAATGGCACCAGAAGACCCAGCAGTGTGGCAGGCCCTGGTGTGAGCCTGAGAGAAGGAATATAGGAACCACCCAGTGGGAGCATCAGAGCTAATACAAGCCTGAAGGGATAAGCCCTAGCTCTTGGAAAGAGGGCAGGAGGAGGCAGCAAGGGTTAGGGTTGCCAACCTTTTGATGGGGCCTGGTTTTTCCCCAGAATGATAACTTATCTCCAGACTACTGTTGGGTTGCGAACTTCCAGGTAGGGTTGCCAACCTCCAGGTACTATCCAGAGATCTCCTGCTATTACAACTGAGCTCTAGCCAATAGAGATCAGTTCACCTGGAGAAAATGGCCGCTTTGGCAACTGGACTCTATGGCATTGAAGTCCTTCCTTTCCCCCAAACCCCACCCTCCTTAAGCTCCACCTCAAAAATCTCCGGGTATTTCCCAATCCAGAGCTGGCAACACTAATTCCCATGTTCATTTTAATTATCTATGCACCTAGAGTACCACCTAGCCCTTTGTGACCTTGTTGTGAGGGAAGGAATTCTAATGAATGCTCCAAACTGAAAATCTCTTTGCAAAATAAAATTTTCTCTTAACCCTGTTGCAATAAATATTTTCAAGTAGCCAGAGATTGTGCCCACCCAGAACTGCTATCATGCAAAGCATATGCTCTTCTACTGAGCTGTGGCACCTCTCCCTTAAACTATGGCTATTTAGTGACACTATTTCTGTCATTTGGGGGCACTGAGAATGAACAACATTCTTTTGATATTTCAAAATAAACTTATATTAAGATCATCACCATAAACCATTATTATTGTTGAGAAAGATTATATTTCCAGGTGCTTGAGCTTTCCTTAAACATCACAGCAGCAAAGTAGATTGTAACTGCAAATCAATGTCTGCTTATTAGTTGATTCATAGATCCAGTTCCAATATTATCCCTCATTACTTAGATATGAGCACAAGGGTGAGGCAACAGGCAATTCTGCTATTCTTTAACATTAAGAATTGGCACCAATGCCTGCAATCGCAATACGTTGCTGAAGCAATGCATACCCTTGCTATTTTTGATAGGCATTCCTAAAAAGTCAAGATTATTACCAGTCTACCAACATAACAACCCCCCCTCTCAAAAAGGAAAACAAAATATCTTACCCAGCAGCTTTTGATGGAAGGCACTGAGATCTACCTTAGGAGGCCTTGGAGGTTTCTTTGGAGGAGGACCAAGTGACACAATGGAAGGAAGTGGTTTGTTTTTTGGAACCTTGACCTCTTTGAGATGATGTTGTTCTTCTGTGCCAGAGTGAAGAGACAATCTTAATACTTTGCAAAAATAAAAGAAGTAACATTCATAGTGTTACATCATAAGTGAATGAATTCAAACCAAGATCACTCTTTTCTGAAAGAAGGACAGATTCACATACCCATTTGTAAATGGTGATATTAAAACAGTTTGATTTGTGGAACAGGGTTCGTAAGAGTGCTCTGTTGAACATACAATCGTGAAAGATTTTCCTACAATGAGGCAAGCAGCAACCTGAGTAACAGAGTGTTCACAAGGTGCACCTGCAAACACCGGAGAATAGGGTTGCCAGGTCCCTCTTTGCCACCAGCAGGAGGTTTTTGGGGCGCAACCTGAAGAGGGCGGGGTTTAGGGAGGGGAGGGACTTCAATGCCATAGAGTCCAATTGCCAAAGCAGCCATTTTCTCCAGGTGAACTGATTTCTATCAACTGGAGATCAGTTGTATACCCTTCATACATTACCTACACGTGTACTAAACACTTTATTGCTCCAGAATGAGGGCCATGACCACTTAAAGAACCAGCCCATGAGCAATTATAGAACTGAATCAGCCCATGAGCAATTATAGAACAGAATACAGATTAAAATAGGACACAACAGATTGCAACATACCCAACTGTGAACTCTCTCAGAATTAGGCATCAATATATCTAATTTTCAACATGGATAATCTGAGGATAGGGAGCCCCATGGCACAGAGTGTAAACTGCAGTACTGCAGTCAAAAGCTCTGCTTACAACCTGAGTTCGATGGAAGTTGGTTTCAGGTAGGCGGCTCCAGGTTGACTCAGCCTTCCATCCTTCTGAGATCGGTAAAATGAGTACCCAGCTTGCTGGGGGTAAAGGGTAGATGACTAGGGAAGGCACTGGCAAACCACCCCGTAAACAAAGTCTGCCTAGTAAACGTCGGGATGTGACGTCACCCCATGGGTCAGGAATGACCCGGTACTTGCACAGGGGACCTTTACAATTTTAATCTGTGGATACTTAAATCCAGTGACTGGAGCCATGAACAGACAAGACAGATCTTTCTACAAACCTGAAAAATTGCTGAAGTTTGCAGAATAATTGAATTTTTTTAAAGGGGGGGGGAGATTAAAACCAACCAAGTTAATATGCGCAGTACCCGCAGCTTTAAGAAATGAATGGCCTCAGTGACCATTCCTAGGCAACCACAACAGTATTTCCAGTCTTCAAGCCTTGGTTTCTGTCAGTAAAACACAAGGGAGGGGGCAAGGACCTTTCCAGGGATGTTTTGGCCTTTGAGGCAGAACTCATTAGCACCAGGCATACCAGCAACCACTGGGTGACTTGCTACCATCCAATATACATCACTCACCCAGGAATGGCTGCTGGCTACTGTTCAATAGCAGCAATCCCATGAAAGCCTATGTGGTTTATTTATTTATTATATTTATAACCCAACCTCCCCTAGCAATTGGTTAGAGTTTCAGACTGGGATCAGGGAGACCCAGGTTTGAATCTTTACACTGCCATGAAAATTCATTGGGTATCTTTTGCCAGTTACATATTCTCAATCTAATTTATGTCACAGGGTAACATGGGGGAAAGGAGTGTGATATTACTGAACCCATTACTGAACTCCATCTATTGTCTTTTAGAAAGTTCATGTTGTATTCCTAGTACCTATTTGCAGGGCAGCCAAATGTGACTACAAATCTGCAGACAACTATCTCCTTCAGACTTTCCTTCACAACAGCCAGACCCAATCACATGAAAACAAATCACACAACTTTCCACACTCCAAGCCCCACCACCACCAAAAGGTGACCAGTGCCCTTGAACTTTGTTTCAAACAGACTGTGGTACTGGGGGGGGGGGATTATCGTAAAAAACTATGGCCATTATCTATTTGAGATATCAAGATTACATCTAATTAACATTAAAGTAAGGAATTTACCATTTGAGCATTGAATGATCTTATTTGGCATGTCAGAGTCATAAGCGTTTTGGGTTGAACCAGTAACATTAATGGCTCCATCTGCTCTTTTCTCCAAACTTGTATGACTTCTTGGGGGAACAGGTGGTAAGATTGGGGAAAATGGAACAGTCTCACTATGTAGGTGGGGAGGATTTGTTGATGCAGCAAATACCAGTCCTTGCTTATTTCCAGTGATTTTTGCTGCCTCATCTTCAACGACAGCAACATTATCACTTTTCAGTTGTGCAATGGATGTTTTATTTGCACTTTGTGATGGTAGTGTAGAACACTTTTGGTCATCACAAGATAAAGCATTTTCCCAGATTTGCAGAGTGTGGCGGAAAGAACTATTTTCCACTGGATCTTCTCCAGAATGAAGACAAGATGTTGGCTGCTGTTTTGGTGAATCAATCACAGGTGCAGTTCCTGCACTAAGGGTCTCCAGCAAATCTCTGCCTTTTTTATCTTCTTTCTTGCGAACTTCACACAATTCATGAAGCCTGATCCTTGGCAACGCTATAGGCTTTACTTGTACTATTTCAGGCTGCTGTGGTGTAGACCACTCAGTCTTCTGCTCAGGATCTGGAACATGCACTCGGCACAAGGGCTTGGGTTTGGTTGGACAACCACTGTTGGTACTTTGCCTTGGTATGTTTCCTGCAGGAGAGTTCTTTGCAGATCTCAGCAAAGCACTAGAAAAATTGGAATCATTTTGAAATTTTGCTCGAAGTGCCTGGAAGTCTCCAGATCCCTCCTAAAATGCCCCAACAACAGGAAAAGCAATAATTAATTGCAATAATGTTGAAACAGTAAGCTAATTATCAGTCAATTGAGAGAACAACCCAAGACAGGTACAGGGGGCTTAATTTTTGCAGAGTTTAAGAAAATCCATAATGAGTTCTCAAGAGCTAAAGAGAAGGGGGAGAAAGAAAATATCAGGGGAAAGTCGCCTGGAAAGACCGATGTATTCACCCAATGCCACAGAAAGAAAGACTCTGTGTGAATCTTCTCCCAATGGTTGCAATGATAACATTGTAGGGTTGCTGTTGGTTTTTTTTAAAATAGAATGTTTTAGCTTGGGCACATTGCAGAATCAGCAAACAGCACCGTATATAGCATTCCATTCTACATGGCTGTGTTGCATATAACCCAATGAACAATTCTGACATTATAATCAAGGAAGCTGGCAAAAGAGGGGCAACTGTCATCATGAGCCTGTTGAGCAACAACTCTCCAACTACATTTTATAAACCACTATCCTCAGACCTCACAAAGGATTAGCAGAAAGAGGTAAACAGGAATATATGCATATATAGAAAAAATCTATATGAAATATACCAGGACCCCAGCAGAGGCACTTTCTATCTACTACTATTAGGGTTGCCAGGTCCCTCTTTGCCACCGGTAGGAGGTTTTTGGGGCAGAGCCTGAGGAGGGTGGGGTTTGGGGAGGGAAGGGACTTCAATGCCATAGAGTCCAATTGCCAAAGCGGCCATTTTCTCCAGCTGAACTGATCTCTATTGACTGGAGATCAGTTGTAATAGCAGGAGATCTCCAGCTACTACCTGGAGGTTGGCAACCCTAACTACTAGTACCCAAAATACTAGTGCAAAGAGGGCGACTTTAGGTGAGATAGCTGGTTCCATGTCTGCAAGGAGAAATAGAACTTTCTCTTTCACTGTACAATGATCTAACTTGGCCAAGATTGTCCCTAAGAATTTTTGCCTTGACACATGATATAGTGGGCAAATCAACATGTAATGGCGTAGGTCTTCCAGTTCTGAGCCTCCACAGATGCGTGTAGGCTGGGCAACTGGATGTTGGGAGCTTTAAACATTTGTAACTTATCTGTTAGCCAAACAGGCTTGTGGCATACATCAATACACAATAACAAAATATTAAATAAACAAAATTAGTAGAAATGTACAAAATTCTTTCAAACACAGCAATAAGCACAATGAAACACTGTTAAAATAATGAATCACAACATGTAAAACACATACGACTTATAAAACCAGTAGGGTTGCCAGGTCCCTCTTTGCCACCGGAGGGAGGTTTTTGGGGTAGAGCCTGAGGAGGGCGGGGTTTGGGGAGGGGAGGGATTTCAATGCCATAGAGTCCAATTGGCAAAGTGGCCATTTTCTCCAGGAGAACTGATCTCTTATCAGCTGGAGATCAGTTGTAATAGCAGGAGATCTCCAGCTAGTAAAAGGAGTTTGGCAACCCTAAAAACCAGGTTAATGCATTCGATTTTTCTATATCCTCTGGAAGAAAACTAACAAAAAGCGTGGAAGAATAAATATGTTTTCTCCTCGCAACAAAGACTCAAGAGGCTCAAGTTGCAAAATGAAAGGAGTGTATTCCACAACTGGACATCATAACCAAGGAGGCTCTGTTGAACCTCAGAAGGAGGAGCAAGATGGTACAGGGCCTCTGAAGATATTCCGAAGTGACAGGCATATGAGATCATATGGTCCCCCCAGCCAGCCAGCCCCCATTCCCTCCCCAGCCCCAATTCCCAACCCTGCACAACAACCCAAATTTTCTTTTCCCTTCTCTTCTCTCCAGTTGCCTTATTCCCCCCAACCACCTACTCAACCAGCCAGTTTCACGTTCAGAAACATGGCTGGCATTCCCTTCCCCTAACCAATCGCCTATCTTTTTATCAAATTTTTATATTATGTTGCGTGAATGTTTATATATCATTTGCTATTGAGGATTAATCTTTTAAAAGTTTTCACTTATAAGCTAGCCCCAAGTTCTCAGGCCCATTCGCTGGCTACATATAAGGTAACTAACACATTGAATTAGGTCTGGAAGCAAATGGGCAGCCAATGCAGTCATTTATACAGCTTCTATAAAGTTTTCACAGAAGCCCGGTGTCAAGTGCTTTAAAGTAATGTGACCTGGATTACTAGGGTTGCCATGCCTATCTTAGCAACTGACCAGAGCTCTGTGGGGGGCAAGGCTGGAGCCGACGATGAGTGGCGCCGGAGCAATGATGTCACTTCTGTGTCAATGTGGAAGCTCCGGATCATGCCAGGAACACTCTAGCATTCTCCCTCCTAAACGCTGTGGTTTCCATAGAGGTTGGGGGGGAATGCTAGAGCATCCCCAGTGTGACCTGGCGCTTCCGTGTTAATGCGGAAGTGATGTCATCCACTGGTGACACTCATTCCCCCCATCCACTGGGGCAGCTTCTGCCTGCTGACCACCTGAGCGTTGGCAGGCAGCCCGGTGAATTGGTAGGCAATTGCCTGCCATCACTGAGAAGTTGGGAACCCTATGGATTACAGAACAGAGTACAGAAATCCAACCCTACTCTTCAAGGAAGGACTGTATGGGAAACACTGACCAAAGGGGATTAAAAAGCACTGCATATTACAAGGAGACCCTACTGTATTAGTACCCCTGGGTACAAAGCTTCTCCTTCAGGGAAAGTGCAATCCTGCCCAGACCCAGGTTATCTTCAATCACTGGTTGACTACTTTATTGACCACCTCAGACTTATCTGCTGCCACCTTGACAGTGCATTCCTGAGAATCGGCGTAGGGGAATGGTGGGGACGGCGCAGTCGAGCCACCTCCTAAAACCGTTCCGCCAATGCTGATAAACAAAAAAAAGCCTTTTCGCAGCTTTTTTTTGTTAAACGGGGCCTTTCGCTCCGAACAGAACAGTGTGGCTGTGCCTGCTAAAAAGCTGGCGCAGCAACACTGTTCTCGGCACTGGAGTAATGGGGTGAAAGAGGACAGGAAGCCGCCTACTGGTGGCTCCTTCCCCCGCCCCGGGAACGCCCCCCATGCTGGTGCTGCAAGTCTCCGCCATAGTCTGCACCATGAGAAGACTGCACCAAGAGGAGACTGCGCCGGCGGAGAAGCGGTGCTCAGCTTTGCAGTGCTCAGGCACCGACAGAACTGCCCTCGCTGGCAGCGTAAGTGCATCTTGTGCCGTGATTAGATGCACTTACGCTGGCGGCAAGGTCATGCCACCTCCTAAGGGGAATTGGCCAAATTCTCAGGAATGCACGGTGAGTCTGCATCGATAAGGCAAAATTCAAAATGTTTTAAATATAATAAATAAATCTGTATTGAGCTGTGGTTGATGGCCCTTTAATGTGCTTGAATTGCATGAAAGACACCAGCCATTGTCTGTGTAAAGAATGGCATTAATCAAAATAGTATATGAGATTAGAAAATTAGGTGCAAAGATATTCTTGGACAGGACTTTCATTATGCTCAAGAGACCCTGATGACTTTAATGAGAAGGCAACACAGTCAAGCATTGTCCTAAGATTAGATAGAATTCTGTGTAATTGCGTCCAACTTATTAAACACCCCACAGTTTCTCCTGAATAACCCCTTTTAGCCAACTTCATTATTTTCACATTACACAGTGTGATGTAAAGCACCTAGGAGATATTTCAATTGCTACGATTGTACCAGAGAAGCCAGCTGTATGATACAACCCACCAAGCCAGAGTCTAGTTTAAACTGGAGTGTTTATGCAATTAACATTTCCGTAAGAGAAAGATAAAACAAACCCTCTGATCTTCATCCAAAACACCATACAGAGTTACGGCTGCAACCAGTGGAAGCCAAGACAAAATAAAATGCCATTGTTTCAGCAGTGTGGGTACATTTTCTGTACACATACTTTAAAATCTGCTCAAACTCAGAGCACTGTTTATAGCTCTTTATTGCAACCCAGGTGTTTCTTTTATTACTGAGTTTCTCATCGGGGCTACTCATAAAGATGAAATGATGAAAGAAAAATCTTTCCCAGGTTGCCATCCCCTAACTGGCAAGATGAGACTTTGTTCTAGAGCCCTAGTGATTTTATGCATTCAAGCACAGCTGAAATGACAGAGTAGGTTCCTGGAGACTTCCCCACCCCCTGTTTCTAAAGTACACTGCATGAGTACTTTTTCTTGCAGGGTATCTATGAACACACTGGGATACTAAGCCCCTTGATACTGCAGGCAGGGAATGTTTGTCTGTTTCCATGGGAACATTTCCAGGATGGCTGAAACCTGGTCATTTAAGCTCTGCTTTTGGTGTGTTCATTATTTGTAGTCTTATCTTGGTAAACTTGTTCATTCCTCAGTTCTTAAATCATTTTTACACTGAACAATATTCAGTCGTCCTTGATCTCTTCTCAGCCTTTTGATCTAACGTCTGATAATTTTTAGAAACCACAATCTGGAAGGAACACAACACAGAAGGTAGATTACTTGTTAACTTCATTTATTTATACTCCACCTTTCTCCCCAGTTAGGACCCAAAGTGGTTCTCCCCTCCTCCATTTTATCCACTCTACAATCCTGTAAGGTAGGTTAGGCAGGTAG
Organism: Euleptes europaea; assembly: GCF_029931775.1. NCBI lineage: Eukaryota > Metazoa > Chordata > Lepidosauria > Squamata > Sphaerodactylidae > Euleptes > Euleptes europaea. The sequence continues at coordinate 68,129,013 of NC_079313.1, read as the reverse complement.
TGTGTGACTGGCCCAAGGTCACCCAGCGACTTTCTATAGCAGAGCAGGGATTTGAACTTGCATATCCTGTATCCTAGCATGACACTCTAGCCTCTACATCACACTGGCTCTCTAGGGCCTGGACCACCTCTAACACTCAATATGGCGGGCCTTTCAAACATTCATGTGAGAGCCTAACCTACCTACATGCTGACAATGGTTACAAGACAATGCTTGTTTTGTCCTGTGCTGTTTGAACAGAGGTTGCTATTAAAAGAAAGAGTGAATCATTGCAAAAAAAAACAAAACACAACCATTCAGGAATTACCAGAAGCATTAACTCATTTTAGCTCATTCTTCTTGTTTGTTTATATTCCAGGAACAAGAAATGAACAAATGAAAAACAAAAATGAACAAAAAAAGTCTTCAGATGATATTTTTTTGTCAATAAAAATGGCTAAAACCCTAAATAGTAAATACAATAACTGCAGAATGGAAAAGTATGCTGCAGTGAACTATTCATAGCCAATTGGTTGGAAACAATGGGATGTGCTGAAAGAGGTTACTGCTATAAGGAAATCACAACTTAAAACCAGAGAAATGAAGTCTGGGCTCCTGACCTTCGCCCAATTTATATGCAAATAAATCACTCTCCTAGCTTTTCATTATTGAGACATGAAGGGGAACTGAGTGAAGCGTTAAAGAGATCACAGGTTCCTAAAACAATAAAATATAGAGAGCTATCTAGAAGCATAAATCAGATCCCTTTGTCATAGGGGTTTTCTAAGGTATATTTTTGACAACTAGAATCCCACCGTTTACATGAAACTGCCTTACAGTTTCTGTTACAAGCATTCTTCTTCATAAAGGGCATGCTTATCACTTGTTTAATCAGGCAGTACTCTGGCCCCATAAAGCACAACAGGCTGGAGTCCTGCCATGTGCGTCAGGCAGCCTGAGCTGCGCTTGATTGACGCTGCTGCAAACCAGAAAGTATCTGCCTTTGCCGTTTTACCTAGTGGGTCCATCTATAGCTCCTCAAAATGCGAAGAGACCACTGAGGCAGTTTCCCAATCAAAAATAAAGGAAGCTAAATAAAGGAGAAACAATGTCGAGTTCAGCTCTTCAATGTCAAAACAATAAAGAATTAAAGATTTACAACCATTATGTTTAGTAGAGTTTTAGAGAAAAAAATTATATACCCCACTCTCAGTCTTAAAAAGAGGCCCCTAGTACATCTCAAATCATTTCATTTAACCAGGAGCTCTTCCCATCCTCTCAGACACCAATCCATAGAAAGTTACGAGTCACTTTTCAGGAAGCCAAAGAGGAACCAGTTAAGCAGCAAGTACAGATTTCACAAAGACAAAAAGAAGAGTCTCTCAGTAGTTACCGTGTCCATGCTTTCTCTCTCTCAGCGTCGTGCCTCCTTCTGAAATGCCTCAGCATTGCAGCTCATTTTGATTCTGCTTCTTCTCACGGCTGAGTCTGTGACAACTCAGACTTACTTCCTCCCTTTCCTGCCAGCTCAGAACAATCTGGTAGCAGGAGCCAAGGCGGGGTGTATGCAGAAGAATCCATACCTGAGGTTAAGAACCTAGCTCCTCCCTAACCAAACCCTCAGGGTGTGAGAAGGGAGACTACCTACACCTGCAAACAGATTCTCCTCATTGTTACACAAGATCCACGCATTCCCATAGAGGCAATGTCAGCTTTGGTAGACTTGGAAAGTATGTACTGTGTAGTTACACAGGACTGTTGTATATGGGGTTTGAGGGATCCAATAGAAAAGGCTATGTAGTTCAGGCTGAGCATTACAGTACAGCTGTGTAAACTATGCACTGAAAACAATATGACTTGTGCATTAATTTAATCAAGATCCTGCAATTTTTAGCTTCAGTTATATGTATTTTGCAAAAGGTATAAAATGTCAGTCTTTTCAGTCCATTAACTTTCAATGAGAAATTTAACCAAGTGCTTAAACACTCTCCCAGATTGGGGAGGGAGCTTGAAAGTGTCTAATTTTGGCAGGATTGTGCCCATAATTTTATCCCATCAGTTAGCTAAGTGGACACTCGCTGCAATCTACCCAATTGATATCCTGCTCAGCTCTTGGCCGGCTTTTAAAAGACAGGACCAAACATTTTCTGGGTGGATACCAAACTTTCTGCAAAGCTGGAGTTGCCAACAGAACTGGAGAGAAATATCCTGCCCCTTTAATAGAGGCTTAATGTGGGGAAATGGGCAGCTGTAGCTTTTCATGGCTTACAGGTAAATAGCATCCTACTAAGCCTCTGTTAAAGGGGCAAAGCGTTTTTTCCAGGCAGTTTGCAATCTTAAAAACCATAAAAGCAAGATTATTTTTTCCTTTAAATCAGGGGTCTCAAAACTGCGGCTCCAGAGCCGCATGCGGCTCTTTGGCCCGTTGAGTGCGGCTCTCCAAACTTGGTTCGGAGCCCCTGCTCTTGCGCCCGCTCGCGCCGGCAGCCGGGCTGTGGAGCCGGCGCGCCTGAGAGAGAGAGAGAGAGAGCGGGCGAGCGGGTGTGCTGTCTTCCCCCACACACACACCGTGGAGAATGGCCGGGTCCCCCTTTCCCTTGCCCTCAATGGTTGGGAGGCTAAAGCCTCCCCTCCCCTCTAGCCGCTCAATTGCTGGGCGGGCAGCTCGTTGGTTCCTGCCCCCCCGCCTATCAGCTGTTGGGCGGGGCGGGCTTCCGTTGGTAGACCTGGCCTCCGGCTGAGTCCCATTGGGAGGCCATGTCTACCCACTGGCTTTCTTGGCTTTCCTGGACTCTGAGGAGGGGAAAAAGTCCCCCTTCAGAGGCCAGGTCTACCAATTGGCTTCTATGGGCCTCCGGAGGCCAGGTCTACTGCCAAGAAAGCCAATGGGTAGACCTGGCCTCCCAATGGGACTCAGCCGGAGGTCAGGTCTACCAATAGGCTTTTATGGCGGTAGGCCAGGCCTCCAGACGAGGACTCCGGACGGGGAGGGGGAAATGGCAGGGACTTACAATTTAATTTTTATCAATAAATAAGATCACTATTAAGTATGATATCAAGTTTTATTCAGTGTACCTATAGTTTAATTAAGTTTAATTAAGACTTAAAACTTTAATTAAAGTTTATTAAGTTAATAAACAGTGTACCTACCTATATAGTTTAAGAAATTGAGAAAATTTCTCAAAAGAAATCTCAATCGTTGTACTGTTGATATTTGGCTCTTTAGACTAATGAGTTTGCCGACCCCTAAATGAAAACAAAAATTCACTGGATGCTGAATTATGTGTCAGATATTTATCTGTATATATTTATTCAATGCTATTTATTGCAGAAAGTATCGATATACCAAACCTTTTAAAACAGATCTGTAATTTTCTATAAGGAATATTATAAAATTGCAGTGTACAAGCAGCCTATTATTTTGAATGTGTTGCAAATCAGAGGATATGATCTACCCAAACTGGCAAAGTTGAAAATCCACACTAGGGTTGTGCAAAAAAAAAAAAAAAAAAAAAAAAAACACGGTCAATTTCAGGTTTGGGTTTATTGGACCTGATTTTTTTTTTTTTTTGAAAACCCAGAATAAGCCAAATACCCATACCGGTATTTGGCTTATTTCAGGGTTTACCAAAACATTCCGGTCCATTATAGTCTATGGGGATTTTTTCCAAAGCTCCTATGGGGGCATTTTTGGAGTTAGAGTCCCCAAATTTGCAGCGTGGCTGCAAGGGACTCTCCTTAGATGGTCATCAAACTTTGGTGAACTTTGGGATAGGGGCCCCAATTTTATGGGCCCGCAAAGGGGTCACCTCATCCTGCAGGCATTTGCGAGATGAGCTGTCCATCGGTTTTCAGTTTCGGTTTTCAGTTTCAGAAGTTCAGCATTGCCGAGGATTGGCGGAAAGAGCCAATTGACAGGCTGGCACCTCAAAGTCTGGGGGCTCCGTTTGTATCTGGGGTGCATAGCATGATGTCCAAATGGGGGGATAATGCAAGAAAAATAAGGCAAGGAATAATGTCTTTTGGTGGCAAATGACATCCTGTGAGCAGTCCTTTATTGTCGAAGGCTTTCACGGTCAGAGTTCATTGGTTCTTGTAGGTTATCCGGGCTGTGTAACCATGGTCTTGGTATTTTCTTTCCTGACGTTTCACAAGCAGCTGTGCCAGGCATCTTCAGAGGAGTAACACTGAAGGACAGTGTCTCTCAGTGTCAAATGTGTAGGAAGAGTAATATAAAGTCAGAAGGGGGTTGGGTTTGAGCTGAGTCATTGTCCTGCAAAGTATTAAAGGTAATGTGCAAATCATTGTCCTGTAAGAATCAAGATAATGTGCTAATGAGGGTGTGGTATGTTAATATGGAACCATTGTATCCTGAAGTGATCTGTTAACATGTGGATCCAAGGCTAATCTGCATGGCTATTGTGGTCATCAAAAATTTATTTATTGTCCTTTATTGTGGTCATCAAAAATATGATTTCAAGAGATGGTCACAGTGTGGGAAAATGAAGCCTCTACTCAGGTGACCTTCAGTTTCAGAGCAGGTTTTCAGGGAGGGGGTGGTGATATCGGAGCCAGCTGTAGTCTTGACCATGGGGGCTGTCTGAAGGAGATTGCTCATCCGCACAGGTGAAGGAATCTTCTTGGGAAGCCTGGTGGTAGCAGCAGTCGAAGCTGGCACTTTTCAGTTGGAGGGTATATTCCTCCAGATGGGACTTGGTGAGCCCCATCTTTTAAAAAATCCTTATGTTTGATCCAGATCAACCCAGATCAACCAACTGAATGGTTGGTCAGACCAAGTTGGTCAGACCCCATCTATGGGGTCCTAACATAACCAGTCAAAAAAAGATAGAAAAATGGGAGAAAGCACAGAGCCATGCATCTGAGCAAAGGCAAATAGCCGAACCCGGAAAAGCTGAATAATTATTCTGCTTTTTCAAGAATCGCCTATTCGGCTTCGGGCAGATCCCCAGGTTTTGGCATTTGGTAAACCCGAAAATTACTGAAACAGCTAATTTCAGGTTTATTTTCAATCCGGGTTTATCGATTTGCACAGCCCTAATCCACACACATTTAAGAATTTACATTACTTACTGAATTTTGCACGTTTCTACCTAAAATTTTAATTGATTATTAAAATGGATACTTTAAAAACAACATTTTCATATTTCTGATGAGTTTTATTGAACTAATATTAAATAAACATTTTTTCACACATTTTTTTCTAAAACTTCTAAATTTGAATACTAGGAACATGGGAGGGGGGGCCAACCTAACAGAAAAGATATTTGGATTCTATTTAGGGTTTTTTCTTTAAACCCCCCCCCCCATAAATCAGTTTTGTGATAAAAGATGTAACACGGAAAGAGCCTGAGGTTAATGAATGAAAGATCCAATATGATATGCTAAACTGAATCTGAATTGTTAGCATGATGAGTAGATCCTTCACACTTTATTCTTTTTATTATGGTAGAAGTTCTATGTATAGAACCTGTAGGACAAAAAGTGCTCAGGAGGTCTAGTTTATATATAGAAAATTATTAGAAAGCCTATGTATAAAAGTGAGTATTAAAAAGACACAGTAGAAATTCAAACACCCAAATTTTAATTTTGCTATAGCCCTGCCTTATTTGCTGAGATTCAAGCAGATTACAAAATATAAATAAGAATTCAGTCAAACATCCAGTAAACAATGCAGTTGGACTAAGTTTACAGAACTGGAAAACAATGCAACCAGAGAAGGTGTCTAAGGCACAACATGCCATAAAATGGGTTACAAAGGAAGAAGGCAATGCAGTAAAGGAAGTTTCAGAGGGCAGCTGTATTGGTCAGCATTACAACAGCTAGATTTGAGTCCGGTAGCACCTAAGAGAACGACAAGAGTTTTGGGGTACTATCACTTTGGAAATTGGATGTGTAGTCACAATGTCTTGCTTGTAAACATACATAGATGTACTTTTGTTGGAGGTCACGATAACTAATTGCATTAAATCAATCTGCTTCCATGATCTTCCAATTGCAACGCTAGACTTTAATGCTGATATTAAATCAATGGAGGACACTCCAGGTTGCTTTACAAGTTCCAAGGGCACTGTACCATATTCCAGGATGCTCGTTCTACCTAGAAGAATTGGATTGTTCAGAGAAATAAAGTTCACAAAGTATCCATAGTTGAATTCCAATGAGAATGTGGCTGGAGTGGATAGCTGGACATATACAATCACAGACAGAAAGTGTGATGAAGCCTAGGCATTCCAAATTGCTCTACAATGGACTCTCAACCTTTCAAATGGAGAGGAATTAGTACCTTCTTTTATGCTATTGGTATGCTATCCCTTCTAATTAATGACATCGTATGCTACAGCTCTAAAATACATCACTCCTGCACAAGATATTAGGGCTAATTGGCAATTACCCATGGGTAATGTCAGTCACAAACCCACCCTGGGTGTATACATTCACACATGCATGTTGTGTGATTGCCTGCATGTAAAAATGTGTTTCTCTTCATGCAACCACCCCAAGTTATAAAACCCAGCCTATCACATAACCAGTGCCTTTGGGTACCCTGGTAAGGCTGCCTCTGAGCAGAAATTCAATTACTTAGCCCCTTCCCCATGTGTGCATGTTCTTAGCATGTGGTAGCAGTCTAGGCGTGTGGGTAGCATTTGAATCAGTCTGCTTTCTTACACAGGAAACTAGATTTAAGCTAGAGCACATACATGGAAAATAACTGTCATGCCTAGTGAGAACAGATCTAAGGGGGGAAAATATAAAACATACCAGACCATTATCTTTGGCAGAACAAACACATCCTCAGCATATGGTCACAGCATCAGAGCAAAGTATTTGAACCTGAGAACAAAGGAAGATTCCCTCCTTTTAAACCTTTCTGCCTGCTTTGATGGAAGTTTTCCCCAGTCCAGAGTTAGGGCTCCTGTCCTCATGGGAGATACCTCAAACTCTTCCCCAATCAGGTTCCCCGACATATACTACACAATCCATACCACAGATTAGATTTTACAATAGTAATCACTCCTCCCCCAAATGGGCTATCTTGGAGTGGGAAACCTACCCCCTGTGTTCTCTGAGCCTCTGGCATATTTTATTGCCCTCCTTCTTGTGAGAATAAAGGGATTCTCTGATGCGCTCCAAAGAATTCCTATCTCTGAGTCTACAACAATGTCCACAGCAAATTTGACTTCCAATTAACGCTGAGATGATTGTTAGATTCTTCATGAACTTGTCTGTTGAAAGGAGATCTCTGTTTCCTTCAACCACACCTAGAAATGAAGTATTAACTGATGATTTCATCTGAAATTTATGAAAAAAATCAAGTCCAGTAGCACCTTAAAGACCAACAAAAGTTGCCAAGGAATACCATGAAAAATGTTGTTGCTCTTTAAATTGCTACTGGGCTCAGATTTTGATGGCACTTAACACACATACCCTATGGAATAATGTGGCTAGCCACCTGAAGCAACATCTAGCATCTAACTTGGGTAGCATCAAACTTGGAGGTACTGATCTGCACAAAACATCAGGAATTGTCCAAAAACATGTTTCTGATGGAAAAAAATTAAAATGTAATTTTTAAGTGTGCAAGATTATTGTTATTATTATACCTCTTTTACAGATGAGTAAGTTGATGTACATAGGGCAAGATACCATCCAATTGGCAGCAGTCCAAGTTACCTTGACTCTCAAGTTGAGATGAGAATGGGATCTTGACAGGGCTAATATACTGGAGACAGTTTGAAATTGGTCTGTATGGCAGCAATTACTGCATGACGAGGTCACTGATGTGTAGCAGCAACTTACACTTTCTTCATAATGCAGCAAACACTGGAGAGAGAGGGGGGCGCATCTGTGGTGGTGTAATGGAAGTTCCCCACTGTCAGCCATGGCACTCAAATGTCAAACCACACACTGACAATTACCACATGGAGCAATTTAAAGCAGTCTCTGTGTGGCCATAACGTGTAAAGCAGCCCCAAGACACAACATTCCATCCTTCCCCTGCCCCATCATGCAAGACTGTCTTTTTAAATGTCATTTCTTTCCTCTTTACCAGCACTAAGCCTGAGGAGGGACAGCTATCATCTTTCATCATATAAGCAGGGCTTTCTGTTATAAATATCACCGTACAACTAGCTCTCTTAAAGCATAAATACAAAGTAAGATATGGAAACAGACATTTCCCCAGAGCAACAGAACTTTGCTTTTATTGCAAGGTAGCAGAGATCAGTGTTTTTTTTTCTGAACAGTATTTCAAAGTGTGGTGCAGTGGAAAATATGTTGAGTTTGAATATGGGAAACCCAGATTCAAATTTCCAACAGCCATGAAACTCATGAAATGCCTATGAGTGCCTTCTTGGACTTTCTAATGTTGGTGACTCAGTTATTATCAGGGATGCTCACAACTTAAGAGACAAGCAAGAGTGCCAGGCAATCTTACCTTGATTGAACTCCCTCACTCACAAGCGTGGTAAACTCTTGATAGGAGGCCCGTGGTGGTTTTTATCAAACTGAACTGCTTTAAATCTGCGCAATAGCTGCTTGTGCTGTAGGCTGTTGGCTAGGTAGAGCCTTGGAAAAATGTAATAAATTTGTGTTGCAGCATACAGCTGCTTTTGTGTTTGCAAAATCCACAAGCTAAATCTTCTTGCTAATGGGAAAAGAGGGACATATTCCCTGAGGTCATGGTCAGCTTATTGAAGTGACCTACTTGTTGAGCATAGAACAAGTCATCATTCATAATAACAGATCCAGGTATCAGACAGATCCAAGTATTTGTATTGTATGATAACAGGGGTGCTATCACCCTGTCCCTGTACTCTCAGAATGTTATGCTTCTCTTTTGACTACAAACAAGCCAGAATAGGGAATTAATGTTCCTGTGTTCCCAACTTGAACAGATCAGAAAATTAATGTCCATGCTTTACTAACTTAAGCACGTGTCACACTGCCCTGAACAACATCATCTTGTATATGCTGGACTTCCACATACAAGCAATTCCTCACCATACTGCCAAGTGTCTGCCTATTAGAGAGTAGCATAGTTTCATTGAGCGAGAGAGACAGAAAAACACAAACTGTGGCACTTAGTTGCATTAACCATGCAGTGGGTGTGAGGAAGAAGTGTATGTGAAAAACTCCATTGCACCAGGTGCAACATTGATCATTTGCTGCTTCCACATTTTGCAAGAGTGAAAGCCTAAGAACATTGGCTGCCTATCAGAGTTCTACAGATTCTTCAGTATACATTAGGGCAGTCGATTCGGTTCAGTCCCGAACCGAAAAACCGCCAAATTTCCCCTGATTCGGCGGTTTCCGGTTCGGATGGAACCGAACTAAAAAAAAGGAGGGGAAAGGATGCGCCGAATTTGGCGAGTTCGGGGCGATCGCCGAATAAATTCGGCAGGTTTGGCGTTCCCAAACCTGCCTTTTCCTGCCTTTAAAGATCCCCCCGCCTGCCTTCACGCAAATCTGTTTAAAGAGCCCCCCTCGCGCCTTCACGGGCTTCCCTGAAGGCGCGCGGGGGGCCCTTTAAACAGATCTGCGCCTCCCAGCTGGAAGGCGCAGATCTGTTCCCCCCCCCCGCCGCCTTCACGGGGCTTCCCTGAAGGCGCGCGGGGGGGCCTTTAAACAGATCTGCGCCTTCCAGCTGGGAGGCGCAGATCTGTTTAAAGAGCCCCCAAACAAGCCCCGTGAAGGCCCATGGGGGGGCGAATTTTCCTCCAAACTCCGGATCTCGCGCCGAATTTTGCAGATCCGAAGCAGGGGAGTTTGGACTTTGGCACGGCCTGAATTTTGCCGAAGCCAAACTTTACTGAATTTTTTTTTTCAACAGTCCTAGTATACAAATCTTTGTATGCAATGGCTTCACTACTCAGTTCTACTGAAATGAATACTCCATATAAACTAAGGTATCCACACATGACGTTTCTGTGACACCCTTCAAAGTGAATGCAGGAGATCTTGTGCACAGAGCATCTAAGTATTTTTTTTTGTTATAATTTTTTTTTATTTTCATAATAAACACAAAAAAAAGAAAGAAAAGAAAAAGAAAAAAAAAGAAATACACTTTGAGTACTTTGAGCATCTAAGTATTAACAGTGCCGTTCCTATATATGCAAACAGCCTTTGGATTTGTCTGGTTAAATGTTAGTTAGTCCCATATACACTTTAGTGAGAGGTCATCATATATGAAGGGACCATAGTCTTTTAGTCACTGTATGTGTACCATACTTACAGAGAGCTGTAATTGGTCCAGAGAGACAGCATATGTATTGCTTATACTCTTGGACTAGGATCTCGAAGATTCTGGTTCAAAATCCCTTTACAGCCATGAAGCCAAAGGTGACCTTGGGCCAGTCGCTCACAACGTAACCTACTTCACAGGGTTGTTGTGAGGATAAAATGGGGAAGAGAGAAATGTGTATGCCACTTAGGGTTGCCAGCCTCCATGTACTAGCTGGAGATCTCCTGGTATTACAATTGATCTCCAGCTGATAGAGATCAGTTCATCTGGAAAAAATGGCCGCATTGGCAATTGGACTTTAAGGCATTGAAGTCTCTCCCCTCTCCTTAGGTTCTGCCCCCAAAACCTCCCACTAGTTGCAAAGAGGGACCTGGCAACCCTAATGCCACTCTGAGCTGCTTGGTGGAAGAGAGGTATAAAAGTGTAGTAGATATATAGATCTTTAAGTTGATATATGATTTTAAAGGTTGTACATCTACATGTAGAAAGACAAGGAAAGCAGCGCCAAGAATGGCATGATTCTTTAATGAGCAAAATATTTTTTTGAAAAAAGTGTTGAATAATTCAACTAAAGGTTCTTTGGAGAATGTTGGTGCAATTTTTTTCTTTCCCCCCTTGTGGGTGTTTATAGTGCCTCAGGAGTTTTAAAGCTAGATTGTGATGAGCCATGGGAGGAATTTCAACTGCTGTTGTTTTACTGTGTAGGGACTTGGGACTTAGCAGTGCCCACCCTCTTCTCCTCCGCGAACTGCAGGGGCCGCGCCAGTGGAGCCTCCTCGGCCTCAGACCATTCTGAGGGAGAGTCTGAATCAACCTCTTCCTCAGATGCAGCCAGTGTCTCTCTCCTGTTAGGGCACAGGCATGAGACCTCGGTCTGCCCTTCTCCTCACCCTCCACCCTTCTGCCTTTATAGGCCCCGGCCATGGCCCCTCCTTCCCCAAGGCCACGCCTCCCGAGTCCTCAATAGGATCGGGTGGCATGTGCGCTTCCAGGACGCGCCCTGCCGCAGCTCAGCTGGGCTGCAGGGTGGGAATCGCCTGCGCGCTCTTTGCGGCCGCGCCCAGCCACTTCCCTGCACTCCTGCCGGCGTCTGCCGGGTCCGACGTCCTGTTCCTCCGTCCTCTCCCGGTTGGTGAGGTAGGTCGGTTTGCTCCCCCCGGGCTTGGCGACTCCATGCCCGGTGTTGGGGTCGTCTTGGTTCTCCCCACCGCGACCTCCTGGAGGTGAAAGGAGCCTCTGTGGAAAGGGGCTGCTTCTGTTCCCGGACTGTTCTGTCCCTCCCTCCTTTCCCTTGGGTGGGGCGCCCTCCCCGTGTCTCAGAGGGTCGCTAAAGTCCGAGCGGGACCCGGCAGGGTCTGTCTCGGGACATACTGTTTTCTGGTTTGTTCTAGGTTTTTAAACAAATAATTTTAGTTTAATTGTGTTGATACAGCTCATTGTCTTGGTATGCTTCTCTGAAAGCTTTATAAGTAAAAGAGCAGGTTATAAACCTTATAGATAAATAAATAATTGGCCAGAGAAGTGTGAGCTGACAAGAGGGGGTGAAATATCAGAATGGGGCCTGAAGGCAAATTTACTGCTTGACAAGGTTAGACAAATACCTTTCTCACAGGCAATGATAAATTTACACAGGATGCTTCTGCCTTGTACCTGAGAGAATTCTGAGTAAGACCCTTTGAAACAGGAAAACTTGTTATTGTCTTGATGCCAACAGATTCTCCAGGCACCAGTTTGAGGTCCATCATGCTTTAGGAGTACCCAGTAGGAATGCTGTGGATGTTGTAGTGAACTTGTGTAGCAGGCAAACACATCATGTGCAACAGCTATGATCACTCATGAACCAAGCCTCAGGTATCCTCTACTCACCACTGTTCAAGTCGAACGGCTGCTAAACAGCTTTGCAGCTGATAATGATGATAGTGACGTACTATGATGATGGCTTTTCATTACCTACTTCCTTGTGGCTGCTTTTCAGTCTACATAACAGTTTAAATCAGTTATCCACCAGGGTCTTGGACCATCAGTAGGGTTGCCAGGTCCCGCTTTGCCATTGATGGGAGGTTTTGGGGGTGGAGCTTGAGGAGGGCGGGGTTTGAGGAGGGGAGGGAATTCAATGCCATAGAGTCCAATTGTCAAAGCGGCCATTTTCTCCAGGTGAACTGATCTCTATTGGCTGGTGATCAGTTGTAATAGCAGGAGATCTCCAGCTAGTACCTGGAGGTTGGCAACCCTAACAGTCGGATCAGGTATTTCAGTGATGGAGTGGAACTATAAATCCCAATAAGGTCATGCAAAAAAATGTGCATACAAGAAATATCCTTGATAACATGGATTTAAATGAACACCAAACCCCCAAGACTTAAAAATAATAGAGTGTTTACTTATAATCTCTGGCTGGGTGACTGATTTGCTCAATATTTACATCATTGGTTGCCAAGCCGCATGCAGGCAGGTTGGTGGGGGAAGAAGAAGAGCTGGTTTTTATATGCCGACTTTCTCTACCACTTAAGGAAGAATAAAAACGGTTTCCAATCACCTTCCCTTCCCCTTCCCACAACAGACACCCTGTGAGGTAGGTGGGATTGAGAGAGCTCTAAGAGAGCTGTGACTGACCCAAGGTCACCAGAAGCCTTTATGGGTAGGAGTGGGGAAACCAACCCATTTCACCAGATTAGTGTCCGCCGCTCATGTAGAGGAGTGGGGAATCAAACCTGGTTCTTAACCACTACACCACGCTGGCTCTCCATCAGGACTCCCATCAGGATATGTGAGAACCTGCATGCCTAAAATACTGCCAGTTGCACTGTATTGTACTGTATTAAGGTAAAGGTCCCCTATGCAAGCACCGGGTCATTCCTGACCCATGGGGTGACATCACATCCTGACGTTTCCTAGGCAGACTTTGTTTACGGGGTGGTTTGCCAGTGCCTTCCCCAGTCATCTTCCCTTTACCCCCAAGCTGGGTACTCATTTTACTGACCTCGGAAGGATGGAAGACTGAGTCAACCTTGAGCCGGCTACCTGAAACCAACTTCCGTTGGGATCGAACTCAGGTCGTGAGCAGAGCTTGGACTGCAGTACTGCAGCTTACCACTCTGCGCCACGGGGCAGAATACATTGAAGGTCACCCAACAAAGAGGTTTGGGCTGCTTGCAAAGAGCTCACTGAAAGAACGGCTCCCGCTTGAAACTGATCAGCAGAATGTGAACAGAACTGGTGGATGTTTGAACATCCCTAATACCCTGTAGCCCTGCTCATAGGTAATAGTGAATGCATGTATGGTGCACACTTGATTTTTCTTTATACATGTTGTTATATTCAATGCCTGTGCAGCTGAATGTATAATTTAAAAACCAGGTAATGGTCCCTGGTTTCATTGTAAATTGAAGGCATGTTGGCTCTTTCTTACAAGCGGGTATATGCACCTACATGCAGGCTGTACCATGTGTTTACTGTAACATATTAACAGGGTCTGTGCGAATGGGCAATGTGGGAAACAGCCTTTAGTATGCTTAGGATGATGGCTTGAACATTTTCCCACATGAGGAATCCTCTCTCTTGCTTTTTATATTACTGTTTAAGGATCGCTCATGCAGAAAACAAAGTAAATGAAAAGGCATATGTAATGCAAATGTGCGCTTAGTTTGTACATTCCCTTTAAAAAACTGACGGAAGCAAGAGCCACTTGAAACTTTGCGTGTGAAAATGCCCTTGCAGCCCAATTCTTTGCAGGCTTACTTGGAAAGAAAAGTTCAGCGGAGCTTATTTCCAAATTCGAGGGCATAAGATTGTGGCCTTTATCTCCTATGTCATCGAGCCCCGTGTGGCAACTTCATCAGTTTCTGCAGTGCTTCTGCAAACACAGTTATTTAGTTCTCCTAGTCATGACTGCATTATTCATTCAGAAATAAAACTGTCAAACAAAGAGGTTTCACAGCAATTTTCTTTGCACTAGGGGGCGAACTAAGCTCATTTTATCAGGTTTCCAGTGCATTCGTTCAGCTCTTTGTGAAGGAAAAACATGTTTGCAGCATTTATTGATCTTCAGGTTAAATACAGACAAGGTGGACAATGACACCTTTTAGTCGACCGGCTTATAAATGATTTGGCAGACCAATAAAATTTATTGCACATCTATTACTGCTCCTCCAGCAATTTTAGGAGAGTTCTATCCCAACAGGACAATGAAAAATTTTAATGGAAAAGGTCTTTCTAGGCCATTAATTGCTTCAGCTTGACCTTATGCCTAGCCTAGTGCTTCTCACAGGTCATCCTCCCTCTTCATCTATGGATTGGGCCACCATAGAGATAGTTTGGCTTTGACAGTTGACTTAAACAGGCACTGTAAAACTTAAATCTGCTAGTTAGTAGTCTTCCATCTTGAATGGGTCTTCTCGTGTTGCTTTCTGGAGAAGAAAGGGGAAGAAAACATATAAAGCTGCCTTCTGACAAGGCATATAAACATATAAAGCTGCCAGCATGGTGTAGTGGTTAAGTGTGGTGGTTTGGAGCGATGGACTGATCTAGAGAACCGGGTTTGATTCCCCACTCCTACACATGAAGCCACCCTGACCTGGATGGCCCAGGCTAGCCAGATCTCGTCAGATCTCAGAAGCTAAGCAGGGTCAGCCTTGGTTAGCATTTGGATGGGAGACCACCAAGGAAGTCCAGGGTTGCTATACAGAGGAAGGCACTGGCAAACCACCTCTGTTAGTCTCTTGCCTTGAAAACCCCATAAGGGGTCGCCATAAGTCGGCTGCGACTTGACGGCACTTTACACACACACACACACACACACACACACACACACACACACACACACACACACACACACATGAAGCCAGCTGGGGGACCTTGGGCTAGTCACACTCAGCCTCACCTACCTCACAGGGTGTCTGTTGTGGGGAGGGGAAGGGAAAGTGATTGTAAGCCAGTTTGATTCTTCCTTAAGTGGTAGAGAAAGTTGGCATATAAAAACCAACTCTTCTTCTTCTTCCTTATGATGACAAAATAAAAACACAGGATATTAAATGGATCTTCTTATACGGTCCTTGATTAATTCAGAAACCAGCTCCAAGCACATTTTAAAGCTGCTTTTCAGATGGTATGTTAGCAGCTGGCATTAGAATGGGGTGACACACAGGAGGACCATAATCCAGGTACAACCTGGGTAAGAGTGCCATCTAGGCAGGCAGAGGTACACTGTATTTACCATACAGTATATTTACAGCATATTTAAAGTTAATGTCGTGTTATGAAATGTTTTCTGTTTGCGTTGAGTCATGTTTCAGCATGGTAAATAAAAAGCTAGACATCACTGCTCTTTGCTCACTGTGCAGATTAAAAGCTCAGTCTTAACTGGGGGAGGGGGCTGGTGAGATGGGCCTAGGGATGGTGCAGCCGTGTGCTGCCTCCTGCATGGCTGGCGGCCTCAGTGCAGCAAGCTAAACATTTAAAAACCCCAAGCCCCATCAAACTGCTCTATTGACTGATAGCTATGGTAACTACTATGTAACCTGGTTGGAAATTAGTAATATTTTATATTATATGATGGCTGTACTTGTTATATTTTTTTTTGTACACTCACAAGATCACAATTTGAAGAAGGGATATCAAAATGGGACAGCAGCCGGCATACTGTCACTGCTGTGTTTTTGTGCACTACCACCAATGCTTCTGTTTCTATTCATTATAATTGTAGTATAATACATGATTTACAATTATTCTGTCATTACTTTCAATAACTTTTTATAGTGAGTGCCTTTGGATTTTGGGGGAGGGCTAGTCATTTGGAAATTTTAATGTTAACATTATATGTTTGACTTTAAACCTTTGTAATAACTATATTGTCTGTTTTTGAATTAGGTATAACTTGTATATAAATGCCTTGCAACCTTTGGTGCTGTGTACCTTTTCCCCTTCAGATTCACTACACATCTGTTTTTGGAACAATTGAAAGCAAATTGCATGTCAAATATTTTGTGAGAAGCTGATGTTGTGAAAGTTGTGCCACCAGCTAGTTGCTTTAGAATAGCATTCAACAGATCTTACGCAATTATTCTGCTTAAAACCCAACTGATATTTAGAGTTGAATTTGGAAGCTTTTGAAGGATAATCCAATGCAATAATGGATGGTCAATGAAGAGAAGAAAGAAATTATGCAGTTTAAGCATAAGATTAAGGAAGACAAGACTGTATTCACACAAGAGCCATCGAAAGCTACTAAACTGGAACTGAGAACAGCAAAGAATGCAACCAAATTTGTTTACACAGAAAGCTAATCTTCTGTTTTATACAAGAGGACTCTATATAAGTCCTCTAATTACATGCTTCAAATGAAGAATACTCAGCACTCATGGAACTAAAAATATTCCTGTCACCAGAGAAGAGACTGCACTCTTCTACAAGCCAATGGAAGCTATCACATCAATGTCACATATAGCACCCATTTCACAGGTGGAGCAGCTACCTGGGGATGGTACTACTCTGAGATGCATCCTAAGCCTGAACTTCAAGCAAAACGTGAGCTCCTCCAATGATTTCAGAGTATAAAATGATGTTTGGTAAAAAACTAAAATGGTATAACCTAAAACAATGGATATTCACACACAGCATTACTATGTAGGACTGTTGAAAAAAAAATTCGGTATAGTTCGGCTTCGGCAAAATTTGGCCTGTTTTTATTTGGGCCGTGCCGAAGTCCGAACTCCCCCGTTATGATCCCCGAAATTCGAGGGGGGATCCGGAGTTTGGGGGAAAATTCGCCCCCCCCGCGCGCCTTCAAGGGGATTCCCTGAAGGCGCGCGGGGGGCCCTTTAAACAGATCTGCGCCTCCCAGCTGGGAGGCACAGATCTGTTTAAAGGGCCCCCAAACAAGCCCCTCTGCGCAGTCTGCTCAGGCAGTGCAGAGGGTTTCCAGACACCTCCCCCCCGCCATGTCGGGACTCCCGGCAAGGCTGGCCGGGGATTGTCAAGCCCCTCTGCGCTCTCTGCACAGAGAGTGCAGAGAGTTTCCAGACCCCCCCCCCCAGCCCTGCCGGGGCTCCCGGCAAGGCTGGCCGGGGGTTGTTAAGCCCCTCTGCGCTCTCTGCGCAGAGAGCACAGAGGGTTTCCAGACCCCCCCAGCCCTGCCGGGACTCCCGTCAAGGCTGGCCGGGGGTTGTTAAGCCCCTCTGCGCTCTCTGCGCAGAGAGCGCAGACGGTTTCCAGACCCCCCCAGCCCTGCCGGGACTCCCGGCAAGGCAGGCCGGGGGTTGTCAAGCCCCTCTGCGCTCTCTGTGCTTTAAACAGGGCCCCCTCCCCACGCCTTCATGGAAGCCCCATGAAGGCGCGGGGGGCGAATCTGCCGAATTTATTCGCCGAACCCCCAAAGTCAGCAAATTTGGCTCCCCCGTTTCCCACCTTTTTTTTTACAATATAAAAAGAAAAAAGAAAAAATACAATAGTATTAAAAAGAAAAAAGAAAAGTTTCCCGCCTTTTTTGAGTTTGGTTCGGCCCGAACCGAATCAACAGCCCTATTACTATGTTCCTTGAGTTAATGGTTTCTCAGATAATGATAGATAGTTTATTTGCGGCCCTTGGCCAGATAAAACAAGATACATGGACAAAAATGGTCTTACCAACAAAGGTTTACAGTCCGAGTCTTAAGTCACTTAAAAAAATAAAAATAATAAAATAAATAACATCCAAGTTACATCTGCCATTTGGACTAAGAGACTACTCTGTGGCAACGAATTTTTATTGCAGCCATACAAAATTTTGCTATCTGAGAGGTGATTGAGGGATTATCTCTTTGTAGGAGCTTTTCTATCTTTTCTCTTTCTCTGTCGGGTCCCATTCTCAGTATGAGGGGCTCAATAAATGTAGAACGGGGTATAGTGTAAAAGTTACAGTTCAGGAGAACATGTTCAGAGGTTTCTAAATCCCCGGATTTGCAGGGGCATAGTCTCTCTGCCCTGGGTATCTTCTTGAATTTTCCCTCTAACATAGCAGAGGGTAAGGCTGCGCTCCTAGCCAAGGTAAAAGCCCTCCTATATTTGTTTATCTCCAAGTAACAGAGATAGGCTGCCAGTGCAAGGATAAATTTGGAGTGGGGGAGAGCCATAAATAGGAGCACTCTTGCTAGATCTACTTGTCGCTTGATATCTTTAATCCTTTGGTTTATAGTTGACTTAGCTTGATCCCATCCTAACTGAAGTAGTGCTAGGGGGGGTAAAACCCAGGTTATTTAGTTTGTCTTAAATGGCTATTATCCACTTTGACCTAAAGGTATCACAAAGAATCAGTGGAAGAAGACCCTTGGGGTTGAAATTAATTTTCAGCCAGAGATAAAGCGAGGACAAGACAACCATTGCCTCCACTTTCATCATGCCAGTTTCTAAATGGATCATAGCATTTGATACACATCTTGGCAATTGCAGGGCAGCTCTAAGAAACTTGGAGTGCACTCGTTCCATGGGAATAAGACATGAGGGTGGAGAGTCAAGTTGTGTTCCATATAACTTTTGTGCTAGAGTTTTCACCTGAAAAGGTTTAAGGGCAGCTAGAATATAGTGTGCCCCTTTGGTCCGGAGAAAATTTATTATTGAATGGGCTGATCTTTCCCCTAAATTGGCAACATAGGTATTATGGGCCAGCTTGGAGCCAGATGCCTGGATTGTCGTTCCAAGATATTTGAATTGGGTTACCTGTTCCAACCTATAGCCATTTATGCCCCACCTCCTATAATTAGGGCGATTACCAAAAGCCATTACTTTTGTTTTTTCATAAGTAATAGTCAGGCGTTCTTTCTCACAGAAAGTTCCTACTCTCACTAGCGCCCTCCTTAGGCCAACTGGGGTTCTTGAAAGAAGTACCGCATCATCGGCATAGAGCAGAATATGAATATGCCTGTCCACTAGTTTAGATGAATGTAAATCCGGTGAGTTCAAGGAACTGACTATGTTATTTATATAATAGGCAAATAGCAGGGGGGCAAGTAAACAGCCCTGCCTAACTCCTCTATAGGTGTTTATGGGGATGGTAAGATGTCATCTTCCATTGCACCTGACTCTCAGTGCTGTCCGCTCATGTAGGGCTCGCAGCAGCAACAGGAGCCTTTTATCTACATTTGAGGCTTCGAGCTTGTCCCAGAGTAAAGGTCTGGAAATCAAATAAAATGCTGCCCTAAAATCAATGAATGCCACATATAAAGAGGGTTGTCCCTTATTAGAATATTTCTCTGCTAGATGTTGCAGGACAAGGCAGTGCTCTATCATTGCTCTCCCTTCCCTAAAGCCTCCCTTCCCTATTGCCAAAATATCCTCTTGATTGAGCCAAAGGGTTAATTTATCTAGTAGGTGCCTTGCGTATAATTTTCTGATGACATTTATGAGACTAATTGGCCTATAGTTGGAAGGGTCCTTTCTACTTCCTTTTTTATAAAAGGGGATGACTATTGCCAGCCCCCAGTCTTTAGTGATTCTTCCAGTGGAGTCTATGAAGGTAAACAGTGCGGATAGAAAGGGAGCAAATAATGATGAAAGAAAGGTCTAGATTTAGGGTTGCCAGGTCCCTCTTTGACACTGGCGGGAGGTTTCTGGGGTGGAGCCTGAGGAGGGCGGGGTTTGAGGAGTGGCGGGACTTCAATGCCATAGAGCCCACTTGCCAAAGCAGCCATTTTCTCCAAGTGAACTGATCTCTATCGGCTGGAGATCAGCTGTAATAACAGGAGATCTCCAGCTAGTACCAGGAGGTTGGCAACCCTATCTAGATTGGAAAGAAATATAATCAAATTGTACATACAGTTAAGCTTCATCAAGGAGCTGGTAGTTCCTCCTGCTGTGTTTCCTGGACTTTAGGGCTGTTGAATTAAAAAAAATTCGGTATAGTTCGGATTCGCCCGAATTCAGCCCGTTTAGATTCGGGATATGCCGAAGTCCGAACTCCCCCACTTCGGAT
Source organism: Euleptes europaea (assembly GCF_029931775.1). Lineage (NCBI taxonomy): Eukaryota > Metazoa > Chordata > Lepidosauria > Squamata > Sphaerodactylidae > Euleptes > Euleptes europaea. The sequence goes on along the minus strand of NC_079313.1, from coordinate 68,108,833 downwards.
CCGTTCAATTCGCCGGGAATTCAAAGTTCGGAAAAAAATTCGGCCGAATAAAGCCATTAAAAACACAATCGCGCCTTTCCGCGGCTCTGGGGGGGCATTTTTGGGGTTAGAGGTCCCAAACTTTCGGCAGAGCTTCAAAGGACGTTTATTGAAAGACTCCCCAAGTTTTGTAAAGATTGGGTCAGGGGGGGCTGAGATATGGGCCCTGAAAGGGGTTCCCCCACCCTTAATGTGCATCTCTCAGCAGAGCTTGCCGCCCACGCACAAAGCTCCCAGTCCCGACAACAGCTGAGAAATTTGCAAAGCAACTGCAAAACAACTGCAAAACAACACAACCTTGTTAAACAACACTTTTGCAACACACAACTGAAACCTCCCCCCTCAAACCAGGGAGTGAGAGACTCGAGGGGGAACACACACCCCAGGCAGAACCAACGAAAGCCCCCTTTGGCTTCCCCCCCACCCACAGAAACTGCTCCCTCCCCACACACACACAGACTCTGCTTTCCCCCACACACACACACATACACAGGAGAAAAATTATAGATTAAAGCCCCCAAAGGGGTCTTACTGTGGCTGTCTTCTGTTCCATCAAGAGGGGCTGAAGAGGACTTGTAATCCAAGATGATTTCAATTAGGCACAGTACGTTTTGCTCTGGAGATGCACAGGATCGGCTGATCCATTCATCCCAATAGGGAAAAGGGGAAAGGGGAAAGGGGAAAGCCCATATCTCGGGACCCCCTGACCCAATGTTCACAAAACTTGGGGGGTATCTTAAGAACACTGGTCTGAAACTCCGCTCAGTTTGGGATCTGCACCCCCAAAAATGCGCCCCCTGCAGCCATGGAAAGAGAAAAGGGGGGGAGGCGATATTTCTGCCCCCACTGAACCCATCTTTACAAAACTTGGGTAGTATCTTAAGAATAATTGACTGAAGCTATGCTAAAAGTTTGGGGGCTATATCCCCAAAAAAGCGCCCCCTGCAGCCACATAAATGGAAAAAGGGGGGAGGGAAAAGGGGGAGAGCCCATATCTCGAGACCCCCAACCCAATGTTTACAAAACTTGGGGGATATCTTAAGAACACTGGTCTGAAACTCCGCTCAAAGTTTGGGATCTGTACCCCCAAAAATGCGCCCCCTGCAGCCATGGAAAGAAAAAGGGGGGAGCCCATATCTCGGGACCCCCTGACCCAATGTTTACAAAACTTGGGGGGTATCTTAAGAAGCTTCATCTGAAGCTCCAGTGAAAGTTTTGTGTCTGTACCCCAAAAAATACGCCCCCTGCAGCCACAGAAAGGAGCGAATGTGCACAAGCACCCCCACACACACACACGAGGATTTCGCTCTCTCTCTCTCTCTCTCCCTGGCCGGGCCGCACATCAGCTGATTCCTCCAGTACTCAATCCTGACTGATTGGCCAGAAGAAGACCCAGCTTGGCCACCGATTGGCCGGGGGAGGAGAATGCTGCTTACTGACGGTTATGCTGCTTACTGACGGCCCCGAATTTGCCGAATTTATTCGCGAACTCCCGAACTCGCTGAATTCTCCCCCCCCCCCGGTTGCCCGCCAGTTTTGAGTTCGGTTCCTCCCGAACTAAAAACCACCGAATCAGGGGAAATTCGGCTGATTTTCAGTTCGGGCCGAACCGAATCAACAGCCCTACTGGACTTTGTCCATCCAGCCAAAAGATCTCTCTCAAATATATTAATAGCATGTGATTGTCTCTGGGCAGCGATGCGCACGGTGGCCTTGCCCCTGTCACATTAGTGGACTAGCTATTAGCACCCCTTAATGACAGCAGGATGGTTAGCTTGCTTATAGCTTCCTGAACTATTGAATGCAAGTGCCCAGAACCTCTTTTGTAACGTCTGGAGCATGCCATTCAAAGCATCTGCTTCAAAGTGGCTTAGCTGCTAGCTAGCCACCCAGGACTTCCTCCCCTTTTCCTAGATTTAACAGCCACTGGCTGTCCATCAACCACGTCACACTTTAAAAAGGGGGAATGAAATGTAATTTTTCCTTAACACTATAAAGAGAAAAGTTGCCACATCTCTCACGCAATTGACCGATCTATTTGACAGCAGATAACGCTGTATCCGCTTCTCAGAAAGTGTCTTTAGCTGTTTTATCCAGGGAGTGATATATTTATTCTGTGCAATATTATTTTGTGGACATGCTAAAACAATGTGGGCTAGTGAGTCTATTTGATCAGGACTGAATAGCAGTTCTGGAAATGTGTAGGAAAGCTCCTGTTTTATAGCTGTCAGCCAGATAAGCTTGATCCCAGGGGGAAAAATGCATCTGTGTCATTCTCCTGCACCCCTGCAGGTGCTGGAGAATAGCCAAGTGTTAAAACCATCTCCCAATACCACTTTTGAGAATAGTTATCTCGCAGTGTTGATGTTTTACAGTTCAGTTATAGACGACGTGAATCAAATATTCATAACAGTAGATACATACCAACATACATAAATGGCCACTGGTATTTATTCACACATTCATGTTAAGAGGCCTCCATACTGGGCCACTGAAGAGGAACACTGATTTCCATAACACAGTGAAGGAATGTCCCTGGCCTAGGCATGGCAGGGAAAGTATCCAAGATTCAGGATCAGGCAATTTGAATGTAGGTGTTTCTAGCAAGATACTGCTGATCAACTCAAGCCTCTGCCCTCCATTCCAGTCACAGTCCTTGTGACATTTTGTTCCTGCCAACTTATATTTCTTTGAGTCTTTGCCATACTATTTCCCTATGAACTCAGTTTCTTTCAGTGAACTGTGGCACGTGTACATAACACTAATAAAGGGTTGTGCGAAGAGGATTGTCAAGTTTGTTTTTGTACTATGAAGCATCATTACCCCCTACCACAGAATCAGCATCATCCTTACTTGCTACTGTGCTGCATCTCAAGATTCATTCCCCTGAGAAACTTGTCTTATGGTATGCCGTACTTAGAAGCCACGTCTGTGACTTGTGTCTATGGATGGATTCTTTGCCTTACTCTTTTGGAGCTAGTGTGGCAAACAGTGCCAAGAAACCAATGTGTTAGCGAACTTGGAGGTCACTGCTGCAGCCGGAGAGCTTATTAAACAAAGATGTAACATGCATTTCAGGTAGGGTTGCCAGATCCCGCTTCGCCACCGGCGGAAGGTTTTTGGGGCAGAGCCTGAGGAGGGCGGGATTTGGCGAGGGGCAGGACTTCAATGCCATAGAATCTAACTGCCAAAGCAGCCATTTTCTCCTAGTGAACTGATCTCTCTCAGCTGGAAATCAGTTGTAACAGCAGGAGATCTCCAGCTACTACCTGGAGGTTGGCAACCCTAATTTCAGGCAAGTTCAGTATTAGGGTTTCCAGGTCCCTCTGGACACCAGCAAAGGATGGAGGATAGGGTTGCCAAATGCGTGTTGGGAAACTCTGGGAGATTTGGGGATGGACAGGGACTTCAGTGGGCTATAATGCCACAAAGCCCACCCTCCAAAGCATCCATTTTCTCTGTAGTTTAGAATTGGGATGTAATTCTGGGGGATCCCCAGGTCCCACCTGGAGGCTGGCATCCCTAGTTCAGTTCCTAATTTTGGAATTTAACCTTCAGCTGTCATTTTCAATATGGCCATTCTGCAATGAAAGACTTATTTTACCACACCTCTGGTTTGTGCTGCTGCTTAGATCTCTCTAACCCTCTCCTATTCCCTGCAGCACACACACCAAAATGACCTACCCATCATTCTGAAATTGCAGATGTGCTTGATTGCACAAGACTGTGCCCAGCCTTATTTCTAGAAGGAGATCCACAAATAACTTTAATCACAGATGATATGTTTCTGATGCTGCTATCAAGAGGTGGAAAATAGGTATAATGCTTCTACACTATTTCTAGATGGGGAGAATGCGGGCATCTAACTGTGCAAAGCAGCTATTTATATTAAAGGTCGATTGGACTTTGGGCTTGAGACATACTTAATGGCTGGGTTCATGCACCATATAGAATTAGAAGAGAGTGGTATATTTTAAGTTGGCTCTTTCTCCTCTCAAATAGCCTTGAAAAACAAAGATTTAGATCCCAGTGATGCAGTGACTGAGTAGGTAAACATGACAGCCATTATGAGCTGAGCAATAACTCACTGTGTCTTGGATGCTGGAAACTATTTTATTGAGACAGGCAACGGGAAAAATGAATTGCCATTTCCTTTAGAGACCTGTACTGTGTACATTTTGTTTTTGTTTTTTCCCCTCTAAGTGAATTCAACGGTAAGATTCAATACATTTTGCAAAACTCTTCCACGTGACAGAGTCTGGCCATTTGGGCAGCTGGTAAACGTGGGTGATTTTGCTTAGGCCAAACAGGGCCTGGAAAGGATTGATCTTGTGCCATCTAGACTGTCATGGGTCTAGGTAACTCTTCTATATGTTTGTGAAGTGAACACTAGTGGAGTAATCCCCAGCTCCAACCAACAGGTTTCACCAAGGCTTGGCTCTGGAACCTATTTTTAATGTCAAGACTGGAACTGGAATACTGTGATATAATAATAAAGAAAAGACCTTTGGATACTGATTTATTACAGTCCACTCCCAACTCATGGGAGATGAAACTGGACAGAGCTCTGGCATCAACATAGATCTGAGTCCTGATACTGGTCTTTTTAGAAATTACTGGGTAAAAACAGACAACTGTTTAACAAATGGTATAATACAAGGGTAAAATTAATACCATCAAAATGAGAGTACAAATGACATGATGTGTAATTACTAGTAAGATGTGTGTGTGTAAAATGTTGCACTGCTGACACGGTGATCCAGTAGGGTTTTCAAGGCAAGAGATGTTCAGATGGGGTTTGCCATTGATTTCCTCTGCTTAACAACCTCGGTATTCCTTGGTGGTCTCCCATCTAAGTACTAACTAGGGCCAACTCTGCTTAGCTTCGGAGATCTGACGAGGCTAGTCTGGGCCATCCAGGTCAGGGCTATAAGTAATATATATGCACATTTTACAAATAGTATATTTACATATATATTATTTTCACCAGATATTTTCACATACACATTGTTTTCACAACTATTTTCATAGGCAGAACAGAAATCTGCTATTCATCCTGGTTTGATAGTTTTCTTTATCAGATGAATGCAATAGGACCAGCTGTTATATGAAGAATGTTCTTTGCTGTTTTAAGAGCAAATGCTGGGGTTCTAGGCATGGAGACTTCAATTGGTGGGAGTGAGTCGTTGTAATTAGCAGCAGTTCTTTTCTTATAATAATAGGGACAGGCAATTCATCCTTCTTTGACTTCATCTGATGAAGAAAACTATTGAAACAGAATGAGTACTGGATTCCTGTTGTACATGTGAAAATAGTTGTGAAAACAACTGGTGAATATATGCATGTGAAAATAACATGTACATACATGTCATGCACACACACATGTCATTTGGACTCTTATTTTGATGGTATCAATTTAGAATATCCACAAATTGTTTACAGTGTGGTACTTTATCATCATTTTGCAATTTTGGTTTCAGTACACTGTGTTCTTTGGTGTTTGCTACTTTACAAGGTTATAATTAGCATTCTTTGGCAAACCACTTGTTTGTATTATTCTGTTGCGTGAAAATGTATGGTAAATTATATCAACCCCTTGTAACCCTTTCTTATCTGTATCCACCTTTTGTAAGGTCAGGTTAAGCTCTGCAAAATACCCTTTGGGTGTACAACAACTGAGGCAAGGTTACTAATCAGGTCTTGGCTTTCCAGCCAAGAGAAGATTATGGATCCATGTTGAGACCTGTACCAATTTTTCCCCAACAAGAACCTTCAGCTGACTGTATTAAACTAAATCTGATATTGCGCACAGGATAAGGCACACTGCTTTCTAATGCACAGGACAGGAAATTGTGCTGGCACAGGGTCTCAAGGGATTGGCAAACTGTATGGACTAGGTGACTAACATTTTACATGATGCAATACTCACAAAATAATTCATTTCTATGAATGATTTACATCCTTCTTTTCTAACCTACATAGGCTACTCAAACTCATTATCAGTTATTGCAATGCCAATCAATTAAATACAGCTCCTACTTCTAGCAAAGCCCTACGGGTTAATCTGACACCCTAGTAAAAGGAGAGTTGAAAATAGTAACAACATAGTGTCATGGCACAGAAGAAAGCAATAGTGTTTGGCTTTTCTCCAAGTAGTTTTCTCAGGGTCCCCTTAGTAACTCAAGTCAGGTACAATAATAAACATTGCCAGCTACATAATCCTGAGTCCTCAATTTCCATTTATTTAAATATATTTATGTGCCACCTTTAGGTACCAATGAGTCTCTAAAGCATCTTACAAAAGGTGTAAAAATAGTGAAATATAACATACTCTACAATCTAAAACAACAAATATAAAATATACATGGTTACTATGCATGAATGATATAAATCAGGGATGGGGAACCTCAGGCCCGGGGGCCGTATGTGGCCCCCGAGGACATTTTTTGTGGCCCTCGGGAGCTCCGGGGCCCCGCCGTAGAGGCGCAGAACAGGGCGGCCCTCCTTGAGGGTGTTCCTGGGGCCACGGCTTGCAGGGGCGCTGCGGCGCCCTTTGGACCTCCTCTCGCCGACTGACAGCTGTTGGTCGGCAAGAGGAGGGGGAGGGACACTTCCCCCAAGGCTGCCCCCTATCACCACAGCGTGCAGGAACGCCGGGGCACACTGTAAGCCCCTCTTGCTGCCTGTCGGCTGTTGAGCAGCAAGAGAGGGGGGAAGAGGCCCACGGCTCCTGGTGGCAGAGCATGCGCGCAGGAGCCAATTGGGCTTCGGGGGGGCATTTGTGGACTCTGGGGGTGGGAAGGCATGGAGCCTGGGGCCAGGTCAAGTGGGGCCGGCAGGTGTGTGTGTGTGGGGGGGAAGGCTTTTCTCTCTCCCTCTCTTTCTGTCTCTTTCTTTGTCTGTCTCCCTCCGTCCTTTTCTTTCTCCCCCTCTTTCCATTTCTTTCTCCCGCTCTCCCTTTTCCTCTTTCTCTGTTTTCCTCCCTTCCTCCCTTGCTGATCGACTGCGGGCTGCACCCTCCTGTTGCCTCGTTTGCTCGGGCTTCCCGCTGGCTGCCCTCCCGCCTGGGGGGGAGTGGGGGCGCCCTCCAGGCCTTCTCTGTGTGGCCTCCCCTGGGGTTGCCAACCTCCAGGTGGTGGCCAGAGACCTGGCAACCCTAGCCTCTCCCCCCCCCACCGGGAGATCTACACCTGGTATGGCCCCCGAATGATGTTATAAATGTGCAAATGGCCCTTGGCAGGAAAAAGGTTCCCCACCCCTGATATAAATAGAAAAGATCATAGTTTCTTTACCAAGTAGCAGTTTTTTCTCTAACCCCTTTCTCTAACCTTTTTGTCTAACCATTATGCCTAATAACTATGCAGATAATTTTGGTTTGGTTCCATTAGTAACGCTTAGCCAACTTCAGCATTTAAGCAAACACTCATTTAAAAATGTATCTTTGCCCAATACTTGGGAATCGGCTTCCAAAAGGGTTGTGTCCTTCAGAGCACAGCCTGGGCCTTTTTGTCAATGATTGACAATACTGTTGGAGCACTCAGGGCACAATATACTTTTGTCTTTTCTTTAGCAACAGCTCACTCCCTAAAGGGGGACCAGAGGATTTCCAAGCCAAAAACGAAAAAGATTTGTTTTCATTAAAAAGAAAATGTGTTTCAGGGTGAATGAGATTTTCCCTCCTACGCTTCTCTTGATAGTTTATCTACTATCATGTCAGGATACAGTTGCAGCACACACTAAGCTAAAAGGATTGCCTTCCCAGAGGTAAGTCTATCTCCATGTAATTTATGATTCTGCCTTACATATAGAAATTTCTGTCTATCTGGTCAGCACATCAATTCAGACGCAGAATGAGGCATATGGGTACTATTACCTTTAAGCAGCTAGCAGAAAGCGATTTGTACAATAGCCCTATCACAATATGGTGATGGGACTGTAACATGAACCAATCTGCAGTTTTATAATTATACATTTTAAAGACATCTCCTTCTGACCACAATTTTTCTTCAAACAATTTTGTTCCTTGGTTCCCATCTTTCAAATATTCTAATTTGATACTTAGCTTTTCATTGTCCTGGGTAAAAGACAGTGACAGCTGATATTTTATATTCTTTCCGTGACAAAGAAATCATTTTGTTTCTATTTTTGTGCAATTGCAATGCCACAACACACACACACCCCACCCAATCTCATTTTGGCTTTAACGATAAAACTATATATATAAAATATATATATTTAAAAGATACTATTGGGCTTTTCTCAAGCTGCTAATTGCAAACTTGGCCCAAAGGAGATATAATGAAGAAAGATCAAAAAATGGGATCTATAATAATTGGAATTTGACGGCAGAGAGGCGGGAGGAGGCAGAGGGGGAGAAAAGATACACTTAATTATGAAGGCGTATTCTAGTAATCCTTACTGAAACCAAATAAAGATGAGATTTTTTTATGTTTGATGAAGTTATCAAACAAAGCAGGATAACGAAGAGGCAATTTTATAATCTAGGTAAAGGTGAATCAGTTGAAAACTTCATGGAAAGCTGAAGGATATAAGCACAGTATTTTGCTTTCACTGAGAACAAAAAGAGATATTTGGGGGGCCTCTGTGTGACTGCAGAGTTCTGATGTTTTTCCATAGAGACACTATGGTTTGATCTAACATACACTGATGTGTATCCATAGGCTCATCTCCTGAGCATTTGAGTCTTTCATTTAGCTTCCTTTCTTGTGAAGCATCTGAAGAATCCATTCCTCTTCTAATTATCAGTAGTCTTTCCCTATCCCATAGTCTTTTAAGAAAAACAGAATGATAAAATGGACTCCAGTCTATGAAAACTCAGTCCATAATATGTCTTACGGTTTGTAAGGAGCCTCTGTTGTCTTACTCTTATCAGTCAAGCATCAGAATTGACAATGCTGGACACAACCAAAGTCGCTCTCTGGAATTTCTTGGGTATTTTTGCTGGGAAAGTACCAGTAAAAAGGATTTCTGACATCATGATCCTCCCTTTTCTCACCAATGAATAATGAAACTAGATATTATGGAATATGGAATATGCAATCACAGGTATGTTTAACAGTGGAAAATAAGGCTTGCCAACTCAGGGTAGGGAGATACCTGGAGATTTTGGGGATGGAGCCTCAGGAGGCTGGGGGTTGGGGAGGAGAGGGACCTCCACAGTGTATATTGCCATAGAGTTCACCCTCCAATGCAGCCATTTCCTCTGGGGGAACTGATCTCTGTTGTGTGGAGATCAGTTGAAATTCCAGGAGATCTCCAGGCCCCACCTTGAAGCTAGCAATCCAATGGAAAATATACTGTTCATGGAATATGTGAACACACCATCAGACTCATGTCACTTGTTAAGCTTTTATTAATCAATGAGATTTACTTATTTACTTCATTTATACTCCACTTTTCCCCCAGTAGGGATTAAAAGTGGCTTACAACATTCTCCTCTCCTCCTTTTCTCCTCACAACAACCCTGTTGTTTTACGCAGAGTGTGTGTGGCTGGGCCAAGGTCATGCAGCATGCTTTCATGGCAGAATGGAGATTCAAACCCGAGTCTCCTGGATCCTAGTCCAACACTCTAACTGCTATACTACACTGGCTCTTTCCCAGAGAACGGCTTTGGCCGTGTCCAGTATTATTCAGTTTGAATGCTGTTTATTTTGTCTGTTTTTTAAAAAAAGAAAGAAATACAATCTAGAGTTGTATGGAGTACAAAAGCCTAAACACATTGTTCTTTGGGTTGTGGCTAGGGTTGCCAACCTCCAGGTGGTAGATGGAGATCTCCCACTATTACAGCTGATCTCCAGGAGATAGAAATCAGTTCACCTGGAGAAAATGGACACTTTGGCAATATGACTCTATGGCATTGAAGTCCCTCCCCTCCCCAAACCCGACCCTCCGCAGACTCCACCCCCAAAATCTCCAGGTATTTCTCAACTTGGAGCTGGCAACTCTAGTTACTGCTAACATTTCCATCTTTGTTATGGCAGATGTGCTTGTAAAACTTTTTAAAACTTGTTGAAATATGTAGACCAGAATAAGAGCTGTTTTCACACTTGAAGCTAGGGTAGCCAACCTCCAGGTGGTGGTTGGAGATCTCCCGCTATTACAACTGATCTCCAGGTGACAGAAATAATTTTGGAAGGTACACTCTATGGCATTATACCCCATTGAAGTCCTTCCCCTCCCCAAACCCTGCCCCCAAATCTCCAAGTATTTCCCAACCCTACTTGAAGCTCAGGTGTTTTAAAATAATTGTAGTGAAATATGAACTTCTACTAGGCCGAAGGAAGAGGGGAGGAACCAGAAGTTCTAACAGGGAGTGTGGGAGGAAATGGAAACTATTCTGAAAAGGAACCCAAAGAAGGAAAGCTGTTCAGTTTGCATGTCAAAAGTCACAGAGCCTCTAGGTTAATCTGGCATGATGTCAGAAGTCAGAACCATTCCCTAGAGACCTTTGTGTGGCAGAAGGGCTCTCTTGAGCTTAGGGTTGCCAGGTCCCTCTTCGCCACCGGTGGGAGGTTTTTGGAGCGGAGCCCGAGAAGGGCAGGGTTTGGGGATGGGAGGGACTACAATGCCATAGAGTCCAATCGCCAAAGTGGCCATTTTCTCCAGGTGAACTGATCTCTATTGGCTGGAGATCTGTTGTAATAGCAAGAGATCTCCAACTAGTACCTGGAAGTTAGCAACCTTACTTGAGCTATCAATAGGGTTGCCAGCTTTGGGTTGTGAAATACCTGGAGATTTTGGGGGTGAAGCCTGGGGAGAGTGGGGCTTGAGGAGGGAAGGAATCTCATCAGGGTATAATGCCGTAGAGTCCACCCTCCAAAGCAGCCATTTTCTCCAGTGGAACTGATCATGGTCGTAGGGTTGCCAGGTAGGGTTGCCAGGTGCTTGCTGGTGGTGGGCAAACCCCCGGCAATTTACCCCTCTGCCCGCCAACCACCTGAGGGTTGGCGAGCAAACGTGCAAGCATGTGTGCATACCGTGCACGTCACTTCTGGTTTAGAACCAGGGCGAGGGACCTTATACCTCTTAGTTTGAGTGGTAAAGGGCCGCTGTACCACTCAAACTAAGAGGTATAAGTGGTAAGTGATCTTGAGGGGGGTAATGAAGAGCTTAAAGTCTCATTATAAAGCCCTCATCTGTAAGAAAAAAAAGGAGTCAATGGAGTTAGCTTGGCAACAGCTAACACAAGCAATAAGGGATAAAAACTCATCGTTATTTTGGTCCTTGACCTCGAGCCGTTTAACCAATTCCACTATGGTGTTCAATAATACTATTCTACCTGAAGCATGGGAAAAACATTTTAGATCCCTCTACTCTAGCTTGGAGAGCCCAGCCCCCTCCACTGAGAACTTGAATAGTGTTCCATGCTGGGCTCCTGTGCAATATGCAGAGGTGAGGAATCTTATAGGTACACTAAAGAACGGTAAAGCTCCGGGAAGTGACTTAATCTCTGCAGACCTAATTAAAAGGAATGTGGAATGGTGGACACCCCTCCTGGCCGCACTATTCACTGCAGTTGATAGAACAGGTAGGATCCCTCCTGATTGGGGCCTAGCAATAATTGTCCCTATTTATAAAAAAGGTTGCAAAGAAAACCCAGCCAATTATAGACCTATTAGTCTATTAAACATAATTAGTAAGTTGTACACAAGACATCTGCAATGGAAATTTAGAGATTGGTTAGAACAGGAAAATTGCCTTTCAGAAGAACAAGCCGGATTTAGAGAGGGTCGCTCATGCTTGGACCATTGTATGATTATGGAGCATTTAATAGCTAAATACTCCTCTAAATCAACGGTCTCCCTATATACAGCATTTATTGATCTTAAGTCAGCTTTCGATTCTGTGTCTAGAATCATCCTATGGGAAAAACTGGAAGCAACCAATATAGATAGGCGACTGTTATTTCTGATTAGAGCCCTACATGAAAACACCTCTATTAAAATAAGATGTAATCCCCAGGGTCAGCTGACCAAGGAAATAAGAACACTAAAGGGAGTGAAACAAGGCTGTATATTGGCTCCCTTACTGTTTAACTTCTACATTAATGATCTTGTGGATTATTTGAGAAGTCCAGCGTTTCATCCCCCTAAGTTAGCTGACAAACACCTACATCTTCTTCTTTATGCTGATGATACAGTAATATTATCTAGAACTCCCATTGGTCTCAGAAGGGCCCTCCATGCATTTAACCAGTACTGTAAGGAGAACTGCTTGGAGATCAATTATTCAAAAACAAAAATAATGGCCTTTGCTAAGAGGCCAAAAAACCACTCATGGCGTATAGACACTACCCCGATAGAACAGGTACATACCTATAAATATCTAGATGTAACTTTACAAGAGTCTGGTTCGAAGAATGCCCACTTAGCCCATGTCTCACTGAATGCTCAGATGAGTGCGGGGGCTATTCAAAGATTTTATTGGTCTAAGGGGGGTAGGAATGTGGCGGCCGCTATTAAGCTTTTTAATATGAAATCCTTGGCTCAATTATTATATGGAGCCCCACTCTGTATAATGGCAAATAAGATGTTGCTTGAAAAAACTCAATCTAAATTTTAAGAAATATCCTCCAAGTATCTACTAGAGTGTCAAATGCTGCCATTCGACTGGAGGTTGGAATGGTTACGGTCGAGGCTAGAGTTTGAATTGCTGCCATTTTTTACTGGCTTAAGCTGATTTACTTCCCTGGGCGACTTGTTTCACTCACCCTGGCAGATACCTTTGTCTCCCCTTGGAGTAAGATGATTGAGCAAAAACTGAGCTACTATGGCCTGTCGAAACAACTTTACAAAACAAATGACTATGCTCAGGCAAGAGAAATTGTTAAACTCTGTATATTGGATGTCGAAAGACAGCACGATATGAATAGGCTAAGGAGCCCTCTTTATGATATAAGTGGGTTGAATAGGGTGGTCATGATGCCATATATTAAGTTATTGGATAACCAGGAATATAGGAGGATTTTTACCTTGTTAAGATATAACATGCTACCCACAGCTGTTCTAGAGGGAAGATATAGAGGCGTGCCATATGAAAGTTGTCTATGTGAGTGCGGTGATGGCTCTGTAGAGACTTTAGAACATATTCTTTTCGAGTGTAGAATATATATGCAGATTAGAGAATCCCTGATTGTGCCTATAATTGCATGTTACCCTCATGAAAATAGAAGGTCTCTTCTTTCAATCCTGCTATCGGATAAGCAGCAGGAGATTACCTGTAAAGTTGCCAAATTTGGTTGGCTGGTTCTTAAAATTAAGAAAAGGCGGAGTGGCGTATAAAGATGCCTTATGTAAATTCATATTTTAATAAGATGTATATTGGTAGTATGTAAGCTATTTTACTTATGGATTAATTGTGTTCTTATTTATATTCTGGTCTATGACTGTTTTAAATAAACTTGATGACTTGAAGAGGTATAAGGCCCCTTGCAAGGCGGCACTTTTGGTTCTAAACCTCTACTAGGCCCAAGGAAGAGGGGAGAAGCCAGAAGTCCTAACAGCAGGGTTGCCAGGCCTAGGGTTGCCAGGTCCCCTCTCCCAATCGGTGGGAGGTTTTAGGGGTCAGGGCTAAGTGGCCACATGCATACATGGACGCATGCATGCGATGATGGCACTTCCAGTTTTACGTCTGGAAGTGCCGCATCACTGTGGCTGCTTTTGCACTCAAACCCCTGTTTGAGGGGTGGGACTTCAATGCCATAGAGTCTAGTTGACAAAGTGGCAATTTTCTCCGGGTGAACTGATCTCTATCAGCTGGAAATCAGTTGTAATAGCAGGAGATCTCCAGCTGCTACCTGGAGGTTGGCAACCCTACCTAACAGGGAATGTGGTGGGGGGCAGGGAGCAGAAATTTCACTCAAAAGAAACCTAGCAAAGGAAAGTTGCTCTACTTTAGGGTTGCCAACCTCCAGGTAATAGAAGACGATCTCCTGCTATTACAACTGATCTCCAGCTGATAGAGATCAGTTCACCTGGAGAAAATGGCCGCTTTGGCAATTGGACTCTATGGGATTGAAGTCCCTCCCCTCCCCAAGCCCCGCCCTCCTCAGGCTCAGCCCCCAAAACCTCTCATCGATAGCAAAGAGGGACCTGGTAACCCTACTCTACTTGCATGCTTACAATAAATAAATAGCTATTGAAAAGTCACAGAGTGTCTGGCAATCTGACAGTAATAATGTGTGTACCTTCCTGCAAAAACATTTTACTATCTGCCCAATTTTTCTAGGGCTGAACAAAACCTAACAAACATCTACGATATTGTTCATAGCAATACCTGGGAAATGTTGCCACCCCTATGAAATGTTTCAACATGGAGGGCCTCAAGTGATCACTTAAGAAGTGTATCCAGGAGCTCATTACCTCTGAAATGACCTTTAGGTTCAGGATGAGTAACAGCCGCTTCTCATGTCATTTATCCCACATGAACTCTTTAAGTCTCATTGCCATTACTCATGTTTGACTGAAAGGGCCTGAAAGAAGGAAAGCAAGAAATGATGACTTGCCTAATACCACTAAAAGGCTAGGTCTCCCATCCTTGGCCTAGTATTCTGTCCACTTACAGAAACTGTTGGCTTTATACTTTAAATCCCCAGAAAACATCAAGCAGCTAGCCAGCTTTACAGGTGACAGCTTTTTAAAAGTGTTGCCCATTTAATTAATTTAGCTTGGAATTTGTCTTGATTTTGATGGACTTTAGAAGCCCCCTAAAGATGACATCTTTTCCCACAAAACACCTAAGGCGGCAGTCCTTTGATTCTTATAACTTTGATTATCAGCTTAGGTTTCTGTTTAATGGTTTAGTTCACTTGGGGTTTGGAAAAGGATTAGGGGAAAGGAAATGAAATAATAGGGAGTCTGTGGAATATGGTTGTTCTGCCCCAAATGAGGCTTATTAAGGCATTTTCCATGACCACGTGCACAACTGTGCACACAGCACCCCTTGACTGCTGGTTCTGTACATGTGTTGCTATGCTAATATTAAAGCTCTTAGCACCCTATCAGAAACATTCAAAAAGGAACTAGGAGGAGGGGAGAAGCCAGAAGTCCCAACAGGGAGTGTTGGGGGGGGGGGGCAGAAACATCACTGAAAATTTGATCGTGCATGTAGCAGTGCATAGGCAAAAGAAGACATTGATTGCTTTCCCTTTAACAACCATATTTGCAAAAGTCAGGTGACTTCTTAATTTAGGCACCATAATGATTTCATTGGGCTTAAGCTTGCTTAAGTATCTGGTTGTGGCAAGGAGGTTTAGCTGAGGTTCATTAACTGGTTATCTCCATACAGTATCTGCCTCCACAAGTTTGTGTAGCAGTTTCAACTCTTTCATCAAGATATACTAACAGTGGAATATCACTCAGGACTCCTTGTTTCCATTTTTTACATCAAAGTCAGTTATCTATTTGTGTGCTCTCTGTTCCTTGCACAGTTCCAAGCACTAAGTGTTTGCTCTATGACCTTCTGAGCTCTGGGAAGCCATTTAGTTGTTTTCCAGGTAAATGGAATCAGCTGCTCTAAACAATCTTATCTGTTGGCAGGACACAATACTTACCACCACAGGGGTTACAGTCATCTGAATTCACAGCGCTTTATTGTTTCATCCAATGTAGCCTAGCCACACAACAGACCCCAGAGATATAGAGGTCTGTGTACAAAGTAAATCTTGCCTCTCCAGTATGAAACAAAATGAAGATTTAAGGGACTTACTTTATATAGTCACAAGTAGCCAGTAGCATATTGTGTAAGAAGCGCTTCTTACAGAGGAAAATCCTGCTTTGTTTCACTCAGCTAGTTGTGCATGGTGGCCCCAAAGGAGTAAGCATAACTTCATCAAAAGACGCAACCTATCAGATCAGTGGGGTCCACAGTGCAATCCTAAGCAAAGTTATACCCTTCTAAGTCCCTGCATTTATTTTTTTATTTACATTTCATATTTTTCTGCAAACTTGGGGGTTTCCTGTATGTCAGTAGCCCCACTGTGTGGATTTTTTAATCCTAATTTTTTTATCTAGGTGGTCAATTCAGAATTAGATGCAATGATCCTGTTTCTGAGCAGGAGGCTGCATTTCATGACCACATTGCACATTATGGAAAGTCAGCCCCAAATTTGCCATTGATCCTCCTAGAGCTCACCCTTTTCTTCCTCCTGGCATCATGACACACCTGTGAGAGAATCATGTCCTATTTTGGGGTCGATGGGAAAGAAGGAAAGAGGGGGCTGCCATGATATTCCTGCATTTTATGCTGTGGAGGGGGAGAGTAAACTGGAGATTTTTCAAGTTTATTCTGAAAAGAACAGCAGGTTATGAGTTGGATTTCACTTCAAAATATTTGAGCACTATGGCACTAGAATAGGGTTGCCAGGTCCCTCTTTGCCACTGGCGGGAGGTTTTTGGGGTGGAGCCTGGGAGGGTGGGGTCTGGGGATGGGAGGGACTTCAATGCCATAGAGCCCAATTGCCAAAGTGGCCATTTTCCTCCAGGTGAACTGATCTCTATCGGCTGGAGAGTTTTTGAAAACAAGAGATGGTTACTTTCAACTGGAAGGGATGGGTATTGTGCTTGAATAGGCTTTCACAGGGATTTTGGGAACTCATACCCTTTATCTGTTTTTAAAAGATCAAGAAGACAAGCTGGAGCTCCCATACCAGTTGACTGTCAGCTGGGCCAGTGGTCAGAATGGACTGAATGTTTTCCCTGTCAAGAAAAAAAAGTAAGGCTGCATTCTAGTATGTTAAAGTTGTCCTAATATTTGCCTGTAGTAGGGTTACCAGATCCCTCTTTGCCACCAGTGGGAGGTTTTAGGGTGGATCCTGAGGAGGGTGGGGTTTGGGGAGGGGAGGATTTCAATGCCCTTGAGTCCAGTTGCCAAAGCGGCTATTTTCTCCAGGTGAACTGATCTCTATCGGCTGGAGATCAGTTGTAAAAGCAGGAGATCTCCAGCTACTACCTGGGGGTTGGCAACCATAGCCTGTAGTAAGTAGAGACATAAAGCTTTGTAAAGGGACAACTTTAAACATTGTGTCCACAATCCAAAATTAGATCAGGTTCTTCTAAGCCCAATGGGCAAAAGTGCATTTATATCTCAATAGCCAATGTGAAGTGCTGGACAACAAATCATGATGCAGTCTAAAGACATGAGAAGGACTCTGTTGGAAGAGAACATAAGATGCAGCTTTAAGTACATGATGCACTGTTGGTCCAGAGCTGCCTCCACCACTGAAGTGAATGGGGAAAGCGCACATAAGAAAGCCCACTCATGTAAGGTTCCCTGGACAGACAATAGATTTGGCCTGTCCGTTACAGCATGAGAATGCTAGGGACTTGGAAAAGTCACATTTTAATATATTTATGTCATTTATAGTCTGTCTTTGTCACTGAGACACAAGGCAGATTACACAGCATAAATCAACACAATCCACAGAAGGGACATCCCATAAGCAATGTAATAGGATTAGGATGGCAGAAATTTGAAACCAAGCATAAGTATGAACACAACATGCTAAACAATAAAGAAATTACATTTTAGGATAATACATTCAGCAACCAATGGTAATAATGTATATAGCAGTATAGTCAACAGTCTTTCCCCCTTTTTTAAAGCATCTTTCTGAACCCTTCTGTTATAGTATAATCCCATTACCTGCGTACAAATACTCCCCTGAATATTTCAGTTTGGCGTAAATTGCAGACTGCCAGGAGAGTGAGAACCTTCCTGACCTCATCGGGCAAGCCATTCCTTATGGTGGGGACCACAACAGAGATTGCATGTGTATGGGCAGTTGTCGATCTTGCCCATTTGCAGGATGGCTCCTGCAGAAGGCCCTGCTCAGATGAGCTAAGCTGTCATGGTGGAGAACAGAGGAAGAGGCGGTGCTGACGATATCAGGGTCCAAGGCCATGAAGGGCTTTGCATGTGCAGTAGTGCATCTGCTCGTTCCCACCGGAACTTGCCTAAGCAAGATGGTGAATGCAGTAAGGAGATGGATCTAGCATAAGGCTCTGGAGGCATAAAGGACTGCAGTCCCACTCCTCTAGCTGGTTATACTCCGGCCACCGAGTCTAGGGTTACTAGGTCCCTCTTCGTCACCAGCGGGAAGTTTTTGGGGCAGAGTCTGAGGAGGGCGGGATTTGGGGAGGCGAGGGACTTCAATGCCATAGAGTCCAATTGCCAAAACTGCCATTTTCTCTAGGTGAACTGATTTCTGTTGGCTGGAGATCAGTTGTAATAGCGGGAGATCTCCAGCTACTACCATGCATTCGAAATTGTACTTAAAAGTAATTTTTTACTTTTGGCGGGAGTCCCTGCACTGATAAAGGCTTAATTTGTTGTGCATTTTAATGGCTAAATTATTTATGTGTCTTCTTACTTGTTAAATTATTGTGTAAATCCATTTTATTGCTTCTCAATGTTTAATTGAAATGTTATTCTTTTGGATATATAGTTCATGGTAGCTAGACAATCTTTTTAAAATTATTTTTTTCAAAAATACGTAGCACAGATATAGAGCTTTACTACAGCCAGCCAAATATAAGGGGAGAATTTGTACTGGCAGTCTTTGGGAGGAAATAGCTTGCCACCCATCGGGAATGTGTGCCCTGAGCCAAGGCTGTGGAACGAATTTTCGATGTGAGGAGTCTGGTAAGTGAAATTCCATCACCAATATAGAAATCAAGTTCTGTGCTCCTAGCTCTCTTCAGGAAAACAGTTCTTGGGGAACATGAAGATTCATTGTTCTACTTTCCCCATATTAATACTCAAAGGGGACACGGCAGCATTCAGTTAATGACAGAATCCTCGAAGGCCCTGAAGAGCAGATTTGAAAATCTATTGCTAGAAGAACAAGATATTATGCATGTGGAAATGGGTACAATTATGTGCTGTCCTAAAATTATAGCAAGGGTGAGTGCTCATATCTTATTGTAGATGCATGTGTGCATAAGTGAAATCCAGAAGCATTACAAGCGATTAAATTGTGGAATTCAAGCGATTAAATTGTGGAATTCACTAGTGGTAGATGTAGTGATGGCCATGAGCACAGATGGCATTAAAAGGGGATTAAACAAATTCCTAGAGGACGATTTCATCCGTGGCTCCTAGCCACAGTGACTAAAGGAAACCGTTCTCATTCAGAGACAGTAAACCTTTGAATACCAATTATAGGTGGCAACATAAAGGGAAGGCCTTGGCTTCTATGCCCTGTTTTTTAGCCTTCCAGGAGAATGTTTAGCTATTGTGTGAAACAGGATGCTGTACTAGATGAACCACTGGTCTGATCCAGCAGGGCTCTTCTTATCTTCTTATGTTCGTTTGCCACAGAGTACAGCTCATGATGCTCTTTAGCATCAGTACAAGAGTTAGATCCATCAGTATCAGAGTTTTAATCAAAGTTTCATGCAACATCATGGGCCTATGAAACAATCAAGAGATCAAATTGATGGGCCATGGGACTAGCTTGGCATCCAAGACTCCATGAGTTTGCATAGGGAAAAGTGCCATCTTTATCCCCAAAATTCTAAGTGGTCTGAGTTCAGGTAACCACTCAGAATTAGGGGCCATGATCTAAGGTAACTATGTATCTATTACTCACCATATGGTCATAGTGAGATAGGAGGGAGGAAAGTTGGCTGTAGTCCATCTTTTGGCCCCTCCAGTCACAGGTGACAGCAATAAGTGTTCCTAATTATATGGAATGCAGTTAATGGAGTTAATGGCTGGGCCAAGGAGTTTTGTTCCTGAGAACCAAGGGAGGATAAGCCATAAACAATTAGGTACCTGGAGGCTTATCTCAAACACAATTCACAGCTCTGCTAAATCATGCCTGCATTCCAGTTGTTTTCCACTTGCCTTTCTGAGGATGACATTTGGTCTGAATCATGCTGGTGATGTCAGCATGTAGTCTTTTGTACAAAAACATACTAAAACCCCTGCTTTGGTTGTTTGAGTCATTTTGCTGACTAGCTAATTCAAGTAAACATTTTTATTTTTCTGATAGTGTTTTATCTATTCCATCATTTGACGTAGTACCCTAAGGTTAGTGGCAGTTTATGTTTCAGTAAAAGGAATGGAATTTGGCCAGGCTTGGTTTGGGAACAGAGTATATTGGCATGTGTGTGTTATGGAGTCAATAGTCTAAGTGGTGTGGGGGGGGGCTCATGTATGGCCTAAACCATTCAAGAGGGCTTAGCAAAACAACAACAGAGCCTGCATAGTAAACAATGCTTGTCTTTGACCCTACTGATAACACAAATAAAAGGAAACACACAGCTATTATAACACTTCATAACAGAAGGTGTAAATGTATATAAGGTTGACTGTACAAAATAATGAACCAAGTCTAGTGTCTTACATACTGATCTTCCATCTAAAAGAATTCTTAATCTATTTCTGTGTTACAAAACCTTCTTTCTGTAAGAGTCTACATGGCAGCTTATGGTTGCTTCTCAAGTAGTGATTTTCAAACTTCATCTCTCCACGCTTTTCTATCTTGTGTGAAGATTGTAGATGTACATATCTTTAGAGAGATTCTCAGCAACACCCCACATCATGTCCAAAGCACTCTTAGAGATGAAGGTCATGCATCTGACCATGCATTCCCCACACAAAGGTTTTAGCCCACTGTAGCTTCTTGACTTTTCACAAAGGATACCTCTTTCATACACAGAGAAGTGCACAGTGGATTCATAATCCATTATTTAGAACTGAAGAGGTCCGAGGGTTGCCAGATGGTGGCTGGAGAGCTCCTGGGATTACAATTGATTTCTGAGCAACAGAGATCAGTTGACCTGGAGAAAATGGCCACTTTGGAAGGTGCACTCTATGGCATTACACTCAATTGAAGCCCCTTCCCTCCCCAAACACAACCCTACTCAGGCACCAACCCTAAAATCTCCAGGTAGCTCTCAACCCAGAACTGACAACCCTAGGAGGTGCTCCTGTGGAGAAGTAACCTGAAATCCTGAGTAAAGTTTACTAAGTCTATATAAAATGTGTAAATAATGGTTCTATATAGAGGGGTGATTATTTAAGAATAAGAATGAGTAAAGCTGTAAGATAAAAGTGAAATGATTTGCTTCTAGGATTTTCAAGTTGGAGGCTGGCAATGTGCCCAGTGAGGTAGCTGCTTCATTGTTTCAGTGGAATGGTTCTCTCTGAGGGTTTACACATGTCCACCTCATTTATAGAGAGGACTGAGAAATCCAAATGTGACATGAGTGACTGGTCATAGTACAAGTGTATCTGCTATCATTTGTCTATGAAGTAATGAGATGGGGGCCTGAAAGAGACTGATTGTTGGTTGGCTGCAGGGGTATGGCCAGACAGGATAAAATATCAGATACTGCCTGGTTACATTCAGTGACTTGTTAGTTGCAGGTTATAGCTTAAAAAAGAGCTGAAGAAAACAGACAAAAGAGGACAATAGCAGAAGAAAACCTGTCTGAAGTAAAGAAGGATGTGATCTGGCAGTAGAACTGAGAGGAAGATGGAGGCTTATGAGAGAGGAACATGAAGAAGAGTAGCTAAGGAAACAGTGCCATCTTCCAGAATCAGTGCCTTGGGGAGCAGTCCTAAGCAGGCCATGAGCAGGGGTCTTAGATCATGGTATTAAATGCATACCTGGGCTCCCTTCTCTGATGTCCTAGAAGAGTTATGCATCCTGTTTATTTTATTTCCTAAAGTTGATCTCTACCAAAGTGGGAAATAGTATCTGCCTTTAATCTGGGAACATAAGGAAGGGAAACAACGCGTGCAAAATCCCAGCACAGCACTTCAAAGAGAAGCTCAATGCTTGGGAAAAGATAGGTGTGAGCTCAACCCTCCGCCCTTATTAAGGTAATAACAGTCTCAGTTAAAAATATTCAGCCCTCCACAAACAATAACAGGATCTGCCTCATTGATTAAGATCGGATACATCAACCTATCAATCTCTGTTTGATATATTTATTTCCCTCATTGCATCTTCTCCAGAATTAAGACCCAAACAAATGGGCACTGTATAACCAAGCTTGATATTCTAGTTGTCAAAGGAGTAACCAGTGCCCCCAACATCCCCCCTTGTTATCTTACTGATCAACCAATCAACCAATCAGGTTCGAATCTTTCCATTGCAACCCAGTTTGCTTCGAGAAGCATCTTATTTCTCCTTCTGTCTGTACACTTTTGGGGTATAAAGTTAGCCCCAAGAATCTAAGATTTGCTCTAGCTGTTGGTCCTCAACTCTGCAATGGGCTCCCAACACATAGTTGACAAAGTATCTCAGGGGAGGGAGGGTGTGTCTTTGGATCTGTGCTACAAACACCCCCACTTTCCATGTGGGTCCTCTTTTGTTTTCTGGAAACACTGGTCATTACATCTCTTCAAGACTGGTAACTATCACCCTTTCGTAAAACTCTATCCAACTTCCTCCCTTTTCCTCCAGTTAGCTCTTATATGGTCTCTCTGTGTGTATGCTTAGGGTTTGCAATTCTTTTATTTATTTTTAATCTCTTAATAAAAACTACTACTACCACTAATATTAATAATAATAACAATAACAACTCCTCACTTGGGATGAACCTGGTATACATTGGTTATTGATTCCAGTTACCCCCTCTCACTCAGTCTGTCTCCGGCTAATTCCCCAATTTAAGTGGAGACTGCCTATTCAGGGTAACTCTCTTTGGAAGTAATGCCCATTTTATTCAATGGGGCTTAATCCTAGGACAGCATTTATGTCTTTAGTATGCTGTATAGTTAAGTAACAGCTTGATTTGAAAGAAAGCTTCAGTGTAAAAGAAGGACTCTATGTTCCTTTGCTTTAGAGTCTAGATTGAAAGAAAATGGTTGGTAGAATTAAATTAGAGGACTGTTGTATAAGGATAGCCATCTCTTATAATTACAGTAATGGATGGACATTAAAAAGAGGTGCATTACAAATGGCCAGTTAAACCATGTTTATTATCCATGTATGTTTAGCAATTAATTTTTGAATAGATGGTTATATTTTTTTTTGTTCTTTTTATCCATTGGTCTCAGTGTTTGTCTATCCCAACACCTAATAAATACCAAGCTTCTAGGGTATAATAAAGTGTCTTGTACTTTCAAGGAAAAATAGAGGAAGTGGAATATAATGGATCAATAATATAGTTTTTAATATAAAAATATAGAAGTCACATTAAGTTGGGTGGCTCATTCTTGAGCAATTTGGAAGTGAGTGGTGGATTTTTTTTTTTTTTTTAGAAAGTCCAACCTGCATAGTTTGATGGCAAGATGTGCCATCTTGATGGCAGAGTATGGGACCTTAATTATAACTCCATTCCATGATAGCTCAATTTAAGCTATACTAGTCTTGCTGTATTGCTAGTTAGGAAGGAGTGTTTCAAAATGCATATTAGTTTGGTGAATTATTATTCAAGCAATGTACTTTTTAACCTCTATGTATGTTATAAGGCATTGAGGGTCTGGAACTGAGGATTCTGGCAGCAGATCCCAGGTGCTACCTTGCAGGCAGAGGAAACTGTAGGCCCTATGGCCAGAGAATGGCATTGAAACTTCCATCCCACAACTATCAGCCCAAGAAACCAGCCTGGCCCTATAAAGTTGCCAACTCTGGCCTACCTTCTGATCAACATATGACTTTGGCACAGTCCGAAATGCCCTCACCACCAGCTTAACCATCTCCGTGGCTTTGGGTCACTAGACCTGACAAGGGCTGAAATATAGAATCAAAACCAGATATAAGTTTCAACATTGTTATGACATGCAGTCCCTAGAGCCAGCGTGGTGTAGTGGTTAAGAGTGGTGGTTTGTAGTGGTGGACTCTCATCTGGTGAACCGGGTTTGATTCCCCACTCCTCCTCATGCGTGGCAGAGGCTAAACTGGTGAACTGGATTTGTTTCCCCACATGAAGCCAGCTGGGTGACCTTGGGCTAGTCACACTCTCTCAGCCCCTCCTGCCTCACAGGGTATCTGTTGTGGGGAAGGGAAGGTGATTGTAAGCCGGTTTGATTCTTCCTTAAGTGGTAGAGAAAGTCGGCGTATAAAATCCAACTCTTCTCCTTCTTCTAAATGTGTTTCATGGCCTCTGTTCAAGGAAATGCTTCAGTAAAAACACATATGGTATAACCCTTTCAAAATGGGCATTGCGTTGCCCCTCTACAGAGCAACAGAGATCTTAAACTGCAAACATAGAGCCAATTCCGTTCTCGGCTTAACAGAAAAGAAAAGAAAACAGAGAGCTTGTGCTGAGCCAGGTCTCGTGCAAGATCTGTCCCAAATCACCTTTATGTAGCTGTGTAAGTGACCATTAAGTCCAGCCTTATGTAGTTAGACCAAACGTAGACTCTAGAAATGGATAAGAGACAAACAAAAATCTATATCTGCACTGCAGGTCGTTGCCTTCAACGCCATCTTGTATGCAATGGAGAGTCAGACTGTGGAGATGGGTCTGATGAGGCTGATTGTGAGGATGCCGAAAGTTTCTGTGATAATCTGGACCCAGTCCCAGGGATCACTAGAGCAGCTCAGGGGTAAGTTGCAATTCTTTACTTCACTGTGGATCTTTGCGCTTCATTTCAACACCATGGACACTGTTCACCTTCCTCTACTGACTTCTGGTATTGTTCAGTGTAAAAAAGTATAATTTTCAGAAGTTTGGACCAAAGAAAGCACCTGTGGAAATACAGGCCTTAATCAAAAAATGCTACCTTGATATAAAAAAAATGGATTCATCAGTGCCTCTGATTTCAGGAGGCCACAGGAACTTAGGGTGCAAAACGACACAGGCTTTGGGTGGGGGTGGCCATGGGAGCAACATGGCATAAAAAAAAAAAAGAGCAGTTCTTTCCTTTTCATAGAGCCAGGTTTCAGGTTTCTTGATAGATTGATCTGGCATTCAGCAGCAGCCCGTTCCAATCCAACAGTGAGCTGGTATGACTACCCGGGTCCTGCTGGTTGAGAATGAGACTATTAAGAGGGAATGACACGAATGCTGTAATTCTAAGTAGAGTTACGCCCTTCTATGTGCACTGAAGTCAGTGGTGAAACTGCTTAACATTGTACTGTAATTGTATAATTCCCCTTCTACTTTTCTGGTCTACCCCTCTCTCTCTCACCAAAGGGTTTTTTGTGTGGGGGTGGGGGGATTCTGAATGAATTTTAAACTGTAGAGATTCTTCTTCAGTGACAAAGGACAAATAAAGTTGTATGTAAGTTATTAGCTATTAAGCAAGACTTCAAAATTTAAATCAGCACTTTATGCAAAATATATAAAGACTCGTATTCTCAGTAGATCCTTTAAAAAATTTTTTAATGCTGTATAATTTGTGAAGAGCCTTACAGATATCATAACAATGTGTAAATACTAGAAAGCCAAGTAATAAAATAAATAGAAGAATGCTCCAGTTGAATAATACAGTCAGTTACAAGCTTTAAAAGGGGAATTTTAAATCAAAGAGACATATTCAAATAGCCTTAGCCCTGTTCAGACAAATAACAGTGAACATGTGAAAAAAGGGGGAAAGGCAGACTATTGAACTTTTCATCTGTGCTGACTCAAACATATCCATTTTGATTGTTTCTTCTTTGTGCAAATTAAACCCGCACCATTTTATTTTTCATCATGTTGAATTTTCCTGCTAAAATTAATGCAATTTTGACATTATATTTGTTTCCAGTTGTGCATAAAAGGTGTGTCCATGGCTCAAAAAAGATGTAAACAACAACAAATGAGTTGGAAATACCAGCAATGGAAATGCACAGAAAGAAATGGTGTACATACAGACACACAAAGAAATAAAAAAGGTGTATTTGTACATCCCTGTTCTGATGGCAAAGGCTTTCTCTCTCACACACTACTAAACCAGCCTTCCATTGATTCCACATTGCTCCAAGACTGTCAGCTAGTTCCTCACTCAACAAAAATAGTTCTAAGAGAACTCTTGAGAATTGACCATATAATTCTGACTCAGTACGGAGCATCAAATCGAGGATATGACCTGCCGCATGTTTGAGGATACGACATGCCCTTAAAGAGTCAGCTTCTCTCTCACCTGTGAAACAACATTCAAGTAGAGTGAAGAAGCTGATTTTTTTTGTTGGTCATAGATCGGTACTTACATTCTTTCCTTTGTTGGTCTTTATTAAAGGTACAACATACTTACACAAAAAAGAGTGCAGCAGGTTTACGATCCTACCTACTATGGGGGCCAGTGCGAACCGGTCTATAATGGGGAATGGCGAGAGCTCAAATACGATGCTGCATGTGAACGTTTGTACTATGGGGATGACGAGAAATATTTCCGAAAGCCGTACAATGTTCACTCCTATCAGTTTCTAGTAAGTATTAGCAGGCCACAGTTAACAGATATGCTACGTATGCTACGTTGCTGGACTCAAGCCACATATGCGCCCTCGCTTCAGTGTAATCAGAAAGCTCCAGTGAATAGATAGTGCTGTAGTGCTTGTAAGCTGTGCTTGGATACTCGTCACTACCTTTTCAAACGGGATCCCAACACCCTTTCTTTCCCCCCAGCTAAGAAGAAGACACAAGGGTATGTCCATAATAGCTTGCTGTGGCATGCCCTAATACTTAGTTTGGGTGCATTTTATCCAGACACAATGGACTCGGGCAGCCCATTCCTGAAGGGGGGGGGCAAAATTCCTTTGTAGCCGGCATGACCTTGTGCTGGCATAGGTGCCACCTTATCACGGAATAAGGTGCCACCTATGCTGGCAAGGGGGCAAACACACCAGTGTCCAGGCAGAGGCCAGCCCCTGCTACCAGCACAGCCATGCCAGCAGGGCTTTCCTGGGGGTGGAGCTGCCTGTAGGCAGCTACACAGCCCTTTTACCCTGGGAATGCCCCCTTGAGTGGCAGCGGGGATGCGCCACCTTTTTTGAGGCCTTTCCCCCCACACTTTTTCTTTATTTTTATTTTTAAAGCCTCTTAGGAGGTGGTGCAACTCTGCTGTTCCTGGCCGCCATGAATCTACCCCCCCCTTTCAGGACTGCACTCTTACCCTCACTAAGGGAATGAGAGGCATATCTCATGGGCACTTTCACACATGCCAAATAATGCACTTTCAATCCACTTTCAGTACACTAATGATCGTTTGCAAGTGGATTTTGCCAGTTCCCACAGTAAAATCCAGCTTCAAAATGGATTGAAAGTGGATTGAAAGTACATTATTCGGCATGTGTGAAAGTGCCCTTTGGAACAGCCCACTAACCTGTATGGAAATAATGCAATGTCTAGTCAACTAATTGAATTATATAACATTTAATTGAACTTTCCAAAGCCTCAATTGCTAGGTAGCCCATAATATAGATGTAGAGGCTAACACCACTTACAAGTACAGCTGGCTTCATGTGTAGGAGTGGGGAAACCAATCCGGTTCATCAGATTAGCGTCCGCCGCTCATGTGGAGGAGTGGGGAATCAAACCCGGTTCTCCAGATTAGAGTCCACCACTCCAAACTACCACTCTTAACCACTATACCATGCTTGAGCCTGAGGGGAAAGGTGTTATCAGGCTGAATTAAGCTTCTCTGCAAAATATTTTAAGGTACTTTATTTAGATCTGGCTGTTCTCATTGAGGCTCGGGGTGGATTGCAAAATATTTAAAAGATGCAAGCAGACATCAAAAGTCATCCAATGAATAATGCGATGGGACTAGGATTACAGAATATGAACACAATGCCAATAACAAACTGGCTAGGGCAAGATATACCATAAACAATGAAGAAAAAGGATTACCAAGATAGCAGACAATGCAGTCAAAGCGAAAGGATACCTATGATAATAGAACTAATGTGTGTTCTTGCATTTCAGGCACATGCTGATTCTGGCTTTTCTTCCGAGTACTATGATGATTCTACAGAATTACTGAATGCCCTAAAGCAAGATTCCTCCAGTAACATAGGTCTTACAGTTAGCATAGGCCCAACTTCTGTGCCTGCCTCATTGGACCTAGGATACAGTCATTCATGGGGTACAGGGACCCTGAACAATCTTACTCAATATGCTGCAAAGGTAACCAAAAAGACTGGCTGCTGCCTTCTTATTCCTATATTGCTGACTTGTCCAATTGTTGTGTAACTGATGTTGGTTTTATTTCCCTGCCCACTTCCCCCTCCCTTGAAACAATAATAATCATACCTTAATTTGTTCATGTAATTGCACATGTGTGATCATTAGCAAGTCTGTTTGCTTTCCTTATTGCACTGAAGCAAACAAGAAGCATTATAATGGGAATGAAATTGAATTACAAAGGAGAACAACACATGCCATCTCACCCCATCCTGTTTCATGGTGACATTAAGTATATAAATGAGTAAGTGCTTTGAGGAGTGAACAGGGAGGGAGAATATAAACCGCTGTTTGTCAGCAACAGTTGTCTTTGGGGAACATATTCCATTGCCAAATATATCCTGCTCAAATTAGTACAAAGTGGAGTGCCATGCTACAAGAAGCTTTTATTAGTGGTTTTAAAAAATCTTGGCAATCCAGAAGTATAAATAGAGATGGCTTGTTTTTAAAGGGTAAGATGGCATGGTAAATGATTACAAGCAGGGACCTGTAAATAATTTGCAGGTAGTGGAGGGAGGAGAAGGAAGGGAAAGGTTTTTTTTTCTTTGCTCCCCTTCGCAACATATTCCTTTTCCTCTTCCTTTCATTATAATTTTGGAGGAAAACAAGGCTGCTGAAAATATCCTGGAGTGAGGAATTACTCAGTGGGTGCCGGTACATGATCCCAGTCCAATCAACTTCTTATAATTTTGTTGAAGCTGAAGAGAACTATGTTCTCTTGGGGCTTCCTTCATGTTGAGAAAGCATGAATTCTTCCAGAGCAAGTCAAGGAGCTACTCTGATCACCATCCTTCAGGCTAGAGCCCCTTTCCCTCTGGCCCTGTTCTCACTACTATCTTCTACATGTGGACACAAAAGAGCATTTGGGGGTGGAGGAAATAGGCCCCTCAAATGCTGAATTTGGAAAGGGTGTGTGTAGGGTTGCAAGGCTCCGGGTGGGACCTCAGGATCCCCAGAATTACAGCTCAACTCCAGACTACACTCTGGACTCCAGAGATCAGTTCCCCTGGAAAAAAGGGATGCTTTAGAGGGTGGACTCTATGGCATTGTACCCACTGTAGTCCCTGTCCTTCCCAGTCTACATCCCAAATCTCCAGGAATTTCCCAACCTGGCTCTGGCAACCCTACCCCCCATCCCCTGCTGGTGGTCAGAATACTAGTTCTAATGGGATCAGAATGAACTAACATGTCTTTTAAAGAGGCAGTGCGTCGCAGACCAAATATGGGCAGTTGACTACAACCCGGAATAGAGCTCAGTAAGTGAGTTAGTAAGACACGTTAGTTCGTTCTGATCCCATTAGAACTAGTATTCGTCCCTCAGTATATGGACACTACAAATGTAGTGGTTGTTCTGTCTGCCCCCTTTCTTTACCAGTCAAAGAATTTCATTCTCCTTCTTCCAATTTTCATTTTCAGCTTAGACATTTTTCCAACTGCTCCACAAGTTGGGTCATATACGCAGTCTCGTGTGGGTGTTCTTTACTTTATATTGGCTCCACAATGAGACAAATCCGCCTTCATATAGGTGAGCACAGGTCCCGGATCAGGGCGCGGAATTTTGAGGCACCACTCACAAATCATTTTGTGACGAAAAAACATTCCGAAAATGACCTGTGCTTCTTTGTCTTGTGGGTTTATAAGGATCACCCCCATAATGCTGACAATGTTCAGAAAATTCTCTTACAAAATGAAATGCACTTTATTTTTTTGTTTAATACCCTTACTCCTAACGGTTTAAATACAGAATTTGATTTATCTTGTTTTATTTGAGTATATCTTTAAGAGCCATGCCTTTGCTCAGCAGCTGTTTCTATTTGAGCTAGATGTTTTCACAGTCATTCTTACACACGATTTATCAAGCTAGCAGCCCATCAGGGAGCTCCATATTAATCCTAGGAATTGTATTATTAAGCCTTTTTGGTAAGTAACATATTTATGCATGTTCACATTAGTATTTTTGTAGTTCACTATAGAGGTTGTTTTGTGTTATTGTGTGTGTGTGTGTGTATATATATATATATATATATATATATATATATATATATATATATATATATATATATATATATAAAATAATATCAGCCTGATGAAGCTACTTTTGTAGCGAAAACGCTGGAATACATCCGGAGCCGCGTTACCATCTGCATCTCCATCGCCTGAAGACACATTCATACGACTAGAACATGACTCCATGTCTTATATGAACTTTTTTGTATTTCTTTAGCTGGTCGCTTTTCTTCTTTATGTTGTTACGTTTCAGCTTTGTAACGTTACGTTTCAGCTTCAGGTTGCTTAGCCTCGTTGCAATATATTTTTCTTGTTATATATTACAATTACAACTTTGGCTGTTTTGTCGTTTGCTATCCATTGTCCGTTGTTTGATTCATTTCGTGCCTACTACTGTCTATTTGCATCAGTACCTGGAGGTTGGCAACCCTACTAAGAAGTTCAAAAAGAGACTTTCTGCTTTGCTTTGTCTACAGAATGTAGGATTTGTCCGAGCACTTACCACAGTACAAACAGCCCGTTTCAAGATGAGAAGAGATGATATATTCCTGCATGAAGACATGCTTCAGTTTTTGATGGAGCTTCCAGATCAGTACAACTACGGACTGTATGCTAAGTTTATAAATAACTATGGCACCCACTTCATAACTTCTGGGACAATGGGAGGCATCTTTGAATACATCCTTGTTGTTAACAAAGATGAAATGAGGAGACAAGGTTAGAATGTTTTATTTATTGCTTTATTTAATAGTAAAATGGTGGGCCCCTGTGTGGATGATTTAAGCCAGAGAAGTAGGCCACCCATTAGACAATACAGGAGGCTCTACCTACCTGGGGAGCTCGCCAAGATTTCAGAAAAACATGGCTATTTAAATTACCAAAACCAAAATCCCTTCAAAAACCAAGACAGAAAATGTTGTAGAAGTTTGGCCGCCAACTCCGTGCTGGCCAATTCCTAGAAATTGCTGGCGAAACGTCAGGAAAGAAAATTCCGAGACCACGGTTACACAGCCCGGATAACCTACAAGAACCAATTCCTAGAAATGTTTGGGTGAAGCCTGAGGAGGGTGGATTTAGGAGAGGAGATTGAGCTCAGCAGGGATGTGATGCCATAGAGTCCATCCTCCAAAGCTGCCATTTTCTCCAGGCTACACAAGAAGGTTGGGAACCCTATCCAGAAAGGATGAACTAGTAAACGCCGCTGAGTGTCAATTACAGGAAAGGAGGAGAAAGCAGTCTGTTCACTTTGAGGTATCCTGGAGGGGGAGATTTTGGGGGATGAGGTTCACCAACCCTCCAAGATTACTCATAGGACCCCCAGCAAGTTTCACCTATTCAGTATGTTGTATATAAAATTCCTTTATATACATAAATCTCATTGACCCACAGGAGGATACAAACTGTTGTCATGACCCAAGAACTCAAGATCACTAAACCACACACTACTTTTTGTATTCCACAAGCATTAATTCTGACACATGTTTCCTGAAGTTAATATACAAGTTTCCTTAGAGGTAAAGCACTAATACCCATGCTGATTCAAAGCACACAAGATGGCACCCCACCAACCGATCTAGACAGGTCCTTGTTGACTCAGAATATGTAAACAAACAGTGCTTTATACCTGGCATTACTTCTGCCATTTTACACTAGAAGGCTTTCAAATTGCAGAATGAGGGAGTTCCGCTAGTTTATTCTTTCAGCAAATGAAGGCAAGCAGGGTAGCAGGGTTTTGCCTGCAAATCATGTTTATGTAGGTATCATCTACAGTTGTTTGCCTACGCAACTAGAGAGATGGAACATAAAGCCTTCTCATCATGAATGGGAAATTTAGTACTATAATAACTTGACTCCCTGGAACACTAACCAGATTGTTCACTTGTGCAAAGCTATCTATTGTGTTATTAATGCAAGAACCCATGTGCCTTCTGTGATACCAGTAGACATTAGTAATTCACATTCTCTTCCAAAAGTTCTGGTTTGGTAACTTCATTCTGGGATTCTCCACATGAAATAGTAACATCTGCAACATCATGCTCAGACTTCTGGCTCAGCCAGATAGCTCTAAGCTTAGGAAGCCTTGTTCTGCAATTTGGGTTCCACATAACAGGCATGCAGCCCTCATTATTCCACAGGGCTGTTTGCTGGTATAAGCTGTGAAGGGTTCATAGTTGGCTTTTTATATTTTGCTGAGGATGTATTCAAAAGCAAGAACAACATCCACGCAGTATTCTTTATTGGGACCAAACAAAATGACACAAAGCATTGTGCTAACTTTTGAGTTCACCAGAACTCTTCATGAGGTTGCATTTTTTTAAAAAAATGTTACAA
Source organism: Euleptes europaea (assembly GCF_029931775.1). Lineage (NCBI taxonomy): Eukaryota > Metazoa > Chordata > Lepidosauria > Squamata > Sphaerodactylidae > Euleptes > Euleptes europaea. The sequence goes on along the minus strand of NC_079313.1, from coordinate 68,076,367 downwards.
AATGGAGGGGTGGGGGAGAGAGATGTTTCAGGCCATGATCTGTAAGACCTAGTCTTACCAGCATTTTGCATCAGAGGCTAGGCAAGTAAGCAGCTTTGAGATAGTGCCTGTGTCATGTTACATTACTTGCCTTCTGGAAACAAGCAGCAGATCACTGAGAACACGAAGGCCAACCAAAGTCCATTCAAATGCCTCTCAAATTCCAGGTGATACACCATTCTCTTGAAGGCTGAGAGCAGAAGGAAGCACTTGGTAGTCTTTATATTAACAACACTTGAGATACATTTAAAATGTTGCACAAGGTATAAAGTCCACTGAAGCAAACTGGGTAGTTTTGTTTTGTGTAACACAGTCTTTTCCCAGGCTTCCCATCCTGTGGCCAAATCCCTCTCTCAGCTGAAATCAGATATCATTGAAGGAGAAAAAAAGTTGCAAACAGCCGTATTGGTCCATGCAAAATCCCAAAAGAAGAACAAAATCCATGTAATACCAATGTGACACAAAACTTGTGCAAGCTTTCAAGACAAAGATGAGCCTGTCTTTCCTATAATCCTGTTTGTAGCCTAGAGTCCTAAACCAGGCTCATGGCATAAAGTGAGCATTAGACCTTTGCTTGAGGATATAATATACACTAGCAGAATGATAAAAACTAAGATTGCTGCTAAGTATAGAGCAGTTCAGGGATTAAGAGAATCATGAAAAGAAACACTAAATGCAAAATGCCCAAATAATGTAGAAATGTACATTGGGAGCTGTTCAGATGGAAGCTTCCAAGCATAACTGGTGTGTTCAAAAGAAAATTAAGATTTAGATGTATTTCGACTGTTGTTTTAATATCAGAATTAAAGTTATCAGCATTAGTTAATTTCATACATTTCAGAATTAAAGTTATAGTATCAGAATTAAAGTTATCTGCATTAGTTAATTTCATACATTTCAAAGGGAATGACATTTCTAGGTGTAATTCTCCCACCTTCAATTGGGATAAAATTGCCTCCTCAACTTTCATTCAAAAAAGAGAAAGCACCTCTATTTTAGACACAATTTCAATTCTCACATGCATAAGTCAGAGGAAGGAAGAAATTAGCAAGTAAGTATGGGTTCCATTCCATTCCTAGGAAACTCAACCCTCCCCTAATCCTAAGAATGGGGGTTGGGTACTCTTTTTCCCACACACATGGAGCATATGGGCAAGAAAAACTAAACCCTGCCATACCTTGTCTTATTGTGCTCCACTCCCTTTTTCAACACTTTACCTCCCCTGCAAAAAGGTCTTCAAACAGTGGTGGATAGCAAAGTAAGGTGGAGTTAGGGATAGAGAACAGGTTAGCTTCTACATCTATATCGACGTGTTCCAGTTTTGTTTAAAAAGAGCATGCACACACACCACTTTGCTTTATGTGTAAACTGCCTGTCTTGTGTCTATCAGGTCCTTCTCCTAGCAGTAGTACTTTTAAATATGGTAATGATGTCAAAGAGATCTCAGATCATGAATAGATCAGGGGAGCTCCCTCACTGGAAATCCGATGCAAGGCTGGTTTGTTTGTTAGCGTACTTGATGTGGTATGAACAGCAGGCATCTCTTAGGCAGGAGGTATCTCGGGGTTTTATCTGGTGTTCATATTATAATTGTTGATTACAAACTGCCTTGTGCCAAGAAGAAAGGTGGGGAATAGTAATAATGATGATGATGATGATATCCATGGATTATTTAGAATAAGAAAGACCTTCTAAAGGCAGTGAGATGATGTAATGATAGAAATTGATAGAAATTAGGAACATTGCACACAGAAATTTCAGTCCTATTTGACAGGAAGCTAAGCTAACTGTTCTAGTTGGACAAAATCCTTGTTGGGCACATATTTGTGAAGTCACTCTCTCCCCTCACTACTTCTGTCATTTCCTGCTTCCCAGCCAGTGGACAACAAGGGGTTACACTAAGTATCTGAACAGGAGTTTTACAACCATTCCCAATTATTGGAAAAAGTTAATATTTGCAGCTTTTACTGTATTTGTTAACGGGCATGATTCCCATGAGATCTTGAACAAGACATTTCTAACTGCCCAGCCCTCAAGCACATCATTAATTTCAAGTAAAATCACTGACTAGGTCTACTTCGCACTTAGTGGGCAAAACTCCAATATGCATGGTGAAGAACACAAGATCTCAAAAAAGAGGTGAAGATTGTGTGGGAAAAGAACGCACATAAATGCCCTAAGACGAGTCAGACAACTGTCCATCTAGCCCAGTACTGTCTGTTCTGACTGACAGTGACTCCCCGGGGATATAAGCAAAGGTCTTCCCCAGCTCTGCTGCTTGAAATAATTTAAACTGGCAACCACAGAGCCTGAACACAAAACGTCTGTAATAAGATGCATCCTATTGGCTGTACATTTGACTCACAAAGGCTGGAAAGTTGGCATCCCCTCTCCCACCAGTCCAGGTGTCACCAGAGAAGTTGCACTGATACTGCTGAATTGTTGTAAGTTGTTGAATCAGTGGAACATTCTGGCTACCCTGCTGAGTGTTTTTCTGGGCTGACGGATAGAGAAGGATTGTGCCACGAAAGGCTTCAGGAAGCAGATTACCAAGTGATGAGGAGGAATAAATTGGCAACATCGAGACAGAACCGTTACTCTACTTTCTATTTTGCTTACAGTACTGGAGAGACGCTGTGATTTATCACAAGGTGGCCCTACTGTAAGGAGAAGGAAAGTTAGAGTTCTAAAGACTCAAAAAATGTGTCCCAGAAGAGTGATAATTTTCACTTTTATGTGGCATGCTTGTATAATTTTCATCTACAGAGCATACCATAAAAAGAGACCACATTTATCATGCTTGTACTATGGTTATGGACTGTGCTGAGTAAGGAGAAGGAAGTGTGCGGTTCAGTGAATGTCAGCCCTTTGCGTCAGCAGTGCTAATGCTGAAAAGCAAATGTTTTTCCCTAGAATGATGGGTTTGTTTTCTTCTTTTAAAAATGCCGAAGATGGATAGAACTGGTATCCCACACATATGGCCAGATGCAATGCTAAAGAAAATGTACTCTTAGGGGCTTGACGTTACAAGCAGGGCCTGATTGCCACAGTAAGGGTCAGGAGGGTATTTTCCCCTCCAGTCAACCTGACTGCTGATTAAAGAACTTGCAGTTAGTATTTGGGAAGCACCATGTAACTTATATGCACTCTTAAAGCACAATTTCCATGAAAGAAAAAGAAGAACTTCTTGCTTCTGCTGTTCTGTTCTTTCCCTAGCCCTCCCATCTCAGATGCTGGAGCAATCAGTCCCCCAGCTTTGTCTCACTGCTGATAAAAGGGGTGGATTAATTACCTAAGAACATCAGAAGAGCATTGCTGGATCAAACCATCTTGGCCATCTTCTGGGCATAGAGTAGGGGTCACTTGGGGGTGTGTGGGGGGAGGTAGTTGTGAATTTCCTGCATTGTGTAGGGGATTGGACTGGATGACCCTGGTCATCCCTTCCAAATCTATTATTTTATGATTCTATTATTCTATGAATAAAGAGATACTTGATCATAATCCTGGAGAAAGGCATCAGAGGTATCTTTTACTCATTTTTTCAAAGAACATCATCATTGCTTTATGTGTCCACTGATAAACAGTGCAATTTATTTATAGTTTATAATAACATACAAAACACTTTTTCATATTGTGATTAATTTCAGAATTAAAAGGACAATGAGTCTAATGCATAGCCTCTTGAAATGTCTAGGGATGATAAACAATCTTGTTTGTCCCTTCCTTAAATTGCCAATATTGTGCATAACCATCCTTTTGCGGCATCCACATTTCATTGATCATGCACAGAACTATCCCTGGTGGCAACCAATAACAAATTGTATTGATGGGTTCCAGCTGAATATAATTATCCAACAGCAGCAGTAATATATCAATTAATCCAAGCATAGCTCAACTTTAATTTTATGGCACTCAGACAATAAGAAAAAGCAATTATTCCTGTTGCTTACAGTAAATAAATTTCAGCCAGTTATGTTGTTAATAGTTGTGGAATAGTTAAGAAGAAAGAACTGAATACTGTAGATATATCAATACAGTTAGAAAGTAGCAAATTCAGCAGTTGGAGAGTTCATTCTATTAGTTAGACTGACAAAGTCGCTTTCACACAGAGGTTTTTCTCCATCTTGGCTTCCAAACTGGAGTGTTTTCTTTTTTGAGCATCTACATAACATTGTGCTCTAGTCATTCTCATTCCAGGTTTCCCTGTCTTCATTATTCTCTTTCTCAAACTTGCTTTACTCTGAACTTTTTAAAAAAGAACACAGACTAACTGCATTGGCACATTATGTGAAAAGAATGGTTTGCACTTCCCTGCTGCAAAGGTCCTGCCCAAATCAGCACCATTTCCCCATCATCAGCCTCTCGTGGGTACCATTTTTCTAATATTTTTTCCTGCCACAACACAGCAGAAACTTTTGTGAGCTTGAAAAAATCAGTAATTGCTATTGTGCTCTATAAGATCTATCACCAGTTATCTATTTCTGTTTCACATTTTAGTTCCCAGTCTTAAAGAATTAAGGATCTTGTCCTTTTTGTTGTGGGGATATAAGGGGAAAGGTGCAGGCAGTTTTTGTCCTCATTGCCTGGAAGAAACCATTATAGCATCACAACACATATATGAAGAAAAGAACCAAAAAACAGGGAATGTTTTGCAATCACAGCAGCTGTGGGCTGGTGGAGGGAAGGCATCTTGGCCATCTTCTGGGCACTGTGTGTGTGTGGGGGAGGTAGTTGTGAATTTCCTGCATTGTGCAGGGGGTTGGACTAGATGACCCTGGTGGTCCCTTCCAACTCTGTGAGTCTATGATTCCATGAATCTATGTCCGGATACTTGGGAATTAAGTATCCAGGCATTGAGTTATAGAACTGGAAATTAAGGTGGGGACTGAGACAGTGAGTCAGAGGGCTTGGCTGGCTACAGGATAGGATTAGGTCCATCTGAATGGAGTTTATAGGATCTGGCAGGATGTTTGTGATCTACTGCAGGAAAAATATAGAAATGCTGAATGTTTGTCCATTGTCTTTTTTTGCACTGAGCCTTCAGCGTCTTCTTGGGGAAAGCTGTTTTTTTGTACTATGCCTATTAAAGGTTATTGCATTGAATTGAATTGAATTAAATTACTGCAATATGTCTCGAGCCTCATAATTACTTGCACAATTTGTACAAGCAGAAATGGATGTTGTAATACAGTAAGTTTAGTGAAGTATGAGCTGCCCGCATGGTCTTTTTAGTATGCTTGCAGATCCTTCAGCTGGAACCCACCCAATGTCTATGCACAATGTTGGTATAAAAAATATTAGTAGTAGCAGTAGTTTTGTAACATTTATCTGCATAATTGGTAGGCACATCCAATTCTAAGTACTTACAGGGCAGCAGTCAAATCACACATAACCCAATCCTCAAACCATTTATATTGGCAGGAAATGAAAGGAAGTATATCTCAACAGAAAATTCTAAGAAACAAAACGGTGTGCTTTTTTTTTTTTAATCACCCATTAAAATTGATGGAGAAAACCAGGTTCCATAGGCCTCCCTTCTGCACTGCCTGGAAAAAAAAATCAATAGAAGTTTGCTACAGACTCAAGTAGAAAATGAATGAAAGCTTTTGAGTGCAGTAACACAAATGTATCTAAACAACTGTTGACCCATAAATTTGCAGAGAATTCTTTCAAAATGAAGAGGCATCAATTTTTTTCTGGAATATGGCATATCTGCTCTGTTCATATGTTTCTATTTTAGCATTTTGTAACTTAAAAAAACTGTTCTGGCTTTACATAGTTGAAATGACAGAATAAAATTTATATTGTTTTCTGAAATTTGAATTGTACTTACTGCTTCACTGGTGATAGCTTTCCAGGTGGCAGTCATTGATTCCTCCCCCTTAGACAGTGACTAATTAAGAACAACCCAAATGGACCTGTACATGTTCTATTTTTTATTTCTATACATATAGTGAATAACATCAACACATGAAGATCTACAGAATTTATGGATATAAAATGACTACTGACATTCCTGTTTCCTTCTCTCCCCCGCCCCAGAGATTACAGGGACCACGTTAAGCTCATGTAGTGGTGTATCGGTAGGAGTTTCAGAACGAGACCCAGGGGATATGGAAGGCGTAAAACTTGGGGTCAAGGTGTCCTTTGGAGAATGCGTTAAGATTGGACAACAAGCACAAGGTACGAAATAAATTCATGTTTACAAAATGCTCTTCCTCCCTTCCATATCTGAAACTGATAATTTTTTTTCTCCCATGGGGAGAGATTTGTTCAGTAAAAGCATCAATATGTCTAATATTCAGTGTGCCCCCATCTTGGAAACTTAAAGCCAGAGACAGAAGCCATGGACAAACAAGACAGGTTTTCCTACAAACCCGAGAAAAATCTGAAATCTAAAAAAAGAAAGAAAAGATACATGGGGGTAATCATCCCCCCCCCAAATGACAGCCTGAAGAAATGAAGGCCCTCAGTGGATTTTACTAGGCAATCACAACAATATTGCCAGCCTTCAACCCTTTCTGTCAGTAAAAAGCAGGGGGGATGGGGCAGGGTCCTTTCCAGGACTATTTTGGCATTTGATGAAGGACTAATCAGGGCTAGGCCCAGCACCAACCACAGTGACTTGCTACAATGCAACTTCTATGAATTACCCAGGCCCAGCTACTTGCCACTGTTCAATAGCAGCTGACCCATGACAGCTAGTGTTGTGCAGTGGTTAGATTTTCAGAGTAGGATCTTGGGAGATCCAGATACAAATCTCCACTCTGTTCTGGAAGCTCACTAGGTAACCTTGGGCCAGTCACACAATCTCAGCCAAACCTACCTCACAGGGTTGTTGTGAGGATAAAATGGAGGAGAGGAGAATGATATAAGGTGCTTTGGGTTCCCATTGAGGAGAAAAGCAAGGCATATAAGAAGTAAATAGGGTTGCTTGTAAACTCCCTACTGTAAGCACGAGGAACTGCCAGGTAGCAGCAGGAGATCTCCTGCTAATTCAACTGATCTCCAGTCGACAGAGATCAGATCACCTGGAGAAAAAATGGCCGCTTTGGCAATTGAACTCTATGGCATTGAAGCCCCTCCCCTCCCCAAACCCTGCCCTCTACAGGCTCTGCCCCAAAAATCTCCTGCCGGTGGCGAAGAGGGACCTGGCAACCCTAGAAGTAAATAAATAATAAACATGGCCAAAGATAAAAGGTAAGTTGGTGGGTGGGTGGAAAGGAAAGAAGGAAGCATAATAGTATATGTCAAAACATTAAAAATATCACATTAACACTTCCTTCCAATGGAGCTTCGGCACATGCTATTTGCAAAGACCATGCTTTAAAGCACAACCTTCATTAGATGAACCTTGTATACAAATAAGTTCCAGTGATGACTGTGGGATTTACCACTGTGGTTAGGGATAGTGGGAAATACAATGGGGCTAGTATTTATATTGTGGTTTAGAGTGTTCACAGTGCTTCGGAGCCATCATTGTCCCAATCGCAGTAGCACCTCTTATCCATTATTGTCTAGATGCAGTAGGAATTACGTGTGCAAATGGACATTGCTAAGACTGTAAAATGTGGTGATGTTGCCAATCAGTTGGAAGGTGGACTGGATGTGTGCCCCCACACAGCAACAATCAGATTGGTACAGTAACCAATGCTGATTGTTTGACAGCTACATATACACAGTCCTTGCTGCTGGAGGTGTGCACATTTGGGCTGGAGCCTTTTTCAGTCTTAACACTACACCAGAGGATCAATATTATTCCCATATTTCAAATGACAGACAAAGGCAGAGATGGCGGGTGAGGCATGCAAAGAAGGGGATTTTCACTTATTACCCCCTCCCACAGCAGCTTTAAAACTCCCCCCTCATGTGTGTGTGTTAAGTGCCATCAAGTTGCTTACCCCTATATTCCAGGAGTAGCATTTGGTGAGGCATTTCGGGGTACAGCAGGAGGAGGAAAGCCTTTCCTTACATGGAAATTTTTAGACAGTATCCCACCCAGTGACTTGCCTATGTCCTCTCAGTCCATTCATGGCAAATACGGGGTTTGAACCTGGGTATTCCTGGTTCACAGGTCAGTTGTTTAGCTTGTATGTTGCAGTAGCTCCCTGTTTATATTTTTAACTATAATATTTTCTTGTGTGTCCTTTTTGTAGTAGTAGTAGTAGTAGTAGTAGTAGTAATGCCCTTTAACATCTATAAGTGATGGTATTATTAATACCCATTTGTGCTGGTCATTGCCTGTAATAAAAATCTAATCTAATTAATACCCATAAGTGGACTTTGGCACACTCAGATGGCATTAAAACCATCTTTGCTGTCTTTGTAATATTCTTGTAATTGCTACTCACTGGCAAATGTCCTCTATTGAGCCACCTTGACGAACCAGTTTAGACAGTACTAGTAACTATATATAGAAGCAAACGCTAATATATTCTATTGTCCAACTTTCCAGACTCTGCCGGAACAAAGTCAGTCATAGAGGATATTATTCCCCGGATCCGTGGTGGAGACACTGAATTTGCCAGCATGCTCTTGGAAAGCAGGAATCCCAATGCATACCGTTACTGGGGGAGGTCATTAAAACTTAATCCCACTGTTATTGATTTTGAGGTAAGCCTTTTCTTTTAGATGTAGAAGTGCCACATCTCTAAAGGATTGAAAGTGTACTAGACCAGATCATTTTATATTTTATTGTGATTCCCATCTTAGAACAGGATTAAATTTAATGGGCCACTGATTTGCTGACCTTATCCCTATTTCACAATGGGAGAATGCATTTTATTTAGCAATGTCTTCAGAGGCAACAGAGATAAGAAGTGAAGTCCAACTCCAGCACTGATAGTTAAGTTTATTCTATCATAATCCCACGTAAACAGTTTGTCAAGATAAACCTTCAAGTAGGCATATTTTATTACATTTGGAAAAGGAAAATCATGAATTTTGCAATTTTTTTCAAGATAGCCATTACAGTTGTAAAGTTTTTCCACATTGAGATTCATTTACATAGAGAGGAAATGTATGCTGTGAAACAGTAGTAGAACACCAGTTTTGCATGTGGGAAGTAATACAATTTGCACAGATTCCACAAGCTGGGTCTGGGGTTCCTTACTCTCTTTCACAGTCAAACATGAATTGCGAATTCTCCTTGATCCTTGTATACACGGTGGCCAATTTGGATTGGAAATGTGATGCATGTGGAAAAGGAGCTTCAGCTCCTCCCTGCAACATTTTCCTGACCTGAAACAGGCCTGAGAAGGTGCTATTTGACTCACTGGGGAAGCTCACATGTTCCCTGCAATACATGAAGGTTTCCCCAGTGGGCCAAACAGCACCACTGGGGCCATTTCAGGTTGGGAAAAAATGGCACTGAGGATACAGCTGAGAGCCCTTCTGAGTTTCAATCCAGATCAGGCACTGCAAACACAGGAACAGAGGAGAGCCCACAGTTCACGTCTAACTGTTGAACAGGATAGGCAGGGAATGAACCCTCTCCAACAAAGATGAAGAGAGGCTCGAGTGCCTACTTGGGGATAACAATTTGGGTTTCTAGCTTCCTGAACTTGATACCAGTTGTTGATCCGTGATCTAAGGGATTTGTCCTTTTTGATTCAGAACCCTACAGTTTCATGGATCATAATTCCACAGTCCCCTTTCCCTACTTCCAGGTTGCAGCACCACAGACACCAGTTCATGAGCCTGAACTATAACAACCCAAGCCTGTTACTAACTGACAAAGTTCCCTATATAGTGGGAAAGAAAAATGCAGGGATCAGGAAGGAGCAGAGGGTGATTCTCTTTCAAACCGTACCACTACCATAACGCACTGCTGATTTTTTTTACAAGATAACCATGTAGGGAGTCGGCCACTGGTGTAACTGCTTTAGCGGAGAATGGAGGATTCAGTGCTGCCCTTTAAAGTTCTGGGTGAAAAGGAAAACTTCTGGGAGATCTCAAATGTCCTTCTCTGGTACTACATCTGTGCAAAGAAACGAAACTCTTCCGGGGTAAATTTATCGGTTGGCAGCGATGCCACTTCATTTCTTCCTCTAGCTAACAAGCATATTAGCTTCTGATTTCTGCAGCAGAAGGTATGAAATTTAGTTTGGAAGCAGAAATCATCCTTGCGATTAGCAGGGCTGAGGGGGAATGACAGATTGTGTGTGTTTTTTAAAAAGAAAAACCAACTAATGAGAAAAGATGCTCCGCACTTCCCGGGTATTCTGTGCATAAATTTCCCATTAATTCCAGATGCAGCTCTCTCTGGTTTGCCTATTGCCACTCTGGAACCTTTCAGTGGCTCTTTCTGGCTGCTTTGCCGGTGGTGCGTTCAGTTTGGAGTGGATTCAAGCACCCAATGATTACTTATGTCCACTTCAGTGTCCTCTTATCTCTGCGACTCATTGTTGTTTGCCAAAGAGTCTTGTGCTAATATTATTTCAAAGCATGCATTTCCCAAGGCCGTGTAGGAGCCCTCACATGGCAATCTTTTGCCTTAGTGGATTCCAGGAAGCAAAACCTTCGCAAACAGACTGCCCTATGCAATATGTCGGGCATTCTGACAGCTGTATGCACTGTGCTTATCTGCCTCCCTTCACAGTCTCTGCCTTGGCTTCTCAGTCCCCTCTTTATTATCAGCTAGGAGAAGACTGTAGGGTAGCAATGTGCATATTAATTAGGGTTGCTAACCTCCAGGTACTAGCTGGAGATCTCCTGCTATGACAACTGATCTCCAGCCGATAGAGATCAGTTCACCTGGAGAAAATGGCTGCTTTGGCAATTGGACTCTATGGCATTGAAGTCCCTCCCCTCCCCAAACCCCACCCCAGAAACCTCCCATCGGTGACGAAGAGGGACCTGGCAACCCTACAGAGCGCCCAGGCCATGGTGCTGCAGCCACTCGTGGCCCCTTTGCTCCTGTGCAGGGTGGACAGTTGGCAAGCCTCTCTTCAGGCTGGCTGCAGTGAACCTACCACCCACCTTGAAGTGATGCTCACTGCTAGTCCTCCCCTAAAAACATCTCAATTTGCAGTATATTTAGAAAAAGCATTTATATAATGTTACAAAATATAAAGCTATACACTGAAACAATTGTTGGACATGCATTTTTAAATATATGTTAATCTGTCAACAGGCTGCACAGAGAAGTGTTGCCAGATGTTCAGATAGACTTACTAAATGAATTTTTTTTACAGCTTATCCTATACATATAATAATTGAAATAATTAGGCTACAATATTAGTACTGACTCTCACTTGTTTATTTACTTCATTTGTACCCACCTTTCTTCTCAATGGGGACCCAAAACAGCTTACATCATTCACCTCTCCTCCGTTTAACCATCAAAGCATCCCTGTGAGGTAGGCCATGCAGAGTGTGACTTGCCCAAGGTCACCCAGCAAGCTTCCATGGCAGCATGGGGATTCAAACCTGGTCTCCCATATCCTAGTCCAACCACTGCACCATACTGTATTGGCTATTGTTTCTGTCAAGAGTACAGAGGACTGGTCACAGGAAAAGGAAGGTAGAAAACACCTTTTTTTTTTTTTTTTTTTGCATTGCCATCTTCCTTGATCTTTGTTGTGGAGCCAAGGAATCCCTCAAACTCCTACTCTGTAGAGTAGGTTCAAGAAATAAGGAAGCAAGATAACATCTGACATGTTTATTCTGTTAACATGTTTCTGGCTATTTCAATGTGTGCCTCTCCTCCTCCTCCTCTTTTTCATATTGGTGCATGGGAAGCATCTCTCTCTCTCTCTCTCTGGTTTTGTGCACAGATGTCTTGAATCTGACAAGCCTCCTAAGGTAGTGCTAAGGGTATGCATCTGATAGGAGATGGCAAACTTGCAAGAGAGGATGACTTCTCATTTGCCAAATGCTTGAAGGTAGTATTTGTAGAAAACCTTTACAAATGAGTGGCTGTAGTGATGCAGCTGCACCAATTCCATGCTAGTGGTGTATAGAAAGATAAAGAGTGCTCTGCCTTCTTGGAGAACTTTGAGATTTCATCCATGCCAAACATGGGTGTGAGCATGTAAGCTGTTGCCTCTGGAAGCTCAATTAGTGTCTCAACTCAGGTGAACTTATGAAGCTGTGTTATACTGAATCAGCCTTACTTATGTTTACTGTGGCTGATGGTGACTCTCCAGGGTCTCAGGTGGAGAGAGGGTTTTCTCAACACCTGCTGCATGAAATCCTTTAGCTGGAGCCATTGTGGATTAAGCTTGGGACCTTCTTCCTATAAAGCAGTTCTTTCTACCACTGAGACCACTCATTCTCATGAGCTGCACACTTCTCCCTCTTGGCTGGAACAAGGATTGTGCTGAAGCTTTATTTCATGAAATACCTCTAGGTCAGGGTATCCCACCCTTGCCACATTGTGTTCTTCTCTCCCAGACTAACATTTGGGGAGTTGATAATCTTTGCTACCTATTAAGTATACCAGATAGGGGTGTGTATCACTAAATTCTTGAACTGAAGATATATGCATAAATAACTCGTTCAGGTTGTTCATGTGATTTTCCAGAACAGTAACACAATTTCAGGATTCTTAGGTATTACAAAACCACCCCTCCTCAAACAATCCATTTTGTTTTTGATCTTCAGGTAATGCTAACCAGCTATAGCATGCACACATGTTTTTCTTTGACCCTACTGATTTCTTGGGCATTTCTCCTTTCCAGTTGGATCCTTGCAGAGGAGGAGCACAGGGTGTTTTCAGCCAATCATCTTTGGAGACAAGCTGTAGAGAATCACAGTTCTCTTTCCATCACTTGTTTGTGGCAGCAGAACCCTATTGTTCTCTGCAAGTACTGTGGCTGGGAAAATAGAGAGCTGGGAGCATCTTGTTCAGGGGCCTGTACAATTCAACCCCGTGGACTAGTTTGCTTGAAACTTTGGGGTTCATAAGTGGACAGGCAGGACTCACTCTGCCACAATGTTGGTGTCATTTGGTTGAAAAATAGCCACTCAAGCCCCCCCACCCCACAAGTCTCCTTTAGGAAATAATGGCAGACTGATAGGAAGGGATTTGGGGGGGGGGGGCTTGCAGAGGAAGCCACTTTGTGAAAGGAAACAAACACAACAAGGAATGATGGCAAATGCAGAGTTTTCAGTGGAAAGGCCACTTTTTTTAAAAAAAAAATGTCAGTCACTGTAAGAGTAAAGAAATGAAGTGCAGACAGGTTTTGTTTTGCTTTTTAATGCCGTGGCTGGCTGGAGCTGTCCTGCTAGGCTGCTCTTGATTGCCATTTCAGGAAATAGTAGACAGAAGTGCAACTGTGCAGAGTCATATACTTTGGAGGTCTGCAAAATCCAAAAACATGATAAAATAACACCATAGCTTAAGTTAAAACAAGGTCCTTCTGTGTGTACACTAGGGTTGCCAGTTCCCTCTTCGCCATTGGTGGGAGGTTTTTGGGGTGGATCCTGAGGAGGGCGGGGTTTGGGGAGGGGAGGAACTTCAATACCATAGAGTTCAATTGCCAAAGTGGCCATTTTTCTCCAGGTGATCTGATCTCAGTTGGAGATCAGTTGAATTAGCAGGAGATCTCCTGCTACTACCTGGCAGTTGGCAACCCTAGTGTACACTGTGTGTATGGTGGGAAATCTGAATTTGAATTTTAAAACAGGGAAGTGACCTTCTCAAAAGAGAAGTGGTTTAATTGCCCTGTGATTCAGCAGTGACATTACAGGACATATCTTCATTTTACCTTTTACCTGGAAATGGCATTATGGAGTATGGCATCATTGTGCTGCCACTGCCAGGTGACTTTCTTTAGATCAGTCATTTGAAGAGGGAAAACTGTTTCCAAGGTGGTTGGTGGTTCATTGCCATGGTGGTTCAGCAGCAGCAGCAGAAGAGGTGGTTTTTATATGCTGACTTTCTCTACCACTTAAGGGAGACTCAAACCGGCTTACAATCACCTTCCCTTTCCCTCCCCACAACAGACACCCTGTGAGGTAGGTGAGGCTGAGAGAGCGTGACTTGCCCAAGGTCACCCAGCTGGCTTTGTGTGTAGAAGTGGGGAAACAAATCCAGTTCACCAAATTATCCTCAACCACTCATGTGGCGGAGTGGAGAATCAAACCCAGTTCTCCAGATCAGAGTCCACCTCTCCAAACCACTACACCACACTGGCTCTTAAATGGCTTTTAGGCCACGCACAGTCTACCTTTGCCTACCACAATGGTTTTCAAGTCACTGTTTAAGAATTGCAGCTCTATTCTGCCCATCTTTTACAGTTTTCTGAACACCCAGTTTTGATGTGTACACAAAAGTACCAAAAATAAGTCTTTCTCACAGTTTCCCCTCTATTATTTACAGATGCAACCTATACATGAAATGCTACGTAGGTCCAGTCTTGCCCATATGGAAACCAAAAGGCAAAACCTGAAAAGAGCTTTAGAAGAATACTTAACTGAGTTTAATGTCTGCCGCTGCGGTCCTTGCCAAAACAACGGTGAACCAGTACTGGTTGGCTCCTCCTGCGTTTGTGTGTGCCAACCGGGCTCACAGGGTGCCGCATGTGAGGATACAAGGCGGGCAGGTAAGGTGGCATCATGGAAGAAAAGTTTTACGCTGACTTAAATAAAGGGGTACCTTTCCAAATCTCCCCATCAATCAACATCTCCCTCCAGTGCTTTCGATCATGTACATGCTGGGCAGCCTGAGGCCCTTCCACAGGAATAAAATTAACAGCTCAAGTGATTATGATAAGTAAGCCAGGCTAAGCAAAGAAGGTTTTAGAAGCAGCAAATGTGCCTGTATCATAATTCATGCCAGAGACTGCAAGAAATGAGCCAAAGCATGACATCAACTGAATACAAATGTTAAATACTTACAGTCCACACCTTTGCAGTTAGGATATATTCTATGCAGCTAAAAGTGTTTTTCCTGCTGCAATTCTGTTTATTAAGAAGGGCTGATGGCATGCTTGTTTCTATTACCTTCTTCTTCATCAGCAGATGCACTTGTGGGGTGTGGGAAATCACTGAAGCTTGCACTGTCAAGCAATGCACTGGAGCAGTTCCTTATAAGTAATTCCCATCACGTCCTTTATAAATGTGAACTGCAAGCGTACTAAAAACAGACCTTACTAGAATGGAGAAGGAGCCTTGAAAAAGCTGGTCTTTGCATTCAAAAAACAAACAAACATCTGACTAAGATGCAGTCACAGGATGAATGGAATCTAATGGTTCCCTTCTAAGTGAAGCATCTTCACCAAAGAGCAACAAGATTAACAATAGCATGAAATTTGTTGTACAAGATCACTAAAAGAACAAATTCCTCTTTGCAAATTATACTCTGGGGACAGAAGAACAAATTACTGATATCATGTGACCATCTCTGAGATCAGCAGCCCCGCCTGTCTTCTCTCTCTTTGCTATAAAAAGTAATTCTATTACACGTGTACTGCGATATTAATGTGCTATGAGTTTCCCTGTCCCCCACATGAGTCCATTGGGCTGCTGTCTGTGGTAGAGGGGACACAATAAATATTGTAAATTTTAAGATCCTACATGGTCTGGGACGGTCGTGCCTTTGGGACCGCCTCTCCTGGTATGCCCTTCAGAGAGCTGTACAAGCAACAAATGCTAATCTCCTGGTGGTCCTTGGCCCAAAGAGTGTCCAGCTGTCCTCGGCCAGGGCCCGGCCTGGTGGAACTCCCCTCCAAGTGAGATCAGGGCCCTGCAGGATCTTAAACAATTTTGAAGGACCTGCAAGACGGAGTTGTTCCACCAGGCCTATAGTTGAGGACAGCTACTGGTTAATACCTAAGCTGGCCTCCCCCCAGTTCTTTATTTTATAATTGATATCACCAACAGAACCGGGGCTCTGGTGGCCTGAGTGCTGCAGCTACCTTATGATTTCAGCCATCTGTATTTGATTTGTTTCTGGTTTTAAAACATTTTCTGAACTTGGATGTTTTTATGGAGATTGTTTTATTGTTTTAATGAATGTATATGTTTTTATATATTGTTAGCCACCCTAAGCCTGGTTTTGTCCAGAAATTGAGGGCGGGGTACTCATTGAATGAACGAATAAATTAATAAATAAATAAGATGCTCCAGAAAAGCGATGCTATTTTTGTCCTCTGAGGTTAACCTGGATACCTTTTGAAATTTGAGTCTACTGGTTAACAGTGTTTCATAGTCATCACGGTCAGGTTCTGTAGATCCAAAACTTCCATCCCATGAATAATAAAGTCTTCAGTCAATGTCAGCAGCCTTCCACTGATGCAAGGAGCCTTGCTCCAGCAGAAAAAGCTGCTCCACTGGTGGAAGGCACCTGTCATCCAACGAAGACTCTGTCATTAGTGGAATAGAAACTTTGGCTCCAACCTGATATCACTATCATATTTTATATGCAATGGAGTAATTGTGTTTATTTATCCTAACTCCTGAGCTGTAGTATCACCTAGTTTTATAATAATAAATTGTTGTCTCATAGGTCATCCGGTGCATGGTATGTGGAGCTGCTGGACACCATGGACTCCCTGTCAATCTCAGTCTCGAAGGCGAACAAGGCAGTGTACTAACCCTGCTCCTCAAAATGGTGGAACAGTGTGTGCAGGCAGAAGTGTACAAACCGAGGCATGCTAATAATTTGACATGTTTGGATTGGTGGGTTCTGCTGCCAAACAGAAAAAAATTGTGCGTGTGCATGATGATTTGTGCACAGTAAAAAGCTTATTACATGTCTGATATGCTCCTAAGAATTGCTGTGACACAGTGAAAATAAAAAGTGAGATTTGTGAAGACTAGCTGTGTTGTGCAAAGGTATGACATGGCAATGGTGGCATCTTGAGACTTAGAGCTGTAATAGATGTTACTGTAGTAGAAAAATAGATAGTTTCCCCCATAAAACAAGAATATGAGCGGAGAGGAAAGGAACTGAAGTGGGTCGTGCCTTTGAGTGACTATACTCTTAGAATGGACCACTTCCTGAAAAGTGATATGTTATCTTATTCAGATAGTCACCTACTAAGCAGGACTCAACAACTTTACCTGCTTTTAAAAAGCAAGTCTTTTTATTGATGTACTTCTAGTAAATATGCGTAAATGCAAGTTACGAAGTCTTTACATTCACTTACAATGTATGCAGTAACAATGTATTCAGTTACAATGTATGCAGTAAAGCAAGCAAGTCTTACATACTATTCAGATTTAAAATCCAACTTTTAAAATATAACAGTCAAATAAGTCTGATTTAGTTCAAAGTGTCTAATTCACAATATCTAGAATAAAATTCAAAGCCATACATACCAATACCGTTTTCAAGACCCTCTGAAA
Organism: Euleptes europaea; assembly: GCF_029931775.1. Lineage (NCBI taxonomy): Eukaryota > Metazoa > Chordata > Lepidosauria > Squamata > Sphaerodactylidae > Euleptes > Euleptes europaea. Next base: position 68,059,033 of record NC_079313.1, on the reverse strand, counting down.
GAGATCTGAAAATCTAGTCTTTCTGTGCCTGTATTTATACTGTTTCAAGCACCTCGAAAAGGAGTTGTCTTACAACCTTTCCATGTATTGGAAATGTTTCTTAGAAATGTTATTGCTCAACAGCTTTCCTTTGTGCTGTTCAGTAACCTTTTTCTTATTACTTAATATGGGCTTCCTTTCCTCCAGTCTATTTTACTAAACTATAAACAATCAGTTTTGAGCTTTGTGATCACTCTATATACTCAATTATAACATCATTCTCATCTCCAGCACAATATGCTTTCATTACATTCATTCATAATTCAATAGTATCATGTTTACATGTTTAAATAATAAAACACAATTATTGCTTATATTGCATACTGTCATCATTAGTTAGCATTGAATAGCCTTGTAGTGTGGAGGGTGGAGAACATCTCTTGTGAAATGGCTGGGGAAGGAAATCAGGAAAAGCTTAACAAGCAGTCAGCTCTGACCTTGAAACATTTTTTAGAAACATAAGCCTCTGGTTTAATATTTCCAGGCTTTCTTTCCTTCTTAAAAAGTAACTAAAACTTCTGCTACATAGTTTGCAGTTTAGTCTTAGTTTGTTGTTTGTATGTGTAGTTGTAGTTTTATAGTGAATTATTTCTGCATATGTACAACTCAATATCATAGTTCATTGCTGTAAGATGTCAGAGACTGTGACAGTAACAAAGTAAGCACTGCTGGTGTGTGATATCACTAACTGTTGCTGACATTGAGGGCCAAGTCACATGATTATATCAGTCAGTTCAAGGTATGGAGTATTGGTGGGTCACCTTAGGATGTCTTTCATTTCTTCCACTATGAGACTAGCCTGAAATCAAAATCACTTTGCCCAGCTCATTTTCCAATTGACTTGTGTAGTACATATGGGTTAAGTTGATGAGCAAGCAATGGAGAGATGGAGGATCAAGCAATCACACAAATATTCTGCCAATGGCAGAATGAGCATGAATTTGTCTTGAATTTATTGTGCAGTCTAATGTAAATTTCCTGCATGATTCATAAAATCCTCTAGTAGCTTCTTTGGTGACATGACGTGGTAAACCAGACCTCTAAGAGTTTCACCAACATTCTGATTTAGTCATCAGCAAATGATCTTTTTGAAAAATTAATAGTGGTGTACTAAACACAGAGCAAAGCCGATGATAGTCTGCTATGAAACTTAACTTACTACCTCAGTTTTCTATGTGAGGCCTCAAAAAAATAACCACCAACATGTGTGTGGGTGTGGGTGGGTGTTTCATAAGTGGCCATGTGATGACAATTTCTCACAAATGACAATTCCTCACAAAGATTGACCAGTTAAAGTCTGCAGCCAGAGAGGACTCTGCTGATGGGTCAAATCCTCCTCATTTCATGGAAGGTCATGCTAAGGGTCTACAGACACTGCAAATTTTGAGCAGACAGAAAATCTAGGTTCATGTCTCCAGTTGAAATGTACTAATTTCTGAAGCTAAACAGTTCATGTTATACGTCTGCAGAGCTATCAGATGATACAGCTACATTGGCGCCCAAATATTTTATGTTTGTTCTAAGTCCAATGGAATTTTCTTTGGTGCATCTTCAAGGTGACTAGTCTTCTAGGTCTTTCCTTCCTATAAGGAAGCCTGAGCATTGTGTGCTTCTCTTTCTTTTGTGTCTTTTTTTCTATATGGTACAGCAAACCTTTTTGAAACCCAAGGTCCAAGAAGGATTAATGGCTGAGGACACTGCTGAAGATTCAATACAATGGTTCGGATCCCAGTACTGTTTCGCATTGAGTGAGGACATTTCTGCCAGTGGAAGGGGGGAGCAGTTTTCACTGGATCCCCCTTCCACATCTGACCCCAATTTTTTCCCTCCTCTTCTTGTGGGTCCACCCATCTCCCATGTGCAGAATTTTGTGGGCCACAGTAGATTGTAGTAGGAGAGGGAAGACCAGAAAGTTCCCTTCCGTTTTCATTGTTGTTGTTTCACTGTTGGATTCCAGCCAATGAACATCTAGCTGAGGGCTGTTAGCAAGAGAATAAAGGGGTCTACAGACACTTTTTGAGTGATATTTCCCACACATTCAGATTTGTAAATTGTAAACACAGGAAGAGATGGGTCATGTCTGCTGTTTATTAAAGGAACTCAGTAGACTTTGCTAACTGTAACAGTTGTTTATTTTGAGACTGAAGTGCCCTTAACCCATAACACATACACTCAGCTGGATACAACAGAAGGGTCTGGACACCAAATAGTCTAATGGTGTTTGAATTTTGTTTCAAGCAGTAAAATTCAGAGATGCTTAAATTCAGTGCAATGTAACTTTTGAATATAAATGGATGATGAATAAAAGAATCATAGCCACATGCAGCCTTTCCACTGAGGACAGTGCTGCACAAATAAGGCTATTTGCTCTTTGAGGCTAGCCATGAATCATCTGCTAGAACACCAGCATTCTATCTCCAAGGATCCCAAAGCTGGAGATGTTATCAGCCTGGCTGATTTAAGAGCCCTTTTCGAATGCAAGGCATAAATCTTACTGCAAGAATATGTGCAGTGTTGAAATGAGTCCAAAGACTGTGGTTGAAATCCATAGCACCATACTTCTAATAAACTGCTGTGAAACCAGGCACAGTGAATGTCAACAGAACTGCCCTTGATTGTGCGGTGCTTTTAATTACACAAAGTAATCAATGCCAATAGAGGATTAAAGGATACAATAAAGGGCAAAATCAAACAACACAGAATCCCTGTTGTCTTTTGAGAGCAATTCCTGCCTGTGTTGTGTCAGGCAACTGAATCACAAGCAAGTCCGGACAGCATTCATTAAAACATGCAGAACAGCATCACACACTCACAGTCTTGCCAGTTTCCTTTTCCTCTTTCCTGCACTGCCAGATTACATGTCCCAGCAAACAATGTTCTCACAATTTTACTTAAGAGTGCTATGGTGAGGAACCAGGCTTCAACCTCCCTCTCCTCCTCTTCCTCTCCGTCCAAGTGTTGATTGGCTCTGACAATGTTGACATCACTAATAATCTGCTTGGCAGGAAAGACTAGTAAGTATGGGCTGGATTTTTAAAAATGACACTAACCATTGGCTGAAAGGGTTATTTGAATAGACCTGGTGATTAGAATCAAAGATTCATAGAGTTGGAAGGGACCTCCAGGGCCATCTAGTAGGGTTGTGCATATCAATATACCTGAACTGAAAATAAAACCAAAATTAGCTGTTTCAGCAATATTTGCATTTTGGTTTTACTGAATGCCAAAACCTGGGAAGCTTCCCAAAGCCAAATATGCGATTCCTGAAAAAGCCAAATAATTATTCTGCTTTTTCGGGTTCAGCTATTTGCCTTTGCTCAGATGCACAGCTCTGTGCTTTCTCACATTTTCTATCTTTTTTTTTTTTTTACTGGTTTTGTGGTTGGGGTCGTGTAATTGGAACCAACTTGGTCTGACCAACCGGGATGATCTGCACTTTAAAAGATGGGGGTGGGGCTCACCCAGTTCTGTCCGGTGGGATATACCCTCTGTGAGGATCCTCATTCCCTTTTGAACCTCACAAATTTTTCTTGCTGTTACCAATAACTGTGAGGGTTTTTAGTATTTCTTAAACCCCACACCTTGTTACCTTTGTTTGTGTGAGGAGAAAGCTTCCCTTTCCTCCCCCCAGGTGAAATTGAGAGGCTTAGAGGCTGTAACTGATTTTATAATATTTAATATGAATTGAAGTTTATTATTTACAGAGAGTTAGTTAGATTGATTGTTTTTCTTCAAGAGAGGCACAAAGCTTAGTTGGTTAAAAGCAGTTCAAATGTTAAATGGTTACAGGCACAGTACTTAGTTCTCAGTATAGTTTCTTCAGGTTATTCAGTAAAGTTCTCAGACTTTGTGCAATATATTCATTACACTCAATATACTCAGTGTGGACTCAGTTTACCCTAGCACAAAGAATATCAGAGAGTGGAGGTGTATCCACAACTTTTCCCACTCCTCAGATTTGCCCACCTCCTGTGGAAAACAAATCTTTCTCCCCCAAAACACTGAATCAGGAGTCTTCCTATTTCAGGAGCCACCTCCCACTTAGTAACTGATAGGGTTTTCTGTCTCAATCTTCCCCTTGTCACCACTCAGGTTTGGTTTATACAAGCTAGGTAATATTTGAACACACAGGTTCTAAGAGTCTCTACACACAACTGCACAGTTCAGGAGCTCAGAGCTAAAGGATCAAAAACTTCTCTCTCCCTCCAAGAAGACTCCTGTCAGTTCACCAGACTCTTCCCACTGCTTGCTGGCATTGGCTGACAGAATTCCTCAGTCTCAGAGTTTACTTTTAACCCTGTATTCATCACACCCTCCAACCGAAAAATGCCAGCTTCTACAATTACTTACTACTGGGCTTCTGAAGAAGACTCCTCACCCGAGCAGATGAGCAATGTCCTTCACAAGAGCTGCCTTGGTCATGACTTCGGCTGGCTCCGAAATCACTCCCCCCCCCGAAAACCTGCTATCAAACTGAAGGTGGCCCCGAGCAGAGGCTTCGTTTCCCTGCACCATGACCTTCTCTTGAAATCAGATATTTGATAACTATAATAAAGGACTGTTCACAGGATGTCATTTGCCACCAAAAGAAATGTATGTCATGCCTTGTTTTTCTTGCATTTAAGCCACTTTCCTCAGTTTGGAAGCTAATTTGCATGGACATCATGCTACATGCCCCAGATACAAAGGCAGCCCCCAGAGTTTGAGGTCCCAGACTGACAATTGGCTCTTTTTGCCAGCCCTCGGCAACGCTGAACTTCTGAACCTGAACACTGATGGACAATTCAACTCGCAAATGCCTGGAGGATGGGGCAACCCCTTTGTGAGCCCATACAATTGGACCCCCTATCCCAAAGTTCACCAAACTTTGGTGACCATCTAAGGAGAGTCCCTTCCAGCAACACTGCACATTTGGTGACTCTACCTTAAAAAATCCAGACCAAACTGGTCTGAAGGAAAATTGCTTCCTGACCCCAAAGTGGCAATTGGCATTTCCAATGGGCATGTAAGAAAGGGCCACAAGTGACAGGCACTGACGCAACCCCTCCTGCCCTCCCTCTCATGAGCTGCCTAAGTTCACAATACACAATATTATTTAAGAGATTACTTAATAAGCATAAAAAGGCTTACATCTGCCTAAAAGGTATATTCTGTCTTATTTATGTATTTGTTCCACTATCTTTCTATACCACTTTTCCTTGCTGCTGAAAGCAGTTTACAATAAAGCAATTATAATTATGTTAATTGTATCTCCACTCCTTCCAGTTTCCAGCATTAGTCCAAGTTGCTGAGTACTGGCAGTTGTGTTTCTGGCAATGAACCTTCATTTCAGAGGACATCCTACCCTCTTGTTACAGCTAGTGTTGAGAAGTAAGATCTCCCTGATTTCCTCTGTCTGTTTTTCTCTCTTTCTGTCCCTCACACATACCGGTGCTGCAATCATTCTGTACCAGAAATCTGTCTTGGCCTGGCGTTCTCCATTATTTTATTCCTTCAGCTGGCCAAGCTGCCATTTATGATCAATTTATACCCAACTGGGAACATGTACAGTGTATCATTGCAACACTGTGATAAGGAAACAAACAGCATCTTCTGAGAAGGCCCAACAAAGGGGATGAAATGGGCACACTCCCCACACGGCAGGGCTCTCATATAATTACATTCCTCCAGAAGCCACTGTCTGGGTACAATGATCCATCTAGCCCTAGCAGTAAAAGAAAGAATACAACAGGCACCACAGCCTTCCACATTTGATTAAGCTATGTGGGGAGAACACAACACTGGGATGGTTCTACTGCTTAAAAAAACTGTGTTGCCTTTTAATAGCAACAATCTTGAGATGCCAGTTTTCCTACAGAATGCTGATGAGTGTTTAGAATTGATTGTACCAACACTAACTTCACTACTTTACACCCTGGAGGATTAGACCTATGTTTCATGTGACCTTCCTAGAAGGGAATATATATAAATAAAGGGAATATATATAAATAAATGTTTCCAGCTCTTGTAAAAATGAAGGCAATTTTCTTTTGTAAGGAGGGCTGTGCCATGCTGTTCTGAACACCAAAGGTTGAGCTTTCTGTAGAAATAGAAAACTGGCTGTATAACTCTTGCAAATTGATAATAATTCATGGTTTTGTACCAATGGAATCAGTATTTTGCCATTTTTATAGCTAAGAAATACCTATTTTCACAGAGACCTGAAACCACATGTATTAGATCCAAGTAATGCTCAAAGGCTTTGATCTCACTCCAGGCAAAAAGCAATAGCCCCCAACTTTACCTGTAGCCCCAATGGTATTTTATTTCAGCTGTGCAAAATATGTGTACAGCAGGCTTATTATTTATAACAATGTATAATATTGTTTGATCCAAAGTGGATTGAATAGGGACAGCGTAGATGCTTTTCTTTAAGCCTGAGATCCTGTACATAATGTCCCAAACTACTGCCCAATCAGATACTACCAGGCTTCTGAGGCCGGCTGTTGGCTAGGGAGGGTGCAGTGTTAAATAAATAAATAAGCAGATAGATAAATATTTCCCCCTTCCCTGGAAGTTTCTTTTCAATCCCCCTAAAAGGGCAACAAGCCATATAGGATTGAGGGGGCTAGTGAGAAGGGAAATTGGGTAATTCTTCCCCCTTCAGCAGCGGACAAGTGGTAGGATCCAACCTAATGTTGATACTTAAGAAATTGAGTATGGACTCAGCTCTGGCCAAGTGTTTTTATGAAATGTTTGAGAGGAGCATAAACAATAAAAGCAACAAAACTAGGGGTATCAAATGAAATTACCTTTAGGGCTCTACAGATTCTGCAAGCTAATAGTCATAGAAATGTTTGCAGAATTTGGCATCCTTTTCAAAATTTAACTATTTTCATAGAATTGTTACAAATTCTGGCTGTTGTCACTTATGTGTATATTCTTGTATTTATCAGATTTATCATTCATGGTTCCTTCACAGAACTCAAGATACCTTCTTTGGCCTCTCCATTTTATCCTCACAATTTGTGAAGTAAGTTAGGCACTAACAGCCCATTCCTAAAGAGGGGGTGAAGCTCCTTTGGAGCCAGCGTGACCCCATACAGCGTGACCCCAAACTGGCATCTATGCTAGCGCAGGGGCAAACACACTGGCATCTGGGCACCACCGGCCCCTGCAGTCAGCGTAGCCACGCCAGCAGGGCTTTGCCGGAAGGAAAAGTCTGTGCTGGGGGGGGGCATTCCTGGGGGAGTTGCCTTTCGGCAGCTTCCACAGCCCTTTCGCCCCTGGAATGCCCCTTTGAGCAGCGGCAGCTGTATCACCTTCTTTGGTGGTGCAGCCTCGCTGTTCTAATGAGCCATTTCCCTCTTTTTTTCCTTTTTTAATTTAAAAAAAATGCTCTTTTTTCTCTGTGGCAGCTGGAGGCCTCTGAGGGGCCACCACTCCTGGCCACCGTGGATCTACCCCCCCCCCTCAGGATTGTGCTCTAAGATGTAGTCCCTTTCCTAGGCTGTCTTTATGGCTAAGCAAACTGGAGTCCTCCATCCCTACCTTGAAAGCCAACACATAATAGACACTATATAACTCACTGGCTCTCAGAGACTAGGACAGGACAGCTGAGGCATATGGCCTCAGAATGCCAACTATACCACCCATTTAGCTAAGGAAGGCCCAGTACTTGCAAAGAATGGACATAATATAGTTGTCTAAATAAAGAAGGTTTCTATCATCAGAGTTTGGCTTTTCTGGTGGCACATTGGCATATTTTAGTGCGAAGCTACAAAGCCAATGAACATAATGTAAATTGTCTTTTTTAAAAGAGCCAGATTTCTGTTTATTCCTCCTCCTCAGATACCAGACCGAGAGCCCTCCATTTGGATCCTGTCTGTATGTGAAAAGTTAAACTAATTGGCAACTGTCTTGTTGGATCCAACCAATACTTCTGAAAGCAGAAATGTTCTGTCCTCACATGCTTCAGGAACAGATGCTATGGAGAGAGTACACAACAGCACAATAGATTTGCTGAGGTGATCATTCAAGCATCTCCAAGTGTACTTCTTCAATTGTTTCTCAAAGGACAGCCGCAGAGCCTGGAACCATCTTTTTAAGGAAATAATGAACAATAATGGAAAAGGAGGAAAGTCACATCAGCAGTATGGGCAGCTGATATAAGCCTGGAAGGAGTGCATCGGTCTGTCAGTGGGGATTCAAACCCAGCTTTCTTTGTCCTCCCTGAAGAAGACAATATGTGTGAGCACCAGCTTTAAGACAAGAAGATGTACAGGGGAGTCTGTACACGGCTAGCCATATAACAAACGGCAGCAAAACGCCCCCCTTTGCGGCTCTTTTCAAATGTCAAAGAGAAATCTCCTCAAGCCCCAGGCTTCCCCCACTTCATCCGAGGCTCACAAATCCTCGACAATGAAAAACGGAGTTTTGTGCAATGAAGCTGAAGTGCAGAGAAAAGGATAACCTGCCTGCCGGGCCTGTAAAAGATTATGAGCAATTACACATTTACAGTGCTAGTCAAAGAAGCTAATATAAGCTGTGCTGAAGGGCCCAGCATGTGAGCCGTACCAGATGAGATAAGGCAGAAGCCATTTTCTGGCCTAAATTAAAAGCTCATAATGGGAGTTAGAAATACTGCTGTTGCTGTCTGCTTGTAATGAGGGAATTCTATCCCCCTGCACTGTGACACACTTTGAGTGCAGCTGTTTATCCAACATATTTTACAAGGAATATCTCCTGGGAAACATTGTTCTTTTCTATTACATGGTGGTGGTACTTTGGATGAAAAAGTATCACTCAGATATTTTTATGGATATGAACAAAAGGGTTTATTAGCATACAAGAGAACCAAAAGAAAGCAGTAAAATATAGTTGAGGCAGCAAGTGATTGATAACAATGTACCTTAGTACAAGGTTACCGAGTCAAAATAACCATGTTAAGAGGGGGGCTAAAAATGAAGACTAATGACAGAAGGAGTCAGATGTGAGGGCGATCTGGCTGCAACATCTGTCACCCCATTGATCACCAGGGTTGATTTGGCTGATCTGGCTGGCTAGGCGGGTGTCCCCTACCTCCCTCACTGCTCCATGTGCGTCCCTTCTGAAGCTGCGCGCTCGGTGGAAGAGGACGACCATCCCAGATAGAAGGACTGTTCCGTTCTTTGGTCAAGGGTATGATAGAAGGATTCTGCTCACTATTTGCAAGTCAGCATTCCCATTTCATCTGGATTTCTGATTCCCTTCAAGGATGATGTTTCGTCTTACAATTCAGGGCAGCTTTCAGTGAAAAACTGAGTTCAGACCTTCAGCTCCAGATGCCTCGTATCAGAAAATATACTTAATGGCGGGAAAGCCTTGAAGTGATGGGAATTTGTTCTCAGGAGGACTGCCACATGCCAAGCAGACCAACAAGAGTTGAAAACGTTTGACCCTTTCTAACTAATACAGGTAGTCAGGGACAGCCCACAATCTGCATTTCCACAAGCTGAGATGTTAAGCATATATGTGTGAAAAAGGAAATTGTATGCATATACAAGGAAAACAGATAAAAGTGTATGTTCATACAGGCAATGAAGGGTGAATGCAGACATATTCCATGTGTACAGATGCTATTTGATTTGTATACGTGTGCGTATGAGAAGTAAGTGTGTCTGTGCACTTTGCAAGCATGTGGGCCATGGGTAACCTTGAACATGTCTACGGACTGTGAAACTGCAGGCATGGCTATTAATTCCAGAACTTTCTGACACAGCATTACACCGATAGTTTTCAATACCATTAGGAGGGTTGCCAGGCCTGTAGAAGACTCAGAGGGGGTAGGCTTGATGTCACTTCTGGGGAAAATGCAGAAGTGATTTCTCGCCTCTCTAGGAATTGCTGGAAATTTGTTGTCTTAGTGGCAGTAGAAACGGCAGCTGGGGACGGGGAATCTAGCGCCCCCATTGGGGGGGGGGCTTGCAATCCTGATTAGTAGTCATGATTCCTGCCAATGCCTATATTCCAGGTGTTTCTAATAGAAAAGCTTTAGTGAATCTATTTAGTTGCCTGTACAACTCTTGAAAATTTCTTCTCCAGTAGAATTGCCAGCAAGAATTAATCTCAGTAGAACTGTGAATGCAGTGATGGGAAAATTAAATTTCTATTTCATTCTGCCTCTATATTAAATAGTCTTATTTTCTAGAATACAACGGCTCACACTTACCTGGAGCTGGGGTTGCGCGTCCGCGCCAGAAGCCAGAGGTCCGGCCCGGATTTGCCCTTGCCCGTTAGGGGTGGGGGTGGGGGGAGAGTTTGGGAGAAGGCCGCTGGCAGTATGCCTCTCCCAGCTCCCAATGGGCGGCAGCTGGTCAGGCTGACTGCGCCAGCGGCAGCAGCAGGCTGGGAGCTACCAGTTTCACTCCACACCATGTGGAGGGTGTGGGGGAAATGGTGGCAGCTGGCTGCACGCCAGCCATCAGCCCCAGCCACCATTTGAATGGGCCAATCAGGGCCCCGGTGCCTTGTTCCTCCCCGGCCAGTAGCAAAAACGGACTTGAGGTATGCACTCGGGGCCACCGGCCGGATATTTATTGCCGCACTTCTCCAAGCTCGGCCAGTCCTCTGCTGCCTTTGTCCCGCCCTCCCTCCCTAAATTCAATGTCTAAGAATTTTGTCACAACTTTAAGGTTGGTGGTTTGGGCATGGGGCTGGATCGTGTTTGGGGAAAAGCCGGCATGCGTGCCCCCTTTTCCCATGCTGGGGTCCCCAATAAGGGGTTTGGGGGGGAGGCCTGGAGTTGGACATGCCCAGCTAGGGGCTGTAGGGATGGCCTCCGCCCAAGTGGCAGTGGACCACCCAGTGGCTGCCATCCAAGTGGGTCCTGGACCCAGCATGTGGGCTGGGCGCAGGATACATCAGCTGGCATTCGGGTCACCTGATGTCAGGATACCACCTCCATGCTTGCCAATGCCTAATGCTGTAACCAGTAAAGTTGTGGCCAGTTTCAATCCAACCATGTTGGTATTTGTGATTTGTATACTACTTAACTTTGCATGCACAGTGGTTTGGGGCTCCGGACAAACGCTGTGGGTTATGGGCAGGGGTGGGTGGGATACCCCTGTGTGAGGGGCCGGTCCTCTGGATCCCCCACTCAGCCTGGGCTCGCAAAAATATTCCCTTGTCCTTTGCCACCCTTCCATATGGTTTACAGTCACCTTTAGCCTAGTAGAGAGGCCAAGCTGCCCTCTATAGCTATTTTATCTTGGCACCAGAGTTACTTCATCTTGAAGTTACTCTATCTTGGCACCAGAGACCCAAAGTCTGCATTCCTTTTATGTTTTATGGCCTTCTCCATATCCTATTCTTTGTTATCTCACCTCTGAGTACCTGCCAATCTTGACCCCTCCCCTTTGCCTTGCATGCTAATTCTTATTCTCTAATAGTTAGGAAAAGGGCATAGAGTTACATCAAGTATTTGGTGCCACCCATCCTGGAGACTCCAGGGACAGGAAAACTGAGGGATGTAATTGGATTGAGATCTAAGCCCTGATATTGGGAAGGGCAGCAAAAGGTCAATGGTTGTATGTAAATGACCATCTGATGATGTCAAAATCCTATAATTGTAATGTCCAGCATCTGCAACGCTGCCAATGTTGAGGACCTCAACTAGGGTTGCCAACCTCCAGGTGGTGGAAGAGATCCAAACAGCACGCACAAAATAATATAATAAGGAGATAAGTTTATAAAAGTGCAGGTAAGTGTAAAAGGTGAGCATATATACATACAAGAATACAAAAAGTTACACGTACAAGTTTTCTCATAAGAGTAGCAAAAATAGTCCAGCAATGTTTACAATACAGCAAAGAGTATAAATGTCCGTTGGATCAAGTATATCAATATGTATTGTCTATAAAAGACTTTCTTGGGCTTTGGCAATGGGACTCTATGGCACTGAAGTCCTTCCCCTCCCCAAACCCCGCCCTCCTCAGGCTCTTTCCCTAAAACCTCCCACCAGTTGCCAAGAGGGACCTGGCAATCCTACTGTTGGAACACCCTGTTTTCTCCCAACAAGGCTTCTTTAGAAGTAGTTGCCGTGGTTGTCGTCCCAGGATGCTCTGCTGTGTTCACCACTGCATGGCTCCCTGTGAGACAGTTGCTCCCCATGTTTGGTGTGTGCCTTGTGGGACTTGCTCACAATGTCACCCTGGCAGTACATCCATTCAGGCTGGGAGGGAAGGTGTGCAGATGAAAAGGGGGCTGGCAACATAACCCTGGACCTCTCCGTGGCTTTTGATAACATTGACTCATGTTATTGTGAATCGCTAATGGATAATGCTTTATTAAATGCTTATATGCCTGCTTCCATGTCTGTAGGACCAAGAAAACAGCTAATTAGCAAGTTGCAACTTGAACTCCTTTCAGGGTTGGGACTCAGAGGCACCATTTTGTGGAGAAGGCAGATTTCAGAAGGTGGTGCTGGCGGACTGCTGCTCTTGGCCTCTGGGGTCCTACAATGTTCCATCTTGTCCCCCATGCTTTTAAACATCTACATGAAACTGCTGGGTGAGGCCATCCAGCTAGATCTCGAGCTACATGAAGTTCATAGAATAACACCAAGTTCATAGAATAACACCAATTTCAAATGGGACCAAAAGGATTTCTACACTTTGGAGACCCATGTAGAAATCCTTTTGGTCCCGTTTGAAATTGGTGTTATTCTATGAACTTATTTGATACATGTAGCTGATGAAGCTATATGCGAAACGTGTTTCTGATCTAGACGACACGTCCTGGCACCTCTTCACTGTGGCCCTTGCCTCAGACATCTCCCGTCCAGCTACCTAGAAGCACAGGAAAGTCTTTTATAGACAATACATATTGATATACTTGATCCAACAGACATTTATACTCTTTGCTGTATTGTATACCTTGCTGAACTATTTTTGCTACTCTTATGAGAAAACTTGTACGTGTATCTTTTTTGTATTCTTGTATGTATATATGCTCACCTTTTACACTTACCTGCACTTTTATAAACTTATCTCCTTATTATATTATTTTGTGAGTGCTGTTTGGATCTCTTCCACTATTTGTACAGCACTGAGCCTTTATTTCTCTTAACCTCCAGATGGTGGCAGGAGATCTCCTGCTAGAACAACTGATCTCCAGCCAACAGAGATCAGTTCACCTGGAGAAAATGGCTGCTTTGTCAATGGGACTCTATGGCATTGAAGTCCCTCACCAAACCCTGCCCTCCTCAGGCTCCGCCCCAAAACCTCTCACTGGTGGCGAAGAGGGACCTGGCAACCCAGGTAATTGCCTTGACCAATCAATACTTTTTATAGAATAAAGAGTTTTCTTCTGAAAGAATTGCCTACTTTTGGGTCAACTAAGACCCCTTCAGATTGTCCCTGCTAAATTCTTCCCTGTCAGCTGATATTCTGAATAGTGCATAATAGTCTAAAATGCTTGTTTTAATACCAAAATACCTCATTATTCTGAGCACATATTCACTAATCCAGGGTAAACATACGCTGAAGGTTGACCGAATCCATAGAAATCACAAAAATTCTAAGAAGAACAAATTAGGCAACAATTCCCTATATCATTTAATTTCACACTGACCTTTTTACTCCTTTAAACTTTCGCAGGAATGAGAAGTCTTCCTTATAACCGGTACAAACAAAAGATATTCTCAGAAGTATCATAGTGCATTTTTCTTCAGGTTCAGATAAGGATGCCCGCATGCACAACAGCGTAGAGTTGGATGTGTTCCCAAAAGCACATTTGAAGTTTTATTTATTTACAAAATGTATATCCCACCTTTCTGCCCAATCAGGGAAACCCAGACAGCTAACGATTGAAAATAGAACATTTTTTAAAAAAACAGCTAACAAAACCAGTTTAAAGCAAAACTAAAATACATAGGTAAAACACAAAAACAATCAAAACACAGGGCAGGAAGAAGGGAATTCTTGAGGGAATGCCAGACGAAACCAAAATGTCTTCACCCGCAGGTGGAACACAGTGATACAATGGGACAGACAACTATCCCATGGGAAGGAGTTCTATAATTTTAGTGCCATGACTGAGAAGCCCTCTCTTGGGTTGCCAGCTGTCTGCCCTCAGAAAGCTGAGATACCCAAAGCAGGGCCTCAGGATATGAATGTAGTAGTCAGAGAGGTTTGCATGGGACTAGGTGGTCCTATGCTGGTCACAAACTATATAGGGCTGTAAAGGTCAATACACGCACCTTGAGTTGAGCCAGGAAACAAATTGGAACTCAGTGTAGATGAGCTAACACTGGAGTGATATGATTCCTACCACCCATTCTAGTCAATATCCTGGCTGCAGCATTCTGTACCAACTGAAATTTCTGAACACCTTTCAAGGGCAGCCCCATATAAAAATGCACTGCTGAAAAACAATATTGATGTTATCAGGGCATGCACCACACTGGCCAAATGTTTCTGTCCAGGAAAGGCTGCATCTGGATAGTCACTCAATGCTGGTAAAAGTACTCCTGGTCACAGCTGCCAACTGTTTATCCTGCAGTCCGACCTGGGTGCAGGAGCACCCCCGAGCTATGGGCCTGTTCATTCAGGGCAGTGCAACCCCATCTAGAACCAGAGACACCATATGTCCCAGGTCATTCCTTCACACTTCAGTAGTACTTCCATCTTGTCAGGATTAAGCTTCAGTTTATTCGCCCACATCCACCCAAAACGGCATTCAGGCACCATTCCAGTGTTTTCACAACCTCCCTAGATCTGCTGGAAGCTCGAGATCTAGCTGGATGGCCTCACCCAGCAGTTTCATGTAGATGTTTAAAAGCATGGGGGACAAGATGGAACATTGTAGGACCCCAGAGGCCAAGAGCAGCAGTCCGCCAGCACCACCTTCTGAAATCTGCCTTCTCCACAAAATGGTGCCTCTGAGTCCCAACCCTGAAAGGAGTTCAAGTTGCAACTTGCTAATTAGCTGTTTTCTTGGTCCTACAGACATGGAAGCAGGCATATAAGCATTTAATAAAGCATTATCCATTAGCGATTCACAATAACATGAGTCAATGTTATCAAAAGCCACGGAGAGGTCCAGGGTTATGTTGCCAGCCCCCTTTTCATCTGCACACCTTCCCTCCCAGCCTGAATGGATGTACTGCCAGGGTGACATTGTGAGCAAGTCCCACAAGGCACACACCAAACATGGGGAGCAACTGTCTCACAGGGAGCCATGCAGTGGTGAACACAGCAGAGCATCCTGGGACGACAACCACGGCAACTACTTCTAAAGAAGCCTTGTTGGGAGAAAACAGGGTGTTCCAACAGTAGGATTGCCAGGTCCCTCTTGGCAACTGGTGGGAGGTTTTAGGGAAAGAGCCTGAGGAGGGCGGGGTTTGGGGAGGGGAAGGACTTCAGTGCCATAGAGTCCCATTGCCAAAGCAGCCATTTTCTCCAGGTGGATTGATTTCTATCGGCTGGAGATCAGTTGCAATAGCAGGAGATCTCCAGCTAGTACCTGGA
Source organism: Euleptes europaea (assembly GCF_029931775.1). Classification (NCBI taxonomy): domain Eukaryota; kingdom Metazoa; phylum Chordata; class Lepidosauria; order Squamata; family Sphaerodactylidae; genus Euleptes; species Euleptes europaea. The sequence goes on along the minus strand of NC_079313.1, from coordinate 68,043,506 downwards.
GGTTAGAAACAAAGAGGATAACCTATGCTGGAACTAGTAGAGACTGTTGGAGAAGGCAGCACGTGGCTCAATAGTAAAACTAAAGTAAACCCAAATTGGGATATGTGTATGAAAAGAACTGCAAGGGTGATTAATTCTAAACCAAAACAATATTAATACACCAACATCAAATAATTAGCATACATCAAATAATGCACAGGAGCTTGAATGAGGTAATATAATCTGTGTTGGAATGCACACGGAAACCTCAAACTACAAACACGGTGAATAAGGATACAATGTATACAATGTTACAATGTATAAGCCTCAAACAAACTGAAAAAAATGGATACAGTAAAGAAAAGTTGAAACAAGCCTCACCAGGCTTATATACAATGTATTTAAAGGTGGAAACAAAAGCCTCACCGGGCTGAAGCCTCACTGGGCTGTTATTATAAAAAAAAAACAAATCAAATAATTGGTGCAAAAGCTCAAAGTCATAGTCCATAATTCAACACAAAGAAAACCTGAGCCGGTGGATGAACAGGTGGGTACAAAGCAAGGATGCGTTTCGAAATCCTTCATCAGCTTGCCAACCACGTAATGGATTAAAGGAACCACCATTCATTCACTGAAGTTGCAATGAATCCACTGCTTTGTAAATTATTTTTCTCTTCCAAGAGGGAGACTCATATTGAGAACGTTCCCTATGAGAGAAGAAAGGAAAATATGTATGGGATGATCTGTCGTTGCCAAGAGGTCTGGAGGCAAATGGCTCTGCTGAATATTTGTAAATTGTTGCTATATTAATTGGGATAAGGAATGTGCTTGTGCCTTGGTTTAGTGCTGCTAGTATTTGCTTAGGATACCCCCCCCCCACTATTGTACCAAAGCCCTCAATAAACTGAGTATTCCATTAAAATCAGATCTCTGTCATCCTTTTCCTACTAAAGACTTGCTACTCACAGCCACCTATTTAGGGTCAATATCCCGGGTTGCTACACCTTGCACAAACATGCAAGCTAATTCTCCATATTAATCTGAATGTATGTTCACGTGTTCGTGAGGGTTAACAGTTACCAACCTCTATGTGGGGCCTGAGATCCTCCTGGAATTACAAGTGATCTTCGAGGGGTGGGGGGAGGTGGAACTGAAGTCTCTCTCCAGGCACCACCACAAATCTCCAAGAATTTTCCGAGCCAGGGTTAGCAACCCTATCCAGGAGAATCAGTAGACTCGCACTTCCTCTGTCCACCACCTGGTGCAGATTATCCAACAGGGTGATGAGGCCTGACTCCTGATTGGAAAGGATACAGTTTGCTTCATCCAGGAATCCTTGAAGTTCTGCAGCTATCTCCCATTCCATCACTTGCTCAGGAATAGTATGTTTGAGACTGGTTGATAATTGTCAGTCTTCACTATATTATTTCACTAGAGTCAGTCTTCACTCTATTTTTTTTTTTTTTTACTGGATGCACATTCAGGCAGGCAAACAGATGTACATCCTCCTCTACATTCTGGTATGACCAGAGCCAAATAGGAAAGTTTATATTTAATTCTGAATGGATGTTCTGTCGTTTTTTTCACAAATTACATGGAAAACTAGGCAAAAATGCTGATCAAAACAAAGAATTGTGATTATTCTATATCTTTTGAAAGTTGAATTTTGAAAACAATGTGTCACCAATACATTACTGATTTTAAAAGAGCATTAATGCTTTAACCATTTCACACACAAACCACCATAATGCTGCCACAATACCCGGCCATTGGACTCTATGGCATTGAAGTCCCTCCCCTCCCCAAACCCTGCCCTCCTCAGGCTCTGCCCCAAAAATCTCCCGATGGTTGCCAAAGGTGACCTGGTAACCCTATGTATAATACAGTAAACATAAAGCAACATAGTGTAACTGACTTGTGGACACACTGCAATGTCCAATCAGGACCAACCATTAGCCAGCTTAGTCTGCCCAACCATTCCAACATTACCCAGTTTTGTACTTTGATCCTTCACCAGGGCTGAGGAGGTTGAGGGCCAATTGATACGATACCATCACTAGCACGGGAGACACTTCCTTAGATAGGAAAGCAGAGTTTAGGGATGATTGGAATGGGATTGGAAATGACCACAGGGACACAATAACCAACCTGTTCCTGGTAACATAAGAACTGCCTTCTCTGGAACAGAAAAAAGCTGTAAACAGCCCTATTGGTCCACACAAAATCCAAAAGCAAGAACAAAATCTCTGCAATACCTTTTATTAGGACCAACCAAATCGATATACAATGTTGTGCAGGCTTCTGAGCTCACCAGAACAGTTCATCAGACTGGACGTTACAAAGTTTTAAAAGATAGAGGGGTGGGAGGCAGATTTTTTAGGCCATGTTGTTACAACTTAATCATACAAGGATGCTCTGGAAAATACATGCTACCAAAAAGTGTAACTTTATTGCTATTGTCAAGTTACAGCACATTCTTGGGGAAGTTCCAAGTATCATACAGATTTTCTTATCTGGAGTAATATTAATTCATTTTTCTGCTTCTAATTCTACATTTCAAATTAGTGCTAGAATAACGACATAAATGCAAGGCCTTTCTTTGCCCAGCTGAAATACGGGGATGCTCTGCTAACAGGTGAATTGACCAGAAGAAAGCAAAGGGTAGAACTCTGATTGACAGGTCCTGTAACATTTTTAGTGACCAGAAAGAAAGGACAACAAGAGCTCTCTGCAATCATTTTGGAGAAGAGGGAACTTGAGTAAATACTTCCACAGCAACCAAGCCAAAACCACAACTCTAAAAAATATGCAACAGTAGCCCCATCCTCTTTTGCAACAGTTAACTTAAAACTTCACTCCTAAAACAATAAACGTCTTTCCCATTAACAAGACAATTGTTAATGTTTATTTGCATACATCTTAAATATCTGCCCAAGAAGGTTATGAATTTAATTTATTTTATTGCATCCCTACATCAAGTTCTAGGGCCCATGTGTATGTTTTTCATCTACAGAGTAATCTATAGGGGGAAATCATCCAATGAATAAGCATATCATATTACATAGCTCTAAAATTATTGGGTGTCACTGGGGTATTTAAGAGTGCTTCAGAATTCAGATCTTCTCCTTCAAGGCAATATCTTAATGGTTAAACAATTTAAATTTGATGCAATAAATGGGAGCTTGGGTATGTCACCACTACATTGGATGCAGGTTTCATACTAGAAGAGGCTGCTGCAAATGAAGCTTTTATTTGTCTGTCTCAGCGGAGTGATGCATCCTCCAGCAACTAATAAATGTATATTTTAGGCACTAACAGAAATGTTACATACAATTCCGCAAAGTCATACAACAGCTAAATTATATACTAGATTTTTAAAAATGTAACCATATGAAAAGGTGTACATTTTCGATTGTTAGAACTGCAGATTATCATAGAATGCAAAATACTATCAGTGACAGATATCTGATGTGTTTTCTGAATTCATTCATATTGACAGACTAATAGTTGCCAGCAGATCGACACCTTATCCAAAGGCTCATGTTAACTCACGTATAAACACGCAGTTCTGACACAAAAAGGCTTCCTCATTTACTTCAATGGACAACGCTGCTCATACAATGTGATGGAACAGCTGAGCTGCGTGTCCACTCAGTCCATTGAACTCCAGTGGAAAACCTTGCCATTGAGGGAATCCATATATATATATATATATATATATATATATATATATATATATATATATATATATATATATATATATATATATATATATATATTAGAGGGTTTTTTTTTAAATCAGGCCATAGTCATTTAAAGAGTCTTTAGAGCAACTAAATATAACAGGGAAGTTGGTTTTAGAATAAGTGTATCCAAATTCCTGACCAGTATAATAACATTCTATTATATGATATTATTAAGACATAGTAACAATAAAAAATTGGACATTGGTTTGCTTCTTTTCAAATAACTGCTTTGCCCATTAACAACTGACAGTTTCCACATTTAGACCTGAGCAGGGGTTGCCACCATTTTGTGCACTAGGATTGTTACATTCCCGACTTCTTCTCCGCTGTCCTCCAGAACATGCTGACCAGCTGGACCAACAACTCCATATCCCATCTACAGCAACATCTAGAATGATGACATAAAGAACAGTTTTGCCATAGTCATATGAAAGAATCTTTATAGGTAAACAGTGAGCCAAGTTCAGTCTTGCTTTATATGATTCCCTTCTGTTACAGCCTCCTTTAGACATTCTTAAACATGTCACACCCTTCTAGGCTTAATGATTACTCTGCATGTGCCAGGTGTTGGAGAGATTAATTTAGCAGCTGGAAGGATAAATTATTATAACTACCCTGACTTAGAACTGATTCTTGTAACTTTTGGAAGGTCATTTTTAGTTTAAAAATATGTTCCAAGATGTGACTTGACAATTCAATGCATGGATGTGCTTTGACGGACTGGTCCAGATTTGTCAGCTCTGGACAAATATTATCTCTAGTGCCCAGTCTCCTGTGCACATGCACACACTTTTCCCTCCTGGATGAGTGTTCATCCATGCTTCTTCAAGCCCCAGCAGCACTAAGAGAATTGCAAAAGGGTTGTACATTACTGCTTCCTCAGGTACCTTTCACTGGAAATGAGAAATCACTCAACATCTCCCAGAGAGCAAGGGAACAACCTGATACCATTGTAATAGTAGGTCAGTCCTAGTGTCAGTAGGCCTACAGCTACCCAATGATATCAGTCCCTGATGCTGTTATTCCTCTACATGAAAATAAAAGAATGTTATTGCATAGTGACTTTGTCTCTTCACCTCAAAAATGGTAATCCAAATAGATTTCTTATCAGAAGAAGGGAAAGTTAAATATTTTGACTTAGATGCTGATGGGTTAGATTGCTTTCCTAATTTTCACTACAAAATGGCATTGCATCATACTTTGGTGTCTGTACATATGCCCTACCACGTTTTCCAGGTACAGCAACTCTGTCAATTGGACTGTTAGACTCAATTAACTATTTTAAACAAATGCATTGTTTAACTCAATAGGTCATAACAAATGTGACACTGGAAACAACCCACTGTTTCCAATTGTGTTAAACAGGAAAGGCAAGTTTTAACTGAAATCTGGATTAATGACTGTAAAAAAGAGGGCAACATTCAACGGCAATGTATGAAAATATTACATGTGTGAAATGAATTCCATTGGGATCCTGAGAAGGACTAATCTTATGTAATGACTTCAGCCATTGGAAGTGGAATATCTTAGCCAAGAGTTTCCATTTGTATATCATACAGTAACAGGAAAGCCCGTAAATAAGGGAATTAGAAACATCATAGTGTCAGATACAAAATACAAAGGAAAATATGGGTTTTTAAAAGGAAATCTAAAATGTATTGATATTTCTTTGGAAAGAAACTCCAAAGTGAAATTCTTGAGGCTGCATACAGGTGTAGGGGTAAGGATATCTAAATATCTGTAGAATAGTCCACACAGGCTCATGAAGCCCTGAAACATCTCAGTAGGGTAACATTTTTCTTAGGCTTGAATCAGTGGATTCGATCATACACTATTTTCAGTCAGTGCAAAGATCAGTGATGGAGGGGATTTTCATCCAATCTTCCCTTCCATTACAGACATCCATATTATGCTCATCACTGGGGAGGGAGGGGCTTAATTCCAGGGTCAGCATTTCAGGGGGAATGGGGGATACAGCAGGGAAAAGAAGACAGTGAAGTCCCTGTGCTGCCTGCATGACCAGAGAAATGATTCCATGGATATAAAATCTTCCAATGAGCCCAGTGAGAGACTTCAGTTTTTTTAAAAAATTGTTTACATTATTTCTATGCCCACCTTTCTCTTGACCAACCCAGGACCCATCTCTTCATGGTTTACCCTCAGTGAGATTGGTTCCTTTTGTTGTTCCCAAACAATGGTTGTAAGAATGTAACTGTCCCAACAAGATGCTGGCATTTCACCAGAACATGGAACATCGTTATAATAAAGCAGTTCCCATTCTTTAGAAGGCTCCTCTAAGCTACTGCCTGAATTATAAACTCATAGCTCCATCACAAGCATGCTTACTTGAGAGTGCACCCCGCTGAACTCAGTGGAAGTTACTTTCAAAGTAGATATGCATAAAATAAACCTCTCAATCCCGAGAGAAAGGTTTGACAGCAGGAAGAAACAGGGTGGCCAAACAGATTACTAATACACATTTATTTTACGTGTTGTTTATTAAAACATTTATATCCCGCCTTTCCTCTTGGTTCACGTCCGTTTACAATAATAGTTAAAACACTCCCAGCTAAAACCACAGATAAAACAACAAGCCCAAAATTCCTCCCCCCCCCAAAAAAAAGATGCCTGCTGTTCAAACCCCCTTGAATGCCCTGGCAAGCACCTGGCACCACCTCCTGAAGATCTCCAAGGAGGAGGCTCCTCTCACTTCTTCAGGGAGCCCCTTCCACAGAGCTGGAGTCATGATGGAAAAGGTCTGAGCTCTAGTTCCTGCCTGATAGGCCACCTTAAGAAGTGAACATCTTCCAATCTGCTTCATGTTGCCCAGCTGCCCGGTGGACCAAGGAGCTGGGTGCCTCACAGAGTGTGCAAGAGGACTCCAAGTAAGAATTCTGTTTATGGCCCCAATCAGCCCATCATTCCAGGGTCTCCACAGAGTCACCAAGGAGGCTCTCAAAATCCCCCAGAGCTGCCTGGAAACTAGCAGGACCCATTAATCTCTGAGGGCGGAACATCCGAATCTGTCCACTTCCCCTGCAGGGAGGAGGCAGCAAGCTCAACCATGTCTAAAGCTGCCAACCTCCAAATAGTGAACTAAGTACAGGAAAGGCTGATGATATTCAATCAATCAATCACAAGTTTACAAAAACAAGGTGTATTAAGTGCAGTGAATGACATACAACAAATCTATATACAATCCTATGTTAACAGTCCTAAAGGGTACAAGTCTCAAAAGTTCCACTATGAGTAATCTTCATAGAAGAATGGCGAAGGAATTTGGTATAAACAGTCCCATACAGGTACAAGTATCCAACAATGAACTGCAACAAATCTTCATAGAAGAGTAGCAAGGGGATGATCGTTTCTGTTCTTCCTCAGCCCCGTTTCTGTATGCAAAAATCCATTTATAACTTTTTATAACTTAATTTCCTTATAGGTACACATTTCATAATGAATAGCAAGATAGTACATTACTTACAGTCAAAGCCAATTTGTATGCATCATTGCCACCATTGACATAACGGCACTATACACCAATGTGCCACTAAATGAAACTTTGAACATCATTAAGAATCTACTAGAGTCTAGAATAGATAAAAATCCACCTACCGACTTTTTGCTCCAATTACTTGAGGTTTCTTTCAATAATATTTTTTCCCGGTTTGAAGAACAAATTTATTTACAGAAATACTGCATAGCTATGGGTTCGGCTTTTGCACCCACTATTGCCAATATTTTTATGGCTGAGTTCGAGCGAAATCATATATACAATAATAATCCTTATCATAATAATATCACTGGATATAGGAGATATATTGATGACATGATTTTTTTTTTGACACCTGATTTGGATTTTGATTTATTTTTAAATTGGCTTAATACACTTTTGACAATTAGTTTTACAGGTCTGACGGATAAACATCAGCTGCCCTTCCTTGATACTGTAGTCTACCGTAATGCTTCTAATGGCCTGAGCGTGAGGTCTTACAAAAAGCCCACCGACCATAATGCTCTTTTATGAAGATTTGTTGCAGCTAACATAGGATTCTATATAGATTTGTGTGTTGTATGTCATTCACTGCACTTAATACACCTTGTTTTTGTAAACTTGTGATTGATTGATTGAATATCATCAGCCTTTCCTGTACTTAGTTCCTTACCTGTGGTAGTAGTACAGAGGTGTTTATTTTGGTTGCTTAACCTCCAGATAGTGGCTGGAGATCTCCTGCTATTACAACTGATCTCCAGGCAATTGAGATCAGTTCCCCTGGAGAAAATGGCCACTTTGGAAGGTGGGCTCTATGGCATTATACCTCATTGAAGTCTCTCCCCTCCCTAAACCCCACCATACTCAGGCTCCACCCCCCAAAATCTCTACATATTTCCTAATCAGATTACCAGCAAGCTGCTTGGTGCAGAAAACAAGGTCCAGCATATGTCCCTTTTCATGCATTCCAGGAGAGGCCAGGATTTGTGTAGCAAATGTTGAAGTGTAGCAGAGCATGAGAATGAAGCAGTGAGAGGACAATGTGAATTTCTCCAAGAGCACTTTCTAGAACTGGTTTATTTTGACAACAATTTTTAGACAAAGGAGGAAAGAAGAGTGGATGAAAACTGAAACATTAAGTTGTTTTTCTTGGGATTGTATTTGCTTTGTTCCCTAATTTCTCTTACCTGTCCTTTGTGTGATCTCACAGGCAGCGCCCCGGTGTCCTAGGGGACATTCACATTCACAGCGAGTCCCTGGAAAGCACAGTAGACAGAGAGAACCATATTTGAACCCATCCTAACATGCAGAAAACTACAATTAAGGAATAGCTGAAAAGATTTCAGTCTTCTGGCCAAAAGCAAAATAACATCATGCGGGGGAGGGCAAGGAATTAGTTCCAGAACTGTACTGGTCACACACACACACACCTACACTATGTAGGGCTACGGAGTCACCCCCCCCCCCCGCTATGTAGGGCTACATTCTCCCTAGAAGACAAATGCTAAGAGTGATTTCAAATTTCTCTTCCCTCTTATTTCATCCCCATTATTCCTGTTTGGTTGTCACTCCTCCCATGTGTAAACCAAACTTTTTTTTTTTACATGTATGTGCTATTTTTGTTTCCTTGCATCCAACTTTTATGTACATTGCAGATATTTTTCAAAACAAATTTGTATCTACTGGGGTCTCGTTGGGTCTGTAAGCCCATTATTATGATACGGTCAATTTAGCGTGTTTCAGACATCAAATGGATATTTTTCTTTCATCAGTGGTCTGTATAAAGCTTAACCCCTTCAAATAATGATGGCTTTGGTAGAAGTGACTTTACAAATTTATTAGAAATGTAAGATTGTGGAAGGGTCCCAAAATTCTGTCTTTAGATACCATCTATTATATATGTAACAGCTTAATACGGCCTATGGCCATCCCAACTAGAGTGTGCCACAAGCATAGGATGGAATGCATCAAGATTCTCAGGAATGCACTGCAACAGTCTGTGTCAAGCTGCCTTGTAGGCTGCACATTTTGTTTTTACATACAATTGGTTCCCCCTTCATAGGCCAGGCTGCCCAAAATGGTAATAAGAGAAACCACCCAGTGAAGACTCTCTGGCAATACTAAGGGTAACAATCTCGAGCAGTTGCAGATGGTTATTTCATCTTCTAAGAACTGGGATAATTCACAGTTCTTCTAAGAACTGGGAGAAACACTAATTAATGGCCAGACAGCTAGTCATCTTGCTAAGCTTAGCAAAGCTATTTCCGAAAGAGATTTTGAGCAGATTGCAGTTTTGTGTTTTATGCATAATTGAGTTGGGAAAGCCGTCTTACATGTAAATGACAAAGATTACATTCTACTTGCTAAAGAGGTGTAGTGCCTTATCTTGCTCCATTACCCATGAAACAATAGTGGCATTTGAATGGTGCTAACATCTTATTATATTTTATTTATCATATTTAATGGAATGAATCAGAAAAACTAATGAAGAGATTCAGAGAGAACGTCACACCCTCCTTTGTTCATGGAGACAGGACAAGAAAAAAGAGAGGACAGCTCTCACCTTTCAAAATGGGGGTCCCATTGCCCTGGCATGGAGCACAATGACAGGTGCTGGTTTCCTGTTGGAACTCTTCTAGGGCCCTCCTCATATTTTGCGTCAGAGTATTTGCATTTGCAAAGCTGGTTGCAGTCACTAATTCATAAAGAGGCTTCACCTACAGGAGGGAAGAGAGGAGTCAAAATTATGGTAATATGCCCTGTGTAAAATGCAAGCATTTCTCAGTAAGGCAGTTCAGGCTACATCTTCCATTTTTATCCTGTGAAGCAAAGGAAGGTTTCCCTGCTCACACTTGGATGATTCAGTGAAATGTTGAAGCATGGGAAGCTGACTCTCCCCACATTTGCAAAATATCGTACACATGAACACATGAAGCTGCCTTATACTGAATCAGACCCTTAGTCCATCAAAGTCAGTATTGTCTACTCAAACTAGCAGCGGCTCTCCAGGGTCTCAGGCGGAGGTCTTTTACATCACCTACTTTCCTGGTTCCTTTAACTGGAGATGCCAGGGATTGAACCTGGGACCTGCTGCATCCCAAGCAGATGCTCTACCACTGAGCCACAGCCCCTCCCCAGTATGGCATAGGTTTTAAGCAACTGTATTTCTTTGTCTTCTTCATGGGTATTGCTGCCTATGCACAGCTTCCTGTTCTCTGTTCTCTACAAAGGCAGTGAGTCGATTTGGAAAAGATGGGCTTGGGTGCTCTGAAAACAGAGACCAAGCCTCACCCCCCAAATCCTGTGCAATGCATTCTGAAGCACCAGATAAATAAATTAGAACTGGAATAAGAACTAAATGAAGGTCAAAGTAGGGTAGTGCCAAAGGTTAATAGTAAATAGAAACATCCCTAAAGACAGTAGTGATGAAAACAACGTTGTAACCTGTGACTAGATTGAGAACAGATTCCCACATTGCCCTGTGGTGGACATGAGTAGTCTACATGTAAGTCTAAACATGTATGAGAACTCTTTTCCTCTTCCATGAAAAGAATAAACCAGGACTTGGCATATCATCAGCACCAAACCTTTGAGTAATCACTGAGCTGCAGGAATTGCTGGTGGCGTGTGCTGAGAGTCTCTGTGAAGAATGCAGTTCACCAGTTCCTAGGGGAAGTTTTAAACGTGGGTGGATCAGGAATGGTAATCTGTATTGACCCAACTTGCTTGTGCAAGGTCACAGCCATGTTTAGAACAAATAAACATAGGTTTTGTCATGACTAGGGAAGGCAGCGGCAAACCACCCTGTAAAGAGAGTCTGCCTAGTAAACGTCGGGATGTAACATCACCCCATGGATCAGGAATGCCCCGGTGCTTGCACAGGGGACTACCTTTACCTTTTTTTTGTCACCTCATTGGTTTGTCTGAATTACTCCTGAATCAAAAATTGTGAAGCCCTTGGGACTGAAACAGGAATCTTCCTAGTTCCCTCACTCTCTCCCTCCAAGAGGGAAAGTTGGAGCCAAGTCACACATGTCAGGACAGCAAATTCCTAATCAGACAAAGCAACTCTTGCCACAGGTTGAATATTCAATTGTACAAATTGCTGTAAATGATGTCGCTTTCTTAAAGTTTTCTCTTTCATATCTCAGCTGAGGAATAATCCCAACAGAGCCCTATTGCACAAAACCATAATTGCCTCCGCCTACTTCCTTCGATTGCATTTACATTGAACAAGTATATGCCCTTTGTGGCCACCAATTAAACGTATTAACAATACATCCTAGGGGCTGCAGCATACTTACAGGGCATAAACTATGAGAGGGAGCTCATTTATAGTAGTCATACACCAAGTGCCATCAGATACATTTCTAGCAGCAGCAGTTTACAGTGCTTTGAGATTTGTATAATGTTTGGATAATGTGTCTGGATAATTTTTAACATAATATGTTTACTCGGTAAAACCTCACTTTTGCCCCAAATTAAAAAAAAAACTACAATGGTTGCTTTCCAAAACATGCCAGCTAATTCCTTTTATTATATAGAACCCCACCAATAAAAATTATACCTATTTCACTATGGCATTTAGAGCAAGAATCCAAAGTGGGTGAGCTTTTTGAGCATTTAGAGTTAAAAATGAAATTCATGATCTGTATTTTCTTAATAAATGCTATGGTCAGATATTTAATTATAAGCAGGGCAGGATTTCAAATTAGAAATTCATAAACTGATTTCTGGCTTCACATGTGATCACCAGCCCTCCTCAAATAAAAATGTAAAAAGCAAATGTGAAAATTTAATATATCAGGTTCTCTAGCTTTCAGTCAGCTAATCAGGGATTCTTCCATCTTCCTTCCATCAATTTTTTACAAACTCAATGTGAATACGTAAAAGTCGTGTTCTGAAAGTTTATCAGTTAACATTCTTCTGTTTGCTAATACAACTGAATATGGTATTATTTCTTTATGCAACCTTCATCCGGATGATTTCAGGGTTGTACTGAACAGCATCTCCCCATTCTTGCATCAGTTCCGATGTTGGCAGGTCTTTGTTAGCAAGGGCGGCGATATGTTCACTCGCACCTCCGCGAACAAGGGCTACGAAGTCCTCCACAAATTTCTTTTCAGACTTGCTATCTATAGTGAGGTTACCAAGACATTTACTCAATGACTGGTTCACACATGCGGGTACATCCTTTTGCGATTTCTATGGGGGAAAGGGGCCATCGTAGATTCAAAGGCTTTTAACAAGATGGTTCTGAGTAAACTTAATCATGGGATAAGAGGATATGTCCTTGGGTGGATTTGTAACGGCTAAAAAAGGGAGAGGATGGGGATCAGAGTGTGTGAATTTTTTGTTGAATTCACTGCCGTGAGATGTGGTGATGATTGGTTTTAAAAGAAGTTGGGCAGATTTATGGAGGGTAGGTCTACTGTTGGCCATCAGCCATGATAGCTGAACAGAACTTCTGGGTTCAGAGGCCGAATGCCTGTGATCGCCAGATACTGGAAAGCAGCCAGCAGGTGAGGGCTGTTGTTGGCAGGCTGAGCCTGTGGGCTTCACTGTAGAATCTGATCAACCACTACTGGAAACAGAATGGAAACACGATGATTGACAAGATGGGCCATTATTCTGATCTAGCATGGCTACTCTTATGCTCAAACTTCAGGCAGGACTTTGATATCTATTCACATCATTTCAAATGCCATGCTTTTCAATGGAATCACTCAGTTTACACATTTAACTAAAAGTAACTGAGAACTGGCTCAAAAACCATTAGTATCATAGGCATGGGGGGATAGTAACTGCTCTGGCTAGCCCCGGCCCCCTTAGGCTACCAAATGTCATTGGACATCATGTTCATGCCTAGGAGAACCAACTCTTAGTGCATCAGTGTTTATTTCATATTAGGCATTCTGTAGATCATATTGAAAGGCCTTGTTGATAAGCAAAAGTAGCCTTTATTTTTAGAATTGTTTTTCTAGGGAAGTTTCCTTGTATAATAACAAACAATAAGATGAAATATTCAGGAAAAATAAATCTTGATGTTTTCTGAGCAGCAGTGGAAAACAGTTAACTTCAGAGGTTTCCTATGTATACTATTCTGTGCTGTGCAATATTTTAGGTTTTTTCACACCCAGTCCACTTTCTTTAATTGGCTTTGAAAAACAACTGTTAAACTTGCACAGTCCAGAATGTTAAATTCTACTCACACATTAACAACCATTGGGTATTAACATAAACAGTGGAATTGAGACTCAAAGATAATTTAAATCCCATATATGAAAATGCTTCTACTTGCTATAAGCCCTGCTGACAATGACAGCTAGGGTGGGAGATGGGGAAGGCAGGAATTTACAGCTTGGGGGGGGGCAATCGGCATCCAAGGTGCCGTGACATCATTTTTGACGTTACCCAGAAGTGACGTTGTTGTGCCAAGGGTGACACTGTATCAGAGAGTTTGGGGTGAATATTAGAGCGGCATCCAGTGTGATGACATCACTTCCTGGTCATGCCAGATGTGCCATCCTCGCACCAGGGCCACCAATAATGCCCCCCCCCCACTTTTGGCCAGGAATTTCCTCCCACTGGCTGGGTGAGTGGTGGCCAGTCGCCAGTGCAGCTGGAAGCCGGGAAGACTAATGACAGCAGTTCATTGTTATTTTACACCTGAATTAGGAGAGTGCACATTTGTAAATTTCATCACTCCAAGAAGCATCATTGTACTGTTACACTTTATGCATTTAAAATCAATCTCAGAGAAAAAAATCTTTATGAAACAAGCATTGTAATCAACAGAATTAAACCAAATGCTAAGAATTTTTCTGCATGACATGATAGTTATATGCTTACCTCCAATTTCCGTTAAAATGGCTCCACAGCCTCCAAAGGATACTCCTACTGATACATAAACACTTTTAATAGCTCCACCAACCTTAACGCCCTTCTGTGTACAGGACTGGACATCATCTAAAGTGTACCCTTTAAAATAAGAGCAAAATCTGTATTAAAAGAAAATCCGGTCTTGGGTCCAAAGTTCTTAAAGAGCACATCCGCTTGCATGAAAAGAATGGTGCCAATTAGCCTCAGCTGTAGCCCCTTCTGCACTCAAAAGCTGCTCTGCAGGATCCCCTGATTTTCTGGAGGGGACCACAAAGAGTACGGAAAACCAGAGATCCTACCTGGATGGGTGTCAGCCCTTGGCCCACAGAACCAGAAATCACCACAAAGTCGTATAGAGTCCAAACAGGTGGATTTTACTGATCAAATAGGCATACAGTGCAAACGAATAAAATGACAGCTATGAAAGGCTCACTAGCTGGGAGATATTATAAGGCAGGAAAGGCGGGAGATTACACGCAGGAATACAGTTTCCCAGGAGCTGAGTTCCCAGGCTTAGGCTTAGGCATGCGACCTTGGGGGGCAGACAATACAGCACAGAGACAGAGGCAATAACGAAACCGAGATAGCAGCCTGACATTCTGCTCCCCTCAAGGCCCCCTCCCAGTTCGCAAGGGGGCTGGCTTGTTCGGGTAAGCAATGTGAAAGGCGTCAATGAGGTCGGGGGCGGAGACATCTCGTGCGCGCACCCATTCGTCATAGGCAGGGGGGAAATGTTTCCAACGAACTAGATACTGGAGAGTACCATGGTGAATACGGGAGTCAAGGATCTTGGAGACTTCGAAGTGTTCTTCCCCCCCCACCATGATGGGTTGCGCAGGCGGTGGGTCCGGATGCCACCGTGGAGAAGCAACATGGGGTTTGAGGAGGCTTATGTGGAAAACAGGATGCACACGCCTCAAAGATTTGGGGAGAGCCAGTTCCACTGTGACAGGGTTTATGACCCGAGTAATGGGGAAAGGGCCAATGAATTTGGCGCTGAGTTTATGGCACGGTTGGGTGGACCGGAGGTTTTTGGTGGAAAGGTAAACCAAAGCACCCACTTGCAGATCACCCCCGGGGGAGCGATGTTTGTCAGCTTGCGCTTTGTATTTACGTTTGGCCCGGTCGAGGTTGCTAACGAGCCAGGGCCAAGTGGTACGGAGGGCGTGTGCCCAGGAGGCAATGTCGGGGTTCCCCTCCCCCTCTACAGCATCTGTAGGAACGATGGGACTGAAATCTTGTCCATACACAGCAAAAAACGGGCTAAAACCTGTGGATTGATGCATGGCATTATTGTAGGCATATTCTGCTAAAGGTAGCAGTTCCACCCAGTTATCCTGGTGGTAGTTAACATAACAACGCAAATAACATTCGAGTACAGCATTGACACGTTCAGTTTGACCATCAGTTTGAGGATGGTATGCACTAGACAATCCCTGTTCCACCCCCACCAACTTGAGGAAAGCTTTCCAAAACTTAGAAACGAAACCACTTCCGCGGTCACAAATTATTTTACGCGGAAACGAATGTAAACGAAATATATGCGTCACGAAGAGGCGGGCTAGTTTCTGAGCAGAGGGGATCCCTGCACATGGAATCAAATGTATTTGCTTAGAAAACAAATCAGTAACAACCCACAACACAGTTTTACCCCCACTGAGAGGGAGATCAGTCATGAAGTCCATAGCGATCACTTCCCAAGGTTTGCTGGGCGTTTCAAGAGGTTGTAGCAGACCCGGGGGTTTGCCCTGCGATCGTTTCGCAGCGGCACAAACGGGACAGCTGCGGATGAAGGAGTCAATGTCGGAACGCATTCCCCCCCACCAGAACTGTCTGCGCAATAAGTGAAGGGTCTTCAGAAACCCAAAGTGCCCAGCTGTTTTGGCTCCATGAGCTAAATGTAAAACGTCCTTCCGGAGAGCTTTGGGTACATACAATTTTGAGTCTTTGTACCAGGACCCCCCTTGTTCCAAAACACCAGGAGGTAGGGTATGAGCGGAACGTTCTAAAAGGCACTGGTCCCGAAGGACAGTTAAAAAGGATTCGGAGATGGGGAGTTTGGAGGGAGCCCCCCCGTCGGTTTTGGAGATCTGAGAAATAGTTATAGGGCTAGTGCTTACGTGTGGCGGCGCGCAGACTGCAGGCGGCTGAGCGGTCGGAGGGGTAGGAGGGGCGGGAACTCCGGTCTGTTGCGGTGGCGGCTGGGCAGCCGGTTGGGCTGGCGGAGCTTGCGAGGTGTGTTGATGCTGGGATCGGGTTTGCACAGCCAGCATAGGTAGGGCCCCACGTTGCATAGGGGTGAATAGAGAGTTGGTGGGTCTTTCGAGTTTTACCGGATATTGTGGTAAACGGGAGAGGGCATCCGCGAGAACGTTCTGCTTCCCAGGGACGTGCTTCAGGGTGAAACGGAACTGAGCAAAGAACTCCGCCCACCGTTGTTGTTTCGCCGATAGCTTATGGGACCCCGTGAGGGCAGCTAGATTTTTGTGATCGGTCCAAACTTCAAAGGGTATTTTAGACCCTTCCAAGAATTGCCGCCATAAAGTCAGTGCATGATG
This sequence comes from Euleptes europaea, assembly GCF_029931775.1. Classification (NCBI taxonomy): domain Eukaryota; kingdom Metazoa; phylum Chordata; class Lepidosauria; order Squamata; family Sphaerodactylidae; genus Euleptes; species Euleptes europaea. The sequence goes on along the minus strand of NC_079313.1, from coordinate 68,026,851 downwards.
AACTGCAGAGGCCTCTTTCTCCCAGATGGGCCAGTTTAATTGAGCGTGCGCAAATTTTTTTGAAAAGTAAGCGCAAGGGTGAAGAAGACCGTCCGGTCCTTGCTGGAGGAGAGCCCCTCCCATGGCTACATCGGAAGCATCGACTTGCACAATGAACATTTGATTTGGGTCTGGGTGCCGTAGCACCGGCTCCGAAGTGAAGAGGCGTTTGAGGGCCAGAAAGGCGGCTTGGCATTGCTCAGTCCATAGGATCTTTGCGGAGGGCAAGGCAGCCGAGCTTACTTTTCCTTTAGTTTTCAGCAGGTCCGTAATGGGTAGAGCCACTTGGGCGAAGTTAGGGATGAATCCCCGATAGAAGTTTGCAAATCCCAGAAATTGCTGTACTTGCTTACGGTTGGTGGGGGGAGTCCAATCGAGGACGGCTTGGACTTTGGCGGGGTCCATGCGAAGACCTTGGTGGGAGATGATGTATCCCAAAAACGTGAGTTTGCTTTGGTGAAATTCACACTTAGCTAGTTTAGCGAACAGTTGATGGTTACGCAGGCGTTGTAGAACTTCTCTGACCAGAGTCACATGCTCGTCCATAGTTTTCGAATAAATGAGAATGTCATCTAAGTAGACCACCACCCCACGATATAGAAGGTCATGTAGGATTTCATTGATGAGTTGCATGAAGACCCCCGGGGCCCCTTTTAATCCGAACGGCATTACAAGGAATTCATACATTCCGAAACAGCTAGAGAAGGCAGTGAGGTGTTCATCTCCTTCGCGGATACGGACTCGGTAGTAGGCTTCCACCAAGTCTAATTTAGAGAACACACGGCCTTCCTGTAATTGTCCCAAAATATCCGATATTAATGGGATAGGATAGGCGTTGGTCTGGGTAACCGCATTGAGCTTTCTGAAGTCAATGCACAGGCGAAGGTCGCCCTCTTTTTTCCGGACGAAAAACGCGGGGGCCGAGTTTGGGGCATTCGAAGGGCGAATGAACCCTCTGGCGAGGTTTTTGTCCAAAAAGTCCCGGAGGACAGTGCGCTCGGAAGCGCTCATAGGGTAAATCTTACTTTTGGTTAATGTGCAGTCCTTTACTACTTCAATCGCACAGTCTGAGGCCCGGTGGGGGGGTAAGGCATCACATTCCTTAAGGTCGAAGACATCTTCAAAGTCCCGGTATACAGCGGGTAGAGCCGGTGGTACTGGGGCAGTAGAGGTTAACGCTGGAACGGGCGGAAATGGCAGAGCAAAGTTTTGCCGATGCTGGTCGCAGGTGGGACTAGCGAAAGAAATAGTGTCTGTTTCCCAATCAATACTGGGACTATGTCCTTTAATCCAGTTAATTCCCAAGACCACTTCAAATCGGATAGGGGCTATAGTGAAGTCTATTTGTTCCCAGTGGGAACCAATTCCCATTGCCACCCCTATGGTGCGATGATCAACTGGACCCCCCTGGAATTGGCTCCCGTCCATTTGAGCAAATTGGACGGGGGCGGGTAAAGCCTCTGAGTCGGCTCTGAGGGCAGCAAACGTGGCTTCGCTTATGAGAGTGCGACAGCAACCGGAGTCAATTAGTGCTTTGACGGGGATTTGTGGACCTCCGTTAAGTTGTTGTAAAACTGCATCTACGTAGACGGTGGAGTCCACTTCTTTGATTTTGGTAGGAGCATTCGGTTTGATAGGAAGATCCTGAGAGGTCTGTGGAGATGCTCCATTCACCACAGACCGGAGCCGTTTTTTGACAAGTCGAGGGGAGATTCCAGGTTTAAGGCTGGAGAAATCCAAGGGTTTTCCTCATCCGAAGAGGGAAAGCTGTCCCCCAATGGGGCACTTGTAATCCGAGACCCGGCGGGGTCGTTGGAAGCAGGCAGGGAGGCTGGGTCCCCGGCATGGAGTGCAGAGGGTGTGGGCCTTCCCGGAGCTGCGCTGCGGGTGGCCGCGGTGCCTCTGCGTGGTGGACGACCTCGGGCGCGGGTTGTCGTGCTGGGACGAAATAATTCCTGGCGGCGTGGGCAAACGGCTGCAAAGTGGCCCATTTCTCCGCATGTAAGACAGGCACCCCTCTGAAATCGGACTTCACGTTCCTGGAGCGGACGTGAGGGATTTCGTGGGACGAGCAGTGGTGCCTTGGGTTGAGGCTTTTGGGTGCCCTTCTCCTTGTGCTTTTGACGGACGAGAGAAATAAAGCGGCGGCGGCTTTCCACTTCCTCGGCTAATAGGATCCAGCCTTCGAGGGTATCGGGATCGCCCCGCATGTAAGACCAGTTCAGAATGTCAGGATGCAAGGCTTCCCTGAAATGATGGATTAGGGTGGTCTCGGGCCAACCTACAATTTTACTTGCCAGTCGCTGAAATTCATCGGCAAATTCCCGAACTGTAGCAGAGCCTTGTTTTAATTGTAAAAGTTCCGTTTTGGCTCTTTCTCCCAGGAAGGGGTCTTCAAACCTCCTTCTCAGGGCAGTCATGAAGTTGTTGAGGGAACGAATCGCACGAGAGCGGGTGTCAAACTGGAGGACCATCCAGTCAGCCGCTTTGCCTGTCAGGAGGGAAGCTACGTACCGCACCCGGCTATCTTCCGTGGGGAAAAGTTGACCTTGTTCTCGCATATAACTGTCCACTTGATGCAAGAAACAAGGCAAAGTCTCAAGAGATCCGTCATACGTAGTCCTCAATTTGAGTTGCTTCCAAGGGCCGGGCGCGGGCTGACCCGGTTGCACGGGTGGTCCGGGCGGAGGAGCAACAGGAGCTCCAGGAGGCAAGGGTGGAGCAGGCACATTAGCAGGTGGTTGCACGGGTGGTCGGAGCGGAGGAGCAACAGGAGCTCCAGGAGGTAAGGGTGGAGCAGGCACATTAGCGGGTGGTTGTACGGGTACCGCCTGACCCGGTATCGGAACGGGCTGTCTCTGAGCTATCAGGGTTTGTTGTAATTGCCTGTTCTCGTGAAGCATAAGTTCCATTACTTCTTGGAGTTGATCCACACGGTCGGAGAGCTCCCGATTCTGGGCTCGTAAAAGATGAACCTCCTCACTTGGGCCCCCAGTAAGATGAGGCTTACTGGTTCGGAAGCTCGTGGCCCATTGAGAGCTATCCCCATATAAATCCTCGTCTTCAGACTCATCTGAGTCTCGACGTCGGTCAGCCAAACGGCGTGCGCGTTGGGTCGTACGCGACGGGACAAACGCCGGGGAAAAGGTGAGACCTGATAGTCCCAGTACATAGTCCTTGGGGCGCGTGTCCACGTTCGCCTGATTCCTTGCTGCAGCCGCCCTGGCTGCTTCCGCCGCCTCTCTCTCTCTTGCGACCCTAGCCGCTTCGGCGGCTTGCTGATCCGCAAGAACTTTGGCGTTCTCAAGTCTTAGGGCAGCCTCTGCCGTAATGCGTGGCAAAAGTTCTGTCTCGAGGAGCAAGAGTATGGGGTCAGGTTCCCCGCCCAGCAGAGGTTGTACTCGAACCGCCAGTGCGGATGCCTCGGCTCCAAACGTCGGGGTCAAAACTTGAGCCAAGGTGGCTACCGGGGTGTCTTTTGTACATTCCACAAGGAGAAGAGCGGTGCTAATAGCGACTCGCTTGGCCTCAGCCTGGCAGCTGGCCGCATCCGGGATCAGGGAAAAACCCTCCGGTGGGGCTCCCGCCATGGTAGAAAGAGTTTGTCGAGAAATAAGATTATCCAGAAGTCCAGTTAATATTTGTAAATCCTCAGTCGCCAATCGGGCATCGTCCAGTAATTGATCCAAGTCCTGAAGATCTAAACGAGCATCAGTATCCTCCGATGTTAACATCCAGAGACGTCCTGTAAGAGATTGCCACTGCGCGTGTACCAGTCCCCTCAAGCGGCAAACCTCTCGGTTCGTCCGGAAAAGTTCAGCAATTAAGTCCTGTAACAGAGTAGGGTCCTCTGAGAAGGGCTCCAGGGTAGTAAATCACCTGGAGAGCTGCACAGCTCCCATCCAAGTGGCAGGCGAACCCCCCTGGGCTCCAGCCTGGCTAGGAGAATGGTGAAGATGTGGGATAGCTGTCATAATGTCAGCCCTTGGCCCACAGAACCAGAAATCACCACAAAGTCGTATAGAGTCCAAACAGGTGGATTTTACTGATCAAATAGGCATACAGTGCAAACGAATAAAATGACAGCTATGAAAGGCTCACTAGCTGGGAGATATTATAAGGCAGGAAAGGCGGGAGATTACACGCAGGAATACAGTTTCCCAGGAGCTGAGTTCCCAGGCTTAGGCTTAGGCATGCGACCTTGGGGGGCAGACAATACAGCACAGAGACAGAGGCAATAACGAAACCGAGATAGCAGCCTGACATTGGGTGCAAATGCCTTCCACTTATGCAGAAGCACCGTTGGAAAAATTACTTGGGGGCGGGGGAGAGAATAACTTACTAAGTATTTTGAAGAAGAACCAGTGGCTTTCTCAGGATTCCACAATGCATTGTTTACCTTGGTAAACTGTAAAGGTTATTTAGAAATATCATTGTCTTCTAATTTACAGTTTGACCATAATGTGGGATGTAGGTTAGCATGCATCAAGTACACAGCTTTTCTTACACCTCCCTTTGTTCCTTTTCCACATGTTCTACAGAAGAAACTGTTCACTTTGGCTGCATATCAATGATCATGTTTGTGGGCTGATATAAGGATACAGCTTTCATTGAAATAATTTGCTTCTAGTTTGAAAATTCCTCGAGATTTGGGGATGGAGCCTGGGGAAGGTTTAGGGTGGGGAGAGACCTCAGTGGAATATAATGCCATAGACTCCACACCAACCCCCCCAGCTGTCTTTTTCTCCAGGGGAACTGATATCTGTAGCCTGGACAGTTGTTGTAATTCCAGATCTCCAGGCCCCACCTGGAGGTTGGCAACCTTATGTCTAAGCATGGCTTTCATAATTACTGGGCATATTCAGCCCAATTTAATCACTTGAAAGTCCCATCAACTGCAGAGATCAGATCATATAACTCCCCTGTTGAAATAAATGGGGACATAAAAGTGCTCAGGTTTGGCTCAATAATCATATTTATTATTTCTAAAGCACTTTTATTTGTAGTTGTTATGCCCATGAACATGGTTGTACTCTACATGATGAAGGACCTGATTCACAGTTTGGGGATACTATTAAATCCACACCTAAAGATAGAAGCTGATGTATCTCTCCTCTCTTGTATACTGCACTTTTAACCAACTTGAGTTGCCAGCTGTTGCCTTTCCTTCTTAAATCTAGTAAGTCCTTCTGTAAACAGTCAACCTCCTTTTGCCAATGGGTAAACAAGAGACTGGAGCTATTGATTAATGTATCAAAGCTCTCTTTGTTCTACACAACAAACACTAGTCCTTGTGAAAGCGCTATCAATCAAACAGCAAGAGCAATGTCAGGCGAGTCATCCCAGTAAATTATTTACTGCTTCTTAACAGTTCTAAAATTTAGATGATTACAAATAAAAAACAGGGGGGGGGGAGGAAGGAAGGAAGGAAGGAAGGAAGGAAGGAAGGAAGGAAGGAAGGAAGGAAGGAAGGAAGGAAGGAAGGAAGGAAGGAAGGAAGGAATTTAAGTACTAGAATACCCAGAGAAGAATTTAGCCCCAGAATTACTCCAGTCTAAATAAGGGGTGCTCAAACACATGCAGGTTCAGCTTGTGGTCTGTTTGCCAGTCACAAACAGGAGGACAATTTATTTTTATCAATTGGTTTCACTTTTTGTGAACAGTCGAGACTGTTTGCTGGGATACTTTTCACATATCCGTAGAGTAATACAGTGCAACTGGCAGCGCTTCATACATGTGCATTCTGACACGCCCTGATGGGAGTCCTACTCCCCCCCCTTCCCCCTCAGACCCATTGTTGCTGCACACTATTCAGCAGCCAGTCATATGAACAGTTAGCCAGTAGTAACACTGCATTAAAAAGAACTTACATTCATGTAAGAATAGGGTTGCCAGCTCCGGGGTTGGGAAATACCTGGAGATTTTTGGGACGGAGCCTGAGGAGGGCGGGGTTTTGGGAGGGGAGGGACTTCAATGCCATGCAGTCCAATTGCCAAAGAGGCCATTTTCTCCAGGTGAACTGATCTCTATCGGCTGGAGATCAGTTGTAATAGAAGGAGATCTCCAGCTAGTACCTGGAGGTTGGCAACCCTGTGTAAGTATGACACTCTTCCCTACTGGACAGAGGCAAAAGCCCCCAGAAGGCAAGGAAATTAAATTCAACCTCCACAGCTCCTGCAAAAATGCAAAACTTTTCACCAGCTTTTTCAGCTGGATGGTGGACAGGGCAAACTGATAGGAGGTTCAGTTCACGAGTGATCATGAGAGATCACATCTATCAAACATGTTCACCAGAACTTTGCAACATTCCTATTCTAAAAGTCCACTGAAATCAGTTTGGACTGGAATAAACTGTGCACAGCTAGTGCTGTTACAGTGCCATCCGAAGCAGAGTCATACTTTTCTAAGTCAACAATGTCAATGGGCTTAAAGGGTGTGATTCTGCTGTGCATGGCACTGTTAATCACATGACTGCAGCAGATAAATGTTTTTAAGTTTGTTGTAAAAGATAAAAGATTCAGAATCTTCAGTTACACAAATAGGCAATATGCACTGCACAGAAACAATGAATGAAATATTATAAACAGTTTGTATACCTTCTTATCCAAATAAACCACATAGCTCCATAACATCATCCTACATAACTCATTCATTCTTTCATAACCAAACTTCCATTGTATGTCAATATACATTAACAAAACATACTATAAGACAATCAAACATATAACCCATACCAGGAAGCAATATAAAAAACCAGACAGTCAATTCTGGCAAAATAAAAAGCTTTTAACTAGGCTTCTAAAAAAATCAATGATGTGGTTATGGCAAGTTGCTCTCTAGAGAAGATCCCCCCCCCCACACACACACACACAATCAGGAGCTGCCATCACTAAGAAAACAAGACTTTGTGTAGGTGACCTTATTTCTCTTGATGGTGCGACCTTTAAAAATATATTATTTATTCTTCGGTGCTGAGAGGGGTTCATACAGGGAAAAGAAAGCTCTCAGGAATATATTTTTTGTCCCTTGAGATTGGTTGCAATGTATTAATTTAGCTTTCCCAATGTACTTTAACCCATGAAAGATTCTAGCTTCTTTCTTAAAATACAAGTTAATATGTCTCGGTGTAAAAGTAGTTAGACCCCAAAAGGTGTCATTCAGCTAAACATAAAATGGCTGCCGTGATTCATCCTTTGTGTGAATGATAACTTGATCTGTTAAACTGAGGGAGTCAAAGGTGGTAGGCATTAATTGTATTGTGTACAATTAATAATTTAGAAAGTGCTGACCATGCTAACCCAGAGAACTAGATGTTGTTAAAGTCTTAGAAAATATGTGCCACAAGCAAAAAATAAGTTCGACCAACATAACAATTATGAGCTCTGTGGGTGGCACCGGGGGGGGGGGGGAGGGGGGTGTAGCTGGGGCCAGAGGAACAGCACTGCTCAGTGAGGGGAGGGGCTGTGGCTCAGTGGTACAGCCTCTTCCTGGCATGCAGAAGGTCCCAGGTTTGATCACTGGCATATCCAGTTAAAAGGATCAAGTGGTAGTTGATGTGAAAATCTTTGACCTGAGACCCTGCAGAGCAGCTGCCAGTCTGAGTAGACAGTCCCGACTTTGATGGACTGAGGCTCTCATGATATTTTGTGGCATTGAAGCCAACACGGTGGTGGTTTAATTTGAGATGGTGTTTACGGAATTCCACAGGCCTGTGTGCTTTAATGCACGCCCTGAGATCACGTTCCCTGTGGCTCAGTGGTAGAGCAACTGCTTGGCATGGAGAAAGTCCCAGGTTCCGTCCTCGGCATCTCCAGTGAAAGGGACTAGGCAAGTAGGTGATATGAAAGACCTTTACCGGAGACCCTGGAGAGCCGCTGCTGGTCTGTGTAGACAATACTGACTTTGATGGACCAAGGGTCTGATTCAGTAGAAGTCAGCTTCATATTATCATGTCTTTGCAAGATCTAATAACAGCCAACATTCAGATAATTCAAAAGGACCACAATCCTTGGAGAAGTGGAAAATAACAGCCAACTATCTATTGCTTCCTCAAATATGGTACCTTGTTAGATATCAAGTGCAGGCAAAGAGTTCACCCAGTTAAATACCCAACAAGAAACATTGTTCCACCTCAGCTCAAGATCATTGGTACCTAGGTAGCCACCTCTGCCAACGCACCTGCCTTCTGAAGCTCGTCACTATTCATGATCAAAGTATATTCATAAGTGCCACCAAGGGTTGCTTCAATGATATAATGTGTTCCATAGTCTCTGTAGAGATCGCGATATTCCCCATAGCTATACTCCAAAGGCAAGCGACGAAGTCTCTGGAAGAACTCATAGTGAAGCATCAAATTTTGAGTCTTCAGTTTATACTGGGCGACTTCCAACTCAGAACGTGCATTGATAAATTTGCTAGACTGCATGAAAAGCAAAAGCACCAAACAGTAAGAAGTTATTCCAAAGTACTCTAGCATAGCTTTATATATTGATTGTCTTCAAATACCTTGCCAAACCTCTGTTTGTGATGGACATGAATACATCTTGTTATGACCAAAGAGTAATTGAAGGCTTGGTATCAAGCCACAATGTGCTGTAATATGCAAATACCGATACTTGCACAAAATGGAATCATAGAATCATAGAATCATAGAGTTGGAAGGGACCACCATGGTCATCTAGTCCAACCCCCTGCACAATGCAGGAAATTCACAACTACCCCCCACAGCCCCAGTGACCCTTACTCCATGCCCAGAAGATGGCCAAGATGGTCTCCCTCTCATCATCTGCTTAAAGTCATAGAATCAGAGAAGGAGAGCTTACCACCTCCTGAGGAAGCCTGTTCCACTGAGGAACCGCTCTGATAGAAAATTCTTCCTAATGTCTAGATGGAAACTCTTTTGATTTAATTTCAACCCGTTGTTTCTTGTCCGACCTTCTGGGGCAACAGAAAACAACTCGGCACCATCCTCTCAGTATTCTTCTCTTCAGGCTAAACATACCCAGCTCCTTCAACCTTTCCTCATAGTACTTGGTCTCCAGACCTCTCACCATCTTCATTGCCCTCCTCTGGACATGTTCCAGCTTGTCAACATCTTTCTTAAATTGTCATGCCCAAAAGTGAACACAGTACTCTAGATGAAGTCTAACCAGAGCAGAGTAAAGCAATATAATCACTTCACGTGATCGGGACACTATACTTCAGTTGATACAGCCCAAGATTGCATTTGCCTTTTTAGCTACCACATCACACTGCTGACTCATGTTCAGTGTTTGGTCTACTAAGACCCCAAGATCCTTTTCACACACACTACTGCTCAGATAAGTCTTCCCCATCTGATTTTTCCTACCTAAGTGCAGAACTTTACATTTATCTTTGTTGAAGTGCATTTTGTTAGTTTTAGCCCAATTCTCCAGACTGTCAAGATCATCCTGTATCCTGGCTCTGTCTTCTACCATATTTGCTACCCCTCCCATTTTAGTATCATCTGAAAATTTAATAAGCATCCCCTCTATTCTTTCATCCAAATCATTTATAAAGATGTTGAACAACACAGGGCCCAGGACAGATCCCTGAGGCACTCCAGTAGTCACTTATCTCCAAGAGGATGAGGAACCATTAACAAGCACTCATTGGGTGAGATCTGTCAACCAGTTGCAGATCCACCTAACAGTAATAGGATCTAAACCACATTTTCCCAATTTGTCAACAAGAATACTATGTGGAGCCTTATCAAAAGCCTCACTGAAATCAAGATAAACTATGTCTACAGCATTCCCCTGATCCAATTGCGTTTGTTTCCTTCCCATAAACTGGGATCAGACTGAACTTTGGAATATGAGTTTGTGAATAAGAAACTCTGATTTTCCATGGAGCTTGCATTCAGTTGTCATGGATCTCCTGCTATTACAACTGATCTCCAGCTGATAGAAATCAGTTCACCTGGAGAAAATGGCCACTTTGGCAATTGGACTCTATGGCATCAAAGTCCTTCCCCTCCCCAAACCCTGCCCTCCTCAGGCTCCACCCCAAAAACCTCCCACTGGTGACAAAGAAGGACCTGGCAACCCTAGATCCTGGAGACACTAGGTATGCATCATGGCTAGTATTCATTTTGACTAGTAGCCATGGATAGCCCTCTCTTCCATTAACATGTCCACTTCCCTCTTAAAGCCTTCCAAGTTGGCATCCATCACCACATCCTGGGACAGGGAGTTCCACAATTTAACTATGCGTTGTGTGAAGAAATACTTCCTTTTATCTGTTTTGAATCTCTCACCCTCCAGCTTCAGCAGATGACCCCATGTTCTAATATTATGAGAGAGGGAGAAAAGCTTCTCCCTATCCTCTTCAAAGCAAAAATTGTTCCAATTTTTAAGTACGAAGTGGACTGTGCTTTGGGTTGGAAGAAATCCTACAACTTTGTGGGCTAGCATAAGAATCTACAATGACAATGTTCATACTTTATGCAGCATACACTGCTCTCCTGAACAGAGAATTCAGTGGCAGCATCAACTCTCCCAAGGTGAAATGGCTTGCTTCAGTCTATAATTAAACTATAAAGCCTGTAAGCAGTTTTCATTATGCATTACTGTCATGAGGGCCCTGCAGTTGAATAGCTTGGTTTCTTTACTTCTATTGCCATTTTCTGAACTGACAGCACCTGTCTTGTTTCACCAGTCTAACATTAGCATGGCCTTTTGTGTGCATGCTGACATCCCTCTGGAAATTGCAAGGACAGAACAGCAGTTGTCTCAGAGACTGCTCCTGGAAAAAATGATTCTGAAGAAATCATGATGGTAGAGGCCTTGAATCCAGTCCTCCTCTCAAATTGTGATCTACCCCAATGATCCATGGTATATCATGGATATAAAGAAAAACTGAAAATGCAGCAACTTTAAGACTAACAAAGTTTATTTCAGCATAAGCTTTCATGAGGTCTAAATCATAAAAGTTTATTCTGAAGTACACTTGATTAGATTTAAAGGTGTCACTTTGCTGCAACAGACTTGCCTGGACTTGGATGGCCCAGGCTATCCAGTCTCATCAGATCTCGGAAGCTAAACTGGATTGGCCCTCATTAGTACTTGGATGGGGGACCACCAAGGATATGACAGCATTTTCCACCACCACCAAAACAAACTAACAAACCATTCCTGAGAAATATGCCGAAAGTGGATAGGAGGCGGCGTGACCTCGCCCCCAGCATAGGTACGTGTAATTGTGTGGCAGAGCATCGCGGGATCGTGCCTCCCCCCTCCGCCAGTGCAGGGGGACGTTCCGGTGGCATTCCGGGGCAAAAGGCCCCGGTAAAACAAAGCAAAAAAGCCGTGAGATGGCTTTTTTTGTTTTGTGGCATACGCAAAACTGCTTAGGAAGAGGTGCCGCTGCGCCTCTTCCCCGCCTTCTCCATACTCTGTCAGCTCAGGAATTGGCTGTAACACAGCTACTCTTTTGAAAATAGTATCACACACCATATAGTTATCAGACTCAAATGTGAATCTTTACGTAGTCTATCAAGATTTTTTTTAACCATCCCAGTCTTTTCCCTGTATATGTATGTAAAATGTCGTCGAGTCACAGCTGACATATGGCAACCCCATAGAGTTTCAAGGCAAGAGACTAACAGAAGTGGTTTGCCATTGCATTCCTCTGCATAGCAACCCTGGTATTCCTTCGTGGTCTCCCATCCAAGTACTAGCAAGGACCAACCTTCCCTGTTTACATACACAAATATATTGAATCCTTAAATGCAGTCTGCTATCTATCTGAATTTTCCTCTAACGACTTGGTCTCTGATATTTGTGGATCATTTGCAGGCTAGACAATCAAGACGGACAAGTGTCTAGATTCAGGCTGGACCATACACGTGGCAAGTATTAAGCCAGGCTTGTGTCCACCATGTTCCTGTAGAAGATGCTGAAGATAGCCACACCTGAACCACTGGTTTGGCATGGGAACTTGAATAGCTGTTATACAAATGACCCCAAAATAAACAATGGAATTGTAAAGCTAATAGGACAATTATAAATTAATAAGTAACTAAGGCTGAATGCATTTACTAGTGTGAAATGCCTCAGTTTTATAAAAATATTCATTTTGTTATTTAAATCAGCTTTTTTAAAAACAGAAGGATTGAAAAGTAGTCAACACCAATTTCTTAGAAACTGATCCAGTTCTTGAAAATAATAGACCTATCAATCTTTTGTACCAAGTAAATAATAGACAATAACTGTGTGGCAAAAAAATATTAAATTCAAACAGGGACCCCGCGTTGACTAATGGAGAAGGGAATATCCTATCCACCCCCCAATGCTGGCACTCTTCCCACACTGCCTTCACTTTTTCTCCTTACTATCTGTCTCCTGCTTTCCCCATTCTTCTGCCTGCCTCCCTCCCTGCCTGGTCCCTGCTTTCCTTTATCCCACTGCCTTTGGTTCTGCTCCCTTCGCCCACATTCCTTTCCTTCCACCCTCCTGACCCTGACTTCATTCCCTCCCCTTAATCCTGCTCTGATTCCTTTGGCAGCCACTCTTGCTAGTTCTCCCTCTCCCATAATACTCCAGTTGACCAGCAGTAGGTTCAGAACATAAAAAAGGATGTGTTTACACAATGCATAATTAACTCACAGAATTAACTTCCACAAGGTTTGCTGACAGTCACTAGTTCACTTGGGTTCTTAAAAGAGGGGGAGGACAATTCATGAAGTTGCAATCTATCGACAATTTTAGGCATGGTAGCTAGTAGGAAGCACCAAGCATGTAGCCATCCAACAAACAACAGAGAAGGGTTACTGTCTCATGCCCTGTTTGGAAGCTTGTCAGAGGCATATGGTTAATTGCTGCTGGAAACAGCATTCTGAACTAGATATGTTTTTGGTATAATTCAGCAGGGAACAATTCATGTGTGTCGGACCACCAAGGATATAATCACCTTCCTGTTTTGCCTGTTGTCAAACTTGCAAATCAGAACTATGGTCTAGCTTGGTGGCCCATGAGTTGTATAGGCTTATGTTAGGCAGCACATGTGTTGCGCAAGAGCATGGGGCATGCATTCACAGATACTAGTTCCTTTCCTCTCAATGCAAAACTTAATCCAGGAAGGGTGGCTTGCACGAAGGAACAGACTTCTACATATGGACTTCCCTTCTGGACTGAGGAAATAGTGTTTGCATTTTGGTTGCTGTTGACTGAGCAAAATACTTCACACTGTCCTCATTTGACAAGAATTTGACATAGTTTTCCACAAACTGATATTCCATTATGAATATGGTAGTCTTGGAGAACAAATCAAACTTTCTTTCCCCAAACTTGTATATAATTATCTATAAGAATGCTTACCGTTGAAGAAAACCTTTTTGTCCTCTCACTGAACCTTTTGTACCTGTTATCACTTTGACTGTAACCAAATTCAAAAGTATTTGGTATGGTTATTCCAATGCTGAAGCTTTCTTGTTTTGATTTTGCCTTGGAGACATTTTCTTCAAAACTTGAATAAGAATCATACCCAGTCAATGTAAATTCATATTTGCCTTTGGTCTAAATAAAAAGCAAGAAAAAGCAAAGTGCTTGAATTTTTGTAACATAATTTCACACTAGGAACTTGTTTAAATGTTGTTTACACTTTGAAGATGTACTGGACATAAATATTACTAGTGCCTTTAATACAGGGGTTTTTAAATGAATATAGGAAGCTGCCTTCTCAAAATGGGCCATCTAGCTAAGTACTGACTGCGGTTACAGGCATCTGCATCTACTAATCTCTTTACCTGTGATCCATTAAGTAGGAATGCCAAGGGTTGAACCTTCTGAATGCAAAGCAAATACTCTAATGTGTGCTCTGCCTCTGATCTATGGCCCCTTCTCTGTTGAGCATAATAAGTGGATTTGCCAAACTTACCAGAGAAACATGGGTGAAAGGTATATCTTAAGTCTTCTTCACCCAGTTTTTGATATTCCAGTAAGCCCTAAGCAGAGTTCCTCAAAACTGGGTCTTTGTTAAGGGTAGCTATTGTAGGAACAAGAGGTTAGAACTACTCAGAAGATGACTGGCTTTTCTAAACTTTTGTCAGAAGCATATGTTAGGGAGGATGTACAATAAATGCACAAACAAAAAGGGGTCTTGCTGTCAAGTCACAGACAACTTGCGGTGACCCCACAGGGTTTTCAAAGCAAACGGTGAGCAGAGATGATTGGCCATTCCCTTAGGGCTGTTGATTCGGTTCGGCCCGAACTGAAAATCAGCCGAATTTCCCTTGATTCGGCGGTTTTTAGTTCGGGACGAACCAAACTCAAAACTGGCGGGCAACCGGGGAGCTGAATTCAGCGAGTTCGGGAGTTCACAAATAAATCTGGCAAATTCGGGGCGTCAGTAAGCAGCATAACCATCAGTAAGCAGCATTCTCCTCCCCCGGCCAATCAGTGGCCAAGCTGGGTCTCCTTCTGGCCAATCAGTCAGGATTGAATACTGGAGGAATCAGCTGATGTGCGGCCCGGCCAGGGAGAGAGAGAGAGAGAGAGAGGGAAATCCTCCTGTGTGTGTGTGTGGGGGGGGTGCTTGTGCACATTCGCTCCTTTCCGGGGCTGCAGGGGGTGCATTTTTGAGGGTACAGACCCCAAACTTTCAGCGGAGATTCAGACAAGCCTTCTTAAGAGACCACCCAAGTTTTGTAAAGATGGGTTCAGTGGGGGCAGAAATATCGGCTCCCCCCTTTTCTCTTTCCGTGGTTGCAAAGGGCGCATTTTTGGGTGTGCCGACCCCAAACTTTCAGCGGAGCTTCAGACAAGGCTTCTTAAGAGACCACCCAAGTTTTGTAAACATTGGGTCAGGGCCCCCCGAGATATGGGCTTTCCCCTTTTCCCTATTGGGATGAATGGATCACCCTCGAGAGATGCATACATATGGATCTCATATTGGATACAAATGGAATCATATTGGATTACCAAGCCTCCTAGCCCCTCCTGATGGAACAGAAGACAGCCACAGTAAGACCCCTTTGGGGGCTTTATAATTTTTCCTTTCTGTGTGTGTGTGTGTGGGGGGGAAGCAGAGTCTGTGTGTGTGTGGGGAGGGAGCAGTTTCTTTGGGTGGGGGGGGGAGCCAAAGGGGGCTTTTGCTGGTTCTGCCTGGGGTGTGTGTTCCCCCTCCAGTCTCTCTCTCCCTGGTTTGAGGGGGGGCTTCAGTTTTGTGTCTTCAGGTTTTCCCTCATTCATAAGATCAGTTAGGTTATTTTGATGCTTGCTCAAAACTGGTTTTCAAATGGTGACTTAAAGAATGCATCTGCCTGGTCCCAAGTCCAATGCAAAAGGAGAAATTCCACCCCTTCCTGCTCATTATGCATAGCTAGCTGCCTCTGTCCCTTTCCATGGTTTGCAAACTCCCAGGTGTCAGGTGTTGCTTTGCACTGTTGCAAAAGTGTTGCATTGCGTGCTTGTGTTGCTTTGCAGTTGTATTGCTTTGCAAATTTTTTCAAACCTGCCCCGCCCTTGCTCTCGGCTGTTTGTCGGGGCTGGGAGCTTTGTGCGTGGGCGGCAAGCTCTACTCGGAGTTACACATTAAGGGTGGGGGGACCCCTTTCAGGGCCCATATCTCAGCCCCCCCGACCCAATCTTTACAAAACTTGGGGGGTCTGGCAAAAAGGGTCCTTTGAAGCTCCGCTGAAAGTTTGGGACCTCTACCCCCAAAAATGCCCCCCCCAGAGCCGCTGAAAGGCTTGGTTGTGTTTTTAATGGCTTTATTCGGCCGAATTTTTTTCCTGAACTTTGAATTCCCGCCGAATTGCAC
Source organism: Euleptes europaea (assembly GCF_029931775.1). NCBI lineage: Eukaryota > Metazoa > Chordata > Lepidosauria > Squamata > Sphaerodactylidae > Euleptes > Euleptes europaea. The sequence continues at coordinate 68,011,029 of NC_079313.1, read as the reverse complement.
GGACCCGAAGTGGGGGAGTTCGGACTTCGGCATATCCAGAATCTAAACGGGCCGAATTCAGCCGAATCTGAACTATACCGATTTTTTTTAATTCAACAGCCCTACATTCCCTGTTTCTCTGTAGCAACCCTGGACTTCCCTGGTGGTCTCCCATCCAAGAACTAACCAGGGCTGACCCTTCATAGCTCCCAAGGTTTGACAAAATCAGGCTAGCCTGGGTCATCCAGGTCAGATGAATGGTGGCATAAACTTTCATGGATTAAAGTCTATTAGCCTACACAAGCTTTCCTCACAATAAACCTGATTGCCATTAAGGTACCACTTTTTATTGCAAGAGTGTAACAAAGCAACACCTCTAGAATATTTCACACACAAGATCTCTTCCAATGCTCATATCCTGTGTTCACCCCCATGCTCAACAAGTCGTGACCAGCTGGTAGAAGAAACACCAGTGATTCACTTGAAATGCATATGTGGACCCTCTGTAGCATTAGTATAGGCCTCTAGTCCTCATATGCAAATTAGACTACTCTTACTGGTAAGTTACATGTACAGTGATTTACATTCATGTTCTGAATGGTCTGAAAGTTGCCCTCTTGAACCGGTAATGAACCCTCTGACACCAGATTTTTTCTGTGAGCGAACCTTCAGGATTATCTCTACAAATTGTATGAGGTACTTCAGAATCTCCCAAGTTATCTGATATCCATATGAAATAGAACAATGTAAATCAAAACTTGGCCACAAGTTCATGTTTTAAAATGTGGTGATAATGGATCAACAATGCCATCCATTTAATCTGCACATATAGCTCCTTGATACTTACCTCTGCCAAATAGCTTTCTACATTGTAGGGTTTTCTAAATCTGGTGTCTGCGATATAGTGTGGAGCACATGCTCCAGCATAATATCTATGATCAAAAACCAATCCTTCCAGATCATTTGTGAAGATATTTAATCTGGGGAAACAGGATGCAGATAAAGTCTGCTCACTAGTTGTCAATTGTGCACAAAATAAGTTAATTGCAGTTGCTGTGGATTCTGTTTCATAGTCTGGCCTGCCCAGGGAGATGTGGAGAATCTTGCTGAGTGGTGGAGGCATCTAAGATGCCGGGGGATTGCTGAGCATGCTTTGGGAAAGTGTGGGGGCCTGCTAAGTGATGGGTGGAGGAGAGCTGTGGAGGGCCTGCCCACCACTTGGCAGGCCTCGCATACCTCCTCCCTCCTCCATTGCGATTATTTAGTAGGTTCCCCACATACCCCACTTTCTCACAGTAGCAATGGGTTTGGGGTTCAAAAAGGAAGGCATAGGGCTCAGCCCTCTTCTCCTTACATGTACCATGCTACATATAAGCCCAATGAATAGAGTTGGGCCCCTTGTGGGCAGCCCAACAGCACACTGAGGGGTCAGCTCCCTGCTTGTGATGAACAGGCATTTAGTGTGCCAATTCACTGTGTATTTAAGCATTCTCCTTCTCATTTCACATATGCTGGACTATATATCAAGATCATAGATCTGACTGAAAATTTATTGAAACTGGAATGTTGAGCCCTGATCTGAATCAATCCATCGTACTGTAGCCAAAGGTGACCTGGGATGCCCCAAGAAACAACTCTGCCCCTTCGTGAAACAGACTGCAAGCCATAAATTCAATTTACTTGGGCAAAAATGTAAAGCACTATATAGCAGAAAAGAAACAGAAAATATTCTAAGCAAACAAATACATTCTAAATAAGGAAACCTTTAAATCACAAGAATTAATGTCCAATGCATTTTCAGTTTGCTGGTTTCTTATAATCAGTGGAACACAAAATTCAATGAGAAGAGATGAGATAATTTCTCACAGGAAGACAATCAGCTTTTCATCTCCTTGGCACATTTACAGCAGTAGTCAAGCAGAATTTGACTGTATTCAGCTAATGGCCAATCACTCATGGATATGGCTGGTGACAGATTGCAGTGTCCGTAATTTGTGTAACATATCAAGGATTGAGCAATTCCTACACATGCCTAATAGAATGTGACAGAGGTCCTATTCAGATTTTCTAAAATTGTGTGAAGTTAAAGCAGCGAAGGGGAAATAGGATGATGACGGCAGACCCTATCCCAACATCTAGGCAGATAGGAAAAGCAAAATGCAAGCTTTCTCCATCATGCCTACATACAGATAAGTTTTCCATGCTTACGCTCAGTGCTGATGAACACAAGAAAGTCAGGGTCAGTGAGCACCATACTGATCCCCCCTCTGGGCTTTGATTCTACCTTTTGGGAGCATCTGGGAAGAGGTAAAGGAGAGATTGAATGCTTATTTGAGAGAGGCTGGGTGATATAATGATGTGCCCCTCCAGCCCACAAGGGAGGAAAAGAAGGAAAGAGAAGGAAGTTGTCTTGAGATGTCACAGGACACTTTTGCTTATTCTTTCCTTGGCTGTATCCATTCATCATGGGATATTTGAAGGGCTGTCATATAGAGGATGGTGCCGAGTTGTTTTCTGTTGCCCCAGAAGGTCAGATCAGAACGAACGGGTTGAAATTAAATCAAAAGAGTTTCCATCTAGACATAGGAACTCTCTGTCAGCCATCTGTCAGCAATACTGATTCTATGACCTTAGGCAGATCATGAGAGGGAGGGCATCTTGGCCGTCTTCTGGGCACTGAGTAGGGGGTCACTGGGTGTGTGTGGGGGAGGGAGGGTCATCAAAGGAAGCTTCTAGTGTAAGAGGACTGTGGGGAAAGAGTCATGTCCATGAACACAAGGGTTCACATGCATTGTGTTTCCAAATGGAGTAATTGGTCAGTCGTGTTGAGTCAGAGGGGTGGAATTTAATCCTGAAGCATCAGACACACACACTCTCCTCCAAGAATCCATAAGATTGCTGGCCAGCTATGTTTTTAAATGTGGGGCCAAATTAATCTGAAATGAAAGTTCTCTTGCTTGGCGTAAAGGCTACTGGTAGAAAATACAGAGGTGCTTACCCACTTGCTAGCATCTGGATCCCCCAGTATTGTTCTGTCTCTCGATTGCACATTTTATATACTTTCTTACAGTTTTTTTCATCTGAGTGATCCCCACAGTCGTCATCTCCATTGCAAAGCAACCTCCGATTAATGCATCTTCCTTTGACACAGAATGGGAATGAATTGATGAAATATTGGTTAATCTCCTGCTCGCAAAACTTGGAGGCTTTATTTCAAGTTTCTTTACCAGGCCAGTGTAGTGCACTGGTTTGAGTATCAGATTACAGCCTGGGAGAGCCAAATCCACATCCCCACTCAGCCATGGAAAAATCACTTGGTGACCCTGGGCCAGCCACCCTTTCTCAGCATAACCTACCTCACAGGGATATTGTGAGAACCAAGGGGGAAATAGGCGTTCAAAAGGCATTAAAATGTTATGAACCAAATCTACTTTTTTATCTAATCATCTTTAATAATTTGGTATGAGTAAATGATTAAAATGAGTTTACCGAGTCCAACAGATTTGTTGGAATCAGAGGCAAACTACACTGTAGTTTTAGGAGATATCTATAGGAAATTGTCAGCAGCACAAGAAATCTAGACATATTGGGTGGCATGGCTGCAACAAGTAGCAAATTCATAATCTAGCCATATGGATGTAATCTGGATGCCTGTACTGAGCACAGAGGATTATGCTTTCATTATTTTGAAGGTCATGTTCCTAGTCCTTAAGAGTTCCATTAAAACGCCTGAAAAATATGTTCACACCTAAGTCTGCCAGTGACTTAGATGAACCTTGCAATCCTGGAAGGCACAGTGTAACTCTGTACCAGCATCCATGCCACTTTGCGCCATGATAAAGTGGTATGGACGCTGGCACGGGGGCGCTTATGCTGGTGCTGGGGAGTGGTACTGCAGCCCGGGACTCAGCTGCCATTGCTGCTGCGCAGCAGCAAAAACCCAGAAGCAAGTGCCCACGCCAGCATCTGGGGGGCGTTCCCAAGGGCGGAGCTGACGTTAGTCAGCTTCCAAGCCCCTTTCATCCCAGGAATGCCCCTCTACACTGCAGCATTGCTACACCAGCAAAATAGCGGTCGTAGCCCCGTGAAACGCCATGGAGGAGTTTAGGGGTTTTAAAAATGTCTTTTAAACATTTATTTTTTTGACTGTGAAACCTCTGTGGAGGCGGCACAGCTGTGCTGCTCCTGGCCACTGCCTATCTACCCCCCCCTTCAGGAACGGGCTGCTCGTCTTGAACTTGCATCTACGGAAACTCAATCTAGGTTTCAATGGGTAGGGCACCTCTTTTGTCTTTCATCCTCACAGCAGACATTCTAGTGATTCTTCTTTATACAATTATGTTTTGCCAATCTAGAGCACAGCGATTAATGGTTTTCCATTTGCCCTGGAACAGTGATGCTGTGGCTTCTACATTCTCAAAAGGGGCTTCCTGTCCTGCATCCTGCCTGTTTCCTGCCCTTCCTTGCTTTATGTATCCATCTCAAGCTTGCTTGCTCCAGTCCCAGTCTACTCCTACCTCTGCTTTCTGGCCTTGTGGAATGCTTACTTTAAAAGCGAGTCTAGAATCGAACTCTGGAAAACCAGTATTGCCTGCTTTCTATCAAATCTGATCTTGCCAAGGTCACCCATAACCTTAATGCCAAGTCTCTTTCCTAGAACTTTATACATACACAAGCAATTTAACCAAACACATTATAGAAACTCAATTTTTTTGCAATTCTAAGAACCCCTTGCAACATTTAAACACATAAATATGTTTTAGTTATATTATTCACCCTAATTGAAAAACTGGCATTCTGTCTTGCTTCAGCAATCGAGACTGTGGTGCTGTGCCTAAAAAATCTCTACTGTTTTGTACTGTGATTTTTGATGTGGGAAAAGCTATCAGCACTCCCAGAGTGGTTCTTAATACATTATGAATGTTGATGATGGTGGCTGCAGGTGTTTTTTTAAAACAATAATTATCTTTTGAAATCTGAGCTAACTAGCTGTGTTTAATTTGAGTTAATATATTGATCCACAAGCACTTGGCACAGCAGTTTCTCAATGGCTCTTTCTTCCCTGCTCCTGGCTGTAGTTTATTACCCAAGTCATCTAAGAAAGTCTTTGTCGTCCATAAGCCATTTGCCTCCAGCGCACTGCTGCTGGGAAAATGGTAATGCAGCAGCAGAAATTATTACCAAATGGACAGGCCTAGTTTAACCCAATAAGTGTTCATAAATGATATACGGCAAAACGTATGATCTTTATTCTGATCTAGTTGGGCTTCTGAAAATAAATCTATAAGGGAAGCTAACAGCAAAATACATTCCATAAACAAAAAACTATCCTGTTATCTCACAAATTCGTGGGCATATATACAGTCTGTTGTTGCCTCCTTCTGTGATCCATTCTTTTAACACATTTCGTGAATGTGTCTTTTGAAACTTTTCATCTTATGAATAATATCAGATTTCAGTTCCTACAAATTAAGCAATGTAACTTACAGGTTTGCTTAAAAGGCCAAGCCCAAACATTCTTATTGTGGCTCTTTTTTAGGTCAAGTCCTATAGGTCAAGTTTTAGGTCAAGTTTCATCACTGGTTTCAAATTAAGGAAAGCCACTCACTACTTCACTAACCTGTACCACACAAAAAGCCTTCACATCTAATTGTATTTCTGCACGGGCTGTTTGGAACACAGACTTCAGTTTCTTTGTCCGAGTAATCACATGGGTCACCGCCGAACTGAGAAGGCCGTTCCACTCGGGCAAATCTATACTGTAACAGAATAGATATAAAGAATCTCTTAAATTATGAGGCGTATATTGCAGAGTGCTAGTACCGATCTCTGCTAGTACTAGTACCAATCATTTATAGCAAAGGTCTTATTTCTCTCTATCCTATCCAATTGTTGAGGAAATATAATGGTACATACCATCGTGTCAAGCACACTAGTAAAACTTCTGTTATTTGATTTTTTTAATTTTTTAAAAATGTTGAGAATATTTTCTGGATGGAAATAGTATTTTTAAAAGTACTATGCCAGGGACAAAATCCTGCATCAACTAAAAGCCTAGCTCTGCAATTAGATAGTGATTTGTCAACATATTCCTTTGTGTACTCTAGTATAGCATAGTGATAGACAACTCTTCATGGCTCATTTCAGAACAGGAATGGCAATTACTAGCAACACCAGAGAACTGTTTGAACTTGAAGACTATTCTTCCTTGCTTTGTTCACTTGTAATTGATGCCCCCCTCTCTTTCTCCTACTCTGCAGGCAGAGACCTAGATTGTTAATTGAGGAGGCAGATATTACCAATAGAAGATCCATTTGGCCCAGGGACTTAAAAAATGCTTTATACTAAGATCTACAACGATTCTACAGTGAGCTCATCATCTGTGCTCGGGGGACTATGTCACCATTGTCCTACTGTCTTGTCTCTTTTCTTCCTTCCATAATGGTGCAGGTAACTTTCTCAGTTTGGAAACTTCTGCTTGGAAACTTCTTTTTATAGACTGGATTTTTCATACATCCTCAGTTTCCGCCATGGTCATTGCAAACCTGCTTGGCTGCCAAAAGCCTGATGATGCATGCCACTAAGCAATGACATGGTGTCTGATACTTTGAATTGGCCCAGCCAATTTTTTTTATTTACTTCATTTATACCACACTTCCCCCCCCCCTTTGGGGACTCATAGTGGCTTACAAAATTCTCCTCTCCTCCATTTTAACCTCACAACAACCTTGTGAGGTGGGTAAGGCTGAGAGTGTGTGGCTGGGCCAAGGTCACCCAGAACGCTTCCATGGCAATCCTACTCTGACACTTCTTTTTGAAACATTCCATATAAGAATATATTCCCCTGTGGTACTTTCAGTGCCAACTACATATTCCTGTTATTTCTTCAATAATCTTTCTGGGTGCATTTGAACACATGAAGCTGCCTTATACTGCATCAGACCCTTGGTCCACCAAAGTCAGTATTGTCTACTCAGACCGGCAGTAGCTCTCCAGGGTATCAGGCAGAGGTCTTTCACATCACCTACTTGCTTGGTCCCTTTAACTGGAGATGCCGGGGATTGAACCTGGGACCTTCTGCATGCCGAGCAGATGCTCTACCACTGAGCCCCAGCCCCTCCCCTATGGTTCACATGTGAAGTTGGCTTCAGTCTGGGCTTCCTCCATATGGCTGACGACTGTGGTGCCTGCATGCAATGTATCATCTGCTCTTCTGGCTTCCTTATGTTGCTATGGAAAATATCCTAGGAGAACAGGTAGCAACCTTTACCTGGGTTATTACCTGTACTTTCTGTCAAATGCTCTGTTGCTATATAACAAGCCCTAGGAGAATAGGTAGCAACCTTTGTCTGGTAGCAACTTAATATCTGTATTTTCGGTCAAATGCTAAGACATCTAACAGAGAGTGCCGGAAGTTATGTGGAAGCAGCTTTAGATGCTATTGCATATAGCTAATCAAACCCCTGTGCTACTCGTTCAGTATTGTCTGTGTGCTCCAAGTTAGCTACATCAGTTGCCTATAGTTTCTTAGCTTATACTTGGAACACACACAGAAAGCGTCTGCTAGAACAGGGCTAGTTCTTTTAGCTACTATCCCAGTACCAAGAGTCAAAATGATAAATAATGACATGTATGCTGGAGCCTTAAGCAAAGCCAAAGAGCGAGGACTCAAAAAAAGGGGGAAAGGAGAGTTCCTCTTATCATGGTGACAAGACGATATTATACAGTGCTTTTGAAAATAATGGGAATTTTACCACTAATATCTGTAACAATCAAAACCTGTGTCTGAAGACACTTTGGAGGTAGAAAATGCTCAAGGATGAAAAATGAGTAGCTGTGAGCCATAATCTCCCACTCATAAACAGGGATATTGAGGGCACTTCATACAAATTGGCCTACTGCAAGAGCATTGTAGCACAACTAGTAAAGAGTAATGGCTTCACTAGACCCCATGACTTACTGGGCATGACTGAGAAGTTAGTTTCCATGGAATACTATACTTGGACTTAAAACAATATGAATACATGGAAAGATCCTTGCGAAATGTGCAAGTATATTTGTATGTTCAAGCTTATGGGATCAGGCATTGTGCAATTAATCAGGTCTCACTTAAGATATAATGAGATCTTTATTTGAACATCAGTAAAAACATGTCCCATAGACCGAACTAAAATATGCAGATTCACATTAATAGAAACATGGAATGGCCATAAAATAACAGCTGTTATCTATCTTTTATTTGGATTGGGGTAGTGAAGTCTAAGCTGGTGTGATGGTATAGAAACTTGCCAACTGATCAAGAAACAAAAATGCCAAAATGCTTGTGATCCAATTTCTGTGATGCATGAGAAAGGTTTCAGTTTGGCAAAGTCTACAAAGTAGTTCAGGCTGTAAGAGGAGGAGGGCTTTTGTGGGTAGGGTTTCCAACCTCCAGATAGTGGCTGGAGATCTCCTGCTATTACAACTGATCTCGAGGCGACGGAGATCAGTTCCCCTCGAGAAAATGGCCGCTTTGGCAATTGGACTCTATGACACTGAAGTCCCGCCCCTCTAAACCCCACCCTCCTCAGGCCCCACCCCCAAAATCTCCAGGTATTTCCCAACCCGGAGCTGGCAACCCTATTTGTGGGGTCGTCTGAAGACTGAAAAGAGGTCTCAGGAATTTGATAAACTAAGGAGGAGGAAGCTCAAAGGCAAGGTGGCTGGGTGGGTGTTACAAAAAAGGCAATGTACTGGGAAGAGCCCCGTGGTGCAGAGTGGTAAGCTGCAGTACTGCAGTCCAAGCTCTGCTCACGACCTGAGTTCGATCCCGACGGAAGTCAGTTTCAGGTAGCCGGCTCAAGGTTGACTCAGCCTTCCATTTTTCCGAGGTCGATCAAATGAGGACCCAGCTTGCTGGGGGTAAAGGGAAGATGACTGGGTTAGGCACTGGCAAACCACCCTGTAAACAAAGTCTGCCTAGAAAACGTCGGGATGTGACGTCGCCCCATGGGTCAGGAATGACCCGGTCCTTGCACAAGGGGCCTTTACCTTTTTACTGAGAAGAGAAAACTTGAAGGTTACATAGAAGATGGCTTAAGGTAAAGGGCAGAAGAGTCAAGGAACTAAGGTAAGAAGAACTGATGAAATAAGCATGTCTGAAGTTACATTTAAGATCAGTATTTAGATCAGGAGGGCTTTGTCCAAGGTATGCATTTGAATGTATATGTGTGAGACGTAGGGTTGCCGGATCCCTCTTTGCAACCAGCGGGAGGCTTTTGGGGTGGAGCCTGAGGAGGGCGGGGCTTGGAGAGGGGAGGGACTTCAATGCCATAGAGTCCAATGGCCAAAGCGGCCATTTTCTCCAGGGGAACTGATCTTTATCGTCAGTTGTAATAGCAGATCTCCTGACACCACCTGGAGGTTGGCAACCCTAGTGAGAAGATAGCAAGGGGAAGAGAAAAAATTCAAGGAAGGCTAGCCACTTTTAAGGGATAGTCAGTGGGCAAAGAAAAAGGAACTGAAAAAACAATAGAATGGAAGGTGGTAGAACTGGTGAAGAATTCATATTCATTTTAACTACCCATCTGCAAGCTTTTAGTTGCAATACACTGAGATTCCTCACATGTAGGACACAAATAAACTCACCCTTTTCTTCTGGCAAGGTTCACAAATGCTCCATGAGGACCAGCTGGAAATTATACAATCGATTGGCTGTGGTGGGTTGTTTGGAGATCGACGCCATCTGCTTCTGGTCATATTGACATCAGCATCATTTAGGTGTAAAGAAAATTCCTTTTCTCCACTGTATGTTGAGGGAGAAAAAACTAATTTTAATTAGGATCTCCCAGCATGTATCTTATCTTTATCCAAGCCTCTTATGGGCATTCCTTATCCACAGAGAGATAAATAGCTATATAGTATAGACTAGGGTTGCGAGATCCTCTCTGGCCACCGGCAGGGGATGGGGGAGTGGTGAAGGCTTGCCAAATCCAGGTTGGGAAACTTCTGGATATTTGGAAAAGGAGCCTAGGGAGAACAGGGACCTCAGTGGGGTGCATTGCCATAAAGCCCCCCTCCAAAGCATCCATTTTCTCCAGAGGAACTGATCTCTGTAGTTTGGAGATGAGCTGTAATTCCAGGGGGTCCCCAGGTCCCCCCTGCAGACTGGTATCCCTAGTATAAACCACTTTTGCCTCTCTACTCATCAATAAGGCTCGAATCCACAACTAGCCGTGCTAGTGATGTGACTGCCAATCATGCAGGCAGCACTCAACATTGATTAGATTTCTGCAAACCACTGGGAGTTAGAGGGTTTGAAAAGCAGAATGCCAATCTGTGTATGGCCAGGGAGGTCATCTGGAGAAGCCCTGGTATTTTTTTCTCCATTTTCTTACATTCAGTAGGTGCTACATAGAGTAGGTCCTTATTGGGTACCCTTCTTACAGTGGAGAGGCTAATCTGTTGCAAATTTGGGCTCCTGTGTTCATTATCACCGGCAAATGTTATATTGTTGTACTTCACTGTTGCTGCTAAAAATTGCTCTCTTCTTGCTGGAAAGGTGGTGGCGGCAGTTTTAAACCATGGTCTATTTTATGATTTCTTGTATATGTAAGTATATTTTATATAAATTGTTCACATAAGGTCAGGCCTGTAGCTATGGGGGATATGAGGGCAATGCCTATGATGTAATGCATATAACATCTAGGGTTGTGCAAAAAAATTAATAATCCTGAAATGAGCTGAATACCCATACCGGTAAAAGGGTATTCGGATTTATTTCAGGGTTAACCAAAAAAAATCAGGTTTATTTTTGGTTCAGGTTTATCAATATGCACAACCCTAATAACATCTGTCAATAATGACATGAATGCTGTAATTATGTACATACTTCTTGACAGGTGGTTTATAAGGTAAGAGTGTTGGTTGGGAGGGGGGAAAGAATGTGTGTATATGTGGTGAAGTAAATTTGATAGAATGAGAGAAAGAGCCAATGAAAGAAAGCCCGAACTGAAATGTTCTGATTGGATGAAAGGCTATGATTGAGGGGAATATATCTATGTTTTAGAGGGGCTTGAAAAGAATGGGATTTGAGGGATTTTTAGGTAGGGCTAGGCTAGGTAGGTAGAGTTTTGTAAAGCGATATAGTTAGGAAAATAAGATATTAATGATATGATTAGAAAAGGTTAGGTTTACTGTTGTATATTTTGTATTTTTTTCCTTTGGCTGATTTACAACTTTTTCCCATTGCTGGGCTGGAAACTGGGATAAGTGAATGAAATTCTAAACTCTACATGTTTCTGAAAATTTTGTTTTTATTCATTTTATTTTATGCACATTGTGTCCTCAGCTGTTTTTCTGCGCCCTCATCAGTTCTTCTGAACCCTAAAATCATTGTTGTCAGGGGTAATGCTCACACTAGTAGCCTTAGTTATAAAAAGAGGGGTTTAATTGAGCGGGGATCCAGTGTGATCCTGGTAGCAGCATGAGTTGTAGTTTAATATGAAAAGAAGAAGATGAACGAGGCACAGTACCCCTCTCTGAATTCCCAGCTTTAATGTATTTTTAAAATGTAAGTGTTTCGCTCTTTTGGTTGCAGACACGTAAGTGAAAATGTGAAAGCAGTTTTTGTCTGAATTGCCGAGGAAAGCGTGGGGGAGGGGACTCTACTAGGCAACTGGACCTGTGCCAGCATTTGGCCCACTGGAGCAAATTCATTCTTATCTGCTCTATCCCATCATTTTCTCCCTGGGCTTGTTGCTTCATATTGCGTCTCTCTCTCATGTCTGCACTGACTAATGAGAACATTGGGCAGAAAACTGAAATCAGCTTACAGTGGGTTGGCAACAGGGACATTTCCCTCAGGAGTAGTTGGGGACATGGTAGGGGAGCAGTAGCAGAAAATGAAGAGTTCCATTGAAGAGCAAATGGTATGGCATACTACAGAGATACAGCTGCCTTAAAGCCTTCTATGCACACCTCATTGTATCAACTACCGCACAGGCAAATTGGAGGTGGGAGGCAATAAACTGGTGCTAACATCTGTTATATTTTGCACATAGTTAATTTTCATGTTTTTTTTTAAAGACTGGTGAATAGCCCACCAATTTAAAGCCACATGATTGTGACAACATGTGTTCACAGACACTAGGCGATACATTATCTATTAGTATTCTGAAGTACAATGATTAATATTGCTATTTAATATGAGGAATAGACCCCCCCTACCACAACATAACCATGACTCACCCAATGAGTCTTAGGTCTTGGGATGATGAGGACCTGGTAATGTTGTCTCCCAATCATTGTACTCTTATGCCCGAACCATAAAATTTCTAGCTATGGGCTTGTATGAAGAGCCTTTGAAGGTTGTTTGCGACAGAACAGCAGGCTAAATATATTGCAATACATTGTGCACACACTGTTGATGAAATTAATGTTGTGTGTGTACAAACTAGGACTTCCTTGGGGAAAGGGAGACTGTGGCAGACTAGCTAGGATCCCTCTTTCCAATGAAATGCTAGCGTGGTTCTCCTACATTGGGAAGAGGGAAATGATCCACCACGTTTTGCAAGATTTTAGACGCCTCCACCTGTATGTACCAATGTGAAGTGAGGAGTGTGAAAGGAACCTATTAATTTTTATCCACAACTATATCTACCTCTCTTTCTGGTATTCTGGTATAGCCCATCGGTGATTTTACTCAGAACATAGAGAAGCCTTAATATTTCAATCTGACACAATGAAGATGGTGGGTGGGAGGGGTGTTGCTTACCCTGTAAAACATGACCAATCTTACATTAAGTACTCTTTTTCTCAGACAAGGATATTAATAACATGCTGATGCTTAAATGTGAGTCTTATGTGTATATAGGCAGTAAAGGGGGGGAGGTTGAATGCTGAAATGGCACAAATAGCATTAAATATCAAGAAACATCCCAGTGTATCAGTAGGAAGAAATCCTATTTCCTAGAAATTTACTGCTACAGGGTTTGAGAAGTAATATGCTGGAAATAACATGATGTATTTTCATGGTGATCAGTCTTGTGGTTCACCAAGCCAAAAGCAGTCTACCAAACAGCGAACCAATTCACCTAATTTATTATTGCCTCAAAAAGACTATAAAAATGGGAGTGGGGGGTATCAAACACCTGGCTGGGCATGCTATTTGGCTTGCGGACTATGCAGTTTGAAGGACCCACAAATTTTACAGGCTTGATTTAATAAGATCTCTTATGACTGAAGAGGGAAGAGATCCTTCAGGTAGGACTCAGGCTGAATCCAGAAGTCTCATCGACCCAATTTAAAGCCTGGCTTGTCCTGTGTTCATGCCTGCACCCTCTCTGCTCCATTAAGAGCATAATAAGAGCCCTGCTGGATCAGACCAGTAGTCCACCGAGACCAGCATCCTATTTCACACAGTGGCCAACCAGTTGCCCTGGAGGGTCAACAAACAGGGCACAGAGGGCAATAACTTTCCTTGATGTTGCCTCCTTGCACTGAGTTTCAGAGGTTTACAGCCCCTGAACATGGAGGCTCCCTTTTCTTACCATGGCTAATAGCTATTGATGAACCTCTCCTCCATGAATCTGTCTTCAGCCCTTTTTTTAAAGCCACCTATACTCGTGGCCATTCCTACATCCACTGCTTTCTCCCTTCTTGCATGGAGTGTGATAAAGGATTCCTTGTGTGAAACTAACTTCAGTTACATGTAAGATGCAAATACAGGTATGCGGCTGAATTTGTGTTAGTGTTCCCAAACTGGGATTCTAAACCTGGATTAAACCAGTTGACCTGCAAGTTTAGTTGTATACCATGGTAAGTGGAGTTATTACTTCAATGTGCTCCGTTCAAAAAGCAAGTGAGAAGGAGTAAGGCCCATGCAAGAGTACAGCAACAAGATGGGTTTGCACACTTCTAGCTTGATGGTTTGCCATCATGTCTGAGTGCATCAATACAACAGATTTTCCCAACAATCCTTAAACACACTGATTTGTAAGACTTGTTTACTTCCATAGAGCTTACTTGTGAGTAAGTGCTCACAACAGCAATTTTTTTACCAATGAATTTTCTGAAAGTAATGTGGATGTAACACAAAGTTTTCTTTGGCCAAACTCTAATTACAAAACAAATTAAAATGAGAATTAATTTTCACCATCTGTTAATAAAAACATCTATCAGCCTTGATTGTGGTTTATTAGACACACTGAGCAAGGTGTTTCTTTAGATATGAGAAGTGATTAAAATAAACCACAAATGGAGATCAAAGTTTTTTGGGGTAGCCATTTTCTAGACAGATTCAGACAGAAACAATGATGATATAACTAATCCGGAATGCCACTGGTTCATAGCTCTCTTTCCAGTTCCAGGGTCCTGAAAACTAAATCAGCTCAGAAGAATGTGAATATGGGAAAGGTATACGTTTTCTTTTATCTCAAAAAATTCCAACTGCCTGCCCATTTATGAATATTATAATAATCTCAGTCTTAATTGAGCTATTTACAAGCAACAGAACAATTTACACTGACATCCTAAGAACACTTTCCAGGGAGTAAGCCCCAGGGAATAAAATGGGAATTACTTCTGGGTAAGTATGGCTTAGTACTGTTCCTTGAGTGCTGTATGGGCCACAGAAGTGACATGATCCTTGGCACAGAATTCATGGACTGATACAAAAAGAGAGCAGAAGTGCAGATTGAGAGAAGAGAAACTGAAAACAAACAGAATATGACTGAGTGTGCATTGAAAAAACAGGCAAGGTCAAGCTACAGTGGTTCAGAAAACATTTCCCTAAAGGTATGTATTTTTGAACTTTGGCTTACAAGTAGGCTCACAAGTTCCAGGCACAGACTGGCAGAAAACATAAAGAAAGGAGACAAAACTAAAAAGAGATTGTGCAGCTCAAAGAGGCTGAGACAGAATATAATGGGGGCAGGAAAAGTTATTTATTTTTTTATATAATTTTTTATTGCTTTTTTATAATTAAACAAAAAATAAACAAAAATAAAATCATAATACAATACGAACAAAAAAAATACAAAATCACACAGAGAGCACTATTACATCCAGTACAAATACAATATATGTTATCCTTCATAAAGTATATAGTGCCCAAATCTCCACCACCCACCTTTGTGCCCTCCACCCTTGGACTCCCGGAGTGGTGTTATGACAGTATTTAAAAATCTATTATTATAATCATTTATTAAAAACACATTAATCTATAATTCATTAACTATAGCTGTAAAGTCCATTTTTGCCAATTTATCCCAATATGCAGCGGCCTTTAGCCATATTTTTTTAAATTCATCCATATCTTTACCATGTAAAGAATCTGTAAGTTTGGCCATCCGCATATACATCCATAGCTTTTCTCTCCAATCTTTAATTGAAGGTTTATTTATTTGCTTCCAGTTCTTAGCAATTGTAATTCTAGCTGCAGCAAAACTATATTGGCATTTGACTCTATTACCTTTATCTAAATTCTTTTTAGGAATACCCAATAGACAAAAGGTAGGATCTTTTTTTTATTTTTGAGTTAATCAGATTATTAGTTTCCTTTAAAACTAATCTCCAAAATCTCTTAATTTTATTACAACTCCACCAAACATGCATAAATGTACCTATATTCATTCCGCACTTCCAGCAAAGACCCTCGTCCTCTTTTTTCATTTTGCTTAATAATACAGGAGTTATGTACCATCTATAAAACATTTTATATAAATTTTCTCTTATTTCATTGGAAATGGTAAATTTAAATTGCTTCTTCCACAAATTTTCCCATACTTCCAGATCTATATTATAACCTAAATCTCTCATCCATTTCACCATCACTGGTTTAATCCTTTCCTGTTCCAAATTAATTTCTATCAGTAATTTTACATCCTACCTATCAGTCCTTTATTCCCCTTAATTAATATAATTTCAAATTTAGATTTGGTATAATTAAACCCCGTTCTGTTATCTTTATTAAATATATCTCTTACTTTATAATACAAAAACCAATCTTTAATTTGAAGCTCTTCTCTAGTTTTTAACATCCAAATCCCATCCTTACATTCTATCATTTCTCTATATATATTAGTATCCAGATTTAAATGGACTCAGGGCAGGAAAAGTTATGAACAGGGAAAGATAGTGGACGGCTTAGAAAAAGGACACACAAACAGGCAGCCCAGGGTGTGGGCTTTACATGATCAAAAGGTCACAAGAAAAGAAAGGTATAGAGGGGGACTGGACACAAGAAATACTCAGCTAGTAAGACATTTCAGTAGTCCAGATGACAGATTACATCAGGAAGAAGAGCCAGTATGGTGTAGTGGTTATAGAGACTAGAATCTGGGAGATCCAGGTTTGAATCCCCACTCTGCCATGAAAGCTTGCTGGGTGACTTTGAGACTGTCACTCTCTTACTTCACTGGGTTATTGTGAGAAGAAATGGAGGTTATGGGAACTGTTGTAAGCTGTTTACATCCCCCATTAGAGAGAAAAGCAGGGTATAAATATCCAAACAAACAAACAAACACATAATATTAATAGGAGCACAGAAAAGGGCAGAATTTGACAATGTAGTAACAGGAGATATAGTACTATGTGGTGTCTGGATTCTTGAGAGTGCCATGAAGGAATCAAGGATCATTCTAAGAGGCAGAAGACAACATTACCTAGAAAAACTGTGTGGCCTAGAAGTGCAAATGAAAAAAAATAGAGCTTCATCTTTGCCATATTCAGGCTGAAATATCACTGGGACATCTATCAGAAGTTATGGGTGAAACAGCAAATTGAACAGAACGAAAAAAAGGTCCTATGTAGTAATGAGGACAAGGTATTTAAAATGGTAGCAGAAACGTTGAGAATGAATTGGATCGCCTCGAGAAAGGGGCAAAGACTGTGTGAGAAGGATTAAGCATTGCATTCCCTCATTGGGAAATAAGAGAGATATGGAAAAAGAATAAAGAGAGGAAGAGGTGTGAAGAAGAACCAGAACATGACCACAGCAGCGTCCCAATACCCTTTGAACTTTATGGTAATACTTTGAGAGATGTATTTCCATGGCTTTATACTGCTGTGTTGGTGTAACACATAAAGGCATCAAGCCACATGGACCAACTGTGTGGGTTTTTCATATGGAACTGGCACTCCACAAAAAGAGAGTACCAGTTCTGCAGGAAAAAACCCACCAATAACCATACAATCTGCATTCATGCGTTGCAGGCCTATAAATGTTAGTGCTTTGGGATGAACCATTGAAGAAGTGTATCCTCTGAGTTCCTGTAATGTTTAAAAGGTAAAGAAGGAAAAGGGTTCAAAATTATTCGTGACGGATGGTCCTGAAGTTGGATTGAAAAGGTTAGTGCTATTACCACAACAATATGGTATGTGAAAAAATCAGACTGAAGAGGCAAAAAGAATCGTGTTGGAAGGAAGCTAAACACTACAGAGGTAGATGAGCCATTGGGTGACCTTGCTTGTGAAGAGAAGGGTGGGCAGCTGATGGGTGAGAGGGATATGAAGGAGAGGAGAGGGAAGGTAAGAAAGACCGAATCACCAACATTAAGAGAGCAGGGCACCAATAAAGTACATCTAGTCCCACTAGCCCTATCTCCCCTTAGTTATGTTGTTGAACACCTGACATTTCACTGCTCATTGCATTGTTCTTTAATGCCAGCCAGGCAATAGGTCCTGCTTTAAAGAACTGTATCAAAAGGAGTGTTGCGCTGTATCTCTATGAACCATTATTCATTTCTGCTGCAAAAGAAAAAAAAATCTCTGTGTTCCCCCTGTCATTCCATAAGCTCATTTGGGAACAGCAAAGGGGACCCATTCACAGAATCACTTTCCCAGAGGTGCATCACCACCCCCAGCAGTACATGTAGATTTTGTGGCTCGATTGAGACCATGCATGCAAACTCAAATAGAGGGATGGAGCTATAAGCCAGACCTCCTTGACCTTCTTCAACTTGAGTAAATCCTGTTATATTTTGGGGTACCTCCATGTGCAGCAGAGCAATGTATAAGGAGTAAATTGTATATCATATTATGTCCAAATTTCTTTTTCCTTTCTAATTTAGGCAATGATATAGTTACTAGAGGAAATTTTTCTGAATACGAGCAGTGCAGAATTTCACAAACATTAGCAGCTCTGGACTGTCAAAGTGTAAACTACTTTGCAATATCTTCATTTTATGAGTCACTTTGCTAGTGTCCAGAAATAGGTCAAAAGTCACTTCTCTTCCAATATAAAAAATAAAAGCAGAAGGTTACCGTTACACATAATTATTTATTATGTTCTGTACTGATACTTGTTTGAAAAACAAAATTCACTTACCTGGAGCAAGGCAAATTTAGGAAGCCTAAGACAGCATAGATGATGGAAATTCTCAACAGGCGCAAAAGGAATGGTATAGATGCTACAGACATTATTGTAAAACACTGCAGACAATAGACAGCCACATTCCAATTCAGTTTGCTACAGCTTAGAAGGCAAATGGATTCACAGTCAGCCTTTCCCCCTGGACAAACAAAAGATACAGCACTGTCTGGTAAACATAACAAACAAGTTTCACTGGTAGCAGAGAGCCTTCTACTGGGCCACCTGGAAAACTGTTCTGAGCAAGTTAGAGAAAAGGCCAACTAAAGTGCCATTTACTGGGTTGTCTTACATAGTTTGATTTCACAGAGCTCAAAATGACAGAAATCTAAGACTGCAGTTCTGCAACCAGTAATGAGATCTGGAGACCCACAGACTTCAATACATGATAAGCTACAGATCACAGCCTGTCTTGAGTATTGGACTAAGGAATTAAATTAAAATATACAATCCTATAACAGCACTGGAAGATCCTGATAGGATTTTGGTCACTGGTAACTCTGTGGCCATTTATGCATGGGAAGTTTTGTTTTGGATTTGCCCCTCTCTAGATGCACATTTGTCCCATCCAAATTCTCAGAACTCAAAATGCAGTTTTGAGAATTTGAATGGGAAAAATATGCATCTAGAGAGGGACAAATCCAAGGCAAAATCTCTTATCCATAAATGACCTGTGCGTCCTCAGAACCAAACATTTATTTATTTCATTTTAATTTACATGCAAAAAGCCTTCAAAACTAGATTTAACTTCAAATACAGATTTAATAGTAACAAGAGCTACCACTAAAACTTTTTAAATATTGGATTAAGCTTAATGATTTCATTGTGCCCAGTTGGATGCAGGGATTCCCTTCTGTTAAGTCTGATGGAGAAACCCTTTGTTGGAAGAAGTCTTTGTCAGTCAAAGAAAGGAGAGATTGGATCCAACCCATTGAAAACAGTTCTCATTACAATATTTTTTTAAAATAGAAAGAACACCTAAAAGCTAGACAAAGCAGTCTGCAGTTCAAATGCCTAATAGGACAAATGTTTTACTACCCTTCTAAATGTAAAAAGATTGACTGGGTTTCTGTTGTGAGGGAATTCTACAGGTCAGGTCCATACTAATTTAAATAGCGTATAATAGGATTGTACACTATTGCAGCTGACACCTCTTGCTAATAGAAAAAGAGAAACATCTATGCCAATCATTTTAATGTTTGTGAATTAAAATTATAGCCTTTTTATCACAGTAAACTTAAAGGTGTCATTTTGACACGACACTTTGAAATCTTTCCTAGGAAGCCTTTGGAGGGAATGGCTTCAGGTTGGTAAAGTGACTGGCATTGATTAGGTTCAAATTATTAGCATGCTTGAGCTGACTTGCATAAAGCCTTTGGTTGTAGTCCTGATTGCTCTGTGCCCTTGTCTACCATTCTGCCTTGGCACCTGCTCAGCTGCTTGCTGGGCAGGCTGTATCACAGCCAGTGGATTCAAGGGAGGCCCTCCTCCTCCTTCCATTAAAGCATTTGGCTGTTGAGTCTTCCCAAGTACACCTGTGCTCAGTCTTGCTTAGCAGTAAGACAAAGTGCCTACAAAGGGATGGACTACAGATGAGAGATGTACAGAGGAATCACTAAAGTGAATACTCGGTTCATGATACTCCATGCCATGCATGAAATGCTGCAGAGGCTAGGTGGTGAGGTGGTATGGAGGAGGAAGGGAGGGCTATACTGGTCTCCAGCACAGTGAAGAGGTTGCATCTTTTATCTCTTGACTGAGTGCTGTAAAGATATTTTTGCCCATTATCAGGAGCACTGAAAGAAGAGGTTAATCCAGTTGCATGTTTCTGTGGTAATATATTAGCATGTTATTTCAGAAAGTGCAAAACAAGCAAAAACATTCACTTCTTCCAATACATCACTATTTTATCTATGCTATTTTATCCCACTTTACAAATAAGAATTTGTTCAAAGTGAAGCTAAGAACATACTGATAAAATCAGCATTACATTACAATGGCTACTTTACTTTCTTTTAGGCAGCAGACTAAAATACATCTTTTTTTTTGCATTACATCTGATCACAGCCACATGGAGGGAATTTGGTTGGCATTATTAAGATAATATTATCAATATTTCTAAGAATAGTATTACAAATAATATAATGAAAACTACCTTTGTAGTTATTATATAAACAATGGCTATTTTGTGGAAAAAATATGAATTTGTATACAGTCGATTTCTCTAATCAAAACTGAAAGGCCAAAACCAAGAGCTGAATTGCTGCAACTTGTTCTGAATGGTTATTGCATTCAGATGAATTCAGCCTGTATTGCCTCATTCAGATGTAAAGGTGAAAAACTAAATCCCCTCCTTTTGCTTCTTTGCAACAGCAAGCAGCATTTCAAAAGAAACCAGTGCCATATTGGCCAACTCATTACGGGAAGTGCTCTGGAAAAACCTGAGTTGTGTCATCTAGTTTCTCCACTGATAACCTTTCCCCTTCACATCTATTCAAGGAAGACTAACCATTAAAAAAGATGGTTTGTTTTGTCCAAAGGGGTTTGTCTGTTTCAGTACCAGAGGTCCCCTTTCTAACAAAGATGTTTCTGACTGGGACTTGACCTTTGATGAGATCGATCTTGCTGTTAATCATTAGTGCAGAGATACAAGTCATTTACAGGAAAGTTTATGGATCACTGTTTGCACAGAGGGGAGGAATAGAAGCCAAGATTATAGATACAAAAATGTTGTATGCTTTATAGTAGACCATCTAGAACAGAATTTGATGTACAAGTGTGAGCAAGGTCAGAAAAAACAATTCTAACCTTAAATAGAGGAATATCATTTAACCCAAACTCTCAATTTTATTGATCTAGTGATAACCATATTTATATTTATATGGTTATATTATATTTATATGGTTATATTATATTTCAATAAAAAGCGGCAGTTTTGAAAAGCTCTCCTCGTGCTGGCAGTCTTGAAACAAGCATGTTGCAAGAAATTTTTAAAGCGACTAATATACATTAAAGCATGTAGAGTGGCTACATGACTTGTTACAGATGTCGCTTATTTCATGTAGAAACTGACAAAATTTCTGGTAGGGTATGAGCTTTTGTGAGTCACAGCTCACTCCTTCAGATACAGCTAGAATGTGAGTCCCATCTATCCTTAAGTAGAGGATAGATGGACTCACATTCTAGTTGTATCTGAAGAAGTGAACTGTAACTCACAAAAGCTCATACCCTACCAGAAATGTTGCTAGTCTTTAAGGTGCTACTGGACTCTTACTCTTTTCTACTGCTACAGACAGACTAACACAGTGACCCATCGTGACTTATTTAATGTAGGTAGCCACTGTTAGGCTGAGTATTCAAGAGCTGCAATGGGTACAGATTGCCTCAGGGTTGTGTGTGCTTGGCGTTCCACATACTATGACTACAGAACCTGTATATTGCATTGTTATTACAAGTTTGTTTTTGCTATTACATACATTTTCAGTTCCATTGTGGGAACATCACCCTCTCCCTTCTCTCTCTTGTACCTATACACTTACTATGCTACCTTTCCAGGTGCTGGGCTACTGGTGGTGGCTAGCTAACCAACCAAGCAACAGGCAGGTAGGCAAGTGGGGAAAAGGTTGTTCTTGCTCTGCCTTCCTAGATGCTATTTAGATGTGCCTGAAGTAATACACTTCAGGGCATCCTGGGGGAAGTAGTCCTCAGTGTACCTGCCATCTCCTCCAGGTCACAGAGCTCCTGACACACCCATCCATTGGCTGGCTGCTGGGGGTTGTCTGGTGCAATATGAGCCAGCACAGTAAGTATGGCTATGGGGGTAGGCAGAAGACAAAGGGGAATCTTTCTCCATCCTTCTGATTTCCTTGCTCTAAAACACAGTGTGAGGCTCTATCTATCTATCACAACAAATAAATTACATTGCACGCATTGTTTTCCCCCCTATTTGTTTTCATTATTCTAATGAAAGCCTTTAATGCTTTTTTCATTAATTGAGAAATAAATGCACTTTTCCATTCAGCTATGATTTTCTGTAAGCTTTTAGGCATGAATGACGGTGCTGATTTGAGATCTAAAGTCCCCAAAGTATTCATTCTTTTAAAGCTTAAAGTATACCTTCCCAAAAATTATTCTTATTTTAAGATTGGCTGAGAATCCTCTGGTGCATAGGAAACGTATTTGGTGACTGTTCCACTATTATGACATTCATTGTCTAGACCAAAACTTGAGCATCTTTTATAAATATTTCCCCTTGTAACAGCAAATACAGGACAGCAGCAAAATGGGCCCACTCACAGAAAAGGCAAGGGCTTCTGCATATTTAGAACAGTCCCTTCATATCCAAAACCAAACCACAAAAACACACATTTGTAAACTGAGGCAGCAAACATTCCACTGAAGACAGCCTGATGCAGTCTGAACCTAATTGCTCTCCTAGAACCATAAAGGGTCAAGATCATCAATTAAAGGGGCGGAGAGAAAAATAAAAGGTGGGGAAGGCACTGGCCTGTTAGTGTACCTCATCAAACAGTATCTATATCCCCATGAGGATATAGGCATGGGGCATCTAGAACCCCAATCATTCCCATGCAGCCAGGAGAAGCAGAGATAAAAATAGCCTTCTCTTGCTCAGTACCATAAAGGTTTGGACTGGGGCTTGAGAAGCTTCTTGCTCTAAACCTCAGTAGCCCACACTGCAGGGCAATTATATTATAGTGCCAGACTGTTGAGATTCAAGAGAGGAAGAAGTTACGTGGTCATCCCTGGAGACCAGGAACACTCTAGTATTGGAGTGAGTCTCATCTTCCTACCACCCACAGTTCCTTATAGCATCCAATTTGCATGGATAGTATTGAAAAATATACAGACCACTTTATTATTGTCTGACCTGGATGGGCCAGGCTAGCCTGATCTCATCAGATCTCAGAAGCTAAGCAGGGTCAGCCCTGGTTAGTATTTGGATGGGAGACCACCAAGGAATACCAGGGTTGCTGTGCAGAGGAAGGCACTGGCAAACCACCTCTGTTAGTCTCTTGCCTTGAAAACCCCAAAAGGGGTCGCCATAAGTCGGCTGCGACTTGACGGCACTACACACACACACACACAAAGAAGTTGGACAACATATTGTTAAAATACATAACCACAATGGACTTCAGTAGGTTGGATGCAGTAAAAAAGTTTACTGAAGGAGCTGGTAGAGTGGATCTTTCCTTCCCTTCCCTTTACTGAAGCAAGCTGTTATTTGCGCTGAAAATCCTCTTGGTGTTGGAAGAGTCTCATAAATGAAATGCACAACAGTACAGGATGCTGTAGTAAGGAGGGAGAAATCAGCTAAAATCACCTCCTCCTTCCTTCTCTTCTGATGCAAGCCATTTTCCCTGTAATTAGGATGAAATTCTCAGGCATCCTTTGTGACAAATTTGAGAGAGATGGGAGAAAAGATCACAGTTTTATAGGCAATTAAAATGAAGCCTGTCTGTGAATCAAAAACAATTTGAAGCTGTAGGACCTAGAAGAAAAGCAGCATACCTGAGTAGGCAGTGGGAAACATTTAGCCACCCTAAGAAAGGCAGATTTACCCAGCATGCAGATGTTTGCTTAAGGCACCCCAAGAAAGGCAAGCAGCGTTACAGAGCAAGAAGAGGGAAATGTTTGGCAACTAAAGCAGGCAGGCAAAATTAGGAGTGTTTAAGTTTAATTTCAGAGTTTTAGAGTATCAGGAGTACCATTCAGGAATACCATGCTGCTAATCTGTTTGTGGGCATTTTTCTAGTTTGGGAATATCTGCACCTGAAAATCATGCCCTTAAAAAAGGAATTAAAACAATGGATAGGGATTCTTATCAAAACTGTGGAGTAAGACCCGTATTAGCTCAAATTCCACTGAAGATATTTGCATCTTGCAAGGGCTGAAGTGGGTCTTTTACCACCGTGCAACACTGCCTTAAATTTTAATAGATATAGTGAAATCGGTATGAGCAGTGCTTTCTCAACTGTGTTTTCCCCAATGTTACATTTACATTCATTTATAAAAATGCAAAGCAATACCATGCTGTTGGTTCTAAGAAAGCCATGAGATGGATTAATAAAGATAGCAATTAATAAAATAAAAAGGAAACCATTCCCTATCCCCAAATGCCTCAAACAGACATGACTTGTGAGTTCATCAAGGAGTTTTCAGTCTTGTACTCATTAGTAGGGCTAAACGCAAACAGTTCCATAGCAATAAGGCTTTTTGGAACTGTAAAAAACAGCCAAAGTACACATTGCTGGATAGTTATTTTATGGATAGGCTTGATATCCCACTCTTGTAGCAGTTTAATTTCAAAAGGAAATAGGTTATGATATTACTACTAACCAGGGAATCCCAACAGGGTATCACACTGTTTTGCAGCTAACCTGGAGATATTATATGATGCATAATTTATTTTCCTACATAATTCTGTTTACTACCAAAGGGGAGAAAATTGTATTTTCCTGAGCAGATCCCTATTTATTGTGTGCCTGAAATAGACACAATACACATGAATTCTGAAGCAGATATGCAGGGGGGCGGTGGACATGAGTCAATATAGCTGGCCATTAGTTTAGTTGTTCAAAGTATAAAAATGCTGATGTAGCTATAAAAATGATATTAATGGGCTGTTTTTTTCACAGCCCAACCCTATCCATATTTACTGGGATTTAGGGGATTTACACCCATGTGTGTATGCATAGGATTGAAGAACTAATAACCTGTCTATCCATGGGAGGAGAGCTAATTATTAAAGACAGTATCTGTCAACTATACCCACATCACAGTTCTTTATCCCTTGCCTAATATTACAGGCATACCCTGATTTGGTTTCATATTAATCTATGGACGGTTCCAAAACAGTGTTCAACTGTATTTGATATTTTTGAAAGCATATATCATTAACTGTAAATTCGTTATGAAAATAATGCTTATTGATGGCACCTTTTATTCATATTGTAATTGGCTGTTTTACTAGTTGCTGTTTCCTGTTTTTTTTTAAAAAAATTATTAAAAATAATTAAAAAAATTATTCTAGATAGATTGGTTTTCGTGTGAGTAGTTTTATTATCCAATTGTATTGATTTATACGTGTAAACATCTCTGATTGTTAACTGTATCAGGTTATGTAAATAGCAGAAAGATGGTGGATAAATCTATCACACATACACATAAATAATCATTTATATTGGCAATTTCAGTTGTGTCCTGGCTTTTGATGGAAATGGAGAGCCAGCAGTGGTTAAGAGCGCCTGACTAATCTGGTGAACCGAGTTTGATTCCACATTCTTCCACATGAAGCCTGCCTGGTGACCTTGGGCTAGTCACAGTTATCTCAGAACTCTCTCAGCCCCACCTACCTCACAAGGTATTTGTTGTGAGGAGGGGAAGAGAAGGTGATTGTAAGCTGCTTTGAGACTCCTTAAAGGTAGAGAAAGCGGGGTATAAAAACCAATGCTACTGCTGCTGCTGCTTCTTCTTCTTCATCTTCTTCTGACTTAATACTGAAAAAAACAGAACATTTGCACAGAGACAAAAAATATCAAGGGATCCGTGTGTGAGAAAACATGCACAAAAGCAAGTCACTCCAACCTTCAGCTGATGGAATTTAAAGAGTCACTATAAGGTGATATTGAGCTATAGTCAGGGATGGCAAAATGGCCAGCTTCATACATTTAGTAGCATAATTGACTTGAAAAATTAAAACAGATAATACCTATGATTTTGAATGTTTTTATTTGTAACAGTATTACATGGTGTGTTACAGAAATTAATGGAAAATTCTAAAAATTGGTTGTCTTCTGCTGAATGCATAAAGTTATACATAAAGTTAAAAAAAAGATGTTCAACAAATAAATGGTTTTCCTCTGAGGTAAAGTTAAAGTTGATCTAGAAATGTACTGCAAAACAGTCATTTTTATCTTTCGTTTCTTTATTAAAAAATACGTGTTGTAATGCAGAAATCAAAATGAGTCCAAGTAGAAGGTAAACATCTTTGCAAAGAAGGTGCCCAGTACATTATTCGATCAGAGGTTTTGTCAAGACAATTGGATGACTATGAGCTATCAAAATATTTCTGCAATATGAGAGGGATCAAGAAACTACTGGAGACAGTACAGAATGATAGGTTGGATTTCCCTGGTTTAAAATTTAAAGTGACAAATTTAGTGCTAGTGAAGAATGGGAGGGAAGTTTTGTTGGCTCCCCGGACCTATTACTTATCTACAATACTGTTACAGTGCAGGCTCCCATATTCTGTTGCATCTAGATAATCATCTGATAGTGTGACATGGTAGCTGTGGAGTCTCATTTCAAAAAAATAGTCAACATTTACATGAAGCAAACTTCCTTGTGATTTCTGATTTTCAAATTCAAAGTTTATTCATTTTTATAGCTGCTGATAGTACTGGTTGCAGAGACTTGACCCAACTTTGGCAAGTCTCTCAAAGCCCTATAATTGTTGTCTTTATTGAGCCTATTTAATTATGATTTCAATGATTTGCTTAGTAACTGAAAAGCTAGTGATCATGATACACTCCAAACATTTATGAATGAAGAATTGAAATACTGTGTTCCTATGGTCCAATGTTCCAAGATAAACACAGCAAATAACTTTGCTAAGGAAGAACATAGCATCTTTTATTCATATCCACATTTGAATGGTATTGTTAAAAGAAAGAAATACTTGTGGAATGTTGCCATCTCCTTGATTAAATTAAAAATACACAATCCCACACATCTTGAATAGATACTTTTTGCAACATTCTTTTGATGTGAGTTTGCTCCAGAGATTCTGATAACATCTAAAGAAATAAAATGGTTGGAAGTGTGCATTAGATCTCACCTCTGCACTGATATTAGAGACTTAATTTCCACATCTAGCATATTATCGGCACACTTTATTACCTACTTCAAAGTAACTGGCTGCATTTATGAAATTTGGTTGTCAATATCACCAAACTGTCATCTTGTTTCAGCTTTCAGCTATTTCCATAAAATGTCTTCACCTAAATCAATCAAACATATAGAAATACACAATTCCAGGCCTACATAAATCAATGAAAAATACACAGAAATCTTGGTGTTTCCATTTAAAAACATAATCTGTTTAACCCTAAAAACAATTCACCATTTGAGTTCATTAAGTTTTTTTTAGTGCTAAACCACTAAAATTTAATATATTGTAATCTGCATAGGAACATCACATTTGACCTGTATAACAATTCTCTGTAGGGCAAAAATATATAGATTCTTTATGCAAAGCATGTGCTAAAGATAGGAACCAAACACTGCACTTTTATTACATAAATGTAAAAAAAAGAGACAGTTTTTTTAAAAAGTTGTTTCTGATTTGTGTGTAAACAGTTTCATTTTTATTTTTTGAATTATGAAATGGCTATGACATGTGATTTCTTTTCCTGTAAAAATGTAGAGCATGTCATAATATTTGTATGGTAAAATCAAGATAGTAAAATTATGTATTCCCATCAACTTTACTAGTTGCTGACAAGCGAGCTGATGCCGGCGAATGAATTTAAGCCTCGGCCCATTTTTAAAAGCATGTGGGGAAAAAAACCATATGTGATGCAAGAACCACAAACTGGGGTTTCCGCACTTCCAAAGTACTGCCATTTGCTACCTTCTCTACAGTGTCATGGCATTATTAAAAGAATTCTCATAACATTAATATTTACAAAAAACCTGGCAAATTTCATTCAAACTCCTTAAAGCCATTTCCTCTTAAACATTTAAAGAGTTTTAACAGTAAGATTTTTTTTTAATTTCAAGTTATAAAATAAAAATCCCATTTGATTTTTCTGATGTACAAAAAGTGATAAAGATGAACGATTTGATCACAGATTCAGTCCATTATTTCAAAATTCATGCCATCTTCATCCTGTTAATAAAGTCCATTCCAATCAAATCCAGACATATACTGGAATTATTTGGCAAATGATTTTTTTTTCTCTTCAAAAATGGCACACAGAGAAGAAAAACACTTGTCTGCATAGCATTACAGCAGCAAGATATCAAAGAAATAAAAAATATTCCTTTACTGGTCTTTGTTTCAAGAGTTCCCTAGGAAATAACATATTGTTTGTCTTTTTGTCATCATCATTATTTGATGTCCTTTCCTACCCACAGCAGTATTCAAAACAGAAAAGCAGCATTTCTTCTTTTGATGCACTGGAACATAAAGGTCCATTTGGCAACATTTTCCAATCGAGACAGATAATCGTCAGAATGGCATTCCATGGTTTCAAGTTAATAATTGTTTTCACAGGAGGCATTTAGCTGCAAGAGTCTGTTAACAGTTTAAAAAAAGAGAGAGAAAAAATGAAATGTTCGAGCACTTCCCTCCCTTTCACATATGTCATTATGGAGTGGACAGCAGGATCAGTCTGGTATGGTTGTAAAAAATATACCATATCATAAAAATGTGCAGCCGCATAGGTAAATTGCTGTTGACTTGATGAAGTGTTTGCTTTCTGTTTGTTCTCTATATTATTTAACCATTATTTGTATTTGTAAGAGATTTGAATTGCCTGCTTTCAAGGAGAAAGGAGATGATAATAAGAAAAAAATGGCTTAGCTATTTGAAACTTGTAAAAAAGAGGCAAATGGTTTTGCTTGGAAAATAGGAGTTTTTAAACAAAAAAAAACAATGTTCTACCATAGAAACGCCACTGGTTGCTGACAGATCTTGCTGGCTGAACCAACCCAGTGAAGGGATTATCCTTGATTCTCTGTGACCAACTGAAAGAAAATGTGAGAGCCAAAGGCCTGGCAAGGTTGCAGTTTTTCTTTTGAAGCACCACAAGCGTGGGTCAACGCTATTTCTTAGGTCTGTTGATCTGGGCGTAGAGAGGTTCTCTTTCCTGGGGACAATGGAAAGAACAGTGAATAAAGATGTCTCCAGTCCTTTGCGCAAACACCTAGCTGGAAACAGATTGAGGCACTATCCAAAGAAAGTAGCTGAAAAAACTACAGGTTGGATTTTATAATTCTCTGATGCTAATGGCGTTACTTTCCTCCTGCACAAGGAGGCTTGATCCACTGCCACCAGCAGGATTCAGCCCCGTATTTTCATCCTTCTATTCTGAATTATCATGGCTTTCCAGATGACAATTTTAAGAAAAAGTATTTCATTAATTTTGTGTGCACAACAAATGTTTGTTCAAAAGTCAAATGCCATTCTAAACTGAAAGGATAAAAATGAAATAACAGAGAATTCACATACATCTCAAAGTATTTTGTAATTCTTGATTTTAATTATCCCATTTCACTAAAGAAAAAATCAGTTTGAAAAACAAGGAAATGGTTGTCCTGCAATCAAGAGAATATTTCACAGCTTATACCATATATTTTCAGCTGACATATTCAACCCCAGTTATCAGAAGTAGTAATAATTCGCTCTAAAATTAACTTAGGTTTCCATTAAACAAATAAGTTAATAATTGAACAATGCCCATGTCAGTTAAAAATAAGCATTCGACAAGACTAATATGCAACAAATTACAGATTTAAAATATAAGAAATGTTTAATTTGTCCATGACAGACTTACCTTCTGAACCACAGCAGAACATGAACAATAAAGAGATGGCAAACACAACCATACAAATGCCAAGCAATGTGAGAAACTGCTTTGATGAAAATATCAGTTTGTAAAGAACTAAAATTTATATAAATTGTTGCAATAAATTGAAATAAACACTAAGTAATATTGGTGTTGGACAGCCTTGAGGGAATCATTTCTGCTGGATGCCTCCCCATAGGGTATAATGGTGCACTTATATTAACTATGGTTCTCTATGCATAATTTGCATGAATTCAGATTTGCTATCTTTTTTTTCTTGTTTGTGTAACTCTACTGGTGACAATACAAAGTTTCACCATCGTGAGTAGACTGGGTTGTTGGGGAAGGGTCATGGGTCAGTGGTAGATCACATGTTTGGCATTCATAGGGTCCTAAAATCAATCCCCAGCATCTCCAGATGAGGGATCTCAGGAATCAGGTGCTCAGAAATTATTTTGCTTTGAAATCCAGGCAAGCAACTGCCATTCAGAGTAGAGCGTACTCAGTTCCATGGACTAACTGACTTAAAAATAAGGCATACTCATAATTTGTATTACAAGTGGGGACCCATGAGAAACTCATGGGAAAATTCCCCCTTTTCATTCCTTCTTCACCCCCTTCCCCTCCACCACATGTCTTCCCCACTTCCTCCTCCCCTGCCACCGCTTTTCTGCCCAAGTGAAAAGTGGATGCCATGCTGACCAGAGTTAATTATTTTTGAATTTGAAAAGTTGGTAGGAGCGAGTGGCAGTAGCTTTGGGGACCTTGTTTTGCTTGCTACAGAAAAGCAAGTGAGTGTTGGGTATGTGTTTGTGTGTTTTTCCCCTTACACTTGCAGTCCTGAGGAAGAAAGCAGGTAAATCAAAAAGGTGTTTAGTAATGTGGCAGTAGGTGGGGGAGCTGGAGTTAGCCTTAGAGAGGGGGGAGAGAATATCTGCTGCATCTTTGAATATGAATCTCTCCTCATATCACCTCCATTCAACAGAGATATGAAAGAGGCCCACAGCCCAGAAGAACTGCATGATGGGTAGGATGGGGTGGGGGAGAGTCAGTTCTTACAGGATCCCTCTTCAAGTGGGCACTTCCCTGTGTGTGGAGGGCACCTGTTTTCTCATCATTCATCTGCCCATGGGGGGGATAGAGGGAAGCCCCTGCCTCTTCCTCCTGCCTGCTGCTGCTTACCCACCTTCTCTCTCTAATTCAGACTGGGGCAGTGGTGCCTCTTTCTCCCTGCCACCCCCACTTCCACTTGCCTATGTTCTCTCCTGATTTGGGGAGGGTGAAGAAGTAGAAAGAAACAGCAGCACACAGTAGCAGAACCACCACTGTGTTCACTTTCTGTCACCTGTCTCTCTTTCCCTGGTGGAGGTGGGGAACAGCAGCACTTGGTGGAGGTGGGGAAGGGAAGACAGAGCGGGTGCTGCTTCTGGCTGCCTCACTGCACAGTGGGTTTCTGCTGCCATCCACCTTCATTAGTCACTTGCTAGGTTCTAGGCAGAACTTCTGGGAGCTGTGCCAGCTTTCTGGAGCCTGGCGGCTCTGAGCCTGCCTCAGTGGTAGGCATGAAGGAGGCTACCAGGAGGCAGAGAATGGCTAACACCCCTGCCTTCACTGCTTCCCTGTTTGCCTCACTGGCTCAGAGGCTCCCAAAGCAGCAGCAGTTCTTGCTGCTCCTCCCTTGCCCACCTCCAGCCACTATTGAACGGAGACGCATTGTATGCACATTTTTTTTTAAAAATGTTTCAGATTTTTCTGCAAGCCTGGGGGGATTCCTCACATTTGTATAAAAGCCTCCTTTCTGTCATAGTGGCCCCGATGTGTGGATTTAGATACCTGCAGATGGGGGCCATGCTTCACTATAGATATTTGCTTTCTGGGCTATTGTCCACAAACTTCACTATAGATATTTGCTTTCTGGACTATTGTCCACAAACTACTACTGGCTGTAGGAGCAGCATCTTGCACTTAAATGCAAAAATATATACAACATTTGGGAGGAGGAAGATATGCCTATCACAGCCTATCTTCATGAGTCTATGGACATAGCATCCCAAATCTGTTCTCAATGTACAGCACCATATCCATTTGTTGGATGAGATAGTGTCTTTTAAGCTGCAAACAGGAATCCAGCCTCTCTTCCAAACTTGGAAATGTTTCTCATACAGATACTGTTCCAATATGGAGCACAGATGGTCTCAGGTTTGGATAATTTAGAATCATACTTGAAAGCAAGAGAACACAACCTTTTAATTTCATTAATTGTGAGGAAATGTTCTGTTCTGCTCTAAAATAATCTAGAATGAATGCCATGAAATTCCAAAAAGGATAACCCTTCTCTACGGAAACATCAGTTTGTAACTGCATCTCTAATGGGAAGGATAAATAGAATCTTTGTCCGTGATTGAAAAAGTAAACAAAAAGCCTTTTATCACCCGAGGGCAAGCAAAAGAGGTAGATTAAATAATGAAGAAAAGGAAGAAGACATAAATCATATCAGAAAAGAGCCCTGCCTGGGTCAGTTCCCATATACTGTAAGACAAAGAGCTGGCCGGTTACGGTAATTTACTAAATGAATTCAGTTTTAAGATGTCCCGGAAATCACTTTGCAGGCTTCATCACTAACTGGGCAGATGCATGTTCAAAGAATCAAAAAGAAGGATTCAGTCTTTTCAAAGAACGACAATTATTTTAAAAAACATGCAAGGAGTAAATGGTCTTTGAATACTGACTGAATTTGTTCCCAGTAAATGCATGGTTAGGTAAGACAAGCAAAAATAAATAAATAAAATAAATAAAAATTAAAAGTATGTTGAACCTAGAAAAAATTTCATAGTACCACTGATCTTGTATGTTCATGAAGTAACTTTCCTCATGGCCTTTGCAAAAGACTAATTTCCTAACAAGTCCCCTCATCCTATCACATTTATAATCATAGCTTCTTTGAACAAAGAACCCCCACTCCACAATCTCTCAAAGCTCTGCTGTACCTCAAAAAGCTGTTCACTAACGCGTGGGTCTAAAATGACCATAAATGGGCTGCGTTCAGTTTGGCTTTAAAATTAACGCTACCATTACTAAAGAAATTCTACCTGCTCTCCAAATTAAACAAATTAGCAGACAACTTATGCCCATTTTTCTTGTACCTGCATTCTCCATTTACTTAAAGATGGCAAATCCTCTTCCGTTAACGGAATCTGAACAGACAAGATGACAGGCAGAATTTTGCTTATGGAGGTATGCAAGCCTGGCATAAATGATGCATTATGATCTTGAAGTTGCAATTCTCCCAAGGCTTCCTTGACCTCTCTGTTCTTATGCATTCTGGCAGAGTGATCTCCTTCTGGCTGGCTGAACAAAAAGTGGAATCTCACCTGATACGTTTCAAAAAACAAGTCTTCTGCTTTCTAATCATCCAGCCAGAAGGAAAGTCCTGCAATGAGTCTCTGCTGAAGAGAAAGAAGGTCAAGCAAACTCAACAGAATAGCACCTCAGTCTAGATTGTAATGTATCACTTACATTGCGTGCTGTGCTTTTGTAAAGAATCTGATTCAATAAGGCAGAGGCTGAGGACCTGCGGTATGCTGGTAGTAGAGGAACCTGCATCATGTTCTCATATTGATACTCAAAAGGATTTTTATAGATAACTGCTACATTTCTAAAGAACATCTTCATATTGGGCTTGATGCTGAATAATAAACTTTTTTCACTTTTGCCTGGTTATTCCACCACAGCACTGACCTTGTTCTCATTGGTAATGCTGGAACAGTTTCCTGTTACTAATTGGTTCCTTGGAATTAAACTTGAGCCTATAGTCTGGTTCTGTAGTTTGGCAAACTAGGGACTAAGTAGCCTATAACATGTTCTAATATGATCCTGTGTGCCAGTGAAGGGCCAAATCCAAAACACTTCTATCTAAGCTTCCACCTTCAAAAGTTTAAGTGTTATAGAGATGGCCTTTTCTGCACCCTGATTATGGAACTCCTTTTCTTCAGTCTAATTTGCTAGGGACCTATTTTATCATTTTTAGGCACCAGGTGAAATCGGTCCTGTTCACCCAGGCTTTTAATGAACTCCAAATAAAGGGCAACTGTTTCTCTTAGAAATTATTTATTGCATTTTATTAATGAATATGGTTGTTTAATTACATTATTTTACTGTTTTATATCGTAATTTTGTAAGCAGAAAACCTGGGGTGAATGCCTAAATAAATAAAATAATACGGCCGGAGCCAGGATCAGGGCGGCTAACAACATGTCAATTCAATAAATATGATAAAATGCAATACAACTAACAGATAAAACAATTTAGTTATCCCCATAAAATCAGGGTAAAACAACAGATGGCACTCCTTTATGAACACAGGGTCTGCTATACAGCCAGGAAAGTGGTCAGGGCGCCCATATCAGATGGTACATAAATCAAAGACACAGAAAAGGGTGAGTGAGTAGAGAGGCCAGCATTGATGAAAAACCCTCAACTATAGGTAGGGTTGTCAGGTCCCTCTTCGCCATTGGCAGGAGGTTTTGGGGGCAGAGCCTGAGGAGGGCAGGGTTTGGGGAGGGACTTCAAAGCCATTGAGTCCAATTGCCAAAGAGGCCATTTTCTCCAGGTGAACTGATCTCTATTGGCTGGAGATAGGGTTGCCAGGTCCCTCATCACAACCGGCAGGAGATTTTGGGGGCAGAGCCTGAAGAGTGTGGGGTGTGGAGAGGGGAGGGACTTCAATGCCATAGAGTTCAATGGCCAAAGTGGCCATTTTTCTCCAGGTGATCTGATCTCTATCGGCTGGAGATCAGTTGAATTAGCAGGAGATCGCCTGCCGCTACCTGGCAGTTGTCAACCCTAGCTGGAGTTCAGTTGTAATAGCAGGATATCTCCAGCTAGTACCTGGAGGTTGGCAACCCTAACTATAGGCCTGGCAGAATAACTCAATTTTGCAGGCCCTGTGGAACTCTTTAAGGTCCTGCAGGGCCCTGATCTCTTTAGGGAGTTCCACCAGGCCAGAGCCGAAAAAGCCCGGGCCCTAGTTGAGGACAGCTGGATATTCTTTGAGCCGGGGACCACCAGAGGTTTGTTATCTGCCCAGCGTAAAGTTCTCTGAGGGGTGTACCAGGAGAGGCGATCTCACAGATATAAAGGTCCCTGACCATGTAAGGCTTTAAAGGTTAAAACCAGCACCTTAAACCAGATCCAATACTCTAGCTAGAGACAGTGCAGTTGACGTAGCACTGGCTAAACGCGGTCCCTCACTGGGGTCCCCATAAAGACTGTAATGTATCACTCGCTGCGGCACTTTGTACCAGCTAGAGCATCTGGATCAGGCTTAAGGGCAGCCCTACATAGAGCGAGATAAAAAATCTTATACGTCTTCACTACCAAACCAGTGCCTCCCTCAAGCAAGGACTAGCCTTTCCCCCTAGATCTGAATTCAGTAAGAAGGTGTGAGGGCTCATTCAGTTAGAGAAGCTTGGCACACGTTCAGGAAGATCCTCAGCCTTTTCCTAAGACTAAATACAGTCCCAAATGACTTAATACTGTTTGCTTTTTTCGGAGCATCACCTTGAATTGGCACATCCCACTACCCTTCTATAGGCTTTAATGAAAGGGGGGTGGGATCTTGGAACTATTTCCTTGCTACTGGGAAAGTGCTTTTGTGGGCCCTTGTGAATCTCTGTCATTTAGATAAGATTCACACAACTTCTAACTATTCAAATCACGTGCAACTGACCGGCTACATGACAACCCTCTGGCAGAAAAGGTAGTAGGGCTGAGATTTGGTGGACGAGTTTGATTGTAAATCAGGAGTAAACCTTTTAGTTCACCCACAATTTAGTATGCAGTGTGTTTTGTACAATGTATACCAACATCAAATTAGGACCAGCTTAGCCCAGCAATGACCAGCCCAAGATTAGTTTTGGCTGTTTATAAAGAACCAGAGGGGGCACAAGTGTTGGTATAATTTCTAAAACAAAGATAACGGGGATCGAAAATAGAGATGACTGCTGTTGTATTTTTTTCAAGGACTTTTCAGTCAACCAGGACCTTTAGAAACTGATCTCATTCTGAAAGAAAAGTCATTCCAAGTTGTTTGATGTCTATATTTCTTATTCATGGTCCACCCCCTCTGGAAATGGATGACAGACTATGTTAACATCTACAGCTCCTCCAACTTGATTTAATGAACTTACAGCCCACTCCTGAGGTGGGGACTGGGGAGCTAAAAGTGGTCTGGAGGTGGTGTGACCCCGCTGGCAGTGTAAGTGGCCTCTTATCACGGAATAAGAGGCATTTTCGTTGGCGGCAGGGGCAGTTCTGTAGGTGCCTGGGTGCCACAGAGCTGCATGCCACTTCTCTGACGCCTCAGGTTTTTCCTGGTGCAGCATCACTGTTTTCTATGGGGGGGGGGACCCATTTTCTTTTTAAACCTTTAAAAATGGCTTTTTAAAGCCTTGTGGCAGCCGGGGAACCTCTTTGGAGGTGCGGTGGCGGCACCTCGGTTATGTTGTTCCCGGCTGCTGCAAGGCTCAGGAATGAGCTGTTAATCCAGCTTGCTTGTGACAGATCCAGCTGTTTCTCGGTAGGAAAAAAAGTTAACTACCACCATCATCATAGAAAATAATTTTAGACTTTTATCTCAGCTAGTTCTCTTCAGATTGAAGGTGTTGCACTCTTGGTGACAACTATTAGAAGACCCTTGCAAAAAGACACTGATGGTTTTTAACAGGTCATTGGTGATGAGCTTTGTGTTAACTTATAATGAGCTCTAAGTAACACAACCTGACCATCTTTCTTGCTGGCAAAATCCTGTTATAATTTGGTGGATAAGGAAATGACGCATGGTATACTTTTGAACAAATGCCCCCTTTTCTTCACTACTTCTGGAAATAAGCTTTTAAGAGAAAAAATACAAACAAAATCGATAAGGAAAAATAGAAACAATCAGGTAGGTTGCTGTTTTTTGCTTTGCTTCCAAAAATTTAGTCTTTCTTAATGGAACAGAGACTAAGGTTTTGATCCTATGACTTTACTCCCCTCATGCTTCTCTTCAGCTGCTGCACAGGCTTTCCTCCTCTGTGGCTCTCACTCCTCTGCTGCTAGCACTTCCGTGTGCCTCAGGGTTCCTTGAAACACATCCATCTTGCACACACAGAAGTACCAGTGGAGGAAGAAGAACTGCAGCAGAGGAAAGCCTCCATAGTGGCTGGAACAAAGAGTGAAGGGGAAAATGCCATAGGATCCATCCCCAAATGTTTACAATGCTTTCAAAGAGCAGCTCTATCAATTTCTAGGGTGCATTGTCTGCTAAAAACCCACAGAAAGCCAAAGATTTCACATCAATATATCACAGATTTGAATACCAAGAGTATGACTGTCGTTTTTTTTTAACAACTAGTTGTGAAATCCAGGTATGAAAATGTTATTTGAAGATTGCTTGGAAAGAAGTAGTAACACAGTCCACAACATTGCAATTAATAAAGATACCCAGTTATTTAAGACTTTCAGGCACTAAGGAAAATATGTGTTGATACCACCAAAAGAAAAATGATACTAATATCAAGTAGCAGAGTATGTTTCAGTGTACACAGACAATAAAACATAAGCTTTGTATGCACATACTAATTATTATAAAAATAACAAGGAACACATAACTTTGAGATACATCCTTGTATATTATGGAACACTGTGATTATGCTGAGTTAATTCAATAAATGTTTCACAGAACATAAAACAATCGTGGGCGTTATCTTGTTTTGCATTGCAAGATCTTTATTATTAAAAATATTATACCTAATAAAGATACTAGACCTTGAGAATAAAGGTTTTTACCTGTTTATCTCAGCATTCTTCACAGAGATCAAACATGCACATTTTTTTTGATATAACTAAAGTCATATTACCTTGGAATAAGAATGAAATCTCATATAATGCCAATTAATGATGCATTGTAGTATACTGCACTGTCCTAAGCATGAATGAATTCTCTTCATCTGAAGAATGTGGGGCAGAGGCAACTATGAAAATAATAATGAAACTAAACAGGGGACATCTGTTCAACACCACCTTTAAATTGCCATAATGCAGATATGACACAGGATGATATGACATGATGCAAATGCAAGGTAAACATTAGTAAGGCTCAAAATAGTAGGGAAATTGGGGTACAGAGCAGCTTTAAGGAAAGACAAATTAGTTATTCAACGCCTTGTTGCTTTATTCGTGCTCCCCCCTGGAAAGAAATCAACAGCTTCTACTGAAAAAAGACAATGAAAAATGTTTGAAATTGCTTTTTAAAACAGAAAAAATGTAAGTTTGATTCCCACAATATCAAGGCTAGAACTAACAAAGTTTCCTCTCAGATTAGCTCTTGGGAAGAGATATCTGGAGTCACATAAACTCAGATATTTCAGCAGAAGTGCTGAAGGGGCAATCTGGGGTCCCTAGAGCTGGATCATCAGAAAGGAGAAGAAATGAGGCATGCTGGGAGCAAGTAGCTGAGCGAATGGAATGTTTGAAGTTACCTGACATTAGAAGGAAAAATAGCTGGCTAATAAATTTGATCCTGACTGGGCAAAAGATATGGGACTGCACAGACTTTAGGAACGGCAGTACTGATGTTGCTTACAAGGTGATCTATGTCTCTTGAGAACCAAAGATTATGAAAGAAGGGGGATGTGTTTGGTTCACTGAAGTTGTGGGGAGGGGAGAACCCAAAGTCTGAAAACCACTGTTGCTGTATTATGCATCAAAAATAAATAATCAGTTTTTATTGATTTGCCTCAGATGTTCCATACACAGAGAGAGGAGCAATAGATCACATAGTACACAAACTAATTCAAAACATAGTACAGAATAACAAGGGAACGTTTTTCATATGGCAGCTCTACAATATACTGCAATGTTCAAAACGATCATTCTGACAGGACACACATGCCACAATGAAAATAGCCACAGTCACCTTCACAAAACACCTCTTAACACCCACAACATGCAGTGTGTGCAGCTATTAATGAAAACACTGATTAAAGCAAATTGTGTGATGGCATATATTTTAAATGGTCGAGGTATGCCTACTGTCTGAATTTATAATCCATTTGTCAACGTTATAGTTTAATGTTTCCATTAGTCCATTAGATATTAAGTTTTCCAACTGATGCAATGATGCAGGCTTAGGATAGAAAGGTACATTTCTCTTTTTAAAAATAATGTTTAATTCACTCACGTAAGAAAAGTGGTTCACTGGCATTGCCATTTCAGTCCAAAACAAATAAAATAAAGCCTGCTACATCGCTGTTTGTTCTGCAAATGGATGAAATGCTTTTATATATATCCATGTATATGTGAAATGTATTGTTAACTATGAGTATCAGAAAATGGAGACTGTCAGAAAGAATTGATAGTTTTTGAGGTAAATGTTGACAATCTCTAATTTCACAGTATATTCACAGAAATATGTATATCCCCCCCCAGACTGTATTGTTATTCCAAAACTAGTCTGTACGTTGCACCACTTAAAATTGGTGTTAATGACTATGGATACATCAATTAGGGTGAAAGATCATGAAGTGAGAAGAGGAATATATGTATATACAAACCATGCATAAATGTAAATGATGGCAGGCAATGGTGCAAGTGAATAGCTCAAAAGCATGAGAGAGAAAAGGTCAAATACCTACCCCAACCTGCGCTATCTAGCTATCGCCCTGTGGACTTACAGTTTCACCAATGGGCTCACCAAATGGATCACTGTTGGATGAGGCCTGAGATCCATCAGGCTAGAATATAAGAACATAACACCTTTTTTCTCAACAACAGAAAGTGAAACGAGTCAGAGATTATTTTCATGTTATGGATCAACCTTGCTGTGAATACTAACTGTTGATTAAAATCACAAAAAAGTTATAAAATATGAGTGATATTTCGAGGACTAAGCCCCCTAGATAAAATAACAAAGCTAACTGGGGAAGAGTTTTTATTTTTGAATCACAGTTTTTTGTTTCAAAATGCCTTGTGTATGGATATGTTTTATACTTGCCCAGTTAGGGGCTCTGGTTTGTGGTGAACCATTTATGTAAAACAGCTGCCATGGTCAGAGTCTGACTGTTTGGATCACACCACAATCCCCCCTACACATTTTTTCCAGTGATGCAAAGCAATCCAGGTGTACCCAGACCCAGTTTGTTGAAAGAAGGAAGCTATGATAAAAACAAATTGAAAGCTAACATAGTATAGCCAGGGCTTGTGTACATTAGCTTGCTTGTAGGTGGATTCCTCTTTTTTCCCTTCAGTACCAAATTCTGCCTTACAAATCTCACATTGACATCACTTTTTTAAATTTTGACCCAACAAGTTGTACAGAAGCCTCACAGAATCTAAAAAAAAAAAGCCATGCTCTAATGGTACATGGGCAGTATGTCCAAAGATGACATTATTCTCCTGCATTTACTATGCCAAGGGGCAACTATCTTAAGAGATCCAAACTGGTTCTTCCCTGAATCTAAACACCTAGCTATCACAATCATGTAAGATCATGCTGTTGCTATCTCCTAACAAGTGGAACAGGTACAGAGTTATTATAATAGTCACTACTTGAGCCATTCAACTTAAACTGTAAAATTAGACTGACCAACTACATTTCTTCTCACTGGCACCAACCAATGCTCTGTGTTTGGTTTTTATTTTCCAAATGTCACTTATAGAATGCCCTCAATCTCTAGTTCTGGGCCAGTATTATGATGAGCATAATAACCTGTGCCTTTTCTGTCCCTTATATCTTGTTTTAATTTTGAAGGTACAGCTGTAGCATCATCAAAGGATCGTTTTGTCTTATACAGTGTTCCTGGTTTTTTAAAATCTACTTTACATCTGCTCCTCCCAAATCCTGCCGCTTCTAGGAGGTGTAGACACATACTTATAGACCCAGAAATAACATTTCAATAGAAAATTGTAACAGACCGGAATACCCATATAGATTGAATAAACTAACATGCAGATGAGCTGCAGGGACAAGCTCAGTGTTCCATTTTAATTTATGCAATTTTGCCTCAGTAGCAAACCCATCATTCCAAAGTTAGAAATTGTTTCAAATTGTAAGCAAATTTCTGTGCTGATGAGGAAAGTGAGGATGTGATGGGAAAAATGTGGGGAGAGAGCTAACAAACATTCTGCTTTCCTTAATTTACATTAGTTGTGAGCAACCAAGAGAACATTCTGAGGGTTGTGGGGAACAAAGGCATGTTTCCATTCTATGAAAACCATACTTCAGCCTTGTTCTGCTGTGATAGGCCAAGGGAGAAAAATGAGGACAACTGCAAGGTTATGTCCTGAGTCATTTTTCACACCAGAACAAAAGATAGCACAAGTAAGCCCCTAGACTCCCTTAAACCATTGGAAGGCAGGTATAAATGCTTAACACGTCTCCAGAAATGGAACCAAAGTGACCCATAAGAGTGGAGAAACATGATATAGCTTTTGTTTCAGTCTTCTACAGCTCCAAATGCCATTTATTCCTCAGTCCTAATACATTCAGATGCCCTGCAGTGTTTCAAACCCACCCACTTGTAATTTGTTTTGTAGATTTCAATGTACATTCTAACAATGTTTTCCCCAAATTCTATTGAAAGGGAAATGAAATGAAAGCATAATAGACAAAATTATATGTTTTTCTGTTTTCTCCCTGGTGTCTTATACTGAGTTGATTTTTTTTTGGGGGGGGGGGCAGCTGGTGGCAAACTCCATGTAACCGACAAGGTTGTATTTCTGTAACTTTCACTGGGATTTATTCATCTCTACATTGAACTCTATTTGTTTGGGCAAGAACTAAGAAAATTTCTACACGTATAGTATGATTCGCTTCTTTTCAAACTGTTCTACTGAAAATGTTTTAATAGCTAAATCTGATACAATTAGTGCCAACATAAATAATTCTGGGTTAATGTTTGGAGGTAGCACCACTCACCGCTTCCTGTCCTTCGCTTTTGCTTGGACTTTCAAAGCCCTCTTCAAAGAGGTCATCAGCAGCGGGGTCACTGGTATGAGACGCTGAGGATTTGGATGGAGAACTTTGTCTAGGAGCAGGAGTTGGAGCTAAAGGCAACAGCAAGAAACGGTGTCAGCCCTAAATGTCCTCTCAGCACCTGCCTGAAGTGTTGGTGGAGCAGGCCGTTTTGGACCTGTTCACTGCTTTCCTACTGTATTATTTCCAGTTTGTTGGCAAATATTGAGCAACTACATCATTCATATAGTACGATAAAAGTATCAACGAAGTAAGCGCTTGGTCCATTTTCTTTTTTTTAATAATTACATTGTGCTACAACTGCTTAGTGAAACTATTAATGTCAACTTGACAGTCAACCCGTTTTCCTAAATATTAATTCAGTTGGAAGGTGTTCCTCTTTAAAAATGGCTGATGACCACTGACACATTTCCATTAACTGAACTCTGAAACAGAAACAGTCTGGTTAGAAGTGGTGCACCGGATATCTCCTGTCAGAGGAAATGTAGTTGGGTAAAACTGTAGAATTGCAGTGGTGATGTCCCAGAACAAACAACTGTGACTGCTTCAAACCAAAGCCTTCTCAAAATGTGTAAGCTTGGACTACAAAGGAAAATGTCATTGTCTTGCATGAAAATTCTGTTATCAGCAGTTCAAAGCAAGACTTAGGGTCAATTCACACAAAATGTTTTTGCAACAATGTTATCCTAATAATTGTGTGAGGTTGATTAATTATTAAACCAAAACCAGCAAGCCCCCATTGTACCATATATAACATCCACTGGAAAAAAAAAATCAGAGCATGTCACTACAAACGTCTCTAAGACATAGGGATACTGATGAAAATACAAACTCTGGCTGCCTATAAAATCAATTGGGCAAGACAGTTTTTATGCTTATTATACTGTCTTTCAAAAATTAAATGCCATAAAGTAATATCTGTAATTACAGATTTCCATGGACTTTGATGTGGTTATCCTTAATTTCATGTTTCCCCAGCTTCAAAGACACTCATTGTATTCACTTTTTAATTATGTACAAGGGTACTTATGACCATGCTTATGCTCCATATGGCTACAGCTCATAAAAGGGAAACATTTTGTAGAAAGTTGCAGGAGAAAAAATGAGTGTACTCACGTGAGTTCGTCGATGGTGTTGTAGAAGTCACAGGAGTCAAATTTAACTGAGAGATGTCAAAGTCATCACAATCATCTGCATCCTGTGCCATCCCAACTTTGTTAAAGTAACTGGAGAAGGCCTCTGAGGTACAACTGAGGGAAGGCTGATCTGGTTTTCGTGATGGCACTGGAGGAGGCTGAGCCATCTGGAAATCTTTAAATATTTCTTTTCCTGCCTTTTGCCTAGGCCTATCTGTTTGTGGACTCGCTCTGGTGGAATCACTTGTAGGTGGAACAGTAGCAATGGGAGCAACGGTACCTTGAAACATGGCTGCTTGTAAAGGCAAAACAGTTTGTGTTGGCATGAAGGCAGCAGGCTGAAACTGACCAGCTACAGATGGCCATGGTTGCTGGGTGGGAGAAAATATCCCAGGTTGTCCCCATGCAATTGACTGTCCTCCTTGCATCACCTGAGCAACTGGAGGCTGAGCACCCATGGCCAGTGGTTGTTGAACAAGTGGTTGTTGTCCCCAGTAGGAGGGCAGGACAGCTCCCATTGCAACATAACCTTCAGGGGAAAGAGAGTGGGTATAATTTCAGAACAGGAATAGCAAAAACAGGGCAGCGAAGGAAGAAATGTCACGTCGATACACAAATGAGGAATCACAGGGACTTTTTCTGTGATGTCTTCTGCTGAAACACTAACAGCTCCACTAATAGTATGAATGGACTGATGTCAAAGATTACAGAGGCACGTTAACAAGTTTTTTTTTTCTGGAACACATGCAAAACTAAACTGATCTTAATAGGGATGTATTCTCTATAATATAACAGCAAGAGTTTCTAAAGGTGTCATCTGCTCCTCTCCTCTTGAACTCTATCCATTTGTTTCAGAGCATCTAGAATGCTCTTGTACTCACCCACACAGACCAGAGCTTACTTGTACTTTGCTGAAGGAAGCTCAGGGGCTACTTGCTTCATTCTTGCATTTTCATCAGTTTTGTTAAAAAGGGTCAATATCTGTTTAATTCGCCATATCTTTTTTTTTAAAAAAGACTCTTCTTCCCATGATGTTCTCAAGCATTCCTTAATTAAAAGCCTAACAAGCAAAAGGTTTGAAGCTTTGGCAGGCCATGGGGTAGCTTTGTCACTCAAAGGGCCATCTGTGCAGACATCTGCAGGTCCTTTTCATTTGTATCAGATGATTTTCTACCCCCTTGATTTCAGCAGCCCCAGTTATCACACACCAAGAAAGAAAAGTTCTCCAAGAGAATTCTAACCATAAATAGAAGATTTTCAAGGCCAAACACCACTTTACATGGGTGAGCCATGATTGAATTTTCCAATTCTGTTTTAAAAATTAAAAGAAGCCATCTGTGGCAGAAGGGAGAGGAATGGTTTTTCTCTACATTATTTTCCTGATAGAAATCCCCTGTCTTCAATCTGCTTTTATTTTTACTAGGGGGTAAAAGACAGACACGTTTCAGATGTGTGTCTATTTTTCTTC
Source organism: Euleptes europaea (assembly GCF_029931775.1). Taxonomy (NCBI): domain Eukaryota; kingdom Metazoa; phylum Chordata; class Lepidosauria; order Squamata; family Sphaerodactylidae; genus Euleptes; species Euleptes europaea. The sequence goes on along the minus strand of NC_079313.1, from coordinate 67,966,493 downwards.
AGTGGAGATAATATAAGTTTGGACAGGGAAATTTATATGAGCAAACGAACACTCAGTGGAGATAATATAAGTTTGGTCAGGGAAATATCTTTGAGCAAAACAGCACTAAGGAAAGGATTAAACACTATTCTCCCAGGGCCAGGGTCTTACGATCTGGAAGTTATACCATTGTTTCTCATCAAACAGGTTTGAAAGCACTGAGTAACCTAGAGAAACCATTTGATGAGAGATTATAGTGGAACAGGAAAAGTAGATAAATGTGCGCTATCTGCAGAGTGAGGGCTCTATCATACAATGAAAACAAACTGTTCTCTGTTTCTACCCTCAGGGAAACACTCAGATGTAACTGACGATGTTAACCTTGACAGTAAACAGCAGCCATGTGTGCTTAGTCTTCAGGTGAAGTCTTACATTTGGTGAAGATGACAAAAGGTTTGGATGGTTATGGTGAAAACTGCATTCCGAAGGAATTGCCTCTTTCCCTTCAAAGGTTTTTTTCCTTCAAACATAGCCAAAAGGTGACATTTGCTTGCAAAAACATTTTGTATGAAGCCCTCGTATGAATATTTCAGTGGCACCAGTTTTAATCTTCCATTTTTTAGGCTAAGCCTTCTTTCTGTTTGCCAGGTCACAGCAGATCCTCCCCACTCCGCAATCCACATCAAGTTGTCTAACAATGCCATCCCATGCAGAAATACAAACTTTTAAGTCCACTGAATTCAGTGCACTCCAAGTACTCCAGTGCACTTCAAGTACACTTGAAGTAGCAATAATGATTTAACTTTTCCCTTTTCCTTTTCAGTGTAATGTACACCTGTCCACATTTTAACCTTTTTATACAGTGAAGCGTTTATATATTAAACAAAATTTGGACTAATTATAAAGGAACAAAATAATTTTAATTTCCCCCCCAGGAGGATGCAGCTAAAAACTGCATACAAAGGGGAAATAGGATTCTGTTACTACATCAGATTGACCTGCTCATGCGAAAAAAGGGTTGGTTCTATTCTGACTGTAAACCCAGACAGGGGAAGAATAAAAAACATTTCTAGCCATTATATTCTTGTGTAGATAAACTTGCAAACATGTAGGTAGTGCCTACTGAAATCTCAGAAGTCAGCAGAGGGTTGTGAGACTTCTGAGGTCAAAGGATGCAATACATGTACCTATAAGCATATTTTTATTCTTTGCATAATTTATTTGGATTAATTTAATTTACCTGGGGGCAGTATTTGGAAATCTGGTGTGCATCAGAGCACATTTTAGCTAACATACTCGCACTTAACATTATAGTGGAATTTTTTTAACAGACATTTCTTATGTTATTTCTTCGGTACAGAGAACCATACCAGGGGAAAAGGAATTCAGGCAACCAAACCCAACTGCTGAACAATTCAAAAGAATTAACAGAGAACAAATGTATAGTCTCTGAAATACCCTGAGCTTCCAACTCAGGCAAAGTGTTAAAACAGTATCATGAGTCTCTGTTAGAAAAGTGGACTATAAATGAAGGAAACAAATAAACCACCTGCATTTGTAAATTAAGAACACTAAAAAAAACTGTGTTCCAAACATCTGAATTTAATACAATATTGCTACTGAAGTTGCAAAGGAAATCACCTCCCTCCAATAGGAAACACTGGGCTGATGCCCCACCAACTTCAGAAGGAGATTGGGGTGGAGTCTACCATTTCACTCCATTGGTGAGTGAATGCATGTTCCACAGGGGCAAGGGCCCTTCCAGTGATGTAAGACGCTCCTGTAGAACAGCATGCTGCGCCAACAGAATAATCCTTCTGTCAGAGGAACATGAAAGTGCCAATGAAATGAAATGGCATGATCTAACTCCCTGTCTCCTTTGCAGGATGTAGCAGGATTTGACAGATCTGTATTGGCTGCATTGCAACTGAATTTTTAAAATATGACAAATAAAACGCAGCTGCTCTAGAAGGAAGGCGGTTGTTATTTTCATCTTACATATAGGTAAATGTATACCAAGCAAAGTCTGTTTTCACAAGGATACCTACCAAGGCCAAGAACAGGCAAAGGTTAGGAAGTGCCATTTCTCAGGAGAGGTACAATCATGTATGTGGCATTATTTAATGACTGGTGACTGAACGTGTGAACTGGTTCCACTGAAAAATATTGTGTTTGAAAAACGAATCTCCCTGTGATCAGGGATAGCTCCTTCACACATGCAACTCATCACCCGTTGTTTCAATCATCTCATCATCAAGTAACAAACATGCATGTATGATAATCCAGCTCCTTGCTGCTACTCCATCACTGCCTATTTTTCAAGTTTCTGGATATTCAAAACAACTTGCATATATCCCATTGAAAGCCACACATCTACTGCTTGATGGTATGCCAATAAAGGTACTGAAATTTGGAAAGCCACACATCCTCGGACTGAGCTTCTTATTTCAACAGCTGGATATTGATATAAATAACTAACCTGAGGGTACGGCAGCAGTGCTGTAAGGTACAGAACTAAACATGTCTGCACCAGAAGGAAGTGACTGGGATGAAGATGGGATAAAGGCATCTCCTGGAGTTGCAGGAGTCTGCAAAATAAGGGACAGTTAGAATGGATCTCAGATGCTGCTTTTGCTGCCAAGAAGACCTTTCCTCATGGAAGGAGCGAATGGATGAGAGAGTGTGTGGGTGAGAAGAACAAGACATGCAGATGTGAGAGAGCACTGATATAAAACAGCAGCAGTTAAAAAACAGGATAAGAAACCGGATAAGAAGATCTCATACACGTTCTAAATATTTGAAATAAATTGAAAGCATTCTTTCCAACTCCTAAGACATATATGTATTCCTACAGCACCTGTTTATTTATACTAATAAAGGTCTAAGCGTGTGAGATTTTAATAGCTTCACAGGGGATCGGTGTAAGAAATCTGTGCTAGAAAAGTAGTAAAGTAATGAGCAATTTTACAGAGGAAAAAATTCAAGCTGGGTAAAATGATTACAATATCTTCTGTGAAATTCTCTCTAGTTTAGTAGGGGGCATCATTCCTCATGCATATTTGAATTACTGTGCCACTACAATAACCCTGCTGAAAGCGGCAAATGAGAAGAAGACACGACATTTCTATGTACTTACAGGGGGAGAAGTTATGTCGGGAGGAGTGGACATGTCACCAAACAGCTCTAGTTGGGTAACAGCCTGTAAAAAAAACATTCAAAAATATCAGATTACTGTCAGGAAACAACAAGAAGAGAACTCAGTCTTAGAACCTACCTGTGCTAAAGAAGGCATCTCTTCTTTACAGTGATTAGCAAAATAATCTCTCGGAATAATTATTAATTCAGCAGTTAATTATTTGGGCTATCCTTGAAGCATTTGAGCTGATAATCCATGAGGTAAACCTTCATAAAAAGCCAGTTTGGTCATACCTCTCTCCCCCTTGGGTTCAAGATGCCAGTTTAACAGCTGGCAACACCACTGAAAGGAAAATAAAAATTTGAATTTATCATAAATTCCCATTCTTCCAAGTGTCCAGAGGACAGTTTTGTATACGGATCAGTGCCAGCACTTGGTCAGAACAAAATGTCCATCTTCTGATATTACCAGCAGGAGGAGCTCCTTACTCAGTCTGAAACTAAAACAGCAGGTGGGGGGGAACTAATCCAACTTGCTTCAGTCATCAGCATGGATATATTACTGAAGGTCAAAGTGGTCACTCCGCTTAAAGAAAAAAAAAACTTACTTGTGGAAACATGAAGAAAGTGCCTGAGATGCCCTTCCTACCTCATCCACATATATTCATAACTGAAGATCAAACAAAACACTCAATACAAGGTAGGTAGTCAGCTCTCTGGACAGAATGACTATTTATAGTAGATCAGTCTTCAGATAGACTTCAGAGTAGAACACTTGTGGCATCAAGAAACTAGCATTCTCAGCAAAACCTGCTGTCCAAATGCTACATTAAGATGAGGACATGAAGTTATAATGACTAATATAGATTACCCTGACAATGTTCTTACATATCTGCTCTAGAAAAGAACCTTCCCAAAAGACTGCCGGGGCTACTTTCCCCCTTACCAAGTGAAATGCAATCCCATTAAACAGGATTTCCCACTGTGCTGTAGAACATTCCCCACTTCTTCTATAGCCTTTACCAGTCATCTACATGGAGGTGCTAGCTGCCACAGATCTGCCTGTGGATGCAGTATGGCAGTACTCTGTAACCCATGGCTTAGGACCTTCAGATGGATCAACTCCACTTGTTGGACTGTAAGCCCCTATACAGGGGCTTTTTATTCTCTTTGTGTAAGGACCTGCTGCTTGTGTGCATACATACAGAAAGCAAGGATTCCATGACTCACACGCCTCTTTGGATGCACACTGAGATAAATTAAAATTAATTAAAAGTCCTGACAAATACAATAGTCTTGTAGCACTTAATAAACACCTCCAGAGAAGGCACATTGCTGCTCTTCAGGGAGCCCATTCCATGAGGTGGGAGATATGATGGGGAAAAGAGCTTTAATTGATGCCAAGTGGGCCACCCTAAGGAGAACATCTAGCAGGTGGCAGCCTGAAGACCACAGCAGATATATGGTCATAACCAGCACCTTGAATTCAGCTAAGAAATAAGGTGAAAGCCAATATAGCTGTTTTAAAATAAGCAGGATACATTCCTGTCAGCTAGCTGTATTCTGAACCAGCTGCAGGTTCTAAGTTGTTGTCAAGGGGAAACCACTGTAAAGCACATTACATCAATAAATCTGTGAGGTTATAAACAAGAATTCAAATTGAGAGTCTTTGCAGATGATCTACTGCTCATTTTGTCTGATCCGAATCAATCTGATAATTACCTATTAGAACTATTGAAGCAATATGGTGAAGTTTCTGGTTTTAAGATAAATCAAGATAAGACTCAAACTTTATTTAAAAATCTCCCTAAAGAACAACAAAAAGACTGTTTGGACATTACAGGTTGGGAGAGAACTAATAAGGTTAAATATTTAGGCACCTGGATTAAAAATAAAAATAAAGATTTACTGGAGAATAACTATGTGAAACTTTGGGAATCTGTTAAAAGAGATATGATATTATGGTCCAATAAAAACATTTCATTATTGGGCCGCATTTCAGTAACTCAAATGAATATCCTACCAAGGTTACTTTTTTTGTTTCAGAATTTACCTATTGTGGAACATTCTAGATATTTTGATGTTTGGAGAAAGGACTTGCTTAATTTTATATGGCAAGGGAAAAAGTCTAGAATAGCCTATAAATACTTGGTTGACTCTAAAGAAAGAGGAGGACTTGCTTTACCAAACTTTAGACTATATGCAGAAGCATCAGCTTTAGTATGGCTAAAAGATTGGATACAATTAAAAAATAATTGATTGTTGGATTTGGAAGGCTATGACAATAGGTATGGTATGACAAACTTAAAATCCATAAGACTTTTCAGCACCACATTGTTAAATCTTCGCTAATTAAAATTTGGCTAAAATACAAACATCTTTTGGAACGTAGAACACCACTATGGATCTCCACGCAAGAGATGTTGACATTGAGACCATTGAGACCAGTACAATTTTTTACCTACCAAGACTTATTGGTATGGAAGGACAATAAATGTGCCCTAAAAGAATATAAAGAACTGAAGGAATACATCACTTGGTTTCAATATCATCAAATAGGGCTGTCGATTCAGTTCGGCCCAATACGAAAAACAGCCGAATTTCCCCTGATTCGGCGGTTTTTAGTTCGGGATGAACCGAACTCAAAAATGGCGGGAAAACGGGGGAGCCGAATTCAGCGAGTTCGGGAGTTCACGAATAAATCCGGCAAATTCGGGGCCGTCAGTAAGCAGCATTCTCCTCCCCCGGCCAATCGGTGGCGAAGCTGGGTCTTCTTCTGGCCAATCAGTCAGGATTGAGTACTGGAGGAATCAGCTGATGCGCGGCTGGGCCCGGGAGAGAGAAAGAGTGAGAGAAATCCTCGTGTGTGGGGGGTGCTTGTGCACACTTGCTCTTTTCCGTGGCTGCAGGGGGTGCATTTTTTGGGGTACAGACCCCAAACTTTCAGCAGAGCTTTAGACGAGCCTTGTTAAGAGAACCCCCAAGTTTTGTAGACTTTGGGTCAGGGGGTCCCGAGATATGGGCTCCACCTCTTTTCCCTCCCCCCTTTTCCATTTCCGTGGCTGCAGGGGGCGCTTTTTTGGGGGTGCAGCCCCCAAACCTTCAGGATATCTTCAGACGAGCCTTCTTAAGAGACCCCCCAAGTTTTGTAAAGATGGGTTCAGTGGGGGCAGAAATATCGGCTCCCCCCCTTTTCTCTTTCCATGGCTGCAGGGGGTGCATTTTTTGGGGTACAGACCCTAAACCTTCAGCGGAGCTTCAGACAAGCCTTCTTAAGAGACCCCCCAAGTTTTGTAAGCATTGGGTCAGGGGACCCCAAGATATGGGCTTTCCCCTTTTCCCTTTTCCCTATTGGGATGAATGGATCACCCGATCCTGTATGCATCTCCAGAGCAAAACGTCCCCAGCTTAAATGGAATCATCTATGATTACCCAGTCCTCCTCCTAGCCCCTCTTGATGGAACAGAAGACAGCCACAGTAAGACCCCTTTGGGGGCTTTAATCTATACTTTTTCTCGTGTGTGTGTGTGTGTGGGAAAGCAGAGTCTGTGTGTGTGTGGGGAGGGAGCAGTTTCTGTGGGTGGGTGGGGGAAGCCAAAGGGGGCTTTCGCCCGTTCTGCCTGGGGGTGCGTGTGCCCCCTCGAGTCTCTCTCTCCCTGGTTTGAGGGGGGGCTTCAGTTGTATGTCCTCAGGTTTTCCCTCATTCATACGACGGTTAGGTCTATTTTGATGCTTGCTAAAACTGGTTTTCAAATGGTGACTTAAAGAATGCATTTGTCTGGTCCCGAGGCCCATGCAAAAGGGAAAATTCCACCCCCTCCTGCTCATTATGCATAGCTAGCTGCCTCTGTCCCTTTCCATGGTTTGCAAACTCCCAGGTGTCAGGTGTTGCTTTGCATGTTTGCAAAGGTGTTGCTTTGCAATTGTGTTGCTTTGCAATTGTGTTGCTTTGCATTTGTGTTGCTTTGCAAACTTCTTAGCACCTGCCCCGCCCTTTGCATGTTTGCAAAGGTGTTGCTTTGCAGTGTTGCTTTGCAGTTCTGTTGCTTTGCAAACTTCTTAGCACCTGCCCCGCCCTTTGCATGTTTGCAAAGGTGTTGCTTTGCAGTGTTGCTTTGCAGTTCTGTTGCTTTGCAAACTTCTTAGCACCTGCTCCGCCCTTTGCATGTTTGCAAAGGTGTTGCTTTGCAGTTGTGTTGCTTTGCAAACTTCTTTGCACCTGCCCTGCCCTTGCTCTCATCAGCTGTTTGTCGGGGCTGGGAGCTTTGTGCGTGGGCGGCAAGCTCTGCTCAGAGATGCACATTAAGGGTGGGGGGACACCTTTCAGGGCCCATATCTCAGCCCCCCCTGACCCAATCTTTACAAAACTTGGAGGGTCTGGCAAAAAGGGTCCTTTGAAGCTCCGCTGAAAGTTTGGGACCTCTACCCCCCAAAATGCCCCCCCAGAGCCGCGGAAAGGCGCGGTTGTGTTTTTAATGGCTTTATTTGGCCGAATTTTTTTCCCGAACTTTGAATTCGCGCCGAATTGCACAGACCCGAAGTGGGGGAATTCGGACTTCGGCATATCCCGAATCTAAACGGGCCGAATTCAGCCGAATCCGAACTATACCGATTTTTTTAAATTCAACAGCCCTATCATCAAATACAGTCTGTATTTATGCAAGATATGAAGTTAGGTTTTATTAAAGATAAATCATCTTTTCAACGAATGTTGTTAGATAATAATGAACACTTAATATCAAAAATGTATAAGATGTTATTGATTTTGTATACGGAGCAAGACCAAGTTAAACCAACGATGATAACATGGGCACAGACTTTAGGACATGATATTCATATGTATAAATGGGAAAGACTCCGATCAAAAGATATGAAACATATGTGCTCACAATCATTGAGAGAGAATATATATAAAATGATTTATTGATGGTATTTAACACCAAAACAATTAGCCAAAATATATGGAAATATGTCACCAAATTGCTGGAAATGTCAAGAAGAAGTGGGTTCCTTTAATCATATTTGGTGGCTATGTGAGAAGGCAAAGATCTTTTGGGATATGATTTATAATGAACTAAGGTTGATATTACAACAAAACATCCCTAAAACACCGGAGATGATGATGTTAAGTATAATACCGGATACCATAGTGACTCAGAGATCGTTTTTGATGTATGCCACTACAGCCGCCAGATTGGTTTACGCTAAGAAATGGAAAATGACCGAGATACCAAATAAGACTGAGTGGATAGATAAAATGATGGAACTAGCTGAAATGGCAAAACTTACAGCATTAATAAATCAAAAAGAAGACATTAAATTTGTGGCAGAATGGGAGGTCTGGACAAAATATTGTATGAATGAATTTAATTGTGATATTAAGGGGTATATTTTGATCTAATTCAAATGTGCTGAAATAATCAAGAAAAAATATGAATTAATTATATTTATAAGTAAATGATATAGGTTTTATTATAAAGAATTAGATAATAGACACAAAGAGAGTAACAATGATAACAAAGAGACAGAGGAGGGGAGGGGGGAAGTCAATATATGTTAGTATGATAAGAAAAAGTTTGTTATATTATATAATTTGTTAATGGATATTTGTAATTGAATATGAACTAATTTGGAAAAAATAAAAAAAATTATTAAAAAAAATAAAACTGTGAGGTTACAAAAGGTACATTTGTGTGGCCTGGTTGGCTGTGTCTAGGAAGGGAGTAACCTGCTCTGCAAAAGCCAACTCCATCTATTACAAGTGGACCCAGGCTCTCCAAAGCATAGGTCTTCCTGACCAGCATTACTTCCATCTTGCCTATATGTGGAGCTCCAGAAACAGGGCAGGACTTGCAGTCAGCAGGCATCTGAATTATTTAAAACTGGCCCATTATTTCACCAGTCTTCTGAAAGAACTTAGCTTTAAACATATTGATGATACATTGACATGTTATCTCACTCCTAGGCTATTCACACCCTTCATCAATATCCTCAAATGCCAAAACAAAGCTTTAAATCAGAACATTGCAGATCTATGTACTGAGCAGAGAGGGCAAGGTAACAATAATAAGGCTGTTTAAAAAAAGTTTTCCTTTCTCAAACATTCACATCTTCCAAGCTTGGCATTCTCTGTCTCCTAATGTCATCTCCAGGGAAGGGGTATTAACTACCTGGACATAAAGTAACTCCAACTTCTCTAGCTCTCAAAACTAAAAAAAAATAGTAAGATCCTTTACACACCACAGTATTTGTTAAAAAATGATTTCCATACGCACATTGCCTGAACTGGAAGGGGAAAGGACTGCTAATTCTATTTGAAAATGTTGGACAAGGCAAGGAAGGTTTTCAGATGTTTGCTTTGAAAGATCATACCTGGGCTGACTGAGTTGCTAATGAAATAAGATGTTGCCCATATTAAAGGCTGTATCCTCATGTAGCAAAGAACACAGCAAATTAATGTTTCACAAAGGTCTTCCCTAGCTATGGGAAAGTTCCCTTATCATGGGATTAGGCTATTTTTCGGTCTCTGGAAGCCAAGGACATGTTGATGACGCTTTAAACCTGTTCTTAGAAGAATCAGTTGGTAAATAATGATTGAGGAAAACACAGAAAGACATCTAACTTTTTAAAAACAACAATGGCAGCAGCCTTAATGACCAAGATGCAGTTTCAGAGACTATGTCTGAAATTCAACATAAGCATAGAATTCAGTTGAAATTCAGTTATTCCTGGTAATTACCAGAACACCCTCAATAATTCAGAAAAATGAAGAAAATTTAGAGCAGTGAAATCTGCTATGTTTTCTTTCCTGGTTCTTGATGGTTATACCTTCAAGTATCCTTGCATATTCATATTAATCTTTCGACCTGACTTGCAAATGTGATGCGTTGTCATTGTAATGGCACAGGGGTGGATGCAACAAAGCACTGATGCAGTTCCTCCCCATGTTCATTCTACTCTAGTACCTCCTGTTGTCCTGTGGAAAGCTGATGCCAGGGGTCAGTGGATCCACTTGGACAAAATTCTATGTAATGCAGGTGACTGCAGTTAGGAGGAATATATGGGTGAAATAGCTCCTCCGGCTTTTTGTTCACTTAGATCCTGAGCCCTGGCACCAGCTCTTTCTGGACCATAACAGGCTGCTGGGACAGGATGAATGTGGAGAAAGATCTACTTCTTTAAACACTTTCTGTGAACACTTGCTAGGATCCAACCCATAGTAATTAATGAACATTTATGAAATGATGGTGAGAAAACATAATATGATGAACTGAGGAATGATTAAGAAAGTTGCATTAGCATGAAAAAACAAAGCTGATCAAAATTAATTTGGCTAATATAAACAGTCTTTTAAAAAGCTTTTAAAAAATAAAATGTCCATTAAAAAAATTCTGTTTCAATTTCAACTTGATTGAAAGAAAATAACTAATGAGAAAATAACTAATGCAAAATAAAATTACTTCTACATTTGTTAACAAGGAAAGGTCACACTGGGAAACAAGGTCTGTTTGGAAGAATGGGGTAGACAAACCCCAGCAACATTTGCTGAACAGGGGCACCCCAAAACATTTTGCCTTTCATGCTGGGCTTGGTTTCTACCTAAGCAACCGTTCAGGCCATACCTGAGCCTCAAGGATGAAAGTCCTTTGGAGGCCAGGAAGGGGCTGATCTGGCATTCGGGCTCCCTGTGCCGGTGCCCATGCAACTTACACTGTCCAGGGTGGCACGGATGCTGTCTCTTCCCGGTGCTGCCACAGCACTGCTGCTCAGGAACGCTGGCACAGCCTCGCACAGGTGTCCGGGCAGCGCACTTCCATGCGCTGTCCTCCCGGGGATGTTCCCGGGGCGTTACACCAGCCTCCAAAGCCCTTTTGGCCCAGAAACGCCCCCTTTCCTTTTTCACAAGATATGCCACCTTTTTAGGTGGCATATCCCCATGCAACCCAATGGAGTGGTTGCACAGGTTAGTGAGGAAAGGGGAAGGTTTCAGCCTCAGTGGTGGGGGGACCTCCTTCAGAGGCAGCACAGTCACCGGTGCAGACCTTCTGCTCAGGAATGGGCTGCCCGAGTACTGGCAGTATTGCTGGGGCCAGTGGTATGTAAGAAGATGACAGAAAAGTTTTCTACCCGTCATCAACTCCTAAACCCACACAGATGGGTCTGAGGTCAGCCCCTGAGGTATCTCCAAGTCAAGATTTCTGAACACTCCAGTGCAATCCTATGTGGAGTTACGCCAACTCTTCATAGGATTGCCCTGTTAGATATCACATTCCTTGAAAAGCTAGCTTATATGATGAAGACTTTGACATTATGAATCTGGATTGTAACCAGACACCTGAATTTCCACCAATAATTCCTGGTTTAGGACTTGCAGTAATTGGAGTTAGTTTCGAATTAACCAGTTAACAGACTGTGGTTGTGAGTTTATCTACTTCTACAGAGGATTATCTTACCTGAGTGACTCTACCAAGATTTTCATCTATGTCCAACAACAGGTTTCCATTCTCCAGCTGTAATGCATGATTGATGAAAATGAAAGTGAATGATTTATGAAAATGGCATGTATTGCTGAGCACAACAACGGTGTCTTGAACAATTATTGATTTTACTTCTGAAACAAGAGCTATTCCATAGTTTCTTAGTGAGGTGATTTGCTTACTTCAGTGATAATCTATCACACTGAATATGTGGACTTGTGTCAATGCCAAGATACAATGGAAGTGAATCTGTACTGTGGTTCAGCAATTCATATAAAATCCCTATTCCAGGGTTTTCATACTAAGGAACAGAACCCAGGATAAGAAAACAGCAATTAAGGGTTTGGGATATGCAGTTATGGACGGGCATCTTTTCAATGGCTTCCACAGAGCACACTACACAGCAAATGGACTGCAATCTGAAACACATTTAAGAGGGAAAAGGAGAAACTATGATCATGTATAGCCCCCTCCTTAATAATGTCCCTAATAGTGTGCCTCCATTCAACTTACACATTGAAGATAAAGAACTGCAGTTGGGGAAGTTATAGAGCCTAAAAACCACATCCACCACTCGGCAGTGAATGAACAGGCTTCCAATGAGAGTGTCACAACAGGGATACATGGAGTATTTCCCCCAAATGCTTCTAATATATAGCACTTCCCAAGTGCCTCTAATATATAGGCTTCCCTTCTTATAAATACTACCTGTTATCATGACAGGCATTTCACTAGCAGATAATAGTGCATGTGTCTTGAGCAGCCATACTTTCAGCAGTCATAAAAATTTACTAAATAGATAGTTCAACATTGAGATGGAGGGAACCTATGTTAATGTTCGTCATCTGTCAATGGGTTCTGCAATAAGCATGGGTGGATTGAATCACTGGGCATAGATAGGAGTAGGCAATCTTTTTTGCTTACATCTCCCCCAAATGTAACACCTACTTGTGAACGTGTTAGTGTGTTGGGATGCTGGTGTGGTATGAAAAAGTGGGGAAGAGATGAGGGTTGTCCTTAAACAGAAACACTGGGAGCAAGCCAATGATGCTACCATCACCTAGGTGCTGACTTTGGAGGACTCAGGTGGTAGTTACATGGATCTGGGGGGAAATGATAGACATAAGCCATGCACATTGCCTTTTCTCATACCCCTAGCACCATTCCTCAGTGGCATGCCTAAGTTACTTGGGTAGAGACGTCACCCTACAGATTGAGCAAAATAGTCTGCTGTATTACTGTTTGGCACATGCACAAAACATTTCCTACCCTTGACATAATCTTTAAAATCAAATGTACCTGAGTCCATTCCTCATTTTAATCAAATGAACGCAGCCATAGTCTCATTTATTTTTGTACATTTGACCTATATGTCCTGCAGAACATCTTTTAAATATGTCACAAACTGGCCTGGACTACCTTCATTCTCAACAAAAAGCATGTAATACCTTTTATTGACTAGCCAAAATGACGTTTTAGAGGGTAGCTGTGTGATCTACAGTAGAACGGGTAAATTCGAGTCTAGACACCACTGTACAAATACTTAATGGTAGCATGAAAACCACCTTATATCAGAAACCTATTGGTCACCAGACATATTTACCTGCCTCCAGCCACCATCCTAAACACACCAAATGATCCATTGTCTACAGCCAAGCTCTACACTACAGCTACATCTGTTCTAATCCCTTAGACAGAGATACTCACCTGCAGGATCTACAACAGACATTCTTGGAATTACAATACCCACCTGATGTATTAAGGAAACAACTAATCAAAGCCAGATTGATACCAAAAAATAACCTGCTACAAGATAGGCCCAAACGAAACAATAGCAGAATACCACCGGTGGTCACATACATCTCTCAGCTCAAACTGGTTCAACACATCATTAATGACCCACAACCTATGCTCGACAATGACACTCCTCTCTCACAGGCATTGGGAGGCAAATCTTTTCTTGCTCAAAGACAGACTCCTAACCTTAAATAATTCCTCACCCACAACAATGCCCTTCCTAACATGGACACAGACTCTGTGACCAGGTCTTGCAACAAACCCAAGATTCCATCTGTGTCCCAATATTCACTCTGATAACACAATCACCGACCATAACAACACCAGCCATGCCATCTTAGGTTCATTCACTTGTTCATCTTCCAATGTTATAAATGCCATCAAATGTCAGCAAATGTCACTATTTACACTGGACCAACAGGACCTTATGCATAAGAATAAATTGACATTCAAAAAACAGTGGGAGAACATTTCAGTCTTCCACGTCATTCCATTACTGGCTTAAGAGTGGCTTCAAGGGATTGCTGAATTTGAGTCCATTCACAAATTCAGAACAGGGCTGAATAGGGACACAGGATTCTTATCTCACTACAGATGCTAATTTTCTGCCCCCAAGCATTTCCCCTCTGCTCAAAACAAGCTAATTATAGTGCACATTGTACCTCTGCATTCCAACAGCCTTCTTTGAACACCTCTCCCACCTTCTGACTGGGCTATAAGGATCCAGAGATCTCCATTCCAACTTGTATCTGTCAAGGTAAAAGGTAAAGGTCCCCTGTGCAAGCACTGGGTCATTCCTGACCCATGGGGTGACGTCACATCCTGACGTTTACTAGGCAGACTTTGTTTACGGGTGGTTTGCCAATGTATCTGTCAATCAGAGCTTTAATTCTCAGAAGTTCATACCCTGAAAATCTTGTTGATCTCTAAGGTGCTACTGGATTCGAATCTAACAATAGTGTGCAAGCTTTCAAGTTCCCAACTAATATTCATCAGGATAGATGTTTTTAAAAACAGAAGGTGGGAGATAACAAGATGTTTCAGATCATGATCACAACAGTTTCCCTAGTAACAAATCAAGATGGCAAACATAAACTTGTTTTAAAAAGTGTAAGAATTCCAAATACTGTTTTTATAACTTCAGTTCCAACCGAAAATGAACAACAACAAAAATGAAAATATGTGAAAAATAGCTGAATATGTCCAACATTTCTTCAAAGCAGCAATCAATTTTTATTACTCCCTGCAGACTTTGGCCTTTTCTCTCTGCCGTTTCTCTCTCCAAATATTTTACCATAAACCTGCAAGTTAATGCACTGTCAAATCCTCTTCTCCTCGTGCTTCATTGTTTCAATTAGTAAATGAATTTGAATTTCACAGTGTTGGCCATGTTAGTCTGTTACAGCTAAAACGAGAAGTTTTGTAACACCTTAGTTATGGCATCAGCTTTTGTGGGTCAACAGATGCCTGCAGTGTGTCAGGGGTTGGCAGATTTCACACACACACAACACAGACCTCAGTGTTAACAATTTTTTCTCTACACCCATGTACACATATACCTGTGTAAATATAAGTAAATAAGGGTAAGTGTAAGGACACACTCCATGAATGTGATAAAGTGGGCTCTGGTATATGAAAGTTTATTCCACAATAAATCTGTTGTACAAAGCATCATCCTTAAAATAAAATGCAAACAGCATCTATTCCATTAAAGTGAGCCTCTGTAAAGGATGAACTGGTACTATATTTTAGAGATGCACGAAACTCAGACGTAAATGCATAAATTACTTTTGCTACAAGACATACATATTCTTAAACAACAACAACAACAACAACAACATGTTATCCTATGCAGGATTTATCCAATATTATTATTTTATTTTGAGTTTCAGCTTGCCTGCCAGTTCAACACCATTGTCGCACTGATTCACACTGTGCCCTCAGCTGACTGGCTGAAACCACACTGATTGCTGTTATAAAGCTGTCTGGGAAAACAGCAACAGTGCAACATGGGAGAAACATGCGTGCAGCATTCAATAGACCATTAGCGATAACCTGACGTGTGCTAAGCCAAGACCTCCCAGAAAAATGGTTGCCTGCCATGTCACTGCATGTCCCAAGTGACCAATTACCATGTAGCACTTGGGCTGCATCCCCCATCACTTCTTGATCTGCATCACTGGCTGCTGAGGAGAAGCTTCCTAAGGGTGAACTGTTAGTGTCTATTAGACCATGGAAAAGTCTTCAGTGGAGGCTTCACAGGGCTACACTGCTCTAACTAGGGGCAAATATTTGGCCCTGTATGTCTAGCTTTGCTTAGACATTTCAATACAAAGGTTTCTCCAATTAGAGCAAACAGTCCTCTTCTCTCCCTTCACATTTCTCCCTCGTGACTGGTGTGAAACAGCTGGAAGAATGGGAAGATATTAGGTTGTTTGATCCTTTGGCAGAACTGCAGTATTTGTGGATATCTCAGTGCAGAAATGTAAAGGGTGCTTTTAATTGCTTGCAAAGCTGTCTCATCTGAGATCACCCTATCTATCTACTTATACCAAATTGGGCGGTGGGGAGGGTGCCTTAGTTAGTGAGGAACATACCAGCAAGTTGCAACAATTGCCTAAGGGAAGGAGCAGCAGAAGGAACATTAATTCTCCAATAAGGAACATATCAAATCCTGCATCTTTCCATGTTGCCATACCAGAGACAGATTGTCAAAGCACAACACACCATTTGGCTTTCTTAATTCTCTCCCATGACATTTTTCACTTGGTGGAATGGAAGAGTAAGAAAAAAGAATGATATTGAGGGACTGCAAAATATCAGAAACAAAGATTCAGATGGGCATAAAAATGCTCTTGTTGGATCAAGGCAGCATCTTAGAATTGTTAATGACATGCTTGAAGAAGATCCAATACAGAGAGTAATCAGTTAAGTGAGAGTGGGTGAGGACCACTCCCACCAGTTCATAGATAGGTAAGGATTAATCTCAAATCTGGTGCACAATAAGCAGATACAACATTTTATCTACTCTATCCTTTTAAAAAACCAGTCTCTAAGAACATAAGAACATAAGAAAAGCCATGCTGGATCAGACCAAGGTCCATCAAGTCCAGCAGTCTGTTCACACAGTAGCCAACCAGGTAACTCTAGGAAGCCCACAAACAAGACAACTGCAGCAGCACCATCCTGCCTGTGTTCCACAGCACCTAATATATTCAGCATGCTTTTCTGATCCTGGAGAGAATAGGTATGCATCATGACTAGTATCCATTTTAACTAGTAGCCATGAATACTCCTCTCTTCCATGAACATGTCCACTCCAATCTTAAAGCATTCCAAGTTAGCAGCCATCACCACATCCTGGAGCAGGGAGTTCCACAATTGAACTATGTGTTGTGTGAAGAAATACTTTCTTTTATCAGTTTTCAATCTCTCACCCTCCAGCTTCAGCAGATGACCCCATGTTCTAGTATTATGAGGGAGAAAAGCTTCTCCCTGTTCACTCACCCCAAACCATGCATAACTTTATAGACCTCTATCATGTCTCCCCTTAATCGCCTTCTTTCCAAGCTGAACAGCCCTAAGCATTTTAGCCGCTCTTCATAGGGCAGTTGCTCTAGTCCCCTAATCATTTTGGTTGCTCTTTTCTGCACCTTCTCAAGCTCTGCAACATCCTTTTTTAGGTGTGGTGACCAGAACTGTACACAGTATTCCAAGTGTGGTCTCACCACAGATTTGTACAAGGGCAGTATGATAGCAGCAGTTTTATTCCCTATTCCTTGTCTAATTATGGCCAGCATGGAATTTGCCTTTTTTACAGCAACCGCACACTGGGTTGACATCTTTATCGAGTGATCCACTACCACCCCAAGATCTCTTTCTTGGTCTGTTGCTGCCAGCACAGATTCCATCAGTGTATATGTGAAGTTGGGATTTTTTTTGCCCCAATATGCATCACTTTACACTTGCTTACACTGAATCTCATTTGCCATTTTAATACCCATTCTTCCAGTTTGTAGAGATACTTTTGGAGCTATTCACAGTCCAATTTTGTTTTAACCACCCTAAATAATTTGGTGTCATCTGCAAACTTGGTACTTTGCTGTTCACCCCCAACTCCAGGTCATTGATGAACAGGTTGAAAAGCACAGGTCCCAACACAGATCCCTGAGGGACCCCACTACCCACATCCCTTCATTGGGAGAACTGACCATTGATTCCTACTCTCTTGCTCTTTTTGAAACATCTTCCCCCTACCGTCTATTGTAAATATAGAATCCCCAGCCTAATGGATATACCCTTCCATACATCTGATCAAGTGAGCTTTGACTCATGAAAGCTTATGCTGGAATAAATTCTGTTAGTCTCTAAAGTGACAATGAACTTGCTTCATTTTACTTTAACAGACTACCATGTCTGCCCAATTAGGGATGCCAGCCTCCAGGTGGGAGGCTTGGGATCCCCAAGAATTACAGCTCATCTCCAGACTACAGAGATCAGTTCCCCTGGAGAAAATGGATGCTTTGGAGGGTAAACTCTATGGCATTGTACCTCATTGAGGTCCCTGACCTCCCATGCTCCATCTTGAAATTTCCCAGTTTCCCAACCTGGATCTAGCAATCGTACCTCCCATCCCCCGCTGGTGGCCAGGGGGACCTGGCAACTCTATGCCCAACTGTAATTTTAATAGGAGAGACACACATGAAACATCTTTGCAGAAGGTGTTGATTTGCTGCAATTTGTATATTAATATGCTTCTTTAGTTCTGGGTTAATATAACATCCTTTTCGTTCTTGTCCCCTTTCTTTATAAGAAAAACTTTTCCTTGTTGATTTTTTGGGAAGGTTGGTGGTTAGGATGGGTGAAATGGGGGTTATTTGTTGTCTATATTATGTTCGTTTGTAAAATTAAAAGTAGTACCATTTTAAATAAAAAAGCTGCTAATGCAAATTTAGACCCAACACCCTCCAAACAATAGAGCTGTCAAAATAGAACGGTTAGAATCCAAGCACTTGGCCATCTACATTCACTTTGTGTTCTTTGTCACAATTCCAATATGTAAACAGCACTAGCATTCATCCAAACTTCAGCCTGGACATAATATAATTGAATAAATATAATAATGTATAACATGTTCCATTTGAGTTGTTTATTCCATGCATTCACTTCAGCTGTGCTTTAGAGCAGGTTTCACTATTAATGAATACAGCAACTGTCAAAATATTGTAAGAGTAAAATCTTTACATGTTGTGTTCCTCCTTCGCATAATTTTTCTCAGAGTACTATTATTATTATTTTTCTGAAGGAAGAAAACCAGCTTTTGCAAAGAATCCTCTGACCAACGTCAGAAAACAACAACCCTGAATTCATTGCTAGGCCAGCCTTAGGTGCTTGTCCATCACTAACTGCCCATTCCTGACCTTTCGGTGGCCGGGGATGGCGTGGCCGAGATGCCACGGCGATGCCTCCAAAGCGGTTTCGGCAGCCTTTTAAATTTTTAAATGGGGCATTTTGCCCCACTGAGAACAGCGAGGCTGAGAACAGAGAGGCTGCGCTTGCAAAAAAGCAGGTGGAACAATGCCGTTCTCCCTGCCAGTGTGCCGGGCCAAAAGGGGAAAGGAAACTGCCTACTGGCAGCTCTGCCCGCGGTACTCCCTGGGAAACCAGCGCGGGGCTTTGCGCCAGTGGGATGCCAGTGGAAGACCCATCCGGCATCCCTGGGTGGTGCTGCCACGGCAGCGCTGGGAGACCGGCGTCTGAGCCTCTCAGCTGGTGTTGGGGCCACTCTGCATGGTGTAAGTGGCACGGGCGCCAGCGCAGGGACCCCCAACGCTGGCACAGCCCCTACCTGGCCTCCAAAGGACTTTCGTCCTTGAGGCCCAGGAATAGCCTGCAAGTGGAGCTATTCCTGATATAAGGAAGTTTTCATATCAGGATCCCTTGCCTGGGTCTTAATTTTTGACTTCCTATCTTCTTTCAAGATGATTTACTCTTGTGGTAAATATATGTCTATTAAACATAGCAATAAATATTAAAATAAGGGCCCTATCATGTTGTTGAGCTAAAAAAGAGGTGGGGGAGAGAGGCCTTAGCATCTCAGTGTAGCTATGATTAAGGAAGGTCAAAAGTAGGGATGAGCAGATCTCTCCTGTTCTGTTCATGTTCCATGGGCTGGATTTTATCTGCTCTGTGTTCCACTTCCTTTTCCTTAGATTATTGATGCACATGAGTGCATGTGAGCACTGATAAAAACATCATTCAAAAAGGAAACTTGATGCAATAGCACAATCACAAGAGGATTGTTTTAATCACTTGACTCACATGCCTAACAAGAAATCTTGATATGATGATGTGGATACTTTTTTACAAAGTCCTTTTTACAGAGTTTTTTGTGTGCGCTGCTAATTTGTAAGGGGGGAAAGATACAAACTGAAAATTCAGCCATTTTGAACTGAACATCATCTAGCATGGGTGCTACTCAGAAACAAGGATCAGGTAATTCAGATGCTTACACAATAATCCACATACTTTGAAATTTGGATAGGATAGGTAGAGGTTTATAAGTACCCCTTGTAAAAATATAACCCACTCTCCCTTTCTCTCTCTCTCTCTCTCAAAAAAAATCACATTTCTATTGCTGTAGATTCCTATGGTGCCTAAGGGCAATACATACAATGGAAGACATCACATATTTTCAGATTTCAAGCAAAAAGGCTAGCATTTTAAGGAGGTACTAACTTCTGTGTGAGATTATAATCAGGAACTCATTTTGGGATGGGATGTGGACTAAACCTACCAGATGAAGCGTGTTTGGTGCAACACATAAAAATAGTTGGCACTGATATAGTTGGCACGTAACACCAATTTCTCAGAGAGCTCCTGGTTCATATCAGACAGCTAACCATTCTTCTCATTCCTACTGTCATCATCTCACTCAGCTCTGCTATTCTTTTCTGTGTATATATTTTGCTGTCCATTTTAAATTCCCCAACCTTGGAAATCCCATTTATTCAGTGGCACTCATACAGAAATGTTAGACCATGCTCAATATATTTAAATCTACACATCGCTTAGAAAAACATACAGTTGAAGAATCTATTGTCTGAACCTTTGACTACAGCCTTTCTGCAACTATTATTACCAAACTGTTCTGTGTGAGGCCTGAGAACCTTGGAATATTTTATTAAGTAAATGAATGAAGTTTTTAATTCTTCAAGTTTTGCAGCAGGAAACATGTGAACAAATCATAAAAATATCACCTTCTTGACCTAATGGATAGAGACGCAGCTTCAGAAATCTAATAAAGTAGTTAATTACTTTGTCTCTTGATTCAATAATGCATTATTAAAAAGCCTTCACAAAACTGACACATCTCAAAAATACAAACGGTGGAAGCCAAGAACAAGGATTTCTTATTAATGCTTTTTAACATATATATGCATCCCCTCACCCAGCCAGTCAGGAGTTTCAGGCTGGGTTGCCATTAATATGCAGATGACACCCAGCTATATCTGTTGATGGACAGCCAGCTGAACACTATCCCAGAACTTCAACTGATCCAGAATGTGGTGGCGCAGGTCCTTATGGGGGCCCTACTAACAGTGCATATACAACCAGTGCTCTGCCAGCGGCACTGGCTCCAAATTGAACACGGGATCAGATTCAAGGTTTTGGTATTAAAGCCCCAAATTGTCTGGGACCATTGTACAATACAATACAATACAAATACTATTAATGGCATAATACTGTTTTAAAATACAAGGAGTGAAATCTGGTTAAAAAGGGACCATTGTAGTTAAGGAACCACCTCTTCCAATACAACCCCCAGGGAGCACTATGCTTATCTGAAAACAAGTGTAGTCCCTGGCCCCAGAACCATCGGGCTGTCCTCAACCAAGGCCAAGGATTCTTCGGCTCTGGCCCCAGCCTGGTAGAGCTGTCAAATGAGACCAGCGCCCTGCGGGACCTTGCTCAGTTCTGCAGGGCATGTAAGACAGAGATGTTCCTCCAGGCATAAGGTTGAGGATAGTGACAGTTACATGGATCAGCTGGCCTCCCTTCCCTCTTCTTCACTCTCCTTCACCTTTCCCTTTCTTTTTCCCGTCTCCTCCTCCCTCTTTCCTTGGGCCTGTGGGCCTGTTGGTGGCTGTTGGCCTTCCTGTTGTGATCTTGTCATCCTTAGGCCAACCTCCTCTGCTGAGGACGGTTAATATATATGAGCCAGTTATGTAGTTCAGGGCGCCTTCTGTGCTTTTAGAATAGGTTCACAGTTTTTAAATGATCAATTATGTGTTTTAATGTTAATATTATATTTTATGTATTGTTGTTGGAAGCTGCCCTGAGCCCAGCTGTGCTGGGGAGGGTGGGGTATAAAACAAACAAACAAACTCTTTCCACAGCTCCCCAAGCCCTTAGATACTCCCAATCTGAGAGCATATGCTTGGTCTGAAAACTGCCCTTCTTTAATTGAAGACAAAACTGTGAACAGCTGACTGGGCACTCTAATTTATAAGCACATTACAATAATGCCCTAATCCTAAAATGGCTACCACATCAAGCAAAAGGTTAGATTGGGATGCAATGACTATCATTGCTGAGTACAACACATTATATCATCTACTGACATAGCAGGGAACTTTCTACAGCAATATGGGAAGTTAACACAAATACAAGTGATTGTGAGAGGGCTACGTTCTTCTATTTTTATTAAGCCCCTTCCCTCTTCTGCATAGTTTTGATGTTTGTTACTTGCAGATGAAAGTGCGGGTCACGTAAGTTAATTGTTGACACTTATATTTAAATAGAAGCTACGTGAATTAATCAACAAGTTACTGGGATAAAACTCACTGATGCTAAGGCTCAACTGAGGTGAGGAGGGAAGGGATATGATTTGCTGTGGTGAGTGGGAGGGCCGGCCAGCCACAGCAGGGTTCCCTTGCATGCTGCATCAAGGGTCCAGGGTAGTCACTTAAGTAGCTAGTGCCCACCTCTGCACCCCTTCTTTCTTCCTGGTTGACAAGGCATGAAGCATCTGCTCCTGGCAGGCATTCCCCAAAACCCCACCCAGGAGAAAAAGCCACTGCTCAAGGCATCTGCTAAGTATCCCTGGGGCAGAGAAACAAGAACTCTCTGTGGCACTCGTGGGGGGAATTCTGCCTACTGAAAGAGAATGTCAGCTCACTTGTTAAGCTTGCTTCAAAAGAACAACAATCCACAAACAATCAAAATGCTTATTGATCCTTGTTTCTTTTACTCATCTTGACTTGTAGTCAAGTTAATTCTCAACTCCCTTCTTGTTGTGGTTATTTATTTTAAACAGGAATCCCATTAGAAGGCATGATCAAGGGTTCAACTTCATAAAGCCAACTGATTATTCAAGAAATAGTTCAAGAAATTATTCAAGAAATAGTTCTTAAAGAACCAAAACCAAGGAAATCTCTAACACTGAAATCCTTATATCCTTCCCCTTGACAATTATCTCTGGGTTTCTTAGCTAGTCTAGAAACTAGACAAGTTAGAAACTAACTTGATGTAATTATTTTGTACTGATGTTATTACTGGATTGAAATAAAAGTAGCATTTAGGGGTTTGGAACAATGGCTGTAGTTCAGTTCACTGTTAACTCCCTTTGATTTCAGGAGAATTTACACACGGATACCTCGCGGTTGGGGGATAATCCACTTAACTGCCGACTTATAAGTAACCCCAGTAATGTGACTGAATAAGGCAGAACAGCCCCTAGGATCTCCAGAACGGCCCCTAGGATGTCAGCACACCTGGGACAATGGAGGTGTGCTGTCAGGACACTGGTGGGAGGCTGAGCTGGCATCCCAGGGCTGCACTGCTTTGGCAGTACTGGAAGGCTGGCGTCTGCACCCCAACACCAGCATCCATGCCAGTTGCGGCGGCACAAGTGGACCGGGTGCCAGTGCAAGCAGAATGGACGCCAGCACAGGCCCCTCCGCACCTCCTCAATCCTTTCACCCAGGTCAGGAATGGGCCCTAAGTAGCAAAAACAGAGGAATAAAAATACTTGAAAATAAATGGAAGATATCTCACATGTATAGTTTTTGCAGCAGTGGAAGAAATTTTTGATGCTGAGCAGGTTAGAGTTTTAGTTTTTAAATACTACATGCTGAAGGGTACAAATTTAAATTAATAATCTGTTTTCAAAAAATATATAGGCCAAAGTAAATTCCAGAGTTGTAGTATTGTAATTTCTGCATTATAATATTGTATGTGATTGTGGTCTTCCGTATTTCTAAGAAGCTCATTACACAGAGATGATAAAGTCAAACGTAAATTGTAATACTTGCTGTGAATTTTCACATTTATATGCTATTTTTAAATTTTCTATTTAGAGCAGTGAAGTAGAAGTGCTTGTTCTTCCTTCTGGAAACAGTTCATTGGTTTAATGAGAATGAGCGGTCATGCTGCAAATATATACATATAAATTTGCAAGCATAGGCATGTTTCTTACAAAGCTAAACCACATTACTCATGCTCATGCCATTGTAATTTGCATTTAATACGTACTAATAGGTCCAGAGATTTATGACACATAGAAGGATGTCCTTTCTCTTTAAGAGTTGTACCACACAACTGTAACTTTCCAGTAGCTACTGGAATCCAGAGAGGATCTAGCATGTAGTTATTCTAGTTTGAATATAGACCTGTCCATTTTCCTAATGACATTTTACAACTGTATGTTTTTTAAAAAGCCATATGTATGTACAAATTCCAGTTGTCCAACAAAATGATTCCATCAGAGAATATAAGATGATTCAAGCTATCTGCAGTTATAGTTGTAGCTTCCCGATGGCAATTTTCAGGATTGTAAAAGCCCGTTTTTCAAGCTATGATTATAGGAATTGCTTCTGGGCAGCTGCATTTGTAAGTATCACATCCTAAATTTTCTGCATGAATGTATCCTCAGAGACATTTAAGATGTCTCACAAAGTTGATATGGTCAGAACAGATGTAAATGGAGGAAGATTTTTTCCCCTGTGTAAATTAGTCCTAGGTAAATCAAACTATGTATTTGTTTGGGGGCAGGGAACCACCAGGGCTTGATGGTGATGACTGTGGAGAAAAGGGAAGGTGAAATTGGTTAACTGGAATTTATTCCATGGAGGATTTTTAAAAAAATGTGTGAATAGTATTGTTGTTGTTGTTATTAAACTTATTCCCCGCCCTCCCCGGCACTGCTGAGCTCAGGTAGGCTTCCAAAAATGGATACAATAAATCATAAAGATACATATAAATACATCCTACATACATAAACAGCTGGTCCTGGACAATGCCATGTAAAACTTCATTACAGGTCCCATCCCAAAGCTCATCCATGTCCTCCCCAAATCTTTCATTGCAGGCCTGGCCCTTTATAAAACCACTGCTGTTGCAACAGCTAATCAGTGGTGGCTCAGGGCAGCTTTGTAGAATACAGGGCTCAACCTGTGCCCTCAGACTAGGAGACTGCCAGCCTCTCACAAGGAAAGGAATTCTTAAGAGAGGACAGGGATGGCTGGGGCCATGCACAGCTTGCCAGATCAATTTTTGAAAGATGGGGATGGGGCTGAGGAGGAAAAATCTGGCTATCCTTTACTGGAGATGTGAAGGACTGAAAGAACCTTGAAATTTGGGGGGTGGGACACATGGCCTTTTTTTCAATTGTTCCAATAGAAAAATTTGAAAAAATTGGGGTGTATTGAAAAATCCCTATGAAATTCTGTTAGACCTGATTCTGTTAGACCTGTCAGCAGCCCTTGACAAGGTCAATTATGATCTCTTAGACTACCGCCTCACCGACATCGGGATTCAAGGCACAGCCCTTCAATGGCTGCGCTCCTTCATGGAAAGGGACAAAGGGTAGTGCTTAGGGAGCAGATATCATTGTGGCACCTCTTGGTGTGTGGGGTCCCACAGGGTGCGATCCTCTCCCCTATGTTGTTTAACATCTACATGTGCCCAGCTAGTCCAGAGTTTCAGGCTGGGTACGCTGAGTACGCTGATGACATCCAGCTATATCTGATGATGGGTGGGCAGCCTGATGCTGCCCCAGACACACTGACCAGGTGCTTGGAGGCTGTGACTGGGTGGTTTTTCCCTGAGGCTTTGGTGCAGTTTCTGCCCTACCTCCTTCTGATCTTTCCCCCCTCCAGCATGGTAGAGCATTAAGCTACTGGTTATCCAATCTGTGGGCTATGTGTCACATTGGTTTCAGGGAGAGATGAAAAGG
Organism: Euleptes europaea; assembly: GCF_029931775.1. NCBI lineage: Eukaryota > Metazoa > Chordata > Lepidosauria > Squamata > Sphaerodactylidae > Euleptes > Euleptes europaea. Next base: position 67,940,867 of record NC_079313.1, on the reverse strand, counting down.
ACAACCACAAGAAAAAAAAATCAGGTCAAAAGGGCAGCAGAAGGCATGCAACAGTTGAGAAGCAACGAAAGCCCTGAATGCTGCCCTCATGAAGATTAACTGCAATCCTGAAAGGGGGGGGGGGAGAAACGCCTTAGGAGATGATGTGACTCTGGTGGTTGTGTAAGTGCCACTTGCACTGTCCAGATGGGTACCTATGCCACCACAAGGGCAGATACACTGTTGCTGGGGAACCAAGTGGCACACAAGCCACAAGCAACGGCGCAGCCTTCCCGGCAGTATTTCTGGTACAAGCGCTCGCCATCTGACTGCTTCGTAGGATTTTTGGGCCCAGATATGCAGGTCAAGCTCCCCTTTTGTTCCACAGTTTCCCTGACACAATTATCCTTTGGAGAACTAGCTTGTCTCCTAGGAAAGTTCCCTCACTTTCCATGGCTGAGCTTCCTTCCTCTAGCTCCCTTTTACTTCATTCACCCCTGGCTTCTCATTTCCTTTGTCATTATTGAACTACTGTATTGTTTTGGTCTATTGACCGCAATAAATGAATGATGTTGATAACTACTGTATTCTGAAACTCATTCCATTTTCTGGTAATTATTAAGAAAAGGAAGAAATATATATATATAGCTTTGCATGGGCCCATTGCAAACATTCATGGGAAACTGAGTTTTCTCACGATTCTTAGGTGCAAATGTGGCCATTACAGACTATGGAAAGTAAGTATTTTAAACATTTTCAGGGGGGGGGGAACACATTTTTTTATTTATATAATTGAAGGGGTACAGGGGAAAAAAGGGGGAGGGGTAAGCATTGTAAATATAAAAACAGTAAATATAGATATTATATAGATATAAGAAAGTAAGCTCAATGATATATTGTAAATTGTATATTGTAGAACGTTTTCTATGCCAAAAATAGTAATAGTAATAAAAAAGGAAATTGATACAGTATGTCATTGTGTTATTCTATTTATATTACTATTCTATAATATAAGAATTTATTATTAACTTAGCAATTATTTTAAAACAGAATTATATAATACAATGCCAGCATATTTCAACTAGTTAGTTGCAAGTCATATAAATATAAAATAACGCCCACTTGTCGTCAAATTGCTCTTTAGATTCGCTGGGTTTTGGGTTTATCTCGTGAGTCATCTTAGCCATGCTGGCATATTCCAACAGTTTTTCTTTCCAGTTTTCTATTTCGGGGATATGATTTTGTTTCCAAGTTCTTGCCAAAACCGTTCTGGCTGCAGTTGTAGCATACTTAAAAACATCGTGATACTTTAAAGGCAAGTTTTGTGGCGTTAAACTGAGTAAATAGAATTTTGGGTCAAATGTGAACTTGATATTTAACATCAACTGCAGTTCTTGATGAATTCTTTTCCAATATGTTTGTATCTTTGGACATGTCCACCAAACATGAAAATAGGAACCGTCCGTGTCTTGACATTTCCAACAGGCGCCCCTTTTACCTGGAGTGGTCATCTGAGAGAGCATGTTGGGAGTCAGATACCATCTGTAGAATGTTTTATACCAGTTTTCTTTCACTTCTTGGGACACAGTATATTTCAATTCATGAGTACAGAGTTTTTCCCATTTATCCATATTAATCATTTCTCCAAAGTTTTGCATCCATTTTATCATATTAGTTTTCACTTGTTCTTCTTCTGTTTCGTATTTCAAAAGGAGCTTGTAGATTTTACCTAATAAATGTGAATCATCTTTAGATATTATCTGCTCAAATTCTGTTAGTTCACGAAATGGCTGGGGATAAAGACAGTCTTTTTGTAAGTTAGACCTCAGTTGTAGGTAGGTCAGCCAATTCAGTTTTTGGAATTTTTCTTGAAGTTTAGTCAAAGTCTTGATTTCTCCTGTAGGCTCTATCATTTGATTGTAGGTAAGATGAACACCCGGTTTCAATTTGACATTGTCATGATAAGCCTCAACTGGCGACATTATAGATGGTGGAGAAGGACTTATTCTCTTTTTGTATTTTTTCCATATTTTCATAAGCGCTATTTTAACGTCACAATCTTCTGGTACTTTGTCCTTTTGAATTTTTGTTGTGGAGTCCCACAAGTCTTTGTGGAAACCTTGTCTGAGATCCGCTCGTTCTAGAATAACATGCCTGGCATCGGGATATTTTATCCATTCTGTAATCCAAGTTAGACAAGCAGCGTGATAATATAATTTAAGATTGGGTAGTGCTAGTCCTCCTCTTTTCTTTTCGTCTTGTAACACCTTGAATCTAATTCTCGGTTTTTTCCCATTCCAAACAAATCGGTTAATTTGTTTTTGCCAACTTTCTATTGTTCTATCTGGGATTTCAATCTGCAAAAATTGAAATAAAAAATTTAGTCTTGGAAGTACGTTCATCTTTATTGCCGAAATCCTTCCCAACCATGAAATGTTCATTTTAGACCATAAAGTCAAGTCCCTTTCAATTTTTCCCCAGATTTTCAAATAGTTTGACCTTAGAAGAGTCTTACTTTGGGAAGATATGTGTACACCCAAATATTTGACAGAGTCTTTGACAATTTGACATCCAATAACTTCTTTAATATACTTGTCTTCGTCTATTGTGGTGTTAAAGGTCATAATTTTCGTCTTTGTTTTGTTTAGTTTATAGCCAGAGTATTTTGCATATTCCATTATATGATTATAAACCTGCGGTGTTGTTTGTCTAGGGTTCTGACAGATTAAAACAACGTCATCTGCGTAGCTTTTAATTTTGTGTTCTTCGTTTCCTATTATGAGACCTTGAATCTTTGGATCATTTCTTATGTAGTTCGAAAGAACTTCCATTGATAAATCAAAGAGGAGTGGAGAAAGTGGACAACCTTGCCTTGTACCTTTCATGATAGCGAATTCTGATGACAATAGACCATTAATCAAAAGGCGTGCTTTCTGAGCAGAGTAAATTGCTCTGAAAATCGTTAAAAGAGTGTCTCCACAGTTCATTTGTTGTAACGTTTTAGAAATGAAGTGCCAAGAAACGTTATCAAAGGCTTTTTCTGCATCTAAGAAAATCATTGCGGTCTTCAATTATTTTGACTTTGTATAATTAATTGCACTAAGGATCAATCGAACATTATCTCTCATAAGTCTCTTCGGGATAAAGCCAGTTTGGTCTGGGTGTATCAATTTACCAATATATTTTTGAAATCTTTTGGTAATTATAGAAACAAAAAATTTGTAGTCAATATTTAACAATGAAATTGGTCTGTAAGCTTGTGGAAGATGTTGATCTGTACCTTCTTTTGGAATCAAAGAAATGTGTGCCTCTTGCCAAGACGAAGGAATCTTTCTGTGTTGAAGTACTTCACTGTAAAGGGAAAGTAGGACCGGAGTCAGTTGTTGTTCTAACAGCTTGTAAAATTGTGGTGTTATACCGTCTGGACCAGGTGCCTTGTCTGATTTTAAGTTATGAATAGCATCCACAATTTCTTGTGTTGTTATCTTCTGGTTAAGACTCTCTTGGTCTTCTTTTGGTAACTTGGGTAATTGTGCATCTGATAAATAGGTTCCTAGTTCATTTTCTTTCAGATCATCCTTCGCGTACAGTTGCTTATAATAATCCACAAATATTCTTTCAATTTCTTCTTGTTTGTTATAAATTTTCCCATTAACTTTAGCGCCAATTATCTTTCTTGCCTTCTCTTGTTGTCGAAGTTGATTAGCTAAAAAACGACCAGGCTTGTTTGCTCTTTCAAAAAGTCTTTGCTTGGCATATCTAATTTTTGTTTGAATTTCTTCTGTTTCTATCATCTCAATTTGATGTTTGGTCATCTTGATACCATGTAGGGTATTTTTATCTGGCTTAGATTGAACTTTTTCCCCATTTTTCTTAGTTGATCTTGGAGATCTTTGAGTTTCTTCTGTTTGTCTTTTTTAATTTTAGAGTTCAAGGCAATCATTTTCCCTCTGATAAAAGCTTTGCTTGCATCCCATATAACAAAATCCGACATTCCTGGAGTCTTGTTTAATATAAAAAATTCCTCCACGTCACGTTTACATTGTTCAAGTATTTGTTTTCTCCGCAATATTTGGTCATTCAAACGCCATCTTCTAATCCCTGGTCTGCCTTTTAGCAAAGTCAATTCAATCGGATTGTGATCTGACAGTATTCTAGGTGCAATCTGTGTCTTTTCCACATTTGTTATCATTGATCTGGAGATCCAACACATGTCAATTCTAGAAAGTGATCCGTGACGATTTGAATAAAATGTAAAATCTTTTACTCTTGGATTCTTCATTCTCCAAATGTCAATTAGATTGAATTCTTTCATTAACTTAAAAACATTCTTAGGCAATTTTCCTGATATGCTATTATGAGTTTTGTCCATCATTGGATTTACAACTGCATTGAAATCTCCTAGAATTATAATTTCTCCTTGATGATGTTCTGCAAGATTCTTGAACAGTGTTTCATAGAAGGCTTCTTTGGCAGCGTTTGGGGCATAAATATGTACTATTGTGAAGCAAATTCCGTCTGGCCCATAAAGGATCAAAATTTGATAACATCCGTCTGGATCTGCTATATGGGTCTTGACTGTCAAAAAATTTTCATTAATGTAGATAGCTAAGCCCCTCTTTTTCTCTTGAGCCGATGCAAGATAAGGAGTTCCGAGGTAATTTGTCTGTAAAAAAATTTCATGTCCTTGTTTAATATGAGTTTCTTGCAAACAGACAATGTCTTTCTTTTGTTTTTTTAAACTATGGAAAACTCTCTTTCTTTTGTTTGGAGAATTAAGACCGTTAATATTCAATGATACAATCTGTAAGTGATTCATGATAAAATTGAAAATCAAGTCTACAGTGCTGCTGCTTGGTCTAATTTGTCACCTTCAGGAGCCTTCTTGTGTTTTCTAAGTTCTCTTTTTTCAAGTGGTTGTTTTCTGTCTTTTTGAGTCAGTTGTGAGGTACTGGGACCTGCTTCCAGAGTATCTTCGGAATCTTTTGGAGGAGAGTCTTCTGATGATTTTAGTTCTTCAAGTAGGTCTTTTGCTTGAGACAGATTGTGAATTGTTCTCTTCCCTTGTGGTAGTGAAATCTCTAGAGAGTAAGGAATGAGCCAACGAAACCTGATTTGTCTCTTGGCCAATTCTTGCTTTAGCTCGTTGTACTCTTTTCTTTTGGATAAAACACTTCCTGGAAGATCAGACAAAATCTGTATTGTGCTTCCTTCCCAAATCAATGGGTCGTCTCTTTGTGTTTTCAGCAACAGGTCTCTGGTTCTTTTATGAACAAACCTCACCAATATATCTCTTGGTTTGTTGTATTTAGTAGCATAAGATGAGTTTATTCTGTAACAAAATTCCAGGAAGGTGTCATCCTCGTCAAAATCATAATTGTCATGAAGTAATGCCCTTACATCTGCCTCCAGGCTGTCTTTCCCGAAACGTTCAGGAATCCCACGAAATTTAATATTTTTGTCCCTTAGCTTCACTTCGTGTGCATCAGCTTTGGTTGAGAGATCTTGAATTATTTTTGATTGTTCCAGAAGCTCTGTAGTATGCTACGTTACTGAAGTCTCTATGTCTTCTTGCTTCTGTTTGATTTTGATAATTTCTTGAGAATTAGATTCGAGCTTTTCTTCAACCTTAGCAATACTTTGAAGCACCTTCTGTTCTGAATCTTGAATTGACTTCTGTAAGGAAGTTTTCATATCCAATATCATTTCTTGAGTGCGTAGAAAAAAATCCTGATTTTCTGTAGCCATCACCGAGGTTTTCGTCTGTGACTTCTCTGCTTTGGATTTAAATTTCGCGACGTCAACCTCTTGTTCTTCTTCTTCTGACTCCTCAAATTCTTCTAAGAACTTCTTTTGTTGTTTACCTTTCAATTTTTGGGATTGTCGATGTGCAAAACTGGTAAATCTTTTCCTCATAATAGTTAAAAACCTAAAAATATATCAATTCAAATCTCATACATTTACAATTACATTTATAGTTATTTCTTTCTTCACCTGCCCAACTGCACAAAGTTAGAAAAAATAAATGAAAGAGATATATTGAGTTATAACAATTATTTCCTGATAATCAAAACAATTACTAATTAAAATCAATTGGTGAATCACTCTACACAATCAATTAATGTGCCTTATATATTGGAATCAGTGGTATTAAAAAGTTCAAAAGATTTAAAATGTAAAATAAAAATATATATTAAGTTCTGATAATAGTTTGTTTCACTGATTACCACTGTTATATCTTGTTTTAAAAGTGGTATTTATATTAAAAAAAAAACTTTTCCAGTTGATTTCTTATTGTGTGCTGGCAGTCAGGAACCTCAGTTTTAATATAGGATGGGAAGGCAACAAAGGTTGAAGAGAAAGAAGCACAAAAAAAAGGAAAAACAACTGTAATTAATCCAAAAGCCACCGGGGGGCAGCAGAGCGTTTGTATGTCTCTCAGAGTGTGAAAACGAAAGTAATTGTTAGCAGGTCGACTCCATTTTGTTAGGCTCCGCTTGAGATTTTATGTTGTTTAAAAAAAAAACAGAGTGATGATGAAGAGTAAAAAATTAAAAAAAAAGTTGCAGAGAGAGGCGCGGAGCTAATCCGAATGTAAGGCGAGGAACTTCAGGGGGGGAATGAAGGAAAAGGAAACATACGGCTGAGGTCTACGTTGTTGAAGGCTGTCTGGTGCCCGTCGTTACCGCCGCGCCGCCGCCGTTGCAGTCCTGGCTCCTACAGCCCGCACTGAGCCTGTCAGCCCGCCCGCTCCCGGGTGGACCAGCAGCCCAGGGCAGCTGCACAGAGCCCAGCGATGTTACATGCCGCACGGGTAGTCAGTATAGTGGACTCCGCCGCACCCAGCCTGAGAAGCTCAGCCGCAGTAAAGCAGTTCCCCACCCTCTTCTTCACTCCGCTCTTTTTAAAGTCTTCGCTCATACGCAGCCCCTCAGCACATATATGAGGCTTATTTTGCTGGCATGGTAAGTTCTAAGTTAATTATAGCTTACAATTTGTTATTATCGCCTGTAGTTTGTTTTTATAGGAGTTGAGGTAAATTCTTAAAAAAAAACAGAAGTGGGGGGGAAGGAAAAGTTTAGACGGAGGGCCGCCATGTCTCAGTAGACTCACCCCCGGCTGCTTCCTTCATCACCAGACGCTGTAATCGGCGTTTTGCTGGCAGTTGGACCCCCGAAAAAAAGACGGGGGGGGGGCTTTATGGAGAATTTCTCCTTCTTGGCCGGCTCCCCCCGAGCCTGGGGGGGTCTCCACGGAAGCGGTTGGGATCCCACGAAAAAAGATCGTGTCTGGCAAGCTCAGCTCCGCCCGGAAGTTTTTCGGAACACATTTTTTGAAGCATGAGTTTGAACAGTGGCAACTTTTTGTACAGGGCCACGCTGTTGAACCTTCAGTTCTTGCAGTTCTGAGTGTTAACCTCTGAACTGCTAGCCATAGTCAACATTTGTAAAAAAAAATTCTAGTAACATGGAGTAACAACATTAATTTGCTCAAAAATTAAAAAAAATATATGGAAGTATATATTGGACAACATCAGTAAAGAGGGGGAGAAAATGAAAGTGCTCATCTTGGCATTCCTCTAGGGCTGTTGAAAAAAAAAATTGGTATAGTTCGGGTTCGACAAAATTCGGGCCGTGCCGAAGTCGGAACTCCCCCGCTTCGGATCCCCGAAATTCGGGCGAGATCCGGAGTTCGGGGGAAAATTCGCCCCCCCGCGGGCCTTCACGGGGCTTCCATGAAGGCGCGCGGGGGGCTCTTTAAACAGATCTGTGCCTTCCAGCTGGAAGGTGCAGATCTGTTTAAAGGCCCCCCCGCGCGCCTTCAGGGAAGCCCCCTGAAGGTGCGCGCGGGGGGGGGGGAACAGATCTGTGCTTCCCAGCTGGGAGGCGCAGATCTGTTTAAAGGGCCCGAATTTGCCGAATTTATTCACAAACACCCAGAACTTGCCGAATTCGGCTCCCCGTTTTCCCACCTTTTTTGAGTTTGGTTCAGTCCGAACCGAAAAACCGCCCAATTGGGGGGAAATTCGGCTGTTTTTTTTTTTTGGGACGAACCGAATCGACAGCCCTACATTCCCCACCCCCTTTAATATGGCTCCTCCCTCCTTTAGAAGAAGAAGAAGAGTTGGTTTTTATATTCTTACTTTCTCTACCTTTTAAAGGAGACTCAAACCAGCTTACAATCACCTTCCCTTCCCCTCCACACAACAGACACCCTGTGAGGTAGATGGTACTGTGAGAGTGTGACTAGCCCAAGGTCACCGAGCTGGCTTCATTGTGGAGGAGTGAGGAAATAAATACCGTTCACCAGGTTAGCGTCCGCCGCTCATGTGGAGGAGTGGGGAATCAAACCCGGCTCTCCAGATTAGAGTCCACCATTCCAGACCACCGCTCTTAACCACTATGCCACGCTAGTTCTCTTTAACCATTGAGCTGTCGCTCATTTGTGATATGAGACTTTGATGTTGCGGGAAGGCGGATTGCTGGACAGCAGGATGCTTCTGTACTGATGTGACAAGAAGGTAGAGTACGGGAAGGGACAATGCCAGAAGCAAGAAGTGCCTTCTCCCTATGTACCTCCATTCTGCTTGCTGCCATTTCCCCAGTGGGGGCAGCTTTTTTTTGCCCTTGTGAAGATGCCACCCATGACTACTGGCTAACGGTAGAAATTTCAGGTATTTGAAAAGGAAATAGTGACTGCAGTGAGCAGTTCAGTTGACAACACATGTGAAATGAGCACATTTGAATAAGTTTGGACACATTTGGACAGCCTGCCAAACAACTGGCTCCAGGCTTCCAACAGATGAGCAGGATGTGAGCCAAAGGGGCAGGTGATTGAATATCTTTACTATAAACACATGGCTGTCACCAAAACTAGCAAACAACTGATGAATTTTCTGTCTGTAAAATGTAGTAAAATACACCCTCATATCCTGATATCATCGTATTGCGCATTTCTCTGCTAACTCCACATCACTGGCAGGAAATGCACAGTGCAATAATGTCTAACCATGGGTACGTTATAAAACATCCCACAAATGCAAAGGGGAAAAAATGAGCAAATGGTTTAAAATAATTAATGTTTTCATGTAATTTTGACAACTTGGAAGTATTCCATTAATAGAGACATCTACATTTCAGAGCAGCCACACACCAAATACTGTATAATCTCCCGGCAAAACAAATGCCTCAGTAAATGGATGATAAAATGTCTGAGTGGAATGTGGAATAGGTTTCCTGCCTTGCTTAAGCAAGCTGCACACATTGCTGGAGGGCAATGCTTGCAGATGCTCCCCAGAATGCCATCTGGCTACTACTTTCAAATCCAAGGTACAAGCAAAACAAAAAAAGGTAGACTTGAGATACGACAGAGCAGCACAAGACATCAAATGCAAGTGGCACACAGCGAAATGTACGTTGTTAGAGGTCACTTAGCAAGATTCCACTGCAACATATAGAGCATGACACAAGGTTGATAGCCTAGGCTGCAAGGGAGACCACAGCTGTATGCTGACTGATTACAAATACTTCTATTGCAATGGCACTGTTTTAATAATGGCCTCTTGCTATTCTGTGAACTGAACCTCTGGAGCCAAGTGACAAGAACCTGTCACCTGTACCATTTAAGCTTTACTCTGAATCCACTAGGGTTACCTGAGCAAACCTCCACTACTATAAAGATAAACAATTCAATAAATTCCATGACACCAGCCGCATAAATATATCAGTAGAATGAGGTTCAGCATTCTTTTCTTTTTGTTGTTAAAAGAATCATCTCCCTCCCAAGACACCATGTTTCCCTTAAGCAAGTTTGATAAAATAGTAAAAAAAAAAAAAAAAAAAAAAGCGATTCTTTTGGAGGACACCATCAATTTCATATATATAAGCAAACACACTGATCAGGCAAGACTTCCACTAACATATATATAGGCAAGGATTCTTGAATGTGAGGCCACGTCTGCCTACAAAATGCTGGCATTTAGAAGCAAAAAAATTTACATGGATATCTCAAAGCCTGCTTTGTATATTAAAATGTAGATTTAAGTACTGATATGTAGACAATCTGGAAACCCTGGCATGGACAGTAAAGAAAAGATAGCTTTGAAAGGAAAAGTTGAGCTTTCCTTGAATTTTATTCTTAGTGTTTCTGAGGTACCTGTTTAGAAGTACCTCCTCTTTTTACCAGTCAGTGTCCTCCAGGCAAGAGATGACACCAAGAGGAGGGGTTCCACTAAGCTTCACATGAACTCTACCCCCAGTAGCTGCATGAGCCAAATGTGACCCATATTAAACACACTGTGCCAGTGTAATTCACTTTTTATTGTGATGCATGTCCATGTGTATCAACTCACTATGAATCTTTCTCACTTGAGACCCTGAAGGAGACACAGAGATCTGCAGATAGTTTAACCACAGTTTAAAAATTGAAAAGAAGAATAAAGGAGAGGATGAAAATCAAGGGAAAGGTTAAAACTTAAGAGAAACTCTGCAAGAGGGAATGAGTACAGATCATGATTGACAGAACAACACAAATCATGGTGAAAGTAGAGAAAGCAAAATGTCTGAACAAATGACTAGGTCAGACAGATTCACAGGGAACTGATATGGCGCTATAGCCACAATGTACAGTGAACATGTAAAGTGATACAGAGCTATATACAAGCATGCTGTTTATCCCACAGAGAAATCATATGGCCAAGCTGCACCACCCTGAAACAGGTGAGAATTAAAATTCAAGGTAAATCCAAATTTTCTTTCTCCACTGGCTCCAGAGTGGGGCAGTATTAACTTGTAGGGTGTCTAAAAGAAGTACAGCCCAACAGTGGGGAAATCAATATCCAACCAATACCACCCTTGCCCAAGTAGCAGTAGCCAAAAAGCAAGTGACTATACAACAGTGTTTGGTATACATTTACACAGATTTCTAGGTTGCTGCCTTGAAGACTGATTAAACTGACTGTGCTTGCTAATATGGCTATGTCCTGAAACAAATAACTTGTGGTACCTAATAGATCCTGTGGAGATGGCTCCATATGTTGAAGTTGATAGCTCAGCTTCCAGATGCTATTGCTCCAGCTGGCTACAAAGCTGAATGTCTGCAGACATGTAATGGTATGCCCATATGCTTAAACCCCAGCTGGAAGTTATTTTATTTAGAAAAATATTATGCCACCTCTCCTGGAACCAGGTAGGTGATTGCATCAATAAATCATGTAGATATGGGATCATAAACACTTCTTAGAGGTCTAACTGAACCATCAAAGTCACAAGCACCCAAGTAAACACTTGTGGGCCCAGCAAGTAGTTCAATTTGAGGGTCAGATATTGAAAATGCCTTCCTGCATATACCAAAGCAAAATTAGATGAGACAGACCCCCCCCAAGTTGACCCTGATGATGCAACGTCATTTCATAGAGTGGGTTCTCACCAAGGAACTCCTTTAGACAGTGCTGCAGGGCCCAATGTTGGTCAGGACCACCATGGCATGAGGGGGGAAGAGAGGGTCCTGCTCCCCCCCTCATTTTCCCAACCTGAAATGGCACCAGGGTTGTGTCTCAGCAAAATAACACCCTCCATTCTGTTTCAGTCAAAAAATCTCTCCTCCCCCAGCACTGTGCTGATCCAGACCAGAATCGAGCCCCCCTCCCCCACTGAGTTCTTTGGTGGCAACTTATTCTATAGAATGGAGGCTCATCCTTAGTGTGAACTCAGGGACACTGACTCATATTCCTCAGCCCTAAATGTAGCAATAGTTTATAGGACAGTGAGATCAATAGGTAGATCTCCAAACAATCTACTGATGCCTCAAAGACTCTGTGTTATATCTCTGCTATAATTGAACGGTTTCATCTGAAAGCGCTTCTTCTGTATACTGCAGTACAGTAATGACTGTGTGTGTCTGTTTTCCTTCAGTCCACTAGAACCATCTTGATGACCTCTATACTGTGATCTCTAGAACCCTAAATGTTCCTGGGACCAAGGTACTTAAAGGACCTGATGCTTCTTTATGAATCTCCGTCAAAAACATCTGTCCTCAAACGCCCTCAGAGTACCTCCACCTTGAGAGTTTAGGTGACAGTTACTGAGGGCAGATCGCCTTTGTAGGGATACCTTGCCTCTGGAAATCCTTCCACCCACCTGTTCACCTGGTGTCTGTCATGGTTAATGTTAGGTGTCATGTGAAAACTTCAATTTCACCCAGACTTTTGGTTGGGTTTGGTATCTTGTTCTGAGTTTGCAGGGTTTTTTTTTGACAGGGTGTATCTGCTGATGGTTAGCCAAATTGGCTTTGATATTTTAAGCATCTGAGCTGTTATTGTGTTTTTATGTTTAATTTGCTATTTTAATTGTAATGATTTTAGAAATCATGTAAGTCACCTAGGAAGCTCTGAACCTAGGGTATGTAGAGGACCTGGTTTCTCTTACAGTAAAATAAAACAGTGTTTATGGCCAAGAGAATGAGAATGTGTTGAGAAATACATGCTACTCTCATAAAATGGACGCACTTTTTACTGGAAACTTTTTTTAAAAAAACTTCAAAATTCTTCCTTAGAGCCGCTTTTGTAATTCTGTTGAAAGGCTTTCTGGATAACCTATCAGAGTCAGTTAGATTACATAGGTGGAGCCAAGGGCAGCTCCAGGTCACCTATGAGAGGTATCTTAAGCCTTCGTATCACTTCCAGTGATAAGATGTACAACTTGCAGACTAATCTAAGTAGGATTTGCTGCAGATAGCCAGTATGACTCGATGATCTGATCAAAGGTTTCAGAGAAAGACACCAGAAGGGATTTCATTGACAGTTACAAAATGTTGTTTTATTGAATTTGGCTTGAACCATAGGGTTTTTCTTTCTTCTGGTTCCAGGATCCTAAACAGTTTAGAAAAGGATTTGGGAAACATGTCCTGGAAAAAGGTTATTTTCTGGCTTGCCCTCTTCTCAGACTCTGCTGCAGACAACCTACTCTTCCCAGCTACACTCAAATGTTTTGATAAGGATAGGAAGTGCCAAATTAGAGAGCTATTTATCCTGTCTGGCAAAAGGGGATTGGTGGGATTGCTTTCCAATGTCAGTTGTCTAATGGCAGCTGCAGAGGGAAGGGCTTGGTGAGGCAATTTGGCACTTACATAAGGTCAGTGAGGAGTCAGAATCAGGGCAGATGGCCTACGTTTGCTCCTGTCCCATTTACCTGAGGTTGCATTTGTGAGAAAACGGCTTCATCAGCCAACTTCAGCTTTGTAGACCTCCTTCAGACCCTAACTGAGAAGGGAGAAAGAAGAGATGAAAGACCCAAGAAAATGGATCAGAAGGGAACCAGTAGAAATGAGGCCAGACCATTCTAGCCATGTATGGTTAATCTGGAAACTGAGAGAAAATCTCCCACCTTCACATCATTTTTTGCAATAAGGACACTACATATTATCAGGAGGAGGTACTTAGAAGCATACAGCTGGAAGGGACCTGAAGGATCATCTAGTCCAACCCCCTACACAATTCAGGAAATTCACAACTACCTTTTCCTCCCTCAGTGACCCCTGCTCTATGCCCAGAGGAAGGGAAAAAACCACTGGGTTCCCTGGAATAAAATTCCTTCCTGACCCCTAAGTGGCAACCGGCATTACCCTGGGCATGTAAGAAAGGGCCATGAGAGCCAAGCACTGACTCATCCTTTCCTGCCCACCCTCTCAGGTTCTGCCTAAGTTCACAGAATCAGCATTGCTGTCAGATGGCCATCTAGCCTCTGCTTAAAAACCGCCGAAGAAGGAGAGCCACCACCTCCAAAGGAAGCCTGTTCCACCGAGGAACCACTCTAACTGTCAGGAAGTTCTTCCAGATTTTTCGCTGAAAAATCTTTTGATTTCATTTCAGCCCGACCTTCTCGTCCGACCTTCTGGGGCAACAGAAAACAACTCCGCTTATTTTTTTATATGACAGCCCTTCAAATACTTGAGGATGGCTATCATATCACCTCTCAGTTGTCTCCTCTCCAGACTAAACATACTTATTTCCTTCAACTTTTCAACTAGTACTTGGTCTCCAGACCACTCACCATCTTCATTGCCCTCCTTTGGCATGTTCCAGCTTGTCAACATCCTTGGCATACTGAGCTTAAGCTTTTCTAACTCTCTTCCTACAAGCACTGGTTATTTGTTTATATATATCCTTGGTTATATGGCCCTCGGTCCAGTGTGGTATAGTGGTTAAGAGCAGTGGTTTGGAGTGGTGGACTCTAATCTGGAGAACCAGGTTTGATTCCCCACTCCTCCACATGAGCAGTGGACACTAATCTGGTGAACTGGGTTGGTTTCCCCACTCCTACACATGAAGCCAGCTTGGGCTAGTCACAGCTCTCTTAGAGCTCTCTCAGCCTCACCTACTTCAAAGGGTGTGAGGAAGGGGAGGGAAGATGATTGTAGGCTGGTTTGATTCTTCCTTAAGTGGTAGAGAAAAGTCAGCAACTCTTCTTTTTCTTAATTCTCAGATCTTTAGAAAGCTGTTTATGGAACCACCCTGGCTTCTTTAGGTTCCTCACATTTTTTTTATCTCATTGGAATGGTTACTTCTCTCAAACCAGGACTGCTACACCCAAGAACAACTGAAGTATCAAAACTGGATTGGGCAAGGTTATGTAGAGCCCAAATATGAAGATTCTAAAGGCATACACCCAGCACCCACTGATTTCAAATACAGCATGCACAAAAAAGCCTCTCCATGGATTGTGCCCCATGGTCATATTAAGAATACTTGTTAAGGGTTAGCACTACTTACAAGAAAGTAGGCGTGGCAGTAATGTAATAAAATTATATTTTACATCCACAATTAAGCATGCAGAATATATAAGAAATAATGAAAAGCCTTTGTAAATAAGCCCTTATTTAAGACGAAAATTTGGGATGCTCAAAAATTACACATGAACAGCTTGTAATTATTGTTATATGTGAAAGACCTTTGGTTTTCACAAAGCTTCTGATATAAAATACATGTCACAGATCAGTTTATTTCTGTTGGGTGCTAGAAATAACAGTGCAGACGCCCACTCTAATATTCACAGGTCTTCATTTCATTCCCCTGAAACTGTATGAATATCAAGAAGTCGTGGAATTACTGCCTTGATCAGTACAGTGACTGTTTCTCTACGACTGCTGAAGCATAAATCAACTTCTACATATTTATTTATTTATTATGTATTAAAATATGTATTATGTCACCAACAACAACAACCATGGCAGCTCAAGGCCATTTACAACATAATATTAATCTGCAGATATCAGCATTTAAATGGGAAATCAGTAGCTCTTTTCACACATTACAGTGAAAACACATGCATCCTGCATGTACATGTGTACATTTGTTTGGTGGAAAGAGCCAACACACGTTCACTTTACAAATGGAAGTCGGTACCAGTATCTGGATAAATGTGGGGTTTTAATCACACATTCACTTGTACATATGTTGAATGTAATGAGATTTACTGAATGCATGCATAAAGAAAAATCAAGTATACACTATATACAGAAGCCTTGATCACAAATTACAGAGAATCCATGTATAATCCATGCACAATGTACACTTAATTTTTTTGAAATTAATGCATTGAATGATTCTCAAGTAACATTCAACAAGTGTACAGCTGAATATGTGTTTATCTGGTCCCTGATTCCAATCACAAAGTGAATGCATGGTGGCTCTTTCTTACAGATGTACACATGTATGTGAGGTTCACTGTAACATGTGAACAAGGCTTCTGTGTCTTTCACTCAAAAACAATCCTATCCCTCAATTAACAGAAAACCTGCCTTAAAAGGACAGACTGGCATAAGCATACATGTGTTCATGTGTACATAGCCTCATTGGCTGGATTCCTAGGCCATTTTTGCATCCTGCAGCCTTGGAAATATGCTTTGCATAGTTAGCATGAAAAACAACCAACACAACATTTACAATTACAAAGTATAAGAATTCAGTGAAGCTAGAACTTAGCAGGCATTAATCTTTCAGAGGTGCTATACCCATTCACTGTCAGTGTGGATTGAGTCCTAATATTCTGATTTGTAAACAGTTGACACCTACTCTGCCCAGGGATACATGACTAATCAATTGCAGGCGGTGGGGAATGGAGGGGGGATGCATCTTTATATAGCACCATGATGAGCTGTTTGAAAGCCTTCATAAAATTGTAAGCAGATAGTTTGGACATGTTGATGGGAAGATTAGGTTTTATTGTGACTTGAGTGACAGGCTTAGTGAAGGGTATTTACAGTTTGCCTCCTGTTGCTAAAAACACCATGACAAGCAGAACCTGACATGTGTGTATAATGGGGAGGCTTTGGAACAAAAATTATGACAAAAAGAGCTCATTAAGAAGATCGTACTTCAGCAAGGTTTAATTTCACATGCTGAGCGAACTGCAACATTCCAAGGGCTCATGAGGCACTTAAGATGTACCATTAAGGACAAAGCCTGCTTTGTTTGACTTTCTGCATAAATAACTTGTGGCACCACCAGAGGTGGTTATCTGAAGGCAAGAGACGACTGGTCATCATCACTGTAGAAAGGAAGCAGGGAAGGCATAATGTGTTCATAGTGTTCAAAATTGGCATGGATATCAAATTAATTTTGTTGTATATACTTAAAAAAACCATCATACCCAATTTGTTTTCATTTTTCAATTTCTGTACTATCTAGTAGATTAACCAGAGCTGTAACAAAAGTAAAGCAAGTGAGGCTCTTGCCTCAGGTGCACAGAGCTGAGGGGCGCATTAAAAAAATAAAACTAGGTGGTATCACCAAATGGTTGTAGGGCTGGTTGTGGTTAAAGGTGGTTGGAAGGGGTGGCGGAGACCACACTATTTTCCCCTTAAGAGAATGCAGTCTGACGGCACACAAGCCTAGTGAAAGAGTAAGAGACTCGTTCATTGATGTGTTATCTGTTAAAAAACTGATTACTGAGCTTGAGTGTTCTTAGTGGGTAAGGGACAAGGATGGGGATAAAATCAGATTTAATTGGCTCTGGCTCTGCTTGCCATTTGCTTCCCTACAAGCCCCACTGGGCCCCAGCCACCACCACAACCAAGCATTGCAGATTTCAAACTTCATGTGGTATTGTGTATGTTCATGGTTTTGCACTGCCTGCTCCCCCACTCTCTCCACTCTTTTTGAGGATAGTGGTTGGTTGCTTTGTGGCAACAGAGAAAGTTTGAACTAGAAATGGTTAAGTTCATTCAATTCATTATTGTGTTCATGTTCCTGGTTGTCCCCCCCACCCAATAATGAACTCTATTGGAAAAGACAATAATGCTAGGTAAAGCTGAAGGCAGTAGGAAAAAAGGAAGACCCAACATAAGATGGATTGACTCAATAAAGGAAGCCATGGCCTTCAGTTTTCATGCTGTGAGCAAAGCTGTTAATGATAGAACATTTTGGAGGACATTAATTCATAGGGTCACCATACATTGGAAGTGACTTGATAGCATATAACACACACACACATTTAACATGTCATACTTAAATGCTTATGCTTTGTTTTAGGTTTCTTTCAGCTCTGTTTTATATTTCTGCTTGTTTTCAGATTTCTGAAGTCTAAACCCTATTGCACTTTTCATTGGATGTCCCATGCTGTTGATTGTATTTGACTTACACTATGTAATCTACCTTGAGTCTCAGTAAGAAAGGAAGACATTAAATAAATTAATAAGATCAGCTGTAGTTCTATGAAGTACAGTGAATCACAAGGAAATGAGAATAAGGAAACACTTCCTTGTTGTTTAAGTCATTTACAGTCCAATCCTAAGTACTGTCACTAAAGAGCATAGTATGTCAAGTAAACCCTAAAGTATCCAAAATAGAAACTGGTGTAAGTGGGGAAATATGCTGTCAAACATGCAGTTATCCCAGCACCAAGCCGTGCTGGCAATGCCCTGGTGCAACTGGTGCTTGGGCAGCTTTGAAGTGTGCTGTGGGGAAAGTGAGGGTTAGTCAGTATCCTGAGCTCCTCCAGCCCTGGCCATGTCCCTCACTGCTGGTGTAATGTTATGCCAGAAAGAACTCTGCAATATCTAAGCATCCCCACAGGACACATAGAGGTTGAAAAGACAACTCCCCCCACCTCAGCTTGCCACCCAGCTCTCAAACTCCAATTCATCTGAGGTTATCAACTAAGCCTCCAACCAATCACAACTCTTCTAAGCACTATGTAAACCCTAGTCAGGACACTGACAATAGACACATGGCTAGGTCTCTCCAGCCCCATTTCACACATACTTAGATCATACTTAGAGCAACTTCAGTGACAGGAACCCCACAGAAAGAGTATTACACCAAAAGGGACCACCTGGATCCAAAATTAGGTGTAAGAAGGACCTTTGGCTTTCTATTAGTTATTTCAAATAAGAAAGAGAGGCAAACATAGACATGTGGGTGGAATGGCTGGAGCAGGCATGCATCCTTGCACTTGGTAAAAGGTAACACGATTGCAAGAGGGTATTAAAACCCACATCTGGATTGCTCCAGGTACATGTTTATTCTAGGGCTTCTCACACCACAGTCCTCATAGTAAAGGTGTTCCCTCTCTTGTTGTTTTCTGCATGTGGATGGCAGAAAGCTGATGTCAGGGGAGTGTGCACATGTCACTGTATTCTGGTTGGCTGATTCTATCTCTGCTTGTCACCAGGGTGTCATCAGCTCAATGGGCCATGATTAGTGGGTTGTGGTTGGGTTGTTACGGTAGAAATTGCTATGCTATTTTTACCTTGGCAGGATGTCTTTTGTTTACTTTTCTCTCTTCTGCTGAATGAGTACTGGATACCAACTAATGGTGCCGGCAGTGCACTGATATTGGGGGTCTTAGAATGGGGCTGTAAGACATTCTTGTTAGTGAGGCCTACTATTGATGAAGTGTCCTTGGATATCTACATGAGACAGAGGTAAACTCTGAAATCTGGCCAAAGCTAATTTTAGAGAGTTGTCTAATAAAGCAGTAAACTGCAGAAATGGAAGACAAGTATCCAGAAAGAGATCTGTGTGTTAAAAAAGGGGAGGGGCAATAACACCAAATAGTTAGTTGGGTATTATTCAGATCCCATTTCTGTATTTTTAGACTTGTAGAAAAGCAAAATACAAACTTGACTATATTATCTTTTCTATGTTTTTATTTATTCATTTTCAAAATTTATACCTTGCCTTTTGCCTGGACCAGAAGTAGCAATATTATTAGACGTGGGGTCAGTTCACCATCAAAGACATACAGGAAACTGAGGTCAAATATGTCTTCCATGGTCTCCATATCATTAACTGTTGCCCACTGTTCAGTTTTTACCCAACAAATATTTGTAGCCCTAAAGTCCTACATTTATTTAATACAATCTAGAATTATATTTTTGTAATGGGTAAGGATGTATACGTGAATAAATCACATATTACAAAAGTGGTTTGTGGGGGTTTTCTTCTTCATTGTACATACACCACTGAAGCAAGCAAGTGATCTGAATGTATTTGAAATTTGTTATGGTAAATCTTCTAAATGTTCCATAAACCTGTATGTAGTGCAAATTGGCCTCCAATACTGCACGGCATATACTTACACTTACAGGTTGACTTTTTGGCACATCATAAACACCTTCTTTCTTTTGGCTAGTAGGAACCTGTAAAAACAAAGACAAATAAATAGGAAAAGACAAGAGAACAGAAACATTAAGGACTGTAATTAAGAGTATGTGATCTCATATAAATGTCTTATGCAAAACAGACAATTTCTTCTTGTAGTGAAAGTGAACATGTTGGATGCTCCGTACTACAATCAGAAGGAGCCTCAAATCTCAGGTACATATGAACTTGCTCTCTGCCCTCCACTTCAGAGATGGTGGCCATACAAAGCCCCCTGCAGGCCCACCCGTTGGAACAGGTGTCCTACATTTCATCTAGCACTTATGCCATTCACATGTTAAAAATAATCATTAAAAAATAGTTTCCCAAAATACAAAAAAATGGTCCTCTTAAAAAAAAAAGGTTTATCATGTTAAAAGCAGATGATCCTAAATAGCATGATTTCTGAAGATCTGCTGGGTTATATATTCATTCCAGATAAATCTGGGCAACAGATGAATGGTTGCAACATTTACACCGCAACCAAATGCCTACCTTTTATTCAAGGATAACATTCTAAACGAATACTAGTAATCTAGCCTTGAAATCCCTCTGATCCTTCAGGTTTTGTCTTTCTCATATGTGCAGCGACAATTACAGTACTGAGACATAACTGTTCCTGGAAAAAATACTGCTGTTGATATTTCATTATAAATCGAGTGTTACTACTTTCCACAGGACTTTCCCAAGATGTTATCTTCAGGCAACATCAGATCAAAACAAATGGCATCATATAACAATTTTCAAAAGGCAGTATATGGTTTAATGTACTGAATTCACAATTCAAGACAAAACTGCCTGAGTACCTCTTTGTTTCATGGAGAGGACTATTACTTGTTTAATTTTTGTTTTCTTAAATGAAAATTGATCAGAATGTATTATTCACTAAAGGCAGTGATACTCAGTGCCTCAGGAGTCACATCTGGCTCTTCTCAACACTCTTCCTCAATGTAGCTCCCACTCCATGTTTCAGGAAAGCAGGCAAGGCTACTGCCCAGTGGGCCTTGTGGTTGGCAGGTGCTTACCACCATGAAACAGCCAGTGCCAAGACTGGAGGACAAGTAAGCTGCAAGACTCCTTGAGCTGCGGGCCTCCTGCCAGGGATGGAAGTAAGGGCCATCCTCTCCAACAGTGCTCCACCCCTCTCCTTTCTCCAAAGCCTCTGCTGTGCTCTCATCCCAGCATATGAGCAGCTGCTAGAACTGGTCATAGAGAAGAGAAGGTAAAACCACCACCCGGGAAAAGGACAAGCTGGGCCACAGTGGGATGCTGGTGGTTTTACTCCCTTTCTCCAGAGCCAGATTGCTCTCCTCCAGGTACACTGGCAATCTCACTCTCTTGCCTGGGACCCTGTGCCTCATTCTGAGGATAGAGGGAAGTGAAAGTCATGCAGGCTTTTGAGGAGAGAGGCTTCACAATGCTGCTGGCTGGCCCAGAACAGGCTCCTGCAGTTGAAAACCTAAGCATCCAGCTCAGCTGCTCAAACCATCCAGCCCTGTCCTGGGTGATGAAGAGGGAAGAGAAGGATATGAGAAGCTCATTAGGAGATGGAATAGTTTCATCATTAATATGGGCCCAAGACAAGAACTCCGTGGCGCAGAGCAGTAAGCTGCGGTACTGCAGTCAAAGCTCT
Organism: Euleptes europaea; assembly: GCF_029931775.1. Classification (NCBI taxonomy): domain Eukaryota; kingdom Metazoa; phylum Chordata; class Lepidosauria; order Squamata; family Sphaerodactylidae; genus Euleptes; species Euleptes europaea. Next base: position 67,919,616 of record NC_079313.1, on the reverse strand, counting down.
GCTCACCACCTGAATTCGATCCTGACATAAGTGGGGTTCAGGTAGCCAGTTTGAGGTTGACTCAGCTTTCCATCCTTCTGAGGTCAGTAAAATGAGAACCCAGCTTGCTGGGGATAAAGTGTAGAAGACTGGGGGAGGCAATGGCAAACCACCCTGTAAACACAGTCTGCCTAGTAAACGTTGGTATGTGACACCACCCCGTGGGTCAGTTATGACCTGGTATTTGCACAGGGGACAACGTTTACCTTTAAAGACAAAACGTTCTATTATAAAAACACACCACAGCTTGTACATGATGATTATATGAAAGTTCTGGAAATGTAGGGTTTCTGTGTAAGATGTTGGATGAATGAGATGATGGAATGGAGCACACCACAGTTGAATGCTATCCCATAAAACAAAACTTCTTGCATGGGGAAAAATTAGCATGGAGAGAGTTTCTAACGACCTTGTCTCCTGAAATTCAACTTGATGGAACCTTTTAACATAGGGAAGCATTTTTTTAAATACCCAGAACTCTTTCTATATGTTCTGGAGAAAGTGAAAGCGTGCACACTGTTCTGTGTCATAACTATGGCTGGCAAGCCCTTTCTCTCAGTCCGAATGCTAGCTGAGGGCTAGCTGAGTTGGGGTAAGACCTCAGAGGTACTCTGACCATTTAAAAGGCTACAGTTATATATTTAATAGTTAACATATTACTCTATGGGTGTGTTTGGTAGGGTGGTTCACAGGGTATACAATAGTCATGTGATCCTTTTAGTTGATGATAGTTGCAAAACTATAGCAATGGTCCCATCCTAATACCCTTAAATACAGACACTAGCCTTGGGTATTCCCATACTTCTACAGTGGCTGTGCTGAAAGTACATTAATAATGAAATTGCTTTTAGATTTCCTAGGTAGCATTTTATTAAACTGATAATTGACTAATTATTTGTACTTGTACTAGTACAGAGGTCCCCAACCTTTGACCCTGGAGGCACATTTGGAATTCTGACATGGCAAGTTGGGCACAGCAACAAAATGGCTTCCACAAAATGGCTGCCTCAAGAGGTGCAGCCAGCCACAAAATCATCGCCACAGCTTAACTTTATTGACACAATGCAGATTCTTGTGCTGTGGTGGCAGCTGCTGCTGAAACAATATTTTAAAAATGTGTACAGCCAATCAAATCTCCAATTGTCAATCAGGCACCTTGCCAAAAGACCTACCTTGGTCCCACCCACTTTCTAAAAACACTTGGCAGGCACCAGAAAAGGTGCTGGTGAGCACCATGTTGCCCATGGGCCCCATTTTCAGGACCCCTGTACTAGTATCTCTCCTGCCCCATCAGCATTTCTGGCTTTAAGAGAGGTGGGATTACAATTAATGGCTATAAATTAATGAGAGGTATATGTTCCCCACTCCATCAAAGCAGAAATATGGCTACAATACTTTTTCTTAGCTACAGTGTCCTACTCAATGAGACAAACAGACTGAAGTCAGTTCAATGGAAAGAAGCAGGTCTTTGTATTTAGTAGTATGGGCCCAGAAAGCTTCCAAAAGCATCTGCTAGGCTTTTAACCTTTATAGTGGTAACCAAATTACTTTCTTAGGAATACAGGACCAATCTATCCTGCCTTGTTTTTTTATATCTACTGAAAAAATTCTCATGGACAAGGATGTCTGGCTTTGTTTCTGCTTGCTGTGTTAAATTATCCTCTTTCTTAAAAAGAGCTGCTCACCATTGGAAAAGTAGAAGGGATTTCTTCAGTGAGATTCTTGGTGTGTGGTGTAAAGTGCCATCAAGACAGAGAGAATTATGGTGACCCTGTAGGCAAGAGATGTTCAGAGGTGGTTTGCCATTGCCTGCTTTGGTTTAGTGTCCGTTTCCTTGGAGATCTCCCATCCAAATACGAATCAGGCCCAACCCTGCTTGGCTTCTGAGATATAAAGAGATCAGGCTAACCTGGGCCACCCAGGTCAGGGCAGTGAGATTCTTACCTCACTCCTAAAAGAATTTACTTAGTTCATGAATGGCAATTCAGAATTGTCTCTAGGTGAACAGGCAAGCAAGCTCTAAAAAGTTGTTACAGGCTAGTAACTTATTAGTAAGACTATATATATTTGAAATAAAAATCCATCATTTCAGTGGAACTCATTTCCAAACAAATATGCACAATCTCAATCTTGGTGTTAGGATGAATTTTATAGGCACAGGCAAATTTCATACAATATCTAAATTTCATTTCTGCACTCAAAAACTCCAAAGTTTTGTTGCAAGTCTGTTTCTTAACATAACTGTTAGCTAGAGATTAACTAGTCAGAAACTTCTTCACAGTGGCTGGGGTTTAGTATTTTATTCAGATAATATGTATTCTCAGGAACCATGTTATGCTAAATGAAGGCTACTCATGTTCTTTGCTAGATTGGCCCAGCACCTATTGAAATTATTGAATGTTTGATATCAGCCTAAGCACTGAAATACATAGACCGGATCTGAATAAAATCTTCCTCTAGAATACGGATGGAACGAGTCTTTTACAGCATGCAAAAAAGACAGTCAAAGGGATTAATACACAGTTTAGTTGAGAGATGTGAAAAACCGCAGTGAATCATTAGTTGTCAAAAATGTGTATACATTAAAATTATTTTGAAAATTAACCTGAGAACTCTGTGCCATTGTATATGTGACATACTGTATTTAGAATCCATATCAGGATTCTAATAAATGCAAAAAGGTTGAAAAAAAGAAACATTAAGAGGGAAAAATGGTCTGTTCAAAATAAACCTGTAATTTGAATGAACATGAAATGGTATGCATGACTTTAGGATGAATGAAAATGCTTAAAAAGGGACTTTGATCTATGGAATGTGCTTGGACTGATTGCTGGGGGCAATGGAAACACAGATGTAGCAATTATATACCTGATAAATGTTTTCTTCGGTTTCAGGCTCACGGATTGGTTCGTGTCCAGCCTCAAACACAATGTACTATTACATCAGCAGCCAAAGAGGAAAGGTCAGAGATGAAACAGAAAGGAGAAAAAGGCAATTTGGAACTTCAGAAGAAATAACCACAGACAAGCAGTAAAGGAGTGGGCTCAAAGTACAGGCTAACACAGGAGCAACTGACTTTTGCTGAAAGGCATATAACGCGCCTCTTTCTCTTATGAAAGAGAAATAAAGGAGACATGGAACTTTGCTAATTGTCACTGGACTAGTTTCATGCTGCTGTTTCAACAGAGATATATATGACCAAAGGTCCAGTTTTGCTCTCATAGAAGTGACAAGGAATTTTACTACAGGAACAGAAAGAAGCCTCTGGGCTGCATGTGGTACTTTTAACCTGTTTGAGGGAAGTTGGAAGACAGTAAAGGGAAATGAGTTAAATTTTGAGCATTAATGTATAATAAAGGGCTGCTTTTCATCCTGTTTTTGAAAATGTAACATGAGAAGGATGTCACATACTACTCAAGGTACAAATTTTTAGAAATGGTTCTAAAGATAATGCATCTTTTCTCCAAAATATCTGTATGTATCATCTTTCCAATATTGTGCCTGCTTAACATGCAAAGTGTCCATGTATTTTAAAAACAACTTTGTAATTCTGAAGGGCTTGACATATGTTTTAAAGACAAGGATCAAGGGACACTGAAGCTTTGCTTAGGACTGGTTCAAATGGAATGCTCCTTATCTCTGGCTAAAGGCTTGGGAGATGGCGACAGGCTATTATGATCCTCTACCGTCACAGCGCATTCCTGAAACTCCAGGGCAAAAGCCCTTAGGAGGCCAGGAAGGTGCTGCGCTGGCATCTGCCCCCCCCCCATGCTGGCATCCAGGCAGCTAATGCCGGTGTTAGTGGCCCAAATGTCGGCAGGAAGGCCTGGATGCCGGTCGCTGCCACAGCAGCACTGCCCCGGGACACCGATGGGGCCTTCTGCCGGTGTCCGAACGCCATCAAAGGCCACACTGGCATCCCGGGAGGTGTTCCCGAGGCATTACGGCATCCCGGGAGGCATTCCCGTGGCGTTCTGGTGCTAGGCTGGGGCCACCTTTAGGCGGCCTCCAAAGCCCTTTTGGCCCGGGAACGCCCCCTTTTTTGGGTTGCACAGATTTTTTTCACCGCAGGGAGGTTTCGGTGGGGCCGAAACCTCCATTGGAGGCAGGGTCTGAAACCTCCTTTGGAGGCAGAGCAGCTGTGTTGCCTCCAATAACCAGCACAGGCATTCCTCTTAGGAATGCACTGTTAATTTCTCTCTTCTATAATTTCATGTTAATTCAACCAGGAAATTTGTTATTGTCCCCATACCCCTAAATAAAACAAAACTCACTTTCAATATAGATTAACTGGTTCTTATTAAATGTAAGAAATTCTGAACTGATCACATTGACCAGCTCACATTTCTGGGTTTTCCACCCTGAGTTTCCCACCATGGGTTTCCTTTCAAATATGGCTTAAAATACTCCAAAATGTCAGCAGTCCTTTAGTCAGCTTTTCAAAACTAGAAGCTATAATCTATCCTGGGAGTAAACCCATTTAATAAAATGCGGTTTATGTTACTCCATGAGATACTGTATCTCATGAATGAAATATCATTAAAAAGTCAGCATGGTGTAGTGTTTAGAGTGTCAGACCAGGATGGGGGAAACCCAGGTTTGAATCCCCACTCTGCCATGGAAACATGCTGGGTGACCTTGGGCCAGTCATACCACTCTCACCCTAATCTACCTCAAAGAGTTGTGAGGATAAAATGGAGAAGGGGAGAATGTTGCAAGCCACTATGGGCCCCCACAAGGGAGAAAGCTGTGGTATAAATGAAGTAAAATAAATAAATAAATACAAATCTGTTGCTTATTACTTCAACAAAATATAGCCTTACAATGAGTAAATCTAGCATCTTGTGCCTTGTATATGTTATTGGACATATATAATCAAAATATATCTCTACTTCTTGATTGTTGTGTGACTTTTGAGGTTTAATTCACAAACTGACTTCCACAAGTCATGTGAATGAGTGTTAAAACTTCTTAAAGAAGAAGTTAGCCTGCAATAAAGAAATTGGTTATATTAGTCAGCTCTCTAAAGTTGTCAATCTAAAAATATATAAATAATCTTGTAGAAAATCTTGTTTCAATGCTTAAAACCTAACTTTCAAAAGATTTATAATGGCTACTTTTAACCTCCTGCGTAATATAAAAATATTACTCAGAAATCAATGTTTTGCTTATGTTTTATAGTTTTCAGAGCTCACTGACTAGGAACTTAAATGACCTTGTTTTAGTACTGCAATTCTATTGAAAAGCATACTTCCCAAACATTTCTGAAACTCTGTTGTTTATACAGCTTCAGAAATTACCTGGTAAACAGGATCTTCTACATCTTCTTCCAAAATTGTCTATTGCAACAAAAAGTAAAGAATAGGAAACAAAAGGGAAAGAACAGCAGAAGTTTGTATTAAGCGACAGCAAAGGAAGTACACATTATATGGTAAATAATATATTTTTAATATTGGCATTATTGCATCAACTCAAACCTTTACCATCATCAATATACCTAATTCTCAACATGGCCCCACATGTGGATACTTAAATCTGGAGACTGGAGCCAGGAACAGACAAGACAGTTCTTTCTACATACACGAGAAAAGCCCCAGGTTAGCAGAAAAATCTGAAACCAAACAAACCAAATAAAAAATGGGGAATGTTAACACACCCAAATAATACAAGCAGCACCTGTAGCTCTTTCTATGGCTGTTGCTAGGCAACCACAAAGTACTGTCAGCCTTCAAGCCTTGGTTTGTCAGTAAAAGGCAGGGGGAAGGTACAGGGACCTTTCCAGGCCTGTTTTGGCCTTTGAAGGAAGACTCATCAGGATTAAGCCTGCTAGCAAGCACTAGCAGGCCCATCTGTTTGCTACAATTCAACATCACCCACATACTGGTTAGAATTTTAGACTGGGATCTGTGAGACCCAGGTTCAAACCCCTACTCTTCTGTGGAACCTGGGTGATGTTGGGCCATTCACAGTCTGCTGTGGAACCTGGGTGATGTTGGGCCATTCATAGCCTAACCGCAGGGCTGTTGTGAGAATTAAATAGAAAACAGGAGAATGATGTAAGATGCTCAGGGTTCCTATTGAGGGGAAAAAGTGGGATACAAATGAAGTAAATAAATAATAAATATAGTCAAAGATAGGGGCAGATAAAAGGTAGATTTGCTGGTGTGTGGGAAGGAGAGAAAGAAGCAAGAAAGGGGGAGAGGATATGGGGCTGTCAGGAGGGAAAGAGGAAATAGAGTGGGAGCAGCTACAGAAGAAAATGAGATGCCCCCTGCAAGTCCTTGCAGGTCCTCCACTTGTATTCCACAAGGTCAGAAGCAAAACACATCTGCTCTGAAAATCAACCAGCCTCAAATCACATAAATTTCATATTTAAAATAATTATTGTATAGGAAATGAAGCCATTTGAAATGGCTAATGCTCTCATCTTGGCAGTGATGCTGTTTTAATTGCTGCTGAATCCCAACATGGAGATGCTGGTAATCATATACACACATTGGAATTAATATTGTAAACTGACTGGATTGCATCCAAAGTACTGTGAGTGGAACTTTCCTACCTCTCCCTCCTGCTGCAGCCTACTGAGTTCCATGAAATGTTGCCCCAGTATTCAGGGGACCCCCAGGAACAGTACTGGGTGTGTTGTGGGAGTCCTGAGTGGGAAAGGGGAATCAGACAAAACTGAGTGTTGTATTCAATCCAGAGCTCCTGCATCTCAATGAAGTCCTAACTGTCACCATTACATCATGGAGTCAGTCTTCTGATGGACATCAGTGGTCCAGGTGTAAGAGTCAGTTCATACAATGAATTTTTTCCCCTTGCTGTAGCAGGTACTAGTCATTATGTATTGTTCTTAACACAATAATATCGTCCATTCTTATTTTATAACTGTACTAATGTACACCTCTATCTAAGAATGGTCTAGTGAATACCTGATATACTGCTTGTTCACACTGTTTATCTTTCTGTGCCTTTTTCTCCATCTCTTCCCTTTGTTTCAGTTCATAAATGAGTTGAAAGAGGTCTCGCAAATCCAAAATTACAGGCTCTGCCTATATGAAAAACAACAAGTAATTTTGATAACATGGAAAAGCAGACCTAGCTAACAGAAATACCTTCTTCCTGATGAAACAGGAGATCAGGATGACAATCATGATACCACTTATTTGATAGGAGCTCCACTAAAATCAATATAATGTATTTAAACAAATTAAAACAAAGTTCTCTATTTGGATCAGGGTCAGTTGGGGCCTGTTCATTACAAGCACCATTTAATCTTGCCATAGAAATTATTGCAGTAAAATTATCTTTGCATTCAGGAAGGCTCACCCTGGAACTAGCTGAATACCTATGAAACCCAAGTGAAATTTCAAGACAGAGATGCTGGGGTGGGTTCCAAAAGTTGAACCTATGATGGCAAAGTATAACTTGAGCATTAAATCAATAATGCTACATCACCATTTATACAAATACTCCAACTTAGCCTGGTTTGTAAACTGGTTCTTTGGACTTGCCACCCTAGGCAAAAACAAGAAGAAAATCTAAAACAAAAACAAAAAACTCCTTTCACGATGAATTAATTTATACCTTGTTTATATTGGGCTAGCTTCAAATTTTAACTTGGCAAAGGTTCATTTCTATATAAGCTAATTATATTTGCAGATTAATGATAATTATAATTATGAGCATAAAAGGCATTGCTTATATTTATTAGTAGTTTCTAATACAATGAAATGAGAGTAGACTATGCAAAGCAGCTATTTGTTTTCCATCATTTTCTATCTAAATGAGTCTAGGAGCCAGAGTAAACTTATTTGTATTCAGCTAGTGTTTCCAGTTTAATTAGAAAGGAAAATAATTACTAATTACAAGGAATACATCAAGAAAAAAAAAGGGAGAAGGGTGAATTGCCTCCCTTTCTTTCCAAGCCTGGTATCACTAAACTGCCATCTCTGAACATTTATGCAGGCACTCCTGACAGCATTATATACTGCAAAAACAATGTTTACAGGCTGCCCTTCCAAAACCACAGTGTTCTAGACAGAGCGATCAAACAGAGTTAAACGACAGAAAATTACAATAATCTTGATACTTACTGCCTGGGCTGTTTTTATTGCCACAAATCTATGATTCCCTTCCTTTCCACATACATATCCAAAGGCCCGGTGGTCTGTGATATCCTTTGCGATGTATGAAATTTCATGAACTGCATGATGGTGCTGTAGTAGCTGTTAATAAACAAAAAACAAAACAAAAACAAGCACATGACACATTTAATTGAGGTTCACATCTCAACTGAAACAGACAACGTATCTCCGTCAGTGTTCATCTCAGTAGCGATGGTGTCATAACGATGAACAATGCTTTCAGTGGCTACTTTAAAAGGTTTATTCCATTTGGTTTGGCCACATTTACAATTAAAGTTTTCATGTTTCAAATGTGTCATCTGATGCTGCATTTCCAGTTATAAAATGGTCAACCCAGTACTATCCCAGCCATAGCTGCTGATCCAAAAACAGATGGTTGCATTATGAACCCACTCAATGAGACACTGCAGGCTCCTGAGTGGCAAAAAGGCTCGTTGCGATGTGTCGCTTTCAGGTGTAAACCGGAAGTGATGTGATCACGTTGGCGCATGTGATCCCTGCCTCAGCTCCACCCCAAAAACCTCCCACTGGAGCCTGGCAACCCTATCCTGAACAGTTAGATTCAAGTCCAGTAGCATGTTAGAGACCAACAAGATTTTCGGGGTGTAAGCTTTTGAGAGCCAAACCCCCTTTTGTCAAATTTAGGCTCCAGAATTATTTCATCCCGGGGGCTCTTTACTGAAGGTATGCCTTTTCTCCTCTGGCCTCATGTACAATGAGAACATAACAGCTTGTGCCACCATTCCTGTTGCAGCATTTTGAGAATCTTCAAAGCTGGACGCCCACCTTTGATAAGGTTCCCTGGATTGATAATCTACTTACATTCCAAATGGACTTTGTGCCTATGGTATCAGATTGATACTAAAACATGTTTTGAATTGTAAATTCTTCTATTTGAATAATATGTTTTTATAATCAAACTGTTTTTAACTTATATTTTTATTCTTGATTCTTTTCCAGACATCTTAAAATACATACCTGCGCTGATACATAATTGTTCTCTTTGTTAATTTAGGTTTATATATGCACAATATGTTTTACCAGACTACTAAAGAAGGCATGGGGGTCAAAATGCATTTGGTACGTGGTTTTAGATTATCAACCCTGTATTTGCTGGCATAAGGACTGGTTTTTAACATATGCATGAGCTCTTTGTAATAAATATATTTCATTGTTTAATTGAATTTTATTTCACCAAACCTCCTGGATATTCAACTTTGATTTTAGGTTGGGTCATTTTCTCCTCTGTTTTGTGCACCTGGAAATCACCCAATTAAAGTATAGCCAGGAAGGTGTTGCTAGTTTTCAAGATTACCATTGTGGTATAAAATAAAGAGTAAATGATAGCAGAAGCTGTGCCACAATGGTACATAGGAAATTACCCTTAGACCATTTCAATTAAGCTCTAGTTACTAGAACCTACTGATCTACCTTCAATTGCTTTCAGGTCACTGTTGAGATCTTGTCTGAGCAACAAGTTAATTCTATACTCATCACTCTTAGTTTTACTTGTAGACTTTTCCTGCTACAGTTCTCTTTGCTCTATTTTCTCTACACCAAGCAAGTGTTTCTTTTCCTTTATCTCTCCTGGTTTTCCATCTAATGAAACCTTCACCTTGCCCAAGATAGACCCTGTTTTCAATTACCACACTGAACAAGGACTAACTGGGGAAAGAAAATACCTTATGCTTGTTGTCCTATGCTCTTCTGCTGCATTGCAGATCATAACACTGATTTAAGTTCTCAATATTATTATTGCAATTTTGAAGATCATTACACAAGCTTATGTGTTTATAAGGTAGGGGTACCTTCTGCACAAACCAGGGAATTTGAAGGATCGCCTTCTCCCATATGTTCCTGCTTGGGAATTGAGATCACAAGGAGATCCCCTCCTGATTGTCCTACTAATTAAAGACACTCATTTGGTGGGTACATGAGAGAGGGCCAATTATGGAACAGTTTTATTTAGGACTGCATTTTGATTGATCTAGCTTTTATTATTGGTATTTTAATCTGTAACTTTTATAGGCTTTATAAATGTTTTTTTTATGTTTTATAATGTTTATTTATATTGTAAGCCACATTGAATTCTGCAGGAGAGAAAGGCAGCTAACAAATGTTTCAAATAAATAAATAAATGACGTAACCAGGCATGCACCCCAGTGGCCAGATCTTTTCTGCCCAGGAAAGGCTGCAACTGGCTAACCAGTCGAAACCAATTAAACATAATTTTGGCCATAGTTGCCACCTGCTTATCTAGCAGTAAGTCTGGGTCCAAGAATACCCCCAGAGTATGGACCTATTCCCTCAAGTGCAACCTCATCCAGAATGGGTGGCACCATAAATCCTGGGCTAAATCTTCTGCCCACAAGTAGCACTTTATTTTGGGCTTAAACTTCAGTTTATTAGCCTGCTTCCATTCTTAACTGCCTCCAGGTACTGGTTCAGGATTTCTACAGCCTTACTGGGATCACCTGGAAGTGAGAGACAAAGCTGAGTGTCATCTGCATAATAATAATGATCCAACACAAATCTCCGGATGACCTCACCCAGTGGTTCATTTAGATGTTAAAAAGGCTGAGCAGCAGTCCCCCAGCATCACCTACTGATACCTACCCTCCAGGTAGGACTAGAACTACTGCAGAACTGTGCCTCCCAATCCCAGTTTACATAGCTGGTCCAGAAGGATACCATGATCCATGATACTGAAAGCCGCTGACAGGTCCAGGAGAATCAACAGAGTTGCACTCCCTCTTTCCATCTTCTGACACAAGTCATCCACCAGAGCGACCGTGGCGATTTCAATCCCAATTATGCCATATTGCAAATGACATCAACTACAGTTAATTCTAGAGTGTAGAATAACTTACTTTCATAAGAGCTATGTATTACCTAGTATAATAATGATATGACCTTATTTACATAATATAATCGTATTGATTTATTAGGGGTTTTTTTTGGTGTTCCTGTCGCATGTTTTCCTCTAATCATGAAATTAAACATCACCTTCTTCAACAGCATATTAGAAAGAAAGTTATCTTAGACTCCTACTAAATCAAAGTTCTTTGACATTACTTCATTAAGCAATGTTAAGCAATGTTTGTGGAGAAATTAAATTGTGATCAGACAGTTGTGTAGAATTGAACATAAAGACTATTCTGCCAGGGAAAATACCACCTACAATGACGAGACAGCAGATGGACACATTTTAATTTATTTGGGAACCTTCATTAACTGCTGGAAAATCATTTCGTCTTTAATGGCTGATGATACTCAAGCATCACCTTGCAAACTGTACCAATCTACTAAGTAATAAACTAAGCATGCCTGCAGCCATAACCTTTTCTATATTTAATAGAATGGAATGTTTAGAAGGATGGTTGTCAAGATATTTTTAGTTAGAATTTGAAGTAATTTTTGTCTAGCCCCAGGTGGAGGGAAAAGGGAAGGTGGGAAGGAGGCATGGAATCAATGGGAGAGGCTGGATGTGGGCATGGGTGGATGTCAACTGGCAGTGGAAAAAAAAAACCCTGAACAGAGCATTTCCACATGTTGAGTGAGGCCGGCTCAGAATCAGCTTGAGAAAAAACCTTGCAGTAAAAGTGCCCATAAAAAGCCAGAGAAAAGCCGAGGAAAAATCTAAGCTGCTTCTGTAGGGGGCAAAACACAGGTGGAAAAGGGGAAAAAACCCAAAGTAGTTTGGGGCCAAAATCAACAAAAAGCACACATGCTGAATAGCCCAGGATCTCATATAGTGCAGTCCCCAGCATTATAAGATGTATTGCAGTGTTTGAAGTTTCATGTTTTGAAAATGATTTAAAGCATTTGCTTTGCAAAGTGCACAGAGGCAGATGCTAATAATTCATTTATATTGTTATTTGGTGTTTTGTTTCTTTACAGTTCCATGACTTTATTGATTTATTAGCCCATTACTCTTGATGAATCACAAGACTTGATTCCAAGCCTTGGATACAACCTGATAGCTCTACAGTAAGGAAGAATAATTCACAATGAAGTGTATAACTGAAGATTTCATTTGACTGTTCCAAAGGAGCCCAGGCAGCCTGGATCAGTGGGTGCCAAGAGAAGAGAACAAATATACGGTTGATTAGTTGCTCCCTGGCCATCTGCAGTAATTTATCTGATAATATGGGAGGGAGTAGATTTTAAATAGATGAATAAACGAATGACCTAATTAATGAAGTATCATACTGATATACAATATGTCAACTATTGCACCCTGCACCAAAGCACAACATATGGTGAACTCTGTCATAAACAAAGTTGTATTCTTTTTATAGCTGGTACATGACACCACTGGTTAAAAGTCACAGGATGTGGAAGAAGTTTTAGGAGGCAAAAGGAACACACAGCAAGATTACCCTGCTGCTCTCACCTTGACTTAGCATCTTCTACAGCTCTTATGCAGATAAAACAGAACTAAGTTCGATCCCGACAGGAGTCAGTTTCAGGTAGCTGGCTCAAGGTTGACTCAGTCTTCCATCCTTTCGAGGTCAGTAAAATGAGTACCCAAGTTGCTGGGGGTAAAGGGAAGATGACTGGGGAAGGCACTGGCAATCCGCCCTGTAAACATAGTCTGCCTAGTAAATGTCGGGATGTGATGTCACCCCATGGATCAGGAATGACCCGGTGCTTGCACAGGGGACTACCTTTACCTTTTTACCTAAGATATATGAATATAGCAGTCATTTTAAAAAAACTATGTCTATGATTAAACTCTCATGATTATCTTATTGTCGTAATTCTTTCCAATGCAGTGCATTAGTGAACAAGTCTGTTTATCTCTTTACATTTTCCTCCTGATACACTCTCTCTAAATATATAAAAGTATACTGAAAAGAAAGTTTGTATCCTATATATACTTTAAAAGGGAGATTCAGGCAGAAAACAACAACAACAATAACAACAACAATAAACTATTATATATTTGTTTTCAACAGAATCTCAGTCACCTCTGCTTGGACTAATCACTGGACAGAAAATTAATACATGGGATTTCTAAGGAGCAGTACAGCCAAATTTTCATCTCCTTCTTCCTCACTACAGAGTTTTCATAGGAAATGCGTAAAGGATCCATTTAATAACAAGCCTCTGATCCAAGTTGGGCCCTTGCTCACTTGAGTTCTCAGCACAGGACCTCCAGGCACATATCTGATCCAAAGGCCTTATGGCAGCCAAGCGTCTCCCACACAGAGTTTGTAATGGGTCACTTGGCCATAACAGAAGGGGACAGATAGCTGAAAGTGTATCTGCAACTGAAAGGGCTAAAGAAGTCCTCAGCATGTATTTGCGGAATTAAGTAACTGCCACATCTAACCAAGTATGTAACTGTCTTCTCAGACTTCAACCCTAAACTGGCTAATCTGGTCCTTCCCTGATATAATGTGTACTACAAAGTAAAGGAAGCTTGACATGCATTGTAAATCACCCTTCCTGTATGGCGGTCAGTCCATTGCAATAAGATCTGTTAAATCCTTCTCAGGGAGATTCACCTGTCTCCCTCTATCATTGTCTTCCACCAGCAGGTGAAGACTTTTTTGTCTTGTTTGGTGTATCAGGTATAATTGTTATTGGCCCTCTTACCTGATTGTGTTATTGTGTGCTTACATCCTTTTATTGAATTGGTTATTCTACCTATATTTTATTTTAAATACTTTTTAAATGTTTAAATGTTTTTATGTTCACTGCCTTGGGGATCCTATTTGTGTATAAAGGCGGCATAGAGTTTTTAAAAATAAATAAGTAAATACATTTTATTAGTCAATAATAAACCTTTCTTCTGTCTGTCTCATGCAATCTGAAATTATTTCCCTACACTGCTGTTTTTACCTTAAGGATATACTTAGCTATTAATTTTGTTTTTGATCACCTACAGCTGATTGTGTAGATAATATTGAAGAGATTTAGCTACTTCAGAGATCTCATGATTTTCTCATTTGCCTCTTGCTGTGAGGAGTTCGTCATAAAGCCAGTCATTCCTTATCCCCACGATGCCCTTCTTGTTTCTATTCTGTGGCCTCCAGTTCTGCTGAAATCAATCAAGCTGATCAATTAAGCACTTAGAAGGGAAAGCAATCACCTCCAATAACAGGGTCAGCTTCTATGGCGCCCAGTAATATCAGGTTCTTAATGGGAGAATTTATTTATTGAAGAAGAGAGCACAGTATTAGCTCAAAATTAGGTGAGAAACTCAGTTAAAACACCCAAAGTCATCCTCAGAGTGCTATACCCAAGCTAAAAAGAGCGCAGGAAGTAATTCTCCATGTAAATGAAGAATTTATAGAGACCACAAGTACAGAATGCTTCTATTTTAATTTACCCTTTAGTTTCAGGCAGGTATCATCAGCTCAGGTGTATGACTCAAAACTACCACTCCCATTCCCTCAGCACTATGAAAGGACTAACAGACCTTGCCCAAGAAGCTCTCTGAAGTCCTAGTGTGCAAATCTTCTGTCAACTGTATAACCTGTCTTTAGTAACCAAACCCCTTCATGAATGTTATTCACCCAGGAATGTTATTCACCCAGGAATAAAGGCTGTCTGTCTGGGACACAGAAGGCAGTATGACATTTCTCTTTCTGAGTCATGCTGAACGGTTAACATGGGCAGGTAACTAGGGAGTTGCAACAGGACAACAGTTTTCCCCACCCCATTTTTTCAAACAAGCTGCTACCTCAGTCATCATCCTACTCTTGCTCTTACTGGCTCAGTGAAAAACTGACGGATGAGTGTAGTTTGTGAAAACACTGCTGTGTCTTTCACCCTTCAATTAACCTGCTAATCATTGAGGTGTAGGAAGCCAGGCAGACCCCTATCCCGCTTGACAGGCCAAATGCTATTATTTAGTTATTTGTATAAGGTAATTTGCCCTGATCTGGATGGCCCAGGCCAGCCCAATCTTGTCAGATCTTGGAACCTAAGCAGAGTAGGCCCTGGTTAATACTTGGATGGGAGACCACCAAGGAAGACCAGGTTTGCTATGCAGAGGCAGACAATGGCAAACCACCTATGTAAGTCTCTTGCCTGGAAAATCTTATGGGGTTGCCGTAAGTCAGCTGTGACTTGATGGGACATTCCACCACCATAAGGTTATTTGGGTACAAAGGTCTCATTCCACTTATCTGCATACATATTGTATTTATCTGTATACAAATATTAATTAGATAATTCGTTTCATATTATAAAAGGGGAAAAAACTTAAATACTATATTTACCAATAAGTTCTGCAAAAATGGGATTTGAACCCAGATCTCAGCAGGTATTTTTCAGAAAGCTGCCCAACTAATGTTGTGAAACCAATGAAGCTTTTCTACTTTTGTGGGAAGGAGAAGTTTCAGAATAAATTTGTGGTGCACCATAGTATGTGTGTGCAGGGGGAGAGGTGAGAAGTTCAAACTAAAAAGTCCTGCTGGCCACACACAAGACTTGTCCAGATGTGGTCCAAGGTTCTGACCGTAATATTGCATAATACTGAGTGCCTGCATTTAGCAGAATCCCACTACAGCCTATATAAATAATCCTCATTCCTAAAAAAAAAAAAACAAAAAAAAAAAAAACCAATGTCAAACTAGTCTTCAGGCATACCTACAGGCACAAGCCAGCGATTTCAGTTTCACAGTATGCAACTTATATTGTCAAAAGAACTATAATAGCTGAAGCCTCAAAACCGAATGCTCTGAGGGCTTTCAAAGTAATTTAAACAGCTTATATAGCACTTTTAATGCACGTTACCACCTATAACTATGCTCCAATATTACAGCCTTGCATGTGCAAATGGTGCTCTAGCATGGTAGGTAGTGGCAGAGAAAACAAATGTGCAAGGCCACAGAATTCCTGCTGCCCCACCTGCAAAGAAGAATCCCATGTAGGTGTGGGACCATAACATCACTATTCTCTTGTTCATCTGTATAAAAATTCTGTGAGGTAGATTACTGTGTGTGTGTGTGTGTGTGTGTAAAGTGTTGTCAAGTCACAGCCAACCTGTGGCGACTCCATAGGGTTTTCAAGGCAAGAGACTAACAGAGGTGGTTTGCCATCACCTTCCTCTGCATAGCGACCATGGAATTCCTTGGTGGTCTCCCATCAAGATACTAACCAGGGCCGATCGACTTAGCTTTTAGGATCTGATGAGATCGGTTTAGCCTGGGCCATCCCTGACAGGGTGAGGTAGATTACTACCACTTTCATTTTACACAGAGGAAACAGAGGGTGAAATATGTGTTCAAAGACAGCCATGAAAACTATGAATAAACTGGAGTTGTTGTTGTTGTTTGGAAAGGACAGGAGGGAGATCACCTCACTGTTTAATACCATTTTATTAAATAAAGATACAATATTTGAGTACGTATAATGTTCATATTTTGCTATCTTGGTAATGAAGCTCAGGAAAAAAAATTAAAAGGCATATTTTCTTCCGTATATTACAGTAGAGAAGCCCTGTCCCTTTGCACAGCAGTGGTTCAGAGAGTAACATTTGACCTATCTGTTACTGAAAGGCATAAGAGGCAGATAAGTCCCATTTGTTCTTTTGCTAGAGAAGAGACTTTGATAACAAGATTCATGCTGCTAGAGCACATTAAAAGCCAGGACAAATGGTAGCCTCCTAGATTTTTAAGGTTTCAATAGAGCAGCTTTAGACAGGATCATCTGGCTATTGAAGCAAAAAGGGCGCCTGTAAATTTCAAATACTTATGACTTCCTAAGGCTATGTGTTCAAACCGACCAGGCCAGATCATTTTCAGATCATTCAGAAATGAAGATATTTTTTAGCACATGATTTGCTTTTTTAAAAAGGCAGTCATTTATTTCCATTCTCTGGAGTTTAAGTGCCCCAAAAGTCATTTCATCAAAGCTGTGTAGTAGACATGTCCCCAGGTAATTGCTTTCTTGGAATAATTTTGCTGCTAATCTTTCTCTACTCCACCATATGAAGCAGAACATCTCCAACAATGACACAACAGAAATGAGTATGCAATGGGACTGAAACTTGCAAAATCTCTGTACCCTACACTGGTGAAGGGTAGCCTTCATGTTTCTGAGACCTACGAGTCACAAAGCAGTGGCTTGGTGAGTGCAGCCAGTCACAAAATGGTGGCCTGTACAAAAATTACGGCATTGCAGAACATAAAAGGTCTGCAGTGCTCACCTTTCCTCTGCTTTTGCCCCAAATTGTAACTTACTCTGAAGGGAGGGGAATGCATTTATCCTTACATTTTCCCTGGAAGAGGCAAAGAATAACTGTCTATCTATCTATCTATCTATCTATCTATCTATCTATCTATCTATCTATCTATCTATCTATCTATCTATCTATCTATCTATCTATCTACAACTTTAAACTCACATTACACATTTTTTTTAACACATAAAGGCCTCTGCTGGGAGAGAATTCCATAGCCAGGATCCAATATAGAAAACACAATAAAGGAAAATGTTGAAAATAATATAGTTTAGTTCATTACAAAACCATAGTTAAAACAGGGTGTTTTGTGTGTGTGTGTTTGTGTGTGTGTGTGTGTGTGTGTGTGTGTGGAACAATACAACCCATACTAAAAATACAAGCAGAGAAAATGCCAGATTTAGGCCATCTTTTCCTAATGCCGCATCTACTAGTTAAGTTCTCAGCATCTGTCTGACTGACAGAAAGCGCCATCTGTTCCTTTTGAGGACGTTTTGTTGGCATAACAATCATTACCAAAATGTGCAGGAAAAAGAAGAAAGCTCAATGAGGGGATCCACTAAATATTGGATATTTTAAGCCACCCTTGCCAACAAGTCACACCAGTTCACACATATCTCTACTAGATGGATAGCCCCCACACACATCTGCCCTACATGCTACTTAAATATCCTAAAGTAATAATAAAACTCCTTCCCTCCTACAGTATTCAAAGGTTTTGTGATTGGTCTCTTGGAAGCTCTTACTTGTCACTGCTTGATTACCAAGTTTATTTTTAAATTATGTTTTCCCTTTGACTATTTCCTATTGTCTCCGAACTGGGAGAATCCTGCTAAAACATAGTATCTGCCCTTTCTCCAGAATTCTAAACAAGTACTCCCTACAGATACTGACATGAGAGTTATTACATAGGAAGTCTGTAAAAATTTTAGGCAGTTTCCATTACATTGTCTTTTTCTCCCCCGTCCTGCTTCCCTTCTCAAACTTTACCTACCATATCTTGTTATTTCCCCATTACTTAGGTCCTCCATCTCCTGTTCTTGGCTGGTCTGCCCAACTACTGGTCCTTCCCCATTGCATTCCCCACCTGGTCAGGAACTCTTTCCTTTCCACCCCTAATTCCTTCCACGTTTATTCCACTGTACCTTCTGGTCTCTTTGGTGCAACCTTTGCCTATCTCTTCACTCTGGGTTGTTTTGCTCTGGTCTAGCCAAGTGGGAGGAACATAATCTGCATAATTTTGCTAGATGTAAAGCAACTACATCCAAGGATTGTGCAAACATGGTTTTATTAGCTTGTCCTATGTAAACTGCAATGGTGCTACTGCAATTGACCTGTCCAAATGCCTTGTGCTTTTGTCTTGATACCCCTCTTTCTGCTCTGTACCTTTGACAGGTACTTGCTCATCAAAATTACTTGCTCATCAAATACTAGTTTCCTTTCCACATCCCTCACCAAGATTTACTGTGCCAAACTGGAACCTGTGTATACAACAGACTAAAAAGATCCCTTTTTGTTCCAGAACTCATGTTGTAATTCTTCACATGTATCACTTACACATGGCAGGCCTGACACAGGGACTGATTTGGGTATCACACTGGCAGAGAGTAAAAAACAAGGAAATGCACTAAATTCTAAGTGTACATAAAGCAACAAATAACTTTAAAAGTTGCACCTGAACAAGACAAGAAGAAATTGTGGTGTTTTCATATTCTTACAAATCTTCAGACTTAAATATTTAATAATTAACTAAAATATATGAAACCATAGGGCTGAATTTTGATCATTGACAAGAACATAACAACAGATGAGCTAAACTTTTGAAATCCTGAAGGGCAGATTTTTCTGTTAAGGTGTCATTTTGATACTGCCACCAGAGGAGGAAAAAACCCTTAGTTTAAAACTGTAGCTTCTTTCATGCCAATGAACACAGCAGTTTATTATTTTAGGCACAGATCCTGGCTGAGAACACAAGGAGTGCAGAGCTTATGAGAAAATAAAAGAGGACAAATTGAATGTGATAGCATGGAGAGAGAGAGGAAAAAGCGAACAAAGACCAGGATGCCAATTTGTTGTCTGATGGAAGAACAGACTGCAAAATGGACCAGCAAGCAAGATCACTGAGGGTGAACATGATTGAACTCTTTCCTGGGAAGGGGCTGATTATTCTCCTAAACATTAGCAAACCACTATGTGGCTGGAAGCAAGTGGTCCACCATTGAATTTGTGTGACCCAGAGCCATTCATTCAACTGTGACTCGCAAGAGGCAACAGAATTTCTCTCTCCTGGAAGACAAGTATAGAAGAAAAAGGAAGTCATAGTCTTGGAACATTCTCCAGGTGAGAGTGGACTTCTCTTCAGATGACTGGCTTTTCAAACATTGCTTAACTATAAATGGAAGACAAATCTTTTATCTCTGTGCATCTTCCATATGGAGTGACTTTAGTGACAATAACTCAAGGGAATGTTTTTGTGAGCTCTTCCACAAAAAAAGACACTAAAGTGCAAACACATACTGGAAATGACACAGTCATGAATCACTTGCAAATTAAATGTCTTGTTAGATACCAAAAATAACAAGGAACATGAATTTGATATCCTCATAGCCAAGCACCAAATGTAAAAGGAAATACTATATAGAATCTATCAAGGATCACAAAGAATAAGATGTCCTGTACTCGTGGCACCAAAACTCTCTCAGGGAGATTCATCTGCCCCCTTCTGTTGCCATCTTCCGCCAGCAGGTGAAGACTTTTTTATTTTGTATGGCATTTCCTCAGTGATCCCTTCACCCTGACCAACATTTGTTTTTATGTCTTTGTATGTAGTTTAGCTCTGTTTTTGTTTTAATGATGTTGTTTTTGTGTGTGGAGGGTTTGTTTTTAAAATGTGATTTTATTATGTATGTTTTAATTTGTTAGCTGCCTTAGTGGCCCTAGTGAGGGCAGAAAGGAGGGATATAAATTTTGTAAATAAACAAACCAATAAATAAAAATAATGGAAACTTTGCCGAAGGCTTTCACGGTCAGAGTTCATCGGTTCTTGTAAGTTATCCGGGCTGTGTGACCGTGGTCTTGCTATTTTCTTTCCTGACGTTTCGCCAGCAGCTGTGGCAGGCATCTTCAGAGGAGTAACACTGAAGAGACACTGTCCTTCAGTGTTACTCCTCTGAAGACGCCTGCCACAGCTGCGGGCGAAACGTCAGGAAAGAAAATAGCAAGACCACGGTCACACAGCCCGGATAGCCTACAAGAACCAATGGAAACTTTATTCAAATGAGAGGTTGTGTGCTGTGTTAGTTAGCCCATCAATGGTGTGTTAGCCCATCAATGTTTGTTTCTTTTTTCTAATATTTGCTCCCCAATGAATTGTGTTAAGTGTTTGGGTTTTGTAACTCTAGATTTTATACTTAAAGGTCTTGTTCAGAGTCAAAACAGAACAGACGTCCAGTGGCATCTTAAAGACTGACAACATTTATTCAGATGCCTTACATCCTCTTCTAATTATCAGGTTTCAAATTCCCTGGAAATTAATGGCACTTCCTTCCAAGTAAATGTGTGTGATGCAGTGCAGACTTGCCACATGCCAGCGGAGCTAGACAGGGAAGTAGCTGATGTATACTTTGCAAGTAACTGACAGGAAGGCAAGATCTGAGACTGGCAGACCTGCACCCAGAAATGGTCACTTCAAACCAGAAGACTGCATAAGAGAACAGTGAGGCATGAGATTGGGTTGTAACAGTCCATTCTGGAGCAACGAATGCCTTATGGGATAGTTGATGAGTGAGGAGGCATCTTTTATTAATTAATTATATTCATACATTTAGGTACTTATACCCTGCCTTGTTGTCAGTGGGACCCAAAGTAGAAAAGTAATATCGTTCTCTCCTACCTTTTAGCCTAAGAGGAAGATTAGGCTGAAAAAGGGTGACCGGCCCAAAGCCACCAAGAGAGCTTTGATGGCACAGTGGAGATTCAAACCTGGGTCTTCTAGATCCTTGTCTAACACCCAGCTAAGGGTCAATAATGGAAAGATCTTTGCCTTTCAGGCAAAACAACAACTGAGAATTAAATTCAATGGCCCTGTATATTCAGCTCTGGTAAGGGAACAACACTCCGGCATACCATCTGTAAAGGAGCACAAACAAGGCCATTTCTGTCTGTAATTTCTGTATGGAGAGCTACTTTGGTATAGTGGTTAGAATGTTGGACCAGCATCTGAAAGATTTCAGGTTCAAATCCCTACTCTGCCATGGCAGCTTGCTGGGTAACTGTGGGCCAGTCACACTCAGACTAAACGACCTTTGAGTTTTTGTGAAGATAAAATGGAGGAGAGAAGAACAATGTAAATCACTTTGGCTACCTATTGGGGAGAAAAGCGGGCTATAAATAAAGTAAACAAATACATATTGCTTCCTCTTCACTCTGGCAAATTCTCAGTATTATGGCCTATTCATTTCTTTTTCTTCTTACTACTCAGAACACGAATATCTCTTGCCATAAAGCAAAACAAAATCATTCCTCATTTGACAGTATTGCAAAACTTGAAATTAATACTTCTAAACCTGGGAAAGGATGGCGGGCAGGATTCAATACGTGGATTCCATGGATCCATTCTGCAAACAGAAGTACTGACAATGACATAGTTAAAGGAATGGATTCACAGGATACTCTGCATCATCTCTGACAACAATGAAGAATAGCTTCTGATGACATTGAAGGACCCTGCAAATTCTACTACTTGTCTTCTGCAACCACAAGGCAACACAACTGGCAGTTCATTCAGTATGCCTCAAAGTTTGCAGTGGGTGTTTTTTTGGTAGAGAGGATTTTAAAAATATATATTTGTATGATTTTTATTGCTAGAAAAATGGCTTACAAATGTTAGTTATAAAGATACAGAGGATGCATTATAATAGGGAAATGAATTTACAAGTTTTCTTCAGAAGAACATCCCCCCACCAAAAAAAAACACACACCCAAACAACCCAAATAGGCCACTTTATGTAAGGTTATATTTATTTGTGGCTTATTCTGGCTGCATGACTTCAGATATCTTGCACCTTACCATAAACAATACAAGGTACTTTTGGCAAAGTTTGTGTGCTTTTTCACTTCAATAATTGAAGGAAAATGTTTTTGAAAGGACAGTCCAAGGAGACTAAGGGAGAGAACAATGAGTGTGAAATGCTCTAAAAAATCAATTTCTATATTCACTAGAAGTGGTCATTTTTTTTCAGACTCACTCTTCAGGAACTTATCACATTGCGTTAAGGCTCTTTAGTTCAATTAGAACAAGGTAGCATATTGGAAAGCGTCTGTTTGGGTTCCGGTCTCATATACAGATCCAAAGGACTGCATGGGTAGAAGCTGGGTTTGGCCCCTTCTCATTTTTATGTAAATTAGATTTAGCACTCCATTTCATTCCTTTGCCTTTAATCTGAATCTCAAAGCTGAAACCACAATTAAATACACAGCATATCAACTTAATTCAAAATGGAGGGAACTCTTTTGTGTTATTGCTCATCCCTTTCTCTGACTTCCCACTGTAAAATCAGTGGGTAAGTTTTTGAACACACTGTGATACCATCACATTGTAGTTAAATAAAATCAATGATTCTTTCATGGCTTTGAGAAGGCCTACATTTATTGTGTTTGAATTATTTTCGTTCTTTTTCTTTTCTGGCCTACTGGCCATCCCTCCTGTTAGGAAGTGGGGGCCAGTTGGCTGGAGGCACTGCTACTTTCCTTTTTGTCACTCCCCCTCCATTAACCCACCCAGGACCCATAATTTCTTCCCACAACTGTGGCTGGTGGTTTCATATTCCTTCTGTGCACTACATGCCTTCATTTGGGGGGTGGGGGTGCCCTCTTAATGAAAACTAACAATTCATGTAAGTTTTGCACAGTTCCTTCTGAGGGTTTTCAGTACAGATATCGTAGACAAGATTTAAGTGTGGTTCACACCACAAGTAATATTCAAACTGTAGTAGGGATGCTTGAACTCCCTGCCTTCTGATTGCCTCGTAATCACCAGGGGCAAATATGTCAGTGATGTATTGACTGTTGCGTGAGTTGGAGTTTGCTCGTGGAAGGTGACTGGACCTAGACACTCAGCTTTCAGGTGCGCATGATGTCTTTTACATCCTGATGTCACTACTGCACAGACAATGATTTTCTCTGCAACCATGTTAAAATATATCTTGCAAAATGATTTGGTTTTAAGGCAGATTCTATCTTTTGTTGTTCTCATTAATGAATTCTGACTATAGCCAGCCAGCATGGCTTTATTGCTTCCAACTTAGCTGATTTGCAAAGGAGCTCTGCATAGCTGTTACAATTACCCACAGCATCAGGAATGGATTTCAAAGAACAAGGGAATGGCTTTAATATGGTCTCTTCAAGTAGAATGAGGCTGGGTCCTTTAATTGAGTAGGCCTGCTTAAAGATGGACTGTGAAGCCAAAACACCCCAGGAAAGATTCCACCCACCCTCTAGCCGTAATCCCGTCTTCCTTGGATGGCAGAAGGGGACACGACACCAACTACTACATCATACTACCCAGTTAGCCTTGTCTCTCAATTTTGTACTTCTCTATACATAATAGTAATAAACCTTGCTTATAAAAGCTGCAGACTGTAATTCTAGTTGTGCTTTATTCAGAAATAAGTCCCATTATATATATATTTATAGCTATAGCCTGTTTAATAACCAAAGAATCTCTGAGCGTCTTTCTCACCATCAATGTCCTTCTCAAGGAAGAAACTAACCATCTAAATCACGCACTGCTAGCAAACGGCTACTCCAAGAATGAAATCAGAAGGGCCATTGAACCAAACAAAAATCAGAAAACTCAAGAAAAACAGTCTACCATAGGAAAGGTATTCTTGCCATTTATTAAAGGAGTCACTGATAGGATGGAGAAACTTTTGAAAAAACATAACCTACAAACAGTGTTTAAACCCACCAAGAAAATACAACAAATGCTACGATCAGCAAAAGACAAAAGAGACCCCCTCACCTCTGTAGGAGTATATCGTATACCTTGCAGCTGTGGAGAAGTTTACATCGGGACCACAAAACGCAGCATACAAGCAAGGATAAAAGAACATGAAAGATACTGCAGACTTGGCCAACCTGAGAAATCAGCAGTGGCTGAACATGGACTGACACAAACAGGACACAGGGTCTTATTCCAAGACACTGAAAGACTGGACAATTCTACCAACTATTTTGTCAGATTGCACAGAGAAGCCATTGAAATTCATAAACATCAGCACAACTTTAACAGAAAAGAGGAGAGTTTAAGAATGAATAAGGCTTGGCTTCCTGCCCTGAAAAACCTCCAGACAAAGACAACATTCAACAATAGCCATTCAGATTAGTTTTGGATTACACACATTAACAGATCACTTCAGGATACAATGGTGCCATATTAACATACCATACCCTCATTAGCACATTATCTTGATACTTACAGGACAATACTTTTGCAGGACAATACTCAGCTCAAACCCAACCCCTTTCTGACTATATATTACTCTTCCTACACCCTTGACACTGAGAGACACTGTCCTTCAGTGTTACTACTCTGAAGATGCCTGCCACAGTTGCTGGCGAAACGTCAGGAAAGAAAATTCCAAGACCACGGTTACACAGCCCGGATAACCTACAAGAACCAATGAACTCTGACCGTGAAAGCCTTCGACAATATAATGGGGAGCAGTGCTCAGAAGAGACTCAGGTGGTATGTCAAAGAGCCTCATGCAGCTCCCAAGCCACTGACTTTCAGCGAATTAGACAATTTACATTACATTAGACAATTAGAAACAGGCATGCTCATCACTTGATGGCTAATACATATAATAATCATTACAGACTAAACATCATAGACAAACGTTTCACCTCAAATGGTTGCTGACACAAATGTTCATTTTAAAATAAAGTGGGAGGGGAATAAATGTTTTACAACCTCATACCACCCATTTTTGCTTTTCCTGATGTCTCTTCATGTATTGTTGGTGATGAAGGAAATTACAATCCCCACTAATACTGCTTCTTGCCCTTATTCTGAGTTAGCTTCAGATGCTGACATGTAGCCAAATATCACTGGAAATGCTTCCTGCCCTTACTCTCATCTCTTCTGAATAAAACAATAATGAAAATAAATGGTGCCCAGCAACAGCTGAGATCATAGTTGCTTCCATGGTAAGTAGGGTGAAAACTTCACATCTGTTGATGACTGTTCAGAAAACTGTGGAAATGTTAACACTTTACAGTCTGTAAATAGGATGGTGTAGTTGGATGAAGGTATTCCAGCTCACCATTATCTGCTCACAGAAGCAGTTCACAACTTCACCTATGAGTGATCAAAGTTCTAAGTGGGAGTTACATTGTAAGCACATCTGTTGTAGGGGCACATGTAAGAATGTCTGTCTCACTGTTGTCCACAGCCTCAGACCAGGCCCCTGGCTACCTGACCATAATCAGGTCCTCTTGTTAGATCCCTTGTCTGAGCACTTTGGTATCTTATAAGGGCAAATGGGACCAAAGCTAACAGGAAAGAGCAAGGCACTGCTTTCTCATAGTGAACCAAAGTTTTTAGAGCTCTGGGAAACCATTTGGGGAACTGTGTGAAAAGGCTTTGGTTGCTGTCAGACAGATGGGCCAGTTTGCATTTTCCCAGGCCTCCAAGGTGAGACAGATTGCAAGACAATGAGAAGAACCAAGCCCTCCTCACACAGGTAATGAGCAAAACACTTAGCACTCCGATAGCCAGCAACTTAATCCTGTCAGCAATCAGAACCTATTCTTCTAATACCAACTAGTCTGTTCTCCATATCTAAATTTCCCTCTAGTTATATCATACTTGCAAAACTGCCTCCGAGTCATCTCCCCTTTCCTGGAGAGCCTGTCCCAAAACATCTTCTCTCATTTGAAAAACTATAACATAGTATTTAGAGGTACTCAATCAGAAGTCGCCATGAGTCGGAAGCGACTTGACGGCACTTAACACACACACAATCCGAAGTACCCAGGTATTGTCTATATGCTTCTACGTCCTGATGTTTCATACTAAATCAGTTAAAGTAATCAAAGAGTAATCAAGCCTTTGGCAATGTTTGGTTGCCAGTGAGGTAATAACACCTCAGGATATGTTTCGGGGTATAAGTATCTCCCATCTCAAAAGGGCAAAGTGTATCCGTTTTTCTGGATGCAAAATGCTCACCCAGTACTGCTAGTGCGGCTTTTGCTTTCTCCCGAGAAACAATGGTCTTTCCTTGCTTTATGCAGCTGCCATCTTTGGATGCCACTCATCTGACTGGTAAATATATTTCCCTGGGAACCTCACGTCCTTATGTCCACCCCCTCCTTCCTTTTTTCCTAGTTCTTGTATGCATCAGGTTCTGTGTATTTGTCTGTGTGTGTTTGTAATTTGAGTATTTTTATTAAAACTCTTAAAAGTTATACAACACTTCTTATTGAGAGTATTTCCACTGGTGTGCTCATCCTTGTAGAAATAGGTTCCGAGGTTCCGAGTGACAACCTCTTGTAAGGCTCATTTTGTCTTCATAGCTAATTCTTTCAGACTAAAAGGAGACCCCTCTAACTGGAGTAACACCCTGGAATACTCCTCAGTCATGGTCAGGCTGGGGCTGCCTTCAGGCTAGAGGACCTCTCCTGGCCCTGGCTCCTCAGCTGCTGCTGGGCTCTGAGGCTCACCCTTGGACTTCCACCCATCCCCCAGAGCCTGCTCCTTCCCTCCTTGTTCCCAGCTGGTCCTCAAGCCTTCCTGGAAGGGTGCTGTTTGCCTGCTGGCCTCTTGGGTCTCTCTCAGCCCCCATGAATTGCTTGGCCAGCCAGGCCACCCTCACCGCCACAGCCCACTCCTGATGTAGCACTGCTTCCACTTGCCCCATGTGGCCTCCTCATTGTGACATCCTCCCATCTGCTCCCTTCCTAAGGCCTACAGCCATCTTTTGGTGGCCTGGATGGCCAGAGTGGGCCCTGCCCTCCCATTGGTATCCTAGCACTCCTGGACATGTTTTCTTCTGCCCACGCCATTCGGAGTGCCCTGATACTGCCCAGGCCCCAGCAGCAGCAGTCTGCATGCTCATTCAACAAAAAAGAACTGGTAGATTCTGGATAAATTTGGTTTTTACATCATGGGAATCACTGTACGCGTTTGTGTGCAGTGTGTGCATATCTACATACAGTGTGGTCAGCCAAATCAAAAAGATATTATATAGCGGTAGATCCTCTATTTGTGTTCTTTACTGCTAACCTTTCCTTTGTGTTACTGAGCTCTCTCTCAATAGGTCACAGGATTTCCCCTACCAACTTTCTTTTATCACTGATCTATTATAATAGATGTAGCACTGATCAGGAAAAGCCCAGTTTGCACACATTAGGGCCTATTTTTCATAAACACACACAGACATAGTCATACAGCCTTGGTTTCTTATTTTGCTTGTGTCCCATTTCCACACAGGCAGTTACAGCTGAATCCTCTGAACAGGGGAAGAAGGATTACAGGATGATAGCTGACTACGGATCAACACAGCAGCTGTCCAAAGCATCTGGGAGCCGGGAGGCAGTGAAGACCTATAAGATTAGTAGTGGTGTTATCCAAGCAGAGTATCACAACAAGCTCTTGACACTGGGAAATACTGTGTCAGCAAAGTTCAGGCTTCAACTGTTACTTCTTATGTTACCTGGTTGCCCTACCCTTCTTGTTAATTTGAGTGGTAAGGTTTGGAGCTCTGCTCCCTTTCATACTGTGTGATGGGATGTCCTGATAGACAGGCACTCTTTCTTCTGAACCATTCCACTCAGACTTCCTCCTTTCTCCTTTCTCAGGGGGTCTGGCCTGATGGGGAGTTCTAGAAACAAACTGGCATAGTATTGGGGCTTCTGGCCTCTGTTTCCAATGGCTCATTGGATTTGGCCTCCTCCTGGGGTCTTGACTCCCCTTAGTCCTTGAACATGGTAGGAATTGTAAAAGGATCCGCCTCTGAAGAGGTTCTGCCCCCTTCTGATCCAAGGTAGGCACAAACAGTGCTACAAAAATCAGGACGCTCATTTTAACTAAAGTGAACTGAACAAAATCAAATGCAAGAAGTAAACAGTGTTCAGTCCATCTATATATTCTGTGTACACAAACTGAATGAATATAAATTATAGTGTCTATATGCCCACTGCTTCAACGAGACTTACAATGCAATCCTGAGCAGAATTACAGCCTTCTAAACCCACTGACTTCAATGGATTTAGAAGGATGTTAACTGTGCTTAGGATTGTACTGTTAAGGCATTTTGGCGAGCAGGTCTTCAATTACTATGAATTTATATGGGTTTTCTTAAAGCAAATATAATAATATATTATCACAGAAAGGTACCTTGCAAATAAAATTGAAGTCTGTTCTGAACAGCTTCTGGCCATGGGGAGAATTCTAAAGTCCTTATTAAATTTAAGATGGCCCATATATTATTATGCAGATATTATAATTCCCAGCATGATGTTATGATTGGGTAGATAATATCATGCTGTTATAGTCCTATGAATTTTGTTTAATCTAAAAGCAAATTCTAATCAACTGCCACATTCTCTGAGAACAAAAAGCTCATCCTGAGTTAATGATAGAAAGCACAATATACATAGCATCTAGTAGTTCAGCCCACAATTTCATGGATAGGACCAGCAGGATTTGGCTGCATATGATAAATTAGAGAATAGATACATATGATGATACAATATCTCAATATGAGGTTTGGGCCTTAGCATCTCTTGCCTCCCAAATTAAGTCGGTAAAATTGTATATATTGTACCATTTTGTCTAATTGTACCAGATTCATCCACCTACCTAATGTTGTGTTAACTGAGAATATTTTCTTCTTGGTGAATCCTGTTTCCTGGGGGCATTTTACAACATTATACTTGAGATATCCAAGAAGAAAGTTCCCTTAAAAATCATCTACTCAGTACTTGCAACAAGATACCATCAGCAATACTTTTAGTTTGACAACCATGAAAATACAGATTATACCCATTCCTTCCTCATTCTAAGGCTGTTAACCTTTCATGCCAACTGCAATGCTGTGCTTTCACTCAGTGAGGAAAAAAGCAACTTTAAATATTATTACAAAATTCATATCCGAAATCTATAAGCATTTGTAGATAATATTAAGTTGACAACAATAATATTAAGTTGACAAAAATAAATGAATTTTGAGTGAATGTTTTAAAAAGCATCAAAAAACTGGTGGTCACAATTTGTTCTGCAAAAAAAAAAAAAATCCTCCCTCCCATAGGTTCATGCAATGATATTCTTAGGGGCATCTCCCCCCCCTTCCCCCGCTGATACTATGCATCTTTCCTTGTATAGCCAGAATCAGTGAAAGTCTGCCTTTTCTGGGCCTTATTTGATGCAAGATGCATTCACCATAAATGTCTTACGATAGCAACTGTTCCACACAAAAGTGATTTGCCACAATTTGATACTGTGGGAAATTGGTGTGTGTGTGCCTGTGTGTTTGGTTCCCTTACTGTTTTCCCCAAGCATCATAGCGTTTTTGTGCACCACCTCAGTTTTCCTTGACTTTTCAGTGATCTTTCCCAACCTGCTTTGCTGCAATGTTTTTGGGAATCAATGCAGCAAAGCTCGGCTGGCTGCCATGAGGTCAGGGAAGTCTGAATTTTCCTCATCCCACTCACTCAGCAGCTGTTTCCCCTGCCTCTTGTTAGTTTCATGCTTGTAAATAAAATTAAAGATATTCTACCAACTACTAAAGATAAGGTACTTTAAATACAATCTGCTAGTATCCAAAATGCTGCTACTGCATTTTACAACACGTAGAAGATTACAGATAGGAACATTTAACCAACTATTGAAAGATGCCAGTTCATTTTCAGGAAAATGGGTTTTGTAATTTTCCACCTGCCTGTAGTTCATATTAAACTAACAAAATGCTCATCATTTTGACAGATGTATGTACTGCATACTCCTCCAAGGAGGGGTATAGTGCGGGATGCCTATCAGTTGGTGCCAAGCCATCAAGTGTCAGGGATGGAGCATAATTACTGATCTGAATGATATCTAACACTACAGATGTTGGGGACTGGAAGGAGAAGACAGTGTGCCTTACCTCCCTAGCCATCTGGTTCCTCCTCTGATATCCATGGTTCTCCATGTACTGCCGTAATATCCAATTTTGTGTGCATAGGCTCTGTAAGTGCACTCAATAAATCATAAGAATAAGGATCATTGGCAGTCTTTAACTAGTGGCTGGACAAACACTTGTGAAGGATGCTTTAGGCTGATCCTGCATTGAGCAGGGGGTTGGACTAGATGGACTGTATGGCCCATTCCAACTCTGTGATTCTATGAACAGTTATAACCCTCTAAGCTTACTGACTTTGATGGACTAAGAAAGTGACAACCCTAAGCAGAGTTATACCATTCTAAGGGTATAATTGTGCTCATGTTTGCGCTTATTTTATATTTAGTGCTCATACAGAATCTAAGCATGCAAAATAAAAGTCTACTCCTAAGAAGAGTTACCCACTTCTAAATTCACCAATTTCAATGGGTTTAGCCTATGTGCATCAGATTGGATGAAAAAGCAATGCAGGATGGCCTACTGGCAATGAAGTCAGTATTGGCATTCTAGATGGGATGGAAGATAAGGTGTTTCCCTCCCTCTCATTCCCCACTATGCATAAGGGCAGTGCACTGTACAAACCAGCCCTAAATTAGTTCTACTCAAACATATTTTTATATTTTTCTCATATTTCTTTCTTTAGAAAATATACATCCTGTCTTACTGTTAAAAATAATGCTCACAAGGGTATGTATAATAATAATACTTTCAAGGGTGTGTTTATTTATTTATTGGGAAAAGTACTTAGGGACATTTTTTGGACGAAAGCTGAACCTGTTCCCATGGTGATCCCAGCCACTAATAATCAAGCCTGTTTCTATATGCATAGCCCCTTCCTAGGATCTGTTTCTTCATCATGCTGCAGTATGATACAATGTGTGTTTGTGTATGTGTACATCATTATTGGGGACATGCTTCTTATTCTGGGGTATTATTCTGCTGGTCATAAATTCTAAACAAAATAATAATAGGAGATGATGTGTGATAGTATGTTAGCAGACTTTCATAGGCATCTGCCTGCTGACTTCTAGTCTGATGTAATATGGCAGCTAGTATGTATAGTAGTATACATCAGGTAGTCTTCAATATTTTCAACAGATACATCTTACTGGGGCTTACATGTATATGATACTTCTGTTGGGGTGTTTATCTTCAATGAATTTATATTCTCTATCATACCTTAGTGCAGGGGTCTCCAATATGGTGCCCGCCAACTCCGTTCCTGGTGCCCACCAAGTGTTTGTTAGAAAGTGGGTAGGGCCAGGTAGGACTTTTATTTAGCAAGGTTTCCAATTGGCCATTGGAGGTTTGGTTTGCTGTGCAGATTTTTAAAAATCCTGCTTTGGAAGCAGATGTCACCATGGCACAAAAATCTTCACTGTGTGACTGAAGGTAAACTGCGGCAGCCATTTTATGGCTGGCTCTGCCTCCTGCACCCACCACACTGTGTCAGAATTCCAAAGGTACCCACAGGCTCAAAAAGATTGGGGACCCCTGTCTTGGTGTATGAGCATACACACCTGGTCCACAGTACAAAGCATGACAAATCCATTTACTCAGGAGGACAATTCACCAAATTTACAGTCTTAATGCTAGAAATGTTATAAATATATAGGCTGCTCCTCAATTATTAGCTCTGCATGTCAGTCTCGGGCGGTATAGTTTTGAGGAGACTCAGGAGGGCTAATCATACCAGAAAATTATGCCCAAGATGTACATGCTTTAGATGTCACAATAATAAAAAGGAAAACAATCCTCCCGTGTCCGGCCAAAACTGTCACAAAAAATGCACACAGATATTTAGCATATCCCACTTCTGTAAGGGGTTAGGGTCCAAATAAGGAAGAATTTTGGAACATTAAATATTTGCATGTACTGCTATTTAATAAATTTCTTTGACCTTCAAATCAAAATTGTTTTGGAGTATACCTTGATGCACAGTTAGTGTCCCCCCCACCCCCGCACACTATTATCAATAAAACAAATTGTAACTGATAGTTTGTTTGCTTTTGATGTGGACAGTTTATTTAGAAGGGGAGACACATTCAGTCATTCAATCCCCCCCCCCCCCGCAGTGAGACATGATTGTACCATGTTGTATAGAAAGCTGATTTAGCAAAATGATCAAATGTGAGGTGTGAGCTGGGGAGATCACAACTCAGATTTGCTAGATGGCCATAAAGATATTCTTTTAGCCCTGCATCTACAATGCACTGGTAATGATTCTGGTCTACTTGGGCTGTTATAAGGATCAATGATGTAACAAATGTAAAACAATTGGGACAGAAGATAGACCAGGTTTTATCCTCTCCTTGAATTGAACCCCGCCACCCCCCCCCCACACACACACCAAAGGTTTACAGCTTAGGGCACAGTGAGGATATACATTTTAAATCCACTGTAAAACCAAAAACAACTAATGATTACATGATTAAAGGCTAAAAAGAAATTATGGTCTTGGTTGTTTACATTTTGTGAATTTTCAGTTCTTCACATCGTATGAGTTTTCTTATATAGGATCCAGTTGCTACATGCCACTTTTGGAGAAGCAAGTGTACATATCTAGGTCTGATCCAAACAGCCCTGCAAGAAGATCTGTGTATGCACTGAAACATGCATGGCATACATTAACTTTACTAAAACACAGTTCCCTTTCATTCTAAAGATATATGTGCTACAGAATGCCAAAACAATACATAGCACGAATGAATTCTAAATGCAGTTGCAAGTGATATGCAGCTCAGCAGCATGGACTTACCAAGTGTAGAAAGTCACTGTAGGTTGTTTTATGAGCTGTTTGTAGCTGTTATCTGTTATTTTGTACAAGGAGACATATTAGTCTCCTTGTACAAAATAGGTACAAAAATATATATGGTAAGTAAGACTTGAAAGAGTCTGCCTAAAAAGATATCTAGATGGAGACAGGGTATGTGGCAGCTTGTTGTTGTTATTATCCTGAAATAACCCCAAAATAGTGTAGTGATACCCTATACAAGAAACATAAATAAGGCAACTTGAAGTATTTTCCATTATTCAGTGTTTCACAAGAATTATGGTATCTAAACAGAAACCCCACCAACCGTCGTTCTTGCCCTTGGTAATGAGTGATTTTTTGCCTCCTTTTTTGTATTAAGAGAGCAAGTACAAACATGAATTAAATCATAAGATTATTAACATTTATATTTGTTCTATGAATAGTAGATTTGGAACACAAAAGTCTCTTGAAAAGCAAAGAAAAAAATCACAAGGAAGATTTCTGAAAGTATCGTATATATGTTCTTTTCACCTTTAATTATGGAGCAATTCCTCTAAATCCATCTTTCTAACGTCAGTTCTGCCAATACCAATTTTTAGAGAATTTGCTGGTTTGGAGCTGCAAATTGATTTTTTTTTTATTGTGATAAATTAAAATCCAATATTAGCCAACAAGATACAAAACATACAGAAGTCAACGTTTGTCTCTGAAATTAGGTCACTTGCATGTGAATGAGCAATGAGAAAAATAAGTGATGGACATTTTGGAGAAATAAATAACATATTGAGAAATAATTATCCATTTTATCAGCCTAAAACTGAAAACCATGCCAAAAGAAGCAGTTTGCAGATGGGAAAGCAAGATCAGGTTCCCAATCAGCACTGGAAGTAGTTGTGTCATGCACTGATCTGGGTGGAGGTCATTTTCATAGCACCCCATGCTACATATTTATGTTCAGCAGTACATGACAGGACATAGTCACAAGAAGGTAGAAGAAACTGCTGAATGAAGGAGTGACATTCAGTATGCTGGCACCTATTTTTATCATGTAGACCTTACACCTAACACTGTCTCATGACGGTTATAACTGAAGAATGAGCCTTCATCATGAATTACTCTCCCTTTGGTCATAGAAACTCTAGCATTTGGGTCTAGATAGTTTTTTTCCCCCAGGGATGTAGTAGCATGTCAACAGTAAGCTTTAGATTGATCCTCACCAGACTGCCAGATTCTGAAGGAAGCCTCCTTCCAATGATTCATAATGAAATTCCTTATCCTTGGAGCCCTAGAGAGTAAACAACATCCCCAAGGCCATAGTAGGGATTTTTTTTTAATCTGGACCTTCTTTCCAAATAATCCTAGATCCTGCCATGATTTCTTGCAGAGGAAAGGCTTTCATTTACAAGGTAACCCAATATTTACAAATCTTGTCTGACAGCACTCCTACATCCTTTTCTGCTATATTGTAGGAAGCAGAATGTAAGACAGTCATAACGTTTTAGGTTCAGATATTCATACAATTACTGGTATATTTATTATACTTTGAATATAAATACCAACCAATACTATCCCAATAAACCTTCTTAACAGACTACATTACTTACTCCTAATTGTAATGATACAAGTTAGACAACTCAGTATTAATTAGCAAAATTAATTCCATCTGCCATCAGCCTGGTTTTTAATCTGGTAATACTAAATAGTTAATTTATATAAAAAGGGTGTGCCAGGAAGCCTAGGGTATCCTGGTGGGGTAATACTATTACTGCCTTGGTGAATACCATGAGAAGGGCTATGAATTGAAAACTGTGGGAACCACAACGGAAGCAGAGATGTCTCTGATGGTTTGGCCTTTTCTTTATGTGGAAGTATGCATCTAGCAGGTCTAGTGTTACAAACCATATACCTAGGAGTAACAGAGGAAGGATCTGCTTCGGGTGGTAGATCCAAGCGATAAGTTGAGGGATAGGGTTGATGACAAGTGATAAGGGGTTCCAAGTCTTGCACATGTTCCAAGGAGGATTCAGATAAGTACAGTGAGCAGCCTGGTGGATAGGGCATTCTTGGTACAGAAACTTCCTTGACTGGTTCCAATGGTGGTTTACAAGAACTGAGGGGTGACAACTTGGATTTGGAAGGCTTCTCTGGGTCCTTGTATTTATGTGGAACATTTTAAGGTGGTGGTCCTGAGCAGCTGTGCTCCTGGGACGTAGGGGCAGAGCCTGAAGCTTTTCCTGTGTTTTTTGTCAGGCCCAAGGCATTCAGAATGGGCTTTGGAACCACTGGAATTGAAGTTGCTTGGATCCGTCTGTCAGCATTAGAGGATGGCGTCCAGCTCAGACCTTTCTCCTGAGCTGCGCCACACAAAGCCTTTTCTCAGATTACCACTGGTGTGTCTTGCTTGGGTGGTAAACTGGCGAGAAATACAGTAGCGCAAGATGTTGTGCTCTTCGCCGAGGTGCAGGGGGCATTTTTCATGGTCATCTGTGTGGGGGATTTTGGAACCACAGGACCTGAATTTTTTCAAACACTGCTTTTTCTGCCATTTCCTATGCTCTGTGGAGGCAGTAGAATGTGGTAAAAATTGTTGGCAGTTTTGTGTTGGTTGAAAGGAGATGGAGCTTCTACTAATGAGACTCTCTTTGCGAAAGAAAGAGGACTGAGGGAAGGGTGCTCTGCCCCCTCAATATTACACTGCAAAAGGCAGGAAACTGCATAGAGGACTATATAACGAAAGGAGAATTATATAATGTAAGGCAATACAATCGACAGGATATCAGATAAACAGTGTAATAAGACTAGAACTGCAGAAATCGGAAACAAGGCATAAATATTAAACACAATATGTTGAACCATGCAAGAAAAGGCCCTGTTCAGATGAACGTTGTCATGGTAGGGCACAGGAGGAAAGGAGGTCCTGCAGAAATGAGACTCCAAAGCCATACAGGGCTATGTGTGTGATGGTCATTACCTTGAACTGACTTTGGTAACTTATGGGAAACCAACAGAGTGACTGCAGAATGGGAGTAATATGCATGCACAGCCTAGTTCCTAATAATAACCGAGCTGTGGCATTCTGTACTAACTGGAGCTTCTGAGTTAATTTTGACGGGAGACCTATATAGCGTGCATTACAGTAGTTTAGATTCGATGTTACCATGGCATAGATCTGGGTGGCCAGATCAGCCAAGTCAAGGCCATCTTCCAGGCTAAATGAAGTTAGAAGAAAGAGTGGTTTTTTTTTTTTTTTTTTTTGCAGCTGCATTAATTTGCTTCTCCGGCAGTCATGCTGGGTGCAGTATAAGCCCTAAGCTCTTGACCTTGTCAGCAAGGGTCAGCTGAACCCCATCAAAAGTGGGAAGCATGATGCCCATTAAGACCTCAGGGTTTTCAGCCAGCACGACCTCTGTCTTGTCAGGGTTCAGTTTCACTTTGTTAACTCTCAGGCATTTAACCACAGAATGCAGGCAGTGGCTCAAGACTGTTACTGCATCCCCTGGATATTTGGTCAGAGAATGAATAGTTTGAGCTGTACCTCACCCTGAGGTCCATCTCTGCTGTACTGACCATTAGCGGAAGAAGAGAGTCTCTTTGAACATGTTCAGAAATGCTTTTCAAGGTGCCTGTTCATCATCCTTGAGAAACCATTGTCAGTTACCATACAATTAGATTTAGGGATCAAGCATTCTAAGTGCTAAGGAATTCTAAGGCTGCGAAGTGCTAAGCATTCTAAGGCTGCTAAGGAAGCCAGGCCCCAACATTTACCTTAACAAATTAATTACCAATTAGAATATCTGTTTTCACCTCCTGCCCATATCAGCGTAAAGATCTTAATGTCTCATATGATCTTACCCTTTCCACCACAAGACCCTGTGGCCCTATTTTTGCCAACTTCTTCATACACCATTTTAATTATTTCCTGCTCCCCCCGCCTAAAAAGAGGCCTAAGGTGGCCTAAATAGATTTTACATCAGCACTTAAAACATCCAAACAAAATAGCAGTAACTATAAAGCAAAGCTTCAAATAAAAACTATGCTAGAAAAAACATCCCATCCATCTTTCATCAACATCAGTTTAAGAACAAATTCAAAAGAAAGTTCTAAAAAGCTAGACTGATTTTCAGTCCCTCTGCTCTCCCTTCCCCAGAAGCAAAGACGTCCTCCTCATATCTGGTAAACCATTCCAGAGGATTGGCGTCATGACTGAAAATGCTCGCAATCAGACTGCAGGCAAATGAACATCCTTACGGGGGGGCAGAATAAGAGCCGGCCTCACAAGAGCCCCCAAGGTGGCTAACATTTTTTTTAAAAAAATACATGGTAAAATCACACTTTAAAACCATTAAAATCAACCCCCCGACACACAACATTAACACCAGAGTTAAAATATGTACAAGACATAAAAGATAACTATTAAGAAGGAGGGATAACTGAGGGAATGCTAACCAAAACAAAAAAAAGTCTTCGTCCACTGGTGGGAGAGGGCAACAGAAAGGGACAGACAAATCACCATTGGGAGAGTTGTACATGGGTCCCAGGTCATGAATGAGCTTTAAAGGTAAGAACAAGAACAGCTCAGAAATAAAGCTATTTTACAAGTGTTACATATTCATGTTGATGTTTTCTAGTCAAAAGATAGGCTGCTGCATTTTGCTAGATAACATCTTATCAATTATATAAGCAGTACCACTGAGCTATTATCAAATAGCTCATCCTCTATGAAACCAACAAAGCTGTAATTTCACACCATAGTCTGTTGGAGCCTTCTCTTTGATCTGCAGTAACAATTTATGTAGTATATCACCTGCTTTGTGTGACTTTGTCAGTTGTTTATCACTGCACAATTAAGAAATACTTTTAGGGATACAATAACCATGAGATTCAATTCTGCTGTGTCGGGTTATCATCTTACTTACTCCAGTCTTCTCGTCGAAGATTTTGATTCCTCCAAAAGATATGGTTAGAAATATTTTCTGCTTGTGTTCCCCTTTTGAACGAGCTGCACCAACAATTCCCTGTTGGGAGAAATGGTTCAGATTCAAAATAATTCATTTTTTTTTCCTACTCACTGTTCATGCACATTAGCAAGAAGAACATTTCTCTTAAAAGAACTGAGGATTTTCATTCAGTTTTCCATTACTTCTGATGTGGGCTCAAGCAGCATACATACCATTCTAAAAACACTGGTTTCCACATGAAGATCTGCTTAAAATTTAGTTTTTTTAAAGGCCTCCCAGCTACAAGCAACATAATTCAGGATACAGTTGAAAGCATTGAGTTCTGAAGCAATCAAAACCCATTGTAATGATGGAGCTGACAATTAGCAATATGCTTGACTATGAATACCCCTTTTATTTTACTGCCTTCCTCCTGAAACCATAGGACAAAAAGCTTTCTTGCCAGGTAGGGGCAACTTATGAAATTGATGAAATGAGGAAGTAGAGAATCCACAGCATTCATATTCACTAACACTCTTCTTTTAAAAATTCCCTCCCCATACAAGCTTTCTAACAGGCACATTTAGGGCTTTTCTGCACACTCGACTTCTGATTTTTTTGGCAGTCGGATCCAGAAGCACTGCAATCGGTTTGGGCACAGTTCTTCTGCACATCTACCTTCCCTCTATATTTTCAATTGTGGAGTCAGTTTGTTTTATTCCACACATGCCTTAGATAATGAGGATTTCCAAGGGAGGATTCTGTCATCATCAGGGATGTCAACGGTGGCATCACAGCACCCCTTTATTAAAAAAAACTGGCACTCAAATGCCACTATATTGCTAGAGTGTTGTAACAATAGGCTAAGCAGGTTCTCTCAATTACCAGCTTCCGTTTTTTAAAAAAGTACGTCTGTATCCCTTTCCCTTGGGGAGATATGCCTTTCCCCCTATATCTCCCTGAAGGAAAAGGCTAGAGACTTTTTCTTAAAGCGAAAGCTGGGAATTCATGGAACCTGCTCGACCTATTGTTACAATTGGTTCTTGTAGGTTATCCGGGCGGTGTGACCGTGGTCTTGGTATTTTCTTTCCTGACGTTTCGCCAGCAGCTGTGGCAGGCATCGTAAGAGGAGTAACACTGAAGGACAGTGTCTCTCAGTGTCAAGTGTGTAGGAAGAGTTATATATAGTCAGAAAGGGGTTGGATTTGAGCTGAGTCATTGTCCTGCAAAAAGTATCAAATTCATAAACATCAAGTATCAAATTCATAAACATCAGCACAACTTTAACAGAAAAGAAGAGAGTTTAAGAATGAATAAGGCTTGGCTTCCTGTCTTGAAAACCTCCAGACTAACAAAGACTACAGTCAACAATAGCCATGCAGATTAGCTTTGGATTTCACACATTAACAGATCACTTCAGGAAACAATAGTTCCATATTAACATAC
This sequence comes from Euleptes europaea, assembly GCF_029931775.1. Classification (NCBI taxonomy): domain Eukaryota; kingdom Metazoa; phylum Chordata; class Lepidosauria; order Squamata; family Sphaerodactylidae; genus Euleptes; species Euleptes europaea. The sequence continues at coordinate 67,879,933 of NC_079313.1, read as the reverse complement.
CACACCCTCATTAGCACATTATCTTGATACTTACAGGACAATGATTAGCACATTACCTTTGATACTTTTTGCAGGACAATGATTCAGCTCAAACCCAACCCCTTTCTGACTATATATTACTCTTCCTACACACTTGATACTGAGAGACACTGTCCTTCAGTGTTACTCCTCTGAAGATGCCTGCCACAGCTGCTGGCGAAACGTCAGGAGAGAAAATACCAAGACCACGGTCACACAGCCCGGATAACCTACAAGAACCAATGAACTCTGACCGTGAAAGCCTTCGACAATATATTGTTACAATGCTCTAGTAATATATCAATATTTTAATGCTGTTAAAAAAGAAAGAAAAGGAAATCACTTGTCTTTGGAGGGGAGGAAGAAGGGAGTGGTTTGACCATCACAGTCCCATGATCAAAAAGTGAGCTGTAAATGGGTGGCAAAGGGTGGGACAAAGAAAACCAACAGAAACATTATGCATGAGGAAAAAGGCAAATCAAAATAGGCTTCCAGAAATAGATTGGGGTAAAAATGATCTCAAAAGAACTGGAAAAACACCAGAGTGTGTGTGGGGGGGGGGCGTGAAGTAAAAACTAAAGGCACATGTGTGTGGAAATCAGGGGTTAAACCAAAGTAGTATGGGGCCAGGATCACCACCACCACCAACAACAACAAACCCTTATACAGAATTGTGTAATCATAATACATTTTCTAATGTGACATAAGCTGTATGTGACATCAGTTTCCTACTGCCATTTACATTGGCCAAACTGGGCACTTCATATGCAAGAGAATTAATGCACACAAATCTTTCATTAAAAATAGAAACACTTAAAACAACCTGGGAACACAAACTTAAAGGCTGCAGGATTAGAGCCAAATAATTTCAAAAGAAAAAACTAGTAAGCTGCAGCTAATTTGGAATTCAAATAGAGTATCATAGTACCACAGTTGGATGCAGTAGGGACCGGATGAGCTTCTCTCATTACAGAAAATAATTGTCCCTCCTTACAGGTTTATGTATACGATTTGTATTCATCCCTGTTTTGTTAATTCATCAACAGTTGGGAGCCATATGGAAGGTGGACGCCCCTCAGTCCCCACTGCTGCCCCCTCCACTCTTCCCCCAACCTCTGCTGTCTGGGCTTCCTCAGCCTCAAACCACTCAAGGGAGGAATCTAAGCTCGACTCCTCCCCACTCGCTGCCAGGTTGTCTGTCTGTCTGACCCATTGCAGCCAGGCTCTCCTCTTCAGCCTCTGCCCTCTGATAGCTTATATTGTCTCCCCCTTCACCCAAGGCCCTCCCAGGCTCTGCCCTGGGAAGCCATATAAGGTTCCCCCTTTGCCCCACCTACTCCCAGGGGCTTGCTCGGTTGCTGCGTCACATCGCCAGCCAGCCTGGGCCCTACCACCCATCAGCTGTTTGATGGAGATGCGGCAGGGTGGGGCAGTGTTGTGTGGCCTCCTGTTTCTTCAAGTAGGTCAAAGCCTTCAACTGTTTCATACTGAAACAAAGATGATGTTTTATTTTTGAAGTTTTTACTTTGAAACCTCCTATCCAAACTTAATTCTTCTCTTCCAATTCTGCAAATTAAGGAATCTCTACTGAACATTGGGGGAAAATCACAGTTGAAATGGTCGAGGGGAGGGGAGGACACATAGCACTACAAAGAGAAACATAAGAATTCCTTATACATATTTTCTCCATTTGCAGTTCTTCAGGATCCAATTCAGAATTTATGAAAAACTAATAATAGTGCTTCAGGTATTTGTTGAGTTAGTGCCAGGATGGGATCTGGTCAGATTCATGATTTTTATTTAAGTTGCTCTGCACAGCCATATGAAATGGACCATAGTACTTAATACTATACATGGGGGACGACAATGGCTTGGACCCCATGGAGCATTTCTGCAGATGGGAATGATTTCTCACAGTTAAGCAAAACTTCCTTGCCTACCTCACTGCAAAAATGCCCTGCTAAAATGCTGTTCCTTAGCATGCAGGGGGCGTGGAGAGGTCAAAGGTCTGCAGTGGAAGGGGGGAACTGGCAACAACCACCCCCTTTACTTTTGCAGATTCGCTGCAGGAGCCAAGTCAGCATATTCCTTCATCTTACAAAACAAACAAACATCTACATACAGAAGAAAAAAAATGATAGAGAGAATATTTCTAGTTTAATCTTTTTGCTGAGTGATATGATAGTTTTCCATGTGTGGGTGTTCCCACAAGCATATTACTTCCCAGTTTAAATCTGAAGTAGAAGAACAGTTTTTACCATATGAGCTGATATTTGTAAAGAAAAATGCTGAAAAGGGAACATATTGTTATCAAGTTGAAAATGGTGCATATCATCTTTTACTGCATGCAGATCCCGAATAAATCTATATTGTATTGGACCTGTGACTGTGAACCTTTTTGCCAATTATCTGAAAATTAATGGTTACAAACATTCCAATTTCTCAACAGACACATCATAATGTTTGCAGTCCAGTTTCTGTAAGGGACATGAAAGTTATCCGTTTGGCTGATAAGTTATCAGCTTGGCCTTGCCCTGATCTTAGAGACAAGGATAGCATTGAGGCCTTTCCTATGAATTTCTTACCACCCACACTTGTAAAAAAATAGCTTTAAGGTGGTGAGAGTCACACCAGTAACAAAGAGAATTCAGTAGACACAGAAGAGCCTATTGAGCCTTGCTTGTATCTCCTGAAGTCTCAACACAGTCAGTGCCAACTTGTCCTCTTGGAAAGGTAAGGGTTTTTTTATGCTTGATGAGGGATATGGAGAATGACAGGGGTGGGGATTGCTATTTAATTCACATTTTCTTGCAAATACTCAAAAAGCCTCATGGTTGTTTGTTTTTTAAGTAGTTGGAAGGAAGGCTCATAAGTAGTGGACATTTAGTTCAATCCAGCAGATCTCGAACTCTTTTTTAACTATTTATTTTGAGTTTTTCATAACTAATTTTCATTACAGGGTACCCAATTGGAGAAAGAAATGGCTAGAAAGGGAGCAGAGATGAGCCTGGACAATGATTTCCTCTTTGCTCTCATGAGGATTTCTACTGGCGTTATTCATTGTTCTCCAGGCACCAAACTAGACACCCAAATGAACCATTATGATTGCAAGCCCTGAGTGAGTTAAATAAAAGTTGGTCTCAACCAAAGAGAGATCTAATTAACTTAGTTTAACTATACAGGTGGACAGGTGGCAAACTCATTTTAGATAGAGCTATACAGTTATTTTGATATTTTTTTGCAATTCAAACTAGACATCAACTGAAAAGGTGCAAGAAAAATTGAATCAGATTTCAGCACGTGCCTCTTCTGTGACTTTTCTTTGTAAATATAAAGCTGGCCTCCATGGAATACAGAAGTAGACCAAAAATGAACATCTTATCTTATCTGGTTCCCCCCCCCCCTTTTTGAGTGGGTGAGATGCTATTTGGCGGTGTATTGCCTGAGATCATATTATTTGAATGTAATGATATACAACTATCACATAGTAATTGTTCTGCATACATTCATTAGTATTTACTGCACTCCTAAGAGGAGACCCATACTTAAGATAGGGAACTAGCACCCAGGTGGTAGCTTATCTCTCAAAGTTGCCAAATGAAAAAAAAAGTGTTCATTATTTCAGGTTTTATGTCCTACAATCAGACCACTAGTCCATGCTGCCTCTAGTAGAACAAAATCAATATGCCACAGGTAATGCTTCAACAGAAGGACATGAATATTAAAAGGAAAATAAATAACATCGTCATAACCTACAGAGCAGGATCAACAACAACTACTTCAATTTGTGACACCACCTGTTTATCATGGTTCTAGTCACATCATAACATCACACAAGCAAGTCTCTCAATTATGTTAACAAGAATCAAACATCTTGGAGGTGATTTGGCAATTGAGATCCTCGGGGAAAGAGACAAAATGGCCAGCCTAGCCTTGTTAACATCCCAAAGTCTCCCAAAACACTTGTTGGCAGATGGAATCAAGGACTGAAAGAGAAAAACACTACATGCAGATAAAATCTTATGGCTGTATCATAGCACAGGTTTCCTAGAGGTGTTACGGGCCGGCCCTTTAAAAGTGGATTCTTTCCATCACTAAATTTCTCAAAATCCTGGTGCCAAAAACAGGAGCAGGGCTAGTAAAAGAAATTTGCAACACTGTCTCCAAATACAGGATGTAATTCTTTACTGTCACAATCAAATCTTTTATGCAGAGAATGCAGGCAGGTTGCACATGCTTCATGAACCCTCTCACACACTGATCCTTCCTCACTCTCACAATATAGACAACATTGATCCTCTGCTGATATCACTGGGTTGTGAGGAAGAGGAGAAGAAGGTTTTTATACTCTACTTTTCTCTACCGTAAGGAGTCTCCAAGTGGCTTACAATTGCCTTCCCTTCCCCTCCCCACAACATACACCCTGTGAGGTAGGTGGGGCTGAGAGAGTTCTGAGAGAACTGTGACTAGCCCAAGGTCACCCAGGAGCTTCATGTGGAGGAGTGGGGAATAAAACCCGGTTCTTTAGATTAAGAGTCCATCGTTTTTAACCACTACACTATTCTGTACTGTTATGTAACAATACAGGCCCTTTCACATCTAGTATAAATGACAGAGGCATAAAAAGCCATGGAAGTGTGCATGACTCAATGTACTGATGAAAGAAGTGAAGGACCTTGGCTCAAAATGGCCATTGTTTAAAGACGACCTCCTTAAGATCAGACTGCAGTGAATGAGAGAAACACAGAAGAGATTGGCTTGTCTCAGCCTTTTCACTAACAAAACACACACTGCACATGTCTCTTTCCTACCCTATATACGCAGAACCTCCTTCTTTTACTTCTCATATCTAACATGCCTGTTGAGTATGAGCAAAGCCCAGTGGGTATTTTAATGATTTTTTTCCTCCTTTACAAAAAGCAACTCTGCTTTCAGTGACAATTGTATTCCACAGAAGGGAAGCGCTACAGAAACAAGGGGCTCACAAACATATTCAGACAGTCTGTGTCCTCTCTTACCCTCAGAAAGTCTGTACCCATGTTGTACCTTGCATCTAGCAGTGGGTCTATGGTGAGCTGGTTTGTTGCACAAAATACAGCAGCAGCTACAGGTTCACTTTCCCCTCTTTCAAATTTCCCTTCATCCTAGCCAATCAGATATGACTTTGATGACACTAACACGGGAAAATGAAGCTTATTTAGTGTGAAGGTAAACATTGGGAATACACATTGTTCTCACTCTAAATTAACTTCATTTGCCCTCACTGATGTAATTGGGTAACCAAGTCTGATTGGCTATATGGCAGTATCATTCTTACCTGGAAAATGACAGGCAATTAAAAAAAAATGGCCCTGAAGCAGCAGCCAGTCAGGGCTGTGACTCTCAAGCAAACTGCCCCCCCCCAAAAGAAAGCTAACAAAGGTCTTCCAGGTAAAGTGGTTCAACCCTAGTAAGCATCCACCTTATTCAATGCCATTAAAATAATATTTTTAAAGTGTAAAGCTCTTTCCCTTTGAATCCAATATAATTTTAATTTAAACGTTTCACAGCACCTTTAATTTCATCATGGAATCTTGGCATAACTTGTCGCCTCGTGCTGCAGAAACCTCGTCTATCCCAATCAGTTTTGCTTTGTATCGAACACCGTCGCCTTTAAACCTTTTTATTAAAGTGGCTTCGCTGCGATCCTGACCTGAAAAGACAGAGGTGCGCATTTGAAATCCACACAGTTGTACAAATATATATATATATATATATATAAGGCTAAAAGCTTACGGGCAAGTTTAAAGTGAAAGGTAATTCATCTATTTTACTGTTTAAATATTTTAAGTCCATACTAATGATGTGACAGAGTCCTGTAAAACATAACAGATATCGTGGAAGCCAATTTTCAATAGAACTTGAATAGGAGAGAGAAAGCCCACCACATACTGCACGAAGTGCTTAAGCGATAATTCCAATATACTAGCTGGGAAAAGGGGAGGAATCTCGTAGCTACTCCACTAGTACAGAGGTGACACTCACTGCCATCCAATAAGAAGACACTCGATTAATTAAAAAACAAACGAACAGGGCTACTTCACTGGAAGTAGCTTTTAATGCTTATGTACAGTTTTGGAAATAATGCTACATTCGACACCTTCCAATAGTATAAATTTTTGGATCTTCCAATATTAAATAAACACCTGTACTTCATATTTATTTCTCTAGTTGGGTCATCTCAGAGTTATTAATCCTTAGGATGGCAATACCTTCTACTTGAAGGGACCACTATGATTCTCTATGGAACAGTGAAATCCTTTCATTACAGGCAACAACCTTGATTTGCCTCATGACCATTTATCTCAAGATGGATATGGAAACAAGCCATGATAATGTACAACCAAAGACTGGAGTTCAGCTCTGTGATTGCAAGCAAGGTAACATGTCATGATTTAAAGACTTAATTTTATCAAACCAATTTGAATGTTTTAGATTAATGGGAACCCTTCATACATTTTTAGAATGCAGAAGAGATACCATAGAAAATCTTGAGTATGAATGTAACTTGGCATGCATGTCAATTAACACCAGTGATGTGACTCTTCCAGATCATTGTGGTATTCAAAATTACTTAGTTATTTAAAATTTATTATTATTTTTCCTGCAGACCCATGCCATTTATAGATGTATAGGTGATATGATAGCCATCTTCAAGTATTTGAAAGGCTGTCATATAGAGTATGGATTGGAGTTGTTTTCTGTTGCCCCTGAAGGTTTGACCAGAATGAATGGGTTGGAATTAAACCAAGAGTTTTCGACTAAAAATTAGGAAGATCTTCCTGACAGTGCAGTTCCTTAATGTAACAGGCTTCCTCAGGAGGCGGTAGACTCTCCTTTTGAGGTTTTAAAGCAGAGGCTAGATGGCCATCTAACAGTAATGCTGATTCTATTACTATGAATTTAGGCAGATTGTAAGAGGGAGGGCAGGAAAGGATGAGCCAGTGCTCAGCTCTTCTGGCCCTTTCTTATATGCCCAGGGTAATGCTGATTGCCACTTTGGGGTCAGGAAGGAATTTTCCTCCAGGCCAGATTAGGCCAGGGATCTTGGAGTTTTTTTGCCTTCCTCTGGGCAAAAAGCAGGGGCCAATGAGGGAATGGGGGGGGATGTAGCTGTGAATTTCCTGCACTGCACAGGGGGGTGAACTAGATGACCCTTGGGTCCCTTCTGGCCCTATTTTTATATGCTTCTAGAGCCAAATAAAAATTAACATTTAGTTGAGTTTAAAAGGTACAGGGCTAAAACCAGTGAATGAGACTCTACAGAATTGTTCTAAAATTTACAATAATCAGACATTTCTCTTTTAAATAAGAAATATGTCACAATGTATTTTCTAAATTTCACCAGCATAAAGGCTCCCATTACTGGAAACTGTAGAATAAATGAATGTGGGACAAACTAGGTGATAGTAAGTAAGTAGCTACAGCAGAGAAAGTCTGAGGGAAAGTACAGGATTTATTTATTTAAAACGTTTACTAGCCTCCTCTCTACCTTATAGGAACTCAAGGTGACTTACAAGGTAAATAATAGCAGAACACAATAAAATACATAAAACCACTAGTTAAAATCAGTCATTTAAAACCGCCATTAGGTAGGCAGAAGTACTAATCAACTAATCAAATACAGTCATGAATAAAAATTTCTTCAGCTGCCTCCTAAAAATCCAGAGAGAGGATCAAACCACATGAGACATTGTTAACAGAAGCTGCAGCAGGACTCCATTAAGTTCAGGACTGTAGAATGTTAAGGGGTGTGTGTCTCCTCCTGACTTTTTCCTCATGCAGCCCCTACGAGTTTTGTAAGACTCACCTAAGAGCTATTGTGGGGCAACATATAAGAAGCACCTATCAACGTGGACATTTTCCCCCTTTGGGACAAATGGCAGCTCTGAGGGGACTGTTTGAAATGGAAAAAAAAATGGCAGGGGAGCAAATTAATCCTTCTCCTCTTGGGGTCACAGTCAGAACCAGGACTCCTATCACTGCTATTTACAACAAGACTCCATTTATAGATCTGGAATCCTTCCAAATGACCCCCCCCAATCAATTCTGTCCCACTTCCTTTCAGAAGGCTGTGACTGATGAATAATTTTGAGATACTCAAAACCCTTATTCCACTTATTCTCACAAAAGCTGTTTGTGATATGTGAAAATTTTGTACACTGCCTTGAATCTTTTCAAAAAAGGTGATTTGTTAGGGTTGCTGACCTCTAAGTGGTAGCTGGAGCTCTCGTGCTATTACAACTGATCTCCAGGTGACAAAGACCAGTTCCCTAGAGAAAATAGCTGCTTTGGAAGGTGTGTTCTATGGCATTATACCCACCATGAAGTCCCTCCCCTCCCCAAACCCCACCCTCTTCAGGCCCCACCCCCAAAATCTCCAGGTATTTTCCAGAGCTGGCAACCCTAGTGATTTGTAAATAAATAAATATAAGAGAAAAAGAAATCACCTCAAGTCCACTGTAGGGGAATTTACAAGCAGAGCTGAGATTTGAATCCTATTCTCCCACATCAAAATCCACATTTATGAAATGCTTCACACGCCTACCAGCACTAACAACAATGCCACAGGCACTTCAGCTTTCAACTCTGAAAACCACATCCTTATTAAATTACCCACCTTCACCTTTAAGGAGGAAAGGGATATGTAATAATTCTAAGATTTGTTTTACCTTTAGCATTTTAAAAATACAATATATATCCAAGACTCCCCTCCCCCTTTCTTCCTGGGACAGGAATTACCTTCTGAAATGAATGGTATCTGGCTCATTTATAATCAGAATGTAAGGAAATAGATATGAAACCATCAGCAGTGTGATAACAACTTTCGGGTATTCCACTGAATTACTTTTCAAAGGTTTGAACTCTTATGTTCCTAAACTATGTTTTATGAAAGGCTAATGGCACATGGATGATGAGTCAGAAACTGTAAGTAATGTTTAAATTATGCTGGAGGGAAATGCTGAGGCAGATGTTACCACAGAGCGCTAAGAGCAATAAACTAACATGTGCAACACTAAGCTCTGAAAAACACATCTGGAAGCCACAACAATGCTTAACTATATCATTAGGCTATTCTACATGTTGTTCATGTGTATAAACATTCGCATTTCAATTATTGTTTTCTTTTGCAGTAAATACAATCTAATTTGCAAACTTTTCATGTAGACTATGTCCAATTTTCCAACACAAAGACAGACTTTACAAAAAAAAATTGGGTGAGGCAACAATGGCTGTTTGTTTTTTTAGAATTGGAAAATTTATATTCTTATCAACACATAAGCTTAACATGTTTTCCAATGTGAACAGCTCTGTGAGCTTCTATGCAATTTCTGTATAGCAAATATGTTTTAAAATATTTGTAAAACATATATAAGAATAAAGTACTCTGATACAATGAAAGAGCTGATCATTATAATGGGGAGGAGAAGGTAGATATTTATAAAAATAGCTGAAACAAACAAACAGGGAAAAAACAAACAAATGGAGTAAAGAAACTTTGAGATGAGTGAATAATAATATTAGCACTGCCATCTTTTCAGGTTTTTTCCTTTTCTTTTTAAACAATTAATCAATAGGTTAAAATAAACATTACTGTGTCTCAGTGTAAGGACTGACATATAATGTAAGTGGAGGGATAGTGTATAGCCCATTTTATAGTTTTGCACTGGTATAACTTACTAGCTCAACACTCATTCATAGAACCTTTCAGTGAAGGCAGAGGACATAGACTAGAGGATGTATCCTTATAACCCATCCCATCTTACAACCCAACCCATCTTAAGATAATAACTTGCTACTAAATCCAGCTAGCTAACCGAGTAAGACTGTACCAAACGAAGAGGCAGGTAGGCATACTACTTAGCCACAGACTAACTTTCAGGCTGTTGGTACCCTCTATCATCACCACTGACTGCACTATAAGAGAAGACGTAGACTTTGCTCTCAACACACCAGTCACATAGCTGTCCCTCCTTAGTTTCAGCAGGAAGATATTCAGGTTGCTGGCTTCAGGAATGACTTGGAATCCTTTCAGGCTGCAATAACTGTTATCTATTACCAGATAAATTGACTATGACTACTTATAACCTTCCCTGTCTTCTTACCTGCTCCCTTCCCTGATCTGGACTGGCCAGCCTTACAGCCAACAGGTCACCCCCCTTAGCACTCTCACCTGTCTAGTGACTCCTTCTGTCAGGCTGGATCGAGCACAAAATTTCTGCTTGCACCAAGGAATCATTCGAGTCTGTTGTATACACTAATACACTAATACAGGGATCCCCAACCTTTTTGAGCCTGTGAGTACCTTTGGAATTTTAAGAGAAGTGGTGAACTGTACACCATGCCGGTTAAAATGCTTAGGGCTGTTTAGCTTGGAAAGAAGCCAGCTGAGGGGAGATAATAGAGGTCTATAAAATTATGCATGGTTTGGAGAGAGTGGACAGGGAGACGTTTTTCTCCCTCTCCCAAAATACTAGAACGCGTGGTCATCTGCTGAAGCTGGAGGGTGAGAGATTCAAAACAGATAAAAGGAAGTATTTTTTTCACACAATGCATAGTTAAATTGTGGAACTCCCTGCCCCAAAATGTGGTGATGGCTGCCAACTTGGAAGGCTTTAAGAGGGGAGTGGACATGTTCATGGAGGAAAGGGGTATTCATGGCTACTAGTTGAAATGGATACTAGTCATGATGCATACCTATTCTCTCCAGGATCAGAGGAGCACGCCTATTATCTTAGGTGCTGTGGAACACAGGCAGGATGGTGCTGCTGCAGTTGTCTTGTTTGTGGGCTTCCTAGAGGCATCTGGTTGGCCACTGTGTGAACAGACTGCTGGATTTGATGGACCCTGGTCTGATCCAGCAGGGCTTTTCTTATGTTCATGCCAAAATGGCTATCACAGAAAGCAAAACTTAGAGGAGAGGTGTCTGTTTCTTAGCAGTTGTTTCCCCTTATGCAACAGCCCAGATCCCTGCACTCTAAGACTAGAACACAGCTTCCTCTCTGCTTTGCAAGACGCTCATAGCACACAACACTAAGGAAATGTCAGTTGCTGTTCCAGCTGTTGTGGCTGTGGGAGACTCTTTCATCTGAAAAAGGTCAGCCAATAATGACTTTGCCTTACAACGGCCTCACCTATTTTCTGAAAAGCTCTGTGGCTGCCAGGGGAAGTAGTGGTAGGTGCCATTGTATTAATGGGCACCATGCTAGGGAATCTTGCAATCTCCTCTTCACCCATAATGATAATGACATTGGGAGTGGGTTTAAGATGTGCATCTAGTACACAATATTGTGTACTGAAAATTAAACTTACCACGTTTCTGGTAAAAATAAGATGTGCATCTAGGATTGTTAACTCTAGGTCAGGAAATTCCTGGAGATTTGGAGGTGGAAGCTAGGGAACGCAGGGTTTGGGGAGGGGATTGACCTTAACAGGGCAAAATGCCATATAGTCCACCCTCCAAGCCAGCCATTTTTTTCCAGGGCAACAGACCACAGAGATCAGTTGTAGTTCTAAGAGATCTGAGAGATCTCCACCCTCCCCTGAGATTGGCAACCCTATCTGCATTCCTAATCAAAGAAATGCAGACTTCATCTTCCACTTGTAGTGTATGTTGGGGGGAGAAAGAGATTAATGAGCCTCAGACCTAATAAGCCTCAGACCAACTAACAGTCTCATCACCCACTAAGTTGAATAGAAACAGTAGCATCTGAACCTATCCCTAGACAATATGCATCCTCATTAGATTTACCATAATTTAAATCAAGCATACTGAGCAAGCTCCCCATGATTTAAAACTACATAAATAATACATTTCTGAGGAGAGTATATAATATTGCTCGAGAAAGTGTAGAAATATCATTAACAAGGACAACAAATTTAGAATGGCACATGGAAACCCTGGGACTAGACTTAATTGATGAGTTTTCTATTCCCTGCAGACATGCCCGGTCTTACTCAGCTCTTCCTTCCTGTGATTTATATTCTTTTTCTTTGCTTCCATAGCTTCTTTTCTTGCCCACTGCTGTTATCCTGCACACAGAGATAATTCACCCTCATGGCTGTTTAAGCCCAGCTGCGCCTTCATAGACTAAACATGTTTGAAAGCTTTCAAACCAGAGTGAAACCTCTTTCAGATTACAAATTATTACCAGCTTATATACCATACATATAGAAGCACAACATGAACTATACTAGGAATACGCTTATGCATATCACACCACTACTGGTGTCAAGATTCTGCATTGCTGCCGTTATGACAAACCCTGTAAAACCATCCACTGTGTTCAAATGACTACATACTTGTCTAAGGAAAGTACAAGTCATTGTAACTAGTGCTTGCAAAGACCTTTTCATGGGACCATTTTCTTTTAAAGGGGCAAATCGGCTGTTCTCCTTTAAAACATGAACTGCCACCAATTAAAACATTTATCTGCTGTGGTCAGAAGTGGTGTAGCTTAATGTTAAATTACAGTACTGCATCTGGATGCCTTTACCCTTTTCAGCCAACTGGTAATTCCTTAGAGCACTTCAACATCATTTGAATTTTTGCATCTACAATTCAAGCAGTGACAACCCTGTTATCACTGTCTATTTTACCTAGCTCTGAAAGCCAACAATAAACCAGCAGATTATTTTCACTACCGAAAGAGGACTGGACAATAAAAATTACGTGAAGAAATATGTTTCACACATTAACCATGAGGCAGAGCAATAGGCTAAGAAAAACTCAATAGCTGTTCTGCAGGATAGAGGCTTCCAGATACACAAAATATATATACTCCTTACCAAATGAAATCTTTCTTCCATTCCCCCTGTTCTTACACCAAGGTCTTGAACAATAAAACCATAAAATTTAAATAAGATTCATTTCTAAAAACACCTCCCTTTGACTGTTCTCTGTAGCCTCTAAAAAACGAGCAACAAAATAAGTACATTGAGAGTCAGAGTCCTCTAAGAGGGATTGAGCCTTTTGCTCTAATCAATTTTAGTCCAAATTGGGACATATAAGGCCATTGCAAAATGATATGTCCCAAGGAGTCCACTGACTGTGGAGAGCAGGGACATAGCCAGACTGAAAAAAGGGATCCTTAGCAGACAACCCATCAAAACCATCGAAAAAGGGCAATTAAATCTTGAGTGAACCAAATGAAGTCAAGAAAAAAATCCATTACTCCACTTTAAATGTACTGGCTGCACAACTGTAGTCTGAATGCTTTGAAGATGCTTCACCTCACCAAATGTCAAAACTGTACTTCAACTTACCGTACATTATGATTCTAAAAGTAGTATTAACCACAGCTGCCAAACAATTTGTAATCTAAAACCTAACCTAAAGTAAAGGTGATAATCCAACCCTTTCTTGGCTTAAATTAATGTTAGAGTTTAACACGATCCAGCCCTGAAAGCTGTCTGATTTCAAAACTATTTCCTGGATTATATGACGTAAGAACAATGAGAAACCTATCTGACTGTTTTATGTGCCTTCTCCCCTTCACTGAATAAGAATGCCCTGTACCCCACATTTTCAGTTAAGAAGCAGGTTCTCCTGGACAAATGCAGGAATGATCAAGGAAAAAGTGGGACTTGTTCTGCAAATAACCCCATGGAAAGGAGATAACTGTTTGCAGGAAGGGAGTGCCATACCAAGGATTAGATACCCAGGGCCTAAGCATAAATTACATTTCCCTTGTATCTTTCTGAGGTTCATCACAACAATTTTCAATCAGACATGCGATGCAATTTCTGTGCTTGGAAATCAATTACCAGGTGTGTGTGGGCCCAATTTGGATTGGGAATACATTGCACAGGGAAAGGGGACTTAAATGTTCTAGCCCATTGGTTTTCCTGGTCTTAGTAAAGTTTGCTATACCTATATTTTGAAATGTCACTGAATGTCAAGGAGATGTTACTCAATCATCATATTTCCTTTTAGGGTATATAGGATATGTTCTAGGATCTACTGGTAAGTAATAAGTTGAGCATAGTTCTTTGCATTCAGACATTGCATCAGCCTGACATTAAACTTGAACGCACTGGTTATCTGGTTCACACAGAGACATCCTTCCACCTCTTTCCCTTCTTGTGCAGAGCATGATAAAGCCTGCTTTAAAACTAGCCTTGGGTACCTGTGACATACAACTAGAGCCAAATCCATCCTCCAAATGCTGCAAATCTAAGTCTGGATCAAATCCTAGTTAACAATCCTGGCTTGTGAGCAGGAAGCTAATCAGTTAATATGCTTATGATAGTATATCAAGGATAACCAGAGTAAGATTGAAATCAGGATTCCTTCAGTCCACTCCACACAAAATAGGAAGAGCGGAGCATGTTGTGTGAGCCTGGAATTCCTGAGACTGGGGGCCGAATGGGCTTAGGAGGTGCCCAGACCTCTGTCCTGGCATCCGTGCCATGTTTGCCATGCAAACTGGCATGGATGCCGACATAGTGCCACTTGCACCAGCCCCCCCAGGACTGCCACAGCAGCGCAGCCATCGGACGCCGGCTCAGCCTCCTGCCAGCGTCCTGTTGGCACAAGTCCTCGCACCAACATCCCAGGAGGAGTTCCCAGGGTGTTCCGGGGGGTGGAGCTGCCAATAGGCAGACTCCGAGTCCTAACCCCTTTCAAACCGGGAATGCCCCCTTATGCTTCAGCAGTGCTACACCAGGTTTTTGCCCTGCAGGGCTCAGGAATGAGCGGTCAGGCTTAATATTGACATCTGAAATGCAACCTCTGTAAGTGACAAAATGTGGGGAGAACAACACAAATAAAAGTCTTTAACTTTTTTAAAATTATTATTATTAAGTAGAGGATTTATTTTATCATGTTCTTAGATCCACAAAGTGTCTGTTTTCAGGATGAAGGAGAATGGGGGGAGGGGGAGAGGAAAATATTCAGTTTCTTTAGGTTAGGAAACTGCGCTAAATATTTCAGAGTAATATAGTGATATAACACTGGAAATTCTTTTATTTTATATTATTTTATTTAAATTTAAGTACCCCTCAGGGCATAATACAAGCTGCCTGATTTTAAAACTGTTAAGTGTATAATGATATTATCAGCAAAGTCAATAACATGCCTGAGGCAGCCATGTCTAAAATATGACACAACCCTGTCTTTTATACTAATAAACTGCCCAAGTACTATCTATCATACATTCAAATTATAAATCTGAAGTGACATCTTTTTCAGACCTCAAATGGATAGGATCCACTGGCATACAATGCCAAGCAGTAAACAATCTACATTTTCATGGAGACAATTAGCATTTTTATAGCATAAGCATGGTTAGAATACAAAACAATGCAGTCAAGAATGACCTCTAAGGTGCTGCAAAATCTTTGTAAAAGGAAATTAGCTCTCAGTCAGAAAAACCCTTGTGAGTTCCCTATTATTATCTCAATCATGACTGCTTAGAAATCTTTTTTTTTTGCTGTTGTAGTTTTAATCAAATAAAGCTATGTAATATATATATATTAATTAGCTATATGACAATGTGATGAGATGCCTTGGAGGACTGAAGCAGAGATTCCTTAGGATGGCAGCTACCCATCACTGATTTATTTATTCAGCACATTTTTTATCCCACACTTCCTTCAAGAAGTTCAGAGCAGCTCTTCCATTTTATCCTCACAACATCTCTGTGATGTAGGTTAGGTTGAGAGAAAATGACAGGCCCAAGGTCACCCAATAATTTTCATAGCAAGCAGAGCTCTGAACCCAGGCTTTCCCATTCTTAATCCAACACTCAAAAAAACATAAGAACCCTGCTGGATCAGACCAGTGGACCATCTGGTCCAGAATCCTTTCTCACACAGTGGGCCAACCAGTTACTCAGAAGGTCCAACAACATGACATAAAGAAGATAATCCAGAACACAGGTAGATATTTTACACATATAGCTGCATTACCTGCCTGCCACGCTATCTGGGATGGGAGGGGGTTACAGGCATTAGGAATTCACTACTGCGAAAGAGAAACAAAGCAGTGTATGATGTGAACACAGTAAGATATTTGGCTAAAGGAGTTGAAAGTTAGAATGACAACCTCACTTTTAACCAAATAATTCCTACAAAGAATCTATAAATAACCCATACATAAGCAAAAAAAAAAAAAGTAAGCAAAGCAGTAATAGCTCTGGATTGGAAGGATAAAAGTAAATGGACTATAGAAATCTGGCACAACTATTTGTTTGAATTTATACAGTCGGATATCGTCGAGATGATGCACCAGAAGACTTCATGGGAAGACAAGAGCAGGGAAATCACGAGTAGATGGAAGACCTACTTAGAGTGGATATCAACGGAAGGAAGAAAAGACATTCGGTGGAAGATCCAGACTTTGTGCCCGTGGCTGGGGTTAAGAGAAGAAAAAATATAAGGAGAAGGAGTGGGGCTAGGGAGGCGGATGGGAGGGATGGGAGGGAATGAGAAAAGTACGTTATACAAACAATGTATGTAGAATAAGAAATATATATTTCTAATTTTTATAAAAAGAAACAATACAAAAAAAGTTGGATTATTATAATTTCACAAATGTCCATAGGTAGACATGGATGTGGATATCCCCCATAAACTGTCTGAAATATTATTCAGCTAATAGAACTAGTATGTATTTTTCCTTCTCTTTTTGGCTGATAAATATATAAGCATTACAGATCAGACTGGACAGTCTCTTGAAGATTTCCTGCAAGAAGATTTTAATTAAGTAGCAGAAAAAAGGCTACACAAATCAAAGATTGATCAAAGCCAGTTTAGAGCAGAGAAGAGCAGCTGCATTCACCTGCTGACTTGATTGTCCCCTGTCATTATGGCAATGTTTCCATGTACATTCCTATCATTTGGCTGACATCTTGATTGTCATTGGTCCGATGTGGTATATTCACTGGCCACATAATATGTAGTGGGCCCCATCCTGTCAGTGTGTTTGTAACATCTTTTTATGTTGTTTAATAAAAGCTTTACCTGTTCTGTAGCTGTGCATCTTTGTGTGGTATGTCCACATGCAGAGATCCTCTACTGCATTTATCCATATCAGTGTTCTTTAGGATGGAACTTGTACTAAGATGAGAGCCCACTGCATATTCTGTGGCCAAATCATTATAGAGAATGTAAGGGAGGGGGTACCTCTGCATTAAAATGGCATGTGAGCAAGTGTAAAGTGAGGCATATTGGGGCAAAAAAATGCCAACTTCACATATACACTGATGGGATCTGTGCTGGCAGTGACAGACCAAGAAAGGGATCTTGGGGTGGTAGTGGATAACTTGATGAAGTTGTCAACACAGTGTGCAGCTGCTGTGAAAAAGGCAAATTCCTTGCTGGCCATAATTAGACAAGGAATAGAAAACAAAACTGCTGCTATCATACTGTCCTTGTACAGATCTATGGTGAGACCACACTTGGAATACTGTGTACTGATCACACCTAAAAAAGGCTCTTGCAGAGCAACTGCCCAATGAGGAGCAGATAAAACACTTAGGGCTGTTTAGCTTGGAAAAAAGGGGAGACATGATAGAGGTCTATAAAATTATGCATGGTATGGAGAGAGTGGACAGGGAGAAGCTTTTCTCCCTCTCTCATAATACTAGAACACAGGGTCTGGAGGGTGAGAGATTCCAAACAGATAGAAGGAAGTATTTCTTCACACAACAAATAGTTAAATTGTGGAACTCCCTGCCCCAGGATGTGGTGACAGCTGCCAACTTGGAAGGCTTTAAGAGGGGAGTGGGCATGTTCATGGAAGATAGGGCTATCCATGACTACTAGGTACTGTGGAACACAGGCAGGATAATGCTGCTGCAGTCGTCTTGTTTGTGAACTTCCTAGAGGCACCTGGTTGGCCACTGTGTAAACAGACTGCTGGACTTGATGAGCCTTGGTCTGATCCAGCATGGCTTTTGTCGTGTTCTTATGATAAGCTCACAGTCTTGCTGCTGGTGAGTAATGCTAACTGCTGGTGAGATTAGTTGAGCTGCCTGAACTGGAGGCTTCCAGGATAATAAGAAGGCAGAAGCACTGCCAATCAAACACCTACACAGGTAGATTTTGCCTTAACAGCCATATTACTATCTCCCCAGGATGAGAGTCACCATTCTGGGTGATTTTTCTCTCACAGCCTGCCTCCAGGCCGAACTACAGGCAATTGCTTGCTGTTGTGGCTTCTGTTCCTGTATGTCTGAGTGGCTCCCTTCCCTTTAAAAAACCTTCCTCCCATACAGCTGTTGTACTCCTTTGTGCTTTCAAGTTACACATATTTCTGAAGACACTCAGGCTTCTCCTCATCATCACTGCCGCCAATATGTGCTATAGTAAGTTGATCATATGACACAGTGTCAAAAAGTCACCTGGTTAATTAAGCAGTCTTTCATTATCTTAGGCTGTGTAGGGATTTTAATCTGTTAGTCTTTTCCCATCATCATAACTGGCTTCATCCATAACTCCTTCCCTCAGGACCTGTCCTGTAACATAGCTGAGCTACTTGTTTGAGATGGCTCCTGACGCCTCAGATTCAAGGTGAACTCTAAGCAGCCCTTCCTGTCTCCACATGTCAACAAAATCAACTTGCTGCTCCCAGTAGAGTTCTTGTAACACCTGCTTACTAAGAGAACTGAGGGAAATTCCTTACTGCTGAGAAAGTGTGTGCGCACATGATTTATATTTTTGGGGTACTTTAAAACAACAACAACACTGCAACTGATCCATTTTTTTTTAAATCCAAAGGATTACTGATTTCAGAAAGATGAGAACTTGTGTCCAACAAGAATGTACTTATGAAAATTGCTCCAAAGCTTAGGTGAATTTCCATTAAAGGCGCCTTTCAAAAAAAAAAATTACCCTTAATGTTTAGTACGAATATAGTGATACTTCTAACTGTACCCTCAAGTTATTTAGATTATCATTTCAGCAGCACTTTAATTTTATTTATCATTGCCATTCATGGTAAACTCCAGTTGAGAGCTTTTTACAGCACTTCGCATGATTAGTAGGTGAACAGCAGCACTATGTTCAAAAGCATCTGTACGTCTCAGTTCCTAGCACCAAGGGTATAATAAAGTAGTATTTTCTGAGTTTATTTGCAATCTGCCATTTTAAACCAAGCCTCCCACTACACCAGTCATGACAATCAAAGCGAAGTCAATCATGTATATCAAGGTGAGTGTGGGGTTGTTGTTGCTGTTGTAGTCATTTTGCTTTCAATACTTTTCCCTCTAAGAACATACCAGTACAAATATATACATTTTATCTTTTTTTTTGTTTTCAAACAAAAAGCCTGTATTAGACTAATAGATGATTAAATTATTCCTTAATAGCACTAAAGAAAAAAAATGTGATTAAGAGGCCAAAATTACGGGGATGACCTCTGTATAAATTACATTTGATTAAACTTTCAGATAAATCTCAGTGAGAGAGTGTTTTCTGGAAGACAGTCGAAGAAGACACTGACTGAGCACATGTTTTAATGAAATCGAGGAAAGATGATAAATTTCACACTCTGGTTCTAAAGAGCTGACTGATCAATTTTAATTTTGAAAACAGGATTTTTAAGATAAAGGTATACACGGTTATTTCGAAAAACAGCCAGACTCAATTATTATTCACCTCTACTTTTTCTACAATTTTTTAAACACTAGGCTTAGAAACACTAGGCTGTTTGTGAACAGATGGGTATTTGCAATGCAGATGCAAATACAGCTCCAGAAACTCCCTATGTTTAAATAAACAAATAAATATATGATATGCAGACCGACTTAGAAAACCCCACTTACATCAACAAAGGACTACAGGCTTATAGAAAGTAAAAGAAGATTAATTAAATTGCTATAAGATGAATACAGCAATTCATTTCTGAAATGAGAGGTGTGGAAGTTTAACCATGCTATCCTGAAAGGGGGGGTTGAAGCGCTATAGGAGCTGGCGTGACCCTGCCACTTTGCTCTGTGATAAATAGCATGGATGCCGGACCGGGGGACAATGCAGCAGCACGGGCCTCAGCTGCCGGTATTGCTGTGTGGGCAGCAAAATCCCAGAAGTGAGTGCCTACGCCAGTGTTGGGGGCATTCCCAGGGGCGGAGCTGACATTAGCTCCCAAACCCCTTTCAGCCCGGAACACCCCTCTATGCAGCAGAGTTGCTATGCCAGCAAAATAGCTGGTGTAGCCACATGCAACTCCACGGAGGAGTTTCACAGGTTTCTATTCTTAAATACATTATTTCATGTCTTTCCCAGCAGGGAACCCTGAGGAGGCAGCGCAAGTGCACCGCTCCCGGCTGTCAGCTAACTACCCCCCCCTTCAGGAATGGGCTGCCTATCTGACTCCCCAAGCTTTCACTTGATTGGGCATGCTGTGAGTGATTAGTTACATTTATTCTGTTAACTATTTTGAAAGCATTCCTTCTCTACTGCTATTCCCATGTTTCAGCAATGAACTCCAGCAGTTCAAAAACAGGGTCAGTTGTGAAATCATGGTGGGGTTTGGCTCAAAGTTAGAGTAGAGCTAAATGCAACCCCACACCTAAACACCCTGAAAAGCTGCATTCAGGGCTGAAATAAAGACTGGAAGAGAAACAGGAAATAGGTGAATAGAGCTTGCTTTACCTTTTGGTTGCTTAAAATCACATGTCCCAAGATGTTTTCCCACATAGGGGGGAGATTCCTTTTATCAACAAATGAGGGGGAGGTAACGGTTATGTCTCTCTTCCTCTCTGCTCAGACTGGCAGCCTGAAGAGGTTTCATTTGGTTTAAAAAACAACTTTGGAGGAAAATAACATGTAAACTCATAGGGCGGTTGTTGTGAGGACAAAATGGAGGAGGGGAGAATGATACTGTAAACTGCTTTGAGTTCCTATTGTGGTGGAAACAAGGGTATGCACAAATGAATGAATGAATGAATGAATGGAGCACAAAAATTTTAGGCTGGATTACACCAAAGTAAATGGAATCTTTATAATTAGTAATGCATAGATGGTCAAAATTACTAAATTTAATATCGCTTCTCAGTCTTTTGGCTAAGATCAAGTGTAGTGTGTACTAAATGTAATGTCATTTTTACCCTAAAAGTTAAAGTAGTCAAAGAAACAATCATTAATAAATAAACAATTTGAGAGATAATGCCAGCAATGAACAAGGAAAATGTTGGAGAAAAATTGAACTGGTTTAATAAAATCATCTCTAGCAAAGTTTAAAATTTATTATCTCTTGTTTGTCAAGGAGGAAGTAGAGAATTCTGATAACTTGTTCCCATGTCAAGCAAAAATCACTGCTTTCCTTTTGCTGTACAGTGTTTCAAGCAAGAAATTATTTTCATTTTGGCCTCCTACTGTCTCCTCAACATCACAGAATGTCTTTCCCTGCTGGAGAAGCAATAGGAGGCCAAGAGGAAAGCTGCATTTTCCCTGAGACTTTAGACTAAAAAAAAATGCTGTCAATTACAAAATTACAACAGTAGCAAAGTGCTTCTTTGAATTGGTTCCTTTCATTTTTGCTCCCTACTGTCATTCCTATTGTCAAAATGGCAACAGGAGACAGTTAAAAAAAAAAAAAAAGACTGCTGGCACTCACCCTTGGGCAGAACATTAACAAGAAGAAAAACATCCCTATTTTGTGCAGCATTCCCAAGGCCAAAAAACGGTGCTACAAATGTACCTCTCCTTAATGCAACATTATAGAAACTTAATATTATCAGATCCTATATTTTCAAAATTGAATCAGTTGTCATTTTGACTAGACACAGAACAGACAAGATTCTGCCCCCCCCCCCATAAAATAAATAACATAATATTAAAGGAACATATTCTACCTTCCAAGTTTGAAACATTTATCCAACTTAAGTGGCTTTTTAAGACAGGATTTTAAAAAGAAGGTAAATTAATTAGAATGATTCAGTAGCAGTTGGTGTACAGAGAGATGCTGAAACTTTGAGCATTATCAAATCAAGCCACACAGGTAGCTAACATGGGAATATATTTAGATATTAAACATTAACCAATGAATAGGAACAACTGATTATCAAAGAAGTCAATTGATTAAAATACTGTGCATGAGAGATAGTGCTAAGCAGGTACAAATATAGGCTTCCAAATAAAGAAGAATATAAATAATTCGGGTGGGCATCTGTACTTTTGGATACAATTTAATTAGGCATTATTAAAAGAGGTTTTTTTGCATTTACAATTCCGCAAACAGACAGGCAGCCCATTTCTAAGTGTGTGTGTGTGAGGGGGGGGTAGATAGGTGATGGCCGGGGACAGCGCAGCCACCCCACCTCCTGAGAAACTTCCACAGCCATAAATCTAAAATAAAATTAATTTTCAGAGCAAACCCCTTGAAATTCTCTCATAGAGTTTCACAGGGCTATGCCAGCTATATTGCTGGCATAGCTCCATGCCAGAGTAAATGGGCGCTTCTGGGCCAAAAGAACTTTGGCAATGCCCTGGGAATGCCCCCCTGGACATTGGCGTGACCACTCACGCCAGACATACTCTGCCAGGAAGGCAGTGCCAGCGCAAAAGCCTAGCGCAGCTGTGCTGATCCCCAGGGTTGGTGTATGTCGCCCTGCGCCAGCATCTGTGCCCCTTTGCTCGGCACAAGTTGCACCGACACTGGCGTAAGGGTCATGCTGGCTCCTATGCAGCTCTACCCTCCTTTCTGGATTGCATGTTGAGTCCAGCTATTAAGCAAGCTGAAGGCAAGAATGAAGGAGAAGAACTTCAGCCCTATGTATCATAATTAGTCTCTTTTAAAAAACTGAAACCCAGTTAGCTGGGGATTCATCTAGTATTATCTACCCGAAAATGAGCCAAGCCATGTAGTTTAATACCTGTTTTCTGTGGCTACACAAATTAATTGCAGTGTTTTAACTTAATAACAGCCAAGCACATGACTGAACTTAAACCTTCAAATTAAACTTAATAATCATATATGAATATTAATAGAAATTACATTCTGTAAATTTTGGCATCTTCGCTGTCTCGACGAACTGTTAAAACCCATGAGCTTGAAAACAAGATAGATTAATTCATTTTCTAGGCAGTATTTGTGCTTGCTGTTTTTATTCTGCTGGAATAGACTGACAGATATGGCAAGATGTGGTGTGGAAGGACCTGTGGGTGTTTATAATGAATAGGCTATAACTGTGTCATCTAGGACAGCAGCAGTATGCTCACTGACAAGGCAGGGGAAGGTCTGTTCTGACAGGGGTTTCATCTACATACTATTTCCTATAAACAGTATATTTTGTAACTTTACCATATTAAGCTTGAGCAGACAATTATTTGATTAAGAACTTTTTTCATGTTTCCTATACCTTCCATTCTCTTGTTCCATTTGTGATTCTGATGCTTACCATAACCAAGAGTCCTAGCTGCCTCAGTGTCTACTATATACAATGGCTGTGGAAACTTTCCACCCACATGCTAAGTGCCTCACTAATGGTTTTAAAACTTCCCTTTTATCTGGGATAATGCCAGGATCCCTTGCACCATGGTACACTGTAGAGGACAACATGGAATCTTGTGGAACCACACAGGCCAGAAGCCAAGGGACTGAGCAGCAGTTCCCAGCACCAACTTCTGAAACCTACCCTCCAATTAGGACCAGAACCACCACAGAATGGTGTCTCCAAATGCCAACCCATAAAGGCAGTCCATAAGGATACCATGGTTGGTGGTATACAAAGCTGCTGAGAGGTCCAGGAGAATCAACATAATCACACTCCCTCTCTCCATCTCCTGGCACAGGTCATCCACCGGGGTGGCCAAGGCTGTTTCAGTCTCATAACCAGGACTAAAACTAGACTGAAAGGTTCCAAACAATGTGCCTCATCCAGGAAAGCTTGAAGTTGTCCAACCACCATGCATTCAATCACTTTGCCTAAGAACAGAACCTGTCAAATTGGTAAGATAGTTATTGAGATCTTCTGGGTCCAGTGTAGGCTTCTTTAGAAGTGGGTGCACCACAGCCTGTTACAAGCAGGTGTTAATCACCTCTCAGACCCAGGTCAACCACCCACCCCTGACTAATTTAATTAGCTAGGGAAGGCAAGGATCACACAAGCAGGTGTTAGGCCTCAAACCTCCAAGGATCTTCGGTAGAACTCAGTGAAGTTGATGGGTAGTAGATTCAGGCTGCACAAAAGCAAGCCATTTGTGGAATCCACTGCCGCAGGATGCAGTGATAGCCATTGTTTAGTTGGCTTTAAAGAGGGATTTGACAAATTCATGGAGCATACATCCATCAATGGATATTAGCCATAATGATTAAATGGAGCCTCTAAGTTCAGAGGTAGTAATGCTCTGAATACCACTGCTGGAGGCAATAACAGAGAATAATATTGGTAACCATCCTGCTTTAAGACCTTCCAGGTGCATCTGGTTATCCAATGTGTAAAATAGCATGATGGTCTAAGTAGACTGTCACAAATATGACTTTTAATATAGGCATTGAAACGATCAATTTTCTGCAGTATCCAAATAGTTGTTCTTATGTTTTAATCCTCAGGAGATCATAGTTTTTTATGAATTGAAGAAGACATAATGTAAAAGTTCCCAAGAACTTTCCTGATACTTGTGCATATGTTCTCATGAATGTGGCTCACAATGAACCCAAAATTATTTGAATAATTTGTATGAACCCCATTGGAGCAGAATGGAAATGACTAAAATAGAGGTATGTCAGGTGATGGAGTCTGTGGGATTCATTAAGGGTTCCCTTCCCTCCTTTCGCTGCAAGGTATTATGACATTTTTAAAGCCTTATTAATATGTTTAAAATAGTTGAGCTTAGATAATGTACTGTCCAAGAATCTCTAAGAGATGATAGAATGACAAAAGGAACTTGCATCCCTTCCATTTCTTAACAATCACACACACACACAAACTCTAAAAGCTTCATCTATGAAGAGACAGGAAAAAATGTTTGCAATTTGTGGGACAATAATTTGAAAAATACACCATTTATGCTGTGCAAAAATACCCACCTGATTAAAAAAAATTAAAAAGCTTGACACTAACAAAATCTCTATACTATAATGCAGAACAATGAAACTGCACTGCAGAAAAATGATCGTTTCAATGCCTATATTAAAAGTCATATTTGTGACAGTGTGTATTTACTTGTTCTGTGTGGAGATTTTGCTAAGCTGCAGGGATAAAGAAATTGTATGCATGATACCGATGCCAATAAGCTATTTCATGCTTCCCCTTAATGAAATGTTCATTCACTACCCACACTATTTATAGGAACAGCACTGCAGCCTTATGCTGACTCCCTGATGTCATGATTTTTCTTCTGGAATCCCACCTGAGCCATCAATAGCAGATTCTTCTTATTCCTGGATTTTTCCACGTGCTTCTAGTTTTTGAACAAAATTTACCATATGTAATCTTTTTTTATGGGAAAACAGCCTAATTTAATACTTGCATGCAGATTAGTGCACTGTAAAATAGAGTATTGCGATGCTAGGTTAGTATGCTATTAGCTAGGGGTTTCACAGGCACATTTCATGCTAAGTAGGTCAATTTCGAGTCATATAATTCTGATTATGTCAAAGTATTTATTCATGATTTTCCTAATTTAACATATTTCAAGCAAGTTGTATCAATGTTTTAAAAGTTCCTTATAAATTCAGGTTTATGCAGCACCCACATTTGCAGGTGTCACTAACACTAGTCAGATTTATATTTTTCCCTTCTTACAGATACTCTTGGCAGTAAGAGAATTACAGCTCATTCTTGAGCCTTGAAGTGGCCGGGGATGGCGTGGCTGAGGCGCTGCTGTGGTGCCTCCAAAGAGTTTTTCCTGGGCACTGCAAGGCTAAAAAAAGGCCTTTTAAAAAACAAAAAACTGAAAATGGGGGAAATACCCCCCCCAAGAAAACTTGTCACAACAATGCTGTTGCTGGAGGGGGCATTCTCAGGCTGGAGGGGCTTAGGAAGCCGACTATAGTCAACTCTGCCCATGGGAACACCCCAGAACTCCCCCACGCCAGCGCCACATTTCTCTTCCGGGATTTAGGTCCCAGAGAGGCTGTGGAATCGGAGGAGCACCATGCAGCTCCGCGATGCCCAGGCGCTGATGGAACTGCCCCCGCCAGCGGCATAAGTGCCTCTTATTCCGTGATAAGAGATCACTTACGCTGGCACAGGGGTCATGCTGCCTCCACTAAACTTTCAGCCCAATTCTCCACTAAACTTACACTCCTATCGTCACTTTTTGAAAAAGTGAACAGAAGAAAAGAACGAGAAGTCTATAACCACTATTACTACTATTATCAAGGGATGTTTTGCATATTACTTTTCTTTCCATGTATCTACCCTGTAAATATGCAAAGCAAGTGCATGAGTGTGGGGTTGTTTGTTTTGCTTATTGTTGCATGTATTTTAAGCAGCAAATAAAATAATCTACAGTTACATAACTCTAGGGTGAATATTTTTTCCAATATACTGATAGCCTCTTTATTCAACTACCTCTCTAATACCACTGCAAGGATTATAAGATAAGGATGGTTTTGAATTTCTTTCCCTGCTGTTTTGACACAAAAGCTCCATTACAATTTTGTTTCTCCCTTGTGCAAACTAAACCTGCAGTTCATTATTTTCATGCCATTTTCAATTTCCTCATACCAGATCTTTCCACTGTACATCAATAAATCAGAACTATGTCTGTTTCACATATAAATGGCATATACAGGTTTTAAGGATTTAATATGCAATTTATGTGGTATTAATATGTACAGGTTATCCATGGTGTAGTGGTTAAGGCGCTGGACTAGGACCTGGGAAACCCAGGTTCAAATCTCCACTCACGCCATGGAAGCTTGCTAAGTGACCTTGGGCCAGTCACACACTCAACCCTGCCCCTGGCTAGTATTTGGATGGCAGGACTCCAAGGAATACCAGGGTTGTTGTGCAGAGGAAGGCAATGGCAAACCACCTCCGAACATCTCTTGCCTTGAAAACCCTATCGGATTGCCATAAAACAGCTGTGACTTGATGGCAAAAAAGGGGGGATTTAATACGTAATTTATGTAGTATTTATACATTGAGTGTATCCCACATTGTATCACTTTGGCTGAACTTACCTAGCCATTGTGTTCATTCTCACCAAGCAGGGCTTTCGGACTGAGAAACTCCAAAGCCCCTAGTTTTCTGTAGTTTGAAACAACTCCTGAATCCAAGAGTATCCCAGTTTCTCCCTGCCCTTGAACTTACTAGGTACCCAGCTATGAGGATCTTCTTTATTGGACTCTTTGTCGGACCTAGGATCAATAGATGTATCTTTCTGCTCCTTAAACTTTTACCTGCCTTTCCCCACTCCTTCTGCTCTTTCATCTTAGTGAAATAACTTGCTAATGCTTTTGGAATCATTTTATTGTCCTGATCTGTTAATTCTGCTTAGATAAATGTGTAATTTTTCCTTAGTAAACTTTATTTCTAAATCTGCTTCCATTTGGAGACTCTGTAAGTTCTGTAGGGGAGGGGCCATGGTTCAGTGGTAGAGCATCTGCTTGGCATACAGAAGGTCCCAGGTTCAATCCCTGGTATCTCTAGTTTAAGGGTATGGCATTTCTGTCATTCTGTAAACTGTGTGAAACACAACTGTTCAGGAGGGCTTTAGGGAATAGGGCTACAGTTAAATGGAATGGTTCAGGAGGGCAGTTTTATAAATTTAGCAGGATACATGTATCACCTATTTATTGCATTGTATCACTATTTATTGCATGTATCACCTTGCTCTTAGGGTACTGTTTACGACATAGCATGTCTGATACTTTATTTTTTTGCATTGTTTCTAATTTTTGTAATCCTAGTCCTGCTGGATGTCTCATGCTATTTGATTGCATAGTTTTACACCGTGTGATCTGTCTTAAGTCTCAGCAAGAAATCAAGCTATTAAAAAGTAAATAAATAAGCTATTGGATTGGCTGGATCACAAGCATGACACAGATGGGACAATTTTGCCCACAGAAATGTTTAAAACCTTTTGTATGCTGGACTATAAATTGGGAACGGGGGTATAAAAATCTATGGAAAATATGTAGCTATTCAGCATATTTTGATCCTACCCTTCCTTCAAGGAACTCAGCGCAGGGTAGGCTTTTCGCTCTCTCCCTCTTGATTGTTCAACAACTCCATGAGGAAGCTCAGCCTGACAGAGATGTCTCTCAGGTCGCAGTTTGACATTCTGATCACTACCCCATCCAGGCTCTCTTATATATGCATGTCACAATATATGAATGTCTGGCCCTATATGCAAAAAAGGTTGTTGTCAACAAGTAAGAATACAAGTGTCCATACTGGCACAATCCAGGAAAAGTGAAATACATTCAAGGTAGTTAAAGTTGAGCATGTGCTTAACTCATCCCCACTGAAACCCATGGAACTTAAAATATGCTTCGCTTTGCTGGATTGCGCCCTGTGTTTGTAGAAGTCATTGCTGTTAGTTGCTTATTTCAGTGATATGTTTGCCTTTATTTGTAATTCAGTGATATGATTGCCTTTATCTGTAATTCATTCTAAGTAAAAAATTTCATCCTTAAAAAAAAAAAAGCTGTGCATGCAAAGGAGCCAGGAGCTATCGCCATAGTCATGGCTGCTGGAAAAGTACAGCTGAGAACACATTCCACACTCATATGACCCGATTTGGAAGCATGTCACAATGTAAACTGAGTCTTGAGTAAATAAACAACTATACCCAAAGCCCCCTTTTAAAAGGAACTATGATGTATTGCTCTTAATATGACAATTTGGCTCTGTTGCATATCAACAGGAATTCCTCAGAGTAAATAAGAAGACTGTATGCATCTGCTCCATGTC
Organism: Euleptes europaea; assembly: GCF_029931775.1. Classification (NCBI taxonomy): domain Eukaryota; kingdom Metazoa; phylum Chordata; class Lepidosauria; order Squamata; family Sphaerodactylidae; genus Euleptes; species Euleptes europaea. Next base: position 67,851,062 of record NC_079313.1, on the reverse strand, counting down.
TGCTTCAGTTGCCTTGAATACAAAATTAGTGCAATGCACTGGTTTGCCAGTGACCTTTTTAATCAATGAAAAATAGAGACCACCGTTATTTTAAAATACTTTTAATTACCAGGGGCTTAATGTGAACTATTTAAGTGTGCTTCTATATACTAATCAAATTGTAATCATTATCCCATTTTGTATAGTCTTCCTCCTATGATTTAAATGGTATGTTTTGCTTCATTTTTTAATCATTTTTGTGAGACCTTTATGCTAGTGTCTGCAGGCATTCAATGGAAACTAATTGTTGATTATATACATAGACATTATTTAACCACTAATGGTAATAGTAAAACATATATAGTATTCATAGTGCTGCCTAATAAGGGCAGTGCTAGAATCATTATTGGAGTACATTTTTGTAACTAAATGCCAATCTTTTTCTCCACCCACCTATTCAGATTTTTGCATGGTGATACAGAGTTATTCAACATTAACAATATTTTAATGGAACAGCAAAGTCTGAATTCTGAAATCATATTTATTCTATTATGCTTGTGTTATTCTATTATGAATCTAAATTTTAAAACAGTTATATAGGAACAACCCAAATGGCCCAAGGGCAAAAAGCAAGACAGATCGTCTTGGCCAATACTGACTGGATTTCATAGTTTCAGCATACCAACTAGGATAGTGATAAATGATGCACAAAATTTCTGGTTGTTCATGACTGGCTTCTCTATGCTTGGTAACTGAGCTGAAGAAAAGATCTGAGACCATAGCACATCTGTTCAGCCACTTTTCAATCTCCGATGTGGCTAGTCTGAATATTAAGACCTAGGTCTTAGGGAAATCCTGCCACCAAAAACAGCTGTTGCAGTCTTTTTTGTCTGGTTGGTTATTCTGGCCTAACTGTACTTTTTTTTCACAGATGGATTTGAAGTTCAGGAAGAACCAACCTGTACTTGTCTTCCAGTGGTAAAAGTAGCACTAAATGGCATAATGTAATAGATTTTGCAATGTATTTGTAGTAGGCATTTTGTTTTGCTGTTGTAATGTCAGGTTTTCAATATTAAAGAACACCAGCTTCAAACATACTGCGGCTTACTGCATGGTCATACGCTAACATAACAAGCCATTTGCTTGAACTACTCCCCATGAAATTCAAAAGAATTTCATCTCACCACAAGCTGAAGGTTTCATTGATTTGGTTAAATCCTTTTAAAGCATGCATGGAGTCCTTCACCCAATTTACTTACCACACTGTTACCCACTCACATGGCTGTGATGAACAGGGAGGGTGCAGAAAGAGAAATGGAGGGATAATATGAATGAAGTGGCCTTGGCTGAGTGATAGAGCATCTGATGTAGAAGACATCAACCTGAGACTATGTAGAGCTGCTGTCAGAGTAAACAGTTCTGACTAGGGTTGTGCATATTGATAAACCTGAACCGAAAATAAACCTGAAATTAGCAGTTTGGGCAATATTCGGGCTTCCGGTTTACCGAATGCCAAAACCTGGGAATCTCCCCAAAGCTGAATAGGCGCTTCCCGAAAAAGCCGAATAATTATTTGGCTTTTTCTGGGTTCGGCTATTTGCCTTTGCTCAGAGGCATGGCTCTGCTTTCTCCCATTTTTCTATCCTTTTTTGTTGTGACTAGTTTTGTTATAGCCCCACAGTTTGGGCCCTTTTGAGATGGGATCGTGTAATCGGAGCCAACTTGTTCTGACCAACCATTCAGCAGATTAATATGGATAAAGCATAAGAGTTTTTTAAAAGACGGGGCTCACCAAGTCCCATCCGGAGGTATATACCCTCCAACTAAAAAGAGCCAGCTTCAACAGCTGCTGACCACCAGGCTTCCGAAGGAGATTTCTTTATCCACATGGATGAGCAATCTCCTTCAGACAGCCCCCGTGGTCAAGACTTCAGCTGGCTTCGATCTCACCACCACCCTGAAAACCTGCTCTCAAACTGAAGGTCTCCTACCCCGAGTAGACGCTTCATTTTCCCACACTGTGACCATCTCTTGAAATCAGATTTTTGATCACCACAATAAAGGGCTGTTCACAGGATGTCATTTGCCACCAAAATAAATGTTTTCAGTGCCTTATTTGTCTTGCATTTAAACCTTTCCCCTCCATTTGGAAACGGATTTGCATGGACATCACAAAGGCAGCCTCCAGACTTTGAGGCACCATCCTAGCAACCGGCTCTTTCCGCCAGTCCTTGGCAATGCTGAACTTCTGAACCTGAAACTGATGAACAGCTCGGCTTGCAAATGCTTGGAGGATGGGGGCGACCCCTTTGTGGGCCCATAACATTGGACACACCCCCATCCCAAAGTTCACCAAACTTCAGTGACCATCTAAGGAGAGTCCCTTGCAGCCATGCTGCAAATCTGGGGACTCTACCTCCCAAAAAAAATCCCCATAGACTATAATGGGCCTGAATTTTTTGGTAAACCTGGAAATAAGCCAAATGCTGATATTTACCGGTATGGGTATTCATCTTATTCCAGGTTTACCAGAAAAAAATCAGGTCCAATAAACCCAAAATTTACCAAAATATTTTTTTGCACACCCCTAGTTCTGACCAATGGTACGGCACAGTATAAGGCCTAGAGATGTTTGAACACCCACCAGTTCAGCTTACTTTCTGTTCACCATTTGAGAACAGGGAGCCATTTTTCAGTCAGGCACTTTAGTTGTTCCAGCAGCTTGGAGCCTGTTCACCAGGTTGCTTTTTGCTTAATCCAACTATACAATACAATGCAGTCTGCAGCATTTCCTGCATGTGCTTTCTCCTCAAGCAGCCCAAAGGGAGTCCTCGTTTTCTCTCCTCACAGGCTCATCTTTGTTGTGCTCCATTCCACAGCCAATTGTTTCAACAAAGAGTGAACAAAACAGTCAGACTATTATGTATAATGCTGTTTCTAAAAAAACTCTTCCTGTTTGGTATTAGTTAAAGTCCACGTTAATGTCATTACTCAGCACAGACACATTTTCACACAGGCTTATGAAAGTTGCAATCTCTCCTGGTGTCATGTAATTACCTGACTTGACTATAATTCTCACAGAGAATACACTTTACTTGCTGTGAAGATGCAAAAGCAAGACAAAAGAAAAAGGGATTGCCACCTCCAGGTTGGCAAATTCCTAGAGATTTGGAGTACAGCTTGGAGAGAGCAAGGTTTTTCAAGAGGAGGGAGCTCAGCAGGGTATATTGCCATAGCATTCACCCTCCAAAGCTGCCATTTTCTTCAAGGGAACTGATCTCTGTCATCTGGAGATCAATCAACTGTAATGCTGAGAGCTCTCCAGGCTCTACCAGGTTGGCAACCCTAGAAATAAACAAAACACCACCATGCAGTAGCTACTACACAGCCACAAAGCATTTCAGCAGCTGTTTCAGTGAGACATCTGTGAAGTGAGAAGATCATTAGTAATTGTGGCTCTTGAAAATGTTATCTCAGTTCTTGGTTGAATCTGCCTCTTCATTTAGCCACCCTTCTTCTGGGCTCCCTGCTTCTCAGTTTCCCCATTCTCATCCAGCCTTCCCTTTTCTGAGTTGGAATCTATCCTTCCTCTCCTCTCTTAATGCCAGAAGGGAATTTACAGCTATTTGTTTACTGCTTTAATTCTTCATTCTGGCTATTCAAGTAAAGATACCACACAGGCTTTCTGGGGTAAAAGTTCCACACCTCTTTCCCCAGCAAGGCCTTCAGCTCAGAGAAGATCTAATTCTCTGATGCACGGTTTCCAATGACCATCTGAGTAAAGCTCCCCTCATATTCTTTCCTGTACATCTCCCTGCTGGAGTTCCAGAATGTGAAAAACTCCTCTCGGGGTCAGTGAGAGTTCTTTTGGATCCTAACATTGCCCCAGATACAATAAACCATTTTAAAACAGTGAGTGAAAGTTCACTTGGAAAGTTTTCTCAGTAGCCTCTGAGGCAGCGGCTGGGACTTGGGATGCGTCATTAGACACTGAGAAGCAACTAGGGCTACGACCAAGTAGGGCAGAGAGGTGGGCGGGCAATTAGCTAAACAGCGAACCAATGTGGGGTCCTCTAATTGATGGATTTGGATAAGCAAAGCAATGCAGACTGCAGACCAGCTCTCAGCCACACATGTAGCCACAGAGAGACATGATGGAAATCTCTAGCTAGACAGGCCATGGATAGAGATAGAAGGCCAATCATAGCTTAGAGGGTCTATAACAAGAGGCAGTGGTACTAGGCACCCCTTGGAATTTCTGTAATTCGAGTACTGTACAAGTACTTGGTGTAAATGCTAGTCAAATTGAGGCAAAAATTTCTCTATTGCCTGTTACATACTTCCAGCTGTTACAATAATTGTGAACACCCCAAAATATCACCTAAAATTAGCCAACAGTTGTCAGAAAGTTCACTGCCTACTGCTACAGCTACCACCACCAAAATTCATCAGTGCATTGCTGTACAGGCACTTGTTTTTCAGAGCTCCTCCTCTTACCCCAGTGCTTCTGCTACTGGATATTATGGCTTCATTTATATCTGTTGGTTGCTACAGTGTTGTACAAAAATGGCCAAATGAATTGTATTTACCAGGTGCATTTCCAAGGTGCATTACATTTTATGTTCTCAATTTTCAGAACAGGAAAAATTGAAGAAACATGTATAGTAATAGATGGATCATGATTAAATATCTGATCCATAATTCAGTAGCAAGATTTAGTTGACATCATGAGCACTGGAAAAGGATTATGAAAATGCTTGTGGATACTAAAACCAATTTAGGAACTTAAATTCAAATTACAATTCAGCCATGGCAGCATATCTAGCATTTAAAGAGTAGACAAACACATCTGGATAAATATAGTGTTGTTTCAGAAAAAAACAGCAAAATCTGTAGTCTACTCCAAATATGAACTATACAACAGACATACACGCAATGAAACACAGACAGAAAGAGAATAGTACACGGTATACCTTATGTACAATAAAAAAAAGAGAAATAAAGTACACATCTGGAATATAAACTCTCTGTGTGGATCCTATCCTCCATTCTATCCTCACAACAACCCTGTGAGGTAAGTTAGGCTGAGAGTGTGTGACTGGCCCAAAGTCAGTACATTTTCACAGCAGAGTAGGGATTTGAGCCTGGTTCTCTCAGATCCTAGTCTTAAACTCTAACCACTATACAACATTGGCTTTCATCAGGTGGCTCCCACTGAACAGTAGCGAGCAGTGGGGCCTGATTGAATAATACAAGTCACATGACAGGTTGCTCAGTGGTTTCTGGCCTGGCCTGGCCTCAATAAGTCCTCCCTCTAAGGCCAAAAACAGCTCTGGAAAAGACCCTCCTCTTGCCATTACTGATAGAAACCAAGGCTTGAAGGCTGGCAATACTATTGTGGTTGCCCAGAAACAGCCAGTGAGGGCATTTGTTTCTTAAAGCTACATATACTCCTTTTATAATTTGGGGGGAGGTTAACTCTTCTTTTTTCTTTTTCTTTTTAAGATTTCAGGTTTTTCTGAAAACCTTTTTCTCAGATTGCTAGAAAGATCTGTCTTGTCTGTCTTAGTGTCCAGATATAAGTCTCCACAGATGGGGCTATGTTGAGAATCAAATCACCAAGTTAAATACGGTCCATGAGCAGTGGCCCATTAGGAGCTCCATAATCCTCTCATTTTTGTAGACTCTTTAAACAGGAAGAATTTGAAGCAACTGGCAGGCCATAATATATGGCTGGTGGGTTGTGTTTGGCTTCAGATGTTTCAATTGTGCAGGCCTGTCTCAGATCTTTGGGCCCAGACACTGGAAAATCAGATTCAAATCCCTGCTCAGCAATAAAGTTCATTGTCTAGGCTTGAGTAAGTCACTACAAACTAGCAAGACTATTTTGAGGATAAACTAGATTCTCCGTGTATGTGGCTTTTAGATCATTGGAGAAACAGGGATTGTAGAAATGATGTAAATAAACACAACAATTAAAAAAAAATATCCTGAGAAAAACCCTCAAAGGCAGAGGAAGGGCACTGGTTATTTATTTATTGAGAAAATGTGTATTCTTTCTCTCCAGATCTACTAGAAGCAACTCACAACAATTAAAAAAACAAAACAAAAAACCCCCCACAAAATAGATTTAAAATCAATGGCAAAACTGAGTAGCAAACAGGTAAGAATCAAATGTTGCAGGTAAGGTTTTTGAAGACGAATTTACCTTGATCTCAGTGCCCATTTTCTTTCAAATTAGTCCTCTATGATGACACTGATGGTCTAATCAAGGCTGAAAATTAGAAGTATTTTTGCATCTACATAATTGATAGCATTCAGCATAATCGCTGGCTGGATTTTGCTAACAACAAAACAAAGGGAGCTATACCCAACCCATAAAACAGGCTAGGAACCGTGGTTGAGCCACAATAATTAAAAATATTACAAATATATATATTGATTGTAGACATGTGTATACACTGTATTGTGACCACTGAAGAAGGCCCTATGGGCTGAACTGGGCATGGGCTTGGTGGTTTTTATTGTGCAACCAATTTAGCTGTTTCTTGTGATTCCTCATGTGTATGAAGTTTACCTTTTGAAGTTTATGTTTTTAACTCTTTTAAAGCACAATTGCCCTTAATAATAAATATATATTTGTAATATTATTTTTAATTATCGTGGATTTTGCTAACAGCATTATTTACTGGTTTGCCTAGATTACATATGCCCCAGGGTTATCATGGGCAAGTCATTCATCATTTATTATCTACCTTTCAAAGTATATGTGCTGCCTTTGCACCTGCACAGTCAACATAAATAATGTCAGCAGTGTTTAATTTCTTGGTACATGCTCAGGATTTATGGATTGAACTACAGTTCATAGCACATACCATGAGAATTTGCAGAGTATCTATGATCCAATTCAGAACACTTCACGGACACCAACAAGGAACGGAGCTTCTGTTTCCCTTACTGTGTTCAGGTATTTATATGAGTAGCCAGAGGTGTGAGTCTTCGGATGTGAGCTGAAGGGCAAGAGCCCTTCACGCTTTGAGCCCTAGTCTCACAGTCTGTGACATTCAGTGAGCCAGCTAGTAGATCCAGGACCTGACCAAGATGTAGTTTATGGTACTCTTTTTCCGTTTACTTTATAAGTAATCGTATCTTTATAAGCCATTGGGGTCTTACAAAACAAACATGCTGACCTCAGTTTTGAGAAGCTGGCAGGCAAAATGGGCATGACTGAAATACCAGAGAGACAGATAAGCAGCTCCTCGTCATTACCACCCCAGCAAGCTTCAGACAACTAGGGAACCACCTCTTTGCTCTTCTCAAAGCAAATACTGTACAGTCTACCATCGAATGAGTTAGAGTATCTTAAAGACATGAACCGTTTTTCAAGTGTCCAAGAGTGCTTCTCAGAATCTACAATCAAACTGCAATTACCGCAGACGTCAGTTGCATGAGTAGTGGAACACCATCCCTTTCATCCTTCTCCTTTGTTACTCCGTTCCAGTGGTACCCTCATGGAATGAAGACTACTATACTCTCCTCCTCAGCTTAGGAGAGAAAAAGAGATGGCATGGGTTCCCCTAACGGGTGAATTTAATCACTTATTCATTCATCTGCTTATTAATTATTTGTACAGATATTAAATTTTCCTACAGTATATGTACATGGTGTTTTCCACAAAAGAAAGGAAAGAGGAGGAGGAGAATGCTGAAGGGGAACTCAAATGGCAAGAATACATTTAACAGAACATTTGATTTCAGTTCTTTCCTCTCCCAAACCAGAATTACTGACCTGGAAAAATATATATCCAGAAATAAATCAAAATCCTGTCTGCATTAATCTAATTGCACCAGTGGCAGCTAAGTAGTCCCTTAAGTAATTTAAGCTTCCATCTTTGGGAGGGGGGAACCATCAACATCCCTTTGGGAATAGAAGTTGGAGAACGTCAGTTATGATCTATTTCTCTGTTTGCTATAATAAGAGCTTTCCCTTTCTCATAAAAAGAAATTGGTGTCAGTTCCGTGCAATTTTAAAAACCATGCTTTCTACTAAAAGTAAATAAACCCACTGCAAGTGAGTGGCCTCACCTAGCTTCATATTTCTTCATGAATTTCTTTAAAAAGAATAAGAAGCACAAAATCCTAAACCAGCGTACTGGCAAAATGACAGTCTTGGGCAAACGCTGTTATGACATTTTTAAGTGTATAAATTATGGTTCGCAACCACCACCACATCCTGTATTGCTAAACTGTCTTAATAAATCATGTTGCTTACCAGGGAACAAAATTAAAACTGAAGTGGGATAGCTCCTGATTCAAAGGATCACAGAGGGGTTTTGCTCCAGCTTGGCTTTTAACTGCATCTGTTTTCCCCCACCGCTTGTGCTGCAGTCAGTAAAAACAATAGGGAAAAACTCGAAGAATAAAACATCAACAGTCAAATAATGCTCTGTAAGGGAGGAGAAAAACAGTGCAGTTGAGAAGCCCAGCTGGTCAAAACCCAGTCGGATTAACTCAGAATTGACCTACTGAAATCTGAGTAAAGATTCTGTCTGCAACAGAAGGCAGTTCAGTATGTCCAGGGCATGTTCCTGGAGAAAGAATATGCATTCCTCACAAACACAGCTGCAGCTGTTGATATTCCATTTTCTTCTTATTAATAATAACCACCATTTACATAACATTCCATTTACAAAATATTTCTCAGTTTTGTCCATGAGATCTGTGATGCTTACGGAGCACACAAGGAACATTTAGAATTTATACTGCACTTCTAAAAGATTCCAAAGGCTTCATGACCATTATCTCAGTAATATTATATTGTGAAATGGTGTTTGGGATAGACTGGATGACAGCAAACAAACTGCAGACATGGCAGAATTATAAACTCTGATCTTGGAACAGGTGTATTGCCTATGTTGGCAGATGGGGTCACCAGTGCATAGGTTTTTGATCCACTGCTTTGCCTGTATATCCAGGCACCAGTGACAGAAGGAATGCATTTTACTGGCTTCAGGTGGTTCTCCAGCTGAACCATTTCCCGGAAACCAACAACCTGTATTTTACCAGTTTGGGGTTAAGTCACCAGTTGTGCCTTTTCTTTGAAACCAGTGACCTACACACAATAATTAATGCATTGTTTATTTGCAGACTAGGCTACTGTAAAGCTCTTTAAGTGAGACTGAGCAGAATGTGGAGGACGGGTTGGTATGATAAACCCTAACTATTTAGCCCTAGTAAATAATCTCCACTAGCTACCCAATTTTTTCTGATCCAAATTAAAATACTGGTCTGAAGCTTTAAAGTCCTAAGGGCTAGACAACTGAACACAAACATGCCGAACAGTGGCATGCTGGACCATTTTGATTGGCACAGCAGCTTCCTTGCTCTACTCTTCTACCTCTCTAAATCCACTGACTTTAGTGTGCTTAGAAGGGTGTAACTCAGCTTGGGACATACTGAGTTTAGCCTATATAGATATTTATAAATAGTACATATTAAAATATGTGCATGTTTCCTAGTCTTCTGAGTTCTGCCCAAATTTCCTTCTTTTAAAACTGGAATAAAGGTATAATTCTGTTTAGGGCTGTAGGATAATCTTCATATGCAAAATAATGCCATACTCTAAAATAACACACTTTATGTGTTTTCCATGTAAACATGGCTAGGGCTACAGAAAATGCATTAAACGTTGCATAATTTTCTGTTAATTAGAAGTTAATGAAACTTAAACTCAATCTCCTCCTTTAACCAGAATGTGAAAAAAATTAAAAAGAACTAAGATTGTTCAAAAAATAGAGGTAAAATTTAAGACTTCTTCATAAACCATTAATCTACATAATATGAATAATTACATAAGATACATAAACCATGCAGGTGACTCAAAAATTAAAAATAATAATTTATGCTGAAAATATTATTCAAATTTAGGTCTGACACTGACAGTAAAATTATGAGTGACCTTCAACCTGAATGACATGGAAACAACACTGCAAAGGGATTACATCATTTCCCTGTTATCAACATTTCCAAATATTTATCTGGGATGGGTCACAGAGCTTTAAGGACACGCATATGAACAATTTGACACAATATGACTATATGAAACTCCACTAAACTGACAGAGACTGTGTTGCACAATTTCCTGTGACTGGCAACAACTCTCCAAAAAGTCTAAAGCACAGAGATTTCCTAATCCTGTTTCCAACAATCCTTTTTAAATGGACACACTAGTCATGAGTGAAGGCAAGAAATTAAAACTGGGAAAATAATATGTATGCAATGCATGTTGTATTCATGCCATACCCACCTTGACCAATATCCAACACTCCAAATAGATTAGCCCATATAAGATGAAGGTCATTCAGCACAAAGTAGTAACACAACAGCATTAAAGAATTTAATAGGTCTTGTAATATCTTGTGAATCCCTTTTCCTTACACAAGATGATCTCTACAAATAGTGCTTGTACTGAGTAATTATTTGGGGATTAGGAAAAGCTAATAAAACTCTCTCTCAGCAGAGAATCTGAAATGATAACAAGGTTGGGATGCACCCGAGAGAGCAGCAGCATCTGATGGCTGTTTAATCAGGCTTGATTAAGAGAAACATTTACCCATACCTTGACCAATATATTTTGCTTTAAAAAAATCTACACAAAACCTCAGCAATACATATCTGGTGGTAAATATTTACTTTGATTGTAGGCTTGTCTTTCACGTCATTACAACTGAAGACAACCAAGATGGCACTTCGTCTCTAAGATCTTATCTGCTCACACCGTGCTAATAAGTGCCTTTCAGAACCAGCACCATAAATACTGTACTAACACAGGTGTTGTGCACAGAGATGTGGCCCAGAATGTTTTCATGTGGTACAGTAGTGCAATGTGGGGACTAACCCTGTATATTATAGTTGCAACAGAAGTACATCATCACATGAAAGCCATTTCAGCTCCTCTGATAACCATAATATGATGGCTGGTCTTAAAATCCAAAATCCAAATAATAAATCTTAAAATCCAAAAATCCAAAAAATAAATCTTAAAATCCAAAAATCCAAAAAATAAATCTTAAAATCCAAAAATATAAATATGGATAAATTTGGATAAATTTGGATGAAGAGAGCCCACGTGGTAGCTTAAGAGTGGTGGTTAGGAGCAGTGAACTCTAATCTGGAGAACTAGGTTTGATTCCTCACTCCTCCCCATGAGTGGTGGACTCTAATCTGGTGAACCGGGTTGGCTTCCCCACTCCTCCACATGAAGCCAGCTGGGTGACCTTGGGCTAATCACAGTTCTCTTAGAGCTCTCACAGCCTCACCTACCTCACAAGGTGTTTTTTGTGGGGAGAGGAAGTAAAGGAGATGGTAAGCCAGTTTGATTCTCCTTTAAAAGGTAGAGAAAATCAGCATATAAAAACCAACTCTTCTTCAAATCAAATCAAAAACTTTTAATAGGCTGATCACACATCAAGAAATAGCACAAATGAACAATCATAAAGTTTAAAGAAAAAGGGAATTATCCAAAGTTATTGAAATGATATAAATTAGAAAGGAACATTAACAATTTGAGATCTGCAGATGACAGGGGCTGTGTCTCAGTGGAATAGCATCTACTTTGCACGCAGAAGGTCCCAGGTTCAATCCCCGGCATCTCCAGTTAAAAGCATCAGGTAGAAGATGATGTGAAAGACCTCTACTGAAGACCCTGAAGAGCTGCTGCCAGTTTGAGTAGACAGTACTGATTTTGATGAACTGATGGTTTGATTCAGTATAAGGCAGCTTCATGTGTGTTCACAGGATACCACATTACTGGCAGAAAATAGTGAAGACTTGGAACAACTACTTGTGAAGGTTAAATGAGAAACTGCCAAAAAAGGATTACAGCTGAACATCAAGAAGGACTACAGAGGAATTACAGTCTTAAAGTTGACAGTGAAGAACTTGAAATTATTAAAGATTTTCTACTCCTTGGCTCTGTCATCAACCAAAAAGGAGACTGCAACCAAGAAATCAGAAGGAGACTGAGACTTGGAAGGGCAGCCAGGAACGAGCTAGAAATGATCCTTAATTGTAAGGAAGAATTACTGGAGACCAAGATCAAGATAATTCATACTATGGCATTCCCCATTACTATTAATAGATATGAAAGTTGGACAATGAAGAAAGCGAACATAAAGAAAATTAATTCATTTGAAATGTAGTGTTGGAGGAGAGTTTTATGGACACCATGGACTGCCAAAAACACAACTGAGAGAGTTCTAGATCAAATCAAGCCTGAATTCTCCCTAGAGGCGAAAATGACTAAACTGCTGAGGCTATCATAGTTTGGTTACATCATGAGAAGACAAGACTCACTGGAAAAGACACTAATGCCAACTTGGAAGGCTTTAAGAGGGGAGTGGACATGTTCATGGAGGATAGAGCTATCCATGGCTACTAGTCAAAATGAATACTAGTCATGATGCAAACCTATTCTCTCCAGGATCAGAGGAGTATACTGTGGAACACAGGCAGGATAATGTCGCTGCAGTCACCTTGTTTGTGGGCTTCCTAGAGGCACCTGGTTGGCACTGTGTGAACAGACTGCTGGACTTAATGGGCCTTGGTCTGATCCAGCATAGCTTTTCTTATGTTCTTATGTAATGCTAGGAAAAGTTGAAGGCCATAGGAAAAGAGGAAGACCCAACATGATTGACTCAATAAAAGAAGCCATGGTCCTCAGTTTGCAAGACCTGAGTAAGGCTGTTAATTGATAGGGCGTTTTTGGAGGTCATTAATTCATAGGGTCACCATGTCAGAAGTGTCTTGGCACACATGTTTAGGGTTGCACTGAAAGTATGTGTTTTGAATGCTGAAATATGAGCTCCTCTCCAATCTTTTCCAGAGTGTATATTTAAACTTTTCTATTTCTCATTTTGAACAGATGGCCAATACTGAAGCCCAATGGATCAGCCATCTATCTTTTTTTTTTTTTTTGGTGTGTAAACCTGTGGTTTCTCCTGCACAGACCTTACTGGACACATTTTTCCCTGCTTCATCCCATTACTTTTGAACTTCCTGCTGAGCGTTCTGAGCACAACAGTGTGAATTGCCAGACAAATCATCTTGTTCTATAACAATTTAGTTGAATTACACGAGAATGATGGATGTGACCGGCAATTTTCTTAACACATTTCAAGATCCTGACACTGGTATGACTGGATGAGTGCCTGTGCAGTCTCACTAAATCCAAAGGCCATGTTGTGCCTCTCAGGGTTCAGTTCTCTCCTCCAAGCTCTTTAATGTTCACACGAAACTTTGGAAGAAGTCATCCAGAATTACAGAGTTAAGTGTCTTCATTATGCAGATGATAAATAAGTCTGTATGTAGACTTTCCACCAAATTCAGGTAGGATAGTTGATCTTCCTGTGAGAATGGATAAAGGCCAATAACCTCAGTCAATCCTGATGAAACTCAGCTTTCTCCTTCTGAGTAGGATTTTGTGGTTGCAGGTCCTGATCCTTCTGTTCAGTCTTGCAGACTAAGCTGCTGAATGGCCTCACAAACTGCAGTATTCTAGGGTTCCAAAACAAAAGCATGAGGATCTAGAGGTGGATATTCCAGTCTTGGCTGCTGGTTCCCCAAATTTTCTGATCCACTGGCAAGAGATTCCTCCTCGCTGGTGGAGCTTAAACCTTCATTCTAGGTGACCCAATTCACCTCAGCCACCCTGAGCCTCCTTAGGTGGTGAAAGGGCTGGGTGGAAATTGAATACAATAATAAAAAAAATAATTAAAGTTGCAATGCTTGAAGGAGAACAGAGGATCCTTTTTAGGGCTATTTCGGCCTCCCAGTCCACACCCATTTCCCTCCCTCTTGCCCTGGAGGGAGGACAAGCTCAGCAACAACCACCAGGCAAGTTGCTACTACACAATCTGTACAACTCAGCCTGGTGCAGTGGTGGCTATGACTTGATGCTACACAACTTGCCTTGACCCAGCAACAGCCACCACAAAGCTTGCGCAACTTGCCCAACAGTGACCACCAACCAACTACTTAGTGACTTGCTACCACATGACTGTTGCAACTTGGCCACACTTTTCCAACGGAGAGCTTGGGAGGGGTAGGGAAGGAGAGAAATGTGAGAACCAGTGTGATATAGTGGTTAGAGTGACAGACTATGATGTGAGAGACACAGGATCAAATCCACATTCTGCCATGGAAGCTTACTGGGTGACCTTGGGCCAGTCACGCTCTCTCTGTCTAATCTACCTCATGTTGTGAGGATAAAATGGAGAAGGGGAGAATAAGATAAGAGTAGTTGCAAATATCCCCTTCAAGCTGAAGCTTTTGTTCTTCAACTTCTCTATTTATCGTTCATTGTGCCTCACACTTTTTCTTCAATCAAGAAGAAAGATGAGCATCTGCCTCTACAGTCAGCTTCTATTTTGCTCCATAGATCAAGTGATAAAGAGGGCAGCAGTGCGGTATAATTTACATCTCCAGTCAGGTAGCTGAGTGTATCTGACATGTGGGCGGCAGGGTGGAGAGCAGAAGGAGGACGCAGGGCCTTTTGCACTGTTATCTGATTTTAATCTGTTCTTCAATTTAGGTTCTGTTAATTGTAGTCTAGTCAAAGAGAGGAAATTTCTGCCACAATTCCTTACAAATATCCAGACCACTCAGGAACTGTACGTGGGTTACAAAAACAATTAAATCCTGGGTCACAAAAGCAATTGAGTATGTGATACCAAGTTTAATATACAGCTTTAAAGGGCATAATAATCAAATAAGTACTGTTTTCCATTATAAGCCCCTTCATCATTAAAGGAATCAACACACTGCAGTTGTGTCCCCTTCTCAGCAATTTGCTAATGTAAAGTGTTACTCTTGAGTACAATGTAAAGCACATTGACACTTTTTATTTAATGGTTCATGTAGCTCAGCTGAGGCATGGTTAAAGAGTAAAACATATCGGTTTCCAAGTAATAGCTACTAATAGACCGATATGATGCTGATAAAAAAGAACAAGGAGTCAAATTTTACACCTCAGTGCATTTCATTTTGTCTCCTGTTCAGTGACAGAATTCAATATGGCCTAGCTTAGAGTGACAGCATCATGCGGGTACTGTCACCTGAGGGGGCTTATACATTTTGAAATTTTTCACAAAAGTGAAACTGAGTGACAGCAAAATAAAATGATGCTTTTAACTCAAGTTGGTAGATCAGAAAAGTCAATGAAAACATTCAGAGTGAGTTTAGGCCCTTTGGTGATGGATCTTTCTAGGAGAACAGCTGCAGCTTTTCAGCGGCTGAAATGCTTTAAGCAGGCAACCTGACACATCAAACTGGAGAACAATATCTCCATTGAGAATAAAATGGCTTAAAAGCAATACAGGATCTGTTGGCATCGTTTAATAAAGCTATATGACATTTCCCCCTTGGAAACATTCTGTAACATTGATATAGTGCATCAACTCTGTTCTCACATATAAACATGAAGCTGGGAAGCATATAATCAACAGAAGGTCTCTTGCGACATTCTTGTAGGACAAAAGCTCATTTAAATTGACTTATTCCTTTTTTTAAAGTCAGATTTTGTTGATTTTATTTGTGTGTGTGTGTGTGTATACACACACACACACACACACACACATATATATACACACTGTAAATCTCACCCCATTCCTCCAATGTCACAGCCAATAAGTTGCTACTTTTCATCATAGACTAAATAAAAATACAAATAAATTTTCAAATAAAATATTTAACAACATAAAAAAGCATTCTGTGCATTTTTCTCATACTCTTTTCTGATGGGAAATGAAAACAGAGTGGATTATCTGCTATGTGCCATGACCTGCATAGCCTGATCTTGTCAGATCTCAGAAGCTAAGCAGAGTCTGCCCTGGCTAATATTTGGAAGGAAGACCACCAAGGAAATCCAGGGTCACTATACAGAGGCAGGCAACGGCAAATTACCTTTGAACATCTCTTGCCTTGAAAACCCTATGGAGTAGTCATAAGTCGGCTGTGACTGGGTGGCAAAAAAAAATATGAGCAAGATATGGTGTAGTGGCTAGAGTGGCCAAAAGATATGCTCTGGGAGACACAGGTTCAAATCCTCACTCTGCCATGGAAACTTGCTGGGTGACCTTGAGCCAGTCACACACTCTTAGCCTGGCTACCTCATAGGGTTGGTGTGAGGATGAAATGGAGGAGAGGAGGTGTAAGGCACTTTGGGCCCCCAGTGGGGAGAAAGACAGGGTATCTATGAGGTGAATGAATAAATAAATCACATTTTACTAATCTGAGTTGTACCAGCAACTCCATGTCAAGTACCATTTATTCTCACTCTTCCAATAAATTTTAAGCCATTAGCAGTGCCACCCTAAGAAGAGTTATACCCTTCTAAGGCCATTGACTTCAATGGACTTAGAAACGTGTCACTCTGCTTAGGATATTACAGTAGAATTTTTTCCTATCACTACATTATGTAGATTTCCTATCACTACATTATGTCCTTACATAATATTCTTTCATATTGATACCTATTGGGCAAGAAAATAGTATTGGTCCTTTATTATTTTTTAACTATATTCTCTTTATAGCTTTCATTTTAACAGAATAAATTCTCACTTTTACTATATTTTATTATTTGGAAGCTTATTGTTTATAAATGATCTTGATATCTAGCCAAACTATTCTTCTTGTTTCAGTACCTTGTACAAGTCATAATTTGTACCCTTGTCTTTTTGGTTCTATATTATGGTTGCAAAATATGTGTAATGTGTGAATGAAGGAAACAAGCAGAATCTGTTCCCCAACTCACTGTCAAAATTTATGACATTATAAAATTCTATGAACTGGAATGAACTTTGTATGTGCCAGGAGCAGAGATTGGAGCCTTTTCTACTCTGGTTCCCATATGACTAATTTGAAAATGGCCACCTTAAATGATGCCCCTTGAGATGTGAATTCAGTTATTCATTCTTACATATACATAACATAAAATGAGTGGTTTTCCCAAACTTGGGCCATTTTTAGGTGATACCTGAGGAAGATTTTGTATTTCCCAGTTCCAGAAAGGCAATAAAAACCTGCATATTGGATTTAGAAATGGCTTTCTTCCATTTTCTACACTGCATTAATACTCACATGTGATGCAGAGTCATCTTAGCATCAGTTATGAAACCACCAATATATTCATGAGTTTGTATGATTCATAGAGCAATACTAAACAGAGTTAATCCCTTCTAAGCCCATTGACTTTAAGGGACACTGCCAACGGCAACTATATCAGTATGCATAGCTTCTAAAGACCTGCAATACTGATAAACATACTCAATAAACCCAACTACTAAACAATATAAGCACACACAAAAATCTAGAAGTTGGGATTAAAAGAATGCCACTTTTCTGCTGCCAAAGGGCAGCAAAGACTAGAAACCCAAGCAATTAAACTAGGAAAGCAAGAAGAAATAATAATAAGTAACTGGGAATAATGCAGTTCCGTCCGCAGCTGATACAAAATTATCTTTGTATCCCTAAGTGAGAACTGGAGTGTTAGTTTGCAAACCTATGTGTATTACCCTGAGAGCAAGACAAATGAACACAGTGAGGCTTACTTCCAAGTAAGGTAACAAAGTAGCAGGCGGAATTAGGGGGGCATGATTAGAGCTCATGCACAGACTCAGAAGCCACATATGATGACCTGAAGAACAGTAGCACAAGGAAGAGTTCTACTGACAAAGAGGTCAGCTAACATTTGGTGGCAGAAGGAGGGTAAGGCATCTGGACAGGCAGGTAGCAGCAGGAGGACTGAAGGTGGCCCACCTGGCATCAGCCATTTCCATTGTAGCTCCCACTTTGTAGAACAGGCTCCCTGAGGAGATTAGGGGAATGCCTTACTTGCCAGGGTGTTTACTGAATGGGGTATAAACTGTAGACATCTGTGGGGAGAGGGGTAGTCTTAGGTTTCCCCCCTTGCTTTCTGACAGCAAGACATGAGCAAAACCAATTGAGGGCTACCCCCCGTTACCCCAAACACTGAGTGCAGTAGAGCCACCAAAATATCTTGGTCAACCGTATGAAATACTGTTAGGTCTGGCAATATCAGCAGCAATTAATTGCCCATAGCCAACTGGAGAAGGAGATGATACACCAAGGCCAATAGCACTGTTTCAGTCCTGAAGCCGTTCTCAAAGCCAGATTGAAGAGGGTGAAGTGGAGATACCTACAAATGCCTGCCGTTGCTCTGCTGTAGCCAGCTCAGTCACCTTGCTCAGAAAGGGAAAGTTGGTCAATAATTGCCCACAACCCTCTTATTCTACAATGATTTTTCAAGAAGAGCTCCAATCCCAGCTTCTTTGACCTGCAAATGAAAATCATATAGAAGGAGGGCTATATTAATAATCTTCCCCAAGGGAGGGTACTACTATTTCTGTGCATGATTTGAGTAGCCAGGATGGGCCAGGATCCAATTTGCAAGAGACAACCTTCATCTCCCCAAACACTGTTGACATCAGTCATGGAGACTAACCTGAAACCACCCATAGAACTCTGACAAGTAGTTGCCACTGGTACACCCAGCACAGGATTCACTATCAAGCTGCATCTAAGATAACACCAGCTGAGAGAGACTTTACCAGCAAAGAATTGAGCAAAATTGTCTCAGATAATACCCCAATCAAAATCAATAGTGTGAGACCCACTTGACATTACAAACTGCCCTCTTGCTCCCCCCTTCCTCCTGTGCCAGGACCACCTGAGAGCAACTGAGAGTTTGGCTTGTGGTGTTTTCCAAACCTCTCTAAAGAAACCTGTCCCTTCTTAGCCCCTTGGGGCTAGTAAATTTAACTTTTCAGTAGTCTGCACTCAACAACCCCTTCCCATTTCCTCCCCTTTCTCCCTCTAGTGTTCTGGTCTCCTATAAATTTGGGTGTGTGCATGAGAGTGTAGGACCAAAGATGAAGGGGCAGAATTCCTCCCTTTCCTGCTCCTCTCACTCAGCCAGCAATGAATCTTTAATGTCTGGCTGGAGTGTGATGTTTTACATGGTAAAGAGCCTTTAGGCAATGTGAGTAGGGGTTAAAAACAGCTGGTTCATCAAACATCTTTAAACCAATAGATCTTTAATAATTAAGCATAATTCCTAACATAGATAAATGATGGATAAATGGGAAATAATCAGAACCAAGCTAGACACATTACACACCATTATGTTATATTACAGGCCATTAGAAAATAAGCAAAAGTCAATGGCCAACTAACTTCTTACGAAGCGAGACTTCAGCACTCTTCTTTCAGGAATGGCTGCAAGAATTGGAGGCTTAACAAAGACTGCCTGTCAGTATTGGCAGAGACTTTTGTCCTTGAACACGGGCTACCTTCCTTGGGGCATCGTGCCCAATCAGGCTAACAGATTTATCCCTGTCTCTGCAGTTTTGGAATACCTATTCAGGACCAATCATACTTTTGGGAGGCAGGCAAAAATCTTCCCACCAAGCCTGTTCTGGCCCATTGTCCCCAAAGTTTGGATTACTGATTTCAGTGTTCTACAATGGGATATTAAAGTTGATCCATCTGGGCTCCCTGCACAGCTTGACCAAAAGGTGAGATTTGAGCCCAAGAGTTCATCAGGTGTTCCAGATCAGCTGCCAACCTAAAGCTGCCTCGCTCCTCTCATGAGCATGCAGAAGATTTTAACTGCCCCGTGACACACATGGAAGCCAGTGCTAACTCAAGGCTTATTTCCTCCTCTCATGACAGACGTTAGGTCCCGAACCACACTAAATCATTTCACTGGGCAAGATTCCATTGATGCAAAGCCTTCTTAGGCAATCTGAAATTATCTTTAAAAGTAGCCTCACTCTTGTCATAAAAAGCAGAGAAATACATGGTCTAATTCCATTTTCTATTCTCTTTCTTCGTATCAGAAATGAGTAATAACTAATAAGCAGACACACAATGGGGAGAAAAGAAACAAGTCAACCCTTGCCCCTTCTACACATATAACAGTCATTATTGTAACAAGGCTTTATAGATTTTCTGTATAAATAGATCATCAAAAGTTAAAGCACTAATTTTTATTTTCTTTTATTCCATGTTTATTCTTGCACTAAGCCATGACTTTGCCTTCTCAGGAATGCCAGAACTTTGTTCTCAATACGTACTCCAGTTGCAAATAACCCTGAGGTAAAATACAATTTGGTGAAGAGTTACTGCTGTGTTGACACTGAAACAGGTTGTGCTCGTAGCCAACAAGTGTGCTATTGGAACGACAGTGATTTAACTGACATGCCAGTGGTCTGAATGTTTCTTGGAGCTGCTGCTATACCACGACATAATAGCAGATCCAGTTTGAATTCTACTGTTTGGTAAACTGAGAAAACATCATAAGCCATTGTATTTGACTTCCCCACCAGCTGCAAATACAGGCGGATGCAGAGTTTATATGTGAGGCTTTCTTTGGGGGGAGGGGTATCATGTGGTAGCCATGGCCCAAAGGACGGAATGCAGACAGAGCAGGAAGAATTTAAGGACTAGGCATAGAATACTGAATTGTTAAATTGTTACAGTATTTTAATGCATTTTCTTGGCTACCTTTAAAGTCATGTGGTCAAAAACGTGGGACAAAATGATTAATATATGATTAATTGGAGTAATAAATGAATTAAATTAATGTTGAAACTCAGATAAAACAGGTAAAACAGAAACTAACCATACAGAGTAAATCTTTACAACCAAGGCCAACAAAATTAGGAATCACCCCATTTTACATTTCCACAGATTAAGGAAGTATATTAAGGCGACGTAGCTTCATTGTTACTGCACAGTATTTTGCTGCCGGGTGGTGATTGGTGAGCTGTCTCCCAGCAGAAACCTTTTGGTCCATCTACCCTCATCACCAGAGCCCATTTCCCTAATCAAAGGGTCAATAATATTGAAGCAGGGTGACTTGTAGAGGGGGCATCTAAAAAATACATGCTCGATGGTTTCCAGCTCCCCAGTGTTACACGGGCAAAGTCTCTCCACCCTGGGGATCTTAAATCTGGCAGATGGTAGGGCTGCACATCTGGCCAGTGGCCGTCCTATGTGTGTTCCTTTCCAGGGAGTATAAATATGCAGCTGGTGCTAGAATATACCTGGAATGAATATCTGATAGACTGGGGTTTGAAATCATGTGCTGCTCTTTATGTTGTGTCTATGAACCTTTTAAGTGAGATCAACACAATATACTGTTATACACAATAACTGTTAACTGAGATGAGACTAACACAATATATTCTACCTGGAGTCATGCTTCATTTTTTAGTAACAATTAGACTACTTGTAAAAATACCATCAGGGTGTCAAGAAACAGCTTTCCATTTAATGGAATTAGTCAAACATGCAAGAAACCTGAATAAACCCTTTTTATTAAAAAAAATTAGCAACACTTTTAAAAAACACACAAGTTGTCTGCAATGTACACTTTTTTGTTAATCTTTTTTTAAACAGGAAGTGTTAGCGGAATTAATCACAACAGGAGTTGAAATATAAGAAGGTGCAGCTTTAATGAGTTCGCTAGTAATGAACTGCAGCTGATTGATTCCATTTCACAAATACTGGATTTCTTTAAATCAGCGCTGCCACAATGACAGTGCAGTCCTGAGGCTGGGAGCCGAATCACCTTAGAAGGCGACGTGACCCCTACGCCGGTGTCCGTGCCACTTATGTCGTGCAAACTGGCATGGATGCCGGCGTAGTACCACTTGCACCCCTCCCCTGGATGGCCATGGCAGTGTGGCCCTCGGACACCGGCTTGACCTCCTGTCGGCATTCTGCGAGTGCAAGTCCTCGTTCCGGCATCCTGGGAGGTGTTCCTGGGGCGTTCTGGGGGGCGGAGCTGCTGGTAGGCAGCTTTCTAATCCCTTCCAGCTCAGGAACACCCCCTTAAACAACAACGGTGCTGCGCCAGATTTTTGCTGGCACAGCATCACTGTTTTAAATGGGGTTCCCCCCCTTTCCTAAATTTTATTTTTTAAAACGCCCTTTTCCCCCCTTGCTGCAGTGGCCAAACCTCTTTGGAGACGCCACAGTCACACCGTCCTTGGCTGCTGCAGCTCTCAGGAATGATCTCTAAATGTCCTGGTCAATTATTCTGTGTGATTTCAACTGCAAATATGTCCCGACAGATAAGACTTATGAGCCACAGAATGATGCAAGTTATGTAAGTTGTAATTTAACAAAGACATAGGTAGAAAACCAACTATAAATTTAGTCCTACCATATTAATGAAAGAAATGGCCATGCTCACACATGCAGCAGTAATTGATACGCAAAGGCACATCAACACTAGTGCTGCAGAACTTGACTACAGTCTCCCTTTTGATGAGTCTTACAACTAGGCAGCTGAGTCACAACAGACCTATTAATAATTGAGTCAGATGATACAGAATATGATTTAACTACATCCAGTCTGACCTGTCAGAGAAAGGATGTAGCTAATAAAAAATCTTTATTCTTCCTGTTCCAGCTATATGTACACAGAGGTCAAGAGACAGCACGTTTGTAATTCAGTTGGGCTTTACTTAGGAAGCACCCATTCAACTCGGCCGTCTCACTAAATGTTTGCAATTTGCAGTTACATTTTCCACTTAACTGGCAAAACAAATGGAACCTGTCAAGAACAACTCTTGGAACAATACGTCAATGTATACCTTCCAAACGACCTGTTATTATATTAGTAACTTTTATTCTTCACAAGAAGCTGCAACCCTTATTCAGTACATATATTCACATATACAATAAAATATTCATACTGCTGTTTCATGGTCCCGTGACCTTTATCTTCTTGTAAAAGAAAAGAGAATGACTGTGATTATGCTTTAGATACCAAAATGAAGGTAACATTGAGCTGTCTCTTATCAGGAATAATCAAGTATTACTTTCATAAGCTGCTCTAACTTCACATATTTAGAGAGAGGAGTCTTACTCTCCCTGCCTCAGAGACTTCACATCACTTGATGGTCCCCAGTACATCAAAGGTCAATATAAACCAGGGATGTCCAAACTCCCACAAATTCAAATCGTTCCAAAATTTCCAGTTGCAAATATCCCCCTGACTGATCGTTGATCAGATTTAATGTTTGCTGAGCCATTCAGTGGAGTTTGAGGGATTCCTGTACATCTGTAAGACATCTAGTACAATAGCATGTATGCCTGGCCTTCATGCATGCACACTATGTAACACATGTTCAGTTTTGCAAAGTACTAAGGGAACTATAATTTCCCCATGCCGCTAGTTAGTAATCACAGCTTTCTTTACCCCTCCCCTCCCTGTCACTCACACCCCGTATCACTCACAAATGTCATTCTTTTGCATTCTGGTGCTTTAAAATGTTGACCTCAGTGTGGCCGCACTCTGTGTTACAGAAGGTGCAGGAAGTGTTGTGAAGCTCTGATTCACTACAAGTATTGTTTGCATGCTGACTGGAGGGAAAAAATAGACACAGTTGGATGTGAAATACAAGTACCTTGCTTATGCTAAGAGAACTCTGAGCAAAGGTTGCAAAGAGCAGCAGTAAAAGGTGACTGAAACATCTTGCCAATTTCACCTTTACAAGGAAAGCTCACCAAAATGAAAGAAATGCAAGTTTTGACCAAGGGCTAGGTAAAGCACAATTAGTGCTAAAAATATGAACTGTGGCGGTAGTAACTAACAGTATTGCATAAATTTGTGAACATAAAATTCCAACACATATGCACTGGCCCACTGCCCTAATTCATATTCATTTCCACTATTGCTATCTGGGGATTTTTTTAAAGTGTCTGTACAGAAGTTGTTCATAAAACATCTGCATGTTTTCCATGGCAAAAACACAAACAATTCAGCAGAAATAAAGAGGCTGGTTTTACACATTTCTAACTGAGCTGTCCATCCTCCTCCTCTCTCTCATTAGTCTTCCTTTCAAAGAATTAGATTAATTGAATATCTGATATCTGGCCAGAGTGAGGCAGTGTTAATAAGTTGCTAATTTAGATGATAAATCAAATAGAGAACACAAAAGGTTACCCAGCAATGATAGATAGGCTACTCTGTTTCAAGTATCATACCTCTGGCACATGCAGATGAGGTTACACCTACATAAAACTATTATAACACTTCAAGCATATTTCTGTTTTTCCCCCCTCTTTCAATCATTCTTCAAAAATTATGTGCTGTAAAGGATAGAGTTCCTTTTTAAAGTAGTACTATTCTCTGCCTCCTCTGGACGTGCCTGCACACCCTCATAGTTGTACCACTATTCTACTTAAAACTTAACCAATAACATAAGAAAAGCCATGCTGGATCCGACCAGGGCCCTTCAAGTCTGTTCACACAGTGGCCAACCAGGTGCCTTGTTCTGTTAACATTATTTCTCTTAATGTAAAACTAAATTACACTTACAACACATACAAGTATGTTGTCCCTCTGTCATATACTTCAGGGCCTCTGATATGGTAAATGGGTGATGATTATAACACACACACTGTGCAAGCAGGAGCCTTGCACTACCCAGAGACATTGGTTCCTCCTGATCATGTGACTCTTTGGATAGAAGAGGCCAACAGTCCCCTTTCCACCCTATGACTATCTAACCTGGTTGCATGGAGAGTATGAAGCTGAAGCCTGGCTCTCGGGGATCCCATGAGATGGGAGTTCCACAGTGCCTGAATGTTCCTTGCATTGTCTTCATGATTTATACACAGTGAAATAAGCACATGTTCCACAGTTCACAAGTAATACAGTAAACATATGGTAGGTTTATATCTTCTAAAGTCTGAAGCAAACCTCAGTGTTTTCAAATCTGACTCAAACTTAAAGTGCAACTGCAATGTAGAAGAAAGGGTATATCTACATTCCATGTACTCTGAAGCTAAACATTTTGGCAAGATCTCGTTCATAAGGTAATTATAGTTCTACATTATAAAGATAATGAAAGAGTACTCCACATAATGACTCTGTTCAATTGCAAGACTATAGTCTCAATAAAGAACGTGAAGGTATATAAATTCCACCACCATTAAGCTTAAACAAATTTATGTATCATCTTTTTTCCACCTAGGAAATACACAGTAATTCACACCACTGTAATTTCAGAATGTTAGACTGACAGACAGCAGCACACTTCAAAATTCAGCTGAAATACAAAATAAATGAGGCAACAGTTCATCTCCATATATTCCAGGGAGCAAAAGACATCAAAAACATTTCCTGAAGCCCTGTCATAGCAAAGGCCCCTATTAGATGGGCTAGTGTAGTGAGTCTATCTTTTATAAAGAGTTCACAGAGATTTGTTGCTATCTAATCCCCCCCCCTTATTTCCAATGACATGGAAATGAGAAAAACAAAATCCTATAGGCATAGTACTCAAACCATTACAAAGTTTTTTGTCTAATTTTAATGTAGGTCTGGGACTAAACCTAGCTGCAATATTGTGAACATGCAATCCTACAATTTATATTGTTGTTCCTCAAAAAGTGTGATCTGGAACATGGTAATCCATGCTCCAATTACATCCAAAATGTGCTTTATGTGGGGCTTCCTATGAAAATGGTTCAGAAACTTCAACTTGTCCCCAAAGCAGCAGCCAGGCCATTGTCAGGTGTGGGATACAAGGATTGTATCTTCCCACTGCTAAAAGATCTATGCTGGATGCCCATTTGTTTCTGGGCACAATTCAAAATGCTGGTAGTATTTCTGTTTATTATTATTTATTATTGTTTATTATTATTATTAATCTGTTTACTGTTTACTGTACCATTGAGACATTAGATTCTTCGTGCCTAGTAGTATTACAATTCAGTCAGTAAAATTGTGACGCTTTTCTCTTGAGCAGAGTGCTGTTTATTATATTATTACACAACTTCTCATTCAGCACAGGTTTTTTAGGCTAGTTAAACATCTCTTTTATAGCAAGTCAGGTCTATGGAACAGGAAATGCAACGACAAATGCTTTGCCTTGCTTTCATGAGGAGAGGTTCTGCTGTTTGGCTCTTGGTGTGCAGTACACCTCAATACTGTGAGTACTGAATTGCACTTCAGTGTGCCAGGCACTCAGGGTTGTTCTGAACATCAAGGACACTTGGCCCATATCAGTGACTTCTGCTCTCCACTATTTAGCCTCCCTTAAAGAGCAAGACATAGCACAAAGGACTATTTCTGCCCAGCATCCATGTCATTCTTCAATGTGGCAAACTGCTTCCACAATCCATACCTCTCTTTTCGAGCCTGGAAGGCATTTGAGTTCTAGGGGCAGAAAGTGTCCGACATGTTCCCCATAATGTTCGACCTGCATTGTTGCACATTCTTAGGCAGGTGTGGAACTATGAGGTTGTCCTGTTCATAACTGCATTTTTCTTAGTTTTATTCAGTGCCCTGAAGTTGAAAGAACAAATGGGTCTTGACATTAGAGGGCGCAGATTTCAACTAGAGCTCTCGTCATTCATATCTGAAGATCCAAGGTGTCTTGCAGAAAGTGTATTGCAGAAACTGTTATCTTAAATGACCAGCACTGATGATGTAGTATTAATTATCTTCTATTGATATAATTGCCGCTTACAGGTTTTTTTAAAAAGACATATGTATGAAGTTTTTAAAGAATTAACAGAACATCTGTGAAGGAAATTCCCAGCCTCTACCCTATAAAGAGCCTTCTCCTTACAATCCCACTTTTAAGCCTTTCAGATTGTCAATCTTGAATAATTTTGCAGCAAAGGAGGCATTTAAAGGTTTTAGAGTTTAATGCAGGGCAATAACCTTGAATATTTTAAAGCAGTGAAAAGAAGCTTAACCACATTTCTGAATAGTCTAAAGAGACATAATTTGAACAGTGCTTATAGCTAGTGCCTCTTTATTTTTCAGATTTCAGGCTTTTAGAACTGATGGTATAAACCTGAGGGGAGATTTTTCCCCTTTGAACAAAGTTGCTTGAAATGGAAATTTTATGACTGACCTTGGACAATTTCCCCAATATAACATGCTCCCAAAAAAAATCACTTTTCTTTGAATACAATTAGCCTTCTGACAGCAAAAGTAACAAAATATGCCCCACCACAGAAATACAACTATTTATAAAAGACTAAAAACTTTATATGTTTACCCTCAAATGAAAGGGAAATGACAGGGTATATATAGCAAGAACAATCTCAAAATGTGTAATCCCAGCTGCAACAACTTCAACATATAGATTTATGTACTCATACAAGAAATCAAACGTTACATTTCTGTAGCCTCAACAGGTTTTTTTTAATGGAAACATGCTAAATAAATAGTCCAAACTGGCTTTGCTTCTTCCTGACACCTTAAGAATATACTTTCTTTACTGGATTTAAGTATAGACACTGTTTCGGATCATACCTTAAACAATTCTACTTAGCCAAACATAAAAATACACCCACTGGTTGCTAGGCATAAATTCTTTTCAAGAATGCTTTATAGGTAGGGCTGCCAAGCCTCCTTCTATGGCGGCTTGCCTCCCACTGTCAGCCTTAGCTACTCACTGTTGCCCCAAGTGGTGGTGGGATAATTTTTTAAAAAGTTGATATCGTCTGCGCCACTACACCACTTCTGAGCTCTGAAATGCATCTAGCAATCACCTGAAACTCTATGGTTACCACAGAGTTTCTGGTAATTCCTAGAGCTACCCTACATCACTTCCAGGGAACCGGAAGTGACATAGTGATGCAGATGACATCGTGCCTCCCATGTCCCCACCCCCAACCCTCCTGCTGGTTGCCATGCCTGGCAACCCTATTTATAAGTGACAGAGAAGTCAAAAAGCAACCTGACTCAACCTGATTCCAACTTGACTGTGCAAGGCAGAAAAAAATTACAATAATTACTAGTCATCAGACTTTTCCTGAAATTATTTTTGCAAACTAGGAGGCTCAGAGCAGCAGCATTCTCATCATCAGCAAGAAGTCAAGCTAAGACAAGTAGAACTATTAAAGATGGCCTAGAGCAGTGATGAAGCAGAAGAGTTGCTTTTAGAAATGCAGTGAGCTCACATGCATGTTGCATCACACAATGACAATTATATCAATTCTTAGATGAAAAAGCAATCACAGACCAAACTTCATGAACTGGGCTTCATATTTCCTCACATTATTCCAGACAGAGTAGTTTTTAAACAGATACAATTTCCACGTTAAGCCACGTCACTGAAAGCTGTACACTCATGAGAAATTCAGACCTTGGTGAACATTTGCGAATGTCACAAGTAAAATGTATTATTCTATGGGACCATGTAATGGAGAATGCAAAGCAACACAGGTACAAAGACGGAGATGTAGACATGACCAGGATGATTAAACACAAACCCCATATCAAAACAGATATACATGGTCTTGGTCAACACATTTATTACAAGCATAAATGTTGGACACAATGGAAAAAAATCTTGCATTTTTTGCATTTCTAAGTGCTTAAACAAGAAACTTCTCTATTAGACCCCAAGAGCTTGCAAACACAAGTAGCCAGGATGTAACAGAAAAATTTCCCATAGAAGCTATTAGGCGGCTGGGGAAGGGGGGACCTTTAAGCCCAAAGAGCAACTGAGGCAGAGTTCTGATCCCTCCAACAGTTACATGGAACACAGAGGAACCAAAAGGACCATCATGGTGTGGAGCCAGGTTCCTCTTAGACCCAGTCAAGGTTTGTTATGGCCTATTTGTTTGTGTTGTACACCCGTCTAGTTGTTACTGGTAAAAGAGAAAGAGCAGGGGGGAAATGCTTGAATGCAGCCTAGTGTCTACTGGCACACTTTGTTGTAGCATAATATCAGGATCTTTTTGTGCATGTGTTTTACAGTAATCTTTACTCCAGAAAATGGTTTCTAGAATTTAACAACTTTCACATTCAGGCTGACTACATCTCATCAGCTGCAGCTTCAATTCCTCCCCTCCCTCTATTGCAATTGACTGATAGTTTCAATTACATGTTTGTTTCAGGGGATTTTTTCTCTTTCCCAGTCTTAGAAGTTCAATTGGACCATCTTAAATTCCTGGGTGATCTTATAGACATAATTCATACTTTTTGCTTGTCACCTATATAAAAATTTAAGTACACCAAAAGATACTGATTTCCTAGCTATATTTGGATATAGTCAACCTCTTGGGATTTTTAAGCACAGATTATTATGACTGTCACAAAACATTTTATACAATCTTTCTAGCATGTTGACATTTGATGCGCTGAATATCATATGAGGTATTACTTAATTTTATAATGAACATCCATATTTTCCCAATATGTGCAGGGATCAGTTCATCCATATTTGTTGAAACATCCATGCTCCTGAAAGCCACTGTGGGATTATTTGAAAAGAAACATAATGAAATCACCTCCTGTTACTGAAGTTTCACTGTTATCACTATACCCTTGGGAAGAATAAAACCAACATAAATGCCATTCTTGAGTTATGTAATAAAACCTCAGGGTGCAACTGATGGATATTTTCTATTTGATATAGAAGGTGGATGATGTTTTCAATTTGGCATAAATAATTGCTATCCTGTTGGAACTCTGCCCACATTAACTAGTCCCTTTCTCTCTGTCCACATTAACTAGTCCCTTTCTCCATCATAGACTTGCTCTGGTTATGCACCGAAAGATAACAGTGGGTGGTGGCTGAGTTTGTGGCCATTGCCCAGAAAACCTCTGAACAGGTCTAACAGTCAACCTACTATTAATTTTGGAACTGGGGGCATCTAGGAGGTCTTCATTTCTTGGAAGGCTTTAAGAGGGGAGTGGACATGTTCATGGAGGATAGGGCTATCCATGGTTATCAGTCAAAATGAATACTAGTCATGATGCATACCTATTTCCTCCAGGATCAGAGGAGCATGCCTATTAGGTGCAGTGGAACACAGGCAGGATGCTGCTGCAAGCATATTTTTTCTGGGCTTCCTAGAGGCACCTGGTTGGCCACTGCATAAACAGACTGCTGGACTTCATGGACCTTGGTCTAATCCAGCATGGCTTTTCTTATGTCCTTATGTCTCATGTCCTTTTCTGGCAACAGAGTATGTTTAATCTGATTGCCAGAATCCTGTTTGGAAATGGAAAGGTTCTGGCTAGTCTGGAATCTAACATGGCATCTATTAACATTACCTTCTGTGTGGGCTCTAATTTGGACTTCTTTGTGTTGACCTGTAGGTTTAATGCTTCAAACACCTGTAGTATGAGGTGCAAATCTGCCTGGTGTTTTGGTATCGGATACAATCAGCCAAACATTGAGGTATGTGTAGATCTCTCATGCCAGCCTTCAAAAGTATGCCGCCGCCACCACCATCTTGGTGAATATCCTCAGTACTGTGCCTAGCCTGAAGGGGAGGACCATGAATGGAAAATGGTGGGAACCAAACTGGAAGTGGAGATATTTCTGGTGGTCTGGCCTTATTCTCAAATGAAAATATGCAGATCCAGGATTACAAATCATAAACCCGGACATAGCAGAGAAAGGACATCAGAGATGGATAACATTTTGATCTTTTTTATTAACAGAAACTTGTTCAGGCCTCTCAGCTCTAGGATAGGTCACACTCCCTCCCTCTTTTCTTTTTGACCAGAAACCATCTGGAGTAAAACTGCTCTTTTGTAGGCACTGCCATGATTGCCTTTTTGTTGAGGAGGGTTTTGAGATCTGCAAGGCATTCTGGAGGCAGGGTGGTTGGATGATGGGGGCTGAATAGGTTGGACCCATCCATGGCAGGCAATCTGGCAGCCCTAGATGCAGCAGTTTGCATCTCTCTCTCTCTCTCTCTCTCTCTCTCTCTCTCATACACAAGTATTAAGAAAATTCACAATGGACTTACAAGGGGGTAAATCTGCTTAGGATTTCACTGCAAGGCATTTATACTTTCTCTATATATATACATTATGATGCATTTTATGTGGTCAAATCAGTAAAATAAGTTTAGGTTTGACAAAAAAAATACTGCATTATATTTCAGTCATCCCCCCCCCCAAATTCTGTCCCCTACCAAAAAAAAGTTATTCTTTTAAAATTTCATCTCTATAAGTAGGCCCAGGATCCTGCCTGGTTTCAAGTGGCTGCTTTGGTCTTTCTTTTCTTCATTTTTGGAGGACACCACACAGTAGGATTTGATACTGTTCAAAGTAGCCTTTCTGGTTGTTGCTGAATAGATAGTACAAAGTTCAAAACTTACTATGTTTTAAAAGTATGTTATGATTAGGTCACCTGAAAGAGTTTTAAGGCATCCTAAGATACAAAATAAGAACTGAATTTTGAATGGCTATCTTTTTTACGACTACTATTTAAATAGTATATAAATACTTTGATTTTCAGAGCGTATCTGTAATGAGACTAAATATTGAAGCAATAACAGTATGGTATGTTTAAGTTACTAGAAGGAGTTCTAAGGCATTTTAGGTTATAGAATAAGATTTGAATTTTTGACAAACTTGTTATTTTCCCTTTTTAATACCATCTTTGTTAAGGCTCGGAAGACACAATCTGTTCTATTTTGTCTTTTCCCTAATCCTCCCTTTTTTTTCTGTACCCCTATACCTTACAATATTTTTTTAAAAAAACTTACTATGTTCTTAGCACTTATGCCTCAGTTGTGCATGTGCCACTAAATTAGCACATGTCATATTTGTGATTTAAGAAAATTGAACTAATTGAAGGTCAGTGATCTCAGATATTTTCTTGTAGAAACTGTTCATATGGCCAATTCGGCCCTGAACAATGTCACACTGAGAGAAACTTCATTTCAATGTTTGCATCTTTGCAGAGCCACAAAGGCAAAGGACACTGTCATTTCCTGAAGTGAGCTACCTCCATTCTCCACCAGAACAAATTCTGAAGTGGTGGGATTCATATACCAGGATTTTGCTAGGTTATGCAAGTACTCAAAAATAGTACTTTGAAAGTGTAAATATATACTGGACAAGATATAGTCAAAGTAAAGCACTTTCAAGCCCCTTGATTTTAACAGAAGAGTCAGGCATGTGCTTAAGGCAGCAGTTCCTCTTTCTGGGTAAAAAATGACTGAATTTACTGGTACTTCCTTCCAATAAGCATGGTTAGGCTATTGCACTGAAATCAAGGGGACTTCATCAAAATGCTTAACACGTATGTATAGTGTTTCTAAATATCATTTTCTTATAGTCATAGACTTCAGAGCCAATTAAACTTTGCAAAAGAACAAAGGTACATTTACTTAAATCCATTGAAATAAACACGCTTAAGTATTCTGTGTTCTAGATTTATTTAATTCAAGAAAAATTGACCCCATGTGAATAATCTTGATGCATTTGGGTTTAAAGTACTCAACATGTGACCACTCGGTCATCTGAATACATCGGCTGCATTCAGTACAGCCTTTATACACGCTCTCTCCTTGCCTTTCACTTTCTGAATATAATTTTAATGTTTTGCATCTCTCAAGTTTGACCCATATTCCTAACGCTCTCTACACAGTACTTCACCTGAAATTCCCAAAGCATCCAGTGTATATGATCCATTACAAAAAAGTGAAGGCTAAATTGAGAAACTTCAATATTGTGCTCTAGTTAAAGAAGGATGCAAGTGAAACAGAGATGAAGGGAATTCTTCATGTGTCTCCATTTTTATCTTCAATGAACTCTCAGAATTTTATTTTCTTGAAATTTTCAGGGATCTAAAGACTATAACTCTCAATGTTCTCCTCAAAGTAGTTGATAAGCCATCACATCAGAAAGAGACACATTCAAATTCATACTGATCTATTTTAAAATATTGGCAAAAATAAGTTTTTACAATATTTATTTCAGTTAAGTGGATTTCAGTACAACCAATCACAATGTGCAAATGTACAACCAGTTCACACATACATCTTCATCACTTGTTGACTGTATTATTAAATCATGACTTTCATGTGCAAATCAACCATCACAACTCAAACGTTTTAGAGAGAATCTCAATACTGTTTCTCATTTTCTCGACAAAATGGTTCTCAATGGTGTCGGTTCACACATTCAGCCATAAGTCATCAAGTGATGAGTGATAAAGGGATGACAGGGTTGCCAGGTTGCTCCAGCTGCCTGCCGGAGCTGGGAAAATAAGAACATGGAGTGGGGCGCCATCAGCAATGTCACTTCTAGGGAAACCCCTGAAGTGGTTGCAAAGTTGGGACAGCCTTTTTTTGTTTATTTTTCTTCCACCGCTATTCAGAGTGGGATCTGGAGGTGAGGGATCCCCTGCTCCTATAGGGAGATTGACAGCCTTAAGTGATAAACATGCATGAGTGAAGCTGCCATTATCTGTCTACAGTGGCACAAGCCGTATCATATATAGAATGTTATTATCCCTTTTGCATGAGACTGCAGGGTTAGCAGCCTGTACTTTCCTATTAACCAGAGTGTTTACTCAGGAATTGTCGTGAGGTTAAAATGGAGTGGAGGAGAATGATATAATCTGCTTTTGATCCCCATTGTGGAGAAAGGCAGGATATAAATGATGTAAATAGATAATAAATATTGTTTATGATGGGAGGCAGATAAAATATTGGTTGGTGGGTGGGAAGGAAAAAGGAAGCTGGGAAAGGGGAAGTTATGGGGCTGCTAGGGGAAGGAAAGAGGAAATAATGTGGGAAGGGGAAAACAGGGGAAAGTGACCCCCCCAGCAGGTCTGTGTGGGTTCCCCACTGAGTAAAAGCCCAGCAGCCAGCACCACCAACTGGGACACAGTTTGCTCAGGTAGAGGCTGCTAGGGGGAAGGAAGGCGGGAAACCTGAAGACAGAGGCAGATAAAGGTAGGCTGGGTGGTAGGTGGGAAGGAGAAAAGGAAGCAGGAAAAGGGAAGAGGTTATGGGGGATTTCAGGGAAGGAAAGGAGGAAATACTTGAGGATGGGGGAAATTAGATGCCTCCTGCAAGTGCTTGCAGTTTCCCCACTTGTTATATTTCTATTTTGAATACCATGACTCTGCTATTGAAGCGTAAAATAGCATTGACTTACTACTTCTTTTCTTTTTTTGCAAAACCTGACATCGTTTGCTCACATCCAGTTCTCAATGTACTATAACCATCAGTCTGTAACCTCTTGCTAAGTGGAGTTGCCTTCCAAGATTACTCTGTCACATTTCTTGCCAGCATATTTTTCTTCACCTGAACTCTATTTTACCTCTTGTCCTTTGACTTTACTTTTGCAATTAATCTCTCCTATGGAACCATGAAAAACAGAGGCATGGTGCAAATCAAACCACAGCCACTATTTTCTTTATCTGTTAGGGCAGCAATTGCTCCGAAGAACTGCAGCAGGTTAACAAAGCCTTTGCTTCTGGCACCTAGCATTTACGAGCCCTCTACAATAATGGTATGGAGAATTCAGAGTTGGGATATTTACTAAATTCTTCCTCTCTGAATTTCTTCCAAGGTCCAAATTAGCAGATCTTGTTCCAGAAACTGCACAGATGCTTTAGTGATCCATTATTTTTGTTGTCGAAGGCTTTCACGGTCAGAGTTCATTGGTTCTTGTAGGTTATCCGGGCTGTGTAACCGTGGTCTTGGAATTTTCTTTCCTGACGTTTCGCCAGCAACTGTGGCAGGCATCTTCAGAGTAGTAACACTGAAGGACAGTGTCTCTCAGTGTCAAGGGTGTAGGAAGAGTAATATATAGTCAGAAAGGGGTTGGGTTTGAGCTGAGTATTGTCCTGCAAAAGTATTGTCCTGTAAGTATCAAGATAATGTGCTAATGAGGGTATGGTATGTTAATATGGAACCATTGTATCCTGAAGTGATCTGTTAATGTGTGTAATCCAAAGCTAATCTGTATGGCTATTGTTGAATGCTGTCTTTGTCTGGAGGTTTTTCAGGGCAGGAAGCCAAGCTTTATTCATTCTTAAACTCTCCTCTTTTCTGTTAAAGTTGTGCTGATGTTTATGAATTTCAATGGCTTCTCTATTGAAATTCATAAACATCAGCACAACTTTAACAGAAAAGAGGAGAGTTTAAGAATGAATAAAGCTTGGCTTCCTGCCCTGAAAAACCTCCAGACAAAGACAGCATTCAACAATAGCCATACAGATTAGCTTTGGATTACACACATTAACAGATCACTTCAGGATACAATGGTTCCATATTAACATACCATACCCTCATTAGCACATTATCTTGATACTTACAGGACAATACTTTTGCAGGACAATACTCAGCTCAAACCCAACCCCTTTCTGACTATATATTACTCTTCCTACACCCTTGACACTGAGAGACACTGTCCTTCAGTGTTACTACTCTGAAGATGCCTGCCACAGTTGCTGGCGAAACGTCAGGAAAGAAAATTCCAAGACCACGGTTACACAGCCCGGATAACCTACAAGAACCATTATTTTTGTGTTTTTATTTCTTAACTGATATTTTCTGGTTGATTTTTGTTGCTCATAACTTACTGATATACATGAATATATATGTAAATTGATTAAATGTGTGTGTGTGTGTTAAGTGCCATCACGTCATTTCCAACTTATGGTGACCCTATGAATTAATGACCTCCAAAGCATCCTAACATTAACAGCCTTGCTCAGGTCTTGCAAACTGAGAATTGTTCCTTCCTTTATTGAGTCAATCCATCTAATATTGGGTCTTCCTCTTTTTCTGCTGCCTTCAAATTTTTCTAAGCATTACTATCTTTCCTAGTGAGTCTTGTCTTCCCATAATGCAACCAAAGTACAATAGATTCTATTTGGTAAATTTAGGCTCTAGGGATAATTCAAGCTTGATTTGATCTAGAACCCATTTACTTGTCTTTTTGATGGTCCACGGTATCTGTAAAATACCACATTTCAAAGGAATCAACTTTCTTCCTGACAGCTTTCTTCACTGTTCAACTTTCACAATCATACACAGTAATGGGATTACTATAGTATGAATTATCTTGATCTTGGTTGCCAGCAACACATCCTTACACTTAAGGATCTCTTCTAGCTGCTTCATAGCTGCCGATCCCAGTCTCAATCTCCTTCTCGTTTCTTGATTGTAGTCCCCTTTTTGGTTGATGATAGAGCCAAAAAATGGAAAATCTTCAGCAATTTCAATTTCTTCATAGTCAAACTTAAAGTTGTATAATTCCTCAGTAATTACTTTGGTCTTCTTGTTGTTCAGGTATAATCCTGCTTTGGCACTTTCTGCATTAATCTTCTTCAGGAGTCAGTTCAAATCTTTACTATCTTTTGCCAGTAATGTGGGGTCATCTGCGCATCTCATATTGTTAATGTTCCTTCCACGAATTTTCATTTCAATTTCATAAATCTAAACCCGCTTTCCTTATATTATTCTAAATATAGATTCAACAGATAGGGAGATAAAGTAGATCCTTGTGTGACACCTCTGCCAATTGGAAACCATTCTGTTTCTCCATATTCTATCCTAACGTATTCTGTCCATTGATAGTAGGAAAAAAAGGATTTCTAATAGAATCATGAAGATGTCTAGAATTCCTCTTCATACTTTGATTTAATTAATGCACATATTTTCATGTGTACCAAAAGGAATTCTGATACAATAGTGTAGTCATATAAATTCATTTTTTGCTTGGGATTTTAAGCTATGCACCATATATACATGCACATCAGAAGTATAAAGAAAAAAATACAGGAACTGAAAGCTGCAGCAGACTTTCTGAAATTATTAGTGCATGATTAGAATTGTGTGGTGAAATCTTTCCGGACCCTATCACTTCGTACTGTAGGAGATGGAGAATCAAATATTTGAGTGAACTTTCATATAAAAACATCCCCTGTACGTAAAAAAAAATACCATGGTATAGAAGCTAACCCACATGTGTAAAGTAGAGTACTTTTGATGGGGTGCATTCAAATATGTGAACCCCATCTGCTATTTTAAGAGGTGCAGTCAAGCAATATTGTAACGTTTGATCCTGCTGACTGAAAACAGCTTTTAATCTATTTTTATCACATCTATTTGGGGAAAGCAACCAATACTTTTCCTGCTCCAATTCAACTTCTATTTATCACTCTTCTCCGCTACATTCTAAGACTAACCAATTGGTTTTTATTTATTATCCATGTATTTTGCACTGCCTTACTTTATTTCGT
Organism: Euleptes europaea; assembly: GCF_029931775.1. NCBI lineage: Eukaryota > Metazoa > Chordata > Lepidosauria > Squamata > Sphaerodactylidae > Euleptes > Euleptes europaea. The sequence continues at coordinate 67,814,017 of NC_079313.1, read as the reverse complement.
TATTATACCAGTTTCCGTATGTCAGAAAGCCTTGGCCTGTAATCAATAGTAGAGTCTGAAATATTGCTAGCCTGTATCTCCATGGAGACAGAAGTAAATTCACTGTTGTTGCAACGTGTTAGGACTGCATTTATCAATATGTAGGTCATGCACATAACCCACAAGGAGATCACAAAAGCTATTTATTTAAAAGGTTAATGTGCTGACTGTCTCCATATCCATAAGAACTCCAGTAAACCCTCTTAGCCCTGTGTCAATACCCTCTCTAAGTGCTAATAGCTTGAATCAAAATGTGAATTTCATTGTGGCATCAAAATAAACCCCAACGATGAGCCTTATGTCCTCAAGTGCCTCTGCAGCCCATAAATCTGTAATAAGAGCTGTTGTCTTCATATGACAGAAGAGAACCCTGCAGTGCAGAAGCTTTACGTTTCTGCAAAAGGAGACAAGCACTTCACTATAGCCCTTGTGTTGCTTCTGGAAATTAATCTGAGTTTGCAAAGATGGGGAAGGAATCAAAACAATTCCTGAGGATTTTCACACATCACAGGGAAAGATCTGCTCCCCACACACACACACATTGTTATCACGGATCAACTTATAATGTTTGCATGGCATATGTCACTCTGAAAAGTTACAGCACATATATGGCACTGTCCAGTGAATTTTCATACATCCAAATGCCCTTCAAAAGACATAATGCATAATGGAAAGCTAGGTTCCAAACCATGGGTATAATGTGCGAAGTAAGCCTGCAAGGGCTGCCTCTTGCTTGGGGCCCAGATGGCCCTGACAGTGGGAGCAGACCTCTAGACCATCAGCCCCCTTCCCCAGTGGCCTTAATGGCCATCCACCTCTGGACAATGGTTTACTCAATTGTAGATAGACCCCAACCTGCTCGGGCTGGTGCAAGATAGGAATGTGATAGGAACATAAGCAGTGCCAGTTCTATCTAACAATAACATAGTGGCTAGCTTGCTAGACACTATACAGTACTCAGAAGCAATGTCGTTGGCGCAGAATGCTTTATGCGGTCAAATAATGGAGAATGGGTAGGACAGAGGGTGGAGAGAGAAGAAGTGAAGGAACAGAATAACTAGTGATATTTGGTATTAGTGATTTTAAGGACTTTTTTTCTCCTGGGATGTGAGCACCCCCTGAAGCTGGTTCACCTCTGCCGCCCTCCACCATGATGCTCTACCTGGAGAGGCTCCCCAGGCCTCAGAATCAGGGTGCCACCAGAGACTCCCTGTAATGGTGTGAGGAGGCTGCTGGTTCTTTGTCGCTGGCTGATGATGTCATCCGCAGATGGACTAGTGCTGTTACGAGGGCCAGCTTCTGGGTTTTCCTGGTCAGCATGGCAGCCAACAGCAAGGTGGCCCCTCAGCCCACCAGCACCCCCAGCTCCCGCTATGAAGGCTCTTGCCCCACCAAAACAGGTAAGCATTGTGGGTCCAAGGCTGCCGCTGGAGTGGAGGCTGGGTGAGGGTACCGCACCCAGATATGTGACTTACATATGTTGCATGGAGCCTTTACAATGATGTCAAAGAGTACCATTTACAATGTTCATCTAATTTTTCCCTTCAAGAAACCAACATGATGAACAGTAGCAGATTTTCTCCTTTGAAAGGGCACACAAGGCCACTGAAGATATTCATAAAGACATTTTACTCCAAAAACCATACTCTATTACAAAATGCAAAGATTTCAAGGGTTTCTTTGTAGACCCTTCAAACAACTATCGTTGTAGGGGAAATACTTGATATTATTGTTGCTATTGTTGAGATGGATTTGCCTTTCTATAATACTGTCAGGCCCACAAATTACTTATTCGTTTTTCAGGTTTCCACACTCTCTAGGCACACACTAGATGCACTTTTTCAACACCTTGTGAGGACAATCTCAAGCAACTCATGTCAACGAGCATAAGAAGGGAGAAAATGAAAAGGCATCTCCGGTTTTATTTCTTCAAGTTTTGTTTAAAATGTAGCCTGCATGTATATGTATGTGTGCACAAGAGAAAAACCATTATTTATTTTAAACATGGTTAGTTTGAGAAACCAGTTGTTTGGGGAATTATAGTGGCATCCAACTCCCTGCCTCCTGGTTGGCCTAAGAAGCTGCCTATAGCACCTGAGCTGTTGAGCTACAGCACTGATGGCTCCTTTACAGGGGCACTTGTAGATCAGCTGATCAGCAGCAGCTGCCCCTTTAATGACTCACTGCTCTACAATCAGCTGGTGTCAGGGTTGCCAGGTCTCCTGCTATGGCAGAAGACCTCCCCACTGGCAACCTGTGCAGCCCACTGTTGCTCCATTGGGCAGCAGGACAAAAAAATCCTACAAAGTTTACCACAGAGTTTCTGGCAATTCCTAGAATGGTGTGGCATTGCTTCCAGTTTCTCCAGGAAGTGACATGACATCACATGCAACAGCAGCGCCCCTCCTAGTCCCCATCACCCATATCTCTTGCTGGATGCCAGCCATCAGCTGGCAACCCTAGCTGGTGAGCAGCTGAACACTGTGGTGAAGAACAGCATGTATGGGTCATACCATGGCCAGAGAGCCAACTGTGACCATTAGTGAGGGCTGTCACATCCCGCCCAGGATTTCCGGGTTGGATCAGCACCAAATATGGTGAATCCCTATAAAATGCTGAAGGCCAAAAAGGGAATTCCAGCCCCTGATGCCAAGCTAGAGGGGAGAGGAGAGGGATACAGATGAGCCAACCCCCCTTCTCTCTCTATCTGAAACTCAATGCAGGGCTCAGAGCAATACTTTGGGTGCGACCCAGCTAAGCTGGGGCCCATACACCAGGATTCAGGTGATATAGATGATCACGCAAATTCTGGCTTGCCTCAGCAAATGTTGGTTTCTTTGTCCTTGGTCTGGCTAGGAGTCTGTGAATTTGTGGAGTTAATGTTAAAGAATACATCAGGATTAAACCAGAATGTCCTTGTTCATACAGCACACAAAAACATGGCTAAAACAAACTAAGGTTAATAAATTAACTTGAAACCATGGCTTCAGTTTAACAGATCATAACTAACCAGTTTAACAGATCATAACTAACCATCACATGATTACACTGATCATGTTCATTTAATTAAAGAATAGCTTTGTATTCTATCCAAATTCAGCCAGAGAGCATATGAACATCTGTTGGTGTCATGATGGGAAAGAAAAATTTGATTGTTATGACTAAGAACTGAACTGATCATATTTCAACATTTTTCCTATGTTCATGGAAAGCAGATAGAAGGGAACAGTAGCTCAGCCATTCACTGGGGGAATTCATGCATTTCATCAAGCAGGTTCAAAATGTGCAACACATAAAAGACAAAGAGCATCAAAGACAATCATGTCACAGGTGTTTATGGGCTAGGAATAAGTTTGGGTTTTGAGGATTAAACTGCGATTGTTCAAACTGGTGAAGTAATTCCAGACTTTTTCCTTTGCGTGTCTGTACTTGTTGGCTGCAACATACACAAGTGCTTAAATCCCACTGAAATCAATGAGGTTTAAGAAGCTATCTGTGCACAAAATTGCAAAGGTTATCTGTCCAGGTTTACTGTAAAGCTCTTTGAAGTCACATCAGAAAACCCCTGAAAGATTTACCCAACAGCTAGAATATGACAATAACAAAAGGGATCACAACATTCTTCACACCTGCTTTCATTTATTTGGATCGTCTTCTGGCCTTTCTTAAATTTGATTATAGTTTGTTTTTTAATCACATGTTCCAGATCTTTAAAAACTAGCACCCTGTTAAAATATAACACTTCTCATACACTTGGCTCCTGATATGGATGGGAAAGGACATGGGTAGAAGGATATTGTTATTTTAAAATTTATTATTTTTACAATCTCATGGTTTCAGAATTTTAGCTACCCATATAGCGGGAACATAGCCTGAATAGCCCAAACCATGCTTACAGTATCTGAGCTAGAGAGACACAAACTCCATATCACAGCCCACTGCAACTGAAAAAATCCAGAACTACAGAAGACAATAAACAAAGATGACCATCTAAAAACAAGAAACAGCAAACTAAATAAATAAATAAATAAAAACTTGGGTTCAAGAAAGTTTCCCTAGAGGACAGAAAACAAGGTCTGGAAGAAGATCAAGTACAGGAAACAGGAATGTAGATAGTAGAATTAGAAGCAAAGGTCCCAGGCTACAAGGGATTTAGGAAGCTTGATACATGCCAGAGAATCAGGGAAGCAATTGGTAAGAACAACAAAGTCTGGCAGGAATGATAAAGTAATAGAAACCAATCCCTAGCTATAAGGAGGGGGAGGTCTCATTCAGCACATCTTGATCCCAGCTTATAACCTCTACAAAGGCAGAGGTAAGAAAGAATTGATCATTGTTAACAGCAACATGTGTTTCCTAAAGAGGTACTGGGCTGGTTAAAGGACAAGGTGCTTAAACCTGACTACATCGGTCAATTCTTCTTAGAAAATGCCTCACCGCCTATCCTATGCTATCCTTCTTTGTAGCTGGGAAAAATACCGTTTAAGCTGCCAGTGAAAGGAATGTACAAAGAAGACTCAGTAGGCAAGACTCCCCTTCAAATGCTTCTCCAACCATTTTAGTAACTAAAGAAGTGGGCTCCAGTTCATGAGAGTTTATGCTAAAATGAAATTGTGTTAGTCTTTACAGTGCCACAAACCTCCTGTTTATTTTTACTGCAACACACTCACTTATGCCTCTGAAGAACGACAGGGCTTGGAATGCTGAGTTTCCTTTATACCATTTTGTTTTGTAAATGGCCCTAAGGGTGTACCACATTTACTCAAAAGGACGAAAACATTTTTCCCTATTTAGGCTTTCTAAAAAGGGGGGGGCACCTTCTACTCAGATATACAGATCCACTGTGTGTAAGAAGTGGTTCACTGAGCATGTGGATAGAGCAGGATATTTCTGGAAAAAGCATGCCAACTCTGTTATGAGGAGTGGAAGGGAAGGAGATTGTAAGCAAGTTTGATTATCCTTTAAAAAATGTAGAGAAAGTCAGCATATAAAAACCAACTTTTCTTCTTCGTCTTCTTCTTCAACAGTAGAGTCGCCAACTTTCAGGTAGTGGCTGGTGATCTCTCTCTGTTATTACAACTGATCTCCAGGAGACAGAGATCAGTTCACCTGGAGAAAATGGATGCTTTGGAAGGTGAAGTTTATGGCATTATACCCCACTGAAGTCCCTCCCCTCACCAAACCCCACCCTCCTCAGGCTCCACCCCCAAAATCTCCAGGTATTTCCCAACCCAGAGCTGGCAACCCTATTCACCAGCAGAAAGTGGCAGTGAAAGTGAGCTGGATGGACGTGCTGGCTATCTTTATCAACTGCAGACTCAGAATAGTACTTCACGAAAGCTTTGGCTTCTTCATCTGTGCTTCAGGCCAATCACCTAGTACAGGGGTGTCAAACTCATTTGTTCCGAGGGCTGGATATGACATAAATGTCACTTGGTTGGGCTGGGCCATGTGTACAAAATAAATAAATAAATACCATAAAATTTAATGCCAGGTACCAGAGAAGACACAGGCAAAATCAATTAGTGATATTATTTTTGTTATTGTTTTAAGCATGTTTGCATTTTAAGTAAGAAAAAAAGTAAAAATAATAACATTAATAGGCTTTGCCTGTGTCTTCTGTGAAGTTTGTACCTCTGGTATTTGGCATTAAATTTGATCTAGGCTGGGGGGGTGGTTGCCTTGGTTGGGGAGCACGCAGGTCTGGATGGGTAGGGGGGGTGGCTGTCTAGGAACAGAATTTCCCCAGGGAACAGAATTTGTACGCTGGGACTTGAATGACATGTTCAGAGTGGAATGACAGCCCCTGGGAGTAGCAGAAGCATTCTGGGGCTATGATTCCATTCCCAAACATTTCTGCTACTCCCAGAGGCTGTCATTCCACTCTGCATCCTGTCATTCCAGTCCCAGAGCACTGAGCCTATTCCTAGGGGCTGTCATTCCACTCTGCGACCTGTCATTCCAGTCCCAGAGCACAGATTCTGTTGCTAGGTATCGTCATTCCACTCTGGGGGCTCTCATTCCAGTTCCAGTGTAGTCTATTTGGGCCCAGTGACGTAAAGAAAAATCCATTCCACCTTTTCTTTGCAACTCTTTTTGTGCTGTAATGTATTTCAATGGAGCCCGTGCAAGTCAATTGGCATTTCTGGATCCCATTATCTCCAATAGGCCTTCAAGCCTCTCCCATTATTTCCAGTGGGCAATCCTGTCATTCCTTTTAGCACATCCTTGTTTATTTTAGGAATTGCCTGCAGAATTAACATTTGGGAAGTTCTTCCTGCCTCTGGAGCAGCAGTGCAAGATTGCTGAGGCTTGAGGATAGATCAGCGTTTTGCTCACTTAGTCCTGACCCTCAGCAGTTGCCCCCAGAGCCCCAGCTGCTGAGATTTTACACTTGGCGCTTACCTTGCTTTATAATTTGAGCAATGCAATGTAGCGAGGGAAATACACATTAAACATGTATTTCTGCGTCACCCCCGATTTCAGATGCTGTTGGGGTCTCAATCTATCTTCCACAGTTTTCTCCTTTCCTTTCTCCAGGGTGCTCAGGTTGGCCTACATGAATCTCCTTTTCCCCCATTTTATCCTCACAACAACCCTGTGAGGTTGATGAGGCTGAGAGAGCTCAGGGTCACCCAGTAAGTTTCATAGTGGAATGAAACGAGTCTGTCCTAGTCAGATACTTTTAATAGTAACTCATACTGGTTCTGACTCCTTTGCAGCTTGGGGCCTTTTACTAGAGCAGGTTTCCTCCCATCTTACTTAGTCCTTCTCCTGGATTCTTTTGCCTTCAGAGATCTAGGTTTCTGCTTCTCCCCCCACCCCCCAAAAAAACTTGTCTAATTAGCTTAGCTCTGCCTGTAGAGCAAGTGGGGACTTTCTTCCAAAAATCTTTGCTTTGTATTTGCTTGGGGGGTGTTATTTGTTGATGTATGGTAACTAAGCCCCCCAATAAATTAAAACAGGAAGGACTCTGTGTGGTAAGTTCAAGGGCTCCACTTTCTGCATATCTGGGGGAAGAGACACAAACACAGCACAGTTCAAACCTCCACTTTCCAGGGGAAGCAAACTCGTTCCTCGTGCAATTGGGCCCCAACCCCAACAGTACAAAGGGGGTGGCTTACATGCAGCTTCTAAATCGGAATTGAGGTTGTGGAAAGCCAGGGCGCCAAAGACGAAGCCTGGCAGCAGGGCTGTGGAGGGCACAAAATCAAACCCGCCCTAGCAAGGCAAGACAGGCACTTGAGTGCTGGCCAGAAGTCAGTACAATAACAGCTGCCCCTGCCCCCAGTGACCCAGCAAGCAACATCTAGTGGCCAGATCAGGGCTAAAAAAATTCATAGATTCCTGAGTAATATTCTTTGGAAATAAGATATTTGGTTATCTCTGCCTTGGCTAGTTCGCGGGCCGGATGAGAGTGCTGAAGGGGCCGGATCCAGCCCACGGGCCTTGTTTGACATCCCTGACTTAGTAGTTCCGCTCTGTTTTTTCCCCAGGAGAGAGAAAGGCCAGTGGGTTCACAGCAGTTTAGCACAAGATTAGTTGTAGTGGTTATGAGTTTGTGGACATTCTAGATATCAAAGGATAAGTCAAGTAGCTAAATTTATATGTCCTGCTGGATGGGAGATGTAACATCTTCAGTTGGAAAAGTGTGATATCCTGGTCTACTGTGAATGGGGGGGGGGGTTAACAGCGCATTACCAAGGAGAGTTACACATTTATAAGCACACTGATATCAAATGACTTGAAGGGGGTAATTCTGTATAGGTCTACACTGCCAGGTGGTCTTGTTATCTGAGCCTTTGCCTAATATATTGACTCGGGGGGAGGTAACACATCCAGTCTCTTGTCTTTTTAAATGTGAAACACTGTGATCCAATTGCAGCCGTGGGGCAAGGGAGCGAAGGAGGGTGATGGGAGGAATAACAAGACCATGTTTACGTGGCAAGAAAATGGCCACAACCTTTATTAACTACAATCTCCGGAGCACTGGCACCACAGAGGGCATGATTCATAATCAGGTGAGCTGCCTGTCAGCCAATAACACAACCCATCACCCCAGCCCACCTGCTGGGGAAGCACAATGGGATGGCAAGTACAGGGATCCAATATGGGCATCCTCCACTAGTGTGGCGGGATGGATTTGATTTAAATCAAATCAATTTAAATCATGATTTAAATCACTAGTCAGTTAGACTATATTTAAATCATGGTTTTCTATATAAACAGCACTTCTCGTGATGTTGTTTCATTCGGGCCACCAGGCCTTGCATTTCTTTGTTGCAGTGTTTGCATTTTGCACACATGCCCGCCTTACTCATGGGTAGAGGAACTTCATTAAAATATTTCCAAACTGGGTCTCTTTTACAGCCTGCTGCCATTATAGGTTTTCTCCATCAGGGAGAGAATGTCATGATAAACCTCAGGCTATACACACAAAGATCCAAAGACTTGTGGAGAAATCTGCTCACAAGGTTTCACTATCATTTTTACTGCTTGCCCCTCCCTCCTCACACCTAGCTCCTTGTGCAGATCTATTCCACTCCAATCAATCTTCTATTCACTGAACTGCTTGTAACTTAGCACTTAAGAGGTTAGGGGGTGATTCTGTGTACATAGATTTGCAAAGGAGCAATGGGGTTAAGGTCTTTTTCTCAACTCTGTATGTTTATTTTATAACAATTTTTTTGCCATGAAGACATGTTATCTCTGCAGACACAAATTCAATTTTGAGAACTGCAAAGCCAAACAACTGTGATAATATCTTCTAAATAGAAAAATTGCCCAAAATATTCTTACAGAAACCTCTGGAAGAGCATGACATCGTGAATGGATTAATGGAATTCATTTACCAAAAAATGTAAACATTGCATGAATATACAGCCTCATGCTTTATAATTAAAAACTAATCCTTATTTCATGATGAATAACCTTTGAACTATAATGTATCTGAAATAGAAAACTATCTTTAGATAGGATCCTTCTGGAGCTCCCTAGAGCAAGGAAGAAAAGCCTGCAGGTTCAGCCTCCCTCAATTTGGATCTGGCCTGATGTGCCAAACTGCCCATAAAGGCTGCAACAAAACATGCAACATAATCCAATTACCAAAACACCCAGTAACTACTAAAACCAAGGGGTATTCTTCACGGTGGATTTTGCTTCTGTTTCGAATCGGAGCAAACAATAAACCGATTTAAATAGCTTTTTCATGGCAGCGCAGATTCTCCCCCATCCCGAGGCATTTTCAATTTTTCACGGGAGAAACAGCGCACTTCTCTGCGCTGCTTACGTCTGCTGCCGCTCATGACTCACTGCTCCAAATCCGCCTAATCCCGCCCACTCTTCCCATGATCCTGTGTGTGTTTTTTTTGGGGGGGGCATCCTGAGAGCAGCACATCCAAGCCAAAACTCCCATCACCCTTCTGAAGAGAGGCTGCCAGTCTGCTCTGGGTCTCCCTCCAGCTGGTGCGATCCTACGTGTGTGTGTATTGGGGGGGGTGTCCTGAGAGCGGCAAATCCAAGCCAAAACCCCCATCACCCTTCTGAAGAGAGGCTGCCAGTCTGCTCTGGGTCTCCCTCCAGCCGGTGCGATCCTATGTGTGTGTGTGTTGGGGGAGGGCATCCTGAAAACGGCAAATCCAAGCCAAAACCCCCATCACCCTTCTGAAGAGGGGCAGCCAGTCTGCTCTGGGTCTCCCTCCAGCTGGTGCAATCCTACGTGTGTGTGTGTTGGGGGACGGTGTCCTGAGAGCGGCAAATCCAAGCCAAAACCCCCATCACCCTTCAGAAGAGAGGCTGCCAGTCTGCTCTGGGTCTCCCTCCAGCTGGTGCGATCCTATGTGTGTGTGTGTGTTGGGGGGGGGCATCCTGAAAGCGGCAAATCCAAGCCAAAACCCCCATCACCCTTCTAAAGAGGGGCAGCCAGTCTGCTCTGGGTCTCCCTCCAGCTGGTGCGATCCTACGTGTGTGTGTGTTGGGGGGGGGGTGTCCTGAGAGCGGCAAATCCAAGCCAAAACCCCCATCACCCTTCAGAAGAGAGGCTGCCAGTCTGCTCTGGGTCTCCCTCCAGCTGGTGCGATCCTATGTGTGTGTGTGTGTTGGGGGGGCATCCTGAAAGCGGCAAATCCAAGCCAAAACCCCCATCACCCTTCTGAAGAGGGGCAGCCAGTCTGCTCTGGGTCTCCCTCCAGCCGGTGCGATCCTGTGTGTGTGTGTGTTGGGGGGGGGCAACCTGAAAGCGGCAAATCCAAGCCAAAAACCCCATCACCCTTCTGAAGAGGAGCAGCCAGTCTGATTTGGGTCTCCCTCCTGCCGGTGCGATGCTGTTAGAGTGGCAACTCCCCCAACCAATCACCGTTCTTGGGGGAGGAGAAAGGAGACGTCCCAGGGAGCGAAGCAAACATTTCTTCATGGGCATCCGAGCAACAAAATGCTCTTCTACTGGAAAGTACGGCTCAGAAGTGGTTTGGATTGCCTCTCTTTTAACCCGGCTTATTTTGCTCAGTGGGGGAAAACACGGATCTGGAGTGAATAACCAAAATTTGCCTCCGACGCAAATCAGCATTGAAACAGCAGCAAATCTCCGTGAAGAATACCCCTAAGGGAGAGAGGGTGGGTAAACAGCAGACCAAAGCACTCCCACCACAGCCTGCTGAACAAAGGAGGGGCCAGGCAGAGTAAACCAGTCTTCAGGTCCTGATGGTATACAAGGCCCTCTTGCAATCTCCGCCCCTCACTCGCAAGCCCAGGTGCCAAACTGGCTGCTGGGGCTGCAGTGAAGCAGATGTTGTGGCCCCATTGCCTGCTGAAGATCTGAAGGGGAAATCCCTCCCCTCCTCTCACTCTCTGGCCCCGCAGCCGCAAAGGCTGCCCCAGATAAATCCAGGACTGTCGCTACTACTTGTGAACAGTTACTATGTAAAGAGGTGCATAAAGAAAAAGTAATTATTTTATTATGTAGTCTATATTGTTTATTCATTATGTAATAAAAGCTTTGTTTATTCTGCTACCTTTTTAAAGAAGGGATCATTTTAAATTCAGGGTCATGGTCAAAAATTCAGAATCATCGTCCTTCCTACTAAATATGGCCTTTAAAGCAAGATACCCCTACTGTTAGAAAGAAATTATCTTGAATGTACACAATTCAAAATCATTGCCTACAAACCAGGAAAGCTTCTACTCTTTTGTGCATGTACTAATTTTACAGACAAACAAATAATTAGAGGCCATAGACCTTTTACAGACGGTGCTTTATTAAAGAAAGGTATGAATGGAGGGTGAATGGCTGTTGTATGGTTACTTTCACCTGAGACGTTTTTAGAGTTTGTGTTACCACTCAAAACATGTCCAATTAATGCTGTCAGTAACTTTCACACAGGAGGTTTGTTTTATCAAAGCATTTGAACTCAAATTAGGTTATCTATTAATATTTGCTGCTATTGGAACTATGAATATTGAAATATCCATGTAATTAACTGATGAAAGACAGTTCCGATTTTTAAAAAAGTTCCTGACAGAGACCCCGTATAAATTTATTTTGCCAAATGCCAGCAGATATTGGTGTTCTAGCTAAAACAGAAATGCTAAATCTAAATAAAATAGACAGAACAACTAGAAAGACAGACTAACACAGTGGACTATTAATGTTTCTAGTTATGATATCGCATGACATTTGGGATGTGTTTTTTCTACTATAGAAGTCTAAACATGAAAAAACACTGCCATTATAAATCCTACATTTAAAAAAACCACTTCAAAGTCTTTCAGACATTAGCAATTAGGAATTCATACTGTACCTAAAACACTGTCTGCCTCTCTACTTCACGGATAACACAATGCAATAACTCCTACAAAATCAACATGCTATACATCACAGAATTCTCCATGTCTAGATTTATTATTTACTTTTACTTCATTTATAGTCCACCTTTCTCACTGCAACCAGTGTTCCACTACCTTGTACTAATGCAGTTAGCAGATGTACAGTGATTAACAATGTTATATATTTCTTTTAATCTGGCATCTCAAAATATAGCGAGGTTTTCAAAATCTCTGCATATTTGCATTCCCTGTTCTGTGTTATCCTGCTCCCCCCTTTGGGAAGATTTTTGGTGCGCTTGTACAACTCTCATGGGCATGGGGTACAAAGAAACTGATACATGTCTAAACATTATACCTGGAGCGCTATCTGTCATTCTAGCACAGGATCAAAACACAGGTTAGCACACCTCTGAAGACCTCTGAATCTATCCAATCCCCTTTTAAAGCTATGTCTGTGGGCATCACCACATCCTCTGGCAGTAGATGCCACTTTTTAATTACTTGCTGTTTAAATAAATATTTTCTTTTATCTGTGCTGAATTTTCTGCCCACCAGCTTCATTGATGCTATGATGTTTCCCCACCATCCACAAAGACAAATGAAATGTCTGTAGTTGTATTCTGATCCAAATTTAGGGAGATGAGGAAATTGAGAAATGTTTATTAGTATAAATTGGAATATAGCACATGAGAGGCTGATTATTATTATTCACACAAAAACTGTTTGTTCTCTTTTGGAGAAATGGTCAAGTCAGACCGTCAGGGAGGTTTTAGATTTAAACTTGGCAGGTGAAAAGGTAACAAGAATGAGGAAAACTTGGTATAACTATATTCAATAGATAGTTTGTTATAATAATGTAGCAACTGGGTTCTACCAACAGGTGTTAGTAACTGCTAAGAGGAGGACTACTGGTTTCACGTCCCTCATTCAGGATCCTGCTTGATCCTACACAACTCTCCTCTTTCCACTCTAGCTGCCAGCCTCGAACTGTCAATCTCTGTGTCACTCTCAACTATCATCAGTAGAATTCTTTTTTTGAACCCCCTATCAATCAAGGTTCCCAGACTGGCACAACACATCAGTGGTTAGCTGTCCATCTCAGATGGCCTAGAACTGTAGTATTTTGGAAGAGAGAGAAAAATTTCTCTTTGTCAACTCTCTCCTCCCCATGCATAATTTTATAAACCTCTACCATGTCCCCCCCCCTTAGTTGTCTCTTTTCTGAACTGAAAAGTCCCAGACTCTTCAGCCCTTCCTCGTAGGGAAGGCGCTCCAACCCCCTGATCATCTTGGTTGCCCTCTTCTGTACTTTTTCCAGCTCTGCAATGTCATTTTTGAGATACAGTGACCAGAACAGCACACAGTACTCCAAATGAGGCTGTACCATTGATCTATACAGGGGTGTCATAATATTGGCCATTTTATTTTCAATCCCTTTCCTAATAATCCTCAACACAGAATTTGCCTTTTTCCCTGATGCAGCACACTGGGTTGACACTTTCATTAACCTACCTACTACAACCCCAAGATCTTTCCCCCTCTTAATCTTCGCAAATTCAGACCCCATTATCCTATACCTGAAGTTGGGATTTTTTGTCCCAAACTGCATCACTTTACACTTACCAACATTGAACTTGATCTGCTATATTGTTGCCCATTAATCCAATTTGTGGAGATCCTCCTGGAGCTCTTCATAGTCATCTTTGGTTTTCTCCATTCTGAATAATTTTGTGCTATCTGTAAACTTGGGCACTACACTACTCACCCCTAGTTCCAGATCATTTATGAACAAATTAAATCGTACTGGCCCCAATACTGATCTTTGTGGGACTCCACTGCTTACTTCCCTCCATTGTGAGAACTGTCCATTATGTCCTACTCTTTGTTTCCTGACATTTAACCAATTTTTAATCCATAAAGGAGACCAGTCCTCTTAACCTCTAAAATTACTCAGGAGTCTTTGGTGAGGTACCTTGTCAAAAGCCTTTTGAAAGTCCAAGTATATAATGTCTGTTGGGTCACTGTTGTCTACATGTTTGTTCACTTTCTCAAAGAACTCCAAAAGGTTGGTGAGTCAGGATTTCCCTTTGCAGAAGCCATACTGATTTTCCCTCAGCAGGTTTTGTTCCTCTGTGTCTAATAATTCTCTCTTTGATTACAGCTTCTACTAATTTGTCTAGGATAGACACTAGGCTGACTGGCCTGTAATTTCCTGGTTCCCCTCCTGGACCCCTTGTTAAAAATTAGTGTAACATTCGCTACTCTTCTGGTACAGTGCTGTCTTCTGGTACAGCGGCTGAATTTAGTGAAACATTATATATATGTTGTTAGTAGATCAACAATCTCACATTTGCGTTCCCTAAGAACTCTCGGGTGTATGCCATCAGGACCTGAAGATTTATCGGTTTTTAATTTCCCCAATAGGTCTATAACCTCATCTCTCATCACCTCTGTTTGACTCAGTTCTTGGGAATCTTTTCAAGGAAATACTGGCTCTGGCATGGGTACAAGCCCTACATTTTCCACAGCAAATACAGAAACAAATGCTGTCTTACATTTGAGTGAATGCTGTATGTTTATGTCATGTAAAGGTTTCACCTACAACTATGGCCTGAATGATAATTTTCCATGAAATTTCTTAACCGCTGACAAAGAAAAATGTACTAGTAATAAAATTCCACATGCAGCTTAGGAGTATCTCATGTTTAGGGCAAAAATATGTGTAGACATTACTTGCTGCAAGAAAGCCAAATTAATTTTCTTGTAATGCTTTTTTGTGTACCCGTTGAAAGAGGTCTAAATATCTTTCCTCAAACTGTGGCTACCCTTTTCTGGGGTTTATTGCAGCTCACAGGGAAGAACCAGATAGTTACAAGACACCATATAATTAATCATGAAAAAAGTCCCTCCTCTCCAAGAGCTTTCCAGTGGTGCTTTTAATTTGTCAGGTTCTTTCTGATTTGAATTGGGGAAGTTTGCCCATCAACAACAGAAACTATTTTTACAGCACAGAAATTACAAACATGTTGGTGACAGCAAAACACTAACTGCACATGACACCTCTGGCTCCTCCTTTTCACCTGGGAGAAGACTTTTTTTTTTAAAAAAAATCTTTTTCTCAGTGGCTTCAGACAAGAATAGATTGCACTGCTCAAAGTGGGAAGGTCCCCCACTCCTCCCCTAGAAAACATACAGCAGACGAAAAGGGAAGCAGCACAGCAAATTTGTTCCTCTTTGTATAGCCTCCTCCTGTGTTAGGCGCCTGGTGTGCTGCTTTGTTAACTGGAAGAGGAAGTGCAGCAGTAGCAAGAAGACAGTGGAGTATTTATGGCATACCAATATTCACTCCTAGTACACATATATCTTTTCAACTACAATGATGAAAAGAAGCCATTGTGAGTCTTCCTTTTTTTAGAATATATAGGTATTCATCATGAACCACTGAGTGTTGCAATTAATAAGCCTTCTGAGTCAACCCTGAAATTGTGGCTCCAAAATTAAAACAGTCCTGCTGCTGTTGTGGAGTTACCAGTATTAGGGTATGGAAGGGTGTCCATTATAGTGCACGAGTGTCCCAGCAGGGCAGACTGCAGTATGGCAGAATGGGGGGAAATTCTATGGAACGTTCCCACTATGTTGAATTTTCCAGTGGCAAAAGGAGCTTTGCACCAACAGAGCCAACAGAAGGAAGCTGCTAAAGGAAAACAGCACTGTTATGGAAACAATCTGTAGGATCCTCCCCCCAAAATAGTTGTTTTATAAAGAAGCTCTACTTCCTCACTCAGCAGCAGAAGAGATAAGTACTTGTTCTGTCAAAACGTGTAGGTACCCATGGCTTATCCTGATCCACACACACCCTTTCCCACTCTAGCATCATTAGGGTTGCCAGACCCCTGCTGCTGGGGGTGGGGGATCCCCCGATTTCAGCTCCCTCTCCTCATGTCATCCAGCTGGCCAGCAGGGGTCTTACTGGGCTTAAAGTAAGTCCCCAGCCCTGGCGGTGCAATGATGTCACTTGGTATCTGGGCAAAACTTTATGGTAAAAACAGCCTCTATCGTAGAGGTTTTACCCAAATACCTGAGCATCTCCCTTGAGATGACCAGAAGTGACATCGTCACATCGGCGCTGGCCTCCCTTCATACATGGTAAGTCCCCCTCCCCCTCTCCCCCATCAGTTTCCAGGGGGTACCTGGCAACCCTAAACATCATGCATTTGTTGAATGGGAGAAACTAGAAAATAAAATGTGCATCTGAGTACAATGTGCTAGAGTTCTACAATGTGGACTACCACATGAGCCTACAAGTGGGCATCTCTCTAAAATGTCCTCCTCACATTTCTAGTGCATGTTAAATGCTGAGGGTAAAAACAGAAGAAAACAGATGGCTCGCTTATTGTGTATTATTTGCAATCATCTTTACCCAATACAGTAAATAACTGAAAATAAGTTGGAAAATCATTTTTAATTTCAAAAAGCTAAAGTAAATATTTAATATTTGATTCATAATCCATAAATATTTACACAAATGGGTCTTCTCCATTTATTATAAGCCCACAAGAGCTTACACAATTTTTATTAAGTATGTCTAATAAAAACTTACAATTCCCTTTCCCATGGCTTCTAACAGCCAGTGCTTTTATCCATTCTCGACAAACCAAAGCTATGAGTAGACAAGTAATAATAATTGGTCACACCCTTACTGTAGCCTGTCCAATGTAGGCCAGGGGAAATTACAAGAGAAAAAAAACTAATTAAGTCCCTGGGAGTATGCCTTCAAATCCCTTTTGTGCTTTGCTACTGCTACTAATTATTTTAGGGAAGGATAGAATTTGAACAGATATGCACCAATACTTGGAATCTATTTTTAGTCACTGATGTTCAATATTTTCAGCTTGCCAATGAGGGCTGCCATGGTACTTGCTGGGTTCAGTTACAATGCACCTAATGGAAAGAAAGAAGCAAACAACAAATTGAGATTATGGCCCGAAATGGAGATTAGCAAAACACTAATCCTTCTTAATGACATATGGTACACTCTCAGCTCCTATGACTGAGATCAAGCTGGAAAAGGTTGCCTGATCACCAAAAAAATGAATATTCTGGGAATCAAGTTGAAAATCACCTTGTTGTTGATGTACATTGTGCCATCCACATTCAAAGGTCTCAGATATACAACCATTTCTGACAATCATATATTATTATGTTACAAGTTCATAACAATCAATATATCGAATTCTCAGCATGGTCCCATCTGTGATACTTAAATCCAGAGATTAGTATCCTGCTATCTAAAATCAAGATTGCCTTTGCAGAGATTAGGGTTACCAGGCCCCTGCATTGCCAGCAATGTGGCAATGTCCCTTCGGGCATGGACCAGAAGTGATGTCATCACACCACCAGTTATGCGGGGACACTCTGGTATTTTGGCAAAAACTCTATGGTAAAAACTGAATGGTAAAAGTGACTTCTACCATAGAATATATGTGGGTGCCTTGATAAAATATTGGGGAGGAGGACTTTGCACTTTGGTGAAGTGTTTTACTTATGTTCATTTTATATTTCTATACATACAAACACATTAAGGTTACTTTTTATATTGTTTCTTAGTATAAATTCATAACAAGATTTCTTTTCTGAAGTGTTCTACTGATGCGTAAGTGAATGAATCCAAGGCACAGCCTTACAATGGCTGCACTCCTTCCTCCATGATCAGGGACAGAGGGTGGGGCTTGGGGAGGAGGTATCGCAGCAACACCCCTTGGTGTGAGGGGTGCTGCAGGGTGCGATCCTCTCTCCCATTTTGTTTAACATCTACATGTGCCCTCTTGCCCAGTTTGTCAGGGGGTTTGGGCTGGGCTGTCATCGATACACCGATGATACCCAGCTTTATCTGTTGCTGGATAGCCATCCAGCCTCTGCCCCAGACACACTGGCCAGGTGCTTGGATGCCGTGACTGGATGGTTGAAGAAAAGCCAGCTGAAACTGAATCAAT
The DNA here is from genome assembly GCF_029931775.1 of Euleptes europaea. NCBI lineage: Eukaryota > Metazoa > Chordata > Lepidosauria > Squamata > Sphaerodactylidae > Euleptes > Euleptes europaea. The sequence goes on along the minus strand of NC_079313.1, from coordinate 67,796,165 downwards.
CCTGTGGCTCATTCAGGGAAGCCTTGGGATGGGGTTGCCAGCTCCCAGCTCTTGATGGTGTACAATTAACACCTGCATCTGCCATCAAGAGTCTGGGTGTGATTCTTGATGCCACCTTATCAAGTGGAGGCTCAGATCACAGCCGTGGCCAAGGCAGCTTTTTTCCATCTCCGCTGGGCCAGGCAGCTGGTGCCTTAACTCTCCCACCCTGATCAAGCCACTGTGATCCATGCGATAGTCACCTTAGGCTGGATTACTGTAACTCGCTCTATGTAGGGCTGCTCTTGAGACTGATCCGGAAGCTCCAGCTAGTGCAGAACGCCGCAGCATCAACTGCACTGGCTCCAGCTGGAGTATCGGATCAGGTTCAAGGTGCTAGTTTTGACCTTTAAAGCCTTAAGTGGCCTGGGACCTTCGTACCTGCAGGACCGTCTCTCCTGGTACACCTCCCCAAAGAGCATTATGCTCCATAAATAACAATCCCTGCCCCAACAATTGTTCAGCTGTCCTCGACAAGGCTCTGGCCCCAGCCTGGTAGACCTCCCTTCCTAGTGACATCAGGGTCTTGCGGGACCTGAAAGTTCCATAGGGCCTGCAAGAGAGAGTTATTCCACCAGGCCTACAATTGAGGGCAGCTGCAGGTTGTCATCTGTGCTGGCCTCCCTATCCCCACCTTTAGTTTTTAACTATGTGGGGGCCCTGACTACTCTGCCGGGCCATCTTGATTTATTTATTAATGTTTTATTTATTAAAGACTTTATATGATGTTAGTCTTGTTGAACTTTGTATTTATTTGTTGTTCCCTGCCCTGAGCCTGGCTTTGGAGGAGGATTGGGGGCACGATACAAGTCTAAATAAATAAGTAAATAAATAAAACACGAGACACCCTAAGCAAGGAAACACAAAATGAGCAGAAAGCTGCAGCACACTGCACATTCTCCAGCTAATTTTACAAACATAGTTAAACTGGAGTTAATGAGGAGAAGACAGCACAAAGAAAACTTTCAGAAAAATAAAGGAATGGAACAAGGAAAATCCACTTATAGCTAAATTACAGAGATTGTGGTGGGGAGCTGCCAATTTAGACACGCAGTAAGAGAAGAGTACCTATCCCTTCCCTGATAAAAATGATCAACCTCTTCCCCAGATATACTGTTGTTTGCCCCAGATGAGAGAGAAAAACAGTGTTGCACTAACCTGTAACTGTTGTTCATGGTCTTCTGTGCAGGCACGCATGGGACTGCGCTTGCGCAGGCCAGCCGCGGAGAACTGACTAGAAAGCTTTTAGGAGCTTCAGAGTGCCTGGAGCACTCCCCCTCCCCTCCGTCCCAGGCCAAGAGTGAGCCGGCTTCCCGTCCAATGGTCATGTGATGGAGGGGGGAGGAGCACTCCTCCCTCAATTCTCCCTTTGCCACCATGGAAGAACACAATAGCCACTAAACAGTAGCCCACAGTGGGGAAAGGAGGGAGGGATGCATGCCTGCACAGAAGACCACTCGATGAACAACAGTTACAGGTAAGTGCAACACTGTTTTTCATCTTCGTGGCTTCTGTGCAGTCCCGCATGGGAGAATAGCAAGCTCACCTACCATGGAGGCGGGTGCGGGCTTGTCACAAAATTAAAAGACAACTCTCCCAAACAGCTGCTTTCCCCCTGGAACCCACATCTACAGGGCAATGCCAGAGGAATGTGGACAGAAGGACCAGGTTGCCACTTTACAGAAGTCTTGGGGATCTGTCGTGGCAAGGAAAGCAGTGAAAAAGGCTTGAGCCCTGTTGCAAGGGGCCTCCACCTGGAGCGGACCGTTTAATTCAGCATTGCTATAAACACAAAGTCTTGCAGTGTCCACCCAACTGTAAGCGATTTCCAAAGAAGCTGCTGCTTCAGCCTTCCATGCACCAAACCTATAGGTTGTTTATATGCTGTTTATATGCTGTAATGAACCTGAAAGACATGGTCCTCTGGCACTGAGTGCATGAAGAGATTGCCCAGTTAGCGACTGAGGATTTGGAAGAAAACAGGTTAGGCAATGGGACCTTACCCTAGGTCGAACTCCAGGTTAGGTAATACTGCCTTAACCAGATGGAAAGTGAAAACAGAGCAATAGCTCCCCCCTCATTTTAGTTAAAATGATAGCAACCAGAACGCCATCTTAGTGGATAAAAGAAAAAAACAGGTTAGACGTTGCCATTATACCAAAAGTTTTATGTATAACTGACACTATACTATATAAACTGCAAAGAATAATAGGGGTATTAGCGTATAGAAAAAAATAGACTAGCCAAGCCCCTCAAAACCATTAGCAAACTGGTGCTACAACTATTGAATAAGAATTAATCAGGAACAGAGGGCTGAGATGACCGTCAGATGTGCTTGACGGGAATAACAGCCACGGCAGTATCATTTAATAAGCATGAGTAATGACACCCCACATAAAGGTGAAGTAAGAGGTTGCAAACCGTCTGACCTCGATCATCCAAAAAACTAAGCCCACTTGGCAGCATAAGATGATCATATGTTCACTATGCATAATGCTATTCACAACATTGTAACTCTAGGTTGGTCCCAATCGATGGTTGAGATGACCACTCCACCCAATGTAGTGAAGCGACATTGTGGCACAGTAGGGGCTGTCTTCTTGAGAAAGTACCCCAAAACCCCATCAGAAGTAATCTACAGATTGGGAAACACAAAACATTGTGGCCAATAGGGACCTAAGAGCATCACTGGTATCCTGGGTCTGTGGAACCAGGGAACAAAAACGCAGCATCAAAAGAAACATGGCCAGTGGAACTGGAAAATCTCCCTGAAGGCCTCATGGCAGCCAGTGTCCCGGAGAAAGTAGGGACATTTGGCATCAGCACTTGAGATAATAGGACTCTACCAACCAGGGAAAAAACGTATTCCCTAAAAACGGAAAGCAGGGAACATACAGTGAGGGACTACTTGTGGGTTGATGAAACCTGTCTGCTCAGGAAATCTGTAAGAGTAGACTTCTCCCACCACCTGGACTGCCGAGAAGGAAATGTGTTGTTTGGTCCTTTGCTGCAACTGGAAGAACCTGGGGCAGCAGGACAGGGAACCCTCCTTCATGCTATAGATATTTACATTGCCGTGCTGTATGCCCTCATAGCAGCAGCTGAAAAAAGGTACAAAATGGTACTGGATCGTCCTGACTTCCAGAAGAAGAATGTGATCTCATGAAGGGAAATATTTAGGTAAACACCTTTGAACAAGTGCTTGTGAGAACCTTAGTACTAGAGTGAATACAGCACAGTTCTGGATATAGGAAGACTATGTCTTCAGGTGGTATCTTCGTAACAGTTGCCCTGTCAGACAGGATCTGTACCACTAATCTGGGAGGGAGCAGGAACCAAAGGAGTATGCAATAATCCCAATTGTACTAGGGGACGGCAACTGGAAACATTTGGGGTGGGGGGGGTTTGGTTTTTAATGTCTTCTTGAAAACCCTTGTTTTGTAAAGTCGGCTACCAGAGGTCAAATAGCCTTAGGCTGATGATCCACAATACACACATAGGGGTATATTCGCCAGTCTCAGAACCAAGCTGAAACCCATTAGTGTGTTTGTTTGTTTAATTTTAATATTATTTCATTTTATTTTGAAGCCACAAGGTAGATACCCTAGGACCCAGTCCAGTAACTATGGTGATCAAAAAGATTCTTTTTAAGAACTTGTAGATAAATCGTGCAGCTACCAGAGACCGAAAGGCCACCAGCCATTGAGTCACTAAGGGTTTGGAGAAAAATCATTCAAAGTAGCTGCCAAGAATGCTATTCTTTAACTAGGTAGCAATTGGGATTACAGAAGAACAACTAGCAAACCCAATGACCCACAGGGATTAGGACGTGACAGACAGGCAAAACTGCAGGACTGGTAAAATTAATTGTCCAATAGCCAATAATCCAATTACGGATCTACAGCGCCACCTGCTGATGGCAGGAAAACAAGTGCAACAAGCCTGTAACATACTAGGGCCAGTTAACATAATTGTCCTTAGGTACAGGACTACAACCAAAAAGGCCTCCCAGGCAATAGAGGAAGGACTTTTGAAAAGGGAAGTTTCCTGAAAATTGGACACCTGTGGATCCATATTAAGGAGCCTGAGGCCCTGTCAGGGTCCCTTATCAGCATTTTCCCTTATCAAAGAGAAAAATACTTAGACTAAAAACTTGTGTGTTCTTAAATAAAGGGGTTCATTTGCAGTGCAATATAGAGACCTCAGCAGCAATTAACTCAATATGGAAAGAACCTGGTGCCTTGGATGGTTAAGACCCCCATTCAGCACACAGCACTAACATACCCCGGAGTTAGCATTTATTAATCTGTAGTCATGCCACCTGAAAAGTCCTTGGGAAGTCAAACAACCTGTGAGTTGAGGAAATTTTCTCTTGATGTTGGGTAAACACAGTATGCACAGGGTAAACGCAGAATGCACAGGACTTATCAGAAAATGTACATAAGTTGCTTAGGCTAATTACAGCCCTAACACTGAAAAGTATTCTTCCCTTAATGGAAGATTCACTGCTCCTGCCCAGAGTCAAAGGGGTAGCCCCAGCAACCTCCGGAAAAAAATGGGAACCTGACCCATATTGAGATAGAAGTGTCTCAGCAACCATCAACTAGGTGAGGGATACTGTAAGAGGAATCCAGCATCCTCCTTTCAGCTTTATATAGATTTCCACCTTCTAGGTGAAAGCTTGGCTATAAAAAGAAGTAAGCCAAATGTATACCACATAGGCTTCGCATAACACAACTCCTTGTCAGATCCGAGTTCAAATCTGTAGGAGAATATCAAATCTTCCAAGCCTACGCCATTCAGATTAACTGTTTTAAATACAGCTGAACAACCCCGTGGGTGAGACAGGCAGGAACTCTCATGGGTTGCATATGAGATGGAATGTCCCATGAGCCCTCCCTCCTTGATGCTGAGGTGGCCATGTAAATCAACTTCGAGGTCGGTGGGAAGATACTTGTCACAGAGAGGATGAGTGTCTATACACCCCTGAGGGTGTATGCATTCCAGTAGGAGCCCCAAGAAGAGGCTCTGGGAACATAAAGGGGGGTAACGGAACATGGCTGAGAAGCCTTCCCCACATGCTGGACAATATTTCAGCAAGCTTGCTTACCCTACCAGCGACGGAGATTCCTGACATCGAGGGAAGCGGGGGGGGGGGGCTGCAATGTCGAGACTCCTCCCCTTTTCTGAACAGATGCCGCCTTGGCAGCAATAGACGGTCGGCATGGAGGCAACTCGAACCCGCTCATCTCAGCACCGAGTAGGAATTGGTGTATGACGTCGACAAGAGCCCGGTGGCAGTTGTATTGGTGCGTCAGAGCTGAGCCAACATCGAGGCTTTAACACCCGGAGGAGTAGGCGTTCCCACCTCCTTGGAATTGTTCGACCTAGAGACCTCCTCTCTGCACGTCATGGGGGACTGATCCCCTAGTGCTGTAGACTAGCAGGCTTTCCATGGAGTCTGTCAACATTGAGACATCATCCATGCACGTCATGGGGGCCAGAGCCCCTAGCGCCACAGTAAAATGGTTTCCTATGCAGCCTTTCGACTTTGAGGTCTCATCCATGCACGTCATGGGGGACGGAACACCGAGCCCCTAGTGCAACCATACAATGGCTTTTCTCAGAGCCTGTCGACTTCGAGGTCTCATCCATGCACGTCATGGGGGACAGAACCCCTAGTGCTGCAGCATATCCAGTCATTATCACAGTCTTTGGGTTTGAGACCTGTAAAGCCGGATTTCCTCACAGACATTCGAACTGGAGCAACACAGCCTGAATGACTTGTAAAAATGAGAAAGAGACAAGATTAAAACAAGCATCTGAAACAGAACAGACCATTAATTTGTGGCACACTCATTCAGCATTTGGCAGAATTGTTAAAGAAAGCCATATTGTAAAACAGACATCAAATGCTGAGAGAATTTTTTTTTCTGAGGTATAAGAAAATACACAAGTCTCTCAAATACAACAAGCATTATTAATTTGTACCATACTATTGTACATTTGGCCCCTTTTGTTAAATAAATCCACATTGACAAAAGAAAAGAAATCAAATCCTGAAGAGAAGACTCTTTTAAAGTGAAAGAAAAGACGTAAGTCTCTTAAACAGCACAACAATAATCGTTATTTTGTGCTATAATCCTTTCATATTTGGCACATTTGTTACATAAAACCATATTGGCAAAAAGGAAATCAAATCCTGAAGAGAAAAACTTTTTCTGAAATAAAAGAAAAAGCACAAATCTCTGAAACGTAACAACAGTCATTATTTTGTGCCACACTATTTCTACATTTGGCACAGTCGTTAAATAAGATCGTATTGGCAAAAAAGAAACAAAATCCTGAAGAGAAATTTTCTCTGAGGTAACAGAAAAGACGCTCTGAAACAAAGCTAGTGCTCTCTCCTTGGCGGCGAAGAGAGAACTGAGGGAGGAGCGCTCCTCCCCCCTCCGTCACATGACCATTGGGTGGGAAGCCGGCTCACTCTTGGCCTGGGACGGAGGGGAGGGGGAGCGCTCCAGGCTCCGAAGCTCCTAAAAGCTTTCTAGTCAGTTCTCCGCGGCTGGCCTGCCCAAGCGCAGTCCCATGCGGGACTGCACAGAAGCCACGAAGATGAATATAGAAATATTTGTCTCCCTTGACAGCAAAATACAGTTTGTGAGAAAATAAAACAGAGGAAAGGGTTAACCACTCCCTATCCCACCAATGGTTTGATCAAATTGGTGGCATCTATGACTCGTAGCTAGGTTTCATTTGAAAAAGAATAAGCTGGGAAATCCAATCACAAATCTTCCATAAAACATGCAGTTTGGCTCTGACTGTTCTCTCTATGTGCAGAGACAAAAACATAGCTTCATGATTTTTGTTAATGCTTCAACTTGGCATTTATAAACAGCTATTCACCCTGAGTCCCATGGTATCGTGGGATATCAATCAGAATGAGTACATCATCATAAAAGACTTCATTGCAGTGCTACTACCAGAAGTCCCATTTACTCAAGAGAATACTCTTCTGGCACCAGAAGAGTATGCTGCATTTGAGTTTTTCAAAGTGACCTAGTTTAGAAATGCATCAAGCTTATACCACTGATGCACAGACTAGTCAGAATTTTTTGATTTGTTTTGCTTTCTTACAGGTCTGAAACATCGGAGAAATCACATTACTAAACTAGGAATAATTATTTTTAAATATCTCTAAATGAATAATCTCTCTACATTTTCTACATTTCATAGTTATTGTAAAAAATATTAGATTACTAGTCAGTCAACATGCAACTGTCATATAATCAAAATCAGTCCTCTTAAAAATGAGAACTAAGAATTTACTTTAAAAAACAACAACAACTATAGGTCAAGAATGAACTAAGTAAAATTGCCTTGCTGGCACTATCAAGAAGTCATACTTGACCTTCTAGTGTCAGCTTTATGCCTACAGTGCAGCTTACATTGCTTAGGGTTGTACTGTTAGTGATGCTGATAAAGTTTGCATTGGGGGAGGGCTGAAATGTGAACTTGCTACTTCAAAAAGCTCATCAAGAAAAACTCTAGGCTTGTTGGTCAGTCAGTCATCTGCTAGACTGGCTAGCCATCCAATTCTCCCCAAAATCTTCTCCTCCTTTCTCCTGAACTAATCTGGAAGCAGCAACGATAAAGTCCCACACCATCCCTCCCTTCCTTCCAAACATGACTACAGCAGCATGCTAAGCACAGAGAGCCCCTGAGAAATGTAATGTTCCAGGACTCCTTAGGCCTTGAATGCTGGTTCTGCTGCATTTGGAAGGTACATAGAGAAGGAGCATGATTATCCTGTTGCTGTCCTACTATGGCTCTGGTCTCCCTTACACATGCAGGCCTAAGAAGGTTGTTGCATAAACTGGGTGACTATTGTAAGAAAGAGGTCTTAAATATCAACTATGCCAAGACCAAAGTGATGGTCTTTAGGAAAAGGCCTTGCAAGTTTTAAGTGGTCCATAGATGGAACCCCTGTACAGCAATGCAGCACCTTCAAATATCTAGGGGTAACATTCAGTGAAAAACCCGGAGGGCTCATTTGTCATTACCAGAGCCACAGTCTTAAAACTAATTTTATTATTTATGACAGATTGTAATAGACTTTGGACACAAACAATAAACTTTATTGTATCGTATCATACTACCAGGTAACTTTACAGGAGGAGAAATAGGCAGTGAGGGATCAGGGAGCTGCCCAAGTTTTAAGTAACAACTGAACAAAAAATGGTTACTGGATATTGGAAGAAGAAGAGGAGTTCGTTTTTATACCCCACTTTTCTCTACCATAAGGAATCTCAAAGCAGTTTACATTCACTTTCCCTTCCCCTCCCCACAACAGGCCCCTTGTGAGGCTGGTAGGGCTGAGAGAGTTCTGAGAGAACTGTGATTGGCCCAAGGTCACCCTGCAGGCTTCATGTATAGGAGTGAGGAATCAAACCTGGTTCTCCAGCTTAGAGTCCACCGCTCTTAACCACTACATTATGCTGGAAATAGATCACAGCTACCACTGTGCTTATCGTTAAAGAAATGAAGCCACGATACTTTGATCAAAGCATATTTTAATCTTACTATATTAAAACATATTTATGGGCCACTGCCAATGTTAGCTTCATCAAACCGGTACTGTATCGGTACCTCCATTTCATTTTCTTTCTTTGTGACATAATCAGATTATATTGTTCAATATAAAGACACCTTCTGTCAGTGTCATGGGCAATCTTAGTTCCAATGTCAGGAGCAACTGAGGCAGCTGCCCTGGGCCCTGCACTGGCGGGGGCATACTGGAGGGCCTCCAAGTGCCCTGGCTTCTCTGCCATCTCTGGAGTCACAGCGGGAGGGTGGGGGGGGTGGCGGCTTCAGGGCAGCAGCTGGGACAATCAGCTGTAGGTTGGAAGTTCCCCTAACCACCCTACAGCTGTCATGGATCCCAGCCCTGAAGCCACCCCCCACCCCCACCCAGTGAACAAGGAGGACTGGAAGGCAAAAACAGCACTGGAATGGGCCCCCGACAGAGGAGGCAAAGGAGGAAGAGCAGGCTTCTGTCGGGCTGGAGCTGCCAGTTCACAATAGTAACTGCTCGTGCCTGCCCACTTGCCATAGTGGCTACTTGTGCTAGGGTTGCCAGATCCCTCTCCACCACCAGCGGGAGGTTTTTGGGGCAGAGCCTGAGAAGGATGGGGTTTGGAGAGGGGAGGGCTTTGACACCATAGAGTCCAATTGCCAAAGCGGACATTTTCTCCAAGTGAACTGATCTCTATTGGCTGGAGATCAGTTGTAATAGCAGGAGATCTCCAGATAGTACCTAGAGGTTGGCAGTCCTAACTTGAGCCCTCCCAGTCCTGGGCTCAGGCAGCCAGCTTGCAGTGGCATCTGATTGTTCCTGCTCTGCAGGGTTCAGGCTACTGGCGTGTGGTAGTGGTGCTGCCCTGGGCTCCTGGGCCACTAAGACTGCCCCTGGTCAGTGTGTAGCTGTGCTGTTTAAAAGTGCAGGGACTGCACATGGCTGGACCTCCCAAATTGGTTCAGAATATCTACAAACAAAGGAGCTTGCTCTAAAAAAACCATGGTTTTTCTTTTGTTGTGTTGAGCTCTGGACCAGACAGATTTCCACTGCCTCCAGCAAAAGCCTCAGATACAAGGGAAATGTTATCTATTGTGTAATGCCAGGTATTGTAGAGCTCTGTGTAAATTACAACTATAGGCTTCGACACAACCCTGTGAAATGCCTCTAAATCCTCCCTGTGTGTGATCAGGGGATGAACCAAAACAGCAAGCTCAGTTTCAGAAGAGGAAAATAAGGCAATAGATTACAGGTCAGGCTAGTAGGCCAATGCTACTTTAAAAGTTTATATGTACACAGACACACATTCATTATTCATAGAGCACCTCACATGTGCCAGACACTTAACAGCATAAATGCTATTACGACCCTACAGTCCCTCCACAGGGACTCCACAGTGTGTACATTGTGCTACCTGGACACTGGAAACTCTGGCAGGTGAAAGCCCTCAATAAAAATTTAACAGCAAACATTCCCCTAAGAGTGAACTATTCTCACATATTTATATGCCCTTCTCTCACACATCACTGACCCCTTTTATTCTGGCTCACTTCCCACCAAGAAAAACACAAAAACTACCTAGTATTCCTTAGAGCTCCTGAACATTATAGTGCATCCAGGTTAAGTCAGTAAAGTAAGAACGGCTTGGCTCTCTATGGCTATTCGAAAGGCTTGCTATGAAGAATGGCTTTTAGGTACTTATAATCGTCTTGCAGCCAGGGAGGAGTGCAGGAACTGCAGCTGTAAGCTGCCACAATTAGTTTGGGGGAAGGGTCAGTTGAGTGCAGAAGTTTTTCACCACCCGATAATGCAGCAAAAAAGAGGAAGTGAAATGAAAGAGCAAAAAGAACTCTGCAGTTGAAGGGTGACCTTTTTAGCCCTATTTCTTCTACTGCCAAAGACCCCGGTGGTCTTGTTGAGGAGACTCCCACCAGGAAAAAGAAAGGTTTAAAAACAGTGAACTATGGTTGAGCACTGAGGAGGGGACTCTTGCTCCAAGGGTATCCAATTCCCGACTACCAGGGAAAAAGAGCCCTTTGTGTTAAGGCACTCAGAGTGTAAACTGTGCTTTCTAAGACATCAGATGTAGGAGTTAGGCATTACATTCTCCTCACAGCAGGAATTAGGGAAACTGGTAAAAACCTAATGTCCACATGCTACAGAAAGCTACCATTTCATATTATCTACTTTTAATGGATAAAAAATTAGCCACTGAAATGGGATATATCACAATTCCCAGTTAATATATGGGTTACATTTCTCAGTGATAATGGAAGTACATATATAAAATGTGACCCTGAAGTTCATGATAAGTTTGATTACGATTGTCCATAATGAACACAATCCATATCCCATCTATGTAATTCCCAAACAACACAAACTCACTATACCTCTAAATCAAAAACCTTATTTCTTGGGAATGAAAAATTCCACAGGACATCCAAAACAAGCACTTATTAACATAACTTCAGTGCCTTACTTGTTAGGTTCTATTGATGGCAGTTAAGGAGCCTGAAAAACACAGATTTTTCTAAGTCCACAATTTCACACTGCACTAGGATAGGGTTCATTTGCTGATATATATATGATGTGACACAATCCAATGAAAACTAAATGGGGGAAAATCAACTCCCTTTTCACTTCCACAGAATGTCAGTAGTAAATACCACACCAGAATTTTATATATAGTCTGATTCCAAAAACTCATTCTGCTGTGACCCATGCTGCTTGGCTCAGTGCAATTCAAAGTACTGGGACTTTCACATTCTTTATAGAACATGATTAATTCTGGATGCATAATTCTGTGACTCATATCTTGCATTTTTCAACCCTTCCTTACTCTTGAAGTGAAATAATAGTAGGGCACAAAATAGGTCATGAGTAGGTGCATGGAAGGAAGCAGCTCTGCAAACAGGGTTGCCAACCTCCAGGTGGGGCCTGGAGACCTCCCGGTATTACAATTGATCTCCAAACAACAGAGCTGAGTTTCTGTAATGGTAGCAATGATGTCACTACTCTTTTCTTGCTGAGTTTGCAAGTTTATTGAGAGTTCACACCCTTTTTGGCTGTTAATGTTGCTTAGACAGTTAGTTCAAACAGTTACAGAAAAAGGTTAAGTTAATTGTTTTTTAAAAGAGGTTCTGGGAGGGAAAGCGACATGGTATAGCTCGGCCTTGTCAGATCATGGAAGCTAAGCAGGATCAGTGCTTGGAAGGGAGACCTCCAATGAAAACTCTACAGAGGAAGGCAATGGCAAATTACCTCTGCTTCTCACTTGCCTTGAAACCCCCTTGCTGGGATCACCGTAAGTCAGCTGCAACTAGACAGAGCTTTATACACACATACAGAAGAGTTGAGATTGGCCTTCTTGTCTTGCTGTATCAGATGTAACTCATATGTACCTGCTGATTTGCTTTTTTGCACTTTACTAATTATCTCATATCTAGTTATGAACCAATCAGTTATCTAGATATAACCACATGATTATAATAGATCCGATTTAGAGAAAGATAAGATTGATATTTTTCTATAAATAAGCACTCTTGTAATAAGCAAATCAGATTTCTTCGGCTGCAAGTCGCAGAAGAAGAATAGGTGAGATCTCTCAGTGAGATTTCTTGGGTAATTTGTAGAGCTGTTGAAAAAAAATTCGGTATAATTCGGATTCGGCCGAATTTGGCCCATTTTTATTTGGGAAGTGCCGAATTCCGAATTTGTATTCGGGGGATTCGAATACAAATTGGGCATTCCTGAATAAATTCGGCCATTTAAATCAATTTAAAACTAATTCGCGGCTTTCCGCGGCTCTGGGGGGGGCATTTTTGAGGTAGAGGTCCCAAACTTTCACGGTAGCTTGGAGGCACCCTCCGTGCAAGAACCCCCAAGTTTGGTGAATATTAGGACAGGGGGTCCGGAGTTATGGGGTCTGGAAGGGGTCCCCCCATCCACCCATAGGAATGAAAAGAAGCCGGCTGCTATTCTTTTCTATGGGCAGATGGGGGGACCCCTTCCAGACCCCATAATTCCGGACCCCCTGTCCCAACCTTCACCAAACTTGGGGGTTCTTGCTAGGAGGGTCCCTCCAAGCTACCCTGAAAGGTTGGGACCTCTACCTCAAAAAATGGCCCCCCAGGAGCTGTGAAAATATTTCCTATTTATCTGAACGATGGGGAAAATGTTATCATTTTCTCTTTTGTTGTTTCTCCCACGCCCACACAAAAGGACGTGTTAACAAAAATTTTCCCATCATTTAGAACAGCTCCTGGGGGCCCATTTTTTGAGGTAGAGGTCCCATATTTTCAGGGTAGCTTGGAGGGACCCTCCGTGCCAGAACCCCCGCATTTGGTGAAGACTGGGACAGGGGGTCCAAAGTTATGGGGTCTGAAGGGGTGCCCCCCTTCTGCATTAAAACCAAGTTTGCATTGGTTTTAATGGAGAAGGGGGACCACATCTTCAGACCCCATAACTCCGGACCCCCTGACCCAATCTTCACCAAACTCTAAGCTACCCTGAAAGTTTGGGACATCTACCTCAAAAAATGGCTCCCCAGGAGCCGAGGGGGAAAAAACACCTAACCCTAAGCCACCCACAGGCAGAAATCACACCTGTTAGGCAAGCCAAGTCTTCAATAGGGAGCAAGCAAAGTTCCCCAAAGTGCTTCAATCTGCTAACTCAGTCTCAAATTCACCCCCACAGCCAGCAAAGTAGTTCACAGGCCAACTCCCCCCACAAACAGACAGAAACCCAACAGTAACCACGCATGCCACAAAGGTACACAAACTCACATTTTCCCCATGGAAAACAGGGGGAGAGAACAGAAATCAACCTCCTACACACACAAGGCCAGCCCAGAGTCCACCCAGAGTCCACCCTACGGCAGTGTTCTGATTATGGGTAGGAGGCCTTTAATAAAACCCACAAGCCCCAAATCCTTTCAATTGAGCTCCTACTACTACACTCAAGACACACCAAGCTCTGTTCCTACAAGGTATTCAAATTATCCACACAGAATACTGGCTATCATGGCAATCCTAGAGAAGGTTTTAATGAAAGAAACAAACTATTGTTACAGCATAAAGGAAAGTCCTCATTTTAAACAAATCCTTATTTCTGGTGTGATTTTTATGAACCAGCCTAGTGTCCTTGGCAGCATGGCCACAGTACCTTGACCAGGTTTCTATCAGCTGGACAGCTGGATACCATCTGCAAGCTAGGTTGGAATGAAAGGAAATTAACTGAAGTCCAAGTAGAGGATCATTAAGTTAGATTAATTTTAGATCTGATATTGCTGAGAGTTTCAAATGATCAGGTTCATAAGCAAAAAACCTTTCTCCCATTCAGCTGATGTCGCTGGATATGTTTTTTGCTGCTGAAATTTGTTTGCATAGTTCTGTTTCTGGCTCATTCCTATCACTACCCTTAAAGCTTTACCCTTTAAAAAAGCTCTTTCTGGAAGGAGAGTCTTCTAACACAGCTGGATGACCTTGTCTTTCCCAGAAAATATGTGCTCATCACTAGCTGGTCACATCGGGGGATTAAAGATACTAATTCACCAGTTCATACCCATGTAGTCTTCCCTGAAGTGCACCAACCGATGCCCGGATAAATGGCGAGGTTAAACCTATCTTTTCCCAGCATACCCACTTGAACTTTAGCTGTGACGAAGGATACATTTCATGTATCAAAGACATGAAGAATGGAAGTGAAAAGTCTGCCAAAAAAAGTACTAAGCCATGGTCCTGGTCAGCAAGCTGTGCATGACTTAATACAAATCAAATCAAATCAAATGACATTTATTGACATAGCATGACTTAATACTTTTTTGGAAGACTTTCCACTTCCATTCTTCATGTCTTTGAAATAGTCTGCTGTCCTGTTTTTGAAGAATTGACAGATATTGTGGCTCATGAAGGGTATCTTTCATCAAAGGCAAGCTTTTCACAAATGATACAAATGCAACAGTACTATGAAGTCAGGTTGAAGGGAACCTTTGGGCGGGGGACTGAGGGCGGGTTAGAAATCTAAATAAATAAAATAATAATAAAATAATGTAACCTTGAGGACTCACTTTCCTCAGTTTGAGAAAGTCACCATTTGAAACATTAGTGCAGTGTGGGGAGAGGGCAGATAGGTTTGCACTAAGGGTCAAACTACATGTATTGTGTCTGGTTCCCCCAACCTGACTTCAATACAAGACAATAACACATCAGAAGGGTCTTCAGTCTCCCCCTGTGCCATTTTCCTAACCTGAAACAGTCTGGTGAGTCATCATTTGTCTCACTGGAGGCTGCATATAGCCCTTCTGGTTGAAATCCATTGTTTTCCATGCATGAGGCAAGATGTTGAATAATGGCTGCACAACTAGGGCTGTTGAAAAAAAAATTCGGTATAGTTCGGATTCGGCCGAATTTGGCCCGTCTGGATTCGGGATATGCCGAAGTCTGAACTCCCCCGCTTCGGGTCCGTGCAATTTGGCATGAATTCAAAGTTTGGGGGAAAGATTCGGCCGAATAAAGCCATTAAAAACACAACCGCGCCTCTCCGCGGCTCCAGGGGGGGGCATTTTTGGGGGTAGAGGTCCCAAACTTTCAGCGGAGCTTCAAAGGACCCTTCTTGCAAGACCCCCCAAGTTTTGTAAAGATTTGGTCGGGGGGGGGGCTGAGATATGGGCCCCGAAAGGGGTCCCCCACCCTTAATGTCCATCTCTGAGCAGAGCTTGCCGCCCACGCACAAAGCTCCCAGCCCCGACAAACAGCTGAGAGCAATGGTGGGGCAGGTGCTAAGAAGTTTGCAAAGCAACAGAACTGCAAAGCAACACTGCAAAGCAACACAACTGCAAAGCAACACCCACAACTGCAAAGCAACACCTTTGCAACCATGCAAAGCAACACCTGACACCTGGGAGTTTGCAAACCATGGAAAGGGACAGAGGCAGCTAGCTATGCATAATGAGCAGGAGGGGGTGGAATTTCCCCTTTTGCATCGGACCCGGGACCAGGAAAATGCATTCTTTAAGTAACCATTTGAAAACCAGTTCTGAGCAAGCATCAAAACAGACCTAACCAATCTTATGAATGAGGGAAAACCTGAGGACACACAACTGAAGCCCCCCCTCAAACCAGGGAGAGAGAGACTCGAGGGGGCACACTCACCCACAGGCAGAACGGGCGAAAGCCCCCTTTGGCTTCCCGCCCACCCACAGAAACTGCTCCCTCCCCACCCACACACAGACTCTTCTTCCCCCCCACACACACACACAGGAGAAAAATTATAGATTAAAGCCCCCAAAGGGGTCTTACTGTGGCTGTCTTCTGTTCCATCAGGAGGGGCTGGGAGGACTGGGTAATCCAATATGATTCCATTTAAGCACGGAAGGTTTTGCCGCTCTGGAGATGCATACAGTATCGGGTGATCCATTCATCTCAATAGGGAAAAGGGGAAAGCCCATATCTCAGGACCCCCTGACCCAATGTTTACAAAACTTGGGGGTTTCTTAAGAAGGCTCGGCTGAAGCTATGCTGAAAGTTTGGGGGCTGCACCCCCAAAAAAGCGCCCCCTGCAGCCACGGAAATGGAAAAGGGGGGAGGGAAAAGGGGTGGAGCCCATATCTCGGGACCCCCTGACCCAATGTTTACAAAACTTGGGGGGTCTCTTAAGAAGGCTCGTCTGAAGCTCCGCTGAAAGTTTGGGGTCTCTATCCCCAAAAATGCACCCCCTGCAGCCACGGAAAGGAGCCAATGTACACAAGCACCACCCCCCATGAGGATTTCTCTCTCTTTCTCTCCCCAGCCCGGCCGCGCAGCCGCTGATTCCTCCAGTACTCAATCCTGACTGATTGGCCAGAAGAAGACCCAGCTTGGCCACCAATTGGCTGGGGGAGGAGAATGCTGCTTACTGACGGTTATGCTGCTTACTGACGCCCCGAATTTCCCGAATTTATTCATGAACTCCCGAACTCGCTGAATTCGGCTCCTCCGGTTTCCCGCCATTTTTTAGTTCGGTTTGTCCCGAACTAAAAACCGCCGAATCAGGGGAAATTCGGCTGTTTTTCAGTTCGGGCCGAACTGAATCAACAGCCCTATGCACAACTATGGTCTGAATGATGTTGCCTCCATTTAGTTATTGCAGAGTCACAAGACAAAGCAGTTTAAAGAAGGCCATTTTGGCGATGGCATCAGTTTTTTTAAGTGTTGTTTTATTGAAATGTTTTGGATTGTTGTCTATCAGACACCATTCCAATCTGACATATCTTGCTTAGTTCTTCTAAACATAGCGTACTCAGTGCGTATTCCTCAGAGTTTGTATTCCTCTAGATCTTGTTGTTTAGCTTTTTAACATTCTTTGCTTCCACTACAGAACTGCACAAGTCAGGTAAAAATAGGGCCCCTGCTGTCACGACCAGCAATTACTTTTCTCTACTGGCAGATAGGCCAGCTTAGCATTCCAACACTGCTTAAAGAGTCAGCTGTGATGTTCTCTCCGTCTTTTGCACTGAGTAAAGGACTATGCCTTGGGCCACGTGTACTCAGCTGCAATGGATGCTGTATGTAAGGACTGAATTAAACAGCCACTGTTGGCATCTTCCAGTTCATCAGAAAGGCAGCTAACAGTCCCTGAAGAAACACTGACAGGACAAACATCTTCAGTATCATTTACTGTAAATGTGATTATACTAGATTTTAAAACAGCTGCTACTGAAGAGTCATGCAAGGTCTTGAGTTTATATTTCAGATGCATCACCTCTTGAGCAACTGAACACATTTGTATATTAAGAAGCTATTCCAAAAAAGAGTATATACTGCTTGAATTTTCTACAAATTAAAGATAAAATATGTACAGAAAGCTGTAGAGATACTGGGGTCATTGTGAGCCAGGTTTATGCACAACAATCAGAATAGCTGACTTCTTATTTAGTCAGTTTTTATGACCTGCTAACATAAGGGTTACCCTGACCTGGATGGCCCAGGCTAGCCTGATCTCGTCAGATCTCAGAAGCTAAGCAGGGTCAGCCCTGGTTAGCATTTGGATGGGAGACCACCAAGGAATACCAGAGCTGCTGTACAGAGGAAGGCACTGGCAAACCACCTCTGTTAATCTCTTGCCATGAAAACCCCAAAAGGGGTCGCCATAAGTTGGCTGCAACTTGAAGGCACTTTACACACACAACATAAGGGTTAAAGGTACATATTTTAAGGGAAAAACAGAAGGCAAAATTAACATTGAACTGCAAATTTATAACTAATATTATTCATACTGAGTATGAAACCTCCATTTCCCCTATAATAGAGCACTAGAACTTCTGTACTGAAGCTGCAGATAAGAGATTTATCTGCCTTGCCCTCCGCATTCCCATAACACGCTTTCTGTAAATATTACTCCCATTTCTACTGACGCCTGATCATTAAAATGCATTTATTTCTCTCAGACTATGCATACAGAAGAACACAGATGGACTGCCTTGTTTATGGAGAATTCTGATATCTGCAATAAATACCCAAGCCGTTAATCCTACTAACACCTTTCTTCATGCATTCTAGTTATGTGCTTCTGAGTTGGTGTTTTCAGAATTTTAATGGTTATAGTTATGTCCATATTTAATGGAGAAGTAAAATTAAGCTGCCCAAAGTCCCATGCATGCAGCAGCTTTCTAATGCCTTACACCATGGGTAGTTTTTCTTGCATATGTGAATGCCCTGCTAAAAATGTATTTATTTATTTAGAAGTTTATATCCTGCCTTTCCTCGTGGTTCAAGATGGCTTACAACAATAGTTAAAAACATTTATTTGAAAATTAACTAAGATAGCAAACCTCAAACTGCAACACCGCTATTCACAGAAGAGAATGTGTACTGTTAGCACCTGAAGTTCCTAATTTAGTATGCATACAAACTGCTTCCACTTCTCTGAATTATTTACATAAACTTTAATGGCCCATATGAATGTTTCATACAAAATTAATGGTACTCTTTACTTGTAATAGTATGTTGCCAACAACTGCTATACATTATGAGGTATACTTAATAATGCTCAAGCTTCACAAAAAAGTAGAGATCTCTCAGAATACCTAGACACAACAGAAGGGTTGTAATGGGAGCACAGTTCTTTTTTTAAAAAAAAAAATACTGTATTCTCAATATTCAATATTATTAGAAATAATTTACTAACAGTGAAATCCCAGGGCTTCCGAGGGGGGGGACTGGGGGAGCAAAATTCAGGGGGCCCAAGGCAGCTGGAGGGCCCCTGAAGCTTGCTTCATGCAGCATCCAAACCCAATGTCTTTCCATTTATTTTAAGGCAGTTCTTGCTGCAGCCACTGGGGGGGCAAGGTAGTCTGTGCAGAGTAACAGGCACTCAGTCGAGTAGACTCGCCTTTCTGCAAGATTGAAGCAACCCTGTCTAACAGATCATGCTCAGTCCATCAACCAATCCAGGACTGGAGAAAGACAAGACAGCAGGCTGATGGCTGCTTCAGTAATTGCCAACCTGCAGCCCGCTAACAAGGTCTTTTTCTTTCTAATGCCTTTGTCTCTTTGCTTGAACCCAACTCAGCCAAAAATTAAGTTCCAACGAGGCAACAGCAGGTCTAAAACTTTCTGTGAACAACAGCAAAAAAAGTTTCACGGGACATCACAACAAAATAATCTTTAACAAAGTATCAAGTACAGGAAGTCCCTACCTTTCTTCTTAGAGTCTTTCTTTGTGCTGGTTTTAACAGCCACTTGAAGTTCTGTCTCAGTTGACATCCTATTGTATCCTTAGTCCTCTTCACACAGATCCAGTATCTTGGCCAGGCTCATTTAGAACAATTCTCTGGGAGAATAACTTAGCTTTTCAGATAGTAGAATCCAGACAGTTCATCTCATTCACCCATTCAGACTGCTGCAAGAAAAAGCAAAAAAAACCCCAACAACAGTTATCTTCTGTAAGCCATGAATCTTGTTACTCAAGAAAGATGAAAACACCCACTGGGATGAGATTTATTTACTAATTCTGGGATGGAGCCAGTTTGTTGTACTTTCATGCTTTTTTTAAAAAAAACGGTTGATGCTCATGTTCAGAATTGTGTTCCTCTGGATACTTCATTTCTGTGGCACTATTTGCCTTCTTTTTTGGCCCTCACTGTTATTTACACAGATTGGTTATGACAACACATCATGTGCAACATCACTGACAAAATCTTATGGCTTATCACAGCCAATCAACATAAATAGCAGTGAGGCCAATTGAGGCTGAGAATAATGAATACAAAGGAAAAAGGAAAATTCAAGCAAGTACTAACAGGAACAGAAGTAAAAAGATCACTGGAACATTGTGCATGTTGGCAAGGTAGTTTTTTCAATAAATTGGGTCAACACTAGTATACAGTTTTATTTATTTATTTACTTCATTTATATATCTTTCTTGGGGAGTCTCAAAGTGGATTACATAATATGCTAATTTTGAATTCACATCAGGCCTATTTTTAACCAACATCCCCTTGGAAACTGATTTTTCTCCAGCGTCTGAACTGCCTGTTTGCTAACCCTTAAGTTTAATGATTTAGACTCTGATATCTTATCCACCTAATTAGTACCTCTACTCAAGGAGCCAGAATTAATTAAATAATGCATTGCCCAATTTAAAATAGGTCTTCAGAACTGATTTTCTAGGTTTTTGTAGCGTTTCATGGACTTAACTACATTGTAATATTTATGTGACGGTCTCATTTCATAGAGTTGAAAGAGTAGAACACATTCAATTGTAAACTTTGCCATCTCTTCAACACTGTAACCACTTGCTATGAGAGTACCTTCTTTATCCAAAGGACTACACAATGTAAACTATGGAGTTGCTTGGTACATGACATTTTTAGATGTGCCAATGACCAGTGTCACAGCCAACTTATGGCGACCCCATAGAGTTTTCAAGGCAAGAGACATATGGAACTATACGTAATTTTACTGCTGAAACCAGAAAACTTTGCAATATTGCAAGGAATCCTGGGGCACAACATTCTGATCAAGTGATTCAACAATAAAACGTTTTCATCAGCCTTCTTTATCTTTACATCTAACGTATTAGTTCATATCTCCCAGAAAATCAAAAAGCAAAAATAAAAATAAGAATATGATCAGGGAAACTGCCTCAGCCATTACATTTCTTAGGAGTAAAGGGTGAAGTGAATACTTAGGAGTATTCACTTCACCCCTTCTTTTTGAAAAAGTAATCAAATGGATTTTTATCAAAGTTCATATAACAGAGACCGCATAATCTGAAAGAGCAATTAGATCTTCCAAACCTGTAATTTCCCATTTGGGAAACAGTTAAAAACAAACAAACAGATTTTCCACAATGTAGTATTCTATCTCTTTGAATGCGAAGTATAATCCATCATTACTATTGCAATACCACTTGGATCCCTGACTAAGATCATTATCCCACTGTGTTATATGCAAGACAGACTTCATATAAAGTTTTTGCCCCAGAAGGCAGCAATTAAAAGAAACCAGACATAAGGAACAAGATCAACCCAGTATTATTGAAAGATGAGGAGCTGCAAACCTGTAATTTAAATGACTTTCACTATTTACAAGGAATATGTTGTAGATTCTATAGACATATATACTCTACAGTTACCATTCATTTTATTATAAGTATTTTCTTTTAGCAGGCATGCTACTGCTGGTGCTGCTACAATTACTTATCATTTATACACTGCATCAATACAAATAGTGATTTATGGAGCACTCTGCATGATGCAAAATAAATGTACTAGCAGGAAAGAAAAGTTTAGTTATTGAACCACAGATAATATTATCATTCATTTGGAATCCTGGCACACTGCTACCATACATCTCCCTCCATACAGAGCAGAGGTAGACATGTTGTTCAGCACAGAGCCACAGAAACAGACCACAATGTATTGAGCTGCAACTAATTGATTGTTGTAGGCAATTAATGAAATTTGCATATCATTTTCAAAAACGTTTAGGGATGTAAAGCACAGCTGATGGACTGATGGACACATTAACCTACAATATTTTTATTCTAAAATTAACAGTGAATGTTCCAAACATCAAGGTGGTCCTTAAAACTGTAATACTGAAGACTTCAAATGTTCAAACTGGATACCCGTTGAGGAAATTAATACTGCCGATTCCAGGGACATCATTGCAACTTTCAGATTGAATGGTGCTAACACCCGTGCATTCTGCATATCTCCTTGCTCAGCATATTGTGACCTGAAAGGGGAACAACTATAGCTTATGTTCCTTGCATCTAGTTGCAGATGGATGAATACTGTCCACCTCAATTCAGATTAGGTTTGTTCTCACTTGATTTTGCCTCCAATAATCCTCCACAATTCTATTTAAAAATTCTGACAGCTCTGAAAGCTATTAAAGGGGGGGGGGGGGAAACACTGCACCAACCTTTCCCAGATAAAAATAATTGATAAAGAGACCAGGCAGTATAGTGGACCTTTCTAGTACCTCTGCTATATTGCAACCAGTGTCCAACTCAGAATGTATCTGAGAGATTTTCTCCCTCCCCCCCAAAAAAACTTGCAAAAGCAATAGCCTTCATTCCTACTTCTAACTCCAAATTTATTTACAAGCGGTTTCTCTCACACTTTGCAGCCATATAGGTTGGATGCTAAAAAATGGAACAGAAGCAACACAAAATTTAAAATGTTGGGTATAACAGCTTAAGATCAGCTCCTGACCTTCATATAATCTGACCAACAAACAAGTGCATTATTTTGTTGTCTTGCATTCTATATCCTTGTTTCCATTATTCAGGTTTCTCATGCCATATGAGATTATCTCTGCCAGAACATCTGTCTATCCAGTCCTTACCTTTCTGACGGCCTTTTCTCCTCCTAGCATCTCAATTCCTGCCTCCAGTGGACATTTTTTCTGCATTGACCTTGGCTTGATTTTAGGATAGATTGTGACATTACTCCCTGTTTTAGAATTCTTGAGCTGTAAGATCCAGCGTTCCCAAGGTACCACTATTTACATATATCTAATATCCTGTTTATGATCCCCTTGGGATTCAATATGTCGTGTGACTAAGTCCTAACAAGAGTTTTCACAGCTCAGTTGCTGACAATAATTTAGAAAACCAAGTTCTTCACCATTTAGAAGATTAAACACTAACATATGATCCAACAACTTAAAACACTGATTGGAGCTAAATCTCTAAAACTACTTGCTCTTTTCATATTCAAGCTCTTTCAACATTTTGAAATGCTTCAATAACTCTATATGGCAATGCACAATTTGAACAAATTTAATATTCTTTTAGTGTGTCTGGGGTTGTGTATGATTTTGCTTAATGAGCTCTTCAGATCTGTATGTGAACTATGCAACTTTCAAGGGTAGCTCTTCAAAGCATATTCAATTATCAGTTAGTTTTACCTCCTCTTCCAGAAGCACAAGTAAATAAATCAATCTTGTGTAACAACTGATAAACAATCCAGAACTAAACCTATTGCTTCTTTAAAACCAACGAAGTTCCAGACAGACACTCCTAAACGAAGTTATACCCTTCTAAGCCTATAGACTTCAATGGACTTTGTATCATGTCAAATGACTCTGTTTAGGATAGCAGTGTAAATTACCTTGCTTAATAGGAAATGAAAAATTAATCTATAAAGTCAACTAAGGCATTGGTTAACAGAAAAAAATTTTTTAGTGGAACTCCCAGGCAATGTCAGGTAATTACACCCAGGCACAATTTTATAGGAACGGAGGATGTGGTAGAGGAAAAATCAGTTTCCCCCTATTTTGAAGGGTTAAAATTAATAAAGCTGCTGCTGCCCACAATAATCTACTAGCAAGAAAATGCACTGGTTGATTACTGGGAACCAGTAGCTCAGCCTCAGGAACTCACCAAGGGGGTACAGTCATCATAGTTACTTCTGATATAAAAAATGGACTGTCTTTCCTGAGCTAATTATTTCAGAGGACCAGCGGAAAACACTATGCACATGTAGACAGTAAAAACCAATGGCAGTTTTAAACTGAATACTGGAAGTTCAGGTTTTGTGTGACACTCATCTTTTCCTATGAGTAGCTGAAAATTCTTCCAAGGCCTTTCCTACCCCTGTTAAGGTAGCTTCTACCTAGAAATTAACTCTCCATCAAGTGGTGAGACTGATTAGAACTTGATCAGGACCTTTTGAGGTTGTGGCCCTATATAGTCAGTACCTGCTGAGACCTGACCTTGTGGCCACATACAGACAATAAAACATTTTTTAAAATTTGCTTTCAAGTGTAGCTGATAAGGGTCTCACTGTATTGATTTCAGAATGCCAGCAAATGAAAGCCTCACAGCCCATTCCTGACCCAAAAGGACAAAAGTCCTTAGGAGGCCAGGAAGGAGCTGCACCGGTGTTCGTGCCCCCTTCACCGGCGCCCGTGCCACTTACGGCATCCAGGGTGGCATGGATGCTGACGGGTGGGCCCAGACGCCGTCCTCCCAGCGCTACTGTAGCAGCACTACCCAAGGATGCTGGCTGGCTCTTCCGCTGACGTCCCACCAGCGCAAAGCTCTGCACCGGCATCCCAGGGGGCATTCCCGGGACGTGCCGGGGGGCGGAGCTGCCAATAGGCAGCTTGCTGACCCCTTTCGCCCCAGTATGCCGATGGGAAGAAAACAGAGTTGCACTTACCTGTAACTGCTGTTCATTGAAGTCTTCAGTGCAGACACACATGTGGTACTGCACTTGCGCGCAGGCCTGCCACCGGAAACTTTTATTAGCCTTAGACCTCTAAAGGGGGGTGCCCCTCCCCTTGAGCCACAGGCCGGCTTGGCGCCGAAACCATCGCATGCTCCTGGGCGGGGCATCCCCTCCCTCCTCAGTTCCTCGCCCGCCGCCAACCTTAGCCAATGTAGTAGATAGAACTCCCGGTGGTCCCAAACAAGTCAGGGCCGGGTACATGCGAGTAGGATAATTGACCCTAACTCTCTGATCCACAACACAGGTTCACTATACACTCCTCTCCTGTTTCCTGTTTTTTTTTTTTTTTTTTTAGGTCGACAGCGGGGTCGGGAGGGATGTGTGTCTGCACCAAAGACTTCAATGAACAGCAGTTACAGGTAAGTGCAACTCTGTTCTCATCTTCAGTCTTCGGTGCAGCCCCACATGTGGGGTTTTGACAAGCTTACCCAACAGGAGGTGGGTGTCGATCTAAGAAAACATCTGGAGTACCGCTCTTCCCACTTCTGTGTCTCTCCTGGCTTGCAGGTCTAGCACGTAGTGTCTAACGAACCTGTCTTCACTTGCCCACGTCGCCGCCTTACAGATGTCGCTGACGGGGACTCTTCTATGAAGAGCAGCCGAGGAACCTTGGGCCCTGGTGGAATGCGCCTTGACTTCCAACGGACACGTCACCTTTGCTTCCCTGTAAGCAAGTTTTATTGCAGATACCACCCACCTAGCTATGGACTGGGGGGATGATGGTTTTCCCTTCTTGGGGCCTTGAAAACAAATAAAGAGTGACTTTGATTGCCTAAAATGCTTCGTTCTATCAATGTAATAAAGTATGGCCCTCTTAAGGTCTAACTTATGTAGAGTCTTCTCTGCCGGGGAAGATGGCTTTGGGAAGAAAACTGGTAATACCAAGTCCTGTGACAGATGGAAACTAGAGACCACCTTAGGTCTGAACTTGAGGCTGGGGTGTAGCACCACTCTTTCGTTAAACACTCTCAGAAATGGGCTATCTATCCTGAGAGCAGCCAGCTCACTCACTCTTTGAGTTGATGTGACTGCAACTAGAAATGCCACCTTAGCTGAGAGTAATGACAAATGCGTGCGGGCCAAAGGTTCAAACGGGGGTAACACAAGTTTTGCCAAAACTAGTGAAAGGGACCATTGCGGGGTCAACCTTGGGACCGGTGGAAACATATTATTAAGCCCTCTAAGAAAATGTTTGGAGAGAGGGTGAGAGAACACGGTGTACCCCTCTAGCTTGTCGTGAAATGCTGAAATCGCAGCAAGATGTACTCTCACCGAGGAGACGGTGAGTCCTGACTTAGTTAAATCTAAAAGGTAGTTGAGGATACGAGGGAGAGGGCAGAAAAAGGGTGAAAGACCCTTGGCCTTAGACCATCTGTCGAACCTTTCCCACTTCCTATCGTAAGAGTATTGAGTGGAGGGTTTTCTGGCTTCAAGGATGACAGGGGAAGATAGGCCCATCACTGGTAGGGCACAATCCTCCACACTGCTAGATGCAGCCTGTCCACATCGTGGTGATGAAGGTTGCCCCATCTGAGTAGGCCCGGATGTTTGGGTAGGGGTCTGAAGGAACCTTCTGCTAAGCGCATCAGCTCCGTGAACCATATCTGTCGAGGCCACATGGGAGCTATCAGGATGCACGAAGTCTTGTCTGATCTGATCTTTCCCAGTACTCTCGCTAAGAGGGGAAACGGGGAGAAGGCATAAAAAAAGAAGCCTGACCAAGTGATCTGAAAGGCATCTCCTAGGGACATAGGGTCGCTCCCCGCAAGTGAGCAGAACCCCTCTGCCTTCCTGTTCTCCCTGGTGGCAAACAGGTCAGTTTGAGGGACTCCCCAGTCTCGGAATATCGGGTGCAAGAAGCACTCCTGAATTTCCCACTCGTGATTGGTAAGAAATTTTCTGCTGAGGGAGTCTGCCCAGGTATTGTGTATCCCGGCTATGTGAATGGCCCTCAATTGGATGTCCTCTGAGAGAGCTACTAGCCAGACTCTCCGAGCCTCTGCGCACAGGGGGATGGATCCCGTGCCTCCCTGCTTGTTGATGTAGAATACCGAGCAGGAGTTGTCTGATTGGAAGAGAACTCTGGAGCCCCAAAGGATATCTGTGAAGGAGTTAAGTACATAACGTACAGCCCGTAATTCTAACGGATTTATGTGCAGGGATGATTCCCTGGGTTCCCATTTCCCTTAAACAGAAATGTTGTTACAGTGTCCACCCCAACCCTCCTTAGAGGCATCAGTGGTGAGGGTAAAGTCTGGAGACCAATGGCCAAAGGGTACACCCTTCAATAGGCTGGGTTCTGCAATGTAATGATCTCAACTCCCCTAGGGATAGAGAGCCTATGCAACTGAGAGTGACGAGTAGGGCTAAAGGTCCTGAGGAACCAGTTCTGAAGGCCCCTCATTTGTAATCTAGCAAAGGGGGTGACTGCTGTAGTTGAGGCCATGAGACCTAAAAGTCTTTGTATAGAGACTACAGGTTGGTGTCTGCATCTCAGGAAGTGTTGAACTAGATTTTTTATTGTTGTCACTCTTTCTTGTGGTAAGAAAGCTTTCCCTGTGCTGGAGTCAAGTACAGCCCCAATGAATCGGGCTTGAAGAGAGGGGTCTAGTCTCGATTTCTTTACATTAACCAGGAGGCCTAGGTCAGTGCAAGTGGAAAGGATGAGATGACAAGAGGTGAGATGACCAACTCAAGGTGAGATGACAAGAGGGCAGGACTGTCGGCTGTCAGCAGCCAGTCATCAAGGTATGGGAATATACTGCATCCCTTGTCCCTAAAGTACGACATGACTACCGCCATGCATTTTGTGAAAACTCGAGGGGCTGTGGCCAAACCAAACGGCAAAACGGTGTAGTGGAACACTTTCGTGCCATAACAGCACATGAGGAATTTTCTATGATCCGGGTGCATAGACACGTGAAAGTACGCGTCCTTAAGGTCTAATACTGCGAACCAGGTATTGGGAGTGATCAGTTCCATCACAGAAGTCAGTAAGACCATCTGGAATTTTGAAATTCTTAAACATTTATTGAGAATTCTCAGGTCAATAATAGGTCTGGACCCCCCGTCTTTCTTCTCCACCATAAATATCCTGGAGAAAAAACTGGAACAGGTAGGGGAGGCCTTTTGAACTGCTCCCTTCAACAACAGTTCCTCTAACTGTGGGGCAAATTCAGGAAAGGGATTGTCCCGTGCAGAACTGGTGGGAGAACAGGTAGGTAAGAACTTGAACTCAAGGCGATAGCCTTCTGAAATGATCTGGAGGACCCAAGAGTCCAAACAGATGGATCGCCAGGCCTCTGTGAATCTGGCCAATCTATTCAGGAACGGAAGGTCCCCTTGACCGGCCAGTATGGTTAGTCAGAACTTTTGGTTGGGTTGTCTTTGGACTCTCTGTTGGGGGCCAGTGTTGGTTCTTGGTTTGAAAGTATGCTTGCATTGCCCGTTGCCCTGGCTGATGGAACTTGCCCTGGGAGGATCCGGCTGAAACCTCTGGTACCGTTGGCCTCTGTTGAAGGACGGGTTGAAGCCCTGGTGATGCGGCTGGAATCTCTCTCGTTGAGGTTGGAAGGTTGGGGTAATACCCAAAGATCTTGCAGTCTGACGGTCCTTTATATTGGTCAGGAATTCGGTGGTACCCGATGCAAACAAAGCATCACCCTCAGGGAGGTCCTCGACTTGGGTTCTGGTGTCTGTTGCAAGGGCCATAGTATGAAGCCAGGAATGGCGCCTTAAGGTGATGGCTGTGGCCATAGATCTAGCTGCCACCTCAGCTGCGTGCTTGCCTGCACTAATCTCCTGTTTCGATAGGCGAGTAGCTTCTGCTTGGATAAGTTTTAGGGCTGATCTGGACTCTTCTGGGAGCAGATCTATATGAGGGCTGGCTTTTTCCCACAGGAACAGCTGATATCCACCCATTATTGTCTGATAGTTGGCAATACGGAAGTTTAATGCCGAGGAGGTATAAGCCTTTCTGCCCAGATGGTCTAGGTGTCTGCTTTCCTTATCAGATGGGGTGGAATGATGCCCTTGCCGATGCCTGGGTTGCATCTCCCCTGTGGAGGATGGGGAAGGATGCAGCATCAAAAACTCTGCTGAGTCTGGTTTTACTCGATAGAGATTTTCTATCTTCTTAGTGGACAGAGGAGTGGATGATGGTTTCTTCCAGACTGTCTTAGTTAAGTCGGAGAGGCCCTCCAGAATGGGGAAGGCAGCAATTCCAAGCCGGCCCGCGGCTCAAGGGGAGGGGCATCCCCCTTTAGAGGTCTAAGGCTAATAAAAGTTTCCAGCGGCAGGCCTGTGCGCAGGCGCAGTCCCACATGTGTGTCTGCACCAAAGACTGAAGATGAACAGCGTTGCTGCGCCAGTTTTTTGCTGGCACAGCCTCACTGTTTTCAAGGGGCAAAATGCCCCATTTTTTAAAAAACCTCCAAAAGGCTTTTTAAAGCCTTTCGGTGGCCAGGGAATGGCTTTGGAGGCACCACTGCAGCACCGAAGCCATGCTGTCTCCAGCTGCTGAAGGCTCAGGAATGGGCTGCACATGGGACATACACAACTTGTCACAAGCACTTTGAAACGGGGCTTCCTGGTGTGTGGTAGATGTTAATGAAGGGGAAGGCTTGGGTGCCCCTGTACATTTTCAAAACTCTCAGTGAGCGTTGGCAATTGCTAAACATGCATAATAATATTGTCAAACCTTCCAAGGGTGGACCGGGGGGGGGGGGCATTGTCATGTCCCCTGATGGTGGAGAACTTGCCAGGGACAGGCACAGCAACGACTACCGGAAGCTCACTACCCACACAACTTAGCTTGGCCTAGCAGAGGCCAATTCATTCCCACTGGCCAGTCCAGTGTTGTCCACCATGCAACTCAGAGAGAAACTGTTGAGCAGGGAAGAACATAAAGCTGAGGACAGATAAAGGTAGGTTAGCTGGTGGGTGGGATTGAGAAAAGGAAGCTGGCTCTGCAGTGGTGGCCCCACCCCACTGGTCCAGACTTATCCCGGGAAGATGCTGACACTGTAGGGAAGAAAAAAAGCTGAAGAAAGGAAGGCAGCACAAAAGTAGGTTGGCTGGTGGGTGATAAGGAGAAATGGAAGCCAGAAATGGGGAGAGATTATGGGGGCTGCCAGGGAACAAGAAAACAGTGGGGATACAGGGGGAAATGAGATAACCTCCCACAAGTCCTTGTGGGGCCTCTAGTTGTCCACAATTAATAGGCCATTACTGAAAACAATATTGTCTATGACTGGTTTTCTTAAGGCAAAGTGACAAACTGCAAGGGCAGTTTGTATTGAGTTCTGGAGACAGGGCCCCATTTTCTTCTGATCAAACACTGTCTGGTACACTGTGCTGTATTAAGCTGTAGAACAGGATTGACAAGGGGAAGGATGCTTTGAGCAGCCCCCCCCCCCAGCTGAGATCTAGTGCTTTATTTTTCAAGCCCTTTCAATAGAAGCGGAAGGAAGCTTTTCCCCTTTAATTACCACAGCATATTATTTCTTTTTAAGGAGCTGTCAGCTACCCAGTGTTCACTTAACGGGTCTCTCACTCAGATAATGACAATGAAACTGTTTCACAGGAGTGGCTGTTTAAACATAATATAAATAACCTCAATTTCCGAAAAAGAAGAAAGGTTGATTAAAACAAATGAACAAAAAAAAAAAAAAAAAAAAAACACTGATTAGGATCACTTTAGAGAACTACATAAGCACTTGCCTAAAGCACAAATGTTTTTGAAAGATAAGGGGTGAAATGTAAGGACTGCTACCAAAACTACCACTTATTTGGAATTAAACTCGTTACAAGCCTTCAAGTGAAGGGAAGCATTAACATCATTATGCTCTTACTCTGGGGGTTACCGCACTTTGTACTCCCAGCGATGTATTAAGAGTTTGAAAATGTTATAAAAAACATTGCTTTAAAAGGGTTTTTGGATACCACGGCTTATAAATGGTTGGCAAATGTCTTCACAGCTAAAGGGGCCAAAGTGCGAACAGTATTTTTTATAACATTTTCAAACTCTGAATACATCGCTGGGAATACAAGTGCGGTAACCCCCCTTGTTTGCCATTTTAGACTCTGCAACGCTCAATGAACTTTGCTTTCATAACGGTCCTGCTAACTATCAGGAAATACATGAAGTTAAAATCAGATCCCCCTGACATTCTTCCTGAAGATGAACTCTAAAGAAATAGGTATAGACCAATAGGATGTTCTCCTGTGCAAACCCCATGAAAATGCTGGCAGCAGTACAAGGGCAAACAATTTGAGCTCCTGTACAATCCCAGTCAATTCAATGAAACATGCATAGGAGAAGTTCATATGGATTATCCCTACAAGTCTTATGAATATATTAACATATTTTATTAAAAAAATAATTGTTACAACATACTAAACAGCACATGTGAAATCTACACAGTACAAACGAAATCAATTTCCCAACAACTGTATATTTTTTAATGAAAGGGTTCAGGGTAAGTTCACTTCTGCAATGCTATCTCTTCCAAACTGTAGGTCTTTGTATTGGCCAAGCCAGTGTTATATTATCTGCATTTCATTCCAAATCAGAATGGCAAGCAAGCTGCTGTTCACAGCAACAGCTTTCATTGTCTCCACCAATCTAGGTCACCATTTTTTTAAAAAAAGGAGCAGCATGTGTTTTATCAATGAGACGCCATTTCTGCTCTGCAGCTTGTATCACAATTCCATTATTCTTTTGTAATTCTTCTCCATAGAAGAAACTGGTATTTTAGAAGTAGTGGTCTACCACCCCATTATTTATTACAATAGTGTCCTCATTACTAATATTTTCCTGCAGATGGTGTGTATCTTCCTTTAACAAAACATGGGAAGATTACATTTCGCTTACTGAGTACATGAAGGAGTAATACAAACAATTTCTGAATTAATTATGTTTTAATTCTAGGAGAAGTACAGAGCTTATACATGGAGTGTTTTTTACAATGATATAATACCTAGGAATTAATGAAGTAAACATTTAAAAGCCCAATTAAATACAGTTAAAAGAGCAGCAAGAGTTGTATTACTATTTATTTTCCACAACTGATTAAATGTCTAAAGTTTATTTTTCTATCTTCATACTTCTAGAAAATTTTTAAAAGAGAATTTTTGTTAAAAGCATATTTCAGATTTCACAGTTTTGGCCTTAAGATAAGCCAGTTATTGTAAGTGATCAACTCCATAGCAGCTACGTCTACAGAAAACAGTTTTGTGGCTTAATGAGCCTACAGAAAATAGTTTGGTGGCTTAATGAGCAATCACATCACTAAGGTTTCAGTTAGGGCAGTTTAGCAGATCAGACAAGCATTCATAGGGGACTACCATCATCTCTTAAGGCTACAAGAAGTACATATGCTCACATTGCACACACATGGCTCAGAGAAAGGTATTCCCATGGGAACAGATTAAATATGTTCTACTCATACCAGAAAAAAACTTAAACCATGCATGCCACAGATGTTTTTTCGTGGGTTGCTTTTTTTTATTGAGAAAAGTACTATACTAATTTTTGAAAGGTGTGACCCTCCAATGTGATGACCTCTAACCAAGAACTGGACACCAATAACTGACCCTGCTCGTCCTGCTGGACCTCTTAGTAGCCTTCAATACTATCGACCATTGTATCCTACTGAGCCACCTCACTGTGCTAGGACTAGGGTTGCCAGGTCCCCACTTACCTTTGGCGGGAGGTTTCTGTTGTGGGAAGGGGGTGCGCGCGTGTGCTCACGCCGACGCACCACTTCCGGTTGTAAACCAGAAGTGCCGCCTGCTGCGGGCGGCTGCAGCAGGTGGCCTGCTTGCCCCAGGGAGGGCGAGGGGAGGCTCCTGCTGGCGCGCGCAGCTGCAACAGGCAGCCCGCTCACCCCGGGGAGGGCGAGAGGAGGGTTCCTGCTGGCACGCGCAGCTGAAGCAGGTAGCCCGCTCACCCTGGGGAGGGCGAGGGGAGGGTTCCCGCTGGCGCACACATGTCTGCGCATACACGATTGCCCGCCGACCCTCAGCTGGTCAGTGAGCAGAGGGGCACTTTACCGGGGGGTTGCCTGCCACCAGTGGGCACCTGGCAACCCTAGCTAGGACTAAGGGAGACCGTGTTATAGTCGTTCGAGTCCCACCTGGAGTGTTGGTCCCAGAAGGTGGTGCTGGGGAATTCCTCCTGTGCCCCATGGCCATTGGCCTGGGGGGTTGCACAGGGTTCACTCTTATCTCCTATGTTATTTAATATCTATATGACGGTACTAGAAGAGATCATCAGGAGGTTTGGGCTTTGGTGTCACCAATATGCGGATGATACCCAGCTCAATTCTTTTCTGCCTAATTTCAAGGATGCCTTTCTCCCTTGCAGAACTCAAGGTGTTTTAAAATATAAATAAAATATTATAAAACACTATTAAAACAACATTTTAAAACTATTAAAAAGTCACAATTTAAAAACTCCAATTAGGACTACCAATAATAAAAGCTAAAAAATGGGCTGGATGCGGATGAACTAACAAACTTAATCCTGACAAGACAGAGGTTCTCTAGATTAGTAAAAAGGCAGACCAGTGACTTGAGATCTCCCCAGTCTTGGATGGTGTTATACTTCCTTGAAAAACCAGGCTCATAGCTTGGGAGCGCTGCTTGATACAGCAGTCATCTTAGAAAACAAGTGACTACAGTAATTTGGAGTGCTTTTACCCAGCTTTGGCTGGTGCATCAACTCTGAGTGTTCTTAGTTCAGTCAGATCTAGCCAAAGTGATCCATGCCTTATTTACATCTAGACTGGACTACTGCAATGCACCCTAATTGGGGCTACCCTTGAAGAGTGTTTGGAAGCTGCAGCTAGTGCATAATGTAGCGGCTAGACTGCTGGTCAGGGCCAGCTACCAGGAGCATATGTCCCTAATACTGCAGCAATTACACTGGCTGCCAATCTGTTCCCAAGCCCAATTCAAGGTGTTGGTTTCATCCTATAAAACCCTACTTGACTTGGGACCAGGATATCGGAAGAACCATCTTTTCACATATGTTCCTGCCCAGGAAATAAGATCACAGGGAGAGGCCATCCTGACTGTCCTGTCAACCAAACAAACTTATCTGGAGGATGCCCAAGAGAGAGGGCCTTTTCTGGGCAAATTATTGGGTCCAAAGAAGACTTTTTAAGAAGCAGACTTACAGCAGTTCAAGGTGTCTGGGGCAGACAGATACACGCCACACTCTTAAAGCAGCATTCACAACCATCAACTGTATACTCCCCGCTTTGCTAGACCTAGGATGGGAAATTATCAAATATTCAGGTCATTGATCACACCTCTCCAAGTCCTTAGGTCAGTACCCTCCGATGCAAATATCTAATTCCCAAGTGTGCCCTTTGCCTGCGGATACTTAAATCCACAGACAGGGGACATACTTCCCCTCCCAAACAGGTTTTTCTGCAGACTCGGGGGATGCCCTGTGTTTGCAGAAAAATCTGAAATTAAAAAACGGGGGTTTAAATCACCTCAATTTTTGAGAGTGTTGTCTGCACATGCCGCTGCAAGGGAGTGAAGCTTCAGGCTGCTCTGGGGACTGCATGCCCAGCTCTCTGCAGCAGTGGCTATCCCCGCCACAGAGATCTGGGCCCAGCTGGGGGATTCCCAGCTTCATGTGTGCAACAAGCTGATCAAATTATGGGAATCAAAATAAAGAACCACAGATGGTTAACATATTGGTGTCCATTCTACAACCAAGATGGAGAAATTCATAGTCATCTCTAAATTATATATATCTATGACAGCTTCTGAAAGCTACTTCGAGACAGTGCCTGAATCACAGATATGAAGATGGGTACAATTATTTCTGTCCTAAACGTATACACAGAGTTAGGACAGAATATGGCTATCCCCAGATATAAACCATATAGGAAGGACAGGGAAGGACATATGTGGGGCGGTGGATCTAAAAGAACATGACTGTTATTATCATAGGATAATCAGAAGATCATTTTCAAAAATCACAAAAATCCATTCTAAAATTCACATCAACAGGAAATTATTGTTCAGAATAGTGGACAATTATCATCACAGTGTCATGACTCATCTTATTGTCTGAACATTGTGCATTGAGCCACAATATCATACTGGCGTAGCAGGTTGTGTTGACATCACTGGGATCGAAAAATTCAGCTTCTGCACAACATCGAACTGTGACATGGAATCTGTAGACACCACTATAATAGGGAAAGTCTCCATCCACTATGTCAATTGCAACATCATGGGGGGTTTTGCAGTCAAGGGAAAAATTTCATAACACCCAGAATGTGTTCCCAAGCCCAGAAGGGAGGGGTGCTCCAGAGAAGCAGGAACCAGGCCCAACCACTTCGGCCAGGAGGAGGAGGAGGAAGAAATGGTTTTTATATGCTGACTTTCTCTACCACTTAAGGAAGAATCAAACTGTCTAACAATCACCTTCCCTTCCCCTCCCCACAATAGACTTCCTGTGAGGTAGGTGGGGCTGAAAGAGCTCTAAGAGAACTGTGACTAGCCCAAGGTCACCCAGCTGGCTTCATGTGCAGGAGTAGGGAAACAAATCCAGTTCACCAGATTAGCCTCTGCGGCTCATGTGGAGGAGTGGGGAATCAAACCTGGTGCTCCAGCTCCAGCTCCCAGCTAGTGATGGAGGAAGCAGAGCAGCCCTCAGTGGCCTTTTGGCTTTCATCTGGAGAGAAGGGTAGCAACAATGATGGGGGGGGGTTTTCCTAGCAGGGCCAGGCAAGGGTGTGAGGCAGCAGAGTGGCTGGCGTGCAGGCACCTTACCTGAAGAAAACCACGCTGCAAATAGGGCAGGCTTTAGATCCCACACACACGGGTCATGACTGAGGTGCATGGCTTGCTACAGTCACAAAGTGCCCCAGCTGGCCTTTGGCAGGCTTGCGCAGGCGCCTCCACTCACAGCCAGCCTGTGAAGGCGCCCGGCAATCTCCTCCTCAGAGTCCAAGGCTCCTCCACTCCACCCCTTGCAGGGTACCAGGCAAAAGAAACCAACCAGGTTGGGAATCACTGCTCTATATGAAAGCTCTTAAAGTACTTGAAGATGGGTTATCATATCATATCACCTCTCAGTCATCTCCGCTCCAGGCTAAACATACCAAGCTCCTTCAACCTTTCCTCATAGTACTTGGTCTCCAGACCCCTCACCATCTTCATTGCCCTTCTCTGGACACATTCCAGCTTGTCTATATCCTTCTTATATTGTGATGCCTAAAACTGGACACAATACTTTAGGTGAGGTCTAACCAGAGCAGAGTAAAGCAATACCATCACTTCGCGTGATCTGGACACTATATTTCTGTTGATATAGCCCAAAATCACCTCTGCCTTTTTAGCTACCACAACACACTACTGACTCATGCACAGTGTATGGTCTACTAAGACTCCTATATCCTTTTCGCATATACTACTGCCAAGACAAGTCTTCCCCATCGTATAATTCTGCATTTGATTTTTCCTTCCTAAATGCAGAACTTTACATTTATCTCCGTTGAAATTCATTTTATTTGTTTTATGTTCTTTATTGTTTTAGCCTAGTTTTCCAGCTTGTCAAGATCATCCTGTCTCCTGACTCTGTCTTCTACCGTATTTGCTACCCCTCCCAATTTAGTACCATCTGCAAATTTAATAAACATTCCCCCTATTCCTTTAACCAAATCATTTATAAAGATGTTGAAAAACACAGGGCCCAGGACAGATTTCTGAGGCACTCTACTTGTCATTCCTCTCCAAGAGGATTAGGGACCATTAACAAGCACTCTTTGGGTGTGATCTGTCAACCAGTTACAGATCCACTTAACAATAATAGGATCTAAACCACATTTTACCAACTTGTCAACAAGAATATTATGTGGAACCTTATCAACAGCCTTATTGAAATCAAGATAAACTCTACATGTGCAGTTGCCCCAGTGCTGAGATAGCACAGAGAGTGTAGAGAAGGGGTTGGGGGTGAGAGAAGACAGGCCCTTTCCATCTCTGAAATGAGGCCCCCAGCTCCTCAGGGAAACTCAGAGGATAGCCATCCTCCAACAGCAGCTGTTCTAAGGTGAAAACCACCCGCCAACCACAAGCCCTTCCAGGCAATGACCAGGCTCACTTTCCTGGAACATGGGACGGGTGCCACATTGGGGAACAGCTACATGTAAGCATATCAAAGTGCCACGTGAAGCCCCTAAGCCACTGAGTATCATTGCTTTTGTATGCTCTTGCTTAGCCACAGGACCACAGTTTCCAGAAACTGTCAATCAGCATATTGATGACAACCCATTCCAAAGTTTTGGACAATCTTAGTCAGTGGTCTTACAACTAGGATGAACACATTTTAATTCTCACCTCTATTATCACCATATTCCAGGAATCTCAGAAGAATGAAATGGATTACTGGATCAAAAGCACCAGATAAATCCAGCAGCACTGCACCTGTCTACTTGAAGACAGAAATTGCCCAGAGAACAAGTCACCTATGTGCCACAGCCAGGCCTGAAGCCAGACTGAAAAGGGTCCGGAGTCCTAAAAAAACAACAACCTGAAGTTCCTCTGCCACAATATGATTACTTTCCCCACAAAAGTCCTAAAATCCCCAGTCTTCATAATTATCCCTATTTTTCTGCCCCAGTTCACCGCCTCTTTCCACTATAATACATTGATATCGTTTCTGTGATAAATTCTTCCACAGACGGACCATTTTTAGTTTCCCAATGTCACAGAATAACTCTCTTAGCAATCAGCAAGCATAAAAAAAATCATTTCCCATGTCCTCTTGGGATTCTGTGTACTTCGGGCACATCTGCTATGTATTTCTTTCCTTCTATTTAGCAAAGAGTCATCTGACCTAAGCTCTGGGAATATGCAGTTTCACATTTTTAAAAGAAAAAAACATTAACCAAGGAGGGGAGCATAGTGCACCAAGAGAATCTGACCTATTTATTATAATTTGTAATATGTATCTTCATTCTACTATCTTCATTCCACACAGATGGTAAATCATGTACACTGGATCTCAGGCAGCCTTAACTAACCAGTAATTTCTATAGCACATTTCAGGCTACTGAATGCTGAATTCTTATCTCGTTTGCATCACAATCAGCCATGTAAGGTAGGTTAACCTAAGGGACATCCAGTGCTGCTGTCACATATCAAAATCCAAAGACCATCAGCTACATTAGATTGTCCCAACATTGAAATATGGAATTGGTTGGGTTTGTCCCACTGAATCATGATTTCTTCTCTCTTTACCACATTACTGTTGTTAGTTGTCATAACGAAGGTTAAATGTTTTATTATTTTATGTCCTTTATTTATAGCCCACCTTTCTTGCATAGACTCAAGACACCTAACAAAATATTAAAAAACAAGTCCAATCAAACAGTAAAGACCTCCAATAAACAAGGTAGTAGGACTAGAATTACAGAATTGGAAAGAAAACAATGCAGACAAAGAAACTCTCTACGGCATGTCATACCACTGTCATTTATACACTCTTATTATTCTTATTAGGTCTATATTAATATAATAATTAGCTGCTAATAGGACCCTATAAAAAGTACTAAATTACCTGAATTACTATTTTGCTAGTTTGACAATAAATTTCAGAGTTAGAGCCCAACTGTATACTGTGTCCTGATCCAACTAGACTACTACTTAATCTGCCTTGGACAACTTTGCCACACCATATAGTAAAGTAGAAATATCCATTCCCTATTAACAAAAGGAGCATCAGTATTAATATATTTACTCACACACAAATGTACAAATGCACACGGACCAGAATCATCCTTCTGCCACATATTGTGTGATTTGCTGTCATTCGCATAAAAATCTTCAATCCTACCACTTTCTTGAGGAAGTGTCTAAAAATCAGAACTTTATAGATTTTTACACCAGTTAGTTAAGTAAAACAATAAATTACCAAAATAAAATCAATGAAGAGCATATAACTACATTAACTTTTCTCAGACCTCACAACATACACAAAAATAAGCACAAAATATGCCACTTGTATCTAAACAAAAATCTAATACTTAGCTAAGTCTTCTTCTATGTCCTTGATCATCAAATTGCAAGTTGGCCTTCAAAATGTAGGCACAAAATATTTCTTGGGAGGGAGTATGATCTTCCTTGAGACAGACCAATTACCCACTAAGCTGAGAAAAATAGGTTGCTTATCTGCAACTGATGTCCTTTGAGTAATCATCTGGGCAGTCACACATACAGGTTCTGCACTGGCACAGAAGGCAACTCTAGAAAGTTCCAAAGTTCTAGTAAAAAAATGAGTATTCCAATTCACTCCAGAAAAGGGTACTATCCTTTTGCACATGCCTCAAGGGAAGGACTGAAACCTTTCCTATTTAGTTTCTTCATACTCCTCTGTCTGTGTAAATTTCTACAGGAATCCCACTGTAGAGTGCAGCACATTCTGTCCAATGGGTGTATTTTGTTGAGCTTGAACACTGATGGTATAAGAAGAGAAACACTGGCTGCAACACGCCATCACAACACACACACACAGACACACACACAAAGAAGCACACAAAGCACCAAGCAAACTTTGTGCATATATCACACTGATTCAAAGACCTCTCCGATATTTAGGCTACAATTTATAACTTCTTTGCTTGCATTTATCTGAAACAAGTCCCATCAAATTTAATAATATTTAAATTAAGTTAAGTTTAACAATCCCAAAGTAAACAGTTGGTTAATTTCTGCTTTGGACTGCATTATTATGCCTGATACATGCAAACTTCCATTACTAACCTGTTATACACTAAAGCAAACATAAAAGAAAAAGCACATTTGTACATTACCAAAGCTAATATGATTGGAATTTATTGTGACAAACTGAAAAAAATATTTTCTCCATGGAAACTTCTTCACAGCTAAGTGAAATGAAAACTCTGAAACAAGAAAGGACAAAGTACATAGCTGAGATCAGAGTGTGTTGTAATTGCAGCTGTTAAATGTCTACTAAAGTTAAACTGTCCTGGAGGAAAGTGAGAGTTATCCAGACCCAAAGAATACCTCCAGGGGAGACGGAGTGGGAGGGGACATCAGTGAGCTTTCTGCACTTACTTAAATATCCTCAAAGTCAAAGCTTGCTGGTTGCCTGAAGACTTAAAAATGCATACTTATTATAATGTCACGTGGCCTTGATGTACATGAAAGGAGCAAAACAAGCTGCAAAGCCTTTTGCTGTTTTGCAATCTTATCACCTGTACAGCACTGACTAAAAAAATAAAAATCAAGGTTCCTTTAGCTATGTCTGAGAAAAGAGTCAGAACAGATCTCATCTGAAGCAGGCTATGACTCTGGACAAGCAGAGGATAAAGGGTCTTTCTAGCTCTTTCTTATCTTCAGGCTCCACCTCTCTCTAACCATCATATGGGATTAAAGAATAATTTCAGTTCCTTTTTTTAAAAAAAATGGCACCAGCCACTGATAGGGATTAACTTTTAAAATCATATTTGTAAACTGAATTCAAGTACTGGATACCAGGGATGTGGCATGGTATAGTATAGCCCAATTTCATCAGATCTCAGAAGCTAAGAAGGATCATTTCTTGGATGAGAAACCACCAAGGAAGACTGTGCAGAGGAAGGCAATGGAAAACCAACTCTGCTTAACTAATTACCCTGAATTAAGTTAAATTTAATAATCCCAGAAGAAGGGGTCACCATAGGTCAGCTGCGGCTTGATGACATTTTACACACACACACACACACACACACACACACACACACACACACACTGGATACCAATTAAAGCTCCTGCTTAGAACATATTGTGTTAATATATGGTGGGATGAAATTAAGGAACACAGGAATGATACAGTGGTTTATCCTTTTTTTTAAAAAAGTTCTAGCATACTTTTCCACTACACAGGGCAGCTGACATCTCACTTTTAAAATAATATAAAAGACCACAACAAACAAACAAAAACAAATGCAGCCTAATAATCTAAGCACCTAAAGCAGGAGAAACAAACAGCCATCAACATTAATAAGCAGATAAATGTTGCGTATCATCTAAGACCTGAAAGGACAACATAGGGCCTTTCCACATTCTCCTTTTCCTTGCTTCTAACTTCCTGTTTCTTTGTGGGATGGGGGTTCAGTTCTGAATGAGTTGGTCGATTCAATATAACACAGGTTTAAATCCAGCGTATCTCCCTGCAGGTTTTTACACCAGACTTAATCTTGTGTGATATTGAATTGACCACTAGAGGGAGAAAAACAAATGAGGAACTGAACACACACACACACCAGAAACAGCAATTTAGAAGTGAGGAAAATGACAATATGTAAAAGCCCATAATTTAACCTTGTGCATAAAGAACAATTGTTTTGCTACAAGGTCAAATGTGTCTAGGGAAGTACTTCTGTCTTTGAGAGGCTGATTCCGCATTAAGCAGGGGCTTGGACTAGATGGCCTGTATAGCTCCTTCCAACTCTATGATTCTATGGTCTCTATTAATATGTTTTTCAGCCCAAAGGTGAGGATATGTGGCTGTGGCTCAATGGCAGAGCATCTGCTTGGCATGCAGAAAGTCCCAAATTCAATCCCTGGCATCTTCAGTTTAAAGGATAAGGTTGTAGGTGATGTGAACGACCTCTGCCTGAGACCCTGGAGAGTTGCTGCCAGTCTGAGTAGACAATACTGACCTTGATGAACCAAGAGTCTGTTCAGCAGAAGGCAGTTTCCTGTGTCCATGTGTCTTTGTACAGGGGATCAGACTATCTTGACAATTTAGGGATTTATAGGTCAAAGACAGTATGTTAAATTATGCCCAGAACAAACTAGTGAATTAGTATTTGTGAGATATGAAAGTTGCCTTTAACAATATAACTACTACGTTCTGGGTCAGCTGAGGTTTCCGATCACTTTTTCAAATGCAATTTCATATGTAATACACTGAATATTGATTGCAATCAAAGCACAGATTATGACAAAACCACCTTTTTCCAGAAGAGGACACAATCTATTGTTGTTTATATGTTTATGAATTAATGGTTGTATTTGTATTCATTTTATGATGTAAGTCGTCCTGAGCTCTGCCTAAGCAGGGGGGAATATAAATATGATTAAATAAACAAACAAATAAATATACCTATCAAGTATAACATTGGCAATGGAATTGGATAAAATGCCTAGGAGAATCAACAGGAATGTGCTCCTCCTGTCTTTCCCCCAGTGAAGGTTGTCACCCAGAGCTATGATCTTCTTGGTTCTCTTTTTTACAATGGAGGGTAAATCTCTGGCACAGAAGCTGAAGCAGCACCCTCTATCCTGAAGCTCCAGCAGTTGTTCACAACACCAATATAATGACTGAAGCATTTAGGCTTCAGCTGCAATCCATGCCTTAATTTTCCGCATTATGCAATTTCAGCGTATGCATGTAGGTCTTATGCAGAGATTCCAGCCAACATACAAAAATCATGTGGCTGGGTCCTTTCACCAAAATTGCAATTACTTTACCACTGTACCCACATGAATAAACAAAACCAAGGTACCAGCACAGGACTAAAATTATCAACCAAAGTAATCATTACAGTAGAGAGAACGATACAGCTCAAGAACCATAAAAGTTGATGGTAAGATGACAATGTGCCACAAAAAAGTACACATTTTCAAGTCACTGCTGTGGTTTTCAGTGAGATTCCATTCACTTTCTTCTGTCATCCTACAACAATTTATTTTCTCCAGGAAAGCAATTACAGGACAAATGCCAAACTATAACCCACCCACCCCAGAATCAGCATCTGGTCTCTTGGAAGACTCCACAAGCAATTTGTGTCAGTCACAGCAATAGTTTGTGAGCTATCTGGCAACAGTGTCTTCCTAGACACCATAAACCTTTTGACCTACTTTCTATGAATTAGAATGTTTGTTTCAGAAACTACTGACCTGAAAGATCTTTACAGGATATCTAAAAAATATGGCTAGTAAACAATCAGCAGCATTCTCAAACCGATAAACAAATACAGAACATGTTTGTGCAAAGCTATTATTTAGTCTAAAGCAGCCCCTCAGTTGAAATGGTATGGATAGAGGGAGCCTTTTCTTCCACTCCTATTCCACTAGACTTCAGGTGAAGTTGATGGACAATTGATACAGGATAGACAAAAGAAAATACTTTACTCAACAGGTAATATATATGGAAAACTTCTGAAACTAGAAATGAAACCACATTTTTATCAGAATGGTTTAATTTGTGATTTCATTTCTTGATATAAACTTTTTCCAAGACAGTGATCATTTGACATACTGTGTACATATTTCTGAGAACATACAACTTTTCAAACAAACCTGGAAAAATTATGTAATGATCAGACGTTAATGTGATTTCCAAGACTATGTATGCTTCCCATTCTGGAAATGCAGTCAGCAAACACTACAATATCCTATATTACATATCCTATATTACCTGAGCGTGAAATCAGTTCTATAGCATCCTATTCACTGGTAAATGGTCTGAATTTAGTGGAAATGAATCTTTGTTGCTGCATATTGTTCTTTGCTGACAAAATAAAGGAGTTCTAGTTGTGTTCTTAATCACTCATTTTTTTATCATTAGCCTCCTTCTGTTTCACATTTATTCCGCTTATCCAGATATGCCTATTGTTTTTTGCATAATTAAATAGTAACTAATTATCCCTGGTTTGATTATCCTTTCCTAAAGCTTTTGCAGAGAATCATTAGTTGCTCTGCTCTTCATTATGTTTAGAACAGAAGAAAGCCAATATGAATCACATTCATTAATTCCAAGATGATCTTCAATATTTCATTTTGTGAAACACATCTCTATTGGATTCCATCTCTGAATCAGTATTATAAAAATGTAGAGAATATGGTTGCTTGGTATTTGCCAAAGTGTTGAAAAAAGGAAATCAGATAACATGATGAAGTGTTTACAATTCAGTTCAATCAAGCAGGGGCATTAAATTATATATAGCTTTACTTTCATTTAAAATGTAAGAGATTTTGACCATTATGCTAGATATATTGCATTATATTACATTTTTAAAGCTTCATAATAGAAGTTCTCTGGGTTTAGTTCCACATCAAAAGAAACATGCACTAAATGTTCATGTTTCCAATTCAGTACCATGTACAAAGCAAGATTCTGAAGAGTAAATACTTTTAACTGCTAGATTAGAGTCCAG
The DNA here is from genome assembly GCF_029931775.1 of Euleptes europaea. NCBI lineage: Eukaryota > Metazoa > Chordata > Lepidosauria > Squamata > Sphaerodactylidae > Euleptes > Euleptes europaea. The sequence goes on along the minus strand of NC_079313.1, from coordinate 67,752,628 downwards.
TAGCATCTTAGAGACCAACAAGATTTTCCGATGTTCCGAGTATAATCTTCAAAACTCCCTTTGTCAGATGTTTAACTGCTGAATTTAGAAGCACAGATCAGAATAGGTTGAATCAGAAAGTCCACATGAAGCACGGCCAGGATGCTTCAGGAAAAGCGCTCTCTCTATATATATAGCTTTTCCCAAAGTGTGTGTGTGTGTGTGTGTGTTCACATAGCACTTTGAAGACAAAGAGGTTTGACAAAAAGAGGGTAAGGACTATCACAAGAAGCTGGAGAAGGAAGTGGTGGGGAGTCATACAAATATATGAGTTGGTATAGAGCAGGAGACAAAGTAAGAAATGCAGCAAAGTAGACCAAAAACACAGTATCAGTTTTACCATCAATGAGATGGCTGCCCTAAGCCCTGAGAAGGGCGAATGAGATGGCCGCCCCAACTCCTGAGCAGCTGGACAAGATGGGGAGGTGGGCGGAGGTATGGCCCCACACCAGGACAGACCATGGGTGCCAGTGACAACTCCAGGTTTTGGAAGCTCTTGGGTAAGATGCCTCTTAGTTGTCCCCCCCCCCATCACTAGGCTAATTTCTCCACTATCATAAAGAGCAAGAGAAAAAAAGCAGTGGTTTCTGCCCAGTGTGGAGACAGATCAGGAGTTGGATGGGGTCCTCCTGAGCAGCCTCAAGCCTCAGCAGCTGTCTGATCATGGCGGCCACAGACAATAAATCTGCATCAAGGAAATTCAAGATCCTGTTGAATCCACCTCATGAGCCAGATCTCATAGGATATGCAGACTTTTGTACAATGACTGAAAGGAGAAGACTTCAGAGTATGACTATTACCTTTGTTTAGGGCTTCACGGATACTGGAATTTGACACTCTGAAGATTATGATGTTATGTGCAAGATTCAACAACACTAGAATCTCCATTTAAATATATTAAATTTTTAACCAACATTTTTCTACTACTTTTGGCAGCAGAGATATGCTTCAGAGTGTGTTGAAATCTCAGGTGCCAAAAGCCCTGGCTGAACAAGATCTCCAGAGAGCAGATTTAGTGCCCATCACAACTCCCTGCTCACTCCTTATGCCCAGCAGAAGTTGAATACATTATGTAAAAGAAGCATATGCAATGCAAATATAAGCCTAGAGGAAGGTCCTGCATCTTATTTTATCTTTTGAAAAGAGGCTAGATCATTAAATGGGTTCAATTAATACATAATTTATGCTGGTTGTAAAACTGGCACAAAACTCAGATTTGATTTTTTTTTTAGTGTCCTGCCCCTAATTCATGGTCTCATTAGTGAGAACAAAAATGTCCTTGAACTTCAATAGCAGTAACAAAACCCAACACACCATGAAACTGGAATACATCTCTCTTCATGTAACTCATTCCCAGTAAAAAGCAGTATTACATAGGGTCGCCAATCACACTGTTTGTTGGAATCTAAATGCAACAATCAAATTATATTTCTGATTAGAATAATGTTGGGGCTTGGGGAACTCAAGCTATATTAATACTGTCTGAAGCTATATAAGCACCTGGAATATTAGTAAAACACTGGGCCTGATCGATCACTGGTGATTGTAGCTGGAGGGGTGGGAAGGAAAGTCCTGTTCTCTGAGCAGAAATCCAGTGGTGACTTTTGACATCCAACACATTATATCAAACCCAGGGACACTAGAAATTAACTTGGAAATTAATTTTGAGTCACACAAAGGACATTAGACCAGAAAGAACATGACAAAGAGAGTAAACATGTGTTCAAAGGCAATACCCAGTACGAAGTTAAACCCAGTGCCCTGAATCTAAGAAAATAAAATCACATTTAACCAAGGATGCTCAAACACACACCAGCATACTAATTGTCTGTTGCTGATCACTGAACGGTTCAGCTGTTCGTAAACAGTTTAACATTAAGTTACTTTTCTCATAATCAAACAGTAGAGTACTGTGCAGTCAATAGTCTTCTACACATGTGCATTTTAACACAGCTCAAGTGTAGAGTTATGTTCCCCTTCCTCCACAAACCTGCTATCACTATACACTTCTAGGCAGCCAATTGTATAAAACAGCACACAAATCAGCCAGCCAGCGATTACAAATACTGTATTTTTAAAAAGTTTTATTGTTGAGTGCTCGTTAAAAGACCATATATCAAAATTACTTTGTTCCCCATTATGGGAGGTATTGTTCCTCCTCTTCACGTATTTTAATTACCTGACCCAACCATCTTAGGAACTTAAGAAAAGCCCTGCTACTGCAGGCAAAATGACAGTGATACAGAAATGGTGCCAGTCAGTGCCATCTTTGGAACTGTGGGTAAACACAGTGTGGTTTATATAGACAATGAATAAGATATCTTCATATGTGGACTTTGAAAGGATGGTCTGCTGCCAAATTTGTAGACGCTTGGAATTTATTTACACTGTAGTACACTGTAAATATTGTATTCTGCTGTATTTACACTGTACTGGAATAACTGCAAAGGTTATCAGGATATGCAGCAACAGATAATGGGATTTGTATGAAGGATGGCTATGTTCATTTAGAGACTGGTAAAGTATGGATGGTAGTTTGAATTACCAATTTAAAATTTGATGGTGGGGTCACAGAAATTAGGACAGAGGGTTAGAGTTGGGGTTTGTAATGTATGTTCAAGTAAGGTTTACATGTGTGATGTGACCAACCTACAGCTGCATAGTTTGCTTTTTATTTTTAATAAGAAAAGTTAAAAAAAAGAAAAAGAAAAGAAAATCCCTGCTGGATCCAACTAGTGGTCCATCTAATCCAAAATCCTGTTTTACATAGGTGCCACCAAGTTGCCTTGGAGGGCCAACAAACGCAACATAGACCACAGGCAGAATCACCTCACCTATTGCACAGATACAAAATTCCCACAAGGCAAGAAAGTGAACCTCCATACCACAAAGAAATAAAACATTATCACCACAGCTGCTGCAGAGCTGAAAAGCTGTTCAAGAAGCAATCAAGGCAGATGACAGACAGGTAGACAGGTAGAAGGTCTGATTCGCAGGTGGTTCTGGCTGTTGAACATATGTTCTCCTATCAAACATATCTGCCATGAAGTCCACAGCATTCCTACATTTAATTTAAAATTGGGATACACACCATATGCGCAGTGCTACTGGCTGTTGCACTGCCCAATTTAAACTCCATATAGCACTCTACTACTAGACTAACTCAATACATCACTACCCTGTTAAATTGGAACTACAGATTACGCTAGCAAACAGGTATTTTCCATTACATTTGCCAAATAATGTAGAGCCCGGACTAACCATTTGCAGTAGAAAATGAAAGGGCAGAAGGTTGCTCAGCTTTCACCCACTACTTGATACTTGTCCTGCCTTATTTATGGCATCGTAACCAGCTGTGTTTGCCTTTAAAATATATATTTTGCCACTAGGCTGGATACTGTCTATACAATTTGTCACCCATTGTTAGACAAATGATTTGAACACTGTTAGGGCTCACTTAAAAAAAAAAAAAATTGATGTATATGCACAGCTTCCATTTCTCTCTGTCTCTCACTCATACACACACACATACTGTAGTCACAACAGAGAAGTATTGTTTCTTATAAAATGCCTGTAGCACTTTGCCCCTTACTATTCAGGAATGTAAAATATTTACAATTCCTAGACATCCACTCCAAATACTTAGGTACCCGTGCAATCAGTAGGATGTGTATTTAAGTATTTCTGGCACAGGTGTGTGTGTGTGTGTGTGTGTGTGTGTGTATGGGTTAGAGAGTCTCAGAATACTGGTATCTGGGTCGCAAATATTTCCGGAAATATTCGAGAATATCCAGAGCTGGCATTTTAAGGCTCCTTGGCCTGTTTTTCTTCCATTTTACAGGTTCCCTGGGATTTTATCTGATATTATATTGTGTTGGTTATCACATATAGTATATATTTTTACTGGTCTTTGACAGCAAATAAATTCATTCATTCATTCAGGTTTCCTGGGCAACAGGAGGGAGGGGGAGGGAGGCATCTTTCCCAGGCAGTGGTATCAGATGTTGGGGGCGGGGGACACTAGAACTGTCTGCCCAATCATGACTGTTCTCTCAAAGCCTTCCATGGCTCTGTGAGCATGGGATAAAAAGGAGGCCTCGCTGCAGCTTGAACTCAACTTTTTGGGGTGGTACACTACCATTGCTCTGATCTGTCCGTGCCCTGGATTAATTCTGCTGTCTGCCTGAAAATACCGGCTTCTTCTGGGCCAGGGACAAACACTTTGTTTTAAAATAGTATTTAAAATATTATTTCAAGTTTTTCTGTTTGTTTGTTTGTTTGTTTTGTTGGGGGGTTGTACTTGGTGGAAGCCTTTGTTTTCTTTCTAGTTCTTTCTAAAATAGTTTTTCTTGGTTTGTTCCATGCTGCTTTTAAAAGGGATTAAAAGGCTTGTACTGTTGTGTGGGGGTCTCTTCTCTTGGTTTTGTTTTAGAATTTTTAACTGCTTTGCATTTTAACTTTTAAAGGTTTGTGCTGGGGGGATTATTTAAGTTGTTATTGTTTTTAAAAGTTTATCTTTTGGCATTCTTCTGATTCTTGTTTTACAGTTATTCTATAGTTTTTTAAAAGATCTTTTGAGGTTGAGAAAGATTTCATTGTTCTAAGAAAATTTCTGGTTAAGTTTTAATAATAGTTAATTGTAGGCGAGCATTTAAATATTTTAAAAAACACAAAATATATTTCAGCTTAGCATTCAGTGTTCTCAAAAAACTGAGTAGACTTTAGTTATGCTTCTCAAAAAATTAGCCAGGTAGTTTAAAAAACAAACTTTGGACCAAAGAGTTTACTTTTTTAAAGTTATTAGGCTAACACAAGCTTCAAAACAATTGCAGGCCAGTGGTTTAAAAATAAAAGTTTAGACTGACCTTTTAGTCTTTCAAAAACTGAACTCAGGTTTTTGAAAAGACTAGGAATTCGTTTAATTTATTAAAAACATCAGGCTTTACATGTAGGTTTTTTGGGGAAATAAACAGAGGTTTTTAAAAAAGAATTCCATGTTTCCATCACAGGTTATAGTTACAAAAAAAAATCATCAGCTTTTAGACTAGAAAATCAGAAGCATGTTTTTTTTAAAAAAAAAAGAATTCAAATGAAGCAAGCTTAGGTATAGTTCTATCAAAAAAAGGTTGTGTGGGTTTGAAAAAAAGGCAATTGTAGCTTAGTGCTCTAGAGGACAGGTACACAGTAAATGTTAAGGGCACCAAGTTAGTGACTCAAAAGCAGGTTAGTTAGAGCTCAGAGTGCTGTGTAGCCTAGTGTAGCAGCTAGCTTACTTTGGTGAAGTAGCCCAGAGGAGTAGAATGAGCAGTAGGAGAGCAATGCAGTGGAAACCTGGGGTAAAGGCAAGAAGAAGAGTAGTAAGACAGAGGAAAGGGCTGCAGCTTTTCCCACACCTGTGGCCACACAGCGCCTTCCACTACCCCCTCCTATGGCCAGGCCTCACAAGGTCCTCTTAATTTAGACTGCAGCTGGAGTGTCACCTGAGGTAGGTACTGGAACTGGGCAGGGGAGGTGGCACAAGAGGAAAAAATGGAGGTGCACCCCAAGGTGCTGCCATCTCAATCCCTTCTCCCTCTGCTTCCCCCCCACATGTTGCATCCGCCCCTGACAGGATGTGGCTCCACCAGTGCCTGCAGCTGCTAGTCAGTTGAGGGAAAGACCTGGGTCATCCAGGAACCATTTGAAGCAGCACCACAAGGTGGTACTTCTTCAGGAAGAGAGAAGCTGTTGGGGTGGTCATGTAGCTGCCAGCCAGCCAGCCAAGTGTAGAGTCACTCCACAACCCCCTCTGGTACTCTATTCTCCAGGTTTCCTGTAGGGAAGAGATACCAAGCATCTCTGACAGAGATGTTTGGTAGGAGGGGCACTAATGTGTCAAGGAATGAGCAGAACTGGGAAGAGAGTCACTTGTCTCATTGGCCAGATGATCACTCTAGACTGGCTGAGTTTTTCTGTTGTTCCATTGTGGAGAATGCTGGGTTCCGCATGCTGCTCTGAGATGCCTATCCCTGGTACACGATCCCTGATTATATCATGCTAAGCAGAATCACGGTGCCCTCCCTGTTGCAGGCTGCCAGAAAGTCTACCTGTTGGGAACCATGTGTGACCTGTACATTAAGAGGAGCCTCACCTAGCGTGCCGGCCAGCTCATTTGCTGGAGAAGCCAATAGCCAAACATACAAGAGCCACCACTGGCTAAAACGTTAGTAGTCAGCATTCGGGGATTTTTCTGGGCTTGTTTTCACGCCGAGGGGGAATAATATAAACATTCCAAGAAAAAAAGGCTAAAGAGTAAGCATGTCTGAGCAAGAGAAAGACCAGAGATTTCTGTTCTCTAAATCTTATGTACAACATGTATTCCAATAACCGTTTCCCTTTGTTCACGGTTTCCTTTCTGTAGCACAGAAAATTTATGAAGCAAGTTGATTTGGGTTTAAAGGTTAGCTTTAGACAGTGCTAGATGGTACACATCTTTGAAATGCCCGTAAACACACACACACTTAACCTTTGTGTTAGTTTATCAGAGCAATCATTAAGCTCTGGCACTTTGAGCCTGATGAGTATTACCTAAGCCAGCATTCTTTTGAGCTAATCGTGTAAAATTTAACATTTTCAAAGCACTGACAGTCCTCATTCAAGCCAAGTGTGAAAGTTTTTAAATTAGCTTTCACAGTTTGATTCACAGACAGGAAATGTAAACTGGCACTGGATTCATTCTTTTCTCCCCAACGACATTCGGCAATGGAATAGCCCAAAGGCTATTGTAGGCCATTTAAATGAGCTATTACAGAAGATCCACAATACAAGCTGCGTTCCAACTGAGACCAAAGCTCGACGATAAGGCAAAGCTTAATATTGCCCTCACTAAGCAAACTGTTGTTTTCAAAACAGCCCTTTCATTTTGTCACTTGCAAGCCAAGTAGACCTCTCTATCGGCATCAAAGAAGCCACAAAGTGTGGATCTAGATGTTATAAAAACATGAGTTGTTGCAATTCTGTTCCCCACCCCCCTCTCTTCATTTGAATATATAGTGTGATATAATGTCATCACTGTGAGAAAATAACACATTCTGGTTAGATTTTGATACTTGACTTCAAGTACAATTGAACTCAGATGGCTAAGAAAGTTTGATGACTTCATCAAATTCTGAGAAATTGTAAAAAAAAATCCCATGGAGCTTTCCCATACCTATCATCTCCTGAAAACTCTAAATAACATTATTTGTAAGTAACAAACTGTATTCAGTAAATGGCAAATGGCAATAATTAAGTACCATCACCTTTCGACAGGTGGTCATAGTCTCCCCTTCAGCAATTAACATACTTTGAACTTCAACTTCAAAGCCCATTTGTCTATTGTCTGGATACAGTTTTCTGAATAGTTCTAAGCCCAAAACTCATATCAGTTAAAGGGTACCAAAGAAAAATTTCACCCAGAAAGACTGCTGTTTTGAAAAGATTCCCAAATCAAACCCGAATCTGAATACCATACTGGTATTGGAATTTGGGGATACCAATATTTTTCAGCCCCAATGTACCTAATCTGAAAAATGCCATTTTTTTTAGTGCACACCCCTACTGGCAGCCATATAAATAGAAATAGGAGCTGTCAAAGCAGAGAGCACATTTTCTACAGAGAGATGAATATGATGCCTCTTCGCTTAGGAAACTTTTAAGGCTTCAATACTATCTCCACAAAATAAAACAACCTCTCCCCATACGCATGATTTCTCTGATGTGACCACCACCTTGTGGAATGGCCTACGTGAAAAGGTCAGGAAAGCTCCCACACATCTGTCATTCTGCAAATTATGTAAAACAGAGTTGTTCAGGAGAGCCCTTCTATATAAAGGTAATAGGGCTATATTAGAATGTCCTGACCTCAATAGCCCAGGCTAGCCTCATCTCGTCAGATCTTGGAAGCTTCGCAGGATCAGCCCCAGTCCGACCACCAAGGAAGTCCAGGGTTTCTCTGTAGAGGCAGGCAAAGGCAAACCACCTCTGAAAGCAACAGCTCCCACTTAATGGGAGCTGGGTTTGGGGGGGCCGTGCCAGGAGCCAGAGGTCCGCCCCGGATTTGGCCTTTCCATCGGGGGTGGGAGGAGAGTTCAAGAGAAGGCCACTGGCAGTGCGCCTCTCCCTCACAACTCCCGATGGGCAGCAGCTGGTCAGGCAGACTGCGGCAGCAGAAGCAGGCCAGGAGGAGCCGGCCTCACTCCGCACCATGTGTGGAGTGTGTGGGGTGTAATGGCAGCGGCCAGCTGTGCACCGGGCATCTGTGCAGCCCACCATTTGAAGGGGCCAATTAGGGCCCAGGTGCCTCGTTGCTCCCCGGTTGGTGGCAAAACAGACCTGAGGTTGGCACTCGGGACTGCCGGCCAGGTATTTATTACCGGCACTTCTCCTAGCCAAGCCAGTCCTCTGCTGACAGGAAGGCACTTTATAAAGGGAAAGGGACTCTGGACTATACCCACTATGGATAGGATGAATTATCACTCTGTATCATACCTAAAATGCTACGATCATTCAGGTTTTGGTACATTCTACACTGCTCATTCGATGTCTCCTCTTAAAGATTATATCAACCTGTGTGTGCATGTTAAGTGCTGTCAAGTCACTTCCGCCTCATGGCGAGGCTATTAATCAATGTCCTCCAAAACACCTTTTGTTAACAGCCTTACTCAGGTCTTGCAAAATGAGGGCCAAGGCTTCCTTTATAGAGTCAATCTATCTTATGTTGGATCTTCCTCTTTTCATGCTGCCTTCAACTTTTCCTAGCATTATTGTCTTTTCCAGTGACTCTTTTCTTCTCATAATGTGACCAAAATATGACTGTTTAGCCATTTTAGCCTCTAGGAACAGTTCAGGCTTGAATTGATCTAGAAACCACTAACTCATATTTTTGGCAGTCCATGGTATCTGTAAACTCTCCTCCAACACCGCACTTCAAAGGACTCTACTTTCTTCCTGTCAGTTTTCATTGTCCTTCACACCCACACATAGTATTAGGGAATACTATGACATGAATTAACTTGATCTTGGCCACCAGTGACACATTATTACACTTAAGAATGTATCCTAGCTCATTCATAGCTGCCCTTCCCAATCTCAATCTTCTGATTTCTTTGTTGCAGTCTCCCTTTTGGTTGATGATGGAGCCAAGGAATAGAAAGTCTTGAACAATTTCAATTTCCTCATTGTCAACCTTAAAGTTGAGTAATTCCCCAGTAGTCATTACTTTTGTCTTTGTGATGTTCAGCTGTAGTCCTGCTTTGGCACTTTCTCCTTCAACTTTCATCAGCAGTTGTTTCAAGCCTTCACTATTTTCTGTCAGTAATGTGATATCATCAGCATATCTCAAATTGTTAATGTTCCTCCCCCAATTTTAACTCCACCATATAAATCTAATCCAGCTTTCCTTATATGTTCTGCATATATATTAAAGAGAGGAGGAGATAAAATACATTCTTGTCTAATACCTTTGACGATTGTAAACCCTTCTGTTTCTCCATATTCTGTCCTAACAGTAGCCTCTTGTTCAGAGTACAAGTTGCACATAATACATAATAATAATAAACTTTTATTCAAATCCTGCCCTCCCCTAGAAATGCCGGGCTCAGGGTGACTCACATCATGATTAAAATGCATCCAATAAAATCCATAATATATATGATAAAAATGCAGTTAATGCCAGCAACGCAGAAATTTATCCAATAGCCAATTCAAGCCACCAAAATAATTCCAAGCAGCCAGGGAGAGATGTTTCTGCAGTACATACTACTAAATTCATATCACAGGGGAAGAGATGGACTTCAAATTAGTAATCTAAAATGGAACTGATGTTAAAAAGCATTGTGGAAAGGATCACCCCTTGCAAGACTCCACACACCAATGGATGTAGTGCAGAAAGCCTCTCCCCAATTGCCACCCTCTGTCACTGGCCTTGGAGAAAGAAGACAGCCACTGAAGGGCTGTCCCACACACTCCAAAACTGGTGAGGCGGTTGGTCAACAGCTCATTGTCAGCCATGTCGGACGCTGCTGTGAGGTCAAGTAACACAAGCAGCACTGACCCACCCCAATCCAGTTGTCTTTGGAGGCTGCTTACGACAGTGTTGGCTGCCCGGACGCCAGCACAGCGGCTTCCGGGCCTCCTAAGGTATTTCGCCCTGGAGGAATGCGCTGCTAGTCTCTTCCTATGGACTACTATCGATTTACATTGTGTAATCTGAGTCTTAGTCAGAAAGGTGGACCTGAATGAATGAATAAATGAATAAATAAATAAATAAATAAATAAGTGAATAAATAAGTGCATTTTTAAAATTTATTTATGTTATTTATAGTCTACCTTTCTCACTGGGACTCAAGGTGGATTACAGAGGGTGAGTCAATACAGTCATTTGTGCCACATGAGAATGGGATTAATACAGGGCAGAATATGGAAGAAAAGTTAAATATGCATTGTTAACCAACATACACTTCATACTCCTATTACAAATCTTTTAAAAAAAATCAGTTTAATTATCACATTTGAAATGGTTTGGCTTTTTGTTTGTGTGCCTAAAGTGTAATTACTGTACTTAGCACTTATTCAGTACTTCAGTAAGAGTTCAATATTGTCAGTAATCCTTATAAAAATCCTGTAAGTAGGTCAATAATATATACTGCCAACACAACATTAAGAGGAGTGAAGATGGCTTGCCTAAGGCCATGAAAAGTATGTGGCTGTGGTAGAATTTAATAAGGGATTTCTAGGTTTGTACCACATTTTCTTAGTCACACCACACTATACTATGTCTTGTACATACCTCACACTTAGAATCTGAGCTATTTTTATTTGAAATTCAATGTTTAGGTTTGATTGATTGATTTCGTACATTTTTATCCTGCACTTACTCCAAGGTCAGGGCAAAGTACATGGCTCTTTCCTCTTTCATTTTATCCTCACCACAAACCTCTGAGGTACATTAGACTGAGAGACAGTGTGACTGGTCCAAGATCACCCAGCAAGCTTCATGGCAGAAGTTCAACCTGGGGACGCGCCTCCATTTTCTAGTGCTTGGGAAAGAGTGCTGTGGGGGCAGATTCTGGTAGAGACCATCATGGCATGGGGAGAAGAGGGGCTCCTGCCTTCCATTCTGCACTGTTTTTCCAATTTCATATGGCGCCATACTCGTCAGCAAATACACCCTCCAGCACCATACTGGATTGGAAAAACAGCACATGGCAAGAGGCAGAATCCCCTCCACTCCCTGCCACATTTGTCCCATCTAGAATCAGCCCCCCTCAGAGCTTTTTAACAACTTTTCCTGTTGCGAGAAAATGGAGGCATGTCCCTAGGGTGAATCCAGGGAAAGCATCATATCTAGTTGTGCCCAGAGCAGATATTTCAACCTGGGTCTTCCAGATCTAGTCTGACACCCTCATCACTACAAATGAATAGATGACATTACATAATTAGATCTGGCTTTCTAATTTGTTTATTACTACATTTATCCCTTGCCTTTTTTCTATCATGGTACCCAGGGTGGCATCACAGGGTTTCCATCCCACCACTGATCATTCACAAACCTGCTTAGCTTCAGGAAAGTTGTGCTACATCATGTGATCTCCAGCCATAATATGCAGCACAACTGGCAAACACTTCCGAGCTTTTTTACAGTAATCACAAGGAAGGGTGAGTGGCACTGGTGAAAATGTTCACAAAAAAGCTTCCCCTCTTTCAGCTTTGCCATAATTACGGCTCCCACACTGAAATCACCAAACAGTTCTTTCACATAACAGCATAACACTTGAAGCATTGTTTTACAAGTGAGTGTAGCAGAACACGTGGTAAACGAGATCCAAATAGTTTGTGCAATGGATGCAGACTTACCACAAGAAGCACTTTCTGGCAGCCTCCACGTGGAACCAGTTGCATTTAAATCGGCCATAGGAGTCTAGCCACTAGGAAGAAGCAAAAAGACAGAGCATGGCAGCTTGGAATGAAGAACTAGAGATGTTGTGGAAAGAGCACCAAGAGGTAGTTCGGAATTTCCTGCATTGTGCAGGGGGTTGGGCTAGATGACCCTGGTGTTCCCTTCCAACTCTATGATTCTATCATCACTTGTGAGGATCAGAGAGGTACACATAGAGGTGCAGGGGTATGAGAAAGAATGAATGACTGGGGATTGGCGGTATATAAGAAAGAAGCCAGTGGCCAGTAAGAATCTCATCAGAAGAGGGTAGTAGAAAATAAAGGACCCAGATAGCTAACATGAGAGAGATGAAACAGTAGGGGGCAGAAATAAGGCAGGAGGCAATGCAAGGGAAGGCTGTGGACTCAGTGTGTGAATGGAAGAAAAATTGAGTGTGTGTGCATGTGTGTGTGCATGGCTGCATCCACACACTAATGGATATACTATAGCACTCATTAACAACAGAACTTTCCTCAGTGGAAGAGGTGGTCCAGTTGTGAATGACTGCCACAATACAAACAATGGGCTGCACTCACACTTTGCTGGACATTGCACTAAATGTGTGTAGGAAAGAAATTTGCATAGGAGTGAGACAAATATAGCTAGTGAATAGAAAATGTTAATGAGAGGGCATGTTAGCATGTTTGTCTTCTGCAGCCTGGGATAAATAATAAGCAGAATAGTGCCTGGAATGCCATTCTTATGATCTCTATGTACGAATAAGAGATGTAGTTGGTGGATTACACATCAAGTTTTGAATGGATGCAAGGTTGGATGAGAAGTGACAAAGCTTCTTTACCACAAATTTAGGGGCAAAGATGCCATTGCTGAGGTTAAGAACATAAGAAAAGCCATGCTGGATCAGACCAAGGCCCATCAAGTCCAGCGTCTGTTCACCCAGTGGCCAACCAGGTGCTTCTAGGAAGCCCCCAAACAAGATGACTGCAGCAGCAGTCTGTGTTCCACAACAACTAATGGCTGCTCTCTAGTCAGTGGAAAGGGCTATTGAGGGGCAGACAGGTTGACACACTAGTGTACTTTTTTATTATTATTATCAACCAGTGTTGGAGGGATGGAATTTAAAATCTGCTACAAATATTCTTTCTACCTGTCACTCATTACCAAAATCAAGACAGTTCATATTATAGTATTCCCCATTACTATAAATGGGTGTGAAAGTTGGACAATGAAGAAAGCTGACAGGAAGAAAGTAGATTCATTTGAAATGTGGTGTTGGAGGAGAGTTACAAATACCGTGGACCGCCAAAAAGACAAATAAGTTGGTTGTATATCAAATCAAGCCTGAACTCTCCCTACAAGATAAAATTACCAAACTGAGGCTATCGTACTTTGGTCACATTATGAGGAGACAAGAGTTATTGGAAAAGACAATAATGGTAGGAAAAGTTGAAGGCAGTGGAAAAAGAGGAAAACCCAACTTGAGATGAACTGACTCTACAAAATTGTTAGATTTGGGTCCAGTAGCACCTTAGAGACCAACAAGAGTTTCAGGGTATAAGCTGTTGGGAGTCAAGGCAGTTTTGACTCTCGAAAGTTTATACCCTGAAACGCTTGTTGGTCTCTCCTACTGGACCCAAATCTAACAGCTTTACTGAAGACCAGCACAGCTACGCCCCTGAAACTGACTTTAAAAAGGAAGCCACCGCCCTCAGTTTGCACAGCTTGAGCAAGGCTATTAATGACAGGATGTTTTGGAGGTCATTGATTCATAGGGTCCCCATAAGTCAGAAGCGACTTGATGGCATTTAACACACACGCAACACACAGCAACAGTCCAATTCCCATAACACAAAGTTCAAATCCATTGTGTGGTCTTGGGCTACAATCTAAACTCTATCTAGAAGTTTGGATCAATGTGCACTCACATATTATGCATGCAAGATTAATTGGGCCCAGTGGGCTGGTTCAAGTACATAAGAGCTTACCTAATTGACAGTGCTGTTTATTTAGCAGATGCCATAAGAATGGTGTTCTAACCACTATACTCTATTTACTGTTTTTCCCTAGGATAGATAATGTAATACCAAGGTATCACTTAGATTGGGAATGCACTATACAATCTCATATTTAGTTAGGTCACTATTCATATGGAAAATTAATTATATGTGGCATAACAATCAACCCACATATATTAACTAGATTCCTGCCCTTGAGAGTCCATGCCCAATAGTGGCATAAACACCAATCAGAATTGCTCATCAGTACCTTAAGATGCATCACAGATAGCATCACTTTTCTGAGCAATAACAGCATTTGAAACTAACATATTACCTTGCAAACTGATATGCTTAAAAATTATGAAATTAGGTCTTGTCACATGAATTAAAAAAATTCTAAGAATACTTTATAAGAATATTATTATCATTACCTGCAAACTTGCAAAGGCTTCAAAAGTTTTAGGTTGATGGTTTAACACTACAACCCAATGCCTAGTACTGCAGTACTGAGACAGCCAGCATGGTGTAGTGGTTAAGAGCAGAAGACTATAATCTGGAGAACTGGGTTTGATTCCCCACTCCTCCACATGAAGCCTGCTGGGTGACCTTGGGCCAGTCACAGTTCTCTCAGAACTTTCTCAGCCCCACCTACCTCACAAGATGCCTGTTGTGGGAAGAGGAAGGGATTGTGATTGCAAGCCACTTTGAATCTCTATAAGGTAGAGAAAAACAGGGTAAAAAACCAACTCTTCTTCTGCAGTCTAAGACTATTGAAATTAAAAGGCAGTAATTCTGCACAGGATGGCACTGTAAATCTCAAAAGATACAAAGCTTGAAAGTTATGGAATATATGGCTACAATCTTATACAATCACGCTGATCAAACCTATTTAATCAAATTAATAATAATATTCTTACTAGGGCTGTCAATTCGGTTCGTCTCGAACGGAAAACAGCCGAATTTCCCCTGATTTGGCGGTTTTTAGTTCGGATGGAACCGAACTCAAAAAAGGCGGGGAAACGGGGAGCCAAATTCAGCGAGTTTGGTCAATAAATTCGGCAAATTCGGGGTTCGGCGCAGCAGCATAACCGTCAGTTAGTAAGCAGCATTCCCCCTCGGCCAATTGGTGGCCAAGCTGGGTCTTCTTCTGGCCAATCAATTGCGATTGAGTGCATGAGCCCAGCTGCTGCGCGGCCCAGGGAGACAAAAAGAGAGAGTATCTGTTTGTGTGAGAGAGAGATCCCCCTTGGGGGTGTGTGCGTGTGCACATTCGAGCCATTCCGTGGCTGCAGGGGGCGCATTTTTGTGGGTAGAGCCCCCAAACGTTCAGCATAGCTTCAGAGGACACTTCTTGAAAGAACCCCCAAGTTTTGTTAAGATTGGGTCAGGGGGGCTGAGATATGGGCCCCAAAAGGGGTCCCCCCCTCCTTAATGTGCATCTCTGACAATGGGGTTTGCAATTAGCAGAGCTTGCCGCCCACGCCCAAAGCTCCCAGCCCCGACAAACAGCTGAGCTGCGGGAAGCAAGAGCGGGGCAGGTGCAAAGAAGATGGAACAGAAGACATCCACAGTAAGACCCGTTTTGGGGCTTTTCTCTATAATTTTTCTCCTGTGTGTGTTTGTGGGGGGGGGGAGCAGAGTCTGTGTGTGTGGGGGGAGGGAGCAGTTTCTGTGGGTGGGTGGGGGAGCCAAATGGGGCTTTCGTCTGTTCTGCCTGGGGTGTGTGTGCCCCCTCGAGTCTCTCTCTCCCTGGTTTGAGGAGGGCTTCAGTTGTGTGTCCTCAGGTTTTCCCTTATTCATAAGATCAGTTAGGTCTATTTTGATGCTTGCTCAAAACTGGTTTTCAAATTGTGACTTAAAGAATGCATTTGCCTGGTCCCGAGTCCGATGCAAAAGGGGAAATTCCACCCCTCCTGCTCCTTTAGCGTGCCTCTGTCCCTTTCCATGGTTTGCAAACTCCCAGGCGTCACGTGTTGCTTTGCATGGTTGCAAACGTGTTGCTTTGCATGGTTTGCATACTTCTTCACACCTGCCCCGCCCTTGCTCCCCACAGCTCAGCTGTTTGTCGGGGCTGGGAGCTTCCGGAGTGTGCAGCAAGCTCTGCTAATTGCAAACCCCCATTGTCAGAGATGCACATTAAGGAAGGGGACCCCTTTCGGGGCCCATATCTCAGCCCCCCCTGATCCAATCTTTACAAAACTTGGGGGTTCTTGCAAGAAGGGTCCCCTCAAGCTACGCTGAAAGTTTCGGACCTCTACTTCCAAAAAATGCCCCCCCTGGAGTCACGGAAAGGCGCGATTGTTTTTAATGGCTTTATTCAGCCGAATTTTCCCCCGAACTCCGGATCTCATGCTGAATTGCATGGACCTGAAGTGGGGGAGTTCGGACTTCGGCATTTCCCGAATAAAAACAGGCCAAATTTTGCCGAATCCGAATTTTACCGAATTTTTTTTTCAACAGCCCTAATTTTTACCATTTCAGCATCTGCTCTGCAGTATACTCATAGAATTCATACCAGAAATACCTTGTTAACAGGAATGTCTGTATTTCACTGCACTGATAATAGACAGCTATGCCCTTCTGTCCTAATTTGTAAATTCTGGAAATCTTCTTCCTCTTTATTATGAAGAACTCTTTTGTTGTAAAACTAACCAAGGGCCCAGATGTACTTGGACTAGGGTAAATATTAACAGCATAGATTCCGATGAAAATAAGTGGTCAAGCAATCTGTAATAAGATCCAAAACCTTTCACTTTAGGTCACCAGTTGCAATCCCTCTAGACCAGTAGGTTCCCAAACGTTTTGGGCCACGGCCCCCTTGGTTCCACAAACTCAGCCCCAGTGCCCCCTACCCTATCCAACAACACAGTTGAAGGGGCCCAGCTCTAGCGCCCCCTACTGCCCCCTTGCCTCTTAGTGCCCCCTAGGTAATCCCACCGCCCCCCAGGGGGTGGTACTGCCCACTTTGGGAACCACAGCTCTAGACTAACAGTCATTCACACGTTGTGACCACCTAAGAACTGTTCAATTACTCAATTGTGTCAGTAACCTCATTTCCATTTGTAATGTGCCAATGTCCACTTGAATCAAATTAAATCCAGGCCAAGTATTGAACTGGAAAAGGATGGACGGAGAGGCAGAAACATCCCTTGCTTTTCAGAAAAGTAAAGAAATGGAAAAGGAAAGATTATGGAAGCCAATTTGCTCATGGAATTAACTGTGGGCCTTATACTTAAGAGAGGTATATTTTAATACTATTTTACTCATTATTTTCTAACTCCACAGATAACCTCAAATTAAAAGGTGAAAAAAGGCACTGGAGTCAAGTATACACTACACTGCGAGATGCTCCTCCTTCAAAGTATTTTAAAGAGATTATAAATTTCAGACGGATATCGAATCAATTATGTTATACACACAACTCATAGAATTAAATAAAATATCTATTTTTCAATGGTTATTTTTTGGTTTATATTTTTCAATTAATATTTTGTGGTTTATATTGATGACAATGGTGTTAGGTTTTCTCTCTATAGTATCCATTAAATGAATCAAACATTTTGAAATATCATCCTGCATTCTGTGTTGCTTTTCCTGTACACTGAGATGGCACAGAATACTGAGTTGGAGTACAGGAAAAACCACATTGTTTTTTTTTTAAGATTTATGTATAAATTATCTGCCTAAGGTACTTACCCAAAGGTACTTTCACAATGCTGGTTTACACACAGTTCTAAGTTAACAGAGCTGCCATCTGACACAAAATCCATGAAAAGCTGATCACACAGATGCCTCTTCTGAACAGATTATTTATTTCAGCTATCAAACTTCCTTAGTCTCCCTTCATGTCAAAAACAACTCTGTATATAGGAAGTTACTACACTAAGAGAATATGATTTTAAAATTGTCTTCTTCCCAACACAATAACTCTCCATGTTTTCTTACCATAGCTGAGAATTCAACCTGTGATTGTTCTTTATGAAGTGATATGATCTTCTGAGGATGAAAGAACATGCTGATTCTCATGTCTGAACTGACCCTCTGTTTCAAGCTACACATTGCACAGGAAGACTGTAAAACAGAGTTGCACTTACCTGTAACTGCTGTTCATTGAAGTCTTCGGTGCAGACACACATGTGGGACTGCGCCTGCATGCAGGCCTGCCACCGGAAACTTTTCATAGCCTCAGGCCTATACTGGGGATGCCCCTCCCTTGGAGCAGGCAGGCCCGTCTTCCTGCCGACCTACAGCATGCTTCCTGTGCGGGACATCCCCTCCCTCCTCAGTTCCATGCCTGCCACCGACTCATGTAGGTGTAGTTTTCTCTTTTTTAAATTTATTTATTTATTTATTTAAGGCCGACAGTGGGGTAGGATGGGAGGGATGTGTGTCTGCAACGAAGACTTCAATGAACAGCAGTTACAGGTAAGTGCAACTCTGTTTTCATTTTCAGTCTTCGGTGCAGCCCCACATGTGGGATTTTAGTAAGCTATATACACCAGGAGGTGGGTGTTGGTCTATTGGAATAGAGTTTGAAGGGCCACTTTGCCAACTTCTGCATCTCTACTTGCTAGCAGGTCAATGGTGTAGTGGCTCACAAGCACCTCCTCGCTTGCCCAAGTCGCAGCCTTGCAGATGTCGGTCAGAGGGACCTTCCTGTAAAAACTGCTGACGATCCCTGGGCCCTGATAGAGTGGGCCCTAACTCCTAAAGGACATGGAGTATCTGCTGATTTAAAAGCAGACCTGATAGCAGATGCCACGCATCCTGCAACAGACTGGGCCTAAGCTGCTTTCCCCGTTCTTGGGGCTTGGTGGCAAATGAACAGGCTCTTGGAATGTCTAAAGTACTTTGTCCTGTCTATATAGTATAAGATTGCCTTCTCACATCTAAGGTGTATAATGCTTTCTCTGCTTCCGAAGATGGGTTTGGGAAGAAGACGGGCACCACAAACTCTCAAGTTAGGTGAAAACTGAAAATCACCTTGGGTTTAAATAGTGGGCTGGGATGTAAGACCACCCGTTCATCAAAGATCTTTAAGAAGGCTTATCAATCCTGAGGGCAGCTAGTTCTCCCACTCTCCTAGTGGATGCCACTGCTGTTAAGAATTCTACCTTAGCTGACAGTAGATTGACTGGAGAGGTAGCTAAGGGTTCACAAGGGGAGAGCATCGGTCCTGCTTGCACCAATGAAAAGGACCACTGGGGAGCAATCTCCAGTGCCGGAGGGAAGTGTTGATGAAACGCTTAGCTAGTGGGTATATGGAGACTGCGTACCCCTCAACCTTGTCATGGCAGGCTGAGATAGCAGCCAGGTGTACCTTGACAGATGAGACTGCCAGACCCTGTGTGGTTAAGTCTAGAAGGTAAACCAGAATCAGTGGTAATGGGCAGCTAAACACTGAGGAATTGTTAGAGCTAACCCAGTGCTCAACCTTTTCCATTTAAAATCATACAAGTATCTGGCAGACGGCGTTCTGATTTGTAAGATAATCACTCTGACTGATTGGGACAAACCTATGCCCTGGGTTCTATCCTTCAGGCTGTTCGTTGGAGGCAATTTATATCGTGATGCATGAGAGTGTCCCAGCGGAACAGATCTGGGGCGCAGGAAAGTTCCCTGAAGTTGCGGGGCCAGAAGGGGGCAATCAGGATACAAGATGTGTGATTTCGCCTTGATTTTCCCTATGACCCTTGACAGGAGGGCGAAGGGTGGGAATGCATAGAAGAGGGTGCCTGACCATTGTATCTGGAAGGCGTCCCATAGTGACTCTGGGTCATGACCCGCTAGGCAACAGAACCTCTCCACCTTACTGCTGTTGCGGTAGGCGAAAAGTTCGACTTGTGGGAAGCCCCATAACTGAATAATGGGAAAACAGGAGCGTGTCCTGGAGCTCCCACTCATGGCTCGTGAGGAACTCTCAGCTGAGACTGTCTGCCCAGATGTTGTGAATGCCTGCTATATGGATGGCTCTTACTGAAATGTTGTTTTCCAAGGTCATTTGTCATACTCTCTGGGCTTCTCTGCACAGGGGAAACAAACCTGTACTCCCCTGCTTGTTGGCATAAAAGACCGCAGGAGTATAGTCCGATTGCACCAATGTTCCCGAGCCCCTGAGAATATCCACGAAGGTGAGTAACAGACTGCACGCAGGTCAAGCACACTGATATGCATGTTTCCCTGCAATCCTTTCCAGCAACCCTGTATGGAGGGAACTGGTTAGAAGGTTGGACTCTGATAACCACTAATCCAGGGACCTGAGAACTGTCCTAGGGATAGACAACCTATGGGATTGTGAGTGACAGAACTGGTTGAAAGTATGCAAAAACCAGTTCTGCAGGATTCTCATGTGGAGTCTGGCCTGATGAGTGACGGCCGGGGTAGAGGCCCTCAAACACAACTATCTCTGAATCCATACCACCAGCTGGTGTCTGAACCTCTGGAACACTCCTGCCAGATATGTTGTTAAGAGTAGAGTCTGAGACAGCTCCTACAGACTGGATTCTTTGGGTGGGGACCAACTTGGATTGCAGGTTGTTAACATCAACTCTGTCTGGAAAGGGCGATTGGGGTGTCTGCTGTGAGAAGCCAATCGTCAAGGTAAGGGAACATACAACATCCTATATGGAGGGTGGTGGAGTCCCCTTCCTTGGAGGTCTTTAAGCAGAGGTTGGATGGCCATCAGTCGAGGGCACTTTGATTGAGGGATCCTGCATAGCAGGGGTTGGACTGGATGGCCCTTGTGGTCTCTTCCAACCTTGAGATCTTGTGATCTTGAGAGACCCTTTGAAAATCGCCCTGCTGCAGTAGCTTCTGCAGTTGTGGGCCAAACTCAGGAAAGGGGTTGTCTCTTATAGACGTATGATGTGAACAACTGGGGGGAAATTTACCTCTAAATGGTACCCCTCCATGACAACTCTCAGGATCCAGCTGTCCATGTCGATGGATCTCCAACAATCACAAAATTTGGCCAGTCTGTCAAGAAACTGAAAGCTTTCTTGGATGGCCTGCAGACACAGTCAGAAACTTTGAGTGGGTTGTTGCTGATCACCATGCCACTAAAGGTGAGTGAAAACTGAGACTGAAACTGAACTGCTGCTGTCTTTCAGAAGAGGGTTGGTGGCAGGCCTCTGCCAGTTGATTGGCCTGCGTTTTCCCAACTGGCCCTGGTGACATGGCTGTTGGTATTGCCTCTGTTGAGGACACAGCTGCTGAAAGCGTTGTTGCCTTTGCTCTTTAAGAAGGGAGGAGCAAAGCCCTGGTGATGTGGTTGATAACACTCACGGGAAGGGTTGTTGTATGGTAGGACCCCCAGGGATCTGGCTGTCTGGTTGTCCTTCTTTATGTTTGTCGGAATTCTGTGGTGGAAGGAGTGAATACAGTGTCTCCCCCTAATGGGGGGTCCTCCTCGGCCTGTATTAGGTTAACTGCTGACTTGGCCTAGGCTCAACTTCCGGTGGGCTCAGCTAACCAAAGCACAGTTTCTTCCCGGAGCACCAGCGAAGAACCGAGAAACATCAAATAAAAGGGGCTTAAGTGCCCCCACCCCGATTCCTAAAAAGTGGAACGGGTATCAGGAATGCTCCTGCTGCCGATGAAGAGCGGTTCGACTCCTGAACTCTTCGAGAGTGCTTAAATAAGACTCCCGGAGGTTCAGATGCTGGCGCCGCTGGCTTGAGGGGATTACACCGCCGTAGATGTTTCTTCAGATTGAGGCTTCGCTCTCTCCCACCCATTACCAACCAAGCAATGAAATTAAAGGAATGAAAGCATCACCCTCCGAAATCTGAGTGAGTGCCAAGAACCCCCTCTGCTTTCTTTTTGGAAAATCAATGAAACTTAGTAAAGAATAGAATTGGAAACCTAACCTCCTGTTTCAATATATGATTGAACTGAACTTTGTTAAACTCTCAAAATAAAGCGGCAGAAAAGTTTAAACATTATTTGGAGATAGACTAAACAAAAGACTTTCAAATTGACATACCATCCTCCAATAAAATGATGGGAAACAGGGGAGAAGGAGGAGGAAGTTACAGAAATCCCACCTCCAAGTAATGGCTTCCTTTGCAAAGAATTTTGGCTGCGTTGCAAGATAGAGGCACCCTGAATCGGCTGTGGACAGAGAACGCTGGCTGCAAAGCGACACCGAAGGACCGGAAGTGTGTCTCCCTGTGCAGCAGGTAAATACATCCTACAACTCTGAGCATAGAAAGGAGATGACAAAAGGTCCACGGTACTTCCTACTTTCTGTCCTAGAAGCCGAGCTAGAGCATCCCTGTACTCTATGGTGCCTCGATTCTTCTAACTTGATTTTTACAGCAATTAGGAGGCCAAAAAATAAATAAATAAATAAGGCAAATTTGCTGGGAGGCTATACTACTATTCATAAATAGAAGATTTAATTGATTGGAGATCTGCTTTTAAATTGGGATCTGCTGGTTTGCATGTCTGTACCAAGGAAACGATCTGGTTCATTGCATAGCCCTGCACTATCTAAACCTTCCACTGATACAACAATGGAGAAGCAAGAAAAAAAATGCAGGATCTTCTGGCCAAACAATCTGATACTTTCACTAAACAAATGGAAAAACAAATGGCCCAGTTAACAGAGATGTTAGCTGGTAAAATGGACAATGTAACAAAAGAAGTGCAAGAGATGAAGACTCAGGTTATCACATTGCAAGCTGACATGAAGGCAATGGATATTTCCGTTAAGAAAATGACTGAAGAACATAAAGAAGTGAAGAAAAAAGTGGAAAGTAATGAAAAACAACTGGATAAGCTACAAACACAGGAGGAATCCACGAAAGACCAATTAGCTATGATGGACCTGAGAGTCAGAGAATCTAACTTACATCTGAGAAATTTATCTGAAGATTGTGGTAACACAAGAGAAACACTGGTGAACACATTAGAATCTTTATTCCACATAGATGAACAAGAACTGGATCAAGCTATTAACAGAATTTATAGAATGTGTTTGCCTCCAAACCTAAGGAGAGCAAAGGCAAGAGATGTTATGATATTTTTATGACATCAAGATGAAAGACATGATAATGCAACAACACTACAAAGACCCAGTAATTGTGGAAGGCAATGCATTAATATTCCTAAAAGTTATCCCAAGACATCTGATGACAAAAAGGAATATGTTCAAAGATTTCACTACAACTTTGAGAAAGAGCGGAATAAAATACAGATGGTTGCTACCACAAGGTTTGGCATTCACTTATAAGGAAGTGAAATTCACCATAACAACAAAAGAAGATGTTGGGAAATTTTTGAGAAAATACAGGAAGGAACTTACAGGTCTAACATCAGAGCAGAAACAAGACTCCAGTCAAGAAGAAGAAGAAGAGGATTTATCAAAAGGAGCAGGAGGAGGCTTTTAAAATGTAATACTCTGACAACATGGCCAAAGTTATTTCGTGGAATATAAATAGTTTAAATGAAAAAGTGAAAAGAGGACGATATTTTTAAATTCTTACAAAAGCAAAGGTACTCTTTAATATGTTTGCAGGAAACTCAAAGAACTATGAAAATCATGGCAGCATAGTCAAATCTAACTTCCTCTCTCCTCTGTGACCTACCGGCAATCCTAAATGTTGCTTTTCTTGACCCTTTGGAAGGATGTAAGAGGAATGGTAATGAAGGTTGGAGTTGGCTGGTAGGTGGGGTGTCAATGATATGAGAGTGCACACGAGCATCCTCTTCCCTGTCACAGGCCAAGATGCCTTTTCAATTTTGTTAGGAAGGAACTCAGCTAAGTTAGAAGCAGAATGAGAATCTATTTGCAAGCAGACTGGCACTACTACCATACATACTCATGTATAAGCCAACCCGCGTATAAGCCGAGATGCCTAATTTTACCCCAAAAATGGGGAAAAATTAGGCACCCGTGTATAAGCCGAGGGTCGGCTTACACAATGCCCCTGCCCCAGGTCGCCCTCCCGCCCGGCCTCCCGGGCCCTCCAGACCCACCCCGACCCCAGCGCCACCCCCTCCCGGGCCCTCCACACCCACCCCAACCCCAGCGCCACCCTAGGGGGGAGGGAGAAGAGCCCCTGAACCCCTTACTCCCCGGGAGGACGAGGCCCACTGATCAGCTGGAGGCGGCGGCAGGGAAGGCACGCAGGCTGGAGGCGGCAGCGGCCGCGGGGCCCTGCCTGCACGCAGGCAGGCCCCGCTGGCAGCTCCCAGGCCGCAGAGAAGGCACGGGGGGCAGCGGGGGCGGCCGTGGGCCCTGCCTGCGCGCAGGAGAGCCCCGCTGGCCACTCCGCCGCCCCCGCCTTCTTCTCTCGGCCGGGAGCGGCCTCCAGAGCCCCCCTGCCGCCGCAGGGAGGGCGCTCCGCCGCCCCCGCCGCCTTCTCCCGGCCGGGAGCGGCCTAAAGAGGCCCCCTGCGGCCGCAGGGAGGCGGCTCCGCCGCCCCCGCCGGGCCGCACCACTTCCCGCCACCAGGAGCGGCCTGGGGGGGGGCCTCCTGCAGCTGCAGGAAGGCCGCCCCCGCTGGATCCGCCGCTTCCCGCCGCCAGGAGCCCAGAAGGTAAGTCTGCGGGGTGGGGGTTATAAGCCGACCCTCGGCTTATACGCGGGTGCCTAATTTTTCCCCATTTTTGGGGAGAAATTAGGCACCTCGGCTTATACGCGGGTCGGCTTATACACGGGTATATACGGTATACTATTTACTTCATGTACGGAAATTAACATTCATATAAAATATGGTTCAATTCCACTATCTGTTCCTTTGATATGAAAACTGCTCCTAATATTCAACTATTGGAAATTACCAATATATATGTGAAATATCAGAACTACCCAGCTAATCAAGAGAGCCTTTATAGTATTTTACCAAATAGGCGATAAATGTTTACAACACAATTGGAAGAGAAAATAAAAAGCAAAAGGACAAATGAAGAGCACAGACCTTTTAGAAGATCTTGTACAGCCCAGATAAAAATAGTAAGCAATCTCATGAAGAGACTGGGATGTAACAAGGGAAACACCGAGCACATAGTCAAGATCACTTAATATGTATCAGTTACCCTTTAACCATCTGTTGTACTCATAATCAGGATACTTAAAAGTGGATTTTCCCCTGTTCTTTAAAGCAAGCAATGAACAGGAGATTCTAATTCAACACAGGGCTGGGCTGATTCACAAATTATGAAGTCCCTACATTGAAGGCAAGAATGCTGTGCAACATACATATTTGCATTTTCTATTATCTGCCTTCAAGATAGGAATTTTTGTCACACATAAAGAGGCCACTGAGAATTGCAATTATGGTACCAAAAGATGCTCTTTAGTCTGAGCTGAATAACAGTGAGTGCAGTGTTATGATCTTGTACACATAGCAATAGAAGGGAGATTTTTCAAATATATAAAGAGCTTCCCAGTTCCCCAAGGTATTTTAAAGTATAACTTTACCATTTGCTTTAAATGATGGACAACCCTTGATTCTACTAGCTTGACTTCCAGTGTAGGGAATTATTGTTAGCAAGTCTCCAATGCAGACACCCCTTCCATTCCATAGCAAATTAATGGACACCAGCATATGATGTGGACCAGTTCCATAGTAAGTGGTACATGGTTCTCCCCCGCCCATTTGCCTTCCATAGATTTAACTGTAATATATGGTAGGTTATAGGGCAGGCAGAAGCTAAGACACGTCATTGCTTGCCAACATCTCTCCATGATGTCACATATATCCAGAATATGAACAAAATTAGAAAGCTCTGGTTTTTCTAAATACAATCCAGTATCTACTAATTTCTCCTAAAACAGTCATTGTGTACCTCATAGCAAAAGACAGCAAGGAGAAAAGGAATGTGGCCAAGCTTTTCACTTCTCCAAAGTTTCTGTGTGAAACTGAAAACATCTCTCAACTTCATGTAAGGCTCTGCTCTCACTCATGATGGTCTTTCACAGTATTTAGAAGCAGCAGGATGGACCTGAATGTCTTCTGCTTTAGCAAAAACAAAACCTAAAGTGAAACACCCCTTCCCGTTTCAGCTACCTGCCGTTTTCTGAAAACTAATTGACTCTAATAACTAATTATTTGAACAGATACTACTGACCAGGTTTAGGGACAGCATCAATATTTCCCTATGATTAGTTTAAAAATATAGAAAAGGAGATGGAACTCTTAGTGTCTGTTAATATGTGCATAGCTCTTTATTATTACAAGTCCCTATAGGGATATCAGTTACCTTGATTTCATTCTACAGTATTAAAATATTTCTTGCTTTTTACAGCAGCATGTGGCCTCCTCCTATCCCTTTCTATAAAGTTTCCACTAATAATTTTTCATATTACATTTGATTGTCTTCAGAATTAATCATACTAAACTTTAAAAGATGTTACTTCAAACCTCTGACAACACAGTGGAACAAATTCATTTATTACATAACTCTGTGGTACAGCAAAGCTCTGTAACGTCTTTAAACATGACATATTTTTTACTTTGTTTTGATTCAGCATTCGAAAATTGTTCCTATTGATCTTCTATCTCAGTCAAAATGCAACTGCTTTTGTCACCAAGACATGACATGCCAAACATCCTGCAAATAAAAATCTACCTGTGAATGTAGTAAGGTGGTTCTCATCTCCCAAAGCCAAAGGACATAGGATGAAAGCAAATCTACACTGAGATCAAAATCAATTAACCCTAATCCTTTTGGTCCTTAAGACTGTTCTGAAAGTCAAAAGACTTCAATATACTACATGCAGTTTTGGGAAATTGTTTGCTGTTTGGATTTCAAAAGGACATTACCTTCTTAATGCCGTTGCCAGAAGCAGTTTGCACACTGATTGTGATCAATGATTTTCTGCACTGGTCTGAGGGAAGCACAGGTCATATACTTAACATTGCACCTACAATGCATAATTTTCTCTCTCCCTCCACCCATTTCTGTCTTTAAACAGTGGCAGCAAGCAGGCACATCCAATACTGTATTACTTTCTTCTCTCATTCATGACAGTGTCACACACGGGCTCTGCAGTTCAGAAAAAAGAAGCATTTCCCAGGTTCTGAAGAAAGAGGTACCCCAACTAATCCATCATGCTTTGTGTGCTAATGATAGATTCATGCATAAGAGACACCATAAGCAGTGCAAGGCAGCAGGCATGAAAAGGAGTGAATCAACTGTCAACGGTTGCAAACTGAAGGACTGCAAGGCTGTGATTAGAATTTTCAATCAGAGCTTCTACAATTCATCATGTTACCAAAGAAGGAATGAAGGGTTTTTTTAAAGGCATGTTCCTTCATCAGCTTCTTCCACTATAAACATAGGAAATTAAGTTCCTAGGACATGGGGAAAATACACAGCTTACAGGTTTACATTTAAACATAAATCTGCAGTGAAAGGGAAGAAAAAATTGCAAGAAAGCTTAACTGTTACTTCTTGTTTGCAGGCACAAAAATCCTGTAATAAGACACTCTTAGCAGGATGCTTCTTTCAACAGCAGTCAAGAAGCTCTTCTCCACTGCAATCATGCTCTTAGACAGCTATGTGCCACGCATATGAGAGCTTCTGATCCTGTGTGCCTGAACAGTGTGGGATATAAAGAAACTCAGAACTTGTTTGCAGTTGCCTCAAGGATTATTTGTGCTTAATTCCACAAGCATGCCATTAATTTCACAGCCTCAAAACAAAACCGAACTGTTTTTAGTGTCTGCCCTGATATATACAGAAGGTGAATAATTTTTTCAGGCTTTCAAACAGACTGTTAAAAATGTGTACTATGCATTTATGTGTGTATAAAGTACCGTCAAGTCGCAGCCGACTTATGGACACCCCTTTGGGGTTTTCATGGCAAGATACTAACAGCTGTGGTTTGCCAGTGCCTTCCTCTGCACAGCAACCCTGGTATTCCTTGGTGGTCTCCCATCCAAATACTAACCAGGGTTGACCCTGCTTATCTTCTGAGATCTGACGAGATCAGGCTAGCGCACTTAGCAAATATGAACAGCCAAGACAGATCTTTCTACAAACCTGAGAAATGTTCCAGCTTGGGGGGGGGGGGGAATCTGAATTTTTTTTAAAAAAAATGGGGGTTAACACCCCCCCCCAAAAAAAACAGAAGAGGTACCTGTAGTTTTAAGAAATTAATGCCCT
This sequence comes from Euleptes europaea, assembly GCF_029931775.1. Lineage (NCBI taxonomy): Eukaryota > Metazoa > Chordata > Lepidosauria > Squamata > Sphaerodactylidae > Euleptes > Euleptes europaea. The sequence goes on along the minus strand of NC_079313.1, from coordinate 67,724,557 downwards.
CAGTAGCCATGATTGCTAGGCAATCATGCAATACTGCCAGCAAGCCTTCAAGTCTTGGTTTCCATCAGTAAAAAGGCTGGGGGAGGGGGCAGGGCCTATACTAGGGCTAATTTGGCATTTGAGGGCAGACTCATCAGAGCCAGGTATCATAACAGACACCAAGTGACTTGATACCATGCAACTTGCATGACTCACCCAGGACTGGCTACCTGTTACTGTTCAACAGCAGCTACCATAAAAAAGCCACAGTGTTATAGTGGTTAGATGTTCAGACTAGGATCTGGGAGACCTAGGTATACAATTTTTAATTCAGTAGGTACGAAACAACACAGCATAGTTACCAAAAGGTGCTAAGCAGAATCTGCACATCCATTCTGCAGATACTCCACTGGTTACCAATGAACTACCACAAGGTCCTCCAATGTGGTGCCTGTGGGAGCCATGGCACCTGCTGACACCTTTCCTGGAACCAACCAAGTGTTCCTAGAAAGTGGGTGGGGACATGTGAGGCTTTTGCTCAGCAGTGCTTCTGATTGGCCACTGAAGTTTTGATTGGCTATGCAGGTTTTTTAAAAGTTGCTTTTGCAGCAGCTGCTACCACAGCACAAGATCTTCACTGTATGACTAAAGAAATGCTGTCTACATGCAAGAAAATATTTTTAAATAATATGTTAAGAGCATAAGAAGAGCCCTGTTAGATCATACTAGTGGTCCATCTGCTCCAACATCCTGTCTCACATGGTGGCCAACCAGTTATACTGGAGATTCAATAACAGGGCACATAGGCCAAGACCTTACCCTGATGATGCCTCCTTGCACTCCTTTGCTGTGTGAAAAAATATTTCCATTTATCCATCCTGAATTTACTGCCCATCAGCTTCATTGGATGCCCTCAAGTTCTGGTATTTTGGGAGAGAGAGAGAAAATTATCTGTGTCTCCATCTTGTGCATATTTTATAAACCTCTATCATGTCCCCTTAGTCGTCTTTTCTAAACTGCGAAGTCCTTTCGTAGTAATCCCCAACAGAGTTTGCCTTTTTCATTGCTGCAGCACACTGGATTGACACTTTCATTGACCTATCTACTACAACCCCAAGATCTTTTTCCATCTCAGTCTTAGCTGATTCAGATCCCATTAGCCTATACATGAAGTTGGGATGTTCTGTCCCTATCTTCATCACCTTGCACGTACAACACTGAACTTCATTTGCCACATTGTCACCCACTCACTCAATTTGTAGAGATCTTCTTGGAGCTCTTCACAGCCATCCTTGGTTTTCGCCACTCTGGATAATTTTGTGCTATCTGCAGACTTGGCCACTGTACTACTAACCCCTAGTTCCAAATCATTTATGAAAAAATTAAACAGTACCAGCCCCAATATTGATCCTTGTGGGACCCCACTGCTTACTTCCCTCCATTATGAGAACTGTCCATTATTTCCTACTCTTCCTGTCATTTAACCAATTTTTAATCCATAAAGAAGACCAGTCTTCTTATCCCATGACTGCTAAATTTACTCAGGAGTCTTTGGTGAGGTACTGTGTCAAAATACTTTTGAAAGTCCAAGTATATAATGTCTACCAGGTCACCGTCATGTGCATGCTTGTTCACTTTCTAATCCCAAACTCCAAAAGGTTGGTGAAGCAGGACTTCCTTTTGCAGAAGTCATGCTGATTTTCCCTCAGCAGGCTTTGTTCTCTATGTGCTTAATAATTCTGTCTTTGATTACAGCTTCTACTAATTTGCCTGGGACAGACATCAGGCTGTATGGCCTGTAATGTCCCGGTTCCCCTCTAGATACCTGATTAAAAATTGGTGTAACAATTGCTACTCTCCAGTCTTCTGGTACAGCAATTGAATTTAGTGATATGTTACATATATGGGTTAGTAGATCAACAATCTCACATTTGAGTTCCCTAAGAACTCTTGGGTGTATGCCATCAGGACCTGGAGACTTATCATTTTTAATTCCTCCAATATATTTATAACCTCATCTCTCATCTCCTCTATTTGACTCAGTTCTTGAGACTCTTTTCCTGGAAATACTGGCTGTGGCATGGGTACATGCCCCACACTTTCCAAAGTGAACACAGAAGCAAAAAATACATTGAGCTACTCTGCCATCTCCCCATCTTCCTCTAGCAATCTCTTTATTTCTTGGTCATCCTCAGGCCCAACTGCTTCTATGGCTGATTTCCTGCTCTAGATATATTTCAAGAAATATTTATTATTTGTCTTGATGCTTTTAGCAACCTGCTCCTCAAATTCTCTTTTTGAATGCCTAATTATTGACTTTTCTCCTTTGAGCAAGGCCTTTTGAAGGTTCCATCCTACAACAGGCAAAATTAGCAACTGCCCACTCATGCACATTCTCTGTGGTGGCTACCACATTATAAAGTGGCCTTACTGAGGTTATTAACTTCTATTGTTTTATAGAACATACAAACCAGAAATTTTAGGAGGGCATTCTTATAAACTATAGCATAAGAATGATACTGCAATACATATTGTACATATCACCCCTTTTTACTGCAATGCAATGTCTTATACCTTTGTAACTCTTCCTGCATTCCACTATGTCAAGCCTTAAACAGGTTTTGGTTTTTGTTTACCTGCTTTGACAGTTTGGCTGCCTTAGGCAGTTTTCTGCTTGTATTACTTTCAATTTTGTATTCCTAGCTCCACTGCACTGTTGTGTTTATTAGAGATCTCTGTTGGTTGATGGAACTGTTTTTCAGCTTTTGTAATCCTCCTTGAGTCTCAAGGAGAAACATAACAATAACAACTACATTACCTAAAGGCACCTCCTAGGCATCATTACAGACCTAATCAGCTTACCCAGCACCCAATCCAGTGATCCAGGGAATCAATGGAGCTCTACTAGTGCTATACAGTCTCAAAGACAGGGTATGTTCTTGTCTGAGCATAAAGATCCTGACACAGGGAATGCTCTCTGACATTTCTCACACTAGTTGCTGCACAAATATCTTAGTCTATGCTTCTTGCCCGAGACTTCCAACTAACTGATGGATTATTCTCTTCTGACCTTAGGGCTGATTCTGTTACTATTTAGAACAACAATCCTTAGGAAACCATGGACAGCAGATCTACAAAAACCACTAGTTTCCTCATTGCTCCACTCTGGAATTACAGAATTTTACTGCAAGAGCTGACAATCCTAAAGTGGAGGTAGAGAACGAAGCAGTAGGTGAGGGAGATGAACGCCCAATGCAATCAATTCAGCTGTAGGATGGCAGTCACAGATGATTTGGCCACAGGAACAGCACAGAACAGCTGGTATCTCTTTAAACTCTTACTATTATTTGCATGGTGAATGATCACAGGGACCATGATGAGTATTACTGCAGGTAGGGGTGCTGAAAAGGCACAAATCAGCTAGAGGGAACATACAAGCCATAATCTATTAACCAGTACATGGAACTGGTTGCTAAAATCAGCCTCTGTACCAGGCAACTGGAGACAAGCAATTAAAGCATTTTTCTTTTAATAATTGCATTGTATTTAATCACTTAATTAACCAACTATATCAATCACTCAGTATGGGTGGTATATGCCTGATATTCACTCTTTTGGCTACTGCATAGAATCACACTGCCAAGTAAGCCTTCAGAAGCTTTTACAAAGGTCTGTGGCCATTATTTGGCTATTGGGCCCCAAGCGGGCTCAGCTGCCCACAGAAGAAGGGGCCAGCGGCTGCAATGCAGCTCTGCAGAACCACCAATGTCCATCCCCCTATGGCACAGTAAGTCATGCCATGGGGGGATGGACTAACTATCAACTGTTAGTCAAGCCTTATCCCTTTACAATTTAAAGGCATGTGATGCCACCTAACAACTATTTGTCCCATCTAGCTTGCTCTAAGACAGCTGAAATTCCAGGAGACAACGCCTGGAATTCTGGGAGTGTTTATTTTTTTGTTCAGATATACCCAAACTGAACCAAAATGGCTAATTTCAGGTATAATTTCAGCTCAGGTATATTAAGATATGCATCTCTAATAGGAATATATCAACAGCATCATAAAAGAGCTCCTTAAATAAGGACAGAGAATAGCAGCAACTATCACAACCGCCTGTGCCACCTTCAGCACTCACATGCTAACAGATACCAAAGGAACTAGGCATGAAAAGTTTTCACAGGCTTCCAGTCCTAAGACAAATGCGAGAGTCTCACCAATTCTGCCTTAGAACTCAAGACTCATCCTACCTTATTACATTAATATCTGGCTCTGACTAGACAGTAAATTAGAAACAGAAAAGGAGAAAATGTTCTGAATGTGAACAAATATTAATTCATGGGTGTAAGCATCTTATGTCTAGAATCGATGATGTGATTCTTAGAACTAATAAGGAGAGCATCAGTTTTCAGGAGAAGTGGAATAATGTATGGGATTACATCCTCTCTTACGGATCATCTTTTTCCATTAGTCTTCAGTTTAGAGAGAATGTATTTAAGATGCTTCATCAATGGCATCTGGCCCAAAAAAAGCTTGCTAAAATTTATAGCACATGTTCAAATAGATGCTGGCTTTGTAAACACCCAGACACCGACTATTTTCGTATGTGGTGGACTGGTCTGCATGCAGCTATCAGGATGCCATAATTTTAAATGTACAGTTAGGCTTAGGTATAAATATTCCAGTTTTACCTGCTATAATGTTAAATAATGTTACATCCTACCCTAAGAGATTCCAAGATATTTTGCTATACCTAGTTACTTTGGTTAGAATTATTTTCACCAGAAACTGAAAGAAAAAATCATACCCAAATATTCTAGACTGGATTGATAAAAGTAAAAACAACATCAACAACCACCCTTACCTTACCTCATTAATTTTTTTTTTTTTACAGAGAGGGTATATCTGAATTAATTTTTTATTGCTGCCTTGCATCGAAAGAATAGGAGCAAATATGTCACTACAGTTATTTCCTGTATCAAATCTTGTTTCTTCTCATATATTAGTATTTATTTTGTATCATTAAATACCATTTTTTTTAAAAAAAAATTAAAAACAAAACAAAAAAGCAGAGGGCAGAGCTGTCTTGGAACATATAACAAGTCTTCCATTCCAGCAAGGAAGCAGACTTCACGTGCATAGCTCATATGGATGAAAAATCTCAACAGGGTAAGCATCCATGCAATCAGGGACTTACAGTTTCACCTGAGAGCTACTACTTTTTATATGTGATCACAGAGGACCAGGACCAGAGTTTAGTCCAGTAAATAAAGACTTTCCCTGTCTGAAAAACTTACTTACCAAAGAAAGTGTAGACAAAAACAAGCAGTGTATCTGAGAAACTGAGCTGTGACTCGTGAAACCTTGTAGTAAAATAAATGTTGTTAGTCTTTAAGGAACCAATGGACTTCTGTTTTATTTTGCTACAATACATTAATGTGACTACCCCTCTGGGGGGAAAAAGATGCAGACATCCCTCCCCTATTTATTGCTAATCCAGAAGAAACTATGGATAAGTAACAGGATTCCCCAGCCCAATGTTGCTAAATGTAAGGAAACCACAAACTAACTGTAGATTGATCCAGCGCTCTACCCCCCCCCCCAATAATTCCTATGAGATACTCGAGTCAGCAGAGAGAGGTTAAGTGGATTTTTCACTTTCTGTTTGCAAAAAAGAGAGCAAGAAAACCCAAAAAGTTAGACAGAAAGCTCATCTAGACAGGGGGGATGCTGTCAGCTGGTCCTACCCAGTTTGGATGCTGAACCCATCTCAGGAGATTGCCAGAGAAAGAAGCTGTCACAGACACAGGGGTCTCCACAATCCTTGCTTGCCAAAGTAACTAGACGTAGCACTCACCTATCCAGGGCAAAGTCAGGTGGAGTCCAACAGATTCTAAGAAGTTTACCAGTCATATGGTAGGAACTGAACATTTACTAACCATATGAGTTAAATATATGTTGGTCTATGTCTCTGAACCAGTCACAGATGAATGACACAAGGTTTAGGATGTATCATCTGCTAAAACCTCACGGGCACATTACAGAAGAATGTTAAGAATAATTTCAACCTGTTTCTATAGGGCAAATATCACAACTAATCTCAGTACTAAAACAAATGTAAAAAATGCCCCCAAAATGTCATATCTATTTTTATTCCCTGGGAAATATCACTTGCAATAAAAGCATGCTACAGATACACAAATCCTCTCCTTTCAAATAATCCTGCAGTTTAATCTTTCAGGGACCTATTTTGATCTTTCGTTCGCCAGATAACATGTCTCGACATTTGCTAACTGCTTTAGATCTTTTGAGCAAGAGGTCAGCACTAATTCTGACAGCAAGCAACCCCAATATGTGTAGATAACTGAACTCATACAAATATTGATGTATTTTAACCCAGACTGACAAGCAAAGAGTTGAGTCATGTTTACCATAGGCTGAATATTATACAGACAATCAATAAAGGGTGGGGGGAAATTCACTGCTGTTAAGCAGCAAATTTCTGTATGAGTGGTGGTCGCTCTCAGGTACATGACTGAACCCAGGAGCCTGTATGAGCAAAGTTACACTCTGTTCCTATAGATTTCTGTAAATACAGTGCTTCACATGTATTATCTTACTACGACCCTTATAAAATAATACTAGAATATAATTATAAATACAATATAATACTATAAACCAAACTCAGATTCACATTATTACAGGGCAGTACAGCTGAGAACTGCTACCTCATAATTCTCTAGTCAAGATAAGATTCACAATGAGGTCTCTTTGACTTGTATCTCACTCTTTTAGCCACTATCCTGTCGTGCTCTCTTATATTGGACACAGTAATGAAATTGGTTCAAGCCATTACAAAGGATGGTTTTAAGGCCTTTTTAAAAGCTGGCTACCATAGATCTTAAACTACAGTCCCTGTTAAATAGGCATCAGTTTTCTGCTCCTCGTAATCCCATGACAGCAGGTCAGAACAGGAAACTAATGTTCCCTTAGTCCAGCCAGGAGCATCATAGAAAATGGGGGCTGTATCACCTCAGGTCACTCTTGAATTTTCAAGTTTCTGATGTGCCCAGATTGCCTATCTCTAGAGGCTTTATATATTCCATGCTGTCAAATCACAACTGACTCATGGCAACCCCAGAATTATGGAGTATTCAAAGCAAGAGATGAGCAGAGATGGTTTGCCATTGCCTTCCTCTGCATAGCAACCATGGACTTCCTTGGTGGTCTACCATCCGAGTACTAATGGTGGACAACTCTGCTTAACTTCCAAGTTCTGACAGGATCATGCTAGTCAGGGCTAGTCAGGCTGATCCACACACATACACAATTTGCAATTACTTCCAAATCTTCAAGAAAATGTGTCTTAAAACAAGTGGCACATAAGGCTATTATAGATTGATTCATAAACAGAGGCACATTCCAGTCATTCAGAGAATTTATGGGGTTGGAAAGGACTGCTGGGATGAGGGGAAAGCGGGGAAGATCCATGATCCTTGGATGATCAATCCATCAGCCATTGTGGAGGGTGCAGCACAAAGAGATTTTTTTTTTACATCTGAGAGAACAAAAGCAAAGAAAATATTAGATACTTTTTATGTTATCATTTTGCCACAGAACGTTTTTTTCTTTGTGAATTAAAAATCTCCTTGCTGATATAAAATCAGTGGGATATTTGTTAGAAGCTTTTGTACTTCAAGTTTTATTTCAAAGCACACTTGGAATCCCCTCTGAACTTGGTGAGATTTAATTATGAGTAAACACACAGAGTTGCATGTTTATTAAGCAGGAGAGCCTTCTATCGGGTACACAGTATTGGCCATGGATCTAGCAGATCAGAGTTCAGGTCACCGTTCAGCTATGGACTTGAGCTCACTATGTGAAGTCACTGTTTCTTGGCTTAACCTATCTCAGGGGGTTATGAAGATAAAATGGGGTAATTCATTACTTTCTGAACTCTCCTTGGAGAAAGGTCAGGATATTTACGTGATAACTTTTGCCTCTTTCTCACTGACTGTATTTACAAATTGATGCAATGTCTTTTTCTATCTCAGTCTGTGTGATTTGTTTTTCTGCCTGGCTAGCTTGAGATTGAATTGGTGGGGGATATATATTCTTTCTTTTTTTTGGCATGTTTTCCCCCCTTTCTTGATACACTTTAAGTAATTTTTATGTTCTTTTTCCAGGCATGTGTAATTGTCCATGTCTGGAGTTATTAAGACAGGAAGGAGCTCGCTTGGCTTGTTTGACCTCAAATGTTCCTACTGCAAAACTGAAAGATACTACTTTTGTTTATTTACCATTCAGTAGACTGGACAATACAGACTCCACATTACTTTGTCTAATCTATGCAGATATTAACCTCTATAGCAAAAAAATTATTGCACTTACTTGAGGACTCCAGTCATCACATGAGTAATTAGTCCACAAGGAAAGAACTAAAAGCCAGTCTAATGCAAGTATTGATAAAGACTTAAGTAAACTACATTTACAACTATTGTTCTACTTTCTGGGTGTGATTGATGGATAATAATAAATAACATGGCCTTCAAAAGATCATTAGACACCATGTCACAGGACATTTTCCTACAGATCTTCAAGCCATTCTGAAAATATAACCCTTTAGGCACACTTGTAGCATGTTAAAGAAGGGAATGACATTACCTAAACAAAGACATGCACACTGAATTTTTCCATCTGCTTGCAGGTGGATTTTTTAAAATGTTGAAACAGCAAAATTGTGCCCCAGACATATCAAAAGAAGAACAAGTCTCAGTTGTGCTCACATATTCTGAAATTGATGGCACAGGTAAATCAGCAGAAATCAAGAAAACATTTTGGAGATTTCTACATGCTGCACTCATTCGGTATTTGCATGCCTCTGTTCTAGGAAAAAAATCTCAAGCTTTCTTCCCCACAATTGGAATCTTATGCTAATGAATTCTACCAACAATATTTGCTGGACAGTGCAATTTTTTGGAAGACTGAACATTCACGCACACACACACACACACACAAAATAGTGTATCACAAAAATACCAGAAAGTTGTCTCATAGAATTTTTCATATCTGCTTGTCAAAGTTCTTTCTCAAACATGTTTATATTCTAAATATTGTCGAAGGCTTTCACGGTCAGAGTTCATTGGTTCTTGTAGGTTATCCGGGCTGTGTAACCGTGGTCTTGGAATTTTCTTTCCTGACGTTTCGCCAGCAACTGTGGCAGGCATCTTCAGAGTAGTAACACTGAAGGACAGTGTCTCTCAGTGTCAAGGGTGTAGGAAGAGTAATATATAGTCAGAAAGGGGTTGGGTTTGAGCTGAGTATTGTCCTGCAAAAGTATTGTCCTGTAAGTATCAAGATAATGTGCTAATGAGGGTATGGTATGTTAATATGGAACCATTGTATCCTGAAGTGATCTGTTAATGTGTGTAATCCAAAACTAATCTGTATGGCTATTGTTGAATGTTGTCTTTGTCTGGAGGTTTTTCAGGGCAGGAAGCCAAGCCTTATTCATTCTTAAACTCTCCTCTTTTCTGTTAAAGTTGTGCTGATGTTTATGAATTTCAATGGCTTCTCTGTGCAATCTGACAAAATAGTTGGTAGAATTGTCCAGTCTTTCAGTGTCTTGGAATAAGACCCTGTGTCCTGTTTGTGTCAGTCCGTTAAGACTCAATCCAAAGGATATATTAATCAGTTTTGATGTTGTATCCCTCTTTACCAAGGTTCCAGTTAAAGACACAATCTCATTAATTAACCAGATTTTTCCAGAAGATATAACAGCCTTATTTCACCATTGTTTGACAACAAGTTATTTCCTATGGGATCAAGAATTTTATGAACAGATTGATGGAGTAGCTATGGGAAGTCCACTCAGTCCAGTAATAGCAAACTTTTACATGGAATATTTTGAAAAGACAGCATTAGAATCAGCACCTTACAAACCTACAGTCTGGTTCAGGTTCGTAGATGATACATTTACCATTTGGAGCCATGGTGAAGAAAAATTAATGGACTTTCTAAACCATCTTAATAATATCCATCCAAACATTCAGTTTACCATGGAAAAGGAAATTGAGGGTAAACTCCCATTTCTTGATACCCTTGTCATCCGTAAATCAAACCTTCAGTTAGGTCACAAGGTCTACCGGAAACCAACTCACACAGATCGCTACTTACACAAAAACTCCAACCACCACCCCCGACAGAAAAGAGGAATAATCAAAACATTAATGGACCGTGCAAGACGGATCTGTGAACCACAGTTTCTCAAGGAAGAAACTAACCATCTAAATCACGCACTGCTAGCAAACGGCTACTCCAAGAATGAAATCAGAAGGGCCATTGAACCAAACAAAAATCAGAAAACTCAAGAAAAACAGTCTCCCATAGGAAAGGTATTCTTGCCATTTATTAAAGGAGTCACTGATAGGATGGAGAAACTTTTGAAAAAACATAACCTACAAACAGTGTTTAAACCCACCAAGAAAATACAACAAATGCTACGATCAGCAAAAGACAAAAGAGACCCCCTCACCTCTGCAGGAGTATATCGTATACCTTGCAGCTGTGGAGAAGTTTACATCGGGACCACAAAACGCAGCATACAAACAAGGATAAAAGAACATGAAAGATACTGCAGACTTGGCCAACCTGAGAAATCAGCAGTGGCTGAACATGGACTGACACAAACAGGACACAGGGTCTTATTCCAAGACACTGAAAGACTGGACAATTCTACCAACTATTTTGTCAGATTGCACAGAGAAGCCATTGAAATTCATAAACATCAGCACAACTTTAACAGAAAAGAGGAGAGTTTAAGAATGAATAAGGCTTGGCTTCCTGCCCTGAAAAACCTCCAGACAAAGACAACATTCAACAATAGCCATACAGATTAGTTTTGGATTACACACATTAACAGATCACTTCAGGATACAATGGTTCCATATTAACATACCATACCCTCATTAGCACATTATCTTGATACTTACAGGACAATACTTTTGCAGGACAATACTCAGCTCAAACCCAACCCCTTTCTGACTATATATTACTCTTCCTACACCCTTGACACTGAGAGACACTGTCCTTCAGTGTTACTACTCTGAAGATGCCTGCCACAGTTGCTGGCGAAACGTCAGGAAAGAAAATTCCAAGACCACGGTTACACAGCCCGGATAACCTACAAGAACCATGTTTATATTCTGTTAACTCTAAACTGTTTGGCTATTTAAAAATATACAATTTGTTCCAATTTTGATGAAGGCATCATACAACACAGCATTAAAACACAGAACAATTTAAAAATCAACCAACAAATTACAAAAATTGTACCTATAAATCTAATCTTACTGTCCCATCCAGCATAGAAATCAAGCAAATACCCACGAACACACAGAATCCTTCAACAGTTGAGGAACCCCTTGTGAAACTGGCAGCCCATTCCTGAGGGGAGGTATTTCCGTGGTGGCCAAGAGTGGCGCACCCATGCCACCTCCTCAGAGGTTTCCCAGACATTTCAGAGGTAAAAAAGGTATTTACATACAAAAAAAAATTAGAAAAAAGGGAAAGATCTCTCATTGAGAATAGCGAGGCTATGACACCAAAAAAGGTGTTGTAGCAATGCTTCAGTGCGAAGGGGCGTTCCTGGAGTGAGAGGGTTTAGGAGGCTGACTGACATCAACTGCACCCCTGAGAAAACCCTGGGAATGCCTCCCCACACCGACACAGGCGTTCTCTTCTGGGATTTAGTTCCCAGAGTGGATGTGCTGGCGGTGGGTGCCGGCAGAGCTTTGTAGCTCCCAGACGCCGGCATATCTTCCCCCATGCTGGGGTAGGTGCTGCTTATTCCGTGATAAAGTGGCACCTATGCCAGCACGGGGTCACGCCAGCTCCTAAAAAGCTTTCCACCTTCAGGAATGGGCTCTGAGTCTTTCTTCAGACCCTCCCAAAAGCTATTAAAGGAGGGGCAGATTCTTCCAGAGAAGTGGATGGGCAAAAGGAAATGCCTGACTCCTTTTGGAAGTTTTCTAGCTGAGGAAACTGATAAGAAGTCCTGATGGAAAGACCTAACCTGGTACACAGGCAAGTATCTGAAAAGGCAATCTTTCACGTATGTGAGTCCCAATTAGTTGTTGCAGTTTCCTCAACTTGTTGAATCTCTAGCATAGCCTTACAGAAAACCAAGACATACTTTTAAATTCCATAAATATGCCAGATAGTACAATTTTACATGCTAAGTTATAAATGATGCATTTTATGATGTTAAATCAGTAAAATAAGTTTGGGCTTGATGGAAAAGTTTGTTTTTGTTCCCCAAATTTACATTTTTATTCCCCGCAAAAAGACAGAAAAACTCTTTTTTTCCTATGGTTTCAAAATTTCCAGAAATGTTACATCTCTACCAATACCAGTTGCAAGCTGAATCTGATTAAGAATTCTTTGAATCATAAATGCCTCAAGAGAGACTGAATGCTTTAGCTGTCCTGACAACTGAGTCACATAAAGCAGAATGTGTGGATGATGGTATTGTGATTCACTGTTTTGCTGTGGCAAATACTGTCCCAAATACTGTTCACGGGGTGGAAAGTGTTTTAATTGCATGCCTAGATTGACATTATGGGATCTGGCTTTTTGCCAGTAGTTTCCCCTGGGAATAAGATTGGAGTCCTAATAGAGGGAGAGGATTTAATTTACCCTGGATGCTTAGTTGTGATGTATAGCTGTTTCAAGGGGAAGTTATTCTCTTTATTAACTATATCTGAAAACAACTACATCAGCATTTCACAATGAATATCAAAATATTTTCAAATTATATTCTAATATTTACAAATATATAGATTGTAGCGGCAGTAAAATTAGAGAATAATGATACTGAAAAGAATAAAACACACAGCACTAATTAGGCAAAATTAAATCTAAGATAACATCATTTTTTACAATAAAGAAATGGTTCTTCTACTGTCCTTTAACTGGACACTCTCAATGAGTTTTAGTATTCCAGAAATTTTACATATGATCTGTAATCATTCTTTGAAAGTGGGAGTTACCAGAAGTTACTATTTAGAGCCAACTTATATTTTCCTGCATCCTAGAGTTTCCAAGGAAAAAATGTTCTACTTTGGCATAACCATCTAAACAATTTTTTTCTTCAGTTTTTAGACATGAAGTAATACCAGATAAGGCTTGTTTTATTTTAAAGGTTGGAGAAAAGTGAGGTTAGGGAAATACATGTGATTAGAAGAAGGGGCAAAACCAAATGACAATGCAAAAGGAAGCCCAGTGATACTGTTCCACTCAAGGGCTTTAAAAAACCTGGAACCAATCCAGAGTCCAGCAAAAGTTATCAGATGTTGTTCAGCTTTCACTCTCACAGTCCCCTACTCAGGCAAATGATTGACAGTCTAAGTGGGAAGAACAGACAAAAAAAAGTAAATGTATACAGCTAAATAAAAAGATAAGAAGGGAAACACAGAGCATCACAAGTAAGGGCCAAATTAGATTTTACATGTGTCATAAATCGGGTTGGGATTCCCCCAACCCAACTTTGTCCTTTCCGCAGACAGACATAACATTGAGAAACTAATGTTCCCAAGTATACTGGGCCCTGATTCTGGTTGGGAAAATAGTTGGTGGGAAGGAGGGGGAGGCAGAAGCATCTCCTTCCCCTACGCTATAGCCCCAGCATCCTTGGGAATGAATGTTAATTCCCTGACTCAACTCATGGCACGTATAACATCTAGTTTGACCCTCAGATTCAAGCCAAGATCCACAGAATGAAAATAAGGCACAAGAGCAGATGTATTCATCAATCAATCAATCACGTCAAAGCAGTGACATTATTATCATGGAGACAATAATGTACATTGTCTTCATTCAGAGCCAGTCAGCAGCTAGCCAGTTTGACCAAGAAGCCACTTTCCCCCCATCCCTTTTCACTTTTGCTGTAGGTCCCAATTTGCAGGGTGTTTTATCTGTATTCTGTTTGGATCTTTGTCTAAAGCACTGTAATTATGCCAATAAAGGTGTGTGTACATGTGTACTTTTGCTGTAGGGCTCCCAAGAAGTACCACAAGCATCCTGGTGGCAAACAAAGTTCCTGCATGACCTACTGTCAAAGCCTAATCCAGTACACATTCATAAACCATGCTACAAAGCAACACATATATGAATTGTCTTTCAAAGCTTAACACATCAACTTAATACACAAAGTTGTAGATTAATTTTCAGTGAATCACTTGTGTTGTAAAAAGTCTCTCACCAAGAACCATAATCTTTGCTACAAAGCGTTGCTTTGCCAAATCACTTTTAGTGTGTAGAGCTATAAATCTGTCAGTACTGGCTGCTCCAAATGACTGCCTGCAGTGTGTAAAAACCGGACATTTTAGGCCATTGTTATTAACCATGATTATTGTGATGTACAGCTATGACCTTTCTGGCTATACGATGACTGCTCCCTGCAGTTTACCTGAAAGAAAACAGCTAAACTCATTTCCCCTTCGGTCCCCATTAAACATATAAATCAGCGTCTTCACTGATTGAAATATTTCACTACCCATCAAGTTTGTGCTCCTTCCCTTCTCTCAGACCAGCCTCTCTGACCTCAGTGCCACAAAGCAGTGATTAAATTTTAATGACAAATAGCACCCAGAGTGATAAGCTTGAGTGAGCACAAATAATGTAGTTCTCAACAAAAGTCAGCTAAACAGCTGATTTGCCTTTTTCATGTTTATTTTAGCATTGCCAGTCAAAGCACTGATACTCTTTGCTCCCATTATTTCCCCCATTCCTTTTTAAAGGAAAAAAATGATTTGCACCTGTTCTCAGTATCAGAAGATACCAGAGAGATATTTATCCCCTAAAAAGTGCAAAATGTAAAAGTTTTTTCTTTCCTATGAACTATTACAGCTTTAACTTTGTTTTCATTCCTGCAGATTTACTGCTGAGAGAAAGGCACACAGAATAAACCAGTATGAGTAAGTCTAGGGATGCCAGCCACCAGGTGGGACCTGGGGATCCCCCATAATTACAGGCCATCTCCAGACTACAGAGATTAGTTCCCCTGGAGACAACAGATGCTTTGGAGGGTGGACTCTCTATGGCATTGTACCCCACTGAGGTCCCTGTCCTCCCTAGATTCCATCTCCAAATCGCCAGGAGTTTCCCAACCTTGATCTGGCAAACCTACCCTCCACTCCCCACCAGTGGCCGGGGGGGTCCTGGCAATCCCAAGTAAGTCTAACAAGGCTCAGATATTTCAAAAACATAATGATCAGGATCCACATGGACAGCCCATTCCTGAGGAGGAGTTGGATCCACAGAGGCAGGGAGCGGCGCAGCCATGCTGTCTCCTCACAGGCTTCCCGGATGCCGTGGAGGGGAAAAAGGTATTTTTTAAAAGTAAAAAATGAAAAAAGGGGGAAATGCCCCATAGCAAACAGCAGGGATGTGCCACCTTTTTCCCCTGCCGCCACTCATGGGGGCATTCCAGGGGTGAAAGGGGCTAGGAAACTAACTAATGTCAGCTACACTGCTTGGAACGCCCCCCCACCACCATGTCAATGCAGCCTGCTGCTTCCAGGATTTAGGTCTCAGTGCAGCGGCTGCCGTGGCAGAGGCCCATGACGTACCGGAGCACCCAGGCACCAGTGTGTGTGCCACCTGGGACAGCGTATGTGCCTGTTATCCTGGGTTAAACAGGCACTTACACCACAGCAAAGAGGACAATTTTTAAAACAAATATTAAAGATGTGGTTTGTTGGAGTGTTTTGCTCTTCCTAGATTTTACTGCAGCAAACTCTGAATAGGAGTGTAACAAATAGGCTTATACACTCAATGGGGGAAATAGTTTTTCTGATGGGAAGCAGGACCTTTCAAAGGGTAAACAATAAAGAATTAAACAACAGTGTAATTAAAAACTGCTGCAATGGAGCACAAAGATGATACTTAAGTTCTGACATAACATGAAACCATGGATTAATTATACTAACTATAGTTGCAGTGACCGTTTGAATGCAACCACTCCACTCTGGTTAGTGGGGCACGTCAATAGTGGAAGAAAAAGGGGAATAAAACCCAACCTAAAAACAGAAGCTTGGTACCCAAGGTTGGGTGAAAAGAAAAAATACATAGGTCTATGTGTAAATATTGAAAGTATAATTTATTAGAAGCACTAAGTAAAATTTAAAATTCTTTAAAAGCATTAAAATAGCACAATGGCATATGCCATATCCTGAGGTTGATGACTGTAACCACATACCAAACGCATTTCGGCCTATGGGGCCTTCATCAGTGGTTAATTAAAACCCTTTCTTAAGCCTGCACACATACACAGAAATACAATAATGAATACAAATACAAACAGTTCAAACCCAACCAGGCATGTGTATATGTTGTAATTTCTATTCCCAATTACCGTATATACTCGCGTATAAGCCGAGTTTTTCAGCCCCAAAAAAGGGCTGAAAAAAGCCAACTCGGCTTATACGCGGGTCAATACGGTAGGCGAGGGGAGGGGGAGGAGGAGGGAGGAGGGAAAACTTACTACTGCCGCCATCCTTCGCCGCCGGCCTGTTCGCCTTCCCGGGGCCTGGGAGCGACCAGCGGGGCCTGCCTGGGAGCAGGCAGGCCTCGCCGCCGCCCCCCCGCCCCGCCGCCGGCCCGCTCGCCTTTCCGCGGCCTGGGAGCAGGCAGGCCTCGCCGCCCCCCCCCGCCCCCCCCCCGCCGCCGGCCCGCTCGCCTTTCCGCGGCCTGGGAGCGGCCAGCGGGGCCTGCCTGGGAGCAGGCAGGCCTCGCCGCGGCCCCCCCGCCCCCGACCCGCTCGCCTTTCTGCGGCCTGGGAGTGGCCTGCGGGGCCTGCCTGGGAGCAGGCAGGCCTCGCCGCTGCCCCCGCCCCCCCGCCCCGCTCGCTTTCCCGCGGCCTGGGAGCGGCCAGCGGGGCCTGCCTGGGAGCAGGCAGGCCTCGCCGCCGCCCCCCCGCCCCCCCGCCCCCTGCCCGCCTTTCCGCGGCCTGGGAGCGGCCAGCGGGGCCTGCCTGCTCTCAGGCAGGCCTCGCCGCTGCCCCCGCCGCCGGCCCGCTCGACTTTCCGCGGCCTGGGAGCAGCCAGCGGGGCCTGCCTGAGAGCAGGCAGGCCTCGCCGCCGCCCCCCCCCCCGCTCGCCTTCCCGCGGCCTGGGGGCAGCCTCCTGCGGCTGCAGGAAAGCCGCCCCCACCGGGCCTGCGCCGCTTTTCACCACCAGGAGCCGGTCAGGTAAGACTGCGGGGGGGGAGGAGTTATAAACCGACCCTCGGCTTATACGCGGGTGCCTAATTTTTCCCCATTTTTGGGGAGAAATTAGGCACCTCGGCTTATACGCGGGTCGGCTTATACACGGATATATACGGTACTCTAACATCTGGTATAATAGGTTCTTGTTGTAATAATGGTTAGTATAAGTCTCTCATATATTCTATGCACAGGTATCAACCTAGTGAAGCAGTTGTGGGGCACGCCAAACCAAGATTAAATTCTATGCATTATTCCACCTTTCTCCTGAATGTAAACCCAAAGCAGTTTACATTAAGAACATAAGAAAATCCATACTGGATCAGACCAAGGCCCATGAAGTCCAGCAGTCTGTTCACACAGTGGCCAACCAGGTGCCTCTAGGAAGCTCACAAACAAGACAACTGCAGCAGCATTATCTTGCTTGCGTTCCACAGCACCTAATATAATAGGCATGTGTGATGAACAAAGAGTTAATCTTTGAGAGAAAGAGAAAGGGAGTGGGCAGAGCTAAGGAACTCTCTCAGTTCTGGTGAAAGGAATCGGATTCTGATTTTAGTAACCTGCGTGTTCAGTAGCTGTGTTTGACTCTGGGAACCTGAGGGTTCAGATTTGTCTAAGCTGGTGTGAAACAAATCCTGTGGAGTGAAAGGCAGAGATTGGGAGGAAAAGGGCCCTTTCTTAGGTCAATGAAAGGGAATAGGCTCCGGGAAGAAGATATTCCAAATACAGAGTGTTGTTTAGGGATTACTGCCACAGAAGTGGGGTAGATCCATAGTGAGAACTGGAAGAGAGATTTCAGGAGAAATCTCCATACTTCTGTGTTTCTCTGAGGAAGAGAGATTGTATGGTCTCTAACTTCCCTGTTAGCTAGGCAGGAGAGTCTGAATAGAAACATCTATAAGTAGTTCTGGGAACTGAAGTTGTGAACTGAAACTAAGAAGTGTAATTCTGTACCATCTAAGCCATCTAAAATCTATGCCTTCTCTGAAGTGAAACTCATAAAATTTGCTCTGGTTCTACCTAACTACAGCTTTCCTTCCAAAACTATCCCTTGTACAGTGTTTAATAAATCTCTCTTTCTTGTTTGTTAACTTGAAATAAGCCTATGATGTCTCATTTCTTCTGAGGTAAGATAACTAAATGGGACTAAGAAGGAGAAATATTAAAACTCCAAATAAACATTCTGGCAAGCAAACAAGCAAGCGCTCTCTCTCCCTCAGCACACACACACAAGAGGGATCGTGATAGCATGCTCCTCTGATCCTGGAGAGAATAGGTATGCATCATGACTAGTGCCCATTTTTACTGGCAGCCATGAATAGACCTATCCTCCATGAACACGTCCACTCCCCTTTTAAAGCCTTCCAAGTTTGCAGCTATCACCACCCTGGACAGGAGCTCCACAATTTCACTATGTGTTGTGTGAAGAAATACTTCTTGAAATCAATTTTCTCTTCTCCATTTTATCTTCACAACAACCCTATGAGGCAGATTAGGTTGAGAGGGTGAGACTGGCCCAAGGTCTCCCAGTAAGATTCCATGGTACAATGGGGATTTGATTCTGGATTGCCCAGGTTCAACACTCTAACCACTATACTACCCTGGCTCTGAGACAACCGTTTGAATTTGGTTTTAACTGACTATAGTTAGGAAGCTGGTCTAAACTATGGTTTCATACATGAGTGCAAATATTCAACAGTTCCACTCTCATTCACACACACACCCCAACTACAGAGAAGCAAGGCCAGAGCAAAAATGATAAAACTATCTTTTGTCAAGGCAAAACAGAATTTGAACGATTATATTAAAGTTGAATCTTGGTTTACTACTGCTGTATTGAGGGTCAGAACTTATCTTTGGACAGGCTGCCAAGATAAGTGTTATTCTTACATTAGCAGTTATGAATGAGATCTCTTTTGGAGCTGGGATTTTATATTTTCCCAGTGGCTTTCTGTGACAAAAAAACTACTAGTTTAAACCTACTAAAAGTGCTTTGCACTAGAAAAATTCCTGCTATATTTCTCCTGCTGGGAAATTCCTATACACTGAGTCTCTGTATTAACAGAAAGAAGGCCAATTTATGTATTCCCAGAGTCCATTCTAATCTCTAAATACATGCCTAGAGGCCAAAAGTATATTTTGCCACCCAATTAATCCCTTCTCCAGGGGCAGGCTGAGATCAGCTCTATGATAAAGTTAGTGTCACATAATAAGGTCTTCAGGGTTATAGAGTGCATGTTCTGAAACAATACAAAGTCACTGTTTGGACAAGGGTTGAAGGATAATATTAATGACATTACAATGTATACGAAATATATGTGGAATTTTATTGCATTTCTACTGATTACACACAAAGCCCAAGGAATAATATGAGTGTAAGATGAGGAATATTTTCCCTGTCTCCCCAATTTTATTAGTTAATATTATTTTTCTTAAAAGTGAAAATGTAGATTACAATGTTTAATTTATAAGACAATCTTCTCGAAGTTGTTAATTTCAGTAATTGTATTAAACTCCACACTTTAATTGTCCATTCCTTTCTTGTATGTGTTTTCCAATGCTTATCAAATATGAATCTAACTATTGTTATAACACTGTATCATAGGCACAGCAAATTTCACATAAATCAAATGAATTCACATAATTAAAACCCACGAACAATTCCACCATCAACAGAAAAATATCATTTATTCTATTATGACAAAGACAACAATTATCATTATTTGAATCTAGATCCTATTTACTTCCCCTGGAGATAAATGCAATTGCATTAACTTCTTGAAACAATTTCCTTTAAGCATAAGAAAAGCAAAGTCCCTTCAGTAAATTGGTGGGCTACAATGCAGTTCCTACTATGGGAGAATGAGCTTGGGGCTGTTTGTTGTTGTTGTTTTTACTATGGAGTTATACAGTGTAATTTTGAGATTCATAAGTTTAAAGTGTGAAAATGTCATGTATCCAAATCAGGTGTGTTTGTTTAATTGACATTTTGGCCAAGTTACAACCTTGCTCCACATTTGGTAAAGCGGTGGGCTGTCAGCTGGCCATCCCTAGTCTCAGGGGTACATTATTCAATTGCAAAATGCTGGAATTCCTTTGGAAGCAAACTAAACCAACAGCAAGCACTTTAGGAAATCCTTCTGCCGTTTTAAAAGATTTGTCTAGCTGAGTTTGTTCATTAGCGGACTATCACACCATTGTGCAGATGTGTGCAAATATCATTGAGTACACTGAGGATGTCTTCAACTAACAGAAACCTCAGTCTTCCATAAGGCCTGGGAGGCACCAAAAACCTTTGGATAATCAGTTGTTTAGTAAACAAAAACCTATTTTACTTGATGAAACAGTCACACATATCTGATCAAATGAGCAACATGCTATGGAGTTCAATAGAAATATCTACCAAGGTTTACATTGTATCTAATACCATCTCCTTTCAGTGCAAAAAACAAAATAAAGTGTCAATATCCTCCCATACATATGGAGAATATAATTGTAAACTTGTCATTTTTCAATGCTGAAGGCAGTTTTTCCTCTTTCTAGATTTTCTGTGTTGTGCTTTTTGAAATATGTGACACACATCACACTACAGTCTTCATAGATAAAAATGGTAAGAAATGGAAATGAAATAGTCTCCATTTACTTTAAATGGGTAATTTTCTCTTGTGCAGACTTTCCAGGATGCCAAAGCCAGAATATGTATTTGTAAATGTTGTGTATTGCTATGAAATCATAAAACAGACTTATTCCAGAGACTCTAAACAAAAATTCTTAAAACTAGACAAATACAGATTCTGGCAGAAAAGCTATGCACTATGATACTGTTCACATTGTTCAGCAACATAAGTCATGATGTCAATGCGTATGGCGATTTATTCCACACTAGTATTTAACCTGACTCCTCACTGAAATCCAACACCTTTACTAGTGTTTGACAAATTATCATAACCTATTAAGAACTGGTGTAGCATAGTGGCTAAGAGACTAAACTACAAATCCAGAGGTACTTGGCTTAAATCTTACCTCTCTCATGAACTCACTAGAGCTACTCTGTGTGTGTGTGTGTGTGTGTCACTTGTAATACTGGGCCAGTAAAACTGACCTACCATACAGCTTATGTACATGAAGCACTCTAAAGGATAATTACTGCCATTTATAGCAAAATCTGTGCATGAGACGGAGGATCAGTAGCATTCTACACAGGAGCTGTCAAGGATCAAGCTCAGCATAAGAGAATTAATCCACAAAACAGAAACAATGACACAAAACTGGAGAACCCAGAGCCAACCTAAATTAAGGATGCTCAAACACCTGCTGCTTCGGCTCACATTCTTTTTGCAAATGGCAAACGGGAAGATAATTAATCGACAAGTTGCTTGGCTGTTTGCAATATATTCACGTCTAATTTCAACCAAGTCTGAATTCTCCCTAGAACCTAAAATGACTAAACTGGGGCGATCGTACTTTGGTCACATTATGAGAAGACAAGAGTGACTGGAAAAGATAAGAAATGTTACGAAAAGCTGAAGGCAGCAGGAAAAGAGGAAGACCCAACATGAGATGGATTGACTCTTTAAAGGAAAGGTACATTGTTTACTCACTGAGAAGGTCCTTTCCGCTCTGAAGTAGAAGGTCATCTTGTAGCTTGGGTGTTTCTCGTCCCATTGCTAGGAGAGGCAGGACTTAAAACTAAAGTTACTTCCTGTCTCGGGGCGAGGAACGCCCACACTTCCAGTATTCTACTAAGAGCTCAGGAGACAGGTAAATGGTAAAAAACAGTAATAACAACAAGGAACAGTTTAACAAGGAACAAACATGAAAAACTGTATAATAATTTGAATGTAACATAATGCTATGGTGTGAATGTACTGTGTTTGTTAAACTAATGTAGCTCTGGCTGAGGAACGTATAGCCACCCGTGGAAGATGAGTTACATCTCCGGGTGGGCCAAGATGACCTTCTACTTCAGAGCGGAAAGGACCTTCTCGGTGAGTAAACAATGTACCTTTACCGCTCTGAAGGAAGGTCATCTTGTAGCTTGGGATGTCCAAGAGCTATTAAACTGGGTGGGAAACTATGTCCTCATCTTCCACCACGTGTTGTAAAATGTGTCTGCCGAAGGCGGCTTCTGCCGAGGCTAAGGTGTTAATTCGGTAGTGTCTAATGAATGTAGATGGATTAGACCAAGTAGCCGCCTTGCAAATTTCTTTGGTGGAAGCCTGTTTGAAAAAGGCCGCTGAGGTGGCCGCGCTTCGCAGGGAGTGTGCTGTAATGCCCGAAGGGGTTGGAATGCCGCTGGCGATGTAGGCCTCCCTGATGCAGTTGCGAATGGTGGAACTGATAGTCTGACGGGACATAGGCATCCCTTTGTTGGGGGCCGCAATGGAAATGAAAAGAGATTCCGTCTTTCTGATGGAGGC
Source organism: Euleptes europaea (assembly GCF_029931775.1). Lineage (NCBI taxonomy): Eukaryota > Metazoa > Chordata > Lepidosauria > Squamata > Sphaerodactylidae > Euleptes > Euleptes europaea. Next base: position 67,701,891 of record NC_079313.1, on the reverse strand, counting down.
AGTTCTGGAAATGTAGATATGTAGAGCCCTGCGTAGGTCCAGAGTATGCCAGGTTCATTCTTTCGGAGTGACTGGATTTGGGCAAAATGAAGGCAAGTTGATTTCTTGGGCTTGGTGGAACCTAGAACGGACTTTTGGAACAAAAGATGGGTCAGTTCGAAGGACTACTCGGTCATTGTGGAAAATGCAGAGGTCCTTGCGTACAGAGAGAGCTTGCAATTCTGATACGCGCCTAGCTGACGTGATGGCTATTAGAAACAATGTCTTCATTCTGAGAAGACGTAAAGGAATCTCCCTCATGGGTTCAAAAGGCTTCCTGGTTAAGGCTAATAGGACCGTATTGAGTCTCCAAGTGGGGAAACGGTGTATGACAGGAGGAGTGGACTGAATGACCCCTCTAATGAAGGCTCTGACTTGTGGGTGTGAAGGAAGGGATACCCCGTCTAAAGTGGGACAAACTGAGGCGATAGCTGCTATCTGTTTCCTGAGAGTAGAGGCTCTGAGGTTTTGTTTTACACCGTCCTGAAGAAATTCCAGTAGTTGAGGAAGAGTTGGTGAGGTGGGGTTGGCTTCTTTTCTGCTGCACCACCTCGCGAAGGCTTTCCAGGTGTAGCTATAGATTCTCTTGGTGGAAGGGCGTCTGGCCTGTAAGATGGTGGAGATTACATCCTGGGACAGTCCAAGCTCTAGTAACCTAGTCCTTTCAATCTCCAAGCGGTCAGTTGGAACCATCCTGGATTTGGATGCGTGATCGGTCCTTGGCTCAGGAGGTTGGCAGTTATCGGTAGTTGCCACGGGGGGCAGACAGACATTTCCATTAAGGCCGGGAACCACGGTCTGCGTGGCCAGTTTGGAGCTATCAAGATGATGTCTGCTCTCTCGTTGCGTATCTTTCTTATCACCTTCGGGAGTGTAGGAAGGGGTGGAAAGCCGTACAGGATTCCCTGAGGCCAGGGTGAAAGAAGGGCGTCCACTTGTTCCGCCGCTGGGTGGAAAAACCTGGAGAAGAACCGCTGGACCTGACGGTTCTGCACCGTGGCAAACAGGTCGACTTCCGGAATCCCGAAGCGGTCTGTCACAGCTTGAAATATCTGAGGGTCCAGGGTCCACTCCCCTTCTTGTATAGATTGGCGACTCAGCCAGTCCGCTTCTAGATTGAGAACGCCTTGGATGTGTTGCGCTCTCAGGGAAAGAAGATGTTTCTCCGCCCAGGTCATGATGAGTGAGGCCTCCTGATGTAAGCGCTTGGATCTCGATCCTCCCTGCCTGTTGATGTAGGCTTTGGAGGCCACGTTGTCTGTGCGAATAAGAACATGATGGTTGTTCAGGATGTGATGGAACTTTAGGAGGGCTAGATGGATTGCTCTCAATTCCAGCAGGTTGATGTGTGCTTTTGTTTCCGAGGATGTCCAGGTGCCCTGAGCAAGGGCTCCCTGGGTTGTTGCGCCCCAACCCTCGAGGCTGGAGTCGGTGAACACCTGGATAGGTGTGTCGTGAAGGTAGAGCTGACCTGAGGTCAGGTTTGTGGAGTGTGTCCACCAGGTTAGGCTGGACCTGGTTTTCTCTGAGAGAGTGATGTACCGGTCTATCTTGTGGGATATGAGTAGCTGAAAGGGTCGAAGCGCATTCTGGAGAGGTCTGGAGTGGAAACGAATCCAGGGTTGTAATCCTATGCATGAAGTCATCAATCCAAGAAGGCGTGCGAGGGCCATAACTCGATGGCGTGGAGACTTGATGGTTGTCTTGGTTATGGTTGTTATTTTGTCTGCCTTGTCCTGAGGCAGGGAGACTATATTTTTGGTCGAATCGATGATGGCCCCCAGGTGAAGTATGCGTTGAGTGGGAATCAGCGAACTCTTTTTTCTGTTTATCAGGTAACCGTGGGTCTCTAGCATCTGAATGACTCGGGTGGTGTGTTCTGTCGCCAGAGTCCTGGAGGGGGCGCAGATGAGAAGATCGTCGAGATAGGGATGTAGTTGAATCCCTTCCCTTCTCAAGGATGCGACGATGGTGATGAGGATTTTGGAAAAAACTCGTGGGGCGGAGGCAAGACCAAAGGGGAGGGCTCTGAATTGCATGTGAAGGTGAGCATAGTTGAATCAGAGGAATTGCCTGTGGTTGGGATGGATTGGAACGTGCAGGTATGCCTCGGTGAGATCGATAGATGTCATGTGGGTGCCTGGTCTTAGAGCCTCGATGATGGATCTGAGAGTCTCCATGCGCAAGTGTTTCTTTAGAACGAAGTGGTTCAGGAACTTGAGGTCTAAAATCGCCCGCCAGTCCCCGTTCTTTTTTGGTACAGTAAAAAATACTGAGTAGACTCCGGAGAATTGTTGTTGAGGAGGCACCTGCTCTATCGCCCCGATCTCTAGAAGGTGGGTGATGGCTTGAAGAGTTCGTTTGTGTTTGGTGAGGTTCCGATACTGAGGGGAGGGAAGAAAGTGGTTGGGAGGGACTGTCCGAAATTCTATCTGGTAGCCCCATTGGATTGACTGAAGGACCCAGGCATCCGCCTGGGACCTCAACCACTGAGGAAGGAACCTTTGAAGTCTTCCCCCCACTAGACTGGGCCTGGCGTCACTGCTTGTTCCCTCTGGGGAACTTGTCGAATTTGTCGAACTTGTCTCCCTTGAAGGGCTGTGGTTGTGGGGGGAAAAGGACAAAAGATAATACTCAGTTCAGTTCCAGCTATGGCTGGAGCGTCCTCTCTCCGCAAAGGCAGGAGAATAACTGGAAGTGTGGGCGTTCCTCGCCCCGAGACAGGAAGTAACTTTAGTTTTAAGTCCTGCCTCTCCTAGCAATGGGACGAGAAACACCCAAGCTACAAGATGACCTTCCTTCAGAGCGGGAAACCACAGCCCTCAGTTTTCAAGACCTGAACAAGGCTGTTAGCGACAGAAGGTTTTGGAGGACATTAATTCATAGGGTTGCCATGAGTCGGAAGTGACTTGACAGCACTTAACACACACACACACACACAATGTGCAGCCAATAGTACCCAACAGCCAGCTGATAAGGAAAGTGGAGGTCTTCTGATCTCCCAGCCATGGAAGTTTGCTGCATCCTAGACATGATGAGATGCCTAAAACTGGAGGGGAAGTATCAGTCACCTAGCTAAGTCCCCTCAGACCTACATATCTGAAGGACCGTCTCCTATCATATGTCCTTCTGCAACTACAGTCATCAAGCTGCCATTTGTGGGCTCTCCCACCACTTAGGGTGGCCAATCTGGCGCTGACCAGAATTCAGGCCTTTTCTATGGCAGCTCAGCTCTGTGAAATGGACTCCCTGAAGAGGTGAAGGGGGCCCCTCTCTGGGGATTTTTAGGAGATGCTGCAAGGCTTGCCTGTTTGCCATGGCTCTTGAGAGGGGTTAAATGGCAGGCATCTTTTAAGGGGGGAAAGAATTTGGGGCTTGCTATTTTATCTTTGGTTTTAGCGGGGGATGTTTTAACTGCTATTGTAAGCCACCTTGAACAAGACAAAAGGCGGAATCTAAAAGTGTAAATAAATAATAAACGTATTAATTTGAATGCTGGTAGGCTGATCTCTGGAACCATTTCACACCAAAATTGAACACTCTTACCAAGTAGAAGGATGGGGAGGATGCTGAAACTGATTCCACCATCCCAGAGTACATATATGCATCTGTTAAACCAGCAGCAGCTAGACTGAGAGAGCCAAGTGGGAGAGGTAAACCCAGAGCTCAGCCTTTTAATGGCAAAGAAGTAGAGTGCTAAAGCACTGGTCCTTTACCTGGAGATACTCTTCGAGGCTATGAGGTGGTAGCAACCCAGAGAGAAGGGAAAGGGAGCAGCAAAAGCTAAGGAACCAGGCTGGGTGGTGAATCCAGGAAGGCTGAGTAGCTTTTTCTTTCCCCAGTGGCAGGAATGAAGTAGATAAATGATCATCCAAATGTGGATGTAATTCACCCATACTGCTTTACTTTCAATGGGATATGCAATCAGCCGTACATTCCAATATACAGCTGCACCTCAGTCTGTCTAAACTAGTCATACATAATGATGTGTGACCAGAGGGGGATTACTATGCACCGCTAATAGTCAATGAAACCACCAGGACAGAATGGTCAGTTAGGAAGGGCTCCATGACCCACAGGGAAAGAAGATGCTATCTCTGTCCCCTACCCCTTCCCTGTCACAGTGAGGGAAAGAGGAAAACTTTATCAACCTTCATGAAGTTATCATGAAGTCAAATCTCCCCTACCTATATACCACAGGAGCATCATCATGTTCACTAAGCAATCCCTGATTGCTGGAATTATTGAAGAAGAAGCTCTTTTTGGAGTTTCAAAAATGGTTACAAATATCAGTAGATGGGGAAAACAATGGGCAAAATAGGTCCCAAAGAGTGCAGAAAAGATTGGAAAGCAAAAAGTGGTTTTCCTTCTCACTGTCCACCCTTCCCAAATGGTAACTTTCACATCAAACAATCAAACCCAGCAAAAATTCAGCTTGGCACTGCTGATCAGGCCATTCTCTCCCTTTTGGCAAATGTGCACTGGCACTGCTTTATTGTAGCTAACCTTGAGTACATCAGTGAACCACTTTCCTTCCTTTAAAAGATGAAGGTAGTCCCCTGTGCAAGCACTGGGCCACTACTGACCCATGATGTTTACAAGGCAGACTATGTTTATGGGGTGGTTTGCCATTGCCTTCCCCAGTCATCTACACTCTACCCCCAGCAAGCTGGGTACTCATTTTACCACCCTCAGAAGGATGAAAAGCTGAGTCAACCTTGAGCCAACTACCTGAAATCGACTTCCATTGGGATAGAACTCAGATCATGAACAGAGCTGCAGCTTACCACTCTGCGCCATGGGGATCATTACTCCTACAACAATTAATAAGGATAACATTTATGAAAAAAATGAATACTCTAAATCTAATGAAGATGTAAACTACATATGATTTATCTTTAAAGTGAAGCAGCTGCTGCCATTAGTGCCACACACTAACCACAGAATTGGAGATCAGGGAGAATTTATTCATACTTATATAATATATATTACAGATTTGCAAAGGAAATATACCTAGGTAGATGTTACATGGAAAATATAGGAAATTTTTCTTGATGACAGCTCCTAAATGGCATAGCAACACCTGAAATACATGGGCATCCCCAAACTGAACATAATTAAGTTACCAGAGACATTCAATGTATTTGGATCCAATAACTTGATTAAGAAAGGGTTAGGGATGGGAATGTTTAGCAGATTAACCAGAAATGTAGTCAGTTTCTGTTTTTAAAAAGTCAGTTTCTGTTTTATCTGTTTTATCTGGCATATTAGCAACAAATAAAATTTATTTATTTATAACCAGAAATGTATTCAGATTTATTTAATATAATTACAAGTTATATGACTACTCAAGTAGTACCAAATAAGGTACCCGGCACAGCATTTACATATACAGGATTCTCACCTTTTTATTTAAAGGAATGCATAAAGGAACATATGAAATCCAGTGGACTGTGTAGTAAAATTCTCCAGAATACAAAGGCTAAGGTCCTCTGTGCTTTATCGCTACCAGCTCCTCCCCCATTTCTCACAATCATGCTTTCCTACCACTTCCTTTTGCTAGAGAAATTCTGATTTCCTTACTAGAAAAATTCTGCATGTTCATATTAAGTTGTTTGTAACCTGATTTTATGCATGCTTACTCATAAATCCACTGAGCATGATGAGTATCAAATAAGTTTGCACAGCATTGCAATCTTAATTGTCTTCAAATAACCAATAAGCTTTAAAATAGTAAACATAAAAACCTAAAAGAATAGGCCACTGAGAAGAAATGCAGAATCACAAAAGCACGAATAGCTAGAAATGTATAAAAAGATGAAAGTAGAATTCCACCCATACAGAAATTTAATTACATTTAATTTGTATAAGAAACTGCTGTACAGAAGAATCATATAAATTTCATACAATTCTTCTGTGCATCAGTTCCGTTATAACCTGAGTACTCACTCTTCTGTTTCTACCTTTGTCTCTACCCAGAAACAGAAGCTAATTCTCCCCATCCTCTCTTCCATAGACCTCTTTATAAACTGGAGCCACCATGCCCTACAGTTGCCAGAACTCTCACAAGATACCTTTATCTTGCAAGAGGTCAACCATCATTTTGGTTGGGCTGGTAATCGTGGCAGTTATCGTCATGGCACAGGCAACAAAATGATATCCAAACTCTTGCACAGGGAAGGAATTTTGCAAGAGCACTGGAAGCTCTTTATGGCATATATGGCTTTTCACATAAGTCTTTAAGGAGAGCTGGGAAGACAAGGTCAAAAGACTTATTTACGTACTTCATTTATAGTCCACCTTTCTCAGAGACTTAAGGCAAAACTTTCTCTGGCTGACAGGTGGATGCAGAAGCAAGAATGGGAGACTGGTGACAATGGAAGGCTGCTGTTAAAAATTTTTTTCCAAGGGTCTTTTTCACCTAATGGTAACTCCTGCTCTCTACTGGATGTGAGCTGTGGTACTGTTTTCCTCTTTAGCTTGCCATGGTTGCTTGAGTTGTTTGTTGCACTTTAGCAGAAAAAAGTTTGCAATGTTGCTATAAGTAATAAGTGATCCCTTTAAAATATTACAGTATGTAATCCTGTGCAAGCTAACTACATGCTGAGGGAAGAAGAAGAATTGCCTTTCATAGTTCTAAATTTATCTGGCACTAATTAGGGTTTAATTTAAAAAAGGGAAAAATATAGGCACTGGCAGCAATTAATTCCCAGGTGCACCAACAAGGTACAGAAAAGTAGGATCCTCACATGACATTGCCAGTGTCATTGTAAAACCAGAACATAGTAGCTGAAAATCCACCAGCAAATGAGGGTGACACTCTCAAAGGAAGAAAAGTCATCCATGCTGTATTTTCCACAATGAAAAAGGGGCAATATAGATTCTGGAAAGGTCCCTAGTTTCATGGTTTGGCAAATGCATGCTTAGGACACAAGATGAAGTCATGCCTATCAGGTGAATCTCATTCTGCAGTGAAGTATTAATCTGCTGCTGATACACTTTGTACCTCACAGTTTGAAGGAGAATAATGGCATCTGTGGAAAATATCTGGTTTCAGCCTCATTTGAAGCAAGGACAAGAGAAAATTATATATTTTAACTGAATATTTTATTGCACAAGAATGATCTGCGATGTTAATAAAATATTTTCTGCAATGGCTATTGATGAACCAAACAGGATGTTGGCTTTATGGGGGATATGCTGGATCACAAGAAAATAGTTCATCATATAGAGGTACACCAAATGGACAATAACTCTTTACAGAAATGACCAAAAACTCTTTATAGAAATATTTATAGGTATAATAGAGTCTGGTGGACAGACAGCAGTTTGGATCCTGCGATCCATCTGTGAAAAGCACTGACAGCCATTGGTCTTCCCAGTGTTATTCCCAGTATTATGGGACCCGTATGAAGTAATGCCACACAGGTAAGGAGGCTGAAATCTCTCCGTTCTGAATCTTACATGACTGAAGCTCCACTGGATGAGGCAGGATTCCCCCCCTCCCCACTATAGCCTCCTGGCCTGCATGGAGGTCCTGCGGGCAGTGGCGGATCTACTATGAAACTAATGAAGCTTAAGCTTCAGGGCCCCTAATCCCGGAGGGGCCCTGAAGCAACTTTTTTCTTTGATGAGTGAATTTTTCAACAAAATCAATGGAGTTTTTTAAAGTGTTTGTTATTAAAACAGGGCTATTTGAGTGATAGAATCATAAGCCAATGGGTTGAAGAACTTAATAGTGACCTTAGAATATACTGTAATACCCATTTCATATGGCCCCAAAATGTCCCCGTAACTGGCCAAATTTCAAAATTTTCTCGGAGACTTGCAGCACCCCAAAACCCCAGCTGTATGGCTCACCAAGCTCACCAGAATCTATTCATAGCTTACATTTTGCCAGCTGGATCCTCCAATCCTTTGTTGGGTGCATGGCTTAATAGTTCTATAGCTCAGCCCTTAGGCTACAGCCAATCAGAATAAAAAGAAATCTGAATTTTCAATTCAGGCTGCACTTGTCTCTCTTGTGCGTTTTAACACCAAAAATCAGATTTTCACCTCTTTATCCTAACGAGCCCCCTCTGATGACCTTATCTACCTCTCCATTAGAGAATGAACCAATACATCTACCATAGAACCACTCCATTTTACCCAGACCTCGTTGCTGGTGGAAAGGGGCCCATTTCTGCGACCACAGAAATAAACTTCCCAGGCATTAGAAATGGCTGCTGGGTGTGGAGGAATCAAGGAGATCCTTGCATGGACCTCACAAGGTTCTTGCACTGGATTTAGCCATATATAAGGGGAATACACACATTCACACACCACTTATCTATCACAGCCTTCCTCCGAAGAGCAAAAAGGTAGTGTACATGGATGGAATAATGCCACTTTCTTCCTGGTGATTACACTGAGTTAGCTTATGCTGAGGGAGAATTACTGGCCCTACATCACTCTATAGGCTTAATGGTCTGAGTGGCAATTAATACCCAGGTTTCTCCCACTCAAGTCCAACTCAAGTCTTTTATTATGTACCAAAACATGTTGATCTCGCCTTTCTCACTGTAAACAGTGACTCAGTCAAAGCTAGCCACAAGACACATTAAAATCCAAAGGTTCATGAAATTTAAAACAGTGGCAGCAGCCACCATATCCACACCAAATAAAATCTACCACACAGCCTGATGCCCTTCAAAAGCTCACCTGACCTTACATTGCCTGTGGAATCAGGCCAAAATAGGGGGACCTCCTCACTTTGTGTGGTAAACACTTCAAAGCACCCAGAAGCACTGCTGTAAAGAAGTGAGTCTGGTGGGTGGATGGTGGAGCTACAGGATGAGTTACAGGTTGCCCCATGGGCCTGACGCTCTACTCTCTGTCCTCCAACCCCAGGGCCATTCTCCCTGACATGCGCAGCAGATGTCATCAACCACCTCTCGCCCTAACCCCAATAAGGTGAACAGCGATGGCTGCATCGTTTGTCCTGCAAACACTGGGCATCTTGGGAGTCCCTGGGCCCAGCAGCTGAGGGCGAGCCCGTGCAGCAGGTGGACTCAATGTTATTGGGTGGCAGCAGAGTTGGGGCAGTGGAAACTGGGGAGGGTGGAGGAGGATGGGGCGATCCATGTGGACACAGAGCCGATTTGGGCTGGGGAATGGAGGTTTGTGCCCATGTCACGCCTGTCTTTTCCCCTGGTGCTTTGGACTGACAGTGGTCCCTTAAGGGGGTGGGGGTGTTTCACTGAAATGCCAGGATGGGAGACCCCTGGAGGTTTGGGGATGGAGCCTGGGGTGGGACCTCAGTGTGTGTGTGTGTGGGGGGGGGTGTTTTCCATAGAGTCCACCATCCAAATCAGCCATGGTCTCCAGGGGAACTGAGCTCTGACATATGGAGATTGGCTGGCATTTCATGATCCCTTTAAGGGGAGAACTTCACTGACTGGGAGCTCATCTCCCTAACCTTGCCCTCTCCTCCCCTAGGCTGGGTCTGCTGCAGTGCTCAGCCTCTGTGCCTTTCAATGTTTGCAGGGGCCCTGCCCATCAGGGGCCCACCACTGTCCCCCCCCCCCATGCTGCAGTGGACTGCCACTGCGCCACTAGACACCAACACAGCAGCAGCTGTAAAAAAAATTGCCTCTATTTTCCTTCTGGCTGCCACAGAAGTCTTCCCAGAGGGAGACGACCAGCAGAACTGTTGTTGTGCCGTGGCCAGCAACGGCAGCCATCCCGAGATTTAGGATTGTGCTGTAAGATACTCACTTCATTCTTCACTGAAGCACATTCAAGCTCAGGCTGTGGTTTCAAATGCACATTGTGAAAATCTTATTGCCATGTAAGGTAGAGATTCATATACTTGAATTTCCTGGAGAAATTTTGGCTACACTATGTTAGGAATATTTAAAACCTGAAACTTACGGCACATACTGTGTATTAAACAGCTACTGTGAAATCTTTCTATTAAAAATAAAAAATAAAAAGCCGAATAAGCAATTCCAGGATCATTTAGGAAACTTATTTCTGAGGTTTAACACCTGTGAAATAGTTCTTGGACTGCTCTTAAAGCAGGACTCAACAAATCCCAGGTCCAGGTTGCCATGGCACCTAGAATTTTCATTGTGAGCCTAGTATTAACAACAATGATTTTATTATAGTGTCGCTCAGTGATCCTCAGAAGTACAAACTTCAGGATATGTTTTGCTGTGACATATAAATACATGTTCAGGAAGTTCTCGTTATTGCTGGTTTATACTGTATATTAACTTTATACCATTCAGTGATGGTAGATGAATTCATTTTTTAACCAGCTGCTTTCTAGACTGACTTTGACAGTCAATATTTATTTGTTTATTTGTCATAATTTTAATAAAATTGTTAAAAACTAAACAGTTTTGAGGTAGCAATAATTAGAAAATATGGTCATTAAAATATAAAACCCTGAAGGCTAGAAAATGACTCTGGCTCCTAATTTTTTTGGCTGGCTCTTCGAGTCAGAGAAAATTTGTCAAGGCCTCAACATAAAGAAAACACAGATTTAAGCAGTAAAAGGTTTCTTTATACCCAACATAGTAAAATCAATAGCAATTTGGCAATATCTCTGCATGTGAAGACTGTTCAGATTTAAATATCCCTGAGCAGTTTATAGCCTTCTGTCAAGCACAGGGCACTATATGGGACTCTTACAAATAAACTCAACCAAATCCATACTTTCTTCAGTACTTATATTTCTATGCTTTTTTCCCTTCCTAATCAAACATAGGATGATTAATTCCGAAGCAGGTTCAAATGAGTCTCCACCCCACAAGTATGCAATGTGATTATTACTGGGTGTCTATGAATTGCTCCACATGTTTCTCCTTTAATGACTATTAAAAATGTCTTAAGATGGAACCCTCCTCAATTCCTCCCACAGAAGGACGGAAAAGGCATGGCTGCTGACTAATGCCTAATGAGCTACCTTAAGTAGAGGAATCACCAGTAGAACTGAAGTTGGCACCTGGGGTTACATGGGAGGAGACTATCCTTTGGATATATGGATCCTAGGTGATGAAGGGTTTTAAAGGTCACAACTAGCATTTTGAATTGGACTTAGAAATCACAGAGCTAGGAGCGTACCTGACTCTTAAACTGGTTTTATCAATTCTGAGACTTTAAAATATGCAATATACTAATTTCTTATTATGTGTATTTGGGTTTTTTTAGACTGAATGAAGTAATCACTGGTTAAAGGAATATATTCTGAGTAACAGCAACGAAAAAATAGTCAGCAAGAATCTTCATCTTGAAGATTCTTTGCTCAGATCTACCAACTCGTGGTTATGATTTGTAAATGCACTCAAGCACACTTACAGCCTCAGCAGGGTCTGCTTGTGTTGGTGTTCATATTCTTGATACCCTATAGCTGTTACGTCAAGACAATAATCTCCACTTTGGTATCACATCATCGTATGGGCCCAGAGGTCAAAGGGCACTCACTGGCTCTTTCACCAGCATAGATTAAAAAAAGAAAAATCAATTTCAATCATAGGATGAAGCCACTAGTATGTCCTGAAACAGTCAAAGCAGTGCATAGGCCCAAAAACAAAGGCCACTGATAACATGAGAAGCCACATGATTTGAGCCCATACATGAAAAAGTTGTAAGTGTACAGATAAGGGGAAGATCAATTTGGTTGCTTAAGCATAAATAGCATATGGCAGACAATGACAGAAATTGGTATGTGAAAATTATATACAAATACCACTACAGATTGCCTTCAAAAAGAAAAAAAATAGAAAATATGTATTGTTTTAAAGTATGCTCCAAATCTTTTTATTAAATTTTGATATTAAATACTGTATACATTATATAGAAATCCAAGATATTCATCAAAATAATTATGAGCAATTTCCTTTTATACAATATTTCTTTAAACAAATTAAACAGGAAAGATTGATATTGATGTTTTCAAAAAAGGAGAAAAAACGCCCAACAGTAGATTCCATCACATATTCCTCCACAGCATCCCACAGTTCTGTATCCAGCAATGGAAACATACTGTAGAACAGCTTGTGCAAGATGAGCTTCATCAACAATAAGTAATTTTTATTCTGTGTGAATGGCTGAAAACAATGAAGGTGATTAAGTGCTGCAGACATGTAGTCAGAATTTAGGAAACCAGCGAAATAATGATAGTAATAAAAATAGTTACCCTTGAAACAAGGATTTAGTTTGAGAACTGTTTGTAGGGCCTTATTTTGCTGATAGATGTCAGGAAATGAAAAGCACAATATTAGACTTGCAATTTATTATATAGAGTTATTGCTCTGGTTTTCCCCGTTTCTCCAAAGAATCTCCCTTTGCACTTGCCCAAGTAGTAAAAAAGTAAAACATGACTTCAGCGAGAACTTTATGTAGCATAAAGCATCGATAAGAACGTACAAAGGGCATACCAAACACACACTCAATACATGGCACGTACTCTACATTTTTCAGGATATATAGACTGTATGTTCCAAGTCTAGACACACTGTGGTATCCTCCCTACAATTTAAGCAGAAGCCATCAGTGGAATCCTAACATTTTTTGGGGAGTAAGCCCCACTGAATATATCTGAGCAGGATTCTGAGTAGGCCTGCTTAGGATTGCTAAGATCAATACATGAAAGCTGGGTGGGGGATGCAGATCCCAGTCCTTCACTCCCATATATATTTCTACCCAGCGTAAGGCTATTAGATACTCTGAATAGCATAAATTCTGAAATCTCAGAATACCTTGAAAGCAATCCCTTCAACAAATACTCACTTTCACCTTTTCTCTTGCTGTTTATCTTTAAACTTGTGATTTACAAGAAAATGGAATCAAACAATTTCTCTTATTTGACATGGATGATGAGCAAGGACCACAAGTTAATATTAACGCTCTCCACACCTATATCTCATAATCACAGCAACAAGAACTAATGAGGAGGAACCTCAAATGGTGGATGTACATGTTCTTGCAGTAACTACCAAGTATTTTGGTATGCGGACCAGCGGGGAGGCCAAACCTAATTTCTACTAAATACGTGTACAGGTACAGTGTTCTATACATGAGCTAAGTAATTAGTTACAGCAGGCTGGGATATGCCTTTCACTTAATAATTTAATAAAAGTTGTCAAATGTCCTTAATACTTCCTCATCACAAAAAGTCAGAACAACCAAGTTCACAACAACCATGTTTTACAGCATAACACAAACAAATCTGTGATGCGCCAACTTGCCCAAATGAGGTAGGTACCCACTCAGAGGGTGCCTCGGATGCCACTGTCTTCCTCTGCCAAGGCTGCTCCCACTCTGTTCCCTTTTCCCCCGGGGTTGGACACGGAGCAGCCTCTGCTGGCATTGGCACAGACAGGTTTCAGATAGGGACCCACCAATTACATTTCATTCCCTTCCTCTGCCCTGTTGCAGCTACACCCGTTCCTGGCCTGAGGGCCCAGGCTGTATCCATCGCCCTTCCTCCTTGCCCTTCTTCTTGCTTGCCCTATACAGGGGCTGCTTCGCCCTCCTTCCCCGGCCCCCCTCCCCACCCCCCCACCCTTCCTGGCCCTGCCCCTGCCCCAAGGATATAAATTCCTCCTGGCCCTGAAACAGCTGCAGGCTTTCCCATGGCCCCGCCCCCAGCTGGGCCTACTCATGCTTCTCCCTCATGCTCCTCCACGTTGCCGCCAGCCGCACCATCATCCTGCCCTTCTGCACCATCAGGCCTTTCCATTCACAGCCCACTCCTGCCCCCAAGAGAGCTCTGTGTCGCCACACTGCTGCCGGCCTCCCAAGACCTAACGCTGCGGCGTGGCCCTTCCCGAGCGCGCAGACCTGATTGCCCTGTCTGACTCTCAAGGCTCGGTAAGGTGTCGGCTGACGTAGAGGGGAACAGCTTCTCCCTTGTGGGTGTGTTTCGGGTGGGAAAGGAGTCCCGGGGCAGGTGCCTCCCCTGCCATTTAGTGACAAATCTATTCATCAAAAACTCTGTTATCAGTTGAATACTCTTTTATTTTAAGCCCCAGGCCAACATAAAAGCCACTTTTTACAAGAACGGAGAAATACCATCCTCCCACTGGTTCCCACTTCCTCATTTCCCCTACCTCCACCAAATCTTCTTCCCTCGCTTTGCCACCACCAACTCATTCATGCCATCACCCTTTTTCTCCTCAACATCCCACCACCTCCTCTTCTTTGCCTACCCACCATCGCTCCTTATCTCCACTTGCTGACATCTTCCTTGCCTTTCCCCCATGTTTCACCTGTTTCTGGAAATGCTAAGCAACACCAAAATGACATCTGAAATCTCACAACACAGTGTCACGAGCTTTTTTTCGCTGCAAGTTGCAATATTTGGGCAAGTGCAGGTACCACTTCAGCAGTCCGGCAGTTTTTCAGAAAACCTGTCACTACTACTACTACTACTTTTGTTTGGTTTTTTCACCTTCAGATTTTTCACCATAGCTAGGAGCTACCATATCCACTCATGGCCTCACTGTTCAGATTTTATCTGCTCTCTGTTCAGAATTATATATAGAAATACTCCAGTATCCATATATATGTGCCAGTGTAGTTTTTCTGAAACTTTAATGGAATTTATCACAACAACAACATCACTTGAGACAGCTTTATTTACTCTCAATTAACTCTTTACAACTCTCTAAAATTTCACCTTCCCTCCCTACCACTGTTGAACAGCAGCCTATGAAGAGGGAGGGCAATAAAGGAGAATTCACAGTTCCCTTTGAATACCTCACCTAAGCAAAAGTCATCTAGAAGTCTGCACAGGTCTTACTTCTCTAGTGGTATATGTCTGCCTATGTCAACAAGAACCCTCCAATATGTAAAGATGTAGAACAGCGCAAAGTGGATGCTATCAGTAGACTTTCTTCCTGATCAATAACTATGCAGATGGCAGTGAAGATACAACACCTTTACACTAATCAGAGAGCTTGTTTCTTAATGTATATTCTCTCACCCTAAATTCCAAGATAGTAACCCTAGTTCTCATGCATTTCATGCTTTAGGTCAAATTAGGTATAATGGAGGTCACCAATCTCACAGATCCGAATCCTAAAAGGGACTGCACTAGGAGGAGAGATTGGATTGAACTCTTCCCTCTCCCGTGGCTTCATTATTTGAAATGCTGTTATTATTCCTTTAGAAGAAGAAAAAAGCAGGTAGTTTAAAAAATAAACAAAAAACCTGATGAGATCTGTGACCAGACCTTCCCACTGTCTTTTTAATTCAATTATAACCATGATCCTTGTGGTGCCCCAATTGAGATTGCGCCTATGCATAAATACAAGAGGGTGGTTAACCCTTTTAATACCACATCGTTCTACAAATTGAAACCACACTGTGAGGCAGTTTCAACTTGTGAAACTGCATGGGGGTACAATGGTTAACTCCCCCCCTCTCCAGCCCTGATCAATATTGGGGTCCTGATTATTGTAATTTGACTTTTAAAAAATGCTTGGAAGATCTGATCACAGATCCCACAGGAGCTTATTTGTTTTTATCCTTAGGCTTTCAATTTCTATAATATCCCCCATTTATAGAAGAGGAGGGGGAGTTAAACTACTAAAACATCTTCCAAGCGCAAAAACAATTCCACAGATGAGTGGTGCTTTTAAAAATAGACTCCCCAACTATCATTCTCATTTTTTAAAAACGTACAATACAGAGCAGCACAATGATATTCCAGAGAGGCATGAGAAAAATGACAGATTGCAAACCAAGATCATCCGTACAGATATGTATCATTTCAGGCTCAAATCAAAGCAGAGAACAATTGCAAACAACATAGGGTTGGGGCATGGGGTTCCTTCTGTATAGGTGCTATTTAAGTCAGAAAGATTGCTTGACTATCTGATGTGCAATTACCTTATGAACAGCTCCAGGGAACTACCAAAGCATCTGCAACATAACTGTGCCTAACAGTAAACACAGAAGAACGGGCAGGTTTTTGTGGGCTGTCACAATAACATGACATTGTGTACAGCTGTAATAGAATAATGGGAACAATTACTCAGTCACACAACAAACTCCGTTTCCATCATACATACAGGATTTCAACTGGAACGCTGGATGCTGAAGCTGCTTTGAAAAAATAAAAAGAGCACACAATCACATCCCCCCCCCCCGTTTGTTCCCTCCTCTTTGCTTTACAGTTGGGACTGGAATGGGGGTAATCATGGCAATGAGGTGGTTCTTCGGAGAGGTTTAAAAGACAAGCCCAACAACAAATCTGTCAAAGAATACAAATCTGTCCTAAAAATGCATGGCACAAATGCTGATGGAAACTTCCAATGCTGGTCTTAAAGAGATGCGTAGAACTTCTTTAACTAAGGAGTGCTGAGACAGCGCAAGACAAGTTGAAATGAGAACGCAATGGGTGCTGCTGTCAATCCCTGGAGACTCCGCTTACCATGAAGTGGGAAAATAATGAGGAAGGTGAAGCTTTTTTTTTTTTAAAGGACCAGAGCAATTACAGGGGACCCTCCCCACGCGAAGCCTATGCTGGAAGAGCCCGTCCTCCAAGGATCCTAAAATAGAATGCACCCTAAGAAAGGGGGCATACAATAGCTGGCTTCTTTGCAGCCTCGCAGGACCCTTTCGGCTCTCCACGACGCCCGGCTTTCTCAAACGTTCAGGTTGTGCACGTGGAGGGCGGCAACACAAAGCGGAAACTGCGGGGAAGTAGGACACGGCTTACCCGACGGCTGGGGGGGGGGAGGGGGTGTGGGTCGCGTTTATGCAAAACGGGGTGGGGGGGAGAACCAGCCGCCGGCGTCTGGCAAGATCTTAGCACGTTCAAAGGAGAAACGTTTTAGGCGGGGGGCGGGAAGAGAGAGATGTTTCCTTTACTATTACGCACGTGCACACGCTCCAGCTTACACATCTACACGCTGGGTAGCCGTGTTAGTCTGTCTGCAGTAGTAGAAAAGAGCAAGAGTCCAGGAGCACCTTAACGACTAACAAAAATATTTTCTGTCAGGGTAGGAGCTTTCTGAAGAAGTGATCTGAAGAAGTGATCTGTGGCCAGAAAATATTTTTGTTAGTCTTTAAGGTGCTACTGGACTCTGGCCCTTTTCTACTACATCCACACGTGTCCACCTTGTTTTCATGCGGGAGAGACGGGCAAGGCAGGGAAGAACAACTGCCTGCCGCCAGTTGTTGTATGGGAGGCGCTGCCCCCCCCCTTTTCGACCCCAAATCTTCGCACATGCTCCCAAGGAGGGAAATGTGCTCCGGCGGGTGAGGGAGCTCAGGGGGCGAGGGGGATTCCCCGCTTAAGCAGCGCCCCACCCCCCGCAAACACTGACCCGCACGCACACTCCCATTCCCAAGCAATGCCCCCGAAGTGCAAAAGGGCTGTCCTCGTGGTGGACTCTCCAAGGGCGGCCGGAGAGCGTCAGAGACGCCTCGCCGCCCTTTCGCGCAAGCCGACCAGGAGGGCGTCCCCCCCCCTCTCTCTCTCTCTCTGGAGGGGCCCCCGGACTCACCTCGCCGGGCCGAGCCCTCCCTCCTGCCCATGGCGCCTCCGAGGCGGCGGCTGCTGCTCCTCCTCCTCGCCGGCCGCCGGCTCCGCTGCCTCGCCTCTCTCTCTCTCTCTGGCGCGCGCCCCCTCGCCTCGCCGCTCAGCCCGCGCGCCGCTCCGCCGGCGCCTCCATCCCCCCCTCCGCTCGCTGGGCGCCTCCGACGCCGCCTTTGCCCTCTCCGGCCCCCGACGACGAGAAGCCCGGGGGAGCCAGAGCGCGCGCGCCAGGGTCGCTTGCTGCCGCCGCTGTTGCTACCTGCTGCCCTTCCCTTCGCCCCCTCACAGGCGCCTGGGAATGGGGGGGGGAGGGAGGGGGAGGGGATTGAGCGCCTTTTTATTTCGGAGGCCGTGCGACGCGGTCCCGGTGTGTAAAAAGAAGGGGGGCGGGGGGGGAGAGAAAGGCGCCCTGGGTTCAGGCTCCGCACGTGGCGCGCGCCGCCTCGTGTCCGCCGGCGTTGCCGAGCCCGGCCAAACGCGCCGCCTTTCCCCCCTTCCAGCTCGCCGGGATGGCGATCGTCTCTGTCGACCGTCTCCACCCCGTCCGTTCACATCCTATTGAAGTGGAACCGCAACAAGAAAGTGCAACAATTTGCAACAAGAAAGTGATTGTCTGTTGCTAACTGCGCCGTCGCTGCTAAAACGAGCGGAGGGGGGGATGAATGGGGGATAACAGGGACACCGAGGGGTTTTTTTCTCTCTCCAAGCTTGCAATATTGCCGTGGGAAGCTTCTTATAACAAATTGCTGTCACATCTCTCCACATAAATGCTTCTGCTGCTTGATGTGTTTTTCCCCCCCCCCTCGATTGAAGGGCGGGGAGCTTTTTATAATTACACCTAGAAAATAACTTTAATTTGCCAATTTCATTAAATGATGGTGTTGCAGAGAAATGCAGGGGAATTATATATAGTTACAGGCGTTCAATCTACAGAGAAAAACAGCAGAATGCTGTAAATCCATAATTTCCCTGCAATTAGATCATCCTTCCATACATTCCTGCGATCCTGTCTCTCTGGCTGAGTCTTGAATATCTTTTAAAATAATTCAATCAGATAAGACATCTTTCCCAAGAAATGTGTACGATTGCTAAATACTCCTGTCCCATCTTGGACCAACAGTTCTCTGACCATGATGTACTAGTCTGCACTTATACTCCATTCTATCCATTTCATGCCTCTGTACCTTTTGCATGCTTCTTAACAACATGCCAGCCATTTTTCATTAGTAAGTAATTTTGAGAAAGGATAAATCTTGAGTGAAGCTGAGTACAATCAGAAAGCTACTGAAAACAGGCAGTTTCTTGGAAAGTGGTTTGTTTGTGCTGTTCGTGCACTTGATGTTTGTGTTTTTTCCCTCCTCCCTAGGAAGCATCATCATAATAACAAATAATGTGATGGAGTGTGTGTGTTTTCCCCCCTTCGTGTGGCTTCTCTCAGTCACCCATGAAAATTTAATGAAGCATTTAGGGCTGCTACCTTTGGAGTCAATGAGCTGAGCATATGTAGTCTAATGCACTTGCTTCTGAGGCAATAGGGTCTACTGCAAGCAGATCAGAAGTCAGACAGATGCAATCTTTTGGATACAAAATTCACAACCCATTAAACCTATTCTGAGATAGCAACTTCTCTACAAATAGGACTCCCCTTGCCCACACCTCTGAATAAAAACAGAGGGATCCGTATGGGCTTTCTGAAGAATTTCCATTCATACTACAGAATGTGTATTTGAGAATTTCATAGTGAGTTTATTTCATAGTGATATCAAGAGACGCTTCATAGTCAAGATGTCAAGGATTTGACCCTTCCACTGAGTTATATCTCATTTCACTACTACACTTTGGATTGCCTCATATATTGTTTTTTTCTTATATGAAAATTATTTCTAAGTAGGAAATAATACGCACTTTTATCACTGTGCGTAAGAACTGGAAGTTTAGACTACCAAACAAGAAACAAGGGAATTTCCTCAGTGGACATACCTTTTTGTGAGAGCACGATCAAATTAGGAAGATTATTAGGGATGAATCTGGGTGGAAATGGTTGAACCAATTCTTGTAACTAAGATTTGTTTGCAAAATTCAGATTTACATGCTAATCTGACTTGTTCTTCATCCTACCTAATTATGTATTTAAGAAAAGACAAGATCTATGTTCAGAGGTTTGTCTATACATGTTTTCACTGAACCCACATAGAGGGAAGCCGGATCAAGCCCACTTGCCCAGGCTTCTGATGTGCAGGCGCTGTGACAGGCATTGTGACTTGCCTGCCTAGTGTGAAGGTTTCAGACATCATGCTCTGTCTAGATCTGGGGAGGAGTCAATGGTTGTGGTGCATGTTGGCACCAATGACATTGGTAAATGTAGTTGTGTATTCCTGGAGGAAAATATTGGGTTGTGGGTGTTATGTACCTGCAAACAGCTTCTGAATTATGGTGACCCTATGAATTAATGACCTCCAACATATCAAATCATTAACAGCCTTGCTCAAGTCTTGCAAAATCAAGGCCATGGTTTCCTTTATTGAGTCAATCCATTTCATATTGGTTCTTCCTCTTTTCTTACTGCCTTCAACGTTTCCTAGCATCACTGTATTTGCCAGTGAGTCTTACCTTGTGGTCACAGCACTAAAGGGCCAAGGAGACAGCGAGACACCCCCATCATACATACACAATGGCCACAATTTTTATTGGTTCAGCAGCTGACAGAGCCTTTGCAAAGCATGGGGCAACAACCAATCCAGGAATTAGCTCGCCCTCCTGCCAGCTGATGTACACCACCCGGCCCTAGCCCACCTGCTGTGGCATGGCAGGCATGGGATTCAACACGGGCTGAATGTCTTTTATGTGCATGAATGGTACAGAGAACAACCTACATACATGGTACATAATCCACCACAGTTAGATATAAATAAGTCATTTAAGTGGCTGTGTTGAATTTAGGGATCTTCACCATTCTGTACCATTCATGTACCAGAATTTGTTTGGATGCTTAAAAATATGCCAAACTTTAATTATGAATAGGAATAAAAACTTTGAATGGGAGCAGCCAATTCTGTGTTCTCTGCTGGAATTTATTGATGCAAGTCACACTTTTTAAATATTTTTTTACATATAAGAGAACAAAATTACTCATGAGACTTCAATATGAATGCAAATGAACCTGCTGTAATTATACTGTGCAATTTTCTATTTAAAAAATAAAAAATTGAACAGACCTGAAAAGTAATTTGAATTGCAATTCTTCATTGTACCCTTTCATTATGCAAGAGTTACCATAAGCAATCTGTTCCAATTTAATGCAAAATATTTTTAGCTCATAACTTTTACACTGAAGGTAATTGAATGAGGACTTTTAAATACTCATGGATCTTTTCTCCTCAAGTGCACAGAGTTAAACAAAACACTGCCCCTGCACAACTCACACGTGCTTCAGTTGAGCTTTGGTAGAAAAAAACACACATGTAGATTATACTACAAGTGGACAATGTGGACTTCCAAAAACCCACAATAGACCATAAATCCAGTGGCCTAAATCTGACCACATTGCAATGATTTAAAGGCACTTAAGTTTCCCTAAAAGGAAAGGGCTCTTTCTGCCAATTCTCTACCTCTCCCTACCTCTATGGGGGAAAACGCATGGTCGCTTTAGCCTCCTTTATTCCCTGTTTCAGCCAGGATTCAGCCAGGATCGAATGCATGCGTTTCGCCGAACATGTGTTCGATCCTGGCTGAATCCTGGCTGAAATGGAATAAACGAGGCTAAAGCGACCATGCGTTTTTGCCCTATGTTGTTCCTGAGAGTCAGCAAACTGTTAGAATGTTTGTGGGGGCTCAGTGGGGTACAATGAGATCAAGGAATCAGCAGAAGTCTCCATGCTGTCTTAAAAAAGCATAAAGGCACTTAAGTTTTCTTAACTGCTTGATTGTGTACAAACCATAATACTAAACAATATTTAGCTAAACTAAGTTTTCTGACCTATAACTGATCAAATAATTCCAGCACACCAAAGGCATATAATGATAATGTTAACTGAAACCTTTGCTAGACCAGTGGATTCCTTTCAGCCTTGTGGTTTTCTTGATTCTCCTAATTTCGGTTTGACAGCTCCCCTTCTTCCCTAAGTTATCTTCATTTTGTGCCTGGTTTTTCTGCATTTGTGGTTCAGCCCTGAAGATTCTTCATTATTAATTTCCATAACCGAGGAAGGGCTAGAAGGCAATCGGCACTGGCTCCATCCAGTGACTCATTCCCATAATAGTTGATACACAGGCAAAGGGCTTTTAAAAACCTTCTCAGTGTGAACAGCAGCCCATGTTTTTGCCAAGCCAGTTGCTTTTGTTACCCCAGTTGTTCACTATTATTTATCTTGATTTGCATTCCAGCAGTGAACAGCTGGAATTCATAAGGGGAGAACTTTGTCAGAGCTTCAATTGGAGTTTCCAACCTCCAAGTGGGGCCTGGAGATCTCCTGGAATTACACCTGATCTCCAAAAATCAGTTCTCCTGGAGAAAATGGGTACTTTGGAGGGTAGACTCTATGGCTGAGACCCCTCCTATCCCCAAATCCTGCTCTCTCCAGGCTCCACCCTCCCATCTCCAGTAATTTCCCAACCCAGAGTTGGCAAACCTGTGTAAGCAGGAGGCTGGATCAATGCAAGGCAAGTAGTGAATGCATTTCAAAGGCCAGAGCAACGGCCACCTGACAAAACCATTACTAGGCCTCCTGGAGAATCTTGCATGCTTGCACTACAGGGCCCAGCTGCTCAGTTGTGGAATGGAATGTTCTCAGGAATGAGAGGCTGTGTCAGGGGCCACATTTGGCTCCCAAACATTCAGTTGCCTATTCCTTCTGCACATATTTTTGTTTTACCAAGCCTGTTCCTTCTGTATGTATTTTTGTTTTACCAAGTATATGATTTATTGCTTTCCTTATATTGCAGCGCATTCCTGACTTCTGAGGACAAACATCCTCAGGAGGCCAGGAAGAGGCTGCACTGGCTTTGGGGGCCCCCACACCGGCGTCCGGGCTACTTATGCCGCCTAAGTGGTCCCAATGCTGGCAGGGAGGCCCAGACACTCATCTCCCGGCACTACCATGGCAATGCCACCCAGGATACCAGTGGGGCCTTCTGTCAGCATCCTACTGGTGTAAAGGCCTGTGCCAGCATTCTGGGGGGTGGGGCTGCCTGTAGGCAGCCTCTTGTCCCCTTTCATCCGGGTATACTGGTGGGGAGAATAGCAAGGCTGCACCTGCTTTTTAGCAGGCAAAGCCTTGCTATTCTCAATGGGGCGAAAAGCCCCATTTTAAAAGAAAAAAGCCTTTAAAAGGCTTTTTTCGAGCTTTTGGCAGTCATGGAATGGCTTAGGAGGCGCCGCAGCAGTGCCTCCTCCCAGCTGTCCCCAGTTGCCAAAAGCTCACGAATGGGCTGTTGATATAATATCCTGATAGTTTTTCATTGATTTAATTTAATGTCTTTTGGCCATTTTTAATGCTTTATGTTACTTTGATTTTCAACTTAATGAAAAGAGCATTAGACATTTATTAAATAATTACACATACATCCAGTAATTACACATACCAGGAAAAAATATGGAGCTGGCCACCTAAGAAAGAGATAATCTTTTAGTTTTAAAAGTGACCCTATTGTGTTTGACACACACATATACTGGCTAAGAAAAGTGCAATAATGCTATTAGCAGCTTCAGGATTTCCTGTCTTCTCTTTCAGGCCAACAATCCTGACTTATTTCCACTCTGAAAGGTGCCTAGCATTTTTCGCAAGCAGTGTGTCAGCTAGGCTCAGCTGTCACAGATTCAGTGACGTGTAAATGGAAGCTCAGGATTTCCCCCGTGATGATAGGTCAGGCACTAGGAAACCTGAATACTATGTTTTAAAGCTGGAACTAGAAAATATTTGCTTCAAAATAAGTCTCATTGAACCCATGGACACTTCCAAATCAACGTGCTATAACTCTCATGTCATTTCGATGAAATTACATCTGGTAATCAGGGAGCATAGAATCATACAGTTGGAAGGGACCGGGGTCCCTCCAGGATCTGTGTTGGGACCAGTGCTGTTCATCAGTGACCTGGAACTGGGGGTGAATAGCAAGGTGGCCAAGTTTGCAGGTGACACCAAATTGTTTAGGGTGGTTAAATGTGAAGAGCTTCAAAAGGATCTCTCCAAACTGGAGGAATGGCCTTTAAAATGGCAAATGAGATTCAATGTGAGCAAGTGTAAGGTGATGCAAATTGGGGCAAAAAATCCCAACTTCACATATACACTGATGGGGTCTGTGGTGGCAGCAACAATCCAAGAAAGGGATCTTGGGATGGTAGTGGATCGCTCAATGAAGCTGTCAACCCAGCTGTGTGCAGCTGCTGTGAAAAAGGCAAATTCCATGCTGGCCATAATTAGACAAGGAATAGGGAATAAAACTGCTGCTATCATACTACCCTTGTACAAATCTGTGGTGAGACCACGCTTGGAATACTGTGTACAGTTATGGTCACCACGCCTAAAATAGTATATTGCAGAGCTTGAGAAGGTGCAGAAAAGAGCAACCAAAATGATCAGGGGACTAGAGCAACTGCCCTATGAGGAGCGGTTAAAATTGTTGGGGATACAATGCGAGTTCCATTTCTGTCAAGACAGTTAAAGGGTTAATTTGTTTGTATCAACAGTTTAGTTAGTCTCAAGGAGATGATGTAATGACAAACGTCAGTATTCCGTTGGTTAGCAAATTGCCATTGCAAAGGCGCCTTAAATCACGTAGCAGTAATTGTTTTATGGCCCTGTTCCTTTGTTAAGACAGGAAAAGTTTTCTCACTCACTGAGGCTTTGAATCTCAAACCAGAAACATGCTTGTTTCAGCTCTCCTGAGCTGGGACACAGACAATGGAGTTTAAGCCTGTAGTTACCTGTTAGTGCAAACTAGCAAGTTTATAGGAAACTAGTTAGTAAGAATTATTTGTTTTACTTCACGTGTACCCTACCCTATCTAGATAAGTAAAGGATTTTGTTTGATTAAGATAAAAGTCTTTGTCTCTGTTTTTGTTGTGTACTGTGATCGGACTCTTCTGTAACCACAATCACGATTCATCGGCTCTGATTCATAACAACGCTTGAGGCTGTTCAGCTTGGAAAGAAGGCTGTTAAGGGGAGCGTGGCCGTCTTAACTCATGGGCATGCTGGCCAGTTGCCCCATGCTAATCTATGTACTATACTAAACTATAAATATTTGTTATTGGAAAATGCATCTATAGCATGTGTTTTACTAAAGATTATGAACAATATTAATGTTAATTCGGGTTTGGATTAAGAATAAATGCTGAAGTATAATGTAAGAAAGGACTTGTTCACTATGGAAACACCAATAAATATATCTTTAATTTTATTGACCATTTACATTTTTATTCCTGTGAGTGGTTGTGTAGGTAGGGGCCCCAGTGCACTGCTTTGCCCAGGGGGCTATAATGCTGTTAAGACGGCCCTGAAGGGGAGATATGATAGAGGTCTACAAAATTATGCATGGCATGGAGAGAGTGGACAAGGAGAAGCTTTTCTCCCTCATAATACTAGAACATGGAGACATCTGGTGAAGCTGAAGGGTGAGAGATTAAAAACAGACAAAAGGAAGTATTTCTTCATGCAACACATAGTTAAATTGTGGAACTCCCTGCCCCAGGATGTGGTGATGGCTGCCAACTTGAAAGGCTTTGAGGGGAGTGGACATGTTCATGGAGGAAAGGGCTAACCATGGCTACTAGTCAAAATGAATACTAGTCATGATGCATTCATACCTATTCTCTCCAGCATCAGAGAAGCATGCCTATTATATTAAGTGCTGTGGAACACAGGCAGGATGCTGCTGTAGTCGTCTTATTTGTGGCTTCCTAGAGACACCTGGCTGGCCACTGTGTGAACAGACTGCTGGACTTGATGGGCTTTGGTCTGATCCAGCATGGTTTTTCTTATGTTCTTAAAGGGACATACAGGCCATCTAGTCCAACCCCCTGCTCAACATGTATTCCACTTGTGAGCTCCACTGAGGAAGACCAGGATAAAAATCTGACACAACCTCTGAAAATGCAGGTGCCACTTAGCCACCATGGCTAATAGTCATTGATTAATGCATATTCCATAATCTTGTCTAATCATCCTTTACAGGAAGCCACTATCCTGAATCTACTGCCCATCAACTTCATTGTGCGTCCCAGGTTACAATATCATGTACGATGGAGAAGTTCTCTCTCTAGTTTCTCCACCCACTCCATAATGTTGTACAGTTTTAGCATGTTTCAGCTAAACTGAAACCCCTAAAATTTTAAAGTCTTTCTACCTATAGAAGATGCTCCAACATTATTCATTTGGATTGCCCTTCTTTGCACCTTACAATATCATTTTTCAGATGGGGTGACCAGTATAGAGTTGCCAACCTCCAGGTGGCAACTGAAGATTTCCAGCTATTACAATTTATCTCCAGAAGACCAAAATCAGTTCCTCTGGAGAAAATGGCTGCTTTGGAGGGTGGACTCTATGGCATTATACCCTGCTGAGGTCCCTCTCTTCCCCAAACCCCACCCTCCCCAAGTTCTCCCCCCACCCAATTTCCCAACCAGAGATGCAATTCTAGATCAGAAGCTTTTAACCCCCTCCTTAGAATTTCCAGGAAAAAGAGTAAAAATATCTCAAGGTGCGAGCCAGAAGCAACAACACTTTTTTAAAGTTTTAAAACATTGTTATAATATTAGGTGTTGTTTCTATAATGCAGTACCTTTGCCATATAAGACCTTTGGGATTGAGAGAGACAAATTTAAAGAAGAAGATGCCTTGGCCAACTACAAAAATCAAGTTACATACCCAAAGACACATGCCATATGAAGAATGGCAACCCTTTGTCATATGACTGCCAATACATAGTCATTCAAACATAGACAATTGTCTTCCCTTTGCCATAAATTGTCTTTACCTTCCATGTGTCATATTCAATATCTCCCCTTTATCTTTTGCCTTTAAATATTTAGACAGAGTGGCGGGTTTTAAATGTGTCATTGACACAAATAAATGTTTAAGTAGCCATTCTACCTTGGGCTCTGCTCTTGTCAGATCTCATAAGCTAACTGTAGTTGGATATGGTTGGTAATTGGATGGGAAACCTCCAAGGAAAACTGAAAAGCAGAAGAAGGCTTCCTTGGTTATTCAGTAGGTGGCATTTTAACCTCAAAGTAAGAACTGTATCCCAGCAGGGATGGGGGCAGAGATGTCATGCCTCAAGTGGTTCCTTCTTTCATACAATGTCTGAAAGTAATACTATCCCTTCCACTGGGCTGTAAAGAGCATTCTTTGGTACATTTTCGTTAAAAAGAAGATCTAAAGTTAGAGTATTATTGAACTGTCAGATTGCATAAGTACTAACCCACAAAAGTAGAGGCAGTGTCTACTGGATTTGGGGAACAGAGCAAGTCCACATTCAAAGCCCATCAGCCAAACTAGATGAGATGCTGATGATCCCATCTGTTTAAGCTCTTTCAATACCAGCCGTGAGAAGCCAAGTGAAGAAGAGATAAAATTGGGAAACGTCCAATGGGGCAAATAGGAGCTTCAGAGAAAGGGTGATTGATTGATTTATTCATTTGTATTTATAGCTCGCTCTCAATTCACGGCCAGGCCAGGCTCAGAGCAGGTTACACTATCTAAAACACATAAACACATAAAATATCAATTTAAAACATCATATTAATAAACAAAGATGACAGTTTAAAACCCCAGTTGCCACTGTGGAACTGGATTACAGCAGATCACCCCCACAGATGGCAGAGTGTGTGTGTATAGGGGGGGGGAGAATAGGGAGCCCAGCAATAGTAGATAACTTGCGGCTGCCCTCAGTTGTAGGCCTGGCAGATTACGTAGTTCAGTTTTACAGGCCCTGTGGAACTCCATAAGGTCCCACAGGGCCTGATGTCACCTGGCCCTTTTAGAGAACAGCTTCACATCCTTCAGGGTGGGGGAAGCATAGGGGAAAGGTTAAACATGTTGTCTCTCAATGCTGAGACCCAATTTAATTTGCCACAACCCCAATACTATAATGGCTATTAAATGTTAAAGAGATATGAGATCAACTGACAGATCTCCAAATGTTCTGCCCAGCTTGACCCATAGCTAGGAAACTAGCTATGGATAATACACTAGCTACCTCTTTACACATTATGGAGTACAAAGGTTGGGTTTGGGGTCCCCACCCTGTCTGCTGTCAGATATGTAATAGTTACACGTGAGTTGCAGCCTCTCCTCAATCCCTGCATGTATGGTGCCTAATTCAGATGGTGATATGGTGCACATTTTAGATCTATGCTCATAAAATCAAATTAATCCAAAGGGATGCTACAGAAATATGCTGCAATAAGTATTTGCAACACCAGGAATAGTCTGACCACAGGGGGTGTGCCTGAGGCTACAGAGCAAGTGCAAGACCACTTACTGAACTACATACCAGTACTTCCCTATGCTTTAAATAAGAGATCATATTTGACTTTTAACAGTTTGGCAACAAAACATCTACTAAAGATTACTTGTTTAGGCTGGCTGCAAAGTTTTCTTGAAGTTCAGCATGAGATCATATATCATTTGTACATGATGGATTGCCCCGAGCAGTTTTCAGGATTACTGAACACAGGGAACAAAGATTGAGAAATTATCTCCTCTCAGTCTAGATTGTCACTACCAATTCAGATATTTAAATCCCAATGAGTATTTTTAAACAAATCCTGATAAGGAGATAAATAAATAAATAAATAAATAAGAAAATGGTGTTGGCCAAGTGCAGATTTTAGTCTTCGATGTGTAACACATGTTACTGCATCCTTAAAAAAGGATCACATCTGTGTATCTTACACATCTGCCATTAGCATCTGGATAATTCATGTCTACTGAAAATGGTAACACCAGTGTCAGTATTCAGAGAAAAAGTTACAAGAAGCCACATTTATTAATTTTGAACAAGTAAAAGTACAACTGTTGTAAAATATAAAAATCCTATGTCGTTCTAAAACTGTTTTCCTGTTTCTTATCCATAACTGTTTTAATATAATTCCTTCCAAGGTTAACTCGTTAATCTAGGCCTAATCTAAATGCAGGGTTGTCAGCTCTGGGTTGGGAAATACCTGGAGATTTGAGGAGCGGTGGAGCCTGAGGAAGGCAGTGTTTGGGGAGGGACTTCAATGGGATTTAATGCCATAAAGCCCACCTTCCAAAGCAGCCATTTTCCAGGTTGGGTTGCCAACCTCCTGGTGGCACCTGGAGATCTCCTGCTATTACAATTGATCTCCAGACAACCAAAATCTGTTCCCCTGGAGAAAATAGCTGCTTTGGAGGGTGGTCTCTATGGCATTATACCATGCTGATGTCCCTCCCCTCCCTAAACCCCACCCTCCCCAGGCTAAACCCCCAAATGCTCCAGGTATTTCCCAATCCAGAGCTGGCAACCCTATCTCCAGGTGAATTGATCTCTGATGCCTGGAGATCAATCGTAACACCCGGAAGATCTCCAGCCACCACCTGGAGGTTGGCGAGAATAAACAGCACAAAGCTCAAACAATATCAAAAAGCACTATATTCAACAACTATAACACTACAAATGTACCCCACTACAAAACACCCAAAGACATGTGAAAAGTATAAGCACAATTACATAACAAAGACACTGTTAATATTCAAAATACATGGTCAAAAGTCCATAAGCTAAATTGTGCAACTGAAAATGGTTTCTTCTGGTTGCCTGAACGGCTGTAAGTGTGTAGACTTGTCTTCTCGAGGAAGTTGTTGTAGCCTAAGATGGGAACGCTTTCTGGATTGTTTTTAATGTTTTCGCCACTAGAGGGCTTCATCAGCCTTATATTTTACAACGCAGCGGTTTATCATTGCCCCATAGGGTTCAACATATCAGTGATGCCTCAATGGGCTAGGTCATCTCACAGATAAGAAAGTCAATCAACTCTTTTGATCTCAGGCATCCTTACCATAACACCTCATGTCACCTCAGGACCTGTTTTAGAGTGTAAAACCTGGTCCTTTGGCCCCTCTGTGTGTGTGTCTTGGATCCATGCCACACACCCCACTTGCATGTGAGTCTTCTCTTTCTTCCAAAAATGCTGGCCATTATTCTCCTTCACGTTGCTTCCGCAGATGGTAAATATTACCCTTCACTAAACACTATCCAACCTCTTTCCTTTTTCCTAAGTAAGAATACCTCATTTTATTGTGCTCCGCAGATATTGCATTTTTTAGCAAGTCTACTGGCGCCGTATTCCCAACAGTATGTGGTCACTTCATGTTTCTGTGTCATGGTTTGGTAATTCTCACAATATTTCAAACTTTTAAATTATTATTACAGTACAATGAGTTTTTTTAGACATAATGCTCTTGCACACTTAATAGACTACAGTATAGTATAAACATAACTTTTACATGCACTGGGAAACCAAAACATTTGTGTGACTCGCTTTATTGCAATATTTGCTTTATTGCAGTGGCCTAGAACGGAACCCACAGTATCTCCGAGGTATGCTTGTAGTTGGCTTTTGTGTGCTTTAAGTGCATGTTTTATTGTTTGAAGTTCATTTTATTTTTATTTTAATAAAACTCATTTTTGTTCCAACAACTGTCTCTTTATTTGGAGAGTTCTCACCTGGAACAATCATGGTACACACAGGTTATTGATCCTAGTTACCCTTCCCCCACGCACACACTTGCTCTGTCTCCAGCTAATTTCCCCAACTTAAGGGGGGACTGCTTGCCTGTGGTAACAGTTTGGCCTGTCCAAACAGGGTAAGTAAAGTTGTCAGCGGTATAGGCATGTGAGGCTACTATCACTGGGAAGGCAAGAAGATCATATAGACACACCTCTTGAAATTTCCAGTTGATGATACAGCAGTGTATTTGATCTGAGTGTATGTAAACCAAATAGCTCTGGTCGGATGTGTGACACAGTCTAAAATATCACGGGGGTGGGGGACTTGGAAAATGGCACAATGTGCAGGAGATATATATATGGGGGGTTACATTTTTAAAAACCAATGAATTTTTGTATCTTTATTGCAGAATCCAAAGACCAAAGTGGTGTGTGTATATCATAGGTCACAGTGAATGGCAGACACAAGAAATGTTTACCTCTGAGCCTATACGCTGTAATGAACTCTCTAGTGGGCCCTCCAGTCACTCATCGCCTAACAGTTCTGTAGAACCAACTGACCCTGATAGACTAGTACCATGCCCTCTCTTTACACATGATTGCAAGGTGCAATGACAGTCATTAAATGCTCCAACAGCACACCCTATAGGTTTCTAATGATAAATGGATGCATGTAAAGGAACAGTTTTCACATTTTTGCCTTTGCCTTGTCACGTTTTGCCTTTTGTCTTCTTTGAATTGTCTATTACCAGTAGGAGCTCAGGTATCCCTCTCCCAGATATAAGCATGAAATCTTTAATTTCCCTCTGTTGTCTTTCTGCTTGCTTTTCAGGGAAGGGGAAAAAACCTAGCAAGAACTGATCAATTGGCTTTCCACCTTATTTTAATCTGGGATTGTTTTTGAAAGCTCATGTTAGTGTGTGCTGAGCCCTAACATGACAATTAAAGAAAAGGATAAACACATGATCAATATGTATCAGTTCTGAAGCTTCATAATTCAATTACCTTGAATATTAGGATGCTTTATACTTTGAGTTTTATGCCTGAGTTTTATGCTGTCTTCCTGCTAGTGTAAAAGAAAACATTATGATGATAAAAATCAGTTAGTGAATTTAATCAACTTCTTTGCTAATTCCACCATTAATATGCAAGGACCTATAACATGTATCTTTTATGTCCTCTGTAATTTACATTAATATGATAGAAGACAAATCTTTCTTGCATTTCACTTAGTCTTTCCCTTCCAGATTCTGTTAATCACCAAATTATTATTTAATGTTTATGGCTGTTGTAGATTCAAATCAGGGCTGAAACCTACTTTTGTGAAATTTCATATATACAGGCCATATGAAAAAGAATGGAATTAAACTATTGTAATCATTTAATGAGTATGGTTATGACTCAAAGCAGTGAAAGACTAAACTTCAGATGGTAGCTAGCGAAAGAGATTTTTTTTAAAAATACAGCATACGGTCCGGTACCTGCATGAATTCAGTCCAAAAGTACAGACCTGAATCCACTGTTCCCATCAAACCAAGTGGGATTTCTCTGAACATAAGACCACATTCCGGTACTTTCTTGCTACATTACTCTAGTGTTATAGGGAGTGAACAGAATACTTTTGCAGTGTCTTCAAGCAACTTTCAGCTGCCTTGAGCAAATTATCTGGAGAGGTAGCATAGAATTTTACTATATAAGTAAACTTTATATTACTAACTTAAAGTGATGCCCACTGCCTTGCAAAAATAATTAGAGAAATCTCTTAATTTCTTATTTTTAGGTGTACATCTAAGATTTAATGCTGTCTAAAAAATATAATGTGAATTTAACAGAGGATGTTACATTAATATGGAATGAAGAAAAATATGGGCCAAGAGAAAGCTCTTCCCCAACTGAACTTTTAATTGGAAATGCCACAACTGAATCTACAACCTTCATTATACCACACCAGACTTCACCACTGAACTACACACCCTGTCCTGTAAGTATGGGTATTAAACCATTCTATGGTTCACCATCATAAACTTAAACACCAGGTTTCCTGTAGGGCCTGGAATATGATACAGCTTTCTGTCTTGAAGATCCGGGCACCATGCCAGCGAAAGTTAGCAGTTAAGGTTAGCAGTGACCACAACCTATTGAAACTAACTCAACAAGTCAGTGGCAACCAAATTAAAACCTATTGGGAGACTTCTTCATAACTTACATGAACCAATTTAATTATAATTATGCCAATTATAACCCCTTTCTCAATATGTTACTAATGTATTGCACAGTCCCCATTATGGGGTGGGTCCAGGCCAGTGAGGCCAAGTTAAATGAATAAAACTTTCTCTTGCATTCTCATTTTCACTTTTCAGAGGGATTCGCAAGAGAGTACCAAAGAACGCAACCTGACACAGCAGCCTTGATGACACAAACTGCCTCACCAAGACTTATATTGTTCAATTTGGGATGTCCATGCATCCCAATATATATATATATATATATATATATATATATATATATATATATATATATATATATATATATATATATATATATATATATATATATATAAAGCTAGAGCTTCCTTTCTAAGATGCATTTTTACACAATGGGACTAAAAGATGAAAGAAAGCACAAGAGATAGCAGAAAGTATGTCTGTATTCACTGCAAAGTACAAATGCATTTGTGAAATTAAATGAGGAGGAGAAGGAGGAAGAGTGATTTATCTCCCTCTTTCTTTAAGCTTTCTCTGCCACCCACCTCCTAGTTTGCTTTTGCCTAGATGCTG
Organism: Euleptes europaea; assembly: GCF_029931775.1. Taxonomy (NCBI): domain Eukaryota; kingdom Metazoa; phylum Chordata; class Lepidosauria; order Squamata; family Sphaerodactylidae; genus Euleptes; species Euleptes europaea. Next base: position 67,668,849 of record NC_079313.1, on the reverse strand, counting down.
CAAATACGCCACATACACTATAGGAGTAGAAAAGCTGGTGTCCTTCCCTCTACTGCAAAGGAGAATTTTTTCTTAGATGCCACTTTCTACCCATCCAGTTTAGAGTTAAAGCACTAGAGTTTAAGCACCCTCACCCCTGCCCAAGGACAATCCCTAAGTATGCTTGACTCATAACAGGCCTGTCATTGCTAGGGCAATCAAGACCATGTGAATGACCTTCATGGGGAAAAAATGTTTTGTTCTTTTGCTAGGGGACTGTTGTGATTTTAATGCATCTGCTCCTCCTAATTTGGCTTGCATTGCTAACGGTGCTCCCAGTGATCGTCTAAACCTCATTTGGAGCACCTGCAAACAATTCGTTATATTAATATAACAGCAGGGGAGGAGTAGAGCAACTAATAAATAGGATGTTGAGCAACTTTGCCTGCCAAAGCTGCTTTGCACAGGAAGTGAGATGTCCCTTCCATCCCCAAACCCAGACTCTCCGGGGAGCTGCTCAGAGTACCCTTGTAGAGCAACCTGTCAGCACTCACATCTGGCATCAGATAAGCACGTAAATTAATTGTCCCTTCCAAACTGGATTTGTGTTCAATACATCTGAGAGAATCCAGCATGATCTGAAACAATTTGTTCTTGGTTAAAATAGAATGAATGGGCTTCTGTTAGAGATGGCTTTGAAAGGCATTTGGTAATGATTTGTACCAGCTGGGCCTCTCATTATTCAAACTAGATTTGTATAAATCGGCGCATGAAAATAAAGCAATTGGTCAATGCCTTTTATTGTGGTTGTACGTGCAGCAGTTATAGCTAATATTAGAGCCCTCCACCTTTTCGCATTTCCAGAAAAAATATGGATTTCTTTTATAGGAAAAAATATGCTGAAGGTTATTTTGATGCATCACACTTCAATTAAGTTGTATTTTTTTTCAGTCACATTTTACAAATGTCAATGGAAATCAGAGGTCAATTAGATAAAAGCAGCACTTAGCTGATCAGAGTGGTTGTGGAACATAATTTCGTGCAGGTGCTGCACTGCAGACTGTATGGAAGACATGCATTCTCACATATTCAGTAAGCACCTACACTATTACTGATGCATTTGTAGTGTATAAAATATGCTTTAAGCAGGCTGTAGACAATGACAGAGCTCCTGTGTATGGGTCGCGCTAATTTAAATAAAATTTATGAGCAAATAAACACATAGGACTGCAATTAATGCAAGCAATCCAACAAAGATCAGCAGAACTAATATTTGGTAACAGCTCTCAAAATCTCTCAAAAATTATCACAGCAGAATTGTGATGTTTATTTTATCCCATGATTCAGAGACCCTGTACCTCCAGTACAATTGGGGTATACAACCTTTTTGAAAATGAAAACTGCTTTGGAAATCTTTGCCATTGCATGCTGAAAATAAACACAGTAGGCTCAATTCATCCCCTCATTCTGTACTCGTGGAAGCAGAATAATCATAGTTAAAATTTTGTGTTCCTTCTGGGTCAGGTTAATACTTTTGAACATATTATGGATGATGCAGTTCTGTATTCATTTTCTTCCGTGGTAACTGGTAGGGATGTGCATTCAGATACCGTAATTAAAACCCAAACAAAATAAAAAAGCCGAGCATGGCTAGCTATCAGACAGCCCTGGAAAGAGTCCCAAGCACAGTTGAGTTTTGCACTGTCAGACCCAATAGTTGAGAATGGGTCACTCATGATGATGGGCTACCCCAGTCGCCAAAATTTTGCTTAACCAATTCTCATGTAGCCATCCAGCCACTGGATTCATGAGGGTAATCACTGATGCCTGTTGCTATCATCCCAGCAACCCTTGTTCTCCATCTTCTCTCCTTTCACAAGGCTTGTAGATTTATCACACACCAACAGTGATGAGGAGAATTCTAAACCCAGAGAAGGCTAGCCTTCCACCTTGCTAGAGCACAGTTTTAGAAGCAACGGAGGACCATGACAGCACCTTCCATGTGCAAGTTCCATGCTGAAGACAGCTGAGATTAACAAGTAGAGGGTGGGTACAAATCCCTGTCTACCAGAACTCATTACAATAGAGCCAACAGCTATGAAATGATCCAAGCAGGAATAAAGCTCTGAAGGTGTCATAAGTGAGTTTGTCAACTCTTTTGGCCTACTAAGCTTTCTGTGATTTTGAAAACTGCATTATCATAGAGCAGAATCACAGGCAGAGCTCTCCCCTATCACTCCATGCACATGACAGGTACAACAATGCTGGGCAAATAACTGTCTGTTAAGCAGCTTGCAGTGGTGCACAAGTTAAGCTAGAATAACAGAAATGGAAACTAAAAAGCACAGCAGTTCTCATGCACAGTGATCATTTTCACTGTCTATCCACTTGTAGTCTTCTTCCCCAGTTAAGACTGGTCCAGGGCTGGTCCTGGGTTTCAGTCACCCAGAAATGCAGTTGTGTTACACCAGCATGACATCACATTGACAACACAGCAATGTTCTCCAAGTGGAATCATCCTTTCTGCACTGTGTGTGCCCCACTTTCTGAGACACTGCTAGCAACCGGTAAGAGAGGAAGGGTTATTAAACCAATATACAGTAGCTTCATGGTTCAGGAGTCAATGTTTGAGGGAAGGGATCTCCCTCCCTTGTTTATGTGTGTGGGTGCATCATCTTTGTATCCCCATATGGAGAAGTGGAGGGTCCAGTTGCTGTTTGTGTCCTGAAATATTGTATTTGTAACAACTCTCTGCAGAGTAAAGTTAGCAATAAGCAGTAGAGCAATATGCAACACTAGAGTTCCTATCACCAATCTCCCTTGCGTCCTAAGACCCTGTACAGTCCTAAGCAGAGTTAATGTGCTTAGAAGGGTATAATTTGGCTTGGGATTGTGATGTTAGCCAAAGCCCAAGGTTACTGTGCTGGGTGCAAAATGGTTTGAAAATGGCTCTGTTATTGTCATTTACAGCATAGCAATATCAAAGTTTGCCCAGTTGAATCAGGCATGCCTAAGAGCCAGGCACAATGTAACCAGGTATGTAGTGGACATAAACTGAAAAAGTCTGGTATGGCATGCCAAGGGCTGCCTTCTTTTAATTTCTGGTCTAAAGATAATAGATGTTCCTTATGCTTTTCTTCATCAGTCCTTTACAGTAGCTAATTTAGTGGCTGCAGCTGATTTAAAGAGAGAGAAAAATTAGCAAGTCAAATAAATCACTACCGTCCCCTAGTATATCATTGTCAAACAGATGCTAAACAACAGTACACAAATTCTGTGCTACTGTCTCTGAGAAGACCAACATAAGGGGGAATTTCCCAAGGTTTTTTTTACTCTTCACTTCTTTGATTTTCAGTTGGTAAAAAAGAAAGGAATGCCAGCAAATGCCTGTGAGGAAGTTTGAGATCCATTTCCCTCCTCATGTATGGTTTGAGCTGTGTTTTCCCCATTGTGTGCATGTGTGCCTGTCTGATGGAAGTGAGAGTGCCATAGGACTCCACAGTGTCATATACTGTGCAACAACTACATCGCATAGTATCTTTATGTATATGTGATTTTCCTTTCTTGTTCTGCTTGCTTTCATGCTCTCTTTTTATAGTTGCTCACTGTTGCACTCCTCACTATTGCTTTCTTCCCTCTCCACCACGGCTCCTTCATTGCTGTTGTTTATAGTTCTTCATTCTAAATCTTTCAGTTGCTTCCAGGCTCACAAGCTTTTGCAGTAAATACAAAGCCCACTGTCTCCATCTATCTCTCCACCTCTATTTACCACTCCTTATTCTCTTTCTCCAGTATCCTCCCCACTTCCACAGATTAAGCATCCAAGCAGAGTTTCAGAACTGGGAAGCTATTTAGATCTTCTAGCTTGCCTCTGGCTTCGAGTTCGGGCATAGCGTCAGTCCTATAATACATTGGCATGTTGATGTGAGGCCAGTGCAGTATGGACTTGCCTTTTGTGCCCAGTGTCCTGTATATTTACATTGCCATTCAGGTTGCCATCTAAAGAAACATAATTCTATGTGGACTATCTTGTGTTTGAAAGTATGGTGAGCGGTGACTGGAGAATTATCTTACACACATAAGAGGTAAGCTGTAACCCAAACCCTTGGAAGTAACTCTGGGGAACAAAGATCTCTCCCAGAAGTTTATGCATGTTTGCAAGTGGCAATATTAAAGCAGACCATAGTACTATCCCTCCATTCATTGATGAAAACAGGATAGGCCAATGGATATAGCACTGGTCTAACCCTGAAGGCATTTCTTTCCTATGTGCCATCAGCAGGGCCAAGGACTGCCAAATTATTCAGAATAGACAGCTGTCCCATTAAAATACACTCTCCAAAGCAGCTCTCTTTATGAACTGACAAGCAAAACCATAATGACATTAAAGGCATTTTAGAACAAAGTACCAGTTTACATTGTGGAGAACCTTGTTTCAACCTTTTCTAAGGCAGTAAAATCCTTGCACTTGTCCTGAGTGGTACATTATAAAGTGAATACAAGTTCTTTCTTTAAAGTTAGATTCCTCAAAGCATTTTGCATAACTCCTTGCATTATAAATCTGAGGTTTGTGTGAAAAAATGGTAGGAACTTTTTGCCCAAATTATTTCTTGTGTGACATGGTTTGGTGAATTCTAGGGATGTTTCTTGTTGCTGAAGAAATAACACTTGGTTCTATCAAATTTGCACTTCTACCTAACAGAGCACACTTGTTTTAATTCTAGTGCATGGATTCATGAATGACACTAAAAAAGAAACCATTTGTTAAAACATTAATACAATTAAGGCACAAGAGGAAAAATCACTGGGTGGCTTTATCTTTTCTGACACAAATGAAGTAATTTTCTCCACCCACCCCCACAAAATCAGTTTTCAACTAGGCATTGGTGGTTACCTATGATGAATTCACAGTTCACATGAAAGTGCAATGATAAAAAATGCAGGTGATGTGAAACATTTATAAAGCAAAAGTCCAAGGAAATATGTCGTCCAGAATCTGAAATGACATTTTGGTATAGAACATATCTCCCACAGGGCAGTTTTGAAACCTCCAGAAATTCTTAAAATGACATCTTTCAAAATGAACAATCATCAAATATGTCCAAGCCATTACCTCAAAAGTTCTCCGTAAAAAGATGGAGAATACGCTAAAAATAAGTTATCTGGTTTTAAAGGTTTGCAGCACAAAATCTGCAATCTTTATTTATGCAAATGATGTGTATTGATTTGATTGGTCATATCAACATAAACCAGACTACTGTTATATTATACAGGACATAACAGTTCTGCTTAAGGGAAAAAGAAGAAGAGTTGGGTTTTATACCACACTTTTCTCCACTGTAAGGAATCTCAAAGTGGCCTACAATCACCTTCCCACCCCACCCCCACAACAGGCACCTTGTGAGGGAGGTGGGGCTGAGAGAGTTTGGAGAGAACTGTGACTAGCCCAAGGTCACCTAACAGGCTTCATGTGGAGGAGCGAGGAATCAAACCTGGTTCACCAGATTAAAGTCCACTGCTCTTAACTGCTGCACCACACTGGTTCATCTTAGGGGAGATGAGATGGCAGAAGAGATTGTTTAAAACTGTTTACTAACAAAATATTATCCATTCACTGTCTCTGTGTAGGAAATGATCATGAGTGAATAGAGGCAATTTAATGCTTTAGCTTTATATGAAGAGTTAACCCAGAAAGATGGAAATAAGTATACCATGATAACCAGTCCAGGAAGTGTGGCTCACAATGAGACAGTGAGAAGGTATATGAGCTGCTTGTAGGCTTCTTTCCCCATTATGCTTGACATCTGTGATATGGTTAACTCAAAGAAAGGATTGAAAGTAGGGCTGTCAATTTGGTTCGTCCTGAACCGAAAAACAGCCGAATTTCCCCTGATTCGGCGGTTTTTAGTTCGAATGGAACCGAACTCAAAACAGGCAGGAAAACGGGGAGCCGAATTCAGTGTTTGGTGAATAAATTTGGCAAATTCGGGGTTTGGCGCAGCAGCATAACCGTCAGTTAGTAAGCAGCATTCTCCCGCGGCCAATCGGTGGCCAAGCTGGGTCTTCTTCTGGCCAATCAGTCACAATTGAGTGCATGAGCTCAGCTGCTGTGCGGCCCGGGGAGAGAAAGAGAGAGTATCTGTTTGTGTGTGAGAGAGATCCCCCTTGTGGGGGGGTGCGTGTGCACATTCAAGCCATTCCATGGCTGCAGGGGGCGCATTTTGGGGGGTAGAGCCCCCAAACTTTCAGAATAGCTTCAGAGGACCCTTCTTGCAAGAACCCCCACGTTTTGTAAAGATTGGATCGGGGGGGGTGAAATATGGGCCCTGGAAGGGGTCCCCCCCTTAATATGCATTTTTATTCTATTTACAGCACACATTCGCACCATTCCGTGGCTGCAGGGGGCGCAGTTTTGGGGGTAGAGCCCCCAAACGTTCAGCATAGCTTCAGAGGACCCTTCTTGCAAGAACCCCCAAGTTTTGTTAAGATTGGGTCAGGGGGGGCTGAGATATGGGCCCCAAAAGGGGTCCCCCTCCTTAATGTGCATCTCTGACAATGGGGGTTTGCAATTAGCAGAGCTTGCCGCCCACGCCAAAAGCTCCCAGCCCCAACAAACAGCTGAGCTGCGGGGAGCAAGGGCGGGGCAGGTGCGAAGAAGATGGAACAGAAGACATCCACAGTAAGACCCGTTTTGGGGCTTTTCTCTATATTTTTTCTCCTGTGTGTGTGTGTGTGGGGGGGAGAAGCAGAGTCTGTGTGTGTGTGGGGAGGGAGCAGTTTCTGTGGGTGGGGGGGAAGCCAAACGGGGCTTTTGCCCATTCTACATGGGGTGTGTGTGCTCCCTCGAGTCTCTCTCTCCCTGGTTTGAGGGAGGGGGCTTCAGTTGTGTGTCCTCAGGTTTTCCCTCATTCATAAGATGGGTTAGGTCTATTTTGATGCTTGCTCAAAACTGGTTTTCAAATTGTGACTTAAAGAATGCATTTGCCTGGTCCCAAGTCCGATGCAAAAGGGGAAATTCTACCCCCTCCTGCTCCTTTAGCGTGCCTCTGTCCCTTTCCATGGTTTGCAATCTCCCAGGTGTCAAGTGTTGCTTTGCATGGTTGCAAACGTGTTGCTTTGCATGGTTTGCAAACTTCTTCGCACCTGCCCCGCCCTTGCTCCCCGCAGCTCAGCTGTTTGTCGGGGCTGGGAGCTTCGGGAGTGGGCGGCAAGCTCTGCTAATTGCAAACCCCCATTGTCAGAGATGCACATTAAGGAGGGGGGCCCCTTTTGTTTCGGACCTCTACCCCCAAAAATGCCCCCCCGAGCCCCGGAAAGGCACGATTGTGTTTTTAATGGCTTTATTCGGCTGAATTTTCCCCCGAACTCCAGATCTCATGCCGAATTGCACGGACCCAAAGTGGGGAAGTATGGACTTCAGCATTTCCTGAATAAAAACGGGCTGAATTTTGCCGAATCCGAATTTTACCAATTTTTTTTCCAACAGTCCTAATTGAAAGTGTAGATAACTGGAACAATCTACCACTGCTACACAATTTCTGTTCAATTCAATATGGCAGTAAGACATGTTCAGGAAATGAGTGCATTGCATCCAACTGTCTATATGTTTTGCACCTTATCACATGCTATGCCCCTCAAATATTCACAGCGCCAAAGTAAACCCTGATATAGTTGTGACACTTGATTCCAATATATGATAGCTAGTATTATACTGACTAAACAGTTTCACAGTTGCCCTAGTAATTTGTACAACATGATATGTAATCATCACATTCTCACTTTACGTAATGACATATGTAATCTTGTTATGGGATATGTAGTCAAGATGAAGCAATACATAACTAAGATGAGCTTCTACAGTGTAAAAGGAACAAGTATGTTTTGGAGCTGATCGAGTTTTATAGACTTCCTTGATTCTCTCATAAACATAGATTTTGCGGTGAGTTTTTAAAAAGCAGACTGCTTCTGTAGCCTGTATTGGAACAAAAGCAGACGCTGCAAATAAAACAGTTCAGAATAATTTCTATGGGTATTTTTACCACAAGATCTTTTCAGGTACATTTACAATGATGTTATTAAAAGCCGGAATGACTTAACTAGCATTGTACATTATTTCCAGATGGACCTTCAGGCCACTAATGTGGAAATTATAGAAATTCTTTCATATTTTAATACAGTTTTGAGGGCATGTAATTTCATTTTCTTTATTTTAGCCAAGAACGTCCTGAGCACAAAAGGCACAGTCACCACAAGGAAAAAATGCTAGGACCTAACTAAGACATATTTATAGCCAGCAGTAATATATATTGTAAATCCCAACTGATATGCGTGTGTCAAATTTCAGCCAACTTATGGCAACCCAGTAGGGTTTTCAAGGCAAGAGACTAACAGAGGTGGTTTGCCAGTGCCTTCCTCTGCAGAGCAAACCTGGATTTCCTTGGTGGTCTCCCATCCAAGTACTAACCAGGGCTAACCCTGTTTAGTTTCTGAGATCTGACAAGATCAGGCTAGCCTGAGCCATCCAGGTCAGGACCCCCAACCTATGTAAATTACATTACAGTTTAATGCTTTGACAATCTGCTCAGATATTTTAGTTCTATAGACTGGATTCTATCCCATTTCTCCTGATGCAAAAGGGTGGCCTTTAAAAAGGCTATGCTGGGGATTGTGCCACCCAAGTGGACAAAAAGCTACAAGACATGGGACAGTAGTGAGGAAGTGAATTAGGCACGACAGCATCCTCTCCCTCTTGTCTCAGTGGAAATAATGTTAGGATCCAACCCCTTGTTTCTTTTTACAGACACAAAATTTGGTCAGCCCATTCCTGAAGGGGAGGGTAGATAGGCAGCAGCCGGGAATAGCACAGCTGTGCCACCTCCACAGGGGTTTCCCGGCTGGGAAAAAAAATGTTTAAAATTCATTTTTTAAAAAAACAAACACATTAAACTCCTCCATGGAGTTACATGGGCTACGCCAGCGATTTTGCTGGAGCAGCAATGCTGCAGCATAGAGGAGCATTCCCAGGCCGAAAGGGGTTTGGAAGCTGACTAACATCAGCTTCACCCCTGGGAAAGCCCCGGGAATGCCTCCTGAGGCGGGCCAGGCACCAGCTTCTGGATTTTTGCTGCCAGCGCAGTAAAAGGCCTGCACTGCTGCATCACTCTGAGGTGCTGCCGTAAGTAACCCTCTGCTGGCATTCGTGCAACTTTATCACTGTGCAAACTGGCAGGAAGCTGGCGCAGGGTTACACTGGCTCCTAAGGCCTCCCCCCTCCAGGATTCCACGGTTTGTCCTCAAGGGCACTGGAGATATATTTTGAAAAGGCCTCATTGACTGATGAGAAAATGTGGATTACATGTTTTTCTGCAATTCCTATAAACCTATACCACACAAAATGAACTCAGGTAACATAGAATAAGTATTATTTTTCTTGAACTCTATAGTAACAGTCTGTACCTGTTTATTCCTGTTCACTTTCACTACTTAGCCTCATTGCAAAAGCTATATATGGGGTGATGTAAACAATGGTAGGTCATGTGGGTGAACACCTCTTCTAATTTCATTCTATTTATAGGTCACCTGTTTTATTTTGAGGCACGAGAGATTTACTGGGGAAATTCATTATTGCCGCTCATACTAATTTTCTTTCTTAACATAATTAAGCTTTGCTAATTGTCTATCATGATTAAAATCATGCCAATAACAACCTTGTTTTCTCTTTTGGCTGGCCTCCAAACCTTTAATAGCATCTTGTTTGAGGGAAGTTCATGCTGCATGTTATGTCATTTGTGAAATCTCTGATTACCATGCACTTTCAGATTCCGAAAAGGCAGTTCTACAGAAATAACCAGAACGGGGGCGAGGTCCAGACATTGAAATAAGGCTGGTAAAATACATGTCATCAGACAGGGCCCTCTGGCTTGTAGTTGATAGAGGATGGTTCAATGATCAGCTTAACAATTTTTCCGAATTGAAAAGGTCCAAGTTTCACTTTAAAACAGCTTGTTAAAGATTTGGAGTACCAGCGAGTTTTACCGGATGCTCTAGGTCGGATCAAACCAGGAAGTATTCCGGAAGTTGACTTCGCCGCAGACCTTCTACCGCCTCTTCTCGATGGTTGTTTCCTTCAGGAATTATTTCTATGTTGCTCGAGTGCGACGTGTATCCGGTCCTACAACTTACTTCCTGTTGTTGTGGGTCAGATGATAGAGAGGGTGGTATAGAGGGTCTTCCGGTCCAAGGGATCCCTTGTTATGCAAACGTGGCAGGAAGTCCTTTTTCACCGGAAACTCAGAGAGTAATTCTCCCTCCCCTTCCCTCAAGGTTGCTTCTCGTTGGTAAGGATTTTAGTCCGTCTCATAAGCGTCCTTCTAACTCTTTGTTTTGATTTAAGCTGATCAACTTGATAAGGCTCCTGTCTCCAATCCTGGTGGATTTTGTAAGTCAAACTTATCCGATTCAGTTAAGGGAGGAGTAAGGGTACTGGGAATATCTTCACCTACCCCCCCCCCCCGGTTATTCGGTAATGCCAGTAAGAAACGAGGGATTCTTGTGTACTCACTTGGGCATCCAGAGGTGAGGTTCTTGTCTTAAAGTAGTCCTTATGTTGGTTATAAGGTGGTGGAGGGTAGAGTCTTATGCCGAAGTTGCGTTTTGGCAATTTCTTTCCCTCAGTGCCCAGGCAGGACCGGTATCCAAAACTCCGGGGGACTTATAGAAGCTCCCTCGGAGTATTTAGGAGGTCAAACTGCAATAATGGGCTGCAGGGACTTCCTGCTATCCAACCCACTTGCAAGGGTCGGGTTGGGGTATATAAAACACCCCAAAGTTAACGCAAACTTGGATTTCACCCAGGAGCTCCTGGGCAAACGTAGCACTCACCCCAGCGACACCACCGGAAGTCCTTTATTTTGGATAATCTCAATGAAAATATATATTTTCTTGGTACAGTCTATCATTACAGTGTGTTTAGTATGCAAGTCCTCTTATTTTGGAATACACATGGGACAAATGTATAAAATGTTTCATAATTGATACATGGAGGAATATTACGGCACATTCCTGAGCCTCGAGGGCGAAAGCCCTTAGGAGGCCAGGAAAGTGCTGTGCCGCCGTTTGGGCCCCCAGCGCTGGCGTCTGGGCTACTTACGCCGGCGTTCGTTGCCCCAGCGCCGGCATGGAGGCCCGGATGCTAGTCACCAGGCGCTGCCATGGCAGCACCACCCCAAAATGCTGGCAGGGCCTTCTGCTGGTGTCCCACTGGCGTAAAGGCCCACACCGGCTTTCTGGGGGGCTTCCCGGCATCCCGGGAGGCGTTCCTGGGGCGAGGAGCTGCCGTTAGGCAGCTTCGTGTCCCTGTTCGCCCCAGGTACACTGGCGCTGAGAAGAGCAAGGCTGCACCTGCTTTTTAGCAGGCGCAGCCTCGCTTTTCTCTATGGGAAGAAAAGCCCCATTTTAAATTTTAAAAGCGTTAAAAAGGCTTTTTTTTTTTTAGTATTCAGCACCAAAACGTGTTAGGAGGCGCAGCTGCAGCGCCTCCTCCCCGCCGTCCCCAAATGCTGAAATCTCAGGAATGCACTGTTAATGTACATTCCAGTTCATAGCATTCTTTGCATGTATTTTTCATTGCCTCTTATTTCATCTCTTATTGAAAAATAAAGCATAGAACGTAATACATGCTATTTGTTAGTTTAACATGTCCTAGTCCGTAGCACTCTAAACAACAAAATCTAGGGCTTCAGAGTGTTAATCATTCTTGGGCAGTCTTCAGCTTCCCCCAAGTGCAGTTAACAGAAAACTCCAAGTACTAAATTAGTCATTTATTTATTTATAAGATTAGATCGATGAGGAATCTGTGAATGGGTCTCCTTTCATCTTTAGTTTTCTTTAAAAGCAGGCAATGAAGGGTGGGACTTGCTGTTCTTCTCTTCATTCAGTTTCCCTGACAGAAATCACTGTTAGTCTAAAAAAATAAAATGGGGGACTAGCAATGATTTCTATTCTGGGCACAGTTCAGGGAAAGAGTTAATCTGTCTTTACTCCAGCACTATTGCTTCCCTGGTGGCCATTTTTAAAGATATCTGATGAGTTGACCATATGTGCCTAGTACCTTGACTAGCTGAACCCTCAGAGAAACAAGGATTTGGATCCTGGCTTCTATGAATGAAAGAAGTTTGAAGAAGTGAATCTTCCCTGCCTTCTCCCTCAAATAGCAGCTCCCAGGACCTGCTAAAAAAAATCTGCTGTGGGTCGGGGAATAGTCCTGGTATGGGAGGCTGCAAAAAGAAAGGGGATCAGGCGTGATCATCTCCTTCCTTATAGCCAAGGTAGCTCTGCTTTTATAAGAGGGAGAGGATAATTCACTCTCTCTTCCTTCCCACAGCCTCCATGCCACATGCCATTTGTTTGGGAGGGTGATGCTCACCAGAGGTGATTTGAAGGTCATAATGGGCTGCACGGGGGAAGGGGAAATATCTACTGTGAATTCTTCCCATTTGTGGATAGAATGATCCAATGCCATTTTTTTTGCTTCCTGAAAAAGTTATATTATTATGAGATGGTAGGCACATCTATTGTTCTATTATTCTATGAGATGGTAGTGGTTAAGGTGTCTGACTAAGACCTGGGGAACCCAGGTTCAAATCCCCACTCATGCCATGGAAGCTTACTGGGTGAGGTGACTTTGGGCCAGTCATACTCTCAGTCTCAACCCTGGCTAGTATTTGGATGGGAGATCTCCAAGGGCATGATGTGGAGGCAGGCAATGGTAAACCACCTCTGAACATCTCTTGCCTCAAAATCCCTATGGAGTCGCCTTAACTCAGATGTGACCTGATTGGGGCGCAGGGGGAAGGCACACTTTGGAATTCCTCACTCACTTCCTTATCAAACCTACTTTCAGAGAAATAACTACAATAAAAAGGTCCACTAGCTTTGGAGCCTCAATGCAAACATCATAGAACCATAGAGTTGGAAGGGGGCATACAGGCCATGTAGTCCAACCACCTGCTTAATGTAGGATCAGCCTAGAGCATCCCTGACAAGTGTTTGTCCAGCCTCTGCTTACAGACTGCCAGTGAGGGGAAGCTCACCACCTTCCTAGGAAGCTGATTCCACTGTTGAACAACTCTTACTGTAAAAACAAATTCCCCCTAATATCCAGCTGACAGAAATCCATGCTTCCCCCTCTCCAGACTCAGGAGAAGGGGACAGCACTGATTTGAAAGATTCTGTATTTCAGGTCCTGTATTTTTTGGGTTCTGATTTATTAATTTGAAAAATTTGGAAAAATATGGGTTTTCTGGATTAAAAAAAATTCTGGGTTTGATAAACCTGAATCCAAAAAAATACTGAAAAAATTGGTGCACACCCCTAGTTCTATCCTCTACTACTAATAGGAACAGCTCCCTGCCCTCCTTTGCTGAAAACCCTTCTAATACTTAAAGAGAGCAATCGTATCCCCCCTCAACCTCCTCTTCTCTCTGCACCTCCCAATTTTGTGCATTCAAATTTAATGAGTAGTCCCTTCACACCCTCATCAAGATCATTTATAAAAATACTGAAAAGTACCAGGTCCAGAACTGAGCCCTGTGGCACCCCACTCGACACCACTCTCCAAACAGATGAAATGCCGAAGGCTTTCACAGTCAGAGTTCATTGGTTCTTGTAGGTTATCTGGGCTGTGTGACCGTGGTCTTGGTATTTTCTTTCCTGATGTTTCGCCAGCAGCTGTGGAAGGCATCTTCAGAGGAATAACACTGAAGGACAGTGTCTCTAGTGTCAAGTCCTTCAGTGTTACTCCTCTGTCCTTCAGTGTTACTCTGTCCTTCAGTGTTACTACTCTGAAGATGCCTGCCACAGCTGCTGGCGAAACATCAGGAAAGAAAATACCAAGACCACGGTCACACAGCCCAGATAACCTACAAGAACAGATGAAATGCCATTGACAACTACTATTTGAGTACAGTTCTCTAACCAGTTCCCTATCTACCTAACTATTCTAGAGTCCAGTCCACAGCCCTCTAGTTTACCCATCAAAACATCATGGCGAACACTGTCAGAAGCTTTACTGAAATCCAGGTAAACAACATTGACTGCATTCCCTCAATCCTGTAAGCTCATCACTCAATCAAAGGAAACAAGGTTGGTCTGGCAGGACACAGCATAACACAAAACAAAATCAATGGGGAAAACCCCAAGAAATTCATTACTTCAAAGTTTTCATCTCTTTCCTGCCAGTGAGTAACAGACTGAGCACTTCAGCTTCACTGTCAATTTTTTTTTTTTTTGCCATATGAGAATGGGTTATTATTCCTGTTGTCACTGGCTTGTCCTGTTGCCACAGCATGTGATTATTATCTCCAAAGGTAGAGATGGCTTTGACCCTGGTTAGCTAAAAGATTTTTTCTCCTTTGACAGGTGAGAATTCAGAAATTCCTATTTGCAGTCTCTAAAACTAGCATTGGAGATAGATACGAATAAAAGGCTGGCTTTCTTTCTTGGAGTCTTATATCTATACCAGGACTGCAGATTATCTCCCTCCCTTTCATGTGTTGCAGATTGGCAGGACTGTGCACAGCGATGGGATACAGGGTTTTTTTGTACCCTGCCAGCAGCCACAACCCTCAGCTTGCTATTATCACATTCAAGCATAATGTTTACAGTGGGACTGCTGCTAACAGCAAAAAATGACAGGAGTGATCAGGGACAAAGTTCAAGACTAGAGTTGTGCATATCGATATATCCAAAAATAAACCCAAAATTAACTATTTCGGCAATGTTTGGGTTTTGGGTTGGCTGAATACCAAAACCTAGGAATTTGCCTGAAGCCAAACAGGTTTTTTGCTCAGATGCACGGCTCTGTGCTTTCTCCTATTTTTCTATCTTTTGACTGGTTTTGTTAGGGCCCTTTTGAGGTCAGGGTCATGTAATCAGAGCCAACTAGGTCTGACCAACCATCACCTTTAAGTGGATTAATCTGGATCAAGTCTAAGGTTTATTTAAAAGACAGGGCTCACCAAGTCCTGTCTGGAGGGATATACCCTCCAACTAAAAAGAACCAGCTTCAACAACTGCTCATACCACCAGGCTTCCAAAGGAGACTTCTTCACCTGTGCGGATGAACAGTCTACTTCAGAACAGCCCCCATAGTCAAGACTTCGGCTGGCTCCGATACCACCCCCCAAAAAAAAACCTGTTCTCAAACTGAAGGTTGATCCAAGTAGAGGCTTCATTTCCCCACACTGTGACCATCTCTTGAAATCAGAGTTTTGATGAAACTCTATAATGAAGGACTGTTCACAGGATGTCATTTGCCACCAAAAGAAATGTTTTCCGTGCCTTATTTTTCTTGCATTTAAGCCGTTTCCCTTAATTTTGAAGCTAATTTGCATGGGCATCATGCTATGTGCCCCAGATATGAAGGAAGCCCCCAGACTTTGAGGCACCAGCTTGCCAATCAGCTCTTTCCACCAGTCCTCGGCAATGCTGAACTTCTGAGCCTGAAACCGATGGACAGCTTGGCTCACAAATGCCTGAAGGATAGGGGTGACCCTTTTGCTGGCCCATAAAATTGGACCCCCTGTCCCAAAGTTCACCAAACTTTGGTGATCGTCTAAAGAGTTCCTTGCAGCCACGTTGCAAATTTGGTGACTCTACCGCCAATAATGCTCCCACAGGAGCTTCGGAAAAAATCCCCATTGAAACCTGGAAATAAGCCAAATACCCATTTTTACTGGTATGGGTATTTGGCTTGTTTTGGGTTTACTGAAAAAATCGGGCCCAATAAACCCAAACCCAAAATTTACTTTTTTCTCTTTCTTTCTTTCTTTCTTTCTTTCTTTCTTTCTTTCTTTCTTTCTTTCTTTCTTTCTTTCTTTCTTTCTTTCTTTCTTTCTTTCTTTCTTTCTTTCTTTCTTCCACGACCCTATTCAAGACTGGACCCATTCTGGTACTCTCGAGGATCTTCATTTTGGTTAGATTAACACCTATGTTTTATTTTCTTTGAGCTCCTCCCCTTTTAAAGATAAACTGCATGTATGCACAGCACATTTCAAATAGTACCGATGGGTGGGGGGAACTGTGATGTGAAGCTTGGGCCAGCCTGCAGCATTGTGTTTGTGTAACTGGTTGTCAAAAAGACAGGAAGGGACTATAGCTGGTGAAATGCCCAATTGTGCTTTCTAAAGTGGCTCTGGGATTCAAATCTGAGACCTCAATTACATCAAAGAAGAAACTGTTTTGCATGATTCTGGGTGTGTGGCTATATTGTTTGTGTGTGTGTGCGTGTGTGTGTGTGTTAAGTGCCGTCAAGTCGCTTCTGACTCATGGCGACCCTATGAATGAAAGTCCTCTAAAATGTCCTATCTTTGACAACCTTGATCAGATCTTGCAAATTGAGGGCTGTGGCTTCCTTTATTGAATCAATTCATCTCTTGTTGGGTCTTCCTCTTTTCCTGCTGCCCTCAACTTTTCCTAGCATGACTGTCTTTTCCAGTGTTAAGCCAAATAAGCCAAATATATTGTTTAGCATAGCATATGACATTGCCTTTTCTGGCTATCTGTTCTTTAATATAAACACTAAAGCTATACTTAGAGATGAATCTGTTATTGCCACATTACTCTTGTTGCATCTTTATTTCCCCTTAAACTAGGAACAGATACTATGCTTTCATGCTTCATGTTATTTGGGGGCAACTGGAATGCCTCTAGGTGTCTGTGTATGGCCTACTTTCTTTTTATCCTTCTAGGTTCTCTTTCAAAGAAGTTCTTCGAAAAAAATTCAGTTTTGCATCACCAGAAATGCTGTGATAGTACCATACTTTAAGAATCCCCTTTTGCATTTTCTGTGATATTATTCTATGACATAGACATTATTGAACATCCAACCCTGATATCTCTCCTGAACAAAAAGTCCTAGAGATCTACTTTTTATAATGAATTTTGGAAATTCAGAGGCTAATAAGTTGAAAATTGAGAGCCAGAGTGGTGTAGTGGTTAAGAGCAGCAGACTCGAATCTAGAGAACTGGGTTTGATTCCCCACTCCTCCACATGAGTTGTGGACTCTGATCTGGAGAATCAGGTTCTATTCTTCACTCTTCTTTTTTATAATTTTCTATTAATTTTTATAACATAAAACAAAAAACCCAAATACAATAACAAATAATACAAATATATATATAACAAAAGATAATACAAAAGTGTATCTAATACTTATTAATACATCCATAATTACCAAGTTTTTAAGATCAAAAAGATACCCCTTCAACCCTCCACCCACGTTACAAATGTAACCCATCACCCGACTTCCGAAGAAGTGTCCTAACAGTTTTAATAATATCTATCAACAATAAAATATAAATATCTTAAAACTAATTTCTATAACTCAGTAAATAAAGTTGTAAAATCCATTTTTGCCAGTTTGTCCCAATATGTGATGGGCTTTGCCCATGTTTTTTTAAATTCTTCCATATCTTTTCCGTGTAGGAATTCAGTTAATTTGGCCATCCTCATATACATCCATAATTTCTCTCTCCAGTCCCGAATTGAAGGTTTATTCACTTCCTTCCAAACTTTAGTTATTACAATTCTTGCAGCAGCAAAACTATATTGACAAATAACCCTATCATTGTTACTCATATTTTTTTGTGGGATTCCTAGTAAACAAAATGCAGGTTTTCTTTTTACCTTACCATTAATCAAATTATTAGTTTCCCTAATAACGTTTTCCAAAAATTCTTAATTTTTTTACAAGTCCACCATACATGCATAAAGGTGCCTCTTTCAATTCCACATTTCCAACATAAATCCATATCTCCTTTTTTCATTGTAGATATCAACACAGGTGTTATATACTATCTATAAAACATTTTATATAAATTTTCTCTAATTTCATTAGTTATTGTAAATTTAAATTCTCTCTTCCATAAATTTTCCCATATTTCCAAATCAATATTAAATCCTAACTCTTTCATCCACTTCACCATTACTGGTTTAATTCTTTCTTGTTCTAAATTAGTTTCAATTAATAATTTATATATTTTTCCTATCAATCCTTTATTTCCCTTTATTAATATTTTTTCCAGTTTGGATTTGTTTTTATTAAATCCAAGCTGATTATCCTTATTAAATATATCTGTCAGTTTATACTGCAAAAACCAATCCTTAATATTAAGTTCTTCTCTACTCCTTAAAACCCATTTCCCTTCTTTACATTCAATAATTTCTCTATAAACACCCATTTCTAAATTTAATTGTATCCCTCTCTTCATATATGCTTCTACTGGATTAATCCAACCCAGGGTCTTATTTTCCAAAATCTTTCTATATTTTTTCCAAATTTGATGTAACCCATTTCTAATAATGTGAATATTAAAATCTTTATTTACTTTCTCCTTATCATACCATTAATATGCATGCCATCCAAAACGTAGGTTAAAACCTTCCAATTCTAATAATTTAATATTCTCTAACAAAATCCAGGTCTTTAACCAAACGAAACAGGATGCCTCATAATACATTCTTAAATCAGGTAATCCTAAACCGCCTGTTTCCTTTAATTCAATTAAATTATGCTATTCTATGTCTTTCCTTTCCCCATAGGAAATTTAAAATATCCCTTTTCCAAATTTTAAATATTTTAACCCCTTTTATAATTGGTAGATTTTGAAATAAAAAAAGCATTTCGGGTAAAACCATCATTTTAATTACCGAAATTCTACCCCATAGTGTTAGAGGGATTTTTCCCCAATTTTTCAAATCTATGGTATTTTGCTGCCATATCTTAATATAATTATTTTAAAATAAATTTAGATTATTTGAGGTTAAACAAATACCTAAATATTTTATTTTACGTTCAATAGAGAATCCTGAACGTTGTAATAGTTCTTGCTGCTGCAATAGTGTCATATTCTTAACCAATATTTTAGTTTTAGTTTTATTTATTTTAAAACCTGCAAGCTTTCCATAAACCTCAATCATTTTTTTCCATTCTCCAATTTGACTAGTCGGGTTAGTTAAAAAACACACTAAATCATCAGCATAAGCTTTAACCTTAAAATGATTTCTCCCAATTTGACAACCTATAATATCTGTATTATTTCTAATTTTGTTCAATAAAATTTCTAACATGAAAATAAACAATAAAGGTGAGAGAGGACAACCTTGTCTTGTTCCCTTTTGTATTTCAAATTGTGATGTCAAAGTACCGTTAATCAACAATCTAGCCATTTGATAAGTATAAATGTTTCCAATAGCTGATTTAAACTTTTGTCCAAATCCCATGAATTCTAATACTTTTTTCATAAATCTCCAGTTTACATTATCAAATGCTTTTTCTGCATCTAAAAATATCAATGCAATAGGCGTGGTAACAGATTCTGCATATTCTATAAGATCCAATACTACTCTTACATTTTGACTAATCAGTCTACCTGGAAGAAAACCAGCCTGATCCTCATGAATTACTTGATCCAGTACAGTTTTCAACCTATTCGCTAAGATAGCTACAAAAAGTTTATAGTCATTATTCAGTAATGAAATTGGTCTATAGTTTTTGACATCCAATAAATCCGAGTTTGGTTTTGGTATTAATACTATATTTGCTTGTTTCCAGTTATGTGGGATGGATCCATTCTGCAAGCAGTGATTCATTACTCTTAATAAATGTGGAGACAGTTGTTCTATAAAAGTTTTATAATAAAATGCTGTAAATCCATCTTCACCTGGAGACTTATTTAATTTACCTTTATCTATAACTGTTTTTAATTCCTCCATCGTTATATTAGAATCCAGTAATTCTTTCTGTTCCTGTAAAATTCCATCCCAATCAAATTGCTTTAAATACACCTCTATTTCCCTCTCTGAAACGATACTTTGTCTATAAAGATTTGAATAATAATCTATAAAAGTTTCCATGATTTTTTGTTTATCCGTTGTTGTTTTACCATCCCTCCTTATTTTTAACATAGGTAATTTTCTCTCTTTATGTTTAAGTTGCCAAGCTAATAATTTACCCGGTTTATTGGCATGTTCAAAATATTTCTGTCTATTAAATATTATCTTTTTCTCTATTTCTGAAGTTATTAAAAATTCGTATTGGTGTTGTAATTTTTTTAACCTATCCATCTGTTCTTGTTTAGATAATTTATCTTGTAATTTCCTTAACTGTCTCTCTGCCTGTTTGATTCCTCTAAAATCTTCCTCTTTTGCCTCTCCTCTCTCTAAACCATCTTGAATTTTGTTGTATTAATAATCCTCTAATTACTGCTTTACCAGCATCCCATACTATTTCATCCGAAATCCCTTTATCTGCATTTTCCAGAAAATAATTCTGTATATCTATTTTTAACTTATCTACTATTTTCTTATTTTTCAGTAAATATTCATTTATTGACTACGATTTATTTTTCTTAACCCCCATGTTAATTTTAATCAAAATTGCATTGTGATCAGATAATACCTTGGGTATTATTTCAGGACCTTCAGACAAACCTGTTATACCTTTAAAAAGCCAAAACATATCTATTCTTGAATGTGAAAAATGCCTCGATGAATAAAATGTATATCCCTTTTTATTGCCATTTACCAGTCTCCATATATCAAACATTTCCCATTGTTCTATAAGATGATTGAAAATACCTGGTAATTTACCCTCACATTTACCCATTTTCTTCTTTGTTGATCTATCCAACCTTGGATCCATCCCTCCGTTAAAATCTCCCATCCAGATCATTTTTTCTTTAGCGTATTCAGCTAGTATCGATGCCAAATTATTATAAAACATTTTTTGATTAACATTAGGTGCATAGATACCAACTAACACAATTTTTTGAAAACCACTTACAATTTCTACCAACAGGATCCTCCCATCCTTATCTTGATATAAAATCTTAGGTTCTAATGTTAAAGGGATATGCATAGCTATGCCATTTATTTATTTTCTTTTCATTACATGATGTAAATAATTTACCCAATTTTGTTTGCTCCAACCTTATAGCATCCTTTGTTAAAATATGGGTTTCCTGTAAACAGAAAACATTAGCTTTTGATTTTTGTAGGTGATAAAATATTTTCTTCCTCTTATTAGGAGAATTCAAACCATTAACATTCCAAGACATTATTTGTAACATTATAGCGTTCAGTCAAACCCCATATTTATTTGTTTTTTTTTCCAGATCTAATCTCACCCCCACCCCCAACCCCTTTTAATTTCCCTTGTACATAGTACAGCCATCTTCTTGAGAGTCCTCATCTGACAATAATGGTTTTGCCCCCACACTTGCTTCTGCTGTCTTTTCTTCTTCTGTGAGATCCTTTCCAACTAAGTCTTTAGACGGTTGACGTGGTGGTTTACGTAGATCTCCTTCATAACTACTTAAAAATTGTTCAGCTTTGACAGTGTCTGTGACCTTGAACCTTTTCGCTTTGAAGAGAAAAGAAATACCTTGCGGATATTCCCATCTGTGTTGTATTCCATGAAATCTCAGTCGTTCCACAATCTCTGCAAAGTCCTTTCTTTTCCTCAGTAGTCTTCCAGGGATCTCCTTCATTAACCTCACCGGTGTACCTTCTATTGTAAGTGGATTTGTATAATGCTTATTCAGAATTAGGTCCCGATGACTTCTAGAGAAAAGTTGAACCAGGCAGTCCCTTGGAACTTTATTTTTTGTTGCATAAGCAGAGTTGACTCTATAGGCTGTTACTATCATGCCTTCCACAATTGTTTCTCCTTCCTGAAGAAAGTCAGCCAACAGCACTTTCAAATAATTTTTTAAGTCTTTCCCCTCCAGTTTTTCTTTGAGGCCACGAATGTGAATCCAGCTCTCCTTTATTTTTAATTCTAACATTGCTGTATGGTCATCATGTTTTTCTTCTCTCTCTTGACTTGCCTCCATTGACAGTTCTAAGACGTTAACTTGTTTTCTGGTTTCTTTATTATCCTTTGAATGTTTCTGGATTTTTGCCTCTAACATGTCCTGTCCCACTGTCAAAGATGAAATAGAGTCTTGCAGAGCAGAAATGGCAGCTGTGTTTTGATTCAGACCTTGTTTGACTGATTCCATCTCTTGCTTCACTGATGTCACCTCTTGCTTCACTGATGTCACCTCCTGAAGTGTTTTGGTCAGCAGTTCTTGTAAAGAGTTCAGGGTAGCATCAGGTTTTTTTGTGCCATCTTTATAACCAGAGGTGTCGCTGGTACTGGTGAGGTGGCAGGTGAAACAGCTGGACTGGTAACAGAAGCTCTTCTGTGGGATGGTAGAGTTTGCTGAATCTGTAGTTGTCTAGGATCTTTGATAAGTCTTTTAGGATGTTTTTCTGAATCTTTCTTTTCTTTATCTTTATCTTTGTCTCCCATTCCCAAAAAGCTTAAAATGGCTGTTATTTGTAACCCAAAAAAAGGGGGGGGTGAGGTTTGTTCTTTATTCCATCAGTTTAAAAGTCATTTAACAGTGGAACTTTATCTTGCTTCAAACACCAGAGCTGGGAGAGTACTTTAACACATCTGCTTCTTCAATTCACTATCATTTGCCAGATTTTAAACCCCTTCAAGTTTTTGCTTGAATATACGTTGACAGTCGACTTGGCTGGCTGCACTGAATTTCAAGTGCGCAACAGCTGGCAAAAGGCCAAGTTTCGATTTAGTTCTGTTAGCGAGTCTAAGATAAAGTCCAGAATGCTTTTAACTCCTTCGCAGTTACTGTTAGACACCTCAGTGAAATTAGTTTTTACTGTCCCATAAAATGTAAATAAGACCTTGTTTTGTGGTGATCCGAGTCTTTGTGCCGCCTTCCCTGGCTCCTGGGATTTTAATGGCGCCCGCTCCGCCGCTCACCCATCCGGGCGCTCGTCGCCGCTTCCGAGGCAACGAGAGCTCCTAGGACGGGGAGCGCGCCGGCGCCCCGATCAGCATCCCCTCTCCTTCAAGGGGTGCCGCTTGTCAGATAGTGGGGGGGGCGGATTCCCTCCCCCTCGGCCGCTTCAAGCCTGGAGCGCGATCGTTCACACTGCCATGGTGTTTGCCCCGGATCCAGAAGTCTATTCTTCACTCTTCCACATGAAGCCTGCTGGGTGACCTTGGCCTAGTTACAGTTCTCTCAGAGTTCTCTCAGCCCCATCTACCTCACAAGGTGTCTGTTGTGGGGAGGGGGAAGGCAACTGTAAGCCGCTGTAAGCTCCTGACCCTTCGAACCAGAAATCACCACAGAGTCATATAGAATCCAAGCAGATGGCTTTTACTGGTCAAAAAGGCAATACAGTGCATACAGGGAACTATGGCAGCTATGAGAGTCTCACTAGCTGAACGATAATATAAGGCAGTAAATGGCGGGAGATTATACAGCAGCAGCACACATAAACAGAGTACACTTTCCCAGGAGCAGCATTCCCAGGCCTTGGTATGTGTGGTCGACCTTGAGGCTAGACAGTACAGTACAGACACAGAAACAATACTGAAACCGAGATAGCAGCCTGACATCCGCTTTGAGACTCCTTACAGTAGAGAAAAGCAGGGTATAAAAACCAACTTCTTCTTCTTGTTGTATATCTCAGAAATATATTGTTATAACATGATGGTGCTATTATAGAATCATAGAATCATAGAGTTGGAAGGGACCACCAGGGCCATCAAGTCCAACCCCCTGCACAATGCAGGAAATCCACAACTACCTCCCCCCTCCACACCCCTAGTGACCAGAAGATGGCCAAGATGCCCTCCCTCTCATCATCTGCCTAAGGTCACAGAATCAGCATTGCTGACAGATGGCCATCTAACCTCTTTTTAAAACCTCCAGGGAAGGAGAGCTTACCACCTCCCGAGGAAGCCTGTTCCACTGAGGAACCGCTCTAACTGTTAGAAATGTTTTCCTAATGTCTAGATGGAAACTGTTTTGATTTAATTTCAACCCGTTGGTTCTGGTCCGACCTTCTTGAGCAACAGAAAACAACTCGGCACCCTCCTCTATATGACAGCCCTTCAAGCACTTGAACATGGTTATCATATCCCCTCTCAGTCTTCTCCTCTTCAGGCTAAACATACCCAGCTCCTTCAACCTTTCCTCATAGGACTTGGTCTCCAGACCCCTCACCATCTTTGTTGCCCTCCTCTGGACACGTTCCAGCTTGTCTACATCTTTCTTAAATTGTGGTGCCCAAAACTGAACACAGTACTCTAGTTGAGGTCTAACCAGAGCAGAGTAAAGCGATACCATCACTTCGTGTGATCTGGACACTATACTTCTGTTGATGCAGCCCAAGACTGCATTTGCCTTTTTATTTACAGCATCACACTGCTGACTCATGTTCAGTGTTTGGTCTACTAAGACCCCAAGATCCTTTTCACACACACTACTGCTCAAACAAGTCTCCCCCATTCTATAATTATGCATTTGATTTTTCCTACCTAAATGCAGAACTTTACATTTGTCTTTGTTGAAGTGCATTTTATTAGTTCTAGCCCATTTCTCCAGCCATTTCTCCAGCCCATTTCTCTATTGTGATATAGCAATTTCTAAATCATAAAATGGCCCTACAGTGTCCTGTGGGTGGGTGGGAAATTGCACAGGGATTCAAACAGTCACTCATAAATAATCACAGTGTATAAAAAGTCCTACTGTCCTACTAAATACTCCATAGCAACATTAATGGGCACTAATCTGTTTTAGTTGGCAGTGTTCTGGCAAATGCACAGTTTTGGAAAACAGCAACAACAAAACAGACCTGTTTGGCAAATGTCATCTGGGTCCAAACTCAACATTCCTGGTGAACAGCTGATCTCATAGTTGAACAAAGTAAGTTCAACTGCTGAACATGCTCCTTGTAAAATTTGCAGTATCCCTACCCAAACTAATTTTATGTGTTCTCTTTCTTCAACTTTGCACCATCAAGTTATGAACCAGGATGTATAGTAATGAAGAAGCATGGAGAAGGAAAGTAACAAAGACAGCAGTCCTAAACAGGTCTACTGAGATCTATCCATTGGGGTTTATTCCCCAGAACGTAAGGTTGCCAGCTTCCTGGTACTAGATGAGACCTCATGCTATTATAACTGATCTCCAGCCAATAGAGATCAGTTCACCTGGAGAAAATTACCGCTTTAGCAATTGGACTCTATGGCATTGGCATCCCTCCCCTCCCCAGACCCTGCCCTCCTCAGGCTTTGCCCCAAAAACCTCCTGCCGGTGGCAAAGTGGAACCTGGCAACCCTACCACAAAGTGTTCTTAGGATTACACTGAAAAGCACAAAAAACATTGGCTACAGGCATTCATGGCAATCACATAATATAAAGCACAATATATAGTAGTAAAGGACAATTCTTGAAGTGGAAGCTTGTGTGTCTTCCTAAGGGGAGGCACTGATTTTTCTCTTTTGCTGAGTTCAACCTGCACCCTGAACTGATCACTCTCTAATGCAAGTTTCATTAGTGATGTCAGGAAGGGATTCATAATTCTCCCAGCCAAACTGGCAACAATGTGATATTCATCTACTGAATTTCAGGGAGAAATACCAGGAAGCAGAAATGTTATAAACTCTAATATACAAAATGCTGTCAGAGCATTGTTTTCTTTTGACATTTTATAGGAGGAAATGAATAGTAAACATTTAAGTTTTAAATTCTTCCACTAGCTCCTGCTTTCATGGAAGCTAAAAAGAAGAAGGAAGTCTTTATTTTAAAGTCAAACAGTGAATATGTTTTGCTGTCACTTTTCACAGGCACTAGAAGATAAAATGAAATATTACAGATTTACCTTTCTCCCAGCTCCCCAGCATTTCATTTTATTGTTGGAATTTTAAATGTTTTCTGCTCTTACAGTACAGAGAATAAGCAGGGTGAAATGACATTTTAAGAAGACAAAGAAATATTTTCAAACAGAAACAAAGCAGATCGTGTTTTGAAAGGACAGTAGTAATCTCGACTTCCTGCTAACATCAGTTGACAGCAATGCCAAAGTAGAAAGGAGTACGCTGAGCAACAGCTATGTTTTACCTACGCCCGAAGCAAATCAAAAGAGAGATGCTTCATGTATCTTCTTTTTAGTACAAAAGAGTGGATTACTTTCTCCCTTGTATACTTTAAAAACAACTATCCTGCAAGGCTTTCAATGCAGCCTGAAAACTTCATGTTCTCTGTCTCTCCTTCCCCCACATCCACGCCGGTGTAAAGCCAGTTGTGGTAGATTAAATATTGATACTTGTGCAGTGCAACAGTGCTTAGCATGTCTGTGTCAATTAATCTATACAGATAACTGATACAAGATAACCTCTCCTTTTCAAACCCTTTTGTGAATGGGCTACACTGTTTTATGAAGCCACCATGAACTACTTGGTTTAAACCAAGAGTTAACAACTCAAATATGAGCCAGAATGGACCTTGATTGAATATAAGTGGTCCTATGCTACAAAAGCCTGTCACATGTGTACTAGATGCTGGAAACAATGCCACCCATTCTAGTAGTTAGGACAAGCAAAGGCTGAATTAACTGTGTCAAGTGGAGTAAAAATCCTAGCATTAATTCTCTTCTCTTCTTTACTCATTTTGTGACCAGTCTAGATAATTTTTTAGTTATTGGTTTTAGTTGTGAAACTCAAGGGCAATTACGAAAAGTTTTCATTCCTTTGGCTTTGGTCTCTCTCTCTCTCTCTCTCTCTCTCTCTCTCTCTCTCTCTCTCTCTCTCTCTCTCTCTCTCTCTCTCTCTCTCTCTCTCTCTCTCCCTTTCACACACACACACACACACACACGGTTTCAGAGGGTAGCCATTTTGGTCTGCAGTAGAACAGCTAGAATTGAGTCCAGTAGCACCTTAGACATCACCAAGATTTTTGAGGTATGAGCTTTTGAGAGTCAAAGCTCTAACAAGTCTGAGAGTCTGATGATGGGAGATTTGGCTCTCAAAAGCTTTTTTTTGGAGGGGCATAACATCACAGCTGACTTACGGTCACCTCTGGTGGAGTTTTCAAGAGATATTCGGAGTGGTTTGCCATTGCCTACTTCCGCATCACAACCCTGGTATTCCTTGGAGGTCTCCCATCCAAATACAACCCAGAGTCCAGACTGAGAGTGTGTGACTGGCCCAAGGTCACCCCAGCAAGATTCCATGGCACAAGTGGGGATTTGAGCCTTGCTTTCCCAGTTCCTAGTCCAACACCTTAACCACTACACCATGTTGGCTCTCAAAAGCTTATTACCCACCCCACCCCCCAAATCTTATTGGTCTCTAAAGTGCTACTTGAATCTAGCTGATACACACATGGTGACATTTAAAATTAAACACACAACAATTATATTAAATATTAAATATCTATATGAACAAGATAACCCACTTTTGTAATTGCAGCTCCTTTCAGCCAATTCCAATTTAGCTCCAGCAAACCAGCTAAAGAATTCTGAAGTATATAGACCTTAGGAAGATCTGGAAGGAACGATATGAGAACGTCTGTAGACATCAATGTGATATGCCTCTTTTTTTTCTGGACCTGCGCCTCTTAGCAGCTGAATGACACTATGAAAGTCAACATATCTAAATTTTCCTATCACTTGATCTCTATTATGGAAAAGGTTGTACCTACTGAATAATTGCCTGCCATGCAGCTGTTAAAGGTACAAGGAGGAAGGAAAGAAGTTGCAAGCAACTCTGTCCAGTTTACAGATGGACAAAGTCAGAAAGGTGCTCCTAGCTGAATCAGAAGTTGAAATGAGTCATAAGAAATAAGAAAAATAAGGGTGCTTGCAGTTGGCTGCTTCTCCCAGTGACATATTTGAGAATAAACATTGGAGAATCACTGACTAATCTCATTAACATGTTTCTCTATTAGGAGAAATACCCATTCCCCACACAAAAATATTATCACTTGTTTTCCAGCTGTTGAAAGGAATCTGCTAGAAATTATTAGGTGGGACTTTGTCAATGATTGAAGGCAGGACAACGTGCAAAGTCCAACCTGAGTGACCTGAAGGTATAGAACTTTCCTTGGAAATAAGAGACCCTGGTTATAACTCTCAGGCACACCCATATACAGGGAAAATCGGGGACATACTTTTTGGAAAGAGCCATGGTTCCGCAGGAGGGACATGCCCCTTGCCTGCAGAAGGCCCCAAATTCAAACCTTGGGATTGCCACATAAATAATTTCAGTAGCAAGGCTGGGAGAGATCCTAGGCAGCTTCTTCTGGTCCAATTAGACAATACTGAGCTAAGGGTCCAATGCATCATAAACCACAACTCTTTGTAAAACCAAGGTAAACCAACTATTAGGTGTGATTTTTGCCAGATGTGATCTTCCCCGTCACACAGTTCTCCTGCTACCTGGACTGAACAGGCCAAAGTTTTCAGCTATCTAGAGTCACTCTATGTGATTCCCTTGATAACTGTTGCCATATCCCTGTGCTTATTTTATACGATATTGGCTATTCATATGTTTCAGATGCCAGCCAGGACATATGGGGGGGGGAATCTAGTGGTACACTGCCCTCTTTCTCTGGCAAAGTGCTTGAAGAAGTTTGACTGGCATAATATTGTCGAAGGCTTTCACGGTCAGAGTTCATTGGTTCTTGTAGGTTATCCGGGCTGTGTAACCGTGGTCTTGGAATTTTCTTTCCTGACGTTTCGCCAGCAGCTGTGGCAGGCATCTTCAGAGGAGTAACACTGAAGGACAGTGTCTCTCAGTGTCAAGTCACTGACACTGAGAGACACTGTCCTTCAGTGTTACTACTCTGAAGATGCCTGCCACATTTGACTGGCATGTTTGATTCAAAAGGTCAGTAAACAATATTGATTTAAAAACAAACAGAGAAGTCTAATGTAACATGTTTTATATTTTACAGAAAAGTAACTTTAAGAAAAGGATTGATGTCAGGGTTTTACATAAGATCCCATAAAGTATTCTGGCAGCATTCTTGATCCAGAAGTGGACGCAACACACTATTCAATTAGAATATGATTCTACAAAGAACAGGGAAAAGATAAACCACAGGATGACTGGTAAGGATGTGCTGGAGCTATTATATATTAGGCTTCCAATGCAGAGACGGAAAAGAACTGAATCTTATCTATTCTTTAGAGACAAACATTCTATCAACACCAGTATATCCCAACTGGCCTTATCAGATACAGGGGGGAAAGCTAACTGACTACACTACATCCTCTAGAAAAATATCAGCAGTTATTCTATCTCTTCTTGTTAGAACTATTGATTCTTAACTGCTAGAAAGATAAGCAAATTAGCAACATGCTGCAATATAGAGGCTTATTTGCTACTTCCTGTGCCCTTTGATTTCCATCTACCCCACTGTCTAAAATTACAGCTAGTATATAGCATTGACCACCTGGAAATATTTAATCGGGTGCTGTCCCCTATAGCCCTCCAAATATTAGGAATGTGCACAAAAATATTATTCAGGTCATTCTAGATTTGTTTTCTACTTTAATGATTTGTATTCGTTTTCTTTATTATCATTAGTTGCTCTGTTTGCTTTCTTTATTCTATTCCTTATTCATTTCCATTGCTTTGAATGGGCAACACCTTTGAGGCTGAAACTTCTTTGTTTGCCACTCAGCTGGGATAAATTCCCAGGGACTGTGCTTCTCCATGCCAAATGTCAGACAAACAGGAGAAAGGATCCCCATTTTATAGGCAATTAAAATTCTTGCTTGCAGAGCAGGTGCAGGGAGGTGTGCGTAGGCATATGAATGAGTTTTTCTTCATTTTCTGGGATCTTCAAGTGAAGTGTTTGTCTGCCTATTTTTAAACAAAAATAGAGAGTATAGGTAAAGTAGCTAAATCCTGCCGATCCTGCACATGGAAAAGGACCTCACAGCTTATACAAATAAAACAAACAAAAACCTTCCCCAAATCTTTGGGAATAGTACAGTGATTGACAGAAATTGCAACAACAGACACAGACTTGCCTAAGGAAATTATTATCCTTTTCAGTTAATTGTCTTGACTGGAAGATGTCCCTACCAGATTATCTGCAGAGTCACCTTTTCTCCTTGCTGCCCCTCCCTTTTCACGTGGTTGACAGTGGGCACTCTTATTAGATCAAGTGCTGAAGGAGAAATATGAATGGTGAATGTGCACTGACTTGTCATGCTGTGTGAAAGGACGGGAGGATTGTAACACACATCTGTTTAATTACAGAGGAACTGTTTAGTACTCTGTGCCCAGTTATCAGATAGGCCCTATTGTACAATCCAGATGTTGAAAGACTATTTAAAAAGTGACATGAGGTTGTATAAATGTATGTGTGTTAAGTGCCGTCAAGTCGCTTCTGACTCATGGTGACCCTATGAATCAATGTCCTCCAAAACGTCCTATCTTTAACAACCTTGCTCAGATCTTGCAAACTGAGGGCTGTGGCTTCCTTTATTGAGTCAATCCATCTGTTGCTGGGTCTTCACCTTTTCCTGATGCCCTCAACTTTTCCTAGCATGATTGTCTTTTCCAGTGACTCTTGTCTTCTCATAATGTGACCAAAGTCCGATAGCCTCCGTTTAGTCATTTTAGCTTCTAGGGTCAGTTCAGGCTTGATTTGATCAATAACCCACTGATTTGGGGTTGGTTTTTTTGGCAGTCCACGGTATCCGTAACCCTCTCCTCCAACACCACATTTCAAAAGAATCTACTTTCTTCCTATCAGCTTTCTTCATTGTCCAGCTTTCACACCCATACATAGTAACGGAATAAGATGGCCTGAATTAACTTGATCTTGGTGCCCAGTGACACATTCTTACACTTAGTAAATAGAACTCCCAGTTTAAAACTCACCCAAGGCAGGCACAAAGTACGTTTAACAAGCATTTGAAGTGGACTTTCTGACAAAATGTGTTAACCACATAATACACTTCCAATTGCAGAAATGCTCCCAAGCCTGTTCTTGGTGCTGGATTTACTCTTTGGCCTTCCAAAAGTCTTGTTCAGATGATGTGCTTTCCACAAAGTAGAACTGCCCTTCTCCTCCTCCCCCTGTTAGTGCAACAATTGTTTTTATTTATAATTTTTATATTTTATAAAATATATTTTTTTCTGCGGCTAGCTAGTCGCTGTCAAAATGTCTTCTCCTTCGTTTACATAACGTGTCAGAAAATATTGGCTAAAATCCAAATCCTTCCCACAATAACAACTGACTTTGTGTTTGTGGTAGGGTTGCCAGGTCCCTCTTCACCACTGGTAGGAGGTTTTTGGGGTGCTGCCTGAGGAGGGAAGGGTTTGGGGAGAGGAGGGACTTCAATGCCATAGAGTCCAATTGCCAAACTGCAATTTTCTCCAACTGAACTGATTCTATCAGCTGGAGGTCAGTTGTAATAGCAGGAGATCTCCAGCTAGTACCTAGAGGTTGGCAACCCTAGTTTGTGGTATTGTCATAGGCGATTGTTCTGATGACATCATTGATAGCAAGGCACTATTTCCCTCAAACTCATTATCTTGCAGTTTGGTAACAATTTTTAAAAGGCTTTCTTTCTTGTTTGCTTAGTCCAGTAAATGGTGAGTGCTTACAGCTTTAGTAGATATCCTGACAAGGCAGAGGTTCTCTGGGTTAGTAGAAAGGCATACCAGGGACTTCAGGTTTCCCCTGGCCTAGATGGGGTTGTACTCCCCTGGAAAAGCCAAGTTCACAGCTTGGGAGTGCTGCTTGACACAGCAGTCACCTTAGAAAATCAGGCGGCTGCTGTGGCTCAGAATATGTTTGCCCAGCTCCGGCTGGTGCTCCAATTGTGTCCATCCCTGGGTCAGTCAGATCTAGCCCCTGTGATCCATGCCTTAGTTACATCTAGGCTGGACTATTGCAATAAACTCTACTTGGAGTTACTCTTGAAGAATGATCAAAGCAATTACACTGGCTACCAAACCTCCCCCAAGCCCAATTCAAAGTGCTGATCTTGTCCTTTAAAGCCCTACATGGCTTGGGACTGGGGTATCTGAAGGACTGTCTTGTCCCATACATTCCTGCCTGGGAATTAAAACTGTGGGCAGATGCCCTCCTGGCTGTCCTACAAATTAAAGGCTCTCGTTTGGTGGGTATGTGAGATAGGGTCTTTTCAGTGGCAGTCCCACAATTGTGGATCAACCTCCCCAGGGAGGTGCTCCTGGCTCCCTCATGATTGATTGTCAGCAGGCAGTTGAAGACAGTTTTATTTAAGGCAGCATTTGGTTGATGCAGCTGTTGTTGTTGTTATATTTTTAAATTTTATTAAAAAATCTTTTATTAAAACAAAGATTACTGAATACATTGTCATCAAGATATACAAGCTCCATCTAACTGCTCATTCTGGACAGAAAAACATTCAAGTTTTCAAATTTTCCGGACTTTTGGTCATGTAACAGATGGATGCACTCCATCAGCTTCTCCAACCACTCCTCCTTCCTCACAATTACATTCTTCTTCCAATTTTGGGCAAGTATTAACCTTGCCAATGTTACAGCATTAAGCATGACTTCATGGACTTCTTTAGGAAGGAAATCCACGCAATTCAACAAGAAAACCTTTGGGGATAATGGTAACTTTCCCCTTATACCTTCAGAGATTACCGTTCGAATCATATTCCAGTATTCTATGACTCTGCTGCATTCACACTGTAAATGTATAAAATTTGCATTAGCTGCTACACATATCCAACAATCCCCTTAGCCCCTTGATAATTTTGTTGCCAATTTAGAGGGTGACAGGTGCCACTGGTATAGCATTTTTATTAAATTTTCTTTGGCAGAGAGGTTTACAGAAAATTTAAACCACTTCCTAATGTGATGTTTTTATTACATTTAGCTTTTATTATTGGCAGTACCGATTGAGATTTTAAATTATGACTTATATGGATTTTATAACAATGTTTTTATTGTGTTTTATAATGTTTTATTTATATTGTAAGCCAACTCGAGTTCCACATGTTGTAGATAGATAGATAGATAGATAGATAGATAGATAGATAGATAGATAGACAGATAGACACCTTTAAAAGTGAATACAATAGTGTAATGCAACTGTCTTTTGTTACAGCAGCGCCTTATGTTCCTTTCCCCCCCTTTAAGATGCACCCCTTCTCTTAAAACATGCCTGCTTGCCTGTTTCTTTTTCTCTTGCAAGGTTGTCCCCACTGTAGTGAAACTGCATGCTCTCCCTATGTTTTTTGTAATAGTCATTACTCTACTACTGCTGAAGTGAGTATGGGAACTTCGGGCAGCCCATTCCTGAAGGGAGGGTGAAGCTCCTTTGGAGCTGGTGTGATCCTGTGCCAGCGTAGGTGCCACCTTGACATCTATGCTGGTGCAGGGGCAAACATGGCAACATCCGGGCACCGCTGGACCCCATCGCCAGCACAGCCACACCGGCAAGGCTTTCCCAGAAGAGAAAGCCCACGCCAGCATGGGGGAGGCATTACCAGGGCATTCCAATAGGTTGGGCTGCCTTTAGGCAGCTTCCATAGCCCTTTTGCCTCTGGAACACCCCCTTGAGTGGTGGCAGGGCTCACTGTTTTCAGTGGGGCATTTCCCCCTTTTTTCCTTAAAAAAAAAAAAGCTTTTATCCTATCTGTGGTCACCATGAAGCCACTGAGGAGGCAGCATAGCTTTGATGTGCCCGGCCGCTGCGGATCTACCCCCACCCTTCAAGATTGTGCTCTACGACTTTCAGACAGCAAGGTATAAAGGAATAATGGAAGGTGCAGTCTGGAGTGATGAGGGGAAGACTAGGTAAGGAATCTCATCTGTAGTAGGAACAACAGGAGATATCCCTGTATATAATGAGGTGCAGATGGAAACATGTCAGAAATCCACTATGACTTGGGAGAGGTCATGAATTGGAAACCTGGTAAAGCAAGTAGCTGTTCTCTCTCTCTCTCTCTCTCTCTCTCTCTCTCTCTCTCTCTCTCTGTGTGTGTGTGTGTGTGTGTAGAAATTATGGAGGCAATTAAAATAGAGCAACCAAAGTACTAAGCAAAAGGCAACAAACGATGGCCTGCTAGTTCAGAAGTGCTAGTATCTGTTAGTGACTAGAAAAAAAATATTAGTCATTATTAAATACTTGTCAGTGGTCAACCATATCATTTTTTAGATTTATTCCAGAGTGGGTAGTCATATATCAATGGTCACTGTGCTAATCTTGCATACTTCTGATTTTGTATAAAATGTCACAGTCTGTCCCTTTTGCATATAATATCCTTGTAACACCACTATTCATGTTTCCCTGCTCTTTATGTCTTTCACTTAATGCATGTGATAAAGCAGGTTCTCTGTGTGTGTAAAGTGCCATCAAGTCGCAGCTGACTTATGGCGACCGCTTTTGGGGGTTTTCATGGCAAGAGACTAACAGAGGTGGTTTGCCAGTGCCTTCCTCTGCACAGCAACCCTGGTATTCCTTGGTGGTCTCCCATCCAAATACTAACCAGGGCCGACCCTGCTTAGCTTCTGAGATCTGACGAGATCAGGCTAGCCTGGGCCATCCAGGTCAGGGCAAGCAGGTTCTATCCTAAGTGTATTCCACTAGATTTCTCTTTTGAGGGCAGAACAAATTACTTTCTGAGTAATGTTCCTTCCCGAACATTTTCTAAAGCACACATGAACAGCTTATACTTTATTACAGTCGTTTTCTCTCACTGCTGTGCTTCTTTTTTCAAAATTATGAGCATGAAAACATTTACACATATTACACGCCGCAACATGCAATTCAAAGCAGAGAGATGAAAGGGAATAGCTCCTTCTGAATTCAAGAAAGGCACTAAAAGAAATTGCACTTTGAAGTGTAAATAGATAAAGATAATCAAATTGAAATGAGATTAAAATTAACAGCCTATCAACCAAGTGACACTATTAATAAATGGCCACAACATCCAGGGACAGAAGGGACTCTGGGAGAAACAGAATGTAATTTAATTAAACAAAGGGGAACATAGGAACTGGAACCATAGTGGGTAGCTGCATGGAGAACTGAACAAGGATTGTGACAATAATTGAGTTTGTATTACTCATTGTATAAAGTGATCCATATCAGATCTGCTTTCTATTGATTCCGGAAGAAACTAGGTATATGGGTTGGATTTTAATTGCTGTCACTGACAGCTGAGGGTTTCAGAAATGGTGCAGCATACAATTTCCTCAGTACTGATAACTGAGGCTTTATTTCCTTTGGCTAGAAGCTATTTACAGAAAAGAAAAGGCTTTGAGAAAATTCAAACTAGGTTGAGAGAGTATCTCCAAAGCAAGCGATCAGATCAGTCTGAAAGCCCTGTCACAAACAGAAATTAAAGGTTGGGTACAGGACCCATAGAGACACCAAGAGCCAAAACTGCAGATGCAATCTAGTGTAAAGTTAAAAATTTGATGGCCTTAAGTGGGACTAATTGTCTCCTGGATTGTGGCCCATATGCTTTTCTGTAGTTTATAAAGGCTAAAGTCTTATCAATGGGAAGGGAACTATTGCCATCAGCGCACTGAGCAGCAGCACGACAGACAAGGTGAAGGCAGGCAGGCGAGGGTTAACTGATGGCAGAACTGCAGAGAAGAAGAAATATCTATCTGAAAAATGCTGTATTCAATGGGAACTGGATTTTCTTTACATTTCTTTGCCCTCCATATTACTTTATTTCATCTCTTCACTTCAATGGGTTTCCTTGTCTATAGAGATAAAAAAAAATGCACTTCAGCTTCTGAACTTATTTGCTTTTGGTTATCAGAGCTAACATCTGTTTTCCACTGAATTGTATTCAGCTACTCTATGGGCACAGTCTGCCATGGAACAACTATGGCCGCAGCCCAAACAAACTGTTTTGGGCTAATGCTGTTTACACATTTCTTTTGGCCATACACAATTTGCATACTATTTAGATCTGAAACCCAGGGTGACCTATTAAGAGAGTTTTTGTGTGTCCATTCATGTCACATATGCACATTCCGAAGCCTTTCTTGGTGATATATTTTATTAAAAACAGACGTTCACCCAACATCATTCCAAACAGATCCCACCAGTGCAACTTCTGCATTAGCTAGGCAGGGAAATGGTATTTTCTCCAGCAACATCCTGTGCTGGATTTCTAGAATAGGGCGGCCTCTGCTCACTGAAAACACAAATGGGTTTCCAAAACAGATTCCCCAAACTTTGGAGTAAAACAGCTTAATAGAAGCTCTGAGAGTCAAGAGCAGGAGGAATCACACTGGCAACAACGATAATGGTCTGGAAAAAAATATATGATTTTCCTGAGACAAATTCTGACTGAGAGTAAAACCGAGTAAAACATCTGACTGACTATATACCAGAATGGCAATTGTGTTTCTGTGGTGCTGATTACAGAGAATCTCGCACAGAAAGCAATGGACAACTTTGCAGGAGCTTAGAGGCTTCTGACTGCCAAACAGTGATGAGATCATAGTAAAATTAGAAAAGAACACCCAATCAGTGTCTCAGTGGCAGAAATAAAACCTTAATTAAATTATGATTAAAACGTGTCCCATTTTGTGTAACAAATCTAGAATCATAAAGCAAATGTTTCACATGTCCTTTCACCCCGTTATGAATAGGCCCACCTGAGTTACAATTACAAGAATGCCAGTGAGAGTATGGCTAATGGAAACATATTGACTGCAGCGCTGTTGCAGTTAGCTAACTTTTAAAAAGGACATTTGTCTGTTTCTCTATATTGGTGCCTTCTGCCAGCAGGTGAAGATTTTTTTTTCTTCGTTTGGCATACCCCCAGTAATGGTTATTGGCCCTCTTCCCTGGATCCGGTGTTGCTGGTTTAAAGTGTTTTATTGAATTGTTTTATAATTTTATTGTTTTTAATTGGTTCTTGTAGGTTATCCGGGCTGTGTAACCGTAGTCTTGGTATTTTCTTTCCTGACGTTTCGCACGCAGCTGTGGTAGGCATCTTCAGAGGAGTAACACTGAAGGACAGTGTCTCCTCTGAAGATGCCTGCCACAGCTGAGGGCGAAACGTCAGGAAAGAAAATACCAAGACCCAGATAACCTACAAGAACCAATGAACTCTGACCGTGAAAGCCTTCGACAATATTTTGTTTTTAATTGTTGTAATGTTTTATGTGCCCCCTTGGGGACCCTAATCAAAGTGGAATGGCAGCATAAAATTGTTTTATTAATAAAAATAAAAATAATATTAACAACAACAATAGTAAAACAGACTTTTTGTCTGATGCCACCGGAAAGCTAGAATGAAGACTGTGACTGTATGTACAGTGGCTTAAAATCCTTATTCTGGACAATGCACAAAAGACTCTAAATCATGTGTATCTGATTTTCACCATTTCTGCATCTGTAGGCTTCTCCCGTGAGGCTAGAGCCTGGAATCCTCAATGGGACCTGTGTGTCTTCACTACTAGAAAGGTCTCAGAGCTTTTAAATGTATCTTTAGTTGTTCAAGTAGGGGCTATATTAAAAAACGAAGAAGAAGGAATTGGTTTTTATACCTCGCTTTTCTCTATGGCCTTTTATGCTGGGACGTTTTATGGAAAAAGCAGGCAAAACGTGCGGGAAGAGCAAGGTGACCTCTGATGGGTGGAAAAGGCATGTATAATCAAAAGGAAGCCCTAAAGCAGTCGGCGAAGGTGACCACGGGGAAACATCCCTACATAAAAGGCCTATCTTTAAGGAGTCTCAAAGTGGTTTACAATCACCTTCCCTTTCCCTCCTCACAACAAGCACCTTGTGAGGCAGTTGGGGCTGAGAGATTTCGGACAGAACTGTGACTAGCCCAAAATCACCCAGAAGGCTTCATGTGGAGGAGTGAGGAAACAAACCAGGTTCATCAGATTAGAGTCCGCTGCTCATGTGGAGGAGCACGGAATCAAACTCAGTTCTCCAGATTAGAGTCCACCGCTCTTAGCCACTATAACTTATTGAGGACCTATGTCTGCTACTGGTTTCTGCTCCACTTCTGCCTGCAAACCTTCTTAAATGGTGAACTGAACCAAGTTCTGCATCTAGTTTCATCAGCACTGAAAGTACAAATGTTGAACCTGTCTCTAGACCATTCATCAGCACTGACCCTTAATTTAATGCACAATGTCTTGATCTTGAATTTCTTCCTGTGGCCAACACCTAGAGGTAGTATGGACACCATAATCACTGCTTCTATTACTTTCCCGATCTAGTCCTCACACAGATGTTCAGGCTTTCACTTATTCAAAATCATAACATATTTGCCAGCTACAACTTGAGGGATTTACAGGATAATTATATGATACATAAACATAATAAACACATGTAAACATATAGCATGGACTTGGTTTACTGTCCACCATCTCATTACCACTTTTACCTTTTTGAAGTGAAGCTTCCAGAACTGCACACCATACTCCAAGTATAGCCTGACCAATGTGGTATACAATGGGACTATACCATGTTGCAATTAGGATGTTATGTCTCTAGATACACCCCAAGACTGCATTAGCTTTTTTTTGCCAGCATTACACTGACTGCTCATATTTAGCTTATAGTAGGGCTGTTGATTCGGTTCGGCCCGAACTGAAAAACAGCCAAATTTCCCCTGATTCGGTGGTTTTTAGTTCGGGACGAACCGAACTCAAAACTGGCGGGCAACCGGGGGAGCCGAATTCAGCGAGTTCGGGAGTTCACAAATAAATCCGGCCAATTCGGGGCGGCAGTAAGCAGCATAACCGTCAGTAAGCAGCATTCTCCTCCCCCGGCCAATCGGTGGCCAAGCTGGGTCTTCTTCTGGCCAATCAGTCAGGATTGAGTACTGGAGGAATCAGCTGATGTGCGGCCCGGCCGGGGAGAGAGAGAGAGAGGGAAATCCTCGTGTGTGTGTGTGTGTGGGGGGGTGCTTGTGCACATTCACTCCTTTCTGTGGCTGCAGGGGGCGTATTATTTGGGATACAGACCCCAAACTTTCAGCAGAAATTCAGACAAGTTTTGTAAGACCACCCAAGTTTTGTAAACATTGGGTCGGGGGGTCCCGAGATATGGGCTCCCCCTTTTTTCTTTCCATGGCTGCAGGGGGTGCATTTTTGGGGGTACAGACCCCAAACTTTCAGTGGAGCTTCAGATGAGCCTTCTTAAGATACCCCCAAGTTTTGCAAACATTGGGTCAGGGGGTCTCGAGATATGGGCTCCACCCCTTTTCCCTCCCCCCTTTTCCATTTATGTGGCTGCAGGGGGCGCTTTTTTTGGGATACAGCCCCCAAACTTTCAGCATAGCTTCAGACAATCCTTCTTAAGATACCACCCAAGTTTTGTAAAGATGGGTTCAGTGGGGGCAGAAATATTGGCTCCCCCCCTTTTCTCTTTCCGTGGCTGCAGGGGGCGCATTTTTTGGGTGCAAATCCCAAACTTTGAGCGGAGCTTCAGACAAGCCTTCTTAAGAGACCACCCAAGTTTTGTAAACATTGGGTCAGGGGGTCCCGAGATATGGGCTTTCCCCTTTCCCCTTTTCCCTATTGGGATGAATGGATCAGCTGATCCTGTATGCATCTCCGGAGCAAAACATCCCGTGCCTAATTGGAATCGTCTTGGATTACAAGTCCTCCCCAGCCCCTCCTGATGGAACAGAAGACAGCCACAGTAAGACCCCTTTGGGGGCTTTAATCTATAATTTTTCTCCTGTGTGTGTGTGTGGGGGGGAAGCAGAGTCTGTGTGTGTGTGGGGAGGGAGCAGTTTCTGTGGGTGGGGGGGAAGCCAAAGGGGGCTTTTGCTGGTTCTGCCTGGGGGTGTGTTCCCCGTCGAGTCTCTCTCTCCCTGGTTTGAGGGGGGGGTTTTCAGTTGTGTGTCTTCAGGTTTTCCCTCATTCATAAGAGCGGTTAGGTCTATTTGGATGCTTGCTCAAAACTGGTTTTCAAATGGTGACTTAATGCATTTGGAGTCCCATGCAAAAGGGGAAATTCCACCCCTCCTGCTCATTATGCATAGCTAGCTGCCTCTGTCCCTTTCCATTGTTTGCAAACTCCCAGGTGTCAGGTGTTGCTTTGCACAGTTGCAAAGGTGTTGCTTACAAGGTTGTGTTGCTCTGCAGTTGTGTTGCAATGCTTTGCAAACTTCTCAGCTGTTTGTCGGGGCTGGGAGCTTTGTGCGTGGGCGGCAAGCTCTGCTCAGACATGCACATTAAGGGTGGGGGGGGACCCCTTTCTGGGCCCATATCTCAGCCCCCCCTGACCCAATCTTTACAAAACTTGTGGGGTCTTTCAAGAAACGTCATTTGAAGCTCCGCTGAAAGTTTGGGACCTCTACCCCCAAAAATGCACCCCCAGAGTTGCGGAAAGGCGCGGTTGTGTTTTTAATGGCTTTATTCGGCCGAATTTTTTCCCCGAACTTTGAATTCCCACCGAATTGCACGGACCCGAAGCGAGGGAGTTCAGACTTCGGCATATCCTGAATCTAAACGGGCCAAATTCAGCCAAATCCGAACTATACTGAATTTTTTTTAATTCAACAGCCCTAGCTTACAGTACACCTGAACCCCAAGATCTTGTTTGCATACACTGCTACCGAGAAGTGTATTTCCCCCATCCAGTATGTGTGCTTCTCCTTTTTGTTACTCAGATGTAGAACTCGACACTTATCCTTGTTGAATTGCACCTTGTTCACTCCTGCTCACTTTTCCAGTGTGTTCAGATCTTGTTGAATTCTATCTCTTCCAGAGTGTTCGCTCCACCTCCCAATTTGGTGTCATCTGCAAACTGAACAAGTAGTCTCTCCACTCCCTCATCCAGATAACTTATAAAAATACTGAAAAGTAACAGGCCCATAACTGAGCCCTGTGTCACCC
Organism: Euleptes europaea; assembly: GCF_029931775.1. Lineage (NCBI taxonomy): Eukaryota > Metazoa > Chordata > Lepidosauria > Squamata > Sphaerodactylidae > Euleptes > Euleptes europaea. Next base: position 67,628,152 of record NC_079313.1, on the reverse strand, counting down.
CACCGGACACTTCCCTCCAATGAGATGAAATGCCATTGATAACTACTGTTCGGGTGTGGTTCTCCAACCAGTTCTCTATCCACCTAACTGTCCTTGAGTCTAGTCTGCAGTGCTCCAGTTTACCCATCAGAACATCATGGGGAACTCTGTCAAAAGCTTTCCTGAAATCCAGGTAAACTAGATTGATTGCATTCCTACAATCCAATGAACTTGTCACTTGATCAAAGAAGGAAAAGAGGTTAGTCTAGCAGGACTTGTTAGGGGAAAATCCATTCTGATTTCTCTGGATCACCAAATTGTTCTTCAGATGCTCACAGATTGACCCCTTTAAAATCTGCCCCAGCATCTTCCCTGGGACAGAGGTCAGACTGACTAGCCTGTAATTTTGGCTTCATGTTGTGATTTAAATTCCCCTTAATGCTTGCCATTTCAAACAGGCTTTCACTGGGCTGGATCCTTTCACACACAAAGGACTCCACCCACACCAGCCTGCCCTTTCCTAAGAGTCAGACTAAATAGTACCAGGTCTGTTCATCACCAGAGCCAGTCCTCACAACCAGGTGTGGTATCCTTTCCAGACATAGAGTTAAACCACTCTGCCATGCTACCAGGTACAGCTGCCCTTTAAACTGTCTGCTCTTTTATTGAGGCAGGCCCAAACTGACTGCTCCTATACCTCTCTCCACCATTCCATCTCCCACCTCTGAAAGGTGATTGGATGCTGAAGCAGCATTCTCATACGCTTAAGCGCAAAATAACTGGTTGGCTGTTTTACCTTTCGGGTCAGGACAGCCTCCTGTTCATCACAGAGTCCTTCAATCAAAGAGATCTAGCAAAGATTTCACTATACGTGAAATTCCTCTAAAAGCCTCTGCATTCTTATTTGGCTCAATCAACACCTGATCCTGCAGGGGGGGGGGTTGTTTTGTTTTTTGGCATCATGATGGACTTTTGTCTGGCTTTCTAAATCAACATGGACCCAGTGCCAAATGTTCGTTTTGTTGCTCTTGCTCACCTTCCATAGCTTTGGCGGCTGTTTAGATAGTTGTAAGGCCATCTTAGAAGCATGCCTTTTTTAGATTGTTGTGGTTTCAAAAGAAAATGCTAAGTATAACAATAGGCCTCTCTTAAGAATGTGTTCAGCTGGCCTCCAATTTGTACAATGTTGCACATATTATTTACAGCAGAAGAGTACAGAATGTAATTCATCTCGGTTGAATAATACACTCAAAGTGAGTACCCATTAGTGAGGCCGATTACACACCAGAGCACCTCATTAAATCTTTGACTCTCTGGCATCAGTCTAATCAAGGCAATTGTGCATTATTGTAATGCTTTTCAACTATGACACCACAAGCCCCTCTTGGAGGAGGTCAGTTCTTGAAAACTTCAAAAGGTGTTGATCTCAGAATAACTGGGTCAAAAAAAAAAGTGGGAGTAAGTTCCATATCTGTCAATGCCTTTAAAGAAGCACTGTCTTAAAAAACACTCCCCTCCACACACACAATTATTTGTATGTCTTATAATTGCATTTGTGAAGGACAAAGACACACACAGCTCCTTTGGAAACTAAGCCTAGGAGAATGCTCTTTGTCTGCCCTTGCATACATTTTAAAATCGTTAATCTGTCTGTGTTTCATGCGTGCAGCAAAAAAAGGTCTTTTGAGAATTGAAAGTAAAAATTCCTGTAACCATGTGTACCATTTCAGACTTTTCCATTTAATAAGGAGGCAGTAGAGTGGTTTGTATCTTTGCATCCTGCAGCGTTTATTCCTAAGAGGAAAGAGCTCCCTCAAGAATTATGACTGAACTGTAAACATTTTTTAAGATGACAATTTTTCCTGCTTACATTTATTTATGATTACACATATATGAATCTGAACATTAGTCTGAGAGAATAAATGTTCATTATATCGTGGTTGAAAAGATGAGAATCATATGCAAAGCAAACCTATAATATGTTAAGTATTATTAATTCACACTAAAATTCACAGTTCTTTTCAAATCTGTGAACTTCATAATTAGAGTTTAATATAAGAGATATATTTTATTTCACTACATTATTTGTGATACATAATTAGCCATTTGTGCCTCCCCTTTACATAATTTGCTATTTTATATCAAATTATCACATTTATATAATTAATCTCTCCAAACTAGTGATAGATCATTGGTGACAACTTTTTTTAATGCATACATAACAGTTAATACAAAGAGCATACTTATAAAAGAAAAAATCCTCTTAATGGATCACCTTATATATGTTGTTTATGCAGAAGCTCATCAGGTTAATGAGTGATTTTCTTTCACAGAACTTGTGGAATAATATCAAGCCCATCTAGGTTAATAAATACTTAATACAGAAAAGCAAATCAGAGCTTTGCCTCTCTATTACTACTGTTAAAGTTCAGTACCAACAAAATCCTTCTCAAACTAGTAATTCTGAAATTGCCATTTCATTTCATTAATGTTTATTTTATTTATTTTCTGAAATTGTAATTTATTGATACAATGAGAGTTGTAATACATAAAACTTGTACAGCAATAGGCTGAAATGTTGATTGTCTTTCCCTCTCTTTCGTATGGTGTTCAGGTGTGTGCATATCAATAAACCCGAACGGAAAATAAACCTGAAATTAGCCATTTCAGTAAATTTCCAGTTCAGGTTTACCAAATGCACAAACCTGGGGAGAAAGCTGAAGCCGAATAGGCAATTTCTGGTCTGAGGGGGGGTGCCATTTTTCAAGGTAGAGCCCCCAAATTCACAAGGTAGCTTGAAGGGACTGTCCTTGCACAAACCCCAAAGTTTGTTGAAGATTGGGTCAGGTGGTCCGATTTTATGAGGTTCAGAAGGGGTCGCCCCTCCTCCATAGGCAAGGCCGAGTAGTTTTGGAGCTTTCTGATGAAAACATATCACTTTTGCTGCATATGTATGTGCTTTTTACACATTATTGAAAATCCTCAAGTTGAACTTGAAAGAACACTCAAACACTCCTACTTTTAAAAACACCTTCATTTTTTAAAAAAAGGATGGGGATTTTCCATTTTAGATTAAGCTGCAAAAGATTAAAGAACATCACTAAAAATAAATATCTGTGCTTTAGAAGAAGGTGGATGTGGGTGTGAACAGTAGCATCAGTATTAATCAGTGTCATTATATTTCCCTATTAATAGAGCTCATTATATTTCCCTATTAAAGAAGCTTGAAATTTCTTTCTTTAATTCCCCCTCATATCTCATATCTGAAAACGCCTCCCTTCAACACTTTTCTGCAGCCTCTAAACAATGAGCAACAAAATAGGTACATTGAGAGTCAGAGTCCTCTAGGAGGAACTGAACCTTTTGCTCTACAGTTGCTCAAGAAAACGTGGGCTATTTATTAAAACATGGCATAATCCATTTTAGCCTGAGTTGATATACTTATAAGGACATTGCAAAAGGATATGTACCAACGAATTCACTGACTGAAGAGAGGAGGGACATAGCCAACCTGAAAAAGGGATCCGTAGCAGACAGACCAGCAAAACCTTTGAAAAGGAGCCATTAAATCTTGAGTGCCTAAAGGTTCTACAAAACTTTAGACTCACCAGAGCATCCAAATAGAAAGGAAGATTACCCTTAGATGAAAGGCCTAGGACAAGTGAAGAACATGTCCTCCAAACATCAAAATGAGTGTAACTCTTATCTCTAGCATGGATCAATTTGACCATATGTTTTTTTACATTGATCTAGAGAAAAAGAGAAAAGATCCTTCACCTTCAGATTTACAAGTGATTACTTGTGTTCAAAAAGCTGGAGCCAGGGAGTCTTATAAGAGTCTCTGAGGGTTACGCTTACCAAACTACCCCCAGGGGCCTCAAAAATAGATCAAACCAGAAATTAAAGGTACATACCCAGGCACAAGCTTCTATTGAGCTAAGACCAAACTCATAACTAAGGGTCGATGATGAAATGTACTTGGGGAGCCCTCCAATTGCCCAAAGGAATGAAGACTGCACTCTATTTATAGAATTGTCTACAGCAGAAATCCATAAAGGGGCATCGTACAAAAGTTATGAAATCACCATTGAGTCAGAGACTCTAATAGCCACTGGAATATAATGTGCCCCATTAGGGGAAACCCCCACAAAATTCCCTTCATAGTAGCCGTAGACTTCATCGTGGCCAATTGTTTATGACATCTCCAAGGTGGAGTGAAATAAGACACCCAGCGGGTTGTACTAAAATGAATGACAAGTCAGCGCATTGGAAGCAATGGGAGAGGCTGCCCAGCCCATTGAAGACAATGGGAGAGGAGAGTGTCAGTTGACTTGCATTGACTCCATTGAAATACATTACAGCACAAAAACAGTTGCAAAGAAAATGTGGAATGGATTTCCCAGTAAGGTTTCTAAACCGTTCTGAGGTGGGGATGACAGCCCCCCCAGGGGATTGAAAGCCCCGGGGACCCCCAGAAGTGTTCTGGAGGGGGGATGACAGCCCCCCAAGGGGATTGAAAGCCCCAGGGACCCCCAGAAGTGTTCTAGGGTGGGGATGAAAGCCCCTGGGACCCCCAGAAGTGTTCTCAGGTGGTGATGACAGCCCCCCAAGGGGATTTAAAGCCCCAGAGACCCCCAAAAGTGTTCTAGGGTGTGGATGACAGCCCCTGGAACCCCCAGAAGTGTTCTGAGGTGGTGATGACAGCCACCCATTGGGATTGAAAGCCCCAGGGACCCCCAGAACATCAGCACAACTTTAACAGAAAAGAAGAGAGTTTAAGAATGAATAAGGCTTGGCTTCCTGTCCTGAAAACCTCCAGACTAACAAAGACTACAGTCCACAATAGCCATGCGGATTAGCTTTGGATTCCACATGTTAAGAGATCACTTCAGGATACAATGGTTCCACATTAACATACCACAACCTCATTAGCACATTATCTTGATACTTACAGGACAATGATTAGCACATTACCTTCAATACTTTACAGGACAATGACTCAGCTCAAACCCAACCCCCTTCTGACTATATATTACTCTTCCTACACACTTGACACTGAGAGACACTGTCCTTCAGTGTTACTCCTCTGAGGATGCCTGCCACAGCTGTGGGTGAAACATCAGGAAAGAAAATACCAAGACCACGGTCACACAACCCGGATAACCTACAAGAACCGATGAACTCTGACCATGAAAGCCTTCGACAATATTATAGATAATTCCTCATGCAAGCCTATTAAAGAAGCTTGAAATGTAAAGCAATTGGATTTTATCCAGATGTACAACGTCATAAGGAGTAATTGGTCAGTGTTAATCATATTGATTTCATCCTGACCTTAGATACATCAATTTATATTCTTAAGCATTAAATATGATTCTCTAAATCTAAATTGTTTTTTTCATTCAAAACTCATAGGAAATCAACCAAACAGTATTTAAGAAAAAAAAATACAAGCCAGCAGTTTGTAATGTGTCTTTAAAAATCATTTTTAGAAAGAAAATATTATTTCCTTCTTTTTATTAAAGATCTCAGCTTGCAAAGACTAAGAGAATCCTAAAGCGCTGTTGGACTGCTTTTCAGGACTTAATTCTTTAGCCATGTAACACAGAAAATGATAACTATTCACATAGATGCACTAGCCCCATGCACCACATGTGCCTGATAAGCCACGTGATCACACAAATTATTTTTAAGTGAGGAAAATATTTGTTCCCCATGTGGAAGACTGTTCTCCAGAGCATGGTCTATATATTGTTTCCCATTCAAAGATATCGCTACTTCCTCTAATCAAATTATAAACTAAAAAAATGATCCTGTTACAAGTAGGCTAATGTCTTTAATGCATGGGCATTTTATCATGGGTTCAATGCTCTCTTGACCCACACTTTTCTGATCTGAATTCTCAAAATCCTATGCATTGGTGGTTGTTTGTCCCAAAGAAAGTCCTGGAGTATCAGGAGTAAGTTTTTGTAATGCAAAATCACCAGCACAAATCTAGAGCATCTGAGTCCCTGCCCCTTCAAAATGTTGCTTTGTAATTGGCTGTAGTATGCAAAGGGATGTACTAAAAGGAATGATAGGATTGCCCACTGGAAACAATTGGGGACCCTGGAAGGCCTATTGAAGATCATGGGAGCCAGGATTGCCAAATTACTTGCATAAGCTCCATTGAAAATACATTACAGCACAAAAACAATTGCAAAGAAAATGCGGAATGGATTTTCTATTAAGGTCACTTGGCCCCATATAGACTACTCTGACACTTGATTGACAGCCCCCAGAGTACACCATCATTCCACTCTAGGGCTATCATTTCAGTCCCAGAACACTTCTGCTACTCCCAGAGGATGTCATTCCATTCGGGGGGGCTGTCATTCCAGCCCCAGAGCACAGATTCTGTTCCCTGGGACCATTATTCCACTCTGGGGGCTGTCAATCCAGTGCCAGAGTAGTATATCTGGGCCAAGTGACCTTAACGGAAAATCCATTCCGCATTTTCTTTGCAACCCTTTTTTGTGCAGTAATGTATTTAAATGGAGCCCATGCAAGTGCAGCTAAATTCATTCCTGATTGTGCAAACACTCGCTTCCTCCCCAGGGCTGGGCTGGCAGAGGACGGGGAAATCCAAATGCCTTATGCACAAAAATAGCTATAATTTGAACCGAGTTGATCTCAGAGCAGACTTTAACTCCGTGGCAAAACAGCATTGGGAAAGCCCAAGAAAAGTGCTGGGTGGACACGAGGTCAACATTGAAGGACGGAAAACTCAGTCCAGGGGTGAATGAAAGTCAGAGTACCCATGCATAAAGGACCAAATTGACCTTAACAAGTTGCCATTCCAAGTCCAACCATTGGTTTATCAGGTTCAATATTTACTATGACTAGCAACAGCTCTTTCTGTTGTCAGGCAGAGAAAGGTCCCTCTGAACATTTGCTGTGAGCCTTTACCAGCAGGTGCTAGGGACTGAACTTTGGACCAGCAGCGTGGCAGGCTGGTGTATTACATTGGCTCCTTCCCTTGCGCAATGGTGGATATTGCTTTAATAAAGAAATGAAGTTACAAAAATTTCAAAAAGGGAGTTTAAAAAAAATCATAGGTTTACATCATTTCTTGGACAGTTTATTTCATGACAGACTCCTGCAATATGATGTCTGCCCCTCAGATTAATCCTTTATAAAATATGAGAAATTTCTTGCTAGCTTGAAAGGTGCACAGCAGGAATAGCTCAAAAGTTTCAGGAACACAATAAGCTACCATATGCTCAGAAATAAAATTAGGAGACAAATCTATATCTGTGTTTCCTCACAGAAGGGAACTTGGTTGGTTTCATAACACATAATTAAATGCCAGTCATACCTTTTATGAGGTGCAGAAGCTTAATCTATTTTTATAATAAAACACTAAGAAAAAAAATCTTTTAACAACTTGAGGTTGATTCATCATTCAGACCACAGAATGACAGCACAATTCATTCTAAGAGCAGAAAATAGCACCGTCACAACAAATACGGATTCCCCCATCTTCAAAATTTCATTCACCTAAACTTTTGTTCACTGTCTCCCCAATGCTGGCCTATGTTTTTGTAATCACAGGATACTGAGGTAAAGGAGGTTGTAAGCTGACAGAAAGAAAATAGATTCCTTTGAAATGTGGTGTTGGAGGAGAGGGTTACAGATTCCGTGGACTGCCAAAAAAACAAATCAGTGGGTTATAGATCAAATCAAGTCTGAACTGACCCTAGAAGCTAAAATGACTAAACTGAGGCTATCGTATTTTGGTCACATTATGAGAAGGCAAAAGTCACTAGAAAAGACAGTCATGTTAGGAAACGTTGAGGGCAGCAGGAAAAGAGGAAGACCCAACAAGAGATGGATTGACTCAATAAAGGAAGCCACAGCCCTCAATTTGCAAGACCTGAGCAAGGCTGTCAAAAATAGGACGTTTTTTTTTATATAAACAGTTTTTATTATTTTTCATAACATTATAAACAAAACATTTCAACAATGTATGCAATTTATCAGTAGGAAAAAGAAAAAAAATTACATTATTGTTGAAAATATATCTTTGTTATTAAATAGATATAAAAAAACCTTCCCCTTCATCTTCCTCCATCTTGTTATAAACCTATTTGCTCTTTAGTATTGAAGATTCTAATCCTAATATTGTTTTGTATAACTAAATATGGTTTCTTTGCCTAATATCAATTTAGCTATAGTTACAGATTATTTCAAACCAAAAATGCTTATTTCATTTTTTTGAACCAAATATAATATAACAATTATAAATTTTAATTATTAAGCATTTATATAGCACTAAAGAAATTATTTAAAATCAAAAGCAAAGTTAATGTATCACATTTCTTCTACAATATCTTTAAAAAGTGGATTAGATCAATGAGTAATCTTTAAGTTCTCCCAGTTGAAAGATAGGACATTTTGGAGGACATTGATTCATAGGGTCGCCATAAGTCAAAAGCGACTTAACACACACACACAGTCGGTTGCCAAACACACACACACACACACATTCTCTCTCTCTCTCTCTCTCTCTCTCTCTCTCTCTCTCTCTCTCTCTCTCTCTCTCTCTCTCTCTCTCTCTCTCTCACACACACACACACACACACACACACACACACACACACATGTCTAAAAGCTGCTTGGTTGGGTGCTGGTCTGTCATATTAAGAATTCTATCAAGCATTTAATATCAAAGGTGAATTCATTTAAAGAATTGCTGGTTTCAGGCACCCAATCCTTCTGAATGCATATGCACCAAATCTCATTTAACATTTGGAACTGGAGAAGAATATAGCAGCAGCTCAGTTCATAAAATAACTGAGCATTGCGACTCAGAGAATTCACATGTTGAACAAGGGAATTATAAATTTTGGCACCATTGCTAACTGCTTGCGTGATATGCTTTGAGGAAGGGTCATATTTAGAGCTGGAAAATGTTTGAAGGAAAGGAGTACATATTCCCTCCCCCAACACTACTGCTCCAATCTGAACTGGAGTCTTCTTGCAGTTGCTTTAAAGTTTTAAAAGTTGAGGCAGCCAATCACAGAACTCCCATCTCACCTCTGTTTCTGACCTTAGCAATCATAAGATACCACAGTCCTATTTGTAAAATTGTACCAAGAGAACAAGAAGTGAAAACCTTTTCCGCCTTTTGAATGGAAGCTTTTCTGTTTAGGAGACGTATGACTGCCAAACCCAATAATGGAAAATTGAAAGTCAAATAACCCATATTAGTCTGTCAAAGGTTGACGGAACTAGCATTCCATTTTCCTGCCATAAAAGATTTCTACCAGGTCTATGAAACAGCTTGAGAGAGAAATCTCAGCAGACTTCTCACAGAAACCATTTACAGTGACCTATGATAATGCTGTATACTAACACACATCAGTTATGATCTCAAAGAGATCACGGCAGACAATTTTATAAAAAAGGGGGACCTGAATAAACAGGTCCCACCCTTGTGGACTTACTGGCAGGATACAGGGGAAGGGGAGATGGTCCCTCAGGTTGGGCTGCCGCCATCTCGCGAGGCCATGCTTGCCTCACGGTTTCTCCCCCTCCCTTCCCAAGGCAGGTGGGGTGTCCTGACGTCACCCCTCCCTGTGCCTACTTAAGCCGGCGCAGCCCAGCTGCCGTCCTCTTGGCAGCGGGACAGCGAGGTTAAAAGTTCAGGCAAGTAGTCGGCTTTCTTGCAGTTCCTCCTGTCCAGGTTTCCTTACTCTGAGGGGATTAGTTCCCCCCGCCCTTTTTGTTTTGTTTTTTCCTTTTTCTACAGCGGCTGTGGCGGCGGCGCGGGGGGCCTTACGCAACCTCCCCCTTCTCACCCACTCTTGTTTTTGGCCTGGAATTCGCCCCCTCCTTTTTCTTTTGCCCGGCTACTGCCGCCACGTGCGGCCGGCTCACACACACCCCCTCCTCCCCTCTCGGTGGGATGATTTCAGCCGCTTGTTCCCTGCCTCTGGCAGGGAGCGGGGTCCTTTCGGAGTTGTTGCCAAGGTGCGGGTGAGCAGCTTCCGGCACACACCCCCTCCCAATTTGTTCCGTTTTCGCACCCCCCCTTTTTTGTTTTCTGTGGGGGCTCTCTCCGGCTTGTTGTCCACCTGCTGGCTGCGATTTCGTTCCTATCCCAGGGAGCTGCCGCGGCGTACCCAGCCCCTCGCACACCCTCCCTCCCGGTCGCCTATACTTCGCTGGGACCAGCCGGTCGCCTAGAAACCCGGGTGTACGGGGCATTTACTTGGGATTTTGCTTGGGTGTTCTTATGAATATTTAACAGTTCAGTGTGCCTCCCTCCCCCATTTGTTGCTGTTAATTCCTTAAAGTTCCCCCCCCCTTTTTCTTTTCCATTTTGCTGAACGGGATTGCTCTCTGGGGGGTATAGATTTCCTTGGCTTTGTTTTGTTTTGTGGGCAGGCTGTTAAAACTGCCCCCCTCCTTTTTTCCCCGTCTCGCCTCTCCTGTTCTGTAAGGGGAGCTTTCACGCAGTGGCGTTCCAAATACATCAGGATATGAGACATGAATTGAGAAGATTGAGGACTTGCAGAGCTCTTTCAGAGCTCTTGGCTACTATCCTCTTATGAAGAGGGGGCTGGACATAAACACTCCCCCCCTCCCCTCTATATTTGTATCTCAGTGCAGTGGGTTGGAGGTTTGCATCGGCAGTAGTCTTCCCTTGGACTTAACATTGCTACAGTGGTTATCTCACTTGCCCTGAATTTTGGCTCAGATTTATACCAGAAGGGGCTGTGGCTTAGTGGGAGAGCATCTGCTTGGCGTGCAGAGGATCCCGGGTTCGATCCCCAGTCTTCTCCAGTAAGGATCAGGCAGTGCGTGGCCTGCCTTCCCCCTCCCGGTTTAATTTATTACTTTATTAAGGTCACACATACATCAGGTATTAATGTGGGCAACTCATCAGTTCTGCTTATACTGTGCAATTAATTGGAGTTTACAATATAGATAACACATAAAACTATATATTTATTCAAGGCTCACATGCAACAAGTATTAATTTGGGCAACTCATCCGACCTGCTAATATAGGGCGATTGCTTGGGAGTTTAAAATACGAAGGAATAAATATTGAGACTACTAGATAGATAGATAGATAGATAGATAGATAGATAGATAGATAGATAGATAGATAGATAGATAGATAGTTTATTTACAGCCTTTGGCCAGATAAAATAATGAAAATACTATACATATTTATTCGGGGCTCAGCCTGATGGCCAAGAGCGGCTGGGTTATGCCTTTGGATTCAGGAGATGATGCAGAGGCGTGAGGCAATTTTTCCTTCTGGCCTATCCAGGAGGCCAGTCCTAAATTTGTTGCCCCAAATTTGTATGGTACCTGCACTTTCTTGGGTTACAGCTTAACATGTCCTCTGGTGCATTCAGCTTAAATTTGCTGGTTTGTCTTTCATACTTGAACAGCCCAATGTTTACGGAGCATTTATGGGCTCTGAGGTTTTGCCCACTAATGAGAAAATTTTGGGAGTGGCTTGTGTGGGTTTTGATTGCTTTGATTTTGAATCCTTTATTATTTGTAGTAGAAGTTGGGCTGTGCATACCATTGCAACCTTAATAATTACTGAAAGCTGCGAAATGGGGGACCTATTTAATTGATATACCGGGATCACTCATGGATGAATCGTCAGGAGATGAGTTATGACGTTTTACAGTTCTTCTTTTCAGATACATGGTAGGAGATGGGCTAATACATTCCTGTCCCCAGTTTTCTCTGCAAATTATTCATAATGAGAGCATTAATAAGATATGCTGCTGGCAGCAACCTCCTCCCCCCCCCCCGCTGTCAATCAGAGGCAGTATTTCCTTGGTAGTGGAGTCTGAAGTTCTGAACACAACGGTGTGAGCTTTTAACTTTGCTTTGCTGTCTTTTCTATGCATCATTCTTGGCCCCCAGGATGTGGTAAGCTCCCCTTCCCCGAAGGCTTTTAAGCAGAGGTTAGATGGCCATCTGTCAGCTATGACTGTCGGCAATGACAAATTCGGTGAGCTTAAGCTGATACTGTGAGGGAGGGCATCTTGGCCATCTTCTAGGCACGGACTAGGGGAGGGCATCTTGGCCATCTTCTAGGCATGGACTAGGGGATGCTGGGGGGGGGAGTTGCGAAGTTCCTGCATTGGACAAGGGTTGGACTAGATGACCTCGGCGGTCCCTTCCAACTATACTTTTCTATGATTCTCCACACGAGCAGCTGTTTGTGGGTAGGTTTGATTCTCCCTTAGGTGGGAGAGACAGCCAACATTTAAACTAACTACCTAACTAACAAAAAACAAACAGAAAATAGAAGAAACCCTCTCCTTCGCTTCATCGTTTCACTCGTGTGCTTGCATCCATCGCAAGGGAATTGTAAGTGGTTTACTTTGCTGTGAGCACTGGTTGTTTGATTTTGCTGTGATCTATTAACTGAACTGGGATTGATGAACCAAAAGGGGAAGAATGCTGGTTTATTTCATTTTGCTGTGCTGCTTTTGCTGACCTGAGAATTGATACACTAGAAGGGGGCAGAGCCACTTTTCCGTAACCTGTTGGCCAGTCACATTCGCTTGATGGGATGATTTGGCTTGAGAAGAGCAGTTAATTGTTGTCTCGGGTCCTTTGCAATTTGGGCTAGGGGACATGCCTCCAAATTGGTCCAAATGCTTAAGGACTTCCTTAGATGAGCATCGCACAGCAGCCATGTTTTAGGGGCTTACACCAAACTGGCATGCCTAGCTGCCAGGTGAGAGACATTAGAGGCCTTGCTGGCCACGCCCCCATCTACGACCAAGGTCAGGTAACACCCCCTCATACATCGGGGTGACATTGCGTAACGGCGGCCTATGTGCCTGGTTTGCCAGCATGGGCAGCGAGAAGGGGGGACATGGGGGCTATGGTGATGGGGCAGCGTGGTTCCTAGTCGAGCTTCCACGGAACATCGGCGGTGGCCTATATTGCTGCCGATCCACCTGGCATTCACCTTTGCCCAGAGGGGACTAGGAAATTTTTTACCCCTATTGAAACCGATTCTTGCCCAGGTAAGAACAAGGGTATAGTTAGACTGCGGACTGTACCTTAGTTAGTTGGTCGTCCGGCTACACTGTCTTTATGGGGAGGGTTTAGGCAACATGCCCGTAAAGGGCATTGCACCTCACTATTCACATGAGCAATGGCTACGGGCAAGTGAGCTGCAAGTGACTCGGACTATGATGTAACATTTAGTGTTAGGGTTTCACATGAGGAGTGCACTTGGTGGGACCTTTAATGGAATAAGCTATGGCTTTTGTGGGTTGGCTCATGGTTAAGAGCAACTCGTATACTGGTGGGCCTGGCAGGGGTGACATGGGGGGCTGAACAGGTGAGAGAGTTTTTTGGTTGTTGTTTTGCTGGACTATAACCGGTGCAGGTGTCTCCGCACTTGGGGCAGATAAGGGCATCCACCCTAGGCCATCCGGTTCCTGAGCCCATACCTATTGATGCCCTGTTGCTTTGGGGTTGTCCCACTGCAACTGTATCACCAGTTTCACTACTTAATTCTGTTGTAGCCGCAGCTGGTTTTTCCCTATTCCTCACCCCATGTGTCTTGGACCGACCCCCCCCCCTTGTTTTTAGAATCAACGGGTTGAGTTGTTCCTAAGACCGTGCCTGTGGGCATCTCCATTTTACAGGCTGCCTTGAAGGCCTTTAACATGTTCTATGTGGGGTATGTAAAACATGGGTCACGCGCCTCAGTGCTAGTCAATATTGCTTTGCTTATTCACAGCCTATCTTCTATAGTTCAGCATACCTCAGGCAGCTATGATAATAGTGGACGCATTACGGCTTTCAGGTCCTGAGTTTCCAAATGTTAGCACCACCACTTATGGGGCGGTTTCGATGGTAGATGACATGGAAACTTAACTTATTGGGTTCTCTTCCCCCTGCATGGCCTAACTTTGGGTATCCCTCATGGGTGTGGTACCCTAAGGCTCCCGTGGATTATAGACATATGCCCTACTGTTTTACCCCTGGGGTTCCTCAGTCATCCTACACTATTCCTGCTAATTTCGTTCAGGTGTTATGCATCCTTCCACCACACAATTAGCGACCTATGGGCCTGTGGGGGTGGGTGCCCTGTTCGGCACAGGGGCATGAATCTGACCACCAGTTCTGTTGGGAACATGGGGGTCATTGGCCTTGAGTTTCGGGCTCAACAGATTGCGGTGTTGATAAGGCATTAAATATGGGCCTCGGTATCTTGTGCCACCTTAGGCCTTTGACAGTTTTCCAGGATGGTCTTTTCAGGCAAGCACTCACACACCCTTTTCCATCATGTAACCTTCTGATTTCCTTCCTGGACTGTGGATGGTGCTCCACTCCGCCAGGGTGAATACTGCTGTCATGGTTGGAGCCTCTGTGCTCACTGTTTATGGGACGCGTCTCTTGCAGGAAGCATCCGCTAACATGTCCTCTCGTTTCAGCTCTAAGTTGGAGAAGGGTCTGGACCCTTGTGTGCAGCCTCGGGCTCCGGAACTGTATGGTTGCAGCTTTACTGGCGGCTCCCAGTGACATGCTGATTGCACAGTGCTCCTGTTTCATATGCCCAGGGTAACACCGACCGCCGTTTTGGGGTCAGGAAGGAATTTTTCCTACAGGCCAGATTGGCCATGGGCCCTGTGGGTTTTTGCCTTCCTCTGGGCAGTGGGCAGGTGTCACTTGGTAGAAAACCCAGGAATGGGTTTTGGAGCTGGAGCTGCTTCCTTGGTGGAAAACCCGGGAATGGATTTTGGAGCTGGAGCTGCTTCTCCAGGTGATATGTGCGGCAAGCTGTCGTTGTGTGTACTCCGTGGGAGACGTGTCGGGGCGTGGTGATCCACCATCCAGAAATTTCATTCAGCATGCTGGAGCTGTATCGCCCTGATGGTGTGCACCTGTCCGACTGGGGTCAGGACCTGTGGCTGCACGATATTCGGGGCTCGCTACTTTGTTGGTCACAGCAGTAGGAGCGTTGGCGGGAGCAGGGCGGGAGGCCCTGCTCTTTGGCGGGTTTTTCCATGGGGTCTGATCCAAGAAGGGAAGATGTGCTTTTCCTTCCCGTTTATGGGGACCCCCATAAGGGGTCTTGGGATGGAGTACAACAACGATGCCCAGCTAAGGGGCCTGCAGTGGGTGCTCCAATCCCAGGTGGCACTGGCTCCACACAGAGATGCCCGTCCTGGTGGCGCCTCATAAGTGCTACTCCGGTGCTGTGCCCACTGGTGGTTGGGCTGTTTATCGATGCTTTCGATACGTGTATCGAGTTACAGGGTGGTGACTCGATACCTTGGATCCGCCCCCATGTTTTTTCCGCCAATGCTCCATTCTGTTGTGATCAATAAAAACTGTGGCCATTTACACCCAAAGAGCATGTGTATGTGTGTTTACTTAACGTTACTTCTCCTTCCCTTGGAGCCACTTGCCCGTGGGTCCACAAAAAAGGGGGACCTGAATAAACAGGTCCCACCCTTGTGGACTTACTGGCAGGATACAGGGGAAGGGGAGATGGTCCCTCAGGTTGGGCTGCCGCCATCTCGCGAGGCCATGCTTGCCTCACGGTTTCTCCCCCTCCCTTCCCAAGGCAGGTGGGGTGTCCTGACGTCACCCCTCCCTGTGCCTACTTAAGCCGGCGCAGCCCAGCTGCCGTCCTCTTGGCAGCGGGACAGCGAGGTTACCCGCCCACCCTCCCTGTGTTCTGGTTATGTTGTTTGCTTTCTTTGTCACAGTTTGTTTGGGCGGGTTTTTCCATGGGGTCTGATCCAAGAAGGGAAGATGTGCTTTTCCTTCCCGTTTATGGGGACCCCCATAAGGGGTCTTGGGATGGAGTACAACAACGATGCCCAGCTAAGGGGCCTGCAGTGGGTGCTCCAATCCCAGGTGGCACTGGCTCCACACAGAGATGCCCGTCCTGGTGGCGCCTCATAAGTGCTACTCCGGTGCTGTGCCCACTGGTGGTTGGGCTGTTTATCGATGCTTTCGATACGTGTATCGAGTTACAGGGTGGTGACTCGATACCTTGGATCCGCCCCCATGTTTTTTCCGCCAATGCTCCATTCTGTTGTGATCAATAAAAACTGTGGCCATTTACACCCAAAGAGCATGTGTATGTGTGTTTACTTAACGTTACTTCTCCTTCCCTTGGAGCCACTTGCCCGTGGGTCCACAACAAAGAGACACTGCACAAGTACTACATAGAGGGGAGTCTGAATAATACCTAAGCAGATATGATCTAGATTATCTTTCCCCCGCAAGACACTGAAATGCATATATAATATAGTGCCAGCATCATGCTGCTTAAAGCAAGTGTTGAATTGTTCATAAATGCTACAGATGCTACTTCCTTTTTCTTATCAGCTATGTTTCATAATATCCAAATATAAGTGATAACAGGATATTTTGTGGCCTCATGAATGAAAAATGCAAGCTGATTTCGTGATGCAAAGTATAAAATGCCCAAACTTAAAGAATATATTCACTTAGAATATGCATTGCATTTTAGAATGTTCATAGCACTTCATATCTAGTATCTCAGCAATTCCTACAACCACCCTGCAAGATAAATCAATACCATTATTCGTATAATGCAGATGAGTGCAGGGAGGAAGTGCGGGGGAGGGAGAACCATGCCTACAAATAATTAGTAGGTTAATTGTAAAGGCAAAATTTGAACCAGAGATTCACTATCATACAGCTTAATCTCTTAATGACTATGCTATGGAAAGTCACATATTCAATAATGCCAAATGCCAAGCACTGAATGACTCTTCAATGTGAACTGTATTTGCAAACTATCTGGGGATGGGGAAACTATGGCAGTAAACTAATCAGGCTTATTCCTCAATGGGATGCCCATGGTTTTGTGGTACATATCCCAGCATACACAGCATCTGCATTCCAGCTCTATATAGATTTGGTATCGATGGTAGCACTGCATTGCAAAATCTGCATGAATTGGGACCCATGTTATACGGCAAGGAACTTTTAAATATCACACAAACACCACATGCAACATGAGCATAAGTAACAGCTTTCCCCACAATCTGCACACAGGCATGCTTGTGAAGTGATTTTTAGTACTTTCACAGTAATAAGAAATTAAGATGCTATTGCCATTTGTAGCACTCCTAGGCAATCCATCAAGTCTTCTAGGAAGAGATTCCATTTAACTTAAAATTTTAGAAGGCATCATGCAAAAGTGCTCCATGAATTGTTCTCCCCTTCTTCATGTCATCCACACAATAGTCCTGTGAGTTAGATTAGAAGAAGAAGAATTGGTTTTTATATGCCAACTTTCTCTACCACTTAAAGGAGACTCAAACTGGCTTATAATCCCCTTACCTTACCTTCCCCATAACAGACACCCTGTGAGGTAGGTGGGGCTGAGAGAACTCTAACTTGCCCAAGGTCTCCCAGCTGGCTTCATGTGTAGGAGTGGGGAAACATATCCAGTTCATCAGATTAGCCTCTGCTGCTCATGTGGAGGAGTGGGGAATCAAACCCGGTTCTCCAGATCAGATTCCACCACTCCAAACCACCGCTCTTAACCACTACAGCACGCTGGCTGACAGAGGGTGACTGGCCTAAGTGAGCTTAATGGCTGAGTGGGGATTTGGACCTGGGTTTCACCCAGACTTAGTCCAGTAGTCTACCAACTACACCACAGTGGTTCTCAGACTGCTGCTGCTTGTGTGCCTAAGCAGTGGTTCCAGATATGGTGCTTTATGGATCCCTACCCTACAGCCTATTGTAGTGAAGAAAGCCAGAGTGTGGCCATCTTGGGGTCAAAGGTTTAGATTAGAGAAACCTCAGTACTTTACCCTCTGTTCTTTGTTTCAAGAAAAAAATGTGCTGGCTTATCAAAGTCTAGCAAGCTCAAAAGAATGTGGTTGCCTTGAGAAGGCACATATTAGCAGCTTATTGTTAGACCAAAATCATTTGGACAACACATGATCTCTGCCCATGGACATAGGGATGTGTGAGTGCTTATGATAGATGACCAAATAAGAGCAAAAAGAAGGTGGACTTGGTAAAACATGTGATCCTCTTTATCAATGTTGTATAAAAGACCAGGGAGTGTGTGCCTACGGTGGAATTTTGGTGTTTAAAGCCCTTAGTTCACCTTTATTTGAATAAAGCAATCATTTTTATAAATCTTTTTTTTTTTTTGCTCTCTCTTTCTTGGAGCCCAATTGGTGGTGTAAAGAACTGGGAGTAATGCATGCCAGGCATAGGAACGTATTTTGATAACACTATCTCTATTTTAGTTTCCGCTATCATGGCTCAGCACTATTCTTTCAGTATGCAGTATCAACTTTATTTAAGCTTATATAGAAGTCCCAGTTTAGGGCCAAATCACTTTCTGCTCGGTTCCCAAGTATGCAGTTAATAGCTGTGAGTAGGATTACCATCCTCCAGGTGGGGCCTGGAGTTCTCCCATAATCACAACTGATCTCCAGACTACACAGATCAGTTCCCATGGAGGAAATGGCAGCTTCAGAGAGCAGACTCTATGGAATCATATCCCCGCTAAGCTCTCCCTTCCCCAAACCCCACCCTCTTCAGGCTCCACCCCCATGTTACCTGAATTGCTCTTTAAATGGGGAAATAGCTGAGCAATCGGAAGCTACAATATTTATATAGCGGGGTCAACCTATGTATACCAGAGTCAATAATCTGTGACCTTTGAAATCAAGACAGAGACAGAAGGATTCCAAATTAATAATGTTTATGTATTCAAGCATTCAGTGGGGCAACACAAACATACACAGAGAATCTAAGAAATAAAAGGTAGTAGAGACAGATGCCAACGTGGCAGGAGATTGTTGATGGGGTAATACTACACCTTTTCTAGATGAGGAGTTGTCCAAGTTCCAGTAGACTAAGATAGCAGAAAATAAAGAAGGTGAGGGCAAGGGATTCCCGTGGGCTCAGCCAGCGAGGTGGGAGGGAGTGTGGTCAGGCTGCGCAAAACCTTAACCAGCAGAGTAATGGCAAAGATGCCAGGAAAGACCTAAGGTAACATTATGGCAGTGGGCTACCCCTGCCCCCTGCTCTTATTTGGTCATCTATCATAAGCACTCACACATCCCTATATCCATGGGCAGAGTATACTGTTTTTCTGGGGGCGGGGTGATAGGATTACCCCTTTCAGGTTCCCAGTTGACAAAAGGTGACAAAAGACCTTAATGGTCAGCTGCCGGGGTGTGTACGTTTGAATTTGGAAATCTATTCTTATTCCAGTGGCTTGTGCAACCCGGGAGGAACCGGGAGATCCTTGCTGATGGGCTTAATGATCCTAACACAAAAGGCGTGATCATAATAATGTCCAGAGATTGCGATCTCACATTGCTGGAGGAGTGAGTCATCGTTATCTCAATGTCTCTGAATGGCTTAGCTTAAGCCATTCGATGTTGCAATGGAGGGGAAATGCAGATGCAGGCTGCGTGCTTGTATGCTTTTGCTGACATGGCTTCTTGCTGGAATGGAGATGACCAGGAACATGGCGTCTCTCAGGCTCTCTGGAGGTTGCTCTGGCCTCGGTCTCTCAGCTGCCGGCTGCTCAGTACACACAGGAGCGGATGTGTCAGTTTCACTGGTGTGCGTGCTAGCCTTCCCTGTAGCGTTAAGGCTGGAACACAGCGCACACGTAGACTGTTTGTGGGTGCCATAACCAGTCCGGGAGATTGGCGACCTGTATGCTTACACCCAAATATCCAGGAATTTCCAAAGCCGGAGTTGGCCACCATAGCTGTGAGAGGTTCACAAGATACTCTTAACCAGTTTCTTTTTAAGAGAAACAATTTATGATGAAGAAAACCACTCAACAGTAAAAAACCTTTGGCTTGGATCCACAAGTGTTTTCATGGACAAGTATTTCCAACTGCAGAGCACAACTTTCTTGCCTCCCCTCTCTTTTTGCAGCTTAAAATGAAGCTCTCAGGTCCCCTGTCTCCCAGGATCAGCCGTTCAGAGGGCATTTTGGTCTGCAACAGGAGGGGAAGGTGAAAAAGTGAGAAATCCTTCCATCCACAGAAACGCTTTGTCGGGTCCAAGCCTCTCCCTAATCCTCCAAATTTCATAACATTATACTCTTCAGTGTGGATGTGTGATTTCTCCAAGTTCTGGCATTCCTTAACTGTCTTTCCTGCAAGATTCTAACCAATGTTCACTCTAAATATACATATATATATTTTTTTAAAAAACTACCCTAAACCATGCATTTAGAACATCTGCATCAATAAAAAACTGTGTGGTGAAGTGATTTCACCACAGTATGTTTCAGCAATGAGTTCTTCCACCACTGCAGTTTTACATGCTCCTCAGAAAACAACTACTTTTGTAATCACGGCAGCTACAGCCTGAAAATCAGTTGCTTGAAACTAGCCACAGAGAAGTCAAGGGTAGTCCAATCAATCTAAAAGAGCTGTGCGGGAGTATAATCTATTTTATTGGGAATGGACGGTGGGAAATAAAACCCAATATTGGATTAATTCAAAGCTATTTACTATTTGTCTTGGTGCAGAATTCTGGTGAATTCTGAAATACAGGTTAGTAGGGAACTAACGGCAGTATCTCTTGTATTATGCTTGGCTGAATATACTGATCACTACCTTTGTTAATTGAGTCATTAGAGTATTTCCAACCCCAAGATATTTAAGCTTAAAATAATGAAATCATGAATCATGTGGATTTAAAATGTAAAATTAGCCTTTAAGCTAGGATTTCAAAAGTAATCCAGACTGAATGATATGCTGATTTTAGACTCCTATTTAGAAGAATAATGGACTTCTATTATCCAGAGCAATAATATCATTTAAAAATATCTTGTCTGTATAATAGACATAGCAAACTGACAGCTGATGCCTTCTTTTTATCAAGTGAAGAAGGTTTCTACTATCATGTCTGGCTGTAAAAACTTTGATGTAGATTTGATGGTGAAGAAAGAATTTAAAATATCAATTTGATTAAAGATCTTCGAACTATTTTGTTCTGTGATTTACTTTTTTTTTTTTTAGAAAAGGCTCCATCTAAGGAAATAAAATAAACGAATAGTCTTAATTAAGACTATTTGTTTTATTTTCTTCTTATTAGTATTATTTTCTTATTATTAAGAAATTCTTAATAAAAAAATTCTGACAAAGAAAGAATGGAAATGCAATGCTCCCATAATTACGGTAATATCTCAGTGATAGACCTTTGAGAGCTATGAACGTCTGCAGAGATTTATGGAAGAGAATCCTTGTGGCCAGAAGTGAATAGGCCACCTGTAGGGAGCCTCATTAACTACAGAGCGTCTTTCCATGCTGCTCTGATGACAAACCCATAGTTTGATCTGATGCCCAATGAAGTCAATGGGTGTCGAGCCCCTGCAGGTTCTTCCTCAAAGCTTGTTGCAAGTGCAAGTCCAATCCAAGTAGGTGGGACATGTTCCGGCAAAATGCTTTTGGGACTGGGCAAACGGTTGGCGAGATGGAAAATATCAGATGCTAATTACAGCATGTCTAATTAATTATGAAAGCATTCCATTTTGTACAGCAATGGCATTCACTGGGAGGTCTCTTCCTTTTATCCTCTTCCTGGAAACATCAGAGTGGGATTTCTTCACGAACTGAAGGAGTGTTCGGGAAGGAAATGGAACAAAGAAGCCTCTACCTAGATGTTATTTTAGTGCCCAGTACTGACCAAAACATTGATTAGAATACAGGATCCTAAAAAGGAAGAGAATTAATGTGTGACAGGCCTCCCAGACCTACTATGCAGTGTCGTGGCTCAAAAGCACAAACTCCCCTAATCTCTGGTGACTTTCGATACCAACTGGTTAGTCTGCTGCCATTCCATGGGATATTCTCTTCCATACTGAAGGCTTCCTGAGCACTGGTACCACAATGAAGAGTGCTTCTGTTGTAGGGTCAGTGCCTCTGAGCTGCTGGGAGCCATAAGCAGTGTGACCCTTCACAGTGACTTCACACAATAAACAAAACAAGGTCTCAGGCTAACTTTATCTGGTGACCAAAGAATATATAAAGTGGCACACAGAGCTAATGAATATTTCCTTACACAAAGGTAGGCTGCAGTGAGAACATGGACTGTGTGCATGCATGCAAGTACATGCATACACAATGCAGAAGCATCCATCGGTTCAGGTGTCCTTGGACTACTCTCAGGTGTCCTTGGACTACCCTGGCCTCCACCCACTAAATCTCCAGGAATTTCCCAACCTGGAGATGGCAACTCTACTTCTAGCAACAAATGAGCACTAGAAGTGGTAGCTTATATATGGGAGCAGTTCAGCAGCCACATGTGCAAGTTGCAGGTTTGCCCCCCAAATAGCTGTCACAGCCAATATGGTCCAATGGACAGAGTATTGGACTTGGACAGAAAAGACAGTGGCTGCATTCAGAGGACAAGAACAAGCTTTGGGCTTGCATACTCCCTTATCCCACCCTTTAAGCATAGAACGAAACCTGCAAAACAGGAAATCTGCAAAAACAACCCCCCCCCCATAATCTGTTATTAAACATTTTACTAATTGTGGTATGTTTCTTTCTTACAAACCAGCATTCTATACAAGTTTTAAAACATGGTTTGGAATCCCGGCTTGCGAGCAAGAAATGAATTACAGTTTGTTAAACTGCCCTGTTTGTATTTCAGTGAAAATGTCCTTGTTTACAAATTCATTGTGGGGCGAGAAGGAAGGGAGGGCGAAGCACACAAGACCAAGGACTTTAGCTTGCTGTCATCACAAAGTGAGGTTTATTTGTCTAACTCCACTTTGGATGACTAACTCACTCAACAGGGAATTTCCTTTAAAGAATGCTTGGAAGTTTCAATTGATCTCGAATGTGGCTGTGCACATTTGAGCCCAATTATACTGGCTCCCAACTTGTTTCTGAGCCCAGTTCAAGTGGTTGTGTCCTTCAACACCCTAAACAGCTTAGGGCCACAGTATCCATCTCCACCCATATCATCCTGCTATTATTTGGATATTGATTGGTAGTGCATGAATTAAGCAAGAAGTAAAGTTGTGGGCAATTAAGACAGAGCCTTTTCAACTTTCCTCTCTTTTACAGCTACTTCTCTGGGGAATTCCTTGTCCTCCTGGCAGGATAATCATGTCCTCTCAATCTTGGCCTTCTGGAAATGTATCAAACCTATTTTATACCTACTGCAGTTTAATATTTACTGTAATTTTTGTTTGTTTTACATTGCTAGAAATTTGTGAATGGTTCTATCATGCATTCTTGGCCTCTGATCACTGTGACTCGATCTGCATGGCAAAGGTACTTGGTGTTGCTTTGTAATCTCTCTGAATGGCTCTGACCAAGCAGCCCTCAGGACTAGAGAGGATGAACCCTTGCCCTGCAGCTGAAGGGAGGAGGCAGGTATATGTGGATTTGTGTAAAAACTGGAACGAGAGAGAGAGAGAGAGAGAGAGAGAGAGAGAGAGAGAGAGAAGCAGGAACCATAGCTGGGAAAGCTTTGGCTGTGGCACCTAGAGGGTGCATGATCTCTCTCTCTCTCTCTCTCTCTCTCTCTCTCTCTCTCTCTCTCTCTCTCTCTCTCTCTCTCTCGGGATCTGACGTGGAGTTATGGATCTATTGCCATACACAAGAGGTCTGGGTGTCTCTAATGGGGCTCTAGCTATATATTTGTAAATTAAGCAAATACTACAAAGGCACCCTAAGTCGCCAGTACTCTCTCCTTCACCGGGATTAACACAAGACCCTCCAACTTCTCATCACTTGGAGAAGTGGGGCATGGGTAACAATGAGTTTTAATAATAACAATAATAATATCTGATCCTGCTTCATCACTGATCTCCCTCACCACTCCTATGTGTGCATGCATGTGTGCTTTTAACTATCTCCCTCCCACAGCCTGTAGGGTGGAAAGGCTGCATCTGTCTTGGGGAACAGAGCAAAGGCTGTGTCCACTGTGCATGCAGTACCTTTGGCTCCTTTTCCCACTGCAGGCCGACTTCCTATAATGGAGGGGAGCAAATATGGGCTAAACTTGCTTCTTTCCCTGCCCCCAGCCTGGTGGCTTCAATAAACTGAACTAGCTTATGCAAAAAGTTCCGAGCTTATATGAAGAATCAGAAAGTCCTCCTCCCCTGCCACCACCCCAGGCTAGAAAGCTTGAGCAATGTTTGACTGTAAGTGGAAATGCTGAACACAGAAATGCCTGCCCTGTTTGATGGGAAGCTGCTGGCTGGATGATGTTCTTGTCCAGCATAGCTCTGCTGAGTCCCCCTCTCCCTTCACTGCCCCTCCATCCTCTTGCTGCTTAGGAAAGTGGAAACAGACAATAAGAAGCCTGAATACATAGTCAGATCAGAAGGTTTCCAATCACTCCCCAAATTCAGAAATTATTCTGCTGGGCTTCAGAGCAATTAAGAGTGGATGTTGTTGGGGATGGATCTTAATTGGCAAATAACTGACTGCACATCCCTGGTACATGCTTTTAACTTCACCCCTAAACCAGTGTGGCTATGCCTGGTCAGAAAGCCAAAAGATCCAAATGAAGTTGGAAGCAAGAAAGGACACTACAGAGAGAGTGACCTAGCAGCAAAAAGTTTCAGCACAGACCCATTTTCAAAAAGGCCTTTCAAAAATGTTTTTGTACTACACGTCTGCTAATCACGTTCTGGAAAGGTATTTATAGCTACTTATAAATTTTAACTGGACTATTTATTTTGTCATATATTATGACATTTACTCAACATCAACAGTTTGGCTTTAAATCAGTTGAAAAAGACTGGAAAGTTATATTCAGAATATAAAAGGTTACGCAGAAAATGATCACAGGAGATATTTGCTCATACTCAAATGCTGCAGGATTTTGTCACCTCTAAGATACCTCATTAAATGTCAAAGCTTGGTCCATTACTTTAGTTTATGCTCTAGAACTGAGCCTATAAATGTGACATGAGAAGAAGTGAATGGCTAGTTTGTGATTTTAATAATAAAAAGCGATGCAATAAGCTTATATTGGATCTTCAGTAAGCAGGCGGGGCGGGGGGTCCTATTTCCTTCTGCAGGCTCAGGAGATTAACCCACACAGGAGCCGTGTCATACAGTACAATTTCATGGTACAGAAATGCAAAAGGGAGATAAAATTCCAGACACAAATTGCCACAACTGCCAGTATGCTGTTTATCGGCTCACAGTGAGCACCCATGTTCACATGACTTCCATTGTGCTGTGAGCTGCAGCTCAGTTAATTCATTATGAGCAGTGATATTTTGGATTACATTTAGCACCTAAGGAATACATAACATTTCCAAGCACATAAAAATGAAAACAGTCAGCTTTCAGTTGTCATCTTTATACAAGTGTTAACTATTTCTAAACCCAGCAAGGAAGTAGGCAGCATTTGGCTAGAATAATTTGATTAGCATTCATTACCTCATTCTGTGTTATGTTTCACTCTTTTGAGTTCAGCCATCTACTGATGTCTTCTGTTTTCCATTTCTGCATTTTTACACTCTTTCCCTTCCACATATATTAAGGTTTAGAAGAAATATAGCCCTAGTTTCTCACAGCCTATATTTATCTACCTCTTGTACTCCTGCCTCCCAATATGAAGCACAGGTTAAGTATCCCTTATCTGAAAATCCGATATCCAAAAAGTTACAAAATCCAAAACTTCTGGCGAGATGGTGACACCTTTGCTTTCTGATGGTTCAACGTACACAAACTTTGTTTCATACACAAAATTATTAAACTATTGTATAAAACAGCGGTTCCCAAACTGTGCTCCACAGAGCATTTGGCGCTCCGCAAAACATCTCCTAGTGCTCCGTGAAGAGATTCCGTGGAAAGAAAAATACTACTGTCATTCAGTTTAGTATATAGGTGCTAGGCGAAAATTATTGCTCTGTGATGAATTTATCTCCTGAAATGTCCCCCATGACTCAAAATGTTTCGTAGAAAATATTGTTTAAAATTACCTTCAGGCTATAAGGTTTATATAAAACATTAACGAATTTCATGTTTAGACTTGGGTCCCATGGCCAATAGATCTCATTATGTATATGCAAATATTCCAAAAACTGAAATAATCCAAAATCTGAAACACTTCTGGTCCCAAGCATATTGGATAAGGGATACTCAACCTGTAGATTAAATTGATTGATCCCACCATTACTTCACAGATTGATCCCACCATTACTTCACAGATAGTTTGTAAAGAGTTGGCCTCCCTCTCTGTATTTAAGAACCCTAATTATGTACCTGGAAGTAAGCCACACAGAAAATAGCTCCATATTTCTGGGGGGAAATTGCCAACATCTGCCAACACCTAATCCCCACCAAAGACCCTAAATCACAACACAACACCAGAATCAAGTAGTAAGAGATTTTACATAGCCAAAAGAAATTTTAAGGACCTTAAGCCCCATGAATGATAAATACTTTATATTGTATTGTTTTTATGTCTCACAAAAATAATAAATTGATAAAGCTATAGTTTTTAGGATGTTGTTGTCTTTACCTATGGTATCTAACGCTAAGGCAGTGTTGACTTTTTGATTTGCAAGTGGTATCTTGGACCAATTTGGGCTGTGTGCACATGCACTCTGAAGTAGGTTATTTAGGAATTATCTATTTTTCTGTTTTCTTTCACTCTTCTTAATAAAGGCCATTTTCTCCATACACATTGTAGATAGGACCACTGGGCAAAACATATTTCCAGTCCGGTTATTCCTACATGTCTTCACCGGCATTGAATGGCTACTTATCGTTTAAATCTCTGAAATGGTAAATACTGATGATTTGGTTATGACTGCTCTAGTAATTGAAGGTCATAAGGAATTACAGCTATCAGACAAAACCTCTATATGGTCATAGAGGCTATCAAGGACATACTTTCAGAGATTGATAAATCAAGTTAAAGAGCACCTAAAATGTTCAGCTAGTTGCATCATTTGAAGGGTTAAATAGTTTCACACATCTCTTGGGAAAAGATATTGGCTTGTTCAATGAAACAGATAATGGGCTATTTGGTAGAAACTGCTAAGGCTTTATGTTTGGAGCCCATCTCCGCCAATCTCGGTAAACTCATTTATTTGAGTGTTTATTTTTTCATGAGTTTCCTTTTCCTTCAGAATGCAATGCCTATACAAGACAAAAGCTGTTGCCCCCACCCCCTGCCCACATACAGGAACAAATCTCAAGGACAGGACCACTTTCAGGTTAGCTAATACAGTTCCATAACCTGCTCAATGAGACAATCTTGAGACCAGATCAAAGGAAAAATGTGTGTGTGTGTATGCACACATTTTGCATTTCAATCACACAAGTAGAAAGAAAGAACTGATCAAAATGCATCTTTCCTAAAGCACAACAGCTTCTTCCATATATTGTTTAGGTTAATACTTTTGAAAGAGCTAAGAAACCATAAAAGAGTTTTGTTTTAGAAATCTATGATCTCTCCAAGGCCAAAGAATGTTTGTTTGTTTGTTTGTTTGTTGGGAGGGAGGGAGGGAGGGAGGGAGGGAGGAGACGATGGATATATTTCATTAGAGATCCAGGGCTTTCAACCATGAACTGAAAGTCGATTATCAGGATATGGTCTATTTATGTCATCTCAGAACAAAAAAAAAATCTCCTTAATTTATTTAGAAAACATCTGTACTGCCTCTTCAGATAGACTGCTCAATGGCTCATGAGATATTATTATGGGCTGAGATCAATGTGTGTGGGGAGAGGAGAGAAGAAAACTCTTGTTAACAAATTTGTCCAAGACCCAGAGAAATGACCCATGAGCCCTGGAAGACGAGAGAATGATGTAGGCTGCTGTCCTGGGACGGGCTCACTGCCGGCCCAGGACTCACCCCGGGGACCCACCCCCGTCGCACTCACCTCCAGTCCGGCGGCGGCGGGAGCGCAAAACGGGAAGTCCCCACGAGCCGCGAGACCAGGCCGGCGGCTCGCGCCTTCGAGGGCCGCGTTAGGGGGGCGAGGCAAAGCCCCGATAGGCGGCACCCGGGCGACGCCCGCGGACGGGCCCAGCGCCTCAGCCCGACCCGACGCCGCGGCAGGGGCCGCGGCGGCGACCGCAGCAGACAGAGGGGAGGCGGGGAGGCGCGCCGTCGCGGGAGGCCCTACGGGCTGGCCGGGCCGGCTTGGAGGGGGGGCCGGACGGGGGCCCGAAGAGGGGACCGCGCCCAGACAGGGCCGCGGCGGCGGGTCTCTGGGGGGAGACCAGGGCCAGGTGAGAGCCCCGAGCACGGGAAGAGCACGGAGGAGCAGCCTCCGAGCTCCCTGGCTTGCTCGGGAGGAAGGAAGGGAGAGGGGTGGGGCCGGAAGTAGGCAACCGCCTTATAAGGTAGTAGAGGGTTGGGGCGAGAGGATATAGGGAGAGAGGGAGCGGAGGCCGGGGAGGAGCGAGAAGGCCAGAGTTGGGTGTGCAGCAGGGCTGGTGCAAGCTCTGCAATCTACCACCCTGGCCGACACAGCAGGCGAGGACAGCTCAGACTCGCCTGCTGAATGGTCTGAGGCCGAGGAAGCTCCTCTCGAACAGATAGCCAGGGCCTCCAAGAGGGCTGACCCCCAGAACCCGGTCCAAGGTCCTCACAGCTGCATTATGTTCCTATTTGGGAGAAAGTCTGGGTATACTTAAATAAGTAAATCTCTGTATACAAGGAACAGGAAAAGCTCATCCCATCAGCCCCACCTGCTAAAGAGAGATTTCTTTATTTTATTTTTTAAAAACAACAGCTTGGAATATTATTCCCTAAATTATAGCTAAAAGACTGAATGAAGACTTTGATCTGAGAAAGTTGCATGTGCCAAGAGACCTATATAAAACAGTAACATTGTTCAGAACTAGCTGCTTTGCATGCTTTTGAACTGTTGTTACTATGAAACATCATCACTATTGTGCACTTGCTTGTTTGCTACCTACTTAACCAGTAAAGGTAAAGGTTCCCTGTGCAAGCACCGGATCATTCTTGACCCACGGGGTGATGTCACATCCTGACATTTTCTAGGCAGACTTTGTTTACGGGGTGGTTTTCCAGTGCCTTCCTTAGTCATCTTCCCTTTACCCCCAGCAAGCTGGGTACTCATTTTACTGACCTTGGAAGAATGGAAGGCTGAGTTGACCTTGAGCAGGCTACCTGAAACCGACTTCCGTCGGGATCGAGCTCAGGTCATGAGCAAAGCTTTGGACTGCAATACTGCAGTTTACCACTCTGCGCTACGGGGCTCCTACTTAACCAGTACACTTGTAAATAAACACATTCTTGCAAAGGCACCATAAACCTCTTGTGCTCTTTAAGTTTCACAAAGATGACAGGCCCTGTGATAGGCTGCCATGAACTCCTGCTGCTTATGAAAGGGGAGCTTTAAATGATACCTAATCCTGCAGATTACCTTCCTCTGTGGTTGTAGCAGAATGGTGGTGAGCATCACATGAAAGAACACATTCCTTCTTAGATAACATAGATAGATCCATCCAACATTTTTCACCACACCGAGATTTTTTTAGAGGTTGCCTCATAAGAAACCTGCACATGCTTCCAGTCTTGTAAATTATTTAATAAACATTTGCCGGCTAAGCAGAGCTGGCCACCAACATGAGCATGTCTTGAATAATTCAGTGTGACAAAAATCTCATGAATCTGTTGCTGTATAGTATAATGGGGAAATGTCTCCTTTTTCAATACAAAAATACTCATGTGAATCCAACCTATCAGCGTTCCAAGAGATGTCATAGAAGTCCCAGACCACCTCACCTGATGTCCCCCTGACAGTGTTATGATCTACGACTCAAAATCTTTTGGTGATCCCTGGTCCAAAGACAGTCTGTTTGTCTGCAACCAGGACTAGGGCCTTTTCGGCCATGGCCCCTGCCTGGTGGAACTCTCTGTCCGAAAAGACCAGGGCTCTGTGGAAACTCTCCCAGTCCTGCTGAGCATGTAACACAGAGATGTTCCTCCAGGACTATGGCTGAGGGCAACATTCTTTCTCTTGTTGACCAGATTGACTTCTCCCTATTTGAGATCATTGCCACTGGCTTAGTATTTAGCACATTATATTGCATCTGCTCCCCTCTAGCACTATGGTTGGTAACCATGGTTTTTCTAATTAAGGAAGCTGTTCATGGAAGAAAACACACATCTGTATGGATGAGTGATCCCTCCATGATGCAGTCCCAGGAACTCACCTCTCAAGGGGTGGGTGCTCCTTGCTCTGAGGGCCGTGAGCCCTGGGATAAACAGAAGCTGCCTGGAACCGGTTACTCCACCCACCGCAACTGTGTTTTTCATTATGGTAATCATATTTTCGGACATGGTCAGCAGGAAGCCACGCAACAGCCATAGCACTTTTCCTTTTTAAAAAACTTCCCCGTAAATAGATCTCCCGGCCCACACCCCATGCACCAACCCCCCTTGTGCATGAGGGGCCATGGTGCCAGGAGTCTGTGGCTCCTGCTGTCCCTGCTCGACTGCCACACTGCTAGGCTCGGTTGCAGGAAGTGGCATTGCCGGGGCACCCCTGGTCACAAGCAACGAGAATGGAGAAGGGGGTTCAGAAAAGAGACCCCTGCTCACCTGTCAATGTGTGGCCACCCCTTTGGGTCCTGCTTCTGGAGATGGGTTACCTGCTTGGGTTCTGAAATGGGAGAGGTTATCCCCAGAGTGGTGTAAACCTTGCTCTCCCTTGTGGGTGTTGGAGCAAAGTGCTTGCCCAGTAATGCTTAGTGCTCTTTCTATGCTTTCTCTACCACCAAAGGGCCTTGTCACACACTCTAAGTCCACAAACCAGGGAGTTGTCAGACAGCATCTCGTGCCGTGTGCCCTACCTTGTGACTTATGAGGTGTCCTGGCTTTTGCAGCGCTGGAGGGGACACACAATTGGATGCTTGGGAGAGGGCTCAGATGCTGCAGGGGAAATTGATGGTTGGTCGGGCTTGTTGTCAGCATTTTGTGCACAATTGGTGCATATGGGCTAAGGCATGATTTTTTGAAAGTGAAACTTTGTGCCTCTGTCAGGGAGTGTTCCCAGGATGAAAGGGTTTTGAGAGCCAACTGACTCCAGCAACGCCCATGAACTGCCCATAATGATGCCAGTGCAGGGGCCTGCACCTTAGTTGCACCAATGGCTAGGCACTGTGGGGCTGTGCTGATGCCCGAAAGAGGTGCAGCAACACTGGGGACCTGTGCTGGCACAACTGGCCCTAATGTTGGCGTTAATCAGAGATATGCTGATGTAAGAGTCAGTTCACCCCCTGAGCTCCCCTTAAGATTGTCCTGTGAGAGTACCAAGTAGCTTTATATACTCATGAACATTTGATTGTTTTTCCAGGAAGCAATAATTACCCTGCACCCAGATAGCTGAGGCTTGAACTTTATCTTGTCAGATCTCAGAAGCTAAGTAGGTTTGGTGCTGGTTAGTACTTGGACGGGAGACCACCAAGGAAGTCTAGGGTTGCTATGTAGAGCCGGCAATGGCAAACCCCCTCAGAACCTCTCTTGCCTTCAAACCCTTCTGAGGTTGCCATAATTTGGCTGCGACTTGATGGCAAAAACAAAAGAAAACAGGATAGCATTTCGAGAACATTTTTATAGGTATATTTGATATATCAATATGCTAGCATTTCAGATTAATCCTTTTGATAGGGAATGAGCAGCATATGTAACAGTCTGTCAAAAAGAATATCATTATCACACAAAAGTATAAATAATATATACTCACAATATTAACCAAAGTTCTTTTCATTTCTTGCCCTGCAGTCATCATTAGCAAAAATTAAACATGCATAAAT
The DNA here is from genome assembly GCF_029931775.1 of Euleptes europaea. Classification (NCBI taxonomy): domain Eukaryota; kingdom Metazoa; phylum Chordata; class Lepidosauria; order Squamata; family Sphaerodactylidae; genus Euleptes; species Euleptes europaea. The sequence continues at coordinate 67,596,365 of NC_079313.1, read as the reverse complement.
CAGTTCTTCAAAAATGGCTGAATGTCATCAAAATCACCTTGTTTTAATGAAACCATTTGGAAGCCCATCTTTATTTGCCCCCCCCCAAATATATAGTCACAAACTTGACTAAAGATATCATGGGATCTTAATGAACTCAGTGGACTAATCATCTCATTTTATTTCTCCTCCCCCCCAAGACAGATTTATCCTACAGTTTAAGCATCCGAAACTGTCCCTAGAAGCTAAAATGACTAAACTGAGGCTATCATACTTTCATCACATTATGAGAAGACAAGAGTCACTGGAAATGACAATGATGCTAGGAAAAGTTGAAGGCAGCAGGAAGAAGACCCAACATGAGATGGATTGACTCTATAAAGGAAGCCACAGCCCTCCGTTTGCAAGACCTGGTCAAGGCTGTTAATGATAGGAACGTTTTGGAGGACATTGATTCATAGGGTCGCTATGAGTTAGAAGTGACTTGACGGCACTTAACACACAACAAAGCATCCTCACCAAAGGATGCAAGTTGTCTGTACTGGCAGCATAGTAATAATCAAAAGGGTCCTGAAGACAGTTCTGATAACAGCGCTTCAGTTGGCAGAAGCTTTTAATACACAAAGCAGACAAGAGATATTTCAGGATTTATATGAAAATATATGTTCATGGGCACCAAAAGGCCCCTTGTTTGTTAATATACAATTCCTAGCCTGTAAATAGAAGACATATTCTGTGGACAGACTAGGAGCCATGTTTTAATCCCTTCTCGGCATTATTTTTTCCCCCTTCTGGTGAGCAACTCACACAAAGAATTGACTTTTCTTTCTTCCAAATGTTGCCCCTAGCAGCAGCAAAAGGAACACTTTCTGCTTAAATAGCTGACCTCAAAGACTAAGTACAACAAGACTATGCAAGTTTTACAAATTAAATAAAATAACAAGAGAGTTAGGAGAATTAGATTTTTAACAATTGTGTTCCACACAAAAAAGCAATGCACCACATAACTGAAGAGAATCAGGGCCACCCTGCACATTGTCTACATGGGTATCACTTCTACATGATAAATTACTTGTACCTGCAAATACCTGTTGATGCATGTTGAACACACACCTATCTAAGTAGATTATGTATATTCTTGGCGAATAATATTAGGTGGGGGATGTGGTAAAGGAGAAGGAACATAAGAAATATTGAGATCGATGAAGGAGCTGGTCATCAACTCTCAGTGAAGAACTGAATACGTGTTGCAAATACCCCCTTCCTCTGAGGCTTTGAAAAAGGAAAGTCTATGCCCCTGTTCTCACCTTGTGCCTCTAACAAAGTTTGTTTGCCTGTTACTATTCATTGATCCTCCAGCATACATGCATTTTCTTCTCTCTCTCTCTCTCTCTCTCTCTCTCTCTCTCTCTCTCTCTCTCTCTCTCTCTCTCTCTCTCTCTCTCTCTCTCTCTCTCTCTCTCTCTCTCTCTCTCTCTCTCTCTCTCTCTCTCTCTCTTTACTCATCTTTTTATCTTCACTTACACTCTACAAATACTTCCTAGAAAGATTCTAGGAGTTGATTAGAGTGCCAGGAACACTTAAGCATTGTGTGTATACACTTGAAGACTCTTGCTTTGTGAAAGATATTATAATGCATATGTAACATTTGCATTGGCCAAAATGTTTATTTGCATTGTAAGAGCTCTCTTACATTAAGAGTTAGAGCACAGGAAAGAATCCAAGGTGGTTTGCAGTGCAATCCCAAACCACATTGCACTTTTCTAAGAAGGTTAATTGCATAGGATTTTACTGTTAAGCTTTTTAGTTTTTAGTTTACTGTAGGCTCAAGAGAGGGGGAAGCAATTGTATCATGGCAGCCTCTACAAATATTAATACCCCGGGCATCGGTCAACCTCAAAATATCCAGGACCAAAGTAATCTGGGGGAGTGGAAGAATCTTATAAAAGTACTGCTAAAGTTTGTCAGCTACAAGGGCTGAACCTGACAACCTCCACTGCTCCTTCTTACCTAGGTATGAGAGCTAAGTTTGTTAGGGTTTGCTTCATGGCAATGAAACAATGCTTCCAGGTCCTATCAGAGTAGTTCATGATAGAACCTGAGGGTCAGCTTCCCTTATCCCACTTTACCATCTAGGATTTCTGCCTCCCCTTATTGCAGGTTCAGACTCATATTTCTCTATGGATATATGGTTTAAAAAAGCCCCATGGCTCAGAGTGGTAAGCTGCAGTACTGCAGTTGAAGCTCTGCCCACAACCTGAGTTCGATCCCGGCAGAAGTCGGTTTCCGGTAGCCATTTCAAGGTTGACTCAGCCTTCCATGCTTCCGAGGTCAGTAAAATGAGAACCCAGATTGCTGGGGGTAAAGTGTAGATGACTGGGGAAGGCAATGGCAAACCACCCCATGTACATAGTCTGCCTAGTAAACGTTGGGATTTGACATCACCCCATGGGTCACTAATGACCCAGTGCTTACACCAGGGACTACCTTTACCTTTATCTATATGGCTGGAACTGGTTCCATGCCTATACCACCATCCACCTGTTGCACTTTCAAGGTCTTTTATGCAAGCCTCACATGTTTTGGCAGATGGAGAAGGAACAACAGTTGTCCAGGAATGCTGTATGCTTAACCTGACCCCAAGTAAAGGACTTTATAAATTGACTTTGAGCCACTTAGGACTCTGTCTTTAATTATTTTATAGCAGTCTCTTAAAAGACTTTTGAGAATAAGAAGTCATGCCTTTTTGTCACATTTCTGCAGAGCTTAATATTTTATCTGAAAGCTGGGGTTTATTTTCAGCTCTTTGAAGAGCGCATATATTCATCTCAGTCGTTTCCTTTCAATCCTAATCACCTTGGAATGCTTTTGCCCATTTGCACACACCTCTTTTGTATATTCCCATTTCTTCACAGGCATTTACATATCAGAGGAGCCTAATCAGAACCTTCTTGATTTCCACATCAGACGTCTAGTACGAATATTTGAGTAATCAGCACGGCATACATAAAATCAAAATACATTTGTTTCCTTACACAAATTTATTGTAACAATACAATTTTTTTAAAAGACAAAAATTCGTTCACATTCAAATTGACATGCTCACATGGGGACTTGTTGAAACAGGGGTGATTTATTTCATAATATTATAAGGCAGGGCACATAATCTTTGGTGCCCTAATCTGCATAAGTAATTGACAGCTCATTAGGAATGAAAAACTGGATAAAAACAAATGGAAAAATTCTTAAGGGGTTTGGGTTTAAACATGGACCTTGGGGAAGTGACTGATGTTGGGAAATATTGCAAGAAACAGCTTCATAGAGAAGTTCTGCTCTGGCTAAATCTAAGGGACAGCAAATTAATTTGGCTTTAATTTGCACACACTAATTTGAGTTGAAATATTAGGTTTGTCTTTGCTCTGGAGAGGTTTATAAAACATTATTTCCAAGGATACAACATCCTTGAAGGCAGAGACGAATGGAATTAAAATATGCACTTCAGCACATGATGATCCCCCTCTTTGGCTTCACTAACCTACACAGGGGCTATTTAGCAAAGAATGCTGAGAATCTGTTCTAATGCTCATTATTCAGTGGAAAATACCAATTTTAAACAAAATGTATGTTCTAACAAAAAAATGTTCTTTCATGCAATCTGTACCCAGAGATTTGGAGTACTGTATCATCAACATGCTGATGACACACAACACTATATCTTTTCTATCTAATTCCATGGAGGCAGAGAGGAGCCTTAATTGGTAGTGATAAAGGGCTCATTTGGTGGTAGTAAAGTGCTCCAAGCTGAACCTTAATCCTATGAAGTATCATTGGAAATAAAACTGATTTCATATTAGTGTTTAGACAGGGTTGCACCCCTCCTCTGAAGCACCAGTTTGTCAGTCTGGGAATGCTCCTGGACCCTACACCTATGCTTGAAAAACATGCAGCGGAGAAGCCCAGGATTATGATCTACCAGTTTAGGCTGTCCCACCAGCTCAGGCAATTCCTGGCATGGGCAGACCTGGCCACACCACTCATACCCTAGAAACATCCAGATTAGATTTGTGTAATGTGCTCTGTGTGGGGCAGTCTTTAAAGAACATCCAGAAACTTCATGAAAATATTGTATTGGATTTTCCTTTCCCGAGTTCTTTTTGTAGGAGAAAGGTGACTTTTTGATTAGTTACAAAATGCCGTAGAAGATTAAAATATCCACCCACTGGTTTTAGAGTATTGTGGTATTTAAATAGTGTATATTATTTCCCCCCTGCTAGCTCTGAAAATTGTCATTCCATTACAGATGCTCATGAAATTCTCTAATTTCTTTTATCTCTCTCATTTCAAAATCTCCATGATGATTATTTAATAGATATTTAGTTATGTAATGGACATTGACTCTTCACCAGATACAATGCCAGAATACTCAGAAATCTGTAGGTTGTATCCCAACAAGCCAGCCCACACACATATAAAGATTGAGTGTATGACTCTAGTGTTTATTTTACTAAACACATATGAAATGTCATGGCAAACAGCAAAGTAAAATATGTGTTTAAATATTTATTTTATGGCAAAATGTTGAAAAATATCTTCTAAAGGGAGGAGTGAAAAGCTAGAATAGAATGCCTATGCAAAGATAATCAGAGAAATGATGGGTGAACAAAGCAAAGGGGATTTGTTCATCTCTACTTCTCAGTGTTTAAATTGAGCCAACAGGACCCAATATAGTGAAAATCAGTTTGCTACAGCTAAATAGCTGACAACATATCCATAATCTCTAATGCTACAAAGTGCCTGTTCAGCAGTTTGTACTCTGAGCAGTACAGTCACATCACAATGGCTGCTTTCAGATATCATAACAAACCTACTTGTTTGCTTATGATAGGCATGAATGCAGCTTGTTGTCTTTCCCTGCCTCACACATTGTTCTCTGGCCTTCACCTTAAGCTAGCACCCACAGAGCCTTGCTTGCATTGCTCTAACGTCTCCCTTCTGTGTCAGGTTCTTCCTTGGCTTCTACTGTTTCTTGAAGACACTAGTACTTAAGGCTGGTGATTTCTCCCTGGTAAAGAACCCCAAGGCACTGCACCTGGGTGGGGGGGGGAATCACTTCTTCCTCAGCTGACTCTCTTAGGCTCCTCTTCCTCCAGCCTCTTCTCAGTTCCCCCTGAGATCACACCCCTTCAGACAGTTCTTGCTCTGCTGCTTCTTCAGCTGTTTTTTCTTGCTTCCACAAGCAACTGCTGAATTGTCACAAACTCTGACTGAGGCCCTTTTCAGATTACCATTCTAAACTAGATGTCATCCGTTGTTGGCCTGTTTCCAAGTAAAGCGATACAGAGATGGGTGTTCATACAGTTCATTTCAATCGGTCTATGAGCTGTCTCTAAACGCTCTGACCAGTTCAAACAGTGCCACTATAGGTTTCCCACCTTTTTTGGTGGCACATTCTTTTAAGGCTTTTTTCTTTTTAACATTCTGAGATTTACACTATAGTGCTATAGCACCATAGCAATCCAGTACATCTGAATGCTCGTAACGCAACACCAAACCACTCATCTTAGAATGTTAAAGAATTGCCCCCAAAAGAGATGGAAAAAAACAAAACCAATGGTCCTTTTGGAAGTGCTCTAGACAGTTCAAACAGCACACTAGAGCAATTCAGAAGTGCATGAAGAACTGAAAATGGGAGAAAGCTGTTTTCATTAAAAGTGGCAGAGCCCCGCAATACCAATTGGACACAAGAGGCTTTGTCTGAACAGGTAATAAAGTCCATTAGCAGCCAGGAGCCAAACTGGGTGTGTCTGAATTGACACAAAAAAATCCATTAGCAATCTGCTGCTCAACTGGATTATAAGGGCAGTCTGGAAGGGGCCTGAGTGTGGTCTTTTATTGTCTCCCGCCAGACCCTTCAATTAAAAGGGTGGTCTGACCCAGACTGGCTTGTCCTTTGTCCAAAAAGGATTAGATTTGGTAGGACAGAAAATTTGAATAAAGCTTTACAATTAACCAAGGGCCCGAGACGGGCAGTATTGAGTGTTTGGAAGAAATGGAAAATGAAGTGGATGAACAAACAATCAAGATGGACCCCAATAGTCTGCGTGAAAGAAAGGGTCATTGATGGTAACTTAGGGTTAAAAATGAAAAATAATGGTTATTATAGAGTGAAGGACATATTAGATCATCAAGGAAGTTTGAAACCTTTTCAGAGAGTATTAGATGAAGTGGGCCAAAGACATTGGCTGGGACTGAGGGGACTATATGAAACAGTAAAACAAGGAAGATGGGGAGAATGTATGAAAAGAGAGGACAATGAATTGGAAGAGTTAATAAAGAGTGAAGCATATATTAGAAAAGGATTAGCAGGGAAAATATACAGAATGATGATAAGAGATAAAGAATTCATGATTAGATTAATACAGGCAAAATGGGCAAAAGAAACTACAATATCAACACAAATGGTGAATAAAATGATGAAGGGTATTAAAATGTTGAAGATGGATAGATATAAAGAGTTGGAAAGGAAAATAATGCTGAAGTGGTACAGAACACCGGCCCAAATAGCACATATGATCAAAGGAATTAGACCGAACTGTTGGCACTGTAACACAAAAGAGGGGTGGTTCTCACATTTGTGGTGGGAGTGCCCAAGGGTAATAGAATTTTGGAACAAAATACTTAGTAAAATTAGAGAATTGTTTAAGATTAGACTTCAAGTATCTGTAGACCTGATGTTTATGGGAATAATGGGGTGTGAGAAGGTAGAAAAGAGTGAACAAGAGATGTTTAAAGTGATGATATTAGCGGCTCACACAGTTATAGCTTTTGGTTGGAAAGATAAAACAAAGTGGACTATGGACAGGTGGAATAATTATGTGTTCGAATATGTGCAAACAGATGTATTGGGATACTTAAAACAACAGACGATGGGAGAAACAGAAGAAATGGAATTGAAGACTAAGTGGAACTCATACATTAATTGGGTGAAAAGAGGAGAAGCCAACGAAGAGACTTTAGTAAAACTAAAAAGGCTATGCTCATGGCTGAAAATATGAAAATATGATATTATGGATTGGTCCATGGGGGGAGGGAAAGGGGGGGAAAGGGGGAAATTTGTATTGGAGGAAGGAAAGTGTAAATTGTAATTATAAAGGTATGGAGATGTAAAATGACCTCCAATGCAATAAAAAATATATTTTAAAAAAAAAGATTTGGTAGGACAGCCCAGTTACGGATTCCGTGGACTGCCAAAAAAACAAATCAGTGGGTTATAGATCAAATCAAGCCTGAACTGACCCTAGAAGCTAAAATGACTAAACTGAGGCTATTGTATTATGGTCACGTCATGAGACGACAAGAGTCACTGGAAAAGACAGTCATGCTAGGAAAAGCTGAGGGCAGCAGGAAAAGAGGAAGACCCAACAAGAGATGGATTGACTTGATAAAGGAAGCCACAGCCTTCAATTTGCAAGATCTGAGCAAGGCTGTCAAAGATAGGACATTTTGGAGGACTTTCATTCATAGGGTCGCCATGAGTCGGAAGCGACTTGACAGCACTTAACACACACACACAGGACAGCCCAGTATGGAATGGAAATGATTTGATTATTCTAAAGTAAATCCCAGGGGTCCCAGAGGTGGCACAGTTGAGCCCTGCTAAGGTTCTATCACACTGATCAACTGAGCTTGAACCATGTCTTAGTACCTCAGATGGAGGGGAAGAATCAAAGTCCTTTTTGACCAGGCATCCACATTTGGATGACACAGAAATGTGGGTTTTATTTAAGGCATCTAAAACTAGGAAGTTTTAAATCACACTCTCAATATAAGAAGGAGGGGAAACAAGCTTTCCCAGAAACAAGCTGCATTCATGCCCATCACACACACAATGTTCGCTGTGATATCTAAATGCAACCAATTACAATAGGTCTGATCAGAATGGATGCCTTTTAACTTGCCTGAATTCAGATGCATAATATTACAACATGAAGGATCTGTCAATATTATATTCTAATAGCGAAGTCAGCAAATCACTGGATACTTAAATCCAGTGACTGGAGCTGTGAACAGGCAAGGCAGATTTTTCTACAAACCTGAAAAGGGCTGCAGGTTTGCAGAAAAATCTGAAATCTAAAAAAACTACACTGGCGAGTTTTAAAAAGCCAAAAGTGATACAAAGAGTCCCTGTGGCTTTAAGCAACCAAGTCCTTGAGTGGCTGTTGCTAAGCAACCACAGATCCCAGGCTAGGTACCGCCAGTAAAAGGCAGGGGAAGGCCCTTTCCAGGCCTATTTTGGCCTTTGAGGGTGGATTCACTGAGTCCCGGCCTAGCTAGGGTTGCCAGTTCCAGGTTGAAAAATTCCTGGAGATTTTGTGGTGGAGCCTGAGGAGGGTAGGGTTTGGGGAGGAAAGAAGTCTCAGCAGTGGATGATTCCATAGAGTCCACCCTACAAAGTAGATATTTTGTCCTGAGGGACAGATCTCTGTTGTCCTGAGATTGTAATTCTGGGAGATCTCCAGGTCCCACCTGGAGGTTGGCTGACCAATAAGAACAACTTATTACGGGATAAAGATATTGCTTACATTAGCCAAGAGTTGCTGTGGGACCTGAAATCCTTACTGAAATATGTGAAAGTATCCTAAGTGATGCATTGTTTATTATAAAGTGATAGCTTTTCCATGACAGGACAAAACAATACAAAAGCATATATGTGAAGCATTAAATATATATTTGGTTCCAACTATTTGCTTTACTAAAGACAATAGGTCATGGCATTGAGTCAATTTCTATTTGAAAGACAGCCTCATAGTAACACTTTCTGAACAACATGTGGCATAATCCTAGATTGCCAGTGATGTCACTTCTGGGTTTTAGCCAGAAATGGTGTTGACATTGACACAACATCTCCCACCCCCCCTATTTCTCCCCGGTAGTCGTTTGAGCAATGGTGGGAGCCAGGAGGCAGTGGTAGCAGAGTGCCCATCATAGTGGGCGAGATGACAAGCCCAGCAGCCCGTTTCCAGTCTAGCACAGCTCCCAGAGAGGAGGAAGCAGGGCAGGGCCATGCCAGATATTACTTTTGACCTTATGCAAGGCCTTTCCCCTTGTGAGAAGTCAGCAGTAGGCAGAGGGCACATCAAAGGGGCCCAGGAAGAGGGCCTATTAGGAGACACTGGTCACTTATGCCTGGTCGCTTTAACCTCCTTTATTCCCCGTTTCAGCCAGAATCAAAGTAACCCGGGTTGGGGGAAACTGTATGCATTGGCTGGAATGATCAGGGACAAAACTGTGTGCTAATGGAGGCATGAATACAGAAAAGCAGTCTCCCAAGCTCAAATCAAGTCCCACCCTTTAAATGCTGCTCTGTAATTGGCTGACTTCGCAGTACTCACCCTGAGAGAAGATTTCCTTCTCCCAGACCCAACTGCCGCATAAAAAAGCATTTTAAGAACAAAAAAACCCCCAGAGCAATCTGAAAGAAGGGGGGGGGGAGAAATCCAAGCCTCGTTTTAAAAAAGCCTCTTTTTTTTTTGCTCAGAAAGAGCTCTGAGGTAGCAGGAAGCTGGAAGCACTTGAATCCCTGCCTCTTTTCACGCTGCTTCATGATTGGCTGTGAGAGAAGCCAATCTTCTGTGCTTCCCCTGTTTGGCTATCTGCATGCTGCCTTGAAGAGGAGTTTGGAAAAGGGTGGGGAGAAGCTCTACCCGAGAACAGAGTATGCATGTTCTGTGACTCTGGAATGAGCCAGGATGAACGATTTAATTTGGGCCAGAAGAGGAATGGGAAAAGCCGGGTTCGTTTTGCGTCGAAACAGCGTTGAGCTTCCAAGGAATAAGGTAACGTGCATCCTGGAAAAATTTGATCCTGGCTGAAACTGGGAATAAAGGAGGGTAAAGTGACCGTGCATAAATGACCACTATCTGCTCTCCTAGCCTCTGTTGCAGAGGGCTGGGAGACAGAAGGAGGAACAAGGTTCTGGAGCTTTGTGGCCTCCCAGAGGAGACTTTCAGGACCAGGCCAATGGAGCGCAAGGCTCTGACGCTGCACCCCCTGGTCACTTGCACAGTAATATTTGGGTAAAATCAACCAATCTCTGGCCAGTAACAAATTTTGCCAGAGTGCTGCTTTGAGAATCCCATGTGTTGTCCCTCCATATTTTCTTCCAGTATCGCTATTTCCCTGTGCACACACACACCCCTCCGTTCCCTTGATCAATGGTGGAAGGGAAGTCAGTTCCTCTGGGGACCATTTTTGGCACAGAAGCCACAATGTTGCTGACAGCTATTTTAAAGTAATTGGCTTACACAGTGTCTTTGTGTATAACTATCGCTTGGTAGTAAACATATGATAGCCTTAAAAGGCATAACTTGGAACTAATACTGATAAATTTCAAAAACACCTCAAAACACTTCTTACGCTCATATCATCATGATAGTGTGCAATTATTTTGTCAGCGTTTACTCACTTGTCATCAACTGTGTCTGAATTACTTAATCTTTTAAATGTACAATTACTATAACCAGTTTGCACGATCAGATGCATTTTTATAGCGCCTATAGACCTCCCTGCTTTGGCATGTCCCCCACAGCACCCTGTCATAGTAAGGGAAACCAGCTTCTTCCCGTGTGCAGCTGATGCACAACTGCATGGCAATTCTCATGTGGTCTTCTCTGAACTAGCTGGCTGAATGAATCTTAAAGTGCTGATGGAGATGTGCATCCCCATCAGGAGCCGCTACTTGTAGCACATGACTAGTGACATTTGACTAGAATTCAGTTGGGACCTAGGTGTCTGTGATCTTTATCTAATTTCCCACATTTATATCACTTAGAAGCTATTAGCTCTCCATATTACTGAACCAATTATTGTGTCTTTCTGTGTGTGTTAAGTGCCGTCAAGTCGCTTCCGACTCATTGCGACCCTATGAATGAAAGTCTTCCAAAATGTCCTATCTTTGACAGCCTTGCTCAGATCTTGCAAATTGAAGGCTGTGTCTTTCTGGCCTCCTATATTTCTTTTCCATGTACATTTGAAATATATATATCCTTGTAAATTTGAAATATATATATCCTTGTTCTTTATAGCTTAAAATCTGATGATTACCAGTAGTTCTGTTAAAGATTTTACCTTACTGACTTTGTACTTGTGCATATATAACTCCTTGTTTCTGAAGGAAGTGAGGGGAAATAAACTGATTGGTTCACAAATTCACTACTTGCTTTGATATACATAGAGAACATCAGAGAATGGTACATGTTACAACCATGTTATGTATTCAGGAATAGTGAACAAGAAGGTAGGGGAAGATTTCTTCGGCTGGATTCATATTCATTTTTTATTTGCTAGTTTCTCTTCCCTTCTCCCAAGGGAAGCATAACAAGACAGCATAACAGAACCTACCTACCATTTTATCCTTCCAACAGTCCTGAAAGATAGGTTATGCTAAGAGACAGTGACTGGCCCAAGGGCACGCAGTGACTTTAGGAATGAACAGGGATTTGAACGAGAGTTTCCCTAGTATTAGTCACTGTCTGATACTCTACCAGTTAGGCTGCACCGGCTGTCTTCTACCTACTCAAGGCACAATGAAGAGCATGCATAGGACTTACTTTCTCAATTATATTTCATTTTCATACACAAAAGAAGATACATCTGGATTTATCGTTCATCTGGAGAAAAAAAGGACCTATTACTACTTGGGTAAACATTCTAACAAATGAAAAATGCAACAAATCATATCTATCCTTATCTTCCAGCACACAGAACTCCATTTTCAGGGCTGAGCCCAAGATTTTGTGGATCATAGAGCTTTGCCTTGTCTTCCTTTCAGCTAGGGATGGAGGACAACTGCACACCAATAGACTGTTTCAATGAGTCAGGCTCCAGCTGTAAGCCAATCCTTTCTTTCTCTCAACCCAACCTATCACCTTTGCATTCTTGCAGGCTTAGTCCCAGATAGACAGGAGAGCTCTTAATCCCTTTCCTGTTTCCTCTGTGTACCACGGAACAGCTGGGGAAAGGGTTAGGTATTCAAACTTTGAAATGGAAGTTCAGAATTACACTTTGTCAGACTTTTTGGGGAGTTCTGTGCACTGTAATAAAACCTTCCCCACAGTTCCACAGTCTGGCTTCCCTGAGTTGTTTACCCATGTTTGAAAGGTGGGGGGTACATATGTTTACACTGTAATAATTCTGACAGATTTTGTGACTCATATGTACTGTACATAATATGCAATGAGTTACATTTGGACACTTTAAATAAGTCCCTTTGTAGAAAGCATCTGCTTTAATTCAGATAGGAACCACCTATTCAGAGGCAAAGAAATACATTTTATGGAAAGAAGGTATAGTGATAAAATTGTATGTCTTTGTTTCACTGTGAATACCACTTGCCATTTGAGGTACATTTTTAGCCAGTACTCCAGTGGCCACTGTAATTGTTTTCCATGGATTGAATCTGCCACATCAGAGGAACATATATGCTTTATATGAAAAGCTGGGAGAGCTCAAACAGCAGACCAGTGGTGCTCATCGTAGCCTGACGCCACCAGTTATACAAGGCTGCGACAGTTCAGAGTACAATAGATGACAATAATTTCATCTTCACCCTAGTACTGTAGGTCTAAAAAGCAACCATGGCTAAGGCTTCCTGGCTGCAAACAGCAGCAGTCAAGAGGAAAATGAAAGAGGGAATGAAGGCATAACAGCTGCAGTGCCACAGGCACCTGGCCCTAGAAATATGCTGGGAGAGTGACAGACACACCCACCAGCCTAAGTCATTAGGCACAACATATGGCAGGCTGTTGTTTGTGTTGTCGTGCTGTGACTGGATAGTTTTCGCCATAGGTATGACTAAATTAAGACAGAGAGTCAGTTTGTAGACATGTGCCCATTATCATGTAGCAAAGAACGATGCATAGAATACAGCCCACATGGCTTTCCTGGTCAAAATTGTTAAAACAATTCCAGATTTCTCTCTTTCTCCATCATGTTCTGCGCAAAAACGAACCTTTCCCATTCTTGTTGGGTTCTTTTACATTTGTTGAGCCCACATTCACTCCTAATTTCGATTTAAAACATTTCAAGTTTGGTTATTTCATTTACAATTGCTTGACAACTGCTTTATAGCTATTTTGACATTGTGGGTTTTCCCACTCTTGATGTTTAAGGTTTTCAGTTACAAATGACATGTGCTTTCAGTTCTTGTAGGTTATCTGGGCTGTGTGACCGTGGTTAGGGCTGTTGAATTTAAAAACATTCGGTATAGTTCGGATTCGGCTGAATTCGGCCCGTTTAGATTCAGGATATGTCGAAGTCCGAACTCCCCCACTTCGGGTCCGTGCAATTCGGTGGGAATTCAAAATTCGGCCAAATAAAGCCATTAAAAACACAACCGTGCCTTTCCGCAGCTCTGGGGGGGCATTTTTGGGGGTAGAGGTCCCAAACTTTCAGCGGAGCTTCAAAGAACCCTTCTTGCCAGACTCCCCAAGTTTTGTAAAGATTGGGTCAGGGGGGGCTGAGATATGGGCCCCAAAAGGGGTCCCCCACCCTTAATGTGCATCTCTGAGCAGAGCTTGCCGCCCACAAAGCTCCCAGCCCCGACAAACAGCTGATGAGAGCAAGGGCGGGGCAGGTGCAAAGAAGTTTGCAAAGCAACACAACTGCAAAGCAACACTGCAAAGCAACACAACTGCAAAGCAACACCTTTGCAAACATGCAAAGGGCAGGGCAGGTGCTAAGAGGTTTGCAAAGCAACACAACTGCAAAGCAACACTGCAAAGCAACACAACTGCAAAGCAACACCTTTGCAAACATGCAAAGGGCGGGGCAGGTGCTAAGAAGTTTGCAAAGCAACACAACTGCAAAGCAACACAACTGCAAAGCAACACAATTGCAAAGCAACACCTTTGCAAACATGCAAAGCAACACCTGACACCTGGGAGTTTGTAGACCATGGAAAGGGACAGAGGCAGCTAGCTATGCATAATGAGCAGGAGAGGGTGGAATTTCCCCTTTTGCATGGGACTCGGGACCAGGCAAATGCATTCTTTAAGTCACCATTTGAAAACCAGTTTTAGCAAGCATCAAAATAGACCTAACCGTCGTATGAATGAGGGAAAACCTGAGGACATACAACTGAAGCCCCCCCCTCAAACCAGGGAGAGAGAGACTCGAGGGGGCACACACACCCAGGCAGAACAGGCAAAAGCCCCCTTTGGCTTCCCCCCCACCCACAGAAACTGCTCCCTCCCCACACACACACAGACTCTGCGTTCCCCCCCCACACACACACACAGGAGAAAAAGTATAGATTAAAGCCCCCAAAGGGGTCTTACTGTGGCTGTCTTCTGTTCCATCAAGAGGGGCTGGGAGGAGGACTGGGTAATCCAAGACGATTCCATTTAAGCACGGGACGTTTTGCTCTGGAGATGCATACAGGATCAGGTGATCCATTCATCCCAATAGGGAAAAGGGGAAAGCCCATATCTCAGGATCCCCTGACCCAATGTTTACAAAACTTGGGGGGTCTCTTAAGAAGGCTTGTCTGAAGCTCCACTGAAAGTTTGGGGTCTGGACCCCAAAAATGCACCCCCGGCAGCCACGAAAAAAAAGGGGGAGCCGATATTTCTGCCCCCACTGAACCCATCTTTACAAAACTTGGGGGGTCTCTTAAGAAGGCTCGTCTGAAGATATCCTGAAGGTTTGGGGGCTGCACCCCCAAAAAAGCACCCCCTGCAGCCACGGAAATGGAAAAGGGGGGAGGGAAAAGAGGTGGAGCCCATATCTCGGGACCCCCTGACCCAAAGTCTACAAAACTTGGGGGGTCTCTTAACAAGGCTCGTCTAAAGCTCTGCTGAAAGTTTGGGGTCTGTACCCCAAAAAATGCACCCCCTGCAGCCACGGAAAGAGAAAAGGGGGGAGCCCATATCTCGGGACTCCCTGACCCAATGTTTACAAAACTTGGGGGGTCTCTTAAGAAGGCTTGTCTGAAGCTCCACTGAAAGTTTGAGGTCTGTACCCCCAAAAATGCGCCCCCTGCAGCCACGGAAAGGAGCGAATGTGCACAAGCACCCCCACACACACACGAGGATTTCTCTCACTCTCTCTCTCTCCCCGGCCCGACCGCGCAGCAGCTGATTCCTCCAGTACTCAATCCTGACTGATTGGCCAGAAGAAGATCCAGCTTGGCCACCGATTGGCTGGGGGAGGAGAATGCTGCTTACTGACAGCCCCGAATTTGCCGGATTTATTTGTGAACTCCCGAACTCGCTGAATTCGGCTCCCCCGGTTTCCCGCCATTTTTGAGTTTGGTTCGTCCCGAACTAAAAACCGCCGAATCAGGGGAAATTCGGCTGTTTTTCGGTTCAGGCCGAACCGAATCAACAGCCCTAACCGTGGTCTTGGTATTTTATTTCCTGACGTTCCTGACGTATTTTGTTTCCTGTGCTTTGCCATTGTCTTCTATTGTTCATGTCCAACTAATCTTATTGTTCAAAACTGTGATACAGCGGTTACCTTCAGTCCTCTCCTTTGGAGGAAAGAGCACTTGAATCTTGTGCCGTTTGCTTTGTTTACAAATATCAAAGTAGAGCCTCTTTCTAAGGCTTAGATTCACCACATTTCCACAAATTGAAGGATTTCAAAATGTAGAGCATGACCTTCTCACCTAACCCAACTGCAGACCTTCAAATCCCCCTATGCTTTTCCCGGGAATCCTTTGTCCCCCAGGGTTTGGGGAGGGGGGGCTGCAGTGCCAGAAGGGAGGCAAGAAAGTCATACTCTGCATCTAAAAATCCTTCCATACATTGGCAGAAATCATTCCATCCACAGAAACATGCCAGTGAATCCAGTACTAAATTTGCTGGTCCTTCATGTACATTCATACTGACTGTTCAAAAAGTTTTTTTAAAAAAAAACCCTACCTCTGCCAAAAGGCACTCCACCTGCGAGCTGAACTTGGCCTTCCTTCCTTAAGGGCTTGGGAACATGTTGCTTTAAATTAATTTTTGGTGAAAGCAGATGAAGGCCCCACCCTAGTGGGTGCTGTGCTCCCTGAAATGTGCATCATAAGAACACCCTGCCCCTTTTGTGAAAGCAGGGATTGTCTGTAAACACACGTTCCAAGCCTTTATATTTTAGAGATATTCTGATATCACAGTATTATTCATCCTTACTAGCTAACACAGAGCAACAGAAGCAGAGCTTTGGCAACAAGGTCCTTGGTTAACTGCATAATAGAATGAATTCAGAAAGAATATGGGATTCAAATAAGAAGACTGAATAAACTAATCCTATGCAGAGTTACTCCAGTCTAAACCCATTGAAATGAATAGGCTTAGACTAGAATAACTCTCCTGTTACTGTTATTGTTACTGTTAGTATTTAAAAAATGGCTGCGGAATGTCTCAAGAATAGATTCTGACTGTGGATGGAATGAAATACTTGACTGGTTTCCACTGAAAATATATTAATATTCCCTTTAAACATGTGGATATGTGATGACACCAGCCACCTGTGGCTATGTGATGACAACAACCACAGAGAGAAATAGGAATAAGTAAAATCTCATGGCTTGGATCCCTCCAAGATTCCCACAGGTGCAAAGGGCACACGACTGTCACCTATTTCTCCCTCCCACAGCAGTTTAAAACATTTCCCAAAATAAGGTTGCCTTACCAGGTCCAAGTTGCAGGGGGAGTATTTGGGAGTGTGTGGAGATTTCAAAACAGCCTCACACAATGCTGCAACATCACTTCTGGCTGGATCTAGAATTAATGTCACTGAAATGCAGTGATGCTGCATTTCCCATGATCTCTATGGTAAAAAACAGAGATTGGGAGAATTCCTAGAGTGTCATTGCATTGTATAGACATCACTTCTGAATGCCAGCCAGAAGTTATATTGCAGCATCATGTGACACTTTCCCCCATTCCCCCTCTGCTGCTCCACTGAGCACAGGTAAAGGATGAGGAATGCTGACAGGGGGTTGACTGCTATAAGTGGGCAAATAGCAACCCTGCTCCAAAATTCTGCTCTAGAGGGCAGAAATACCTTGGGGGGAATTGGTGGTCTCCCATGGGAGTGGGCATTCATGAAAATTTCCCCCCTCTTTGCGCCAACAGATATGTAGGCCAGATCCAAGTCTATGGCTCCACCACTGCCAAAATATGAATTACCCATTAATATTTCATTAGGCTTAATTGACATTCCATGAACAAATATTATGAAATGTAAAGCAACACAGTATCCGTTATTTGTCGTTCAGTTACCTAAAAAATTACACCAGAACTAGTGTCAGGACTGCAAAGTTAACCTTTGCCACCTGTGCATTTAGATGACTGAACACCTTTCTTAATAAGGTAGTATGAGTTATGAAGTGCTGATTTGCCTTCATAATAAATTTACTAAGTGATCATCTCCTTTCCCTGTCTAAATTTGTAATTTGAATAACAGTAATTGGTGTTTAATCCTGCACTGCAAGGCATCAAATGAGTTCAAACAATATTAGATGTTCTTTGTCATCCTATTAAACAAAGTAGAATTGTCAGCGGTGAGGGGGAAAAACAGAAAAGGGAAGTTCTCAGAGAAAGAAGCGATACCCTTTCTCCAAAGGGAAGAAGTCCACAATGATATTTAAAAGTGAAAATACAAAATGTGTATTGCATATGAACACTTGGAAGATAAAGGTGTATACTGCACTTCATGAAAATGTTTTTGTTTCAGAAAGTGACAGCAGGCTTAAAGGGGTCAGGAAGCTGCCTACTGGCAGCTCTGCCCCCGAAACGCTTTGGGAACACCACCTGGGACGCCGCCTCGCGGACTTGGGGCTAGCGTGAGGGCTCCAAAGGTGGTGTCTGTGCCAGTCTTGGCAGCGCAAGTGGCATGGGCACTGGCGTAAGCCCTTGCGTGCCTCCTGAGGACTTTCGGCCCCAAAGCTCAGGAATGGGCTGTAAGCCTACCAGTTGGAGTATGTCTGAAGGTACCATGAATAGTTTGTAAGTCTGTATGCCATCCTGCACCATAGTCTTTCATTCCTGAGCTTCTCAGAATCAACACTGATATCTCAGCAAATAGGTGCTAATTTCGCATCAACGTTCTTTACGTTTGTTTGGACGAATATCACACAATGTTGCTCTTCTTTTTCAAAAATCAAGTTGCACTGCAATCTCCATCAATTCACATCTCATTTTCTCCTCCTCTTCACCTGTATACGCATACACTGTTATTCCTTGGTAGCACAAAATTTATTTCCTTCTATAGAGATATCTGTGCATATATATATGTCATTAGCAAGAAAACAAAAAGAACAGACCACCATACAAAAAACAAAAAAACGAATCCTTTTAATGTATATATAATGCATTGAGCAGGCATTATGTCCAGGAAGGAGGTGTATACGTTGGATGGATTGAAGGATGAAAGGATGAAAGGATGGAAGGATGGAAGACACTACTGCAGAAGATAATCCCTCAGGTTCTCCTGCACAAGGACCCTTGAAACACACATTGTCCATTCACTTTTTGTTTGTGTTGGAAAACATTGTAAAGAAATAATGCTGGATAGGTAGCCATGTTAGTCTGTAGCATCAAATAAAACAGGCATCCAGCCATACCTCAGAGACTAACAGAATTGATTTCAGCATAAACTTTCATTAATCAAAGCTCACTTCATCAGATGAAAAGGACGAATTGAACATTCGGTTCATGAAAGCTAAGGCTGGCATAAACTCTGTTAACGTCTAAGGTGCCACAGGGCTCCTATTTTATCCTAGAGAAATGTGCCGTCTATCACTTTCTGCATAATGATAGCTATCACATTCATGGCATCCAGAAAGCAGAAAGCTGAACCACCTAAACTATCAATCACTAAAAGACTCCACCAAACAACATTTGTGGCATTTATGAGCTGTCTGGCTGCAGAGAGTCACGTGGACCTGCTTGTGGGCTACAACCTGATCAAAAGAATTGACCTGATAGCTGGCAGAAAAGAAATCTTCTTTTTCTGAGTTGCTTGGAGACAAAGAAATATAGGCAACATATGTCAGTGCCACAAGCCTCAACAAAGGGGTTTGTTCAAAGTAGCTTTGTTCCTCTAAAGCCTTTTTTAAATCAATACACATCTTTATACTTGTTTCTTTTTTGTCATTCTTATCACCATTCAGGTATGACATATGAATACCACCTACAGTGAAGGAGAGCTGCACTTGCTTTATCTTGATTTTCTACATATTCATCCTACATGTATTAAGGATTATTCACAGGTATTAGTTTAACCATTGGCTGCTTTCTGCAGTCTAAACATTACATGACTAAAACTGGTGTCTCTGAAGCATACCCATCTACATGGGCATCTATATATCTAATTCCTACCTGTGCCCCTTATCTGCAGATACTTAAATATGCAGACATGTGGCACACTCACCCCGAACAGACGTTCGTGCAGACGCGGGAGACCCCCTCAGTCTGCAGAAAAATCTGAAAAGTTAAAAAAGCACAGAGGGATTGAACTCCCCCCCCCCCAAATGCAGACAACACACTTACCATTGAGTGCTCCAGAGACTGCTTCTGGGGCTACTTTGGCAGGCTCAGGAGGATGCCAGGAGCTGCTCTGTGCCTGGCCTCGGTGGTCAATGCTGGGGGATGCTCTGTGCCCGGCCACCTCCAGGAGCTCCTTGGAGCTTGGAGCAGGATTGCCAACCTTCAGGTACTAGCTGAAGATCTCCTGCTATTACAACTGATCTCCAGCCGATAGAGAGAAGCTCACCTGGAGAAAATGGCCGCTTTGGCAATCGGACTCTATGGCATTGAAGTCCCTCCCTTCCCCAAACCCTGCCCTTCCCAGGCTCCAGCCCAAAAACCTCCCGCTAGTGGCAAAGAGGGACCTTGGAACCATAGCTTGGAGAGAAAAAAAGAATGGGGGCAAGAGAGAAGAAGGGAGACTGATTTGGGAGGAGAGAGAAAGAAGGGGGCTGGCTTGGGGGAGAAAGAAAGGAGGGATTGCCTTGGAAGAGAGAGAAAGAGAAAGAGGGGAGAATTGCTTGGGGAGATAGAGAGAGCCAAGAAAAAAGGAAGGAATAACAGTAGCGGAAGAGGGGTTTGGGGAATGGCAATGGCCATGGCTGCTATGGGGAAAAAAAGACAGAAACAGAGAGAGAAGGAATGGCAGTGGCGGGGGGGGGGGGAGCAATGGTGGGGTGAATGAGATGACTGCCCCCCACAAGTTCCTTGCGGGTCTTCGCTTGTTTTCACTATTTCTACCTTTTCTCCATTTGGACTTTAAAATAAAATTCATTATGATATGGCTCTTATGAAACTTTCTTCATATTAAAAAATATCCTGACCTGAATAGCCCAGGAAACAAAGCAGGATGGCCCTGGTTAGTATTTGGCTGGGCTACCACCAAGGAATACCAGGGTCACTATGCAGAGGAAGGCAATGGCAAATCACCCCTGAATATCTCTTGACTTGAAAATCATATGGGGTTGCCATAAGTTTGTTATGATTTAACAGCATTTCTCACCACCATAAATAAATAGCTAGTTAATGGAAAACATTTTTTTCTAGGCAGTTTTTAATGAAATGTCTCATACAGATTTACAATGGAAGATAAGGAACGTGTAAAGTTTTATAGATTTTCACATCTTTGCTATTTGGGAGATCCTACACTAAGGTATAAGCAAAAATACACTGTTGGCCAAACAAAGCCACACTAGATGATATATTAAGGCCTAGAGAAAGCTGTCATTTGCAAAGCTTCCTCTTATCTTTTTTCAAGAAACCTATGCAATCAGAATGGGAATCATTAGCCTTTTAAAGAGCTGCCTTTTAAAGAGCTGCCAACTGCTGAAGTAAATGTAAACATAATCACTTTTCTTTTTAGCACATTTCTTTTTTCTTGTACAGGAAATCATTTAGCACAGCCATGAGTTATAGTCTGTTACTGATCTCAGGTGTAATGTTTTGAAGCAATATGGTTTCTTTTACTAGACCATTGGTGCCATCCTAAGCAGAGTCGAACCATTCTAAGCCCATGGAAATCAATGGGCTTTGAACAGTGTAACTCGGCCTAAGACTGCACTGTATATTACTTATTTAAAGCCTTCTGCTTTGGAAAGAGTTCCTAATTGCTGGCTTCATTCCTGAGATCCGCAACTCAACGTGTCTCATTGTACAGCCAGAAATGCCTCTGCACTTTTTGTTGTTTTTCATTTTGAGATCACAGCATGAGCTTCAATAGGTATAATGATGCCTAGAGGTATCTGCTGCCTCCTATTCCAATAAGACCATATGGACATGACGTATGGGCAACAACAGTACCTCTGGTAAATTATGTAGCATCACTAACCCAACTTTAAAATAGATTCACTTTTGGAAACAAAACAGTAAATCTGAAACCCACAAACTATTATTCCTAAATAGCTTCATT
Source organism: Euleptes europaea (assembly GCF_029931775.1). Classification (NCBI taxonomy): domain Eukaryota; kingdom Metazoa; phylum Chordata; class Lepidosauria; order Squamata; family Sphaerodactylidae; genus Euleptes; species Euleptes europaea. The sequence continues at coordinate 67,574,960 of NC_079313.1, read as the reverse complement.
GACCTTGGGGAGAGAAGCATAATTTCTCATGTTAGTTGATCTACTCTGGAGAGAGTAGGCTGGAAAAAAAAAAGAACTTTGCAAAGTTCTGGCTTCTTTAAACTAAAAAGAATGATGTGTGTTTGAAGCATACAAAGCAACCATTATTCTTTCCACTCTTTTTACCCTCTATAGGACATTTTGCAAGAGCAAGATCAAATACGAACTGATTTACCTTACCTGTGCTTGCATGAGTAGATCAGTATGATGCTGAAGTCAATCCCACATAATAACGATTGTCATTACTATGTGTCATCACTACGAATAAAAAGCCTCAAAACTTTAATCCCTGTAGTGGTCAGTTTTTAAACCTGGTTTTCACATTGAAGAGTTCTACTGAATATATCAAAAGCCTCATGTTACCCTCTTCTACTGAAGTAACTTACACCTGCAAATTGTACTGCAACAAACCCGGATTTATACTTTCAAATAAGGAGAAGAAGCCATTATTATTTGAGCAGTAAAACAACTTTTGATGCAAAGTTCTCAGCCACTATCTAAAGCTTCTTTCAGCTGTGTTAAAAACAATTGTGGCTGCTTTGGAATGTGGGACTTTATGGCATTATACCCCACTGAGGCCCCTCGCCTTTCCAAACCCTGCCCTCCCCAGGGTCTAGCCTTTAATCTCTAGCAATTTCTCAACCTGGAGTTAGCAACCCTATGCCCAAAGCCAACCAGCAAGGAGAAACAAAGCCTGGAGAGTGTAGTCTAATGTCCACCTTCATATCAAACTTGCTTGCTTCATCTAGGGTTGCCATCCTCCAGGTACTAGCTGGAGATCTCCCGCTATTACAACTGACCTCCAGCTGATAGAGATCAGTTCTCCTGGAGAAAATGGCCTCTTTGGCAATTGGACTCTATGGCATTGAAGTCCCTCCCCTCCTCAACCCCCCCCTCCTCAGGCTCCACCCCAAAAACCTCCCATCGGTGGCGAAGAGGGACCTGGCAACCCCAGCATCATCCCAGAAGACTTCTTTCCATTTTGCAATTAAAAATTGCTACATTTTATAATTCAGAAATTGAGGTTATGCACAGCATTGGCTTCATTGCTTCGGGAGGGGCCATGGCTCAATGGTTGAGGAGGTCCCGGATTCAACCCCCAGCATCTCCAGTTGAAGGGACTAGGTAAGTAGGTGATGTGACCCTGGAGAGCCGCTGCCGGTCTGAGTAGACAATACTGACTTGGATAGACCAAGGGTCTGATTCAGTATATGGCACCTTCATGTGTTCGTGTGTTCAAGATGTTAAGTGGGATTAATGACAGCAAAGTCTAACCATGCAATGATAAATTTTGGTGCACTGAAACTAATTTTGTGAGACATATCCTTACATTATCATCAGTGGGCTGCTGAATAATGGAGGCTGTGAACAATGGAGTCTCCAGCAGGAGTTGCCCGCACAGATTGCCAGTGAGCCTATGTTAGACTGAGTTCCTTTGTGCACTGAGCTAAGTGCATAGGATTGCCAGAAATCTGTTCTTGTGATGAACCAGCTCAAATGACCACTTTGCCAATGGTGCAACTAGCACTTTGTTATTAACCAAGCTTCTGATATATCAAAATAGTTGTATGCATTGGCCCCAAGAGCCTCAGGATTCTTAACCCAAAATAAATACAATATTTGGTAAGTAAAATCCTGTAAAAGCAGTTTCTGTGGTTAGTTACAGTCAAGGAAACAGATTTGAAGGCACACACTAAGGAGCCATTCAAGTTAAGATAATCTCTTTTACAATTATAGACTACAGATGGTAGGGAAATTGATTAACAGGGCATCTCCAGTGACCTGTATTAAAGATTCTAGAACCTGCCAGCCAAGCCCAATAATTCTGGAGAATGAAATTCTGTAATTCCCAAGCACATGAAAGGCAAGGCAACCTCTTAGACTTCTGTGGGATCTTCCCCTATATCTTTTCATGTAGATTAAAGGAGTTACCAGCAGTGAATAATTAGTTGTTAGAGGGAAGATGTCATACTTTTTAATTTGCATTTTGTTATCTCTGTGAGCCACTTCAGTACCTATAAATAATGAAGCTCTTCTCTTCTCTATCCATGCTTCTTACCCGAGGCCAGGCCAGATTCTTGTTAGAAGCTATGCTTTTCCTGCTGCATCCCTCACTTTCAGTTTTTTTTCTGATCTGTCTTACAAGACTAAGCATGGAATATGCAGAATGCTTTCTCCCTGACAGAGGCTTCTTGCCTTTTCTTCTTGTGATCAGTTCCAACCTAAAAAGAAGTTATTGTTTGAACAAGCAGGACAAAGATCATGCATGGCATCTATATATAAAATTCAAACTGTATGATTGTTTAGCCTCTATTTGCCTCATGCAAGGAAGAAAGTAGCCCTGTTCATGTTACTATGAAGAGATGTACACCCTGCAGGTACATGCATAATCTGTTTGTAAGGAAGAGCCAACATGCATCCACTTTTCAGATGTAATTGGTGACCAGTACCTGGATAAATGTGGAGTTTAAATCACAGGTTGAGCTGTACATGCATTGAACATAATATGAGAATTACTCAATGCACATATAGAGAAAACCCAGGTGTAAACTGTACATGGGCTGTACCTGCATTCACTATAATTTGTCAACAGGGCTAGTGTTTTGCCCTTCATCCTCCATTCAGTTTCACTATTTGAAACCCAGTTCCCCAGCTTTACTATTAGCATTTTTAAGGGAAAAAAGACAAGTCCTTTAAAAACACTTCCTTCTCCTTTAAAATGCTAACAGCAGAGCAAGGCCAGTTTCAAACAGCAAGACTAAATGGATGTTGAAGGGTTAAATGTTCTTTCCTTTCCCTGCATGTTGTGAAGCAAACTGAAGCTACTCAACCCTGTAGTTTGTATTTTATACACAAGCTCCAATTTCTTTGAGAATTTACCTCCTCTGTACTCTGAGTAGGGTTGCCAGGTTCCTCTGCATCACCGGCAGGAGGTTTTTGGGGCGAAGCCTGAGGAGGGCAGGGTTTGGGAAGGGACTTCAATGCCATAGAGTCCAATTGCCAAAGTGGCCATTTTCTCCAGGGGAACTGATCTCTATCGGCTGGAGAGCAGTTGAAATAGCAGCAGATCTCCAGCTAGTACCTGGAGGTTGGCAACCCTAACTCTGAGACAGTATTCTGAGAAAAGTCTAGTCCTGACTGCTTTCTCACACAACTACAGAAACTATGCAATCATTTTAAGTTCTGAACCACATTTGTGACATAGATGGTGTTTTCCACACAGGAACGGGATGTTGTGGTTTGCCCACTGCTATGTGACTGCAGATAAAGCACAGCAGCAACAGGGCTTCCAAATAGCAGGTTTCCCCAGTTTCCCTGTCCCAATCCCCCAAGAGCCACCCTCCTTCCCTGGGCCACCAGAGCTTTTACAATTTAAAAAAACTGGCAAGAGAACATTGGTATATCAATATACCATTGTAACAATAGGTGTAGCACGTTCTCTGAATTCCCAAGACAAGACAGGTAATGCTGGCCAGGAAGGCTGATATTCTAAAGGGACTGAATCCACTTGTCCTATATGGAGCGATGGTGACTTTTTCAGAGCAGGTCAAGAGCTTGGGGGTTAATGGACTCTACCTTGCTGTTTGAAAAGCAGGTTGGCATGATGGCCAGGAGCACCTCCTATTGGCTGCATCTGACTCACCAGCTCTCTCCTGACTTAGACTCAGCCAATTTGGCCACACTGATCCATGCTTCTGTAACCTCATTGATGGATTATTGCAATGTGCTCTAATGTGGCTGCCCTTGAAGTCAACCCAGAAACTACAACTGGAACACAATGCAGCATCCTGACTATTGTCAGGGGCTAGCCACTGGGAACATATGTTGCCCATACCAACACAGCTACATTGGCTGACAGTCTGTTTCCAAATCCAGTTCAAGGTGCTGTTTATGACCTTTAAAGCCCTTCATCACCTGGAACCCACGCATTTGAAGGACCAGCTCCTTCCATATGTATGCCAACTATCCTTCCATGACTACATACAATCTGATGTGTTTGTGTGTGTATGTGTGTGCATGAGCGAGTACACACACACACACACACGTTATTATTACTATGCAAGATTTCTATCAGCAAACTGCAAAGTGTTATGGAAACAGTAACGGAAACTTTTCCACCATTCAAATACTTTCACTCTTCTAGCCATGTGGCAAATAGCCTTCCTATCAAATTAGTAGGCTTTTATTGCTACATCTCCTGTGATATAAACAGCAAGCTAAAACTCTGCATGGTTTCATTACTGCAGGTCTGAAGCCTTGCATATTTATCCACTCCAGTCCATTTTCCCAGTTCTGCTTCTCCCTCTTGCAGGCCCCTTCCCAGGCAGTTCAGATTGCCCATCTCATTAAAACCATTTCTCTGTAGTCCACTCAGCTTCTCAGTTCTATCCCCATTTCCTCCCTGCATCTTGCTTCCGTTTGTCTCAGCTTCCTCCTTTGGATTATACTACTCATTCTACTGTCTGGTGATGCTGCTTAAATACAATGGAAGGTCTTTATCTTAGAGGCAGAAATAATGAGCTCCTCTGTAAGAATTCTTCCTCAGCCTTTCCATGTTGATGAAATCTCAGCTCCCTGGCCAGCTTCAGTGGTCTCTTGGCTCTCTCATTTCCCTGTTGCCTTTGCCAGTGAAATATAATAAGCCTTTGCTGATTAAAATACCCTTTCCTGCCCTAATCACAATTTCTCTCAACATTTGGAAGTAACATTATGTTGTTCCACTGTATTCTTGATATTTGTATAATGCTTATACATTCCATAGCCAAAGTACATCAGACTTATTGACATATCATTTAGGCTTGCAGTATAGCAAAGAAGTGCTATACTGCAGTAACCATCAGTTTCCTGGTGGTTCTTCACCCCATTTAGAAAAGCAGAAGGACTGGCAAAATCCAAAGAGTGATGCATATTTCCCGAGCAACCACTTCAGATGCAATTAAATATCAGTTTCAGTATTCAGGCTCCCAAATCTACACAAATGACAGTTCGTACTTTAAAACTGTTCTGGAATTTCCCCCTACAGATTCCAGGTGGCAGGAATCAGATGGCTGCATGTGTTGCTATGTTAGTAAATCCTTAGAAAGTAAAACTACCATATCAGGAAAAAGGATGGGGTCTAGCCTTTCCCTTGACAAATTAGCTTTCCATGTGCAAAACATACCTGCAGTATGAAATGGAGCAGCTGAGGAACAGTGGAACCATGGGATACACTACAAGTGAAAGAGGAGGAGAAAGCTTTGATAACTGCCTTCAAAATCAAGGATGGCCTACCAGAAGTCTATGGAAAGAACCAAGAATAACCTAAACCAATACAAAATGAAAAATCTTGCTAATGGAGAACATTTCCATCATTATGAGACATGATGGACACCAACATTCAAAAGTATTCTTATCGTCATACAACTGCACACATTTTCTTGTTAACTCAGGCTAATGTGTAGTTTACATATTGTGTCAAATTATCACACTGCTGATCAAATTCAGATTACAATATTTAAATCTTTGCAAGAACAGTCACTGCTTTCAATTCCCCTCTTATTATTTGTGCATTTAGTAATTTTTTCCTACACATAACACTTTACACAGTTGTCAAACCTCAATTTTGGGGGGAATCTGCCCAACTCTGAGAGCTGATTTAATTATACTTAATATTTTTATCACATCTCCTTACAAAGCATAAGGAAACTGTATTCAGTACTGCAACTCTTACATACAAAGAACCATATTGCACTGCTGGCTTATGTGGCTATGCATGGTATTCCATTTTTTAGCCTGCAATCTAAAGTATATATTACAGCTTCCAGAGTTATATTACCCAGATGTTTGATCAACTAACTATATATAGCCCTAGAAAAGAATTGGTTTCTGCAATGACCTCTGAGAATGTTGCCAAATAGCTTTTTACATTCTGATATTGATGCACTTGTGATTCCACTTTTAGTGAAATCAATTTCACCCAGTTGCCCACCCTTTGACTGTTTATTTCTTCTCAGCTTTCTTAAGGGGAAAATGGCATTTACATTAGTGAAGATCCATTTTTGTCCATTCCCCTCTACCAGCAGTATCAGTACAATTTTCTATAGTTCCCCTGGAGAAAATAGCTTCTTCGGAGGGTGGACTCTATGGCATTATACCCAACCGAAGTCTCTTTTCTCTACAAACCCTGCCTTCCCCTGGCTCTACCTCCAATCTCCTTACACGGTCAGGGACCCTTGTACCTTCAGGACCACCCCTCCTAGGGTTGCCAGCCCAGGTCCCTCTTCGCCACTGGCGGGAGGTTTTTGGGGTGGAGTCTGAGGAGGGCGTAGCCTGAGGAGGAGTACCTGGAGGTTGGCAACCCTACTCCTAGTTAACCCCCTGAAGAACGTTATGTTCTGCTGACAATAATTTGCTGGTGGTCCCCAGCCCTAAGAGTGTGTGGCTTAGGGTTGCCAGCTCTGGGTTGGGAAATACCTGGAGATTTTGGGGGCAGGGCCTGGGGAGGGCAGGGTTTGGACCAGTTGAGGGACTTCAGTGCCCTTCAGCCCTATTGCCAAAGCGCCATTTTCTCCAGGGGAACTGATCTCTATCAGATGGAGATCAGTTGTAATAGTAGATCTCCAGCTACCACAAGAGCCAGGGATTTTTCAGCCCTGGCTCCGGCCTGATGGAATGCTCTTCCTGGAAACATCAGGGCCCTGTGGGACCTTAAAGAGTTCTGCAGGGCCTGTAAGACAGAGCTATTCCACCAGGCCTATAACATAGGGCAGCCGCAGGTGTCATCTATGCTGGCCTCCCTACTGCCCTCCCTTTTTTATGACCCATGCTTCTGCATGGATTGAGGGGTCCTGCCACCTGTTGCCCTCTATGATTTACTATTGTATTTTACTGTTTTAAATGTTTTATGGATTTATATTAGAATATGTTAATTTTATTTTATGGTTGTTACCCACCCTGAGCCTGGCTTTGGATGGGGGGGCGGGCAGGCTAGAAATTGAAATAATAAATTATATTACATTATATTACATTCATACTACATTCATAAATTATATTACATGCATACTATTTTAATTGTCAGGTTCTGCTTTTATATACATATAAAAGCAGAACCTGACAATTAAAATAGTATGAATGTTCCTGTGGTTCAGAATGGAAAAATATTGCCAGTAATATCATGCTGTTGGCAATGTGTGCTCACACACAGTTGAGGACAAATGAATCTGCATGGAATCTCATGTGCACTCTCCCTTCCACTGCACATTACCTGAAGAAAACAATTCAAGAGCAGAAAGCGGAGCAAATGAGGACATTGCATACTTCCCCCAAGAAAAAAATCCAGATCAAGTGTCATGGATGCTTGAGCATAATTGATGGTAACTCCTAGGAATTTGTGTGCAACAAATGTGTTGCAATTCAGCCTTAACTGCTCACCCTGCTATGGTCTGTTTTCCATCCCTTTTGAATTAGAGGGTCACCACTATGTGCATTTTTTAATCTCTACAGAAATGCTTGTATTCCTATGGAGGGGTTGTGTGCATGCAATTGTAATGCCAGTCACCCATGTGGACTTTTTCAGAAGACTTCATTAATATGACACCAGATTCCTGTCAGTCTGAGGCATAGGCTCATCCCAAAAAACCCTAGGTGGATAGAATAACCCATTTGAACATGTATTGGCTTCCAGCTATTAAGCAACAAGACATCCTGTAGAAGTGCTTAGATAAAAAAAGACCACATATGGAAATGTTACTTTCTGTCTGCCCTGCTGGGAGAATTTCCTAAGAACAGCAGTGTACCAGGGATGAAAACCTAATGGGTTTATTTTTACAATGGATCTTCATGCCATGTAACAAGGCGGCTTGAGCTTGCAAGAAAGGAAGCAAACTTAAGGAGGACAAAACGGGGGATTTGGTCCAATGCAAACAAGCCCAAAGTCATTTCCACAGGAACATCTGCCTAACCTGCTTTAACTTTATTTTCAAAACCCTAATGTTTTGATGACATTTTGAAAATGTTTACTGTTACTACTTTCTCCAAAGAAACCTTCCCCTTTTCTCAAACCTTTAGCAAAAGACAGTGTTCCATCTGCTTTCTGGATAACACAAGCTTGCAAAACATAAATAATTCACCAACAATTCTAAGTCAAGCATGGTATGTTTGTTACAGACTAAAGGACAGAGAATAATATGTTGAGGAGAGTGTGTCATATTTCTCGCCATTATATATAAGACAAAATTTTAAAAGCTAAACAATCGTCAGAAGGGGAATAAGAATAAGATTAGAAAAGTTGTACACAGGGCCATGGGGGTCCTGGAGATCTCCCAGCATTACAACTGATCTCCAGACTACAGAGATCAGTTCCTAGGGGAAAAAATGGCTGCTTTAGCGTGTGGAGTCAATGGCATTAGACCCCGATGAAGTCCCTCCCCTCCCTAAACTTGCCTTCCCCAGGCTCCACACCCAAATTTCAAGGGATTTCCTAACCTGGAACTGGCTATCCCAGCTACAAGCATACTTGCTCAAAGGGATTACAAAGAGTATGTACCTCCTAGAAACTTCACAGATCTACAGATAATAAAAAGATGAATGCGACACTTTCTTTGGTCTCTGAATTCAGCAAAACATTCAGTTTAATAAGGCCGTGTTATATAATAGTTGCTTTTATTACTAAATTGTTTATTAATGGCCCATTCCTAAAGGGGGGGTATGACGGTACTGAAATGCCTGAAATCATTATATGTTATTGAAAATATATTCTTTCACTGAAGAAATGTATTCATTCACTAAAAATGTATTGGAAACATATTCTCTGATTTGAAATATATTCTTTGTACTCAATAAAGTATAGCTGCACTCATGAACATGCCACACGCATATTAGAGGTGGCTTGTATAGTTACACCAAGCACTTGCATATGTTACAGGCCTCAAGTATAAGAGGCCCACTATTGCTCCTTAGTTAGAAGCTAATTAAAGAATCCATAGATGGCCTTAGTATGCTTGCATAAGCTGGTTTTCCAGAGATAAGAACCAGCTAGAAACCCTCTTAGTTAGCCTTGGCAGCTGCCAGGGTCCAAGATAAGAAGAACTGCAGTAATTTAGGATCAAATAGAGAAGCACCTGGGAATGTGGGTCTTCACTGCTCATTAGTGAGAATGAGATCACCATTTCTATGTAACGCCTCTGAATCTCTAATAGGGTATTCAAATCCTTAAATATCTATTATTGGTTCTATGTATTGATGCCATGTATTTCATCTTTTGTACCTCCCATTACCAAAGACTATATCCGTGCTTGCACTCCTTTGATGTTTGTGTGAATTGTCCTGCGCATTTTGGGCAATTTTCACCCGGTGTGTATACTGGGCCTAATAAACAAACTGATTTGAACTATCAACCTCCTACTGTGTTACTGTCATTGGGAATTGATACAATAATACAGGCATATCAGTACCTCCTCCAGAGTGGCTGGCTGCCAGCGCAGCAAGCTGATTTTAGCAGGCATATCTCGACACCTGCAAAATTGTGCTTTTTGGAGCTGAGAGAGGTTAGGAAGCTGCCTAAAGGCAGCTCCACCCCCAAGAACACCCTGGGAATGCCTCGCAGGTTGCTGGCCTGGGGACTTACACTGGGAGAATGCTGGTAGGAAGGCTGCACGTCACTCTACAGGGCCAGTGTAAGTCACCCTAAGCTGGTGTCCATGCCAGTTTGCACAGTGCAAGTGGCACGGGTGCTGGTATAGGGGTCATACTGGCTCCTGTGCAGTTTCACACACACATCCCGCTTGTGGATTGCACAGTTAGTCTATTTTGTATTCTACTTAAATTTATTTATTGTTTTAATGTGCAAACTACCTTGAAGGCTCAACAGTAAAGCAAGATTAATATCTGAAAAATATAAATAAATATAGAAACATTGAAACATAGAGATGGAAGGGACCTCAACGCAGGAAATTCACAGCTATCTCCCACTCCCCCAGAGACCCCTGCTCTATGCCCAGAGGAAGGGAAAAAGGATCCCTGGCCAATCTGGCCTGGAGGAAAATTCCCTCCTGACCCCAAAGTAGCAATCGGCATTACCCTGGGTGGTTAAGAAAGGGCCACAAGAGCCGAGATCTGGCTCATCTTTTCCTACCCTCCCTCTCACGATCTGCCTAAATTCATAGTAGGTCATAGAATCAGCATTGCTTAAAAACCTCCAAAGAAGGAGAGCCTATCACCTTCCAAGGAAACCTGTTCCACTGAAGAGTTGCTCTGTCAGAAAGGTCTTCCTAATGTTTAGCCGAAAACATTTTTGATTGAATTTCAACCTGTTGGTTCTAGTCTGCCTTCTGGGGCAACAGAAAACCACTCTGCTCCATCCTCTATATGACAGCCCTTCAAATATTTGAAGATGGCTATCATATCACATCTCAGTCTTCTCATCTCCAGGCTAAACATACACAGCTCCTTCAACCTTTCCTCCTAGGACTTGGTCTCCAGATCCCTATCCATCTTTGTTGCCCAATGTCCTCCTCTGGATTCATTCCATCTTGTCAACATTCTTCTTAAACTGTGGTGCTTAAAACTGAACACAGTACTCCAAGTGAGGTCTAACCAAAGCAAAGGGATAACATTTCATTGGTTCTTGTAGGTTATCCGGGCTGTGTAACCGTGGTCTTGGAATTTTCTTTCCTGACGTTTCGCCAGCAACTGTGGCAGGCATCTTCAGAGTAGTAACACTGAAGGACAGTGTCTCTCCTGAGTAGTAACACTGTCCTTCAGTGTTACTACTCTGAAGATGCCTGCCACAGTTGCTGGCGAAACGTCAGGAAAGAAAATTCCAAGACCACGGTTACACAGCCCGGATAACCTACAAGAACCAATGAACTCTGACCGTGAAAGCCTTCGACAGGATAACATTTCATTTGCCTTTTTTGCATCACACTGCTGACTCATGTTCAGTGTATGGTCTACGAAGACCCCTAGATTCACATGCACTACTGCCAAGACAAGTCTTCCTATCCTATAATTATTCAGTTTATTTTTCCTACCTAAATGCAGATCTTTACATTTATCTCTGTTGAAATTCATTTTGTTAGTTTTAGTCCAATTTTCCAGTCTGTCAAGATCACCCTGAATCTTGATTCTGTCTTCTACTGGATTTGCTACCCCTCCCATTTTAGTATCATCTGAAAATGTAATGAGCATCTCCTCTATTTCTTCATCCAAGTCACTTCTTCATCCGAGGCCCTCCACTTGTCACTTCTTTCCAAGAGGATGAGGAACCATTAACAAACACTCTTTGGGTATGATCTCTCAACCTATTACAAATCCACCTAGCAGTAGAAGGATACAAACTTCATTTTACCAACTTGTCCACAAGAATATCATGTGGAACTTTATCAAAAGCCTTACAGAAATCAAGATAAACTATGTCCACAGCATTCTCCTGATCAACAAATAAGGTTAGTCTGACATGACTTTTTCTTGAGGAACCTGTGCTAACCCTTAGCAATCACAGCCGTCTTTTCTAAATGCTCAAGGACTGACTGTTTGATGATTTATTATAAAACCTTTCCAGGTATGGACGCCAAGCTGACAGATTGGTAATTAACGGGATCCCTCTTTTTCACCTTCTTGAAGATGAGGACAAAATTTGCCCGCTTCCAATCTTCTGGTGCCTCACCTGTTCTCTAAGAATTCTCAAAAATCATGCACAGAGACTCCGAAATTACATCAGAAAGTTCCTTTTATACCCTCAGATGCAATAGATCTGGTCCTGAGGACTTGATTTCATTTAAAGAAAGTAGGTGTTTATGTACCACCCCTATGCTTATCCTATGCTGCAACTTTATCCTATGCTGCAACTCCCTTCATTGTGTGTTCTCTTTTTGCCAGGTTGACCACTATTTCCCTTGCAAGAGAAGACTGAGGCAAAGTAGGAATTGAGCAGTTCTGCCCTCTCTTCATTACCTGTTAAAATTCCACTTTCCTCTCCCCATAGTGGGCCTTCCACTTCCTTGTTCTTTTTCTTGTTCCCAACTTATCTAAAGAACCATTTTGTGTATGTTTAGTATTACAATATTTGCCAACAGAATTGCCAACAAAGGTCCCAAGCATTGTCTGGAAGTGTCCTGTATTGATTTTATTGTTGAAGTTAAAAAGATCTGATCTGGCCTAGTTCTTGATTTGAAAGATTGCCAGGATCCTACTTCCACTGTATGCTTATGTTGTACAAAAAGCCACATACAAAAAGATAAGTTATTTTAACAAGGATGGAGAAAGCTTCATCCAGTTATGATACATGAAGATAAACCACAGACAATGACGTAACAATGTAATACTGGATCCCAATCTAGAGTACAAAACAGACTGTGGAGGAACTATACTGTAGGGAATTTCCAAGAAAAAAGCTAGACGAGGCATCCCCATTCTGCTCTTACCACATACACATGCATGCTTACTACCATTGTATGCAGGCCTTTATAGGTCACCCACATACACATCTTAGTGCCCATGTAAACCTGATCTTTTATCATTTATAACAAGACTCAGAGTCACCCTGGCTTTTATTGGGAACCTTTAACTTGGTGCATTGCCACAAAAGAAAACTGAAAATTACACAATGTAATAGCATATTCGTCCTGTGTTAGAATAATTAGGTCTATTATAATCTTGTAATGAATGATAATTCTTGAAGCCTTGCATAATGATTTCTTAAGTACTCTGTGGACACTTCATTGTAGGATTTGTACATACTATTCAGTTCAAGCAATATGTTGTCTGGAAAAAGTTTTTTTTTACCCCAGTAAACTATTTTATTTTATTTTATTTTACATTTCAATTTCAGTCCAATTCTTCACCTGAACATCTAAGAGATGTGGTGAAAGGGAATGTTGGGAAATAAAGTAGATGAAAGTGGCTCTGGGTACTATAACAGTGGATCCCAGTCAATAATAACAAATGAATTCTTCCAGCTGTACTTTATATATTATCTAGTTTACACAGAGACCTCCCCACCCTTCCCTCAACACACTTCAGTGCATTATCACTCTCTTTTATTGGCATATTATCAATCATTGTATTGTGCAGTGTGCATTAAGTTCATTCTCATGATACATTCATCATTATTTCTATCTGTTAGCACTATCAAATTATAACATGAGGATATGTCCATCTTCTAGCATTGTCTCATGCATCATGAGCTCTGTTGGTCAGGTTGCCAGATTCATTACTGATGAGGTGAATCAAGCTGATGTTGGCTGCTTGATACAAACAGAACTTCCTTAAACAGAAATAGCTTCTATGATGGAAATGGTATGAATTCTATATGAAGTCCATCATGTGCGAGAAAAGCATATGCCCATGTAATCATATCCAAAGATGACAAAATATATAATTCATCATATGAAAAGTATGAGATTCATGCTATTCCATATTTCCTGATTAGCAAAGAAAGCATTTATAGCCAATTTGAAATTTACAGACATTTAAAATTTAGAAAGAACTTCAATATAAAAACAATAAGAAATACATGCAATGTCACCACTTAAGGGTAATTTACATGATCACAGTCAATTAGCACTGGTATTTGAGATTCCTCTTAGCATTTCTTCCAGTTTTATGAGGAAACAAAGAAAAATAGTGAGTTGTGGTTCCTCTTTGTTATACAGGCAACATCACATGAACAAATTACATCAATGTGTACTGCCTGTTAGCACTATCAAATTATAACATGAGGACATGTAAGGGTAAATGATCCATTTCAAGTGGAGCTACAACTTATAAGTTACTTCTGTCTTTAAGCAACTCTAGTTAGCATCCTGTTCTTGAAACAAACCTTCATTGCAGTTTCCTTTTTGCGTTGTCGGGCTTTTGTTGAAATGCAACTCTGTCTTTGTGGGGTTTTCTAACTTTATCTTGAGCACTGCTCTCTGACTCCTCTATTGTAATGTGAGAACATAGACTGAAGGATCTTCCTCACAGAGACATTCATGAGCCCCAGATAGCTGCTAGAATTCACATATCTCACTTTAAGAGCGATCTAAAAGTTTTCCATGTTACAATAGAAGTAGGATTTATTTATACTTGCTCTGTTGTTGCTGTTTATAGCATGATGAACATTTTTTAAAATAACCCAAAAACACTTATTTCTCACTGTATGTCAGGGCCCTCAGTTTATGCTCTTTCACTAGAGAAAAACCAGTCAAAAATATCTCCAAGAGGTATAGAAGGCATGATTGATATGGAACTAGGAAATGAGTAATGCTTCAATTCCAAGTTCTGAGTGTTTCTACCTACAATAAATACATATTGAACAAGCAGGGTCACTAGGTCTTCCATATACAAATGTGGAAGACAAATTCTGTACACATCACAACAATTTCTGTTTATCAGTTAGCTTGATTTCGCAGATCCTTTGTACAACCATATACCCATGGTAACAATTCTGTGATAACTGTTTCATGTAATCAAACTTTTATAAAATGAGAAATGTTACCCATCATATCACAAAACCTTTTATATTAACCAGTGGAAATTAAAAATTTCCCCACCCAACACACAGAAGTGTCTTACTGATATTAGGGACCATTAAAAGAAATACAACTCTTCTAGAACTGTACATTAAAAGATATCAAATTACCTTAATACTTCAGGAAAATCAAATCTATTTCCAGTCATGAAGACTACGCCCACTTTGACATCACCATGTCTTGGTCACTATTTAAAAGAAATAAATACCAATTAGCAATCTGTCTTTTAAATGGTACTTTAGTTTGGTTAGATTGGCTGTATTAAGCATCAAGTACTGCATGGAGGTTTATGGCATAAAGATGTTAATAAACCATGTTAAGAACAACCTACCTGACCATTTGGAACTCTAGTTACCAACTGATAAGGAAACATAGTAATTTATTACTTTGAAATTAATTTTAAAATGCCGAGATAATCTTTCGTTGTACTGTGTGGGGAGGTAGATCATGCAGTGATGTAGCCAGCATCCCCCTCTATAGATGGATGCTTTGGACTCCTCAACATTTACAGATGCATGTATTGAGGCACACAAGGAATTCTCTTGTGGCACATGAGTGTGTCTCAGTTTACAGTCTGAGAAATACTGATCTAACAAGGGATGAGCTGGGGGGTAATTTTTGCAAATAATATCAGCATTTTAAAAATGCCTGATTTGCCCCTTTGTAATTTTTCAGAGATTGTGGCAAAATGGAATGAAAATGTTCACTATTCAGGACATGTTGCCCTAAATAGACTTTGTTCAGCCTTAGTGATATAATCACTTCCTCTATGAAATGTGGCAGGAGACTCCGCTTAGGGAGTCCCTCTCCAGCAATGTCGTGATGTCACTTCTGGAGAGACCTGGAAGTGGTGCCATCACATGGGGTGACATTTTAGCATTCTCGCAAAATTCTATGATTTAACCATAAAGTTTTTGGAGAATGCTAGAGTGTTGCCTGTCACAATTATGTCATTTCAGAATTATATCATGGCATGGATGTGACACTGATCCCCACCCTCATGTCCCCCAGCAGTTTCCCCCCACCGCCCAGCTGAAATGTGGTGGGCAGAGCCAGAGGGGGGCAAGAGGTCTTCTGGCAAAGTGGGAGACTAGGGCCTCCCTAATGGGATCTCTGATGGGCTAGAATAGCCCATGTGACTAATGCAGGAAGCATCACTTTCAGCAATAACACAAAGCCAGCTCTGATTGGCTACACACCATGACATCATCATATTCATTACACAATGACTCTAGGATCTGAGATCACTCAGATACAAACTTTTTCACAGGTGAATACTTAGTAGACTGAGCCCTAAATTTTAGCTTTTTTAAAAAAACCTCCTGCATACATACAGACATGTAGCTCTTTAGGATCAAAATGCACCCCAATATGTTGTACTAGGCAGCGTGGTATAGTGGTTAAGTGTAGCAGACTCTAATCTGGGTTTGAACCAGGCTTGATTCTTCACTTCTCCACATGAGCAGCAGACTCTAATCTAGTGAACCAGGTTTGTTTTCCCACTCCTACACGTGAAGCCTGCTGGGTGACCTTGGGCTAGTCATAGTTCTCTCAGAACTCTCTCAGCCCCCCTACCTCACAAGGTGTCTGTTGTAGGGGGAGGAAGGGAAGGCGATTGTAAGCTGCTTTGAGCCTCCTTAGAGGTAGAGAAAAAGGGGGTATAAAAACAAACTCTTCTTCTTCTTCAAGGAGAAAAAAGAGCAGATATAATTTCCGCTATTTTATTTGCTATTCAAAGTCATGTCCCTTGAATAGCAGGCACACTACATTTTTATTTAATGACACAGGTCTACATATAAAGCCCTAAGGGATTGGAATGCAGGCATCTCATATATTCACTTTATGGAGAATAACATTAATGCAGGACTGCTTTTATTAATCATGAGTTGTGTTGTATGATTAAAAAGAAGTCTGCATTTCCTCAATGAGAATATAATGCTATCGATGCTGTTTGTAAACTTGACTGCAATTAACTTGGTGCTAAAATTATTTTCCCCACTCACCATCTTTCTATTGAACTTGATGCATTGCCTATGATAGTAATCCCCCAATTATTTAAGAGCTTAAGAAAAGCACTTCTGGTTCAGACCAGCAGCCCATTTAGTCCAGCATACTGTCTCACACAGTGGCCAACCAGTTGATGTTTACAGCAAGTACAGAATAATGGTCACTGACAAATAGTGGGTTTGGAGATACTAGAGTTATGCACCAGTTCATATCTGCCGTGATCACCAGAAAGAAAGTTTGGACTGGGGCCTTCATGGGCTTGCTTAACTCTCCCCACCTTTTGGCTAAGCAGGCAACCAATGGCAGCTTGGACAGCTGGGCTCAGATTTGGCCAGCTCTAGCAGCTGCTGACGTCTTGGAACTGAGCTCCATGAAGCACAGGTTGGGGAGACTTGAGCTGATGGGTCTGCTTTTGGCTAGCTTGAATCCTTTCTGACCTGGGGGCAACAGCTGAAAATGACCCCATGGAAGCCAGCCACTGTTGTTGCATGGGTAGGGTTGCCAGCAGTTGGCTGTGCTTGCGCAGTCAGCTGCCACAGAACCCACATGGTGAGTGGCCAGGGGAGAAGGAATACACATGAACACAAGAAGAACACATGAAGCTGCCTTTTACGGCATCAGACCCATGGTTCATCAAAGTCAGTATTGTCTACTCAGGCTGACTGCAGCTCTCCAGAGTCTCAGGCTGAGGTCTTTCCCATCACCTCCTGCCAGGACATTTTAACTGGAGATGCCGGGGATTGAACCTGGGATCTTCTGCATGCCAGGCAGATGCTCTACCTCTGAGCCAAGACCCCTTCCACATCAGACACTGCGGTCACTGTGTTTAAAGAGGATGAGTGCACAGAAGGAAATGTCCACTGCTGACCCCTGCCTCCCTCTACCATGGAAGCAAAGCCACTGGAGGGGGACAGGTGGGTGAAGAGTGAGAGAGACATACTGACAGATAAAAGAGGAGAAGAGTGAGAGAGACATACTGACAGATAAAAGGGGTGGTGAAGGGAAAAACAGAGAGCAAGTATGTGATAAAGAATGGGGATGGGAGGGAGAAAGACAGAATTGCTTCCTGGGAGAGAAGGGGTGGGAAGGAGAAGCAAGGAAACAAAAGTGGTGGGAGGGAATGGGATGTCTTCTCCCTGCAAGTTATATGTGGGTCCCTCTTGTCGATCTAATTCTCAACATGGTCAAAACCCTGGATACTTCCAGAACTCTTTTGGCCTTTGAGGGAGGGCTCAATGGGGCCAGGCCCACCAGCAACCACCAGGTGACTTGTTACCAAATGACTTGTATGACTCACCCAGGACTGGTTGCTTGCTACTGTTCAACAGCAGCCACCCCATGAAAGCCAGTGTGGTGTAGTATTAGAGTTTCAGACAAGGATCTGGAAAACCCAGGTTCAAATCTCCATTCTTCTGTGGAAGCTCACTCGGTAACCTTGGGCCAGTTGCACATTCTCAGGCAAATTTACCTCACAGGGTTGATGTAAGGATAAAATGGAGGATAGGAGAATGATGTAAGCTACTTTGGGTACCCATTATGGAAAAAGACAGAGTATAATTGATGGAAATACGTAATAAATGTAGCTGAAGATGGGGGGCAGATAAAAGGTAGGTCGGTGGGTGGGTGAGGAGAAGGAAGCAAGGAAGGAAGCAGGAAAAGGTGAGGTTTTTGGGTTGGCCAGGAGGAGGGAAAGAGAAATTATTGTGGGGAGGTGGATCCAGGGGAAAGTGAGGTGTCCCCCCACCACAAGTCCTCACAAGTTTTGCACTGGGCAACTTGGCCTGGCAACACAGAGCTGGTCCTGGTCCTGCAGTGGTGGCCAGTGTGGAACTTGGCCATAGTTTTCTTGGGTAGAGGCTGCCAGGGGAGGGAAGGAGGGAAAGCTGAAGACAGGGGGCAGGTTAAGGTACACTGGATGGTTGGTGGGAAGGAGAGAAGGGAGCAGGGAAAGGAGCAAAGGAAGCTGGAAAAGCCTATGGGGGCTTTTAGGGAAGGGAAAGGGGAAATCGTGGGGGAGGATTATATGAGATGCCACCCCAAAAGTCCTTGTCCTTCCTGTTTGGCACATCTCTAGCCTAAAAAAGTCCCTTCCCCTCCCAGATTTCTGGAAAATATTATTTTGTTGTTGCGGCTGTATTTAATTTTCATGTAGCACATGGTACACAATGTTTGCTCAAACCATCTGTGCTTGAAATATATTTCTTTCTTGCTCCTTCTGGCACATTTCAGCATGGTGAAGGTGTGCTAATATGTTAGTTGTGGCACATCCTGCAAAAGCACAGAATAGAACTTTAACTCCCCTCCCCCCAGCACAGTGCACACACACATTATGATTTATGGTCTTACGACTCCATGCAGCAGCCATAACACACTCCAGACAACCTATTTCAAGGGGATTATACTGCTCTCCTCAGGTAGTTAAAGTCACTGAGCCTTTTGACCTTGTGTCCCCTAAGACTCCTGGAGACATAATCGCCCAGGAATGCACCGCTTCTCATGCATGTCTTATTGCTGAAATAAAAAGGTCAGCCACCCAGCAACCTGATCGGTAGCATCAGGTTCATTTGGCGCATATTAAGATGAGAAAATAACATAAACATAATAAGCTACACTGTTAATTAGTGTATTGTCTCACTGGGGAAATGAGGTACATAAATAAAATTAAGAGTGATTAAAGTGGGGCAGAGAAAGGAGGAGGAGATGCTAAACTGGGATAAAAGGCATTTTTCAGGTCATTGGTTTAAATAGTTACTTCATGCTAAGAAAATGCTTACATAAGAAAAGTAAATCTAAGAGTACTAGACATCCAGAGGCACTCAACCTGGTCATCACAGCCAATGGGCTACTGTTTTGTTTTCAATGAATGAGGCTATGAGAACCAGCTGACTGCCTTAGGTCAATGGCCCATCTCCTGCCTATGTCTTTTTGCTTACTCTAGTTGTATGGTGATAATCGAAGTTATGATTGATGCTAGATTATCACTGTGAACAACCTGTATCTTATCAAATAAATCTAGGAAGCTGGATGTTTTACATTAGATTTTGCTGGGTTTCTGTGCTGCTCATTCATGAAACGTAAATCTCAAAGCAAAACTGAAATTTCATGCCAGTTCCTGGGGAGAATGCAGAGCCTTTGCATGTACCCATAAAGAAAGGCTGCTGCAAAACTCTGCACAATCTTATTTTGGAGTACTCTCCCTTAATTTAGCATTCATATACCAAATTGGCAAAGTGTTGAAATCACTTGGAGCTATGCCCGACCCCCACCCCCCAAACCATAATGGAATGCCCAATTATTGAGAATTACTGAGAAATGTGAGCGTGTGTGTGTGTGTGGGGGGGAATTGCAGACCACTTATTTCTTTTGATGTTATGCAGACATGTGGGCTTCATGGCTACCTCTTTCTAGAATGATAGCGGCGTCATAGACCATGTTCAGGCCCTTCTTAAACCTGCTTATCCCTTGGCACCTTGTCCCCAGGACCTCAGATGAAGAGGGGAGGGGGTTCTGGATGATCCACATCTTCCTCCTTCTACCCGACTCTACAGTTGCCAGCTAGCCTGGAGAAAATTTCCCTGTCCCTTTAATAGAGTATTAATCTGTGGAAATGGGCAGTTGAAGCTTTTCAGTACATGCAGGTAAATAACATCACCTGATAAATAACATCCCATTAATCATCTGCTAAAAAGACAGGACAGTTTTCTCCAGGCCCTCTGGCAATCCTGCCTGACTCTGCTTCTCCTCAACCCAGCTCCTCTCCCTCTGTTCCCAATAGGCCAATGCCAAACAGCAGATCAGACAAGGACTCAAAAACACCTACCAGCAATGAGTCAGATGCTGTCAGATGTTCAACTAAACTGTTCAACTTGACTGTGAATAAGACGGCCTGCTCCCCATGGCAGCCACCCATCATCATTTCCCTGACCCTGGGGACTGCACCTGGAGTTGGGGCCCCTCCCACTTGGGCCTACCCCACCCCCAAAAAGGAGGGAGAAACTTTTCTAAATCTTATTTTTACAAATCCAGATTTTCTCAGGATTCTAAAAGGATGTCCCAATTCAAGGCCATTTAGAACATCTCAGGATGTCACATGTGGCCTTCTACATAGTTTTGTTCCTAATGCAGTGGAAGCAAACAAAAGCACAGTAAAAGAATATAACGTTCCCAGTTTCTGACATTGTCTAAAAACATTTTAAAATATTGAGTTATATGTTAACATACCACACCCTCATTAGCACATTATCTTATACTTATCTTATACTTACAGGACAATGGTTAGCACATTACCTTTGTTACTTTTTGCAGGACAATGATTCAGCTCAAACCCAACCCCTTTCTGACTATATATTACTCTTCCTACACACTTGACACTGAGAGACACTGTCCTTCAGTGTTACTCCTCTGAAGATGCCGGCCACAGCTGCTGGCGAAACGTCAGGAAAGAAAATACCAAGACCACGGTTACACAGCCCGGATAACCTACGAGAACCAATATATGTTCATTGTTCATCACCTCATTCCCTCATATCTCTTCCATTAGACAATTAAGAGCTCTCAGTAAATATAATTTCCTTTTTGCCATTTTTAAACCCACTCATAGCACACATCTCATTAGCTGTCTTGTGCTGTATTATCACATGAAACAGAAATAGTGTTCCCAGAATGATGTTTCCCGTTTAATGAAAATTAGGAAAAGTAAAATAAAATAAGACAATAAAGAAGTTTTTAAACAGTTCTCTAAATTTTACACTTGTGTATTGGAAATCCATATATGTCTCCAGGATCAATCAAGAAAGAAAAAGGCTCAGATCCCTTAGCTAGCTTGTGGTGGTAGTGTGGAGATGAAGCGAGTACAAATATTTATTAAGCTGTTCTTCAGTTGTTATGGTTGAACAGAGTTCCCTGCTGTTCTTCTTTATTACCAGAAAAAAGTCATCATCTGAATTGTTGTACCAATTCATTACTCCAACTTCATTTAAAACCCTGTCCTACACTAATAGTTAGTCTATAACTCTGAAATTTTTGGTGTTACTGTGCAATCCTGAAGGGGGGATGGAGCTGCACAGGAGCCGGCATGACCCCTCCTGTGCTGGTGTCTGTTCCACTTGCTGGTGCAGGGCTGTTTACACCAGCTCCGGGGGCAGACGCGGCAGTGCAAGGCTTGGGCGCCAACGCTACCTCCCTGGCAGCATTTTTTTTTGGCGTCCAGGGGTGTCCGGGGGCATTCTTGGACCATTCCCAGAAGCATAGCTGACATATGCTCCCAAACCCTTTCCGCCTTGGGAACGCGCCAATTTGCAGACAGCAAGTTACACCTGCAAAATAGCTGGCATAGCCCCATGAAACTCAATGGGAGAGTTTCACTGTTTTTTTTTTTTTAAGTACAATTTTTACTTTTATTGTTGGCCCAGGAAGCCTCTCAGGAGGCTGCGCAACTTTGCTGTCCCTGGCCATCAACTAACTACCCCCCTTAGGATTGGGCTGTCTGACTATTAAATCATTCTCTAGTTCCTCCATCTTCTGTTCTTGGCCAGTTTGCTCTACTGCAGACACCATTGCACCTGGCTAGAGATTCCTTTGCCATTTTACCTAGAATTCCTTCCCCATTTATTTCACCTTCTGGTCCTATTTTGGGCAACCCCTTATCTGTCTCTTCAAGTTAGTTTGCTCTGGTCTAGCCACATGACAGAAACACAAATTTGGAAAGAAAATAACATTGGGCATTTAGTTTAAATTAACACAGCTGAGTACCAGGAATGTATAAACATAATGGTTTTATTGGATTGCCAGATTAAGTTTTATGATTTTATTGCAATGCATGCATCCGTTACTGTATCTTGGATAGGGTAACAAAGTTACTTGCTGGTTCAGTGCTCCCCTTCCACCTTTTTATCTTCTCAAGAATTTATAATGCCCAGCTTGGGCCAGTGTATACAACAGACTCTGGTGTTCCCTTTTTATCCTGGGACTCATGTTTTGGGGATTTTCAAGTGTAGGGTATGCTCTCCACATGACAGGCCTGACACAGGGGCTAGGGTTGCCAGCTTCATGCTGGGAAATACTTGGAGATTTTGGGGGTGGAGCCTGAAGAGGGCAGAGTTTGGGGAAGGAGGGGTCTTCAATGGAGTATAATGCCATAGAGTCTGCCTTACAAAGTAGCCATTTTCTCCAGGTGAACTCATCTCTGTTGCTTGGAGATCACTTGTAATCCCAGGAGATTTCCATCCACCACCTGGAGGTTGGCAACCCTAACAGGGGTGGATTTGGGTAACAAAACAGATAAATTGGGGGACCAAAGGCTAAACAGGACTTTCTTATTTGGCCTCACATTTTCTTTTATCACTGCAAAATAATATGAAAGAGAAAGACACAAGCACTGAAATGTATTGGTTAAATCATTCTCTCTCTCCCTGCTCCAGAATTATCTAAAGGTCCAAGGACCAATTCTACCGCAGAACCCTGGAAAATGCCCAGAAGGGAGAGAGCCTCAAAACCTTAGGGTGAAACAAGACAAGATGGAGATGGCTCTCCCGCTATCTTTTGAAAGAGTATGGCTTGTAATTTGTCAAGGAAAATCCTTTTCATGGGTGTTGGGAAACAGTTACACCCAGAAGTATGTTTCATACTGAAACCAATGCAATAGTAGATATAACAACAACACTGAATAGGCTTCATATTGATAATATATTAAATGAACAGGGGCAACAGCAAAGAAAATGATCTGAACCCAAAAACATATATTTTGCAAACTCCAAATAACCACTACCTAAAAAACAAACAATGCTTTTAAAATAAAAATTAACATGAAAAAGCTTGTCTCTAATAATTCATCACAACTTGCATTTATTGAGTAGTGTGTGTTGCATATAAATGTTATATTTGTTACTTTTCTGAAAAAATGATCTTGAATCTTTAGCAAGTTGTAGGAATAGACATACTGGTAACATGCGACCCTAACAGGAGTTCCAGTAGGAAGTCCTGAAGAGCACATATATTGTGATTGATTAATATACCCAACAGTACGGACCACTAGAGATGCTCTATGCACTAATTTTGCAGTGATCTCCTTGGTAAATAAAGGCCACATGAATTAACCCTTAGGATCACAAGAAAGTAGAATGTACAACTTTCATTAACTAGCTAATGGCTCTTATTTTCTACTATCAGCGGTTTCAAAAGAGCAATGACTGTGGGTAATGTTAACACTTAGAAAATTACCTTTCCCACTGTCTTTAAATGTGCTGGCAATTCTAATTGTAAGCAGTCTGGCTTCTGAACGTACAACTGAGAAAATAATGAGCAACTAAATCAAACCCAATGATCTTATGGTAGGAAGACGGTGACAGTGGTCCTGTTTTCATGTATTTCTATACACAGCTGAACTGATGTATGTTCTCCCATGAAATATACCAGAAAGCTTAAAGGGAACTCAAGCCTGGAAATGAATAAAATAGAACAGCACAAATAGAACTATCCAATTTCAGGAAATGAATGACTAACTAAGCTAGAGCTGTTTGAAAGGAGCGGTGGCACATAATTATGAATGCATTTCCTCTAGAAAAATGGTTAGGGAATCAAAATGGGCATGTATTAGCCAAAGTTAAGCATTTTCAAGTTTCAGTTATTTAAATGGGACTGATTTCAGCATGTGTTTAATTTTACCATTAAAATCAAAAGGGCTGCAAAGTGCAGAGTTTAGACTGGATCACAATCAATATTTCTGTAATTAATTTTTTAAGACAGGATATTTCATAATTTAATTTACATTTGAAAGAACTGAATTCCTGTATTTTGTCCATACAGCCAATCTGTGTAATGGTTAGAGTATCAGATTAAAATTGGGGAAACCCGGAATTAAATCCCCATTCTCCCTTGAAACTCTTTGGGTAACCTTGGACCAGTCATTTTCAGTTAGCTTACCTACTTCACAGGGTTGTTTGTGAGGATAAAATACTGGAAGGGAGAACCTTGTATTGAAGGGCAAGATAAAAATATATTGATAGCCTATTAATGTGGGCTGAGATTCTTTCAGGTAAAAAGATTAGCTGCTCCAGTATTTTTGTTTTTAAAAAGTTTTCTAGTCCTCTCCAGTGTGAAAAACATTCTAATCACTTGATTTACCCAAGCCTATGACCCAAGGATATTTTAGAATGATTTGTACATTTTCCTTTTAAACCTTATACTGAATGTAACGTTAAAATTACCTACTTTATCAACACTTTAAAAATTAAAATTAGCTATTTTTGTTGACAGTGAAATTAAGGCAAAAAAACAAGGTGACCTTTTACAGGCAGGAGAGCTAAATAAATATTGTAAAACACTTTACGCATTAGAAGTGCTATATAAATGATTGATTAAAATATAATAAAATATCTTATTTGCTATTCATGGCCTAGTTTGACATCTAAAGCAAAGATAACTGACCTGAACTAACAAGGACAGATTTGCAGAGAAAGGACTATAAAGATCTTCCCTTCCTCAGTGGAGTACTAATATCTTTTCAAATAATTGAGTCTTGTTTTTCAACTATAGGCACTCTTAGAACCATATTACAAAGTGGACACTTATCAGGGAATTTAGCAAATTGTATGAAAAGCAGGATGGGAAGATAACAAATCAGCCAAAAGGACCAAAAGAGGCTACATTTTAATGCATAGATTTTTCTCCATTTGAGACAAAAAGGTTCACTTTGTAAAAAATTTTTTTAATGAATAATCTCCATGTTAGAAAAAGTAACATATAAAAAGGGGGTTTACTTGCTTCAGAAAGATACAGGGAAAGGATCTCATAGTTCTCTCGCCATCATCATGCTACAGAAAGCTTCTAGAATCACTGAAGTATATAGCTGGAGATAGGGTTGCCAGCTCCAGGTTGGGAAATACCTGGAGATTTTGGGGGTGGAGCCTGAAAAGGGCAGGGTTTGGGGAGGGGAGGGAGTTCAATGCCAAAGTGGCCATTTTCTCCAGGTAAACTGATCTCTATCAGCTGGAGATCAGTTGTAATAGCAGGAGATCTCCAGCTACCACCTGGAGGTTGGGAACCCTAGCTGGAGAACCCCTCGCTTCCATTACCTCTATTACTCACAGAAATTTCTTTTATAAAGTATATATGCCAGGATTTAAAGAGTATATAAGGTATATATATTAAGGCTGAAAAAGACCAACCAAAGAACCAATATTCTCAAACATACCCAACATCCTTTCCCCTTCTACAGGTTTCTCCATGACCCTAAGGAAGGATTTTGAAGTTTCATACTTGTTAAGTGCTCATAAATGATCCTAGATGTTACAAAGAGGATGCTACAGAAGTGCAAAGTATCCTTTCTAGTATCATTCACTGAACTGCATTTGCACTCTTTCCAGCAGCAGAATGGCATGCACCTTCATTTCTTAGGAAGAGCGATGGCATGTATTGAGCTTCAAGGGTGACAAGCATTAATGGTGCCATTATTAGAAGATAACGTGCTTCCATTAGCACATGGAGTCCTGGAAAGGGCACACGTGGTGTTTCCTTAAAAAACAACTGCCAAGCAACATCCCCCTTTCATTTCAATTGTGACGTTCCAGCAAAAAATTCTTGTGATATGAAATTGAAAAAGATTTCAAGCTTGGGTGAAATACTATTAAAGCATTATGAACACATTACCACTTTCAGGTGATTGAAATCATTAATTACATGCAGTTTAGCTTAATATACTTTTTATTTAAATACAGGCAATATCTGATTTCTTTCACATTAGTGTAAATCAAGAAGATCTCACTGGGGTCACGAGTAGGGTTGCTAGGTCCCTCTTTGCCACCGGCGGGAGATTTTTGGGGCAGAGCCTGAAGAGGGCGGGGTTTGGGGAGGGGAGGGACTTCAATGCCATAGAGTTCAATTGCCAAAGTGGCCATTTTTCTCCAGGTGATCTGATCTCTATCTGCTGGAGATCAGTTGTAACAGCAGGAGATCTCCAGCTACTACCTGGCAATTGGCAACCCTAGTCACGAGGGATGTGGCATATAATCATGGAAAATTCTAAACCAAACGTTTATTGCGTTCTGAAGACTTAGGGTGGCATATAACAGTACTGTTATTAAAAGGCAAGGTTCCCTCTCCTAAAATAGTTCACAGTCTAAAGTAGACACTAGCTAGTCAGAGGGATTGTGATGTGCAATGTTGCAAAGCCACATGTTTGGGGAGTGGGCAAGGCCAGCTTTTATTCTGTATAGTCGGACCTGAGTGGAAGCACCCAGGTCTGAGCCAACAGGAAGGCCCACCCCCTGAAGCCCCAGGCCTGATTGGCCCATTTGAATTGGGGAGGGGGCAGGGCAGCAGGCGGCCATGCGGGAAGCCTCCTGCTGCTGCGAAAACGCCTGGCTTCACCTCTTGCTTACTGAAGAACGGGCTCCCTGCTTGAGATTAGGGTTGCCATTTACCAGTCAGAAGCAGGCATTCTCCTGCTTTTGGCTGCAGCACCCCCTACTTTCATCTGGACAGCAGGAGGAAAATGGGGAGAACAGAATCCCATGTGTTGTGATGTCACTTCTGGTGAAAACCTGGAATTGGCATCACAACCTGTAGCAATATGAGATTTATCTTACTATGGAGACCTCCATATTTAGATTTGTGTCTGTTTCCTATTTTGGGCTCCCCTGAGCTTCGTGGTATGACATGCAGGGTTCAGAAGGGGCTTCAGTAAAATTCCATTCAGCCTGAAGGCATTACCAAGCATGCAAAAGTGAAGCAGCCTGAATATTACTGGAAAGTAATAATACCAGAAATATTTCTAATACTGGAAGGTAATCAATTCAGTCCCTTCCCCTCTTAAAAATTCAGGCGATGTCTCAATGATTGACTATGATAACACACCCTGGAAGGATCTGGTCAGCCATCATCCCTATCTTAAGCCTACTTTTCCCCTGGACACAATTATCAGCACGTTCCCATTTCTTTGTCCACCCTCCAGTTTAGTATGCAACCAGTTCATTCCAGTCACTTACCCCCAGTTTTTAGCACATCTCATTGCTAGACTCAATTTTCCTGCCTAACAGTTAAATCCAAATTAACCAATAGAATTCAAACTTTTTGGCTCCAAGCCAATCCCAGCTTTGGAGTACAATGGCTGCCCTGCTTTCAGTATTTTTATGTATAAACATAGTGCTTCAAACCACAGAATTTTGCCGCAGCTCGTTGGACCATCCCTCTTCTGTCCCTGTGCCTCATCACAGGAAAAACTCAGAGATCTAGAGCTCACCTCAGTCTCTGCCCCACTTTTCCTCCCATTCCTTTGACCACCATCTGGGATCGCTCAGCATGCAGTGTTGCTGTGCACCTTTCTCCTTGCTCCTTCCACCCCAGATCTTTCTGGACTTCCACACTCTTCAGACAGGCTTTCACGTTTTTAGTTGCCCTTTATTTGTTTCTTTATTGGACAGGTGTTAGATTGCTCGGGTTGCCAGCTCTGAGTTGGGAAATACCTGAAGATTTTTGGGATGGAACCTGAGGAGGGTGGGGTTTGGGGAGGGGAGGGACTTCAATGCCATAGAGTCCAATTGCAAAAGCAGCCATTTTCTCCTGGTGAACTGATCTCTATCGACTGGAGATCAGTTGTAATAGTGGGAGATCTCCAGCTACTATCTGGAGGTTGGCAACCCTGTAGATTGCTTAGGATTAGGTTTACTGTGTATGTGTGTTCTTGCACAAACCTGTAGCCCTCTGTGTCCTCCTACTTTTCTTGTGCTGTTTTTCTAAATAAAGATTCAAACTTGGATTCTCCACCTTTTTTATTTCTGGGGATCTCCCCATTCCCATAGAGAAGTGCTACCACAATTCTGGGATGTGGTACACATAGGCAGTGGTCCCTTAATATAATGTTACCCCAGAATACATGTGTGTGCACTTGACACACAAGGGGAAGGCTCCAAACTTTAAGGGCTGTACATGTCTAGGCCAATTGGGTAACATAGCCATCCCTTGACAGTCTAGGAATTCCCAAATCTCCAGCGATTTGGCTGGCAATGTTGGTAGGGACAGGGTCTGAGCCAACCAGATCAGTGTGATTAGCAGTACAGTACATAAAAAGTAGGATGACATACAGTCTGTGACTTCAGTTGTCTGCTCAGCCACGTGGTCATTTGAATGGTTTCTGGCAGGTTGCTATCTTTAGAGCAGCATATGAATACTACCCTAAACTACTTGGAAGAAGGAAATATTCAAACACTTCCTGAGCTGGATGCTACCAGCTTTTGCGCTGGCACAAGGCCCTCTTTGACCCATTCTCCAAACCATGAGTAGAGCCACCCCTCTCTGTGTGTGAGCACATGCATGTTTGTGACTTCTATTGGGGAAACTGCCCATTGAGAAAATGTTCGTCTTTCTCCCATTCCAGAATTGCTGCTGTTCAAAGATTAAAGTGCATATTAGGGAAGTCAATCATGGAACCGCTCTGTAATTTGCACTTTGGCCCTTAGAATTAAACTATTGAAATGACACCACAGATTATGTATAGATTGCCTTTGGGGGGCAATTAATGGCTAGTAGAGGTTATATCTTCCTTTTCATGGTGTCTCATTATGGTCAGTTATCTGCCAAACATCAAAGCCTAACTTGGCCCATAATTACCAAGTTGCAAAGATAATGTGGCACTCCTACCTGGATTTGGTTTGCTTCAACAGGGAAAAATTTGCAAGGATATCCCAGACATTCAGGGTAAATTGAAGTAGGTGGTGTGGAAAATGGCCCATCATTAATTCAATGAAACTCTTGAAGAAAGGGTTGGATTTTTGTTGTTGATGATGTTAACTAAAAAACAGAGATCTACAGTTGGAAGTGAAAAAGGGCTTCTTAATCCTGTTGGGAATGGTAGCTGGAGAATGAACTCCTTACTGAGGTCAAGTGACATGGGACGTAGGTCACATGGATAAATTCCACATCCCTGTGGTAGAACTGAAGCACCTGCAGGATCTGTTCTGCAGCTGCTGGTATAATGTATACTTCTTTCTTTCTTTGCATCCCCCTGTTCTTAGACCAAGGTCTTGAACAATAAAACCATAAAACTTAAATAAGACCAATCTCTAAAAACACCTCTCTTTGACTCTTCTCTGCTGCCTCAAAAAAACAAGCAACAAAAAAACACTGAGGGTCAGAGTCCTCTAAGAGGAACTGAACTTTTTGCTCCAAAGTTGCTCAAGAAAATGTGGACCATTTGTTAAAACATGGTATAATCCATTTTAGCCTAAGTTGGTAAATGTAAGGACAATGCAAAAGGATATGTACCAAGGAGTCCACTGACTGAACAAGGCAGGGACACAGCCAGTCTGAAAAAGGGATCCTTAGCATTTGGCCCAGCAATACCATTGAAAAAGGGCAATTAAATCTTGCATAAAGATTCTACATAACCTTGGACTAACCAGAGAATCCAGATAGGAAGGAAGATTACCCTTAGATAACAGGTCCAGGGCATGTGGAGAACATGTCCTCGGAGCATCAAAATGAGTGTAACACTTATCTCTAGCAGATATCAATTTGGCCACATGTTGTTTACATTGATCTACAGAAGATGAGTAAAGGTCTTCCACTTTCAAATTTAGAAGTGATAGCTTCTGTTCAAAATGTTGGAGCCAGGGAGCCTTATAAGAGTCCTTGAGGGATAACCTTACCAAGCTACCCTCATCATCACGTCTTTGTAAATTATCTTTCAGGACAATTTGTATTTACGTTTTGTGCCACAGCAAGCATTAAAAGCTGGACTTGCTGCGTGCGCACTAATAGAGTTGTTAATCCAGCTGCTATTCAGACCTTCACATTAAAGCTCATATCAAAATAAACATTGTCAGTCTTTAAGATGCCACTGGACATTGCATTTATTTTTTAAAAGTAAAGCCAGGACTCCCATTGGCTCAAGTAGTCAAATCCAAATATGATGTTTTTAAGAGGCTTGTAACTCAAGAATTTTAGACATTTTAACTTCCCTAGTGAAAATGCTCTCTATAAAATTCCATAGGGAAGGTGATAGAAGACTGGATTCAGGCTAATTACACGACTGGTTCTTAACTTTTCTTTGCACGATCACTCACCAAACATGCAAAATTAGCATTGCTGCACCCTCCAAGCCACAAGTAGAAGATTAGTACATAAGAACTGTCAAAGGGCCTTAAGGCCAAGGCCCTATTTAAGGGTGACAGGTCAGATTAGACAAACAGACCAAAAAGGCTGAGGTGTGAGTCCTCGCACCCCAGGGTATCACTGCCACCAGGGTATCACTACCACCAGTCCCCTTAACTACAAGACAGACGGAGACCAAGAAATCAAGCTTCTAACCCTTTCGGGTTTAAGAATGAAAGGTCAACCTTGCAAGGTTGTACACTTACAAGGGAGTTCCAGAAAGCAGTTACTTCGGTAGCAGTAGCCAATATGGTCTATAAAATTATGCATGGTTTGGAGAGAGTGGACAGGGAGAAGTTTTTCTCCCTCTCCTATAATACTAGAACACGGGGTCATCTGCTAAAGCTGGAGGGTGAGAGATTCAAAAGAGATAAAAGGAAGTATTTTTTCACACAACGCATATTTAAATTGTGGACCTCCCTGCCCCAGGATGTGGTGATGGCTGCCAGCTTGGAGGGCTTTAAGAGGGGAGTGGACATATTCATGGAGGAGAGGGGTATTCATGGCTGTTAGTTAGAATGGATACTAGTCATGCTGCATACCTATTCTCTCTAGTATCAGAGGAGGATGCCTATTATTTTGGGTGCGGTGGATCACAGGCAGGATGGTGCTGCTGCACTCGTCTTGTTAGTGGCTTCCTAGAGGCACCTGGTTGGCCACTGTGTGAACAGACTGCTGGACTTGATGGGCCTTGGTCTGATCCAGCAGGGCCTTTCTTATGTTCTTATGGGCTAAAGTACTGGATGCAGACTGAAACCACAAAGTTCAAAAACACCACAAAATACATGATTTATTAAAAGACTGTGGAAGAATAAGCAATAAAAGCGCATTGAACTGAGCGGATAAAATAATAAAGCTAATTAACTAATCACTTTTACAAGCATTGGTTCTGATCTAGAGGTTATTTTGTCAAGACTGAGTCCAAGATAGTTCCAAAGAGCAAGTCAAGCAGGTGTCCAGCCAACCTGGCCCACCCAAAGCTAGTTGTAATCCAGACAGAGGGCAAAACTAGAATAAGAGATCTTTCCTTTATGCCTCAAGACCTATGTTGGCATGATTACAGTTGACCAATCAAAAGTATGGCCAATGATGTAACTGGACCAACCATTGGTTTTGCTAACCAGGTAGCACCAAATCAGATAAGGTTACAAATTAGCCCTGAGACTCCAGCTGTGTCAGGTCCAATTAAGCAAAATCCTTACTCCAGCAAAAAAGAATGCATAGGCCCACTTGGGTGGCCTTGAAACTGCTAGGTCCAATGATCTCCTAGCATTTGTGAAAACCTCCAATACTACTTCTTTCTCCCTTTCTCCCTCTCTCTCCCTCCTCCCCTCTCTCTCCAAAGCCAGCTTGATCTTAGTTTCTCAGTCAGCAAAAAAGTTCCATATTTTTCCTAGGCCTCAGCTTCAACCATTGTTTGAATTTTTAACAGAGACTTTTAAAAGGTCTAGTCTCTTGACAAAACAGCCCTCCAGACAAGGCAACTTTGCTTACCGTATTTGGGTTTATTTATGATATATGAATACAACACACAGGCATCAAGGAGAACCCGTGCCATCATGCAAGTGTTTAATGTTAGGCCTGATTTTCATTTACTATGTGACATTAAAAAAAATAAAAAGAGCCTGGGGCAGAAATCTAGGATCTGGGGTTTATCCTCTGCATGGGGTGACCAGTATAAAACCTGTATTCCGGTGGCTGTTGCAAGAGAGGCTGCTTAAATGCCCAAATTTCTTCTATTTCTAGGGTTGCCAGATCCCTCTTCGCCACCGGTGGGAGGTTTTTGGGGCACAGCCTGAGGATGCAGGGTTTGGGGAGGGACTTCAATGCCATAGAGTCCAATTGCCAAAGTGGCCATTTTCTCCATATGAACTGATCTTTATCAGCTGGAGATCAGTTGTAATAGCAGGAAATCTCCAACTAGTACCTGGAGGTTGTCACCCCTATCTATTCCCCCCAATTTCTCCCCCAGACTCCCCGACACTGTAAATTGTAATGGGCATGGGTATATGTGTGTATGTGTGTGTTAAGTGCCGTCAAGTCGCTTCCGACTCATGGCAACCCTATGAATGAAAGTCCTCCAAAATGTCCTATCTTTGGGTATATGGCCCCCATTATAAATCATTGATCTACCATCTACTTGTGTGTGTATGTGTGTGCCATCAAGTCTCAGCTGACTTATGGCGACCCCATAGGGTTTTCAAGGCAAGAGACATTCAGAGGTTGTTTGCCATTGCCTGCCTCTGTGTGGGCTGAGAGAGTTCTGAAAGAACTGTGACTGGCCAAGGTCATCCAGCAGGCTACATTTGGAAGAGTGGGAAATCGAACCCGGTTCTCCAGATTAGAGTCTGCTGCTCTTAACCACTATACCACGCTGGCTCTCACCATCTACTTTTAAAGTACATTATTTATATAACTCAGCAAAATGTCCATTATGGGCCTTAATTGTGATGATTTGAAAAAAACGTATTTGTATTGATATTTTAAAACAAAATATTTCCTTGCGGTTTTATTTCTGCATCATCTGTAACTGCCTTTCAATGCGGTTTCAAACCCCGCTAGAAAATAAACATAAAAATAATGAGCTTTCCTTATTGAATGCACCAAATTGGCACAATAAGCCAATATTAAAAAACAATAAAAGGGGACCGTGCTGCTGTGCCAGAACAGCAGCATGATCAATTTTAATTAGCATTCCTCATTGTGGGAAATGATAAGGTATCAGTCATAGTAATTGGTGGTGTTGACAATTAGTCAAAGTCATTAACATTGCAAAATGTAGAACACAAAGAGGGCTTGCAGAAATTGTACAAATCTAGAGAAGAGGCTTACTAATGAATACCTTAATTTTAGGGAGGATAACATGGTATATATGTATATATTACTTGAAAGTACCATATCCCTCATTCCAGAGGTATGCCAACTGATTTCAGTGGCTCTTACTTCTGAATCATCATGCTTCGGTTTGCAGCCTGACCTCTTCACAGATTACATGGCAGCAAAACATGTTTTTTGTTGTGTCCAATCACAGCTTCCTAGTGCATGTATCTGTATAATGCATATGTTTGTAAATGTATTATATTATATACATTATATATATAATGTGTGTGCATTATATTTTTATGTGCATGCATAAGCCATGCAATATTTGAATCATTGCTAGTTCATAATCTCTCAAAAAGAAAGAGGTGTCAAAACCTAATCACTTAAAGATTGCTGCTTGCTTCTACAATCTTCACTCTGGCCAAGGCTAATATGTGTTTTTATATTTTGTATTTCAGTTCTGGTTTTGTGTTTATACATTTTTACAACACTTACAATGTGTTTTACCTGTTAGCTGCCTTCATGGCCCTGATGGGGCAAAAGGGGGGTACATATTTTTTAAAAAATAAAATAAAATATAAATAAATAAAACATCAGAAAATGGAAGGCAAAGCACTGATAGCTACTATCTGCAGAAGCTAGTTGTTGTGGTTTGCATCCCAGTGTGCTCTGTTTCAGAATCTACTCAAGGTATCCAGCTGAAGGAGATGTCCACCAATTGGCAACAACAGGGCAAGCCTGCAAAAAGGAGCAAAACATTTGGGGCCTTTGGGGTGCACACTCCTGATTTCCAAATAACAAGAGAGGAAAAGGGTCAAGGAGTTCTGTAATATTTTAGAACTACTGAATCCAACTTTAAAAAAAAAATCTATGCCTGATTGTGAAATCATCACAGCAAAGAGAAAGTACACAATCAATATGAGCTACCACGTAACACAGAGTCCATAATTATTACTCAGATAATTACTGCCTGTGACTTAATTTAAGACAAGAGTCACTATAGCGTAATTCTAATATTTCTGTTTTTAATGCCAACACTTGGTCTTTTTTTTAAAAGCAATAATAAAAAGAAGACCTTTGAATGAAATACAGATCTTTGCTTTTCCTCACGGCAAGAAGATATAGGATTAGAGGATATTAGATGCCGAGCCCAGGTCTTCACATTAGAAACTAGGCCTAGGCACCTTCCATGTATTAAATCCTACATTTAATGTCACCATGGTTTCTTATCCGACTTGGTATCCAAGAAAATTGTTGTGTGATTACACCTAGCCAAGAGATATACAGTCTGCCTATCCCATCGTATAGAAATGTAATTGAGTCATCCACGGGGCAACAGTTTATTTCACAAGAAAGAAAAGTTTCTGAAGGAGCAAGCGGTCAGAAGGTAGAAGATGCTCACTGTGGAACAATGCAGATGGATGTTATGGGGAATAACATGAAGTTACAATAACAATTAAAAGTCTCCACATTAATAGGTCATACAGAAGACATCTGAAAATCTGTACAGAGATAAAGTTTATTGTCTGTGGCCGAAGGCCATCACAATCCACCATACGAAACATTAAAATAACATAAAAATGTCATAAAATAACATCAAAATAACTTTAAAACAGTCTGACCCACAAGAAACTAATATTTAAATATGTTAAGATTCCTGATTAAAACAGCTTTAGCTCGGATTTTCTTAGCTGCTAAAGCAAAGAGTGACACTTTGTAGGAAACATCAGGATTGGTCTCTAATAGGAGAAAGAGCAGCTTCTCTGAATTTGGAGAAAGATTTAGGCCCTTTAGAATTGCTCCGAAGAATTTAAGTCTGGGCTCTGTATAAAGAGGACAGAATAAGATGTAATGAGTTAGATCCTCTGGAGCGGCCCCACAAATACATAGGCAAGAGGCCCATGGTGTTCGAAAGTATCGTCCAGCTATCCAAACCGTTGGCATGGTTTCAAACAGGAGGGAGGTAAAAGCTATTCTTGTAGTGCCTTATTAATTTAGTTTATGGGGAAAACATATCTTTCACATATATGTATATTCACATAGCATAACACACACACACACACACATATATATATTCTTATGTACAGATCTAGAATCACTATGCATGATGGGTAAAGTAGCAATCTTTGGTCAAGAGACATTTACTACTGGGTCAGCTTGACCCAGCAAGCAGTTTGCAAGCCAGCTGATCTCACATGATACAGGCAGGTTCCCTAATTAAGCCTGGAGCTTTGATTTAAGACAAGAAGTGTCATCCTGGAATGTAAACTTGTGTTTCCTCATTAACCATTAGGGAACGCCTTGAAGAGCATTTTCTATTGGATATGCAAATAGTTGCTTATATGTCTATAAGGGTTTATTGGGCAGTTGAGTCTTATGTGTGTATTACGCCTCTGTAACCACCCATTATCAAAGTCTATATCCATGCTTGCAACCCTTTGATGTGTGTGGAAATTGCTCTGCGCTTTAGGCAATTTTCACCAGGCTTTTTGTGTATTGGCCAATAAAAACAAACTGCTTTGAATCATCAACTTCCGACTGTTTTATTGTGATTGAATATTGATACAATACGACAGGCATATCATTCTGAGGTTATGGAAGGGGATACTGACCAGGTATGAAGCTCTGACATGATCCTTTTTAAACTGTTTAAACCATGGTGAGAATTTGGACTGGGAGATTGATTGCCTGTCCGATGCAGCATCACATTTGAACACCAAATCCCAAATGTTGGTATCTGCTATGGGGACAGCCTGGGTGTCAACTGATATGGAGAAGCAATGCAGGATGTTGTTATTAGCCCATTGTTCTAATTTGGATGAAGCTTTATGCATTTGTGGATATTATGCTTTCCATCATCACTGGTCTGTTCGCATACTTAACAGACCACTGTTTTTCCTTTCACTGTGCACTAGTCTCACTTTCCAGGCCCAGCCAGATCTAGTTAGGCACTTGCTGGACTGAGTGGATCAGGAATTGCTCCCAGCTGAAAGAAATGCATTCAGTTAGTGAGCTGGAACAAGTCCAAATCCAATCTGCTCTCCCACTGGAAAATAAGCTTTTATGCGCACAGACCTTGAGGTGGAAGTCATCCGTGTAGCTGAATGAGCATCAGTAACTACAGCACCGATATGGCCTAGGCTGCTTCTCTTCATGGCTGACATTGGTGATTCCTCCAGACTATTAGAAGCTCTGATGCAATTCAAAGCTGAATGATAACTCACCACCCAAACAGATAGATTAGACTTTTTTTTTTCCTTTTATGGTTCTTACCACAACCTGACCCAATTGACAATAACCAATTTCCCTTGCTGTTTTAGGCATTTGACTTCATAGAAGGATTTTTGGAGCAAAAAAAGGTTGGATTGAACTTTATGTACTATTTAGAAGTATAAGAATTTGGGGCAAATCTATGGGTGATTAGGTGTAGTATGCTTGTACAAAGCATCTGGCCATGTGAAAGAGGCAAATGCAATACCCACCCTCTCCTCAAAGAGCATGAACATCCTCCTATCCCATTATTGAATTAGCAATATTAACAAATGTTTGCCATGAACACAGTGTGAGTAGTTTGAAGACTTTTTTATGGACTTTTAAAGACTGCTAAGGGGTTGTTTTATGCTATTTCAAACCCTGGCTTGTTTTTTTTAATATTGATAACTTATGTCTTCGTTTTTATGATTTTATGGTTGAGAGGTGCTCAACAGAGGCGGCATGTAAATTCTCTAAACAAATGAATAATAAGTGAGTTTTGGTATATTCTTGCTTTGAGTGTTGTGTTCTTTTATCAAGGATGCATGAACTATGAGCAGCAATCTACTGGCAAAAGCTTGGTAACCTCTGTTATAAATAATAATAGTAATGGCCCCTAGCCTGGATCCAAACTTCCTCCAGGGAACTCCTTAACAGCCTAAGAAGCCATTGGAGGAAGAAATGTTTAAGTTGGAGGAAGGCTTCAAACTTTGCTCAGTAGAGTGGTAGGATAGAGGTAGGATCCACCCCACTGTTTCTACAGCATGCCTGTAGAAACTGCAAAAAGTTATGACGATTATGAGGTGCAGGTTGATCATACGAATCCTTTTTTATGGGTTAGCAGGATTTAGGTAGAAGGGAGAGGGAATAAAAGTAAGTAAATGAGTTTTTAAATATATTGTACAGTTATCATAATGTCCCTCAACTGTGAAGAACTTAGACCCACTAATAGGAGGTTGCTGCACATTAGACTCAGCTACCAGAAGTGTCATAGTAATTCTGACCATGACATGCCTTCAATTAGATTAACCTAGCTGTAATTTACACTAGGAGGAGGATATGCTAAATTACTGACAGTTATGATCAACTAATCTGTGTGGCTGTGAAATAACCACACAGTTATTAGAATCTATGCTAAGTTTGAGGAAAATTCCGTTATATTTAAATTCAATATGTATTCCATTTTTGGGACAGAGTAAATAACAATTTTAAGAAAAGAGCACAATTGCAATTCCCCTCCCCTCAAGAAAATCCTGAATATGATACCTATTTTAAAATGTTATATTATTAAAAAAAACACTGAATGAAATTACTCTGTATCTATCAGCCCAATCAAAGTTACAGAGTTTCTGACCGGATTCTGACAATACCTAGGGAAAGGAGTTTCCCCAAATGTGGTATTCTAACTCAATGGACAATTAAGGTGGTTTTTTTGGACATATACATATCCCATCATGGTGGTTTAGAAAGGTGGCACACAGAGCCCACATTTTATAGGCTATGTATACATATGTAAGACTTTGCATTACACATAAAAGACATTGGAAACCCAGTGTAGATGATGGAACAAATTCATAGGGTACTGATAGTAACTTATCACTGTCAGGATGTAGTGTCACATTCTCTCACAAAACACATTATAACCACCTAGGTTCAAAGTTAGAAAGCGGTGCTACTAGTTTCAGAGATAAAAACAGTCAGATTTCTCGCTTTGCTGAGCTGATGAAAAACATTCATGGGTTAGGTCAAGCAAAATGTAGCAAATGAGGGAAGATCTGTCAAAATCTCTGCAGATTCTAGAATATTCATTCGGGGGGGAGGTTAAATGCACGAAACTATATCTATATCTATATATTAGATTGGTATTATTAATTGTGTCAAGAAGATCAAAATAATAGAGATTAGTGATGCCTTTCAATTACCATTTAACGCATGTGGTTACACTGGCCAAGCTTCTCAGAGAATTAAAAAACACTTCTAACTCACAGACAGCTGATCCGCAGAATTTTTATGAAAGCCAAGGTGGAATGGGATAAAAAGGAAAGTAAAACAAAACATGGTCATCGAAGCACAACTGCAAGTACAAAAGCAAAATAGCAAACAAAAAAGAGAAGAAGACAGTTAAGGAACCATTGTGATAGTCAAATCAGTGCATAATAAACAGAAATGCATGTTTCTCTGCAAATATGTAGCTCCATCTCATAATATTTAGTGTCATAACTTTTCTTTATCTGAGAATGTGCAACTGAAAATACAATAGCAAACTTTATGTCGATGGGGGTTACCACATTATGTATTCCCAGCGATGCATTAAGAGTTTGAAAACATTATAAAAAACATCGCTTTAAAAGGGTTTTTGGATGCCACGGCTAAAAAATGGTTGGAAGACGTCTTCACAGCTAAAGGGGCCAAACAAAGTGCGAACAGTATTTTTTGTAACAGTTTCAAACTCTTAATACATCAGTGGGAATACATTGAAATTGTGAACAGAATTTTTTTTATAACATTTCCAATCTCTTGATACATCGCTGGGAATACCTAGTGCGGTAACAGCCTTAGTTACGGTATGTTCTGGTGACATGATAGCATCAGAAGTGAGACATCCCACCCAATGTTTGGTTTGGCTTTACAACAGGGTCAGTAATTAGGCATGCAAAGGAGCAGCTTTTGTTGAATAAATACATTATAAGGAAAGTGTTATGAAAAAAACATGTGAAGTCAAACACATACAGTATTCAAAATGGGGGACCAATTAAAATATACAAAATGGGCATCACAATACTGCTGAAGACCCATAGAACTATAGAATACACAAACCTCCTGGCTTCATGAAAGGATTTTCTCACTTTCCACATATGAGCACAAAACTTTCAGGATTAACGGCTACCTATTGATCTCTGACAAAATCTTGGAAATGTTTGAAAATAAGGTTAGATTATGATGCACTGGCCCTGATTTGAGTAACAAAAACACTCATATAAGAGATAACTAAGCATACCTTATCGGTATTTTCTGAATATATTTGGGTGTCTGAATGGAATCTAAGATTTTCTAGGATACCAGGAAATAGGTCCCAAAAAATCCTGGAAATATTCAGGATTAGCTGAGAAAATTGGGAACCAGTGTTTGAAAAACCCCATGACTGTTTTCCCCACTTTTTTGTGTATCTGTGTTTTGCCGCTGGCCGGGGAGGAACGAGGCACCTGGGCCCTGATTGGCCCATTCAAACGGTGGGCTGCGTAGATGCCCGGTGCACAGCTGGCTGCTGCCATTTCACCCCACACACTCCACATGGTGAGGAGTGAAGCCAGCTCCTCCCACCACCGCGGTCAGCCTGACCAGCTGCTGCCCATCGGGAGCTGTGAGGGAGAGGCGTATCGCCAGTGGCCTTCTCCTGAACTCTCCCCCCACCCCCCACCCCCGATGGATGATGCAAAATCCGGGCCGGACCTCTGGCTCCCGGTGCAACCCCCCAAACCCAGCTCCCGTTAAGCGGGAGCTGTTGCTTTCTGCTGCATCTCACTGCACTCCCTAAAATTGTGTCTCAGGTTTGGGGGGTTCTAAGGAACTGCTCAGGGTGTGATATGTAAGGGATGAATCAGTGAAAACAGTGGAATCATGGGAGTGCAAAATAGTTTGACTTTTTTAAAGATCACCCTTTTGATTTTTCTCTCTGCATTAACCTATTTATATTCTGACTGGTCCAATTCATCCAGCATCTTTTGCCTCTCTTCTTTTGCACAAACAATCACATTTCTTTCCATGTCAAAGCATAAGTCTTAGAAAGAAACCCTCAGGATAACCACCTCATAGTCCAAGCAAAGAAACCCTGACTACCGTCTCTACCTCAAATGACCGCCTCGGGCAAAATCTTCAATAAGCAAGAAAGACTTGGAGATGTTTCTCAAAGATCAACACATTTTCAAGGTCAATTTCTTAAGGCCATTTCTTTCATTGCGCATCACTTTCTGCCCAATTTCATGTGTTATCATTACACATTGATTTATTCTTTCTTTTGTATGCCATTACTTTGCACTTCATTTGAAAGTGTGAGGGTAAGAGGAGGGTTTCATAGACACATTATAACAAG
This sequence comes from Euleptes europaea, assembly GCF_029931775.1. NCBI lineage: Eukaryota > Metazoa > Chordata > Lepidosauria > Squamata > Sphaerodactylidae > Euleptes > Euleptes europaea. The sequence continues at coordinate 67,534,112 of NC_079313.1, read as the reverse complement.
AAGATCAAACTCAGCTGGGGTCCAATTGACTAAACTGAGTTTCCAATAATACACTATGTCAGGATCTAAACACAATCAAGAACTTTCTCATATACCATTACCCCCTGTTTGAGACACTATCAGAATTACTGTGTATGGTGCAATGTCTTTGCCTTTTATCACTTTAATCTTATTCGTTTGTTATAAATTATCTGTTTTAAACATTTGTTGTAGAACAAAAATCAAGTTGCAGTTAATATTCTGTTTTTTTCCAAGATTGGTGATTTCTCCCACAAGCTTGCTTGTAGATCAGATTAAAGCCGACAGGGATGAAGACTGGCTGGCCCACATCCTTGAGATTGCTCCAGGGCCTCGAATCTGCATGCCTTCATGATGTGAGCACATGTTCCCATCATTGCTACATCCATCTGTATCACTCTGAATGTTAATTACATGCAAACCCTATTTCCTTCATGAATCTATTACTTACTGTTCATTAAAGTTACCAAACTTGACAAGTGCCCAAAATAAGCATAACATCCTCATATAGTTCATAGCTATGTGGCATCTCACATTAGAGCCTCAGGGTTTAGTATTTTAAATATGTAGATCATAATCTTACAAGGTATCCACCAGTGGTTTCTGCAAAAGGCTGTTTCAGGAGAGAATGAAAATGGATTGAATATGTATTCTTGTAGAAATCCTGATCAGCAAATTTGATTCTATCCCTGTGCAACTATTTAAGTTTGTGCTTCAATGAGCTGACAAACTATATATACTGAAGGATGAAGCAGAAACACTTTCACACACACTTTCACACACACTTAATTTTTCATCATGCCATGGAGCAGCACACCAGTCTTATTCATTTTAATGGTCAAGAGATAGCACTAGGGCTGTCGATTCGGTTTGGCCTGAACCGAAAAACAGCCGAATTTCCCCTGATTCGGCGGTTTTTAGTTCGGGACGAACCGAACTCAAAAATGGCGGGAAACCGGGGGAGCTGAATTCAGCGAGTTCGGGAGTTCACGAATAAATCTGGCAAATTCAGGGCCGTCAGTAAACAGCATAACCGTCAGTAAGCAGCATTCTCCTCCCCCGGCCAATTGGTGGCCAAGCTGGGTCTTCTTCTGGCCAATCAGACCTTGACAGAAAAAAGGTTCCCCACCCCTGGTCTAAAGAGAAGGAAATTTCCAGCCTACTGAAATGCCTAGTTTTGGTCTGAATATTGAAAATGGAGAATATATCATGTTGCACTGTTGGTAGTTCCGAATCTGTCAACATTCCTTCCCACATTTAACCTGTAGTAGACATTACACACACACACACACACACACACACAGAGCAATATCCCAATCAATTCATTCAATTCTATCACATGAAATCCAAAATTACAAATTCTGTAAAATCCAAAATTTTGTACTGTTAGGAAAATTATTTACTTAAAGCTGCCACCATTTTGGAGTCTTCAGTATAGAACTGCAAGCTCCTAATAAAATAAAACAATATTTATAAATCATTTGTATCTGCTAGTGGCTAAAAAAAGAAGAAGTTGGATGACAAGGTCACCGTTTCAAAAAGAAATGAGAAACATTAAGTTTCAGTATTCTCCCGAAATACGGATGTCTATTATATTATTTGATGTTCTCTGAGGTTCAGGAATAAAGGAACTGCATTTACAAAGACATCTTGGAACTCCCGTTATAGCTCAGATAGCAATAATTCTCCTTGTAAAGATTTCCATAGACTAGAAAGAATTCTGAGAAGTAAAAACTTGACAGGCCCCAGCAGAGTACTTAAGCATATTTTCTCTTTGTTTGAGTTCACATGCAGCCCCAGAGGAGACCAAAGAACTACTCAAGTGCTTAAAAGTAAGTGCCTGATTAACAGCCTTCTCAATCACAGCATATATGCAGTTCCAGTTGATTTTATCTGTTTGGAAGGAAGCAGTTTAATTTATTCCAATCAATGGTAAAATAAGCATTACTACCTATGTGTCTAAAAAACTTTGTGTGTTTGATCCTTCTGTATTTCTTCCAGTTGCCCCCAAAACACTTGCCAAAATTCATTGTTGTAGCCCACTTTTGTCCCTAGAAGAATATGTTACAATTCTCCGAAGAAATTGATGAGTGAAATATTGTCAGATCATTCTAGTGTCAGAATAATGAAGGCTTTAGGGGACTTGATTCATAAATATAAAATAATTTTGCAGAATGACTTAAAGAAAGCAAATGACAGGGAAATAATATTCAGTTCTTGCCAAAAACAAGATTATCCCCACATACCAGAAAAAGCCACCTGTTGGCATCTGAATACTAATCTAAAATCAGCTTCTGAGTTGAAGATTATGCATGAAGAAAGCTATAAATATAATTTCTTCACAGCTGTGTACTAGGAAAAGAAATCTGTTATGAAGATAAATTACAGATGTCTATTATCCATTATTCAAATAGAACCATGTTGAAATTACAAATTTGCTATCTTCAAAAATATTAATTTGCATTTTGGAGCTGCTGTATAAATAATACAAATAAATAATACAGAAAGGAAAGTTAATTTTTGCCATATGGTCCAGTCTTAGATGTTGACACATGCACAGGATTGCCAAGTCCCCCCTTGCCACTGGTGGAAGCTTCGGTGGAGGGGCAATTTGTGTGCACACAAAAGCATCCCTTCCAGGTTTACCCTGGAAGTGACAGGATGCTCTAGCACATCCCTCCAAAAACTCTATGGTTTCCATAGTGGTTTTTTTAGGGACATGGTAGAGCATCCCCGTCACTTCTTGGGTAAACCCAGAAGGGACATTATTTCACTGTTTGCCCCCGCGCATGTGGGAAGATCACCCCCCTTCAGCTAGCCTGCTTCCCCCACTGGCCAATTGAGGGGTGGCAGGCAGATCTGCTAATTGGTGGGCTATTGCCCACCATTAATGGTCATCTGGCAACCCTACATATGCCCCATAAAGAAGATATGGTCCTGACACTTTGTAAAGCCATAGTGGTGTCACAATGACATCATAGTGCTGATGCTTGCCTCCTGACTTTGCTCCAGCATAAAGGCAATTGGGAGCAGTGAAGGAGGTAAGGAAGAGAGGACGGAATTGGCATGAAAATAAGTGTCCCCTTAGTGCTCTTTGCACATCCTGTCGACTTCCTAGAAACCAAAGCCTGTATTCTCCTAAAAATATAAGACTTGCTTCCCTATGGTGCAGTCCTCTGTCTGTGTTGTGAATAAGTCCAGACTCAGCTCGGGAATAAATACAGAGAGGAAGGATTCTACCTGGCATTACCCTGACCCAGAGGGCTTTTTCTTTTTGCTAGTTATATTGTGATAACTGATACAGTACAAAGCATTGCTTACATTGCTACAGATACTTTGTATGAATAGAATCAGTAAGGCCAGCCCACATTCACAATAATCCTCTGAGAGAGGCTGTTATCTCACAGTGCTATCGGTCTGCATCTGTTATATACACTTCCTTCATAATCTGTCCTCACAAAGCAAATCTCAAAGAGGGATGAGAGCCAGTGAGGTGTAGTGGCTAGAGTGCTGGATTTGGAATGATGATGAAAATGCAGGTGCAAATCCTTACTCAGCCATGAAGCACACTAGGTGACCTTGGGCAAACCATTATCTCTCAGCCTACCCTACGTCGCAGGCATACTGTGTGGATAAAATGAGATAATCCTATGTCTGCCATCCTGCACTGTTTGCAAGAACAGCAGAATATAAATGCAATAAATACGAACTATGGTCTATAGGTTTATTATAATTGTGCCACATGTATTCTGTAATAACAACACACTTGTCCTTACATATACTTACTTGGGAATTCATCCTTACCTATGCATACATTTTCAGGAATAAATTTCATTGAACTCAGTTGGATTTACGATCCAACTAAACATGCATACAATTGAGCTAACCAGTAAATAGTGTAAGGGTAAGCTTGCCAAATCAGAGCAAAAAAACATAACACCTGTTGTGGATATTTTGTATCTCATTTGCATGCTAATAAAATAACTGCACTAATGAAATATTAAATTGCTCAGATTAAAAAGTCTTCCAAGCAGATCATGCAAGACTTTAGATCTGAGCTACCTAGCACATCCAATCTAGCACCATTGCTCAATTAATTCTTACTTAGCTCTTTTGTCACCAGGCTGAATGGAAGGTGCAGCAGTAATTCTTTGACAAACTCAGTGGAATCATGTTCTCATCTGTTCTTCAGCAATAAAGTTAGCAACACGAAACATCCTTGACACTTTGGGTTTTAGTATACATTTAGGAATATCATCTGAATTAACACAGATAACAGATCGGTTGTGGTTTTCTTTTTTTTTTCTTTTTTTTTCTCATTTAGGGTTGTGAGGAATACCTCATCATAAAACATTTTAATGGTGCAACTGGGGAATATTTGGGCATCCAAAATGTTCCATGAACTGAACATCTCATTCATGGAAACATTTCCCTCCCCCCCCCTTCTTTTTTTTTCATTTTTAAAATTTTTATTTATAAATATCATATATAACACATAAATCCCAACAGTGTTTAAAAGACCAGAATAAATTAATAATGCATACAAATCTGGATATCTTACAGCCCATTCCTGAGGGAGAGGGCTGCACCAGTGACGGGAGGCAGCACAGCCACGCTGCCTCCAAAGGAAGTCCCCCCCCCACTGAAGCCAAAACCTTGCCCTTACCTGAAAAACATGTGCAACCTCTCCATTGGGTTGCACAGGGATATGGCACCTCAAAAGGTGGTGTATCTCCAGGTAAAGTCAAAGGGGGCATTCCTGGGCCAAAAGGGCTTAGGAGGCCATCTAAAGGTGGCTCCTCCCCTGGACCGGCACAGAAATGCCCCGGGAATGCCCTGGGAATGCCCCCGACAAGATGGCACATGGAAGTGAGCTGTCTGGATGCCAGTGCAAGGCTGTGTTGGTGTCCCTGGGTGGGGATGCTGCAGCAGTGCCAGGAGAATGGCGTGCATGCCCCCCCACCAGCATCTGTGGCACCCTGGGCGGCGTAAGTGGAACAGGCACTGGCACAAGGGGCCCAGATGCCAGCACAGTCCCTTTCTGGCCTCCTAAGGACTTTCATCCTTTTGGCTCAGGAATGGTCTGAGAATCACTAAACAAAGTTCTAAATAAGAATATGGACATTATCTTTGATTAAGACCAGACATTGTCTTTTCCATACAGCTTCAACTCTACAAGGCACTTTTCCCTTGAAAGAATTCTCAGCACTTGCAAGCAAAATCCTAAAGCTTAACTCAATGAGTAAGTACAAAGGCAGTTGATATTACTTTACTTTTGCCAACTGGGTTTCTGTCTCTCACAGAATCCAATATTTCTCCTAACAGCACAGGTGACAATATTCAACATTCTTTGTGTGCTGTTCAGGTATGTTGCTTTAAGAGAACGTTGTTGGGGAAGGAGGTAGATATAAGCCAGGATGTAGGAAGTGGGGATAGTGTGCAGGGAGGTGTTGTTTTAAGCTGTTTTTATCATATTGGTGTTTCTTTAATAAATGGATCTTTAAACTTGGAACAGAGGCTTTACTGAGTAAAACATAACACTTTGCTTTTATTGTTCCCAATGCTATTTTAGAGAAATGAACATCACAGGCCATGTTATTTTCTCAGATTTCACTGTTACACAATGTTGAGAATAGACTTCTAAAAGCACTGTTATCATTCTCCTACGTCAGGATTTATATCTATAGCAAAGATTGATGTTAGAAGAAACATAATAAAGGTATAATAATAACTTGGCATTTCTATACCAATTTGATATTCAAGTAGGGCTGTTGATTCAGTAAAAACTGAAGTGGAAAAATACTGAATAAATGCAAATTTGGTAAATTTCTGGTTCGGGTTTACCGAGTCCACAAAATCCGAAAGGTTAGCAAAGCCAAATTTGCCATTCCTGAATATCCGGTTTTTTAGCAATGTCTTTCCGCGGCTCCTGCAGGGGCATTCTTGCAGGTAGAGGTCCCAAATTTTCAGGGTAGCTAGAAGGGACTCTCCTTGCAAGAACCCCCAGGTTTGGTAAATATTGGGTCAGGGGGTCCAGAGTTGTGGGGTCTGGAAGGGGTTGCCTCCATCCTCCTCCATAGAAATGCATTGGCAAAGTGGCTGTGTTCAGACTCTTTAATCTGATTTTTGCAATGTATCTCAATGGAGAAGCCGGGCTTTAAATGGTGGAAAGGTTCACCCTGCACCTCCATAGAGACAAAGTGTATCACACTGTATCTTTATGGAGGCACCGGGCAAAATTTCCCACCCACTGTTTAAAGCACTTTGCCAATGCATTTCTATGGAGGAGGATGGGGTGACCCCTTCCAGACCCCATAACTCTGGATCCCCTGACCCAATCTTTACCAAACTTGGGGGTTCTTGCAAGGAGTGTCTCTTCTAGCTACCCTGAAAATTTGGGACCTCTACCTGCAAAAATGCCCCCCAGGAGCCGCGAAAAGCAGCAAATGGGTTTAAATGGCCTAATTATTTGCGATACCCGAATTTAAAGCTGAATTCCTACCTTTACCGGTAATGGGGAATTCGGCATTTGGGTTTTCCTAAATAAAAAAATGGCCAGTAAACCCAAACCCGAATTTTGATGAGTTTTTATTCAACAGCCCTATATTCAAGTGGTCAATGTACTTTAGAGACATTATCTGAGAAATCCTTGTGTCAGCTCTGCAAAGTGATCCTATGATATCACCATATTGCATATCAAGCTAAAAGCTGGTGGCTTGGTTAAGGTTGACTTGAAAACCGAGGTGACATTTGAACCAGGGACTGTCTGGTTCACAGAGCAGTCTCTCCTGCCATTACACTACAATAGCTCTGAGAGTATACTAGGACCATTGGTTTCTAAACTTGAGCATCTACATTCCCCCAAATTACTATATATACCCTAGGTATTTCTAAGTATCGGTATTAGCATACTTCCATTTACTCCATTCTGATACTGGGAAACATTCTTTATTTCCCCAGCCTACTCATTCAGCCATTTGTATTAATTCTGAGCTAGAACTGGGAGCACATTTTGTGCACATTTTCTCACCCGCTAAAACACATACCCTGCTCTGATTACTTTTCTGGTGGGATATGAAAGAGTGTGTAAAATTGTGTGTACTCATCTCTTGCCATGCACTATCTTCCCATCTTCAGTTACTGCATGCTCCCTTTAAGTGTTTCCTTTCTTGGTACCTTTTAAAGCCTGCTATTGGCCTTCTTCCTAGAAACAGTAAAGTTGCTGCTTAACTGATCAGATGCCACTGAGAGCTAATTAAGCTTATGGCAATGCCCTTACTTTGAATAGGTCCCATCAATGATTTTATCACTAGACCAAATCTAACTGGCTACATGACAGCATCCCTGTTTCTTGGAAGAAGACAGTTTTTTTTCTAAATAGTGCCAAAGCTGCTGCTGATTGGAGCTCTGAATAGCAATGAACTGTGGGAAAACAGTAGGGGAGAGCTTCAGGAATTGTTATTCATCCAAATCTTTTTTTCTGTGCCAAAATTAAAACCATGAAAAAAATTCAGCACAGCACTCATCTGTATTAGTGAGAATGGTTAAATTATGCAGTACTTTTAAATATATCCAGCTACTAAATTGTACATGGGCCACAACAATAATTCAAACGGATGGGAACAACTAGAAATAAAATGAACAAAATACTGCCAGTAATCACAATTGTTTTCATTGTGATATTGTGCCAATCCAATACAGATTATCATACATACATACAAATTGCCCCATTGGATAACATCTTGGGATACAAAAACTTGGGCATCCTAGTGTCCAGGGTGGTGCCCCTACCCCTGCGCTTACCTTGCAGCAAGAAGCATGGGGAGACCCTTCCTCTCATCTGGCTTGATGGCATGGGATGGCAGCGACTGGGGAAGAGCACTAGAGAAGGTAGGAGCACCAGCAGGGCCACTGTATCCAGGAGAGCCGCAGGGCACAGCACAGCAGCTGGTGATACCAGAGGGAGCAGGCTCCACCCCAAAAACCTCCCACCAGTAGCGAACAGGGACCTGGCAACCCTAAGCAAGACCCAGATCAATAATCTGTGAAAAGTCCCTCAACTATATTTTTTGATCTGGGTCTTTGTATTACATTGTTGCTTTTAAGTGTAATTCATTTTTTACATCTATTTTCCTCCCATAATTTTCTCATCTTTTCTGTACAGCCCAACCATTCAGTGTGCCAGTCATTGGCCTGCACTAGCTCAAATGCTCACTTGCTAAAATATTGTTGTTCTTGGAGAGGTTTCCTGACTACTTATAGTGTAAGTAGCTAGCATGATGTATATTAATTGTTCATTATACGCTCAATAACTAAGTGCTAAAATGATCACATGAATCAGTTTAAACTTTGATAATGTTGTCATTAACAAATAATTTCCAGAAATAATTAACTAATTACTTATTGTAATCTGCAGAGGTAAAATACTACATGAATGTTTAGCATTAATACCTTGCAGACTGGATTCACCAGCACCATAATACCAGAGATTAGATGCAAAACAACCTAAATCTCTGGATGCTACATAGGGAAATGAGTAACTGTGCTATATTCTGAACAAATATATTTATCAAGATGCAGCCTCCACACTGTTAGTGTAAGATCTTCAACAAATATTACCTTCTGAGAGATTACAGGAACATCTGGGGCATCAAGAAGGGCTAAGAAATGGATGGCAAAATAAACAGAACTGAAAGAAGAAAATATATATCAAAATCACAGCTGAGATTTCAAAGCTAATAAATGTGTTGAGGATCATGTATGTAATGTGCCTTATCATCTGAGATACATGTGTCCTGGTTGGGGTTTATATAATGATCAGTGGAGAGCACGCAACGACTTGTGGGGGTCACTTCATTTCCCCCACACTATCTTCTCTTTCTGTCCTCCTGGTAATCCCATAACCTCTTTCCTTTCTCTTCTTCCTTCTTTCCTTCCTACCCCTCAACCTTTCCTTCCTACCCCTCAACCTTCCCTGCCCAGCTATCAGCTGTATTTATTATTTATTTGCTTATTTTATACCGTACCTTTCTTCCCAATGGGCACCCAAAGCAGTTCATATAATTCTCCCCTACTCCATTTTATCTTCACAACCTTGTGTGGTAGATTATGCTGAGAGTGAATGATTGGCCCAAGGCCATCCATTTGTGGTAGAGTGGGAATTAGGGTTGCCAGATACGGTTGCCACTGGAGGGAGGTTTTTGGGGTGGAGCCTTGGGAGGGCAGGGTTTGGAGAGGGTAGGGACTTAGAGTCCAATTGCCAAAGTGGAGTCCACTTTGCCATAGAGTCCAATTGCCAAAGTGGCCATTTTCTCCAGGTGAATTGATCTCTATCAGCTGGAGGTCAGTTGTAATAGCAGGAGATCTCCAGCTAGTACCTGGAGGTTGACAGCCCTAGTGGTGATTCAAACCTGAGTCTCCCCAATTCTAGACTGATACTTATACCAGTACACTGCCCTGCCTTTTGTGCAATGACTGCTGTTGAATGTTAGTGAGAATGACTAGTGAGAAATAGATATTTTGATTGAGAGAGAGGTGATTGGCTATAGGCAGTAGCCCCTTTCAGTTGCTATATTCCTGGCGCAATGACCATGTGTAAAGGACAAACACACTACACATGATTCTTCTGATATGCACCCATGTCTTCGGAAAGGAGCAAGGTATGGGTTTTCTGCCTCAGTATATGCATAGCAGACACCAGATTGAAAGGGGGTTCTGGCGAGCATCGTCCGAAACTGGAATATATGTGTATTTCCTCTTTCAGAAGAAACAGTGATCATGCATATTGGGAGGATGACATGTAACACACTTGCCCTGTACATGTGGTCACACATAATAACTGAAAAGGACTTTAGTCAGTATCCTGAGCGGCACTGTGGCTTGGAGGTATAGTTAGGAAATTGTGTGGGAGCAGCTGTATTTTCATTGTCCATGACTTCAATGGGCATTTTTTTAGTTATACCAGGATTGTTGCTGGTGTGATGTTACACTCATGCCAGAGGTTGGAAGCAGGCTGGGAATGCTTAATATACCAGCTAAGCCATGTTTCTTGAGGCTACCCAGTTCTATGCCAGTGTGCTGTCAGTGTGTCTTGGAATTGACTCTGAGTTGCACAGGTGTATCCTACCATTATGCCAGCACAATCATCCTAAACCATTCAGAGACAGGATTAGGATTGTGCTGCGAGTCTCCTTTCACAGGGAATTCTAATGCAGTTTCATGACAGCTTTTCCTAGAATATTGTGGGATAACTGACTGACAGTGTCATCAGCAGCAGAGTTATATTCTTCTAAGCCTATTGACTTCAGTGGATTTAGAAGACTGTCAGTCTGTTTAGGATTGTAATGTAAACAACGGAAAAGGTGTTGCATGGGGAATTTGAATGGACAATGGGAAAATATATAACCTTAAAGAAACGGACTGTCAACAGTAAATCCTGCCTCCTGCATCTTTTTGTCAACATTATGATCTGGGGGTGCTTTCTTTGTAAGATTTTTCACTCAGGAGGATCCAGCACTAGCATTCTGTATTGATAACAAACTCTGGTGAAGAGCACAGTTGAACGTAGGCCCTTTCATAAAAGGTCACACCACACCTATTGAGAAATGCTAACAAGATGTTTCCCAAACATATCAAAGGCACTGCTTACAGAAGGATGGGAAAATCACAGCAGAAGGGCAGACATTGTATGAAATCACTTTGGAAGTTTTATGCCAATCTCAAGAGGCATTTTTCTACATATAAATGAGCCCTTCACTATCTTGCAGTTCAAGTGGATCTGGCTGTCTAAACATCAAAGCAGTACAGCACAGGTCATGCCAAGCTAGACAAAATTAATTGTCCCAGTACTAAAATAATGCATCTTCATACATAATCATTGCCACCATGCTCAGCTCTAGCAAGTGCCATTATTCATGTTTCTAACCACCACCAATATCAGGAGGCGTCCAAGTTTTAGTAAAGGAGAAAAAGGGGGACAAACCTCTATAAACACAAATATGTGTAAAAGAGTGAGAATAAGGTATTTATTGAGTTTTATGAGTATAACAAGTTACTAAAGAGGACTTTGGTTGACCAATATCATAACAGTTTTTCATGAAATCCATAAATGAATGTAATTGCCCCAAAACCACACACCAATTAAGAAAATAAGGTAGTATTTGCAGGGGAGGGGGAGGTAATCTCAGGTGCTACCTGTACTTTGGCTATATGGCACAGAAGTGTTGTTATTGGCAGGCACCCTAGACCAACTATATAGAGCTTTAAAAGGCAACTCTAGAACAAATCTAGGAGCCCCGTGGCGCAGAGTGGTAAGCTGCAGTACTGTAGTCCAAGCTCTGCTCACGACCTTGAGTTTGATCCCGAAGAAAGTTGGTTTGAGGTAGCCAGCTGAAGGTTGACTCAGTCTTCCACCCTTCTGAGGTTGGTAAAGGGAAGATGACTGGGGAAGGCACTGGCAAACCACCCCGTAAACAAAGTCTGCCTAGTAAACGTCGAGATGTGATGTCACCCCATGGGTCAGGAATAACCCGGTGCTTGCACAGGGGACCTTTACCTTTTACCTAGATTCTAGAACATTAAATTGCTCTCAGAAATTAAACAGAAACCAAGAAAGATGCACGGGCATAACATGCTTATAACAACTAGCTTTGGTCATATAGTCAGGCTGCCACATTTTCTGAAAGGGAGCTCCACACAGAGCCCATTAGAGCAGCTTATATGGAAAATTATCGCTGCACATATGACAGTAGTTGGTGAATGGGCACAATGAACCTGAATGCATCCAGATGGCAAATTTGGTCTTTCCATTTGTACCGGTATGTGATCTCATCCAGAACCATGCAGTGCTTTCTAATCTCTTATGTAACACAGAAGGCAGTGTTAGGATAAGTGTTTGTGTACACTGGTCTTGCTCGCATAGTACTTAAAAGATGAACTGCTATTAATCAGCCCATCTCTCCAACACATCTGGTGAAGAGAGCTCTGGCTCATGAATGTTTATGCTGGAATAAATCTTGTTAGTCTTTAAAGTGATACTGGACTCCTGTTTTGTTTCACTGTTAATCAGTTCCTTCAAACCTTCTTGTGTAAACAAGCTAGTGAATTTTCTTTTCAAAGAAAGAGAGCAGCAGTGATCCTGATAAATCATATTCTCTCTATCTCACTAGGGTGCCAATAATAGGTTGAAATGCTTGGAGCAGCAAGGGGAACTAGTGTCCTCTTGACTGCATATAGGGAAAAAAACACCTCATTCTGATTCTCTAGAGGCATTTATTCTCTCATGGAGTGTGCTTGGAGGGAATTGATTTAATGTATGCATTTAACTCTTGATCTCCACCGCTTCAGACTGTTTCTGTGATAACTAAAACCAATCTGTGCCATTAAGAAACAGAAGGTATGGTTCTGAGCAAACTTTTGCCAATTCAGTTGGGCATAACTCTCATTGAAATTAATAGGATACATGAAAAACCATGTGGCTGATAACTGGAATTAAGTTCCTCTGAAGTGGCTGAGATTTATATCACTGCAAAAGAGTTTTTGACTGTGGTATTAACCTGGTTCAGCCAAAGACAAGTCACCCTACATTAGAGTTGGAGATGTTCTATGATGAAGGAGAACAGTACACATTTATCCTGTAGCTGAGGTAGACATTTGCTCATTAGAACAGCTATCATCGCATACAGTGTATACTTTTTTAGTTGTAATACGAAAAACGAAAAACATGATTTTCCATCTATGTTTTTTAAAAATATATTTATACATTGCTGTTCATATATATTGCTCCTACACATGAAGCCAGCAGAGTGACCTTGGGCAAGTTACAGCCCTGTTAGAGCTCTCTCAGCCCCACCTACCTCACAGGGTGTCTGTTGTGGGGAGGGAAAAGGAAGGTGATTTTAAGCCGGTCTGAGTCTCCCTTAAGTGGTAGAGAAAGTCGGTATATAAAAACCAACTCTTCTGCTTCTTGAGGCTCACCTACCTTCAGGCACCAGGTCAAAACATTTCTCAGACTTTTAAATAAGGGGTTTTATCTTTAAATGCGTTTTGTTGGTCTGCTTCAGACCAGAGGACTGTTTAATCTATATCACTTTAAGCTATTCAGTCTTTGTTTTATGATGTTTTTATGCCCTGGCTTTCTTTTAATGGCTCTGGTTTATGTGGAATGACTTGTTTTTAATTACCTCTTGTTATTGTTTTAGTTGTAAATTGCCTTAGGGAAGGCTTTTGGAGAAACAACATATACATTTTCTAAATAAATCAAATCTGTGATGAGGTACCGTTCATATGAGAGGAGGCACTATCCATTATGAGAGGAGGCACTATCCATTATGGCCTTAAAAGCCAAGCCCTGCACCTTGAATGATGTCCAGAAACTAACTGGCAACCAGTGGCGCTCCTTCAAAACCTGTGTAATGTGCTTGCTGAAACTAACCCAAGCTGCCCACCACATTCTTGGCCAGGTGAGCTTTTCCTTCTAATATTCATGTTTAACGCTGTCTCTTGTGGTGTAGACTGATATAAGGAAGAAACACAAGGAAGGAGAACACATTCCACTGGCACACATGACTAAGTTACAAATATTCCCCTAGCATGAAACTTTGAAAAATGTCAGTTATCAAGGAGCATATGTTACAACTGCCCCTGGGCAGTCACAGAACACTAAATTAACAAACAGAGAAAAACCAATTTAAATCACTCAGTACATTTGCATTCATTCTGTGTAAGAAGGGTCTTAAAATCAAGATTAATATGCACATTTTACCATTTGAGCCTAGATGACAGGCAAAGGGAGGGCAGATGATACACTCAATGAACTATGCAGAGGAGTTACAAGACTAGGCAGAGCTTCTTGCCACGTGCAAGAAAGATAAGAACATCTTCCCCGTTAACAAACAACATGCTCTATAGTGCCCTGCTGAGCATGAAATATGTAATACATAGTACCTCCCCAGATTCAAGCAAAGGTTTACAGAAAGGCAGGCAAAAGCTGCTAAAATTAGTTTCAAACCGTGGATTTCATGAGGCATTTGCTTGAACAATTTGGAAACAGTGTCCTTACCTCTAGAACACACACACACACACACACACACACACACACACACACAGAGGAAGCCTTGGCTTTTCAAGCATTTGTTATCTTGTCTCCCGATACTTTGATGGCAAATTCATTTAATGAAAAGGTAACAAGTCCAAAGTAATTCTGAACTTTTATGATATACTTATTACCTAGCTATGGGTAATCTAGAACTAGGTCAGTAATACAGAACATCACTGGAGAACCATTGTGAAAAATCCTTTTTAAAATGATCCCCCCCCCCCAATAGGAAACTGTTGCTTACCATAGTCAGCACACAATGGTCTTGGTTAAATCAAAATGCAAATGGGAAAAAGGCTTTGGTCTTTGCATTCAACTGTTAGTGATTGTATAAAGATCCACTGTGCAAAACTGCAGTTAATATATGCCTTAATCCCTCTCTGTATTTTAGGAGCTGAGCACTCTGTCAGAACCATGGTCAGAACACCCAGTTCGGTTTAGAGTGCAGATAAGGAAATTGATCATTTCATAAATCTTGTCTGATCTATTGAACATCCTGATCCCCAGTAACCCCTTTCTCATTCTTTCCAGAGATACTCAGACACTCACCAATTAGGCTTACATTGAATCACAAACATGGGGATGATTTTTCAGTGGACTGTTCATTGAACCATTTGAGGGTGTTCATCATTATTTCTTCCTAACAGTGCAGTACTGTACAAATGGTTTTTCATGCTTGTGCATGCTTGCTGGTGAACAATTCTTTAATCAGTTAAACCAGTCACAAATCATGTCGCTCAGTCATAAATTGTTGGAAGGAATGGACTGTGCAATGTCACTTAATGCTAGCACAGGCCTTGGATCTACTGGGGAGGGCAGCAGAGAGTTAGTTAATGTAGGGGTGGATAGGACCTTTTTCCTTTTAACCACTCCCACTGCTGTCCCTTTGTTACCTAGAATGCTATTCTTAGGGGTTTCCTCTTCCTTCCACTTCCTTCTCTCTCCCTTTTGTCCACCATGAGGCCTGGACGTGTGCTCTACAATCTCTCTCCATCTTAGCTTAGTTAGATAGTTAGAAGTCTTTACTCTGTCTTTCCTGTCCAGTATGGAGTTCACCTACAATAAAGAACTTCTATTTCTTTTCTAAAGTTATAAGCCTGAGTGTGAACTTATTCCTCAAGCAGCCAAACTATAGACTTCTGCTGGGCACAGACTCAGCTCTGCTTTCATAAATAAACACTGTTTGAAAAAGAAATTACAGCTCAATGCTCATTTAAGTACCAACATTAATGGCTGCTGATTTGTTTGGATCGCCAGCATTTTTGTGCAGTGTGTTTGGCAGACACTGGAGACATTTGGTGCCAAACTGGACAGATCCAGTGGTCATCTCATGTCTGTTCATCACAGTCAAACATGGTAAGTTGACGCATTCAATGCAAAATTTGCAGCCTCCCTAATTCTTTCATCATGTGCTCCAACACCAAATTAGATCTTGAGGCCTTAGGTTAGTAAGCATTGGGTTAGTAAGCATTGTTTTACCAGGTTGATAATTGCACACATCTTATATGGGAGACATATACAGCCCAGCATAACAACTTGAGACAATATTACTAGACGTTTGTGTAATTGGTAATATATTATACAACCTGTTACAATCCTGATCTGTTTTATATTGTTTGTATATGTATATATATCTGAGGAAGGCCATATAGGCCAAAACGCATCTGGCATGTGGTTATAGATATCAACCTTAGAAAATGTCATTGTGTTGTAATGTTTTTAAATAATTTTAATCTTGACATAGCACTTCTAATAAATTATATTTTCATTATTTATATATATTTTCATCCCACCCAACCTTGGGTACCCAGCTTCTGTTTTCTAGGTTGGGTTTTATTTCCCTCTTCTACTAATGTCCCCAAGCCTCAATACTCTATCATTCAAATTAATCCAGTACATCCAATGCAAGCATTTTCACTAGTACATTTGAAAACTATGCTTCTCTCAGCTGTTATTACATGGAGACATTTATTACAAATAGTCACTTCCAAATGTCACTTCGTAAACACAAGTGTCTTAAAATAATGGAACTATTATTGATCTCTGGGTATCCTAAATTCAGTAGAATGTTAACATGAAATAGTTTCCTAATGAAAGAGTAATTTAAATGCCATTAATTTTATACATGTCATTCTCATTTTACTATATCGATCCTTAAACAGGAGACTTTAATGTCTCTTACATCACATCAGAATTTAATATTCCTGAAGTCTGCACCAAAGAAATTTAAAGCTCATCTTTTGGCTATGTAAAAACTTGCGGAGGACTGCATCATTAATTGGTTTAGACCCACAGTTGTTGGTAATTGATTTTTAAATGTGGGCAGAAATCCATAAGCACTAACAGCTGCCTCTGTTCTGTATGCTTGCAGATTCAACTGTAGTGGTATATTTTGTGATCTCAGTACGGAGTGTTATTTTTGTTAAAGAAACAGCTACCAAGGCATTAACACAAAAAATCATTTTTACGGTAAAGGAAATTATGGCAGTGAAGAAAGGTAGAGAATGACTTTCAAATACTTTTCATCCATAACATGAGTGATGTGGTAATAGCATAAAGATTTCTGTCCTTTTCTTCAAAGCATATTTTTGCAAGCTTCAAGTCTATCAGTAATAGCAAAAGAACCATGATATTAACAGCACAGTCCCAAAACCAGTCTGTAAACTGCTTAAGATAGCAACTAACAGCCCAATCTTAACGGGGGTGGTGATTAAGGAGTGCCTGGGGACGGCGCTGCCTCACCACCCCCAGAGCAGCTTCCTGCTCGGCGCAGCAAGCCAACAAAGCAATTTTGAAGAAAACCCCGTAGAACTCTCCATAGAGTTCCACAGGGCTACGCCTGCCTTTTTGCAGGCATAACTTGATGCCTGCGAAAAGGTGGGTTCCTAGGAATGCCCCCTTTGACACCGGCACAAGTCCCTGCACTGGGAAAATGCTGCCGGCGAGGCTGCGCCAGTGCCCAAGCATGGTATGGCTGGGCAGCTCCCCAGCACAGTGTACCAGCATAGGAGCTGGGGAAAGAACATGCCAAGGGCAGAGCAGGGCTTAGTTGGCATTCTCCACCTCCCAAACAAACCCCATGGAATTCTTCTTTTTAGAACTGCTGGGTTTGATGGAAATTGTAGTTTTCTCAGCATTCCATCAAATTTGGGAAACCATTAAAAATCCAATTCCCGGCTTCCGGTGGTGCCGCTGGAGAGAGCACTCCATTTCCCCAGGCTGTCCTGGGAGAAATCCAAGTTTGCGTTATTTCTGGGGTACATAGATACCCCAATCCGACCCTTGCAAGTGGGTTGGAAAGCAGGAACTCCCTGCAGCCCGCAAACGCGGTTTGACCTCCTAGGTACTCTGAGGGGGCTTTTTTAAGCCCCTCGGAGTCCTGGACGCCGGTCCTGCGAGGGCACTAGGGAAGGACATCGCCAAAACGCAACTCTGGCCTCAAGCTCTACCCTCCACCACCTTATTACCAGCATAAGGACTGCATAAAGAAAAGAACCTCACCTCTTGACACCCAAGTGAGTACAAAGAACTCTGCGTCTACTTACTGGAATATTTGAACAGACGGGGGGCTGATAAGAACATTTCTGAGACCCCCATTCCTCCTTAATTCGAACTGAAAAAGTTTGATCCGAGTTAGTCATCGGGATTAGCGACAGGACCTTTATCAAATTGATCAGCCTAAACCATAACAAAGAGTCGGAAGGATACCTTTTAGATTGACAAGATCTATCACCAATGAGAAGGTCCGAGGGAAGGGGAGGGTGATCTTTCTTCCTGATTTTCCGGCGAAAAGAATTTCCTGCCACGTTTGTAGTAAGGGAGCGCCTGGAACGGAAGACTCTCTATAACACCCTCTCTATCATCGGAACTAAAACAACAGGAAGTAGCTGTGGGACTGAATATGCGTCGCACTCGAGTTACATTGAAATCATTCCTGAAGGAATAACCATCGAGAAGAGGCGGTAGAAGGTCCGCAGCACTTGCAACTTCCGGTATACTTCCTGATTAACCCGATCTAGAGCGACCGAAAAAACTCACTGGTATTTTAAAACTTTAAAATGCAATTTTAAAGCCAATTTCGACTCTTTTCAACCCGAAAAAATTATTAGGCTGATGTTTGAATTATCATCTTTTAATCAGCACCTTAAAGGCCCTATCTGTGGACATGTATTTTACCAGCTTTTTTTGAATGTAAATGTCTCGACCCCGCTCTGGCTCACTACACAGCCCTGCCTATACTAAACTAAGGGACTCTTTACAAACCTCGACCATGGAAAAAAAGCTACAGGATATGCTAACTAAACAAACTGAGGCAACAAATAAACAGTTTGAACAGATGTCTACACAGATGGCACAGCTGACTTCTATGATGACAAATCTTGGTCAAGCATCCCAAGCTATTAATCAGAAGTTGGATGTGGTCACTGGAGACTTGAAAGAAGTAAAAACTCAAATGAATGTTATGAAGACAGATATGCAAGCGATGGATGTATCAATTAAGAAAGTGATGGATGAGCACAAGGACACAAAGAAAAAATTAACAAGCCAAGAAAAACAGATTGAAACAATACAAACTGATCAGATGGCGGCAAAAAATCAAATGGCAATGATGGAGATGAGAGTGAGAGAGACCAATCTTCGTATACGCAACTTTCCAGATATGATGGGAGACAATAAAGAAACTGCAATACCAAACTTGGCCTACTTATTTCAGATAGATGAACAAGAATTAAAACAAGCCATTAACAGAATATATAGGATACCATTACCTGCTAGAATGAGAAGATCTAAGCCAAGAGATTTGATGATAGTGTTTTATGACACCAGAGTTAAAGATAAGATTATGAAGATTCATTATGAAAATCCAGTGTCAGTAGGAGACTCCTCTCTTATACTACTGAAGGATATTCCAAGGCATCTACTCTCACAGAGGAATAACTACAAAGACTTTGTGTCTACACTGAAAGCTAATGGTATCAAATACCGTTGGATTATGCCACAAGGTTTGGCTTTCACCTACAAGGAAGTGAAAACGACAATTCTATCTCAAGCAGATGTGGGGAAATTTCTGAGAAAATATAAGATGGACCTTAAAGAACTACCTGGAGAGAAGGAGGAAGAAGAAGAGGAAGAAGAAGAGGTACAGGGTGCAGAAGGAGGTACCAAATTATAGACTTTTTATTTTGCTAAAAAATACTACATTATGGCAAAAGCAATTTCTTGGAATGTAAATGGACTGAATGAGAAAACTAAAAGGGCTAGAATCTTCAAATATCTACAGAAATATAAATACTCCCTAATTTGTCTACAAGAGACCCATATAGCTTCAAAGCATAAAAAATACTTGGAGAAACAGGTGTTTGGACAAGCATTTATTGCTTCAGCCAAAACTAAAACAAAGGGAGTGGTAATCTATGCCCACCCCAATCTTTGTCCAGAATTAGTATATAAAGACAATGAAGGAAGAATTGTAATTATCAGAACTAAAATATTGGGACAAAGGACAATAGTGGTTGGAATTTATGCACCCAATGAAGGGAAAAAATCCTTCTACGAAAAATTACACGATTTGATAGTCCAGCACGCAAAAGACCAAATTTTATTGATGGGCGACTTCAATGGAATTATTCTCCCATCTCTGGACAAAAAATCAAAAGCAAAAGACATCAACGATGGATGCTTGCCTAAAACTTTCTTTACCATGACTTCAGATTTAGAATTACAAGACATTTGGAGAACAATGAATACAACAGCTAAAGAATACACCTTTTATTCAGCAAGACATGATTCACACTCCAGAATCGATATGATATGGGCCAGTAAATCAATCTTCACGCAACTACGTAAAATTCATATCTTACCTAGAACTTTTTCTGATCACAATCCTGTTACTTTTGATTGGAACAATAAACAAGCATTTAGATGGCGAATGAATAATAAACTTTTAAAAGACAACAAGATACAAAAGGAATTACAGGCTTTAATGAAAGACTTTTTTGAAATTAACCTTAATGGGGAAACTTCTTTGAATACAGTTTGGGATGCATTCAAAGCTGTTCTGAGAGGTTTTATGATACAGAAACATTCGGCCTGGAAGAAGACTCAATTGCAATTTACAAACAATATACTTTGGAACTTACAAAATTTGGAGCAGAAATTGGTAACGGTAACACAGGAAGAGGAGAAAAGAGAAATTCAAATAAAGATTTCTGCATCTAAACACCAATTAAATTTGGTAATAATGGAGGAAATGAATAAAAATCTGAAATTTGCTAAACAAAAGTATTTTGAATATGCAAATAAACCAGGAAAATTTTTAGCAACACAACTGAAGGACTCATTCCAAAAGAAGATTATAACAAAAATCCAAACTGTTAAAGGACCAGTTTACTCAACTTCAGAAATTCAGAAAGAATTTGTTTCATTCTACTCTAAGTTATATCAGAAAGAAAATACTCCAAAACAGAAAATAGATAAATTTCTAAACTCAATACAGATGAAAGCTTTGTCAATGACCCAGAGAGAATGTATTGAAGCTCCAGTAACAAGGGAAGAAATACAAGAAGCAATACTGAGACAAAAAACGGATAAAACACCTGGACCAGATGGAATTACTGCATTATTTTATAGAACATTTAGTGACAATTTAGTTGGATTTTTTGGCTCACTTTACAATGTAATTTTGGACGAGGGAACATCCCCGGAGACTTGGTCACATGCATTTATATCATTGATACCCAAAGAAGGAAGAGATCCAGAAAAAACATCTAATTACAGACCTATATCCCTGTTAAATGTGGACTACAAAATTTTTGCTTCGGTTTTGGCATGTAGGATAAAACAATTTATTAAGGATCTTATACACGAGGACCAAGCAGGTTTTATACCAGGAAGGCAAATAAAAGACAATGTAAGAATTTTACTAGACTCACTGGAATATTATGACCAGAATATTCAACAAACTGCGGCTTTTGTATTTTTGGATGCAGAAAAAGCCTTTGATATGGTCTCTTGGAACTTTTTGAAACGGATTTTGGATAAATTGAATTTTGGAGATCGTTTTCAGAAAGGTATATCGGCTATTTATACCTCCCAACAAGCTAAAATTTTGGTTAATGAATCAATGTCAGATAATTGCCAAATCACGAAAGGGACTAGACAGGGATGTCCCTTGTCTCCACTTTTATTTTTGTTGGTGTTGGAACCGCTATGTGTGAAACTAAGAAGTATGGAGGACATCCGCGGGTTAAGAATTAAAAAACATGAATTTAAGTTGAGAGCATTCGCGGATGACCTACTGCTAATTTTGGAAAATCCAACACAGTCAATGAATATACTTCAGGAGACTTTGGACGATTTTGGAAAACTATCAGGCTTTAAAGTGAATCAAGAAAAAACAAAGATAATATTTAAAAATTTATCGGAAACACAGCAACAGGAATTTATATCATATACTGGCTGGGAGAAAGCTAACAAAGTTAAATACCTGGGAATTTGGATTACTGCAAAGAATAAAGATCTGATAACCAACAATTACCTCAAGTTATGGGGTAAGATTAAAACTGATATGATTATATGGTCAAACAAAAAATTGTCACTAATGGGACGTATTTCAACGATCCAAATGAATGTCTTACCGAGGATGCTCTTCTTATTCCAAAATTTACCAATAATATCACAAACTAAATATTTTGAAACTTGGAGGAAAGACATTTCAAACTTCATCTGGCAAGGGAAAAAACCAAGGACTGCTTATAAATACTTGGTGGATCTAAAAACTAGAGGAGGTTTAGCACTGCCTAATTTTCAACTCTATGCTGAAGCGGCAGCTTTAGTATGGCTAAAAGACTGGATGAACTTGTCAAATATACGTTTGTTAGACTTGGAAGGTTATAATAATTTAAGTGGATGGCATGGCTATTTGTGGTATGATAAAATTAAATTACAAGCAACATTTCGTAATCATATAATCAGGTCCTCTTTACTTCGTATCTGGATGAGATATAAACACATTTTGGAACCAGAAACACCGATGTGGATATCGCCTCAAGAAATGCTAACTTTGCGCCCACTTAGACCAGACAAATTTATTACTTATCAAGATCTAATTAATTGGGAAGGAAAGAAATGCTCACTAAAAGACTTTCAACTTCTTAAGGATGATTTACAATGGCTCCAATACTACCAAATCAAATCAGTTTTTGTACAAGATGCTAAAAAAGGTTTTTCTAAAGAAAAATCTTCTTTTCAAAGGATTTTACTAGATAATAATACAAAACTGATTTCTAAAATGTATAATCTCCTTTTAACAATATATTGTGAGCAGGATACGATTAAACCAACTATGATCGATTGGGCTCAAAATGTGGGACATGATATTGTTTTAAATAAATGGGAAAGATTATGGTCCAAAGATCTAAAAGGAATAAAAGCACAGTCAGTGCGAGAAAACATTTATAAAATGATGTATAGATGGTATCTAACACCCAAGAAAATTGCAAAGATTTATAAAACGATGTCCCCTACTTGTTGGAAATGTAACAAAGAAATTGGTTCCTTTTATCACATGTGGTGGACCTGTGACAAAGCCAAAGACTTCTGGGACATGATTTATAATGAATTGAGACTAATACTACAAAAGAATATACCCAAAACACCAGAAATGATGCTATTGAGTATGATTCCAGACGACTTAGCAATACAAAGAACTTTTTTGATTTATGCCACAACAGCTGCGAGACTGCTTTATGCAGCGAAATGGAAAGGGCTAGAAACTTCTGAGAAAAAAGACTGGATTGTTAAAATGTTTGAAGTGGCAGAAATAGCAAAACTCACAGCCATTCTAAACGAAGAAAATGACGTTCGGTTTTTGGGGGAATGGGGGGCGTGGATGCATTATTGTGAATATGAGTTAAAAATGGGAAGAATGGAAGAATACTTTCTAATCTGATCCAGAGGATTATTTCTGATCTTTTTTATAATGATTAAGTATAAGTATATTTACTAACAGACTATGGTTTTTTTTTTCTATATATGGTATTGATAGTTTATTAAGATTAGATTACCTACGACGGGATGAACTTTTTATTAAGAGGCAGATAGAGGTGAAGGGGAAGTCTAAAAACTTTTCCATTTTTCTTTTTTCTTTTTTTATTATATGATATGGAACTATAACAACTTTAAGTTAGAACTGAAATTTGATATTGTTATAGATGTTGTTCAATGTAATGGAAAACTTCTAGTATAAAACCAAATAAAATTTATATATAAAAAAAAATCCAATTCCCATTACCTCGAGTAGTTGTGGAAAGTTTTGGCACATAATTAGGGTTGCCAAGTGCCAGGTGGTGGCAGGCAAACCCCCGCCAATCCACCTGGCTGCCCGCTGACCAGGTGAGGGTTGGTGGGAAATCTGTGCAACCAGCAACACATCACTTCCGGTTCACATCTGGAAGTGCTGCACTGCAAAGGGCCGGTTTCCACTCAAACTCCCAGTTTGAGTGGTAAAGGCCGGTTGCGATGTGGCACTTCTGGGTGTAAAATGCATCACAAGGGGCCGTTTTACACTCAAAGTGGGAGTTTGAGTGCAAAATGCCCCCTTGGGATGCGTTTTACACCCGGAAGTGCCACATCCCAACAGGCCTTTACCACTCAAACAGGGAGTTTGAGTGGAAACCGGCTTTTTGCGATGCAGCACTTCCGGATGTGAACCGGAAGTGATGAAGCACTTCTGGGCGCACGCAACCACCCCCCCACCTCCACTCTAAAAACCTCCTGCCCAAGAAGAAGAGGGACCTGGTAAGCCTACACATAATTTACAGGAAAGACGGGCACCAGCTAGATCCTGTGCCAAAATAGCACTTCAGATATCTGTGTAAAAGTTTACAACTTTGCAAAGTGAATGTTTAATTTGCACTCTGGGAATCTGGGAATGCCCAGGGATTAAACTAAAACAACCTTAACAGATAGCAGAAGGCTGAACACCTTTTTTTCTTTGAAATCCCCAGTCTGTAAAGTTAGCCCTATGTCAATTCATATGTTGATGGAATTAGCCACCTTTGCCTAACACACCCAGAAGCTGCAGGTAGGCACTGAAGACTGCCAGAATCCTCTAGATAGAAAGGGAATTGTCCTATGTGCCATATATGTTAATTTCTGCTTTTGAAAGTGATCACATGGTTGGATAGGAAGGAGCTCTGGACATTCTTTAGGAGGGAGCACCCAAGAACAAGATTCTGAGGGGCATTTTCGGCTGCCATGGGAAGGAGGTGGTAAAACAATGTTCCACAGGTAGAAATCCTTATGCCCGCCCCAAATATTAGTCAGTATCCAGCACATCTTTTTAACAGAACATAGCAGGTTGAGGCTGTTATATAAGGGGAAGGTTGGCTCAAATAGGTTTTTTTTCAACCTTTCTACTCACCAGGTTTTCTTACTGAAAATTGCCACCCATGCTTGCTTTTGCATTTACCGGGGAAAATGTATAGGCATCCACACGTTTTCTCCAGTTGAGCTAAAAATAGCATGGGGACAATTTTCAACAGGAAATTGGCCCAAGAGGGAAGAATTAAACTGCCTTTGGGCCCGACTGCTCCTCCCTCCCTAGTCTTGGAGCCCCAGATTCTGTATTTTGTAAAAAAAAATAACTATTAGGAAAAAATTGTAGAGGGGCAGCCATGTTAGTCTGAGGGAAAGGATCACATGTAGGTTCACTTAGTGTCACCAACCTAAATCAATAAACACCAGCCATCTGCTTAGTGTGTATGTATGGGGAAGGGTGGGGCAGGAGCAGCAATCTAATTCTATGTATTAGAGCTTCTCCTAAATGATGCCTTTGCAGCATTTAAACAGTTCATTGTACAGCTGAATACTTTGTTTAAATGGTTTGTGTCCCTATTGGATAATCTCTTATCTGAGCTCCATTATATCAATAACAGTAAGAAATTATTGATTTTTTCCTAAAGCCATTAAGTTCAATTAGCTTTACAATTCAAATGGAAAGATGGAAAATTACCTTCATCGATGATAAAAAGTAAAGGGGGAAAAACACCGTAATTTGTGAAGAATGAGAATAAAGTGGTAAAGGTAAAACAAATAAACACATATTAACATAATGCTTCTAATCGGCATCATCCAGCATTTAAAACTAGCATCCTAGCATCATTATGCTTAGTGGACTGTGCAGCAATAAGAAATTGTGATGTTGTTTACCCATTTAAGAATATATTAAAGTAGGATAAATAATAAGCAATGGGAATAGGCAGTAGGAAGAGAGAGAAATACATAAAATACACTGAAGGTTCAGAAGGAATGAACAATTATCTCATTCTCTATGTACATGTTCACATTCTCTAGTAGATTTGCTGTCTGATTAAACTGAATGGAAATGGGCCTTCTCTTACTACTGTTCAGCCTAAAATGGTACACCTGTTGAGAATAGAGTTGCCAGGTCCCTCCTTGCAACCAGTGGGAGGTTTCAGGAGGCAGAGTTAGGGCTGGAGATCAGCTTCATCTATATGATTGGGGAAAACAGCTGATAATTGAAGCGGCTCTGGGAGGAGCGGGGAGTGTAGTTGGAGGGGAGGAAACAAGATGACTCGCCTTATTTCCCCCCACCTCCAGTTACCCTCCCCGCTCCTCCCAGAGCCTCGCTGATGATCAGCTGTTTTTCCCAATCAGCTGTTTCACGCAAGGCAGGAGGACAGGGCGCAGTCTGCAGCCTGTTTTGTTTCTGTTCCTTCCCTCATTGCGGTGGTCATCTGGAGCTGCTTTTTCCCCCTCAGCTGCCCATTAGGCTCCTGATGTCACCAGGTAGGTGACACCGATGGCTCCCCCTCCCTTCCCCTGCCTGCTTCCTCCCGCCCACAGTTGAGAGTGGGCGGGTAACAGGAACAATGGGCGGTAGATTGCCTACCATGAGCAGGCAGTTGGGAACCCTAGTTGAGAATCAGGGCCCATAACAAAAAAAAACAATGTTCTTTAATGGTGTAGATGTTTCCACAATGGGACCTAATTGGCTAGCGATGGCCTCCTAATACCTCTCTTGTTTAAAGACCCATCAAAGCTTGGAGAAGGTGTCACTCTCTCTGCTGAAACCAGGACAAGGGGAAGACTTTGCTAGGGTTCCCAGGTCCCTCTTTGCCACTGGTGGGAGGTTTTTGGGTCAGAGCTTGAGGAGGGTGGAGTTTGGAGAGGAGAGGGTCTTCAATGCCATAGAGGGACTTCAGTACCATAGAGTCCAATTGCCAAAGTGGCTCTGCCCCAAATCTCTCGGTATTTCCCAACTCAGAGCTGGCAACCTTATCTGTGGTACACCCGCCTTTTAAACACTGGAAGGCCATTATTTTGAAGGGCAGAAGGCCTGGCCTCTGGATTGAAAGGCTGACGTGGAGGACCTTCTGGGGACTGAGGCATGCTTTACCTGACTCCCTCTCTACACCTGCTGCCTCCCTGACATGATTCACAATTCCAATATTGTCAGGAGTGGAACTATTGAAAGCAGGAATCTTTGGTGCAGGAGGGTAGCCTTTCACGAATTGATATATCCAATCCTGTACTGTAACTATTGGGCATTTTATCGGGTCAGCAATACCATTCGCACACCCTTACTGTGAGCTGCCACCTTCAGTGTGCCAGAAGTGCTCATCTCAGTGAGACTTACACTGTCTACAAATGTAAAGAATTTTTCTTACTACTTTTATGAAACAATATTTTAGTCGAAGTTCAAAATGATATAAAATATTAAATTAGAGATAAGGGAAACAACAAGCTCGGTAAATAAAACTGAAGATGCTATAGAAAACTACAACCTCCTTTTCAGTTAGATTTGTGATGGCTTCACAAGACTGCTGTTTTTAAAGATCACAGGCTGCATGGGGAGTTTTTAATGCCTGTTTTCAATTACTATTCCCATAGGAAAATAATTTTACAGCTTTTAATTCATCTTCTAATAGTCTACAAAAGCAAGCAAGAAAACAGGATTTATGTATTTTATTTCTCCAAACAGATTTGGAAAGACGTCTGCAATTTTTTTTGTCTCAGATAAGCCGCCTTCCCTCTTTCCCTCAAATTTCACATGCAGTGCCCATAACCTAGCCACCTGTGCAATGCTAGCTGAGTTATAAATCCCATTAGGACATTTTACAATATTTCAGGAAGAAATATTTTATGTACACGGTGGAAATTTCAAAGCCCCAGTTCCCACTGAATATTATTCATGGCCTCAGTATCGCTCATGAGCTGCTCAATATCCTACAGGATTGGGCCAGTGAATTTCTCACTTGCAAGAAAGTGCATCTACTTTGCGATCATGTCATTTCAGTTCCCAACTGAATTCATACTATTGATTTCTTCCATAACAGCGATCAGACACAATGAGTGAACAAAGCAACTGTCCAGCCAGACCCAAACATACAATCAAGCAGTATTGAAACTCCAGTGTTAATTTAATTTCCAGTGACCCAGCCACAAGATTGGCTTCTACAGGGAGCAAATCTTTCTTTTCTAATCTCTTGCGCACAGACCACAAATATTAATGCTTCATTTGAAGGGCAGACCCTGTTACTGAAGCCTTCACCTGGAAGGACTGTACCCAGTATTATTTTTGTTTTGTTTTTTAAAGTGCCACTACTCATATATAAGGATAGCTACAGAAAAGGTGCTGATACTCAGTACTAGTGAGTGCTGTCATAAGAAAATCCCTGATTTCACCCATTATTGGGGTGCCAAGTTCATGTGTCAAGTTGCAGTCGACTCATTGTTGGGGTGCCATGTTCATGTGTGTTGTCAAGTTGCAGCCGACTCATGGCAAGCCCTTATGGGGTTTTCAAGACAAGAGACTAACAGAGGCGGTTTGCCAGTGCCTTCCTCTGCATTAGGGCTGTCGATTCGGTTCATCCTGAGCCGAAAAACAGCCAAATTTCCCCCAATTCGGCGGTTTCTAGTTCGGATAGAACCGAATTCAAAAAAGGCAGCAAAACAAGCCAAATTCGGTGAGTTTGGGGCGATCGCCGAATAAATTTGGCAAATTCGGGGGCTCCGAATCAGCAGCATAACCATAAAGGCATTAAAAACACATTTGCGCCTTTCCGCAGCTCTGGGGGGGCATGTTTGGAGGTAGAGGTCCCAAACTTTCAGCGTAGCTTGAGGTGACCCTTCTTGCAAGAACCCCCAAGTTTGGTGATGATTGGGGCAGGGGGTCCTGAGTTATGGGGCCCGGAAGGGGTTCCCCCAAAATCGCCCACAGGAATAAAGGCATTAAAAACACACTCGCACATTTCCATGGCTCTGGGGGGGGATTTTTGGAGGTAGAGGCCCCAAACTTTAAGCGTAGCTTGAGGTGACCCTTCTTGCAAGAACCCCCAAGTTTGGTGACGATTGGGGCAGGGGGTCCCGAGTTATGGGGCCCGGAAGATCCATTTGGGGGCTTTCTCTATAATTCTCTATAATTTTTTTCCTGTGTGTGGGGGAGATTCTGTGTGTGTGTGAGAGAGAGAGAGGGGGGAAGCCAAAGGGGGGTGGGTTTACCTGTTCTGCTGGGGGGTGGGCTTGATTGCCTCTGTGTGGGACTGTGCTTTCTACTGTTTTCACCGGTTGCCAACTTCATGTGGAGTTAACTGTGGGTCAGTGAGTCTCTTCTAGCTGGTTCCTGTTGTTTCTGATGGGCTGTGCAGCCGCTCCTGTTGTTTCGAATGGGCTAGCCTGTCATTCGTTTTAGTACACCCCCTGTAATGTATTTCAGTGGAGTCAATGCAAGTCAACCGACATTCCCCTCTCCCATTATCTTCAATGGGCTGGGCAGCCTCTCCCATTGCTTCCAATGGGCTGACTTGTCATTCATTTTAGTACATTCCTTTTAATGGCTTTATTCCATAGGCAGATGGGGGGACCCCTTCTGGGCCCCATAACTTGGGGGCCCCTGACCCAATCTTCACAAAACCTGGGGGTTCTTGCAAGAAGGGTCCCCTCAAGATACGCTGAGATTTTGGGATCTCTACCTCCAAACATACCCCCCAGAGCTGTGGAAAGGCACAAACGTGTTTTTAAATGCCTTTATTCCTGTGGGCGATTTTGGGGGTGGACCCCTTCCAGGCCCCATGTCTCGGGACCCCCTGACCCAATCGTTACAAAACTTGGGGGTTCTTGCACGAAAGGTCCCCTCAAGCTACGCTGAAATTTTGGGACCTCTACCTCCAAACATGCCCCCCCCCCGAGCCACGGAAAGGCGCAAATGTGTTTTTAATGCCTTTATTCCTGTGGGTGATTTGGGGGGACCCCTTCCGGGCCCCATATCTTGGGACCCCCTGACCCAATTTTTACAAAACTTGGGGGTTCTTGCAAGAAGGATCACTTCAAGCTATCCTGAAATTTTGGGACCTCTAACTCCAAAAATGTCTCCCCCCCGGAGCCCCACTGAATTCCTTGGATCTGAATTGGGGGAGTTCGGACTTTGGCATTTCCCAAATTGAAACAGGCCGAATTTTGCCGAATCTGAATTTTACCGATTTTTTTTCAACAGCTTTACTACATAGCAACCTGGGTATTCCGTGGTGGTCTCCCATCCAAATACTAATCAGGGCTGACCCTGCTTCTGAGATCAGATGAGATTGGGCTATACCATGCTCCCTTCCCTCTGCCAAGTTCATAATAGATTCCATATTCACACATATACCGAGGGGAGGGGGAAGTGCCCTACAAAACGGAGATCTCCAGTGGAGATAATCCAGGATAGGAGCCTCTCTTGGCGAGCCAAAGAAGCTATACAGTAGGATAAGAGCAGCACCAGGTTGTGTACAGTATCCCATAAATTTGCTCTGAATATTATTTTAAAAATAAAATACATGAACCAGGTCCTGAAAGGGAAGGAAATAATCTGGAAATTTGTTTTTTGCTACTCTTTTAAAGATGTGCTATGCTTACTAGGGCTGTCGATTCGGTTCGTCCCAAACTAAAAAGCAGCCGAATTTCCCCTGATTCAGCGGTTTTTAGTTCGGATGGAACCGAACTCAAAAAAGGTGGGAAAACGGGGAGTCGAATCCAGCGAGTTTGGGGTGTTCAACGAATAAATTCGGCAAACTCAGGTTTCGGCGCAGCAGCATAACCGTCAGTTAGTAAGCATCATTCTCTCGCAGCCAATCGGTGGCCAAGCTGGGTCTTCTTCTGGCCAATCAGTCGCGATTGAGTGCATGAGCCCAGCTGCTGGGCGGACCGGGGAGAGAAAGAGAGAGTATCTGTTTGTGTGAGAGAGACATCCCCCTTGGGGGGGGGGTGCGTGTGCACATTCGAGCCATTCCGTGGCTGCAGGGGGCGCATTTTTTGGGGTAGAGCTCCCAAACTTTCCCAAACTTTGGGGTAGAGCTCCCACCCTTCTTGCAAGAACCCCCAAGTTTTGTGAAGATTGGGTCAGGGGGGCTGAGATATGGGCCCCGAAAGGGGTCCCCCCTCCTTAATGTGCATCTCTGACAATGGGGGTTTGCAATTAGCAGAGCTTGCCGCCCACACCCAAAGTTCCCAGCCCCGAGAAACAGCTGAGCTGCGGGGAGCAAGGGCGGGGCAGGTGCGAAGAAGATGGAACAGAAGACATCCACAGTAAGACCCGTTTTGGGGCTTTTCTCTATAATTTTTCTCGTGTGTGTGTGTGTGTGGGAAGCAGTCTGTGTGTGTGTGGGGAGGGAGCAGTTTCTGTGGGGGGGGGAAGCCAAAGGGGGCTTTTGCCTGTTCTGCCTGGGATGTGTGTGCCCCCTCGAGTCTTTCTCTCCCTGATTTGAGGGGGGGCTTCAGTTGTGTGCCCTCAGGTTTTCCCTCATTCATAAGATGGGTTAGGTCTATTTTGATGCTTGCTCAAAACTGGTTTTCAAATTGTGACTTAAAGAATGCATTTGCCTGGTCCCGAGTCCGATGCAAAAGGGGAAATTTCACCCCCCCTGCTCCTTTAGCATGCCTCTGTCCCTTTCCATGGTTTGCAAACTCCCAGGTGTCACGTGTTGCTTTGCATGGTTGCAAACGTGTTGCATTGCATGGTTTGCATGGTTGCAAACCTGTTGCTTTGCATGGTTTTCAAACTTCTTCGCACCTGCCCCGCCCTTGCTCCCCCCAGCTCAGCTGTTTGTCGGGGCTGGGAGCTTTGGGAGTGGGCGGCAAGCTCTGCTAATTGCAAACCCCCATTGTCAGAGATGCACATTAAGGAGGGGGGACCCCTTTCAGGGCCCATATCTCAGCCCCCCCTGACCCAATCTTCACAAAACTTGGGGGTTCTTGCAAGAAGGGTCCCCTCAAGCTACGCTGAAAGTTTTGGACCTCTACCCCCCAAAATGCCCCCCCCGGAGCTGCGGAAAGGCACAATTGTGTTTTTAATGGCTTTATTCGGCCGAATTTTTTCCTGAACTCCGGATCTCATGCCGAATTGCATGGACCCAAAGTGGGGGAGTTTGGACTTCGGCATTTCCCAAATAAAAACGGGCCGAATTTTGCCAAATCCAAATTTTACCGAATTTTTTTTTCAACAGCCCTAATGCTTACTAGAGTAGCATTGAGGCACAACTTTGGGTGCCTAGGAAGTAATATTGTAAAGAGGAGTGGTGGCTGGGGCATGACTCGGAAATTTATCAGAAATGGTGACGATCCCAAGTTCAAGATAGTGACAAGCTTTGAGAAGCTGATGTTACAAGACAAAACTCCAACTTCAAAAATATATACAATTATATTGTCGAAAGCTTTCACGGTCAGAATTCATTGGTTCTTATAGGTTATCCGGGCTGTGTGACTGGGGTCTTGGTATTTTTTTTCCTGACGTTTCACCAGCAGCTGTGGCAGGCATCTATTGTGGACTACAGTCCACAATAGCCATGCAGATTAGCTTTGGATTTCACACATTAACAGATCACTTCAGGATACAATGGTTCCATATTAACATCCCACACCCTCATTACCACATTATCTTGATACTTACAGGACAATGATTAGCACATTACCTTTGATACTTTTTGCAGGACAATGATTCAGCTCAAACCCAACCCCTTTCTGACTATATATTACTCTTCCTACACACTTGACACTGAGAGACACTGTCCTTCAGTGTTAATCCTCTGTAGATGCCTGCCACAGCTGCTGGTGAAACGTCAGGAAAGAAAATACCAAGACCACGGTCACACAGCCTGGATAACCTACAAGAACCAATATATCATTTTGGTCTGAAATAGTGAAATGTCTAACGGTTGGAATGGAGGATGATATTCCATGTAAACCCGAGATATTCTTGTTAAATCTGGTACCTAATCTAGCTAAAGATCAATTTTGTATGGTGTTACATATGATAATGGTGGCTAGAACGACCTTTGCCAGTCACTGGAAACAAAAATCAACTCCAAAAATAGAGGAATGGCCGGTTAAAGTTAAAGAAATATATGTTTTAATTAAGTTAACACCATATCAGAAAAACAGAGATACAATAAGACTGGATGCAGTATGGTCACATACAATAAGTAAAATAGAGAATTTCATAAATAAGGGTTGGAAATAGGAATGCGTTGCGCTCAGTCAGGACGTAATGATGAATATGAAGACATAGAAATAAGCTGTAGCATGGGAGACTTGATCTTATTGTGTGTGTGTGTGTGTGTGTGTGTATACACACACACACACATACACACACCATATTTTTCGCTCCATAAGACGCACTTTTTTCCTCCTCAAAAGTGAGGGGAAATGTCTGCACGTCTTATGGAGCGAATGTGTGTGAATCCGGCCCCGGGGAGAAGGGCAAAGCTGCCTAGGCAGCGCAGAGCAGTTTAACCTCCCCCCTCCCCCCGTGCTTCCCGGTCCCGAGGAGTCCCGGGAAAGGGGGCAGTGGGTCTTTAAACTGCTCTGCGCTGCCTGCCCAGGCAGCGCAGAGCAGTCTAACCTCCCCCCGCACTTCCCGGTCCTGAGGCTCAACTGTTGGGCGGTGACCCGCTCAACAGCTGAGCCTTGGGACTGGGAAGCACGCGGGGGTGGTGGTGCGGAGGTTAAACTGCTCTGCGCTGCCTGGGCAGGCAGCGCAGAGCAGTTTAAATACCCCCCCCCGCCCACCTTCCAGGGAGTCCCTGGAAGCCGGGCAAGGGGTCTTGAAAGTTCTCCATGCTGCCATCCCAGGCAGCGCAGAGCAGTTTAAATACCCCCCTGCCCGGCTTCTAGGGACTCCCTAGAATCCAGGTGGGGGGTCTTGAAAGTGCTCTGTGCTGCCTGGGATGGCAGCGTGGAGAACTTTCAAGACCCCCCGCTCGGCTTCCAGGGACTCTGCTTTAAAGCCTCCTCTAAAAACTTGTTTTCACCTCTAAAAACTAGGTGCGTCTTATGGTCAGGTGCATCTTATGGAGCGAAAAATACGGGGTATATAGTATTTTAAATTACGAAGACTGTCAGTAATTCTGCTTTTTTTTAGTTGTTGTTATTGTCATTGGTTTTTTTCTAATAAAATTTTTAAAAAGACAGTGACAAGCTTTTTACTTTAGTTTTTTCAAAGACCCAGTCCCATGAAGATACATTATACTGAATACTGGTCAAGGTTTGACTGCAGGCAGCTCTCCAGGGTCTCTGATAGAGATCTTTGACAACTGACATCACCTACTAATACCTAATCCTTTCAGCTGGACTTGCCAGAGACTGACAGTGCAATCCTAAGGAGAGTTACTCCAGTCTAAGCCCATTCATTTCAATAGGCTGAGACTGGAGTAACTAGGGTTGCCAACTGACAGGTAGTAGCAGGAGGTCCCCTGCTAATTCGACTGATCTCCAGCCAATAGAGATCAGTTCACCTGGAGAAAAATGGCAGTTTTGGCAACTGAACTCTATGGCATTGAAGTTCCTCCCCTCCCCAAACCCCGCCCTCCCCCGGCTCCGCCCCCAAAACCTCCTGCTGGTAGTGAAGAGGGACCTGGCAACCCTAGG
The DNA here is from genome assembly GCF_029931775.1 of Euleptes europaea. Taxonomy (NCBI): domain Eukaryota; kingdom Metazoa; phylum Chordata; class Lepidosauria; order Squamata; family Sphaerodactylidae; genus Euleptes; species Euleptes europaea. The sequence continues at coordinate 67,500,076 of NC_079313.1, read as the reverse complement.
AGTAACTCCTCATAGGATTGCACTGTGAATCTTCTTAGCACAAGCACATGATCTAGCACTAAGCTGTGGGGAGGGGCTGTGGCTCAGAGGTAGAGCATCTGCTTAGCATGAAGAATGTCTCAGGTTCAATCCCTGACATCTCCAGTTGAAAGGAGCAGGCAGTAGGTGATGTGAAAGATCTCAGACTGAGACCCTGGAGAGCCGCTGCCAGTCAGAGTAGACAATACTGACCTTGATGGACCAAGGGTCTGATTCAGTATAAGGCAGCTTCATATGTTCATATGTATGGTCCCACTCCTGGTGGAGCAATCAGGAATTAGGAAATCTGTGAAATGCTGGATTCCTCTGAGGACTGGGCAAGAGAGGTTCTTGAAAGGCTGGCCTATTAAGTCAGGTAACAAGGCAAGATGAAGAGCCCCGTGGCGCAGAGTGTTAAACTGCAGTACTGCAGTCAAAAGCTCTGCTCACGACCTGAGTTCAATCCCGACAGAAGTCGGTTTCTGGTAGCCGGCTCAAGGTTGACTCAGCCTTCCATCCTTCCGAGGTCGGTAAAATGAGTACCCAGCTTGCTGGGGGTAAAGGGAAGATGACTGGGGAAGGCACTGGCAAACCACCCCGCAAACAAAGTCTGCCTTGGAAACGTCGGGATGTGACGTCACCCCATGGGTCAGGAATGACCCGGTGCTTGCACAGGGGACCTTTACCTTTTTAACAAGGCAATAGGGAAAAGCTCTTTAGCTTAATTTATATGAATTTGGAAGCTACTTTAAATGATTCCACATTGGGTGAAGGATTCTACTCTGTGGATCAGATGGTTTTCAATATCCCCTTGAACAGCTTACTATCTATCAACAACTGCCACGTGAAGCACTTTTTTTTAAAGTGCCTCTGTGTGGTAATCATGATGTAAGGATATGCTTTGCTGACACCCGATAACTTGCTAAGTCATGTAAACAAAAGGTCCCACATATAAATTGTATATTGGGTTGTAAAACCCAATGAACTTATCAATATTCACAGACTTCTGCTCTTTTTTGGGGGGGGGGATCTCTCTGCTGCAGTGTTTTTAATTCTCCCTACATTGGTCACAGTATTGATTTTTTTCTTTAGCTGCAATTACTCATAATGAGAGGGCAACAAAGCATCCATCCCAGATTTCAAGCCCTTGGTGAGATATCACCTAGAGTTTCACTATTGATTTAATTTCCAAGGAACATATCCAATTTTAATTGGGTAAACTGTTGCTTCCATAGGTGTCGGAGGAGCACTTCCCATTTAATATTTCAAAAGAAATTGTGTGTAAGAATTGATTTCCAGATGTTAAGTTGTTCTCAGTGCCAATGCTAAATCTATTTCTGAAGGCAGCAAGTGTGAAATTCAAATGTACAGTGGAAAAATACCTGACCAAGTGTTTTTCAGATTCAGCTTATTTCATGTTGATCTATCTTTTTACTTAAAATTCATGCATATGCTTGACATATTCCAATGGATATTTGTTACACGTGCAGGCATATTTTAAAAAACGAATCCCAGTGTATTAAAGAGATTCTTATACTGGTTGGCATTATTGGGATATCAATTTATTTTCCATGTAAAGTTTCCCAACAGAATGTACATAACTAAAAAAGGTAAAGGTAAAGGTCCCCTGTGCAAGCGCCGGGTCATTCCTGACCCATGGGGTGACGTCACATCCTGACATTTCCAAGGCAGACTTTGTTTACGGGGTGGTTTGCCAGTGCTTTCCCCAGTCATCTTCCCTTTACCCCCAGCAAGCTGGGTACTCATTCAATTGTATGTGCATGTGATATGCCTGCACCTCACTATGCATAGTAGTAAACCAGCTGAGTCCTGTGCAGATAATAAAACAACACAGTGAGGCCACTCACAAACAAGGTAATAGGGGTAAGGGGACTTCCTAAGTATGTGGTGGTGGAAAGTGCTGTCAAGTTGCAGCCAATAGGGTTTTCTAGTCAAGAGACATTCAGGGGTGTTTTGCCCTTGCCTGCCTCTGTGTAGCAACCCTGAACTTCCTTGGTTGGTCTCCCATCCAAATACTAACTGACCATACTTAGATCTGATGTGATTGGGCTAGCCTGGGCCATCCAGTTCAGGGCCTTCCTAAGTATATGGGGGAGGGGAGATAACTTTATAATTCAACAACACCCTGCCGCTAAAACAAGCATGAAAAACCGAGCAGATGGAATATTGAGAGCAGCTTCCAGTTAAAGGAGAGAGGGAGAGAAGAAATCATTGTGCTCAGTTCCCTACAACCATGATTCTTTGCAGGCCCCTAGCCTGTGATTATGGGCTGGACCTAATTGTGATCATTAAAACAGCAAAACTGGGTATCCCACAGATAAGCTACCGTATTTTTCGCTCCATAAGACGCACTTTTTTCCTCCTCAAAAGTGAGGGGAAATGTCTGTGCATCTTATGGAGCGAATGTGCGCACAGAGCCGGCTGGGCGCGCTGGAACGACGCGAGCCGGCTCTGTGCGCCCCGTTCCAGTGCACCCAGACTGCTCTGTGCACCCCGCCCGCTTCCCAGCTGGCCGTAGGGGCAGGGAAAGCCGGCTCGTGTCGTTCCAGCACGCCCCGCCGGCTCTGTGCGCCCCGCCGGCCAGCTGGGAGGCGGGCGGGGCACACAAAGTTGGCTTGCGTCGTTTCAGCGCAAACCGGCTTTCCCCGCCCCAACAGTCCCGACGTGAACGTGCCCAGCCGGCTCTGTGCGGCCCCGCCTGCCTCCCAGCTGGCCGTCGGGGCAGGGAACGCTGGCATTCGCTCCATAAGACAAGTTTTTAGAGGAGGAAAACAAGATTTTTTCTTGTTTTCCTCCTCTAAAAACTAGGTGCGTCTTATGGAGCGGTGCATCCTATGGAGTGAAAAATACGGTAGTGTTTTTACATGCTCATGGGTCCTCCAAGATATACAGAAATATATGGATTTGTAAATAAACTAAAACATTGGGGGAAACCTAGGGGGACCGAATCTCCCACAATAGTGAGATTCCTTCTGCCCCCGCCTCTGTTGCCTGTGGCTTTCCAGAACAGAAGTAGGAGAAAATTTGAGGGTAAAAGTGAAGTTATGGCTACATCACTTCTGGTCACTTAATGGGAAGTAACACCATCTGTTGTGATGCTCTGGTAATCCTCCAAAATGTTTAGTTTTTTGGGGTTGCTAGAGCATTGCATATCATGTAACATTACTTACCTGACTTGATGTGATGTTGCAGCATCATGTGATGCTGCATGCTGCCTTGCCCTGCCCCCCAAACCCTAAGTAAACCCCAGACTGATGGAACTACCAAAGGAACAGAATGTTGAGAACATTTGAGTATAAATAAAAAGGGGAAAGGAGGGGAAGAGAAATTAGATACCTCAGGTCACTGCAAGAATCTCAGAGGGGAGATATTGATCATTGGAAACAGCATCAGAGGTGCCAGGGAAGGCAGGGAAGAGACATCTCCACAAACCTCTCAGTTGGCTAGCCAGCTTCCTACTTGTCTGCCTGTCTGGCCATGGCAGTGCAAACAGAAGCTGCAACTCCAGTTTGCATCACAGTAAATGTGTAGTGACAGAGGAGGTGGCATGGAGGAGATATCATTCTCGATGTGAAAGGATATAAACCTTACGGGGTAGCCATAAGTCAGCTGTGACTTGACGGCACTTTCCACCACCACCACACATGCATGTATGTGTGTAAAGTGCTGTCAAGTCACAGCCAACATATAGTGAACCTGTAGGGTTTTCAAGGCAGGAAACTAACAGAGGTGGTTTGCCATTGCCTTCCTCTGCATAGTGACCTGAAATTCCTTGGTGGTCTCCCACCCAAGTACTAACCAGGGCTGACCTTGCTTAGCTTCTGAGATCTGATGAGATCAGGCTAGCCTGGGCCATCCAGGTCAGGGCTACACACACATGAGTGACATAGAATTACATACAGATCTGGGGAGAAAGCTTCAAGGAAGAAACCTTAACCTGTGTGTGTGTGTGTGGGGGGGGAAGCCTGTGCAGTTAGAAAGAGCAGAATCTAATATTGTGTCTTGAAATGATACAACTTTCTATGCATGCTTAAGAATGCTCATGGCAATAAAAGCTAAAATTATAGGATAAAAGCATTAACAGAAATATACTTTGAACGTAGCAGGAAGGAATTATGTCCCTGTAATACGACACTGTAAATACAACAGTTCCACATTGTTCGTACAAACCCTTACACCTACACACTCTCTGAATACACTGATAGCTCCCAGTAGGTATAGATTTATTGCCTAGTATTCATTCCCTCTTAGTAATAATATCAATTTGGCTGCTAGTTTTTGTTTTGACTCAGTGTTTAAGAATCAGCAGGGCAATAAAGCTATTTAAATGGAAATCTCATTCACATGTACAGCCCTCTGATTGGCAGATCCTTAACTATTCTACAATTGTTGGCTGTTTATGCATCCCTTCTCCTCATGAAAGGCTAGAATTTGATTATTTAGCACACATATGCTTTCCTTGCAACAGTTTACAATAGATATTAGACTTGTTAAATAGGTTGATTTTTTTGAAAATTTATTTGCTAAATTTTATTTATTTGCTAAAATATTTATACCCCGCCTTTCCTCTTTGCGCAAGGCTTCTTACGAGTGATAATTAAAACATTGCACATTAAAATCAAATAAAATAAAAGATCCCAAATACCTCCCACCCAAGAGACCTGCTGTTCATACCACATCAAAAGGCCTGGCAAATAAACAAGCCCTGCAGAACCTCCTGAAGATCTCCAACAGGGAGGCTTCTCTCACGTCTTCAAGGACCCCATTACATGGTGGGAGGAGGGTTGCAACAGAAAAGGCCCAAGCTCTGGTCGATGCCAAGTAGGGGCTTTTCTGCATTCTCATTGCTGCAGAGAAGCAATAAGAAACCATACATATGCAACAATCTGCAATACAATTTAGACTAATTTACCATGCTCAGTAAAAAGAGAAGGAGTTGCTCTTAATTTGCCATCAAATTGTCATTTGAGCAGAGGATTGTGCGTATGTCACTGCTAGGAGATTCTGGGTGCCTCCCCAAATGCACCATCCTTGACCATTTTAGCCATTGGCTAAGTGTGGGTTTTATACTGGCTTTTTTAATGGGTTTATGATGTTGGTTTTAACTCTGTATTTAAATGGTGTTTTATCTCTGGAAACCCCTTGAGCTTATCTTAAGGAAAGCAGTATATGAATAAGTAAATAAATCTTTCCACCTTCAGGATACCAATGTGATAAATATATGAAAGGGCGTATAAATGTCACAAGATTATGAAAATTTTAATCAAGATATTAAATACTTACAGACGTCTGAAAGACAAACCAGTATTGTTTGGGTAGTATTAAATAAAGCAAAATGTTCAGGGGCCGATTGCAGTAGACCAGCAGAGTCCCCTGGGCCTCGGCTCTCTGATTGGCTTTGTGGTAATCGACATTTTAGCAATAATGGGGATGGATCCATTTTTCCCCTCAGACTTTGCTTCCCAATTAAGCTGCATAGCAGAGAGAGCCACCGGGAACTGTGACTGATGTTACTAGCAAATTGTTTCACACATGCTTCTCATCCAAATACAGGGGCTTAAAGCTAATGCCTGTGCCTACATTTATAAAACCTGTTGGAAACCGGCACCAAACAACTAACTAGGGGCTTACATCTGGTGACGTGCTGGAGTGAGTTGCAGAAAGTACCATGCACCCACATTAACTGTCTAAACCACTGGAGCCAAAGATGGCCCAGCACTCCAGTAAGTGAATCTGAACATGTTGAAGAATCATCCTCACCATAAGACTCCGTGAAATCAATTGGCTCTCTCAGTAATTTGCTGTAACAATAGCTTATAACATGATAAATGAGTCCCTTCAGTAGAACAGATGACTCTCTTACAGCTATGTCCAATTTATCATTTGTTATTTCCTACAGAACTGATCAAAAAATAAACATGTTGATATATGAGAGATGCTTTTCCATACTCCTTTGTTTTCTAGGACAGCCAGAATTACCGATTCACGGCCAAACCGGATGAGACACTGGAGTTCCATGTATTTTTTTCCTTCTAAATTGTTTATTTATTTGGAAAATTTATATGCTGTCTCTCCAGAGACCTGCTAGAGTCAGGGGGTTACCACACTTGTATTCCCAGTGATGTATTAAGAGTTTGAAAACATTATAAAAAATACTGTTCACGCTTTGTTTGGCCCCTTTAGCTGTGAAGACGTCTTCCAACCATTTATAAGCCGTAGTATCCAATAACCCTTTTAAAGCAATGTTTTTTATAACATTTTTAAAACTGTTAATACATCGCTGGGAATACAAAGTGCGGTAACCCCCTCAGTACACAGTAAATAGCAGTACCCAAGGCACTGATTCAAATCAGTATTGTGGTGAGGGGGTTTAAGTCCCCCATCTGCCATTTTCCTGATCCTGTGGTATTGCGATTTACCCCGGTGGACAAACTTATAGATTCTGATTGGAATTGTCAGACAGTGGCTGGCACCTGGTGGGAGACTGGGGGATGGGGACATGAGGAGGGCATTGCATCAACAGTATGACATCATTTCTAGGGCAAACCTGGAAGTGACATCATGACATCAGTGCAATGGTCTTACCATAGAGATTCCCGTGAATCCTAGAGCATTGTGTTTACAGTGTGATGTCTCTTCCAGATTTGCCCCAGAAATAACATACCATTAATGAGATGGCTATTTTTAAAATCCTTTTCCCCCTGCTACCCTACCAAGCAGCCCTAATTCTGATACAGAGCTGTATGCTTGCCACAATTATACAAATTGCAGCTTGCTGGGGGTAAAGGGGAGATGACTGGGGAAGGCACTGGCAACCTACCCCGTAAACAAAGTCTGCCTAGTAAACATCGGGATGTGACGTCACCCCATGGGTCGGGAATGACCCGGAGCTTGCACAGGGGACCTTTACCTTTACCTTTTCATGAATTATTAATGTAAGGCACACTTAATTCTTAATTTTGTAAAGGAAGGTGTTTTGACAGTTGTTAAGATGTTTGATTTACTGAACATCTGTATAATTGATTATAACAACAAAGAAAAATAGGAGCAAACCTAAAAGATGTTTAATAAGAACATAAAATGGCATGCCACATTTTGCTAACACAACATAAAGAGCAAGGATAAAATAAAAGGTGATAAACAGAGGATTTGTGTTTAGAGAATTCCAGACTCTTACATATCCCTACAGATGATAATAAGAGATTGGCTATATAATTCTTGGAGTTGCAAGCACTTAGAAATTATCGGTTACCATGGTTTCAGTACTCAGGAATCACCCTTGGCTTCCTCAGGACATCCTTGGCATCCTCAGGGGTCAGGAAGTAATTTTCCTCCAGACCACATAGGCCAGGGATTCTGGAGATTTTTTGCCATCTTCTGGGCATGGAGAAGGGATCACTTGGCGGGGGTGGGGGGAGGTAGCTGTGAATGTCCTGCAATGTGCAGTGGGTTGGACTAGATTACCCTGGAGGTCCCTCCCAACTTCTTGTTTTGATGATTCTATGATATGCCTATTCCTGCTTTCTGGAAACAAAATGGATTCCTTCCTCCTTCTTGGTGTGTGAAATGGCCAAAAGAGCTTCTCAATGCTCACTAGTTTTATTTTCTGCCTTAGCCCACCCCTCGGCAGACTCTCTTTACTCTTCCTGCCTTCAGCAAGGCCCACTCTGTACTTTGGCCTCCTGAGGCTCTTTAGCTTAGGTGTGATGGTAGCCCAATGCACATAACAGTCCCACTGCATTCACTGAGCACGTAGGGGGAGTGGAAGAGAGCTTGCCGGCCTACCCACTGCCCCGACACAATTGAATTGCCATCTGGAGGAGTGACTGCATGTTGGAAGTAGCTGAACACTCTCCCTCCCCATGATCACCAGCACTGGTTTTGGAATGTTGCTGATAAAGAGGAGAGAGAATTTGCATGGCCACTTCCTCCATGTGGTCACCCCTGCAGATGACCAGGCGATTGCATGGAGCAAGCGGGGGTGAGTGGGCTGCCTCCCACTTTCTTTCCTGCACATTCAGTGAACTTGTGGGGTTGCAGTGCACTGGGCTTAGGGTTTAGGTGGGAGTCTAGCTGCCCTTGTCCTCCTCTTGCTCGGGCCATCTGTATAGGCTCTGTGCTTGAGAGGTGACTCATGCTCATTTCGCCTCTCCTCTTTCCCCTCTACCAGACAGCAAACCACTTTATAAAATTTGAGCCTGTACAGAGTGCAAGCCCAGAAATTTTCCTTTGGGTCTGCAAACTTTGGGCACCAATCCTGGCGAGTAAGATGCTTCACCACACTTCAGTCTACAAAAACGTACTAATCAGAGGTTACATATGTGACTTGCTTTGCCGTTCATGTTGACGAATCTGTAGCTGAAGCTAATTGTTTAAATGCCATCTCCCTCTTGAGCAAATACAAATAATTACTGAGAACATCAAACTTTTGTCATACCACTGCATATTATCTATCAAATTCTAGAAGATTAAACATAGCAGTACAACTACAAAAAAAATCTGATGTTAATTAGATATTGTCAGATAGGCTCTCTGTCGGCCCCGGATATGAAACAAGATGGTTCCTCCCACGGACAAAATGGAGTTTTTTGTGCACTCCGTTCCTCCCAGTTTGCACCCGGTCTCCTGCCCTAGATCTGCACCTCAATGGAGACCCACCTGAGTAATCGCTGATCTGATACCGGGTCCCGCAAAACAATGCCGGAAGCCCGGGAAGATCAGCCAGTTAACGCACACATTTATTTCCTATATGCGTTAAGTCTTTACCAGTAGTTAACTTCTGTATTGTTTCTTTGTCTTTGAAACCTAATAAACCCCATTGTATTTACCCTATATATGTACCGATGCTTCCCCATGCCTGTATTCTAGCCTTAAGTTTCTATGATCTGCTGAACTCGCTGACTTTCTGAAATAAAACTTTTAACTCGCTGCACCGTCTGGAGAGAAGTCTTTATTACCAGGAACGCAATGTGTTGCTGAGACCTGACAGATATCAAGCACCCAATACTGTCAAGCATTATATACCCATGTTTTTTTTTAAATATGTCTTTGGAAATGTCATGTTTTCTGAAAAATTGGAATTGTTTGTTGATGGGAACAGCTGAAAAAAATATTTCCTGCCACTATTTATCTTCTTTCACAATGCACAGCCACAGGGAAGTGCAGGGTTTGTTTCAGGCTATTGTAATTAAACTGGGCAAGTCTGAAACCCAATACAGTCCCTAGAACTGAGTGTGAAAACATGTCACAGAGTCCCCTGTGACCCCAGAAAGCATGGATTCTGTGGTGTCATTCCGTGGTTTTTTGGCACATTTCAAAATATTTTACAAAGACAGAAAGCTTGAAAATCATTTTGATTAAAATATTGTGAAGTGTACTCCCACTTTCAGTACTGTGAGGTATTACTTTAACATTACATATAAATTACCAAATACTGAAATACTGAAACCATTAGTATGAAAAAATGGGTGATGACTTTGGAATGAAAGTGATTTTCTATGTCTTTGATATATATGTGGCATGTCAGCTTGTATCATGATTAACAAAAATATGCATAAAAAAATCTTACCAGATGTGATTATCATGGCTTTTCTCCAAACTAGTAGTCAGAAGCAACATATTGCAGTGCTAAGCAGCGCTAAGACTCTACCATGGTCTTACAATAAATGTTAACTCAAGGTTTACAGCATACACAGTGTCTATATTCTAGTTCCCACTGGGACTGCTGATCAAGTATATACAATTTAAATTTAATAAAATTCCAGAGAGAATCAATTCTTCTGTACCAAAAATTTTTAAATGTCAGTATAGTCAATCATCTACAAAGAACACAGATCACATGGAAAACCTGATGGATAAAAAAGGAAAGCACCAACAGTGACTGAAGGGTTTTAGCCAATTATCTCAAGTACATGCAAAAAAACGGAGTGCTGAAGACGGCTTGCCAGAGAAAACCACAGCTGACAGGGAACACTGTATTGAAATATCAAGCTCTCTCTCTTATATATATATATCTCATGTTAGTGGGAGAAACATCTCATGTTAGTAGGAGAAAGAAGTCTCTTGAAGATGAATTATTCGGATGAAACAAAATACTGTGGGAGGTAGGGAGGTCCCTTTTTGCTACCAGAGGGAGATTTTGGGGGCAGGGCCTGAAGAGGGCAGGGTTTGGGGAGGAGAGGGACTTCAATGCCATAGAGTGCAATTGCCAAAGTAGCCATTTTCTCCAGGGGAACTGATCTCTAGCAGCCGGAGATCAGTTGTAATAGCAGGAGATCTCCAGCTAGTACCTGGAGGTTGGCAACCCTAGTTGGAGGAGTCCCACCTGCTGTGTATATAGTTTCCTTCTGTGTGGTTAGTCAGAACTTTATTCTGGAAGTATTATGGTTATCCACATTGAGGGGGAAAAACCCAAGGCATACTAATATCCAAAGTGATACCAGTGATACTGGTTCCTAAGGAAGAAGATACAACAGCATGCAGCTATAGTAATATGGTAGTTAAACAGCAACCCACCACCTCACTGGAAAGTTTGTTTTTTTTAATAGAAAGACTGTTCCTCTTCTAAGACTATTCATCTCACATTGTTATGGTAGAATACGCTTTCATGGAAAGCCTATATTAAATTTTCATTTCCCTTTAATTAGATAATCTTGCAGAACATCCATACTCACTAAAAAGAACATCCATACTCACTAAAAAAATTCTAACAAATTATACATTTTGGTAACCACTAAAAACAGGAGGGGAAAAGACATTTTACTAGCTGAATCACAAACTATGACTGCACTAATTCTCTACACCTGTCTCTTGAAATTCTAAAATGAAATACCATGAGGATTTTGCAAGTGTGTCTACTGTGTGATTAAGGCAGTATTAGCTCTAGATTAAGTAGGATGCTTTCCAGAACATTATGTAAATATTCAAAACCAATTAGTCTTATTAGTCAGGGCAAGAATAAAGTGATCCCATTTATATATCACAATAAGTGGATTTGGAAAGTAATAAAATTCAGAGAAATACTATTGTCAATATATTTATTCCTCTGCTAACAGTGTTCAAAAATATTTGATTGCAACAATCTAAAAGTGATCTGCAGACAACGTCAGATTATTATGGATGGAGAGGCAAGAGAAAATTTCACTTATAGGTACTATCACTTGCCTATCATTTCAAGTATGTAACATACTTCAGAATCTTCTAATTTGCCTTTATGATAAATAACCCATGTGACAGCTTGCTCTGATTCCCAATTACACATTTTTCCATTTCTTGATATTCCCCATGTTTTAAGGTAGGTTTTGGGCTCCCCCCCCCCAGAACATATAGACCTACTTTAAGTTATCCTATTTCTAGAAGGATTTTGACCTTCAAGGATATTTAGAAGACTATATTAAGAATTGTCAAAAGACTGAAGATCCCAGACAAGGTAATCAAACATAGATGATCAACAGTTGCTCGGCTCCAATGACAAATGTTTCCATTGCACAGCTTCAAAACTTCTTTAATAATGCCTGCGAGCAAAACTTTGAGAAAGAGAAAAAAGAGAAAACCAGTTTAAAAAAAAAAAAAAACAGGCCTTTCAAACAAAATAAGTTTGAATGATGATGATGCTTTCCCCCCTAAATTTTAAGCACCCCTGTTTATAGTTGTCATAGCCCCAATCAGTGACCCACCAATTCAGAGGAGGAGACTGATAACATCTCTGGCCCTGGATATGACTTCCTCACATAATCTTGGAAAATGAGGTCAGAGAGCCTCCAGGTCAACATATCTGAAAGTCTGGAGATGACCATGTGTTCAAATTGAAGATATCTCCCAGAATCACAGTTGATGTCCAGACTATAGAGATCAGTCCCTCTGGCGAAAATGGCTGCTTTGGAAGGTGGACTCTATGCCATTATATCTGCTGAGGTCCTTCCCCACCCCAAACTTGCCCTCCGCAGGGCCACCTCCAAATGTCCAGGAATTTCCCAACCCAGAGTTGGCAACCCTAGCTTAAGGTATCCTTTTTCTGCAACAGACCTTGAAACCAGTAATTCAGGCCAGCTAAAATCAACCCAGGAGGCACTTTGCTAAATGTCTGACACCTTGCGTTCAGCTCTTCTTCAGTACCTGACACCAATAGTAACATCAGAAACACTGAAGGAGTAATATTTTCCAGGCCCGAACAAGAACTTTGTAACTCACCAAGAGGACAGAGAACTAGGCATTGTGCATTATTATATATTTCTCAGTTTTGTGGTGGAAGTAATTGTCTGATCAAGAATTGTCCACAGTCCCACAGATTTCATGTCTGGTTTTTTCTGCCTTGCCTCAGTAGTAGGACCTTGCCTGTTCTAATCAAGACCTTCCTTTCAAATCACCCTTGTTGCTTCTAGTCTGCCTCTGAGCAACTCCTGCAGGCCTTTAGTCACCATTGGGCTGAGCTACAGAATCCAGTCTTCATCAATGACCTGTTTTTCAATTAAGGGTTTGTTCTCCCCAGCTCTCCACCCCACCCCACCCAGCATTTGAAAAGAGGAGCCATAATACAAATGTGTCTAAGATGGAATTCCATTTGGAAAAAAAAATAGTCCATAATAATATGAACAGGGTGGAAGAAAAATGGTCTGCTCTCCCTTCACCTTCTCTAACTGTCTATTATGGAGATAACAAAAACTGTGTGCATTATTGCAAATGTAGCCTTCTAGTCTTTTGTTCAGAACTGGGGTGATTTAGTCTGATTCATATTTGATTCACATCACTGTGCATTACATTAAATGGGTTGTTTGCTTTAATGTTTTGTTAAAAATCTGTGGTAGGTAAGAGTTCTCACCCTCTACCTTCCCCATTAGTTCCTTTTTGCTTTTAGGAGCATATAATCAGCGAATCTATTTCCCTAGACCTGTAATGTTTTTTCTTTCTTTTATGTCCAATAGCTTATCTTTTAAGGCATAAATTCCATGGTTTTCTTATCTGGACTCTGTCTATCCATTGTATTCATAAATGTGCTGCAGTACTCCTCTGTCAAAATTCTCACAACTGAATTCTTGCTTTTCTATCACAAAGCACGCTTTTTGTTCTTAATATTCATCCATTAGCTTGTAAAGCAATTGTTCTCAAATATCTATACATTTAGACTTATTGATCTACAGCCATGTGCTCTCTTCAAATGTATTCTTGCAGGTAATGCACTTATTATACAGTTTTCAACTTTATAGAACAGTTTCCCAGCAACTTCTGTTCCTACTTTTATTCTGACTAGAGTTGTGCAAAAAAAAAAGTAAATTTCGGGTTCAGGTTTATTGGGCCCATTTTTTTTTCCAGTGAACCCGAATACCCATTCTAGTAAAGGGGTATTTCGCCTTTATTTTTGGGTTTACTGAAAAATTCGAGTCTATTGTAGTGTACGGGGATTTTTTCCTGAAGCTCCTATGGGGGCATTTTTGGAGGTAGAGTTCCCAAATTTTCCAGGTAGCTTCAAGGGGCACTCTGTGCATGAACCCCAATGTTAGGTGAAGATTGGGTTAGGGGGTCCGATTTTATGGGGTCTGGAAGGGGTCACCCCCTCCTCCATAGAAATGCATGGTAAAGTTTACAATGTTTTTCTATAGGGAATGGGAGCTACCCCTTTTGGACCCCATAAAATCAGATCCCCGGTCCCAAACTTTACCAAACTTTGCAGTTCATGCAAGGAGAGTCCCTTGCAGCTATGCTGCAAAATTGGTGACTCTAACTTGGAAAATTCTCCCCAGGAGAATTTTAAAAGTACTTACTTTTCACAGTGTGTAATGGCTGCATCCGCACCGAAGAGTCATGGGAAAACTCAGTTTCCCATGAATGCTTGCAATGGGCCCACACAAAGCTATTGCCACCCATACATACTCTTGATTACACAGCAATCAAGAGTGAACACAATAAAAACAAAGTATAGAAGAAAGGCAAAGGAAACAATAGACTGACAACCTGAGAACACTGAGAAAAGCAAAGAGATGTCTGTGTAGTTTGTGGCTCCCGGGAATAGCTGCACCAACAGGACATATCTAGCAAGTCCAGAACACTGTTTACTTTGGGAGCAGCATCATGAGGAATGTAGCCCAAAGGGCTGAAAGGTATAAAGCAGATTATGTCTAATTTGTCCAACCACTGGGCCAATCATAATGAATAACCTGAAGCAGGGCATGGAAACCCATCAACCATTTTATCATTACAAGAAAACAACTAGAACTAATAAAATGCACTTCAACAAAAACAAATGTTTTCCTACCTACATTTAGGTAGGAAAAATCAAATGCATAATTATAGGATGGGGGAGACTTGTCTGAGCAGTAGTGTGTGTGAAAAGGATCTTGGGGTCTTAGTAGACCGAACACTGAACATGAGTCAGCAGTGTGATGCAGTAGCTAAAAAGGCAAATGCAGTCTTGGGCTGCATCAACAGAAGTATAGTGTCCAGATCATGCAAAGTGATGGTATCGCTTTACTCCGCTCTGGTTAGACCTCAACTAGAGTACTGTGTTCAGTTTTGGGCACTACAATTTAAGAAAGATGTAGACAAGCTGGAACATGTCCAGAGGAGGGCAACAAAGATGGTGAGGGGTCTGGAGACCAAGTCCTATGAGGAAAGGTTGAAGGAGCTGGGTATGTTTAGCCTGAAGAGGAGAAGACTGAGAGGGGTTATGATAACCATGTTCAAGTACTTGAGGGGCTGTCATATAGAGGATGGTGCAGAGTTGTTTTCTGTTGCCCCAGAAGGTTGGACCAGAACCAACGGGTTGAAATTAAATCAAAAGAGTTTCCGTCTAGAGATTAGGAAGAACTTTCTAACAGAGCGGTTCCTCAGTGGAACAGGCTTCCTTGGGAGGTGGCAAGCTCTCTTTCCCTGGAGGTTTTTAAGAAGAGATTAGATGGCCACCTGTCAGCAATGCTGATTCTGTGACCTTAGGCAGATGATGAGAGGGAGGGCATCTTGGCCATCTTCTGGTCACCAGGGGTGTGGAGGGGGGAGGTAGTTGTGAATTTCCTGCATTGTGCAGGGAGTTGGACTTGATGACCCTGGTGGTCCCTTCCAACTCTATGATTCTATGAAGTTGTTTCTGAAATAATATGAAGGAATAGGTACTTCATTTTATTATAAGCCTTTCATATCCCGTTAGTTCAATGCTGCATTTTCTGTCTTTCTGGACTCACTTTCATGATTGTCTAGAACGACTGGAGATCTGCATAATACATTTTTAAAATTTTGAATAAGGTCCCAAATGTCTTTTGGTTATTTTGGGTTTTGAAAGATAGGTGACAATTCCCTTTGGGGAAACATGTTCCCTTTTCAGTGCTACGCTGCATCTCAGAAGGGTACTACCTTCATGTTCAAAGGAATAAATTAAATGACTCACTAGTTAAGGTCAGAAGGAATATTACTCACTAGTTCTACTTTATACTTCATTCTCAACAAGGTATTCATTGGACATATTTAAAGAAAAGCTGCTAATTTAGATATTTGTTTCCTGATGATAACATTTAGAAAGGCAATCTATAAATGAAGTAAATAAACAAACACTAATTTAACAATATGATATAAAAGGTAGATTCAATACCAAAATGAATACTATCCATAAAGTCTTGCATTAATCTCAGAATAATGGTTGGCTCGATGCAAATGTCACCTTTATACATGCTTTGGAAATCTTTTTGAGCAAAATCAAGGGGGAAAGAAAAGGGGAAGGGAAGAACTTCCTAGATTGGCCAGACATCTCATTGAAATTCTGAATTTACTGCAGAAAAATAAATGCTACAAAAATGAGGGCAGCTAATTTCCTTGTTTTGTTTTCTGTTTGTTTTCTAGCTGATAATTCAGCCATTGGTTCCAGCCAGGAATAAATGTTCTATCCAAACACACACAGTAGTCTTTTTGTTTACCAGTCCAGCTCTAGAAATCAATGCTGTTTGAGAGTGCCAAAGATCGAAACATTGATGATCATCAGGTTTTTCTTCCACCATTTCTACGTTTTGCCAAGACTTTTGACAAGTTTCTGTCTTATGTTTCGTTGTTGTACAACATAAGGACAGGTTTAGGTTGCGCTTTTGTCCTTTAGTTGTTCATAGCGTGGTGTAGTGGTTAAAAACGGTGGTTTGGAGCAGTGGAGTCTGATCTGGAGAACCGGGTTTGATTCCCCACTCCTCCACGTGAGCGGCGGAGGCTAATCTGGTGAACTGGGTTGGTTTCCCCCACTCCTACACACGAAGCCAGCTGGGTGACCTTGGGCAAGTCATTGTCTCTCAGCCTCACCTACCTCACAGGGTGTCTGTTTTGGGGAGGGGAAGGGAAGGTGATTGTAAGCCGGTTTGATTCTCCCTTAAGTGGCAGAGAAAGTTGGCATATAAAAACCAACTCTTCTTCTTCTTCTTCTTTTTCTTCTTCATAGTAGGATAGTAAAGGTTAATACAATAATTCATACCCTAGACATGCTAATGTTATTTCCATAGCTGTACATTACATGATCAAAGTCATGATTCTGCAAATCCCACAAAGGAAGACGTGATTTCATACACTTTGTGTTTGTTGACATATATGTGAGCACTATTGGATCCCAACTCCCCTTTGTTGATTTAGTCTTCAATTTGTGTGGCATGTATCTGTGGCAACCGAGTCCAAATTACATAGTGATTGGATGGTAGGCATGGAGTAGTTTCATTCAGAATTGACTCCTGTTTGACAAACATATGACAGAAGGTTATTCTCCAACTGCAGCATTTGGATCTGGGGCTAGATTTGGCCAGATGAAAGTATGCCTAAGCAACATGGAGTAATACATGGCCTTATGTATGTAAGTAGTTTAGTGTATCTGTGTTATATAGAGTGGATGTGGAGTGGTATGAAACAGCCGGATCTTGCCAAATCTCGGAAGCTAAGCAGGGTTGGTACTTGGTTAGATGACCACCAAGGAAGCCTTTGCAGAGGAAAGCAGTGGTAAACCACATTTGCTTAACTGCTTGCTTTGAAAACCCTATAAGTCAGCTGTGACGTGACAGCATTTTACATACACTCATGCTATATAGATGGGCAACATGAACATTCACTTTCTTTTAAAATGAAACCATAGCCAAAGATGAAAGTTGAACTAGATGTCACTGACCAGATGTATGTATCAATCTACCAAAAAGGATTTAAAACAACTATAGAAGCAGAAGGCTCTGATCAGAAGTGGAGGGATGGAGGGAGAAGTGTAGTATACTCTGAGGTGTGGTGGGCAGAAGGTGTGCTTTCTTGCCCTGCTTTTAGTGCACCTCTCAGTCCTGCTCTGTAGAAGGATGTCAACCACAGCTCTTCAACAGGCAGAGGACACTTTCTAATGAAAAACTCCAACACACTGAGAAACCACATCTTCGACACAAATACAACTGAGCCTCCTTCCATAGGCCTTGAGGGGAAAAAGAAATCAGCTTTTGAGATTCACTTAAAGCTATACATCAGGGGTCCCCAACCTTTTTGAGTCTGTGGGCACCTTTGGAATTCTGACAAAACATGCTGGGCACAGCCACAAAATAGCAGCCATAAAATGGCTGCTGCAGGAGTAGGGTTACCAACCTCCAGGTAGTAGCTGAAGATCTCCTGCTATTACAACTGATCTCCAGCTGATAGAGATCAGTTCACCTGGAGAAAATGGCCACTTTGGCAATTGGACTCTATGGTATTGAAGTCCCTCCCCTCTCCAAACCCCGCTCTCCTCAGGCTCCACCCCCAAAACCTCCTGCCAGTGGTGAAGAGGGACCTGGCAACTCTATTCAGGAGGTGGAGGCAGCTACGAAATAGTTGTTGCAATTTATCTTCAGCCACACAGTGAAAATCCATATTTTTGCCCAGAGGAATAGAAGCAGTTGGAAAGAGCTTAAGGGGAATGGAAAGCAGAAAGAATGGAAAACAGCTTAAGGGGAAAGGTAATGCAGTCCCTCTTCCCCGTCATTTCTCCACTCCCTCCAATGCCTGCTTTTAATTTTAAAACGATATACTGACCTCAGTCTCTTCTGTACAATGGCCTAGATCCTACAAACCACAGCTAGAAGGTGGCTGCAAATGCAAAAGTTCTACTGGTGGACAAAAAAAGTAGGATGATTTTCCATATGTTGCTGCTCAGATGGAATAGTCGCTGAAAGGCAGAAGATATGAAACTTCGCCACCACTCCTACTATGTAGCTGCAAAGCTGTTCCACAGCTTGTTGGCAACGGGGTGCGGAGATCTGAGGGTCAGCTCTGGAGTGATCATAGCTGCCTCCCACAAGTATGTCTGACTGCTGAACACGTCCACTGTGGTGTTCACAGCACCCCTACTCACAAGTGAAATTAATCACAAGATGAAACTAGTAACAGCGGGTCAACATTATACAGGGTGCTGAGTAGGACTGCCTCCCACTTAAAGCAATCTTAGTCAGTCAGACAAGTTTTAACTGATTCATTAAATCTGCAAATGTCTGCATGAATTTGGATGTATAAAACTTCCTTAGTTTTTAAGTGATGTCTGCCCATGTTGTAGCATACATCGTGTCATTTCCTGCTGTGTGCAAAATAAGGACAAACGCTTCTTCTAAAGTGACAACTACCACCCAGGGCTTTTGAAAGGAATTATATTAAACATTCTTTTAAAGTGCACTAGTTGATTAATCTTACTGGCTAATCGAATAAATATTATAGCCTTCAGTTGACACAGGATCTCTAATATCTGCCTATATGAGAGACAGGATTTTTAAATAATGAATTTCATATATATTGTACATAGAAATGCTCAAACTAAGTTATAAGTATGGCATGCAGAATATTATTTCACACATTCCACAAAAGGGGAATGCCCTGCATTTTAGAGAAGAAGCTTAGTAAAATAATGCTAATTGCAAACACTGAACACAAGCAAACAAGCTAACGCTTTCTTCAAATGAAATGGATATCCTGGGGCATGTATTGTTCACAGGATACTTATGGTAATTTGTGTTACTGCTGTGTAATTTGCACAGTAAATGCAATTTACTCTACAGTTGCCATGAGATAGCAGTTTTGTTTCACTTTGGAGTATCTCCTTCCTCTGTGTGGGTATAGCTGAGCCAGAATTCAGAAATATTTTGAGATGCATTTAGTGTAATTACAAAATGAGAGAAAAACAAGAAGAGGCCTTTTCCTTTAATCAAGAATGTCTGCCTGAATGTGAATGTTTTATATATATTTTTCATTATATGTTACGTGTATGTAGAAAATGAAACATTTTATTATTGGTGATGATCTCAAACTGTACAACAAATCTTAGATTTCAGAAACGTATATTTAGTCTATAATGGCAACTGGGGGATACAACGAAGTATCAAAACAGGTTTTGGAATTGTCATTACCACCAAATTAAAAAAATTGCCTCCTCTTGTCCTTCTGTATAGAAGAATGTAGGGTTACAATCACACATTCATGCAATTTACTCTACAGTTGAACATAACATGAGAATTACTCAACAAGACAAGTCACATGTACGCTCTGCACTGATAGTATGTGTGACTACTGTTACTTGTGAACAGGGCTTGTGTCTTTAAGGATCTACTAGATTTTTGTTGTTTTGGCAGCTGCTGAAATTCAGCACTGAGATGCAACCTGGATGACACAGAGTGCCAAATCAGAATTACAATCTTCTAAGTACGTTGAAACCAGTGAATTTCAAAGGATGTAACTTGACTGCAAATGGCACTGATAATTCCCAGGCTGCCTGAAATTTAGTTGACCTCTACATCATATCCTTTCTTGTTTTTCAAAAGACACTGCTTGGGATGTTTTACTATGTATTCCTCAACCTTATGGCAGAGCTTCCTTGGCTCCAGTGTCAATTAAATGATTACAGTTCACCTGACAAAAAGATATGGATTTTTCCCCGTTTTAAGACATCATCATATTTTGCAGTTATTCAGATATGACATCCCTATTATATATTTATAATTTTGTTAATCATGACATTACAGTTAGAAATAGGGCAAAACAAACAGTGCTGAAGGGCAACAAAATCAATTCCAGCTTCCCATTAATAGGTAAAAGTGTCAATAATCTTTGTCAGGCCTTTTTAGCTTGTGGTTTAGCACACTATGATCCCTAAGGCAACAATTGCTATTGGGATTTTTGTTTTTAAAGATCCTTGATTTTGCATCTCTGTCAGATTAACTCCTTCAGTACTTGATTAAAATTAACTTCATCCTATTCAGCACTTATGGAGGACAATGTAATAAAATAGAGTGTTTTCTTAGCAGCTTTCTAAACCTGTGACCATCACTCAAAAACCATCTGCAGCTTTCCAGTTTTAATTGTGGCAATTTAAGGACTCAGTCCTGCTGATCCAGTTGTTCAGCAGAGATTGTAGGCTAGGTCTATATGTGAACAGCTAGACTCTCAGCAGCCATATGGTTGCTTCACCAGATACCCATTTCAATCTATGTTTAGCACACCACACTCAAGCTAAGTGCAGGTTGAGCTTAAAAGCTTGTGCCTGCTGAAGCATTCAGATAGCTGGGTGACCACGCTCTCAATGGATTCTTATATAGAAATGGATTCTACACATTTGGTCATGCGAATTGGCTCTAACTCTTCAGATGAAAGTGCAGCAAGTACCTACCAGAAATTATATGAAGACCAGAGTGCAGAGAGACAATTACTCTTTCCAACCTATATGTAGTGGAGAAGCCTATACATCACTCAGGAGCTGGAGGGATCTAGTGTAAGCAAGCATCTCAACTTGTTTGTAAGACATCGCTGAACAATAGAAGATGGCAATGCCTTTCATGACCTAAAACCATTGGCTTGGATCCAGGCTAGATGTTTCTACAGGTACAAGGATTTCAACCCACAGAGCCTGATTTTCTGTCCTCCCCAGCACCCCAAAATCCCTTTCAAAATCTGGTTCTTGGGGGAGAGAAGATGCCCTGGAACAGGATTTTGGGGTGCTATGGGGGCTGCTTTGGAAGAGGGACAGCAGAAAATTGTCCTTTGTGGGCAGAAATCCTTGTTCCCACAGAAAAATCTAATAGGAATCCTACTCATTCTTTGTTGAAACATGACATATTGCCTAGGAAATATGGCTAAACTTACATAAATGCTTTAACCTTTCTAAATTTGTATAGACATTTCACATGAATGGGACCATTAATTCATCTGGAATTTTATGTTAGGTGAAATCCAGTGGTATGTCCACATAGTTGACTCTGTAATTGTTGCATGTCACACCACTGGGCAATGGCTAATGGCATTCTCTCATGCCGTTCCTACATTTCTGATGCATAATACACCAACAGTGCATTCCTGAGATTTCAGCGTTCATGGACGGCGGGGAGGAGGCGCTACTACGACAGCTCCTAACCTATTTCCCTGGCACTGAAAACTCAAAAAAAGCCTTTTAAAGGCTTTTTAAATGGGGCTTTTCGCCCCATCGAGAAAAGCGAGGCTATGCCTGATAAAAAGCAGGCGCAGCAACGCCGTTCTTGGCGCCGGTGTTACAGGTTGAAAGGGGACAGGAGGCTGCCTAACGGCAGCTCCTCCCCACAGAACACCCAGGAATGCCTCCCTGGATGCCGGAACGCACCCCGGAATGCTGGCATGGCCCTTCACACGAGTGGGACACAGGCAGGAGGCCCCGCTTGTGTTCTGCAGTGGCGCTGCCACTGTGGTGTCCAGAGACCAGTGTCCAGGCCTCCATGCTGGCGCTTGGGCTACTAACGCTAGTGTAAGTTTCCCGGACACCGGTGTGGAGGGCCCCAACGCCAGCCTCCTAAGGGCTTTTGGCGTTAAAGGTCAGGAATGCTCTGCAAGAATACCACATGGTTACATGTTGCAAGCATGGAAGAAGGAGAAGAAGAGTTGGTTTCTGTATGCCGACTTTCTCTACCACTTAAGGAAGAATCAAACCGGCTTACAATCACCTTCCCTTCCCCTCCCCACAACAGACACCCTGTGAGGTAGGCGGGACTGAGAGAGCTCTGAGAGTGCTGTGACTAGCCCAAGGTCACCCAGCTGGCTTCATATGTAAGAGTGGGGAAACCAACCCAGCTCACCAGATTAGCATCTGCTGTTCATTTGGAGGAGTGGGGAATCAAACCCGGTTCTCCAGATCACCACTCTTAACCACTACACCACACTGGCAAATGGCATGAGAACTGCAAGCAGGGCAGACAATTATGTATTTATTTATTTATTTCAATTTATATCCCACCCTCCCACCGCAAAGTGGGGGCTCAATAAAAAGAGGCACAGTGGAATAGATGAAGCCTTTCCCACAGAGTCAAATTTTCTCATTCATAGAAGCATGACTTCAGAAATTCAGCAGGGATTGCGTTAGTGCAAATTACTCTAAATTGCCAAATACTTCAATATTACATTAAGTCAGAACCTGTGTTTTTATCAGCCTCCCACAGACACATTTTCTTTTTAGCTAAGATGTGAATCCCTCCAGTATAGTAGGATTAAATATAAATACAGACAGACTCCTAAAAGTAAAGCCCAGCTTCCCACTTTAAGATTGAAGAAATCCTGTTAAGAGAAAAATAGCAGTAGAACCCAGTTCATAGAAAGCCTTATAAAAACAGGCAGTCACTTATTAAAGAACTCGTCTCTTGCAGAAAAACAACATATTGCCACTAATACACTGGCACTTAACTTAATCAGCAGCCTTCTTGTAACTGTAAAATATGAATGCAGAATTGAAGAATAAACACACTAATTTATTACATGTACTACAATGAGATAACTTACTTTGATAATTATCCCCTGTATGAAAAGGCTTTTAACATTTCACCTTTTTTAGGGTAACAAAAGCCTATATATAGAGAAAGGTTTTTTCGAAAAATATGGAAATCTTTATTTGGAAAGATAATTGATGTCGTTTTGATTCATAATCTTTTTATTCACCCTTACAAGGACCTTGGCCTTGACCTGGATGGCCCAGGCTAGCCTGATCTCGTCAGATCTCAGAAGCTAAGCAGGGTCAGCCCTGGTTAGTATTTGGATGGGAGACCACCAAGGAATACCAGGGTTGCTGTGCAGAGGAAGGCACTGGCAAACCACCTCTGTTAGTCTCTTGCCATGAAAACCCCCAAAAGGGGTCGCCATAAGTTGGCTGCGACTTGATGGCACTTTACACACACACACACACACACACACACACACACACACACACACAAGAAACTTGTGAAGGCTCCATAATTTCTCTATAAAAATGGGGGTAAAATAGAAGATTTTCCTCCAGATCATCCAGTGAAGGTATGGCTCATACTGTTTTGAAACTTGTAAAGCATATGTTCTTCCACTAGGTTATATACCGCGCATTCCTGAGCCACGCTGGCGGCCAAGACGAAAGTCTTCTAGAAGCCGGTGAAGGCGTGCACTGGCGCAAGGGCCCACAATGTCCGTGTCCGGGCACCATATGCCGGCGTTTGTGGTCCCAATGCCGGCATGAAGGCCCAGACGCCAGTCTCCAGCTGCTGCCGTGGCAGTGCTGGGCCGGGATGACAATGAAGCCTTCCGCTGGCATCTGGACAACGGCAAAGGCTGTGGTGGCGTTCCAGGAGGCATTCCCAGGGCATCACGGCATCACAGGAGGAGTTCTCGGGGCGTCATGGTGCTCGCCTAGGGGTGGAGCCACCGTTAGGCAGCCTAAGCCGATACAGCTCGGGAACGCCCCCTTTTTTTAGGCCGAGATACACCACCTTTTAGGTGGCGTATCTCTCATGCAACCCTATGAGGGTTGCATAGATTTTTGGTGCAGCGCCACTGCGTTACTTCCTAAGCCCGGTGCAGGCATTCCCCTCAGGAATAGTGTAGAACCAAAGCACAGGCAATATCCATGGAAAGTCAAGTGCCTTTTCCTAGAGCATCCATACTAATACAGTTATGATGAAACAAAGCAATATGAGTATGGTCTTCAATAGGACCTTTCAGCTATTGTCTGCAGCAAAGATCATATGCAGAGCCAAAGTACACTTGCCAACTCTGGGTTGGAAAACTCCTGGCAACTCAGGGGTTGAGCCAGGGTAAGTGGGATTTGGGGATGGGAGGGACCTCAGCAGGATATAATGCCACAGAGTCCACTATTTAAAATGTAGAAGTCCACTACATGTTTTCCTGGACTTCTAGCACACCAGAATTGGGAACACCTCAAATCCAAGGTTTACTTATGCCTGAGCCTCCACATCTGCTAGGCTTGCTCAGGCAGCTATGAAAACAAACTGGTATATCTCCCTAAATGTATTTGTTGATACAGAAGTTGCTTCAATAGAACATGACCTGACCTGGAACCCTTCTCTAACTTTTCCTGAATCCATAACACATCTCACATTGAGATGGTAACTGTTGTAGATGTTCCAGGATGACCTCAGCTTGCACCTGGCAGCAGTGCTTGGGTTTAAAATGACTTTTAGACCACAGCAGCACTAAAAGTCTGACTGATGACTGCAACTGATGCAGGTTCAAAAAGGCCACTGAATGAGCCCAAAGATTTTTTGATAGCAAATCTTGCACATAAGGTAATACAGGGAACTGGTAAAAATATGAATAAGAATCACATCCATGCAGATGGGTAAAATGGTACCAAAGCTCTGGAACTCTCTACCCAGGAAGTTTCTTCTGTCCTCTTCTGTTGCCACCTTCCACCTGTGGGTGAAGACTTTTTGGTTTCGTTTGGCACTTCCTCAATGATCTCTTCTTCCAAACCAACATTTTTATGTTTCGTATGTATTTTAACTCTGTTTTTTTAACTTTAAATATTTTCTAATGACGTATATTTGGAAGGGATGTTATTAATAGTTTTATAATGTAATTTTATCATGTATTTTTAAATTGTTAACTGCCTTGTCAGCTCTTGTAAGGACAGAAAGGTGGAATACAAATTTTGTAAATAACTAAATAGAATAGCAGTCCAATTGTATTTCAGCTAACCACCTGGATGTGTCATTCCTTGGGTGGAAAGGCAAAATAAAAACATCCTGTGAAAAAGGTTCTCTTTTTTTTCCCCTTGACACATTGGTATGGTAAATTACAAACAAGTTTTCAGTTTAAGACCAAAAGGCTAATGGAAGCATGTAAATTTGGATCTATTAGTCTTTAGTCAACATTCTGTCTCTGTCAAAGCAAAGAAGAAGAAGAAGAAGAAGAAGAAGAAGAAGAAGAAGAAGAAGAAGAAGAAGAAGAAGAAGAAGAGTTGGTTTTTATATGCCGACTTTTCTACCACTTAAGGCAGAATCAAACTGGCTCACAATCATCTTCTCTTCCCCTCCCCATAACAGACACCCTGTGAGGTAGGGGGGGCTGAGAGGGTGTGACTAGCTCAAGGTCACCCAGCTGGCTTCGTGTGTAGGAGTGGGGAAACAAATCTAGTTCACCAGATTAGCCTCCGCCACTCAAGTGGAGGAGTGGGGAATCAAACCCAGATCTGAGTCCACCGTTCCAAACCACCGCTCTTAACCACTACACCATGCTGGCTCTCAAAAGAAAAAAAAACTCCAAAATAAATATTCAAATAAACACTCCTTACATTTTTCTTACATTCTCTGTGAAACACACATTTTATGAATGTATAGTTGGAAAATTAAAAGGAAAAAAATGAATTCCAAAATAAATATCCAAATGAATATTTTAACTCTGGCATTGAGATTAATTTTATGATGCAAATCGCCTGTACACTTAAATGAGATTTCTGCAGTTGATCTTTAACAACAACAACAAAAAATTAACTCAAACAGAAAGTGACTTCATATAAATCTCCCAGATTTTATGGGGGAAATAATATATGCCATTGAGACTACTTATCTAAATAAACAGAATTGTGGAGCAAACTCACAATGGGATTAGCATTTTTAAATATGGCATTTGAACAGGCAATTATAAAAACTGGATGCACCTGATGGAGGGACTTCTGGGATGTTATCAAAACTGTATCAAGAATCCAAACACAAGGTATTAGAAAAAGCTTTAGGCAGATGTGAGGAATGTTTTGGGATAAGATCCACATTGCCGGTTTTAATTTTCATGCAGACTCAAAATGCACTTCCCTTACATTCTCTGTGAAACACACATTTTATGGAAGTATAGTTGGAAAATTAAAAGAAAAAAAACGAACTCCAAAATAAATATTCAAATAATTTATCGGTTAAAAAAATGAAACACATACAAAAGCACACACAGAGGGCTTTGTGTTTCCCTTTTCTCCAGGGCATATATTTACGTGTACATTTATTGATTCATTCACTTGTCCTATACATACACATATTCTTAATTCTGTTCATCATCTACAAACAGGTACAATTTCCCATCTAGTTGATACCAAGGAATAGAGCAAACAAAAATCTCTGTTATTATCCCTTGTGTAGTCACAAAGTGGGACAGGGGTGGGGCAGACAGACATCTACCCCTGTCTTTCCCAGCCTCCATCATCATTCACAGCAACACAGTCTTCAACCTGGGCTGTGATCCTTGGGAAAGCATTGAATCTCTTTTGTAAAGCAGGTTTTTGTTTTAATTTTCATGGATGCTGCCTTTTTCAAAGCAATATTTTCCCATATCTGAGCTAACAGAAAGACATCTGCACCTTTGCAGATGTCTAAAGACTCATGTCTTCAACCAAGTCTTTCCTATATTCTGGCTTTTAACTTGCCTACTCTTCCACTAACAACTGATAATCTATTGTACTCACCTATTTACCTAGCCAGGATTGGTAGCTTCCTGGCCGGGGTATGTGGCATTTATATCCCCTGTGCAGAAGACAAATAGCTTTTAAGTGGTAAAAAAAATTAAGCCCACTATAAATAATCTTTGTAATATCTTCTAAAATGTTGACATTGACAAAGCTGTGAAAAGCTTGCAGGCCTTTCTCCCTCGATAACCATAAACACATAAGCTTTACATTTTCCTAGCTTGTGTTTTTTAGTCATTCAACCAACGGTTTTATGGGGGAGACTCTTCTGTAATGACAAACTAGCCCAAAGTCACAAGAAAGTAGCTCATTTTCCTTTGTGCCTCTGGCAAGCAGGAAGAAGTCAAGACTAAGTGGAGAGATATCGGCCTCCTAGCGCAAATTCATTTTCCATAACAAGAAGCTGTCGTTTTCCTGAGGAGCCTGTATTTCTAAGATAAAGATGAAAAGATGTTTTTTTATCATAATGACATCCATATTTATTCTGTGCTTCCACAGCAATGTATGGTATATATACCGTGTATTGTCATGGTACATTGAAAAACAGAGACTTTAAAAAAAATCAGAGAATAAAAGAAAAAGACCACTGGGGAAATACATAGCATAATCATTCCGAGTACCCCCAGGAAAGTATCTGACCCACATAGGCTGATCTGACGAATGCATTTGCAATGCTGCTTCTGTTGAAGAGCCATCTTTGACTGACTAGACATTTGGTATGAAAAAGAGGTCATTTGCAATTCATTATGTGTCAGGTTTCGACCTCGTTCCACGTGTAAGTGCAAGGAATGTCTATTCCACTACAAAAGACAGACAACTCTGTTAAAACATGTGTGGGCTGGATCCTGTGTGTGGTTGCTGCATTGGCTGAATGGCATTTACATGAATCAAGACTGGCTCTATCATGCACATCAAGGGAATACTGCTAGGATGGTTGGGATCCTGGAGTCTAATCCGGAATCTTGTCAAAATAGGCAAACAGTTCAGGATAACTCCTACTGGCGAACAGCTTCATCATGTTTCTGATAAAATTCAGAAAAGCTGACTTGGAGGCCGTTATTTTCCATTTTACATCATTATATATGTGCCAGATAGCATTATGTTCCATGCTTCACTTTTTTCTTGTTTTGAAGCTCCAGTTGGACTCTCTCTTTACCTTCTTTTAAAATACATTTCAAAGTGTCAGTACCAGTCTTTCAGCTGTAGAGTAACAGCATCAGCTAAAAGGATAGCTGACATTTTTTTGTTGCCATAGAAACGAGTCAAGATGTTACATGGGCTTGCTTAGCACCCTGTTTACTATACATCTTAGCCAGCTATTGAACATACTTCCCTTTTGTTTCACAAGGAATTACATTAAAATATCATTCCTTCTTAGTGTTGTCCCCATTCTGCCGAAAAGAGGATTATGGAGTATTAAGACACATACTAAGGAAAGTGTAAAGTCTTGATAATATTGCTGTATGGTTTATGTGCATTCCATATTTTTATAAAGTGGAAAAGAAACGGATAATGTGCCCCACTTGCATTTTCTCTAAGAGACTAGATACTTAGTTATCCATAATTAAAGCACTCCTCAACTTCAAAAAGATACTGAAGCTCAATGCAGCAACACTTCAAAATGTGATTGTTAAAGAACAAATAAACTATACCACCCATACACTTGCTAAAAGATATTTTCAAATGCACTATCAGGATTTTCCAATGTTATACGTAACCTTCTTAGCACTGCTATCAAACTTTTTCCTCACACAAATGCACTATTTGCCCTGACAGAAATCCACTCAAACATAATTAAGAGTGAATAAATCTCAGCATTTGGCAGGTTAATGTAGATGTGGATTGTTAACAGAAGGCATCTTAGAGGCTGATAGTGACATGGGATTTGGGACTTCATCCTTACCTCATACAGACACTTGTCCATTCCTTACCCTGTATTACCACACCAACCAGTATCACTAACGCAACAACTCCTCCACTTTGCTTAGCTTTCTGCATGGCACTGATGCTGTTCACTGGATTACATGCTATACTAGCTATGTGGCAGCTGGTGGCTGCCACTGGAAATGTGTGGTTCTTGTGTAGAGAGATTCTATGTGTGGCAAACATCTCCATGGGTTATTTCCCTGTTCAGTGTGGATTGGCTGCCATTTGGTAGTATTTACTGGTCACTCCTATGAAATTGGCGTAATGCATGGTATAATGTAAGTTCTCAAAATGTGGGTCGAGACCCAAAGGCATGTTGCAACACCCTTGTGAATGGGATGTGAGGCTACAGAGAGGAGGAGGAGAAGATCTTGGAGAGGGGGATCTTGAAGGGAAATTTGGATTTGCCCATGCATAATGTGCGAAATGGCCATGAGGCCAGTGTGGTATAGTGGTTAACATAAGTGGACTGAACTGGGTTTGATTCCCCACTCCTCCACATGAATGGCAGACTGTAATCTGGTGAACCTGGTTGGTTTCTCCACTCCTACACATGAAGTCCACTGGGTGACCTTGGGCTAGTCACAGTTCTTTGAACTCTCTCAGCCCCACCTACCTCACAAGGTGTCTGTTGTGGGGAGAGGAAGGAAAAAAGATTGTAAATCGGTTTGATTCTCCTTAAAAAAGGTAGACAAAATCGGAATATAAAAACCAACTTCTTCTTCTTCAGCTACATAGCTTCTATAGCTACATAGCTATAAATATTAAAATGAAAAATAGAACAGAAACTTTTTCAGTGTTATGTGATATCTAGGGTCATGCAAAAAAAAATTAGGTAAATTTTGGGTTTAGGTTTATTGAGCCCGATTTTTTTTGTCAACCTGGAATAAGCTGAATACCCATACCGGTAAAGGTGAATTTCAGCTTTATTTCTGGGTTTACCCCAAAAACGTCAGGTCCATTATAGCTTAAGGGAATTTTTTCCAAAGCTTCTGTGGGGGCATTTTTGGAGGTAGAGTCGCCAAATTTGCAGCATAGCTGCAAGGGACTCTACTTAGATGGACACTGCAGTTTGGTGAACATTGGGACAGGGGGTCCAATTTTATGGGCCCACAAAGGGGTCGCCCCCATCCTTCAGGCATTTGCGAGCCAAGCTGTCCATTGGTTTTCAGGTTCAGAAGTTCAGCATTACCGAGGACTGGTGGAAAGAGCTGACTGGCAGGCTGGCACCTAAAAGTCTGAGGGCTCCCTTCATATCTGGGGTGCATAGCATGATGTCCATGTAAATTAGCTTCAAAACTGAGGGAAACGGCTTAAATGCAAGTAAAATAAGGCATGGAAAACATTTCCTTTGGTGGCAAATGACATTCTGTTAACAGTCCTTTATTATAGTCATCAAAAATCTGATTTCAAGAGATGGTCATGGTGCAGGGAAATGAAGCCTCTACTCAGGGCAACCTTCAGTTTGACAGCAGATTTGGGGGGGGGTGATATCGGAACCAGCTGCAGTTATGACCAAGGCAGCTCTTGTGAAGGAGATTGCTCATCCTCATGGGTGAACAGTCTTCTTCAGAACGAAGCCTGTTCAGAAGCTGTTGAAGCTGGTGCTTCTTAGTTGGAGGGCATATCCCTCTGGACGGGACTGGGTGAGCCCCATCTTTTAAATGACCCTTCTGCCTCCAGACTATCCTGGTCCAGATCACTCCATCGAATGGTAATGGATAGTTTGGTCAGACCAAGTTGGCTCCAATTACACAACCCCTACCTCAAAAGGGTCCCTAACAAAACCAGTCAAATATAGAAAAATGAGAGAAAGCACAGAGCTGTGCATCTGAGCAAAGGCAAATAGCTGAAACCCGAAAAAGCTGAATATCTATTTGGCTTTTTGGGAATCACCTATTTGGCTTTGATTACCAGGTTTTGGTATTTGGTTGACCCAAAATCCAAATATTTATGAAATGTCTAATTTTTAGTTTATTTCTGGTTCAGGTATATCAATATGAACAACCCTAGTGATATCATTTTATGGTGGGAAAGAAGAAAGTAGCATGGAATTACCTTGCAAATGGGATCTGAAAAGCAGAGTAAATGTAAAAGTGGATCCACTTCATAAGCCACTGACATTATGTAAATACTTGCCCTTACTAAAGATGTTTCAGGAGTGTAGTATAATGATGTATATTTCTATATATTAAAATGCTCTAAAAGGTAAAGGTCCCCTGTGCAAGCATTCCTGACCCATGGGGTGATGTCACATCCCGACTTTCCTAGCCAGACTTTGTTTACGGGGTTGTTTGCCACTGCCTTCCCCGGTCATCTACCCTTTACTCCCAGCAAGCTGGGTACTCATTTTACCGACCTCAGAAGGATGGAAGGCTGAGTCAACCTTGAGCCGGCTACCTGAAACCAACTTCCGTCAGGATCGAACTCAGGTCATGAGCAGAGCTTGGATTGCAATGCTCTACACATTGCTTAATATAAATACTCCCTTTGAAATGATCAAGCATAGATTTATAGACACAGAACTGCAGGAGCTTAGAAGATCTGCAAGGTGTAGATGTCCCCCCTTGTGTTGGGAGTCTTGGCCGTATAATCATTCTATGGCACAATATTTCTCATGTCTAACCATACCCCAACAGCGAAGGGCATATATGTTTCCTAGATTAAATGTATTACCATCTGCCATACTATATGGAAGATTTAATAAAGTCCCATATCTGGATAGGGTCTGTCCATATGGGGAGGGCAATATAGAATCAGTTTCCCATGTCCTCCTTAAGTGTTCGCTCTATGCTAGGGGCTGATCTCAATTCATAGACCCGTTATTTGATAAAACTAAGGTCTCCTTCCTTCTGACCACTCCGGACCCACTAATAATTGACTCAGCGGCAAGGTTCCTACAGCTCACAATCAGAGAATGTGATTGTAATTTTGAACTGCATAATGGCTGTCTTTGGATTGTGATAATCAAGTAACAAACTTAGTGTATCCGCATGTTCCTATAATATGATTTTATTGTAAATTTTATTGTATGATATTTGCATATTTTGTATAATATGATTTTATTATAAACTCCATTGCATGATTTCCCTTTTAATGCCAATAAAGGCTTTCATATTCATATTTGTGTAAATACTTCCTTTCATCCAAAATTATAAAACAGTATTGCCCAGGAGGTATGAGGATGGTATACTATGTGGGTGGAAATGGAGCTGAATTTGTTGGCAAAGCTACTTTCCATCAGAGATACTAAATCCAGAGAGATTTGGATACTGTACCCTACTATGTAAATAGTGAATTATTTCCTAAACGAAACCAGGCAATGCAAAGGGCCACATTTTTTAAAAAAACACAAGTTTCAATAAAGGTTGTATGTTGGTCTGAATTTCCCGAGTCTGACTAGCAGGTTAATTTAGTGTGCTCTGTTGCATCAGTTTGTTGAGTTATGCTATGAAGCAAGCTGTCGCACTGTAGAAAGCATGACGTATCATCCCAGTGAGGCATGAAATTAGAAAGATGTGCCTTGCTGGGTGAACCCTGAATCAAACAAACTTGATTTTCCATCAAACTAATGTTTTGCTTCTGTTTAAATATTCCAACAAAAATAAAATAGAAGGAGGAATATTTGCAGCCAAGGAACCTCCCCACATTAGTAAGTTCTAACGGGCTGTTGGCTGTGAATTCATTTTTATGGAAACAGCAAAGCACTGAAGGTTCGTTTTTGGCTAACAACATCTATCAAAGAATTCTCAGTTGCCTCAGATACCAAGAATTCCTAGGGTAGCCCTAAAAATTAGAGTTCTGAAATCATGACACTGCATTGTGATGATGCCTATTGTTGGCTTTAATAAATGTTTCTATGTGGACATAAAACCAACCTTCAATGCAATAACTGGAGAAACTTAGAACATCAGCAGAGTTGAACCAATAACATTTGTGATGTAGACAAGCCTCAAGTCTGTTTTGTCCACACTGTGACTACCAAGCATCCTGCACCATATCCTGCTTCACAGTTGAAACTGAATACTGTCTGAATGCAGTTTGCGCAGCATGATTTTTTAGAACTTTCTTTCTAGATGTGTCTCCTAATTATATGGGGGCTGCAGGTGGGAACTGGCATGAACCCATGGAAATGCAAGAGCTTACTATATTTTCACAGCTTTCAGGAAATCAATATGAGGCTGTGTCTTTAAATGTGAAAAATTTCTGACACACAGAGAAAAATATTGTTCAGTGGTTACTTGCAATAGGTATGTAAGGAAATTGGTCTGGCATATCTAAGTGGGACAGTTTCATTCCCCAGAATTTATTGTGTTTTAACCATCTCTGACAATCAGAGGAAATGGGTGAATAGTTTATAGAATAATCCAATCAATAAAATGTGCATGGATTCATTACTATCTATTATAGGAAAGGTTGCAAATCAGAAGCATTTGCACTGTTAAAAAACAAACTGCCAAAAAAGAGCTTCAATTTCAATAACACCCATAAGCACCATTTAACATAAAGCACTAGCTGCAATATTAAGTATATCCTTGTCTCCCACAAAATTCCTTCATAGTGAAACATTCTCATTTCAATAATTTATCTGGAAAAAAAATCATCAGATTGAATTTGCACTTTTGTAGAAACCTAACAAATGATCCATGCTAAATGTTGCCATTCATTTGGCATCGAATTCCCAATTTCCTCGAATTTATAAAGTTGAACTGACATTAAGTTTGGTTAATTTCATGTGTGCCTCTGGTCTGGCCAATCTGCTCCTACAGTTTCCATGCTAATGAATGTATGTTTGAGGATTTAGAGTGAATTACTGGGCAGAGTTTGACTTCTGACTAGGAATCTTATTAAAGCATTGCCCCAGGGAAGGGTTTTTAATGCAGCATAAATTATCATGTCAGTTTTCAGCGACAGCATGGTATTTGCCTTCCTTTTTTGTCTTTTATTTTCCTGTTAACTTCAGAATAACACAGTGTGCAAGCTCTCTGATGCACAGAGGAGGAAACTTGCAAAAAGAAATATGTAGAGCACAGAGAAATTGGGGGTAATTGCTGTGAATACACACACACACACACAGAGAGAGAGAGAGAGAGAGAGAGAGAGAGAGAGAGAGAGAGAGAGAGAGAGAGAGAGAGAGAGAGAGAGAGAGAGAAAGAGAGGAATCAGAAGGCTTCACAAATTATGTATCATGTTCTTGACCAAAATTCTAGGCTAGAAATACCTGGGCTTGACTATGAGATGGAACCAGCTATCCAGTTCTAATGATGACACTGACTTACACACAGCACACACTCCTTTATACTGGAATAATAATGCCACACAAAGCAGAGCTCTACCTAAGTCAAATGAAGTTAATGTGCTTAGAATAGTGTTATTCTGCCTAGGATGGCATTCCAAATTTCAGTAGCTTCACTGATCTGTTAGAAGTAATAGCAGACACAAATTCATAGTTCTGAGAACTGCAAAACCAAGCATATAAAAGGGGGGTGATTCACCCCTGCACATGGCAGTGTGAGGCAAAATAATGTCCCTTCGGGGTTTACCCTGGAAATGATGGTGATGCTCTAGCACGCGCTAGAGCATCCCCAGAGTTTTTGGAGGAATGTGCTAGAGCATCCCTGTCCCTTCCAGGGAAAACCCAGAATGGCCATTATTGTGTGCGCAAATCACTCCCCACCACCACTACGAGGAAGCTCCCACCGGTGGTAAGTAGGGACCTGGCAACCCTACTCATGCTGCATAATTATTTCATGATGAATAACCTTTGGACTATAATGTATCTCAAATAGAAAACTATATTTAGATAGATTTCTCCTCAAAAAGCATTTTATTATAAAAATCCGATTTAAATAAAAAAATCAGATTTAAATTAAAAAATCCATTTTTAAAAACTTTTTAAAAAAAATATTGATGTTTATCCACTCTGGATTCTGAGACCCAATCCTGACTTTTGCTGAGGGTCCCAGAATCACTAAGTCTGCCCCTGACAGTGATAGGTCAATAGTTTAGGTCCTGACAGTGTCAGGGGAAGGCAATAGTCTGCCCTTGACAGTAGGGTTGCCAACCTCCAGGTAATAGCTGGAGATCTCCTGCTATTACAGCTAATCTCTAGCCGATAGAGATCAGTTCACCTGGAGAAAATGGCCGCTTTGGCAATTGGACTCTATGGCACTGAAGTCCCTCCCCTCCCCAAACCCCGCCCTCCTCAGTCTCCGCCCCAAAAACCTCCCGCCGGTAGCGAAGAGGGACCTGGCAACCCTACCTGACAGTGAGGTCAATAGTTTAGATGACTAAGAAGGACTAGACACTCATGGAGGATAATGGTCAAATTAATGTTCTGGAGGCAGTGTATATCTGAAACCCAACTTGTCGGGGGGGGGGGTAGCAGGGGAGAGGAGAGTGCTGCCTTCATTTTCGGTTTATGGGCATCCTGGAAACATTTAGTTTGTCGCGATGAGAAGCAGAGTGCAGCAATGGATGGGACTTTGGCCAGATCCATAGAATTATAGAGTTGGAAGGGGCCATATATGCCGTCTAGTCCAACTCCCTGCTTAGATTGGTTTTTCTTATGTTTCTTAAATTTTTACACCTGGAATAAAGAAATCCATAGAGAAAAAGGAGTTTGAGGTTACCCTTAGGTGATACTAGGCATCATGTCAGGTAAATAAAGGAAGACGTGAATGACAAGGAATAAACAGAGTGATTTATTGAGCAATAAGCTTGATTACAAAGAAGAATGATTAATTGGCTTTTTCTTCTCTTTAAATTTAACAATTCCATTACAGCTATTATAATGCAGAAAATAGGAACATTACAGCCTTCCTTTGCCTCAGGTATTAACTTTTATTCAGATAAATACAAATCTGCTTAACCTGTGTCACATCTAATAAAGCATCCGTCATCAATGCAATAACAAAACCAAGGACTGCAGGATAAGATAAAAGAAAAAGAAATATCAAACAAACTAATCATATCAAGTTTTCGAATTACATGTTCTTCAGATCCTATCAATTGTGAAAACTGTTGGATTATACACAAAACTTTTG
Source organism: Euleptes europaea (assembly GCF_029931775.1). Lineage (NCBI taxonomy): Eukaryota > Metazoa > Chordata > Lepidosauria > Squamata > Sphaerodactylidae > Euleptes > Euleptes europaea. Next base: position 67,464,394 of record NC_079313.1, on the reverse strand, counting down.
AAATCCCACGGTTATTTCTAATATCTATAAAAAAATCCATTTTTCCTAAACTGCAAATCCTATGTTACAACAACTTCCTTAATGCATGTACAGTATCCTGCGTTTTGTTTAAACAAAATAGCGACGTGATATTTTACTTTGAATGTAAGACTATGGGATCATGCTGTCAAGAGCTGTGCTGAGGGTCCTTGTGATGTCTAATACAACTAGACAGCAAATCACAGAGAAATTGCCTTTAGCAGGAATGGCTACACGTAAGTCTATGTATGCTTTTGTGGACATAATGACATTGCACTCCATGAGACTTAACCCAAATAAGTATGCATAGGATCAGACTTCATGACACTTAAGAAATGCATGTTGAATGGTTGCCCTGGAACTTGGGCGTTTGAATCCGGAGGGTTACTATAGCCATAATGCAGCTCTGATCTCTCTCTTATTGATCTATTGAGAACTATACAGACACCCCTGACCTGGATAGCCTAGGCCAGCTTGATCTCATTAAATCTCAGAAGCTAAGCAGGGTTGATAGGCTTACCAGGTCCCTCTTCTTCTTCGGCGGGAGGTTTTTAGAGTGGAGGTGGGGGGGGTCACGTGCACCCGGAAGTGCTGCATTGCAAAGGGCTGGTTTCCACTCAAACTCCCAGTTTGAGTGGTAAAGGCCTGTTGCGATGCGGCACTTCCGGGTGTAAAACGCATCACAAGGGGGCATTTTGCACTCAAACTCCCACTTTGAGTGTAAAACGGCCCCTTGTGATGCACTAGGAGTTTGAGTGGAAACCGGCCCTTTGCAATGCAGCACTTCCGGTTGTGAACTGGAAGTGATGTGTCGCCGGTTGCACAGATTGCCCGCCGACCCTCACCTGGTCAGTGGGCAGCCAGGTGGATTGGCAATTTGGCAGGGGTTTGCCCGCCACCACCTGGCACTTGGCAACCCTAAGGGTTGACCTAGTCAAGTATTTGGATGGGAGACCTCCAAGGAATACCAGGGTTGTGACGCAGAGACAGGCAACTCCATGTTCTCCTGGAGTTTGTTATACAGCAGAAAGAAGAAGCAAGAAACAGTCAAACATGTATTCTAGACTTTAAGAAAGTTGATTTCAATAAATTTAGGGAACTACTGGGTGTGATCCCGTGGGTGAAAATATTGAATGAGAAGGGAGTACATGAAGGATGGGAAATTCTAAAAATGGAGATATTGAAGGCGCAATTTCAATCAATTTCCACAAGGAGAAAAAAAGGTAGAGGTTTGAAGAAACCAGGGGGGATGTACAAGAAGTGGAAAAAGGGAGAAATCAACAAAGAGGAATTCAAACAAGTAGCCGGCACATGTAGGGAGAAAGTCAGGAAGGCTAAAGCACAGAATGAGTTCCAGCTAGCCAGGAAAGTTAAAAACAACAACATCAAAGGGTTTTTTGGTTATGTCCATAACAAAAGGAAGATCAAGGTAATGATTGGGTCATTGCATGGAGAGGACAGTGAGTTATGAACAGGGGAGGCAGAAAAGGCAGAATTACTTAACTCCTTTTTTGTATCAGTCTTCTCCCAAAAAAGGAACAGTGCTCAGCCTGAGTATAATGGAGCTGAGGACGCAATAGGGGAATTACAGCATAGTATAGACACTGAGATAGTACAGGAATACCTGGCTACTCTCAATGAATTCAAGTCTCCGGGGCCGGACAAACTGCATCCAAGGGTGTTAAAAGAACTGGCTGAAGTGATTTCAGAACCACTGGCAATAATCTTTGAGAATTCATGGAGAACAGGAGAAGTTCCAGCAGACTGGAGGAGGGCAAATGTGGTCCCCATCTTTAAAAAGGGGAAAAAAGAAATCCCAAACAATTATCGCCCAGTCAGCCTGACATCAATACCAGGTAAAATACTAGAACAGATAATTAAACAGACGGTATGTAAGCACTTAGACAGAATTGCCATGATCACTGACAGTCAACATGGGTTTCTCAAAAACAGGTCATGCCAAACTAATCTCATATCTTTTTTTGAAAGAGTGACAAGTAGGGTAGATGAAGGGAATGCTGTAGATGTAGTGTACCTTGATTTCAGTAAAGCCTTTGATAAAGTCCCCCATGATCTTCTTGAAACAAAGCTAGTAAAATGTGGGCTGGACACTGCTACTGTTAGGTGGCTTGGTAATTGGTTGACCAACCGAACCCAAAGGGTGCTCATTAATGGCACAACTTCATCCTGAAGAGGAGTGACCAGTGGGGTGCCACAGGGGTCTGTCCTGGGACTGGTACTATTTAATATTTTTATAAATGACTTGGATGATGGGATAGAGAGCATTTGAAGATGACACCGTTAGGAGGGGTAGTTAATACCCCGAAGGATAGGGTCAGAGTTCAGAATGACCTTGATAGACTGGAGAGCTGGGCCATAAGTAATAAAATGGATTTCAATAGGGAGAAGTGTTAGGTACTTCACCTAGGCAGAAACAACCTAAGGCACAGGTACAGGATGGGAGAGAGTTGGCTTGACAACAGTACATGTGAAAGAGATCTGGGAGTCTTAGTGGGCCACAAACTGAATATGAGTCAACAGTGTGATATGGCGGCTAAGAAGGCCAATGCAATTCTGGGCTGCATCAATAGGAGTATTGTGTCTAGATCAAGGGAAGTAATACTACCACTGTATTCTGCATTGGTCAGACCTCACTTGGAATACTGTGTCCAGTTTTGGGCTCCACAATTTAAGAAGGATGTTGACAAGTTGGAGCATGTCCAGAGGAGAGCGACCAGAATGGTCAAAGGTCTGGAATCCATGCCCTACGAGGAGAGACTTAGGGAGTTGGGTTTGTTTAGTTTGGAGAAGAGAAAGTTGAGGGGAGACATGATAGCCATGTTTAAATATCTGAAGGGATGTCATGTTGATGAGGGAACTAGCTTGTTCTCTGTTGCTTCAGAGACTAGGACACAGAGTAATGGATTTAAACTAAGAGAAAAGCGATTCCACCTAAACATTAGGAAGAACTTCCTGATGGTGAGGGCTGTTCGATGGTGGAATGCACTGCCTCGGAGGGTGGTGGAGTCCTCGTCTTTGGAGGTCTTTAAGCAGAGGCTTGATGGCCATCTGTCGGGAATGCTTTGATTGTAGGATCCTGTATGGTGGGGAGAGGGTTGGGGTCACTGGGGATGTGGGGGGGAGGTAGTTGTTAATTTCTTGCATTGGGCAGGGGGTTGGACTAGATGACCTTGGTGGTCCCTTCCAACTCTATGATTCTATGATGGCAAGCTACTTCTAAATGTCTCTTACCTTGAAAACCCCACCAGAGGTCGCCGTAAGTCAAATGCGACTTGATGACAAAAACAAAAACAAAAAAACCAGACACCCTAAGTGATAACTGGCATTTTTATAGCTCAAACAACTAAGCCAAAATCAGCCATATTGACTCTTCTCTACAAAACCCCTGCATGTCTGCTGCGGCCAGGCCTATGGCACCTTATTTCTAATTTGCATGAATCAGACACAGAGAGGACACCCTAGAAGTCACTCAAAGCTCTTCTAAAGTTGTTCATTGCAGGAGAAGATTGGTAATGGTGAGCAAGCTGACTTCCAGAGAAGCTTGTCTGGCATTATTGATCTTCTCACTGAGACACCCCTTGGAAGCTTCCAAGAGTTCTTTCCTGGAACACTATTTGAAAACCACAGACTGAAGTGGAATTAAGTTGGCATGGATACTGTTTGAAATAACAAATAAGGCACTGACAGAGAGCACTTTGAGGTTTAGGCTGCCTATTAGTCCCCAGCACAGTGTGCAGGTGGAGGTAATGCAGGAGGGATGTAAAACACAAATACAAACCCCATGTGGTCTTCCAAAGGCCCCATGCTATTTTTCATAATACAGTGCTAATTAGAACAGAGTGACTAATTCACAAAGAAAATAATTTATGCAACCGTTTTCAGCTTCTTTCGCCATTTGTAAATTGTCTGCCAGTAGCTCGTGGGCATTATTCTTTATTACTTACTGACTTAACTTTCATGAGTAAATCATGGCCTGTTGAATCTACCAAAGCAGTTAATCATGAATCCCAAGTAGTCAAGCTATGTCGGCTAGATAGATCATATATTTTATTTTTTATTCACTGATTATAAAAGCATAACTCAATGAATCAAATTTTCATTGCTCACACTGCATAATTCACTTTGTGCAAATATTTTATGCTGTTTGCCTAACTTTGATAGATGTTGCAGTTTTGCAAATAAACAATGAGTCCAGGTTGAAGATTCTTTCAAGAATTAAAAACTTTACTTAGCTTTCAGACACACTACATAAGTAAAGAGCAGACCCTCTCCCCTGGTCTGTAGCAGGTCCATCAAGCACCAAAAAGATCAAGCAAAACAGAAACTAGAAGAAACTTCTAGGCCCCAATTAGTTACTAGACAATATCACCTCCTCTATTGAATAACTATGCAAGTAAATGAACTCTCTAACTACCTCTACAGTGTGTGATCCATTGCTATTGCTATCCTAACAAACCTTTCCGTTTACTATGAATGTATCACATTTATAAAATATAAATAAGAACATAATAGTTTGCCTTACTTAAAAAATATTTTACTTTTGGCTTATTTGAGAGGCAGAATAGACAGCTCATTAGAGCAGTTGCTTATATTACTGATTTCCCATTCAAATTCATAATATCATAATCATAATATCCCATCTGAATTCATAACAATCTTTCCATTGCCATACTGTCACCAGCATTACCATGACCCAGACACAGCTGATTTTACTCCTCATGTACCAACCTGGTAAAGAAGTGTTAGATAGATCTACAAGATGTAATAGAATGCCATGCTGTGGAGACACATTCAAGAGTAGGGTTGCCAGCTCTGGGTTGGAGATTTTGGGGGTGGAGCCTGAGGAGGGGGAGGGACTATAGAGTCCAATTGCCAAAGCGGCCATTTTCTCCAGGGGAACTGATCTCTGTTGCCCGGAGATCAGTTGTAATGGCGGGGGATCTCCAGCCACCACCTGGAGGTTAGCAAGCCTATTCAAGAGCAATGATCTCATGGTGACTTCAATACATCAAAATTAATGTGACTATCAAGCCTTTGCCACAACCCAGATAGTGTACTCATCAACAAATCTGGTAGCCAGATTTAATCTTTGTATGTTGGCCATATATATGGCAGTCATGTATTAACACAGCAGTTGGGTAATGGCTCTAAATCTTAACGAAGCAATTTCTACAAAAATGCCTTTCATTGCTGTTTGCTTAGAAATATACAAGACATGTATATACATATCGTGCATGACAAATCTAGAATTTTAATAAATAAAAGATATTTTTAAACATTCCAAAATATAGGTATAGAAAGCTGCTAGAGGCAAAGCCCATGCTGAATAAAGATCTTTTAACTTAGCGTATTGTGTCAGCAGACCAATTAATATTGTTAACAATAAATATGACATCAAATCAAGCATCATCCAAGTAAACGTTCTGGGAATGCTAGGAAGAAATCTTGTTTTGTCTGTCTTCTTTTGTCTTTTTTTTTAAAAAAAAGATTTGAGTTTACAAACAAGACAATGATAACAAAGATGCTGAACAAACAGTAAGCACAATAATATGCATTTTTGAGGCTATTTGTATCTCTGGGTTTGCATAACAGCGTAACAATGTGCAATAGTGGAGGTTTTTTGCATCACATTAACCCAATTTCAATACCAAAATAGCGCAATCCAAATTATGATCTAATGCATTGTAATGCATTTCACTGAGGCTAAACACAAAGCAGTAAAGAAATCTGTTCATTACAGTAATAAAACAAAAGGGAAAGATACTTCATTCTATATAATAGTTGTCTTTTTTGAATGGCCTTTTCTAAGCATTTGGGCTTTTCTGCATGGGGTTTTCCCATCAGTTCTGGACCCATATGGCTTCAGTTTATCTCCCAAATTTTTGTGCCTTTAGCTTTCGCTTCAGGGTTTTTTTTTTTTTATTCCTCTTTTTTTCTGGTTCTTTTGAAACCACTTTTACTCCAACCTTTTTCTGGAAGCTGATTTTTAGTAGTCTTTTCCCTTGTGCATTATTTTTCTGTCAGTTTTCTTTGTTCACCCCACTCCAACCCACTTTTCAATTATTGGACTTCCATCATTGTCAAACCACTCCCCCCGCCCCGAAGATAAGTGGTTTCAGTTTTTATTATTTTTAAAAATGACCTTAAAGTTGTAATATAGTTTAAGCATGTTCTCTGAATTCCCAGCTTTCATTTAAAAAAGTAGTCTTTAGACCCTTCCCTCAGGGAGATATAAGGGGAAAGGTTCTGTGAGGGACTTATTTTTTTAAATGAAAGCTGGGAATTCAGAGAACCTGCTTAGACTATCCAGCACTTGTGGATCAACTGCCAAGAAAATCAGGAGTAATTCCATTGTGCGGATGTCAACATAACATTTTAAAATCATTTTAATAAAGTGTATCACATTTAAATATCATTGGCTGGTAGCAATATATTCAGCAGTTACATACATATAAGTTATATTATATAATATTACATTATATTTATATATCTAACAGCCAAGAGCATGGGACCAGCTGTGGTTTCAGTAGGGTTTTGAAAACCAGAAAGAACTCCTCAGATTTGTTAAGAAATCTTAGGGTTGTTTTTTTAATCTCCTAATTGGGAGATTCACTTGGAGGCAACCCCACAGTTAAAAGCAACATGTGGACATGACCCAAACCCCAGAGTTCATCAGCATCTTGCTGTAGCAATGCAAATTGGCCCACAATTGCACTACCAGTGACTCCCAGTAAAAACTGAGGAGGGGAAGATGGAACTGTCTGTGACTTGCCTTCTCACACTTGCCCACTTCTCCCATTCTACTCCACTGGGGATGGGGGAAGTAGGGAAAAAGAAGTGGGTAGGCAAGAGGTTGTAAGGGAACCTAAGTGGGCGTGGAAGGTTAGCCAGAACAGGGAGGCAGCTGAGGATGTGCACAGGGAGGCAAGCTAGAGTGGTGAGAAGCATGGGGAAAGCAAGCTGGAACCACTGGGCAGGCAGGGGAAGAGAAGCCAGAGCCATACTCTAGAAGAGCCAGCCAGAGGTGGGGCTGGGACTTCCTGTGTCCTGCAAAGTTCTCATGGGTCTCCCAGTCTGCTTGACGGGATGGAAAAATCATATTTAGTATTAAAGGCAGAATCAAAATGGAGAAAAGGCACAACCCCCCCCTTGCAGTATGGTACCTACAGCACACCTAAAGATTACTTATACTAAAACACTTCATAAAATAGTTACATAAAAGGCATTTTGGCACTTTGTTGAATACATTGACTGTTTAGTGGGACTGGGAGATAGAGAAACCATATCACTTCATCTAACGGTTCCTCTCCTCATGGGAAGAAGCAATAATAGGGATCCACTCCCTGCAGTTGATAGTATAATGAGTTTCTGAAGTTTCCATTTGCCTACTCTCCAAGCAAGCAGTGTCTGGGAGGTCTGGCCACAAGTTTGAAGAGAGCATTTTCTCATTCCACCCCACTCCACTTCCCAGGCAAGCCCAAATTTCAGTTTGGAGAATACAGTATATAGTTGTTTATGGGGGATCTACAGTGCTCTAGGGCATATATGAAGAGTTTGTCATATTGAAATGCCTCCATTGTATAGATCAGCGGTTCCCAAACTTTTTGAGTCAAGGAGCACTATTCAGGAGAGAAATTTGTCATGGAGCACTAATTTTCTCCTAGCACCTATATACTAAACCAAATGACAGTAGTATTTTTCTTTCCAATCTCTTCAAGGAGCACCAAGAAATGTTTCACGGAGCACCAAGTGCTCCATGGAGCACAGTTTGGGAACAGCTGGTACAGAGCAACATCAGCAGCCCCCAGAGTGAACTTAGCAGAAAGAATCGGAATAGGGGAGTTTCAGATAAATAAGCTATCTCCATACCAGGAATATATAAGAAAAATTAAAAGGGGCTCCTTATCACTCTTGCACGGGATTTCAGCACAGAAGGCGTTATGCAGCCTTGGTTGTTCATTCACTGGAGTGCTTCAGATTCTGAAGCATAACTTTCCTGCAAAAGGTAGGCTATATTTCCATTAACTTGAAAACATTTTTTTTAAATAGTCAAAGCTGCAATGGACCCACTCTACTATCACATGTTACATCTAGAACGTAAGGAGGAAGTACACCATGTAGCTATTAGGGTTCTCTCCAACAGGCATGCTTACATGCTAGGTTTATAATTAGTATTTTTTCATCTGAAGTTCACTTAATTATTTGATAAAACAGCCATTTATTATTCTCAATATATTATTAGTTTATTATGGCTCATTGCTTTAAAATACTTAATTCTTTGCAGGTCCTTAAACGCAAATATGGCAGCTATTAGCAGCCTCTTCAGTGAGGCATAAAATTGTACCCGCAGGCCTCATAAACAATAGAGTGCTTGGGAAAGATTAAATCAGTGTATACAGCTGCGGAAGAGCCCATTACAGAATGCATTATCATTATGCTTTAGTGTTATTTTGTTTGCCACTCTGCTCTTGTCAGATCTGTCAGCTACCTGTGTTTTAGCCTCCTGTAAATAAGAGAGGTTACCCCACCTGATCTGGAGGACATCATTCGACATGAAACATGTCAGCCAAGACAGAATTATATCCAAAAGCCTCTTAAGCATATATTCCTTTCAGTTGTCTTCAGCAATTAAACTCTGACAATGTTACGCAAAGGACACGATGAACCACACATAAAACCGGGACTTTCTCTGCCATGTACATCATTAGGGTCACCACAGTCACTGAGGAAAGCAGTCTTGTTCCTCCGGACAGTCTCTTCAAATCACCTCAGCCACAAAATGTATGCCTACTCAAACAGCTTTTCAAAAATATACCTTTAGCTGGCCCTCTGACAAGATCTATTCTAAACATGGTAAGTATATTTTAACAGTGAGAAAATTAAAATTATTACTAATATTTAATATATGAAAGAAAATTATAAAAATCTGTTTCTTGTTTTCTAAATACATCACAATTATCCATATGTACAGAACCAGTCTTTTTGCATATTTGTATATTTCAATGGTCTGCTCTGTTCTGCTTTTTGGCTCTCCCCAACAAAGTTTATAAAATAATGCTACGCTCAGCAGTTTCAAGGAACAATGGGCGCCAAGATTAGTGTTAGTTCTGATCCAATGAATTTCTATAGATTTTCCAATTCAATCTACCAGATTATTCCACTTTAAATCTAAAACCCACTTGAAAAGTACCAGGTAAGCTATTTTCCCATTTTATTCAAAACTACTACAGACTCCCAGGAGAGCTAAAGTTGTCCACCGAAAAATTTACTGAAATTCTTGACAAAGAAAGAAATTGGTTCTCGTAGGTTAGAAATCCTCTTGCATTGGAAGAAGGCACCATGGGATAGTAAACCATAATGAACATGTTCTAGTACTCTGATGGTGTTAATATCCTATCAGCATTCAATAAACTCTAGACCACTATGGGAAGTGTATCCACTTTTGTCCAGATGGTTAGGCCATATTAGTAGAGCATTCTTTTTGAATGATTGGTTGTGAAAGCTTATGCTAGCATATGATTTGACATTACTTGCCCTTTCTTATTGTATGTTATTGGTATTAGGCAGCTGTTCATGGTTACTGTTATCTTATCAAAAGCATCTTTAAGTACTGGGATGTGTTGTTCCATTTTGTCAGTCTTATAAATTCCTCATGTAGTACAAAACCAGAGATTTTACTCTACAAGCTTCCAATTAAATAATTTGCATTGCTGTCTGTGCATCAAATGAAAAAATGAGTTTTGATAATGTGAAACCCAAAAATGAGCCAAAATTTGCAAAACAAACAAAACCCCACCAAAACAGTTAAAAAAAAATCCTGCTTTTTCCATTAGTTTGATCGGATGCACCACTTGTTTTAGAGTTGGGTTAATACTTCTGACAGGTAATCGCACAACTACTCAAAAACCTTTTCAGAGTCTATGGCAAAGAACAAATGTTAAATTGTAAATGCAATACCTGATATTCAGCGCACCGGCAACTACAAACCTGTCATTCTTCTGGACTTCCAAAACAAACAGTCTGTATGCCAGGAGAGAAAGGACACATTCCATCTGATAGCTCAATCTATCATTGCCTTCATCAAACAGAAGGAATAACAGCTCTTGAAAAAGCTGTTACACTCCACTTCACTGGCAGGGTAGCTTTGTCCAGATAGCAGCTTCCCTGTTCCTGATTTAGCATTGAACCAAAAGTGGGGAGAATGGTACCCCAAGGAAAAAATACCAAACAGCATATGTATTTGTGGTACAGTCCCTATTCTGGCCAATGCAATTCATGCTGATCTTGTTAACCAGTTCTGACTAGGAACAATCAGGATATTGTTAGTTATAACTTTACAACAATTCTTTATAACAGTGTCTTTCATACATAATGTTTTTCTCAAATAATTTTCCATGCGCGTTCAGTTAAAAGGAAAAAAAATAGAATAGAAAATTCAAGGATATTCAAATGACTGGATGGCATTTTCCTTCTAACATTTTAGCGATACGTTTTCTGTATGCTGCAGTCCCCAAACTAGCTATTCTTGATTCAATCTGTTGAAATTCATGACTTTTCTTAGGAATAAGTACCCTATGAAATACTGTCCATAAGTTCTGCAAAAAAGTTGTGCAGACACTATGAATGAACCCTTTCCTGTTCTCCACCCACTGCTTTTGAAGACTTATGGAAGATTGTTTAGGAGTTCCCAACCGTTTTTGAGCCTGACGGCACCATTGGAATTCTGACACAACATGGTTGGCACAGCCACAAAATGACTGCCACAGCTTACCTTCCGTCACACAGTGAAGATCCTTGTGCAGTGCTGGCAGCTGCTGCCAAAGCAGTATTTTTCAAAGACAACCAAATCTCCAATAGCCAATCTGGAGCCTTGCTGGGAAAAGCCCCACCTCACCCTGCCCACTTTCTAAAAGCACTTGACTGGCACCAGGAAAGCTATTGGCAGTTGCCATGGAACCCACGGGCACTACGTTGGGGACCCTTGATTTAGAGGGGCAGTTGACATTTGAATGGTACTTGTTTTGCATACACCTTTCTGTGGAATACTGTACTTGCTGTATTGCGGTCTGGACAGCATAAGTCATGGGTGTCTAAGCTATGTTACAGATAACACTAGAAGCACAGGCAACAGGGATTTAGGTCACAGGGTACATGAGGTTGAACATAGGGGAGAGGCTGTGGCTCAGTGGTAGGACATCTGTCTGGTATGTAGAAGGTCCCACATTCAATCCCCAGCATCTCCAGTTAAAATAATCCGGTGATGTGACAGACCTCCACCTGAGACCTGGAGAGCTGCTGTTAGTCTGAGTAGACAGTACCAACTTTGATGGACTGAGGGTCTGAATCAGTATAAGGCTGATATGTATGTATCAGTATAAGGCTGATATCGTATGTATACCAGAGTGGGACTTAACTGTACTACAAGATGATCAGTTCAGGACTGATGCTTACACATTTTGGAATAGAATGGATTTAGATGGCTTCTTAATCCGTATCAGAAAGAAGTCTGAGTTAGATGTCTGTTTGGTCCCTCCCAACTCTGTCATGTCATAAGAAGATCTACGCCACTTTGAACTCCAGAAATAGTTCAGGATAGAATATAACTTCTAAAGACTCTCAAAACCCCCAGGTACTTGATAAAGGTCCCTCTTTTGTGGTCATAGAAAATAGGGGGCAAAAAACCCTTGGAAGGCAACAATATACAGCTGGTATATTTTATTTTGCCTGGGGAATGTGAGCTAGACAGGCCCACAGTAAGCTATAAATTCTAGATTCAGGAACTGAGAGCCTGTAAACAGCTTATAAATTCTGCAGGCTCTTCTACAAAGCACATAATTCTTGACAGAACCTGAGCCACAGACCTGTCTGTGCTTTTATTGTCTTCACAAAGAAAAACTGTCCTAAGATCAATTTTGACTTCTACTCAATCTCAGATCCTCTTGTTTATGGAAAGAAAACGATAACTTCCCATTCTCTGGTGCTGGTTTTTTGGTTGTTTTTTGGTCTCCTCTCTCCTGCTTACATTTCCTTTGCCTTTTCTTCTCTTTTAGTTAAGGCAAATGTTGATACGGTGATAGACAACGTCTCAGTCGAGTTTAACTTTTCTGTGGTTTGGCATTAAAGTTTTTCTTTGCTGAGAGAGGAGAAGACTGGACTGGTATTCCAGATATGCAGAAAGGAATTCATCTCACTTAATGCAGAGATTAGGAAGAAGAATTCTCCTGTTGCCCCCTTGGACATTGACTTGGAGGAGACAGCATGAGGAAGTGTTCATGCTTGAGAGGAAATGGTAGTACCATGTGAAGAGAAGTGAATAATAGAAAGAGCAGCCACAGCTGGTGTCATCAGACCACAGAGCACTGGAACACACAAAGTACACATAATGCCAATGATTCGTGAATCTCAGATGTGTAATTTAGCTACAAAAAGTAGTTGCTGGGGGGGGGGTGAAAATATGGATTGGAGCCATAATGTTGGGAAATAGTGGTTTCATGTTTCCCTCCTGTGTTATTTTCCCAATTAAACCTGGCTCGCTGAGTCTGTTTGAAGATAGGTAACAATGTATTTCCTATTCCTGCCCCCCCCCCATGAATCTGTTTTAAGACTGAGCAGGAAAGTAGGCAAAACATTGTTGCCTGTCTTTTTGAACCCTCAGGGCTTTAAGGGCCCCATTTTTAATCTGGGGAACAGCATGGGGAATTCCTGGTTCATATTGTTGGGGAATCTGATCACAGATCACACGTAGTTCAATCCTGAATGATCAGCTTAACATCTCCGGGTTATCCACTGACCAAATACGCAAGACTCTGCCTTGAAACCTTGCTGGATGCACTACCAAATTTGTTCAGAATCTGTAAGGCCCAAATAACATAAGAATAAAAGGTTTCAGGCCAGAGTGCAGACCAGCTGAGTCCTGTTTACTCGCCACTGACAAGCGGGGCTTGGAACAGTATTACAGGCCTGCTCTAACTATTGAGTGCATTTTCGTGCCTCCAAGAGCTCAGGGGACGATACATGGTTCTCCCCCCACCATTTTATCTTCATGATAACAATATTAGTAGGGACTCCTACTATTATTGTAGGGTTTCCCAATATTAGTAGGGTTTCCCATGATTACAGTTGATTTCCAGACAATCAAGATCAGCTCCCCTGGAGAAAATGGCTGCTTTGGAAGATGGTCGCTACCTGGTGATTTGGGGGGGGGGGTGGAGCCTGCTGAGGTCCCTCCCCTCCCCAGGCTCCATCCCCCTTCCAAATCACCAGGTATTTCCTAACCCAGAGCTGGCAACCCTACTTATGAGGCAGGTCCAAGAACCGCACTCTATAACACTATTCTAGGACTAAAGACCCAGTTGAACTCTGCAGTTTAGTGCCTGTCAAAGTCTGCCAGATGCTGTGTCTGATGCAAGACTCTTCATGTGTTCCCTGTTCTCTTCCTACTCTCTTGCTCTCCAGCAGTCTGCTCCCTTCTCTGTTCCCTCACTGCCAGTTACCAGGCCCTGCTGCCCCTCACTCATCAACCTCTGTGTATCCAGATCAGAGGCCCTTGTCACAGACACTGCCTAAACAATCTAACCCGTATGAAGGGCTCTGCTGGAAACACTTTTAGGTCATTTATGCATGGTCGCTGTTAGGGCTGTCGATTCGGTTTGGCCCGAACTGAAAAACAGCCGAATTCCTCCCGATTCGGCGGTTTTTCGGTTCGGATTGAACCAAACTCAAAAAAGGGGGGGAAACAGGGAGCCGAATTCGGCGAGTTTGGGGTGTTCCTGAATAAATTCGGCGAATTCGGGCCCTTTCCCCCTCTCCCAGCTGGGAGGCGCAGATCTGTTTAAGGGTTCCCCTGAGCACCTTCAGGGAAGCCCCCTGAAGGCCCACAGTGGGGGCGAATTTTCCCCCGAACTCCGGATCTCCCGAATTTCGGGGATCCGAAGCAGGGGAGTTCGGACTTCGGCACAGCTCGAATTTAAAAGGGCCGAATTTTGCCGAAGCCAAACTGTACCGATTTTTTTTCAACAGCCCTAGTCGCTGTAACCTCCTTTATTCCCTGTTTCAGCCAGGATCTAACTTTTCAGTATGCACGATATCCCATTCCTTGGTAGCTCGAAGCTGTTTCGACGCAAAACCAACCCGGGTCTTCCCATTCCTCTGTTAATCCAACTTTTCCCTCTCCCCTGAGCTCAGCCCGGCTCAAAGCAGCATGCAGATGACTAAACAGGGGGAAACACAGAAGATTGGCTTCTTTCACAGCCAAGCACAAAGCAGCGTGTAAAGAGGCGGGGATTCAAGTGCTTCCTGCTATCTCGGAGCTCTTTCTGAGCAAAAGAAAGGCTTTTTAAAAACTAGGCTTGGATTTCTCCCCCCCCCTTCTTTCAGATTGCTCCATTTTTTGTTTTGTTTTTTGTTCTTAAAATGCTTTTTTATGTGGCAGTTGGGTTGGGGGGGGAGGAAATCTTCTCTCATGGTGATCACTGCGAAGTAAGCCAATTACAGAGCAGCATTTAAAGGGGTGGGACTTGATTTGAGCTTGGGAGACTGCTTTTCTGTATTCATGGCTTGATTAGCACACAGTTTCGTCCCTGATCATTCAAGCCAATGCATACAGTTTCCCCCAAATCGGGTTACATTAATGTGCAATGAACCCAGGTCCAACCAGGGAGATCCAACCCATGAATAAAAGGCCATACATGATCAAAGCAACAGGAATGAGCTAAAAGGGATTACACTGTGTTGTCAGAGCATCTTTTTCACACAGTATACAAACAAAAAAAGAAGGAAAACAGTTAAATATAAACGTTGAGAAAAACACATGTTAGACTAGAGTTATTTTCCTGGAATGTTGTAATAGTGAAAGTATAATACTACCAATTTGACCTTGCAGTTCCCAGATGTTTGGTTTAAGGCAGCTGCCATAAATCAAATGAGAACTGATTTGATAAAATGTATTTGTTCCACCCTTGCATCTGACCCAGAACTGAAAACTGATTTTGCTTTATGTGTATTTGAGAAATTAAAAGGTATAAAATCCCTTCCAAACAAAAGCCAGGCTTTAACATGTTTCAATCAGTTTAAAATATTTAGAAAACAAGAAAAGAACAGATCCACTTTATACATTTTAACAGTGTTGGTTTCTTCATGTGTTGCAGCCTTTCTCCCCCATTTACCAATGTGCAATCGGCCTAATCATTTCTGTTCATATTTCCACCATTGCCACTGGAAGAAGAACAAAGTTCTTATTCCCTCCCCTGCTGAGTAAAGCCACTTACTTGAGAGAATCAAATTGAAGCGCTTTATTTCCCAGAGCACACAGCTGGGGCCATTTCACAATTCAGTTCTTTGGAGAAGGCTAATGAAAGAATTACCACTTATGTCCTGAAAGACAGAATTTACCTACTGTAATTGCCAGAGACCATATCCTCTCTGAAGACAATACAGCATATGTAGTACTCCCATGAAGTGAGATGAATTGAACTCTCTGTTGGTAACAGACCCATAAGGAGAGTCATTAATCACCCGAACAGTCTCAGCCGCATCTATTGCCGGTAATGGACTTCATACTGGAAAAACCTGACTCGTAGTGCCACAGTGTTAAAGGAGGGGATATTCTTTATGAATATGTGATCTGTCCCTTAGGAATTACCTGCTGCCTCAGGAATAGACTTTGTAACTGAAAGCTTTTTTAAAAATAGAATCATGTGACTTTCCTTTTCCCTCATTGCTCCCTCTCTGGTCTTGACACTGAGAGAGCAATCCTAAGTAGGTCTATGCAGACGTAAGTCCCATTTTATTTGATGGGGTTTACACCCAGGAAAATGTCTTTAGGATTGTAGTCTAAATAAAGCCCGCACAAAATTGTCTTAAGTTAATGGGCCATGTTTGTTTTTCATATCACTGAGAACTACTATAAAATTAGTAATATCGGAATAATTTTTTTAGAAAGTCTAGTGTGAAGACTTAACTGCCACTAAAATTATACAGTTATGCTTCATTTGAGCATGTGATCCTCATAGGTGGTATCAGGATTTTAATGATCTACTTACTAAAAGTAATCTCCCCCCCAAAAAACTGTTTTCTATTTGAAGCAAAATAGGGTAGTTGTTAATTTGAGTGTTTAAACTCTTGGCAATGGCTCATTAAACCATTTTGTTCAATAAATCATATTTTAATATGGCAAATGTTTTTCTGATTGCCCTGAGATCTACAATTAGCTAGGTCCATTTCATCTTGCTCACTCATCCTGTGTTCCAAAACAATTATGTGACTATTAATAAATTACTAAACATGGGGTTTCAGTAATGACAAATTGTTTACTTAATTCAATATAAAAACTGTCACTCTGGTGGAATGTATCATCTTAGAGAACACAGCTGGTGACAACCTGAAGGTTAAGGAGGCGGGGGAAATGTTTCAGTGAACAAAGGAAGCAACATCTGGAAGAAAATGACTAAATTCATTTGGACTGTCTTCTGCTCTTCAAGTTTGCTGGTGCTTACTCATGTTCACACGAAAGCTACTCACAGTTGCTGTTTTGGATTTAATCAGAAAAGAAAAAAAAGAAACAGTATTGGAAGAAACAGATACAGCGTGGCAAGGAAGCTTTGACGCTGTGCTGTAACTTGTGGGGTCTACTCAAATAAAGCATGAATGGCCACAAACCTATACATAAACAGTGTACTATATATTTCTTATTAACATATAGTCATAGACGTGTCATACCAAACATGTACATAAATATTACAACCAGAAATAATCAGCAGGTAAATATTGTCCATATGACACTATGATTTTTTGGATTGTGCATATATTGGCTTCCTGAAGAGTGGGTGACCATGTGGGACCACCAAGAAAAACCTTTGTTCTCACAGAGACTGGAATGTGGTATTTTGTTGTCTAGTCATCATATGGACACTACTGCATTTTCCATGTATAAGACGCCCCCATGTATAAGACGACCCCTACTTTTTAAACCTAAAATTAAGAAAAAATAGGGGTTGTCTTATACATGGGGGCATCTTATAGGCTTGTTCTCTTTCCCCGCCCAACAGCTGACAGGCGGGGAAAGAGAGTGAGTGGAAGAGTCTTGTCCCTTGGCCAGCCAGCATCTGGCGTTCAAACCAGTCACCATCCACCCAATGGGGTGGGACGCTGGCCAGCCAGGGGACAAGACTCTTCTGCTCGCTCTCTTTTCCCACCTGTCAGCTGTTGGGCTGGGAAAGAGAGCGAGTGGCCAAAGAGGCTTGTCCCCTGGCCACCGGCATCTGGCGTTCAAACCGGTCACTGCCCAAGGTTGAGCGGTGACCAGTTTGAACTCCAGACGCCGGTGGCCAGGGGACAGGACTCTTTGGCCGCTCACTCTCTTTCCCAGCCCAACAGCTGACAGTCGGGGAAAGAGAGCATGTGGGGAAAGAGGTGGCTGTTGCTGCCAGGCCTGCCTGTCACGGGTGGGGCCGGCGGCAACAGCCACCTTCCGTGTATAAGACAACCCCCCAATTTTGGGGCTAATTTTTTTTTAAAGGTCATCTTATACATGGAAAAATACGTCATTTACCTGTTGATTATTTCTGGTTGTAATATTTATGTACATGTTTGGTATGACACGTCTATGAGTATATGTTAATAAGAAACATATAGTATACTGTTTATGTATAAGTTGGTTTGTGACCATTTATGCTTTATTTGAGTAGATTTATTGTGATTTCATATGTGGTGATTCTTATTGCTTATTGCAACTTGTTGGGTCTGCATGGCTCATACATAGTATTTGCCACTCTGTGACCACCCTATACATAGTCAAGGGATCCAGGCAAGTGAATCCCAAGTACCCTGTGGATTGTGAGGACTGGGTATCCTGGATGAGCAGTTTCAAGACACGTAAAACAAAGCCTCCTTGTGGATGTGGTTTCAGCACAGGGTTGCCAACCTCCAGGTACTAGTTGGAGATCTCCCGCTATTACAACTGATCTCCAGCCGATAGAGATCAGTTCACCTGGAGAAAATGGCTGATTTGGTTCCTGCCTCCTCAAGTTCCGCCCCAAAAACCTACCACTGGTAGTGAAGAGGGACCTGGCAACCCTATTTCAGCATGTGACAGCTTGTGGCATAACTCTCAGCTTTAACATCACTAGTAATTATGTAAGAACTTATATATAAAGCTGAATTTGTGCCATGGGTCACTGGAGCTTAACTGGACATCATTTTAACGTTAAGCCATAATCTTCAAACAGGATGTACATTCAGAATATAATCAAAATCTCATCAAAATTCACACTATTTCTTCACCTCTGGATATAGCTATCTTAAATAAAATGGTAAGGAACCAAATAGGTCACATCCAGATACTATTTTTTGGTGACGACATAACATTTGCAGCGAAACTGTTTTCAGTTTCTACCTCTCTGTGACACCTTTGGGACAATTCCTACACTATGAAATCCTTGGGGCCGTCACGAGGAGGTCTAATCAGACTGTACTATCAGTCCCGTAGAAGACAGAGGCAGAGGAGCAGGCTTCGCTGTTCCCCAGTTATGCGTAGTCTTATCTCCCTGCAGACAGGAGAGATAATTGCTACAGCCAAGAAGCAAAACACACCCACATAAAGCTGCAGGAGATCTGTGATTATCACAGTTCAGACCAACACGGACAGCTACTGATTCCAGATCTGAGATTTTGGATGTACTCTTAAATTGTAGTTAACTAGTAGCTTATGTGCTTGAGTCCATTCAGTCATGTGTAAAGGGGGGGGGCTTGCCTCACTGTGCTGAGTGCTTGTCTGTTTGAAGCACTTATTTCATCTCAGCAGAATCTGCAAGCAAGAGTTTTCTTCGCTTCCTGAAAGTGAGGATCCTTTGGGCACAGGTCTCAGTACCAGAGAACTTCATCCCAGGTACTTGACAGACAAAACAGGCAGACAGGCAAAAATGTGTTTCTCATCGAAAACAATGGGAATGTCATCCAAATACAATACTGACTCCAAATTTTCTCAGTATAGAAACTGGCTGTAGTTATTCAATAGCTGCTGGTATTCTGCATATACTCTGGTATACTCTACTCTGAAAGATGCAATTCAAAACAAATCCTGAAAGTAATTTGAAACACTGGCTCAAGCGTAGCTCTGCAGAGAGCACAAGAATTCACTTATCTAGGTGACATGATTGTGGAATTATAAATTTTCCCATGAGCTCCCAAGGAAAGGCTCACATAGCATTTCTAGTATACTTACGGGAAGTGTACAACGAATACTTTAGTGTATTTAGGGCCTTACAGGCCTATTTAATGAGTTTAAATTTTATGGATTTCACCTAAATTACAGCATTGCAGTGTACTCTGTTAAAATCAAAGGTGCTATGTACAAGTAAAATAAGAAGCAGAGTGATTGACAAGATGCCAAACTGAAATATTTACCGCATACTTATGTGAAATGCTGTACTTTAGAAACGTAGTCCCTTATATTTTGCAAACATCAATCAATACATTTTGCCAATAGCCTGAAATATTATTAAGGGGGTTTCAACTGTATTAAAGATTCATAAAGCAGAAATATATTTATGGGAGTAATCAAACAGTTTATTTTATTATTATGTGCATTTTCAAGCACAAGAAAACATCTGCTAGGTTTAAAAGACCAGACCCATTTTCTGTTCAATTCAATTTCAATTTATTACGGTCATTGACCAGAAAAGCAAACATTCAAGAAATTAACATTTATTTCTCTGTTACATACTTGCACCTATCTGCCATGAGGATAGGTAGAGACAGAGCTATAACCAGCTAGTTTTGCACCCGAGGCAAGAATAGTAAAAAGGTAAATATGTAAATAATAAGAAACAAGACTAACAATATATTTATTTTAGTCATGAGATCTGCATACACAATCAACTAATGCATAAATAAGTATTTACCTTACTATTTAAAAAAATTCAAAATTAAACTCCATCAGGTACAGCCATTTTTACAGTTGTATTTTTCATGCTTTCAATGACGTTGACATTAAACAAAATTAATATATTTTAAATATATATATATACTTATTGCCAGACAACTAAAAACATTAACACGATGATGACTTGAATGAACTTAACCATTTCTAGTTCAAACTTTCTCTTTTGCCACAAAGCAACCAACCACTATCCTCAAAAAGAAAAGAGAGAGTAGGGGAGCAGGCAGTGCAAAACCATGAACATACACAATACCACATGAAGTTTGAAATGTGCAGTGCTTGGTTGCGGTGGTGGCTGTGGCCCAGTGGGGCTTGTAGCAAATGGTGGGCAGAGCCAGAGCAAATTAAGTCTGATTTTGTCCCCATCCTTGTCCTTTGCCCACTAAGAATACTCAAGCATAAGGTTGCCAACCTCCAGGTACTAGCTGGAGATCTCCTGCTATTACACTGATCTCCAGCCGATAGAGATCAGTTCACCTGGAGATAATGGCCGCTTTGGCAATTGGACTCTATGGCATTGAAGTCCCTCCCCTCCCCAAACCCCGCCCTCCCCAGGCTCCACCTCAAAAACCTCTTGGCGGTGGCAACCCTACTCAAGCACAGTAATCAGTCTTAACAGATAATGCATCAATGAACTAAAGTGTCTCTTACTCTTTCACTAGGCTTGTGTGCCATTATACTGCATCCTCCTCCACCCATTTCAACCACCTTTAACCACAACCAGCCCTCCAACCACTTGGTCATACCAACCAGTTAGGCTTCTCTCTCAATTTTGTACTTAATTTGTTTAACTTACATAATAGTAATAAGCTTTATTAAGAAAAGCCTTCAGACTACAATTCCATGCATGCTTACTTGAGAACAAAACCTTTCAAGTAAGCATGCAACTGGTTTGACAAGTCAAAAAGAGGCCAGGGTAGGAGGAACTCTCTCTGATAGCGCAATCCTATGCAGAATTACTCTAGTCTACAGCCATTAATTTCAGTGGATGTAGAATGGAGCAACTCTGCATAGGGAATGCACTTTAAGGAACGGATACCTTTTCCCAGCAATATTCCAAACATCTCATAGGCAGATAACAAATTAATATTGCTACTGTACCATAGAGGTGTGTGGTGCTTAGCAGTGTGAAAGTCAATAGAAAAACTTTTGGGGGCCTCTGCCCCCCCCCAAAAAAAAACCCAAAAGGAGTACATGAAAAAGAGTTCAGATTTCAGTGTGTGCATAAGAGAAATTTAAAATATTGTATTTTAAACAAATTCAATACCTTTTGTTAATACCAAATTAACTCAGCACAGTATGCCATTTTTCAAGCTCTTCAGAATTCTTCAACAGGCTGGATGTTAAAAAGCAAACAGAAAGAGGGGCCGGGGGAGAAAGAGAGAAAGTGTCTCAGGCAGTTTAATGGAGGAAGGGTAGAGAGATTTGAAGAGCAGACCTAAGCATGTTGTTGACTCAGAAGTCCAATTGAGCTCAGTGGGGCGTACTCACTAGTAAGTGCACTTAGAACTGCAGACTTTCTGTACTACATTTGGAGGGGAAGTAACTGAATAATAAGGGACACCCCCCCCCCAATTAAGGCAGAACAACAAAATAACAAATCCATACCTTCTACCATATTTCTAGATAAAGGCTTCTTGTTTTAAAAAGTTCAAAGGTAAAAAAGCCAGACCTATATACATTGTCACAGGTCACTTATTTTTTACATACATACATACCAAAGCCTGCATAAATTCAGTGTCCCTTATCTTCAATTTTACTGTAAAAATCACACCACATCCTCTTTCTCTCCCTTATCAGGTCAAATGAGTCAGAGGAACAATCATCTCCACAGGTCATCAACAATAACAAGCTCTCATTTCACTCCTATTCCTTACCAGATCAGCAAAGACCCAGGCCCTGCCTGAGCAGCAAAGCAAAACCACACTTCCACTTAGTTTCCACTGCTACAAATGGACAGTGGGCAGCAGAATTTGTTACCCTTGCAAGTCTCTGACTTATCAATAAGCTCTGGAAGAAGAATCGGTTGACCAAGCCTTTCAGTCTTTCCTTATTTTAATTTGCTTCAACCTCTTCCTATAGTTCTGCATTGGGCAGTCAAGGGCTTTGGCCCAGAAAAGAGCCTGTGCCTTTATGAAGAATGGGGGGAAAGCCCTCTAGCTTGAGTGTAGGGACTCGTCAGGAATTTGGCTGAGGTCCAGAAAAACAAGCAGGCAAGAAGACTGATTAAGGAGGGAGCTGATAGCTTGCAAGCCTTGCACTGGCTGTAAATTCAGTAAGGCTTTTGTTTTTCTTTACTTTTCCTATAAAGGAGGCAAGTGGCAAGGAACTGAGCAAGTGGCAAGGCACAACCCCTTTTGTCCTAACAGACCAGCCACTAGGGCTGTGCACCATTCCCCTCCCTGTATTTTTGGGTTTGGGTTTAATAAATTCTAGAAATTTTCGAACAATCCGAAAAAAAGCCGAATCCTTATACATGGGCAATGGCTCTTCTTGCAAAGTAATGTCTGCAGTTGTACAGGTCACAAGTGGATGTCCTTCCATTTGGCATTAAGAATCAGCCTTTGCTAGACCACACACCAAAGGTTGTTTCTCATGTATCCATCGGGAAAGAGTTGTTTGCTACTATGTGCACACATGCAGAATTTCAGACTACATGTATTCCTATCTAATGTACAGTTGGAAACACATCTGTTGCACAACACATTGGCTTAGTTCAGACATCACACAAAACCATAGTTTAATTAATTGATCATTTGAACACGAGCCACCTTACTAACTATAAGACATCTCAAAACATGGTTTATTCATAACAGTTATGTTCAGGAATGCCAGCACACTGTTCTATGTATGTGTGTGTGTGTGTGTGTGTGAGTGTGTGTGTGTGTGTGTGTGTGTGTGTGAGAGAGAGAGAGAGAGAGAGAGAGAGAGAGAGAGAGAGAGAGGTATATTGACTGACATTGTGGGGAACATGGGGGGAGATCCCTTTCCCCAACTGGGAATAGCTGCAAGCAAGTGAATTGTCATCTGTCTGGGTGACAGCAGATTGGATAACAGCCTACCCCAGCTGACTGGTGGCCCTGGGAGGCTGGGCCTCATGATGGTGGCAGTGGGAGAGCAGAGGACCTTGTCAAGTGTGGTTTGGAGACAGGGAAAAGCAGAGGCTGCCTCTCTCACAGGAAATGTTTTCCCCATGGCAGGCCAGGATAGGGTTGCCAGGTCCCTCTTCACCATCAGCAGGAGGTTTTTGGGGTGGAGCCTGAGGAGGGCGGGGTTTGGGGAGGCACTTCAATGCCATAGAGTCCAATTGCCAAGGCGGCCATTTTCTCCAGGTGAACTGATCTCTATCAGCTGAAGATCAGTTGTAATAGCAGGAGAACTCCAGCTAGTGCCTGAAGGTTGGAGACCCTATAGATTGCTTAGGATTAGTACCTGAAGATTGGCAACCCTAGGACAGGACCTGGTTTGGAGCATGAACAGCCAAGGAGGCTGTCTTTCAAAGTAGGTGGCAGCCCAGCTAATAAAGAAGCCTCTCACTTCTGAGATGTGTAGAACAACAAGAGAAAATAGGAGGACCAGGGTGTTGCTGTAACCCCCTTTACTCCAAGGCCATACAGCTCCCCACAGGTTGGTAAACCAGGACTGAGTGACTATCTGCAAGTCAAACCCTGGTTTCACAAACTAACCACAGGTAAAATAACCAACGGTTTGGTATTATGTCTAAACCAAGCCATTATGTTTTTGAATGCACATCTCAAAAAAACACAGCAGCAGCGAGTCCAAGTATCTAGTTAACAGGCCTCTCTTCCTCGGCTCTGCACTTCCTGAAATTACTTTAGAGATGGGAAGGAGTAGATATGCGCAAGAGAGGGGCAGGCAGCTGGATTAATGATTGCTTTCCCACTGTTCCAGAGGTGTTCTCTCTGTGCATTTGGGTGTTAATTGTTCACCTCTTGAAGTGTATACCAGTGGCTGTTGTACCTTTGGGCACTGCTGAGCATGTAGAGTGGAGCTGTGGGCAATCATCTGCTCCCATTTTGAGGATTATGACTAGCTGTTACGGACATCTGTTTCATAGCATAGGAACAACCATATCAACAGTAATCCCCACATGCTAATTCTAATCTTTCCTTCATCTATTTTTTGATGGAGAAGAATTGTAGAAAGAGGACTTACCAATAAGTTACAATTAATTACATATGCATACTAATTGCATTCATTTAGTTTGGGCATACAATTAGGCAACTAATTATAGTGCATCAGCAATTGCATACTTAAATGAATGCACATGCCTCCAGGTCCACCCAATTGTTTCTGCTTTTTGATTTAGATGCACCTGAGTTTTTTTGCTATTACACACCACCTGTTGGAAATTTTAGAGCCATTGCAATTGCATGCCTAATTAACTGCATAATTGCCATCATTTTGTGGAAAGACTTCTTTCTTTGAAAATTTAGCCTCATCTCCAGACTACAGAGATCAGTTTCTCTGGAGAAAATGGATGCGTTGTAGGTTGGACTCTATGACATTGTACCCCACTGAGGTTCCTGTCCTCCCCAGGCTCCATCCCCAAATCTCCAGGAGTTTCTCAACCTGGATCTGGCAACCCTAACCCCCCCCATCCTGCTCTAGGGTCAGAGGGGACATGGCACCCCTAGACAGGGTATTTTCTGTGGCGGTATCTCACCTTTAGAATGCCTTTCCGCCTGAGGCTTGCCTGATGTTTGCTTTACTGACTTTTAGACGCCAGGCCAAAACACATATTTTCCCCCAGTCTTTTCATTAGTGGTTTAATCTTTCCAGCTGTTTTATGGTCAGCTTCTGGTCTGAGGTCTGTTTTATTGATAGTTTTATTCTGTTTTTATGTCCCTGTGCTTGTTTAAATGGCTTGTTGATGATAATTTATTATTCTTGGTAATTTATTATTTTGATTGCCTTGAGCAGGGCTCTGGAGAGGCACATAGAAATCCCCTAGGTAAATAAACAAACAAAAAAATAATTTAATGGGTATCAAATGTACAAGTATGGGTGAAGAAACCTGGGAACAAATGTAGCGCTCATGAACTGATATGGACAGTAATTAAACTGAAATCACTTTGAAAATGGTCTTGGAATTATTGACTTGGATCCCATGAACCACCAGAAGAAAGCACTGATGGATTGGGATCTTTCCTTCCCCCTGGAGCTTTTACAAATTCTGGGAAAGTTTATTTCAAAGGTCAAGGGACTTGGTGTACTATCAGCCGCAACAGGTGGGTAGCTGTAGTGGGGAGAGAGAAGGGAATGCGGGAATGAGATTGCCCCTTTTGCCTCATGGAAGAGAAAGAAAGGAGCAATTTTGTCCCCTTCCCTCTCTCCTCCATACCCACCCAACCTGATGCAGCTATTTGTACATGAAAGTTCCTCAAACTCCAGAATATATTTTCCTGAGATTGGAAATGATTTTGTTTATAGCTGTCTTATATTCTAATAGTGAAGTCAGCCAAACCTTTGGATAGTTAAATCTGTGACTGGAGCTGTGAATGGGCATGACAGATCTTTCTACAAACATAAAAAGGCCCCAGGTGTGCAGAAAAAAATGTGAGCTAAAAAAAATACATTGGGGGGATTAAAACCCCCCAAAATGATAAAAGGAGCACCTGTAGCTTTAAGCAATAGATTCTCTCAATGTCTGCTCCTAGGCAACCACAGCACTCCAGGCTTCAGTTTCTGTGAGAAAAAAGGCAGGAGGAGGGGGCAGAGCCCTTTTAAGGCCTATTTTGACCTTTGAGAGACTGGGACCACTGGGGCTAGGCCTAGAGTTGCCAGCTCCAGGCTGGGAAATTCCTAGAGATTTTGTGGTGAAGTCTGAGGAGGGAAGGCTTTGGGGAGGGAAGAGGCCTCAGCAGGGTATAATGCCATAGAATCCACCCTCCAAAGCAGCCATTTTCTCCAGGGGGACAGATCTCTGTCTTTTGAAGTTCAGTTGTAATTCGGGGGGATTTCCAGGTCTTACCTGGAGGTTGGCAACCCTGGGCCTGGAAGAAGCCTCTGGGTGACTTGATCCCACCTGACTTGCATGACTTAACTAGGCTTGGCTGCTTGCTACATTTCAACAGTAGCCACCCCATGAAAGCCAGTGTGGTGTAGCAGTTAGAGCTTCAGTGCAGGGTCTGTGAGACCCAGGTTCAAATCCTCATCTTGCTGTTGAAGCTCACTGGGTGATTTTGGACCAGTCATATACTTTCATCCTAACCTACCTCATATGGTTGTTGTGAGAATAAAAAGGAGGAGAGGAGAACAATGTAAGCTGCTTTGGTTTCCCACTGTGGAGAAAGGTGGTGTATAAATGAAATAAATACCAGTTCAGCTATAATTACCTATATATATATATATTTAGCTATAATTGCCAATTAAAAAGAGAACGGAAAAGTTTCCCAAACTGTAATTTACATTCTAACTCTTTATTTTGAAGCATGCCAGGCCAATTATTACTCAATGAGATTTACCAGAAAATTGCTTTGTGGCAATGACCACAATTTGTCACTGTCATGCTGTAGACTCTACCCTAAGAGTCCTTCAGCTATTCCTCCTGTGCTACATGATTTTTGAATTTGACAAAGTTGTATATATAGTATACGTTGCTGAAACAGTGACATCTTAGCGACATACCCTTCCCCTTCCTGCCTCCTGAGCAAATGTCTAACATTTTATGCTCATTGCTGTGGCACTAATAAAGGTTTCAGCCTTCCCAATTCATATCTCAAGTAGACCAGCTTCAAACTTTAAAAGGGGGGCTTTACAGCTGACTCTTTTGACAGCCCTGATTAATCCCTTGCCTACAGCAACAGCCAGCTTGCACAGATATCTACATTCAGGGCTTTTAAAGTTCTGAGAACATTCTTTGTGATCAAGGTAAAGCAGCTTTTAGAACAAAAGTAGAACAGAGATAAAATAATAATGGTTCTTCTGCTAGCTTGCTGTACTTTTAGAAAGAACCTGGTGTCAAGTGAAATGGACTTGTTACTCTTATGCTTATGCTTCTTCCCCCAGGAGGCCTGCACTTCTGCGATGAAACGCACATTACATAAAATACAAACACTTCCCAACATTTTAGAAGCTTCAAAGGTGATGACTTAAAGAACAAAAACTCTTCATTGCTGTGCAATTACATTTTATTGGGACTGTTAGGGTGCATGCTCATTGTGAAGGTGTGCCTCATCTTGTTGCCTGGCTGCAACAACTGTTTCTGGCACATCCCAGATTATGTAAACTAAAGATGCAGTATTTCTTTATTTACATTATTTATAGTCTGTCTTTCTCACTGAGACTCAAGGTAGATTACACAATGTAAATCAATGCAGTCAATAGGAGGATACATCTAATGAGGAATGTAGAAGAAGAAGAGGAGGAGGAGGAGTTGGTTTTCATGTGCCAACTTTCTCTACCACTTAAGGAAGAATCAAACCGGCTTACAATCACCTTCACTTCCCCTACCCACAACAGACACCCTGTGAGGTAGTGGGGCTGAGAGAGTGTGACAAGCCCAAGGTCACCCAGCTGGCTTCATGTGTAGGAGTGGGGAAACAAATCCAGTTCACCAGATTAGCCTCCACCGCTCATGTGGAGGAGCAGGGAATCAAACCAGGTTCTCCAGAGCAGAGTCCACAAGGAATTGCAGAACAAAGCATAAGTATTAAACATGATATGTTGAACAATGCAGAACATGGCATTACCTCAGTAAGAACACAGTGCATTTTCCTGGACCAGTCTGTTACGACGTAGATCTTTTTCATTTATAAAAAATGCCTCCTGAACAATTCAGAAATTTACAGTCAGAAGCATCGGAACCCCCTGGGGGGGATCCGGGTTTGCGGACCCGCGGGGGGGAAGGAGCGGGGGGAGGGAAGGGCTGGAGTCCCAGCTTACCGGCTGCTGCGGCCGTTCCGGGCAGTGAGGTGTCGGTGCGGGTGCTCCCTGGGCCCTGGCCAGCCCCCATGGGTCCTTCGTGGGGCGGCCGGGAAGGGCAATGGTGGCTGGCTGCTCCCATCCACCCCCGCCGCCGCCCCCGTCCCCTGGATGGACTTGGGAGGCTCTGCCGGGGGTCACGGGGCCCGCCCTGGTCCAATGGGGTCTGTGCTGGCCAGCGGGCCGGGGGGAGGTAAAAGCACTGCCCCGCCCCTGGCCGCGGCCATTCTTTTCCCTCCACGCCACTTGTCCCGCCCACCTTCCCCTTGATTTCTGGGGTTTGGTTGGGTTATCTGTCACAACTGATGGTTGGCGGTTTGGGCATGGGGCCGGATCCAGTTTGGGGGAAAGACGGCCTGCGTGCCCCGCTTCCCACTCTGGGGACCCTAATAAGGGGTTTTGGGGGGAGGCCAGGAATGGTTAAGCCTTGCTCGGGGGCTGCGGTTTGGCCTCCTCCCAAGTGGCAGTGGACCACACAGTTGGCTGCCGCCCACGAGGGTCCCGGCATACTGCCATCTCAGGCTGCGCCCAGCAGGCGGGTTGGGCGCAGGATGCATCAGCTGACGGATGGGTCAGCTGATCCCTGGATCCTGCCCTTCATGCTGCCAATGCCTAACACTGTAATCAATAAAATTGTGGCCTATGGTGTACTAGTCATTCTTGGTTAGGACCACGCAGGTCAGTCACCGGGGTATGGGTTTCCCCTGGGGGTGGCAGGAATCCCCCCATTCCCTTCTCCCCCATAGGGCTGGGCCCACAATCATGGCACAGATACATTGCTAGGGTTGCTAGGTCCCTCTTTGCCACCAGCAGGAGGTTTTTTGGGGGGCAGAGCCTGAGGAGGGTGGGGTTTGGGGAGGGGAGGGACTTGAATGTTGTAGAGTCCAATTGCCAAAGCGGCCATTTTCTCCAGGTGAACTGATCTGTCGGCTGGAGATCAGTTGTAATAGCAGGAGATCTCCAGCTAGTACCTGGAGGTTAAACAATAACAACGTATGCTGAATAACGTAAGTTGAGAGAACCAAGCAGCACCAAGCTCAATTGCTAATTATAACAAGACTTTAGAGTTAAACAAAAACACCAAATACTATCATGCAGACATGAAAATATATTAATCACCATATATGCTATAAAGATTACAATCCAAAATCTCCAGTAAGATACTGAAATTATACAATAACTCATAAATGTATTACTTCAACTTTCAATTGAAAAATAGTCTCAAGGTATGTTCCATCACACAATTTCTAAAAGAATCCCTTCAGTACCTGGAGGTTGGCAACCCTATACATTGTTGACAGTTCATCCATTTACCAGCATTCTCTGAAAATATGTAATGCTCATCAAAGGAAAATATTGTGAGATGGTGAGGGGAAAATTTGCCTTTCCTCATCCTGGAACTAAAGATGAATAGGAGCACAAGAACAGAGAATTGCACAAAATATCGTGGGAAATTCATCATTTCTGTTTTTATGGGATTCTTTTAAGCAACAACTCCAGAAAGTACCCCACGCATCTGGGAGACACTGGCATATAGAGCAAAGCTTATGATTATGGAGGGAAACGGTGCATTGTGTTGAGTGTCTACATCTCGCTATGCAGCAGACTAACTGGACCCAGTCAATGAGGGATTCTTTCAGCAGATGTGTGGATGCACTCTAAATTTGCTATGTGAATTTTTTCTGACAACATAGCAAAATTTATAGCCTCCGTGTCATTTAGTGTATGTGTTCTGCTTTTATTCCAGATAGGTGACATTCAGGCCAAATATGATCAAAGGAGTTTAGCCCCGATACCGATCTCCCACAAGGGTGCCCCTCAGGCAGCAAATTGGTTAGTGTACAAGATAAAGAATCTGGATAGAAAGTCAGCTGGCAACAAACCCAGCATGAAAACAGAGAAGGAGGAAAGAGGAAAGTGGGGAGGGGGGATAGACATTCAGAGAACTCTCAGTAACAAACCCAGCTACTGGGACAAAAAAAACCCTGGTACAACCTTAAGTGTCTTAAAAGCAGATCAAGAGGGCATAGATACTCTTATTTGATTTATTTTTTTAAAACGAGATAGTGTAAATTAAGGAAGGACCACTTATAAAGCAGAAGCATATTATTTTCATAAAGGAGGCCCCAAATTAACAGTCAGTGAATTTCCATAAAGCACGCTAGGCAAGCTTTGAGTAAAAGATGTGCAAAATTGTTTCATGTGATCATAATCCTTTAATCCTATCTGCTGATGCAGGCAACAGAATGTATGTATTTATCAGCAGAAACTACAGAAAAGAAACAATTAACACTCCAGAGAGCGGAAGTGGACTTTATAGAGGTATGATGAGAGAAATCAATCCTGATTTTTTTTTGTTTCCATTTTAGACTCCAGGACTGAACACACATTATTACCGCCCAAGTGGGTAATATATATTCCAAGGTGCTAAATGATACTTTATACCCTCAAGTGATAATCCTATGCAATCTCCTTCTATTTCAGGGGAAAACCCATCATACTAAAGGAAACAACATAGGATTGCATAGTATCATGGGGTGGGTCTTCACCTTTTATTTCTAATCTAATCATAAGTGGGACAAAGAAGAAACCTATTCCATGTCTAAAGGGAAAGAATTCTGTGCATAAAAATCTGAAAGAGAAAAAAGCACAGAGGTGCACACAAAATCTTAAATTGGGCCTAAACAAAAGTGGAATATGGCTTAAAAGTAGGGTTGCCTGCCTTCAGGTGGGGCCTGGAGATCTCCTGGAATTATAACTGATCTTCAGACTACAGAGATGAGTCCCTCTGGATAAAATGGCTGATTTTTAGGCTGGACTCTGTGGCATTATAACCCGCTGAGGTTCCCTCCCCTTCCGTCCTCAGGCTCCACACCATAAACCACTAGGAATTTCCCACTCAGGATTTAGCAACCCTAACTCAAGCACACTCTCTCACCTCTGATAAAAGTACTTCATTGCAGAAGGTCAAAGCTCTGAGGAAGCATAATATCCAGGCAGTCAACTCCTACCACCTATCAGTATAGATAAATCTAAATATAAATGAGTCATAAGAACACAGGAAGATCCCTGCTGGATCGGATCAGTGGTCCATCTAGTCCAGCATCCTGTCTCACACAGTGGCCAACCAGTTCCTCTGTAGGTCCAACAAGAAGGCACAGAGGCCATGTCCTTCAGCTAATGTTGCGGCCTGGCACTGGGATTCAGATATTTACTGCCTCTGAATGTGGAGATTCCCTTTAAGTAACCACTGAAAGACCTATACTCCATGAATCTGTCTAATCCCCTTTTAAAGGTGTCTATGCCTATGTCTATCACAACATCCTTTGGCAGCAAATTCCACGTTTTAATCTCACTGTGTAAAGAAGTATTTCCTTTTGTCCATCCTCAATCTAGTGCCCATCAGCTTCATTGGATGCCCTCAAGTTGTAGTATTTTGGGAGAAGGAGAAAAAGTTTTGGACCCTCCCTTGGCTCTTCTCCCCCCCCCCCAACACCATTGCCTGGCTGTATTTATGTGAGGGAAGCAAAAGGAACAAGAAACATGGGCAATCCCTTCAAGGGTTCAGTGGGGGGGGGGAGTGCAGGAGGCCAAGTCTTCTCCCCACCCCTCATCCACTTTCCTGGTGGCCGGTGGAGGTGAAGGAGAATCATGCCTCCATTGGATACTTTCCCCAGGCAGGCAGGCGAGCAAATGCCTTGCAGCTGCTGGTAGCCACCAGCCTGCTTGGGTCCAGGAGCACCGTGGGGCAACAGCACTTGGAGAAGCAGCAAGCAGGGGCAGCAGTGGGGCCGTGCAAGCTGGCTAGTGGTCAGATGGGATGTGGGAGAAGGAGAAGAAGAATAGTTGGTTTTCATATGCTGAGAAAGGGGAAGAAGATGAAAGAGCATGAGGCTCTCAGCTTTGCTCCAAGTTTTCTCACACAATGCCAGAACATAATTTGGCTTCATGACTGAAACAATTAGGCTGACATTACTGCTTTTAAAAGGGAAATGGGAAAGCCCATGACCAAGATCCCCAAAGGGAAATGATAATGTGATAGAAAACTATGTGCACAGCTGAAATTATTCTTGATGTTTTCATCACGGCAGTTCTCACCACTGAAAAATCAACAGCTTGTCATTTCTGCGCTTCTGTTTTCTGGATGCATGTCTACTCTGTATCAGTCCAGGTCAAGCAAAGTAGGCAAAAAGAAAAAGGGTAGATATTTTGAAATCGGCCAGGTGGTCACCTTAGATTTATATGTCACAGTATGTCTGACTAATGTTTGTGGTCAGAAGGTAGAGAAAACATGGCAATCAGCGTGGCAAATAATGTGGCAAAAATGGCAAAAACCACAAACCAGCTAGTTTCCTCACCCCAAAGTTTTGCTGCAAGTTTCCCACAGGTGAAGAGGCTACTCACTTCAAGCAACAATTTTTTTAAGTGTAAAAACTGTTGAGGGGAGGAAAATCCTCTCAAATAAATCTGTGCATGTTCAGTCAACCATCATGTACATAATTTTTCCTTCAATTGTGGATTTCAAAACATACTATAGAGCTTTGTATTCAACCTACCCCCCCATTTCATCATGAGGAAAAGAACCCAGATCTCTCATGGTTAAAGCTAATTCAAAATGTTTTCCCCATCAGGGTTTGCATGAATTTCTTTGTACATTAGGATGTGAAAAGTTTATGGCGGGTGACTGACTCCAAGGCTGATTTAACATTTGCCATTAGACAGAAAAGTACGTTCACGAATACACTGAAACTAGTAATTTATTCCCTATTTTCTATTCCCAAAGCTTCGGTCTGTAAGAAAACTATTTATGTTGCCATCAGACTGATATAGAAAGTAGAAGTAAACAGAGCATGATTCCCTACATTGAATTTCCCAAAGTACCTTCCATACGGGAAGTCATTAGTTTTGGCCTTTGGGGGCAGATTTATCAAAAAAGACAGTTTACGACAAGCTTTAGTTTTAGCTATTAGGCCTGCAAATACATCTCCACCAACAAGCAGGGTTTTCAGCCCCGCTAACAGTACTGGAAGCATTCTCTGACTATGAGCAACATATTAGGCAGATGAAGCCGTTGTTATCTCCCATGGTGAGTGACAATATGGACCAAAGAAAATATATATTTCATATACAGAAGAATAATGACTTCCTACTAGAATTCGTGTGTGTGTTCTTTTAAAACCTCCTATGGTGACCTTTCAGTCATGCTGTGGGGAGGGTAGAAGGGAGTCAGATAGTGGCATGGAGAAGGCCTGCGCAAAAGAAAATTAAACACAAAACTCAAGAATCAAAGCAAGTTTCTGCTTTATCCTTCTTCACCTACTGGATCCAATAACCAATGCATTTAAATATTCAGTTGCTAAAAATGAAAACCATTGGCCCAGGATTTACCCGGGAGCCACATTTGTGGCCCCGGGCCAGGAGCAAGCGGAGGGAGGCTCTGACCTGGCAGCGCATATTGGGGGAAGGAGGCGGGGCATCGGCAGCCCTGGTTGGCAGCTGGTGTGATTGTGAATGGGCTGGGGGAGGGCGTGGAGTTTGGGGCTGGACCAGTTCTCCCTCCCACCCACCTCTTGTGCTTGGTTATTATGGGCAGTGATTTGTAGCTAATGGAATGGAAGCACATAGGACTAACCAAAAGTTGTCAGGAATAGAGCAGAACATAAAACAGAACAGATACCGCAGGGGAAAAAAACATGCAAGGATGTGAAATGCATATTGGGTTGGATCCAGACTATGGGTTGCCAGGTCTCCTGCTATGGTGGGAGACCTTCCACTGGTATCCCCCACCTCCGCTTGGTAAAACAGTGGGGGAGGGATGAAGAAAACCCACCATCAACACAATGGCATGATGTCATTTCCAGGCGAACCCCGAAGTGCCCTTTAGGATTCAACAGAAATTTGAATACTAGACTGGCATGACACCACTTCCAGGTTTGCCAAGAAATGACTCCATGCTGTTGCATCAATAGTGGCTTTTTCTTTATTTCCCCCACACAGGCCTACGTAATGAAAATGAAATTTTAGCATCATTTAGGGAGGTCTGGCTCTGCACACTGTCACTCAGCTGGGTAGTAGTGGGAAAATGCTGAGGAACAAACAGTATTGCTTTGATGCCATTATGTCATTTTCAGTGTGATCTGGAAGTGATATCATTGCATTGGGTGATCTCTAGCATTCACCCAAACCTCTATGGTTAAACCATAGAGTATTAGGCAAATACCAGAGAGTTGCCCCTATGTGTTGATGTCACATCTGGGTCTTGCCAGAAGAAATGTCAGCGTATCACCAGCAACAACCCCCTTCCCGCCATATTAAGTCTCCCACTGGTAACCTGCCTTGGCTGGCAGCCTTAGTTCCATCTGGTGCTACTGATTTATGGATGAATATTTTATCGTTAATAACATTCTTTTCACATTTACTATAAAGCACCCCAGAGAAAAGAGCAAAAACAAATCTAAGGAGGAAACAACAAACCAAAATGCCATTCCTAAAACAAAACAAAAACCCTTTGAGGCATAAATTCCCTTGTTCTTATTACTGGTGATGATGAGCAAGGGAAGCTTTTGGTTAAGCAAGGAAAAGGAGATGAGTCACAACTTTTTTAAAAATATGAGGTAGAACCCCTAGATAGCATCAGCAGGGCTGAATCCAAACGTCTTACAGGGTGTTGGAAGTTTCTAAATGAACATTATTGATTAAAATGGCAGTACACTAATACATGAAGCTGCCTTGTACTGAATCAGACTCTTAGTCCATCAAAGTCAGTATTGTCTACTCATACTGGCAGCGGCTCTCCAGGGTCTGAGGCAGAGGTCTTTCACGTCATCTACTTGCCTAGTCTTTTTAACTGGGGATGCCAGGGATTGAACCTGGGACCTTCTGCATGCCAAGCAGTCCTTCACACTTGGAACTGAAGCATAGAACCAGTCCTTCCAAAAGCCACTTCAGAAGGTATTATTGAACAAAGGTTTTAAAACATGGCCCTAGAAGTAACATCTTGCTTTTAACTAGTGGTTTAATCTGAATAGCATATGGGTCAATGTGGCACATCCAAGGCGTTTTCTTGAAAAAAAATAACCTCTGGTTTTACCACTAGAACTTGTAGGTTCTTGTAAATATGTTTTTTTTAAAGGGAAAAAAAGCTATATAATGTTCTAAAACAAATAATTATTGTCCATGGTTATAAACATAGGTATTTCAGATAACATTCAAAGCATACATCAAGAGAGAAAGACAAGATCATAATTCTGGAAACAGCACCACACTCTCAACTGTGTTTCTTTGCTTTTTTCTCCTTCGAAGGAAAAAAAACAAACCTTCCACATTGATTACCCCGTCAACACCCCTTCAATCAATTGATTTCACTAAAATCTTCAGTTTAGCAGTGTAAAGTATATCCAATTACAAAAGCACTACAGCTCTGTTGTCTGGGGTAACCTACGATTTCCTATCACACATAAGCAAATCAAAATGTAAATCTACATGTAAGCCAGCAACAGAAGAACTCAGGCTTGTCAGTTTGATGCTGGTTTGAACGGACGAGGGCACCCAGCAGCAGCTGCCTTTCAACCTACACACAGAAGGTAATTGGCCGAAAGGCAAATAGAATAGACAATGCGGTTCAAAGCACTTCGGGCTTGCCGACCTTTATGAAGAAGAGATACTAGCATATATCGACGCTGCCAGAAACACAGGACGCAGGCATTGCCACAATAGATGAGCGCAGCAGTCTGTCTTGTACAGCAACACGTCTCAGACAGCAGTCAGAGCAAGATGCTCCACTAGAATGGCATCGTTATGGAATAACATGAGCAGAACAGAAGTTTCCCACCATTGTGTAGGCCTCACATTATGGACCACAGGCAAGAGTTTGGATTCCCTGTTTGTCTAACCATGTGAGAAAAACTGTCACAGAAGAATTTTATTACCCGTAGTTTCTTGTATTATGGTTTTAACTGAGCTTTAGTTCAGCTTACTGATATTAAAATAATCATCTCATACAGTAATGTTACATTCCATAATTTGACCATACTTTACATCATTAGATGTAGTAACCAATAGTAAATTAGGAAATGTGAGATTTACCCCATACCTCAGTGTTTCAGTCTCACTGATTTTAGAGACTCTAGGCATGATCTAAATGGCAGAATGAAGTGGTACTATCCTAGAATGTAAATACACTGCAGATAACAGATACCATTTATGTAGCACCTCATATATGCGTATATATATTTTAAAACCTCCTTGTGACTAATAATACAGCACAATAAGGAGAAGGTTTCTAGTCCAATCCATTCCTATTATTAGCTTTGTACTGAGTTACTTTTTAACCACCCAAGTAGTTGTGAAGTCCATTAGGTGTATTGAAGATATTTAAAAAGTTCATATATCAGAGTTTTTGTTTTAATGACTGATACATTGGGTATCACTTCTAGACTTCATGACTTCTCAGACCTTGCAATATCTGAGCTACAGAAGAGACTCCATGTTTGATATTAAACCAGATAATTAACATGAAGTTACATGCCTTGTTCCCATGGGAACTCTGACACACCCTAACCACAGACTCTATTTTGTCACTCTAAGGCCCATCAGTACCCGGACTATTATTAACAACCAAGTTTGCAGGAAAATAACAGACCCTCCTGGGCTGCTCAAGAATCTCCCTTACAATGTAGACTTCCCTGGAAAACTCATCAAATGCATAGTTAGGAATATTAACGTATCTTGGCTCACTGACACCTGGAATTAATCATGCCAGCCATACAGGTAATCAAATCATACTATTCAGACCCTTTTCCTATTAGCCTCCCCAACACAGGGAAATCCTAATCCTCCAATAACATTTCAGATCCTAATAGTATCTCCTATAGCAAAATGGATCCAAGTAATCCCCCCTTGACAAGAGAGATCCAAAATTCATAAGAACATAAGAAAGGCCCTGCTGGATCAGACCAAGGCCCATCAAGTCCAGCAGTCTGTTCACACAGTGGCCAACCAGGTGCCTCTAGGAAGCCACTAACAAGACGAGTGCAGCAGCACCATCCTGCTTGTGTTCCACCGCACCCAAAATAATAGGCATGCTCCTCTGATACTAGAGAGAATAGGTAAGCAGCATGATTAGTATCCATTCTAACTAACAGCCATGAATACCCCTCTCCTCCATGAATATGCACTCCCCTCTTAAAGCCCTCCAAGCTGGAAGCCATCACCACATCCTGGGGCAGGGAGTTTCACAATGTAACTATGCGTTGTGTGAAAAAATACTTCCTTTTATCTGTTTTGAATCTCTCACCCTCCAGCTTTAGCAGATGACCCCGTGTTCTAGTATTATGGGAGAGGGAGAAAAACTTCTCCCTGTCCACTCTCTCCAAACCATGCATAATTTGATAGACCTCTAACATATCTCCCCTCAGCCGCCTTCTTTCCAAGCTGAACAGCCCTAAGCGTCTTAACCGCTCCCCATAGGACAGTTGCTCTAGTCCCCTAATCATTTTGGTTGCTCTTTTCTGCACCTTCTCAAGCTCTGTAATATCCTTTTTTAGGTGTGGTGACCAGAACTGTACACAATATTCCAAGTGTGGTCTCACCATAGATTTGTACAAGGGCAGTATGATATCAGCAGTTTTATTGTCTATTCCTCGTCTAATTATGGCTAGCATGGAATTTGCCTTTTTTACAGCAGCCGCACAATCGGTTGACATCTTCATTGAGCTATCCACTACCACCCCAAGATCCCTTTCTTGGTCTGTTGCTGCCAGCACAGATCCCATCAGTGTATATGTGAAGTTGGGATTTTTTGTCCCAATATGCATCATTTTACACTTACTCACATTGAATCTCATTTGCCATTTTAATGCCCATTCTTCCAGTATGCAGAGATCCATCTGGAACTCTTCACAGTCCGATTTTGTTTTAACCACCTTAAATAATTTGGTGTCATCTGCAAACTTGGCTACTTCACTGTTTAACCCCAACTCCAGGTCATTGATGAACAGGTTGGAAAGCACCGGTCCCAACACAGATCCCTGAGGCACCCCACTGCTCACATCCCGCCATTATGAGAACTGACCATTGATTCCTACTCTCTGCTTCCTATTTTTCAGCCAGCTGTCAATCCATAAGAGGACTTGTCCCCTTATCCCGTGACTATGAAGTTTGCTTAGCAGTCTTTGGTGGGGGACTTTGTCAAAAGCTTTTTGGAAATCCAAATACACAGTATCCACAGGCTCATTCCTGTCCACATGCTTATTGACGCTTTCAAAAAAAATCTAATAGGTTAGTGAGACTGGACCTACCCTTACAGAAACCATGTTGGGTTTTGCCCAGCAGACTTTGCCCTTCTATATGCTTGACAATTTTATCTTTAATAATGCTTTCCACTAATTTACCCGGAACAGACGTAAAGCTAACTAGCATGTAATTTCCTGGGTCCCCCCTGGAACCTTTTTTATAAATTGGTATTACATTGGCCATTCTCCAGTCCTCTGGTACAGAGGCTGATCGAAGGGACATATTACATATCTTTGTTAGAAGTTCAGCAATTTCCCATTTGAGTTCTTGATAGGGCTGTTGAAAAAATAATTCGGTATAGTTTGGATTCAGCCAAATTCGGCCTGTCTGGATTCGGGATATGCCGAAGTCCGAACTCCCCTGCTTCGGGTCCGTGCAATTCGGCGCGAATTCAAAGTTCGGGAAAAAAATTCGGCCGAATAAAGCCATTAAAAACACAACCGCGCCTTTCCGCGGCTCCAGGGGGGGCATTTTTGGGGGTAGAGGTCCCAAACATTCAGCGGAGCTTCAAAGGACCCTTCTTGCAAGACCCCCCAAGTTTTTTAAAGATTGGGTCAGGGGGGGCTGAGATATGGGCCCTGAAAGGGGTCCCCCCACCCTTAATGTGCATCTCTGAGCAGAGCATGCCGCCCACGCACAAAGCTCCCAGCCCCGACAAACAACTGAGCTGCAGGGAGCAAGGGCGGGGTAAGTGCAAAGAAGTTTGCAAAGCAACACAACCATGCAAAGCAACACAACCATGCAAAGCAACACAACCATGCAAAGCAACACCTGACACCTGGGAGTTTGCAAACCATGGAAAGGAACAGAGGCAGCTAGCGATGCATAATGAGCAGGAGGGGGTGAAATTTCCCCTTTTGCATCGGACTCCAGTTGGGACCAGGCAAATGCATTCTTTAAGTCACCATTTGAAAACCAGTTTTGAGCAAGCATCAAAATAGACCTAACTGATCTTATGAATGAGGGAAAACCTGAGGACACACAACTGAAGCCCCCCCTCAAACCAGGGAGAGACTCGAGGGGGCACACACACCCCAGGCAGAATGGTCGAAAGCCCCCTTTGGCTTCCCCCCCACCCACAGAAACTGCTCCCTCCCCCCACACACACAGACTCTGCTTCCCCCCCCCACACACACACAGGAGAAAAATTATAGATTAAAGCCCCCAAAGGGGTCTTACTGTGGCTGTCTTCTGTTCCATCAGGAGGGGCTGGGAGGACTGGGTAATCCAATACAATTCTATTTAAGCACGGGAGGTTTTGCCTTGGATTTGCTGCTCTGGAGATGCATACAGGATCGGGTGATCCATTCATCCCAATAGGGAAAGGGGGAAAGCCCATATCTCAGGACCCCCTGACCCAATGTTTACAAAACTTGGGGGGTCTTTTAAGAAGGCTTGCCTGAAGCTATGCTGAATGTTTGGGGGCTGCACCCCCAAAAATGCACCCCCTGCAGCCACGGAAAGAGAAAAGGGGGGAGCCCATATTTCTGCCCTCACTGAACCCATCTTTATGAAACTTGGGGGGTCTCTTAAGAAGGCTTGTCTGAAGCTATGCCCCCCCTGCAGCCACGGAAATGGAAAAGGAAGGGAGGGAAAAGGAATGGAGCCCATATCTCGGGACCCCCTGACCCAATGTTTACAAAACTTGGGGGGTCTCTTAAGAAGGCTTGTCTGAAGCTCCGCTGAAAGTTTGGGGTCTCTACCCCCAAAAATGCACCCCCTGCAGCCACGGAAAGGAGCAAATGTGCACACACACCCACCCCACGAGGATTTATCTCTCTTTCTCTCCCCAGCAGCTGATTCCTCCAGTACTCAATCCTGACTGATTGGCCAGAAGAAGACCCAGCTTGGCCACCGATTGGCCGGGGGAGAATGCTGCTTACTGACGGTTATGCTGTTGTGCCCCGAATTTGCCGAATTTATTCGTGAACTCCCAAACTCGCTGAATTCGGCTCCCCCGTTTTCCCGCCATTTTTTAGTTCAGTTCATCCTGAACTAAAAACCGCCGAATCAGGGGAAATTCGGCTGTTTTTCGGTTCGGGCCGAACCAAATCGACAGCCCTAGTTCTTGAAGAACTCTAGGATGAATACTGTCTGATCCCTGTGACTTGTTAGTTTGCAGTTTGTCTAGACGTTCTAGGACTTCCTGCCTTGTTACCACTATTTGCCTCAGTTCCTCATTTTCCCCTCTCCAAAATCTCTGTTCAGGAGAAGGAATCTGCCCTGTATCTTCAACAGTGAAGACAGATGAGAAGAATTCATTTACTTTTTCAGCAATCACTTTATCCTCCCTTAGAGTTCCTTTACTCCCATTGTCATCCAATGGTCCAACCGCTTCCCTAGCTGGTTTCCTATTCCTAATATACTTAAAGAATTTCTTATTGTTTGTTTTGATGTGTTTAGCAATATGCCCCTCAAAATCTTTTTTTGCATCTCTAATTATCTGCTTGCATTTCCTTTGTGCAAGTTTGTGTTTGCTTCTGTTCGCCTCGTTTGGGCAAACCTTCCAGTCTCCGAAGGAAGACTTTTTTTCTCTAATTGCTTCCTTCACCTTACCTGTTAGCCATGGTAGTGACCTCTTGGACTTATTACTACCTTTCCTGACCTGAAGTATACAAGCCAACTGAGCCTCTAGTAATGTGGACTTGAGTAACCTCCAAGCCTTTTCAAGAGATTTAATTCTCCTAACTGTTCCTTTCAACTTCCTCTTTACCAGTTTTCTCATTTTAATGAAGTTCCCTCTTTTAAAGTCAAAGGTAATTGTGTGAGATTTCCTAGTCACTTTCCCACTTGCATATAAATTAAATTTGATGCAATTGTGATCACTATTGCCAACTGGCTCAACTACATCCACATCCCACACTAAACCACTGGCAACACCACAGAGTATTAAATCCAGGATCGCCTCCCCTCTGGTTGGGTCTATGACCAACTGTTCGAGGGCACAGTCATTTAGGATGTCTAAAATTTTTATCTCTTTGGCTTGACTGGTGCATACATTTATCCAATCAATATGAGGGAAGTTGAACTCTCCCATTATTACTACTTCATTACCTTTACATGCTTCCCTAATTTCATTCTCCATCTCAAGATCACCCTGAGCCATTTGGTCAGAGAGCTGATAGAACGTCCCCAGTACTAAATCTCCTTTGGGGCCCGGAATCGTCACCCATAAGGATTCTGTGGACGAGTCTGCCCTTTTTATGGTCTCTAGCTTATTAGACACTATGCCTTCCTTGATATACATAAAAACACCCCCTCCAATACGCCCTTCCCTGTCATTTCTATACAGTTTGTAACCAGGGATGGCTGTATCCCACTGGTTCTCTCCCCTCCACCAGGTTTCTGTAATGCTCACTATATCTATGTTTTCTCTTAAAACCATGCACTCTAATTCCCCCATTTTTGCTTGGAGGCTTCTAGCATTAGCATAGAAACACCTCCACACCTTCTCTCTTTCGACTTGCCTGGCATGTGCCTTTGGGCATCTTTAAGTGGCTATGCATCATTTTTTTTCCATTCCCTGTCATGTCCAAGTAATTCCCATGTGTGCAATCTGAAGCAACTTTCCCTTTGTCCGTGTGCACTGAGTTTGCCCGAACTGGATGCTTCTCAGCTCTTGTCGGCTTTCCCTCCAGGTTCAGTTTAAAAGCTGCTCTGCCACCTTTTTTATATTACGCGCCAGCAGTCTGGTTCCATCCTGGTTCAAGTGGAGCCTATCCCTTTTGTATAGGCCCAGCTTGTCCCAAAATGTTGCCCAGTTCCTTACAAATCTAAAGCCCTCTTCCCTGCACCACCGTCTCATCCACGCATTGAGACTCACCAACTGTGCCTGCCTAGCTGGTCCTGCACGTGGAACAGGTAGCATTTCTGAGAAACCTACCTTGGAGGTCCTGGCTTTTAGTCTCCTGCCTAGCAACCTAAATTTGGATTCCAAGACCTCTGGGCTACATTTCCCCACGTCGTTGGTGCCAACATGCACCACAACCACTGGCTCCTCCCCAGCACTACCGACCAGATGACCTATATGATGGGTAATGTCTGCAACCTTCGCAACAGGCAGGCAAGTCACCATGCGGTCAATGCACCCATTAGAAACCCAGCTATCTACATTCCTAAGGATTGAATCCCCCACTACAAGAAGCCCCCCTCCCCTCTGAGGCATATCCTCGGTACGAGAGGATATCTTTTCATCCACCAAGGAAGAGTTCCCTTCTAAGGTACCACATCCCCCTCCCTCAGTGAGATGGCCTCCTTCCCCAAGGGCTCCATCACCCGCGACTGGCAGGTTGCCGTCACCTTGGGACTGGGATGTGACTATTTCATCCCTGGAGTCCTTAGTCACCTTTCTCTCTGCCTGCCTCAGCTCCTCCAGTTGAGCTACCTTGGCCTCGAGGAAGTGAACTCGCTTCTTGAGAGCCAGGAGCTCCCTGCACCGAGCACACACCCATGACTTCTGTCCAGCAGGCAGATAATCATTCATGTGACACTCCATGCAGCACACTGGATAGCCCCCCAACCCCTGCTGGCTTTCTACCTTCATAACTGTTAATTAACTAAATAAATAAATAAATAAATAATTCTTTGGTGTTGTAACCCTGCCCTTTACTCTCTTGCACTCTTCCTGTACCAAATAAAAACTAAGTGCCGAAGTTCCTTGCCCTGCAGCTATCTGCTGCTAATTCACATAGTTATTCAAGTTGCTCTGTACTCTAACCTGATGGAGAGAGTTACTCTGCCAAGATAAAAAGATTTTATACTCACCTACAGATCCCCAGTCACGATCCACAGGCTAAGAGCCACAGGGCAAGAGCAGGAGCCTTGGAATTTAAATGCTCACAGCCCCCACCTCTCAGACACAGGCTCCAATCACAACAACCCCACTTAACAAGGGAACAATCAAGCTTTCAGGCAGCAATCAACCTTACTCACCCACTGGCACAGCAATCCCAGCCCTCTCCCAGCAAACCTCAATTAAATCCTCAGTTTAGTTAGGCTTCCCAGCATTTTAAAAAAGGCAAAGTTTAAACTCACCCCTGCCTGTAGTCCCCAGCTCAGCTCAGCTGAATCAAAATGCAGCCTCTGGCGAGCAGGAGCCTTGGAATTTAAATCCTCATAGCATTTAAATTCCCCAGTAGCAAGAAGAGTCCAGGTAATTGGATACAACAGAGAAACAGATCCATATAAATAGCCAATGACATTTTGCCCCAATAGCACTGTCCATGTAAAAAGAGCATAAGAAGCTGGCAAATAAGGTTCAGTCCCATCCCCAGGATTTCTCCTCCACTGTTAGAACATCAAACTGAGGAAACTCCATTCTCCCCTATTTCCCAGCCCTCTGCTCCAACCACCTCACTTTTCAAGTTCTGCTCAGAGATAACCTCAATCCCGCAATCTGATCTTCCTCCTGACCTCTACTTTCTTCCTCCTCCTTTCTCTATCACCTGGGACCCCATACACTTAGAGATTTCCAACTCTGGGATTAGCAATGGGAAGATACATCTATTTTAAAAGGAACCTACTAGCTATTATTTTATTTGACAATTGATTTATTTTCCAAATGGTTTGTGATTTTGCATTTATCTAGTTCTTTTAGCAAAGTTCATTCACCAAGTCAACCATTGCCTTTTGATCTACCTGTTTTTCTTACTTTTTCTGTCTGTATTTTATATGTTGAATGAAGATTAAAAACAGGTTCCGGACTTCTGCTACTACTGCTCTTTCCATCTTTCAAACATGCTACATAAAAAAGTCAGAAGAGC
The DNA here is from genome assembly GCF_029931775.1 of Euleptes europaea. NCBI lineage: Eukaryota > Metazoa > Chordata > Lepidosauria > Squamata > Sphaerodactylidae > Euleptes > Euleptes europaea. Next base: position 67,420,417 of record NC_079313.1, on the reverse strand, counting down.
CCCAGCAGTTCTTCGGTCAGAAGAGCCCCAGCAATCCCCCCTCTTAACTGTCTTTGGCATTTATGCATGGGAGGAATGGGAAGACCCGGATATTGCGAGGGCTGGCAGCAAGGTAATCTCTAATGGAACAAAAACTCATGCATAACTCCAAGAAACAACTGAGACAGACCAGGGGTGAACATGAGTGAAAGTACCCATGCATAAAGACCTTTTTCTAACTACAGACATTTTAGCCTTTCCTCTTACGATAGGTTCTGCAACTTTTTGGCCTTTTGCTTTAAGTTTTTCTAGTCCCTTTTTGAGATGGCCATCCAGACTATTATGTAATATTCCTAATGCGGCACATCATATGTTTTTTAAAAGCATTACAAAACTGGTTATTTTATCTTCAGCCCCTTTCCTAATCATTCTTAAATGGAAATTGCATTTTTCACTTACACTATTCGATGTAGATCTCAAGATAAGATGATATAAAAAATATTGCATGAATATTCCCACTAATTTATAAGAAGTTACAGAAAAATATATATCACTCTATGTATTTGTCTTATCTGACCATAGGTCCATCAATCCCAGTATCATCTACTCTTATTCATAATGTCCACTCAGACAATGGTCTTTGCCAGCTTTTCTGCCCAAGATCCTTTAATTGAAGATGCTTGGGTTGAATCTAGAGCACGCTACATGGAACAATGTTCTCTGCCACTGAGATGTGCCTACTCTCCTTGTTCATGCCATCTCTCCTAACCAGTAATTATGTGATACTCCAAGAATCTAATGACAAGGGGGAGATCTCTTGTAGGAGTTGCAAATAGGAAGACTTTCATCTGTCACTGTCCAGACTCCAAGGCTCACCAGTTCCATCAAACAACCTATGCCTGTGACTTTTAGATGTTACAGTGGGAATTCAGTACATTAATGTACATGATTGATCATACCTCTTGAAATCAAGAACTTAATGAAACACTGAATAGAAGGCTGTGCATTGGCTCCTATGATTCTGTGAAATTCAGTGAGTTGGCTAACACTGGCCTAATGCAAACCTATGCAAAGAGCAAGAGGGATAGATGAGCACAAAATACACATGATGTGAAATGTGCAATCTAAGTATCTTTTTCTCATGAACATATGGCTTAAAAACTGTGAAAGACTTACATATCTAATGGACTTTTCAAATCACATTCTTGTGGAGTCTTTCACAAATGCATTCGAGGCTCAATATCCATCTGTTATCCAAAAGCCTTGTCTTGTTATCCCTGTACTTCGTTAGACACTTCACAGTCCTTTCATGAAAAGGATTGAGTAAAAGTAAAGTGTCTGAAGTGTTTGCTATTGGTTCTTAGCTCAGTGAAATTGGTATGTTCATTAGCACAAGACCCAACAATTGTGTTCTCTTACTGTCGCCATCTGTGACAGAAAACAATTTCTTTGGCCTTTTGAAGTTCAACCTATACATAAAAATCATTCTGAACGGATCTTTCATTTTTTATCTTTATCCCTTTCTTCCCCAGTCAAAAAAAGATTCCTTTTGTTAAACTTTTTCCACCATAAGCCAATCTTAATGAGACACCTGTTTCACACAAAAAACCTATGCTGTCCACTGGAAAAGAATTATTAAAAACCCTGTTCCAATCCTTTAGAAAAACCCTCTATTCTTGCACAAATTGAAGTTCCTTTTCTATCTTGTTATTCCCAAATACTTCAGGTGCCCTATGGCTGCCTGTCTCGGCCAGGCCAAGTTGCATAGTGATAGACACTAGTCTGGGCCAGGGACAGTTGCACAGTGGGGAGCCCACAAAGAGTTGCAAGGCACTTTCCCCTCTATCCCCTCTATCAATACATTTTTCTTTCCCACCTCTTGACAACCCCATATACTCACCTTTCCTTACCTCCTTCTCCCCACACACCAAGCACCTAATAAATCCAATTAATAAATAAAATTTACCTTTTATCTGCACCCCCATCTTCAACTATATTTATTATTTATCTGCTTCCTTTATATCTCATCATTCTCTGCACTAGGGACCTAAAACAGCTTATATCATTATCCCCTTCCCCATTTTTCTTACAACAACCCTATGAGGTATGTTAGCTTGAGAGTGTTTGATTGGGCCAAGTAAGCTTGGAAGACAGAGTAGGGATTCTAGCCTGTGTCTTCCAGACCCTTTTACAAGATTCTAACCACTATACCACACTAGATTTTATGGAGTGGTTGCTATTGAACAGTAGTAAGAAGATGGGCCTGGGTCACTCAGTGGTTTCTGCCAGGCCTGGTCGCTCAAAGGCCAAACAGCTCTGAAAAGGGCCCTCCCCCTGCCTTTTACTGACAGAAACCAAGGCTTGAAGACTGGCAGTATTGTGGAGGTTGCTTAGCAATCCCCCCAAAACAGCCACTGAGAGGGCATTCATTTCTTCAAGCTACAGGTGCTGCTTCAATTGTTTTTGTGGGATTGACCCCCCAATGTTGTTGAGGGTTTTAATTTCAGATTTTTTTTCCAAACCCAGGGCTTCTCTCAGGTTTGAAGAAAGATCTGTTTTGTCTGTTCTTGACACCAGTCTCTGGATTTAAGTATTCACAGATGGGGACACATTGAGAATTAGATATGCTGATGGTTACCTCTGCTTACAGTTTTGTGTCCAATGTAATACCATGCCCATGCACAACTATGCAAAAGACGTTTGCCCTTGGATAGAAATTCTCCAAGATGAGCAAGATTATAGCTACTGCCTATAGTCCCACCATGAACTTCACTTCATTGGAGGAGGCTGGTCTGCTCGTGCACCTCTTTCTTGTGTAAAGCTCTCTCTTTTACTGAAGTGAATATGAAGTGCTTTCAAAGGTGGGTCCAGCAAGGGCCCTGGGACATACATGACTTTTCTGTGGTTCTATGATGATGATGATGCATTGCTGGACTGCAGATGGAAGTTAATTTTGTTAAACTTGGTCTGAAGTCTTCAGTACTCAGGGGTTCATGATCTGTCCTGCCCTTCTTGTTCTCCCCTTTCAGTATCCCAGGAAGGCTGCCGCTCATCCTTTGTATCACCCTGAGCCTTGTCTTGTACAGCCCTCTTACCGATAAGGCATGCAATACTCTTTGTGCCAGCCAATCTCAAAGAAGACAATAAAACCTTCAGACAGCAGGGACAAATACAGTAGAAAAAAAGGTATTATCATCACCTATTATGTGAGTTCAGTATACTTTAAATTACCTCAGCTATATGGAGTTAACAAAAGTACCCGCCTTTTATGTTAATGTTGTTTCTTATGCATATCTAGTTTGCCTTGTGTATTTTTTCCTCTGCTAGAATCTATCTTTTTTTTAAAAGCATCCTTAGTCTCCATAGTTCTTTTTCTCTCCCGTCAATGGTTTTTGCAAGCTGCCTTATCTCCCCCATCCCCTCTCTCACTGCCTTACCTGACTGTGTATTCTTCTCTCACTGCCTTCCCTATCTATTTCTTAACCTCAGGTCTTTGAACAATTTCTTCTTAACCACGTTGACTGTCTTGAATGCTTTCTTGCATTGCACCTCGCTAAATTACTTATTGCCCCCAAATAGGACTTCCTAAAAGCTAGCATTGCTACATTCTCTGATCCATCCCCTGCTATGCTGAATTCTTGGAGCTTTTATCTCTGGTTTTCATTTCCCTCTTTTCTCCATCGTTGAGCAAGCCACGTCCTGTACAATTTCCCCAGCTGTATCTACAAAGGCACTGAACTTGATACAGATATGGCACATTCTGCCATAGTTATCAATCCATTATCCAGTAAGTGGCTCTTTCTATTGCTCGCTTCAGGATTCCATCTCAACACTTCACTGAACCTTTGCCTCCCTCACACTGTCTCTGCTTAGCCTAACAGACTAGTTGCAACTTACAATGTATTTAATAATTATTCTTTATACAAGTTCAGTATCTACCAGTTAATCGGACTCAAAGTAAGATCACACAAACAAACCCCAAGAAACAGAGGAAGCAGTTGCCAGAAATGAGTCTAGGAAGTGAAACTTTGCAACGGCAGCATTTATACAAGATGATAAAGAATATAATTCATATTAGCTCAGTTCCACTGGCCACTACTTCAAATGCTGATAATTATGGAAATCCAAATAATGCTTCAATGCATGGGTCCCTGACCTTTTTCAGACTGTGAGAACCTTTGGATTTCTGCCGCAAGGCGGTGGGCATAACTACAGAATGGCTGCTGCAAGAGGCAGAGCCAACTACAAAATGTCAGGGAGTGAGGTCATGCAGAATTCTAATAGTAACTCTTCATCATTTCAGGCAGAAGCTCTGTTTAACAATATGCTTTTTAAAATGAACATATTGTTTAAAAATATGTTTCCATACAAAAAGCTTACCTTCAGTCATACACTGAAGATCCTTGTGCTGCGACAGCAGCGGTTGCCAAAGCAACTTTTAAAAAACTTTCCCATACCTTCAGATCTCCAATGGCCAACCATGAAGATAGTTTCAGAGGGTAGATGTGTTGGCCTGCCGTAGAACAGTTAGATTCGAATCCAGTAGCACCTGAGAGGCCAGATTTTGAGGGCATAAGCTTTCGAGAGTCAAAGCTCCCTTTGTCAGATGATGAAAGGAGTTTTGACTCTCAAAAGCTTATATCCGGAAAAAAAACTTATTGGTCTCTAAGGGGTTACTGGACTCAAATCTAAATGACCAATCAGAAGATCTGTTGGGGAAAAGCCCCACCTGGACCCACCCACTTTCTAAAAACACTAGGCAGGTGCCAAGAAAGGTGATGGGGAGACCATGTTGGGGACCCCTGCTTTAATCCATTGTGCACTTTATGAGCGACTCAGATCCACATAACATGTAAGTTTGAAAAAACATGAAGTTACATGCTGAAAATAGGGAGAAAATATGTAATGGGGAATTTTGGAAACAGCTTGAATATGTTTCTTCCTTATCTCCTCTCCTTGGTCACTCAGGATACCTCTGCTAAACTCACCTGTCTTTTTCAATATATGACCAAGCCATCTCTCTCTTTAATGACCCTTCTAAACAAAGTTATTTGAAGATGACTGGAAAACTCAGTAAGCATCTTGGACAACTGAAATCCAACTGGGAACAGTACGGGCTCCTGTGCTGATGCAGTCTATTCTGGATGGACTAATGGTTTTAGTACAGCTGGCACATCAGTTGTAATACAAATAGTAACTCCAAACTCCAATAGTAACTCCAAACTCCAATATTTGTTCCTCCCTTGACATAATTGTTTCTGTTTTAATATTATTGTTGCTGCTAGAAATGACATATCTTCCCTAGCCACCTGTCATTCTCCATATCTCTTAGTTTTTCTTTTCAAATTCACCCTCTGCCCTCCATTTTATGGTTATATCAACATTTTGCCGATACTCACTAAATAACTTTAATCAGATGCAGTTCTTTGTCAAGCAATGACATCTCTCTCTTGTCCCTGCCTTGTAGACTATATCCAATCTGAGCAAGGAACACATCACTTCTATGTGTCATGTAGTATCAAACATTACACATTGTCACATGAAAAAATGATAATAGCACAAGAATGTGGTACTGTGGATAGCAAGTCTGATTTAGACATTGGTGACCTAGGGACAATTACTCCTTATGAAGTAACTTCCAGCAAGTAATCACCTTCTAGCATCTAACCTATGTATCAGGCCACTTGTCAAGATAAATGATATAAGAACTTTAAAGTACTTGGTAAACTACACCTGCTAAGAAAATGAAAAATAATTGTTAACAGCCTTAGTTTTGTAATGGCTACCTGATCCTAGCTAGTATTCCCATGTCGACTACTCTGAGCTAATGCAATCTATCCCATCCAATGTTTTATTCTAAGCAAAACAAAGAGGAAAAGATTTAGAAGGAACTACGAATTAGATTGCGTAGATGAAAAGAATATGATTTGAGACAGTAAAGTATGTTGTCTTTTAGAGCCTTTTTAAACATCAAGCATCAAACAGTGTTTCAGAAAATGTGGAAAGAAGACCTGAAATATCGGTCCCACTCATCATCTTGACAGTACCTTTAGTTCCCACCCCTTCATAGTTCAGTTTTTTGCAGTTATAGCCCTTACTTGTTTATGGTCAGTAGAGCCCATGATATGAGCTGTTAGTTAACCTGATGTACATTACAGGCTTCACAAAGATTCCAATACAGAAAATTTAACCATTATTGATTTATTTCCTAAAGATGGCAGGGGTCCTGACAGGCATTGGTCTATCCTCCAGCAATTACTGACACTAATTACCATTGACAAAGCAAGAGATTGTAACAATGTAATCAATTGAAATTCCCTCTGTCAAGCTCCTGGTTTAGTAAGAGTAATTTCTTATCAGAGAATTCGCCTACCAGTCCAGTCAAAAACAATTATTTTACATTGAACAGTCTTAAATAGCCCTGGTCCATGTGGACTGCAAACAGTACCATAATTTTGTCACCAGGTCCCAAATCCCCATATCTGTATTGAGCATGAATGGTTGTTTCAGCTCTATTGTTACCTAACAGAAATATTCTCCTGACTTTATATACTGGACAGTGTGTGTGTGTGTGTGTGTGTGTGGGGGGGAAATAATCTGCATAGGTTTGGATCACCCTGATGTTAAATGAGGTGGTAGGGAAAATAAGTGAAATCAATACATCTGCTGATAAAGATAACAGTATTTTTCCTGCTATGCAGCCTTATTTTATAATGAATAATAATGCCATGATTGCTACAGGCTTTCTTGGATTTATTTTGTTCATGGTGAGTAGTTTTGGTGAAGCTTGAAGCAGAATGCATGTTGAATGTACTATCCTCTCCAAGCCCTCCTCTTGATCAGCTGGCTGGTAGATATTTCTGGTTCCAAAATATACCTAAAAATACCTTATCGGTTTTTTTATATATATATTTGGATATCTGGAATTTTTTAGGATACCGGTAAATAGGTCCCAAAAAACTCTGGAAATATTTGGGAGTATTCAGGAATACTGGGGGCCAGAGTTTTAAGGTTCCCAGACTGCTTTCCCCCCTTCAATTTTACAGTGTGTCTGTGTAAGTGTCTTTTTGCCAGGTCTTGGTATTGACTTGCCAGGCTGGCTTGGCTTGGATTTCTTGGCTTGAAATTGGTTCTGTTGGCCTTGTAACATTGTGTTCTTTACTTATGTTGGTTTGCATTGGAATCTCTAGTTTGACATTGGCTCGATACTCTGGTTTGGCACTGGATGATTTTCTAGTTTGACATTTGTTGGGCTTACAGCATGTTCCTTGCTAAATCAGTTTGGTTTGGATTCCCTAGTTTGACATTGTTTGGGTTAGGCTTGCCACACTGACCCATGGTTCTGCTGGAATTTCCTGGTTCTGCATTGGTTCTGTTGAGCTTGTTGGATCGGTTTTCATCGGGAGGCTTTTGGCCAGTGGTTGTTTTGCTTGCGGTTGTGTCTTTGGCTATTCTTTGCCCTGGAGAAAGCATGGAATTCCCCCCATAAGACACAATGGCGGATGGCTGGGGGCACTTTGTTCAGGGGCCCATAAAATTTTGGGTCTAATTCACTTGAAACTTACATGTTATTTAGTGGGTAAGCAGCAGCATCTCCACTGCAATTTTGGTGTCATTTGCTTGAAAGACAACCCCCTCCAAAATATTACCTACAGGGAATAACTATAGGGATTACCTTTAGGAAATAATGGACCTGAATAATATTGAATTTTTTTGGGGGGGGAGAAGATACCAAACCAGTATTTGAGACCCGAACAATCCAGAATACCAATAATTTTGTACTCCCTGATATCCAGATCCAAAAAATACAAATTTTTTATCTGGTGCACATTCCTAGGTGGGGGATGGGGGCTTGGAGCAGAAAGTGTTTGCCGCACCCTTTCCGCTTCAAGTCATCTCCAGCCAGATTGTTGCTGAGATCTCATGACACTATGTCATTCAGCATTTGCTTTTTGGTTTGAGCTGATTTTCCTTTGAAGTGGTTTAAGCTCTCCTTTTTAGATCTGGGATTTTTCTAAAAATCTAGGGGTTCCCACGGTTTGTAGAAACATGTCCCATCTCTGTATCTGGTCCTATTGTGTTTGATATGCAATCTGAGGCCACATTCAGAATTAGATACATGTTATTTAGCAAATATTTGACAACAAAGTTTGGTATATTAAAATAACATCTCTACTTGCTTAATTTACCAATCTAAACAGAAGCCTGGATTTGTGCTGGATAATTTCTGAAGAGCATTCCATAGCTGAAGGCTTAAACATGCCTCTTCATTATTCCTTTTAATAGTAAAGTGGCAAGTCCCCATTATCATCATAAAAGCAAAAAACCCAGGCCATGTCTACTTGTGTCTACTTATTTGAAGGGATTCCAGATACACAGAAAAATATGATTTTGTAAATTGCCTAAAACAACTACCCTGCAAACAGAAAAACTCAACTTGATGAGGACTGTAGGGCTGTCGATTTGGTTTGGCCCGAACCGAAAAAAAGCCGAATTTCCCCTGATTTGGCAGTTTTTAGTTCGGGACGAACCGAACTCACAAATGGCGGGAACACAGAGGAGCCGAATTCAGCGAGTTCGGGAGTTCACAAATAAATTCGGCAAATTCAGGAAGCAACAGCATAACCGTCAGTAAGCAGCATTCTCCCCTGACCAATCGGTGGCCAAGCTGGGTCTCCTTCTGGCCAATCAGTCAGGATTGAGTACTGGAGGAATCAGCTGCTGTGCGGCCCGGCCGGAGAGAGAAAGAGAGAGAAATCCTCGTGGGGGGGTGAGTGTGCACATTCGCTCCTTTCCATGGCTGCAGGGGACACATTTTTGGGGGTAGAGACCCCAAACTTTCAGCGGAGCTTCAGACAAGCCTTCTTAAGAGACCCCCCAAGTTTTGTAAACATTGGGTCAGGGGGTCCCGAGATATGGGCTCCACCCCTTTTCCCTCCCCCCTTTCCATTTCCGTGGCTGCAGGGGGCGCTTTTTTGGGGGTGCAGCCCCCAAACTTTCAGCATAGCTTCAGACAAGCCTTCTTAAGAGACCCCCCAAGTTTTGTAAAGATGGGTTCAGTGGGGGCAGAAATATGGGCTCCCCCTTTTCTCTTTCCGTGGCTGCAGGGGGTGCATTTTTGGGGGTGCAGCCCCCAAACATTCAGCATAGCTTCAGACGAGCCTTCTTAAGAGACCCCCCAAGTTTTGTAAACATTGGGTCAGGGGGTCCTGAGATATGGGCTTTCCCCTTTTCCCTATTGGGATGAATGGATCTCCCGATCCTGTATGCATCTCCAGAGTTGCAAATCCAAGGCAAAACCTCCCGTGCTTAAATAGAATTGTATTGGATTACCCAGTCCTCCCAGCCCCTCCTGATGGAACAGAAGACAGCCACAGTAGGACCCCTTTGGGGGCTTTAATCTATAATTTTTCTCCTCTGTGTGTGGGGGGGGGGAAGCAGAGTGTGTGTGTGTGGGGGAAGGAGCAGTTTCTGTGGGTAGGGGGGAGCCAAAGGGGGCTTTCACCTGTTCTGCCTGGGGTGTGTGTGCCCCCTCGAGTCTCTCTCTCCCTGGTTTGAGGGGGGCTTCAGTTGTGTGTCCTCAGGTTTTCCCTCATTCATAAGATCGGTTAGGTCTATTTTGATGCTTGCTCAAAACTGGTTTTCAAATGGTGACTTAAAGAATGCATTTGCCTGGTCCCAACTGGAGTCCGATGCAAAAGGGGAAATTCCACCCCTCCTGCTCATTATGCATCGCTAGCTGCCTCTGTTCCTTTCCATGGTTTGCAAACTCCCAGGTGTCAGGTGTTGCTTTGCATGGTTGCAAACGTGTTGCTTTGCATGGTTGTGTTGCTTTGCAGTTCTGTTGCTTTGCAAACTTCTTTGCACCTACCCCACCCTTGCTCCCTGCAGCTCAGCTGTTTGTCGGAGCTGGGAGCTTTGTGCATGCAAGGCAAGCTCTGCTCAGAGATGCACATTAAGGGTGGGGGGACCCCTTTCAGGGCCCATATCTCAGCCCCCCCGACCCAATCTTTACAAAACTTGGGGGGTCTTGCAAGAAGGGTCCTTTGAAGCTCCGCTGAATGTTTGGGACCTCTACCCCCAAAAATGCCTCCCCTGGAGCCGCAGAAAGGCGTGGTTGTGTTTTTAATGGCTTTATTCGGCTGAATTTTCCCCCCGAACTTTGAATTCACGCCGAATTGCACGGACCCGAAGCAGGGGAGTATGGACTTTGGCATATCCTGAATCCAGACGGGCCGAATTCGGCCGAATCCGAACTATACCAAATTATTTTTTTCCCAACAGCCCTAGAGGACTGAATATGCTTCAAGAGGCACACAGAATATTGTAAGTTTATATATTACTGTAAGGGACTACATTGGGAGACTGAGGCAAGATTTCTAAATTGTCTCCCCTCTCCCACAATTCCTCATGGGTCCCTAGCTTGTAAAGTTTCACTTGACAATTGCTACTGGGAGTTGGAAGCCCAATCACTATGACATCCAGCTGCACATTTAGCTGTTTGTATTAAAGACCTGCCTGTGTGTTTCAGGCAGGCAGTAACCACACCAGGGAAATCATTCATTAAGTAAGTTGAAAATACTAGCTTGGTCTTAACTAAAGCTCTATAACTGGGAAGCTATAATAGAAGGCCTGCTTTGTGATTATTCGGCTGCCAGTTGTGGCAGCAATACTGGGGAGCTTCATTCAGCACCAATAGTCCCTCTGAGGTTTTTGTCTTTATCCTTTTCCCTCCCTAATGGTCCCCAAGATAAAGAACATATGTGGAACCAACCATTTGTCCTTTAATTTAATGGCACTTTGAAATGCATCCTCTTTGGGGAGCCTTTCTGCAATTCTGAAGTACAATAGGAGAGCAGATCTGCTATGTTGCTTCTATCTACTTTTTAACCTGTCCACCTTCAACTCAACCCTTCACTCAAATGCCCTGCTCTCCCAATGAGCCCCTCTAATAGCCAGCCCTGGTTCACCTCCTCCATTCAGCATTTCCATTCATGCTCTCAGATAGCTGCATGTTTCCAGAAGACAACAAAAGAGCTGGTTGATTTTTGTCTGCTATAAATTCATCCTCTTCTCCATCTCCTCTGCTATCAAGGTGAATATCAGAGATTGGCATGCAACAGCCCTTGCTGCATTTTCCAAAGGGAAACATTACCTGATGGTAGTGAAACAAAGCATCTTCTGTTTCTTCTTCTACATGCTCTTTACCTTGAGAAATGCAGGAAAATGGGACATTGCAAGTGCATCTGGGCAGTTTCCCATTTGTGGTGGGATAGGTAACTGGACAGGACAGCCTGCACATTTTTTCCATGTTCCCTTAAGCTCCAGTGATGCCAGCAAGGATAAAAAAGAACATGACAGAATTGTCCTCTGTTCTGTCAACAGAGGTGGGATGGAAAGGAAGGGAGCTGCAAAATTGAGATAGCGAAGGAGAAGTGAACCCTATGTCTGACAGGCCAGAAATATCTGCATCCCTCATAGACCACAGGACTTGTCCATCAACAGTTACATTAGCTCACTTGAAGACTGTCTGTTCACTACATATATGGTTTTGGTGTAGTAGTATAATGGCAGTGAACAATACTTAAAGAGTACTTATCAATTCCTTTCTGTCTGGCATGGGAAGAGATTGCTGAGTGTTGCTTTGAAATTGCAGCCACCAGATACATCACCCACTGGAAGATAGGGCAAAAGTCAGTGATGGACCTTCTAGTGGGGTATAGGTTTTGATGCCCTGAAAAATGCACACAACTTTAATGTGAGACAGGAAAGATTTTCATTCTGTCATATACTACACACAGGTCACTGTCCTTGCTTAATTCCTTCTGGCCATGTTGTGTTAAAAGGCAGAGGAACAACACTGCAAGCTCAGAAATTTTATACTTTGTACAGCATTTAGTGCCAAAATATACAATATGTGTGACATGAATTGGGTTACAGGTGCCCAATCCAACTTACGATTGGGTGGGGGGGAGGGACTTACTTTCAAAGAATTCCATGGTTCTGCTTGGCTTGGGAGTTCTGTGAGTGGGGGAAAGGTGTTTTAGGTTTAGAAAAACCTAAAATCCTTCCTGGCCCCTTGCAGTGCTCCCAAGCCAAGCAGAGCAACAAAATGCTTTGAAAATGTCATGCCGCTAATGTATAGGGTTGCCAGGTCCCTCTTCGCCACCGGTGGGAGGTTTTGGGGGTGGAGCCTGAGGAGGGCGGAGTTTGGGGAGGGGAGGGACTTCAATGCCATAGAGTCCAATTGCCAAAGCGGCCATTTTCTCCAGGGGAACTGACCTCTATCGGCTGGAGATCAGTTGTAATAGCAATAGATCTCCAGCTACTACCTGGAGGTTGGCAACCCTACTAATGTATGTTACATGTGTATTGTGGCCCTTAGTTAGGAAGTGCAAGGACTTGCTTACTTTGGCAAGGAATTCTGCAGTCAACGTGATTAGGTACAACTGATATCAGTGAGCCCATACACTCACAAGGACACCAATACAAAGGATTGAGACGTTAGAGAAGCTGCAACCTCATTACCACTGCAAAGACTACAGTAATGAAAGTTCAAAGCAGCAGAGACTCACAGATGGCCTGGTACTTCAACAGGAACTTCTTCAAGCTGTTAGAAAATTCTGAAGAAACTATTGACTAGACAGATGCACTATGAGCAATTTCAGCATTCCCTGAAGAACATTAAACAAAGGAGAAATCCTTACTCCTTATCAGGGCATCCAGGAAGCAGCTTATACCTGAATGAAGGACAGACAACCAGTCTTTTACAGTGCAATTCTCTGCTGAGTTACAATTTTCTAAGGCCTCTGACTTCAATGGAAGGGTGCAAGTCTTCTTAGGATTGTACTGTTAGCCATCAAGGTCTCTACAAACAGACTACTTCTCTGGTCCAACAGCAGAACGCAACAACTTCAAACATGTACCCACATGGTTGTGTGTGTAAAGGGTCGTCAAGTTGCAGCTGACTTATGGCGACCTCAGAAAAAGGTTTTCAAGGCAAGTGATTAAGCAGAGGTGGTTTGCCATTGCCTTCCTCTGCCAAGACTGTCTTGGAGGTCTCCCTTCCAAGTACTGACCCTGCTTAGCTTCCGAGATGTGACGAGATTGGGCTATACCATGCTGCCTTCCCCACCACCCACATGGTTACTCACACCCTAAAAAGTGGCTGGATCATCAACATAATGGAGGTCATGTTCACAATTCATGCAAATAAGAAATACTACAGAGAAAATAACCTCAGTAAATTCAAAAGATCTGTAGAAAAACAGGAGATCATTTTACATTTTCTCATCTCCCATCTTTAATTTTGTGACCCAAACCCATACCTGAATATAGCAAATTCTGAAAAGCAGAGAAGATAAAATGTATTGAAATCAGTGTTTACCAAAGAGATAAAAATCACAAAAAGCAATTGTCTTTTCTTTAAAAAAATATCTTGTAATAATTCTACAGAATTAGCTAAAATACTCCAGAAAGCCACAAAATATGTGAGCTTACTACCTTAATTATGTAGATTTCTCACCCAAGGAGCTCTTGCCAAAATAAACCACGTGCATTATCTAAAAGGCAGGCGTTAATTAAAACTGCATCTTGATAGCATGCCTGGTTCTCAAAAACTACTGAGTGTATACGATTAAATGGCATGTATTAGTGACAATCAGTCCTCAGGCTGCCGGCTCAAGTCACCGTGGTGATTTATGCACAAACAGCAGGAATCCAGAGAGACTGAGACTGATTACAGCAAATATCACCCCTCCCATACTTTTCTATTTCAAGTTTCAGTTCTAAAATTAATGCTTCACATGGTGTATTTCAGACGAGCGTCTCCATCTAGCCTACACCTTGCTATGTACAAGCAACATTCTCAGCAAACAACGTTACCAATGTTTATTAGTTGTTTTGCAGCTCATTTCTGAGCCTGGGAGCCGAACGGGCTTAGGAGGCGACCAGCCCCCTATGCCAACATCCGTGCCACTTGCCTGTTTAAAGTGGCACAGACGCCGTCGTAGTGCCGCTTGCAGCAGCGCCCCAGGACTGGCACGGCAGCACGGCCTATGGACATCGACTCGGCCTCCCGTCGGCATCCTGCTGGTGCGTGTGCTCATGCCAGTGATCAGGGAGGCGTTCCCAGGGTGTTGCGGGGGAGGGGCTGCTGATAGGCTGCCTCCTAACCCCTTCCAGCCCGGGAACACCCCCTCCAAAACAGCGTTGCTGCGCCAGGTTTTTCCTGGTGCAGCCTCGCTGTTCTCAAAGAGGCAAAATGCCCCATTAAAAAAAATTACATTTAAAAAGGCTTTTTAAAGCCTTTCAGCACCCAGGGAACCTCTTTGGAGGCACCGCAGTGGTGCCTTGTAGCTACACCATCCCTGGCTGCCAAAAGGCTCAGGAATGAGCTGTAAGTGTGCACAAAAATAAAAATGGAGAACAGATTTGTCCAAATGATTAGAGGGAATATCTAAAAGATTCTAAAAGAATATCTAAAAGCAGCTCTTTTTAGTCATTATGATTTTTAAACTGATTTACCAATTAGCGGAGATGCTTGATCCTCTCTCTATAAGTGTATGCCAGTAGGGCAACATGCATAGGTTACTGCTTTGATAAGCACAAACCAGAATCCTGATTAACCAGGGTAAGTGTACACACAAACATACTGAAGCAAGAACATTGCCCTATTCACATTAAATGCCATCTCTGTGTGTGGAGTGCATTATGTACAGTGCAATCTCCCTAGTGTTGTGGTTAGAAAGTTTGACTAAGATCTGAGATACCCAGGTTCAAATCCCTACTCCACCATGGGAACTTGCTGGGTGACCTTGGGCCACTCTCACACTTTCAGCCTAGCCTACCTCACAGGATTTTTGTGTGGAAAAAAATGGAGGAGAGGAGAACAATGTAAGTCGCTTTATGTTCTCATCGGGGAGACAGGCGAGGGGTATAAATAAGTAAATAATTAATGTGGGAATAGCCTGCAAAAATCATAATGGCAGAAGAGAGCAAAAGACAAAGTTTTAAGAGAAGGACAGATTGTGTTTAGACAGCAATAAGCAGACAATGAAAGACGCTGTAGATTTTTTATGTATTATTGTTACATGTATTCTCATTATATATTTTTGTTCTCTACCATATCTGGTCTAATAAACCACTCTCACGACAAGCAGTGAACAAGTATGAGCTCATAGAATAAGCAGTAAGGTATGTGCACTAGTAGAAGGAAGACAGTTCCTGTTCTGCAGTCAGCCAAAATATCCTGTTCTGCTGCCAGCACAGCAACTGCTTCCACAATTTTTAGCTTAAGTCCCAGAACTCCACAGCCTTATCCAACCCATTCAAGATTGTTCCTTGCAGAGCTATTTTGTTATAGAGCTCACTAATGCTGCTGCATAAGGCACGAGTCTCTGGATTTAAATGAACTCCTCATCTTTTCTGCAGCTCCTCTAACACTGGCTTCAGGCAAACAAAACAGTCCTCTTCTGGCAAACATGCAAAACATTACAGCTCCCTGGCCTACACTGTGCTGCGTACCTCTAAGAAGAGATCCCAAAGCTCTATAAATTTCTCTTTGCCTCTTTCGTAAATTGTCCATTATATTTCCTGTCAGACTGTTTTTCTGGCTTCTTCTAACTTGCCTTCCCCTCCATTCATCAACAGTTGGCACTTGTCTCTTCTGTGCAGCACCAACTGCTGTCTGTCCTTACATCTTCCACATGCAAATCACACTGTCCAGGAAAGTCCTTTATTTATCAAGCTACACTACTTACGAACTCTGCTACAAAGCAAGTATACCTGAGAACTTTTAACAGGCTGGTAAAAAAGAGGATGCCTTGCCAGACTGCTCAGATGAAAGTGTAAGTTAATTCTCCGTTTCCCTACAAAATGAAGTCAGTAATTGTTACAAAAGACTGTAATTTCAGCACTGCTTTTTCAAACTAACAAGCAGAGAACCACCCTTCTTCAACCAATTTGCTAAAAATTCAAGGATATTTACCAATTTTGGATTAGGAATATGATTTTGAAGGTACCATACAATGTTTCGGTGCATGCACAGTTTTGAAAAAATCCAATGCAAACCTGTTTGGCAGGTGTTTAAGTCATTTGATGCCAAACCTGGTGACAGGCTCTCACCTGATTATCATAGATGAACCAGATAAATTTGACTGACAAACATGTTTGATATGAAATTCGCCGCATTTTGAATGGACTGTTATGTTGCTTTGGTGGCCTTCCAACTTGGCAGGATTAGGCAGGATATAAATATTTCAAACAAAAATATCTCTTCAGATATAAAGAATATATTTACAGTCTATAATAAGGATGAGTTCTTCAAAAGAAATTGTAATAATTTTGGATCCAGATTTCAGGTAGGTCACTGTTCTTGTTATCTGGGTTTTTCAAAAATGTTATTACCAGTTATGGATCTTTTTCTGTGAGTTTTTGACGTCCCAAAAATAAACGACAGTTATTTTTGTCATTGTCCCCTCCCCTCTTTCCAAGGCAGCAGAAGCAGGGAGGGAGGGAAAGAGAGGAAGCTAGTCCTAGACTTACCATGCCATCATTGTCCCAGATGAAGGCATCAAAACTAGCAGAGCCCACCCCAAAGCTAGAAACATTTTTTTAAATCAGCAATTGAATAGCGTTACATTGATATAGTCAAAGATAGGGCATTTTGGAGGACTTTCATTCATAGGGTCGCCATGAGTCGGAAGCGACTTGACGGCACTTAACACACAACACACACACACTGATATAACAGTTCAGTAATATGTGTGCCAGGTTCTCTGAATTTTTAAGCATTCATTTAAAAAGAGTAAGTCTCTAGCTCTTTCCATTGTGGAGACATAAAGGAAAAGGCATAAAATGAAAGCTGGGAGTTCAGAGAACCTGGTACACGTATTGCTATACTGTTCTATCAATATAATACTATTCAATTGCTGATTTTTTTAAAGCCCCCCAGTGGTGGGTGAAGAAAATGACAGCCAAGCCTCATGAGAGTCAGAGATCTCTCTAACCCACCCACTGTTTTCCAGCTGGGAGGGGCTGACTCTGCTACCTCTCGTCCTGGCAGCGGGGAGCAGCCTCCAGCAGAGACAATGCCAGCATGGTAAGGCCTGGGCCAGTTTGGTCCTTTCTCTTTTAAAATGTAAAGGGCCATGGATGAAAGACAGGTCTACCTGACCATCCCAAGGGGAAAAAGGACACCAACTAACAATTGTTTCCCAGCCGATTTCTTGTCTTCCCTTCCCCCCTCCTGCACATCCCGAAACTGCAGATACATTTTCATTTCTCTTGTATTTTAGTGGTGTTTTCCGTCGTTTCATGTGTCCCTCAGCTGACCCGACACAGCTAATTTCAAGGAAAATCTTTAGCTCATATATATCCAAATGCACACCCCTAGTCTATATCACATTATCAGGGTTGCCAGCTCAGGTTTGGAAATCCCTGGAGCTTTGGGGGGTGGAGCCTTAGGAGGGCAGGGTTTGGGGAAGGGAGGGACTTCAATGAGGTATAATGCCACAGAATCTACCTTCCAAAATGGCTGTTTTATCCAGGTGAACTGATCTCCATTGCCTGGAGATTAGTTATAATAGCAGGAGATCTCCAGCCACCACCTGGAGGTTGGCAACCCTACACATTATCTTGATTTCTACTATTTCCTCAGTATAATCCACATAGGGAGAAACAGAGCGATTTAGTACACTACATACGACATACCTCTGCTGCAAGTGACCTACATAAATAAATTGTTCTAAATTATTTATTGTGAGTAGTGCTGCATAAGAACAACTTTGAAATGCCAAAATACTTGCACACATTAGTTGAAGGGAGGGCAGTTTAGTAGTATCACTTTGCCTTCCTGTGTGTGCCTTTTTCTATGATTCAATAATACCACCATTAACTTATTAAAATTAATGTATTTCTGGCCCAGATTTTATTACATCCACAGAATATGAAACTTCTGAATAGTAATTTAAATGTGACTATTCACAGCTTTACGTTTCTGGGCCAACTATATCAGTATCAAAGAACAATGACACACATGTATTACTTATGGGAGAAACATCATCACGGGGCTGAATCCATTTTACCAAAGATTTTCCTCTGCAACACACTTGCTGAAGAAGCAAAGTAGCAAGGCAGAAAAACAGGTGTCAGATATAGAATATATATTCAACATCCAATACTGGTCTCTAATAGATTGTTATTTATGAAATGCTTCATTAAATGCTTATATGTCTGCTTCTATCATTCCTGCACGATCAAGAACTTGCATTTGCAACTGTCCCTGAAACATTCTCGATGCATTCCTATGGTAGGGTTGCCAACCTCCAGGTACTAGCTGGAGATCTCCTGCTATTACAACTGACCTCCAGCCGATAGAGATCAGTTCACCGGCAGAAAATGGCCGCTTTGGCAATTGGACTCTATGGCATTGAAGCCCCTTCCCTCCCCAAACCCTACCCTCCTTAGGCTCTGCCCCCAAAACCTCCCTCCGGTGGTGAAGAGGGACGTGGCAACCCTATCATAAGGAGAGTTACTCCAGTCAAAGCTGGAGTTAATTTCAATGGGCTTAGGCTGGAGTAACTCTCCTTAGGAATGCACTGTCTGTGTATTAGCAACTTTAGTCTGCTTAGAGCTAGAGAAATGCATGCATGTGTGTAGGAAATGTGTGTGTGTGGCAGAAGTAACATCTAGGCAAAAAATCAAGCCCCCCATCTTTCCTGGTTCACGACACAGACTGTCCTGTGACATCCTGGTATACGTGATACGCACTTTAACATTTCTGTGCAGTTGGCCTTTTCCTTTACCCCTTCCCAGCTGGTGTTATGTGATAACATAACTCTGACATTAACACAACCCTGATGATTGGAGACAGATAGAGCCTGGTCAACAAGGAACATCTGGTGCCCAGAAAGAACTCAGCACACCTGCATTTTAGAGGCTAAGGGGGATGGGCAAAAGAGATGAAGAAACAGTAAATAAGTGCCTATGACACCACAATGTAAACAGGGTTGCCAGCTCCGGGTTGGGAAATACCTGGAGATTTAGGGGGCAGAGCCTGAGGAGGGCAGAGTTTGGAGAGGGGAGGGACTTCAATGCCATGGGGTCCAATTGCCAAAGCAGCCATATTCTCCAGGTGAACTGATATCTATCGGCTGGAGATCAGTTGTAATAGCGGGAGATCTCCAGCCACTACCTGGAGGTTGGCAACCCTACACCAGCCCTACGTATGCGGGGCCATAGTTCAAACAGGCAGAGTTCTACTTCCCATCATCATCAGTGGAGCTCTCCTGCTCAAACTGCCTGTGCACCTTCCATCTTCGCCAGCGCTTTCTTGTTCAAGCAATCAATTTGCACTATCAGGTGTGACCAACCTGAACTTTTGGTGTGTGTGTGTGCGTGTCTAGCTTGGGATGCATAAGTTGTTTTCAGTAAAACTTTATTTCATTTTAAAGGATCCTTGTCTGAGAACCTCTGTCTGTTTGCTACTTTATTTGAACCCAAAGGTTTGGAGCCCTCCACCTGGGTCTGCATAGGTCGGGGACATAAGGTCTAGGACTGCAGATACTATTGTGCATCTACAGAGGCTTCTAGATTGTGGTGGATGTTGGGCAAGGGACACAGAATCTGGCCATTTCAGATAACCAGGCCAGCAACTTTGAACAGCTGTCCTGAATCCTGGTGGGGCTAAAGACTCAAACGGAGGTTACAAATGAAGAGAAGGCCCCAAAAAGAGGCAGCTATCAAGACCATCTACATACATTATCTTTTGTGGTCTTAATTTTAGACTTGCATAGAAGGAAGGCCAGTAGAAGCTCTACCACT
This sequence comes from Euleptes europaea, assembly GCF_029931775.1. Lineage (NCBI taxonomy): Eukaryota > Metazoa > Chordata > Lepidosauria > Squamata > Sphaerodactylidae > Euleptes > Euleptes europaea. The sequence goes on along the minus strand of NC_079313.1, from coordinate 67,400,614 downwards.
CTCCGAGTAAGTGATGTTGATGGTCAGGTTTAGCTGCACATACTGTGACTCCCCTAACTAGAAAACCCGATTGTGAGTCAGGGCATATCCCTGTAAAATTATGTAGTTTGAAACGGAGCTTGCATCCACCACCTCTCCACTAGCTAGTCTTCTTGGAAGTTTCTCCACTTTCTAAAGCAACAAAAATTTAACTTGTTTGAAGGGGTGGGTTTGCTATGGCAGTGGCAGTAATGCAGTACACAAGGTTTCTTTGGAATCTATCTTTATTGCAATTACACAAAGCCAGTGTTCCCTGATTATCATTACCTGTTAGGGAAGATGGGAACTTTAACTTTCTTGGACGTCCAACTGGACTCAAGCCATGGACAATCATTAGGAGAGGTGTTTGTGAATGGGCCTGTTGAGTGATTGAAAAAACCCTTGATATTTTTTGAGCTCAACAGAAATGCAAGCAAAAATAATTTGGGGGATCAAGTCTGGGAGAGGGGTAGTGGCTTGACTGTCACTACTGTGAGTGAACAGCCACTTCTCTTTTACTTAACAGGAGTTGGGTCTTATTAATTTGGTGGAAACAGCCATTAGCCTAGTGGGTAGGATTTGAAATATGGCATAAAAATAGAAGTATCTGATCATGGACCATAGAACTAAGCACAGAATCATTTTTTTTTAATTCACTGCTAATTCCCAATTTACCATAGCTGTGGAACAAGACTCCTTCAGGGATGCAGAAGATTCTTTCACTTTTTAAAGCAGTAATCATCTAGCCCTTTTATTTATAAAAAGAATCATGCAAACAGTATTCCAACCATTTGGTCACCAGCATTGTGCCTGATTAACAGTAGCTCTGAGCAGATGTGGTGACAATGGTGGTGGTTCTATCAGGAAAAACAGGACAGCTCCCCCTTGTTCCAGCCAATAGGTGCAAAGGCAGTGGTAACTGAAAAGCAGTTGGACATTTTGGTGGATTGAAAGTGCACTGTCCAAACATGACAAAATACATTGCATACATATTCTTCACTGAGTCACATAAGATTGTTTTAAAAGTATATACCCTTTTTACCATTATTTTGGATCTCTGGGGGCCACAGAAAGCAGATCTAGAGTAAAATTGTTATCCTTAATATGAAATATATTCTCCACATTAATGATCACCCCATGATGAAAAACATTGAAAGAGGATAAAATTAGTGCACATACAAGCTGGGTAGGAAAACATTTAACAATGTTGTGTCTTTTGAACTCCTCTTTCTTTTTAATGATTTTTTTTTTTTGCATTTCTTTGCAAAAGAGTGAGAAACTGTTGGCAGGGAGTGGTTCTCAGGAGTTAGAGGAAACGCATCACCATTTTAACTAGTGTGATATTTAGTTGACTGGAGAGTCACGCTTACATGTGCATCCCCATCCAAATTCTGCCTCAACAAGTCATGCAAAATAACTATATATTATTAGAGCTGGACTGGGCCAAAAGACTTGCTGCACTGCTCCATTGAGCAATGCGATTGCCATTGTTGACTGGCAAGGCAGGGAGCATCGGCCTGGTTGCCTGAGCAACAGGGAGGCATTCTGTCTTCCTTAAAAGCAAAGCAGCAGCTGAAGAAGAGTACAATAGTTGCAAACAGGCGTGAAAATTTCTATACAAGAACAAAAGATATAGATGTTTTTGTGGACATTTTCACCCACCTAGAAATGACAACTTTTGCAGAGAAAATCATATCTTATGAAAATTCAACGCAGTACAAGCTAGAGAGAGAGAGAGAGCAATTAAAAAATAATTTACATCATTTCATGCTGTGTAATAACCTACCTGCTGAAATTTCGTGTGATGCCAGCTACCATAAGTCATGATATTGATGGTCACAGCTCTTCCAAATTCTAGAATTGTAAGCCAGAGTCAACCAGAAGGGCATCAGTTACAAAGCAACGATCCAAATCCTCTGATGTCTGTTTCCAGAGTGTCTTCAGAAATATGCATATTCTGTGACCAAAAGAGGGGAAAAGATAGAGGAAAACTGAAATATTTTACTCATAGGCAAAAACTAATAGGAGCTGAAAGAAGAAGAGCTGGCTTTTATATGCTGTCTTTATCTACCACTTAAGGAAGTATCAAACCGGCTTACAATCACCAACACCCTGTGAGGGCTGAGATGGGGCTGAGAGAGTGTGACTAGCCCAAGGTCACCCAGCTGGCTTCATGTGTAGGAATGGGGAAACAAATCCAGTTCACCAGATTAGTGTCCACCGCTCATGTGGAGGAGCAGGGAATCAAGCCTGGTTCTCCAGATCACAGTCCACCACTCCAAACCACTGTTCTTAACTACTACACCATGCTGGCAGGTTAATTTGCTGTCCAAGGGCTATTAGGCTGAGAACTGAATATATAATTTACTACTACTCATCTTTAATAAACGTATAACAATTTTATTATAAAAAAGAACAGTATTTTATTGGAAAACATTTTATATTGGAAAATTATGGCCACAACTAAAATTAATGGCAACAGTGTTATTGACGCATTGGCGAAGCATGGGAAGGCTGGATGGGGGCATCAGCCGGCCCGTTGCGAACTGATGCGGCCTGAACTCCCAGCGGTCCTGCTGGGAGTAGTAGAGGATAACGGTATGTGGGATACACATGGGCTTGCGCCACTTGGTGTTCCCCCGTCACTCAGGTAGAGGCCAAACCTGCCGCCCCCTATGCGGCAACTCAACGCCTTGGCCTCCCCCAAAACCCCTTATTGGGGTCCCCCAGTTGGGGGAAGAGGCACGCAGGCCACTTCCCCCCATCAAAACCCATCCAGCCCCATGCGCAAACCGCCTTAGTTGTGACAAATATAGCATAACATCAACACCTAAAGCCCTTAGGGAGGGAGGGTGGGCCAAAACTAGGGACAGACTGAGGCAACGGGCGGGAGCCGCCGGGACATGTGCAGTGGGGGAGGGAGCCGAGCCAAGCCTCCCCTGCCTCGCGACAGCCTCCCGCCCCCGCCCAATTGGTCGGGGGCAATCGGCTCCCTAGCCCAGTCAGGTGAGCCCCCGTGAAAGGAGGGGAGGGGGCGATATCAGGAGAGCGAAGCAACTCTGCCGCTCTCCGCCCCCGCCCCGGACACCAAAGCTGGCTCCAGGTAAGTCTGGAACCTTTGCTTCTTAGCAAAGAAATGAAATAGAAGTTGAACATTCAAAACTGGAACACCCCATAGCTCTTTCAAACCCTGCCAACCAGATGAATAATTGTTACTAGTACATAAATCACCTCTAAATCTTAGTCAAAGATGGTATTCTGGTCCTCAGGCCTTCCATGATACATTGTGGGCCGACTATCAAAGATTATCTCTGGGGGGCCCTCATACAAAATTTGCGTTCTCCCATTTTAAAAAATATATACATTGCCTCTCCACAAAATTTGATCAAGACAATTAACAACAGTAAAAATTAGTCAAAACCAAACACAATATAACAATTCATTAAAAAAATTAAAATTACTAAAAAAAGCTCCCCAAAAATTCCCACATAGCTGCACAGTAACTATTATAAACCCCACAAAATGAACACAGCCACTACATAAATACTGAAATAAAGCCAGTTTCAGCAAAAAGAACAGAGAAATATCTCAATTACTCAATAAAAGCTAAGAGATATTTTAAAAAATAGCCAGCTGCCAAAAAAAAGAGAGAAGGAGACCAGTTGCAGGGTTTTAGCTACCCTGGGAAGGCCTCCTCTGCACAGCTTTTAGCTGTGGTGAGCCAGTGTGGTGTAGTGGTTAAGAGTGTCGGACCAGTATCTGGGAGACCCAGATTTGAATCCCCACTCTACCATTAAAGCTCGCTTGGTGACTTTGGGCTAGTCACACTCTCAGCCTAGCCTACCTCACAGGGTTGTTGTGAGGATAAAATAGAGAAAAGGTGAGGCACAAATGAATTAAATCAGTACAGGTGATGAAGAGCAGGAGTAGTGGGAACACTGATCTGTAGTTTGGACCTTGCATTGACTAGAGGTAAGTTCTGGGGCTAGTCTCAACAGGCAGGTTACCCACTCCATGTATTTGTGAAGGGTAATGATTTAAGTTGTTGCAGTTCAACTTGGAATTAATGAAGTATAACCTTTAGTTCATCCAATACTGTGGTCTTTTGCCTTTATTCCTGGAGTATGGGGGCAATGCTACTCCCAACAATTTTAGGTTAGTCCATTCACAGTTTAAAAGAAGTGCTCTCATGTGGCTAAAAACAGTGTTTCTGTGGCCAAAAACAGTATTTGAAGTTTGCAACACCAATTCTCAAATTATGGAGAGGTTTTTTTTACACCCTGTGTTGACATTTGCTCCTCGAAGCACGTGAAAACAATCCACGCTATTCCCATTAGACTAAAAAGAAGGAATGTCGTGTGGTATCATAGCCCCATGACCAGCCAAGTTAAACAACCACCATAAAAAGCCTACAGTTTGACATCCCTGTGGGTATAGCTCATCATTGTTATAGACCAACTGGTGTAGTGGCTGTCTACACTTGATCAAACCATACATGACATGGAAGGAGAAATAAATATGCATAATACCTTTAAAGCTTCAATTTTTGCTTACTTACAAATTCATACACAACTCTTGAATGCAAATAAGGCTATTTGAGGCATTAGTTTGCACACGGCCTAATATCCATGCTTGGTACATAAATGTCTGGCATTTGTTTGGTTCAATTTAGAATATAACCACTGCAGACAGGTTTGCTAAAAGCTGTCCACATTACAGAGAGTGATGTAGAAGACTGAAGCTACTTACTTACTTAGTATATTTATGCATCTAGAATTCTGGACTGTACCATTGTCGATTGCAGCTAAAAAGCCCCCTGCATATGCCTTTAAGTAGCAGATAGGAGAGGGGGGCTATGCTAAACCATTCTGGACTGATGTGCTGGTATATGACATGTGGAGAGCTTGCTGTGTGTGGATGCATTAAAAATAAGCCCCCCCTTTCTAACTTGCTTCCTGAAATGCTACAGTTGAAACGTTACAAGATCACTCTGTATGATTCCTTTCCAGGATTCATCTCAAAATGCAGTAGAGTAACTGGAAAATTCAGCTTTAAGGAAAAGGAGTGTGTGCTGGGGTCTGGGACAAAGTTCGTTCAGTATTCACACCAATGGAATTGAGTCAGAAGCTTGCTTTCACTGGAGGCTTAGTGAAGGAGTGGGATTTAGTTGACAAGGTCTGTCCCACCACCTCTCACACACACCTTGCATGATTACACCCATGGCTGAATGGCTATCGAACACACATTTATTCTACTTAGCTTTGGAATCAATATAAATCTATATCCAAAGTGCTGAGTTTATAGTATAATATGAATGACATGGCCGCTGATGGAAATTGCAAAATGATATTAGGAGACAGGTAAATCTTCAGGGACAGAAAAAGAGGGAGTCACAAAGCAGGCCAATAAATTTGAAATAAATCAGAAGGAAGCAGATGTGCTGAGGCACACATGCCTTTTTCCTTTAGAATGCACAATGTATTATGCATTTATTCTTCCACAATCCAGTCAATAGTATGCATTAAACAAGGAACTGGAAATTGAATATATAGAAAGGTTTTTCCCTAACCCATCTGTGCTTTTTTTTTGCAAGTCAAAATTGCAGTATTATCTGGTTTCCTGCAGGAGGAGTCCTGAAGTAGCAACAGAATTGCTAGAGGAGCCGACAGCGCCAGCAATCTTAGAACCCAGTTTAATCTTCATTTCTTGTACATTATTGGAGCAAAGGAGAAACTTGAACTGAGGAGCACCACATGACTACCAAACCATAAAAGTAGGAAGATACTAACAATGTGATCCTAAACAGAGTTACGCCCTTCTAAATCCATTGGATTGCGCTGCAAATCCTCTTTGATAACTGCATTCTCAGTCAGCTGCCTAGTGCTCTCTTTTTTCAAAGTCTGCAAGTTATAATAAAGATCAGGGCATTTCAACATGGTTAAGTTCCTGTGAAGGAGCCCCGTGGCGCAGAGTGGTAAGCTGCTGTACTGCAGTCCAAGCTCTGCTCACGACCTGAGTTCGATCCCGACGGGAGTCAGTTTCAAGTAGCCGGCTCAAGGTTGACACAGCCTTCCATCCTTCCGAGGTCGGTAAAATGAGTACCCAGCTTGCTGGGGGTAAAGGGAAGATGACTGGGGAAGGAACTGGCAAACCACCCCATAAACAAAGTCTGCCTAGTAAACGTTGGGATGTGACGTCACCCCATGGGTCAGGAATGACCCGGTACCGGTTTGCACAGGGTACCTTTACCTTTTCAAGTTCCTGTGGGGACATATACATTGTATTAAGATTGCAGTACATTTACAAACATTACCAAGTATGATATGCTCAGTTAAACATACATACAGAAGGGAGAGCATATCAATGAACTAGTTGACAGGCAGAAGGTATTTTGTTGCCCAAGTCAAAGTTCACCCAATGTCTCCTCCCATGCTTTTGCTAGCTAGGTTCAAGCAAAGCCCTTGTGACAATGCTTCAAGGGCTCATCTCAGACCCAGGAAGCAGTAACATACAGGTCCAGGAGGCCCATCATGTCCCATATCCCTGATGTCCAGGAGTAAGCTAAGAACCTTTGGTGTGCTGGTGCTTCCCTCACCATGCTGCCACAAGCTTGGGGAACTTTTCACAGGCAGAGGTCCTGTCTATATAATCAGTCTGAGTATCCAAGGTGAGGGAAAGCTCAAGGATCTATCTATTCAATGACTGAACTTTCACATGCATTGTGTGTGTATAAAGTGCCATCAAGTCGCAGCTGACTTATGGTGATACCAGTGAGGGGATTTCAAGGCAAATGAGAAACAGAGGTGGTTTGCCATAGCCTTCCTCTGCAGATTGTATTGAATTTGAAACACTGAATTTAAAAGAGCAGATATGTACATGCTGCTCACTTCTATCCACAGTTTCATCAAATGCTAATCACGTGCTAGAGCTGTGCATATCAATAAACCTGAACTGAAAATAAACCTGAAATTAGCTGTTTCAGCAATATTTGGGTTTCATTTTGGCTGAATACCAAAACCTGGGAATCTACCCGAAGCCAAGTAGGTGATTCCCGAAAAGCCAAATAGATATTTGGCTTTTCCAGGTTTCAGCTATCCGCTTTTGCTCAGATGCACGGCTCTGTGTTTTCTCCCATTTTTCTATCTTTGACTGGTTTAGTTAGGGGCCCATAGTTGAGCCCTTTTGAGGTAGGGTGTGTGTAATTGGAGCCAACTTGGTCTGACCAAACTAGTCTGTAAGAGTCTTTTTTAAAAGATGGGGCTCGCCCAGTCCCATCCAGAGGGATATACCCTCCAACTAAAAAACACCAGCTTCTACAGCTGCTTATCAGGCTTCTAAAGAAGACTCCTCAACTGTGTGGATGAGAAATCCTCTTCACAAGAGTTGTCTTGGTCATGACTTCAGCTGGCTCTGATATCACCCCCCACACACCCCAAGAAAACCTGCTCTCAAACTGAAGTTGACCCGAAGAGTGGCTTTGTTTCTCTGCACTATGACCATCTCTTGAAATCAGATTTTTTTTTATGACTATGATAAAGGACAGTTCACAGGCTGTCATTTGCCACCAAAAGAAATGTTTTCTGTTTGGAAGCTAATTTGCATGGACATCATGCCAGATATGAACAGGGCTCCCAGTCTTTGAGGCACCAGCCTGCCAATCGGCTCTTTCCACCAGACCACGGCAACACTGAACTTCTGAACCTGAAAACCGATGGACAGCTCGGCTCACAAATGCGTGGAGGATGGGGGTGACCCCAAAAAATTGGGCCCCCTATCCCAAACTTCCCCAAACTTCATTGTCCATCTAGGGAGAGTCCTTTGCAGCTATGCTGCAAATTTGGTGACTCAGCCTCCAGAAATGCCACAGGCGCTTTGGAAAAAAATCCCCATAGACTATAATGGACCCAAATTTTTTCAGGAAACTCAGAAGTAAAGCCGAAATACCCATTTACCTGTATGGTTATTCGGCTTATTTCAGGTTTACTAAAAAAAATCGTGCCCAATAAACCCAAACCCAAAATTTACTGATTTTTTTGCACAACCCTATCACTTGCCCATGCCTGCCATTAGCAGAAATAATTGTGGGAAAAGTATACACTCTGCTGTATAGAGACAACTCATAAGCTAATTTTGTTTTAAGATAGCCACATTAAAAACTTCCTTTGCTACAGAGATGCAGAACAGCATCTGTAGCACACTCACCTCCCATCATATGCATCTTTACTCAGAAGTAAATCCAATTAAAACCTGGGTAGTATACTACTTATTAAGCGTGCTTAGGATTGCATCCTTAACCTCTTGAAATTTAAATATAGTAGCACATGGAAACAAGTGTTGACAGCTTTGTATCTAATAAAAGAGCAGTGTGCTGCTATAAATTGCTTGAAATATGACCCCCCCCCCAAAAAAAAACCTCTTTCTGTTTGTTCTGACACGGTGTTCTGAAAATAGCACATGTTTTCACACCAGTAGCATATCTCTAAGGCTCCAGCAAATCCCTAGCCTTGGAAATGGGCTATGGCAAAAGCAGGGCTGTCATCTGGTATCTGTTATCTGGATGCATTGTGACAAAATTCTTCCATACAATTTGTTGGGGGTTATTCAAGCAGGAGAACCTTAAATAGTTCTATTATTTATTTCACAAGGCTGGTTAAATTCAGCTAATGGAAGACATGGGAATAATCAGGTCAGCCAAATAAGGCTTTAGGGGGGAAAACAGAAGGGAAAAAATGAAGCCAGATTTATATAAATAAACAACGAAAACCTTGCTAGATAGATAGATAGGTACACACACACACACACAACTGGTCTGTTTCTCAAAGTGAAAGGATAATTAGGGCAAATTTACCTCCACAAAGATGATGTTTTAGTCTTACATATTATCTAAACTCTCAATATTAGATATTCCCTGTGTTAATGGACTTACAAAGTTATATGACATATGTCCTTCACTACATATCTCTGAAGTGTGCCATATTAGTTCTGTGTTTCCAAAGGCAAGGATAAGTATTAATACTATGTAGAGGCTGAAATAAATCTGACATCTTGCAGGATTTTATATACCAGGGGTGGGGAACCTCAGGCCAGGGGCCATATAAGTCCCACGAAATAATTTGGTCTGACCCTTCATGGGTCCTGGAAGATCTCTAGCTCAGAAGGATGCTGCCCTGCCTGAATATCTTGGGCCCAGCTGGGGACAGCAGAGCTCAAAAGTGAGTTGCTCTACGTGGCAGACACTCAGAGCTGTCTCCGGTCGTGCCTCTTGGTTAAATGTTTGACCAAATATAGCAGGCTAATTTTTAATTTTGTATGGCCCGTGAATGATGTTACAAATATCCAAATGGCCCTTGGCAGAAAAAAGGTTCCCCACCCCTGTTATTTACTATCACCTGAGATCACAGTAACTATACATGGGGTTGCTTAATCCTTACATTTTCAAATAACCAGATGTTAAAACAATAAAACGAGCAAAGGTTTCCTCAAAACACTGTGCATTGTCTTCTGGATGATGTCTGAAAACTGCAGTACTATTACAAACTAGGAGGAGGAGGAGGAGGAGGAGGAGGAGGAGAAGAAGAAGAAGATCATCATCATCATCATCATCATCTCCTCCTCTGGGATTTCTTCTTGCTTCCACATTGATGCCAAGACAACTCTGCCATTGTCATATAATTGAAAAGTTCTCTATTGTTTTTCCCCAATTCTATCGGTGCTATTCCCAAATCCCAATAACATTGACTCTTGGTCTAGAGGAAAGCAAGCTTTTAATGCCTTCTGCATTTTTTGATGTATTTCAATCCAAAATTTCTTAACTTTTTTACAAGACCACCAAATATGAAAATAAGTACCATCAATTGTTTTGCATTTCCAACAATGGCTATCTGCATTTTTATTCATCCTTTTAATATCCACTGGTGTCAGATACCATCTATTAAACTGTTCGTACCTGTTCTCTCTTAAGTAGTTACTGGCCATGAATTCTATTCTTCGAGTCTGAAGAATTACTTTAAAAAAAAGAAAGGGAAACACCACAGCAGTGGGAGGAAGCCCCCCCGCAAATCCATTTTCCCCTGCTGAAACAGTGCTGAAGGGGGAAATCGTTTTCCCATTTTTAATGCTCCATGTGGACCATTCTGTGCACATGGAGCAGCAAAAATTGGGAAGTAACTCCCTCCACAGCACTGTTTTGGCACAGGGGGAGGCAGGAGCCCTTCCTCCCTCTGCAGTGGGGTTCTGAGCCTAAATGGGCTCTCCTTTATTTTTTAAAAGCCATTATTTTTTTGAAAAAGCCATTCCCCGCAGCTGCCATGCAGCTGAAGGTAATCCAAGACGGTTCTGCAGAACTGATCTGGTAGGCTGGAGATCAGTTGTAATTCTGGGAGATCACCAGGCCCACCTGGAGTTGCCTGCTGGGAAGAAAAAGCTAGAAGGCTGAGAACACAAGGAACTTCTAAGAGATATTAAGAGTATATTCCCCTGTGCTTTTAGCAATTTATGTGATATTCTGTATTGATTGTATAATATAATTGTTTATGTTTTAATTTTAGAACTTCCTGGAAGACATGCAGATGGAAATGGGATCCAAATAAATAAATAAAAGGTTAAATAAACATTTAACAAAATATTCAATAAATAAAGTGCTAAAATAAAATGTTACAGATTCCATTCTGATCTCCATAAAGACAGAAGAGGTGACTTCTTTGACATATCTGCCTGTTGCCAGCTATACCCACTAGAGATTCACCATTCTTGTTCACCCCATCACTGTTTGTTCATTGCTTAATTAATAAGACAGTTGTTCTATTTATAGCCTATATTTCTTGGCTTACAAGTCAGTTTACAGTCCCTACAACCAGATATAAGTCAATATTCTGACAGATATTTCACTGTCTCTGAATTACAAGAGCTGTTTGCCCTATGTATCACCCACAGGAGACTTAATACCTTGCAAACATGCTGGAGAAACACAGAGTACTGAACTGAATGATAAATCTTAAAGTCAGCTACAACCAAGATGGGAGTTGAGACTAGCCTTTCTTCCTCTCAACATAGGGTTGCCAGACCCCCCTTGCCATCAGCGGGAGCTTTGAGGGCAGGGTGATTTGCAAGTATGCAGTGTGCACACGCAATAATGTCCCTTCCAGGGTAAACCTGGAAGCAATGGAGACACTCTAGCACACCCCTTTAAAAAATCTATGGAAACCATAGAGTTTTTGGAGCAATGTGCTAGAGCATCCCCGTCAAACCCAGAAGTTGCTTCTGGGATTATCTTGGAGGGGACATTATTTTGCCATGCCACGCCATGCGCCTGTAGGGATTGTGCGCCCCCCCTTTAGCTGGCCTGTTTCCCCTGCCGGCCAGCTGAGGGGTGGTGGGCAGGTCTGTTAATTGGCGGGCAATTGCCTTCCATTAACAGGCACCTGGCAACCCTATCTCAACAGCCAGTTATTTAATGGAACAGCTTTTCCTGTTCCCTCCATGTGACAGAAGAGGTCCATCTTCTGAGGATTACACTTGATGCCAGTATTTATTTATTTGTTTGTTTACATTATTTATAGTCTGCCTTTCTCGCTTGGACTCAAGGTGGATTACAACACAGTGAGACAATACAATTGACAGGATGGGACATTCAGTGAACAATGCAATAGGTATTAAAGTTGTAGAACCAACCAGAAGTCTAAAAACAGAACTGAAGCAAAGGATAAGTGTTAACATGACATGTTAAATGATGCAAATATTCCATACTGGAATCCTAGTTTCAGCAAGCTACACACTCTAGTATAGACCACAGTCCCTAATAATTTATCCAAGCAACTATAAATGCTTAGTACAGTGCAACTCTATTGCCTGTGTAGAAAACCCTCGAATAATTCAGTTTTGCATCATTTGTGGAAAGCCAGGAGAGTGGGAGCCTTCCTGACCATCTCAAGCAGGCCATTCCATAAGGTGGAGGCCACAATGGAAAAGGCACTTGTATGGGCAGTTGTTGAGAAGAGGATATCCAAGGCTCGAAAGCTTGCTCTCTCCAGGCCTGGCTGATGCCCAGTTTAGCTCCCACTTGCCCTCTGACCTCAGCTCGGTATCCCTATGTGTAACTTGTATCCCTACGTGGAACTTGCTGACTATCCAGATAACAGCATTAAAAATAGCAGTCGAAATATGGAAGTAGTGAGCTTTAAAAAGTAAATGAATATTGGGGGACTGAGGAAGAGATTAAGAGAAGAAATCGACACGGCCATATCCCCGCTTTTCTGTGGCTCCACTTCATGGGATCCTTTGCGTAACCACTCTTTACACAAAACTTGACTATTAAGGACTGTACAAAAACTTTTGTCTAAGTGTCTATGTGTATATATGTGTATTAGGATAGTTCATGGATTGTATATAATAGATTAGTTTATGCTTAGTGTTGCATGTGTGTAGCTATTTATATAAATGTTTGCACTTTGTTAATAATTTTCGCATCTGGGCTGATTTCAAAACCTTGTGGTACTAGTACATTGGTGTCTTCTTCCTACTATGTCCAGGTAGTGGCTGGAGATCTCCCGCTATTACAACTGATCTCCAGGCGACAGAGATCAGTTCACCTGGAGAAAATGGCCAGTTTGGAAGGTGGACTCTATGGGTTTATACCCCACTGAAGTCCCTCCCCTCCCCAAACCCCACCCTCCTCAGGCTCCACCCCCCAAATCTCCAGGTATTTTCCGATCCAGAGCTAGCAACCCTAGCACTACCAGCACCTGCAGTTTCCTTTCATTTGACATTTATAAAAAATGCATATAGTTAACTGAAAGTGGAAGTAATTCCTGGATAAATATGAGGCTTATTTGTGACATTTTTAAAACTGCATTTAAATAAAAGCCCATACTGCAGAAATCTCCTTTTTGCTTTGTTATTTATATGGCACTCACCCCCCCCCCACTGAGACACACTACAACCAAGGTGGCCATCCCAGAAATCCCTGCAGCATTTTGTAATGTATTCTTATTCATCCCAACATCCATTAAGTTATCAGACAGTTGCAGCCTTCTGTGTCATTCCACAGTATCCTGAGTGAGTAACAGTATGCTGACATGATGTAGTCTATGAATATAAAACATTGGTAGAAAATTAAGCTATATATGAAAGGAGAGTATAAGCATGCAAACTGCAAAGGGTAGATTTCTTTCCATCTAGAGAACTGTGTTTGTTCAATAGCCTCCTGGATTGCATTAGATGCTGGCACTCTTAAACTGAGTTCTGCACCACTGCCCCTAATTGCATCTTCTTCTTTTTTCTTTCGGTTGATTCCTTATTTGCCCCAGTTTTTTGTTCCTGTAATGTTTTGGCATGTTTGCAACACACATGCACAAAGTTCAAGCAGAAGAATTAAGGGACAAGAAACACAACATGTCTCATTTGCCAGGATGGCACGTCTTGGCATAAGGCAGCCCACTCTACCATCTCACTTAGCAAGCCAAAAGAGACAGTGTTCCTCATGATACCTTATTAAAGTTGTAACCTCTTTAGAAAGTTGTTCTCTTTCCAGTAACAAATCATGGATGTGGAGTTTAATCAGAGCTACTACTATATGCCCAGCATAGATTACGTCACTTGTTTCTGCTATGGCTTAAAATATGAGAAAAACTGCCAGCTCTGGGTTGGGAAATACCTGGAGATTGTTGGGGTGGAGTCTTAGAAGGGTGGGGTTTGGAGAGGGGAGGGACTTCAATGCCATAGAGTCCAATTGCTAGAGTGGCCATTTTCTCCAGGGGAACTGATTTCTATTGCCTGGAGATCAGTTGTAATAGTGGGAAATCTTTAGCCACCACCTGGAGGTTGGCAACCCTAAATATGAGTCAAATCAGCCTGGACTGTATTTATTTGGGATCAATAAAGGCTTAGTTTGATTTTCGGTTCAGATTTTTAATTTTTTTTATTTCTTTTTACAAACAAACAATCATAAAAACACAGAAACATAAACAATCATCATATTACAGTTTATACGGAGCTTACATTTTTGGGAAATTACATCTTAATTAACTTCTTTAATTACAATACACTATATTCTCATAAGGCTTCATAAGCAAGTCAAAACACACCTGAACCTGAACAGACTTTCTGGCCTCACACATGTTCCCAGAAGAGAACAGGGTAGATAGAATGTTACTGGTAATATCAAGACTTGGGCAGAATATTTGCATGATACAACTCATTATCTACTGGCAATTTTCAAAGCAATTGACCATGTCCTACTACACATGCCATGGGATTATACAGACTGTATAATTAATGATATAGTAGACATTATTTTTAGTTTTAAAAAGAACAGTGTACACAAGTACAACATCTGATGGCTTTGGGCTTCTGCAACAGAGAGAACCAAAAATTTGGACCCATTATAATCCATATTGAGGCCTTGCGAAGGAAATGACCTTGGTCACCCTAACTGATCACCTTCCATAGGAGAGTGACAAGGGAGGTACAAACTGTTGAGTCTCCTGGACTTCTTAGTGGGTTTTGATATAATCAAGTATGGTATCCTTCTAGAGGGGCTGGCTAGGTTGGGAGTGGGGAGTACCATGTTCTGGTTCTGCTCTGCCTTGGTTTTCGGTTTCGAGGAGGTAACACTGAGAGACATGCTTGGGCCATGACATTTATACTATTGGGTCCTGCCAGAATCTTCTCCTCCATGCTGTTTAACATCTACATGAAACCACTGGGACAAATTTCCAGGAATTTTGAGTGAGATGCCACTGATATGCAGATGACAATCAGCTCTGTTTCTCCTTAACTGCTGAGTCTAGTTGTTTTGTGGACATTCTGAACATATGACTGGAGAAGGAATTGAATGGTTGAAGGCCAATCCGCAGAAACTAATTCCAGATAAGCAAGATATGCTGTTAGTTATTGACAGAACTACTTGAGGACTGAGGAATCAGCCTGTCTTGGAAGGGTTTAACTCCCCCCCACACACAAAGCAGCAGGTTCACAGCTTGTGAGTGCTGCTGGATCCTGGCATATGGTTGGAAGGTCAGGTCTCCTCTAGGCATGTAGCACCTTTGGGAAGATACATCAACTATGTCAGTTCCTCAAAGAGCATAACCTGGCCATGGTGATCCGTGTTCTGATCACATCCAGGTTAGATTAATACAATTCACTTCATGAAGCTGCCTTTCAAAACTGTTCAAAAGTTCTGGTTCAAAATATGGTAGCAGGAGATCTCCTTTTAGTACCTGGAAGTAGGCAACCCTAACACCTAGGTTTGTTTGGAATGCAGATATGTCTATCACTACATATCCATAATACAGGCTCTTCACTAGGAGACATATAGTGTAATCCTAATCAAAGCTGTACCCTTTCAAATTGCTTGGAGTCAACTGGCTCAAAACAAGTGTAACTCTGCTTAGGACTGCACTGTCAATCTGTGTGTTGGATGTTCACTAAATCGAGTAACGCTTTAAATGTAACACCTTTTCCTATGGCAACATGGCTATTTCTATATTTTAGCTGCTAGAAATATGAACATTTTCCCTCTGGGGAAACATTTTATGAACAAAGCAAAGTTGCTTTTGCTTGTTTGTGCATGATGTTCATTGCTGGCATCTTGAGTTATGGGCCTCTTGTGGGACATTGCAGGAACCAGAGTACATACAAATTTAGTATATGAAATATAGAGTCTGACAGTGTTAAGAATGGTTGGTGGGGCTCTTTGTGTAGCTAGTGATGCAGACATACTAATGCAAATGTAATTATATCCTTGCAAGATCAAAGCATATTTTAAACCTGAAGGCAGAGTCCAGTTTTGAGTATAATGGTATAAATCCCAGAATATGCTAAAAAAAAAAAAAAGGTGTGACACACACTCCTCTTATCCTTTTTGCTCTCTAAGAGTCATGTGCTGTACTACTCTCTCTGGATCAGGTTCCAAATCTCCAATGCTAAAAACAGCTGATAATTTATTTATTGCACTGAATAGAAATAAGAATTATTTAAAAGTGGAAAAGGAAAGGAAATTAGTTTGGTCTGTTCTGTGCTATGTCAAGCTTGCATCTTGATGAAATGTTTGCATTGCCTGCTAATTCTTTAAAGATATGACACTTATACATTCACAAGAAAAATAGGTCTACATATTTTGTATTTGTAGGCTCTACTCCAGAGAGACCGGGGGCATAATATAATGCAATATTTCTTCCTGAAGTACCTATCAAACTTCTTAAGATAAATGAGATGGCCGGGTAGACAACATGTGCCTCTTTGCCCTTCTGGCCCTGACTGCAGTATATAAAATGAATCCTAATCTGCAAAACAAACATGGAGACTGATAAGAGAAGGAATGTATTACCTATGTCCACAGACATAGAAAAACTATGTTTTTTGCATAATTTGGCAGATATGCCATTGAGTTTGTTGTTATAGACACAGCATCTATTTAATAGATACAGATATAGCCAGAATTTTCAGTCTGTGACTTTTTCCAAAAAGGAAAACAATGAAAACAGAAATGAAACTAAAGGAGCAATAGAATTTAATTTCACTCTCCATTAAAAAAATTGCCTCTTGTATTGGAAACCTACCATATCCTTTCTTAAGAGCTTTTTGAATTTTTTCCCCAGTTCCTCCATATGCCATACTTAGTTGTAATAGCAGGAGATCTCCAGCTAGTACCTGGAGGTAGGCAACCCTATCTGACACTTGTAACCACTATACCACACACACACAACCATCATGGCTGTGGCCAGTGGATTTAATTAACTACATGGTTAGAATTTGGATGGGTGACCTCCAAGGAATACCAGGGTCATGATGTGGAGCAGGCAATGGCAATCCACCTCCAAACGTCTCTTGCCCTGAAAACACTACGGGGCTGCCATAAGTCAACTGTGACTTGGCGGCACACACAAAAAAGCATTGGAATTGCTGAGCTGAATAAGGTAAAATTGTTCCCTTTCTTCCTTTGTTATTTCTTTCCATTCATTTTTTTTCCAAAAACAATGTGGCTTTATGTTTATTTAAATTCTGCAATTCTGTAATTAAAGAAAAATGCTGAAATACTCAAGCACTCCCAAGATATCCAATACACTTTTCATTCTTAACTGGGCATGCCTAGCTTCCCAATAGCCAACTTGAATGAGCAGTGAAAATACTCAATTCACAGACTGCATATGAGCAAGCTACCAGCAGCAAGTAATACCTGGTCCTTAAAATTCTAAATGAACATTTACAGCACCTCTCACATGAGACTCTTCTAAAAAATGCAGACTCTCCCAAGAACAACCACTAGTTATGTGAAATAATTTCCACCGTTTATTTCATTCCTTTATCACAAATTCAGGGAAAGGCCTACTTAGGTGCTTAATACTTATTAACATTCATAGGTGCTATGAGACTAATAACTCAGATTTCTGAGTTGAGAATGCATCCCAGTTGTCCCACCACCTGTTGCTTTATGGCTACAGATAAAGATTTAACTACATTTCAGTTATGATTTCTTTCCTAGTCTGCATCTTGCTGGATACAAGAGTGTAACTAAACTCAAATTATAGAATTATTAGTCTAAGAAGCAGCTCTAGAGGCCACATTTTCAGTGCATGCTAGCCACATGGCTAAGCCTGTGAGACCACTAAGGCCCCCTTCTCATGTTACCTCTACGATTTCAAAACTGCTGGAACACAAATCTTTCTATTTGCTATGAAGGTAATGTGATGTGTTACTTTATGAGAGAAGTCCACACTGTAATTCGTCCCTCACCAGCATCACCCCTCCAGGAAACTGGGGTAATCTGGTTGGGGAATGAGCTGCAAAGGGGCTTCTCTCATCTGGCCTGGAGATTTTCACATGATCTTTGCAGCAGTACTTTGGCCTAGAAAGACCAGGTCTCCAGAGGGTTGCCAGGTCCCCTCAGCCACTGGCAGGGGATGGAGGGTAGGGTTGCCAAATCCAGGTTGGAAAACTCCTGGGGATTTGGGGGTGAAGCCTGGGGAGGAGAGGGAACACAGTGGGATACAATGCCATAGAGTCCACCCTCCAAAGCATCCATTTTTTCTAGAGGAATTGGTCTCTGTAATCTAGAGATGGGAATTAGCTGTAAAGGGGCTTCTCTCATCTGGCCTGAAACCCCTAGAGCCCTGTGGCACAGAGTGGTAAGCTGCAGTACTGCAGTCCAAGCTCTGCTCACGACCTGAGTTCAATCCCAACGGAAGTTGGTTTCAGGTAGCCAGTTCAAGGTTGACTCAGACTTCCATCCTTCTGAGGTCGGTAAAATGAGTATCCAGCTTGCTGGGGGTAAAGGGAAGATGACTGGGGAAGGCACTGGCAAACCACCCCGCAACCCAAGTCTGCCTAGTAAACGTCGGGATGTGACGTCACCCCATGGGTCAGGAATGACCAGATGCTTGTACAGGGGACCTTTACCTAATCTACAGATGATCTGTAATTCCAGGGGATCACCAGGTCCCACCTAAAGGCTGGCATCCATAAGTCTCCAGCTTCAACAGACCTCCTCCCCCCCCCCCCACCAGCTCTGCCTGCCACAGTCCACCTGGATAGCAGGAGGAAAATACTCGGGAAATGGGAAGATCATCAGTGTCAGGCTGACACCATGAAGTCTCTTCCAGTATGACCTGCATGTGATGTCACCACATCAAATGACTCACTAGCATTTGCCCCCAAACTACGGTAAACCATAGAGTATTGGGTGAATACTAGAGTATTCTCAGTAAGGAAAGGGTGGGATAGAAATGGAATAAAATAAAATAAATAAAAGTGTGTCACCTCTATGCAATGATGTCACTTCCAGGTCACACCGGAACTGATGTCACTTACCCGCTGGGTAAGTCTCCCAAAGGTTGCCAGGTCTGGGCAAAAACCCCTACTTTGGCCATCCTTGTTTTCATGAAAGCAGTGTAACCTTAACCCTACTTGCAAAACTTAACTAAATATGTAACTTAAGAGGAGCCATACAGGAAAAGCAATGTTACTCCCAAATTTATTTTCCTCCCCTCTTTATAAACTGTGTTCAAGCCAAGTGGTTGTAGTGTCATCTGCCTCAAAGAACAAGAGGCACAAAATAGGTAAAGCTACCTATTTTATTGGGTGAACTTTAATGATGTACAGAATGTGCACATTAGAATTTTACAGGAAGAATTAAAAGGTACCAGAGTTTCAGGTATTTATGGCATTGCTGATATGTGGGGTTAGGGTAATGATTTGATAAAAACTTAAATGGGGCATTGGATTCTAGACTCCTGGTGTCTACGAACTGCAGATAAAATTAAGACAGGATACAGAACCCTCTGGAATATAAATCTTAAATGGATCCATTTTGGCCTGCTCCTGGTGCAGCAGCTGATGTCCTCTATGTGCCCCTTTTCCTAAATTTGAGGAGGGCATAAGAATGGGCTGCATGGAGCCGCTAGCAAGCTTGCCTTAGGCCCTGAAAACTACTGTGACAGTACAAAGCACCATATAGAGGTACTGGGAACCATGGGGAAAACAGGTACTATGGGCCCAGATTCCTATCATTTTTTCTTATGTTCATCTAGGATCTACAATCCCCACTGCCTTCTGCCTTAAGTTAGGGGTGAATTCACACTATAAGCTACAGTAAGAGCTAGATCTGCTTTTCTTCCAAAATATTCCAGTTTCCCCGACTTATTTCTGGAACAGGTCAGGTGACAGTCTGTCCATTCCGGCTGAAAAAAATGTCTGTCTTTACGGTCCTTGAAAACTAGTAAAGAGGAGTTTAGCAGGAAAATGATGCATGATCCTGTTTTAGACTTTGTGTGTGTGTGTGCCGTCAAGTGACTCCATATGGTTTTCAAGGCAAGAGATATTCAAAGGTGGTTTGCCATTGCCTGCCTCCACATCATGACCATGGTATTCCTTGGAGGTCACCCATCCAAATACTAACCAGGGCCAACCTTACTTAGCTTCTGAGATCTGACAAAATCAGGCTAGCCAGACTATATGTAGATAGCCACAATTGTAAGTATTTTGGGTCAAGGACTTCTCTTTCTTCATATTGCTCTGCACATTGCCCTGTAAACCAGTGACTTGAAAATAATACGAAATGAAACTATGCATTGTAGAATCCTGTACCAAAAACATATTGCATTATGTGGAATCTAATTAAGGGTATTATTAGATCACTGTCTGATCAATGTGAATGTGTTTGGCCTAAGGGGCTGGAGCCAGGACTTATAACAAAATAATGTTAATGTTATTTAATGACTGTGGATTTTTTTCTCAGTGAGGGTTAACTATTGGGAGACAGAGTACCCATTAGAGTACTCTGAAGAAGGTGATCCCACCCAGCTGAGGGGTGGGACAGGCATATATTTGTGTATACCAAATAAGAGCAGTTTGCATTTGAGAAGAGGAAGTGACATATAGTTCTGCCCTGACTGACTGCTTCATTGCCTCAATGTGTGTTCTACTTATACATGTATAAATAAAGCAGATATTCTAAAATGACCATGAGTATCTACAGGCAACCAGTTCCAGGAAGTGGGGAATGCATAACAGTACACCAATGGCTTCAAAGAAGTATATATGAAGCTGTCTTCTACTGAACATTTCTTTATCTAGGCCAGAACTGACTACTATGATTGAATGTAGCTGTCCAAGTTTTCAGGACAGGTTGATTTTTCAGGGCTGCTATACAAGTTCCTTTTAAAACTACAGATGCCAGGCACTGAAACTGGGATGGTGTATATACAATGTATGCGGTACCACTGGGATACTTTTCCTCCCCAGAATTTTTTTTTTGTCTCTAGGCCCACCTCACAGTGGCAAAATGCAAGGTGCTGAGATTGTTCTAGTTCGGAAAATTAATGGGAAACCTGTATGAACATATCATTTGCTCAGCCTGGGTCTCACAGAATGAAATGTCCCTACATGAAACAAGGGCAAAACCTTGTATTTTTCATACAAGGAAGGTAGGGATGGATCCAACAAATATGTTCACTTTTTCTGCACAAAGCTATTAGAGACGGAAGAGGCATGCAAATGCTACAAGTGTGATAAGAGAGAATACTGAACAGAAAGATCATTGGGCAGGTTAATATCAGAACTAGGTATGAGGGTCACGTACCATATGAAATCTTGAGCAGTGAGTGACCTTTATTAAATACATTTCTACCGCATCTGCCTTTCGATGAACACCACACCTTTCACAATTCAATAATGGAAGACAGATTCACTCTCTTGAAATCTTCCAAGCAGTGCTGCCAAAAAATGCCTACTGTTGATATTTATTCAAATCAAATTGTGATGTCATTGTGATGGTATTTGGTGCCCTTCAAGTTGCCTTTTTACAATATATCAGAAGATTTTATTTTTTTTAGAGAGATCTTTATGAGATACAAAAACATCTTAAACCTTTTGCCAACAGCCAGGACTGCATGCACTGCCCTTCTCAAGGCAGGGCTTCAGTTGGGGGGAAAGGTGGAACTGTTGCAGTCAGTGGCAGGCAGGGAGTGAGAGAGAGAGAGAGAGAGAAAGAGAATGATGGGAGGGTGGACAGAGAAAAAGAGAGGCAAAGTGTGTGTGAACGAGTGTGACAGTAGGAAATGGGGGAGAAAGAGAGAGCTAAAGAGAGAATCAGTGACAGCAGTTGAGGAGAGAGGAGAAGGAAAGAAAGATTGACAGGTGTTGGGAGTGAGAAGAGAAAGAGTTATTATGTGTTTGTTGGAAGGAGAACAAGAGAAAGTGAGAGAGAGATTGAGAGAGAAAGTGAGAAAGAGGGTGGGAGAGAAGGGAGAAGCAAGGGGCACAAAATGGGATGGCTGTTTCCACAAGTTTTTTGTGGGTCCTTGTCTCTAAAACAGAGATAGAGTCTGCCATCTGTCTTTAATTTGGCATGGAGGATTTCTCTAGTGAGAATTTCCTCCCAATTGTTTGGCAG
Organism: Euleptes europaea; assembly: GCF_029931775.1. Lineage (NCBI taxonomy): Eukaryota > Metazoa > Chordata > Lepidosauria > Squamata > Sphaerodactylidae > Euleptes > Euleptes europaea. The sequence goes on along the minus strand of NC_079313.1, from coordinate 67,378,710 downwards.
AGGAGTTACATCCAGAAATGTGTTTCCTGTTTAATTCTGATACTAATGTTTTAAAATGACAAAAGTACCAAATCCAACTCTTACTTCTTTTTCACATCCCTAATAATAATGCTAATCAAGATCACTTGCAAAGCCATCATGCTCTGCTGAGACAGCTTTGTTCATCTGAGCAAAGCTCTCTGAAGAAGTCACCCTGCAAATGGAAAAGGTCAATAGCTGCACATACATGTGCATACTCTGTAGTTGCTCCCTCTGTGTGGAATGTCTCCTAGTAGCCTTGCCAACGGGCTGGAGGAAAAAATGCCTTGTCTCTTGAATGGAGGCTTAATGGGAGGTTATTTACCAAGCTATGAAAAGCTTCAAGTGCCATTTCCAAACACTGCACGATTTTTAATGGGACAGCATGGTTTCCTCCAGGCATACTGGCAACCCTGGCTCCCACGAACTGTGTAACAGAGAATTATTCAGGAAGGTACTTTTATAAAGGGAACAAGCTATTCCACTGTTTATTATATGAATTATCTTGCTCTTACTGCATTGTTTTCTACTTTTGTGATTCCATTTTTTGGCATTGTTTATGAGATATCATGACTGATACTTATTTGCATTGTTTCTCATTTTTGTAATTCTAATCTTATTGCATGTTTTATTAGATGTCTTGTGCTATTTGATTGCATTGTAATACACTAGGTAGCCTGCTTCGAGTCTCAATGAGAAAGGTAGGCTATAAATAAAGTAAATAAAAATAAATTTAAAATAAATTTACTATCAGAATGACATGATTGCAATGCCGAATGGGGTCTTTGATTATCAGAGATGCCCTCCTTGCTGCTAGGGTTGTGCATATAAATAAACCTGAACTGAAAATAAATCCAAAATTAGCCATTTTGGTAAATTTTGGGTTTTGGGTTTACCGGACACCTGAACCAGGGGATAAAGCCGAAGCAGAATAGGCGATTCCTGAAAAAGCCAAATAGATATTCGGCTTTTGGGTTTGGCTATTCGCCTTTGCTCAGAGGCATTGCTTTGTGCTTTCTCCCCTTTTTCAAAAATTGGTTTTGTTAGGGCCCCATACTTGGGGCCCATTTGACATTGGGTTATTTAAAAGATGAGGCTCACCCAGTCCCATTCGGAGGGTTATACACCCGCAACTAAAAAGAGCCAGGCAGCTGCAAACCACCAGGCTTCTGAAGGAGATTTCCTTATCCACATGGATGAGCAATCTCCTTCAGACAGCACCCATTGTCATGACTTCAGTCAGTTCCTATATCACCCCCTCCCCCCCATGAAAACCTGCTTTCCAAAAGAAGGTTGCCCTGAGTAGAGGCTTCTTTTCTTTGCACGGAGACCATCTCTTTGAATCAGATTTTTCATGACCACAATAAAGGACTGCTCACAGGATGTTTGCCACCAAAAGAAATGTTTTCCGTGCCTTATTTCTCTTGCATTTAAGCCTTTTTCCTCTGTTTGGAAGCTCATTTGCATGGACATCATGCAAAGCAACCCAGAAATGAAGGCAGACCCCAGACTTTGAGGGGCCAGTCTGGAATCGCCTCTTTCTGCCAGTCCACGGCAACACTGAACTTTTGAACCTGATGGACAGCTCGCAAATGCCTGCAGGATGGGGGCGACCCCTTTGCAGGCCCATAAAATTGGGCGCACTGTCCCAAAGTTCAATGAACTTTGGTGACCGCCAAAGGAGAATCCCTTGCAGCCACACTGCAAATTTGGAGACTCTACCTCCAAAAATGCCCCCCCCCCCCCACGGAGCTTCAAAAAATACCCATTGACGATAATGGGCTTGAATTTTTTGGGAAAGCCGAAAATAAGCTGAATAACCATATTTACTGGTATGGGTATTTGGCTTATTTTTGGTTTACTGGGGGGAAAAATCAATTTGAAAAAACTCAAACCTGACATCTACCATTTTTTTTTTTTTTTTGCACAACCCTACTTGCTGCTTAGAAATACCCACTAAGAGAGAGGGCTCCAGAGATTGAAAGGAAACTACTTGAATTCCACATAACTTTCTGAAATGTATAAAAGTTGTAAAAAAACCTCTTCCTCTCATTGCACACAGACAGTGCAGTATGCATGCCTTTTGAAATCACATACCATGATAACTGTTTGTTTCTCTATGTATGTTAGAGCACATTGTTCATGGTCACGGGAAGATAATATGCATTTCCCTTTTCCCAATATTGTTTCAGTACACACTGCCCCCCAATGTTCCATGTATTTCTTTCCCTTGATCACTATAATCCAATTTTTGAAGCAGTAATTTCTTTTGCTTTGAAGCTCAGATTTTTTTCAGCTGAAACAAATTAAAATGAAATCACAGCATATACTGAGATCAATTGTTGTGGTTACCTCGTAACTTTAGATAATTTCATGAAACGTTCCTATAATTCCTCTTTAAATAATTTAATATTAAGAGCACAATTTGTAACAATTTATATCTATTCATGGATAATTCGAAGTACAAAACTGTTATGTTTTTAAATTCACGATGCAGAGTTAGGAACACTAGTCTAATTCATTACCAATGGGACCTGGTGCTCTTCAATCTCATAGGTGCTTTTGAAAAATCTCCCTTGATTTATAACATACTATTTAGTTTTAATACCTGATGCTATAGAAAGGAAGTTAGGGCAAGGGAAAAATATAATGTTGTGCTCCCTGGACTTTCTATTTTTCCATAAGAGTCATAGCTTTTGACAATCTTAAAATGAAAGCAAATTATAGAGCTGGAATTTTAAAGTTTGAGCAGTGCACTGGGAGTGCTTGTTTCGTACTGTTACGATAGGCACTGCCTGACCTCCAGCCCTGGTCATGGCAACCACACCAAAGACTCATTGTAATGCCCAAGTAGCAAAGCCCGCTGCTTTGGCAAGCTTTCTCCCTCGCTTCATGCAAGCCAGGCTGTCCAAGACAAGAGACCGGGTCGCCCCTGCAGAATCAGCAAAAGGGAAGCCATGATCCTGATTGACTTCTGATCCAAAGGGACGCCATAACAGCAAAGCGAGAGCATCACGTAGCCTTCTCCTCCTGCATCTCCCCCCCCCTATCCTGTGAAAACAACATCCGCTGCAATCTGCATTCTGTATCTCCTGGAGCGTAGAAGATTTACACCTTCATAAATCAAAGTGAAGATCCGAGTCAAGCCATCCCGAGGAGATGTGTAAATCATTGGTGCCAGCCTAGTTTACAAATTATCACTTTATCCGACCTCTGTAGCCAAGTGTTTGATCCCTATTGTTTTGGGAAAGGAGCCATCTGGGGAATCTCATTCCGCCGCCCCCCACCCCCAGAGAAGGGTATATTTTGCCCTCCCCAACAAGGTAGCCTGGTTCAGATCTTCCCCTTAACTCTGTCCTGCCTCTCTCGTGTGTTGAGTTCCATGGATCTCCACACACCCCCTCCTCCTCCGGTGACTTGGCTGGTTCAAGGCTCCGAGGTACCCTCTCCCAGTTCCCATTGCATTTTTGTTTTGTATCTATAAGCCACAGATTTTGGACATCTTCTCATCTAGATCGGTAACGTATCACCTAATCAAAACCTCCCCAAATGTCTCTAGTACTACCTCCTTTTATTCTTAGTCTCTTGTATGTATGTATTTGCAACACTGAATGAATGAATACATAAACACCTTTTAATCTGGAAATCTTTGGTCTGTCTTTATTCTGAGAGTCATTGAAAACAACCCTGGTAGACACTGGGTGATCCCGCTATATAAATATTGGTGCCACTGCTCATGCTAATTTCCCCAATTAAAGAGCAGTTTTGGTAACAGTACATCACTTTAAAAATTGTGGGCTTTTTTCAATAGATTTCTGGCCTAATATATAGATAAGAATGCCAGTACAAATACTATGGAACTCATTATTTATGCCACAATTGCATATGCATTGCAGCATCAAAAGTCATTGTGCAAATTCCCTCCACACTTAAGCTAATTGCTTTTAAAGTGTGGAGGCATGGATTGTAACCATTGTCAAAGGCTATGCTGACATAAAAATAAGTCCCATATTAAATTCTCTTGCACACACCTTTACTGACATTTACATGTTTTCTCCAAGAGTTCTTTTTTTAATTGTTAGATAAAGCACTTTGAAAGGAAGGCCACATATCTTTCCCATATGACAGAAGATTACTATAAGAAGATGACTGCTGCTGCTACTCTAAGGTGACGGACCTTCAACTCACAATTTCCCTCAATTTAGTGTTTACATTTTGACACACTATGATGCCAGAATGACTATAATGGTACACTTGACTCTGTTAATTAAGTTGCCTTTCTGTGTTTTTTGAAAGAAGTATTGAAAAGCAGCAAGTAGAAAGGAGTATAACAAGTAAGGTTCACTGGAGATAGATTTGTTTGTGTTCATAAATCCATATTTTATCATATTAACCTTGGCAACAAAACCCAGGAAATTTGCCCAATAGAAACTGCTAATTGACCAGAAATCAACCTGGGCTAACATCATATATTGAGAGGGAAGAAAGAAGGAGCAAGGATAAACTAGTTCAGGAAGCATCTATCTGCAAGCCCAGCCTTTATGTAATGGTCTTATATCTACAGGGATTCTTTAGGCAGGATATTTATGCCCTGTCTTCACCACCGGAAGTTGTGCAAATAGATGGTGGTGGAAAGTGCGGTCAAATCACAGCTGACATATGGCAACCCTGTAGGGTTTTCAAGGCAAGAGATGTTTGGAAGTGGTTTGCCATTGCCCAAGGTTACCCAGCAGGCTTCATATGGAGGAGTGGGGGAATCAAACCCGGTTCTCCAGATTAGAGTCTGCCGCACTTAACCACTACACCACACTGGCACTCATGCATAAATCCAGCTGAAGACAATGGGACTTACCCATGCATTACTAAGGAAAGGACTACATCACCGATGACTGACATTTCTGGCCAGCAGTTCCTTTACGCTTTTGTATGATAGCTCAAAGATGCATGCTCTAGCTGATGCTCTTTTTAACAAGACTGTTTTGCTTGACTACACCAAGAGCATAATCTTAAATAATATGTCTGTGTTAAGGGAGGTACAAAGCTAAAATTTCAAAGCCTGTCCTGACAGCTGGACCCTGCTCCATTGCCAGGTTGTAATAGCCTATACTCTGCAGTTCAGAAGCAGACTGGGATTGCTTTACATTACTATTTCCATTTGGTTTTCTTCCACATTGCACAGTGCAGAAATAATCAATACTGCAACTCTGCAGCATGTACTAAGAAGCTAAGTAATTGGATGAATACAGTTGTAAGGTCATTTATTTCAGCTCTGAAATGTGAGCAGTGTTATAGTGTGCACCAGGGCTTGCTTTTGATGCTACATTAGTCAGACAAAATACATTATGAAGATCGCCACTAGCGCACAATCTTATTCTAACACATAGCTAAACACAAGTGCAGCCTTTTCTCTTTCTTGGCATTCAGAATAGGGCTATGTAATTTGAATATCCCTAAAAAATTCTGGTATCTTACTACTGCAGAAAGGAGTATTGCTTTGGTGGAAAGCAAACTATCCATAAGTGTATATTTCTCCCTTTATGTCAGAGACTATGGCTGATGGGCCAGAGATGTCTCAAAGTAAGAGCTAGTCCCCACATTTGCAGCATGGCTGCAAGAGACTCTCCTTAAATGGTCACTGAAGTTTGGTGAACTTTGGGACAGGGGGTCCAATATTATGGGCCAGCAAAGGGGTCGCCCCCATCCTCCATGCATTTGCGAGCCGAGCTGTCCATCGGTTTTCAGGTTCAGAAGTTCAGCGTTGCCAAGGACTGGTGGAAAGAGCTGATTGACAGGCTGGCACCTCAAAGTCTGGGGGCTCCCTTCGTATCTGGGAACATAGCATGATGTCCATGCAAATTATCTTCCAAACTGAGGAAAAGGCTTAAATGCAAGAAAAATAAGGCATGAAAAACATTTCTTTTGGTGGCAAAATGACATCCTGTGAACAGTCCTTTATTATAGTAATCAAAAATCTGATTTCAAGAGATTGTCGTGGGGCAGGTAAACAACGGCACTACACAGGGCAACCTTCAGTTTGAGAGCAGGTTTTCATGGGGTGATATCGGAGCCAGCCAGAGTCTTGACCAAGACAGCTCTTCTTGAGAAGATGAGATTGCTCATCTTCTTCAGAAGCCCAATCAGCAGCTGTTTATTAGGCTTTTTCAGGAATTGCCTATTTGGCTTCAGGGAGATCTCCAGGTTTTGGCATTCAGTAAAACCAAAAACCGAATATTGCCAAAATGGCTAATTTCGGGTTTATTTTTATTTTGGGTCTATCAATATGCACAATCCTACCACTGAATATGTTTTCAAGGGGAGACTGAAGCAGGGCTGGACTTAATACTAGATAATAGGGGTGTGAAAAATATTTTACTGGTAAATTTTGGGTTCGGGTTTATTGGCCCAGTTTTTTTTTTTTCAGGTAAACCAAAATAAGCCAAATTTCCATACCAGTAAATAGGTATTTGGCTTTATTTCCGGGTTTCCTGAAAAAAAATCAGGTTAGTTCATGGGTATTTGGGTTTATTTCTGGGTTTCCTGAAAAAATTGAGGTCCATTATAGTCTACAGAATTTATTGTCAAGGCTCCCGGTGGGGGGTTGAGGTAGAGTCACCAAATTTGTTGCATAGCTGCAAAGGGCTCTCCTTAGACAGGCACCGAAATTTGGTAAAGTTTGGGACAGTGGGTCTAATTTTATGGGCCTGCAAAGGGGTCATCCCCATCCTCCAGGCATTTGCAATCTCCTCCAGGAGATTGCTCATCTTCTTCAGAAGCCCAATCATCAGCTGTTAAAGCTGGTGCTTTTTGTTGGAAGGTATATTCCTCCGGATGGGACTGGGTGAGCCCCCTTATTTAAATGACCCTTCTGCTATGCAGATTAGTCTTCTTTTGGGTGATGTACCTGGAAAGTTGGTCAGACCAAGGTGGCTCTGATCACACAACACCTGCCTCAAAAGGGATCCAACTATGGGGTCCTAACAAAACTAGTCAAAGATAGAAAAATGGGAAAATGCGCAGAGCTGTGCATCTGAGCAAAGGCGAATCACCGAAACCCAAAAAAGCCGAATATCTATTTGGCTTTTCAGGAATTGTCTATTTGGCTTCAGGCAAATTCCCAGGTTTTGGTATTCAGCCGAAAATAAACCTGAACATTGCCGAAACAGCTGATTTTGGGTTTATTACCAGTTTGGGTTTACCAATATGCACAGCCCTACCAGATAACTGTATATGAATCCACTCGAGCAGAACTTTGTAAAAGGTGGCAGCACTGGCAGATGAAAGGGACCTTTGCTATTCCCGATACATTTGATGCCCCTGCTTCTGCAACCCAGGATCACGAGAAGTAAACTGAAGCTATAATGCTCCAGGAAAACAAGGAAAACTTGGAAGAATCAGTGAAAAATCAAGTGAGCCCAAGATTAAGTTCTAGGACATTATTAGGAAGAGGTGAACCAAGAACACCACAGAACATGTCTGTTGTTCCATGGGTTTGTAAGAAAGGTACAGAATAGAGCAAATACCTCCAGGATGCTGTACAGAGTCACTACATGGAGGAAGTATATTTTGGCATCCTAGCAAAATCTGAATAAAAGTTTGGTATAGAAGAGGCAGAAGGAGATAGTCAGGCTCTGCTGGGGTCAGGTCCCAGTCCAGGGATGCTTCAGGGTAGCCTGTTGGGCAAATGTCCCAGAGTAGCCTCAGAATAAAGCAAGGGTGGGATCTCTTCACCCAGTTCCCACACTCTGCTCTGCCTATTCCCACCTGCCAGGGAATGGGTCTGGCTCTTCCTTCATGGCTGCTCCTGGGCATGCCTTTTAAATACTCCCCCAGGGGAGGGCCAACCCCCGGCTTAGCCACTCCTCCCTCCCCAACCAGGTCCTGGAGAGTGATGGGCCCCTGGGCCAATGGATACTTGTCTTAGGTTGGTGAGTTCACTGACCCTCCCCCCGGAGCTCTTTAAAAGTCTTGCTGTTCCGCCCAATCGAAACAATAGCAGAGAAATGGTGCACGTTCCACTGCGCCCTGAAGGCCTTTCCAGCACATTCATATTATGAGATTTAGGAGATGAAAAAGTAGATCACTGAGAAACAAATACTTCAGCATCAAAGTAACATGCATAGCAAGGGTAACTCACCGCCAACAGCGAGCTCTTCATCAATGTACAATGCCACTGACAAGGACAGCTGTTTACAAAGGCCAGAAACACACGCTGCCTGCAGCCACAAAGGTCACACACATGTGCTTCTGCTTCAGCCACCTTGAGATCAAGATTCCTCATTAAAAATTGAAGTTCTTTAGGCAGCGAGGCTGTTTGTAATTCAGTAATTACTGATCCAGAAATGCAATCTTGAGAGACTAGTTTGATCACGTGTTTGTACTGGCAGGGAAAAAATCACAGCAAAAGCTGAAGCCAGTGCTTTTAAGATACTTGGGCTTTCTTCCACCTCTTTGTAAATTCAGCTCTTCTTTTGGAAAAATAACTACCAACCTAGACTCTACACAGTGGAGACAAGGATGCCTGCCCTTACTGTTGATAGCATGGCCTCATGGAACATTTGTAAGGAATCCAGAATCCATATTGATTGTTTCCATAATTTGCAATTTGATTATATAATTGCAAAATGCAAATGCATGAACTGCATTTATGTTTATTTATTTATATCCCACTTCTCTCCCCCATTGGAATTCGAAGTGGTTTAAGAACATCATTCTCCCCTCCTCCATTTTCTCACAACAATCCTGTGAGGTAAGCCAGGCTGAGAGTTTGTGACGGTCCCAAGGTCATGAAGCAAGCTTTCACGGTAGAAGTAGGAATTCGAACCCTGGTCACCCAGGGTCCATGACTCAATCCACTATACCACACTGGCTCTTAAGATTTGCTAATGAATAATTGGAGAAAACTAGTTATGCATTAGAGGATTTAGTATTTATGATGTCATATTTGGAGATATCTTTACCCCACTTCATGATTGGGCCTTCCACTAAAATAAAGTTTATTGGTGTATGCACTGTGATTTGTGCAAAAAAAGACAGATATGAACCTAGGAAAAGTGGGAAACAGTATAATGGTTTTCTACTCTGGCAGAAATTCTACTCTGGCCAAGGTTGATTCCCTTCCCATCAACACTGAGGGCCAGGGTGGGATGGAATCAAACAGGGATGGTGCAGCCCATGCAAGGGAAGGCGCAATAATGGTATGTGGATTTCAACTGTACTTGGAGTCTTACATATTTTCAAACAGATAACAAGAGGTAGATCTTTGACTCTGTTGTTCTACTAAAATAAACATGGTGATATGGCAAACGGGGGTTCGTGGGGGGAGAGAGAGACCTGAGATCAATATTTCAAGAAAACAGTTTACTTGCAGCTGCTGACTCAGAGGCCCTAATGGGCAGAAATCTCTGAGCCCCGATCATACTGAGGAAGGGATATTTATCCAAATTCAAGATATGACAACCCATCAACATTCAGGGTAGCGCTGATAACACTCCAGACATAGAGGCGGCGCAGTACAGTTCAGTTCTATCCAGTTCTTGTTATGGTTTACTGTAACCCTCCATGACTCTTGCCCCACTTTCTTAGCACACAGACATACAGGGATATTCTGCCCAGCAACAAGCTATTCCCTGGCTGTCCTAATACATTTTACAGAAAGGAGAAGAGATTATTACAAATTGCTAAATCAGTGGATCTTCCATAGTCAGGGGAAATCTACCTGCTGTCACATTCCCCCCTTATGATACAAGACATATATATGGCTTGTCAATCATTCCTGTATTCCATTTCATCATACTTTCTATCACAAAATACACATTCCAGAACCCTCTTATCTCAGTAAACCACTCACTCCACCACTCAATCGACTTCCCAATTCTCATTCTGACCAACTTTCTAATTCCCATTCTGGGCACAATTAATTCAGGTCATCTTATACAGTCTTAACAACTGACTGTCACAATGGCTACAAATTTTAAGCCACATTCTCCATTAACAACATACCTAGGCCTTTCCAAAGAATACCAATAGCAGAAGACCTGAATGATATGTGCCCTGCACCTTCCATATCTTCCACAAGGCCCATGTCGCCATTCCTTCTTATATTTTCAATTACCATTGCGGGAAATGTGCAGGTAGGTTCTCTGGGGAACTTTTGCTAGATTGTATTGCTTCCATTTATACCCCCCCCCCATAGCCACACACACAAAAAAAGGTCCTCAGAGTGGCTCACAAAAAAAAAAAAAAAAACAGTCAAGGATAATTTCATGCCTAAATTGCAGTTAAAATGGGTGATACATCTGAAATTCAGAATGGGGGTTCATAATGGTGAATGCAAAGATTTGACCCTGAGCTCGTTATGAGCAGAGCCCATAACTCCAGCAAAGTTCAGTTTCAATTTGTAATAGGTTAGCCATAATCTAGCCCTCCTTGCCAGATCACCCCCAGCCACCCAGCCACCCACACACCCACACTTTCTCAGCAAAATTTATTGTGGAGGAGAGAAAATCTGTGGTGTCAAGAGTGCAATATTTCCATGACATGAATTATTTCTGCTTACAGAGCACTTCTTTCTTGCCTCTCCTCCCTCCTGCTGCAGCCTCGAATACTTACTGAAAGGCTGTTACTGGGTGTCTCCTGTCGCCCAAGAGAACAATTTCAGGCTGCAGGGGTGGGGGGTAAGTTTACCAACTCCAGGTTGGAAAATTCTTGGAGATTTGGTGGAGGAGCCTGGGGAGGACAACGTTTGGGGAGGGGATGGACCTCAGCAGAGTATAATGCCACAGAATCTACCCTCCCAAGAAGACATTTTCTCCAGGGCAACTGATTTCTGAAATCTGGAGATCAGTTGTAATTCCAGGAGATCTCTAGGCACCACCTGGATGTTGGCAACCCTAGAGATGAAAATGTTGCCCTCTGTGAACAGAAATCCTTCCACCCACAGAAAAACTTGTCAGGGGGTTTCCTTCATCTGTGCCCACCTTTCAAGTTTTCTGAGAGAAGTCTTAGTAAAACACACAAAGGCCATTTATGCTTGGTAATTAGCAGCGCGTTCCAGGCTGAAGTGCCCCACATCTTTTTTTTAGTTTTGCGACCTTTTGTGTTTGCTCCGCCCCCACACCGAAGAATCCCCTGAAGGAACAATGGAAAATGACAGCCGAGTGTTACCTATGCAAACGGCTGTTGGCTAATGGAAGGAACAAAGGAGCAGGCAAGTGGGGTGGTGGTGAAATTTCTCCTTTTGGGACTGTGAATAAGCATTTTAAAGATCGCATTTTAAAAAAGAGCTCTGAGCGAGCATCAAAATTGGCCCTGCATAAATGGCCATACTGTTTCATGAATTGCAACAAACCCACTTCAAATTACTTTGCTCTTCCCTTACTCTGCAAAGAAGCACCCAAGCATTTTACTGTTTAGGGTGCATACAATTATGTCCAAGAGGAAGATAGCAATCTTATAGTAACATATATTTTGGCATCTTGTGGTTACCAAGACTTCCACAAGGAGAAAAAAAATATATCAAAGTGTTAGGAAGAGTTTTCCTCAGTGGGGGAAGAATAAATGAATGCACATTAAGCTATTCTCCCCAGCCTGCATAATCCTTGATGCTGTTACTTTTCTTTAATAAAGATTTCTTCTTTGTTAAGTGACTCCCTCCCTTCTGAAGCTGCCACATGCTCCTATCAAGAGGAATTCTGACAGCAAAGCTTCCTAAGGAGCTAACATTTTCTCAAGGACCATGTTTTGGTTTTTGTACTGCTGATCAGAGCAAGAATTACAAGAATCATCAGCAGCAGGTTTCCAGAGCTCAAGGAAATAAATGAGATGAGGTATGCTTTGAAGCGATTATTCCCTAAAGAGAAATTGGCGAGTGGAGGGGAGAAGAGAGAGAAAACAAAACAGAAGGAGAAGTAAAGCAGCCTTTCATAGTGGTGGTGAGAACACCAAGTGGAGAAAATCAGGAACATGGGACCCCCAGGAGGGTACTGTTGACTGACGCATTGCAAGTTAAGAAGATTAAGCATTTAACATTTAAGGAGGGGGGGACCCACACACACTCTTTTAGAGCTAAGGAGTAAAAACTTCCTTTTTTAAAGACACTGCTCTCTTTAAAAACTAATTGTTAGTAGGGTTGCCAGGTCCCTCTTCACCATCAGCAGGTTTTTGGGGTGGAGCCTGGTGAGGGTGGGGTTTGGGGAGGGGAGGGACTTCAATGCCAATTGCCAAAGCGGCCATTTTCCCCAGGTGAACTGATCTCTATCAGCTGGAGATCAGTTGTAATAGCAGGACATCTCCAGCTAGTACCTGGAAGTTGGCAACCCTAGTTGTTAGTGATTTGCAAGGTACCCACACTTGCCTCATGATCAGATCTGGAGACAGTGAATTATAAATGGAGTAAACCTGATCCTGCTTATCAGCAGTAGATTGTTGGATGGAGCATTTTAGTGACATAATTATGAATGCCATCAGGTTCCTGAGATCATTAACCCAAGTGGCGAGCCAAGTGACGGTGGGTGGTGGTGTGTTTCTCTCTTCTTTCCCTGGAACCTTATCTGTTCCATAATCAGTCAGAATAGTGAGGTGAGTGGTGAAAACTGGGAAATGTAGTTTTTAGGAGATCTAATATCCTAATAGGCACCAGGGATCTACATATCCCACTGTGCACCAAGGGCCTCAATCAATGATGGAAAAAGTGAGGTGCTGGGAGAATGAGAAGAGGAGGCTTTTCCTGGTCAGCTGGCTGCCCTGCAAGCCCGTTATCCCTGTCACAGCAGAGCAGTGTAAGGAGAGGAAGAATTCTTTTGTGGCTCACATGCATCATCCAAGCCAGACAGGATGTTGGCAGGCATAAAGTAAGTAAAAAAAAAGGCATGCAAAATTCAATGGCATCACTAACGGTTCTATATTCTACATTTGTACTGTTGCCACTAATTTCCAAAGGTAAAGAACAGCAGTTTGTTTATGAGGTATGTGAAAGCAATCGGTACTGTGATTCCTGTTGCAAACTGAGGACCGTGGGGTGTTTGGCACTGAGGTGAGCCCAAACAGTCATGTTAGATTTGTTGTCCAACAGTAGGTCAGTTTCTGGGTGTGTTTTCAACTGGCTGATCAAGCTTTCACCTATTTTCATCCAACTATCGGGCCATAGAAGGGAGTGTGAAAACGCCCCCAGAAACCAAAGAATGGTGCACTGCCTGAGCTAGCTCAGCTCAGAGAAACTGGCAAGCCCAAGGATCCCTGCAATCTCTGACCTTGTCTGATCAAGCTTGTGTAAATTCTCACCTGGTCTGAGCTAAAGCTGAGCTAGGGTTACCAACCTCCATGTACTAGCTGGAGATTTCCTGCTCTTACAACTGATCTCCAGCCAAAAGAGATCACCTGGAGAAAATGGCCACTTTGGCAACTGGACTCTATGGCATTGAAGTCCCTCCCCTCTCCAAACCCCACCCTCCTCAGGCTCCACCCAAAAAATCTCCAGGTATTTCCCAACCCAGAACTGGCAATCGTAAGCTGAGCCAACATTGTTTATTTGTTTGTTTGACTTTTATCCCACCCTTTCCCAACCAGAGTCCAGCTCAGGGTGGCTAACAATTAAAATATATAATTAAAATGAATACCACATAAATATATAGGTTAACATTTAAAATCCTACCAAATATAAAAAGACAGCGGCCCAACAAGACTAATATCAATAATGGGGAGGACAATCAGAAAGGAAGCACAAAAGAGAGGAAAGGAAGGGGAAAGGGAAGAGGGGGGAGAGGAGAAGGGTGGCCAGTTAGAATGGAACCATCACTGTCCTCAAACATTGGCCCAGTGCAAAATCTGTCTTGCAGGCCCTGCAGAACTGAGACAAGTTCCACAGGGCCCGGGTCTCATTTGATAGATGGTTCCACCAGTTCGGAGCCAGAGCTGAAAAGACTCTGGCCCAGGTTGAGGACAGCCAGACAATTTTTGGGCCAGAGACCACCAATAAGTTGTTATCAGCTGAGCATAGTGCTCTTTGGGGGGTATATCGGGAGAGGTGGTCCTGCAGATATGATGGTCCCAGACCATTTAGGGCTTTGAAGGTCAATATCAAAACCTCGAACCTGATCCAGTGCTCAACTCGGAGTCGGTGCAGGTGGTGGAGCCCTGGTTGTATATGCACTCTCCATGGGGTCCCTGTAAGGACCCACACTGCCATATTCTGGACCAATTGAAGTTTCCAGAGCAGCCTCAAAGGCAGCACTACTTCGAGCACATTACAGTAGTCCAATCTGGAGGCAACCATGCCATCGTTCACTAGGTTATGTGAGGTCAGGACAGGAAGGGGATCAGCCTTCTTGCCTTACAAAGGTAGAAAAACGCCATCCTGGCTGTATTTGTGACCTGTGCCTCCAAAGAGAGGGAGGCATCCAGAATCACAGCCAGGCTCCTGGTGTTGGAGGCTAGTATCAACTGCACACCGCCAAGAGTTGGAAGCTGACATCCCGAACCGAGATCAGCCCAGCCACAGAACCTCCATCTTTGATGGATTCAATTTCAGCTGGCTCTCTTTCAACCCCTTCACCACAGCCTCCACACACCTGGCCAGGGTATCTGGGATGGTGTTCAGCTGGCCATCCATCAACTGATACAGCTAGGTGCCATCTGCATATTGAACCCAACCTGAAACTCCAGACCAGCTGGTCAAGGGGGCACATATAGATATTAAAAAGCATTAGGGAGAGGATCGGCCCCTGAGGGACCCCACATACCAAGTGGTATCATGATGAGATCCTCTCCCCCAGCACCACCCTCCATCCCCAATCTTGAAGAAATGAAATCAGCCACATGCTCTTTGTAAGTTCTCTTCCAGCCCTTGCAGCTGGTAACAAACAGCCTTATTGCATCACCAGTCCTGCTTGTAGCCACAGGGGCAAACCTAATTGCTTTGTTTATTGAATGCCCCATCTTGTTGATTGTATTTGACCTACACTGTGTAATCTGCTTTGAGTCTCAGTGAGAAAGGCAGACTATAAATAACATACATATAAATAAATAAATAGAGAATACCGAAAGGAAATCCTTCTATGCTTGAGCGCAGTTGTCCTCTGCAGCTTCTCTGGGCTCTTGAGGCAGTAAACTTCCCTTCATCCCAATGAAGACAGCAGTTCTATTCTGTTTTTCTTGCATTTGTGGATCTGTCTTCTTTGTTGAAGCATACAAGATGGTCCTTATAGTTAGTTAATACTCAAACACCTACCAGTTCCGCTAATTTCCTGCTTGCCAGTATGAGGCAACAACCTGATCATTTGACAATTTGTTAATGTGCTCAAATGTATTTTGATTTGCATTATTGTTTTATTGACTGTTTTAATGGATAATTAGACTCTTGTCCCTGCCCACCTGCCTGCCACTGCCACCACTTCTGATTTTTTTAAAAAGGCTCATAGGTCGTTTATGCATGGGTACTTTCACTCACTTTTGCCCCTATTCTGTCTCAGTTGTCCCTTGGAGTTATGCATGAGTTTTCTGTCCATTAGTGATGACCTCGTGGCCAGCCCTCACAATGACCAGGTCTTCTGTTAACCCGATTCTTCCCTCTCCCGAGCTCAACCCCGGGTGAAATCTCCATGCATAAGGCAAAGTGCGGGACATGCAAACTTGGTTTCTCTCACAGCCAGTTACAAAGCAGCATGTCCAGAGGTGGGGATTTAAATACTTCCTGCTTCCGCAGAGCTGTTTCTGAGCAGAAGAAAGCTTTTTAAAACAGAGGCTTGAATCCCCCCCTTTCAGATTGCTTTTTGTTGTTGTTGTTGTTCTTAAAATGCTTTTTTATGTGGCAATTGAGTTTGGGGGGGGATTTTCTCTCACAGTGAGCATAGGGTTGCCAACCTCCAGGTAATAGCAGAAGATCTCTCGCTATTACAACTGATCTCCGGCCGATAGAGATCAGTTCACCTGGAGAAAATGGCCACTTTGGCAATTGAACTCCATAGCATTGAAGTCCCTCCCCTCCCAAACTCCACCCTCCTCAGGCTCCACCCCAAAAATCTTCCACCGTTAGTAAAGAGGGACCTGGCAACCCTAAGTAAGCCAATTACAAAGCAGCATTTTATAAAGACTTGATTTGAGCTTGAAGACTGCTGGTTCATAGATTCCCAACAGGAAGGTGTGGGTCCAGCGAGCAATGAGCCTCAGGTAAAACTCTCATGCATAAATGACCATAGTGAAACGAAACTGAAACTTACTACGAGGGCTTTTCTGTGTGTCACTGATGCTTACCCATGAGCCCGGCTGATTTTGAAATAAATTTGTGCAATCCCTTCTTGAATAGGTGATTGCCACTGGCTGCTCAGGAAATGCAATCTAGCTGATGTCACTCATTTAAAGAAAGCATCTGACTGTGTTGGTGCAAAAAGGGAATGAATGCAAATAATGTTGTGCTTTATACAAGGTGGTTAACTTATCTGGAGCTGACCACCTGTGTAATTAAGGGAATTCAAACAAGGTGTGTTGGCCTAGTGATTAGATATGAACACAATGTTGCAGCTTGTCTACAGATCTTCCTGTACCCATACTTGAACTTCTTTATAATCAGCAATGCTACAGCAGTGAAATGTGCTGATAGCCAAACAGTTAATGGAATCATTGGCAAATAATGTTATGTGTACATATATATCAGGGGTAAATAAAGACAAATAAAGACTTGAATGGTTTGTACATAAAGAGATGGCATGATCTAAAAAGTTCAGATATTTCATCTATGTCACAGCTCTCCCCTTTCTGGCAGCATCTCCACATTCTTTGGAAATGGCCTTACTTTGGGGAAATCTAACAAAAATAATATCTATGCATAGTTTTCCAAACTATAAAAAAGCAGGTCCTTGCTTAGGGGTCTTACAATCTAAAATGTGAGACTAGGGAGAAAACAACAAAAGAAAAGGGAAAGGACACCCAGAAGAAGAATGAGAAAAGAGCAACAGTCCAGCAGCACCTTAAAGACTAACAAAATTTCTGGTTGGGTATGAGCTTTTGTGAGTCACAGCTGAATTCTTCAGATACATTCTAGATGTATCTGAAGAAATGAGCTGAGGCTCACAAAAGCTCATACCCTACCAGAAATTTTGTTAGTCTTTAAGGTGCTGCTGGACCTTTGCTCTTTTCTACTTCTACAGACAAACAAGGCAGCCCATCGTGATCTATCTCCAGAGATAGAATGTTCACCTCATATCCTGTTCACCAGTTGTGAACAGAAACCTGTTCAATAGTTCATCAGTCTGTTAATGGGTGTTCAGCAGGTTGTTTCACTGCATGCAGTACAGAATAATTGACTTTTTGTACATGAACATTCTCATACAGCCTGGGTTCAACCCCCCCATCCTTGATGCATAACTGCTCTGCTCAGCAAAAGGTAAAGGTAGCCCCCTGTACAAGCATCGGGTCATTCCTGACCCATAGGGTGATGTCACATCCCGACGTTTTACTAGGCAGACTTTGTTTAGGAGGTGGTTTGCCAGTGCCTTCCCCAGTCATCTTCCCTTTACTCCCAGCAAGCTGGGTACTCATTTTACTGACGTCGGGAAGATGGAAGGCTGGGTGAACCTTGAGCCAGCTACCTGAAACCAACTTCGGTTGGGATCGAACTCAGGTCGTGACAAAGCTTGGTCTGCAGTACTGCAGCTTACCACTCTGCGCCACGGGGCTCTGCTCAGCAAGCAATTGCTTAAATAAACACCCATAGATCCTATTTATCAGTCATCAACAAAGCCCTACCCTTCGGTGTTCATCTAAGTAATCCTTAGTGATGCTAATAGCTGCTCATCAGTTTGAATCAGCAGCATCTTCATGCAAGGGAAGTTCTGGGGAAACCCAATGCAAATCAGTTGGGCAGACATTTGGAGGGGCCCAACACAAACTAGATAGTCCAGGTGATCAGCTCACATCTTATAGCTACCTTTGAACATGGTAAAGCATCAGATGTGTCCACAGCAAAATATGCAGCATGTCTAGTTAGGTCCAGTTGTGCATGCTTGTGCTTTGTTTCAGTATGGGGTGGAGGACTAAGGGGTTGTTCCTGATGTTTATAGAAAGGTGTGTATTGAGGAAGAATTTGTAGGTAATACATTTGGGTTAAAAAGCTATCAGTGAAGGTGAATATTTCACCAATGTACAAGAAGTTCATAGAACTCATCTCCTTCATCTGAGGGGAAAGATTCCCTGAGGCACAAACACAACTTCAGACTGATTTAATTTAATATTTCAAACTGCTGTATGCAGTTCAGCTTCCATCTGCCATCTGCTTTAGCAGTTTGCAGTGACATAGAGCACATTATTATTGTGTTTGCTGATGCAAGGCTATTGGTAAAATATTAATTTCCAGAGTTTATGAGACTTGTATGAAAACATGTTTATCAGGACAACCAAAATTAACCATTTCGTATATTATTAAATTTCAAACTTAGCAATAGTCCAAAGTAATGAGAAACCCAAAGTAAATGATTCAAAGTAAATGAGTAATGGAACTGAAGACAAGTCTTTCTTTGAAAACATCTCTGCAGCAGGCACTGCCAAAGAAGCAAGTTGGTTTTTTAAACTGAACAGTTGCTTGCCTCTTTGGGATTAGGAATGTTGCAATATTCTAGGCCATACGTGGGAAACGGGGTTCCTGTTTACCCATCCACGGAGCCAAGTATATGATAATGTATGAATCTGCCTTGTGAACTGTTTCAGGTGAAAGGCAAGATATAAATACCTTAATTTAAATAAAAGAAGCTACTATATATAGAGTCCATCTATCCCCATGTTGTCTACCCATAACTTACTCTTGCGAAGGGGGAATCAACTGCATAGAGAGGTGGATGCAGTAGTAAAGCATTATCTATATGAGCCAAATAGTCTCACAGACTATTTATTCATGTCTGTGAGGATGGAAAATGTAGTTTGCTTCCTGGTGTAAAATAAACAAGTCAGGAAACAAGAATCCCAACTAGAGACAACAGATGTATGAAACAAAGGTGGATTGGTCATTATGGCCACTGGGGAAAGTCCTAGTGGGCTCATGGGCAGAAGGTACTTCCCCTCCGGGGTCATCTGGCATGAAATAGACAGGAACCACTGCTAGCACAAGGTGGCATCCCACCCCACACAATATGGGCAGGTACGAGCTGGGTGAAGCCATTACAGGCCTGATTCTTCCCTCTCTCCCTCCATCAGGGGTGGGGGCCTTTCCAGGGGCATTTTTATTTCACAGTCCATCAGTGGTAGGAAGTCAGATTTTAAATGATAAGGATACCACAACAAGGACTTCATGTCACTGCCCCTTCCTCCCTTCACAAGGATATGTCTTGGGGAAATGGGGCACAAATTGAGAGAATCGGTGGGGAGCTTTCCTTGGTGTGTAATGTATTGATTCTGAGTTTTCACTGAGTTTTCACTCCAAGAAACTTTATAAAGATGGGGCCCGTTTTAAGATAGCTGTGGGGAGCTTGGCCATCTCTGCACATGGCACCTAGTAATCACAGTCATTGATGACAAATGACTTTAATAAAAGCCTTGAGACTGGTTTTCCAAGAAAGATTGCGAAGACTGAGCCAGTTTTATGACAGCTGAGGGAGGGGCCTGGCCAGCCCTTCAACAAAGCAACCATATTCATTGATGAGAAATATCATTAGAGAAAACGAGATCCAGTCATTGTGGTACACACAGTGGAAAGAATCCATCATGACAGAATGACACTACTGCCGATTCCAGTATGACAATGTTAGATGTAGCAGAAGAAAATCATACTGCTGTAGTAAATCCTAACAGAAAAAGGCACGGCCAGATGTCCCTGCAACTATGTGAAACGGGTGCTTGGTTTATAAAGATCTCAGTGATTCTCTTTGGCTCAAAAGGTCAATACTATGATATATAATGTTCATGAAATGCCACACCCTTCTTTGACTGAATAAGCAATTTGAAAGCTGTTCCATTTTTCAACTCAGAGTTCCTTCGGGAAGTGAAGCAATTGTATAAATATAAGAGTTTGCACAGTGTTTCAGGATTCCTGTGAGTAATAAGCCCTGCTTAAGCCTTTCATTAATATTTTCAAATCCCTGACAACTTGAGTTAGATTTGACTATTCTCTTACTATTACTAATTATTTAAAGGCTTTTAGTGGCTGTGTGTGCACATGCATGATGATCTTCTAGGACAAGTATGTAGATTGGACCAAATTTTATATATATCACAAAGGGGAAAAAATTGAAGAACAATTTAATATTTTCTTGATCTTAACAAGTAGAGGAAACAGCCTCATTCAGTACAGGAAACACAAATTACTTGCACAGGACTTGCTAATATTCTTCCCCAGGCCTTTGTGCCATACCATATGGTAACTCACATTTTTGACAGGAAAGAAAGTAAGCTTTAACATGTTTCAGTTTTAGGTACTGCAATATTTTAGACTTCATATGGAAATTAACTAACAACTTTTTTGAATAGATGAGATGGCAACAAATTTCTGTTAAGGCTCACCTTATGGCCTGGCCCCCTATTTTGAGTCTCTTTTGTTTAAGTCTATAACCAAGGCAATAAAAAATGAGACATTGTCAAGACGACCACTGCCAATGACTATCGAAGATAGGGGAATCCATGAGATGCCTTAAAAACAGATTTCTACTGTCAGGTTTTCCCTGGGCTCCAGAACTGATGTGACACAGATGTGGTGAATTGTGTCAGACAGTATTCAAAGTGATGTGCCTGGAAGGATGATTTTTAATATACATTTAAATTGCCCATCAGGCGAACAAGATGGGAATTATCCAACTAGGATGTTCCTTTGGTACAGAGTAGGGAGAAATAGCAAGATAAGAGAAAGGCATATTCCTCATTAACACACTTGGAAAGAGAAGGGTTCTTTTAAATTTGGAAAATGAAAAACAAAGAACTGGTTTTCAGGACTGCTAAACAACTTTGAAAGTGTTCTACTTTTAACAACTATGAAGTCTGATATGTAAAAGGTAGACTGGACAACTGTCCAGGTACATACGTTTGCTCCAGTACAACAAGTTTTCCTAAGCAACGTGGAAATTATATGGGTTCTTTATCCATTACATGGGAAGGGTCCTGGCTCAGTGGTAGAGCCTCTGTGTGGCATGCAGAAGGTCCCAGGCTCAATCCTCGGCATCTCCAGTTAAAGGGACTGGGCAAGGAGACGATGTGAAAGACCCCTGCCTGAGACCCTGGAGAGCCGCTGCCAGTTTGAGTAGACAATACTGACTTGGATGGGCCAAGGGTCTGATTCAGTATGAGGCAGTTTCATGTGTTCATGGAAGATATGAAATATCTGACCAAGGACGAATTTTAGGTGGGCTTGAACATGAAGGATCCTGACACACTACAGAATGATGGATTCAAATCACATCTCAAAAGGGTAACCTACATTGTTTAGGCAAGGCATTTGTGACTTTAATGAATGACAGATAGAAACTCAACAAAGGCTATTTTCTTGACACGAAGATACAGAGGCTGGGAACTTCTGATGAAGCTTTGAGAGGCACAGGAGCCATGGCAAAAAACTATAATGCCCACCTTTGCTTTTCAGACCCCCCAATCACCTGCTTTGTTTCAGTGCTCAAGTATCAAACATGGTGGTGGTGGTGGTGGAAAGCGTCATCAAATCACAGCTGACTTATGGTGACCCTGTTTTCAAGGCAAGAGAGATCTTTGGCAGTGGTTTGTCATTGCCTGCCTCAGCATGGGCTCGAGAGAGTTCTGAGAGAACTGTGACTGGCCCAAGGTCACCCAACAGGCTTCATGTAGAAGAGTGGGGAATCAAACCTGGTTCCCCAGATTAGAGTCCACCGCTCTTAACCCCAACACCATGCTGGTGCTATCAAACATGACTTCGATCTAAATATTATGTCACATTTTTTGATAATAGTTTAAACAAGTTTTTAACAGTGTAGCTCACAATGACTACAGGGTTTTCAGCCCTTTCCCTCTGCTGATACAGGGGAGAGGGCAAAGAAAGGAGCTTTTGTTCCTCTGCAATTCATTTGGGTAAGGAAGCATCTGGTTCTGTACAAACCAATGGCTAGCTCCCATAACGATTGTCAATACAGAGTTTGTGCGTGTGCGTATTCCATGTAATTTGGAGACCCACGTTTGTCAAGAAAGACACAATTGGTGGGATTTACACCATAATCTCTCACATAAATAATTGAAGGACATTAGCTAATTGGGAAGGCTGCAGCTGCTGGCAGAGTGGTTAATAAAACTTAATCCTTTGAATGAGCCCCTTTGAAGACAGCAAACGTTTGAAGTGAGAGTTACAGGTAAGAGCATCTGATATTGTTACAAGCAGATTGAATATGCGGTTGGGGAGAAATAGGAGGGAGGGACAAAGTGCTACTAATTTCTGTTGGCAAAGTCCTGATTATGATTCAGTGGAGAAAGAGTCTAATCCTTTACTATGTGAAATGACAAACAGAAGCTCCAGATGGGGAGGTGATAAATGATCTGTATCGATGTATTTAACAGCTGCAAGAGGCTGGTAGCTTTCCCCAAACTGCCCCATCTTGGTGGAAGGGACCATTGAATTTTTGCCTGCTAGGCACAGGATTCCTGCCAAGGAAAGATTAAAAAATAAAAAAAAACAAAAAAAACAAAAAAACAGGTACACTAATTAAGTGAATTCATAAGTTTGCTCATTTGGGCATTTTCATTCCATGTATTTGCACAAAATGGACATCTTGGCTGGAAATTTGGATGGGGTATGGTTAGTGATGATTGTATGCTGTAAGTCCAAGATACTTGGTGCAGTAGAGTTGATTAGTGAGTGTGAGTTTTTGTGTGTGCATGCATGAAAACTGGGGCAAGGAGAGAACAATTAAACCATTTGAAGGGATGGTAATTGATCTTCTCAGTGGTTTTTTTCCCTAGAAATATTCATCATATGAAGCAGGATCTTTTCCCTGAACATTAAATGGGAAAAGCTGAGACTAAAGAGGAGAGGTGACATATTTGATATCACGTGGCAAGTCTCTTATCAGCTTTTTAAATCTTTTCCCCAGGCTAGTCTACGACAGGCTACTCTGTGGGCAATGCTGCCTTGCAACTTTTCATTTCAAAAATACCTTATCTATTATCTGGTGGCAGAATACCTTGGGGGAGGCACAAAGAAATTTGACTTAGAAATGCCGTCATCTGCAAAAATGTGCGCTCATTAGACTGCAAACAGAGAAAATAAATCTATGTTAAAACATTACATGACCATTTTACTATATTCTCACATGCAAAGATTCTGAGACGTCATAAATGGCCAAAACAAGGTAATATGTGATATGTAAAGTACTTGGACACAATATAAATATGTGAATCTTATAAACATCTGACAGCCATGCATTCACTAGTATTAATATTTCATTCAAAACAGATGGTTCTAACTGTAGTCTGAGTCCAGCAGCATCATGATTTCATGCTGATTTTATTGTTTTCTTAGGGTTAGCTTGGTATTCTAGCAATGTCTGATTATGCAACCCTTTTCTGAAACAAACTGTGGAAATAGCCTTATCTATCCACAGTAGAACGTACTGAAGGCTAAACTCCATCCATACAAATTTGAAATATGTTTGATTAAAATGAATTATTCCCTGCTCCCCACCTTAACATAAATTACATTATTTCCAAGCCTATTCCAAAATTCAGATTCCATCTTTCTAGAGCAGGGGTCTCTAACAGGTAGCCACCATGACTTTCCTGGCTGCTGTAGAGTACCTCATGCCATAGAATACACAGGAAAAGATAGCAAAAAAAACCCCTCCTATGGGCTCCCCCCCCAAAAAAAAATTCTTATTTCAAGGATTTTTCTTGGTGCTGCTTAGTTTTTCTTCCTAGTTCAGGTGCAGTTTCTAGGACTGAAAAAACCTTGGTAACATGCTAGGGCAGAGGTGTAGCTTGGGATATTTTTCATTATTCAGGAGTAGCTCTCATTAAAAAGAAAAGCTTGGTGACCCATCCTAGTGATGGCATTCAGATAACAACCAGGCCATAAACCTCAATTCATTATTCCCAAGTCCCCCACCCCCATTTCTTTCTTTCTCTCTCTCTCTCTGCCTCTCTCTCTCTGCCTCTCTCTCTCTGCCTCTCTCTGCCTCTCTCTGCACGGGGAGGTCTAGGGTTGCCAGGTCCCTCTTCGCCAGCAGCGGGAGGTTTTGGGGTGGAGCCTGAGGAAGGTGGGGTTTGGGGAGGGGAGGGACTTCAATTCCAAAGAGTCCAATTGCCAAAGTGGCCATTTTCTCCAGGTGAACTGATCTCTATTGGCTGGAGAACAGTTGTAATAGCAGGAGATCTCCAGCTAGTACCTGGAGGTTGGCAACACTAGGGTGGTCAGTTCTAGTGGAGGATTTCTGCAGATTTCCACAGATTAGAGAGATGACTTTTCCCAGTTCCCTCCTCTTCCAGCAGATATCCCCTCATGCTGGAAGAACCCTGTCACCCAGGAACAGCATTTCATGCGCCTTTTGTGCTGCAGCAAGATGGAGGGTTTTTTTTGTTTTTTGTTTTTTGAGAAAGTCATACCCTGCTGACAGAAATCCTTGCCATCAGCAGAAATCTCTGGTGGATCAAACCCATATATTCGAATGGCTGGGGGAAAAGATGCTCTTATCTCTTAAAAACACGGACATATATTACATAGCTGTGCATCTTGGAGGTAACCTCAAAATCTAGCCATGTTCATATAATTATTTTATTTGATCTACTATACAAATGCCATGGTACAAGACTGTTTGTGAGAGGCTGTCATCTAATAATATTTAGAAGTGAAAGAAAACCAGTTGAATATACAGGACTTAATCATAGGTAAGTGTGTTCTAATCAGTCAAAATGCATATGTCAAACCATATTTGCAAACTTTTACTTCTCCTGACAAGGTGATGCATTCTCTCCCCAAATCCCATGTTTAGCTCCTTATGTACTGTGAATTTAATACAACTGTATGTATTGCACAAGTGAAAAAGTAGCTTTGACAATTGCGTGGTTGCAAGAAAACACAATTTGCAATAGGCTAATTTATAAATATTTATTATTACCATTATTAAATTACATTTATGTTTTCCATGTATATATGTCATATCCTAACTAGGATATGTCATAAACCATGATGAACTTACCTTACTAAACTCCCTCAATTACATGTGAGGTGAGCTCCTGATCAGATCATCTCAAAACTCCCTGGTGAAGTTCATCTTGGGCATAGGGCCACGAGACAGGTGGTTTTGACAAGTCTGAGAACAGCATCTCCATGGTCACCAGAGAAAAGATAATTTCAGGGTCATATTTGGATCATTAAATCAACCAACTTGTGTAAAGCAGAGATTTGCCTGCTGCTTATACTTTTTTGGGTACCTGGAGTCAGATGCATTCCTTAAATGAGTAACACCAGCTAGATTGCATTGCTTGCTTTTTGTGCCTGCAGAGTCAGCGATTGCAACAACTTGAGCTCACAATCAGCTAGGTTCATGTGTAGGCACCAAAGGCACACAGACACCTCAGTAGTAAGTGTAAAACATTTTTTAAAAATCTCAAATGGGATTTCCCCCCTTTTTATTATGTCATTTAAAAGAATTGGAGGCAGTGTTGGTGGCAGTCAAAGAAGGTTAATGACATGCAACCAAATGTGCTTGGATGTATCTAAACAGCCACCCTGACCTGGATAGCCTGGGGATAGCCACACACAATCTCGTCAAATCTTGCAAGCTGATCAGGGTCAGCCTCATCAGTATTTGTATGGGAGACTACCAATGAATACTAAGGTTGCATAGCAAAGAAAAAAAAATCTGAACAGCTTGCCAAATGATCAGCTCCCTACTTGTGATAGGAAAGAAGAACGTGAGCAGAGCCAGGGGTGATTGAGCATGAATAATCCTAATAAGCAATTGACTACTACTTCAAAGTATTTTGTGTTCCAAGAATTTATCAAGCTCTATTCACGATCTGAAGTTAGAAGAGCAACAGCAACGAAAGGAATGATAAACAAATAAAGGGAGGGGAGGTAGCTCAAAGGGATTGCCAGAAAGCAGACTAATGCTGTTGCTCCATGCAAGGGAATGATACTCAGGAGTAGGGTTGTGCATATCGATATACCCAAACTGAAAATAAACCTGAAATTAGCCATTTCAGCAATATTCAGGTTTTAGGTTGACCGAATACCCAAACCTGGGACTCTGCCCGAAGCCGAATAGGCAATTCCTGAAAAAGCTTTTTCAGGTTTGGCTATTCACCTTTGCTCAGATGCATGGCTCTGTGCTTTCTCCCATTTTTTCTATCTTTGACTGGTTTTGTTAGGGCACCATAGTTGGGGCCCTTTTGAGGTAGGGGGGTGTAATCGGAGCCAACTTGGTCTGACCAACCATCACTTTTTAGTGGATTAATCTGGATCAAGGGTTTTTTAAAAAAGGTTTTTTAAACGGTTTTTTTAAAGGGTTTTTTAAAAGATGGGGCTCACCAAGTCCCGTCGGGTGGGATATACCCTCCAACTAAAAAGAACTGGTTTAAACAGCTGCTCACACCACCAGGCTTCTAAAGGAGACTTCCTCACCCATGCAGATGAGAAGTCCCCCTCAGAACAGAACCCGTGGTCAAGACTTCAGCTGGCTCTGATATCACACACCCCTCTGAAAACCTGCTCTCAAACTGAAGGTGGCCCCAAGTAGAAGCTTCGTATTTCTGCACCATTACCATCTCTTGAAATCAGATTTTTGATGACTATAATAAAAGACTGCTCACAGGATGTCATTTGCCACCCAAAGAAATGTTTTCCGTGCCTTATTTTAAGTTGTTTTCCTCAGTTTGGAAGCTAATTTGCATGAATATGATGCTATGTGCCCCAGATATGAAGGGAGCCCCCAGTCTTTGAGGCATCAGCCTGCCAATTGGCTCTTTCCACCAGTCCTCAGCAATGCTGAACTTCTGAACCTGAAAACCGATGGACAGCTTGGCTCGCAAATGACTGGAGGATGGGGGTGACCTCTTTGCAGGCCCATAAAATTGGACACCCTCTCCCAAAGTTCACCAAACTCTCCAAGGAGAGTCCCTTGCATCCATACTGCAAATCTGTTGACTCTACCTCCGAAAATGTCCCCACAGGAGCTTTGAAAAAAAAATCCCCATATACTAAAATGGGCACACATTTTTTTGGTAAACCCGGAAATAAGCCGAATACCCATATTTACCGGTATTGGTATTCGGCTTACTCCAGGTTTACTGAAAAAAATCTGGCGCAATGAACCCAAACCCAAAATTTACCATTATTTTTTTTTGCATGACCCTACCCAGGAGAGAAGGAAGAAGAAGATAAGTTTAAGGACTATTCAGTGACTGCAAAATATTCCCAGAAAAAAATGAAGTCATTACAGAGAGGAAGTAAATGCTTTGCCATTACATTAGTTTCTAAACAGGATTTGGGGGGGGGGGAAGCTTTTTCTGTACTTTTTTCAGCAAAAAAGTCTGCTTATTCTTCCCATAATCACTTCAAAACAATACCCAACCTTACAATAAAATATATTTAAAACAAATAGTGAGAAGAGCTGTGCAGAAAGACCAAAATGTCTTTATAGCTGGGGTTCCTCCCTCCATAAATTGTGTGTCTACATTTTCTGTGGATGTTTTTCTTTCCTTCTTTTTATATTCAGGATGTGTTTTTCTTTAAGAGAAGTAAATTTGCTATGACAAATAGATATGCTATATCTCTGGAGTGAGATATTATATTGCTGTTTGCAGGCAAAGCAATTCAGCATTGCCCTGGTAAATTCCTATAAATTGTAGCAAATAATAACAGGGAGGAGAGAAGAAAGTCATTTGCAGTGAGCTATAATAACAGCACCTTACTACAATATTTTGCTTTTTTCCTGTTGGTTGTTAGAATAACTTTACTGTTTCAGCTCTACCTCCCTGGTGGCCTTGTTTTTCTAGCTTGCCAAATGACATTTCCATGAAAACAAGTCCATGAAATGTAAAACCAATTCTTGCTTTGCACCTGAAATACTTGTACCTACAAGAGTGGCAAAGCTACAACCAAACTGGGATGGGGTTTCATTTCATTGTGATGTAAAAAAATGTAACAAGAGTATAATTTCAGAAGATGTCAGCAGAACAATTACTCATATGGCTTTCAGCCAATTAAGTGGTAGGTGAACTAACTCAAATAATTGGGCACAGTGGTTTGATGCAAGGCATTTGTGCTTTGGATTTTGTCAACATTTTTGCTGAACTATGCAGTAATCATTTTGACCATCCCAGATGCTATTTGCAAAACAAAATTTGGTCCCTAGTACAAGCAACAGTTACCTAGAAGGTGTCATGCTTCCAGTAAACTTCACTGGCAGACCTTCTGGCAGATGGGTTTCCATAAAATTCCAGTAAAATGAAGATGAAACTCTTGCCAACACACAACCTGCCCTCCCCCAACTTATACGAAGAGTTGTTCCTGCTTCACTGAGCAGTGGATGTTCAGGACATCTTTCAAAGAACTTACTGTGTTAGGATGCAGGCTGCTTCAATAGAATAATTTCCCTAGGAATGCAACTTCACACATTACTCATTTGCATGAGAAATTTGAAGAAAAACCACTTCCATGCAGGAAACAGTTCTTAACTTGTATGACATTGACAAGATGCACATTTCAGTGCTCATACACAAACAGTTGGAAAGCAGGACTGTGTGCATAGCTGTCACGTGACCCTCTACATGTCATTTGCATTCTAATTCCTACACCAGCCAGTGAGACATTGCTTCTGAGCTGAAGTGTTGGGCTTGGACCAGAAAGATATGGATTCATATTCCAGCTGGGTCATGAATCATACTAGGTAACCTTAGGCACAATATGTTTCACAGGAATGTCATTTTGTGGCATAATGTAATTCACAGGAATGCTGAGAGCACAGAATGGGGCATATCTTACATATACCACCCTGCGCTGCTTGAAAGGGGAGGGGGGAAGAAAAGCAAATAAAATAAATAGCACAGTCATGTATGGAATGTACAATGAATGGAGCATCACTCAGGATATCTTTAAAAAGTACTGCCACATAAATAAGAAATAATACAGTTCTTATAAGGAGAATTAGACTCTTGTAATTCAACTTGAAGCCTAATTTATTGGAGGTTGTTCCTGTTCATTTCTGTATGTAAGTGTACCATGTAAGTGTTTTTAGGATTGCCCAGTGTAACATGTGCTTTGAATAAAAACACTTATGTATCAATTTAGAAAAGGGATAAAGCAGGAGAATAAAAACTATTCAGAACAGCCCCCCCCCATTAAAGCATTGGGTCCTTTACAGAAAGGTGGGCTCTGCGTTTCACTTCCTTGGACACATGAAACTGCCTTATACTGAATCATATCCTTGGCTCATCAAGGTCAGTATTGTCTACGCAGACTGGCCGTGGCCCTCCTACTACCAGATCCTCTTCTTCTTCCTCCTCCTTGTCCTGCTGCTCCTTCTCTTGTAGCTGGAGATGCTGGGAATTGAATCTGGGACCTTAAGCATGCCGGGACGGAACCTCCCATGAATAAATGGCTGAATAGTTGATTTTTATACTCCGCTTTTCTCTACTGAAAGGAGGGGCTGTGGCTCAGTGGTAGAGCATCTGCTTGGCATTCAGAAGGTCCCCGGTTCAATCCCTGGCATCTCCAGTTAAAGGGACTAGGCAAGTAGGTGATGTGAAAGACCTCTGCCTGAGACCCTGGAGAGCCGCTGCCAGTCTGAGTAGACAATACTGACTTTGATGGACCAAGGGTCTGATTCAGTATATGGCAGCTTCATGTGTGTTCATGCCAAACAGATGCTCTACCACTGAGCCACAACCCCTCCCCTTCTTCCACCATTTCAGTTTTCTATCTGGAGTCAGAAAATCCTACCTCCTAGTACAGGTTTTTTGAATATTAATTTTTGCATATGATGAATAATATAATAATCCTATAATTAAGAGGAGCCAGCATGGTTTTAAAGCCCCCAATAAAGCCAACTGACAATGAACACCTTTTCCCCCTTCTCTATTGAAATTCATAAACATCAGCACAACTTTAACAGAAAAGAGGAGAGTTTAAGAATGAATAAAGCTTGGCTTCCTGCCCTGAAAAACCTCCAGACAAAGACAGCATTCAACAATAGCCATACAGATTAGCTTTGGATTACACACATTAACAGATCACTTCAGGATACAATGGTTCCATATTAACATACCATACCCTCATTAGCACATTATCTTGATACTTACAGGACAATACTTTTGCAGGACAATACTCAGCTCAAACCCAACCCCTTTCTGACTATATATTACTCTTCCTACACCCTTGACACTGAGAGACACTGTCCTTCAGTGTTACTACTCTGAAGATGCCTGCCACAGTTGCTGGCGAAACGTCAGGAAAGAAAATTCCAAGACCACGGTTACACAGCCCGGATAACCTACAAGAACCAATGAACTCTGACCGTGAAAGCCTTCGACAAAAGGGTTACTGTTTATTCTAAACAGTATGGCTGTTACCATTCCTGTTGCCTTGGGTCCAGAGATCCCATGTTTCTGAACAATTTGCAAATCTAAACTGCCACGAATTCCTTATCATCAATATATGTAATTCTCAAGATTGAGAATATATGTAATTCTCAAGATTGAAAAAATCCCCAGGTGTGCAGGGGAAAAATACATTGGGGGGGGGTTTAAAATCCCCAGAAATGATAGAAGCAGGATCTGTATCTTTAAGAAATGAATGCTTTCTCAGTGGCCACTGTGGGGGCTGCTACGCAATCACACCAGTAACGCCAGCCTTTAAGCCTTGGCTTCTGTCAATAAAAGACAGAGTGGGCAGGGCATTTTCCAGGACTCTTTTGCCCTTTCAGGGAAAAACCCATGTAGTGTAGTGGTTAGAATTTCAGATTATGTTCTGGGAAACCCAGGTTTAAATCCTCACTCTGCTGTGGAAGCTCAGTAGGTGGGTTTTGACCAGTCACACTCAGTCTAACCTACCTCACAGGGTTGTTGTGAGGATAAAATGGAGGAGAGGAGAATGTTATAACTACTTTGGTTTCCCATTGTGGAGAAGCATGGGGTATAAATGAAGTAAATAACTAATAAATATAGCTGAGGTCAGGAGGGCAGACAAAAGAAAGGTTGATTGGTGAGTGGGAGGAGAGAAGGAAGTGGGGAAAGGAGAGAGGATATGGGGGCTGCCAGGAGAAGAAAAAGAGAGTATGGGGAAGGGGATACAGGGGGAAATGAAGTGATCCCTGCAAGCTTTTGTGGGTTCCACATCACACAGCTGGGCAAGCAGCTGGCACCATGCAATGGGTCCCAGCCTGGTGTCTGGCACCATACAACTGGGACATAGTTTTCCTGGGTAAAGGCTGCCAGGGGGAGAAAAAGAGGGAAAGCTGAAGATGGGGTGGGAGGTAGATATAGGTTGGCTGGTGGGTAGGAAGTACGCCAGAAAAGAGAGAGGCTATGGGGGCTTTTGGAGAAGGGAAAGAGGAATTAATGGGGGTGGGGAAATGAGATGCCCCTTGCAAGTCGTTACAGGTCCCTGCTTGAGTATATCTAACAACCAGAATTAAAAAAACAACCACACACACACACACACACAAAATGGGACCAGACCCAGCTATAGTTTAGGATTTTGCAAACTGTAGAGATCCTCCAGGTGCAACAACAACAATAATTTGGGAAAATTAAAAATGGAGTTTGGGCAGGCTATTTGGTTGATGGAGCAACCTAAAATGCCATATGAAAACATGGTGGCTATGATCAGTAGAAGCAGACAAGAAGGGGATGCTAGAACCAGCTTTGGTTTGCTTCCCCACTTCTCTCGCTGGTACACTTAGCTGGCAGGAGTGGAGAAGTGAGTGGACAAGCAAGAGAGAGGAGGAAGAACCAAGCAAGTGGGCAAGGTGATGCAGGGGAGGGAAGATTTGTGAACAGGCAAAGGGAAGTGGAGCCAGACTTGGTAGAGTGAGGGACCAAAAGCAGGGCCAGAATCAAGGGATTTTTCACTCCCTCACAAATCCTTGCAGGTCTTCCCCTTTTAACCAATATTAAGCATTAGTTCTAAAAGCAATGCTGACTGTGTACTGTTAATTCCATTTTACTCATTGTACTAAATGAATATTCCTGTTAATATGGGGAGAAATCTATACCCTTGGAGAGAGAGAGACTGCTTTTTTTTTGCCATGTCTTTAATGTGAGGTACTACAATCACAAATAATGCAGCCTCTTCATATACTTGGCCCGTGAGATAAAGAAGACATGGTTTGTTTATTGCGTTCTACTGAAATGTCCTTAGCATATTTCCTACCTTTATAAGTTGCTCAGTTTTCAGATTCTTTCCCACTCAACAAAAGCATATCACCCTTTGATTTTTTCCATGATGAATGGTGGACTAACTCTAGAGGCCTGCCAAATGCACAGTCTAATAAACTGTCCAGTAAACTGGATTGTGTTCTGAGGTCTTTAAGCTGAGACCTGAACTGGCCTCACCAACTACTCTATAATTCAGTTTCCTGCTCTGAAAAACAACAATATAACTATGATGCATTCCACTAGCTTAGTCCCCAGAGAAGGGAATCTACTCCAATCTTCCTAACTGGTTGATAACATTTAAATGCCAGTCAGTCATTAATCCACTCTTGCTCCATCCTTCGAGAGCTGCTTTATTAAACACTGTAATTGCCTGGATGTTGTTTTTCATTTCTGTAGCTGTTTTTGTTAATTAAATATTTCATGATAAGCTCCCTGTGACATTTCTTACTGCTTTCTTGAAATCTGAAACTATAGGTATGCTGTATATCTGTTAACTGTTGGGTTCTGCTGATATTATTGTCCTCAACTCAAAGCTGGGCAGGGGGAACCACCCAAGAAACTATACGTTCAGTAGAGTGGTGAACTACATTCGCTGCTGCTGTATTATTTTAAAGGAGCCTTAGTGAAACAGACACATGTGTTATGGCTTGGATGTCAGGATCAGTAACAAGAATGTGTATCCAGGGCTGCTAATGTCAGGAATCGAATACACACCAGCTCCTTAATCTGGGTTGCAGCTGGCAGGGATTCAGACTCCATTGACACAACTATTTGAGTCTGTAGCAGCAATGGTATATAATCAGTCAA
This sequence comes from Euleptes europaea, assembly GCF_029931775.1. Classification (NCBI taxonomy): domain Eukaryota; kingdom Metazoa; phylum Chordata; class Lepidosauria; order Squamata; family Sphaerodactylidae; genus Euleptes; species Euleptes europaea. Next base: position 67,345,587 of record NC_079313.1, on the reverse strand, counting down.
TGGCACTGCTGCTGTGGAGCTGGTCCCATGAAAACTGCCTACGATGCCTGGGCTGGGCCCCATGAAGCCTCTCAAAAGTTCACCATTCCTCAGCTGGCTCTTGTGAGCTCATAGGGACATGTAAATGAGCCCTTGGGATGTGCCCTTTCCTCTTCTTTATTATTAAGCTCAGATGACCAAAGATCCTGAGCATAAAGAATACATCAAAGATAAATCAACATTAAAACATTATAAACTCTCGAACCCTGGGTTATGCATTACTGTAATAGGGAAAGACAGAAAGAATGCACCGTCTGATTGTTTAAGCAAGCCATGTGTCAGGCAATGAGCAACGTACATTCAGAGGTCATCTGTTCTGTCACACAGACCACAACGGAGTCTTGGCTTCATTCAAAGTCAGCTCTGAGGATTAGCCTTTATATCTAGAATAAATCAATCACTTCTCTGTCAAATAAAAACAATACCAATGGTTACTTTCTAGTGCTGAGTAGCTTAGACACTATTGTGAGTTTGGCGTCTGATTATTGTGAATGAGTCTGTCCTATAAGCTTGGTTTCAAGTGGCATGGCCTATGACAAAAAAGTGAAATGTTTCCCAGTGGTTGTATATCTCTCTTCAGTGGGTCTTAATTGATAGGAAATGGTTCTGTCTGAGCACCCATCATAGCTTGGAGGAGGTGCTTTCCCCCCTCCCAGCTGACGGAAAGGGGCAGATGGAGAAGCAGAAAATCTTTGCGAGGGGCTGGCTGAGTCAACTTGAGGTCATGGGATCTCTCTACCCTGTAGGAGTGCCTCTGTGCCTCCATCTGTATTTCATTTGTGTAAAATAACACCAATTTCATTTGTGCAAAATAACACCAATACTACAAAAATGCCACAAGTACAAATACTACCCAAAACACCACATCTTGAGAGTTCTCTCCTTGAAAGGGAACCAACGAAGGTGAAGTGCAGCCCCTGCAACTTCTAGCCACTCAGAGAAGTGGGGAGACTGTGACAAGATAATAGCATCTAGAAGAAGAAGAGTTGGTTTCTATACCCCACTTTTTCTCTATCGTAAGGAGTCTCAAATTGCCTTCTCTCCCCCTCCCTACAACAGGCACCTTGTGAAGTAGGTGAGGCTGAGAGACTCCTGAGAGTTCTGTGACTGGCCCAAGGTCACCCAGCAGGCTTCATGTGGAGGACCAGGGAATCAAACCTGGTTCCCCAGATTAGAGTCCGCCACTCTTAACCACTACACCACATAGGCAAATAAACATCTCTTTAAGGAAATCTGACTGCTTATTTGCTGCCCTCTCATCCCACTAGTTTTTCAGTAAAAGATGTAAAATGGATTATAAAACGCAGGAATGTTTGCTGAAATTGTTCTGTACATGTTTATTGTTGCATATAAGAATAAGGCTTAATAATAGTCCTCCAGTATTAATAGACATTGAAGAATAAAAGGATAATCAAAAGGGAAGCGTTTTTTTATACTATCAAAAAAATGTGCCCAAAATATATAACGTCTTGGAGAATAAAGGTAAAGGTAGTCCCTGTGCAAGTACCAGGTCATTACTGACCCATGGGGTGACGTCACATCCCAAAGTTTACTAGGCAGACTCTAGGTGAAAATGCATGGTCGCTTTAGCCTTTTTTATTCCCTGTTTCAGCTAGGATTCAGCCAGGATCAAACACATGCGTTTTGCTGAAAGTGCATTCGATCCTGACTGAATCCTGGATGAAACAGGGAATAAGGGGGGCTAAAGTGACCATGCATTTTCACCCTTTGTTTATGGGGTGGTTTGCCATTGCCTTCCCCAGTTGCCTAGACTTTACCCCAAGCAAGCTGGGTACTCATTTTACTGACCTCAAAAGGATAGAAGGCTGAGTCAAACTTGAGCCAGCTACCTGAAACTGACTTCCGTCGGGATCAAACTCAGGTCATGAGCAGAGCTTTTGACTGCGGTACTACAGCTCACCACTCTGCGCCACAGGGCTCTTGTCTTGGAGAATATCCACACAATATTCTTGCAGCATGGCATCTTGCCCAACAGATTTTGCAGGAGGATAAGGCTTGCCTCAGTGAACGTGCCTTGTTCTGAGGGAAGACTTATGTATGCTACAGCACAGGAGAAGAGGCATGATCAGATTCAAAGAGGAGAGTCCATAAAAGCTGAAATTGACGATGGGCTGACAGTGATCTTTTCTAACTTTGCTTTGAGACTCATAGGTGAAGGAAACTGAAATAGCTGCAAAAGGGGTGACCCAACTGCAGAAACAAACAAAAATCAATATTTTGTAAGCATATAGATGATGTTTAGTGGGAGCTATAATACATGAAAAAATGGTGGTGTGTTGATATTAATTATAGCAATTAATTATATCATATGTCCATTATTTCTAAGAATTCTTGGAGAATAGGTGAGGTGCCAGAAGACTGGAGGCAGGCAACTGTTGTCCCCATCTTTAAGAAGGTGAAAAATCAGGATCCAGGTGATTTCTATACTTAGAAAACTTTTAGAACAAATCATTAGCCTGAAGAGGAGAAGACTGAGAGGGGATATGATAACCATCTCCAAGTACTTGAAGGGCTGTCATATAGAGGATGGTGACACGTTGTTTTCTGTTGCCCCAGAAGGTCGGACCAGAACTAACAGGTTGAAATTAAATCAAAAGAGTTTCTGACTAGACATTAAGAAGAATTTTCTATCAGTTAGAGTGGTTCCTCAGTGGAACAGGCTTCCTCGGGAGGTAGTAAGCGCTCCTTCCCTAGAGGTTTTTAAGAAGAGGTTAGATGGCCATCTGTCAGCAATGCTGATTCTATGACCTTAGGCAGATCATGAGAGGGGGCGCATCTTGGGCATCTTTTGGGTATGGAGTAGGGGTTACTGGTGTGTGTGTGGGGGAGGTAGTTGTGAATTTCCTGCATTGTGCAGGGGGTTGGACTAGATGACCCTGGTGGTCCCTTGCAACTCTATAATTCTATGATTCTATGATTAAACATTTAAGCCAGCACAGATTCCTGAAGAACAGATAGTGTCAGACTAACCTTACCTCCTTTTTTGAGACAGTTACTAGCTTGTTGGATCAGGGGAATGCTGTGGACATAGTTTATCTTGATTCCAGTATGGCTTTTGATAAGGTTGCACATGATATTCTTGTTGACAAGTTGGTCAAATGTGGTTTGGATCCTAATACTGTTAGCTGGATCTGTAACTGGTTGGGGTCAGGAAGAAATTTTCCTTCAGGCCAGAATGGCCAGGGACTCTTTGCCTTCCTCTGGGGACAGAGCAGGAGTCGCTGGGGTTGTGGGAGGGAGGTAGTTGTGAGTTCCCTGTATTGGGCAGGGGGTTGGGCTAGATGACCTTTGAGGTCCCTTCCAACTCCATGTTTCTGTTTTTCTATGTTAACTTTTTTCTGTGCAATGCATGTGGGTACTTTGGTTTCTCTAATGAAAGTGAGGGATATTCAGCCTTTTGAATCTACAAAATACAGATTTTGTTAATAGAAAGCTTATTTGTCTACATTGTAGACGAAAGGCATATTATAAGGGCAATTCATCCTAGAAATGTTATTGTGCATGTAGTCCCCCCCCTCCGTTGCTGTTCAAACTGGAGCGCCACAGGCAACTCACTCACATCTGCTTTCAGCAGTTTCTGCAGCTTGTAAAAGAGTCCTCACTGTTGTCACAAACTGCAGGTGCTTGAAAGACATAGCTTGAGAGCCAGTGTTGTTCAATGGATAGATGGTTGGTCCTGAGCCTGGAAAAAACAGTATTCAAGTCTCCATTCTGCCATAAACTCAGATGGTAGCCTTGGGCAATCCTCTCTCTTTCAGCTTAGATTCTTCATACGGAAAAATGAGAATAAAATCTATCACACAACGTTGTCAGAAAAACAGGTAAATGCAATCCAACTTCCTTTAAATGAGCAGGAATCTAGCCATATGGGATATAGATTGTATACATTCCAAGTACTATGGGAATAATGTGTATTAGTGTTCTGTGAAGCACCGAAATTTTTATGGCTTGGTTGATGTGCTAGTCATGAACTCAACAGGTGTCTGTGGGATTATTTCAACAAATTTTGCCAGGGTATCTCAGAGCAAGCCTACATTACGGCATTGCTGAGCTGATTAACCTGTGGGAAGGGGAGAACAATGTACTCCAGGCTGGGCTTTTTGAGAAAGAGTGGTATACAAATTAAGTGCGTATGGATGGCTTTTTCCTCAGATGATTGGTATCTGGTCCTTCTCGTAATACAAAAGTCTTCTGTTTTTCAAATGGATGCTCTTAGAAGCACAATTTTTATTTGGGAACTTATAGCTAGTTGGTTCTATCAGGTCAGAGTATTAATTACCAAGGACATGGATCAGGAAAGGAACAGCAATCTCAATTCTCTAGCTCTCGCCATTTAATTTGGTGCTTATGACACAGCTAGAATGTGTATGCTGTCCCTAAAAGGGAACTCGTTAGTTTGCTTCCATTGAAATCTCACTGACCAGTTATTAATTTATATGCAGCTTGGCTATGTAAAAGTATCCATTAGAATTTTCTCTATCACCCTGATAAACCTGGATTTAAGGTACTTAATAAATTAACAACCACAGCTTTGGTAAGAAACTCCCACCTTAAATCACTGTTCCATACTATATGCTAAAATAACCTAAACGTAATGGCGGCACAATCTGTGTGTTAGAATATAGGGCATACTGGAAAATTTAGAGCAAGGAATAGGAGGACAGCTTCATATTGGGAAGTGGTGGTCATAAAGGGGAGGTTGAACCCCCTTCTCCTATCCTTGCATTCCCCTTTCCCAACGCCCCCCCCCAGTCCCCAGCTGTTTTTCCCCACTGAGTAAGGTTGCCAGGTCCCTCCTTGCAACCAGCGGGAGGTTTCTGGACATGGAGCTGAGGGCAGAGATTAGCATCATCTACGTGATGATGTACATCCGGTTTGTGGGGCGACTCCAACTGGAGCAATGGAGGAAAAAAAGCAGCCCCAGATGACCACCGCAATGAGGGAAGGAATGAAAACAAAACAGGCTGAAAACTGCGCCCCGTCCTTCTGCCTCGCACAAAACAGCTGGTCATCGGCGAGGCTCGGGGAGGAGAGGGGAGGGTAGTTGGAGGGGAGGAAACAAGGCAACTCACATTATTTTCCCCCCTCCAGCTACCCTCCCCACTCCTCCCAGAGCCTCGCAGATGATCAGCTGTTTTTCCCAATCAGCTGTTTAGTGCAAGGCAGGAGGACGTTGCTTCCGGTTTTACTTCTGGAAGTGCTGCATTGCCATAGCTGGGGATTTGAGTGCTAAATCTGCCAAAAACTAGCATATAAGACCAAAAACAACAACCTTAAACCGTGCCCCTCTTGAAGCAGTGCATGAAGAGTTTTCCACAGATGTACAGATTCGGTAATTATAGCTGTTCTTTTTTGTTCTTGTTTAGTACTTTAATCTCTGTAATTAAAGCATCTAGCTGCCATAGTGATAAGCACCACAGAAATATGCACTATATAATCAAACTAGTTATTAACACTCCAAATAATGGATAAGGAACTAGACACAGGACTTTTTCTATTAGTGGAAAGGAACGTTAAAGGCCCATAATGCTAGGAAGAAAGAAGGCAAGGTCTATACGTCTTATTGCCTGAAACTTGGAAGGCTTTAAGAGGGGAGTGGACGTGTGGATAGGGCTATCCATGGCTACTAGCTAGTGTTGTCAGGTCTTTCTTCGGCACCAGTGGGAGGTTTTTGGGGTGGAGCCTGAGGAAGGTGGGGTTTGGGGAGGGGAGGGACTTCAATGTCATAGAGTCCAATTGCCAAAGCTGCCATTTTCTCCAGGTGATCTGATCTCTATCAGCTGGAGATCAGTTGTAATAACAGGAGATCTCCAGCTATTACCTGGAGGTTGGCGGCCCTGCTACTAGCCAAAATGAATACTAGTCTAATGCATACCTATTCTCTCCAGGATCAGAGGAGTATGCCCTTTATATTAGGTGCTGTGAAACACAGGCAGGATAAGGTTGCTGCAGTCATCTTGTTTGTGGGCTTCCTAGAGGCACCTGGTTGGCCACTGTGTGAACAGACTGCTGGACTTGAGGGCCTTGGTCTGATCCAGCATAGTTTTTCTTATGTTCTTATGAAAGGTTTCAAACAGGCCATTAGGACACAAATGCCATGTATAAAACAAAGTCAGATGGCATTAAAAATGGCTTTGGAGGACCAGTCCACACAACCTGCGCACCATGCAGGTTAGTCTGTTGCTGCCAGCACAGATCCCATCAGTGTATATGTGAAGTTGAGATTTTTTGCCCCAATATGCATCACTTTACACTTGTTTACATTGAATCTGTTTTTTCTAACTTGATTTAAGAAGCTGGTCATTATCATTAAAGCTCATTATTACCTGGAACCCACATATCTAAAGGATTAACTCTCTGTATGAACCATTCACCAAGTGTGCTCCTCTCACCAAATCCTCCTCCTATGGGAGATCCTCCATAGAGAAAAGATCCAGATTTGCCCATGCCCCCCAGCCATATGAAACAGTTTACCTAAGCAGGTCAGGAGGCTTTTCATATAAAAATGCTCCTGTTTGAAAAAGGACTGATGCTGAAAAGTTTTGAAGTGTGGAGGAGCCTGTTATTTGCAAAGTTTTGTTTATTTGATGGGTTAATAAAATGGTATTGCTGTAGGATATTACAATGGCTTAATGTTTTACATTTTATTTGGTGCTGTTGACATCTTTTGAGGGAAAGCAGGATACACATTTTTTTAAAAGAACTAATCAATAAAATGTCAGATTGCTACCAGGGCCATAACCAGCTTTCCTTCCTAGGTAGGACCACCATATTTCCAGCCATAGCTTCTAGGAACTGACTAAAAAACAATTATTTCTCCTTAACCAAAATCCTTTTTCCAAGGCCACAAGTCTATGTGATTTTAGTGTTTATGAACAGTGTTATAAATATGCATGTTAAATAAGTACAGAGTTTTTAAAGTTTAGAAGCATTTATGTACTTATGATAAACACCTTGCTTACATAAATAGTAATTTCTTTGTTATCCCTGTTAATTAGGTTCCCTCAGCCAGGAAACTTCTATCAATTAGGGTTCTTATCACCCTAGTAGGTAAGGGCTGCTGGGAAGAGACAGACTCCAAAGTTTTACTGATACAAATAAAGCAGTTTCTTGCTTAGATATATTGAATGCCACTTAAGTGGGACTCATTTTAAACCAATCATAATACAGTTTCCCACACATATTCATAACCAAAAAGGGATAACAATGATGTCACCTTACGCTATCTTGTTCTCTGAATAGTTGTAAGTGTCAGATGACTATATGTACACATATGGATTAAGCACCCTAGGAGTGAAAGTGATTTGAAAACAAGGGGTTATGAATATGGTTGCCAACCTCTAGGTACTAGTTGGAGATCTCCTGCTATTACAACTGATCTCCAGCCGATAGAGCTCAGTTCACCTGGAGAAAATGGCCGCTTTGGCAATTGGACTCAATGGCATTAAAGTCCCTCCCCTCCCTCCACAGGCTCCGCCCCAAAAATCTCCAGGTATTTCCCAACCCAGAGCTGGCAACCCTAGTTATGAACCATTATATTTGTTTGTTTGTTAAAACAGGCAAGACACTTTCCTGGGAGCAAGCCACATTGAACAACATAGGACTTACTTCATAGTAGACCTGCTTAAGATGACTCTCATAAACACTGAAAACACAAGACTTCCCAATCTGTTTATCAATGCCATCTGGCATTGCTTGGCAAGTATGAAAAGGTAAACACCCAAATTGCATTGAGTCTTCAACCTGCAAGGAATAGCACTTCTTTAGCCTGGTAAATGTTTAAATAACTTCCTTTCTAGGATGTATATATAGTTTTAAAAGATGACAGTTGGAACTATATTACAACCAGGAGTAGCTGACTGAACATTTACAGAACACAGTAAAACAAGTATTTTCATTATCCAGTTGTAAATGCTTTCTTTCCTCATGTGTTCATGTACATAATATATTCATTTGTTTCGCTTTGTATTTAATTTTCTATGCCTATTTGATTATTTTGCAAATAAGAATCAATAACACAGAATACCTATGAGTTTCAGTATGTAACAGTGAAATAGAAGCCGCAATACAGCTGCAGACTATGGAGACAGTTTTACGTATGTGAGACCATTATAAGAGTAACAGAACAGAAAACTGCTGGAAGCATAAGCTATAAATTAAGTCATTGTTTGCATAATAGGTAAGGATTTAAGGGAAGATGACTGGGGAAAGCACTGGCAAACCACCCTGTAAACAAAGTCTGCCTAGAAAACGTTGGGATGTGGCGTCACCCCATGGGTCAGGAATGACCCGGTGCTTGCACAGGGGACCTTTACCTTTTTAAATGATTCACAAAGCTATAGTGCATGAATCCATAAACATGAAAAATTAGAGGCAATATTTAGATGAACTCCCTTATCTACAGCAACTACTATATTGGTGTTCCTCCACTATCCCAGGAAAAATTGTTCCAAGGAATGTCACCTGCATCTTTCTCAATAAAGTGACCACATAATGTTCTATGAAACTCCTAGGGACAAACTAGACATTATGTCCCCCATGAATTGGGACATGACATCAGAGGACTAATGTTCTCAAGCATTTGACGGGTGTGTGTGTGAGAGAGATTTGGCTTTGGCACGTGATGTGGGGAAGGAGGTAGGGCTGTTGAAAAAAAATTCGGTAAAATTCGGATTTGGCAAAATTCAGCCCGTTTTTATTCGGAAAATGCCAAAGTCTGAACTCCCCCACTTCAGGTCCGTGCAATTCGGCATGAGGTCCGGAGTTCGGGGGAAAATTCGGCCGAATAAAGCCATTAAAATCACAACCGCACCTTTCCGCGGCTCCAGGGGGGGCATTTTTGGAGTAGAGGTCCCAAACTTTCAGCATAGCTTCAAAGGACCCTTCTTGCAATATTCCCAATTTTTGTAAAGATTGGATCAGCGGGGGCTGAGATATGGGCCCCGAAAGGGGTCCCCCCTCCTTAATGTGCATTTGCAATTAGCAGAGCTGGCTTGCCGCCCACTCAAAGCTCCCAGCCCCGACAAACAGCTGAGCTGCAGGGAGCAAGGGCGGGGCAGGTGCGAGGAAGTTTGCAAACCATGAAAAGCAACAGAACCATGCAAACCATCACATTTGCAACCATGCAAAGCAACACCTGATGCCTGGGAGTTTGCGAACCATGGAAAGGGACAGAAGAAGTTTGCAAACCATGCAAAGCAACATGTTTGCAACCATGCAAAGCAACACCTGACACCTGGGAGTTTGCAAACCATGGAAAGGGACAGAGGCATGCTAGCTAAGCATCAGGAGCAGGAGGGGGTAGAATTTCCCCTTTTGCATCGGACTCGGGACCAGGCAAATGCATTCTTTAAGTCACAATTTGAAAACAATTTTTGAGCAAGCATCAAAATAGACCTAACCGATCTTATGAATGAGGGAAAACCTGAGGACACACAACTGAAGCCCCCCCCTCAAACCAAGGAGAGAGAGACTCGAGGGGGCACACACCCCAGACAGAACGGGCGAAAGCCCCCTTTGTTTTTCCCCCCATCCACAGAAACTGCTCCCTCCCCCCATACACACAGACTCTGCTTCTCCCCCCCCACACACACACAGGAGAAAAATCATAGATTAAAGCCCCAAAAGGGGTCTTACTGTGGATGTCTTCTGTTCCATCAGGAGGGACTGGGAGGACTGGATAATCCAATATGATTCCATTTAAGCACGGGAGGTTTTGCCGTGGATTTGCCGCTCTCGAGATGCACACAGGATTGGTTGATCCCATTCATCCCAATAGGGAAAAGGGGGGACCCCATATCTCGGGACCCAATGTTTACAAAACTTGGGGGTTCTCGCAAGAAGGGTCCTTTGAAGCTCCGCTGAAAGTTTGGGGTCTCTACCCCCAAAAATGCGCCCCCTGCAGCCACGGAAAGGAGCGAATGTGCACAAGCACACACCCCTACGGGGATTTCTCTCACACACACAAACAGATACTGTCTCTTTCTTTTCCTGGGCTGCGCAGCAGCTGGGCTCATGCACTCAATCGCTCAAACTGATTGGCCAGAAGAAGACCCAGCTTGGCCACCGATTGGCTGCAGGAGAATGCTGCTTACTAACTGATGGTTATGCTGCTGCGCCGAACCCTGAATCTGCTGAATTTATTTGCCGAACACCCTGAATTCGGCTCCCCGTTTTCCCGCCTTTTTTTAGTTTGGTTCCACATGGGGATGTGTGTGTGTCCCTATTGGGCAAGCTGTGAGGTTCTACATGTTGAGGCTCCTCCTCTCTACATGCTGCACTCCTTAGATGAACTGGGTCCCAAAGTGCTTGGGGACAAAGTGCTTAGAAACACACATTTATTTTGTATCATCAGATGTTCAGAGACAAAACTTCTATTCATACTGTGATTATAGGGGGCAAATACAAAACTAAACAACATTTTGCACCTTTTATTTATTTAATAGATTTTTATTCTTCCATTATTTAAGGGACTAAGGATAGTGTATACGGTTCTCTCCACCCCCCACCCCCCCCATTTTTTTAACATAACCCGGTGAGATATGATAGGCAGCGAAATGGAGAGTGAATTGTCTAAGCCTCAAGAAGCAGAATAATTCACTGGTGGATCAAGCTGTCTTGCCACTGAAATTTCCTGCCCAGAACCTCACTGCTGCTGCCCACCCAGGATCAGATGAGATAACCCTCCCTACTTTAGCTGAAACCCAACATGATCCAAGGTTGACTCTGTCAATGTACAAAAATGTACACAAGCTTGTGCAGTAATGTGCAAGGCAGCAAGCATTTTCTTTACAAACAACAGCTCCCAAGTGGTTGTAACATATTTTAAACTACTGGATTCAGAAACCTCTTTAAATTAAATTCTCTCATAAAGACTAGCAGCAACCCATTGCTGAGACTGTGTCATGTAGTAGAAGTAACAGCAATGACCTTAATTTGCCATAGAGATATTTGATGGGTAGAAAAGTCTGCTCTGCTAATATTTTTGAAGCTCTATATACTGCTCAATGAGTGAGAGGTCTTAAACCCAGAGGCACTGTATTAATTACAAAGGGATGTTTAATGAAGAAGGCCATAATTATCTAACCTTGTCATCAATAGAATTAACAAGCCTCGATAATGAAGGAAACTTACAAAGCAAAGAGACTTCCAAGGCAAATGGGCTCATACAATCCTTTTAATGTGTGTGTGTGTGTGTGTGTGTGTGTGTGTGTGTGTGTGTGTGTGTGTGTGTGTCTAATTCTCTGTGTGTATAAATGGACCAACACGACCTGGAGGCTGAATATAAAACATCTAAAATGCCAGATGTTCATACATTTGGATTATTAGTATTAATATATTAATAGAAGGTGAGAAGGAAAGTTAATCAATTTAATGTGTGAAACTAAACTAAGCAAAAATATGGCTTTCTATATAAAAACAAAAATGGCAAGATACTGATATCTTATAACATTAGCAGCTCTGGATGTGTACAAACAGATTTGAACGAGATTTAGCCAACATATAGCAACGTGTTTCATGAGCCAGCATTCAGAATCCTCAATTACTTTTTTCAAAGATACTCATATCCCAAGGTGGGCCACAACACAGCATTAGCAGCTTTACAGTCAATTTGCTGACTTACTTGAGCTATAGATTTCCTTAGTAAAGAGATTTTTTTTTAAAAGAAAAAACCCTCCTCAATTGCCTCAAAAGTACTAGATATACTTTGAATTCAACACACCATCAAAAACATAAGGCATTGTTTCAGAAATCTCATGTCTCCTTGAAAATATATGCAAATGCATGTGTATAACAAAGCAATTTACATGTATCCAAAGCCTCAAACTGAGTGTATTTGCTTTGATCAAAATGGATAATGGGATTTATCTGTAGGACATAAAAACAACAACGTCTTCCTTCAAGAAAACAGCAGTGGTTTAACATTACTGTAGTGAAACCTTTTCCCACTGTTGCTTTGGTTTTTGAAACACGGTTAGGATTCTATAAACATTTTGTTAATAATCTCTTTTTTCCTAGGGTTTTATACTTTGCAGCATGAAGTGTCTTTGTAGACTATAAATTGATATGAGAAAACATGAGTGTTTGCCCTGGAACACTATTTGAGAGACGGTGTGCTGAAATTCAAAAAGGTTTTAAAGCAGAGCAAAGTATAGCTTTCCAGGAGGAATAGAAAGTAAAACTGCAAGCAATTAAAGGAAATTAATCTAAAAAAAAATTGGGGGGTTACCAAAAGCAACCCTCTTCTGAAAGCTTGCCTGCATTGTTATCCAACCAGCCACAGAAGCATTTTATGTTTTGAATTACCTACCAAGGAGAAAATATGACCATTAAGGACCACCTCCTCCTGTATGAACATGCCACTTGAATTAAAGCTGGCAGGAGATATGCTTATCCTACGTGCCTCTCTTTCTGAAGTAAAAAGGGTGGCAGCCTGACTTTTCGGTGGCAGTGCCTCAGTAATAGAAGATCCTGCTCTCACCAGCTCACCTCGCACATAGGATTTAAAAGTTACAGGTGTCATGTGAAAACTTTGTCCAGGTGTTCTGTTGAATAAGAACCATCTGTAGGTTGTTCTGCTATGTGCCCTAAATGTCTGGATAAATCTACTGAAAGCTGCAAACAATGTATTAGTCTGATAAATAACTTCAGCATCCAGTTCATTCAATATACTGTTGGTTTTAATGATTTTAATATTATTTTATGCTGCTGTTGATATTGATATTTATTATATTAGGCTTAATTGGGGGGTTTTAAAGTAATTTTTGCTCTCTTTTTTAAATATGCCATTGGTGTACACTGCTGGGGATGTCTTCTTGAAGAAATGGCTTTTTATTTTAAATGATATCTAATTCTGAACATAGTCCTTGATTGCAGATCAAGAAGTCTACACCATGAAGCCATGTACAGATGAGGGATTTCCCAATAAACACAGGGGAAATCCTAGATTTGCAGAAAAATCTGAATGATAAACATTGAGCAGGAATACACTGCTCATCCAATGTCTCTAAGTACAGTGTCTCCTACACTGTGCTTATTAGAAATCTATTCTTTTTATAGTTATCAGTTTACACTTTGTAATCCACTTTGCATCTCAGACCAGTGAGAAAGATGGACTACCAATCCTGTGCATAAATAAATTAATTTAGAACACCAGAGTTAAAGAACAAATGAGATCCTGAGATGTGATTTTTGTCAGATGAGCTGCCGTTATGAGGAGTTGCCAGCAATCTCCTTAAACAATGCTGCTGCAGCAGCTGGAGAGAAGGAGGAGGTAGCTGCAGCATGATGAGAAGAAGCAGGGGGACTGCAGGGACGGCAGAGAGAGGGCGAGGGAGATGATGGCAAGGCTGGGGAGGGAGAAATAGGCAGTAGGGAGGAGGAATAAAGTTTTCCTCCCCTGCTTTTCTACCTCTTTCCCTCCTTTCTGGTATCCAAACCTCTTACTGTACCACACAGTTGATGGGGTGTCTGGGTCAAAGGTGCTTTCCCCCTCCAACCCACCCCCATCAGCCAGCCAACAGTGGCAGCATCTTGGAGCTCAGAGTACCTTGGGATGCTTGGAGCAGAAAGAGTGTCCTGCATGCTGTCTGTTTGCAGCCTCTCACCACTGCTGCAGGCCAACTGATGGAGATGACTTAGAGAGGAAAACATTTCTGACCCAGACACCAGCCAGCTGGGCGGGCGGGGGGGGATTGGCATGAGACTTAATATTGAGGGAAGAGGGGGGAGCAATGGTTGCAGGGTAGAGAGAAACCAGCAGTGGGGAAGATAAAGAGAGAAAAACTGCCATGGGGTGATAAGGTGCAAGCAAGAGGAGGAGGAGAAAAAGAGGAGGAAGAGGAAGAGGAGGAGTTGGGTTTTTTATACATTGGTTTTCTCTACCTTTAAGGAGTCTCAAGCAGGCTTACAATCGCCTTCCCTTCCTCTCCCCACAACAGACACCTTGTGTTGTAGGTGGGGCTGAGAGAGTTCGGAGAGAACTGTAACTAGCCCAAGGTCACCCAGCAGGCTTCCTGTGTAGGAGTGAGGAAACCAACCCTGTTCACCAGATTAGAGTCTGCTGGTCACTTCGAGGAGTGAAAATCAAACCTGGTTCTCCAGATTAGAGTCCACTGCTCCTAACCACTACATCACACTGGGAAGGAAGCAGCACCAAGGCTATAGCATATCCCTCCATCACAAGTCCTCACGGGTGTCCCTCCTGTAAGACTTCATTCACCTGTTGCCAGTCCTATTTTTCCTTCTATTCACTTTTAATCTACTTGTCGGAAGATTAAACCAATTAGCTCAGATTAGGGTTGCCAACCTCCAGGTACTAGCTGGCAATCTCCTGTTATTACAACTGATCTCCAGCCAATAGAGATCAGTTCAGCTGGAGAAAATGGCTGCTTTGGCAATTGGACTCTATGGCATTGAAGTCCCTCCCCTCTCCAAACCCCGCCCTCCTCAAGCTCCACCCCAAAAATCTCCCACTGGTGGCGAAGAGGAACCTGGCAACCCTAGCTCAGATCCAGAGCCGTTTGCCGGATCCTATGCCTATATGTCAATTTATGGACAGAGGGAAAATATTATTCCGTTTCCAAGTACCAAAGTAAAAATCTGAAAATCATGCACTACACTACTGAGGTTTGGGAGGGAACTGTGCAAACAGCAGCCATATATCTCCCTTTCGCATAGTATGTCTTCGTAGAACTTATCTGAATGCCTTCCAAATGCATGTATCTGTTTCACATGTATGCCTGAACACAGCTTTTGACAGTGGGGGAAATGAATAATTTCACATGCATAACTACCTTGCCACACAGTTAATTGCAGCAGGATAAAAAAGAGATAATGAATGGAAATAACTTTCATTTTAATAATGCATGCAGCAGAAGCATCCTACTCAATATGTATGGGCACATATTACATCAGTACACATCTCTTTGCTAGACGTGCCACCTGGGCAAATGATTGGACTAAAAAACCTAATCAAGACCAAGATGTCTTTTGGCTTATCAGATCACTTCAACTTATTGTCATTGCAATTGTATGAAAATTAGACTTTAGTAACAAGGAGAGAGAAGCTGGCACATTATTTGCCATCTTCAAGGATGCACAGCAACACTGTCATCCTGCTTTCAGACAGGCGCCCCAGAAATTCAGCAATAGCCTAGGTACAGATGAATCCTCCGACAGCTCTGACACTTCCATTTTCACCTCCTCAGAAGTGATGTTCCTTATCATTAACGCAGCTCTACTCTATAATTTGTGTTAAATGACTACCATTGATGAAGCTGAAGGAAATAGCTTCCAAACTTTTATTTTGACCTTATAAAGTCAGCTAATTGGCAAGGAGCCTTCAGGGTAGGTTAGTTTCTACTGGGCTGAAAGCTATAATCAGAGCTATAAGATTGTGCTAAGAGGTTCCATATGCTTTGCATTCAAATGGTTCATGTTCCAGAATGTGACTCAGTACCAGGGCCGGATTAAGACCTTTAGAGGCCCTAAGCACTTAAAAGATTTTGGTGCCCCCATATATATATATATGTAAAAAACACCAATTAATATTAAATTATTTAATAATGTTTTAAAGATAAAAAATAATATATTGAGCCTAGTGTGATTTAGTATACTCAAAAGGCATGATCTTGCCCCCACTTTCTGCAAGAAGCACAGGCTGCATTCATATTCCGGGGGAGGGGGGTGTCCCAGATTGTATTCATTCTAGAAGTGGAAAGGGACGGGGCAGGTAGATAGGCAGGGCAGTTCCCAAAGGGTCACCTGGTACCAACAACTGTAATGGAAACTGCTGGAACCAACCAGCTATTATGTGCTAGTCTTGTATACTATGGTCTAATAATATGAATTACCTCACTCTTTCTGATTTGGGCTTCCTGAACACTTTAGGCCAAATATTGAGGGTTTCAACTTTGAGGACCCTACAGGGTATATATGAACATCATATATACATGAGGATAGGCAGGACTTAGGCAAAAAAAAAGCTTGAGTATGGAACATAAGGGGCTGGTTGTGTTGTTCTGAAGTCTGCAAACTTCACATACATGCAGCACAACAGGTAATAAATTCCAGGTGTTGGGAGGAATTGCGTGCAGCTGTGCCCATCCAGTGCTGAGTGTGTTTATACATGCATAAATCATTGCACCATGTGCATATTGGAATGGGAACTTTTTTTTTGCTACAAACAATTACAAAACACCAAGAATCATTTGTAGCTACCAGCTTTTACATCTGTTTCTTATTTCTAAGAAGTTTGTTATCTGGCAGTTTTGACTTTTAATTTTAAAGAAGTAAAACTGCCTTTGAGATAAGGGTAGACATGGCAATAAAAGTGTTTTTGTTTTTTGCTGAAATTCTTTGTAGTACAAAATAACAGAACAGCAGATGGTCAGTGATAACACAAACTCTGAGCATGAAAGGCAGCGGTTGAAAAAGAGGAAAGTTGCCTTCTTTTAAAGATAATATAAATACTCTCCAATGATGAGCTGCCTTCTACCAAGCACTGCTCTCTTCATTTTAAGGCACAAAAGTTGCTTGTACAAAATTTGGCTCTGGAGTTGTGTTGCCCTAACAACAGGCCCAAAAAAGCAGCCGAGGACAGCGCTAGCCATTTTTATTTCTGAATCCCCATGAATCACAGCAGCGTGACTTGAACTGGACCAAAATGAGAGTAAGAACAAACAGAGACCAAGGAAATATGCAAGCAGCTCAATGTTGTAGCCAACTTTCCTTATTAAGTAAGTCTGCCAGGCAGGCTTCAAACAAGTGAATGGAGAGTTTAGTGGTTTCCCCATAAGTAACAGAAACTTCTAGAAACCTGTTGACAAGCCCATGTGTTAGCCCACTGCAGAAATATAAAAGCTTTATGAAGTGCTGTTTTCACATCCAGAAGTTTATAATGTATTGTACACATCTCTTAAACCATGGTACCACCTAAACCCTTCAAGCAGCCTCTTAAAGTCATAATCTGAAGAAGAATAAGAAGAGTTGGTTTTTATATGCTGATTTTCTCTACCTTTTTTAAAAGGCGACTCAAACCGTTGTATAATCTCCTTCCTTTCCTCTCCCCACAACAGACGCCTTGTGAGGTAGGTGGGGCTGAGAGAGCTCTAAGAGAACTGTGGCTAGCCCAAAGTCACCCAGCTGGCTTCATGTGGAAGAGTGGGAAATCAAACCCGGTTCTCCAGATTAGAGCCCACCGCCGTTAACTACTACACCAAGCTGGCTCTCCCAGCAGAAAAAGAGCAGGAAAAGTTGGGTGATAACAGTGACAGCGAGCTTGAATGACGAGGAATCTTGCCATCTCAACCCTTTTGGCTACCACTTCACAAGAAAAAAAATCAGAAATTTTACTACTTACCGTATATACTCGCGTATAAGCCGAGTTTTTCAGCCCCAAAAAAGGGCTGAAAAAGCCGGCCTCGGCTTATACGCGGGTCAATATGGTAGAGGGGGGAGGGAGGAGGGAGGGGGGAACTTACCGCCGCCATCTTTTCCAGGCCGGGAGCGGCCTCCAGAGGCCCCCTGCAGCCGCGGGGAGGCCGCTCAGCCGCCCCCACCGCCTTCTCCCGGCTTGGAGCGGCCTCCAGAGGCCCCCTGCGGCCGCAGGGAGGACGCTTCGCTGTCCCCGCTGGGCCCGCACCACTTACCGCCACCAGGAGCGGCCTGGGGGGGGCTCCTACAGCTGCAGGAAGGCCGCCCCCGCCGGATCCGCTGCTTCCCGCCGCCAGGAGCCCAGAAGGTAAGTCTGCGGTGGGGGGAGGTGTTATAAGCCGACCCTCGGCTTATACTCGGGTGCCTAATTTTTCCCCATTTTTGGGGAGAAATTAGGCACCTCGGTTTATACGCGGGTCGGCTTATACACAGGTATATACGGTAAGAAAAGTTCTCTATCTTACTTTGATGGAAGCTGTTATGTCACAAATGTAAAACCCCACTTTTAAAAAAATCACACGAATAAACTGGGGGGAAACCAGTGCTCCAGTCACACAGTGCAAATGTGATCTCACTTTGGCTACAGCCCTGAACCAGGCACATGGGAATGAAAGAAAACATAATTGGCTCACTAACCTTAAGGTGAAATATAAATATCTAAAGACATTCTGGTTATGAATTATACATTAATGTGATTATGATTGCCTATGTCACAATGCCACTGGGAATTCTGTTTGATGGTGATGAAGCTCTTGATAAAGAGCAGCCCTAATGTCACAGATGGGCAATGCATGGGGAAGGCCCTCTTGTAGCCACTGGCACGACTACTCAAGTCCTCCTCTAAAGAAAAGGCAAAGGAAGGAGCAGGGATGCTCCATCACCATCTGTTCACATCACAGTTTGATCAAAAATTGCAAGGGGTGCCCTCAAATTCTCCAAAGATGTTCAAAATGAGGGTGCAAATGCTCAGCACAAGTGTATTTTCACATTACCTTTTGCAACCCCATCCCCTTATCAGTCATCTTTGTCACATGTTAGAAAATCATAGAATCATAGAATCATAGAGTTGGAAGGGACCACCAGGGCCATCAAGTCCAACCCCCTGCACAATGCAGGAAATTCACAACTTCCTCCCCCTCCACACCCCTAGTGACCAGAAGATGGCCAAGATGCCCTCCCTCTCATCATCTGCCTTAGGTGACAGAATCAGCATTGCAGACAGATGGCTATCTAACCTCTTCTTAAAAACCTCCAGGGAAGGAGAGCTTACCTCTGAGGAACCGCTCTAACTGTTAGAAAATTTTTCCTAATGTCTAGACGGAAACTCTTTTGATTTAATTTCAACCTGTTGGTTCTGGTCCGACCTTCTTGAGCAACAGAAAACAACTCGGCACCCTCCTCTATATGACAGCCCTTCAAGTACTTGAAGATGGTTATCATATCCCCTCTCATATTCTCCTCTTCAGGCTAAACATACCCAGCTCCTTCAACCTTTCTTCATAGGACTTAGTCTCCAGACCCCTCACCATCTTTGTTGCCCTTCTCTGGACCCGTTCCAGCTTGTCTACATCTTTCTTAAATTGTGGTATCAATAAAACAAAAGTGCTGTTTTGAGGCTGCTTGGGTATGGTTGGGAAGAAAATAGCCTGGTTTTTACCTCTGTATTCTTGCCTTGTATATTTTGCTTGGCCGGTGTTGTGTTTTTCATTCATGCCATCATTTGGGTCTGACTGCAAATACTCTGCATGTGTGTATTCTTGCATTGCTTTCCCTGTAGCTTCCCTTCTTCCCTTCCTCCCAATCCTTCCAATACACCTTACAAAAATAATAATATTAACTCTCAAAAGATAGGTTTTCCTTGACAGTCTCAATCCTGTTCATGTGGCGAGGAAAAATTGCATGGATTATCTGTTTAATGTTCCAGCTTTCCTCATTTTGGCTCCTCAATAGGGTCATGCAAAAAAAAACAAAAAAAAACCCCAACTCGGTAAATTTCGGGTTCAGGTTTATTGGGCTTAATTTGGGGGTGGGGGTAAACCCGGGATAAGCCGAATACCTATACCAGTAAAGGGGTATTTTGGCTTTATTTCTGGGTTTACGAAAAAATTCAGGTCCATTATAGTCTGTGGGGATTTTTTTCAAAGATCCTGTGGGGGCATTTTGGAGGTAGAGTCACCAAATTTGCAGCATAGCTGCAAGTGACACTCCTTAGATGATCACCAAAGTTTGGTGAACTTTGGGACAGGGGGTCCAGTTTTATGGGCCAGCAAAGGGGTCACCCCCATCCTCCAGGCATTTGTGAGCCGAGCTGTCCATCGGTTTTCAGGTACAGAAGTTCAGCATTGCCGAGGAGTGGTGGAAAGACCTGACTGGCAGGCTGGCACCTCAAAGTCTGGGGGCTCCCTTCATATCTGGGGTGCATAGCATGAGGTCCATGCAAATGAGCTTCCAAACAGAAGAAAAAGGCTTAAATGCAAGAAAAATAAGGCACGGAAAACATTTCTTTTGGTGGCAAATGACATCCTGTGAAAAGTCCTTTATTATAGTTATCAAAAATCTGATTTCATGAAACAGTCATGGTGCAGGGAAATGAAGCTACTACTCAGAATGACCTTTGTTATGAAAGCAGGTTTTTATGGGGGGGGTGATATCGGAGCCAGCCACAGGGGCTGTTCTGAAGGAGACTGCTCATCCAGGCAGGTGAGGAAGTCTTCTTCGGAAGCCTGGTGGTGTGAGCAGCTGTTGAAGCTGGTTCTTTTGGTATATCTCTCCAGACAGGACTGGTGCGGGGACAAATGCACTTGACTGGGAAGTATGAAGGCAATGAAAGCCAAAGTTCACGTATCACCTGGAAATCACTATCCCAATCTTAGGTAGCAGATCTCTATAAGTAACAAAAGTGAAGCTCTTGTTTTCTGAAGCATAGATTGTGACTTTTACAATGCAATCCTAAGGAGAGTTATTCTAGTCTAAAATAGGGCTGTCGATTCGGTTCAACCGAACCGAATAAACAGCCGAATTTC
Organism: Euleptes europaea; assembly: GCF_029931775.1. Taxonomy (NCBI): domain Eukaryota; kingdom Metazoa; phylum Chordata; class Lepidosauria; order Squamata; family Sphaerodactylidae; genus Euleptes; species Euleptes europaea. The sequence continues at coordinate 67,325,068 of NC_079313.1, read as the reverse complement.
CCCCGATTCGGCGGTTTTCAGTTCGGATGGTACCGAATTCAAAAAAGGCGGGAAAACGATACGCCGAATTCGGTGAGTTCGGGGCGATTGCCAAATAAATCTGGCAAATTCGGGGTATCTGAATCAGCAGCATAATTGTCAGTTAGTAAGCAACTAGCAGCATTCTCCCGCGGCAAATCGGTGGCCAAGCTGGGTCTTCTTCTGGCCAATCAGTCGTGGTTGAGTGTATAAGCCCAGATGCTGCGCGGCCCGGGGACAGAAAGAGAGAGCGTCTGTTTGCGTGTGAGAGAGATCCCTGTGGGGGGGGGGTGCGTGTGCACATTGGCGGCATTCCACGGCTCCGGGGGGGCATTTTTGAGGGTAGAGGTCCCAAAATTTCAGGGTAGCTTGAGGGGACCCTTCTTGCAAGAACCCCCAGGTTTTGTAAAGATTGGGTCAAAGGGTCCCAAGATATGGGGCCCGGAAGGGGTCGCCCCCCCAAACAAATCGCCCACAGGAATAAAGCCACTTAAAGCACATTGGCGGCATTCCGTGGCTCCGGGGGGCATTTTTGGGGGTAGAGGTCCCAAACTTTCAGGGTAGCTTGAGGGGACCCTTCTTGCAAGAATCCTCAAGTTTTGTGAAGATTGGATCTGAGGGTCCCAAGATATGGGGTCCCCCCCCAACTGCCCATTGGGATGAATGGGATCAGGTGGTCCTGAATCTGCATCTCTACAGAGCGGCAAATCCAAGGCAAAACCTCCCATGCATAAATGGCCAGAGAGTCGTGTGAGATCCTGAGCAGCTGCTGCTGCCCTGCTTCTGCTGGAACAGAAGACATCCACGGTTTGACCCATTTTGGGGCTTTTATCTATAACTTTTTTCCTGTGTGCGGGGAGGGGAAGCAGGTTCTGTGTGTGCGTGTGAGGGGGGAAGCCAAAGTGGGGTGAGTTTGATTGCCTCTGTATGGGACTGTGCTTTCTCCTGTTTTCATCGGTTGCCAACTTTGTCTGGAGTTAACTGTGGGTCAGTGAGTCTCTCTTGGTTGGCTGCTATTGTTGCCAATGGGCTGTGCAGCCCCTTCTGTTGTTTCTAATGGGCTAGCCTGGCATTCGTTTTAGTGCATCCCCTGTAATGTATTTTCAATGGAGTCAATGCAAGTCAACCGACATTCCCCTCTCCCATTTTCTTCAATGGGCTGTCTCCAATGGGCTGATTTGTCATTCCTTTTAGTACATCCCTTTTAATGGCTTTATTCCCCTGGGCCGGGGTAATGGTACGGCCCAACTGCCGAGAAGCGTCCCCTCAAGCTACCCTGAAAGTTTGGGACCTCTACCCCAAAAAATGCCCCCCGGAGACGCAGAATGCCGCCAATATGCTTTAAGTGGCTTTATTCCTGTGGGCGATTTGTTTGGGGGGGCCCACTCTTCCGGGCCCCATATCTCGGGACCCCTGACCCAATCTTTACAAAATTTGGAGGTTCTTGCAAGAAGGGTTCCCTCAAGCTACCCTGAAAGTTTGGAACCTTTACCCCCAAAAATGCTTCCCCGGAGCCGCGGAATGCAGCCAATGTGCTTTAAGTGGCTTTATTCCTGTGGGCAATTTTGGGGTGGGTGACCCCTTCCGGGCCCCATATCTCGGGACCCCCTCACCCAGTCTTTACAAAACATGGGGGTTCTTGCAAGAAGGGTCCCCTCAAGCTACCCTGAACGTTTGGGACCTCTACCCCCCAAAATGCCCCCCCCCGGAGCTGCGGAAAGGCATGAATGCATTTTTAATGGCTTTATTCGGCCAAATTTTTCCCCGAACTCGGAACTTGGCGCCGAATTCCACGGATCCGAATCAGGGGAATTCGGACTTCGGCATTTCCTGAATTAAAACAGGCCGAATTGTGCCGAATCCAAATTTTACCGAATTGTTTTTTTCAACAGCCCTAGTCTAAAACCTTTCATTTCAAAGGCTTAGGCTAGAGTAAATCTGCATAGGATTGCACTGTTAGTATGTAATGGTGTTATTTTTCTGCTTATCTAATCCATCCTCATACAGACTTTTTGATGTCATTACTGTTATTTCAACCTTTGCAAAATACGCAGATTTATGCAAGGCCACTAAGCTAATGACTGAGCCTCAGCTGACTTTTCAGCTGCAGTCCTTTAGACCCAAACCCAGTGCTCTGTATTGTGGAACACACTGGCCATACCAAGATAGCTTTTCATTGACTTCAGTACAGCTCGGGATTCATCCAGTTTGCTGAGTCCCAAGTATAAATTTAGCTATGCCTTAAGCACATTTATGATACCACTTCATCATCCCCTAAGCTATTCCACTTTCCAATAACTCTCTTTCGTTGGCTCTTAACATTTTCAGAGTAATCAAAGAGACAATTCATTCAAGGCATTAATATTTGCTCACTACAAAGAAGAACTTGCAGTATCATAATTCACCTGCATTCCACATGGCCGAGTGTATTCAGCAGGATACTGTTGACTACTCATGCATGGGCCTGGGTGTAATAATACATAACTGACTGTGCTTGAGTAAGCAAAACTTCATCAAAAGAAGATTTCTTCCTGACTGCTGTTGGTTTTCAGACACTTACAAATGAGAGGGAGCACTTGAATTTGTTACCTACACTAGAGTCTGAATGTATTTGCTCACATTCTTTGCTTTCCTGTTTTCCCATTGCAACATTATTCCTTGTAGCATTAGTACAAATTATTGGCTAATGACAGCAGCAGATGTACAACCAGACCACTATCCCACATCACCGTGTGCAAAATATTCCATTTATGAACTCATTTTTTTGTCAACAGTGCCGCTTGAGTGCTGCAGAACCAACTGATCACAAATATTTTAATATATGATATTGTTGATGGCTATTATTTATTATAGTTTAATCATCCTGTCATTCTTCCAAACAGTTCAGGGCAGCTCTTTATCTTCACGACAACCTTAGGAGGTAGGTTAGGCTAAGAAATAGTGGCCCAAGTTCAACCAGTGGGTATATAGCTAAGTGGAGATCTGAACCTGGGTCTCCCCAGTCCTAGCCCCAAACTCTAACTACTATACCACACTGGGTAAAATAGGATTCCAATATCTAGGCCCAACTCTACCTGTAGCATTAAGAGTTCTAGAGTACTGACAGCCCATTCCTGAGAATTGGGCCGAAACTCTTTAGGAGGAGGCGTGACCTCACCGCCAGTGTAATCGCGCGATTACACATACTTACGCTGGTGGCGAGGCCAGTCCCGCCGGCGGCCGAGCACTGTGGAACCACACCTCCCCCCTCCGCCGGCGCGGCCTCTCCGTGGTGCCGGCAACGGTGTGGAGAGGCCTCGCCGGCACAGGGAGGCATTCCGGGGGTGGGCCAGGGGGAGGAGCCGCCGGTTAGGCGGCTCCCTACCCTCTTTTGACCACTTCCGCCGGCACCGGGAATGACGGTTCTGCACCTGCTTTTTAGCAGGCGCAGCCTCGCTATTCCCTATGGGGCGAAAGGCCCCGGTTAAACAAAAATACCCCGCGAAACGGCTTTTTTTGTTGTTTAACGGCGTACGGGGAGTGGCTTAGGAAGAGGCGCCACTGCGCCTCTTCCCCGCCATCCCCATACACCTCAGCTCAGGAATGGGCTGTGAGAGGGTCGGCAGCAGCAATTCCCCCATGCAAGAGGTTTGATCTTTTTGCTGTTCTGAACTGTTTAAGACTGAAGACATGGTCTCCAGATCTGAAGCTGGCAACCTTTAGATCAAATATTAGTCCAATAAACGAGTATCCAAGTGTATTCTTTCACAATGTTTCAAGTGGGCTGCCTTGCTGTGCTTCATTACACAGATACCACAAATTATTTGGGAAACCTTGTTTATTTGAGAGGTTAATTTTGTCACACAACAGATTAATCTGTATCCTGTGATTTAAGTACTGGAAAACCAAAACAGTTATCAGTTAGATCATGACTAGTTAAAAACAAACAAACTCTGAACACTTACCCAGTGGTTTCAGTGGGCACATTTGTTTTTAAAGAGGGGAAACAAATGCACTTCAAAACCAGAACTGCAGATCTGGTGAAAAGAAATATTCAGTTCGAAGTGAGATGTTTCATTCTATTTCCTCTAAAATAGTAGTGAATTTCTCATATCCTGCCTTCAAGCTTTTTCCCCCTTTTTTGCTAACTCTCTTCTTTCATAAGTTTATGAAATAAACTTCTGAAATAAGTTTATTTATTGCATATATTATATTTCATAATGCCGTAATACAGAACAGAAGGGAGAAAGAAGGGTGTTTACAACAATTCATCAAAAGTAAAAGGGTGCTTTTTAGCTTTTAATTTTTTTTCATTCCAGTACATAACAAACCCTGTCCAGTGTTCACAACATGTTCAAATAATAAGCTATCCTGATTCATGCACCCCCTAAAGTAAATAGGAGCAAATTCTGCAAGGCAGAATAAAACAGCAGCCCCTTCATGTGTGTGAAGAAGCCTATGGTACATCTTTCCAACCTCTAGAGATCAAGCAGCAGACATGCTCCATTCCCTTAGTGTTTCACCAAGAACAGTGTAGTCCACAGTAATTTAAGAGTGAATTTTCAATTAGATACATTATTTATGGGGTACCTAGGAAATGTATAAATTTCTTGCTACCTTGTGGGAGTTCTACCTTTGAAACACATGTGCTCAGGGGGCTGTAGGGCCCATCTAGTTGCAACGCTAGCGATAAATAATCAGCTGTGTGTAGATATGAATACACACAACTACGGCAGCATTAAAATTCATGAGGGTTTCATGGCAAAAGCTCTCTGAGTGTTAGAGAGATGGTTAACTAGCATGGCTGTTTAGGATGCAAGTTCAATAATCAGAGGTTTGAAAAGGAGGAGGGCAATCCACAGGCATGGGTTAAAGGCAAAGATCTGATTTGCCCATTAGTTTAACTCCCAAAGGAACAGAGACGTCAAAGCTAATCCAGAGGTTGCCTTGCTACCAAAAAGAATGCGAAAATGACAATTTTAGTATAAAACAAGCAATTCTGAACTGTCACTGATGGAAACTATCCAACTGTTAGACAAACACCTGAGATTAGCTTTCATGGTCCCTCACCTAGGTTTGTTCTACTAACATTGGTTTCTATAGTGGGACATCTGGTCCCACAGTGGGAAGGTGATGGATTCTAACAATGGGATGCCGATATTTCAGGAAAATTGCCAGCAAGAACTCTTGTTTCACTTTTCCTTGTTGTTGTTTTGAAGGGACTTGCAGGAAATTAAATGCCGGGCATTTTGCCATCCAGAACTGTATTTGACGTGAAAAATTGTTCCTTGTCACCTATCGCTCCATGCAATTAATCACCACCTGAAAAGATAGGGCACCAGTTCCTTTCAAAGTGACATGAATGCATAACTATTTAAAGTCCACTGGACAAATTGGTGCCCTCGTATATTGTGGCCTTCCCTTTCAATTCATATCCAGGAGCAAAATCAACACATACAGTACTCAGCTAATCTGTCACCCGCGAAGTCAAAAGGGGTTTTAAATATACAGTGTTTGACTATACATCTTCCATTTGAGTACCTCCATTAAAACAGACATGGTTGTTCAGGATTTCCGTTTAACTGCATTTATTTGAAACCCACTAAAAATTCAGCTATTTCGATGGTTAGTATATAACTGACAGACTGCAAAATGTATCAAAGTAAAAGCAAAAAAAAACGAATGCATGAAATGTAAGGGAATATTAATATATAAATAATTTCAATGCTATTTGAACACCAGCTAGTATACTTCCTCCTCTCCAGAGCAATATTCAAGTCCAGTAGTGCCTTTTGTGCGTGTAAAGCAGGGGTGGGGAATGTCAGGCCAGGGGGCCGTTTAAGACCGTTGAAATCATTTGGTCTGGCCCTTCGTGGGTCCTGGCAGATCTCTAGCTCAGAAGGATCTAAGACTGGTGATCCGCCCCCTCCCGCGGACAGGAATAGCCTCTATTCAAGGCAGATGTGAGTTTGTTTTGCCGAGAAAAGGAACCTTTCCCTCCCCTTACAGAAGAGTCATTAGCTATGGAGCTGCTAGGACCACCCAAGAAACTGTGTTAACCCTTTCCCACCCGGGCCATGGAGAAATGTATTCCCTCTGTACTACAAGAGGGCTGGGGGCGGAAGTGGCAACAATGGAGGGGTTAAAGGGGGCAGGACCAGAATGCACTGGGGGGGGCGAGTTCTTAGCCAGTGTGTCCTCATTTCATCCCTGCAGGCGGAGGTAGCAGGAGCCGGCTGTAGAATATGGCCCAGACCCTGCAGAGCAGGAACAACCCTGGCATGCAGCTGGACGGCTACGCCTGGCTAGTGCAACAGACCATCCTGTGCCACCAGGTGGGCGAGTGCACCACCGGTTGGATGCCTGCCTGCTTGCCGCGCTGGGGGGGGGGTCATCTGGGGCAGCTGCCTGCCTGGGGCTTGGTCGGCTAATTTTTAAGTTGATAATTTTGTATGGCCCGTGAATGATGTTATAAATATCCAAATGGTCCTTGGCGGAAAAACGGTTCCTCACCTCTGGTGTAAAGTGTCAACAAGTCTCAGCCAACTTATAGCGACCCCTGGTGGGGGTTTTAAGGCAAGTGATTAATCAGAGGTGGTTTAGTAGCACCTTAGAGACCAACAAAATTTCCCAGTGCATAAGCTTTTATAAATCAAAGCTCACTTCGTCAGATACAAATAAGAATAAAGATCCATCTTATTTGTATCTGACAAAGTGAGCTTTGGCTCACAAAAGTGTCTGCGCTAGAAAATGCTGTTGGTATCTGAAGTGCTGTTGGTCTCGAGTTTTGTTCTGTTACTATAGACCAGGGGTTTTGTTCTGTTACTGTAGACCTTGGGCAGTTCATGGGAGGGAGGGCATCTTGGCCATCTTCTGGGCATGGAATAGGTGTCACTGGGGGCGTGTAGGGGAGGGAGTTGTGAGTTTTCTGCATTGTGCAGGGGGTTGGACTAGGTTACCCTGGTGGTCCCTTCCAACTCTATGATTCTATGATTCTAAGTCTCTTAAAGGGGAATTCGGTCTACAGTTCCAAGATGCATTTTAAAAAAAAAATCTTACAGTAAAGGAGTCTAGTTTAAATCCTCTTTCAAACCACAGGGCATTACTGCCCTTGAGGTAAATATCCAGTATGCTTCTCTTCTTGATAACACTTGATGTAATCTTGATGTAGAGGCAGTAATCTTTTCAATAGCAAAAAACTTCATCTGTTGTTCAGGGTGACTAGATGTTGTGAAATGTTTCACCAATGGCGGTGGCAGTCTCCTCAGCCTAAAGCAAGATTTATCTTTGCATACTCTGGTTTTAATGGCTTTACTGGTCATTCCCACATACATGAGATTGGAAGGACATTTCGAAACATGTATCTCTCCTTTCAAGCTGCAAATGTTTTAATACAGTAGCTCCTACTATTCAGTGAATCCTGAAATGTATCAGTCCTAATGCTAATGTTGCAAATACTACACCAGCCACATGGATAGTTACCCTTTAGAATCGTTTTCCCTCCACTTTACTCAAAGAAAAAGAGTTGGTTTTTATACTCCACTTTTCTCTATCAAAAGGTGTCTCAAAGCAGTTTACCATTATCTTCCCTTGCCCCCCACCAACCCACACAACAGGTACCTTGTGATGTAGGTGGGGCTGAGAAGGTTCTTAGAGAACTGTGATTAGCTCAAGGTCACCCAGCATGCTGCATGTGTAGGGATGAGGAGACCAACCTGGTTCACCAGATTAGAGTCCGCCGTTCATTTGGAGGAGAGGGGAATCAAACCCAGTACTCCAGATTAGAGTCTGCTGCTCTTAACCACTACACCACACTGTAGAATATGGTTTTTCCTTTTGGAATATCTGATAGAAATAAAAACCAGTCTTTTTGCAAAAATGCCTCAAATGCACTTGTAAGTGTTATCACATGTTAGTGGGATAACCATCCTATCTGTTTGTTTGTTTGTTTCTTATTTCAGGTGTGAGTAATGTTGGCCTATTGATAAATCAAGCTTAAAAAAAAATCCTTGTTTTAAAATTCTTGAAGAATAACATCTATCCTTAGTTGTGACTCTAAAATCATTGCCTGCCTGTGGAGGTCCATATCATCACTGTAATTCCGTCTGAATGTTACCATCTGTGCATAGTTTGGTAACTTCTTTTTCAAATGAAATGGATAGAAACTATCGCAAGACAAGAAGGAACAGGCATCAGTTGTTCTATATAGATCAGTGCTGATGTTCAACCCTACCCTTCTATGTCAAATAAATGAATCTTGAACTTATCAAAAGTCATTTCAGATTTTATGAATGATATTGACATGAATGATATTGACAATTGTCCAGACTTTAAAAGCAGTTATTGTGATCTTAGAATATCTCTTTCTTCAAGTCTATCCATAAACATTTTAGCAAGTTCAGGGGCAAATTTGCATCCCATTGCCATGCCTGAGATTTGCCAATAAAATTTATCCTGGAATTGGAATTTCCCCCCAAGACCCAACTAAGCTATATGCCAAAGGAATGAAGTAGAGGGATGTTGTATGTCTTCTCTCAAGTTTAAAATATACTCACAGCCCATTCCTGAGCTTGCCACTGGGACGAACAGCTTTTTAGCAGGCGCAGCCTCGCTGTTTTCAATGTGGCGAAAAGCCCCATTTAAAAAACATTGGGGAGGAAGGAGGGATCACTGAGGGAATGCTAAGTGAAACAAGAAAGTCTTTGCCTGCTGGTGGAAGATAGCAACAGAAAGGGACAGGAGAATCTCCCAGGGGAGCGAGTTCCAGAGTTTGGTGCCACTACTGAGCAGGGCACCAAACCAAGTCAGCACCAGAACCTTGAAGTATGCCCGGAAACAAACTGGAAGCCAATGTAGACGAGCCAGGAATGGAGTGAAACAGTCCCTATGACCCACTCCAGTCATCATCCTGGCTGTAGCATTCTGCACCAATTGAAGTTTCTGAACACTTTTCAAAAGCAGCCCCATGTAGAGCACATTGGAGTAATCTAATCTAAATGTAACCAGGGCATGTACCACAGGAAAGACCGCAACTGGCTAACCAGTCAAAATTAGTGAAAGGCCATCCTGCCCTCAGCTGCCATCTGCTTATCCAGCCGTAGGTCTCAGCCAAGGGCATCCCAGGACCTGTTCATTCAAGGAACAGCAGAAAAAATAGCAGCAGCGGAAATTGATTATATATAGGATACTGTTCCCTTTCCACTAATTACACGTAAATATCTTTATGCATGGCAATGCTCTTGCATACACTTCAGAAAATTATAATTTCTGCTAATAATGATTGTATTCCTCCTCCTAACTTAAATTAACAGCACTTGTAGCATACCAGTAGCATAATAGCTACTGTCTAAAAATGGCCATGCATAGGAGGTCTATGAAACACTGTTCTGCTGCTACACATCAATCATTAGTCTGGCACCAAGTTCTCTGTAAATGCTCCAATGCACTTTGCCCGCCTGAAGGATACATAAAAGAAACAGCAAAGGTTCTGGAAGGAAGCCGTTAAAGCTGTTAGCTAAAATTGATTATGTTTGATCTAAGAGCAGAAGAGAGCAATATGCTTTTCATTTGTTTATACAGTGAAAATTCTTTGTATGCCATAAACTCTGTTTATTTTATAAAAATGTAGATCCTCTTGTTATAAATGGGAGACAAAGTTCCTCACTAATTCAGGTGTTCAAAGAGACTGTGGCAGTTAACGCATGGCTGTGTTCGGGTTTGTCCTTGTCCTATCCCATGCCTTTGAATCTCACGTTCAAAAAATTGAATGCATGGGGACAGGGACAAACAAATGAGGGAGGGGCAGCAGCAGTGGTAGCTCTTTTTTGCCCCCATGCCTCTCTCTCCCCCTCTCCTCCTGCCCCTGTGGCCTCCTCCACCTCCCCCCAGTACCAGCCGAGGTTTCAGCCCACAGCCTCACATCAGCCTGCAGCATGCAGCCAGGATCCCCACAGTCGGAGACGAAACGGCTGCAGCTCCTTCCAGCACCAACGGCGCATGCTTCCAGCCGAAGCACACCGGGTCACATTTGCTGGGTGGAGGCAGCAGCAACTGGAAGTGGGTGGTGTTGGTGCTGAAAGGAGTCGCTTTGCCTACGTCTGTGGGGCTCTGGGCTGCGGGCTGATGTGAGGCTGCGGGCTGAACCCCAGGGCTGGTGCTGGGAGGAGACGGAGGAGGGCGCAGGGGTGCAGGTCGGGGGAAGGGAGCCGCGGCTGCTGTTGTCATGGCCGGGCAGTCTCCTGGTGGGGAGTCGACCCTGGTGCTGAAAACACACCGGCAAACTCCTTGAACTGTCGCACACCTTCCATTTAGTTCACGACAAAAGAGGAACAGGCTAACCCAAAGATGTAGCAAAAGTGGGAGGGTTGATGACGCGCATGGGAGAAGAACATGCGTTTCAACCTCACCGATTCGCTACATTCCCGGTAGAATGGAGCGACAAAGTGGCCATGCATTTTCAGCCTGTGGTGCTGCCAAATAGGTTGGGCTCTGTGACACAAGGAATACAAGTAGAGGTAACTATACTTTTACATAGCTGTCAACACTGACAAAATACCTTTTGGACTGATCTACTGGAAACTGCTAGAAAGGCATGAGTATTTCTGCCATGCTGGTGCCTGATAGTTTTGCAAGAAACAGATTGAGGCAATGACTTGCCCTAATGACTTCCAAAAGAAATGGGGAAGTAATGTTCAACTGGGAAATGAAATGCCGTAACCTCCTAATAAGAGATCATTTTTATTTATGTTTTATGTTGTTATGCTGTTTTAATTGTAAGCTGCCTCAAGCAGGACTCTGAACAGGGGGCATAGAAACATCCCAAATAAATAAATAAAATTGCTTAATTTTGGCGAACACCAAAGCATTTAAATTTACCATCTTGATGATGGCACAGGGATTTTAAACATAAAATTTACTTTCAGATATATGAGTTAAATTAAATTGGGGTATATGTTTAAATGAATTGTGCTACCACCACCCACCCATCTATCAATTCAGAGCAGATGCCTGTTCATAAAATTATTTAAATTATTATTTCTAAAACTTTGTTTTGTATGGTGGATTGTGATGGCCTTCGGCCACAGACAATAAACTTTATCACAATAAAAACAATATTTCTGAAACTATTCAGAATGAGAACCCTCCAATGAAATTTGTCTTTGCTTCCAATGCTTTCATCACAAAACTACAATTTTCAAGTTTCTTTGCCAGAAGCCACTGCTGTTGAATGGGTGTAAAACCAATATAAGTTTGTAGCTCAATATGTCTTAGGTTATTGCAGTGATTGCAGAAATTCTCTGAATAAAAGACCTGTTAAGAGGCTGGGTTCAAGAGAAATGCCGTATGAATTCAGCCGGCATGATACTGAATTCCTACTACCTTTGGAAATAGTGCTAAGGATGCCTTGAATTTGTTTGAACAGTAACTATAGCAAACAACATGGAAGCTGGTGCATCCCTGACCCCAGCATGGCACTAGCACGGGCATCACTAACTGGTGCACACACAAACAGCAGGTATAGGTATCTACGCATATACACGCATTGCAAACTGCTGATCTGCTGACACACAAGTGCTGAAAATGTGAACATATTACAGGAAAAATTCAGTGTTAAGAAAACATAAATGGTGTGAAAATAAAGAACCACATATTCTATTCACAGGAGGGAGAATTGAAATCTCAGCAGAGGTCTTGGGGGTCAAAACAGCAAAGCTGAGAAATTCAAAATAATCCCTTTTGAAGTCCTATGCTGCATGGAAAGGGCTCTTCCTGTAAAAAAGCACACACACACACAAACACACAAACCTCCTTGGCAAATTAATCTTTCATTTTGTGTTTATAGCACTTCTTTGTATCTTTATTTATGGGGCTTTCTGGAAAGAGCAGGAGCCAAAATTTCACTTTGGTAGGAAGTGGAACTAAGATCATGCAATTTTAGAACAGTCATTTCAGGGGAAATAAATGCTTTCAGCCTCAACTGTAAATTCTGGGCTGTAAATTACTTCAAGCTCTTTTTCAGTAATCTGTCTGTGGTATATTAAAGGTTGATATTTTAAAACCAGACAAAATGGAAGAAATGTCAAGATCCCCCAGTAAACAAACAAGCCTAAGAAACTGTCCCAAGAATTTAATGACAAAGTCTATAGGATTCAGCCTTTATTTATGTAGCCTGGCACTGTAGAGGCATTGAGAGTTACTGCATAGCAGTGCTGGGAAGAGATCAAGAAATTGGATACAAAAAGGTTTAAAATTTATTAAATTTCCTGGGTACTCGGTGATAGTTCGTGTCACATTGGTCCACAAATCAGCAGAGGACTTGACCATTCATGTGACCCAGATACCTTAATAATATGCGGAATGGGATGCTGATGTTTCTCAGCACTCAAGGAAAACTACATTCTTCACAACCTCTCCTTCACAGTTATCACATACCTCTTGACTAGACAAGCGGGACACTGTACCATCATATTATATTCCACACAGTATAACATGGATGGCTGATTAACTTTCCACTGGCTCTGTTGTTTGGCACTGCATGTTGGAAAACAAGACAGTTCTTCTTTTCCGCGAGTGTTTTTTGCTTGTCTGGAACACGGTTTTTCAGAGCCGTATGCCTTGCTGTAGGAATGGACAGCATTCCTTCTATTGTATTCTTTTTACATTTTTTTATTCCTCCCAAATCAGCCCAAGAGTTCAACCAACCAAGCTGTCCAAATCCATTTTCTCCTCATTGTACACAGTAGAGTAGGTTTACACTTTTTGCTCTTGGTATTTATGGTGTGAGAAGCATCCCCAATAGATACCTTAACTGATGGAGGAAAGTGCTGTTTGGATGCATAATCTGACCTGGTGGTAGACAAAAAATCTCACTGGTTCTTGATGGCTGGAACTCTTTCTCCAGCTTTTGGAATTTCAAACCCCAAAGGGTTTGAAGGATACAGAGAGAGATAAAAGACAGGCATTGGACTGCAGCCAGGGCTAGATCTATTATAAGCAGACATGTAGGGGCAGTGACGAACAACCAGGCTCTTGCTCTTTGAAACTCTGATTCAGGACTGGTTGTTGTGCTGCCTATTATAAGAAGGTGCTTTCTTCCCAATATGACCTGCTGGTATAATTTTAAGTGAAATGATATCACAAAGGTAACAGAAGTCACCAGCATTTCCTCACTGCAAATAACAGACCATGTAAAACAGTTGCCTATGACATTTCCTTTGATTTGTGAACAAATATAATGTGATAGACTGAAGACAGATGTCATATACAGAGAACTCCAAATGCTGTCAGTGTGCTGCTTGGCATGGGTTCATATCAACATCTGCCCTTGGCTTACCAGCCAACAATGAACTGCCATTGCTTCATGCTTGTTTCTGCCTGCCTGCCCACTCTCTGCCTTGTCACCACAGTCGCTGCCTCCACCAGCTCCTCCAGCTGGGAAACAAAGTGTCCAGGAACTGGGGCATGAGATAGGAGGAAGCAACTATGGTGTTTTATGCATGGCCGCTTAACCCTCCTTTATTCCCTGTTTCAGCCAGGATCAAATTTTTGGGAATGCACGTTACCTCATTCCTTGGAAGTTCAGCACTGCTTCAACGCAAAACAAACCCGGCTTTTCCCATTCCTCTTTTGGACCGAGTCAAACCGTTCTTCCTGGCTCGTTCCAGAGCCACAGAGCGAGCATACACCTTTCTCGGGTGGAGCTTTGCCCCACCCTTTTCCAAACCCTTCTTCAAGGCAGCCAAACAGGGGAAGCACAGAAGATTGGCTTCTCTCACAGCCAATCACGAAGCAGTGTGTAAAGAGGCAGGGATTCAAGTGCTTCCTGCTACCTCGGAGCTCTTTCTGAGCAAAAGGCTTTTTAAAAACAAGGCTTGGATTTCTCTCTCCCCCCCCCTTCTTTCAGATTACTCCGTCTTTTGTTTTTTTGTTCTTAAAATGCTTTTTTATGCGGCAGCTGGGTCTGGGGGGGAAGGAAGTCTTCTCTCAGGGTGAGTTGCGAAGTCAACCAATTATAGAGCAGCATTTAAAGGGGTGGGACTTGATTTGAACTTGGGAGACTGCTTTTCGTACTCATGCCTCCATTAGCACACAGTTTTGTCCCTGATTGTTCCAGCCAATGCATACAGTTTCCCCCAACCCAGGTTACTTTGATCCTGGCTGAAACAAGGAATAAAGGAGGTTAAAGTGTCCAGGCATAAATGACCTATGTGCCATTGGGGCTCAGGTTTTGCAGATCAGCACTGTGACTGACGGAAACTTCTTTTACACAGCCTTAGCTTTATTATTCTGTAAGAAGAGCTAAATGTGAATCAGGGCTCAACTCCTGAAACTCAATGTCACAGCTCCTTCCTAAAATATCTGAAGTAATAGTCAACATGTGCACATGCTGATAATTTGCAGAATGCATGAATAACCACAACTGTCCCCTATCAATCTGGATCAGAGAAAAGGGGTTGCAAGACAGTATGGTGATCAGGCTGAATGGCACAGTTAGGGTTGCCAACTCTGGGTTGGGAAATTCTTGGAGATTTGGGGGCAGAGCCTGGAAAAGCTGGAGTTTGGGGAGGGAGCTCAGCAGGGTACAATGCCATAGAGTTCCCCCTCTAATCTGCCATTTTCTCCAAGGGAACTGATCTCTGTAGTCTGGAGATCAGTTGTAATTCCTGGAGAATGCCAGACCCCACCTGGAGATTGGCAACCCCAGGTGCAGTCTAAGCTTATTTCGTTTTTCAGATTAAACAGCAGATTTTGCTAGCCACTGCTAAACAAAGATGGCCGACTTGAAAGTTATAAATAACCATCTGCAACACAGATCTAGTGGGACAATATTCTGAGTTGGCCTCAAATATAACAAAGTTGTTAGCAGAGTTGCTTCAGATGTTTGCCCCACTCATGGATTTCTATTTCAGCAGCCAGAATAGTAAAATGCAGTTATTCTATCAAGCTGTTTTCTTTTTTTTAAAAAAAAATCAATTAATTTTAAACAGAGTTCACCCGTTCAAAACATTTTTGTATTCATCAGTGAATTAGTGCACAGGGCTGTGAACATGACATTTGCTGACTCTTCACATTTTTATTGGCAGCAGATCTGCAGCAAAAGGAAAAGAGGTCTGAGTAAGACTCCACGGAGAAAAATCCATCTCCTCCTGGAATAAAACGGGGACTGACAATTGGCAAGTTCAATTAAGTGAGTCTGACAACAGCCTTGATATTAGCAAGGCTCAATTCTTTCTTTTCCCCCCCACCATGCACAATGAACATCTATTCTGCAGAAGAATGAAAAGCGAAAAGAAATGAGAGCAGCCTGCAAATGTACAATTTTGTACTTGCTGATTGACCTTTTAAAGGGATTGTGTGAATACCGGCACAGGATAATGCTATGTGGAATTCATGTTCCATGTAGCGTCTCTAGGGATGCATCCGTGAACACAAAACAAATCAAGATTTGGAGATGTGTTTGGGAAATGTGGCAGCCTCCAGTAATGAATCCACACACAGGTGTACACATTGTTGTTGTTGTTATAGTGCTCTTATTATTTTTAAAGTGCTAAAGTGTTGGAAGAAGCCCAAAAATAGCATTTGAAGGGAGGGGGGAACAGGACAATTTGAATAACTGAATCTTAGTCTTAAGTATAATTAAGTTCAGGTGGTATTGACATATGCCAATGCATTGTTTTTATTACAGATCTTTGCTGTCTGAATTGTTTTCCCTTATATTTTGTAGTCCTCCTTCACTCTCAGTGAGAAAGACAGGCTGTAACTGATGATGATTAGCAGCAGCAGCCAGACATTACATCTGGGAATGTCAGGATTATGCATTCCATCTCCTGGATACAGAGGAAGCTGGAATGTACCTAACTAAATCTGAAAGGCATGAAAAATATAGCAACTTCATATACTTTACTCCAGTTTGTTATAATGGGGGGTTTCTGCACAGTGTTATTGTGTCGGTTCTGGGTTTCACTGCTATGATTCCAACCCTGATTTTCACATGTTTTCTTAAGCCTTTAGTTTCCATATTTCATTGTTTCCATTTTTTTCTCATTCTTTTGGGACCTTTTGCTCTGATCTTCTCCTGAAACATGTTTATCCCCTGTGTGTTGTGTTCCCTTAGGTTTTGTTTCTTCCTCCCACTTCCAGCCCACTTTTTGATTACCATCATCAAACCATGCCCTGTGCACTTCCTCCCCTTCCTCTCTGACCAGGAAATGTGTGGTTTCTATTACACCATTTTTTATTTTTTGGGGAGCTTATTTTAAAACTCACCTTACAGAGATATATATGACTATATTGATAGGTCACTATAACAGGATGGCACAGGCATGAACATTGCTCTTCCAGGCCCCTCACCACAACCACTGACACAACGGGTTTTTTTTATAGGCATAGTCAAGGTTCTGTTTTTTTGATGAACACACACCTAACAGTGGTATAGTGATCAGAGATGTCTGAGAACCTGTTAATAACCCCTTCTTATATCTAAAAATATGCTTGTTATTATAGTTATAACAGTTTACTTGGGATTTATCACTTTCTGTTTTGTGAGGTCAAATAGCAATTTTCATGCATTCTCACATCTCTGTCTAGCACTTACTATCACTTTCTGCTTTTGATGGAGGACAAATGGTGATTCTCACAGATGTGCATTTTTTTTTTTGGTTCCACTGCCAGTCAGAGAATCACCATCATGGTAATCCTTCATCCGATCACTTGTAAGCATGAATTGCACTGGCCAACCAAAACACTTCATGTTGTGTGCCTTTCAAAATGTTCCAATGCACCCAGTAATGGAGATTAGCGTTTTTAAATGGAAACCAACAGTATTGCATTGCAACTTCCATAACTGCTGCAGTTCCCTGAAGCTATGCTAATTGCAGTGAAGGTGAATCTATGGAATGCTAGTTCACATATGTGAATTGTCTCATACAATCCCACCTGAAAATAGGGGTAGAACTACATGGATATAATTCACTTGTATATACAGTTTATACTGCAGGTAGCCTTTGGCTGAGCAACATATTTCTGATTTTAAAAATTATTCCCATTCTATCATCTACTTTCCAGTCTAAAAACTAAGGGAACAAGTCCGTGTTTGGAACATTTCTTCTTCTTTCCACTGTTCAGTATAGCTATTGTACCCTGTACAAGACCCTCCTAATGAGTTCCACAAAGACAGGGGTAAATATAGAGAAAGTAACTATTTTGCTAAGAACATTATGCTTCAATTGAAGGGGGAAAATAGGAATTTTAGGAAAGTTCATGTTTAAGCTGCCCAAAGGCAGAGTCACTCTATTCTAGCAATCATTCATCCCTTGACAGGGCAGCTGTAACGTTTTTTAATGGAGTTTTTAAAATTGCAGTTGTACTAATGCACTTAAGATATTATGATATGCCTGCTGCCTCTGAGAAACAAAACCCTCTCTATTCTAGCCATTACCCATCCCTTGATGAGGCAGAAAGTACCTTGTACCATTACAATTCTCCACAAATATTTCAGAAAAATTTTATGTAGTGTTGTTATGAGGAGTGGGTTTTCTTTTTATGTAGCATTGTTATGGGGAGTTGAAGTTGTTTTTCCAAAATTCACTATTTCACATACAACCATTGATTGTTCTCTTTTTCTCATTCACAAAAAGAATTTCTTTCATTTCTTTTTGTAGGTTTCTGTTACACCTCTAAGCATCCTTTTATACCTTCAGGCCTGGTAAGGTTTTTTTGTTCGACGTTACACTGTACAGGGTGATCTAGCATGAGGGAAGGAAGGTTTGGGAAGACAACTGCAGAATGATATTCTGGAATTCTCTAGAACCTCCATTCCTGTTCTTCCTCTCTTCGAATGTCTGTTTTTATCATAACAGAACAGATTTGAAACAGGCTCCAAATTCCTAAAAAGAGGCAAAGAAATGGACTTCTGGGGGAACTTGGAAAAAGAGGAATTAAGAGGGTTCCTCTTAACAAAGTTAACTGCATGGCTCATTTTGGCATGGTAGCCATTTTATTACTTTGCTTGCTGTGTTGTTGTTGGATACAACAGTGCAGTAGAACGATGACAGCAGCTGACCTTGCTAAACTGCTATTACCAGTGGTCTGAAACGAACAAACACAGACTCTGTTTACTGTAACTGTGTAGAAACCGGTCACACTGCCTCCTCATGACTTTAACCGAGTGAGGAGGCAGAGAAAGATCATATTTTTGGCTTCTGCACTGGATCAAAGAAATAGAGCAGAAAAGCCAGCAAAAACTATCACCGGCTTGAAAGTGCAGTGGAATGGAAGTCCAGACGACATGCCATCTGAGAATTATTGGAGTGGGGCATATGGAGGCAATCATTAGGAAGTCCAGTCGACAGTGCCTGTCCTGCCGGTGATGGAGCAGCAGATAATGAACACAGAGAGGAAAATGAAAGCTCCGCTCTCTTTGTTAGGAGCCATGTCCTCTTGTCAACAATTGTCCGAGGCAGAGTAAAGGCATCCTCCATTGGACAAAAGATGGTTCTGCAAAAGAAGCTGCCACAAGCTTTAATGTATGAATATACCGTTATTTGTTTCTTTTTTTCTTTTCTCATATTGTCATTGTGAGCACACAGTCATTGGCACATTTTTGTTGCTGGTTTCCCTGATGCATGGATTTCCTTTACATCATTTGCATGCAAGTGATATGTGTAAAAGTCATCCATTTTACTGGTAATAATTCTAATCAAATATCATTAGTCTAGGGGGGAAAGACAAGAGTTTCTTCCCAAACAGGGATAACTCCTGTTGTCAGAAACTGGAATTTTAGAACCAAAACACCACACAAAATTCAGTAAAATACTTAGTATGACTTGTTGCTTGTTTTTAGGAAAAGAGGATGGGAGTCAAGGGCACCGTTCAGCTACCAGAACAGCAGCAGATAGCCAAGTATATTTACTGGGGTGGTATTTGCCTGGCAAAAACAAAACAAACTGTCCTTGATATTAGCCCAAGCCTTCCAGTGTTTAAGTGTATAAATCTGGTACTCTTGCTTTAGGTAAACACAGCATTCTAATGTGAAAGTGTCAGAAATGAGACAATTCCATATGTGCACTTGATTATACATCCCAAAGACTTTTTGAAATGTTAAACGTCTAACCTGCAAATGTCTCTGCTACCTAAAAAAATTATTTTCACATTTTAAAAACTTTTCACTCCAAGAACCACAAATGTTTTCAAAATTCAGCATAAACCAGAAAGGTTGACAGATAAAAGTTTTCTGGATATGCTGACAGCAAAATACATATAGTCGTTAGTAATGTTCCGGTACAATGTAGAAGCGCTGACCTGGATGGCCCAGGCTAGCCAATCTTGTCAATTATCAGAAGATAGACAGGGCCAGCCCTGGTTAGTATTTGGATGGGAGACCACCAAGGAATACCAGGGTTGCCATACAGAGGAAGGCAATGACAAACCACCTCTATTAGTCTCTTGCCTTGAAAACCCCATAAGGGGTCACCATAAGTCGGCTGCAACTTAATGGCACTTTACACACACAATATAGAAATTCAGCATATAGAAACTGAAACACAGTGAGAAAGTCAGGGCCAGCCCATCCACTTGGCAGCCCTAAGCCATCGCCTAGGGTGCCAGAGGTCGAGAGGTGCTTTCCAGCTCTGTTTTTCCCCTGCCCGTCCACCGCCAGCAATGTCCAGGCCTGTCATGAAAGTAGCAGCTCCTGGAGGCCCTCCCTAGGCGCAGCGGGGACCCTGCTGTTTCTCTCTGTCTGTTTGGGGGGGGGCACAGAGGGGCATGTGAGGGAGAGAAGCTGTATCACGTTGCATCGCTGGGGGGGGGATGATTACTGCCTTGCCACCCACGTGGTGTTGGTGCAGCGTTGAGAGAAAAGTGGGCTGCTGACTTTGCATTAGGGAAGTGAAGGGGTCTTGAGCAACCGTCTGGCTGTCTGTGACCCCTGCACCGGCTGCAGCTGCCTCCCCACCACAACTAGCTCCTTGATCTGTCCAGAGGGGTTGCTCTCGCGAGGGTGGGCATCCTTCTGGCTACCAATGTTGCCTCTGACACCCTGCCACTCCCCCATAAACCCCATGGCTCTGGCCCTCCTCCTTCCCCTTGGCCTCTGCCCAGCCCGCTTTGCCATCAGATGTTTCAAGGGCAACTAAGGTTTTGGGGTTGCGCCTGCTGCGTGGGATGGGGGATCGGAACTGGCAAGTGGCGTACAGTCATGGGCCCATCACCCTGGTGGCTGCCACTGTATGTGAGACTACTGGTTTTGGACAGCCATGTTCCCCTGGTGTGTGGTCAAGGCACCCCACCCACCCCCAGCTCTCCCCTACCCTCTCTTGGCCTTTGATACATTCCTTCAGGGCTGTGAGGGGGCAGAGCCATCCTCCATCCTCCTTTGCCTAATCTCACCTCTCTCCTGGCCTCCAGGGCCCTCCTTCTGGACCTGGTGGTCTTGGGGCATGCCTGCCCTGTGAGATGCTTCACCTAGTCTCACCCCCTCCTCACTTCTCTCTGCTGCAGCCTCCCTGCAGCCCCCTGGTGGCTGCCTTCCTCCATGGCAGCATAGTCCCAACTCCGTCCCCTCCACTTTGGCACGGCCACACATCCACCTCACTAATCCACCTCACTATTATTTTGTTTAAAATGCCGAATTTGCAGAGCCGCAGCACAAGTACCTCCCACCCCAGGATTGTTTTTGCTTTCCCTGCAGCTCCATAATGGCCATAATGGAGGCAGGCACTAAGTAACATTTTACGCCAAGAATGCACTAAGAGCACTTTCACACGTGCTGAATAATATGCTTTCAATGCACTTTAGTCATTGTTTGCAAGCGAATTTTGCCATTCACACATTAAAATCAAGTTTTAAAATGTGCAATGAAAGTGTATTATTCATAAGAACATAAGAAAGGCCCTGCTGGATCAGACCAAGGCCCATCAAGTCCAGCAGTCTGCTCACACAGTGTCCAACCAGGTGCCTCTAGGAAGCCCCCAAACAAGATGATTACAGCAGCACCATCCTGAATGTGTGTTAAAGTATTTTTGTTATTTCTGTCAGTTGTGTGCCCTTACTTCATTGGGGGGGGGTTTCTTTTCTGCATGTGTCTTCCCTCTAGTGGTCACTTCGATATTTCATAGCTGTTTTCCCATTATTATTATTTTTAAAAGCACTCTAGACCAGAGGTGTTAAACTCAATAGTTATGAGGGCCAGATATGACATAAATATCACTTGGTTGGGCTGGGCCATGTCTCGCCAGCCCAGATGAAGACTGGGGGTGTGGCTGCCTCAGTTGGCTCGTGGTCCGGATAAGAGCTCTCAAGGGGCCAAATCCAGCCCGTGGGCCTTATGTTTGACACCCCTGCTCTAGAACCTTTTTATTGTGGCTTCAGGCCAGGCTATGGGACAGAGACAGAGAGCTTTTCTGTGCAGGCAATAGAGTTGCACTGCACTAAATGATTCACAAAGTTACTTAGATAAGTTATTAGGTGCTGTAGTCTAAGCTACTATGTTTAGCTTACTGAAACTAGGATCACATGAACACGTGAAGCTGCCTTATACTGAATCAGACCCTTGGTCCATCAAAGTCAGTTTTGTCTACTCAGACTGGCAGCGGCTCTCCAGGGTCTCAGGCAGAGGTCTTTCACATCACCTACTTGCCTGGTCCCTTTAACTAGAGATGCCGGGGATTCTACCTGGGACCCTCTGAATGCCAAGCAGATGCTCTGCTACTGAGCCACAGCCCCTCAGCACACAGGAGCACTGAGCTACAGCCCCTCCCTACTATGTAATTTTGTATCATTTACTGTGTCATTTTAAGACTTAATCTTTGCTTCATTTCCTTTTTTTAGATTTCTGATTGGTTCTACAACCCTAATCCTATTGCATTGCTTATTGAATACCTCATCCTGTCGATTGTACTGACTCACTATGTGTCATCCGCCTTGAGTCTAAGTGAGAAAGCCGGACTATAAATGATGAAAATAAAAACAACAACAAACTAATTAAATGTTGGCAACAATGCTTAAGCATCATTGGGGGTGTATTATTCAATCACAAAATCACTCCAGGCAAAGAAATCTGTGTTGTCTTTCCTGTGTGTCCTGCCTAGCCAATCAATGTGATATTGTTGTGAGGTCCTGCAGTTTTTTGTTTCTCAGCAACAGTTCACAAATCACTTTTTGTGGCATGAAGTTAATCTCAATCCCAACCTGTCTACACATAACTTTGAATCTTTTACTTTATGTTATCTACCCTCTTGTATCCTGGCATTTCCCCCCTTGCTGTTGCTTTTGCTGGTTCTTTATGTTAAAAGTACTGTGCTGTCTTGGAAGAATATCGCTTTATACTTTTTAAATATACATGCAGTGAGGTTGCTGATAACTTAAAAACAGGCAATCTCCAAAATCTCCAAAAATCAGGTCTGAAAAGCCATTAGGATGCTGTTTTTAAGAGATGCACTTCTCAATGTATTAAACATAACAGCTCAGCTTATTAAAATGAAAAGGTTTGGCCAAATATGGCCAGCACTCAAAATTGTTGCTATCTCAAGACCCTCTTTGGAGAAAAGTGACCTGTTGACTCGGCAATATTTTCCACAGAAATCTCCATTAAGTACTACCCAGTCTGAATAAAGAGAGAGAGCTACCAGGGGGTGGGAATCTGTAGACTGAATGTGTGGCTCAGTAACTAGCATCTTACGTAAGCAAGCTGATTAACTTACAATGCCATCCTAGGCACAATTATACTCTTTCACGTCCATGAAACTCAAAGAACTTAGAAGGGTTTAACTCTGCTTAGGATGACACTGTTAGACTACTGCTCTGAGCAGCATGTATGCAGCAGGAGATGGCAAAGGACAGGGAAGAAAAGGAAGCTGTTCAGATTCTTTAAATAGCACCCAATAGGGCTTTGAAACCTTTGAATAAAAGTCTGTGTAGTTAAGGAGCATTTAACTACTATTTAAGGGTCCCTTCCTTTTGTGGAACTTGGTTTAAATGTACAGTAAGCTCCAAACATCATCCAAGTCACTGGTCTAAGGGATCTTGTAAACATATGTAAAAAAACCCCACTAATGCATTGAAGTTGGTTTACAATATTAAGAGTTCATGATGAGAAAACAGAGTAGCACAATCAACTGGGAAATTCTCATGCGCAGGCCTCATTTAAAATCATGGGAAATGCATCAGAACAGAGCATCCAGTACCAGATGAAAAGGGGATTTGGGTAACGGAGGTTCTACGAGATACCGAAGAGGTTGCACAAACACCAGATTTCATTAACTGGAAAATCAATTCTTGCCATAGAGCACCTAGTTAATTAGCATTGTTTGCATTTCAGTGCTTCTGTATATATCAGGATGAAAGGGAAAAGAATCAATGCTGCACCAATGGCTGCTACGCCACGTCCTTACTACTGACATTAGAAATTAAGGGCCCTTCTCTAAATTATAGCATACAATGGACTATAACAGCTATGTTTACTACAGTCACACATGGAGCATAAAGAATTGAAAAGCAATTTGTCTCTGAACCTCCACACAGGAATAAAGAGGCACATACTACTTTACACTGGAGGATGTTCTTCCTGTTTAAGGAGCCATCTTCCAGTTTAATTTACTCTTCTGTTGGAGGAACAGTCATTTAAGTTTGTAGAGAGACATTTAGCTTTGCTTAGTGAAGTGGTAGGATACAGGCCAGTATTGTGGCTTCTATTCATAGGTGTTATGCAACCCAGGACACCATGAGAAATGACCACAGTGAAGTTTACAAGAATGCCAGGCTTAGCATATAATCTGGATTTTAAATTGCACCGCTTACCTCATTGTTACGAAGTGTTTGTTGTCAACATATTGGTATACAGGTAGAGAGAAATCTTTCTAATAAATATGTGTATGTTCCCTAGAATCCCCAGGAGGTTCGCATAAATGAGGTCCTCACTTCAGTGAACCTATTATGATAATGAACATAGTTCTAAACAGAGTCTATTACTGAAGGGAAAATAAACAAAGTTGAAGGAAGCATATATAAAATGACAGAAGATTCTTCTGAAAATAATAGAGTGGAAAGGATGCATACATTAAAATTAAATAAAATGATACCAGAGGAAATGGATGATGGATACAAAAAGTAAATGGTGTGTTTCTATTCATATTAAGGATTGGAGGCAGTGGAAGTGCCAGCGTGGTGTAGTGGTTAAGAGCGGTGGTTTGGAACGGTGGGCTCTGATCTGGAGAACTGGGTTTGATTCCCCCACTCCTCCACATGAGCGGCGGAGGCTAATCTGGTGAACTAGATTCGTTTCCCCACTCCTACACACGAAGCCAGCTGGGTGACCTTGGGCAAGTCATGCTCTCTCAGCCTCACCCACCTCAGAGGGTGTCTGTTGTGGGTAGGGGAAGGGAAGGTGATTGTAAGCCGGTTTGATTCTGCCTTAAGTGGTAGAGAAAGTCGGCATATAAAAACCAACTCCTGCTTCTGCTTCTTCTTCTTCATAAGAATGTCTTGACACAGGAGGCAGTTTCAGGGCTGGCCAACTCTGGGTTGGGAGATTCTTGGAGATTTGTGGGTGGAGCCTGGGGAGGAAAGGCTTTGGGGCGGGGAAAGACCTCAGTGTGGTATAATGCCAAAGAGTCCACCCTCCAAAGCAGCCATTTACCCCAGGCAACTGACCTCAGTTGTATGGAGATCTGTTGTAATTCTGGGAAATCTCCAGGTCCCACCCGGAGGTTGGCAACCCCATGTAAGTTCCCACCATGAGAAAGCCCTTGCACAGCCTAATCTGCAACAAAACGAAATTTATCTCTTTTGAAATACGGTTCAGGACAGACATGCTGTATGCAGCATGGCGTTGACGGCAATAAACAGGGAATGCCTGCTTCGAAAAGTTTCTGCATAATGATATAGCCAGGCTGGGGGGAACAGCATGGCCATATGCTCTACACTATACACTTGCCTGAAATTGCAAAACACTTTTGAGGCAGAAATGGACCTGCAAATGGTATTCCTTCCATTACCCGGAATGGTGTTGTGCAGTTTTCATCGCATGGAAGACGAATTGTAGATCTACTCATGCTCATCATTTTGCAATACCTATGGCTGGAGAAAGCATCTTTATTTTTAAGCAGATCATGTATTGGGCAACTGTCAACAAGCCCAACTCCCATAAGAGGATATACACACATGTTTGACTCAATTTATAAAACTGTACCCTACTATCAATGCAGCTTTTTTTTTTTTTTTTGCAAGCATATGTGGCATTCTCTTTAAATACTCAAAAACGGTTTCTGTGCTGATTATAAGTTTACCCCACTGTGAAATGAGGTTTCCTTCCCATGAATTTTATTAAGCCATTTGCGGTCTTTGTCAAATGGTAGCTGTTTATTCCTGTTTTGTCAATAAACTGGAATTGCAAAATTATATACAGCGTTATTAAGCCTTCCTGTTCTCTGCATTTTTTAAAAATAATGGACCAACAACGGCTATGGAAAAACTATTCCGCGTTACTGAGGTATTGTATCATTGTACCTGTAATTCTTCTTAAACAGACAGAAACTGTTTATTTGGTTTCTTCTTTTTATGATGCAGTATAGAAAAAGGATGACCCTGTGTACAGTTATACAACCTTCATACAGGCAAGACTGAAGCATGTGGGTCACTGCTCATTTAAAAGCGGCCCACTGGAAAACTGTGCCTCACACCAAAATTTACCCTCACTTCCTGACAAAGCTAATTTTCCAGCCGTTTAGCTGAGGCACTACATTTAAAGTACCATCAAGTCACAGCTTACTTACAGCAATACCAGCAAGGGGCTTTCCAGGCAAGTGAGAAGCAGAGGTGGTTTACCATTGCCTTCCTCTGCAAAATTTTCCTTGCTGGATCCCTTCCAAGTAGTGACCCTGCTTAGCTTCCAAGATCTATGAGATCAAGCTATACCATGCCGCCTTCCCTCTCTGCTACATTTTGATATGGGACACAAATTTTACTTTGAGGGGATTTCAGTTCCACAATGTGAAACCAAGTTGATACAGGCCTGTTAGATCGTTTCAGAGGGTAGATGCGTTGGTCTGCATTACAACAGCTAGATACGAGCCTAGTACCACCTGAGACCAACACGATTTTGGGGGTATACGTTTTCAAGAGTTAAAACTCCCTTTGTCAACTCTTGAAAGCTTACACCTAGGGTTGTGCATATCAATAAACCCGAACCGAAAATAAACCCAAAATTAGCTGATTCAGCACTATTCGGGTTTCGCTTTTACTGGATACCAAAACCTGGGAATAAAGCTGAAGCCAAATAGCTGATTGCCAAATCAGCCAAATAGGTATCTGGCTTTTTTCGGCTTCAGCTTTCTCCAGGCTTTTCCCTATGGGGATTTTTTTAATGAGCTCTGGAGGAGGCATTTTTGGAGGTAGAGCTCCCAAATTTTCAGGGTAGCTTCAAGGGACTCTCCTTGCATGAACCACGAGGTTTGGTGAAGATTTGGTCAGAGGGTCCAATTTTATGGGGCATGGAAGGGGTAACCCACTCCTCCATAGAGAAGCATTGTAAACTTTACCATACTTCTCTGTGGAGGAGGGGATCCACCTTTTCCAGACCCCATAAAATCAGATCCTCTGTCCCAAACTTCACCAAACTTTGGTGTTCATGTAGAAGAGTCCCTTGCAGCTATGCTGCGAATTTGGTGACTCTACCTCGACCCCCCCCCCCAGGAGAATTTTTAAATTACTTACTTTTTACAGTCTGTAATGGCTGCCTGCTTGAAAGCTCAGTTTCCCATGAATCCTGGCCATGGGCATGTGCAATTGTGCAGGACCATAGAAAAGGATTCATGGGAAACTGAGTTTTCAAGCAGGTAGCCATTTAAAAGATAAAGGTCCCCCGTGCAAGCACCGGGTCATTCCTGATCCATGGGGTGACGTTACATCCCGACGTTTCCTAGGCAGACTTTGTTTAGGGGGTGGTTTGCCAGTGCCTTCCCCAGTCATCTTCCCTTTACCCCCAGCAAGCTGGGTACTCATTTTACCGACCTCGGAAGGATGGAAGGCTGAGTCAACCTTGAGCCAGCTACCTGAAACTGACTCCCGTCAAGATCTAACTCAGGTCGTGAGCAGAGTTTGCACTGCAGTACTGCAGCTTACCACTCTGCGCTACGGGGCTCTTAGGTAGCCATTACAGACTGTGAAAAGTAAGTAATTTTAAAATTATCCTGGGGGAGGCATTTTTTGAGACAGAGTCACCAAATTCACAGCGTAACCTCAAGGGACTCTCCTTGCATGAACCCCAAAGTTTGGTAAAGTTTGGGGTGCGGTGTCTGATTTTATAGGGACTGGAAGGGGTAGTCCCCATTCCCCATAGAAACACATTGTAAATTTTACCATGCATGGAGGAGGGGGGTTACCCCTTCCAGACCCCATAAAATCGGATCTCCTGACCCAATCTTCACCAAGGAGAGTCCCTTTAAGCTACCCTGAAAATTTGGGGAAAATATAGCTAGTTCAATTCAAGATGCCCTTTATGACCTTTAAAGCCCTTCATAGCCAAGTACACACATATCTATTGGACAATCTCATGGTCTGATTCAACATAAGGTAGCTTCATGTATTCATCATAGCTACCACCCTATGAAAGGGGCTTTGTCAGGAGGTGTAACAACTCCCACTGCTGGTTGTACCCTGCTACAGACCACCTCTGGAATCCTGGTGGTGGCAGCTAGGAGTATCATTCCTGGAGCCTGAAGGATACTTCTAGCTGCCACAACCAAGGTTTAAACATATGGGAGGGGGATAGGGTTGCCACATTCCCACTAGTGGTGGGAGATTTCCCACCACCCACCACCACTGTCCACTGCTGCTCAGCTGGGTAGAGAGAGGGCATAATGATGTAACTTCCAGTGCAACCCAAGAGTGATGTCATCATGTCACTCTTATTGTCCCTCCTCCCTGGTTGTGGTGTGCTTGTATGTTTATACATTTTATTGCTATTGTTAATGGTTAAATATATATATATTTAATGTTTTAATTCCTTGTTGTTTGCCACCTTGGGGACCCTACTTGGGTGGAAAAGTGGCATATCCCTAATTCCTAATGCATCAAGCTATCTACTGTTTTAGTTTTGTTACCTTCCTCCCTCTCCTGGAACAGGAATAAGAAATCAAAGCAAACCCTGGCTTCTCTAAACAAGTGTATGGAACAAAACCAACGACTTTTTCTGAACTGTCACTTTTTCTTCACTGGCACAGCACCTACATATATCACAGGAGGTAAGGGGTTGCCTTCTCTATAAATATTTAGGAGATACTGTGAGGCCATTTTTATTTGCTATGGCATTTAATGAGGTGTAGGCTGTGGTCATTTTTAGGTATCAGGGGTTATTTGAGTCTTATTGTATTTTCTGTGCTTTAAATATGTATTTGTAATCCACTTTGAGCCATGGGGAAGGTGGGGATTATTTTAAATAATAAATAATAAACAAATATTTGTCTGAGAAGGATGGTAGCATGACCTGGGACCATCTTAAGCTTCATTTGTGGAACCAAGTCAGTATAATCCAATCATAGGAGGTACTCTGGAAAACTAGTTTTTCCCCATTTTCTCAAGCTAGTGCCACTATTCCTTAGCTATGTTAATATGTTGAAAAATTACTAGGAGACAAATAGAATTACCTAGGAGAGGAGGCTATAAGTTCAGAAAACTATCGAAACTGTTTATACAGAATGTGCGAGAGGACGACAGCTTTATGTGACATGTGGCGTATGTCTCTAAGAAAAGAGAAAAGTGACACACTCAGGCTCTTCAGACAAATCACAGCAGATTGGAACAACGGACAAGGTGCTACAGACTGCTCAACCAAATAAACCTATGGAATCTAACACCCTAGCACAGACATGAACAGATAATTTATTGCGTGGGCAGAGACTGGTGAGACCAACTTAATGAACAATCTGGATTCCATTTTGCAATGGCCTCCAACTTTTAAATATTTCTGTGAACCCAGAACCTCATGAGCTGAAAGCTCATATTGACATAGCAACAGTGAAGCCCTATTTCACCAAACACAATGACAATGAAACCACCCATTCTGAAGAAGCAAGGGGTGAAATACTAAATAAAAGAGCAAAGTTGATAATGGGAAGCAAAAGATGTTATAAAAGAAACCACAGCTCAAAACCACAGCTCAAAAGCGGTCAAATTATTTAATAGATTTCACAAAACTAAAAAAGGGCATGAGCCTCTTCAAATCATCATTATTAGAGAAAGGAATAGCAACTAGGGCTGCCAGATCAAAAGTTAAAAAGATACCTTGCTGTCTGAAATTAGAGGCATCCATTTCTTTAACATTTATGTGTTCTATCTCTGCATGGATTAGGTTTATAATATAGCCTAAATACAACTTAAAAATAGAAGGAAGATCTGTCACTACAAAAGCTAAAATCACAACAAAAGTATGTACTAAATAGCACATAAGATAGCAAAATAGGCCACTTTCCAGTTAAAAGCTACTGAATCTCACAAGATCTTGATAAAATAAAAATGTTTATGACATTTTCTTTCTGTCACATTATGAGAAGAAAAGAGTCACTGGAAAATACAATAATGCTAGGAAAAGTTGAAGGCAGCAGGAAAAGAGGAACACCCAACACGAAATGGATTGACTCAATAATGGAATCCATGACCCTCAGTTTGCAAGACCTGCACAAGGCTGATAAAGATAAGATGTTTTAGAGCAGGGATGGGGAACCTCAGGCCCGGGGGCCGTATGCGGCCCCCAAGGACAGTTTTTGTGGCCCTCGGGAGCTCTGGGGCCCTGCTGCAGAGGCGGGGCGCAGGGCGACCCTCCCCGAGGGTGTTCCTGGGGCCGCGGCTTACAGGGGTGCTGTGGCGCCCTTTGGACCTCCTCTCGCCGCCTGTCGGCTATTGGTCAGTGAGAGGAGAGGAGGAGGGACGCTTCCCCCAAGGCTGCCTCTTACAGCCGTAGCGTGCAGGAACGCTGCAGCACATTGTGAGCCCCTCTCGCTGCCTGTCAGCTGTTGAGCAGCAAGAGGGAGGGGGGAAGAGGCCGGCAGCTCCCGGCGGCAGAGCATGCATGCGGGAGCCGATCGGGCTTCGGGGGGGCTTTTGTGGACTCTGGGGGGGAAAGCATGGAGACTGGGGCCCGGTCACGTGGGGCTCCGTGCGCCGCCTTGTGTGTGTGGGGACGGGGGAGGCGGGGAGGCTGAGGCCTGGTCGCGTGGGGCCAATGTGCGCGAGTGTGTGTGTGTGGGGAAAGGCTTTTCTCTCTTTTCTCCTTTTTCTGTCACTCTTTCTCCTTTCTCTCCCTCTCTTTTTCCCTCTTTTTCTGTCTCTTTCTTAGTCTCCCTCTGTCCTTTTCTTCTCTGTCCTTTTCTTTCTTTCTCCCCCACTCTCCATTTCTTTCTCCCTTTCTTTCTCTTTCTCCCTCCCTCTTCCTCTTTTTCTGTTTTCCTTCCTCCCTTGCCGACTGACCTCGTTTGCTCGGGCCCACCGCTGGCTGCCCTCCTGCCTGGGAGGGGGGAGCTGGGGCGCCCTGCAGGCCTTCTGTGTGGCCTCCCCTGGGGTTGCCAACCTCCAGGTGGTGGCTGGAGACCTGGCAACCCTAGCCTCTCCCCCCT
The DNA here is from genome assembly GCF_029931775.1 of Euleptes europaea. Classification (NCBI taxonomy): domain Eukaryota; kingdom Metazoa; phylum Chordata; class Lepidosauria; order Squamata; family Sphaerodactylidae; genus Euleptes; species Euleptes europaea. The sequence goes on along the minus strand of NC_079313.1, from coordinate 67,294,466 downwards.
CCACCGGGAGATCTACACCTGGTATGGCCCCTGAATGATGTCATAAATGTGCAAATGGCCCTTGGCAGGAAAAAGGTTCCCCACCCGTTTTAGAGGATGTTAAATCATAATGTAGCCATAAGTCAGTACTTAATACACACATATATACACACACACAACATTTTCTTAACAATCAGAAGAAATCTAGCAAAGTGAGTTTTTCAGAGAAGGGTGGTCTATCATAAAGATTCCAAAACTGAAAAGGTCTTATTACATTCTCCAGATCTGCTTGAGATGTAAAAATAAGAGATGTCATTAGGGGCATTGAGCTTGGAGTAACCCTGTTCAGCATTCTGGCAAGGGAGATCCATGGTGGAGAGCATTCAGGTATTATTGTCTCTTTTCCTGGATTATTCCTGCCAGAGCAATATGAACTTGCTACCTTGCCAAATTTCAAACTTAATCCATTTTTTAGGATCATAAGCAATTTGGTTTTGGTGCACTATATTCCAGAAGTTAAATCTGAATACACTTAGATGAATTCAATATGAAAGAATATTATTTTTGTCATTTAGTTCTGTTTAAACCCTGTTAAAATCTTATATCCTAATAGCGGAGTTGGCCAAATCTGAGGATACTTAAATCCAGTGACTGGAGCTGTAAACAGGCAAGGCAGATCTTTCTACAAACCTGAACAATGCCCCAGGTTTGCAGAAAAATCTGAAATCTTAAAAAAATACATTGGGTTTTTAAACCCACAAAATGATAAAACGAGTGCCTGTAACTTTAACAAGTGGATTCCCTCAGTGGCTGTTGCTAGGCTACCAAAGCATTCCAAGGCTTGATTTCTGTGAGTAAAAGGCAGAGGGAGGGCCAGGGTCCCCTCCAGGTCTGTATTGGCCTTTGAGGGAAAATTCTTCAGAGCCAGGCCTGACAGCAACCCTGGGTACTTGATACCACCTGACTTGCATGACTCCCCTAGGCCTGGCTGCTTGCTGCTCTTCAACAGCAGCCACCCTATGAAAGCCAGTGTGGTGTAGCAGTTGGAGCTTCAGAGCAGAGTATGCAAGACCCAGGTTTGAATCCCCATCTTGCTGTGGAAGCTCACTGGGTGATTTTGGGGCTAGTCACATACCTTCAGCCAAACCTCCCTCACAAGGTTGTTGAGAGGAGAAAAAAGGAGGAGAGCAATGTAAGCTGCTTTGATCCCCAGTGTGGAGAAAAGTGGGGTATAAAAGAAACAAATAAATTATAAATTTAGCTGAAGATGGGAGACAGATAAAAGGTAGGGTTGGTGAATGGCTGAAAAGGCGAGAATGAGGCAGGAGAAGGGGAGAGGATATGTTAGTTGACAGGAGCAGGGAAAGAGGAAATAGTGTGGGGAGGGGGATACAGGGGAACGTGATGCACCTCCCCCCACAAGTCCTTGAGAGTTCCCTACCGTGTAAGTGGAACTGACCCAGTGGGCCATAGTTTTCCTACGTAAAGACTTCTGCGGAGGAGTGAAACCCGAAGACAAAGGGGCAGATAACTGTAGGTTGGATGTTGGGTGGGAATGAGATAGAGTTGCCAACTCCAGCTTAGGGAATACCTGGAGATTTGGGGAGAGGGGAGAGCCTGGGGAGGGTGGGGTTTGAAGAGTGGAGGGGCCTCATAAGGGTATAATGCCAGAGATTCCACTTTCCAAAGCAGCCATTTCCTCCAGGGGAACTGTCATGAGTCAGCCTGCAGAGACCTCCTCTGATGAAAGGGAATTAGAAGCCAGAACAGAGGGACATCCTCAGGCAGAAGTCCCACAGGAACAACCACAGGGCCTACAGCCTGCCAGAATAGAGGATCAGCCAAAGTCAGGAGATGACTCACCATGCCTGCAGCCAGCCAGCTCAAGGACTCCAGTTGGACCTGACACCTTGCAACATCATGCAGTGTCTCCAGAGGCCTCGCCAAGGCCACTGGAGCAGAGAAGAAAACAGGTCCGACTGGCAATGCAGCAGAGATGGCAGAGTGCTAGACTGAAGGCTTTACAGAGGAACCTCCCCAGTAGCAGTGATGAGGAAGAGCAGGGCTGAAGCACCACCTGTGAACTCAGCCTCATCAGCATCAGCTGGCTCTGCTACAGCAGCAGGGGAAGGGATTTAAGCCATCAGTTAGGCTTGGCTGTTGTGGAAGCAACTTGTCACCAACCTCCTTGTGTATCGGCCTTGTTGCCCTGCTATCCTTTGGATTCCTGGTATCCTGACTTCTTGGACTGGCTTTGACTAACGCCTCGGACTTCTCTTGCCAGAATTGAGATCTTGGACTTTGCCTGAACTGAGAATGACCTTGGACTGTTCCCCAGACTATGCTTCCAGCTTCCAGCCCTCACTCCTTGCCTGCACCACGACAGGAACTATGGTTGCCAACCTCTAGGTGAGGGCTGGAGATCACCCAGAATTACAACTGCTCTCCAGATGATGCAGTTCTCCAGTTCCCCTGGAGAAAATGACTGCTTTGGAGGGTGGACTCTACAGCATTATACCACACCGAGATTGCTTCCCTTCCCAAACCTTGCCCTCCTGGGGCTCCACCCCCAAATATCCAGGAATCTCCCCACCTGGAGCTGGCAGCCCTAGGAAACTCTGTAGCTGGGAGATCTATTGTGATTCCAGGAGAGCTCCAGACCTCACCTGGAGGTTGGTAACACTACAAGAAGAGAATGAAGCAGTAAAAAGGAGAGGCTATGGGGCTTTCAGGAAAGAGAAATGCCTTCCACAAGTTCTTGTGGGTTCCTCCTTGTAAGTAGCTGTTTATCACTGAAAGGTTTTGTCTGTGTTACCTTTACCTCATCCTGTCCTCTGGTGAATATGAATGGCTCAGAACAGCAAGAAATGGGAGAATGGGGGAGGGGAGGAATCAAAGGCTATGTTTGTATTATATGGAAAACAGCTATACACCCAATCCTTAGCAAGTTTCCCCTGTGCAAAGGGCAGAATCCTGTATCATGTGCCTAGAGCATTGCCTTACTTTACTGGCCAACATGTATTTTTACATACTCTCATCCCCATGCAATACTGCTAGCTACAGAAGAGCAGAACGACCTGATTCTGCATTGCCTTTCTTTGGTATAATTGCCATTCTGATTCTTTCTATTAGTGTTGATTGATAGAGTATAAACTACACAGCTTGATTTCTCAGGTGCCAGCTTGCAGCAGCAACACTGGCAAAAGGACGGGGGGGAAGACCTGTGAATAATAGGACAGAGCCCATTTGATGTGGGAAGTCGCTGACGAGGAGACAATAAATAGGAGTCTGAGAGATATAATATTCAAACTGAGTTCAGAACCATATTCTGTACTAACCTGCTAAATCTCTCCAAGGGAATCTCTAAGTCTGCCCTGCTGCTGAGAGTTAGAAGTGGCATGATTGCACCGGTTAATGTCATTGAATTCAGGAGAGGAATCATTCTACTGCCTGGGCTCTTGACATCTGAAAAGGACTTAGGGGAGACAAGGCTGCTGCTCAAGATGACTTGTTCTTCCCTGATCTTTTACCGCCCAGTTAAAACAAAGTGCGGAGTTGTACCTCCCATTCTGCCACAGACATGAATACATAATTCTAGCCTGTTTGTTTTTGATTGACAATCCTTGCAGCCAGTGAGACAGAACCTACTGTTTATAGGTTTTCTGCTTCTCTAGAATCTACCATAAAGAGTGAATAAGAATTAGTATTCTGAACCAACCAAACAGCCCAAGGTTCAAACACTTTGTCTTCAAACAACAAGGCCTGCCAGATGCAACAGACAAATTTACAACCAGTGGCCTGCTGGTAACACACGTCTTGTTACTGGTCTCCAATATGTGCTTGTCAAAGAAATGAATATGGATGTTACATTTCTGGCTATCATGGCTGGTAGCTCCCATACAATTTAGAAATGCTGTTTATACTGTGTGAAGAGGTTTCCCTTGCTCTCAGAGAGACAAGAAAAGAGAGATACAGATGGAGACACATCCAGTGATTCCTGCAACTGCAAGAATAAAAAGCCCCAAGTCCAGCCAGGACAGGAAAATTACCAGTTCAGGCTTAACATTCCATCATATATTTGCTTTGGTGGAGAGAAAAATAAGTGCAGCCCTTCTCTACAATCTTCCAGGAAAGGCTCCTTTGTTTGCTTTTTTTCCATTTGTACTTTTAAACTGTTTTTCTCTTGACACAAATGGGTGAAAATGCATGGTCGCTTTAGCCTCCTTTATTCCCTGTTTCAGCCAGGATTCAGCCAGGATCAAACGCATGTGTTTCGCCGAACGTGCATCCGATCCTGGCTGAATCCTGGCTGAAACAGGGAATAAAGGAGGCTAAAGCGACCATGCATTTTCGCCCAAATGAGTCGCAAGAACTCCTAAGTCAGAGAACAAAGAACAAACCATCAATGGTCTGTGAACCATATATGTTCTTTTTGCTGGTGTTGTTGTAGTATTTCTGGATTCATAGATAAAGACTTACAGCATGAAGAATAGCTTAAAACAGCTTTCCTATTAAGAGCAACTAAACACCTGGTACTGCAGTCTTTAAGCTTTGTTCTAGACCTAACTGCAGGCATGCCACTTTAGGGCAAGTCCACAAATTACCAGCTCTTTAATACTGTAAAATATAAGGGTATCTCTAAATTGTAACTTCTATCCCTACAGCTATAACGGAGAGTAAAGGACATAGATAGTCTGGGAGTGGGGACATAGCAGGCTCTCTGAATATTGTAGGTCTGAGGATGAAGACAAAGGGACAAACTCTTACTTTCACTGACTGTAGCTTTTAATCAGCACCAACTGACTTCCGCTCATCACTAACATACTGTCATCCAGATAGTCTGACAAGATCACAGGGATACCCCATCTGGCTTGTTAACAGTTGAAAAGCATTAGTCAGTGGTGTTCATTAAGCATGTCAGGATGGTTGCTTATTGCCCCTGTATTTCAGCACCTTTAGTCCTCATGTGCCCCCAGAACTAAGCCAGCTCTTCCTTACATGCTGTGCTACGAAAACAATGAGCTCTGGCTTTTTAGCAAGTGGGCAAGCATGAAGGAGAAGGGAATGTCTATTTAGAGAATACAAGTAAAGAGAAATGACTTGGGGTGGAGGCTGGAGAAACAAAGACTAGTGAATGTAGATTCAGGAGAAGCTACCTGTGATCTAATAATTCTGATCTGTGTCCTTTCATCTCCAATTGTAATATATTTCTTGCAACTGTTTATAATTTGCTATGTATAAATCAGTCCTTTACGATTCCCACCGGAAAGTCTTTCTGATGGCATTCCAAGTTAGGGACTCCCTTTTGAAGGAGGTCCACCAAAGCACAAAATTAGTATTCTAAGAAGCAGCTCTATTTAAACAAAGGTTTAGGAAATTTTAGTAGCAGCTTCTATATTTTATTGTACTGGTTTAATTATTCTGGAGAATTTAAATTGAATTGTACATCATTTTTATTCTGTTAGCATCTTGTTTGTTTTTTGCTACATAAATACTACAAATAACCACATAAAATAAAAAAGACAATATTCTCACCCCTTACATTTTCTTTTCCGTGTTTTTGGGATAATGACCACAATTTAGTAGTGCAGGTGACATCCCTAATCATGTGAGAATGGCAGAGAGCTATGAGGCCATTTCCTAATCAAACTTACCTGCTTTTTTATTCCACTCTCTTAGCTCTTCCAATAAAAACAGGCCCATTCTGTGCCCAGCATGTAACTGGAGATGTGCAAACAGTAGCATGGCAGGAGCATGCCTACTGTATCAGCAAGCTGAAAGAACAAATGCACTTGGCATTTTTGCCACAGTGTGTGATGGACCTGAAAGCACAGACTGAAATCATAGAACATGGAGAGTGGAAATCCTCAAATTCTTACTCATACAATCCTGAGCAAGGCTATTATCAATAGGATGTTTTGGAAGGCATTAATTCATATGGTAGCCATAAGTCGGAAGCAACTTGACAGCACTTAACGCACACACATATGAGGGCCACATTTGGGTCACTGTAAATCCATATATGTGGGGGGAATGTCTACAGACACATAATGAAAAGACTAGAGAAAACCTTTATGCCCCCTCTCTAGACAAACTGGGTGAAACTGTCACCATATAGCATATTTTTCAAAGGGTAACTTTTCGTGAAGCATTGAGGTGAGTATTTAATGTGTTTGTATTTACAGCAGCCAGACGTTTTTTTCTTTTAGAAGCTACCTAAAGGATAAACATGAAATGAAGGAGAAATTCCCTACATAGCAATCCTGAAGGGAGATGGGCAAAAGGGATTTGGAGGCAGTGTGCCGGCGTTAGTGCCACTTGCACTCACTAAATTGGCTCTAACGCTGGCGCAGGGCCACTTACGCTGGCGCCAGAGAGACGTGCAACAGTGCCACACACGGGCGCTGGCACAGCCACCACGGCAGCATTTGCCCTGAACAAGGGCTTGTGCCAGTGCCAAAGGGGGCATTCCTGGGGGGTGGGGCTGACTTCACCCCAGGAACGCTCCCTTTTGCTGACCCGAACTTGCACAAAAGGGAAGCGAGCTCCATTAAACAGCATGGAGCAGTTTCCCGGGGTTTAGGGCAAAATACATTTTCAGCTTGCTGCACCAAGGCCACTCAGGAGGTGGCCTGGCTGTGCCATCCCAGGGCCTGACCCAACTACCCTCCCTCCAACTTTAGGGTTGACAGGTCCCTCTTCGCCACTGGCAGGAGATTTTTTGGGCAGAGCCTGAGGAGGGCGGGGTTTGAGGAGGGGAGGGGCTTCAATGCCATAAAGTCCAACTGCCAAAGCGCCCGTTTTCTCCAGGTGAACTGATCTCTTGGCTGGAGATCAGTTGTAATAGCAGGAGATCTCTAGCAACTACCTGGAGGTTGGCAACTCTAGCCCCCTAAGGATTGCTTTGCTAGTCACCTGCTGTTTGCTGGTCACTAGCATTCTGGTAAGTGGGTGAAGGAAGTAGAATTTATGGAGAACTCATTGTTCCGAATCAACAAGTTGAATTAATATTTGGATAGAAGTTTTTTTTTTCCATTTTATACAGTCCCTTGTTCAACCATAACAGGTTATTCAAGTGCAGCCTGTCACTGAAAATTGTTCTTCATCAGAATTTTTTTCCCTCTCAGGGTGAATCATTGACAATTTTTTTTCTTCTCTGTTAACATGATCTTCACACTCGTGGCAGTGTGAATGTTTTGACCTTGATTGGAAGATTTTATTTGGACATGTGAACTTTGCAAGTTTTCCAAGTTAATCCCTCCAGCTCAGATTTTTCTCTCAATACATGCTTGGTTTGTATAATTTTAGTCTCCAATATCTTGAGTATATACCTCTGGATATAAAGTATAAATTCAGATTTGCCAAAGAAAGAGTTTCCACTAAGTTGTCTTTTAGGGTAATTTGTCTTTTCTCAGTGAAGGCCTACCAGTAGGCACTTGCACTTCTTCCCACTAGTTTAGGTCCACTGGAAATGTCCATCAGTAGAGTATGACTCTTTTGCCTCCCAGCTCCTGCTAAAACTCTAAATGTTGCTTCTGGGGGATAAGGGACCCTCAGGAACAGCCAGGGGAAGTCAGAGGTCTGCAGCAAAATGGATGAAATCGGTGAAAATCACTCCCCCTTCTGTCCATGGAAATCCTGTGCTGGATCTAACCACCTATCCTCATCATCACTCTGAGCAGCCTGGCTTACGTTAAAATCATGAATTCCCCATCTGGCTCTGCAGCAAAACCAGTTTTTACCATAGGGGATTTTCCACCATGGTCTAAATCACTGGATTTGGAAAACTGTCTGCTGTGCCTTAGTTCCCCACTTGTCAAAATGTTAATTATAATGAAAGATGCCATAATGCTTTTTGTGAATAAGAATAAAGATGATAAAATACTTTGTTTGCTAGAAAAGCCATATAAATGGTAAACATATGGAATCTTTAATATTTATACACTATAGAATCTCCTTCTTTCAATGGCCTTACTGAACCTGCAGATTATACTGTCTGCTACGCTTTCAAATATTTTCAAGAAAAACATAAGAAGGAAAAAAGGCACAATATGAAGCAAAAGACATTCTCATTGTCACTGCACCATGTTTGATTAGCTAGATCGGTAGCATACGGCATTCAGGTCTTACAACATTTAAATAATGTGACCACATACAAATTCTGAAGGCTTAGGAAGCCTTTGAATTCTAAATAATTCAGTGAAGGAGAAGTGCTAGGCTTGCAACCTGTGTTTCCTAACACCAAGCTAGACTACCGTTCTGGAAAAATTAGTTTTTTGCAGTACCCAGACCTGGTGAAGCCCTTTGAGGAAAAGATCCAGAAACAACTCTCAGTATGGCCGGCCAAGGCTACTTCCCTTTCAGACAATTTAAATCTCAGTCTGAGTCAGAAGCCTAGCTGCTTCAGCTGGTTCCTATGGACCACCTTATGACTATTAGCTTGAATCATAACTCAGCAAACCCCAGATCTGGCCCAGATCTAGCTGCTGTCTTAGGGGACATACCTTTTGATAGCCTGTCACATCTTTATAGAAAAAAAGATAAATTGTTCTGGAACTACACTGCATAACATACTGCTCTGTGCCATGGAATATGTTTCTATCCCTTGTTGTCAGTAGTACTCATAGTATAGGCCAATAATAGTTCATTAATCTTGCCTATTCTAAAGTCTTATAATAATGTAATGCTTTTGTAGGAACCTGAGGAAAGGGTTGGTGGGAACATGAACAATAAAGCCACATATGTGACATTTCAGTGAGGAAATATTTCTTGGTAATCTTGCTATTGCATGCTAATTAATGTGTGGCCATTTTAATACTGATGTCTATGCCTGTGGATGAAATCCTAATGGGATTCAGATAACCATTTAGTTGGAGGTACTCTAAACCTCAAAAAGGTTAGAACTGGCCTAGAGTGTTCATTGGCTTTCAAGGCAATAACCTCCAGATTTTCATCAGTAAGATGCCAGGTGGAAAGCAAACAGGCAGACCAGGCCTTCTACTATACCAAGAGACCTCCTGATGTTTACCATGTCTTCAACATCTTACTGATGAAAATCTGGAGGTCATTGCCTTGAAAGCCAATGAACACTCTAGGCCAGTTCTAACCTTTTTGAGGTTTAGAGTACCTCCAACTAAATGGTTATGAAAGGAAGATAGATTTATTATTTATTCATTATTTTAAACTGTACTAAACAAGTTTGAATCTTTCAGCTCTGAAATCAGGGCCAGTTACATTTTTTACAGACATTAACCGTGAGTGCACCAGCAACTTACCTCGCTATTTAGACGTGTCCAGTACACAAGCATCCAACACGACTTTAAATTTCTGTTCCCACCGCGCCGCCTTTCTCCTTTGTATTCAATAAAATTCGTATGCTTTCCCCTCGCATGCCCAGTCGGCGCTCGAAGCAAGGATGGCGATTGGTCCAGCGTCAGCGCCAGGGATAATTAAGGAAAAATCGCGGGCCACTTCAAAACAGTTGCTAGGAAGGCAGTTTAAAAAATGGCGGCAAAAAATACAACAACCTGTGATTGTAATGCGTGGCAGGAGTTCCACTTCGGGAAAGCGAAACTTGCTGCCATCAGGAAAGCAGCTTGCTGCCATCCCACCCCCACATCTAAGCAGTCACAGATAAAGAGATGTCGCACACTGCCCCTAACAAACCTTCCCGATCAAATGATATGACGTGGGTATAAGCACAAGCCACAGACATTACATTTATTTTGAGTACAGGACAACCTCAGGCGTTTTGTGCAAACTATGAAAAAAAAAGACTAACAATTGCGTTAGCAAACATGTGGCTGTTCGCGCAAACGGTAGCGCTTTTCTGCAAAGCGGAAGAAAGGGGGGAAATGAGTGGGGGTGGGGGGAGTGGGGGTGGGCTGGTAGCAGGAAGTGGATTGAAGACAGATTGCATGTTCGCACTTTAAGGCTCCAGGTGAGGAAAACGTTTCATTTCTATTAATTCGCCGTATAAGCGAATGCTCTTAACGCGGAGAAATTGTGCTCTGGAGACGTCTCCGGAATCCTTCGGTTGAGATGAAGTGCAAACATGCAAGGAAAGCCCGCAAAAATCGGAGCTGCAAACGCGCAGTGCGGACATGGTCATTGATTTTTCCACAATGTGTATTTTCAACAGAGAACTAAAACCAATCATGGCTGGCTGCCATCCAAGTGGGTCCTTTTTTCCCTTTTACTTCCTTTCCTTTCCTTCCTTTCCTTCCTTTCCATTTATCCCTTAGAAGTTCCTTGATCAATTGATCTTGAGCAGCATATATCTAGTGTTGGAGGGATATAAGTATTGAAACAAATCTTGCCACTGACAATGTAGCTGGCATTCGGGTCACCGCCTCCATGCTTGCCAATGCCTAATGCTGTAACCAATACAGTTGTAGGGCTGTTGAAAAAAAAGTTCAGTAAAATTCGGATTCAGCAAAATTCAGCTCATTTTTATTCACGAAATGCCAAAGTCCGAACTCCCCCGATTCGGATCCATGGAATTCAGCGCAAGATTCGGAGTTCGTGAATAAATTAAGCCGTTAAAAGCCATTAGAAACACATTCATGGCTTTCCGCAGCTCCGGGGGGCATTTTGGGAGGTTGAGGTCCCAAACTTTCAGTGTAGCTTGAGGGGACCCTACCTGAGTTATGGGGTCCAGAAGGGGGGGCCATCCGCCCATTGGAATATAGCCATTAAAAACACATTCATGGCTTTCCGTGGCTCGGGGGGGCATTTTTGAAGGTTGAGGTCCCAAACCTTAAGGGTAGCTTGGAGGGACCCTACTTGCAAGGACCCCCAAGTTTGGTGTAGATTGGGCCAGGGGGTCCCGAGTTATGGGGTCCGGAAGGGGGGCATGATCAGCCCTTTTTGGAACGAATAGACCTTTTGGAGTTTGCAAACCCTTGCAATGCAAAGCAACACACGAGTGACCATGGAAAGGAACAGAGGCGCGCTAGCAATGCATATGCTATTTGTAAAAAATGCCAAATGTGGTAAGTGCTGCTGATTAGGACCCCTGCCCCCAAGCTCCCGTCCCGTCCTCCTGCTTCCAAGTGGCCAGCCCACGGCCCATGGGCACCAGCGCACACTCACGGCAGGAAAATGGCAGGGAGGAGGGGGAACTATAGGAGAGCTCCTTGGTTGAAGAGGGAGGTCAACACCCTCCTCCGTTTTTTGGAGAGCCGAGGGCTCCCCTTTGTTGTGTGTTCTACTGCACCAGGCGGTCCAGTATTTTTATTTTTGCGCAGGTCTCACAAGTCCTGCTGGCGTGGAACTTCACCCGGGGACCATGGGAATGCCTCGAAAAATACAGGAGGGTGCGCAACGCCTTTCAGGCCTCAGTGTCTAATGAACTGCGGCCGGGCGAGAAGAGGCCAGAGCATTTCAAGCGCTTCAAGAAGGCAGGTTGCCCCGCCACAGAGATGGAGGTGTGGGCAGGTAAGTTTTTCACACGCATTCTTCAACATGGATGGATGGAGAGCGATGTTGGCTCAGCTCAACCACTTACAAACGACCCAAGGAGGAGGTGGGGCGGTTGGCAAGCAGAGGGAGAGACTCACACGTGCACACCACAGCGTGGACTCAACACCAGGTGAGGGTGGCCAGGCCACGGGCAGAAAAAAAGCAGAACCCAAACTCCTGCAGAGGCGAGCGGGCACAAACACAAGCCCCAGGCAGAACCGTCAAACACCCCCCCCCAAACCAGTATGGCTTGGCTCAACCCCAAATAAAGGCGAGCGGGCACCAACCCCCCCCCCTCTCAAGCCAGTATGGCTCGGGTCAACCACCTACAAACGACCCAAGGAGGAGGCAAGGCGGTTGGCGAGCGGAGGGAGAGACTTACACATGTGTACCACCATACGGACTCAACTCCAGGCTAGGGTGGCCAGGCCATGGGCAGAAAAAAAGCAGAATGCAAACTCCCGCAGAGGCGAGTGGGCACAAACACAAACCCCAGGCAGAACCAGCAACCCTCCCTTGGATTCCCCCCACCCACAGAAACTGCTCCCCCACACACACAGAGAATCTGCTCCCTCCCCCCCCCCACACACACAGGAGAAAAGATATAGAGAAAACCCCCAAAAAATCAAACTGTGTGGATGTCTTCCAGCAGGAGCAGGGACGAGAAGTAAATCCAATCCAGTCCTATTCCAGTAAGCAGGAATCAGGATCTCTCAGAGTCAGGAGCAGCACCACCAAAATGGAAGGAAATGAGTTCCAGACTAGGGACGGGAGGATGGGAGTTTTTATACTCTTCTCCTGGCCATTTCAAAAGTGAGAATCCCTGCTCTGATTGGCCAGGAGAAGACCCAGCTTGGCCACTATTGGCCGCAGGAGAAAGCTGCTAACTGACGGTTATGCTGCTGATTGGGGCTGCAGAATTTGCCTGAATTTATTCGGCGTCCGCCCAAACTCACCGAATTTGGCTGGCCGTCTTCCCACCTTTTTTTTAATTTGGCTCCATTGGAACTGAAAACCGCTGAATCAGGGAAAATTCGACTCTTTTTCTTGTCTGATGGAACCTAATCGACAGCCCTATAAAGTTGTGGCCAGTTTCAATCCAACCATGTTTTATTTGTGATTTGTATACTGCTTACTTTGCATTCACATTGGTTTGGGGCTCTAGACAAACACTGGATGTTATGGGCAGGGGGTGGGCAACCCCAGTGGGAGGGGCCAGTCCTCTGAATCCCCTGCTCGGCCTGGGCCCACAATTGATTTTTCCACAATGTGCATTTTCAATAGAGAACTAAAACCAATCATGGCATCCTGACAACCAGTGCTGTTGTATGAAGTATTCATATGTTTTTAAAAGTATACCCAAAAGTGTAAGATGTGACATGTCTCTCAGTAAACAAAAATAGATATCCCCCTTCTCCTTTTTTAATGAAACTGACTTCCTTTGTTTCCATATTCTTTTTGTGTGTGTGTGTGTGTGATTATTCAGAGCTAGGGTTGACAACTGCCAGGTAATAGCAGGAGATCTCCTGCTAATTCAACTGATCTCCAGCCGATAGAGATCAGATCACCTGGAGAAAAATGGCTACTTTGGCAATTGAACTCTATGGCATTGAAGTCCCTCCCCTCCCCAAACCCCACCCTCTTCAGGCTCCACCCCCAAAATCTCCCGCCGGTGGAGAAGAGGGACCTGGCAACCCTATTCAGAGCTGTCTTCAAACAAAATGTCCTACAACTAATACAGGAGTATTAGAATGTGAAAAGCAGTTTTTTTTAATCAGGACTTCAAACTGCCAATGCTCACTTTTCAGAAGATGTAGCCAAAAAAAAAAAAAAAAAAATTGAAGCCATCTGAGCTACAAATATCACTACAGCCATGCTATAAAAGCATGAACATTTTATCAGGAAACTTGAGAAACGCAGAGGATACAAAACTGACTTAGCTATAATCAGGTGTGGGGAAAAAAACACTACCTTGGAAGTCATCTCACAGTGGAACCCTTTTGATAATGCAGAGGAAAAGATGCCTCTGGCACACACTCAGACTTGTTTTGTTTTGCATGTTTTCAGTTATTCTGTCAAATTTGCTTTCCGGGATGCCACTCTACTGCTGTTGCTGCCCTTCTGTTGCCTTTTGTGTTTGCCTGGAAATATAACCCATATTTTATCAGAAAAAATATCAACTGTGTTCCTCCTCCACCCCCCCCCCCAATCAACTACAATCAGCTCTGCAAAAGATAATGGATTTGGCATTTGGAATGGTTGTTTTGTGCATGTGTGTGTGTCTACAGAATAAGCAGCAGGAAAATCTTAGGGTCAAGGTCACATAAATGGCGAGAGTGCTAGTTCAATAAGTCTTTCTTCCTAATTAAACAGCCCTAATTTTCCTAAGAGCTGGCTACCTAATTTTCCTAAGCAGAAAGGAAGTCCAGAAGTCCTGATCTCAATGGCACATTCCAAGGATCTTGGCATTCATGAATCATAATTGCACAGTGAGGGCGCACAGCAATAGAGAATTTGGAAAGTCTGAACAGCTGGTACCCATCAGATCCACAATTCTAAGCACAGGAGCCTGTCATAGGCTCATTCCATTCTAGACCACATCTCCCGTGTCTTAAAAACAGTAGTTAGGATCATACAAGAAAAACAGCACAAGCTAATGAATGCACAATATCTATGCCTCCCACGTACTGAGCAACCATCAACTTGCATTTGTTCCACAGCACCTGTGTAGCCTCTTTGTGCCTTCAGAATGGATTCAAATGCATATTGCTGCTCCAATGAATCCTGTGCATTTTAAGAAAACAAGTAAGCTTCCAGAGGAATCACTTTTTAAATTCTGGTACACCACTCTCTAGAACAGATTTGAGTCAGGTAGCACCATAGGGGCCAACAAGGTTTTCAGGGTGTAAGCTTTGGAGAGTCATAGCTTGTACCCTGGAAACCTTGTTGGTATCTTAGGTGCTACTGGACTCGAATCAAATTACCCTCTGAAGCTAGTGGTAAAGACAACACAGAACACTGAGGCCATTTTTGCATGGTCAATTTTGATGCTCGCTCAAAGCTCTTTTTTAAAATGCGACTTTAAAAATGCCTTTTCACAGTCCTGATGCAAAAGGAGAAGTTCCACTCCCCCCACTCGCCTGCTCCTTTGTTCCTGTTTGCATAGCTATTAGCATATGCATAGCTAACGTGCCTCTGTTGTTTTGCATTGTTCCTCGAGGGGGATTATTCATGGCAAACACCAAAGGTCACATTAAATGGGCTCTTTAGTAATACAAAGCAGGTATGTGCCGGCTTCGCAGTCACTTCCGGAACGACAGTTCAGCGTGCAAAGTTCAAAAAAATATGCGGGGCAATTCAGCCTGGAACACGCTGCTAATTACCATGCAAAAATGGCCAGAATGCCCCTTTAAAAAGACTTTTTTAAAACTCAGGTTGGTAGATCTAGAGCTGGAAAAGGGAACTTGATTGGTTCACGAAAGCTCATACCCTACCAGAAAATATTTTTGTTAGTCTTTAAGGTGCTACTGGACTCTTGCCGTTTTTGCTTGGTTCAGTGAAGGAAGATTTAGAAAATGATCTCGAAATGATGGGACATTGCTGTGGAACAACAGAACACAAGATGGACCAAACACCATGACAGAAATGAGTATTCATTAGTTGTGTGTGTTGTGTGTTTTTGTCTACGTGACCCTTCATAACTGAATCTTGGCAGATACACTGACTTCATTTATTTAATATGGTGTTGTTATAAAAGCTATTCTTCATTTCTATACACATAAAAATTATACCTTGTACATGAGAAAACAAACACCACGTTACCTATAAATGCCCAGCTAAAAGCACTAATGTATCCTGTCACAGACATAATTCTCCACTTTTGGCTCATTTTTGTTTTAAACTCTACAAATAAAACACTTTGAAAGCCAATGTGGAAAAAATGCTCCAGAATGAGAACAATGGGGAAAATAACCAGTATAATATATTTCCGTGAGCCATGAAAGAATTACTAAGAGACAACACAATGGTATTTACTATATGTTCTAAATTCAGGACTCAAGGTGGCTGTATGTAGTTGAACATAAAATATACCCGTTTTTGGTTTTTAAGCATATTTTCTCACTGTGCTACTGGAAATTTTAATTGTTAGCTTCAATAGACTTAGGATGTTTACGCTTTATATTTCCTCAGTCTTAAAACAGAGGCCAGGGAGGGGGAAAAAACTATTCTAAGACATGTAATTTTGCTTGCATAAAAGGCAGTCATTTTAATAATTACGACTGCAGACATTTTAACACTCATGGTATATCTGTTAGAAAGCACTGACAAGCTATAGTTCTGATCAACACTAGTTCAGTTACAGTACATGCACAGGTAGATAGATAGGTTCAAACATTATTAACACCAAAAGATAAGTGTGAATAGCTTTTCCTGTGAGGGCTTAATTAAACAGTGTAGAGGAAATAATTGCAGTAGATCACAGTGTCTGCTCCTATAGAAATAGATTTCTATAGATTTCTACTTTCCACATGCTGTGCCCATGGAAGCAGCTACTGCTGTCTTATACCTTCTTTGACATTACACTGCTCAAATGAGTATACCCCTCATATGAGTTATTGGTGCTTATCAGCTAGATTTACTGATGTTTGCACTGGCTCACAGAGAACATCATAGTTAGATCCTGGTATAATAGGACTGCAGAATCCAGAGACTGCGTTTTCTAACCACGGTGACTTTTCATAGTAATTTGGAAAAGGTTCTTCCTCTGAGAGAAAGAAAGAAAAAAACACAGGAGAGACCAAGTAAACTGCAGCCTGGGACTTATTTTGTGAGTACTGGTGAAGCACTAGCAAGAACTAGTGTAGAAAATAATTAGTAACAGACTGTCGAGACATGGACAAGTTTGAAATTGTTGTATAAACTTCTGGGAAATCTCTGGACCACAAGGGGGCTATTACTACACTGCTAAACCTTCACTTATACTTCTGAACTGGCAACCACAGAAACCTGGCTAAAGGCACAAAATATTGCAATTTGAATCTAGCATTATCTGCCACTCCCTAGGTGGCTATAACCTTCTCTGTCTTACCTACTTTATTAAATGTGTGATTGATGGAAGCCACTGGGTTTTATACAGGCATTACTAGCACTGGAATGACTTCCATATTTCTTGCACCTGTCCCTTTCTGGTTGCCTAAACATGCTGCTGATTTATATTTTAATTACATGTATTTTCTTAAATGCAGGCAATTACTAACCTGACATGGAATAGGGAGACCTAGGGTCAAATCCCCACTCAGCCATGAAACAAAATGGGTGATCTTGGGTCAGTCACACTCTTGGTCTAGCTAACCTCACAGTTTTGTTGTGAGGATAAAATGGAGGAGGGAAGAGCCATAATGTCGCCCTTGGAGCGTACAATGGAAGAGGAGATGACAGATGTATGGAGAAAGGGTGGGATAAAAATATGACAGTAAAAGTAATAGACAATTCCAAGAGAATTAAAGCTAAAATGCATGTAGTAACTGAAGAATCTTCAACCCACAGGTATATTTTGGTTCCCACCCACCCACCCACCCACATTCAAAGAATGCAGGATGTGTCAGCAAGATAAAATATCCTTCTCTTGTTCACGTGGTTTGGTTTCTCTGGTCAAGTTTCAAGAAAATAGCTTAAGACCAGAAATAACATTATAAGTTTCCTCCTTCCTGACTATTTAAACTACATATAGAGTGGAATACAGGAGAAGGAGGACAGAGATGGGGGAGAAGAGGCTGGGGTTTTCTATTAGCAACTGTGTACACCATAAACACAGTACAGAAGAAGAGTTGGTTTTTATACTCCAATTTTCTCTACCTTTAAGGAGTCTCAAACCAGTTTACAATCGCCTACCCTTCCTCTCCCCACAAAGATACCTTGTGAGGTAGGTGGGGCTGAAAGAGTTCAGAGAGAACTATGACTAGCCCAAGGTCACCCAGCAGGCTTCATGTGGAGGATCGGGGAATCAAATCCGGTGCATCAGATTAGAGTCCACCGCTCTTAACCACTACACCATGCTGACTCTTACACCATGCTGGCTCTTTAAGATAAGAACCAGAAGACCAGATTAGATCAGTAGATCTAACTAGAGAACTTTTCCTGCTCTTGGATGCAATTTTAGATACACTGCACCCATATGTATAGAACCTTTAATGCTGCAGCAGCACCAAGAAAATGGTGACAGTGGAAAATTAAGAATAAACCAGGCACCAGGTTAAGCATGACGGGCATTGGGCAGCCACAGTCTACTTCTCACTTGAACATCCAATGATAAGAACCCAAATAATTTCCCCATATATTGATAGGCAGACTGTTTTGTCAAAGATCATGCCCTGGGGTGGGGAACAGGGTTGGGCCTAGACATTTGAACCAGAATTCCAAAATTTGGGCTCTCAGTCATCTTTCAGGAGATTTAATGCATACTTTCAGAAAGCATTTTTTAATCCTGGAAGACACATACAACTTACATTCTAAATATGATTTCTATTTTGCAGCTACTATTTGATTAGAAATTTCAGGGGCTGCTTTATCCCTAATCGCTGGCAACAGACAGTTCCTTGACTGGCGTAGCCTTCAATAGACAGCCAGGGTGGCATGGAATAGTGAGCTTACAAAGATCAAGAATACAAACACCACGGAAAATATTAAAAGATATCAATGTGTGTGCAGGAGACAGGGAGAAAGAATGGGAAGGAGTTAGCCTGAATCACTGTTTACCACAAAATCTCTTCTCTTTTGGCCAGGCTTTGACTGATAAATATCAGCTTAATCCTAACACCGGAAGCTTCAATTACAGGATTAACATCAACCAATAAAGAGCACAGAAGAAAGAGAAGCGGCTTTCCTTGTGGAGGTACTGTATCAGCTTCCTGCTGCCGATTTTTCCAGCACCATTAAGAGAAATTAACTATCTACCAAGATGAAATCAAAGAAAACAAGCTTTTGCTGTTAAAATGGGGGGGGGACATATTTCTAAGCAATAAAAATACAAAATTAAATGGTGTCCAGTATTTTGAAAGAAACAATCATGTCTATGCCTCTCCAATATAAACTGAATGTTAATTAATGTAGTCGGGCGGCTGACAGAAAGTGGCTGATTTCAGTGGGCTTAGACTGGAGTAACTGCACAGGATTGTACTGCTTCCATGGAAGAAACCGGGAGTTAGATTCTTATCCTTAAAGAGCAGCCAACTGCAGAGGTTTTAGCCACAGAATGGAGCCCCGATAGTCATTTTTAACTCTCAGCCTCATAATGTTGAATTTCTTCCTAAAAGTCCTCAAACCAACAGGATGGGTAACCATGTTTGTTCAGATGATGTAAGAGAAAGCACATAGGCCAACTGGCTAGACTGAGATTCCTTACCAAGACCACAAGACAAAGAAACACATTACTCAATCTTTTCCTTAGATTGTCCTCACTATTATTGTACAGGAGCGCATACAATGTAGAAAAAGAGTACAGGAGATTAAGTTATTAATGGAGACAAAACAGAAGCAAAAGAGATGCCCTGGTTGTAAACTCATATGTACTTACTGTGGAATAGTTGCTACTGGAGTATGAATAGAGAGAGTGCTGTGTAAACTTCCATTCCTACTCAGAGATTCATCAGCTTACCTCAAGTAAGGCAAATAGTTGCCAATGGTAGTTCATCTGATTGGAGGGAGGAGTCCAGCAGGGTTCCACAGGGCTCAGTTCTGGGCCTGGTACTTTTTAATATTTTTATAAATGATCTGGATGAGGGGGTGGAGGGACTACTCAATAATTTTGCCGATGACACCAAATTGGAAGGAGTAGCAAACATCCGAGAAGACAGAGATAGAATTCAGCAAGATCTGAACACACTGGGAAAGTGGGCGGGCATGAACAAGATGCAATTCAACAAGGATGAGTAAAGAGTTCTACATCTGGATATAAAAAAATGAAAAGCAAGCAAATTGGATGGGGAATACACTTCTGGGTATCAGTGTGTGTGAACAAGATCTTAAGGTATGGGTGGAATGTAAGCAGCCGTCAGTGAGATGCAACAGCAAAAAAGTCAACCGTCTTGGGGTATATCAATAGAGGCATAACATACAATTGAAAGATGTCATAGTCCCACTGTACACCTCATTGGTCAGGCTGCACTTGGAGTACTGTGTGCAGTTCTGCAGGCGTCGCTTCAAAAAGGATGTGGACAAAATGGAGTGAGTGCAGGAGAGAACAACCAGGATGATCAGGTGCCTGGAGCCAAGCCCTACAATGAATGGTTGAGGGACTTGGGAATATTCAGTATGGTATCTTTAAGTATTTGAAAGGCTGTCACTTCGAGGAGAGAAGGGAGCTTTTCCTACTGTTAGCAGTGGTTAGGACTTGCAATAATTAGTTTGATTACGGGCTGAAAGGTAATATCATTAGGAAAAATTTTTTTTACAGTAAGAGTAGTTCAGCAGTGGAATCAGCTGCCTAGGGAGGTAGTGAGCTCCCCCTCATTGGTAGTCTTCAAGCAGCAGCTGGCCAAACATTTGTCAGGGATGTTTTAGGCCAGGGGTGGGGAACCTTTTTCCTGCCAAGGGCCATTTGCTCATTTATAACATCATTCGGGAGCCATAACCAGGTGTAGATCTCCCGGTGTGTGTGTGGGGGGAAGAGTCTGGGGTTGCCAGGTCTCCAGCCACCACCTGGAGGTTGGCAACCACAGGGGAGGCCACACAGAGAAGGCCTGGAGGGCACCCCCGCTCTCCCCTCCCAGGCAGGAGGGCAGCCAGCGGTGGGCCCCAAGCAAACGAGGTGCCAGGGAGCGCAGCCCGCAGCCGATCCTCAGAGACGGAAGGGAGGAAGGAAGGAAAACAGAGAAATGGAGGGGGAGAAAAGGACGGAAGGAGACAGACAAAGAAAGAGACGAGGGAGAGAGGGGGAGAAAGGAGAGTGACAGAAAAAGAGGAAGAGAGAAAAGCCTTCCCCCCCACACACACACACACACATCCTCAGGGACGGGAGGGAGGAAGGAAAACAGAGAAATGGAGGGGGAGAAAAGGACGGAAGGAGACAGACAAAGAAAGAGACGAGGGAGAGGTGGGAGAAAGGAGAAAGAGTGACAGAAAAAGTGGAAGAGAGAAAAGCCTTCCCACCCCCACCCCCCCACACACACACCCGCATACGCCGGCCCCATGCAACCGGGCCCCAGGCTTCCCGCCTCCCCCAACACACACACATGGCAGCACATGCAGCCCCGCACAACCGGGCCCCAGCCTCCACGCTCTCCCACCCCCCCCCACCCCGAGTCCACAAAAGGCCCTCCGAGCCCGTTCGGCTCCTGCGCGCATGTTCCGCCACTGGGAGCAACCGGCTTCTCCCCCCCCTCGCCGCTTGACAGGCGGCAAGAGGGGCTTACAGTGTGCTGCGGCATTCCTGCATGCCGTGACTGTAGGGGGCAGCATCCCTCCCCCTCCTCTCGCTGACCAACAGTTGATGAGAGGAGGTCCAAAGGGCGCCACGGCCCCAGGAACACCCTCAGGGAGGACCGCGCTGTGCTGCGCCTCCATGGCTGGGCCCTGGAGCTCTCGAGGGTCACTGAAAATGTCCTCAGGGGCCTCATACGGCCCCCGGGCCGGACTCTCCCCATCCCTGTTTTAGGCTGATCCTGCATTGAGCATGGGATTGGAGTAGATGGCCTGTATGGCCCCTTCCAACTCTGTACTTTCATGATTCTAAGAAATATCAGACCAGTTTTTCAGTTTAGGGGTATAACTCCCTCCTTCACAGGTACACAGATTTTTCAATTAAATGAACAACTCTACAGTTGAGCTACTAGGATCACCATGCAGACTTACAATCAGATTTTTAGCAAAGGTAATAAACTTGTGCTATTTATGCTAACAATTTAAAACTTTTCCAATCTGCAACACTATTTCAGAAAAGAGTATTGCTTAACTGATAAACATTTCTTAACTGGTAATAAACCTTTTGGTGTTTCTGAAACTTTTAAAAATGCCACAAATAATGCATTACACTACCATCGTAAGCAGAATTACACTCTTCTAACTAACTCCATTGATTTCAATAGCATTAGAAGGGTGTAACTCTCCTTAGGACACAGTTAATGTACTAAGAAGAATGCACACAAGATAGTGACATGTAGTATTATAACCCCTGCAACTGATTTTCAACTATTATTTCAGTGTTGTTTTTTTTCCTATTCAATAAACAATATTCTTAGCAAGGTTTATGGTGTGTGTTTTTTACTTGCTTGTATTTCAACTTTCTGGTGACCAAAAACTGAAACTGACACATGACCACACAACTTATTAGCAGATCCAATGTTTATCCACACATTATGCAATGGAGTTAACTTTCAATTATGTAACTTGTACAAAAACCCCACTTCGCAGATTTACAAACTCAATTCAGATTACAGTTATGTACCACAGAAGTCATTTGAGTTCATGGAAGAGTTGCCAGCACTGCCTCAGGAGACTCTGAGGGCGATGTCTGGGAAAGGGGGAGTTTGGGGGAGATATGACATCACTTCCAAGTGACACTCCCCTAATGATAAAGAGCATAGAGATATGAGGAAATTCCCAGGGTGTCACTATGGGAGCCATTTTATGGCCAGTTTCCCCCCCCCCTTTTCCTCACTTTCATGAGAGTGGGGGTTTACCTGCTGCAAGTAGGCAAACGGCAAGCCTAGTTCATAGATCTGACCACAGGTGAGTTCGTTTGTTACCACATTTTTATTGGCAGGCTTCTTTGTGAAACTGGGCAAAGGAAGCTTTTCATACCCGAATGCTAAGAAAATACTTCTTCCTTGAATGTATGCTCACCAAACGGCTGCTAAGGACACATTGATAGTCCTGACAGCCATGTAGTTGTATGAGTGATCCTTACAGCCGCATACCCATAAACACATAATATACAAATTGCTCCAAAATAATCTTCCCCAAATAAATTTTGCCAAGAACTTGAACCTGGATAGCATAGGATAATCTTTGGGTATCAAAGCCTCAAGTTAACATTTGTCTAATTTATTTTGAATAAATCAATGCAGAATTAAATTACTACCATAACAGAAAACAACACGCAAGCCCACTTATTCCTTACCTGTCATCCTGCATGTGTTATTATTTTAAGGGAAAGGACCCACCGAAGTCCAAGTCTGCTGGAAATTTGCTTTGCTGCCTTTTCCGTACTATGTAATAAAATCTTTATTATAATTTCTTTTCATACCATGAGGTTTGAAATTTGTCAGTTGCTTTGAAAAGATTTTGTTTTTCTTGACCCACTTCTAGCAGCCAAAGTGCCTGCAATCTCAGTAGGAGTGAGCTGGGTTGATAAGATTATAATTTTGTTTACATTGCACAATGCAAGGAAAATGGCAATTGATGGCATGTCATGTAACTTCAGGTTTCCTTTCTCTCACACTGTTCCCATTTGAGGAGTTCTTGAATGACAAAGAAAGTATGTTGTATTCTTGCTCTTAAACATGTGCAGTAAAACCTCTGACAGTATATTGTGTCGCTCATACAAGCCATGCAATGTCGGTGAATTAGCTTTGTGTTAAAAATCAATAGAAACAACATGAGTAGGGTTGCCAGCTCCCTCTTTGCCACTGGCAGGAGGTTTTTGGGGCAAAGCCTGAGAAGGGCAGCATTTGGGGAGGGGAGGGACTTCAAGCCATAGAGTCCAATTGCCAAAGCGGCCATTTTCTCCAGGTGAACCAATCTTTATCGGCTAGAGATCAGTTGTAATATAAAAGTTCCTCAGTGGAACAGGCTTCCTCAGTGGAACAGGCTTCATCGGGAGGTGGTAAGCTCTCCTTCCCTGGAGGTTTTTAAGAAGAGGTTAGACGGCCAACTGTCAGCAATGCTGATTCTGTGACCTTTGGCAGATGATGAGAGGGAGGGCATCTTGGCCATCTTCTGGTCACTTCTGGGTGTGGGGTAGGGGGGAGGTAGTTGTGAATTTCCTGCATTGTGCAGGGGGTTGGACTTGATGGCCTTGGTGGTCCCTTCCAACTCTATGATTCTATGAATAGCAGGAGATCTCCAGCTAGTACCTGGAGGTTGGCAACCCTAAGCATGAGGAAGATATGATGAAAGCATAGTTTTAATTTTGAACCAGGATGCCGACCTGGATCACATGAAGTAATAATAACAAAGTAGTTCTGAGTATATGCAAAGTGCATTTTCCTTCTCACTGAGTAACCTCATCTGGTATCATTCATTAGTATCATGAGTCTGCTTCCTTATGCCACTGAGTATCTGCTAGCTTCCCTTTCCTAGACCAGAGACTGATCTGTGATTGATTATACTGTATAATCCCCCTTGCGTTTCGGTGAGAAAGGCAGACTATAAAAAAGCAAATAAAAATAAAAAGTGGCATGGCCTGTATGCCTTGGAGCAGCCTCTCTTCCACTGAAATACCTATGACCTTGGCTTAGCTTTCTCGATGGGTCTGCATTTCCCAGAAATCCTCCAAGCACAGGATTGAGTCTGATATAATTATAGGGGAAAGGTAAGCCAACAAGAAATACCTCTAGTGAAAAGAGTGATCCCAGACTAGTTTTCAAGAAGGAAAATGGGAAATTGTATATATGCTCCTAAATCCTCCAATTTAAGAACTACTGTTTGAAGAAGCTTATGTTTATGAAACAAAACAGTGACTGCCAAGAGAAGCAATCTCAGTAGTTAACAAAAGTATCAACTCTTGTCTCTGAACCACCTTAGATACATCTTGAATTACAAAACATCTCTTGTCTTTTTCTTTACCTCAACTCAAGCCAAAGCTCCCCACAGCTTTCTCTCCCCTGCTGGTGAACATTAATTCTTAACAACAACAACAACAAAAAATAACCACGGACTACAGGGTTTCCAAACTGATACGTGAGGCATAAATTCATAGATTCTATTACAGCTGCCTGACATTGCAGTGGGTAACCACCCACACATTCCCAGCTTTGTGTGTGCTAAATGGAGTCTGAACTGGCCAGTATGACAGGAAAACTCCATTTTTCTGGGTGACATGACAAATTATGAAATTTAGACCCAGATATAAGGTAATAGAAAAAGGAGACGGTCTACAGCTGGGGGGGGGGTACATTTTACAGAATTGCATTGCCCCCTACTTCCTTCAAGCCATATATCAGTTTGCTAAGTGGGAAGAAAATGTATTGCAGTTTAGGTTCAGTAGACCATGGCTCATGCTGGTATTGACCTAGATGAGAGTCACCACTGTGATGGGCCCTCTAAGCACAGCCAGAGGCGGAAGCAACAGGACCTGGAATCGTCAAAGAGAAATTATATAGGCAAGACATGCCTGTCCTTCTTAATAGAAAAGAACTGAGACAAAAACTAGTTAATGCACTTGACACTGGTGTTTTTGCAGTTGAAAATGACAGGAAGAAAGACTGCTAGCATTATTTGCTCATTTAAGACTGTAGAGACAGTCACTGCATTGCTTTAAAGGTCACTGCTTTAAGAATATATCAGGATGCTCATTTAAGAAGAGATTTGCCATTTGCTAGAAACAGGATTCATTTAATTCCTTGTGTTAAAGAACCAAATCAGGCAATTCTGACAGCGAGAACGGTGCTTTCTTCTCCCATTCGAACATTTTTCTTCATTGTTTGAACAGAAGAACAAAGTAAAATTTGCCCAGAAAAACTGAGTGCCTGTGTATCAGACTAAAAAAACAAACCCCTACATATTTTAAAATTTTGTAATAGCAATCTATACAGCAGTAAAATTATATATATAACTGGAAATATGTAAACATGATATATATAGATACAGATCTATAGATAAAATGTTTAAATAATTCCAGTTCCATTTTGTGAAGTGAACCAATAAAAAACTGGCATCAGCCTTTTCCTTTGTATCAGCAAAGAATGCAGCAGCTTCATGCCTAGAAATGGAGCTGCTCATAATAATAACCCCTTGCTTCTAGGTGAAGAATAATAATGAGCCAGAAGTGCTGGTAGTCTCCAATTTACGCTATTCTGTTTTCATCCTCAAACTAGCCTTGGTATATAATGCAAGTCTAAGATTATTTGCATTTTTAGCATAGGCCAAAAATTAATTGTTTTTTTTGTTTTTGTTTTTTGCATTTAGGGCAGATTTTTGCATATAACAAACATAGGACTGAAACCCTGGCTTTATGCCCAGCAGGTCACCCATCAGGGATAAGACAAGGCAGTCAAGGTTGAGGGAAAGCGAGGGAGTAATGTCAAACAATGCAGAAATCTTCCCCAGGTACACTGAACAGGAAAGTGTAAGATGAGATTAAAACAGGTAAATCATTCTGTTGTCAAAAACATTTCAGCTAGGGTGGAGCATACCCAGAAAAAGTTATTATCCACATCCTTAGTGGGTAGCCGTGTTAGTCTGTCTGCAGAAGTAGAAAAGGTGCTACTGGACTCTTGCCCTTTTCTACTATCCACATCCTGCAATGGTTTGGTCCTTGTAGAAAAATAATTATGAATGTAGTCCCTTTTTTTCAAAACTGAGACTATTGTGAGGGAAACTGATCTGATAGAGGGAGGGAAAGGATGGGCTTGTGGGAACAGAAGAAATGGAAGGCCAACCCATATGGAGACAAAGAGGAAAGTGAAAAATACAGTGGTACAAGCAACCCTGCCATGTGACCCTTGCTGCAAGCTTTTCTTTAGGGTCAAACAGCCATACCTGCTGGGCAATGTGAACAGACTTTCCTAACATTTATTAAAGTCAGGTATAGGGTTGCCAGCCTCCAGGTACTGTCAAACTCCGCCCTCCTCATGCTCCACCCCAAAAACCTCCTGCCGGTGATGGAGGGACCTGACAACTCTAGTCAGGTAGCAGCCAGCAATGAAGGACTGGAAGAAAAGGGTTTCACTAATCACAACTGACTTCCTGGACTGTTGTTAGCCCTGGAAGGAGAAAGGAAACAGACACTTCTCTTTGCCTCTTCCCCCCCCCCTTACATAAACCTATGGAGGAGCATTGATTTTCAATCAGTGAAATCACAGAGGTAAAGGATTTAAAAAACCTCTTCCACAGCGCCACAGTCCTGGTTAAAATCAGGATCTTCGTGGATATTCCAGTATCATATCTGGTTTGACTCCAAGCTTTTGAAAGATCCTTCCTGAGCATTTATTTATTTGAATCTGAGTGGTGTTCCCCAGAATTCAGTGCAAATGACACAACTCTTTGATTGTGCATGATTATCTGACAAGGCACATCTTGGCATTCCTTGTACCGATGCAAAGGACCTGGGTAGAAGGACATGTCAGATTAATCACTATTGCCCCATATGTGCCACTCGGACTGCTTCTGCAGCTAGACTGGTCCTGGAGCAAAACTCAGATGAGCAAGTTCCCTGGATAACTTTGGGCAAGTCTCCATTTTACCAAACAGGAGGACTGTCGGGATAAAATGATAAAGCCCTGTGTGGTACCTTAAACTCTTTGGTGGAAGGGTGGGATGCAACTGTGAGAAATAAATAATATCTGAATAAATAAAGCACAGTAAACAAGAGTTACAAATGAAAACCACAATGCAAGCTAACAATTCTCAATGCTATTCTTATGCTCACACCAGGCACCACCTCAAAACTTTCCCAGCATTTGCCAGTGCGGGGCTGGCAACCCTAACAGTGGATAACTAAAGACTGTAGATAGCAGGTCAGGCAGATGTGCAATTTTACCTCATATGTGAAACTGGTCTGAACCCCCCCCCCCCCCCCCAGTGATATCCTTATAAACACTGAGAGCAGCAAGTCAACATTTCTGTCTAGCACTTTTGGAACTGTTCTGGCCTTTTTCCTTTCAGATACCAACCAGTTTTTTGCTCAGCCTCAATGCTAGATGACTGGCAACAATTTGATTTGCTTTATGTAAACAGCTCCACTATGAAAAAAATCCTTTTGTTTTCTTTCCCCTCTTCTGTGGTGTCTACAAAAGAAAGTATCACTTGTCAACAAAAATCAGATTTTATGCAAAACAAGAAGGCTATCACCATTAAGCCTTAGATATCAGAAATAATAAAAAATCTCAGAATAGACATGCATCTCACTGTAACTGCTGTTAAGTCAATGGATGCCAAAGCACCAGAACACATGTAAAAGCTAATCACTACTACTGTCTAGTCCAATGGATTCTGGAGAGTTAGAGGGCAAACTATATGAAAGGTAATTGCACACAAATATGCACAGAAGGACCCTGCTATTTACTGGCACTGTCAAATGTGGACATGTGAGTGCAAAGCAGTAGCAAAAAGGAATAGTCATAGTAGCGGTGGCCATTTCAATGTGCCACATGGTATGGCAAGAACAGTCAGCAGATGGCTTGCCACAAAAACAGACTATTTCCCCAATGAAAAATCACCATGCAAGCCCATTCTCATGAATGGGGCAGGCATTCACAAAAGGATGTCCTAGAAGCCAGTTGGCAATCATGTTTGGACATAAATGTCACCAGGAACTTTAGACATGCAAAATTCAGAGTGCATCTGGGGTGTGCTTGGCAAGAAGAAGGCATGGATAGGGGAAACACTGCAGAGGGCTTCAAAAAAAATGAAATTTAACAGGGTAATAGGCAATAAATGGAGATGTAGTTTGTCTGGAACAAGAGAAATTCAAGACGCTGTAGAATACACAGCTTTATGAGATATGGAGGTTTAAATGTCAGACAATGACATAGTCAGATAATAATGTCAATGCAGAGTCCAGCAAAACATCTGCTTGAAAACAAGCCAAATTTACACCTCCCACAATGAAAACCAACTCTCTTATTAACACCCACCCACCCCCAAAAAAACCAGCTCCCTGGTTTCCCGAATAACTCCATTATTTCCATAGGCGATAATGGAGCCGGATAATTTCAGATTCCTGAATAAAACTCGAATCCAAATATCATACCATTACAGGAATCCAGGGATATTGGGAATAGTGATATTTTCCAGCTCTAATATATCCAAATCTGAAAAGAAAAAACCCTCAGGGTTGTTGTTTTGGATGCTCACCCTTTCTACTAAGAACAGAAGTAACTGTGATTTGCATGTACCTGCCTATTATACCTACTCTTCATATGAAAGTCTTTAAAAAGTGATTTAAAATTAGGCTAAACTTCATGAAGCCTTCCTTTTTTCCACCACTCATGTGGAGGAGTGGGAAATCAAACCCGGATCTCCAGATTAAAGTCCACTGCTCATAACCACTACAGTTATACTGGCTCTATTATAAAACAAAATAATGCACAGGTATGCAATTAGATATGAGTATTTACTCCAAGTTGAGGACAACAATGGTTTTCCATCTGGCTGGCCTCCTCTCCACTTCCCTCCTCCCTGCCTCTTTTTCTTTTCCATGCCTTTATTGTTTGTTATTATTGTTGTTGTTGTTATTAATTTGTAAACTGTTGCTGCACGCCGGGATTTTAGTGAGGGTATAGAAATTGTTTTTAAGGACTGACTTGAGACGGTTTTATATGGTTGTAAGCCACTCTGACCTGTTATATGGTTGTAAGTCGCTGTGATCTGTTCAGGAAAGGGCAGCCTAAAACAAACAAACAAACAAACAAACATAATTAATATAAAGGGGAAAATTCCAAATGCAACTTTTTGAAACTAGGAAAGTAATCTCACTATATCCACTTCTTATACTGCTATACCTAGTGCCACTTTGAACCCTGAAATTACTATGAGATGAGTAATCCATTTAAAGGCAGGGCATGTTAATCAGTTCAAATATTCCATTGATGGACACAAAGGAATTGCTCCATAATGCAATAATGCACATTCTGAGTGGTTAGGCAGCCATCATGCCCCATAAAGGCACTAGGTATATCTGACAAGTGTCAGAGGTGAATGTTTTAGAAGATACTGCAAAAGCCGTACTCCCTCACAACAGGAGATATTTTGTGCACTGACATTTAGAGGCAAGTCAAAGCTGTCCTTTGTAGTTATGAGCAAGTTGTTTACTCAAATCCATATGCTTTTGTTTTCCTGCCAGTAATATAAATTTATTGTTGTTGATTTATTTACCTACCAAATGCTGGATAAATATCCTGTGAGAAGATTGGGAAGGGAGAAATTGTGTGAACAAAAAAATAAGTTCTTGTGGAAGTTCTGGTAACTTTGTGCAGTCATAATTTGATTATTAATTATATTATAATGTTATTATAATGTGTGTTTCTATGTGTGCACGTGTAAGGTGGAGACAGGTAAGTGAATTCAAAGCATTATTTTTTTTAATTTCCCCAGCACCACAAATGAAGACGTAAGAGCAAACTGTATGAATTAAACTAGGTTTTGTCGAAGGCTTTCATGGTCAGAGTTCATCGGTTCTCGTAGGTTATCCGGGCTGCGTGACCGTGGCCTTGGTATTTTCTTTCCTGACGTTTCGCCAGCAGCTGTGGCAGGCATCTTCAGAGGAGTAACACTGAAGATTCCTTTGCAAAATGAGAGGATACCTGGAGGATTATGCACAGTTACAGTGGGTCTCCAGAACATTCTCTTATTCAGCTCAGGGCCCGCTAGGCTGGAAATTAGGTCACTAGGGATAGAAACTGAAAATACTTCATAAAAGGACTTCATAAAATAAACCACAGATGCTAAGGGATCAGTTCACAAACAGCCCAAGTACATCGGTTAGCCATGTGGCAGGTATCTTCCACCACTGCATGCATAATTTATATTCCTTAGAAAGATTATTATAATTAGTGCTTGTGATTGTTCTTATTCTCTGTTATAAATTTGTCTTATTGCTGATCACATTTATTCTGCTTGTCCTCTTGCTGGAGTGCAAGAAAAAAATGGAACGCTGGCTTGTAAAATTAGCCCACAGAGCCATTATCAAACTGTAGACTCTCTGCAGAACAAACTGAAAGGGGGGTGGGGGGGTTGCTAGCCCTGAAGAACCCAGGCACACTCTGGCAGTGAAAGCCCAGATAAAGGAGGGGTGTGTTTTTTGCTTTTTGCAGGTTGGAGCCAGCAATCCCATTCCCAAAAAGGCTGATTTTCTCAGTTTTTCAGGATCGGTATTGCCAACTACCTTTAGAATCTGCTGGGGGGGGGCGGGGGTTCCAACCCAAAAATTGCTTTTTGCCTATTTTTTGGGTTGGCTTTACCAAATGCACACCTCTAACTGTTGCATTGTTTGTATTATACTGTTTGGGTACATGGTTCCATAATTTCACAATTCAGTTTTATTCACAGATGGTTGTATGTGTTATATTGTTCTTGTTGCATCATTTTTGTTTGGGTAATTCCCCTTGAATCTCAGAAAGGTAGGCTGTAAAAGAACAAAATAAATAAATAATAATGTAGGAAATATATCCAAGTTCTAATAGACAGCTTACACCACCTTAATTGGGTTCCTAGGCTGACCGTGCAGTGGGAGTAAACCTTAGGCTCACATATGTCCTCACCTCTGCTCTCAATAATTCGTCATTCAAAACTAGGATGTGCATTTAGCAACGAGAATTCGGTCTATGTGCACAGAACTCAGATCTCATTGCAGGTTATATTATATATACAGCCTAAAGATTTCCCTTGAAACCATGAAGCTAACCTCAGCATTCAGACTGTGTTTGTACCTGCCCAGTGCTGCCCAGAAGTTATTTTACAGTGCTGAAGCCATCCAAGACTTTCAAGGGATATTCACTTCATAGGAAAAGAAACATAATTTTAAAGACTTTCCTCCATGTGAAAACAATTCCAAGAGGGAGAGGCATTTGAGGGAATAAATACAGAAAGATGTTTACACCTCTCTTTTGCCTTGTCTGGTGATACATCTGAGGCCCTGCAGAGTACTGGATAAGAAAAGCAGAAACAGAACTATTTCCAAAATGGGAGGGAAAGACATCCAAGTTCATCTTTTAAGGCAAACCTGTGATATATCAATTTAATCCAACCTTTACAACGCATTCTTTCACCCCACAGGTAGCGCTTCCCTATCTGCAAGAAAATTATGTGTTGTGTAGGGTCATGCTTCTCTATATAATGTCATGCCCACAGCTAGTAAAAGCCAGTTTATTTTTTACTGCCACTTATTGCTAAATGCTAGACAAAAAAGAGGGTCCTACAATAACATTTGCACAGTTATTTTATAAGCCACCGAAAGCCAGCAGTTCTCAATGGAAGGAGGGCATACCCTCAGAAAGGCATTACTTAAAACTCCAGAATGAAATGCTGAACATAACTTCTGTCAGACTTTGAGAAAACATACTACCTCATATATAATAAACACTATGCAGTATGAATCATGGTCCAATCTTCTATTCTTTTTTGTTTTTTAACGATGCACCATTTGGAGATTCTTTTACAGCAGGTATTAAAGGTTTTTTAATTATGCTGTAAAAACAAGAACTAGAACAATTTGATAGCAAAATTTGAATGTAAGTTGTTTTATCATTCTCACGGTGCAAACCCACATTTACGTATAGATTGTCTTGTTTATGAGTACTGTTGATGTTTAACCAGTGCTCTTGAGAGTTTGATGGAGGGAAATTGTTTCCCCTTTGTAGATATATCTCCACTATACCAAACTCTCTGTCACTGGCCACTACACCAAGACGGGTGGGGGGGGCACTGTTTAGAGCCAGTGCTGTTTAGTGGTTAGATTGTCAGATTAGTACCTGGAAGACCCAGGTTTCAATATCTATTCTGCCAAAGAACCTCACTGGGTGACCTCGGGCGAGTCATTCTCTCTCAGCCTAACTTACTTCACAAGACTCTTATTGGGAGGATAAAATGGGGGTGGTGAGAACAATGTTGTAACTCAGTTTCTTTGAGATACAAATATCTAAATAAACAAACTAACTGGAAATCCCATAGTGATACTTATTTAAGAGAATGCCTGAAGTATGATGGTTTGCTCTATGGGGAGTCCACAGCTCACTTAGACTTTGTCAAGGACCATTGCCATGTCCTGGCAAGTGTTTATGGCACATTTTAAAACTGCACTGGGCGTCACTTTACAGCACAAATGTTCACTGAAGTCCACTGAATATTATTTAATCAGATTGCCACTAGATGGAGCTATTGCTTTTCTCAACTCCATAGAATGGAATGTTTTGGAATTGTGGTACTGGTCACTTGGCTTAGTTGGCATTAAAAAGGATTAGACAAATTCACAGAAGTTGGGTTCTCAACAGCTGTTAGCCATGATAACTCTACATCCAAACATAGTATACCTCCAAATGCCAGATGCTGAAGACAAACAATGGAGGACAACTATAGCCTTCTGAGCTTCCTGGGGGCATCTGTTTGCTGCTGGAAACAGAAGGCTGGCCTATGTGAATCCTTGATCTGATCCAGCCAGACCCTTCTTGTGTTCTTGTGGGAGAAGCCAGAAGAAAAGAACTGAGAATGATTCCTACAGGACATTTCCATTCCTCTTGCCGATCTATGGTGAACACAAGCAAAGCCTCTTCCTGGGCTAAACACTGAAAATCCCCCAATGTGAAATCCGGTGAGGTATTCTCTGAAATGTACATTTATTAGAATGCTATTAAAATATGATTTGCCTCAAGCCTAGTGATGTTCATAGTCCAGAGTGCATGCATATTTATGCAGCAGTACCTTCATTTTTCTCTTGTCAATGTTTTCCACATATCAGTCATTTTATATCACAGTATAAAATGTCTCCTATAACAGTGGACAGCTAAGAAAAGGCTCAGTTTCACATAGAAAGTTGAATGCTGCAATGAAACGGCATCCATTTTGTCGAAGGCTTTCACGGTCAGAGTTCATTGGTTCTTGTAGGTTATCCGGGCTGTGTAACCGTGGTCTTGGAATTTTCTTTCCTGACGTTTCGCCAGCAACTGTGGCAGGCATCTTCAGAGTAGTAACACTGAAGGACAGTGTCTCTCAGTGTCAAGGGTGTAGGAAGAGTAATATATAGTCAGAAAGGGGTTGGGTTTGAGCTGAGTATTGTCCTGCAAAAGTAATGTGCTAATCATTGTCCTGTAAGTATCAAGATAATGTGCTAATGAGGGTGTGGTATGTTAATATGGAACCATTGTATCCTGAAGTGATCTGTTAATGTGTGTAATCCAAAGCTAATCTGCATGGCTATTGTTGAATGTTGTCTTTGTTAGTCTGGAGGTTTTTTAGAACAGGAAGCCAAGCCTTGTTCATTCTTAAACTCTCCTCTTTTCTGTTAAAGTTGTGCTGATGTTTATGAATTTCAATGGCTGTTTGTGACACAAACAGGACACAGGGTCTTATTCCAAGACACTGAAAGACTGGACAATTCTACCAACTATTTTGTCAGATTGCACAGACAAGCCATTGAAATTCATAAACATCAGCACAACTTTAACAGAAAAGAAGAGAGTTTAAGAATGAACAAGGCTTGGCTTCCTGTTCTAAAAAACCTCCAGACCAACAAAGACAACATTCAACAATAGCCATGCAGATTAGCTTTGGATTACACACATTAACAGATCACTTCAGGATACAATGGTTCCATATTAACATACCATATCCTCATTAGCACATTATCTTGATACTTACAGGACAATGATTAGCACATTACTTTTGCAGGACAATACTCAGCTCAAACCCAACCCCTTTCTGACTATATATTACTCTTCCTACACACTTGACACTGAGAGACACTGTCCTTCAGTGTTACTACTCTGAAGATGCCTGCCACAGTTGCTGGCGAAACGTCAGGAAAGAAAATTCCAAGACCACGGTTACACAGCCCGGATAACCTACAAGAACCAATGGCATCCATTTTGTCCACCGTGGCAGTTCGATTCAAACTTAATTGATATTTGATAAAAAACAAAAGTTTTCTCTTAATGGAGCTGTCCCAAAACTGGGGGGGGGGCGTGTTTTCTATAAAAGCATTTTTCAATTAATAAACAACCCATTTTTTGTAATTTGTCAGGGAATAGTGTAAAAGATGGTCACACACCTCTTTTCACCCATTCGAAGTGAAGTGATTTCGAACCAGAAAATATTGGCCTCATTTTGAATTAGCTTCATGACACTGTCATGTAGCCAGATGTCATAAGCTATGTGTTAGACATCAGTGTGACCACTAAGTGATTGGCTAAGATCACTTCAATGAAATAAGCAGCCCTGAGTTGAATGAAAAATAGCATGACGCAGACAGTAAACAGCACACAGTGAGCAAAAACAGATGAACAGGTGGGATTTGAGGAGCATTACTTTCATGGCAGAAATGTTCATGGGAGAACATTCTATGCAAACATAATTCTTAATACGTGTCCCAATGCAGGTAAAGTCAGACACTTCCAGTCTTCAGACTAACACCATATAGACACATCTTTTCTTGGTATGCATAAGCAATGCCTGAGAGTTACACAGCCACTGTTAACAAGCTGCTGCCCATTGGCCTTTCTTCTTCACCTTCAACACTGGACTTCAGGCAGTTCCAAGTGAAATAAAGCACCAGAAACTGCAACATACTTTTCACATTTGTGATATGCCTTATTGATATCCCCGGCAGCAGCTGAGATGCTTCCCGGTGACCAGCTATCGAGATGTTTAGGTACCACTTTGGAATCACTTCCTTATGCATATTGATAACTTTACCTACTCAAGGATGAGGCACAGAAGCAGTGAAAACACGCAAATTCTGAGCATAAATTCAACAAATGCTCAAATTGCTACTGCAGTCATGGTTCTTCTCTCATACCCTCTTTCTCCCCCATTGTCCAGAACAAAAGCCATTGCATATTGCCTATCTGCAACAGTGGTCATGCTTGTCATCATGCCATTGATTTGTGGCACAGACCAGGCAACACTGTATCACTTGTCTTATTTTCTTGGTCACAGTCTGCCTGACACGCCTACTTGCTGTTAACTACAGACATGGCATTATGCCAACAACTAAAAAAAAAGATCTTATATCTACTGTGCTTTTCAGTAAGAGAAAGGGGGAGCCTACATGAAAAATAAAAAGGAATAATTAAAAATAAAAAGCATTAACAGCATTGCAAGCATTAGGAAATACATACTTCATTAATGCTTTATTTTGCAATTCTGAGCTCAATGTCATCTCTGTTTAGAAAACCATAACAACTGCTTGCAAATTGTCTCAGTGTTCTCCCTATATAGCAAAGGAGACAGGGAAAGTGGGAAGGGGGGGAGTAAGGAGACCTATATTCAATGTCATCCGATCCCCCACTAACAGAAATTTCACTTCTGGGCTTTTGCATGGGGTTTTAAAAGAGCTATTCACATCTTAGATGGCAGATAACCATATTTGAAGAGACCGACTCCATTGCTAAAACTGTATTTAAGCACTTCTGAGCAATGGATGCTTTGTGGCATTCAAATTCCATTTCATGTTGTCCCTACAAGGCTGGAGTAGAGAGGGAATTTAAGTGACACTTAATTCACACCTTCAAGCCATTTAATCAGACCTAGCAGTTAGACCAAGTGCTGTCAGAAGCAATGGAAGAGTGGAATGAAAGGAAAAATAGCAGCTGGGAATGCTCTGCTTGAGGGAAGAGGAGAAATTTGCCCAGATGTTGTTCATTGAAGAGCAGGAGATGTGGCATAAGTGAAGGCCTTTAAATTAACATAGCTTGCAGGTGACATAATGGGTTCAACCAGATGAAAGAGAGGGCCAGAGAGCCATAAAGAAGGGATTTGAGTGAGGGCCCCCTAAATAAGATATGCTTTTCCCATATAGAAAGCACTTCCATGTAAAAAGAGCATGAAAACACTTTGTAGATAAGGCATTACATTGTGTGGTTGTATTTAAACTGAGACACTTAGTCATGGCTTCCTAGCATGTCTATGCCAAACATATATGTAGCTAAGTACTCATACCTCATGATTCTTCATGCATCAAAATACTGCTATTTAGAAAAGGCAGAACAATCTTGGTATGTGATGCTGTGGCCTGGTAAACTGATATTATGAGAAAGTGTGCTGCTTCTCTACTACAATGAGATATGATTTCATGTGTTTCTACACATCTAGCTTTGAAGGGGAAGTCAGTGCCTCTGTGGCTGAGTGAGTAAAAAAAATACAGATTGGCAGTCATTGTACATACACCATCTTCAAGAGGTGAGGATACAGGAACTTTCCAATTGGACATTTTGAATATAGCTAGATTTGAGTCAGGTAGACCAACAAGATTTTTGGGGTATAAGTTTTTGAGAGTCAAAGCTCCCTTCATTAGACCTTTGACTCTCAAAAGCTTAAACCCCAAAATTCTTGTTGGTCTCTAAGGCGCTACTGGACTCAAATTTCGCTGTTCTGCAGCAGAACAACATGGCTACCCTCTTAAACATTTTGAATATGTTATTTTGCATCACTACAGA
Organism: Euleptes europaea; assembly: GCF_029931775.1. Taxonomy (NCBI): domain Eukaryota; kingdom Metazoa; phylum Chordata; class Lepidosauria; order Squamata; family Sphaerodactylidae; genus Euleptes; species Euleptes europaea. The sequence goes on along the minus strand of NC_079313.1, from coordinate 67,257,720 downwards.
CTGTATAAGGGGAAGTCCATTGCCTTTCCCATCCAAGTAGTTGTTTCTAATCTCTATTCATAGCAACAAAGAGTTGAAGTGGTGAAAACAAATCCAAACTGATAATATTTCAATTGACTCATAATCCCACGAGCAAAAAAAGAGGTTTGTTCAAAATAATATTGCCAGGTTGAACTATTTGTAGGGGAACGTGAAGCTGCTTGCAACCTGGAGAACTGTACCATTTTTCTGACAGTTTGCATGGGGTCAGTGGCTATAGGCCAACTATTTTTCTAATGATGTGGCTTCTGCATGGTTTGAATTTCAAACATCCAACACACAGCTCTTTTGTTTTGTGGATTGAACCTACACTGAAGTTTCAAACAGTGAATACTATAATTCCATCATCAGGAGGGTTGCAAATAAGAGTTAGAAAACAAACCCCCATGTACAACATTCTTTCTGCACAATGCAAGAAGTAAGAGTAATAATTTGGAGCACTTAGTACATGCTATACATTTTCAACATGCTGCATAAACATTAATCTTCGCAACAACCTAGTAAAGTAACAATTATTATCTCAGTCTTGAAAAATGGAAGTAAAGTGCTTAACTATGGAATTATGTTCTTAACATTACTTTATAATTTCTGTTTTGCTAGAGGAGCCGTCATAGAAGCAATCATGTGTTTAGGGAATACATACTTGCAGATGTTTATAAAAACACATACGAAATAGATTTTAAAAACACATAAGAAATTGATTTTAAGAGGGCTCTGCATATTCCCCCTCCTCATTTCTACTATGGACATATTTCAAATGCTGTGTAGGTTGCAGAGCCGATCTTGATTCTCTCCAGAGAGATGGCATAAGATATCTCTGTAGGGTTCTCAAATTAAATGGGGACTATTAATGGCTGCACTCTTTTACTGTTTGCAAAGAGGCTTCAAATTATAAACATTTCATGGAAGAAAAACCACAAATATGTATACCTTGGGACGCAAATGCAAGATGGCAATTTCATGGAACATACCAGCTGGCATTTAGTTCTAAAACCAAAGCAGTGCAGGCAAGCAGATTCTGCTTGACATCGTGCCTGCTTATAAAATTATTTCTGTGTTGCTGCAAGGAGGCTAAGAGGCCTGCTGTCACGGGGGGAAAGGGCTGAACTTACCTGTAACCGTTGTTCATTGAGTGGTCTTCTGTGTAGTCCAATGCTGGACATTGTGCAGGCAGTGTGGGACTACATAGAAGCCACAACAGCGAACATAACACACCAGAGTTACTTTTGCTTTGTTTCTGAGCGAATCCAAATTGCTGATGCTTACCTTTAACCTAAATGCCCAAAGGTCAGGGAATTGTGCCCTATATAACTTAGACAGAAGCTAAGATCATTGTGAGATAATTTAATGTGTGTAGCCAATCTTTTGAAATTAGATGGATGGCTACAATAGACAATGTTTTTTTCCTGAATTGGTACCTTACCTCTGGAATTTCCTTCTCCAGGTGAAGACACTCCTATATTCCCAAGATTTCTATGAAACATAGTATTTTATGTTTGATGAGTGCAGACTGGTATTATTGTAGGCTTTTAAATGCTGCTTTAATGGCCACATTTTGTATTTTAATTCATCTACTAGGGCTGCTCATTTTATTGCCCTTTGCTTTATTACTGAACAGTACTGAACTTTATCTTTACAATATTTACTTTATTGTGAATTTCCAACACTGAAGCAAGCCCACAGATTCCTTAAGGATGCAACAGAATCAGAGACTGCTGCTGCAACAAGACATAAACAGTTTTGTGCATGCAACACACATCCCAATTCTTGTTAGCTATGCTGACCTTCAGCACTTGTTTCAGAAGCTCAGGAGTTATAGTTCCTAAGCTTCCTGCTGGACAGCTCCCTGGCATACCTAGTTCCTGAACTTCATTATAGGATCTCATTACAGAGATGATTTCTTATCTGGACTGTCAAGCACTTGAGGAGCTAATTTACACATTACAAGTTATCATATGTTACAGTGGCCACTATAAACATATACTGAACCCCTCAAAGGTGGGGACAGGGAAACAGCTTCCCTGCTCTGAGTCCAACCTTATTTCCTTTCCTTCTTTTCCTTTATCCCTTAGAAGCTCCTTGATCCTTTGATCTTGAGCAGCATAGTTTTAAATCTAATGTTTGAGGGATATAAGGACTGAGATAAATTTTGCCAGTTTCCACTTTCCCTGCCTGTACGTTTAATGTTCATAGGACTGACAGAAGATCAGGCTATTGCTGTTTCCCTGAAAGGCAGCCATGCTCTTCTTGCTTTCACCATTGGTATTCCACATAGGACAGTAAGTGACTTTCTTTGCAAGACACTAAGTTGGATCCTATGAATGGCAAGCACAAAGAGCTCATGGAGCCAGATCTTCCTAATCTCATCTATCTCCAGGAACCCTTTGTCATCCCCAAAAAGGCAATGCTGTGGGTTGGTACTATCTTAGAGAAATAGCCATATGCCACAAGAGTCTGCAACAAGCACAGGAAAACAGGAGAAATCACTCTCCTCCCCTTCTTCTACAGGATGAAGCCCAATGGAGGAAGCTCTTCGCTAGCACAAGGGAAAGGGAGGCACTGCTACTTGATTCTTCCTCCTTGGTACAGCCCACCATGCCTCTTGGCATTTAATCCAGGCATGTTCCTGGACTCTTTATGCTTACAGGTCACCGGATCCAACCCATTGTATATGGATAGGTTTTATGTATTTTAGGATCTTTGTGAAAGTTCAATTGTTAAACATTCCAAAAGTATTAAATAACTTGTAGAGTTCAAGACTAACCAATCTAGTTCCACCATACAGTATTGAAAGAGGCAGAACCTCCCAGAGATTGTGCCACAGGAACTTATCTTCATGGCATTTCCAGTTTTATATCTTCCAAAATGTATTTCCTGTATGCTTCCATTTTTTTCTTAGTAAAGAGAAACTTGAGAATCCTAATTACTTTTTTTAAAAAAGTAAATGTGGTTATCCACATAATGGCTTATAAATTTTGTTGAGTCTTCAAAATCACTCCCCACAATGACATACAAAACACAGCACCACTATTCCCACTTACATCTTCTCAATAACAGTGCTCTAAATGTGATACTATTATCATCTTTACAAAAATAAAAATGCATTTATCGTATGCTGACACATTATATTAACTGAACACCTATAGCCAACATGCACAATATGTTGGCCAAAGGGTCATGTTGCTTGACTGGTTTCCTGAAAACGGTACGTGTGAGTTTTACTTCGGCCTTCTTTTAAACTCTCTTACCTGAGCTCACAATATGCATGAGCCATGTAGGTTCACAAGAAGAGAAGAAGAAGAGTTGGTTTTTATACCCCACTTTTCTCTACCTTCAAGGAATCTCAAAGCAGCTTACAATGGCCTTCCCTTCCCCACCCCACAACAGACACCTTGTGAAGTAGGTGGGACTCAGACAATTCAGAGAGAATTGTGACTAGCCCAAGGTCACCCAGTAGGCTTCATGTGGAGTGGAGAATCAAATCCGGTTCTCCAGATTAGAGGCCACCGCTCTTAACAACTGCACCATGCTGGCTTGTACCACTTCTATTCCTGCTGTGCAACTTTTTAAAACTACTGCTGAATTACTAGTCACTTTAGTGTTTTGACACAGCTGATTTTTCCATGCTAAAAAGACAGTCCCCAGGCTTTGTGGAGATGACTTAATTTTCCTCCAACTCTCCCCAGAACACAAAATTCATGGTTTGGTTTGTCTGCTACACTAAAATATATCCTTAAGAAATCCTACAGACAATGCTGCAACCACTGCCAGTGAACGGAGACACCCTTCCTGACCCCCAACTGCACCAATATCAGCAGCTGCAAGAAGTGGAAGCAACTAGATGCTGCTATTGACACCATTGCTAAGAGTCTGGATGAGCCATGGTATTGGCCTCTTTCCTGTTCAGCCCAGAAAAATCTACTTAGTGCAGCCTTTTTACCCAAGTCGTCTGCATCACTAGAATGACATAATGGTGGGATCTTACAAATGGGCAGTCTCTAAATGCTGCAAAGGAAGATTTGTCTAAATGACTCTTTGGAGTTGTTTACAGCTGACAAAACAGCACACATCTTAGAGAAGAAATAATTTATCTCATCTGTAGTTTTTTGAATGCCCCATTTCAGCACTCTGAGCTTGTAAGGTCTTTTGTTTGTTTTTCTTAAGGGTATAATTCTTAGCAAGAAGCCACTCTAGGATGATGCTTCTTAGGCCAGCACAACCCCTCTCTTCCTCGTTGCTAGTAGGAACATTATGCAAGTCTAGAACATGCCCTAAGGTATGTGTTAATTAATACTATACATCTGTTTGCTTCACTGAACAGCTGAAAAGTGCCTATTTAATCTGCAATGCTCTTTTCCTTTGTTTATTCATCACTATGTTTCTCTTGCTCGGCCTTTCTGAATCACTAATAGCAGGTAGTGCACCAAATATATGCCCAGTGTAAAACAAGTTGCTGATTGAATGGTGCTGGCCTCTTAATAATGAAGATATCTTCTCTAGAAATATTAGAGTTTATCTCCCCCCCCCATAGCAAAAAACTGTTCTGTGCTTCCAGGCCATAATTTAAGCACTCTTGCAATGTGTACGGGACCTAGCCCTTGCTATTTTCAGCACATGACCCCTAATGTTTGATTTGGATGAGTGCATAAATGGTATGCTTTGTGTTCTGGGGAAAGAAGCCACCGTGTACTGTGAGCACTTGCCATCAATGAATATGGGAGCCTTGAATTTCAGCATTTGCTTCTCCCAGCATCTGCTACTAGGAAGTTACAGCTTCGTTTAGGATTAGTCAATGCCCCACAGAGTCTCCCAATATTTCTGTGGCCTATTGCACTCTCTGGTTGGGAGAACATAATACTGAATCAAGCATAACACTCTTAGGGGCACATAAAGCCCATTCCTTTCCAAGGAGAAAAATTAGCCATCAAGACGGCAATTAGTATTCTAGTCTTTAGCTCACCCGAATATAAACCAAGCATAATGGAATCACTGCAAGCTTTAACTATACCAGTGGCACCACTGGGTAACACTTTAATAAGTTTTTAATCATCCAAAGAAAAGCTGCATCTCATTTCCAAGTAAGCTGGCTAATTTGAAAGGAGACGCAGCAAATCAGGAAGCAGACTTTCATCCATTGTTTTGAAAAAGCTCTGTATGGCTAAAGAGACATTTCACGCAAAGTAACAAAATAGGAATATATGAAGCTAATGCTTCATGAGATGCATTAGGAATTTAGGCTATTTCATTTCTTATAGTTCATACCAGGAATCAAAGCTCACAGAGAGATGGGGAAACAGTTCTAGCGTATGGTTGCAAAGCATCCAATCCATCAACACAGCTGATGCCAAGCTGGCCTGGGCTTAGCCAATTCCTGCATGGGTTATTTCCTTGGAATTGTGTGCATTTGAGTTCCCTGATGGAGGATAGGGTACCAGTACAATAAATATTTTGTTATTCTTTCTCCTTCATCTTTTTAGACACAGAGAGAATGCAAAAAAAGACAATCAGGCCATTGGTAAAAAATATATAGCATGCAGTGTAGAGCATTGCAGGAGAAGTACCTGCACACACAAAAATCACAATGGAGGTCACTAGAGTGTGCCCCAGCTGCCCAACACAGGGCCTAATTACATAACACATATTTCCTAGATACATCCCTGGGTCGGAGATTCCCAGGCACCAGTGATTTGGATTGGCCCCACAGCACACAGGAAAAGGGTGCTTAAGCCTTCCCCGCTGCACCTTTTCCGGACCTAAAATGACCCTATGGGGTGCTGTTTGCTCCACTGGGAGCTCTTAATGTACTGATGTACATATGTACTGGGGATAAATTCATCATGTGCCCGTGCTGGCAATATAACAGGACTCTGGAGGGAATTTGGAAGTCTACATGTGACTGCCACTGCTCTCTCTACAAATTACTCATGCTTTGAAGACAGGCTATAAGGATCCAGTTAATCCGATCACTGGCCCAACTAGCCCAGCTATAATCGATCCAAATTAACAGTGTCTCTCCTGAATCTTAGAGAGCGCTCCTTTAAAGCAGCAAGTTTAGTATATGTAAAGCATGTTCTCTACCTGAGTTGTGCGATCCCTCCTCAATAGAAGAATAAAGTTGCCCAGAGGAAGCCATTGTTGATTTTTCAGTCACCACATACTATGATGGTGTTATCCTCATTTACAATGCAGAGGCACAGCACCAAGCCAGGCTGAGCTACGGTCATTATGAAACTTGCTGAGACCCATTACCCTTAACTATAAGGCCTCTTATAGACATGCCATTAATTAAGATCTGTGGCCCACATAAACTAGTATCCTCTCTTGGTCAAAAGAAATTTCGTGGCTTCTACCTGACTATGGGACTGAAAAGAAGCCGCACTCAAAAAAATTGTGCAGAAAGGCTTAAAATACACAGACTGATAATTCACAAAAATGAAAAGAGGGCTAAGAATCTTAAAGCCATGAAAATTTCAATCTTTTATAGCTCTTGACTAATGTAAGAGATGGATGGAAATCTGCTCATGGTGGCTGAAGCCATGTTGTAGAACTTTCTTGGAGCACTGTCTTCCTTGCAACCAATTTACAGTAGGGTTCTTAAGGTTGCCGTTGAAGCTAAATTCCTTGCTGTGGAGCTAGAGAATCACTGGAGGGAAATCCAACAATGGCTGACATATGATGCTGCTTTATTACCTTGGAGCAACAGATAACACGGCATAGAACACACAAGCAATGCTGTGAAAATGTCGCTGGAAATAAAAAGGTTGCATAGCCCTTCAGGTGTTTGTTGATCACAAGGGTTTCTTTCACATATGATTGTTTCAGCTATAGCTTGTCAGCCCAGGTTAGAGACCTGAATCAGTCATGGGAGAAAAGAAACTGTTCACACTATGTGGAGGCGGTTTTCAATTTGTGACATTTTTATGGTTGATATCTACCCACAAGATTCACCTTAAAAACAAAAGGTATCTTTTGAGCACTGGGTCAGTGGTAGCTTCTCTAGAATATAAAGGAACTGCAGACAAACTTTTTTGCACTTAGACCATGAAAATGAGATGGAAAGAATGCCTCTTCATAATTGAGAAAAATATAAAAATGCTCCTCAAGATTGATTATTTTAAAAAGCAATTTTTTTTGGCTTTCTAACAACCTGCAAGCAAACATAAGAATGGTTAAACTGAAAAGAAGAACTTGACTTGAGGGTCAAAGCTGCTTCAAAGAGCTTTCAACATGGATCTTGTTGCCAAGGAAACCACATCATACCCATTGCTAGGAAACTGTTACGTTTGTTTCTTCCTGTTTAGATTAGTGGCTTTACTTTAACTTGGTTCTAAAAAAGTTTGTGCTTAGTAAGGCAGGGTAAGGAAGAGAAAGAACCAGATAAGAACTTGGTTATCAATGGGCTTATGCACACCTAACTCTGTACAGGATATGGCTGTCAGTTTCTTCACACGTTGATAAAATTATAATCAAATTCAATTATTTCCACAGCCTTTGGTATATTTATAAAGCTTATCATTACACCATCATAGAAAATTCAAAATTCAAAATTATTTTCTTTCTATTTTCTACATCCTAAACAAAGCTGGTGCCCATAACATTGTTTGGCAGTTATAATACAGAATTCTCAAACATTGTCACACCGGGCTTCCTTAAACGAAGAAAAAAATATTTAAGTAAATTTATTTCCATAACACCAAATTGAAGAGAGGGGAGACAGGAGGGAAGGTCCTTCATAATTTCACACTGTGGATGCTCAGAGGCAGAATTTCAATCTGTAGGAGTAATTCCAAACATTCATATCTTCCTGCCAGGGCACCCTCCTGTAAGGGCCAAAGTTACAAAAGTGTGCATTGAGCTCTCTACAAAAATAAATCAAAGAGAAATGATCGAGAAATCCCTCTTTTAAAAGGGAAAAAGGAGAATAAAAAGAATCAATGGCTATATCTAAAAAAGAGAATTTCAGAAAAAGTACCCCCCCTTCCTGTAACAATGCTACTTTCCAGGCACAATCAAGGCAGACAGAGGGTAGGGGAGGCTAAAAAAAAAAGCCTTTGCTTTCCTGGCCACTTGTTTATGTCGGAGAAGCATTTCAGAACAATATCAGGATAGCCATGTCAGTCTTACATTATAGTTAAGCTGAAGCATCTTCTTGCTATAAAATAACAGCTTGGAATATCATTCAGATGGTATTCTCACTAAAGGAGAAAACATACATATGCAAACATCAAAACTCCAATTCCAGTGTCAGTAAAATAGTTCAGGGAGAAACTAAGTTTTGCGACTAAGGGCCAGTTCAGATGTTGCTAATGTCTGCATAGCTGTCACCAGTGAAGATTCAACATTATGCAGGTCACTGGTAAGAATCTTAAACATGGTAGCACTCCATGTATATCCCATCAATTTCATGTCGATTAGCCACTCACAGGTTGCCTTACAATGGCATCAATCAGCAGATCATTGAGGTACATCACTGACATTTAAAAGTACATATGATTAGGCATGTCATGCATGCATTTAAAAGTGAGAAGGTATAAGTAGAAGGTTTACACAAGTAAGGGCCATGGACTATGTCAAAATATAAATTGTTTTTTTGTGTATCATCCTATTCTGTGGCAATTTTTAAGCACTGAGAAGTCCTTCTGCATGAACAAATGTACCATATGCACAAGGCAAGAGCATTTGTTGTGGGCCTCCATTTCCATCATATTGATGACATTACTGCATACATACACAGCACCTCAGTTACTTGAGTTTTGTTCCGCTTCATTCCAAAGGAGTAGTACTGCCAAATGAATGAAAGCCGTTCAACTATTTTTCTTGGCTATCCTTTTCTAGCAGTGAAGAATATCCTTTACCAGAAGAGTTCTTAAAAAAAATGTGTTTTCTAAATGATTTTGAGTGGCAGCTTGGCAAAAACACATTGCATCCTTCTTATAAATTTTCTAGTATGTTGTGAAGCACCATGTCAGACTGGATCAGCTACAGCTAACTGTTTTATGTGACAATACATGTAAACAGTTTCAAAGTTGTAGCCACCCACAAAGCAACGGCAGAAACAGAGATAGCCGAGCCATCTCAATTTCTCAGACTGGTAACAAGGCATTTGAAGAGATTATCTGCAAACTAATCCCGAATACACCACAGAATCACATCAAAATTTGAAATATCCTTACACATTGCACTCGTTGCTAAATCACACTGAAATGAAGTCTTCACAATATGGAACACTGTAGGTATTCAAAACATATGCCAGCATGCATCTGTGAAAAACTGTGAACAGCGTATTCCTGTGAGGTAACAAACTGTTTGACATAACCATGAATTTAAGCAGAGAGCCAGTTCCACACAAAACTGCTTTCCAAATGCGTAAGCATTCCCAATCACATGTTTGTACGGCAAAATATGACATGTGAACCAGCAATTGCAAATATGGCTAGCATAGGTTCAAGTTATATAAGCGACATTTTCCCTAGCCTCCATGATAATGGGAATTCCTGGCAACCATACCCATGGTAACCAGTATCGAAATGTGATTGTTTGTTCAGCTGAATCCATATTCAGTGAAGGTTGGAACTCTTCACATGTACAAAAAAGAAGACCAGCTGAACCTGGCTATGGGCTAGCCTGGAACCTAGCAGTGAAAACGAAGTGCATGGTAGAGGCAAATACAGACATATAGTCAAAGAAAAAAGACAAACACCTTCATGAAAAGATGCATGGGCACTTCGTTTCGCCATTGCTAAGGAAAAATAGATGCAGGGTGCGGGCAGATAGGACCTGAACCAAAAGTGATTGAGTATCACTGGTCTAAACTCCTGCAAAGCTTTCTTTCCTTTATGCCACACAAACAATGCCGTGGCAGGAGTATATGCACCACAGAGGATTGAGACGGTGCCTTCAATCGCAAAAAAAAGTCTTGTACAGCGGTAAAACAAATTTCAGCAGCTCTGAGCCTAGCTTTGGCCGGAAAGAGTGGGGTAACAAATGGAAATAATAAATAAATAAATAATCTTATCACACGATGAACTGTGATTTGTGCATAACAATCTGAAGAAGTGTCTGTCAGAAAGAAACAACCACCCTAGAACAGTGATGGCGAACCTTTTAGAGACCGAGTGCCCAAACTGCAACCCAAAACCCACTTATTTATCGCCGAGTGCCAATGCGGCAATTTAACCTGAATACTGAGGTTTTAGTTTAGAAAAAACAACACATACATTAACATCTTTTGCCTTAAAAGAAAAACACAATAACAGAGCTTTCAATGATACAAACAACTTTTTATTGAAAGGTAAAAGTTTTCATTTGGCATGCTTTTGAACAATTAATGTGATTTTTGTTGTTGTGTGCTTGCTGATAATTTGTCCACCCTTGGCTCATAGTTTGTAAGTTTGAGAGCAACACATGCTGCACTCAGGTCATCTGTTAGTCTGTTACTGGTGTCAGATTTGATATAATTCAAAGCTGAAAACAGCTGCTCACAAGCATAAGACGATCCAAACAATGTAAGGAAAGCAATCCCAAGTGCTTTCATTGACTTAAAATTATTTGGCAGAGAATTCCACACTTTAAGGATTTTGTTTTCAGAACTAACTGTGCTATCCTTTGGCATCCCTTCTATCTTCTCAAGTGTTTCACGCAGGTCATGGAATGTATTTTGAAGCACCCAATAAAAATCTAAGTCAGTATTGTCAGTATTGTCTACTCTACTCAGACTGGCAGCAGCTCTTCAGGGTTTAGAAGTCTTTCACATCACCTCCTTGCCTAGTCCCTTTAGCCGGAGATGCTGGGATTGAACCTGGGACCTTCTGCACGCCAAGCAGATGCTCTACCACGGCCCCTCCCCAGGCAAATTGCCACCTCACCCGACCTGCTGAAGCAGACCCTTCCCTCTCCCCCCTGCAAACTCCACCAGCAAACGACCCCCCCCAAACCCAGACTATGCAAACGGAGGCTGAAACCCCCCCACCCCCTCTGGCTGAAGCAGACCCCTCTCCCCCTGCAAACGACACCCCCCCCAAAACCCAGACTATGCAAACGGAGGCTGATTTCCCCCCCCCCCGCCATTTGAGCTTTACCACTCAAACCGTTGCGGCAGCTCTCTCTCTCTCTCTCTCTCTCTCGGCAGGCGGACGCCCTGGTGGGAGGGCTCGGGGAGGCGCAAGCACGCTCCGCGAGGCAGGCGACTCACGAGTAGGGAGGCGACTCACGAGTAGGTAGCCGGTGAGCACCAAGTGCAGCCGAGCTGCTGCTGCTGGGCGTGGGAGGGCCTCCGGAGGCGACAGGCAGGCAGGCAGGCAGGCAGCTCCTACCTCGAACCAAAAAAACTCCTGGGAACCACGAGGCACCCGGGAGGCTACAGTGGAGGTGGGCGGGGCAGAGCCGGAAAGGCCAGCGACTTGCAGGAAGAACTAAGTCACGGCCTCAGCTCAGCGAGGGAGGGGCGAGGAGCAGCTGAGCCGCGGTGAGCCGGGTGTGCCGGCGGAAAGAGCGACGCGTGCCATAAATGGCATGCGTGCCATAGGTTCGCCAACACGGCCCTAGAACCTAATAAAATGCCACCCAGCTAGGTTGTAACCATTCCTAAGGGCATTATCTCCCAAAACAGGGAGAGGGGGAGAGAGGGAGAGAGACTTAGGCAGTCATTTAGTTTGGAGTAAGATTCCTCAGCGAATTTCAGCATTACCTTTTGAAAGTGTGGGAAATGGGATGGATAGTAAGAAGCCACCGCACTGCCAATTGGTTTGCATTCTTGCACATTTTCTTTTTTCCTAGATAAATTAGCTATTGGATATCAAAACATTTCTCTTTTTCCTTTCTACATGTCTCCTTTGCATCTGTAACACATGTAGGTAATAGGCCGAAAGGTATCATTGGCGCTTAGGGGACAATTTCCCCCCCTTCACTTAAGCTGTAGGAGGTGCCCCGCACAACACTTCCAGTTTTAAAAATTGGCTAAAACATGACATTAGCAAACCACAAGAACTGTAGCCGAGCCAATCGTTCTCTGCAAAAACGGTATCTGACTAAAAAGGCCCCAAATCATTGTTTTCATGCAATGTTACCAAATGTATTTATTAACATCATCCTCCCCACGCTCCAAATCCCTAAGGTTCAATGCAGGCTACTGTTTAAAGCATGCACGAACTGAAAATGTTTCACAAATCGAACTGAAAATGTTTCACAGTGTTCTAAGCCCTTGAAAACTTAATCTTGGTCAGCAAAAGGTATTTGCTCTTTTTATTCTTTATATATAGCATCCATTATGGAAATGTTTCCATTTAGCGTTAAGTGAGGGTAATGCTGCAATTCACCCAGCAGACGTGTCTGCTGCATGTATGCCAGTCTTACACCAGTAAGCAGACTCTGAAAGGGTGGATGATATACACACATCATTAAGCACCGCCATGTGTCTAGGGACCCTGGCCCAATTAGGCTGCCCAGATGCATGTATATGGGCATTTAAAGAGCCATGCACACATACGACTGTTTGTTTTTGTGTAGTATAATCCACAGAGCAAACCTGTGTGAACCCAAGTGAGGACTTGCCTTGAGACATAAGGAAAATTGCAGACACACTGCTGGAAAGTCCTTCAACATGTCCTTGCTACCCAAAAACTAAATCACCTCTCTCACAAATCCGCACATCCTCAAACACCCATGCAGACTCTCTCTCTCTCTCTCTCTCTCTCTCTCTCTCTCTCTCTGACTCTCACTCTACAGGGAGATTTGAAAGTGGTCTTGTTCCAGCTGTCATTTGTAAGCACCCAGAAGAGCACATTTTTGGTTGTGTTCCACAGCCTAGGGTTGCCAACTCTGGGTTGGAAAATTCCTGGAGATTTGGGGGTGGAGCCTGGGGAAGGCAGGGTTTGTGGCATGAGGGTATAATGTCATATGGTCATTGGGGTATAATGTCATATGGTCCACTCTGAAAAGCAACCATTTTCTGCAGGAGAACTGATCTTTGTAGTTTACAGATAAATAAATTTAAATAAATAAATTTTATTTGCGGTAGGTATGCCAGATAAAACAGGTAAAACAGAAACTAACCATACAGGTAGATGTTTACAACCAAGGCCAACAAAATTAGGGATCGCCCAATTTTACAATTCCACAGATTAAGGGTATACATTAAGGCGACGTAACTTCATTGCTACTGCACAATATTTTGCAACCTAGGTAGATGTAGTTTACAGATCAATTGTAATTCCATGAGATTACCAAACCTCACCTGGAGGTTGGCAACCATGATGGAACTCCGTTCACAATGAACCCTGACAAACCTAACCATTTGATCCTTTAGGAGGAAGGTGAAAGCCTTCCTATTTAAAAAGGCATTTTATGATTCCGCTTGTTTCTGGGATGTTGTAAGTATTGCTATTTTGCTGCATATTTTGTCATTATTTTATTGCACGTTTAGACTATGGTGGAAATCATTTCTATTGCCAATTTAAATAGAATGTCAAGACATAAATGCTAAAAACAAGAGTCAAGAAGGTATTCATGGTTGATCAGTGAGCTTATGATGGGGACAGCAGAGCAACGGAGCAGTATCAAAGAAATTTACCAAAGCCAAATAAGTACTTGTTGGAATCAACGTTAAATCATAGTTGGTTGCTGCTTTAGATTTAAGAGCACTAAGAGCAGCCAGAGAGTCCATTAAATCATCTGGATGCAACTCTGCTGAAAGGATAACTATAACTGGTGCTAGTGCCAGAACTTACAAACTGGGGGAATTCATACCCTGAAAGGAAAGCAGTATGATCAGCACAAAGCTGGCTGAGAGATCTAAAAGAAAAGTCCCCCTCTGCCCTAATAGCTAGACCAGTGCTCGTGCAGAGCTGAGAGTGATCTTTGGCTGCCACCATGGCCTCACTTAAAAAAGAGTGTGGGTTAGAGAAGCTACACAGTTCTGGCAGAAGGGTCCTCAGAAGGCACAATGACTTACATTGTTGCATGATGTCATACCCCGCTTCACTAGCAAACTGAATCACAGAGTCTGAAACATCATGATCCAAATATTACCTCAAAGATTGATTGCAGATGTGTACAAATGGCTATGTTTTAAGAACAAAAAGGAATGCTTGTTTCCACTGAAATACCCAGTAGAGATTTTTTGTATAGCACTATAAGCGTCCCCTGGAGGTTTTAAGCAGAGACTAGGTAGCCATCTGTCAGCAATGCTGATTCTATGACCTTAGGCAGTTCATCAGAGGCAGTTTATGAGAGGGAGGGCATCTTGGCCATCTTCTGGGCATGGAGTAGGGGTTACTGGGTGTGGGGGGGGGAGGTAGTTGTGAAATTCCTGCATTGGGCAGGGGGTTGAACTAAATGACCCTGGTGGTCCCTTCCAACTCTATGATTCTATAAGCAGCAGTCTTTCAGCTGCCATAGGCTCCTGTTCAAAGCTGCAGATAATCATACTCTCTGTGACTGCATCAGCAAACATATCAAGGCTGAAAGCACACTGACGGGGCAGCAACAGAGCGGCAATTTCCTTGGGCTTCAAAATGAGCCAACTGTTTTACTTCCAGCAAAAGATGCTTATTATCATGTGCCTGCGAGTCCGCAGAATGAAGATTATCCAGACCGTAATTAGAGAATGGGACAGGGAAGGTGCCAAATTGATCTCTGTTGCTGCCCTCTGATCCCAAATGAACTTAAAAAAATGGCACCAATGATAGCAGTTTCTAAACTAATGTCTCAAGCTTGAAATAATAAAATACCACACAGTGCAGAATATGTGGACTTTCAGAAGGATTGATCAAGCAGACTGACATTTTTGCAAGGATCTAATTTCATTCAGTAAAACAAACCACAGGACAAAACTCTCATAAGCATTTGCAGCTGCAGGCCTTGCTGGTAGGTTTTTGCAGGAATTGTATATTTACACATTTTAAATAGATAGATGGGCCATCCAAACATCATAAAAAAGCAACAATGAAGTGTAAACTATCAATAGCGTCAATAGCTCAGCCTCAGGCAGTACCACCAGAAAGCCCTCCAGAGCCACAGAAGCACAGGTACAAAAGACTCAGGGCAGAGCTACATGATCGGAGAAAAAGTGCCAGACTACAAGCTCAGCGAAGGACACTCCCAGACAACTGTAATGAGGCTAACAAGCTTCACCATACCGAGAATGCTGAGTCAGGGTAAAGCACAGCAGCTGATCCACTTCAGGCCTATTTAAGCAGGCCCCTGTGGCTGACTCATTGTGGGAAAAACTGGCTCCTATCACTCTGTGTTGACTGCTAACTTTGGCTGCTTCGGAGATTATGTGACTCTGCCCCCTCGTTTGGATTTCGGTTTCGGTACTGCTGCTTGGAACTTGAATATAGAGACAACCTGGCATTCAACTTGGGCCACCTCTGACCATGCCTCTGGCTCTCAAACCTGCCGTTGTGCAGGACACAGCAGCAGTAAAGTGTTAAAATATTTGTTTTAAAATTTCATAAAAGTATTAAAGGCAGGCCACAATAACACTGGGTAAAGAGAAATATTGTGACCTGGTGCTGAATACTTTAAAAACTTGGTGTAAATAGCAAATAAATTCCAGATCCATGAAACCATAGCAGACCAGCCCTGACTCTGGTAGCCTGTTGAGCAAGGGCAAGTTCATAGAGGAGACCACAGTCTCCAGGACAATTATCTTCATGATAACTAAGAATCAGATTTAAACTTCCAGTGGATACATTTTTCAAAGACAATATTAACTTCACAATTAACTCACGACTATTGAAGGCCTATTTCCAAGCAGCTCAACATCTTCAAAGTAGTGTATTGATATACAAACAAGTGATATCGTTTTATTAATTTTCTCAGTTGACTCCCACTAGATATGCACAAGTGGGACCCATAAAGGCAATGAGGGAAGAACTTCTGCCTTGGCTCTGATCCACTATTTTGATCCTCACATGAATCTATCCATTGCTTACATTAATAATCCTTTGTGATAGGTCAGAGGCTTTTTGGCTTGGAAGTCTAATTTGAGCCGTTGAGTTAATGTTATACTTTGGATAGAGCAGCTCATTCAGGACAAACAATTCAAGCATAATTTTGAACACATCATAGTGATGTCATTATTTATGTATTTATTTACGTCATGTATACACCACTTGAACATTTGTTGGAAAGTAAGGCGTCTTGATCACCTTTGACAACAGCTTTTATGACTCAGATTTTCTTGTAAAACAGAAGAATCAAAGTGCTGTGGAACACAGGGATGATTTTTAAGCATCTGCATGGAAGAAAAGATACTGTACTGATGGGAACCATAGAGACAAATGAACAGGAGAGAATGTAAGAAGCCTGACTCTCAGAGCAAAGCTGATACTTACAACAGCTGTACATCATCATGTAAAAAATTAGACTAATATAATTAGCAATGGCTAATGCTCCTCCATAAAAGATTAGACATACCCTTGAAATAGTCTGTGGCTCAGCTATAGACGAAAGGAAAGTAATTTTCAACTAACAGAAAACCACTTAGTTCAGCTTCATATTCAGCATCATTCCTGCCAAGAATAAAATAAAAGCAGAATCATAGAATCAGAGTTGGAAGGGACCACCAGGCCAACCCCCTGCACAATGCAGGAAATTCACAACTACCTCCCCCCCCCACACACACACACACAGTGACCCCTACTCTATGCCCAGAAGATGGCCAAGATGCCCTCCCTCTCATGATCTGCCTAAGGTCATAGAATCAGTATTGCTGACAGATGGCCATCTAGCCTCTGCTTAAAAACCTCCAGAGACGGAGAGCTCACCACCTCCCAAGGAAGCCTGTTCCACTGAGGAACTGCTCTAACTGTTAGAAAGTTCTTCCTAATGTCTAGATGGAAACTCTTTTGATTTTATTTCAACCCGTTGGTTCTGGTCCGACCTTCTGGGGCAACAGAAAACAACTTGGCACCATATCTGAAACTGAATTTAGTACTGGGGGGACATACTATTGGCCACCAAGATCAAAATCCCTTTAAGAATCCCTTCCATCACATATATAGGATGGACTTTACAGGGAGAAGATTGAAGCCCCCTCTTCCATCTCTTTTAAGGAAGACTGCAAAGCAATCTCAGGTCCTCTTTACTGATCCTGCACATCTTGTTTGTGCGTCTGTCTCTCGTGTTATTAATTGCAGTGCACTCACATCAAGATGGCATAGCATATCTTGCCTTGTGTAGTTTGGGAGACAAAAAGCTGATCTTGCCCAAATGCCATGAACGCATATGAACACATGAAGCTGCCTTATACTGAATCAGACCCTTGGTCTATCAAAGTCAGTATTGTCTATTCTGACCGGCAGTGGCTGTCCAGTGTCTCAGGCAGAGGTCTTTCACATCACCTACTTGCCTAGTCCCTTTAACTAGAGATGCCGGGGATTGACCCTGAGACCTTCTGCATGCCAAGCAGATGCTCTACCACTGAGCCACAGCCCCTCCCACTAAATCTCCATGCCAGTATGGGCAAGCAAAGCAGTTTTTCATCTTCTGCTTATTGGGAGCAGGGGCAAATATAGCGACTGGCAAATTCCACCCCAACCAGCCATGCAGCAATATATGCCTACACTCTCAAGGAAAACGTTTGTTCATATTCCTAGCAGGTAAACGCCCCCCCAAAAAGGGGTCGCCATAAGTCGGCTGCGACTTGACGGCACTTTACACACACACACAGCAACAGAGACATTACAGTTGCAAGCAAATGTATGCTACTGTTTATATGGAATCGAATCAAATCCCTCCACAAGCTAGTGAACCAGCAGTGTGATTTATAATTTTGTTGCTGGCTTGGCTAGTGTTGTAAGATGCTTTGGGTTGCTGTTGCGTAGCAAGCACGGTAGGATATATATGTTTTATTAACAAACACACACCACTTTGTAACGGCACACCTGTTAGAGCAAATCCATTTCACTTGCAAGTTTTATTTATTGCTTGTAAACATCTCGGTCAGTTTTACATTTGCTCACTAACATCCTCTTTACTTTCTCCTTTCCCTCTGATCTTCTTGAATTCTTAAGTGAGTCAGGCACCAGAATAACATCTCAATACAAATATTTTTGAATATTACTGCATTAACAACTAGGAGGTTTTCAGTTTAGATTTTGTTCAGTTAATATCTGAAAGTGATTCCCTGGGAGCATTTATTAATTTTTCAGTGTGGATTAGTTAAAATAACTATATTGGCAAACAGAACAGTTTCAATTTGAGTGATCATTAGTTACCTGAAAGCACATTCTTAGGAACTAAGGGCCCATTCCTGAGAATTGGGCTGAAAGCCCATAGGAGGCTGACTAAGGCCTCCGCCGGAGCAGGGGCCCACACCGCTGGCGCCCGGAAGGTGCATGCCGGCGTGAGTGGCCCCAGCACCAGCGGGCAGATCCAGGCGCCGGTCCCTGGCCGCCGCTTCCTCTCGCTGGCCTCTGGCCACCAGCACAGGCCACGGTGGTGAGCTGGGAGGCATTCCAGCAGCCTGGGAGGCGTTCCCAGAGTGTGATGGCGTCGGGGTGTGACGGCGCCGGCTCGGGAATGCCCCCTTTTCTTTTTACAAAGATACACCAACTTTTTAGCTGGTGTATCTCCCGTGCAACCCTCATAGGGTTGCACGGGTTTTTGGCGCCGGGCAGAGGCCGAAACCTCTTTAGGAGGCAACGGCACTAGTTTGCCTCCAACGCTCGCCATGAGCATTCCTTTCAGGAATGCGCTGTAAATCATATAGAAGTGAAAGGTGAGTGAAAGGTGATTTAGAGCTAATTGACAAGGTAAAGCTTAACAAGTAATCTCTCCAGATAGTATTCACCCGAGAATCCTTAAACAACTCAAAATGTAAAAAAAAATGTTCATTTCTCTTCAGTTGGTCACCAAAATCAAGCTCTTACTGGAATATTGGGAGAAAGCTAACACCCTTGTTTAAAAAGGTCTCTAACCGCCCATTCCTGAGAATTGGCGTACGGGAACAGCGGGGAGAAGGTGCAGGCGAGCCGCCTCCCAACACCGTTTGCTGTACGCTGTTAAACAAAAAAAAAAGCCATTTCGCGGCTTTTTGTTGTTGAATGGGTCCTTTCACCCCATTGTAAACAGCGAGGCTGCGCCTGCTAAAAAGCAGGCACAGCAACGCTGTTCCCAGCGCCGGCATAAAGGGGCGAACAGGGACAGGAAGCCACTGACCGGTGGCTCCTCCCCCCGCCCCGCCCTGGGAACGCCCCCCCATGCCAGCGCAATTCTACACCGTGGCCTGCGCCTAATGCGTGATTAGACACTTACGCTGGCGGCGAGATTATGCCACCTCCTATGAGGACTCGCCCCCCCTCAGGAATGCGTGGTTAGCGTATCTTGATGAAATGGATGAAAAACATTAGTAAAGCTGGAATGATTGAACATAGAACAACAAAGCTTGGTAAAGTGAGAAAGTACTGCCTTGGCAAATTTTTGGTATTCTTGGAAAGGGAAAATAAGCATGCAGACATAGGCAATCTGGTAGGCATTATATACCAGGCCTTCCAAAAAGCTTCTGACAGCTTCTCATCAAAGAATCTGAAGTAAATCTATGGAGTGTTAGGCCTGACAATGACTATTAGACCCCCTGAACAGAGGCTCAAAGTCCAGTGGTCCTCAAAATATCTGTAGGTAGCGGACAAACAGACAGGAGTGTTGCCTTCATGTTCAGTGACTCAACAAAAGTCACTTTTTGCAAAGGTTTGCGAGATTCAGACCAATCTGAATCTCTTAAACACAGTAGCTTCACCAGATGGAACAGGATTCTTCATTCTATAGGGATGTGGCAAGGAAACGTGGATTTTGCTTAGAGCTTATTTCTGTTCTGCAAACTACTAGCTCTTCAGAAGAAAATATCTCAGCAACTGGGTTGCAGTATGAATGAGTCCTAAAGAAATTCCTTTTATTTGTCTGTGTGAAGCAGAGCACACAAAATCTGATAAGGGATATTAAATGGCCATCTGGGCTTGACAGCAAAGAACAAGTCTAATAGAAGTTTCAGATGCTGCCGTTGGTAATATACTATACTTATAGAACAGTAACGTCAAGACACCAGAATAGTGCCATGACCTATATTTCTTGCAAACCAATTTTCTTCCTTGTAGGGTATGCGGAGAGCCCAACTGCTTTTCAAGTTGCATTTCTGTCAGCTAGAGCTTCTCCTTATCACACATGTACCTTTTGCTTTTTCTTCCCTCCAATCTCTTCTTCCTTTCCCTCACAGCATTCAAAGTGTGAGTGATCTTCAGTTTGTTTGTGCTATGTGTGATAAGCACTGAAATCTGTTGGATCCACGTTAGGCTGCCGTTGCTGAGTGCTTGAGCTATGTTGCCATCTTTTACATTTTTAAAAAAAAATTAAGAGAACTTTAATTCAATTCTTAATTCAAATTAGTGATAGAGACTTCGTGTCTTTTGAAAAACTGAAAGTCATCCACCACAGATCAGATCAGTGGATGACACCTGTTGGAATCAGCCTGTACTGTGATCCTGACAGTACAGTGTTGCCAGCACTAATAATCCAAAGTGAATTGGGTACTTTTAGATAGGGGTGGATCTTTTGTGACTGTTTTTACTTCACTCTTGGGGTGAAAATATTCACTGCAGAACATCTAGCTCAGTTCCAGTGGAAATACCAGGTTGAAGTTGCTTATACTATGTACCCAAACATGCCATATCAAATGTGCTTGCAGGACAACTCATATGTTTAATCGTACAATAAGCATTGCAAGCCAGTTCTCCTATAAGCACAATGAAACCACCAGATGTAAACGATCATCACTTTTCAGGATCATTGAAGCCATACCAGGTGAAAACATCAAAAAGCATTTAAGATTACCATGAAACATCTTGTAGGAGCTTCTCTATTTATCTCCTGGCCCCAAAAGCTTTTCTGTAGTAAGATGCATAACTCATAGTGTAAAACGGGGTGGATCTAGATACAAGGCAAAAAATAAAGTTACAGATATCCCCACAATAGTTCTGTTATGCTTGTTTAGGAGAATAGAAGTTTGGGACAAATTAAGCAAAAGGGTCATATTTCTCAAGTGAGCAAAGTATTTTTTTTCTTCTTCCTGGATGCAAGTCTGTACCACTTTCTACTCCTTATTCAGCATTCTGCAAACAAATTCTGCTTAGATAGTTTGCCAAAAAAACCCACACTTTAAAAGATTTATTCCTAACAAAACCTGTGCTCGGTTTTCTGCTGACTTCCCTGGCATCTTGCAAACACTTTCACTGAGGCAGTAAATTTGGATTTTGAATAGCTTATATGTGTGTTATTCTAAAAAAGCATATCACTTGCAGTAAATTATACACACATGTTCCTACAAACTGTTTTGGGGGGTTTACTGGACATGGCCATTGCTTAATAATTGGAGTGAATGCCATGTAATACTCAGAATAACTTCCTGGGCTGCTTCCATACGAAGGAATTCCCATGTTTCAGACTGGTGTGGTTTTTCTCTGTTTTCACATGTTGTCATCAACTATTTGTGCATAGACCATTAACAGCCCATTCTTCCACACATAAAAAACTGCTTTGTTTTAAACCTGGGGGGAAAAAAGTATTTATGGGGCAGGACTCTACCCACACAAGCAGTTTCTGGAGTCTGAAGGGGAAACAGCGCAATTGCAGGATTTTGGTGAAGAGCTAGTCAATTACTCCTCAAGGACTCTTTCCATTTGTCAATGACCACAAGAGGCCTGTCCTTGGCAACAATCAGCATAAAAGAAGAGAATCACCTTCTTTCTAGACAGCGGGGAGGGGATTGTCAGAGGCTCTGCAAATATGAGGGGTTTTTTTAAGGTTAAAACTATTGGGTTATTCCTATCCAGCTCATATTTACTTATTTATTTAATTTATATCCCTCCCTTCCCTGGCAAGCCAGACTCAAAGTGGCTAATATCATAATATATATCAATTCAAAATTTAATCTATATCAATACAAAATTTAAAAACATTGTTGTAATCATAAAACTGTACTAATACATGGTACTACAGATGACACCTAACTCCTCAATTTCATACTTGGGAAAAATATTAGTAAACCTTAAATTGACAATGGTGGCTGATAACCTACATCAGAAAGATGGAGACAAAGAGGACAGCAGAAAAGGGAATCACAAAAGGAAGGGAAAAACAAAAAGGGAAGAAATAGGAGAGAATCAGCCACAACTCAGCCAGCATTTATAAAGAAGGGAGTTCATCAGAGGTGTCTACAAATATGTGTGTGTGGGGGAGTAAATGTCTGCCTTTTGATGCTAGAGTACTACAAAAGAGCTAACCCTTGGGAAAGTTGACTGGTGCTGTTGGACTAATCGAGCAAGGAGATTAACTACCTGAATATACAGAAAAAATCATATATACCCCCGGAGCTAACTGAGATATCAGAGATTCAAGGCAAAAAAAGAAGGATATTCTTTTTTGTTTTGCTACATATCTTCCAGTTCATATTAACGGTCTGCATAGATCAGTAAATATCTCCTTTGGAAGCCTAGGGCAGGATAGGTTCTTTTTTATTTTGGCTAACCTGGTGTCTGCTGCGGGTTTCTGGCTAAACTGCAAAACCCCACAAAGCAATAATAATTGCTACCCTCAGCCATTACCCATGAGCAGGGGTCTCTGATCAAATATTAAATGCATAGCTGGGATCCCTTCACAGATGCTCTAGATCAGGGGTTTGCAAACTGCAGCTCCCGAGCTGCATGCGGCTCTTTGGCCCATTGAGTGCGGCTCCCCGTCTCCCCGTAAGTCCCCCTGTCCCCCCGTCCGTCGGCTGAGCTCTTCCCCGCCCCTCCACCTCGGATGGGGGAGGCTGTGGCGGTTTTTCTCCCTGGCCTCTTATCCTCTCAGCCCAAGAGGTCCCTCCCCCACCCCCGCCCTCAACCTCCCTCCCGGAAATTCCTCAAATCGCTGGGAGGTGGAAGCCTCCGTCTCCTCCTCGCCCCGTGGCGGCGTGCATGCAGCGCTGTAATTCCAGCCCCAGGCCCGCCCGTCAGCTGTTGGGCAGGGCGGATGTCTTCCGCTCACGCCGTCACGGCGGCGGCTGGGGCCTGCGCCGCCCTGGTTGCCACTTCTTCGGCACGGGCCTGGTTTCCCTGGCTGGGGGCTTGGGGGGGTTAGAGGGGCAGCCGCCACAGCAGCCCGCCAGCCAGCCACTGCGGGGCGGGACTGGACAGGGCTTACGGATGCTTCTCCCCGGCTGGCAGCCTCGAAGGGCTCCCCTGGGGCGGGGACCCCAGCCAGGGGCATTCCAGCCCCCCCCCGGCCCCGTCGAGTGCCCTTTCCAAGCGGTGGCGGTGAGCGTCTCCCGTGGCCTCCATCCCGGGACGACCTGCAGCCCTCCTGCCCGGGCTGAGCGCGCCCTTACTCGCCCCAGCAGGCCGACCTGTCAGGCACGTGGCAGAACAACCTGGGCTCCCAGATGGTCATCCAGCCACCCGACGCTGCCGGCGCCTTCTGCGGCACCTACACCACCGTAGCCACCTCTCAGGTGCCCATCCCCTAGTCGCCCCTCTACGGCACCCATCACCTGGACTGCGCCCACCAGCAGCCCACCTTTGGCTTCACCATCAACGGGAGCTTCTCAGGTGGGCACCGGGCCGCCGCTGCCGCCACTCCCCCCCAAAAGGCAAAGACGCCGCCTCCCCCCCCCACCCTGAGGTTGCGATCTAAGTTGCTAACCAGGGATGAGAAGCAGCCGTGGCCAAGACTGACAAATAAGTGGGGGGTTAGAAGCAGGGAGAGAGAAATGAAGGCATCTCACAGAAGGAGGAGAACAGAATGAAGGAAGAAGAGTGTAGTAGACAATGATACTCTTGCATTAATCCACTTCATTCATACCCCCCTTTCTCCCCAGTGGGGACCCCCAGCAGAACTGGCCATGTTTGATTCATGCACAATTTCCCCATCCAGATTCTCAAAACTTTGCATGGGGGGTTATTGGCCATTTATGAATGGGAGGTTTTGCCTTGGATTTGCCACTCAAATGCACAACTCAACAATAAGCCCCCCTGCAGAGTTTTGAGAATGCAGATGGGGAAAATGTACAGGGTTTGTCAGTCATTGTCATGATTTAATTTTATGGATACCTTACTTACTTTTTTCCCTCCTCAGAGGCCATGTCTACCCACTGGCTTTCTTGGCGGTAGACCTGGACTCCGAGGAGGGGAAAAAGTCCCCCTTCAGAGGACAGGTCTACCAATTGGCTTCTATGGGCCTCTGGAGGCCAGGTCTACTGCTAAGAAAGCCAAAGGGTAGACCTGGCCTCCCAATGGGACTCGTCTGGAGGCCACGTCTACCAATAGGCTTTTATGGCGGTACACCAGGCCTCCAAACAAGGACTCCGGATGGGGAGGGGGAAATGGCAGGGACTTACAATTTAATTTTTATCAATAAATAAGATCACTATTAAGTATGATATCAAGTTTTATTCAGTGTACCTATAGTTTAATTAAGACTTAAAACTTTAATTAAAGTTTATTAAGTTAATAAACAGTGTACCTACCTATATAGTTTAAGTTTAAGAAATTTGGCTCTCAAAAGAAATCTCAATCGTTGTACTGTTGATATTTGGCTCTTTTGACTAATGAGTTTGCCGACCCCTGCTCTAGATAAAGATAGGTTGGCTGTTGGGTGGGAAGGAGACAGGGTTGTCAACTCCAGTTTAGGAAATACCTGGAAATTTGAGGGGTGGAGCCTGGAGAGGATGGGGTTTGTGGATGGGAGCGACCGCAGAGAGGTATAATACCTTAGACTCCACCCTCCAAAGTATCCATTTCCTTCAGGGGAACTAGGGCTGCCGACCTCCAGGTGGAAGCTGGAGGTCACCCAGAATTACAACTGCTCTCCAGATGACAGAGATCAGTTGCCGTAGAGAAAATACACTGGAGATGTCACCAAGGACTGTGTCCTGTAACAAACCCATATTTAGAATGCAAGCTACAAAACTGGATAACTTACATCAACGTTTAGACATGGGGCACAATCCACCCAACTGTTCTCCTGTGTGAGCCCCACTGCAATACACAATGCCGCACAATACACAATGCCCACTGCAATACACAATGCCGCACAAGCATTGCCGAGCAAACTCTCATTCACTGCAGTTAATCATAGGAGAGCTCCATTGACTAAATGCGGAATGAGACTCACAAATAAATTTGGACCTGGTTTTAATTAGACTCATTTCCTTCCCCCTTGTTAGCCCCAATACATACAGACAACCCTCCCCAGTGCCTCCACTGTCAAACTCTGCCTAGCAAGAGTCAACAGTGAGAAGGGTTTACATCAGTACGTGAACCAGGATTAAGGTGTCGATGTTATTACGAAAATGTACAGAAACATTCACTGACACTGGGAACATTCCCCATGCTTCCTGATACCAAATGGACACTGAAGGTAGGGTTGCCAGGTCCCTCTTCGCCACCAGCGGGAGGTTTTTGGGGCAGATCCTGAGGAGGGGGGTTTGGGGAGGGGAAGGACTTCAATGCCATAGAGTCCAATTGCTAAAGTGGCCATTTTCTCCAGGGGAACTGAACTCTATCAGCTGGAGATCAATTGTAACAGCAGGAGATCTCCAGCCACCACCTGGAGGTTGGCAACCCTAACTAAAAGGCAAGGCTGGGGCAGTGTGTGTGACTTAACCTTGAACCTTATGCTGCTTTCGTATCACTCCCCCCCCCCACTAAGGTCAGTCTAGAAAAGGCAGTGTAGCACGGAGGGCTTGCAGTGCACAACTGAGAGACTTTCAACTTGGGCCCTATCTTCAGAGGGTTCTGGGCCCAATTAAAAAGGGAGTTTTTAAACTTTTCTTTTAAAAGCTTCTCCCCTCCCTTACCCCCAAGATTTAATGCCATCATTAATTGCAATCAGGCTTTTGCCAGAGCACTCCCCAGCGGAATGCTCCTACTGTATGTTTCATGCTCAAAGGTTTATGTCACAAGGTGAACTATGCACCAGCGTAATACTGAAAGTCACCATCACTACTACCGATAGTAACAGATATTCTTAAATGCCCCTTCCCAAAATAACTGAATAAATACAATGATGATTTTTCTCTTAGAGAGCAATCCTATTACGTAAGCAAACTTGGTTCTACTGAAATCAATAGAATTTATTTCCAAGTAACCGGGTTTAGGATTAGAGTGTTAATCATATTGATATCATCTTCTCCATTCTATAACTTCGAGATCATCAGCAGTTTTGTGGCAAGTTTGTCTTTAACGGACTTGCAACGAACCTTTTCCTTAATTGTGCTGACTGTTTGTAAGCAGCCCATAAATTCTGCTGTGCCATTCTGCAACTGTCTAAATGAGGATAGAAGATCAGATATAGATCAACAAATAGCACAAAGTAAACACAACTGTTTTCTAAGAGCTTTCGCATGGCAACAAGAGAAACATAACATTCGTCAATCAAGCAGCAGAGGAAGAATTTGTGTCATGTAAAATGATGCATGGATCACCTCTCAGTCGTTAACAGCTTCTCCTCCCTATTTCAAACAACCCTTTCCTATCAAGATATTTCTACGTTTAATAAATGTGATAGGTCAAATGGTCAAATATACAAACAGTCCAAATATCATACGTTTACCTATGGTGACATAAATCTACCTATGGCTATCATACACGTGAAATCAGATACCCACACATGTACAGAGATCATTCACATTTTAAAAAATCTGGTCTAGAATCCATTCTGAGCCATCTTATATTTCATTATTCATCTAGTACTTGTGTGTCAATGTTGTAGAACAAAACCTGAAAGTCTTGCCAATTGTTCAATACTGCAGTCCAAATAATCCAAATTTAGGGCCGGTGCATAGGACATGTTCAGCATGTGGTAACCATGCAAAAAGTATTGCTCGTGCTGGTTCCCCAATGCTGTGGAAGATAGGCTTGTGGTTTGCCACTGTAAAAACTAAAATAGTATCTCAAATGTGTCTTCTATGTAGCCGTTCAGAAAAACAAAAAGTAAAATCTGTAAAGCAGGGTAATTGGTTGAATATTCTTTTAGGCCAGTAAGGTAGAATCTGAAAAGCCCTGACCATGAAATGATGCACACCATAAATACATAAATGACCCACAAACACTTAAAATAGGATTGCCAACTTCCAGGTGGTGGGTGAAGATCTCCCGCTATTACAACTCATCTGCAGGCAACAGAGATCAGTTCAACTGGATAAAACGACTGCTTTGGAAGGTGGACTCTATGGCATGATACTACATTGAAGTCCCTCCCTTACCCAAACCCTGCCCTCCTTAGGCTCCACCCCCAAAATCTCCAGGTATTTCCCAACCTGGAGCTGGCAACCCTAACTTAAAAGCAATCTGTTCTGAAGGGAAGCAAAGCACTCATTCAAACCTTAACTCGGTTTCATGGATAAAATGCTAGATGGTATGATATGAGTTCTCCATATGACTCTTCTGAGAACTTTATTCAGGTCTGAAAAATAATCATGTAAACTAAAACTATTCACCAATATCCACCCCAGCTAATAAAAAAAAAATGATAACTATATTATATTTCCCACAATTCTCTTGGACATTAATCAAATTAATTTCATTTCATTTTCTTCCATAAAGAAAAAGATGCTTGCTACCCTTGTTCAACCATACAGGTAAACACATTAATGATAAGTGGTTCTTACCTCAGAATTTCTACAGCCTTTTGTCTTATAGCAAGACGAAAATATATATTGAATCCCTAAAGGCAACCCATGATGTCATCCTTTGAAGAGTTACTCCAGTATAAACCCATGGATTTCAATGGGTTTCTGACTGGAGTAACTCTGCCTAGGATTACATTGCTACAAAAGGGGATTTCGGAGACATCAAGAAAAGAAGCAAAACCTGTCTAATCCAAAGCATAACACAATAGTAGACTGGACTGCTTTACACATCACCTTATGGGCCAACTAGACTAGGAATAGAATCTGAATCTTTTCAAAGTAGAGTGACTTCAATGAATCCGGAGAGAGGTAAGAAAACGAAATCACATGATCATTTATGTCACCTTCTGTTTACCTAGCTCTGTTCCTTGATGCACTAGAACACAACATTCTGGTAACAAAGATAAGGTTCTATTGGGAGTTCCTTTAGACCCCTGGTTCCCAACCAGGAGTCCACGAGAACTAAACCAGGGGTCCGCGAAACAAAGTTATAAACCCATAATAAACTAATATTTACGTGGGCGGCATGGCGGCAGCTCGCGGGCGCAGAGCGCGGCGGAGTGCGGTGGTGACTCGCAAGAGTGGTGCACAACAAGTAAGGAACATGCGGGGGCGGGGAGGCCGGCGGAGGGTGCAAGCGAGCCTCACACAACCACACACAATAGGAGAAACACTCGTCAAACCTTGTTTGATGATAGCTGTCGAAGAGGTTTTAGGGATGGAAGCCAAAAAGAAAATACAAGAAATACCTCTATCGAACAACACGGTAAAAGCTCGAATTGAAATTATGTCAAGTGACATCGAGGAGCAGCTTGTTTCGAAAATAAAAAATTCGCCATGTTTCGCTTTGCAGTGTGATGAATCGACAGGCGTTTCTAATTGCAGTCAGTTGCTCGTATTTGTCCGCTTTTTAGACAACTTCAACACTATTAAAGAGGAAATTGATTTCGCGGAAACTGGAAACGACGTCAAAAGGTATCGACGTCATGAATATAATAGCGGAGTATTTTGAGAAACATAGCATTATGTGGGAAAAGCTCGCCGGCTTCTGTACGGATGGCACTCCAGCCACGTTAGGATCACGCTCCGGTCTAGCAACATTAATAAAACAGAAGAATCCTTCAGCAATAACAACTCATTGTATCATACATCATCAGGTGTTAGCTTCCAAGACTCTTCCTAAAAGCCTTGTTAATACCATGGAAATGGCCATAAAAGTGGTCAATGTTATTAAAAGCAGTGCCTTAAATACACGCCTTTTTAAAAAACTGTGCCCTGAAATGGACTCCGATCATGAGACTCTTCTTTTCCACACCGAAGTTTGTTGGCTATCAAAAGGCAATATGCTGGGAAGGTTATTTGAACTAAGAAAAGAGGTTGAGCTCTTTCTAGCCGAGAAGAAAATTAAAGATTTACTAGAGCTGTTTTCTGATTCGAAAAGTCAGATGCATTTGGCTTATCTTGTGGATATTTTCTCACATTTGAATAAACTAAACTTACAGTTGCAAGGTTCTGGAAACATAAATTTAGCAGGTGTGGGAAACATTTTTATGTTTGAAGATAAACTGCGTGCCTTTATTTGCAAACTTCAATTATGGGTAGGCGAAAACAATTATTCTGCGTTTGTGACATTAAAAGCACTGGTCGATGATAGTAAAGATGACATGATCACTGCAAATATACAAGACAACATCAGAAGTCATCTGCAAATGCTGGTCGATGAATTCCACCGTTACTTCCCGGAATATAACCTGGGACTCGTCGACGGAAAATGGGCCGGGTCCTGGCAGAACAACGCCGGCGTTCAGCCAGGTTGGAACAACAAAGAAGGAACCGAGACAGCCATGAAGATAGTGAGTGAGTCTTTACAGAAGCTGCCTCCCCCAGACAGCTGCAAGTATTTAGGAAGGCTGAGCCAGCAGAATCTGTGGAAGCAACGCATGGCGAACCTGCGGCAATCCACTCTGGCTGACGCTGTATCGACTCGGACTGCTTTCTTGACCCTGAATTCTTCTGGACTCCCTGCCTGACCTTGGACCGGCCCGACCTTGACTCTGCCTTTCGTTCTGACGGATTGCCTTTCACCCTGACTGACCTTGGACTGTTACTGGACTGCGTGATTACTCCCATTCCCAATTAATACAGCTGCCAGCTGTAGAAGCCTCGGCTTCAGAAACCCCAGCCTGTTGCCCCGCCTGCTGCAGGCCTCTTCAGAGCACCGTGCTGCTACAGGAGCACCCCGCCCTAGTGGGCCAGCACACAGACAGAATCAAAAGATACCCAAAAGCTGATTCGCAATCCTTTTGGTATTGCTGTTGAAGAGGTTGCAGAAGAAATCCAGGAAGAGCTCATTGAATTCCAAAATGATAGGCACTGTAAGGATGCGTTTGAATCAGTTTCTCTTGAAGAGTTCTGGTGTAAAAAAGCAATTTCATATCCTACAGTTCGGGGATTCGCCTTGCGATATCTTATGCTCTTCTCCACAACTTATTTATGCGAACAAGGGTTTTCTGCTTTGCTTATAATTAAGAACAAGACCAGAAATCGATTGGAAGCAAGTGATGATATTCTTGTAGCTCTGAGCAGCAGTATTAGCCCCAGAATTGCCCAGCTTGTAAAAAGGATGCAAGCTCAAAAATCACATTGATTTACAATTAAAGGTTCTCTATTATAAAAAATATATTCAAATATTATTCTAAGTTTAATATTTAACTAACAGTTATGATTAAAGTTTATTTTCAAATTTTTGGAATTTTTATTTTGAACCTTGGGGTCCCTGCACCGAACAAAAAAGTC
Source organism: Euleptes europaea (assembly GCF_029931775.1). NCBI lineage: Eukaryota > Metazoa > Chordata > Lepidosauria > Squamata > Sphaerodactylidae > Euleptes > Euleptes europaea. The sequence goes on along the minus strand of NC_079313.1, from coordinate 67,227,221 downwards.
CTAGTGGTCCCTGGTCAAAAAAAGGTTGGGAACCACTGCTTTAGACACATCTGTTGACCCTTTTCAATGGATTTAGAACACTACTAGTGATTAAAAAGGAGCCAAGGGAGAAAGTGTCAGGGAGAAAACCCTTACTCTGCCAATTGCTAAGAAATCCCTTTTCTCCCATTACTCCATCTGATGCAAACCACTTCTTCCCAGGAAGTTTTTTAAGCAATAAGGGGTCATTTGAGCTTTGCTATGTGCAGCAGCAGTGTAACAAGTAGTTTGCTGCAACCTCACAAGCTTGTTTTCAGAGTTCTAAAGGGGTAGAATGAACCAGGAGGAGGGGAATGGAATCGTGGAAGCAAAGACTGCCCCAAACTATGAAAGTTCATTGGAACCTGCACTTCATTCAAAAGGCTTCAACAGTACTAAATTAGGAGTAAACATTCATAGTGTTGGCCTGTCTGCTATCCAACAGGGAATGCTGTGAGTGGTAAGTATTTTTACCGGCTAAAAAGGTACATGACTAAGAATTTCCCAGTGTAAACATTTGCAGAACTTCTCTGTTTCCAAGCCTCAGAAGAAAATCTAAACAGTTCTACACCCAAACTATCCTCTTGGACACAGCGGTGATCCTGGTATGATCTAAATCTGAACCTTTGCCCCCTTTCTATGTGTATATTAATGCTATCTCCTAATCGCCTACCATACATTTGAATGGACTACCTTATTTCAGCAAATTGTCCTGTTTACTATTTTTCCCCTTCTGTTATCAGTTATATGGATAACTGTCACCCATTACAGGTTAACCGTTTTAATGTGGATGCAGGTATTTTGCATTATTACATAGAACCCATATAAACGCAGAAGCCCACAGTAACGGATACAGGCTTAAACTGTGTAATGGTCAGTCAATGCCAGCAAGCAGTGGGCAGAGTCTGGAAAGCTGACAGGCTTTTTGGGGGGAGGGAGAGAAGGGATCTTGAGCAGTTAGCACTTTGGGAGCAGATAGCTCTGAGCTTCTGAACTGTGTGGTGGTGTAGAGAGACTCTGTGAACACTTGTTCAAATATTACCTAGCTTGTTTAGAACCAAACCTGAGTAGTGACAAGGGGAAGATTGTGGCAGTGTGTGATAGCCCTTTCTTCAGTCACTTGGTGGGAGGTGGCTTCTGAAACAGGGAGACTCCTGATTCAGTGTTTTAGGGGAGAAAGATTTATTTTCCACAGGAGGTGGGCAAATCTAAGGAGTGGGAAAGGTTGTGGTTGAACCTCCACTCACTGGTCTGTTTTGCGGGCGCCTTTTGAGACCTATGGGATATGCATTTGGGCCTCCCTTGTGTTTAATTAAATTGTTTCCTAAACCCACTGGAACCTACTATTGATCTTGATATGTCTGTTCATCTCCAGCAGCTGCTTCTTGTGGGTGGGTTACACCTCTACTGATAGGAAACACAATTTGTAAAAGTATTTACATCCTGCTTTACTCCACAATGTGACTCAAAGCAAGTTATGAACAACTAGAAAATACAACAGAGTTAAAGCAAAACAGAACAACACAAGCAAAAGTATGGCTGAGTGGGCCAGGAATCAATTACTGGTTCATCCACAAGTACTTACCATGAATAAAGGGACTGAGAGCAGAAGGGCCAGGAGCCCTTTGGCTTTTGCCTCTCAGTTTATACCTCAGACCAGGCCCATGTATCATATTACCTGCATGAAGAGGGAGGCACATTTAGCTAGGAGGGAACTCAGCTGCTGCTGGCTTGCTGGCAGCAAAACAGCAAGATCTTCCTTACTTTCCCCTCACCAGGAACAGCTCTGGCCATGCCCAATTTGATTGGATTATATGTTCATCTGTATGCCATGTAGTACTGTGACACACTTTCAGCTTTCTCTTGAAGGGGTGGTCTTAGCCAATGGGCAATAGGGGCAGCTGCCCCAGGCCCCATACTGGAGTGGGGGCACCACCCAAAACCCTACTCACCCAGTGAAGGGGACAGCAGCCTCGGAAGCAGTGGCTGCTTCTGCCCACCCCATCTGGAGCTAGGACAGCTGGCTTGACAGTGGCCATCACTCAGGCTCACCTCTTCCAGGGCTCAGGCAGCAGCTCTCAGCCACCTCACACACTCCTCTGCACCTTAGTGACAAGTTGTAGGCACAGCAGGGGGCCAGTGGGGGATGACAGTTATTCTGAGGCCCTATTTTTGCTCAGGTCTTTTATGCATGGGTACTTGGACTCACGTTCACCCCTGTCTGACTCAGTTGTTCCTTGGAGTTCTGCATGAGTTTTCCGTCCATTAGAAATGACCTCGCTGCCAGCCCTTGCAATGTCCAGGTCTTCCCATTCCTCTGTTAACCTGACTCTTCCCTCTGCCTTGAGCTCAGCCCAGCTGAAATCCTCATGCAGAAGGCAAAGCACCGCACACATAAGCTTGCTTTCTCTCACAGCCAATCACAAAGCAGCATGTAAAGAGGTGGGGATTCAAATGCTTTCTGCTTCCTGGGAGCTCTTTCTGAGCAAAAGAAAGGCTTTTTAAAAACGAGGCTTGGATTTCTTTCCCCCTCCCCACCACCACTTTCTTTCAGATTGCTCCATTTTTTGTTTTTTGTTCTTAAAATGCTTTTTTATGCACCAGTTGGGTTTGGGGGGGGGGGATTTTCTCTCACAGCAAGTACTACAAGTAAGCCCATTACAAAGCAGCATTTAAAGGGGCAGGACTTGATTTAAGCTTGGAGACTGTTGGTACATAGATTCCCAACAGGAAAGTGTGGGTCCAGCCAGCAGCAAACCTCAGGTAAAACTCCCATAAATAAATGACCTAAGACAGCTCCTGTTCTCTTGCTAGTTAAAAAGTATATTTCTCTTTCCTCTCTCTACTTAAATTATATACCTATGCATTTACTTGACCGCTACATAATCTAATGAAACAGTGTCGCCCCATGAAAATGTATGCCATGAAAAGGAGCCATAAGCCTCTTCATTGTTTTTGATGAGACAGAATATTACATTTTTTAAATCCCACACTTCCTCCAAGGAACACAGGGTAACATGCATAGTTCTCCTATTTCTATTTTATCATCAGCTTGTGAGGTAAGTCAGGCTAAGAGAGAATAACTAGCCCAAGGTCACTCAGCAAACTTAATGGCTGGCTGGGCATTTAGATCTAGGTTTCCTCAGTCTTAGCGCAACACTCTAACCACTACACCACACTGCTTTCCTAGACTGTTTCATAGCTCAACCTATGATATCTATGGGCTTTCTTCTTCTAGCTTGGAGTCTAACTTAAATTTATGTGACATGGCTGACAATGGCAAGGGACATATGTTGACACCATTACACATATAGTTTGCTATCTTTAGCTACCCAGTGAATCCTTCATTTTTCTTTGTTTCCTTTTGACACAGCTATAGTTCCAAAGGTGAAATGTCTATTGTGAACCTTGGGTTTGCCTCAGGAATTCCTATCTACTGCTCATGCTGAACATAAAGCAGCCATAAACATGAACATACTTTTTTTTCCCTAAAAGCGTTATCTGTTTAGTTGTCATAGTCCAATCTGATAAAAAGGAATCTACCCACTTCATAGAGAGCCAGCATGGTGTAGTGGTTAAGAGTGGCGGACTCTAATCTGGGGAACTGAGTTTGGTCCCCCACTCCTCCACATGAAGCCTGCTGGGTGATCTTGGGCCAGTCATAGTTCTCTCAGTCCATGTAGAGGCAGGCAATGGCAAACCACCTCTGACCACCTTGAAAACCCTACAGGGTTGCCATAAGTCAGCTGTGACTTGACAGCACTTACACATCTACTTCATACTAGTTGCCACATATCACAGCAACCTAATGAATGCTACTGTTCAATCCACAGCAGAAAGCAGATCCAGTTGGTTAACGCAGACCAGTATTTGTTATCAATATGACTGATTGCACACCGAAACTGCAGTTGATATCTGACACGAGGTCTCTGTTTTTGGTCATTGCAAGATGGATGTTGCCCCAAATCTGTATAACCTCAAAACTTCATTGAAGCCAAGTTATTCATTTGTCTTAAAAGAATGGCTTTGAAATATACTGGAACAACATTTCCTCATACACCAAAAATTAGAGATCAAAACTGCAAAGATCCACTTCTTCCAGGGTGCCTACCAATGGGAACATCCTAGTACACATGGTTAAAGTTTTAAAGGTGAAAAACTAGTCTTAAGCTTCAAACCATCAAGGGGTTAAGAGGTTGAGATGTGAGTGCATTTTGAATCTGTTCCTTTGCCTCTCAAGAATGAAATGTGGATTTGGTGTCAGACAACTGTCATCTATATTGCCTGCCTCCTCACAAGTTGAATTGAATTTGATGTCTCAATACAATCATGTACAATTTAAAAATAAGAGGATATTTCAGAACAAGGCTTAATATCTGAGAATTTGTCAACACAGTAATCCCTCAGGGATATCTCCTTCCTTGCATCATTTCCCATTTGCCTCTATTGTTATTTAAACCTTTTTATAGCATTGAAAAAGATGATATAATAAACAGTTCAGCTAAGAGTAATGTGCACAAGCATGAATCCACTATTCCCACAAGAGAAACTAGATGTTCATTCAGATAAAGACATCTAATCAAGGACTTTATGGCCAATGTATCATTTTTAAAAACTGAACAACCTGTTGACAATATATATATTTGAATATATATTGAAATAGATATACAATATATATATTTGAATATGAATTAAAATATTGTTGTACTGTTTGGACTGTGCAATAACCCCAGGACTAACGATCTGAAAAAGCTTAAAATAAACATTTAAAAAGAATAATTTAGCTTAGATTATTTAAATCCAGTGTTATTATTTCCTAGAGAATGAGTTAAATCGTATTGGAGATGAAGTGCCAGAGGGTCGTTTGCTCCAAGGACCTTTTTAATATGGCTGTATTGTAATACTGCAGTGCCAGAACCTCTGTAGTAATAAAGAGAAATTTTGCTCTGAACCACAACTTAGGTGCCACCATTCTGTGTCCTCATTTAATAATGCCTTTATTTAACAAGATCAGTAAAAATGATTGCCCTCAGCAGATGCAATGCTGTAACCTCCTTTCCTAAAGTGCTGCAATATTTCTAAACATTCCTACAAATCAGGTGAGCAAAGCAAGCATTTTTTTTTAAAAAAAAATACACATTCTTTTAGAGCAGCAAAATATGTAGTGATAGTCTGAAAAAGAGAATTCTATCTTTCCTTTCTGCTGCTTTAAAATTACTGGAAGAATATGTTTCATTGCCAGTAAAGATCAGCACCCTTTTAAGTATACATACAGTTGCTGCACTTTGATGTGTCCTCAGAAAAGCCACTGAGCACAACGCATGTATCAAGGAAAAGCTTTAATATCTGGGTGTATACCATACCACATTACCAGTCTAATCCCCATGTACCCATGCCTAATTATTTTCCTACAAGGTTATGCCTAATTGGCCACTAGCCTAATTGATTAACCATCTGCATTTTGGAGAGACACTGAGAAGCAGTGTGAAGGACAGCAAAATGTTTACACAGGTATAAATGATAAAACCAAACAGAGATGCCTGTTGGGATATGCATATATAGGTAGGCATGATATGGGGGTGGGGGGAACCTTGTACAACCAGGAAGTCAATAACCCCATGCATTTATCTGTATCATACTCAGAAGAGTGACCAGAATTTTAAGTAAGTTGCTTCGGACCAGATTTGCAGGAGTTAAACAATTGAGAAAGGATCCTATCGGATACACACAGAATTCACATTACTACATTTGCATAATAAAATGTACCTCTCCTTGCATTTCAGCCCTTGTGGCTAAGGCAGAGGATAAATGCCATGCCGTCAGACTCCAGCTCATTCCCTGGAATCTCTGCCTTTGCATAGAACTTACGCCAGTCACATACAGCTAGGCTGACAGCAGCCAGTTTTGATAGAACTGGGAGTGAAAAGGCAAAACTTCTATTGAAATTGAAGAGTGCCTTGTTATTTCCACTGCATCTTTCTATCCCCACCTTGGTAAAAAATGAAAAGTTAATAGGAATTCCTCATGCTGCTGTAAACGGCACCACGAAACCATGAGATGCTGTCTGCATGCTTTACTGTTCAAGGCATTTGTGAGTTTTTTTTTCAGCCCATGGCTAGCAATGGTCAAACCCCAGTCTTTTCCAAAATTCTGAACAGAACCACCTTCAAAGGTTTTAGCCAAGAACAAGTCTAATTTAAAAAGAGGGTACAAGCATCAATAACCCGAAGAGGATGACCTCGAGTATTAATATGAAATGTTATTAAACAACCACAGTAAATTACCTTTCCCCCTTGCCTTTATTTATTTCACATTCAATGCAATAAGACATATCTTCTCCTACCTTCAGAGTGGGTTGCTTCCTCGTCAGCCCCCCACTCATCCTCTTGTTGCAGGGGGAGAAAATGCTTTGTTTCTAAAACAATATGGACAGTTCTTTTAATATTCTTCTTCGGGGGTGAACCCCTCAGTCAGTCTATGAGCAGCAGAATCAGTAGATTCTCAGGCAGAAGCACTTGCAAATGGGTATCCTAGTGAGAAAATCCTCAGCAGTTTCAGTTCAGTGAGAGCATCTCCTTCCCAGCAGTAGAAGCAACAGCAGCAGCCGCTAAGGCAGTGCTTTCTGGTACTCTGCAGGCCACATCGTTCATACCTTATACATCACTACCATATTCCTTCTAATAGGAGAGCACACTACAGCATTTCATCGCCCGCTGCCCCTGAGCTTCCGTTGTGCCATTGCATTTCTGCATCTGAATGTTCTTAATCATTCCTGCAGTCTCCATGTCATCAGCAGGCTATTTGTGTCTCAGCGGGAGCAGCAAAACAAGCATGTTATCACCTGGGGGTTAGGTTCAACCTTGTTCTTTTGGGGTCTGAGAAATCTTTGTGCCTGGAAGAAAGAAGAGAAAGGATTACTGAAATCTGTCGGGACAATTTCCACACATGCAGTTTTTCTACAGTGCTCATTGGTAGGAGTGTCTGTTGAAAGATATCATATATATATAAAATATAAATATATTTGGTTTGGACTGATAATAGTGGGCTTTGTGTGTGTGGTTTTATATATATATATTTAAAATCACACACACAAAACCCACAATTATCAGTCCAAACCAAACAGAAGGATTCCTGGACCCTTACACTTCTACCACGACTTGCATCACAAGTTGTAACTCCTTGAGGACCAAGATGAAGTTTTCACTAAAACACCAGAGGGGGATACAGGAGTCATTTAAATCTAGGGTTGCCAGGTCCCCTTTTGCCACTGGCAGGAGATTTTTGGAGTGGAGCCTGAAAAGGGCGGGGTTTGGGGAGGGGAAGGACTTCAGTGCCATCGAGTCCAATTGCCAAAGCGGCCATTTTCTCCAGGTGAACTGATCTCTATCAGCTGGAGATCAACTGTAATAGCAGGAGATCCCCAGCTAGTACCTGGAGGTTGGCAACCCTACTTCAATCACATGAAAATGACTTAAAGTTCTTTGCAGTCTGGCAAATGACACCTAAAAAATATCAAAGAATGAATACTGATAGGGTGCTATGTCAGCAGGAAGCACGTTTTGTGCAACTCTTTGATTGTGTTACACCCAATGAGTTAAATATGTCAAACGACCTCACCTCCTTTCTGTAACTCTCACTACACCTAGGATCAGTTCTCCTTTCTGTAACTTGCTCATTACACCTGGGATTGTTTCTCTTATGCATTTAAGTAAGGTGTATTATTTGACTGAGAACAAGAAAGAAACCTTGTCAGGTCCATACCTCACATATTACTGTGCTTGAATATACATACAACTATGTAAGTATGATGATTAATTTCTGTAATTGAATTGTATATTTTGGAATTATTGATAGCTACTAATTGCAATTTTATGTCAACAGTTGAGTGTTCTGAGAATATATAATAATATCCAGACGCTGAATCAGGCTCTATGTCCCTTTGGGGTGGCTGAAGAAAAAAACCTTGAAACAGGCTAGTTACTGGCATCCTGTTCTACCCTACAAATTATAAGAACATAACCAATCATTTTATGAAGAAAAAAGGAAATCTTGTAAACAAGAAACAAGGAAACAAAGAATTTTCTGTTGACTTTATTTTCATGGACTTTATTTGGACATACTCACTGACCTATAATACACTTGTGCCCTGCTGCATTATGATATAAATAGTGTAACATAACAGTGTATAATAATTGGGTTACTGTATATAGTATGTTGTTATAATACAGAGATTGACTGTGTTAATATTGGCCTACAACTGTGTTCTTTGACTAGTACCTGGAGGTTGGCAACACTACTTCAATCACATGATATCCATTACAATGATGTAATAGTGATGCCCCGCTATCTAGTGCTCACCACTGTGGCATCACAGAGCACTAAAAGAAAGAAAAGGAGCAAGAAGAAAAGACTGAAAAGCAAGGTTTCCTCATATTGTTTGCCTCCTTGTCCACTTCTGAGGAAACACTGAGTGAGGGGGCAGCGGTGGCTCAGGAAGGGATGCTGCCTGAGCTTGCCACTCTCAGCTGCTGTCCCTTGCTGCTTTCCACCAAGCCACACCGGACTGGAACTTGAGCAGATAATCCTCCTTCTCTCAGGCACTTTTAAACCTAGCAAGCCACGCTTATCCTCCACTAGTAGGTGTGGCCTTTGCAGGGTACTCTTAGGAACTCTGCAGGATACTCCTAGGGACTCACATCAAAGGACAACATGAGAGGCAATTACAAATCGTATAAACAGTAAAAGTGTGTGTGTGTGTGTGTGTGTGTGTGTGTGTAAATGCACACAAAGGTATGAATTAATGTGGAGTTATAACACCTGCATTCCTCTAGGTAGCCCCTTAAACTGAGATAAAACTCAAACATCAGATCTTCTGCACTGTAGGCCCTCAAACATCAGATCTTCTGCACTGTTACAGAATAAATCACATAACAAAGAATACGACCACAATAGAGGCTCTACAAAAATACACTTTGAAAATCCCTCTTTACTCCATAGTGACCTGTATTAAGCAGAACAGAGCGTTTAAAATATCCTGAGAGCTGCCTCAGAAGTTGGAATCTCTGAGCACTGCAGCTCCATTTCTCCCCACTCTCCCAACTTAAGAGCTATGTACACCACCAGCTGCTGAAGCCAGGGTCATGCATGCCAAATAGGGCTCTCCAAAGTTTGGAGGCTTTATTGGACATTCAGTTTATTTATTTAAACATTTTTTCCCTGCTTTTCTTCCCACTGGGGACCCAAAACAGCTTTCAATATTGTTCTCTTCCTTTATATTATCTTCACAACATCCCTGTGAGGGAATTAGGCTGAGACAGTATGACTGGCCCAAGGTCACCCAAGAAGCTTGCATGGCTGAGTAGGGATTAAAATCCTAATCTAATACTCTCACCACTGAACTACAATGTGTTTAAAATGACTGTGGAATGAGGAAGAAGAAAACGTTAGGTGCTCCAGCTCTTAGATTGAGGGTAGGTAGTAGCAGAAGCAAATCAACGGCAGAGGCTCCAGTTCTCAAAACCTGCCAAAACTTTGTCCTATTATGGGACTGGCCATAGTGGGGGAGGGGGGGTTTGAAATGGTCTATCACCTTGTTCTTTCGCATCGAACTACTGTTTTCCCACATATTTTGAAACATATGCACCTGATATGTGGTAAAATCCTCTTTACCTCTTGCCAGACTGATACAGATTACCAAGGCAGGTTTGTTACATTCTATGGGTTCTGTAAAGGTAAAGGTCCCCTGTGCAAGCACCAGATCATTCCTGACCCATGGGGTGAAGTCACATCCCGACGTTTACTAGGCAGACTTTGTTTATGGGGTGGTTTGCCAGTGCCTTCCCCAGTCATCTTCTTCATGGATTCTGTATCCCCTCTTTATTCTCCCAAAAATGCTGTGTGAAGGCTGTGCATCTCTAGGGAGAAGACTATGTGACTGCTCAATTTCAGACAACATAGAAATGTGAGGAAAGATTTTGCACTGCCTGTCCTCTCCCTCCCTAAATCAGCATCAAATCTGAAGCTCCAGTCTCTGAGCTGGGAAATTCCTTGAGATTTGGGAGCTTAGGCTGGGGAAGGATCTCCGTAAGGACATGATGCCATAAAGTCCACCCACAGAAGTTGACATTTTTTCAAGGAAACTGATCTCTGTAATCTGGAGATCACTTGTAATTCCAGGGAAACTCCAGCACCCACGTAAAGGTTGGTAACCCAATTCTTTTTCCTCTACTGGTGCTTTCAAGTACAAGGTTCTGAGTATCAATCAGTCAGAATGAATGTGTCTGATATGCAAAAGACACATGGGAACTGTGCCCTCATGTTGATATTTGCAACTAGGAATAGCAGTGCCAAAAAATTTGAGACCATTACATTGGGTAATCTCACAGTTGGTCTACAAGAGACTCCAACTTGCCTGAAGCATCAGGGTATCTTTTTTTTTTTTTACTTTAATATGTCACCTTTTAGCCAAAAAGGTCCTTGAAGGCAATTAGCAGTTTAAAATTATTTAAAATTATTTGTTTACAATAATTGAAGTATGCATAATAACCTTGTATGCCTCAGTAGTCCTTTCTAAAACATTACAAAAGAAGAATTTACACAAATTTGATAGGTGAGTTATTCCATGGAAGAACTTTTATGTACAGGAATTACCCCCCTGGATAAAGTTTAATGTAACCTTTCCTCAAAAGTTTAGTCCTCCTGTGGCATCAACTCTATTCTTTATGCCTCAACCTCACTGAGCATTTGCTCTCTTATTTCTGACATCCTTTTTAATATTTGAAAGCTAACAGCTTTTCTCAATCATTCTTATTTCCCCTAGACAAAACATATCCTGTTCCTTTAGTGTGTCTATTCATATGATTTGCCTTCTGGTCCTTGGATAGAATCAACAACAGTACGCAATGTTATTAGTTAATGGACACAACATCAATCAAACTGTCACACTGGATTAGTTTGCCACATGTACTGGACGACTCTGAGCATGTGCAGAGGAGCCCGCCCACCAAAACGTTCTAGATGCCACAGTTAAGATTGGGTAGAAAGGAAAAGAACCATTTCACGCTCCACCAAGAAGATTTTTGGAGCAGAACAAAGTACTTCTGCTCATCTCCTACCATACACTTGGAGTCTGAGTAGCTGGGATCATTAGATAGTGACAAAATAAATCCCTGGATTCGCAACAGTGTGCCTTGTGACGCTTCTATAAATACACACTACTAGCTCTAGCTGAATGAAAAATGTTTGGTGCCATAGAATCCTTCCCACAAACAAAAGACAAGAAAATAGGTGATGAGAACTAAGGGGTGTTGAACTCATTAGTTATGAGGGCCGGATATGACATAAACGCAGCTTAGTCGGGCCAGGCCTTGCCAGCCCAGATCAGGAGAGGGAGGGTGGTTGCCTTGGCTGGCGAGCCCACCGCAGGCTTGCCATCCCAGATCGAGAGTGGGGGGAGGGGGTGGCTGCCATGGCTGGCTTGCAAGCTGGATAAGAGCCCTAAGGGGCTGGATGCAGCCCCCGGGCCTTACGTTTGACACCCCAGCATTAAACCTTCCTAGCCCCTTCCCCATTCCCAGCAGCACCACATCTTCAATTTCCCAGTTTGCAGCCAGTACAGAGACCTCATTCCAGGAAATACTGCATTAGCACTATCTCATAATGTAATAATTTGTTTAGGGCTTCTTCTCCATTACAGTATATACTAGGGGAGCCCAGACAAACCAGCTGGATATTAGGAAAAAGTATTTTACGGTAAGAATTGTTCAACAGTGGAATCAGCTACCTAGGGAGGTGGTGAGCTCTTCCTCATTGGCAGTCTTTAAGCAGAGGCTGGACAAACACTTGTCAGGGATGCCCTAGGCTGATCCTGCATTGAGCAGGGGGTTGGACTAGATGGCCTGTATGGCCCCTTCCAACTCAATGAGTCTATGATTCTATGATTCTAAACGTGAAGAAGAGGCGCAAGGCAGAAGCACGGCCTCCCAGGCAAGAAACAGATAGACATCTTTTGTCTTCTAAGAGGCACTTTCAGTAATGCAGAGTTTATTACAGGTAGGTCTGAGACCTCTTTTTCCCTCTGGAGCTGAAGGGCCCTTATGTATAAGGCTAGCTTATAGAGTAAGAGGTTCGCTCTAAAGCCTGTAGCTTGCTTACAAGGAAATTAAAAACGGGCACTTAAATATTCAAAGATTCTACACAAAATATAGCTCCAGAGAGACAATGGGCAGTGAAGAGATATGCTAGTGAGCTCTTATATAATACTGAGGAATTACTCAGGATTTTGGGTATACAATTTTAAAACAACATCTAAGCAAATATTTATTTAATATACTGTAAAGCTCTTAGCATTGGTCTAAACATACAGGGCCACTGTGATGCTTCTGCAATGCATTTTGCAGATTAAATATCTTGCATCCACCATTTTACAATCCTAACCGGGGCGGGGGTGGAGGGATAGGTGTCAGTGTTACCTCTGCGCCAGTGTTAGTGCCACTTGCGCTGGTTAAAGTTAAAGTTGCACCGGTGCAGGGGCTCCAAGAAGCCGCATGGCTCTCTCAGGCGCTAGCCCAGCCTTGCTGACAGCATTTCCCCAGCACAGGGGCTTTCACTGATGTCATAGGAGCATTCCCAGGGGCGGAGCTGATCTTGCTAGCTTCCTAAACCCTTTCAGCCCAGGAACGCCCCTTTTGCAATCGGCAAGTTATGCCTGCAAAAAAACAGGCATAGCCCCATGGAAATCTATGGAGAATTCCATGGGGGGGGTTCTTCAAAATTGCTTTTTGGCTTGCTGCACTCGGCAGCAAGCCACAATGGAGGTGGTGCAGTTGTGCCATCCTCGGGCGCTCCTTACCCACCCCCATTAGGATTGGGCTGCCCAAGTCCACAAGTGGTGCAGTTCAGCCGAAGGATGCCACTGGAGCACAGTCTGGTCCTAGTTAGATGGAGCCTGGTGAAGTGGACAAGTTGTTCAGAAGTGTGCAGCACACCACATCTACACTTGACCCTTGCCCTTCATGGCTGTTGGTACCAAGCTGTTCTAGAGTTGTCTACCTCCAGGTGGGGCCTGGAGATCTCCCGGAATTACAAATGATCTATTGATGACAGAGATCAGTTCCCCTGCTCAGCCCCATGGCGTTTACACTACGGGGCCACACAGGGCTCTATCTTGTGTCCCATAAACTGAAGCTTAATCCAGATAAGATTGAGATGCTGCTGTAGAGATGCCAGCCTCCAGGTGGGACCTGAGGATCCCCTTGAATTACAACTCATCTTGTATTACCCATGGTTCAGAAAAAATGGATTCCAACAGGCAGGTACTGGGGAAAACAAGGTATGCCACTTTATTAAACAAAAATAACCCTTTACCCAGGCTAATAACCTTCAGAAGATGGGAAGTCGTCTCCTGGGAGGCAAGCAAGCCGCTTCTTCTCTTTCTGGCAGCCCATCCTGGTTCTCCAGACGCTCCTCGTCTCTTTCTCTGTCTTCTTATCTGGAGCCCTCTTCTCCTCTTCAGTAGTAGTGAGCGAAGCCAGATTTATTTTCCCCACCACCAGGTGCTCATTATTTCCAGTGCAGTGTGACAATTAACTCCCTGATACCCTGAGATTGCTCTCACATGGAGTAGGGCTGCATTGAGCACCACCTACCTCCTTGTGAGTACAATTGTCTTCCGCAATTTCCACTACACATCTCCAGACTACAGAGATCAGTGCCCCTGGAGAAAATGAATGCCTTGGAGGGTGGACTCTGGCATTGTACCACAATGAGGTCCTTGTCCTTCCCGGGCTCCTTCCTCAAAAATCCAGGAGTTTCCCAACCTGGAGCTGGCAACCCTACCCCCTCATCTCCTCGCTGGTGGCCAAGGGGGACCTGGCAATTTGTCAGTGACAAAGTTGCCTAAGGACTGAGAAGTCAGCCTATCCTGGAGGGGGTTGCACTCCCCCGAAGGAACAGTTTCATTGCTTGGTTGTACTGCTGGATCCTGGCCTCTTAAGGCTTGCCTGTTGCTTTCTTTACATACCAAGCCAACACATTTCTGTTCCACCAGGCTTTTAATTAAGGGGTTGATTTTTTAAACAGTATTTGAGCCTGGAAACGGTTGTTCTAAGCTGTCAGTCAGAGGGAATCCCATTGGCTCAGTTATCTTACCAGTCATACCAACAAGGTCAGAATCTGGCAGCTGCTGAGAGACTCTAAGGAGTCTGTGAAGGAATGGAGGGTTGTTGTTGTTCTGTTCCCCTGCTTCTGACAGACCAGTTCACTGGATTGCCAACTGGCCAGAAAGAAAAACTAGCCTGGACTGTTCTTGTGCCATTTGATATGCAGAAATCAGCAGATAAAGCTTTTTTTTTTTTTTTTTTTTGCATTAGCACCTGCTAATTGATGCAGGTCAAATGGTTGCTAAATGACCAGCTAAGGGGCCAGTTGAAAAGTTGGCAGCCTCAGCTCTCAGTGGAAAGGTTTTTACATCCTAACCATGTTACCTTGGCTGGGATTTCTTTCCTTTTATCCCTTAGAAGCTCCTTGATCCATTGATCTTGAGCAGCATATATCTAGTGTTTGAGGGATATAAGGACTGAAACAAATCTTGCCACTGACAATGTAGCCTTGGGATCCCTATCGCTTAGTAAAAAAGGCATTATGTCAGACACAGAGGCATTAGATTTGTATGTTAAAAGGGGGGAAATATAATGTGATTGAAGTTCCTCGTAAAAGCGGCATTCCAAAAGGGCATGAGCTAGTGAATCGATAGAGCCAGAAGAGCAAGGACAGGTCCTGTCTGAATATGGTATATTCAAAATTCTGCCCTGCATAACCATAGAGGGGTTAGCATTCAATCTAGCTAAACAAAAAGCTCTAGAAAGTTGAGAAGTTGTCAAATAATATGTATAAGCAGGCAAACCACGTGGTGGTGGTATTCCGAAGAACTGGGATGAACAAACGCGTCGAGCACGAAAAGTAGTGCTGTTATAATCAAGCTCTTTAATGCACTTTTTAATTTTGGTGAAAGCCTCAGTTTTCCCAAGATCTAATAACATATCCTGCGAGAAGCCCAACAATGACAGTTTCTCATCTAGGATTTTTTGCCATGAGGATTTAAAAGGGTCATGCTTCAGAGAAGCTAGGAATCCCTCAATGCTGAAGCACAGTTTAAGGTATAGTTTAAAGGTGGCCAACCATGCCCTAGCTTCAAGTGACATTTGGCCAAACTCGGAACAAAGAGTAACGCCAGCAACACATCGAGGGGCATTTAGGAATTTTCATAAGAACTGAAGCAATGGACGATCTATAGATTCATTGACAACTGTTATCCAGATGGCAACACCAAAGAGAATAATTGGGGTAATTTTTAGATTAAAAACCTGAATAGCCCCTGGAATATATTTGCCACCTTTGGTGTGGAAGAAGTTGACAACAGCACCAGCACCAGGTTTAATTTTGTTGGACACTGCTTTTTGATGTGCATTCCAATTTAGGTTATGGGGGAAAAGAATGCCAAGGTAAACAAACTCCTTGACTTGGTCAACCTCAAAGCCGTCTAATACCCAGAGAAAAAGGGGCATTTTTTCTCCTCTTAGTGAAGATCATAATCTTAGATTTATGATGGTTTATTTTAAGATCTTCCCTAGAGCATGACTCATAGAAGGTTTGTAAAGATCTTTTCAAACCAATTCTTGTGCGGGACAGGAGAACTGCATCGTCAGCATAGAGTAGAATTGGGGTGGGATGACTTGCAAGCTTTGGGGGGTGACAAGACTCTGAGAAATTGGTTGCCATATCATTCAGGTATAGATTAAACGAGAGGAGCAAGGAGGCAACCTTGTCTAACTCTCTTGGCCAGTTCAAAGGGCTCAGTTAGTTCTCCTTGGTCGCCACAGAGAACCTGAGCTGTGAGATCAGTATGAAATTGTTGAATAAGCCATAGTAACCTCCTATCCATAGTAAAATTTGACAGTTTCAACCATAGCCTCTCCCTCGGGATGGTATCAAAAGCTCCCTTAAGATCCATAAAACCCGCGTAAAGGGTGCCATTTTGGGGGGAGGAATATTTCTCTGCTAAGTGAGAGAGCACTAAGCAATGGTCCATAACAGACCAACCCCTTCTGAAGCCAATCTGCTCCCAGCCAAGGATGTCATTAGTCTCAACCCAGTCCAACAGCCTCTTTAATAAGTAAGAGGAATACAATTTGCCTAAGCAAGACAAAAGGCTGATTGGACGATGACAGCTTGGGTCAGAGCGCTGACCCTTTTTGAAGATTGGAATGATAATAGTATGTCTCCAAGATTTTGGAATGGCTCCTGATGCATTAATTTGTGTAAATACAAGAGCAAGAATGTCGGCCCACCATTTACTATTGACTTTAAAAAGTTCGTAGGGAATTAGATCAGAACCTGGGGCTTTCCCTGAGCGTAAGCGATCAATGAGCGGTTTAATTTCATTAGGAGACATATCTGGCCAGGAATTCAGCAAAATAGAAGGTGCTACAGGTATAAGTCCTTGGTTTTCCACAGAGTAGGAGAAAAGGCTCTTGAAGTAAGCTAC
Organism: Euleptes europaea; assembly: GCF_029931775.1. NCBI lineage: Eukaryota > Metazoa > Chordata > Lepidosauria > Squamata > Sphaerodactylidae > Euleptes > Euleptes europaea. The sequence continues at coordinate 67,210,660 of NC_079313.1, read as the reverse complement.
CCAGACCGATGACGAGATACATGGGGGGACTCTGACATAGCCATTACTTAGAGAATTCACAGTCCGCCAGAAGGTTGAATTATCATTGTTGTTTATAGCTGTAATCAAGCTCCTCCAATTTTTATATAAGGCCTCTTTTTTCCTCCAGTTTACCAAGTCCTTGTAGTTCCTTTTAATGGTTAACAATTCCTTCAATACTGAAATAGTATTGTTCCTTTTGAATTCTCTATGTTTCCTGGTTATTGCTCGTTTGAGGAGTCTGCCCTCATGGTTAAACCAAAAATTTTGTTTGGATAAAGCATGTGAGCTTGAGGTAATTTCCTTAGTAAATAAGGGTTTAAATAAATCAATTAATCTGAAAAAAAATTTAGGACAGTAGCTGCAGACCCTTGCCCAAGGAGGGCAGCTCTCAATGAAGTCACCTCCAAAAGCTGCATTCTGCCACTCACCAAGGAGTCAAACTCAGGACTCCAGTAAACACGTGCTAGGGCTTTTTGGGATTGATGCAATGTTTGATGGTGGGACGATGTCAGATGTTGAACACATGGTAGGTTGGCCAAAAGAGAAATAGGGAGATGGTCACTGCCCATGTAATCACAGACTTCCATATTACTGATTAAAGGTAAGAGATCTAGTGAAACCAGAAAATAATCGATAACACTGGCACCATTTTGGCTAAAAAAAGTAAAGTCTCCATTAGTGTCAACCCGCGATCGCCCATTTACTATTATTAGGTTTCTCTGAATAGCGAATTGGGCCAGACTTAAGCCGGAAGAGTTAATTACCGAGTCCCTGGAAGTTCTAGTGTACCATAGGGAGCTCAGGAAAGACTCATCAAAATTCCCTATGGGGTATTTTTCACGGTGGATTTTGCTTCGGTTTCGAATCGGAGCAAACAATAAACCGATTTAAATAGCTTTTTCATGGCAGCGCAGATTCTCCCCCCATCCCAAGGCATTTTCAGTTTTTCACAGGAGAAACAGCGCACTTCTCTGCACTGCTTACGTCTGCTGCCGCTCGTGACTCACCGCTCCAAATCCGCCTAATCCCGCCCACTCTTCCCATGATCCTGTGTGTGTGTGTTTTGAGGGGGGGGCATCCTGAGAGCAGCAAATCCAAGCCAAAACCCCCATCACCCTTCTGAAGAGGGGCAGCCAGTCTGCTCTGGGTCTCCCTCCAGCCGGTGCGATCCTATGTGTGTGTGTGTGTGTGTGTGTGTGTGTGTGTGTGTGTGTGTTGGGGGGGCACCCTGAGAGCGGCAAATCCAAGCCAAAACTCCCATCACCCTTCTGAAGAGAGGCAGCCAGTCTGCTCTGGGTCTCCCTCCAGCCGGTGCGATCCTATGTTGTTTGTGTTGGGGGGGGGGCATCCTGAGAGCGGCAAATCCAAGCCAAAACTCCCATCACCCTTCTGAAGAGGGGCAGCCAGTCTGTTCTGGGTCTCCCTCCAGCTGGTGCGATCCTATGTGTGTGTGTGTTGGGGGTGGGCATCCTGAGAGCGGCAAATCCAAGCCAAAACCCCCATCACCCTTCTGAAGAGGGGCAGCCAGTCTGCTTTGGGTCTCCCTCCTGCCAGTGCGATGCTGTTAGAGTGGCAACTCCCCCAGCCAATCACCGTTCTTGTGGGAGGAGAAAGGAGACGTCCCGGGGAGCCAAGCAAACATTTTTTCATGGGCATCCGAGGAACAAAACCCTCTTCTACTGGAAAGTACGGCTCAGAAGTGGTTTGGATTGCCTCTCTTTTAACCCGGCTTATTTTGCTCAGTGGGGGAAAACACGGATCTGCAGTGAATAACCAAAATTTGCCTCCAACGCAAATCAGCATCGAAACAGCAGCAAATCTCCGTGAAGAATACCCCTATAAGATTTTGGAAGAGAGTATTATCATCCGGCCCTATTCGTGCATTAAAGTCTCCAGCCATAAGAACTGGAATAGAGGCTGGGATTCCATCAAACAGACTTCATGTCCAACTTTGTAAAAGGAGGATGCAGAGGATTGTTGTGAAGGTTATATACTTCTGCATATAAAGCCTTTACACTTGCCTTGGACCCTGTGGGCATTCCGCTGGCAGAAGGCGGTTTGTAAAGATCTGCTTCCACAAGCAGAATGTCTGCAGGATCTAATCCTATGGTTTTTCATATTATCAATACAAAATAAGCAAGAATAAATAAATAGTTATAACCAAAATAGTTATAAGGCAGTATTAAAAATATTAACATGGGGGTTACCTTGTTCCTATTGGCCTGGCTGGCCGTAGTATCAATACCATCTTGCAAACGTAGTATCAATAACATCTTGCAAATATGTACACACATGCCTCCCAGAAGAGGAAAGAGAGCTCCTCTTTCATATTTCTTTCAATCCCATCAGCTTTAGCACAGATAAATGGAGTGCAAAGTAATCTCTCAATGTGCCTGTCACAGCCTGAAATGGGAGGTTGCCCTAAAGACCTCTGCAGAATCATAGGGGTTTCTGGATGATCTCTCATTCTCCTTGGGAGTTGATCGGTCAATCAACTGTTGTCAGTGGTAGACACTCTGCCAGTGTGTAGTCCATTGACCCTGTTACAGATGGTTGGGGTGCCTCATCCATGTAATCACCTTAAACCTTATATGTTTGTTAGAGGCCTGTGTTGCAAGCTTCAGAAGGTTATCGTGGGTATCCTTGATCACATCTTTTTACTCCAACAATCTCATTGTGGGATAACTGCTCCCTTGGTTAGACACAATTAGTAAAATCAGTAGCCCTGTTCACATCTAACAGTGAATGCACATACATCCTGCATTCATATGTGCACATCTGCTTGTAAGACAAAGCCAACACGTGGTCACTTTGCAAATGTTCGGGACACAGTACACTCTGGGGGGAAATGCATGGTCGCTTTAGCCTCCTTTATTCCCTGTTTCAGCCAGGATTCAGCCAGGATTGAACACATGCGTTTTGCCGAACATGCGTTCGATCCTGGCTGAATCCTGGCTAAAACAGGGAATAAAGGAGGCTAAAGCGACCATGCGTTTTCGCCACCTGTTAATTGGACCTTGTGAACAGGACATGTTAAAACTTCCAATTCTCCTATAAGCATAAACCAGGAAAAGAAACAAATAAAAATCTTTTAATAGTGCCTGGTGGCATATGCAAAAGTGTACAAAGCAAATATTTCAACTGGTTCATTCTGCATTCAGTGATTCTTTGTGGTGTGACCTGATACCTGACTGTAGATTTCTGCTTTGGTTTTGTTTCTCTTAACTGCTTAGAGACAAAGGATAAATAAAGCTGTCAAGTACTTTATTGATTCCATGTGATTAAGGTGTACCTTGTCTGCCCTTCTTGTCTCTTGGCTTTTCCAATCAGCTACTCTTTGGTGCTTTGGATTAGGACAGGAAGATGCTTAGGACTGTATGCCTGGAACCCTGTATGGAACTTTTCTTTGCTCTGTGAAATACACTGAAGCCAGATGAGCTTCCAGACCCTTGTTTATTGGTTGATTTATTTAAATAGTGTTTATCTCACTTTTCTCTTCAAAGGGGACCCAAAGTGGCTTACAGTGCTTTTCATCTTATCCTTACACCAACCTTGTAATGTAGGTTAGGCTGAGTGTGTGTGACTGGTCCAAGGTAACCCAGTAAACTTCCATGGCAGAGTGGGAATTTGAACCTGGGTTTCCAAGATCCTAGTCTGACACTCTAAGCCCTATACCACTCTAGCTGTCTCTGTGGTTTATGCATCACATAGAAATTCTCTGCATATATTTATAGCCATAAGCTCTCTCCACTATTGTCATTATCTCTTTGTCCAATTTCTGGAAGGGTCTCCAAGGGAGCAATCCTAAGCACTTTTAAGAAAATTGGAAGTGTAGAAATGATAATCTAAGGGTGGCACCTGGCTCAGATCTGAGAGTTTTAGACATCAGAAGGGCAGGGGGAAAGAAAGAGAGAAGTGATGGGTGTGCAGATGAGAAAAACGTCTTGCTCCAACCAGTGCTTAGGCATTTCTCTTATTTCTTTCCACACTATATGGAATGTGAGTGCCTGACATAGCTTATACCACATGCCCAAAGACCCTACACACAAAAAGAAGCTAAAGGGCAATCGCCTAACCTCAGTGCATGCCTATCACCTCTAGCAGTGCTCCCTATGCCTGTTGAGAGCTGCCCAGTGTCACAAACGGTTGGGCAGAAAAGGGGCAAATCTCAAGAGGAAAAGCTGAAACAGCAGAGCTGCAGTTCGTGGCTGTGGTGATGGGCTGATTACACTCTTTGCAAAGCAGGCCAAGTTTGAAATGGAAATGAGCAAGAGTTACCTCCTCTAATGCAGCAGCTACAGTCAGCATCCGTTCTAGACAACAGGGAAATGTGAGCAAAGCATTCGGACGGTTTTCTCTCAGTATTACATTAGCTTTCCTTTTCATTGCTACTGTGAAAGGGAAGCCACAGAGAGGTGTCAGTTCTAGACAACAATAGGAATCTGATATAGTGTTCAAAAACCTTGCATATAAATTCTAAGTCATCAACATCCTTTCTTCTGCAGTTTAGGAGACCATCTGGAGATCAGGGTCCAGGGTCCAAAGGACACCTTTTCAAAGAGCCGCAGATAACACACAAATTAACTTCAGCACAAAAACATTACTTCCTACCTGCACTTTTCCCCGCTTTGACTTCAATAAAGGCTAAACTACATATGATGTTGGAGGTCGGTGACTGGATCCTCAGACATGCAATTTTGCCTCAGAGGCATCTGATAGGCATGGGGGGGAATAGAACAGTATCAATCAGGCTAGTGATGCTGGGGGAACAGGGGTTTAACGCTTCTCTCTTCACCGTTTCCCCGTTCAAAACTGGCTCTTCTGGGTTGCCTTTAGCCCTGGCAGAGAAAAAGATGGTTATCCATATTGTGCCTAACTAAGTCCATGTAGTGTTGCCAACCTCCAGGTGGTTGCTGGAGATCTCCTGCTATTACAACTGATCTCCAGGTGATAGAAATCAGTTCCCCTGGAGAAAATGGCTGCTTTGGCTATTGGACTCTATGGCATTGAAGTCCCTCCCCTCTCCAAACCTCGCCCTCCTCAGACTCCAGCCCCAAAATCTCCAGGTATTTCCCAACCCAGAGCTGGCAACCCTAGGTCCATCACATGAATCTAAGGAGAGAAAAAATAGTCCTCTCATGAACATTAGTCAAATATAAAGAAAACTTAGCTCATACTATCACTTCCAACACACATAGCTATAGACATATGTAAAGCAAACAACATTAAAAGTCAAAGAAGTCTCCAAGGGAAGTGAACTTCAGTACCAGATGCAGAGTAAACAAATGGAATTATTCACAATATAACACCATTTGAAATTATATTTTATTCATTATTTAATCACACACACTGATCCTGTCCCACTGATTGGGGTAAGAGGCAAGCCATTTTGCTCTGGCTTTCATCTGTCATGCAATGATTTATTTAACATCCTTCATATACACTGCAAATGCTAGTATAGGAATTATTATTTTTTATCCAGCTCACCTTTACATTCATATGAGGGCAAGGATTTATAGGCTGCAAATATTCTTTGTTGAAATGATGTGGGTTTCACCACTTTGAT